>NC_047084.1:324826956-327586453 GCF_902459505.1 Geotrypetes seraphini | reverse complement strand
TCCTAACCCTGACCTGGGGGACCCCCCCCCCCCAGCCAAGATCACTACAGCAACATCCGGAAAGTCATGAAAGCCCCTTTGAGAAGAGGATAAGCAGGAAATCTGAGTAGCTGAGATGAACTCGACCTACCCTGGTTTACGAGTAAGGTTCATTCCTGGTGATAGTATGCATAAAACTCACTCATTTGGACACATTACTGGTGAAAGCCCATGTAAGTAATTAGTCTAATGCCACCATTTCCTCTTGCCTTGCAAACTATGTATTTTTTATGACAGACCAGCTCTTGATTTTTGGGGGTGCTTCATTTATAATGACACGCTTGAGTGATTACTCCTCGTGATCTTGTGCACTACACTTTCACCCATTACCCCCCCCCCCCCCCGCCAACAGCCCAAATAGGGGGGAGGCTTTTCAGTGCAAGACCCTTCAGTAAGAATGCTTAAACACAAGCTGGAACAAGCTCTCTCTACCCTCTCGAAACATTACAGGACACTACGGTAAAACCACTTGCAGGTGTAACGAGATATGACCATGTGGAACCTATTTTTGTTAACCTCTGCTGCTTCCAGTATCTTTAGAATTTAGTATAAAGGTCCTTTTTTACTAGCCCATAAGTCTTTTAAATTAGGAACAATGTCTTATCTAGCTCATCTTTTGACCTCTCACTCCTCATTTACTTTGTCTGCTAGCCTTTCCTCCTCCTGTGTGATTCCGTTCAAGTCCACCCAAAGGGGCAGTTTTGGAACATACTCCCTGAAAACTGAGGTTTCTAGGCATAGGATGAATCTGTGCTTCAGCCCCTGCTGTGCTTGGCCTTGGGGGGGGGGGGGGGGGGGGGGGACTGCTGCCTTGACTAGATTCCTTCTCTCTATGCCCTTTGATTTTTAGCTATGCAAACCGCCTTGTGCTTTGTACGAAATGCAGTACATCAAATCTTTAACTAAACTAAATCTACAGCCTTCCCAAGCACCCTGTTCTTCAATCCTACCACACCGTAATCCCAGTAGCCACACCTGACTGGGTGGTGGCTGCTGCAGGGGCAAGACATACTGGTTAACGTTTACTAGTTTTTTTATTCAGTTTTTTTTTTAGCCCCGTCCTCCCAAAGGAGCTTAGAATGGGCTACAACTCAGTCACTGAAGCATTTTCCCTCAAGTGGGCTCACAGTCTATCTAATGTACTTGGGGCAATGGGGGGGAATTAAGTGACTTGCCCAGGGTCACAAGGAGCAGCATGGGTTTGAACCCACAACCTCAGGGTGCTGAGTCTATAACTGTACACTACGCCACACGTGCCCTGTTCTAGCAAGGTCACAAATATATAGTGGATGAGATGGAGATCAGTTGATCTAGAGCAATGGTCTCAAATATGCGGCCCACGGGCCGCATGTGGCTCTCCAGGTTTTATATGCGCCCCGCGGTCTGGAGGCCCTCATTCTCTTCCTTTTGGAGCAGCAGCCGGCTCGTTCGCTCAAAGCTGCGGGTTGTCGGCTCCTTGCGCTATCCACTCCTGCATCGGAAGCCTCTCTGATGTCACAACATCAGAGAGGCTTCAGACACAGGCGCGGATCTCGCATGGAGCCGCCACCCGCGGCTTTGAACGAACGAGCCGGCCAGACACGCTGCTGCTCCAGTGGCGTACCAAGGGGGGGGGGCGGTCCACTGTTCTCTTCCCTGCAGGGCCAACCAACTCTGGCGGGTCGACGTCAATTCTGATGTCGAGAGGACGTTCTGGCTAGTCAATCGCTGCCTGGCTGCCCGGAACATCCTTTCCGACGTTAGAATTGACATCGGGCAGCGAGAGTTGGTCGGCCCCGTGCAGAAGAGAAGCAGGTAGATGGCCTGTTCCCGATAGCGGCAGCAGCAGCAGACTATTCCTCGGCGGCGGTGGCATGGGGAGGGCAGGAAGGAAGGAAGAAAGAAAGAAAGAAGGTGGGGTGGGGACAGGGAGCCAGAAAAAAAAGCAAAAAATGGGGCACGGAGGAAGGAAGAAAGAAGAAGGGGGGACAGGGATCCAGAAACAAAGCATAAAATGGGGCACAGAATCAGAGAAAGACAGACAGAGAAAGAAAGAAAAAGTTGGGGGAGGGAATGAGGTCTGGAGGAGAGGAAGCATAAAGGAGGCTGAAAGAAGGGAAGAAGTATTGTATACACAGTCAGAAGAATAAAGTGCAACCAGAGACTGATGAAATTGCCAAACAAAGGTAGGAAAATGATTTTATTTTCAATTTAGTGATTGAAACGTGGCAGTTTTGAGAAAGAAAAGATATTGAATTTTAACTGTGAGGGCTGCAGAAAAAATAGTTAATGTCTTATTAAAGAAATGACAATTTTGCATGAGGTAAAACTCTTTATAGTTTATATATCTTTCCTTTTAACTGTTAAAGGAAAGTTTCATAAACTATAAAGAGTTTTACCCAGTGGCATACCTAGGGTATGTGGCACCCAGGGCCCATAATTTTTTGACACCCCCCCCCATGTAAAAAAAATATTTTTTGTAATGACCATGAAACGGAATAAATGGTCAGAATAGAAACAGGCAGTGAAAATTTTCTTATATTCCAAACATAACATAACATAAATTATGTCTGAATTGTCATGACATCAGAAGTATATATGGAGTAGTTGCAGGTGATGCTTGGGACAGTTCTGATTGTGTTAGTTCGGTTTCATGTGTTTTTTGAATAGAAGGGTTTTTATTTCTTTTTGAAGGTTTTGTAGTCTGTGCCGGTGGTCGAGGTCAATAGGTTGTAGAGTTGGGGGTCGAGTGTTGCAGCTCGAATGGCTAGGAGGTTGTCGAACAGTTTTTTTCTTTTGACGTTTTTTGGTTGGAGGGTGTGTGAATGGTGCGTGAGTTATCCTATATCTGTTTGAGGTGGATTGAATTATTTAGCTGAATAAATTAGTTACCCCTCATCCCACACACATTTATTCTCTTCCATTTTTGTTCCCATTATAAAAACCACTGATAAGTTCCCAGAAAAAATATACATTAAAATAAGAAGTGAAAACAAAGGCCCCTAAAGATGAGAACATAACATAAGAATAGCCTAACTGGGTCAGACCAATGGTCCATCATGCCCAGTAGCCCATTCTCATGGTAGCCAATCCAGGACACTAATACCTGGTCAAAACCCAAAGAGTAGCAACATTCCATGCTACCGATCCAGGGCAAGCAGACACTTCCCCCATGTCTTAATAACAGATTATGGACTTTTCCTCCAGGAATTTGTCCAAATCTTTCTTAAAACCAGCTACACTATCTGCTTTTACCATAACTTCTGGCCACTTCATTTTTAAGTTTAGATCTTTCCTTTCAAACAGAGACCTTGCTAGATGTCAAATACAGCACAAGGTAACTTCACATGGACTTAGCTGTGCAGGAAATGTGAATCTCCTCATACACCCACCATATAGTGCAAAAATGTGCAAAGGTCTGTTTTTTTTCTTTCGATCACTACATAGCCTAATGCCACACAAGCAGCGCTGTTACAAACATATTCTGTAGGTCAATGCTAAGTATAACAAAGTTTCCTTCCTTGGACCAGAAGGAGATACTGATAAACCGCTGGAAGAGATCCCAAAACACCACCCAAAGACCCACTCAGTGTGTGAACCAGTTGAGTGGGGGTGGAAATGGGCCCGGAGTTTGCTCAGCAGAATTTCCCAGACCACCTCTTCCTCTCAACACATTGACACGCTGCCACCACCACCACTAGGAACACCTCACTGGGTAGGCCAGCTCTGCTATAAACTTTATAAAACACATTATTATATTTTCTTATAAAGCACATATTTTAACTGAACTCTCTGACATCCTCAGCCTTTTCATTCACAAAAATAAAAGGAAGAAAAGTTCCTATTTCCTGCTGTCTCATGTCCCCGGCCTATACAATATTTTTTTTCTGCAGACCCTTCAAAAGTCTGACCAAATCCTCGTTTCACTTGCATTATAAAGTACTGAGGATGCCATCTCTCCCTAATCCCAGGTCCTAAAGTCTAAGACAGTAGCGCAAACTAATGCTGCCAGATTCAGGAAAAAAATTTCGATTCGATTCAGCCTATTGAATTGGTTTTTCAATTTGATTTTCCTGCCCTGTTGGGTGATTTTTTTCAAAAATCCTGGTGGGTTTTATAGCTTTTTCACCCCCTTTGGCTTCTCCTAACCACACTGGCGCTGTGGTGTAAATAAAATAAAGAAACAAAAAGGACTTTTCCTCTCTCTGTTAAATCCTAGCTCACGTTTGCAGTCCAACACCAGCTCTGGCAGGATATACATTTCAAATCTGACATATTGTAATCACAAAACAAAATAAAATTAATTTTTCTACCTTTTGTTATCTGGTTATATTTCAAATCTTGTTGGTCCAAGGCTCTGGTTTTCTTCTGATAACTTGCTTGCCAGGGTCTCCTTCTTTCTTCTTTCTGCATGCTAACCATCCATCTGCCAACTCTGTCATCCCTTTCCATTTCCCTTCACTCCCCAGGAAGTCTGGTATCTTTCCTTTTTTTCATCTCCCTCCAAAGATCCACCTTTTCTTAACTACCCTTTCATCCGGCATCTCCCCATCCTTCCCCACCACCCCAGAGTCCACCATCTCTCCCTTTCTTTTCCCAATTACCTTCTATCCAGTATCTCTATCCCTCCTCCACACCATCCCTTGTGTCCAATTTCTCCCCCTTTCTGTTCCTTCCCTCCCAAAATCCCATGGTCCATCATCTCTCTCCCTCTCCTCTATTTTCAGACCCATTATTTCTTCCTCCCCCCAAAGTTTGGCATATGCACGTCTCTTTGAACACCCCCTTTCCTCCGTGTACTTCTAAACCAGGGTCCCCCCCAAAGGCCTGTCCCCCCTTAAAGGACTGCCTGTCCCCCCCTTGAAGGTCTACACCCCCCTTGAAGGCCTGTCCCCCCTTGAAAGCCTGCCTGTCCCCCCCCTGAAGGCCTGTCCCCCCTTGAAGGCCTGAACCCCCCCGAAGGCCTGCACCCCCCTTGAAGGCCTGTCCCACCCCCTTGTAGGCCTGTCCCACCCCCTTGTAGGCCTGCCTGCCTGTCCCCCCCTTGAAGGCCTGTCCCCCCCCTTGAAGGCCTGCACCCCCCCGAAGGCCTGCACCCCCCCGAAGGCCTAACCCCCCCCGAAGGCCTGAACCCCCCGAAGGCCTGAACCCCTCGAAGGCCTGTCCCACCCCCTTGTAGGCCTGTCCCCCCATGAAGGCCTGCCTGCCCCCCCTTGAAGGCCTGCACCCCCCCTTGAAGGCCTTCCTGTTCCCCCCCCGAAGGCCTGTCCCCCACCTTGAAGGCCTGTCCCCCACCTTGAAAGCCTGCATGCCTGCCCGCCCGCCCACCCTGAAGGCCTGATGCCCCGACCCACCCCGAAGGATCGCTCGCCTCCCTGGCCTCCCCGCACCACCTATGAAGCAGCCCGCAGCAGGATCGCGATGTCAGCGATCCCTGCGCTGCTTTGGCGCTGCTTCCTGTGCCGCGGTCCCGCCCCTTCTCTGACCCTCCTCTGGTGTGGTGGGAGACCCCACCCCCACCACACCAAAAAAAAACACTTTCCTTTCTTTTACTGCATCCCGCAACTTTCTTGCTTAACAGCAGGCCAGTGAATCCGAGCTACAGCTTAGGGACTGATAAACTCCCACCTCCTGTTACAGGACAGATGTCATCAGATCCCCTGAAAAATAAAATGGGAGGGGGAGGCATAGCAAAGGGTAAGAGCCAGAGGCAAAAAAAAACCCCTAAAGGGTCATGAATTTGATTTCCCCTTCTACAGGTGAAGACCTGTTTGGGTTTTTTTTTTTTTCTGAGCAAAGCTGTTTACAGCTTTGGACTTTCTAGAGGCCTGGGGAACACGATCACCCCTCCCTTCTTTCTTCTAATCCGTTTATCGTTTAGCCCGATTGTCTCTATCGATCTCACCTTTCAAATCACTTTCCCCAAATCTGTCTGGGATAATCTAGGCAGAAAAATCAAACCTCTGGAGTGAAAATATAGAGCAGTCACAAATTCCAGCTCCTCTTTATGTGGTTAATTATCCAATTAGGGGATTTAGTCAATAAAGAGGGGTTTTTTTTGTTGTTATTTTTCCCCACAGGCTTTGAATGGGGGGGAGGGGGAGGGGACAAGATCTTTGAATAGGACCTTAAAAGTTCTTCAAACCATAGAGCTTTTTGTCCAATAAAATGAGTCCTCCTGGGCCAATCCCACTTTGTATGAATCATATTCCTAAAAAAAAATATATTTTAAAAATCTCATAAGTAACTGCTAATTCAGGTCAAGGAAAGGAATGGAAAGAATGACAAGTTACACTGCACTGCCTTTTGACGCCATTCTAAATAGAGACAAAGTTCAATTTACAGACTCCAACCTCTGTAAAATACAAAACAGTTCAATGGCATTGAGCCACTTGATCAAACCAGGTACTGATTGTGCCTTTTATTAGCCAAGGAGTGTAGATGAATGCCCATCGCCACCCTTCATCTTATATGCCTTACCCCTACCAAGGAACAACACTGACATTTTGAAATCAGCACCTGCTGTGTTCCGAAACTTTCAATTCTACAATTGTGCACGTTTTCACAGCACCAGGTCCTGGCAATATCTGATCAGCTTCCAGATCCCATTCATGATTCCCCCCTCCCCCTAACATCTCAGCATCTTCACTTTTTAGAGGTATTTCTCATTTTCTCCAAAATTTAGCATCTTTACATTTAGATCCCAGAAGTTACTCGGCTATCCACAAGCAGAGGAGAGCCAGGAGTATGAGCAGAGAAGTGCCAGGGCCAGATGTGGGGAAAGACTATTACCACCTGGCACTGCTTATGCCTGTGTGCATTTATTTAGACTGGGTGCAGTTTGCATACCTAGCGCAAGCCTCCACCCGGGTCTCTCTCTTACCTTGAGCTGCCGAGGTGCTGCTGGCGCTCAGGATCGCCAGCGCAGGCAAAAAGAACATTTGCAGGATGCAGCCCAGCCCTAGCCCACAGCTGGCAGTCTCCAGCCCCTTCCCCATGCTCCTAAGGAGGAAAACAGCTGCCGAAGAGGGTCCTGCGATGCCACCCTGCGCGGCGGGTGGGCAAAATCCCAGCCGAACACTCTCCACACCACTCAGACTTCCAGGGACAAGAAGCAGCAGCTACCTGGTAAGTCCAGAGAAAAGCAAAAAAAAAAAAAAACAATTCCACTGGCTTCAGTCTCGGAAGTTTTGGGTTTTTTTTTTTTCTTCCTCCAGAAAGAAATCAACTCGATCAGAATGGACCAGGCAAGGCACAGAGACTAGGTGGCAATCTCATGGTCTGAGTGGAGAAAACAAGCCTCTAGAATAGCAGGTCTCGCAGCGCAGGAAGAGAGAGCATCTTTGTAGCGCTGCTTCCTGCGCGTGTTTTGGACAGAGAAGGCAGAGCTCAGGTGCCGGTGCCGGTGTTGTTGTCACTGTACAGTGGAATCCTCGTGCGAAGCGGACTACGTGAGCCTGTCTCCGTTTCTCTCTCTCTCTTTAAGCCTTGACAGACTGGGGGAAAAAAAAAAAAGCCCTGTCTCAGCAGCACCGTTCCGATCAGTGGAGCTCAGCCCTCCCCTACCTGTCCGCAGACACAGTGAAAATCAGAACTGGATTCCTGGACTGGAATCCTGCTCTTATCTCTGGTTTAAAAACAAAAAAGGAAACATTGTTGACGTTTGACCCTTTATTATATATTTTAAATGTTTATGCATTGGGTTGTTTTTTGTTTTTTTTTGGACACTTTTACTTTCTGTCATCAGTTTCTGGATCCAGCTCTCAACTTCCCGGGAAGGGGTAAAACACGGAGCTCAGTTCCTTAGAGTGGATCTCTGTGACTCCCCCACACCCACATCAGATCGTCAGCCTACAGAAAGTCAAGGCAATGGAACCTGATCGCTAGATACTCTGGACCTGGATTTTATTACTAGAGTACAAGAAGGACGCCAACGTTTTATTTGGAAAAACATCTTTTATTTCATGTAACAAAGAAGGGGGGTGAGTGGGCACTTTACATGGGCAGAATACTTTTTTTTTTTTAACGTACAAGCTTCATCCACAGTTCACGAATGTAAACACTAAAGTTTTTTTTTTCCAAAGTCCCCCCCCCAAGGCGTCTATTTTTCAGTTTATTGGGGTCCCTCCCCCAAAGTATTCTGTGACTTGGCTCTGCATGTTCTGTATGAACCTCTCCCAACCTGCTAAATTGGCTGCTTTTTTGAGTGCTCCTCCATTATGCCGCACTGATCGTCTGGCCCTTTCCTAGCCCTCTGGGTGGGGTAAAGGGTCCTGACGACTATATTTCTGCTGCCGTTGTACTAATGACCCTCCTGAATGCATGTGTCATAAAAGCAGCTTCTCTACTTCCTCTTGTACGAGTCCGCTTATTTGCCAACACTCACCTATAAACTGGGAGAGGCATTTTGGGACACGACTTCATATTAATTAGAGAAAAGGGAGCTTCTTCCCATGCACCATGCTCTTTAAATTCAACCATGCCACACCTGACGGCAAGGACCGAAACAGAAGCAATACATACTCGTGTAACTTACACACGCATGCTCCAATATCTGCAAGGTCGCCAATCCAAGCCCAAGATTCGCTACCTAAGTGAACAGATTGTATGTTTTGGGGTAAAAAAAAAAAAAAAAAAATTATCCTAAATGGTTTAAAAATTCAGGTTCTTTATCATATTTCCCTATCTGTCCCGGTGGACTCAAACTCAACTCTATCTAGCCAAGCTGGGGCAACGAGGGGGATTAAGTGACTCACCCGGGGTCACGAGGAGAAGCGAGAGATTCAAACCCACGACCTCAGGGTGCCGAGGCTGTAGATCTAACCACTGTGCCACACGCTCCGACACACGCACATGACTTCCTTTGCGGGTAAAGTCAAGGGTGCTCGGATAGGCGCATAAGCAGGGCTGGCTGCAGGTGGCCAAGAACTTGTACACTCCCAGTCTCTAGGACAGCTATCATCATCACTGCCCCCCCCCCCAATCCCATACCTAGCAGCGCTATTTAGAAATGATAAGTAATAGTAGTAGATGTAAATATCCGCCCAAAGCACACATACATGGGTATTTCCCGGACTTTCATGCGAGAAAAGCCAGTGTTTTGAAGTTGACCCAGTTTAAAGCCTGTTAAACACATTTCAAAATGTATTTGAGCAAGTTTGAGTTCCCTGTTCTTCCGTCCCTTTATCTTTCTGCCTGACTATATATCGATCTCACCTTTCATTCATTCCCTTCCCCCCATCTGTCTCCATGTTATCTAGACAGAAAGATCTCTCAACCCTCTGGAGTAAAATTACTCTAGCGGTCCTAATTCATGCTGTTCTTCTCGTGGTCAATTATCCAACCCCTTTCTCGGTCTTTAAAGCTTCTTGCCCAGGAAAAGGATCTAACTTTAGTCCAAGAGCTGCCTTGCGTTGAAATCATCTTCCTTTCTTGAAATCTCAGCGGAAAGAAAACAAACCAGATTAAAGGAGGGAATCGCAGGAGGCGCCTAAAATGACTTTACACAGCACCAATAAAAGCGAAGTTTGGGCAAGACTCAATATTCTGTTCTGTGATAATTTTTTTTTTTAAATTTATAACATTTTTATTGAAGCAATCAGTAAATATACAATATTATAATACAATAAAATAGTCATTAAATTAAAATTAATCAAAAATTTTTTTTTAAAGTACCAGTATTGTAGCTACTTTTTCCATTAAGAATACTAATCTTATTGAATTTTTTCTTATATAATAAAACACAACTGAGGAGAGCTATATAAAACATAATTACATCATTGTCATAAAGGAGGACATTAATATATGACAGGGAAATGGAAGCACAGGAGGAAACTAGTCGATAAGAAGTTATATTGCACCTCGGTGTACCGTAGAAGAGAGGGATTGGTGTTTGCCGCCTAATTTTCATACGGGCCCTTTGCCAGCGCTTCCTGCTGCCAGATTTATCGGGTAGCTTTCTGCTCGTGTGAAAATATAGAAATAAAACCAGCAGTTCCTGGAAAGGAAGCCCTCCAGTTATGCCACCAAATGCAACACTGGTTTGACCTCTTTTTGTGTTGGACGGGAGAGGGGGGAGGGGCTCCCTGCGCCTTATTCCTGTTAGGAACCCTTCCGCTGGCTCTGCCTCACCTACA
The DNA here is from genome assembly GCF_902459505.1 of Geotrypetes seraphini. Taxonomy (NCBI): domain Eukaryota; kingdom Metazoa; phylum Chordata; class Amphibia; order Gymnophiona; family Dermophiidae; genus Geotrypetes; species Geotrypetes seraphini. The sequence goes on along the minus strand of NC_047084.1, from coordinate 327,576,299 downwards.
AGTCAACCAATACGGTTGAAACGCTCTGCCAGCATCCGCCACAGTTGAATATCTAGACCGCAGGCGACTCTGCGCAGCGCCGATTTCACCAAACTTTTCCCAGCTGGTTGCCCTAGTGATCAATCTGCTTAAAAATCTGGCTTTGCATATTTTTTTTTCTAATTATGGTTTGTCCTATATACAGATAAACGCCAGCTATGGGCGAAGGCGTTTATATACGGGGGAATATGCAGAGAGAACGATCGGGGGGGGAGGGGTGGTTCCAAACAGAGAACAAATGAAACCCTTCCCGGACAGTGAACAAATTCGCTTGTACTGAATGCGATCAGCACCCACAAAGCAAACTGCTGCTCGGTCTGCAAACCTCTGGCAGCCTTACTTCGCTTCCTGTCCAGGATACTTCCCCCCCGCACCCCCCCCCAACACCTCCGCATTAGAGACAATAATCGGACCCGTCTACCCTTCCAACCTTTCTTCCACCCGGGTGGCTCTCTTACCTTGAGCTGCCGAGGTGCTGCTGGCGCTCAGGATCGCCAGTGCAGGTAGGAAGAACATTTGCAGGATGTAGCCCAGCCCTAGTCCACAGCTTGCACTCTCCAGCCCCTTCCCCATGCTCCTCAAGAGGAAAGCAGTGGCCGAAGAGTCCTGAGAGGTTCCACTTTTTGCCAGCCTGCGTGAGGGGAACGGGGGAAAGAAAAATCCAAGGCACACACCCCTCCAAAACTACTCAGATTTCCAGGGACGAGACAAATAACCAGCAGCTAACAAGTCCGGAGCAAGCCAAGAATAAATTCCACTGGCCTCAGTCACTGAACTTTTTTTTTCTTGCCCCCTTGTCTTCAAATCCTCCAGAAAGTGATCTACTCCTTTACAAAGAAATCACTTGATGGGGATTGACCGGGAAAAAGGCGCCGTGGATAGGTGTAAATCTCATGGTCTTGAGCGAGAAAACAAGTCTTGCAGTGCATGAAGAGAGAGCATCCTCTTAGGTCTCGTCTGATCGCTGCTTCCCGTGAGTGTTTGGAGAGAGACGGTAGAGATCATGTGGTTTGTGGGTATTACCGGGGTTTCTATAAAGCAGAACCTGCGCCGTGAGGCAGACTGCAAGAGCCTGTCTCCGTCTCTCTCCCTCTTGCAGCTTCCTACAGAGACTGAGAGAAACCCTACCTCAGCTGCAGTTCAGTGGAGCTCAGCCCTCCTCTGCCTGTTGGCAGGCAGAGCCAAATCCAGAGCTGGATTCCTGGACTGGAATCCAGCTTTTACTTCTGGTAAAAGAAGCCTTCTTTTCATCTACCAAATTAGAGAGAGAGAAAAAAAAGGTCTAATATTTGGCAGCTAAAATTTAATGCAAAATACAGAGTGATGCACTCAGGATGCAGAAATCCTATGTGATTGTGGTAGGGTACAAGAAGCTGATATGCTTGGACTGGGAGAAGGATCTCAGGTGATGGTGTTTGAGGATCTCTAGATAGTGAAAAACAGTGTGACAAGGTGGTAGGCAGGGCCGGCTTAACCTATGGACCAGGCGAGGCTCTCTAAAGCGGTGGTTCCCAACCCTGACCTTGGGGACCCCCCCCAGCCAGTCGGGTTTTCAGGATATCCCTAATGAATATGCACGAGAGAGATTTGCATACCTGTCACTTCCATTATATGCAAATCTCTCTTGTGCATATTCATTAGGGCAGTGATTCCCAACCCTGTCCTGGAGGAACACCAGGCCAATCGGGTTTTCAGGCTAGCCCTAATGAATATGCATGAGAGAGATTTGCATATGATGGAAGTGATAGGCATGCAAATTTGCTTCATGCATATTCATTAGGGCTAGCCTGAAAACCCAATTGGCCTGATGTTCCTCCAGGACAGGGTTGGGAACCACTGCTTGATTAGGGATATCTTGAAAACCTGACTGGCTGGGGGGGGACCCACCAAGACATGGTTGGGAACCACCGCTCTAAAGGACGCCAAACGCCTGTTGTGTTACCGGCCCATAGGTTAAGCTGAAGTCTGGCAAAGGGAGCATCTCATCTTGCTTACCATCCTGAGCAACATGCAATGACACGGTGACAAAATTCATTACCGTTCCCGTCCTCGCGGATAACCGCGGGAAATAATCCCATGCCATTTTTTAGTGTCTATTTCAACCTCAGTCCTTCTACACCAGCATTCTTCAAAGCAAAGCTTGTGGGTCAGTGGTTGTGGCCATTCATACTCTGATTCTTATGGGAGCTAAGGATAATGAAGCCATTGTGACATCACTGATGTGATTGGCTCTTAGGCACTGGTGGAATGAAGCATTATGACATCACAATATCTGCTCTGGATACCAGATACTGTCATTCTGTAGTGTCTATCTCAACCTCTGTCCTTCTACACTAGCATTCTTCAAAGCAAAGCTTGCAGGTCAGTGGTTGTGGCCATTCATACTCCGATTCTTTCCTCTCTCCTTAAAGAATGACATGAAGATGGTTTCCCGCGGTTATCCGCGGGGACGGGAATGGTGATGAATTTTGTCACCGTGTCATTCTCTAATGCAGGCCTTGAACAGGTGTTGGCTTTCAGTTTTCTTCTTCCCTCTGCTGATGCGCTGGCACCCCTACCGTTCCAGGCCCTCCTTCCTCTTGGCAGCTGGCCTGTGACGTCGACCCCTCTCCCACACCCCGAGGCTGTTTAGGGTCTCCCCACTCCTGGGAGCTGGCCTCTAAAAGGTGTACAGAGTACCTTGGAACAGCCCCCTGCCACCCTTCCTCCTGGAAGGTACGCTGGTTGGGCATACAATCCCAGCGTGCCTTGCAGAGATGGAGTGGGGCAGGTAGGAAGTACAGGGGTGGTACAAAAATAAAAGTTGGTCCGAAGTGACACAGCCTCTTGAGCTGGCCCTGGTGGTAGCGGTAGCCAGAGGAATGCTAGGCTGCATAGAGAGAGGTGCAGTCAGCAGAAGAAAAGGAGGTGTTATGCCCCTCTACAGGTAACTGGTGAGGCCCCATTTGGAGTATTATAGCAGTGTGTCGCAAACCTTTTAAGCTGCTGGTACACTAATCTTGAAGCTGCGGCTAGAGGGCACAAGGAAATGTGCATACATAGATGTGATGATATCATCACATCGATATCCACGCTTACACGGATGTCCTCCAGCCGCGGCCCTGAGACTCCTATTACCACTGGTGGGTGTGGGTGTTTTGCTGCAGAAGGAGGTGAGGAGAAGGGGCAGAGGCGCCACCACTGGCTGACTGCAGGACGTGCCTCTCGCCGTGAGAGGCACGTCCTGTAATCAGTCAGCTGGTGCCTCTTTTCCGCGCCAGCATCTTGGGGCACACCTGGAATCCTTTTTCATGATGCACTGGTGTATAGTTTTGGAAGCTGTATTTTGCTAAGGATATTAAAAAACAAAGTGGTTCACAGAAAGGTGACACAAATAGTATGGAGAACTGAGAAGATACTTGAAGACCTGAATATGTATACCCTCTAGAGAGAGAAAAACAAAATCTGTTTTACTACTTGGGATCTAGCTAGGTACTTGGGATCTGGGTTTGGCCAATGTTGGAAACAGAATGCTGGGCTTCATGGACCTTTGGTCTGTCCCAGTATGGCAAGTCTTATGTTCTTAAAAGGAGGGGATGGGGGGGGGGGGGAGATAAGAAACAGATGTTTTTGTAGTGGAGATACAGCCTATTGCTTGTTTCAAGTGGGCTAAGAACATGGATAACAGCCCATTTCTCAATGCATCTCCTTTTGACCCTGGGCAAAACACTTAATCCCCCTCTCCCCCCCCCCCCCCCCACCGGGACATTAGATTGTGAGCCCACCAGGACAGACAGGAAAAAAATGCATCAGTACCTGAATAAATTCATGTCAACTTTTCTGAGCTCCCTTGGGATAAGGATATATCAAATCCCTTTACCCTTACTTGAAAGGCATTCATATAAAATAAATATTTTTCAGAGGTGGAAACAGTAGGAACTAAGAAGGCATGAACTGAGGTTAAAGGGTGGTAGTTTTAGGAGTAACTTTTCATACAGAGGGAGTTGGATGCCTGGAATATCCTCCTGAAACAGGACATAGAGGGGTGTAACCTGCACAGGGCTGCAGAAACAACTCTGGCCACCTTCTTGGGCCGACTGGATGAACCATACGGGGTTTTATCTGCCATCATGTACTATATTATTGTGTTACTATATAAAGCAGCTTTTCATGTCTCCCAAACAGCAGAGTAGACTCTCATTGCCTTAGTTTTTCTCTGTTCACTTGGAGTAAGTGCATTAAGAAAATAACTGAGACAGTGCTCTGATTTATTTATAGGAATGACACATGCATTAAAGTAGACTCTATATAGATGTGAAAATTTAGTATCAAACACATACATAAAAAGCAGGGAAATCTCTGCATCTGTTGGTTTAATGGATGTTTGTGTTGAGTCTCTTGACATGTGCATGTTTTTTTTTTTTTTTTACATTTTATGTTAAATGTTCAACTGCTGTAGGCCTATACCTAAGCCATTTGCCTGCACATTACACACCTCTGCATTATTTTTCTCAGTATGGCCATTATATTCTTAGTTTTTCATAATGGAAAGGCTGTGAGCTACCAATTCATGTGTTAATTTTAGCATGCTTACAGTGTATAAAATGTTTCAATTTAGTCTTGTAACTTTACATTAATTTGAATTACTGGTAATTACAAGGGATGCAACTTAGCAACCTAAGGAGTAATTTTAAAAAGCATTCTCTCACTGTAAAGCCAGTCCAGAAATGTGCAGCTATATAAGTGCCTGTTGATAAAAGAATGCATATGTTTTCATGATGTATATAGGTGTCCCTGGGGCAGTGTCTGGTCAGAATATGGCAGAGTTTTGAGGTATATACATATTATATATGAGGTAAATTTTATATGTCATCTAAAAATTTGGTGCCAAAAAAGATTGGTGCTTAGCCTTCGGAGTTAGGTGTGGTTTCTAGATTCACATGTAGTGATCAAATGCATGACTAACATTTAGGGCCTCTTATACTAAACCGCGCTAGCGGTTTTAACGTGGGGAGCCGCGCTGAATGGCCCGCGCTGCTCCCAATGCTTATTGAGTTCTTATGAGCATCGGGAGCAGTGCGAGCCATTCAGCGTGGCTCCCTGCGCTAAAACCACTAGCGAGGTTTAGTAGAAGAGGGGGTTAGGTGCAGGCATTCAAACCAGTGGAAGCCAGGCCTAAAGGCCTGTGCCTAAATTGCATGCAGTTCAGGTTGTCACTGCCCCCTCTCTCATTTACTCCAGCTCAGGCACTCATGTGCTAAAATGAGCATGTGTGGCAGGAGAAGGCCAGTGTGATGCCAGCGCTTGGACACCACTGTGGGCTGCAGCAAGAGGGAGAGAGGAAACAATTCTTGTTGTCAGAGGACCCTTGCAGCCAGTGGGGTTTGGAGGTCCCCACCAGCTATAACAAGAGTATAAGAATTTTGGGTGGGCTTGAGCCTAAAATGGGAGTGGGTCCCACTGATACCAATTAGTGCCAATTTTACTTGTTAATTGGCAATTATCAGTGCTGATTGGCTTTTTACGTTTTAATATTTTTTATTGAAGGAAAAAAGTAAATATACATATATGTAATACATATAGATATTCATCAGAAATGATTTCATACATTTTGAAAATTCAGTCCACATATTCTATAAATACTATCATTCCTTCAAATATTGTATATGACAAACCCTAATCCCCCCTCATCCCCATCTCCCCTCCCTCCTTCCCAATCCCCCTTCCCTCCCTGGATGAAAGGTGACAAAGACAGCCAGGTCTGGGATACCATGAAGGCAATAAAAGCTTCAATGCAATTCATTAAGAATAAAACTTCGTGCTCTGGGTGAAAGTTTTTTGAACATAGGGGTCCCAAATTTTCATAAATAGCCGAGTTCATCTAGGAGAATGACGAACCTCCCAAACTTCAAATAAAAGTACACAATGTAATTGGTTCTTCCAGTGCCAAAAACTAGGAGGTTCTGTTTGCAACCAATATTGCATAATGCATTTATGACCCACTGTACAAGACTAGGGGACACTCAAAGTTACAGGGAAACCCTTTTAAAACCAATAGGAGGAAATTTTTTTCACTTAAAGAATATTTGCCAGAGGTTGTGGTAAGAAGGGTTAATGTAGCTGTTTTAAAGAAACTTTTAGATAATTTCCGGGTGGAAAAGTCCATAATCTGTTATTGAGACAGACATGGAGGAAGCCATTGCTTGCCCTGGATCGGTAGCATGGAATGTTGCTACTCCTTGGGTTTTGGCCAGGTACTAGGGACCTGGATTGGCCACTGTGAGAACAGGCCATTAGTCTGACCCAGTAAGGGCCGCCGCGTGAGCGCAGCACTGGGCGCGATGGACCTCTGGTCTGACCCAGTGGTGGCAACTTCTTATGTTCTTATGTCTTATGTTCTTAATTGTTTCTTAAATTGAAACCGGTTTGCAAACAGGTGCAATTGGCCCACAGAGCATGCTACATCTTAACACCAGCAATACAGAACGTCATTGCTGTAGTATCTGCATAATTTCCTTGCCACTATTGGATTTAATAGCCTCCACATGGTGATAATACCATGGCATTTGATGGTAAATAGTCTGATGGACCACAGAAACAACTTTATGATGCACCCGAAATACAACTGGTAACCAATGTAACTGCTTCAAAACTGGCGTATAATCAGAGCAGGATTAACCAATAGGCCCAGTAGGCATGTGCCTAGGGCCCAAAATGGTCAGGGGGGCCCGATAAAGGAGGGCATCAACATTGTTTTTTCCAAACAACAATGGGACTCACCAGCATTGATCAGCAACACGCCCCCCCTGATTAGCAACACGCCCCCCCCCCGATCAGCAACACGGCCCCCCCTTCCCCATCGATGGAAAGTAAGACAAGCAAGCAATGCAAGTAATAAAAGCAACGGGAACTGTAATTTTGCAAGCGGTGCTGCTTGCCCAAAGCTTCCCTCTGACGCAGCTTCCTGTTTCCACCTGGGTGCATGATGGGGTGGGGCGGGGCAGGGGGGCCCAGTGTACTTGTGTGCCTAGGGGCCCTTAACAAATTAATCCTGCCCTGCGTATAATGAGCCATCCTATCAACTCATGTACCCAATTGCCATTTCGTTTCCATCCCCAGTTGAGAATGAAAAACTGTAATTAGCAGCACCACCGGGAAGCCTTTTGAATGCGGGTGTCCTTACCGATATCCAGCATAGTTCCTGAGGAAGGGGCTCTCATCACTGAAACCAAGCCTGGTCGAACCTTGGAGATAAAGAGGGAGTTCTGAAGCAGATATTCACTTCCGAGGATTTAAAAGCAGTCCTCTTAATGGACGGGGATATTATATTGCTCAAAGCTAAGTAAAAGTTTCCAATGTGGGGTTATCATGGCTTCTTACTGTTTCTTTTGCTTTATTCCAAACGGCAGGTACGGGGTAGGAGTACCACAGCACACCTGAAATCTCGGGCAGCACATAGTTTGCGATACACTGATTTATAGAATTTGATTAGGAGTCAGTTTTTGTTTGTTTTCGTACACATCTGGGGAAAAGGTGTGTGGGGGGGGTTATTTCTGTCTTAATTTTGTTCTTGGGTATTTACACTTGGAGTGGGTGGGAGGATGGGAGGATATCATTAATTAGAATAGGGTAAGGTTTTTGTGATAATCTATGTTTTTTGTTTTATTGAATAATCATTGGGTGGGTGGGTGGGAGAAAATGGTTGGTTATGAAAACTTGTAAGTTGAATGTTCTTTTATTGTATTTTATGTATTGCACTATTGAAGTTTGGAAAATTAATAAAGAATTAAAAAAAAAAAAAAATTCCCCCTTAATGCACTACTGGGAATAGTTCTGAAAGCTTATCTTATAAAGGCACACTTGCCCCCTAATTCTATATAATGTGCTAAAATGGGGGTGAAACAGTTCTTTGCTTGAGTGCACTTAGGCATTATTCTGCTGTATAACTTGGTGCCAAGTGTTCTAGAATGTAACTGCCCATGGATATTCACATGGGCGAATCATGGGTATTTTGACTATTTAAGCATACTGCAGCATTTAGGTTCAAGGAGGCTCATAGAGGAAGCATTCTGTAATGGATTAGGTGCACAAGTGGGTACCTAACTTGTAACCCCCCCCCCCTTTATTGAATTGCCCCCACAGTGATTGCTCAAGGAGTTGTGGTACCCTGACCCAAATCTTGCTCTGGTGCCCCCCCCCTCCTCCATTGTCTCAGGTAGAAATACCCCTTCTGACACTGCCAGAGATAAAACTGTCCCAACTCCAGCTAAGAGAGACAGCCCAGGAGATATAAGGCAGAGGGATAAAAACAGAAGGGAGATTTCTACCAGAATCAGACAGGATAATGTAACTCCCTGTTATTCCCTTGCTAGGAAGACTGAGCAGAATATCTGTGATCTCCAGAGAATAAGATCTGACGCTGAAAGGGTTAACAGAGGAGGTGGGTCTCAGTCTAGTGAGGAACACTCTGTGCAGCCAGTCAGAGAGAGTTTCCCCAGCAGGCAGAGAACTGCAGGCAAATTGAGCCCAGCTAGTTTATCAGGGAAGCTGAGGCTGAAGCTGCAGCTGAGGTTCTCAGAGCCACAGGAAACAGGAAGACATGGACAGCCTAGGCAGAAAGCTGCCTGCTCCTTCATACCCCAGCCACTTGAATTCCCAGCAGAGCCCTCCCGAGAGAAGGAGAGTTCTTAAACCCCAGGTAGCGGTGTGGGAGGAGGTGGGGGAAGGGGAAGCCTTTGAAACTGCTGAAAATGTCCCTTTGTTTCCTGAGGCAGGGGGCAGGGAGGATTATGCAGAGCCTGATTGCCTAATGGGTTATGACGATAATGAACCTGTTAATAGTGATCCAGGGCAGTGCATGGAATGGCTAAATGAAGGGGACGTCTGGGTGGATTTAGATATGTTTGAATGAAGCCTCAGTTTAACTTTAAACCTAGGGGGCATGAAAGCAAATACTGAAATTGGTTTCAAAACGGAAAGTGTGTGAGTGAAGACTATTGAATTCCCTAGCTAGGAATGGGGGAAGGGCATTCACTTCAAGAGAGCTAGGTGAGAAAACTTAGGGAGCTAAAAGCTGCCTTTTACCAGAAGCTCTAGGGCAGTGTTCTTCAACCGCCGGTCCGCAAAAAAATCTTGCCAGTCTGTGAAGGATTCGGGTCCCCGCCACTATGCCGGGACTCCTGCCTTCCACCGTGTATGCCGGGACTCCTGCCACATATACCTTCTGCCTTTGTGTCCGCACCGTCAGACCAGCAGCAGCAGCTCTGTGTGCTTTTAACTTTGGCACACAGCTGCCCCTAAGCAGTAATTTAGCCATGGTTTCATGAGACAGTCTTGGAGCCTTTGCTTAAGCTGGCCCTGAGGCTGCCTCATGAAACCGCGGCTAAACTACTGCTTAGGGGCAACTGTGTGCCGAAGTTAAAAGCACACAGAGCTGCTGCTAGCCTAAAGAGAGGAAACATTTGTTGGAGAGGGAAGAGAGAAGGGGTACTCCTGGACAAGGGAGGAGAAGAGGGTACTGCTGGACAGGGGAGAAGGGAAAGGGAAGAGAGTTGGATAAGTGGAGGAGGAAAGGGAGAAGGGATACTGCTGGACAGGGGAGGAGGAAAATAGGAAGGAAACAGCTGGCAGGGAGATTAGAGGAGGGAAAGGAGTCAGGATGGAGTGGAGAGATCAAATGAAGGAAAGGGGAGAGACAGAGGAATGAGAAAGTAGAGAGAGATTGATGCTGGGAAGGGGGGTCAGATGAGAAATAAGGAGAGAAGAACAAAGATGCTAGATCTGGTGTAGGAGAGATAAAAATGAAGGGAGCAAAATGAATCATGTAAAAATGAGAGAGGGGGCACAGGCTGGATGGAAAGGTGGGAGGGGCATAGAAAGAAGGCAGATATCATATGGAAGGGGGAGAGGGCAGACAGTGGATGGAAGGGGTAGATGCTGGATGGAAGAGTGAAAAAATGATGAAAGCAGAAACCAGAGACGACAAAAGGTAGAAAAAAATAATTTTATTTCTATCTTCTGATTAGAATATATCAGATTTGAAATATGTATCCTGCTAGAGCTGATGTTATACATAACTGGGAAGTGCAAAGCCCAGGCAGTGCTTTAGCTTCCATCTGGCTTAGGGCTTTCTCTGACCAGGGGGCAATTGCCCTAGTTGCCTTCCCCCCCTAACACTATTCCTGCCATGTGTGACTGCGGTATTATGTTAGCATGATATTTGTGTAGCATTCTGTAATAATTTGGCTTATTCAGTTTTCTTGATAGTAGAGGGGATATATGTAAAGGGGAGGGGAGACAGGTTTTTTTTTTTTTTTTAATCCTTTCCCTGCATTATTTGTATTTATAAAATGACAATTGTACAGAATATTGTTTCTTTTTATACTTTAATAAAATATGTTCAATATAAAATCATAACTATTTGAGACTTGTGCGGATGGGATCAGATGGTTCGCAGGACCGAGCTCGCGGGGACAGGGCAGTGATGAGTTTTTAAAAAATTTCAGTCTTAGTAGTTTGCTGGTCCACAAAATAATTATTTTATTTCCGCTGGCCATAGGTGTAAAAAGGTTGAAGAACACTGCTCTAGGGCACTTATTAGGGGGCCGGGAGGGCATGATTCCAACTGTTATGCAGGGAGGAGTGTCCCCAGCACTCTGGCATAAGTAAACGGGTCAGTAGTGCCATTGCCCAAGTAAGGCAAAAGTGCTGAGAGAAGCATTGCAGTAAGCTAGGCTGTAGTCTGAATAGGAATAAAAAAGAGAGGAAAATTTTAAAAAAAACTTTTTCTTGAGAAGTGGAGAGCAGGGAGGGGGAAAGCCTAATCCCCAGCCAGGAGGTTAGGGTCTCCTTTAACCCACTCTTGGGTGAAGGGAGAGGCAGCTGCTGGAACTGTGTTTAATGCAAAGCAGCCAAACACTACCATTGTACAGAATCCAGAGAACAATTGAACTGGGGAAAGCTTAATTTTGATTATTTGGAAGTTCCTGATATGTGTATAAAGTAAAGCCAAGGGCTACCTAAGAGGAACTGCCTCTGAATGTGAGGAAATTATTTGGTTTTCAAAGAAGAATAAAAAGATGTGGGTTTTGTTTTTGTTTTTTTGAGAAATTATATTGACTGGGACCTTCTTTCCTTGGAGCCCAGAGCCTCACTGGCACTCCAAGAGGCGTGGATTTTAAGCGTGTGGTGGATGCTGTGGTTGACCCTCAGGCACCCACAATCCCGTCACAGCACTCACCCAATCTTGCAACATTTCCATTGGCATCACCTCTACCTGCTTTTGTATAGTGGTGAAAGCATGTCACTATTCTCTCACCTCTCTGCTGTTCTCCATGTTTGGACACTGGCTTGAAGGCAAGAAGTAACTACCTATCTACTTAAATTTTTTAATGCATATAATAAATGCAGAAAAAAAATGCTAACATGTAAACTTATGAAAGGCAGAAAATAACATTTCATAAAACCAATGCATTCTAGCCCATTTTATGGGTTTACCATCAAGCAAATTTACCCCCTCTTTTATCAATCAGTGCTAGAGGTATTTTTAGCATGGGCTGGTGAGGTAAGTGCTCTGACACTCATAGGAATTCTATGAGTGTCGGAGCATTTACCTTCTAGCATAGCTTGATAAAAGCCGGCCATAGTAAGAAGAAAATCAAATATCTACAGGCAATGAAAGATGCAATAATAACTAACCCTATTTCATCTGCTAACATAAGAATTAATTAAAATGTTAAAGTTTCTACTACTTTCTCTTTTAAGTAAGCTTCCAAATGGGTAGAATCCACAAAAACATATGAATTATTCCCAGATGTTACCAAACATTTACATGGGAACTTAAAAAAATAAAGTGGCCCCCAATGCCAAGGCTCATCTGAGTAGTCTAGGCAACATCTGGTAAAATCATAATTGTTGACCGTAAAAAGGAACATTTTTCCTTGGCAAAATATGCTTTTAAAATCAGTTTCTTATGTTCTTCTAATTGAAAGGATACCAGCAATGTAGCTCTTTTTGTGATAGGTTCTTGTGAAGATTCTAGAAATCTAGATTAGTGATTTCAAGGTATCACTAACTCCCTCTTGACTTTGCACCTTAAAAGATCTAGGCAAATAATGCACATGATAAACAACTATAGTCATCTGCAAAAAGCACTTTATGTAATCTGCAAGCTTAACAAGCTTGGGTACATTTTCCAAAATATTGTAAAATGATCTTGCAGCATTTTCACAGTCCTACCAATTTCTAACATAATATCTTTCAATGACAAGTCCTGCAAGATATCAGAAGGTAATGATGCAAAAAAAAAAAAAAAAGGCAAAGATACTGGTATTGGTTCTTTAATAGGACAAACTGCCACTTTCACTTCCAGTAAAGTCTCAGAGTCGAGAGAAAGTTCACCATATATGGGTGAAGTTATCTTGGCCACTTTGTAGTCTGAAGTGTCAAACTTCATCGGATCAGTAACAGGTTGTGGGGGAGGGGTAGGACCTTCAGAAGACAGGGAAACAGGGGAGGAAGGACTTGTACTCACAGATAAAGGAAGTTGTGATGTCTTTATTTCTTTCATCCTTTTCGTTACTCCAGAGAAGTACAGTGTCTCGCTCCTCTCAGGCTCCAAAGGGGTGGGACCTGTCCTTTTGGTCATGCCACTTCAGGCATGTAGCAACAGACAGGCGCCGCAGGCTGCATGTCATGGCAAGGATTCCAATATATGCTGAGTGGGCTTGGAACCCAGAAGTGGCGATCTAAGGCGTCTATTCACTGCTTGTTCTGCAAACTAACAGGCAACTCTGATGGAACCTGTCCTCACATTTAAACCTGCAGTGGTACCAGTGGCCATGCATTAAAGAGAGTACAGTGGACAGAGAAAAACATGCTCTTGTTGTGTGAAGATTGAGCCGGTGAGGGCAGGCTTTTGCCACGCTGAGCCAGTGCTTCACTGGGCTTATGACTTGAGCTGGCCCTGGGTACATAAGTACTTATGCTGCCTTTTCAAAATATGTTTATGTTTTAGGAGACCTTCCTGATGGAGTAACTGAAACAGAACTCATGTTGGAGGGGATTGTCTCCCTTGTGATATTAAAAAATGAAAATCTCCTGAAAACCTCAGTTTTAAATACTGACAAGACAAGAATTACTTTGGAATATTGATAAAATAGAAAAAAAAAGAACACTTTTGGACTGACAACCTGGATGAAGAAGGAAACATGATAGAAGAAACTGTAGTCTGCAGAAAGCACAACGCAATGCTAAAAAACATATTCTTACAGAAACTGACAGGAATCGTGTTTCATCCTACCAGTGGGCTGCATCAGGGGCATCTACATAATGATAACAAAACAATCTCCTCCTTTACTAAACCATGATAGCGATTATTAGCGCAGGGAGCTGTGCTGAATGTTCCGTGCTGCTCCCAACGCTCATAGAGTTAAAACAGAAATTTTAGACATTGTTCAGGGTTTTGAATACTGTAGGATTCATTGTCAAAAAAAATAGATGTCCTAAAGACAGCATAAACCAGCACTTGGATGTCTTACTAGTCAAAACGTCCAAGTGGGCATTCTCAAAACAAACTTTCTAGATGTGTTTCTTGTTGTTTTGTGTCCAGTATATCTAAATCTTAAGGGGCTTGTTAGAGCCATGTTTTGGGCGGGTTTAGGACTTGGATGCTCATCAGGCATAATCAAACCTTTAACAAAAGTCATGTTTTTTTTAATTTTTTTTTTTGGGGGGGGTTTAGACATTTGAAGCTAAACCTGTTTTAAAAGTGTCTAAGAACCAAGATGATTTATTTTGGTGGGCATCTTTTTACTATATTTTTAAAATGGAGCGGTTTATGGCCATTCAGCAGGGAAATTACAAGAAATTTATGGATGTTTGGGAACCGTTAACTAAATACCGTAAGAATTGATTTCTTTAGTTGTCCCTTTAGCATACACATCCAGGGTGGGGGGAGTACATTTTGGAATTGGTTTCAGGGGTATGTATTGATTGTTCTTGAAGGTATGTATTTACTGATTAATAGATGAAAGGGTGGGGTGAATTACTTTTCCTTTTTATACATTTTTGTAAGTTAAGGTGCTTTAATTTTAATATTCTATGTAAATGTATTAGTTACTGTGCACTTCTGTAGTTTAAAAATTGAATAAATAATTTTTTTAAAAAAAGTGTCTAAGAACATAAGAATTGCCATTGCTGGGTCAGACCAGTGGTCCGTTGCGTCCAGCAGCCCATTCCTGCGGCGGCCCCCAGGTCAAAGACCAGAGGCCTAACTGAGATCAACCCTATCTGTGTACGTTCCTGTTCAGCAGGAATTTGTCCAACCTTGTCTTGAATCCCTGGAGGGTGTTTTCCCCTATAACAACCTCCGGAAGAGCGTTCCAGTTTTCCACCACTCTCTGGGTGAAGAAAAACTTCCTTATGTTTGTCTCGCATTTTTTCGTAGTAGTCGTTCATGTTGAACCTTATCGAACGCCTTCTGAAAATCCAGATATACATTGTCGACCGACTCGCCCTTGTCTATCTGCCTGTTTACTCTCTCGAAGAAGTGCAACAAATTTGTCAAGCAAGATCTCCCCTTGCTGAAGCCATGCTGGCTTGTCCTCATCAGATTGTGTCCATCAAGGTGATCAACGATGCAGTCCTTTATCAGCACCTCTACCATCTTTCCCAAATGCTAAAAAGGTGCCCAAACTAACTAGATGACCACTGGAGGGATTAAGGCATGCCCGCCTCCCACCACCCAAACATATTTTAAAAAACCAGTACATTCTAGCCTATATTACAAGCCGTGGTAGTGATGCTGCCACAGTAAATGCACTGAAGCCCATAGGAACTGAATGTGCTTTGGTGCATTTACCGTGGCAGTATCGCTGTAAAAGATCCCCTACATCAGTTAAAACTTAATAAAGAAAAAAAATCAAAATTCTCTGCCTGGGTGCCCCTGTTCTGAAATGCCAAGCAGCATAAATGTCTACACAAGGCACATAATTATTACTGGAATATTGGTTGTAGGTATTGGGAGTCCTTTTGGACTTTAGCCAGCAGAAGCTCAGGTTCATGAATTAGTAATTAGTAAGGGCTCCATTTACAAAGGTGCCATTTGCAGTAGTGTGTGCTTACTGCAGCTGAAAAGGGCTATTAGCTCTGTGGGTGCAGTAGTTGCCATCGGTCCTGCGGCTTTAGGGGGCCCTACAAAGGCCGGCATGCTCCCCCCCCTTGTCTCCTCCATCATCCAGCATCCCCCTGGCTTTTCAAGTCTAAGTTTAAAAGTAATTACTCTGCAGAGGATCATCGGCAGACAGTAATTATTTTTTAAACTTAGACTGGGAAGACTAAGGGGATGCTGGATGAGGGTGGAGACAAGGGGGGGGGAGCATGCCGGCCTTTGTAGGGCCCCCTAAAGCCGCAGGACCGATGGCAACTACTGCATAAGAGATAAGGAGGAAGTATGCTGACCTTTGGGGGCAACGGGACTGAAGGCAAATGCCCTGTTAAGCCTAAAGGATCTTCCTGAAGTACACAGGGGGAGGGGGGTTTAAAGAGAGGGAGATATGCTAGACTGAGGGTGGGTGGGAGATGAAGGGGAAGAAATGATAGGCCTGGAAAAAGAGGAGATGGAGAGAGGGAAAAGAAAGAGAGAGAAGTTGGATCCAAGGAGTAGTGTGGAGGGAGGGGGTACAGATATACTGGATAGGAGGGTAGTTGGAAATATAAAGGGATATATGATGGACCCTGGGGTGGTGGGGAAGGAGGGAGGGAGATGCTGGATGAAAGCATAGTTGAGAAGAGAAAAAGAGAGATGGTAGATCTAGGGATGGTGGGCTCCATCACTGCAGCCACTCTTTTACTCTTTGGGCTACCAGCAGCGTGAGTGAAGTAAACAGACTACTTTCCACGGCCCAGAAGCTTTCCCTCTGCTTAGGCATGAAGCAGTAGCAAAGGGAAAACTTTCGGGCTACTGAAGGCAGCGTGTTTACTTCAGTCATGCTGCTGGCAGCCCGAAGAGTGCAAGAATAGCTGCCTTATCGGATCCCATAAAGGAGTTGAATACAGGGGGGGGTCACTGAGGGATCATGGGGTGCATGTGTGTCATTAGAGAAATGTTGGACTGCTTGGTGTCATTAGAGAAATGTTGGACTGCAGGGTTGGAGAGGAAAAAAAAAGAAAGATGCCAGACTTCTGGGGGAGGGAAGGGGAGGTCAGAGATGCCAGCCCATGATAGGGAGGAAGAGAAGAGAGGAGAGAAGAGGAAATACTAGACCATGAGAAGGGAGATGGGGAAGGAAAGAAATGTCAAACTACTGAATGGAGGGAGAAGGAAAGAAATGTCAAACTAATGGATGGAGAGGGAAGGAGAGAGAGTTGCCAGACCAGGGAAGGAAAGGAGGAGAGAGAGGTAAGTGAGAGGGGGAAGAGAAGGAGAGAGGGATGAGAGACCACAAATGGGGGAGGAGGGGAGAAAATGGGGCAGTCTGTGGGAAAGAGAAAAGAAAGACATAGGGGAAAGAGAGAGGAAGGGGAGAAAGGAAGGAGATGGTGCATAGGGATGGGAAGAGAAGAGAGATGCAAGAAATTCTGATTAAGAAAAGATGGGAATAAGAGAGAAGAAAGAGGGAAGAGATGATATACATAGATAGAGAGGATGGGAGGAGAGGGGAGAGGAAGAGCAGAGAGAAGGAGGAGATGGTGCATGTGGATAGATGGGCTTTATTCCGGAAAGTTCTGAAAACTTTTTTGTTTGTTAAACATTTTTGAAATTAACTATTTCAGTCTACTTTTCCTTGTCAAGTTTATGTATTATGTATTATATTATTGTTAACCGAATCGAGCTCCTCTTGGTTGATGACTCGGTCTATAAAACTAAGATTTCGTTTAGTTTTAGTTTAAGACATGGAACAGTAGATAGATTTGAGAAGGAAGCAGAAAAATTGAAGAAAGCTGAATATTAAACCGCTAATGTCAAAGTTGGATGTAGGGCCAAAAGTGAAGAAGGAGAGAAAAACAACAAATGGATAAGAAGGCCCTGGAAACACAGTTAAGAACACAGGCAGAAGGAAGTTCAACCAGAGTCTGGGAAAAGATGATTAGAAAAATAAAATCACCAGACAACAAAGATAGGAAAAATGATTTTATTTTAAATTTAGTAATTGAAATATGACAGTTTTGAAAATTAACATCTGCTGTCTATGTTTTGTACTGTTCAGGAAGAAATGTCTTTGTTTTTATTTCTCTAGTGTTTTACTGCATGCAGAGTCTGGGTTTCATTTGTTTATATTAGGACTTTGTTTGTGGTCCCGTGTTCTGCACATATGACCAAGACCAGGGGGTCCTTTTATCAAGCCGCGCTAGCGGGTTTAGCGCGTCTGACATTTTATCACGCGCTAACCCCTGCGGCCAGCTAAAAAACTAACGCCTGCTCAATGCAGGCATTAGCGGCTAGGGCGGCAAGCGGTTTAATACGTGGTATTACGCACGTTAAACCCCTACCGCAGCTTGATAAAAGGACCCCCCAGGTGTTCTGGTAGGAATAAATGTTGAGAAGCACCATATAGTGTGCTTTGTGTAGTTTAATTTTGTGGTTAACCATTATGTATTATTAATATGATTATATTGTGTGCATATATGAAAAAGGAATTGAAAGAATGGCATTAAAATTAGTACTATTATTATGGGGTGGGGGTTTGGGTGGGGGCTGGGGTGGAACTTGACCACCACAAATCATTTTGAAAAGTTGGTTCCCATGTCTACAGGAAGCACTGATGCATCCCATGGCAATTTAGCAATCCATACATGCAAACTGTGCACTTAAAAATAAATTTTATTTTACCATAGAGGGAGCATGTCTGGGGTACAGAGTGGGCATTTCTGCTCAAATCAGTTAGTGCTGCTACATTGCCGAATATTAACTGATTAGTGTAGGATTAGCACATGAGCCCTTACCACATAACATAAAACTCACTTGTATACCGCAAATACCATTAAGTTCTCTAAGCGGTTCACAAAGAATACAAATGAATAAACATCCAATATCTAACTTACGAAAGATTTCCTAAAAAGATACGTTTTTAAGGCACGTCAAAATTGTTGATACAAATTTGGGAATATGAATACATGAGTTAAATCCCTAATCCATAAGGCTGCCTGAAAAGATAGCAATCTTTCCTGAAATTTCTTATATTTACATCCCTTTACAGAAGGGAATGAAAATAATGAGTGAGATTTTGTAGAATGTGTAGAGTTTGTAATGATAAAAGATTCCATAAGATACTCAGGAATTGAGCCTGTTAGTGCCTAAAAAACAAAATACAGCCGAGCCTAAATTTAACCCGTGTCTCAAGTGGAAGCCAGTGCAGTCGACAATAAAAATCAGTGACATGATCATACTTCTTTAAGTTGAAAATCAATCTGACTGCTGCATTCTGAATTATGTGCAGTCTATGAAGATTTTTCTGAGTACCAACAAGAGGAACAATGTTACAATAGTCCAACTGACTAAGGACAAGTGATTGAACCAACAATCGAAAGGAGTTAATATTAAAATATGCTCTAATAGTTCTTAGTTTCCATAAAGTATAGAAACCCTTTCGAACCGAGTCAACCTGATTTTTTCATAGTAAGTGTACGATCTAAAATTACACCAAGTATCTTTATGGTTGACTGGATACTATGAAATAGGTATCGATAAAGGCTCACACACTAATTTTTAATAATGAAAGCTCACTAATGGTGTCATTAGCATATGGTAATTAACTTGGAAAATTGGCCATTTCCGGCTGTGGTTTTTAGCATCTCTCTCTTCTCATTTCCTCCACTCAGATGTGATATCTCTGTCTCCTTCCCCATTCTTTGGCATCTCTCTCTCTCCTCTCTCTTCCCTTTCCTTTTCTTCTCTGGTCTTCCTTCTCTATTTTCTGCTTTCTTCTAAATTAAATTATTTCTTACTATTCAGTCCTCAGTTTCTCTCTTTTCACTGTGTGTACTCACAGCTTGCCACCCCTTTCCTTCAGCCCTCCACTATCTCATTAACTCTATTTTCTTCCCCTCATCCAGCATGTGGGAAAGCAGCAGCAGTGGTGAGGACCCCTCACCTCCGCACCACTGCTGCTGTTTTCCATATGCGCCTGACGCTGATGGCACAAGTTCTTCCCACTTCCATCATCTGCTCCCTTCTCTCTTTCCCTTCTCCTTGTGGGGCCTGGTACCCCTGATGGATTGGGGTGAATGGTGTAGGATGGTGGTGGTTCTCTGGGATCTCCAGTGGCCTGAGGCCATGCCCAGGGGTTCAGCAGGAGGTGGAGTACAATCAGAGCCTAGCAGCCAAGGAGCAGCAGTTGGACAAAAGCCCAGGAGGACAAACCCCAACAACACATAGTAAGTGAGGACTCCTGCTTCCTACAGCTTTCCCATTGCAGGATAAAATGCAAAACATCTTAATGCCTCACCCATCGTCAAATCTTAACAGTCTCCCTCAACACAAAAAGTAACACACTGCCAACACCTACCAGGCCTCCACACATATACACACACACACACACACCCTCACAGGCAAACAGGGAACCAAAAAGATCGCTGATCAGCTCCAGAATCCAGATAAATTTACCTTCTACTCCCAAAAGTTATCCAACTTTCACTGCAAAAGCATCTCTTATCTTACCAGCTCCCTATCTCTCTGCCTTCATCTTTCTCCTCCTGGGGAAGAGCTGTCAGCAATGCTTTTTTGAAGGCTCCAGTGGCTGCAGACACCCTCTCATCCCGAGGCCCCTCCCATGGGGACTTCACTGATTAAATTCCAGTTCTCTTATTATGTTCAGCCCTGTCATCTCACAAATCAAATTACTTCTCTCTCTCCCTTTATTTTTCTTTCTTTCTTTCTTCCTTCCACCTTTTTTATTTTTTTCCTTTTAAGAAAAGCAGTAACATCCCTTGCAGGCCTGAAGGAGATGATACAAGAGTTTAAGCACAGATAATGCAGTGGGCTGCAATGAGCTGATTCCGCACCGCACCAGGCCCATACACCCTGTGAGGTTTCCCAAATCTGCATCCACAACGCATTAGCGGGCCCCGTTTGCACCGGCTGGATCCAAGCCACGCGAGGATCCATGCGTCCCAGGAAGGAGAGAGAAAAGAAATGGTGGCGGGTCAGATCCCCTCACTCCCTCCATTAGAACTCACACCCTAAGTGGCAGCCAGAGTAGTTTTTCTTTTCACGTGCTCTCAGCAAGAGCCATAACCAGCAGACACTACTGGCTCTGCTCTGGAACAAGTGGGGTGGACTGGCAACGGCGATGAGGTCAGGAAGATCAGGCAATGACTGTGTCTGCCAGTCCATCCCCATCTGACATCACTTCTTTCGAGCAGAGCCGGCAGACGCTGTCATAGTGGGACCTTCCTGACCTAAGCGCTGCTGCTGGTCCACCCCACTTGTTCCGGAGCAGAGTCAGCCGCGTTGCTGTCGATGGGGGGGGGGGGGGTGTCTTGCCATTGATGCCAAGTGTGGGGGGGGGGGGCAGGCCCTGTTGCCATAAAAAAAATTGAATGAGCAAGTCCTCTGTTTGCCCTCCTTCAGTGGACCCCCCTGAAAATTTTGGGCCCTAGGCACGTGCCTACTGGGCCTACCCTTAAATCCGGCCTTGACTCTCCGGCACTACATGTAAATACAGTGCAAGTTCAGAGAAAATGGTGCATTATATTGTATATGCATTATTAAATAGTGCATTATATATGCATTATATATTTGCAAGGAGGTGACCCTTATTTTCCCCTTCTCCTGCACATCTGATCCCTCCTACCACAGTGCATAAGCCCTTCTGTAGGGTTATCATATGGCTCCAGAAAAAGGAGTACGTATTCAGTGGCTTAGTAAGAGGGGGGGGGGGGGGGTTGGTACGCCTGGGTGCTGTCTTGGTGGGGGTGCCAGCACCCATCCTTCTCTCCACCCCCATGCTCCTTCCTGACCTCCCTTGCCACAAACGTGCATCCCTTCCTTCTTTCCTTTTCCTAGCATAAGCATATCACAAACTTGCTGCCCGTGTCGGTGTTGGCTCTCTCTGACGTTACTTCCGGGTCCTTCATCTAGAAAGTGATGTCAGAATGAGAGCTGACATGACGAAGGCACCAAGTTCATGATGCTGCTTGCGCCTGGAAAATCAAAGCAGTATGGGGAAGGGGGGCAAGCATGTGGCGGGGAGGGGAAGGAGCGTGTGGGAGCATAAAAGAGGGGCACCACTCACCCTCGCTATGCCACTGGACAGATTGAGACATTTGGGTTATACATCCATTGCTTAGAATGTTGATAGGCAATTAATCAAATTTTTAATAAACCTTGAAACCTTGAAGTAATATCTGGATGTCTCAATCTGTCCTTTTTCTGGAACCACATGGTAACCCTACCTTCTGATTCCCTCATCCCACAGTGCATAAGTGCCTCCAGTCTCACCTCCCAAGATGAATCCCCACTACCCCCAAGCCCAAGTTTCCTCCATCCCTGATTTCACAGGACCTACTCAGGGTCTCTATGGTGGTCTCATGGTGCCTGAGTGGTAACCAAGCTGTTCTGCTGCTGCCCAAGACTGTGCTCTAAATGGCTGCCAAGACCCCTAATGAGGGAGGCTTGGAATTGAGGAAGTGGGGCTTCGTCTTAGGAAAACTTTAGGAAGTGGGGATCAATAAGGATTATGCACTGTGGGTGTGTGGTGTTGGAAGTGTTAGCAATACACTTAGCTATAAAAGAACAATGCAGGACTCTCTAGTGAAGTAGTAGGAAGACAAATTTATTGGACAGTCTGCAAACTCGGGTGGCTATCAGGTAGGCACAAGATCACATCACAAGACATAAGCATTTTTATAACATCCTATTCTCTGCACCCTCAAGGTGTATTTACATCACATAGTATTTAAACATCTCTGTCATACATCTTCCCTCTCCCACCTTTCCTCCAAAGTATACAGATTGAGATCTTTAAATCTGTCCCCCTACGCCCTATGACAAAGACCACGTTCCATTTTGGTAGCTTTCCTCTGGACCGACTCCATCCTTTTTATATCTTTTCGAAGGTACGATCTTCAGAACTATACACAATATTCTAAATGAGATCACACCAAAGTCTTATACAGGAGCACCAATACCTCTTTTTTTCCTTCTGGCCATATCTCTCCCTATGCACCCTAACATCCTTCTAGCTTTCATCGTCACATTTTCAACCTGTTTGGCCACCTTAATGTCATGACATACAATCACACCCAAGTCCCGCTATTCTGTCGTGCACATAAGTTCTTCACCCCTAAACTGTACTGTTCCCTCTGTTTTTTGCAACCCAAATGCATGACCTTGCATTTCTTAGCATTAAATTTTAGCTACCAAATTTCAGATCATTCTTCAAGCTTTGCCAGGTCTTTCTTCATGTTATTCACACCATCCGGCATGTCTACTCTATTACAGATTTTGGTATCATCCGCTAAGAGACAAATCTTACCCGACAACCCTTCAGCAATATCTATATATATAAAATCGGAGGTATGTATGTGTGTATGTGCCGCGATCACGCAAAAACGGCTTGACCGATTTGAACGAAACTTGGTATGCAGATCCCTCACTACCTGGGGTGATATGTTCTGGGGGTCTTGCGGCCCACCTGCACACGTGGGCGGAGCTACAAACAGAAAATCAGATTTTACCCATTCATGTCAATGGAAAATATGTAAAAAGCTGCCATTCTCACAGTAATTCAAAAATGGCTTGACCGATTTGAACGAAACTTGGTATGCAGATCCCTCACTACCTGGGGTGATATGTTCTGGGGGTCTCGCGGCCCACCTGCACACGTGGGCGGAGCTACAAACAGAAAATCAGATTTCACCCATTCATGTCAATGGAAAAAATGTAAAAAGCTGCCATTCTCACTGTAATTCAAAAACGGCTTGACCGATTTGAACGAAACTTGGTATGCAGATCCCTCACTACCTGGGGTGATATGTTCTGGGGGTCTCGCGGCCCACAACTCTATGTTGCTTGCTCAAGGGTGGGTTCACCCAAGAATTTATATGTTCTTGCTCCAGGAGGTGAAACTAAAATTGTTGTTTATAATCACGTTTTGCGTTAGTTGTATTGTATTCATTTTGTCAAATATTTCACATTATAATTTTAATATTGTACTTTTTATTAAGCTGTAAAAAAATAATTTAATTCACCACTATAAAGTATCTTTATTTGAATCCATTTACAGTGTTTTTGCTATAATTAAATACCCGTGCAACGCCGGGGCATCAGCTAGTCATTTATAAAAATGTTTAAAAGAACAGGCTCAAGAACAGAACCTTGAGGCACACCACTGGTAACATCCCTTTCCTTAGAGCGATCTGCATTGATCACAACCCTCTTTCACCTTCCACTCAACCAGTTCTTGATCCAGCCCATCACTTTGGGACCCATCCCGAGGGCACTCAGTTTTTTTATTAGACGTCTGTGTGGAACACTGTCAAAGGCTTTACTAAAATCTAAATACACCACATCTAGTGCACTCCCTCTATCCAATTCTCTGGTCACCCAGTCAAAGAAATTGATCAGATTTGTCTGACAAGACCTACCTCTACTGAATTCATGTTGCCTCCGGTCCTATAATCCACAGGATTCCAGAAACTTCACCATTCTCTGTTTGAAACATTTCCATTAATCAGACTTACTGCAATTTCCTACTTCTTCCTAACTTCAACTTTTTTGGAGAGGGACAACATCCGTCGTTCTCCAGTCCTCCGGTACCACTCCCGGCTCTAGAGACTGATTGAAAAGGTCAGTGAGTGGAGCCACCAGAACTTCTCTAAGTTTCTTCAGCACCCTCGGATGTACACCATCTGGCCCCATCACTTTGTCTAACTTTATTTTAGCTAGCTCCTCATGAGCACAACCCTCTGAAAATTGATCAGGATCTACCACTCCTCCATCCCTATTCACGTTTGTCTTCAGCCGTCCCGCTCCCGGCGCTTCAGCCATGAACACAGAACAGAAATATTTGTTAAACAATTCAGCCTTTTCTTTATCAGTTTCTTCATATTTCTCCCCTTCACCTTTGAGCCTCACAATGCCACTTCTTCCTATCACTAATACAGTATATCTAAAAAATGTCTTGTCTCACCGTTTTACTGTATCAGCTATTTTTTCTTCCATTTGCAACTTTGCTTTCCTGACTACATGACTAGCCTCTCTTAACTTTTCCAAATATTTTTGCCTGTCTTCCTCTTTCTGTGATCTTTTGTAGTTTATGAAAGCTAACCTCTTATTTCTTACCTTCTCAGCTACAACTTTTGAGAACCAAAGTGGCCTTCTTTTCCTCATACTTCTACTTACTTGCCTCACAAAAAGGTTTGTCGCCCTTACTCCTTTCAGTTTTGTCCAAAGCATTTCCTCTCCTTCCAGACGTTCCCATCCAGACAACAATTCCTTGATGTAATCCCCCATCCACACAAAGTTAGCTTTTTTTTAAAGACTAGAACTGTTGCTTTTGAATGAGCTCTCTCTATACCCATCTTAATATTAAACCGTACCATACAGTGATCACTGGATGCCAGATGATCACTCACTGTAACATCAGAAACACTTTCCCCATTTATAAGCACTAAGTCCAGTATGACCCCCATCCCGCGTGGATTCCCTTACCAACTGCTGGAACAGTTCTTCTTGTAGAGAATCCAGGATCTCCCTACTTCTAAAAGACCCCGCAATAGGGATACCCCAATCAACATCCGGCATGTTAAAATCACCTATTAGTAAAACTTCCCCTTTTTTAGATATATTCTGAATGTCTACTATTAAATCTCAGTCCACTTCTGTTTGTGAAGGAAGCCTGTATATCACACCAATGTAAATATATTCACCATTCCCTCTTTCCAAATTGATCCACAGTGCTTCTTCCTTGCCTAGCAGATCCTGCAATTGTGTGGCTTTAATATGATCTTTGCAGCACAACAAAGAAAAATGGGGAGACCCAATGATCCACAGTGAAAACAATCCATCGATGAAAACAAAAACTGTGGATACAGATGTTCTGGAGATAATTTATTAAACACTGACATATAAAACTCCTTAGCATTTTTTTTGCTACTTCAGCTTGTCTGCAGTGTTCTTTGCTCACACGTTTAAAGACAATAGAATGTTTTCAGTCCAATTTTTTATATGTGAGTTTGCAAACCATTGGACCCCTTAGGAAGGTGTGTTCGCCGAAACACGGACCGTGGAGGATCCAGTTGGATTTTTATCCCAGTATTTTTTATCATTGTACTTTTTTAATTGAATTTTCATGGTTTTATATGTCAGTGTTTAATAAATTATCTCCAGAACATCTGTATCCACAGTTTTTGTTTAATATGATCTTTAACATATAATGCTATTCCCCCTCCTTTTCTTCCTACCCTGTCTTTCCTGAACAGATTATAGCCCGGTATAACTACATCCCAGTCATGGTTCTCAATGAACCACTTCTCCGTGATCACCACTATATCCAAATCATCTTCTTCCATCACATCTTCTAGATTCAGAATCTTGTTTCCCATACTTCGAACATTAATATATACTGAGGGCTTATACTTACCTGGGGGCATTGATCACCCTGCCCCATCACTTCTGGTTTAAAGCCCTCTTCAGTAGATTAGCCAGCCTGCTGCCGAAGACACTTCTTCCCTTCTTTGACAGGTGCACACCATCCCTGCTCAGCAGCCCTTGAAAAATCATCCCATGGTGCACCTCCCTTAATTGGTGTTGTGTGCTATGGGATTGCAAGTCACCCTGCTGCATATACTGCTTCCTCTTGAGCTAGCTGTTCCTCCTGTTGCCTATCTCATATCCAATTCCCGCATTAGGCAGCTAAAGCAACATTTTTATCACACATTGCTATTTTTAACTTGGTAGAGAGTAGCATGTGCCTGTGCTGTTTACCATGTGTAGCAGCCATATTAGCTGCTTAATGCAAGCCTTGTTTTCAGGATACCTTAATACCTTTTTTTTGTCGCTAAAGAAAAAATTATAAATACCTGTTCACTTATCCTATCCAATCACTCCTCTCTCTTTCTCTTGAATTCTCTCCTTTTCAAATTTATATTATGAACTGTTTTATTATTATTTTTAAAATTCTTCTTCAGGCAGAAATTAATCCTATAAGCACTGAGGCCATAGGACCTGCCTTTGGAGTTTTCTCCAGTTTAGCCTATGTAGTTTTAGTTTTTCCTGTTTTCCAATTCAAATCTCTGGTTACAAGGATTCAGAAATCTTGAACTTGTCAGGTCTCTTTCAACCTGTCAGGACGGTTGGACAGGTTTAGTTCTTTTAATTGGTTCAATTACCAGTTTCAAAGTAGAAAGTCCATCAACAATCCTGAGTTGATTTCCCTTTCATTGCCTCCGACAAGATCAGATTAATTTCACTGGTAATCTAAAATAAAACCTTTTTTGTTTTTGTAAACATTTATCTAAATTCATTCTATCCAGCATTGACACGCAGATTAAAATTTTTTTTGAAACTGTTCTAAAGTACTAACACTCAAAATTAGCTTCTGACTAATCTCTCATGCATCTGAGCTTCACAAGTATTTGAACTTTGACAGCTTCTCAATATACATCTGTCTTGCATACACACACAAATTTGAACTGTCTGCTTAGAAGTTACTTTTTCATCCAATTTTAAGCTGTTACCAAGCAACTATGAGGAGTCTAATGGTTAGTGCACATGCAGTGGCCTTGAGAAGCAGAAAAACCGAGCTCAATTCCCACTGCAGCTTCTTGTGACTCTAGGCGCAACACCTAACCCTTCCTTGCCCCAGGTACAACCAGATGGTGGGTAGTTTCACAGCTTTCTAATCTACACAGCAATGATGTCATTCCAGCCCAATATGTACATTACATTACATTACAGATTTCTATTCAGCCATTACCTTTCGGTTCAAAGCGGATTACAAAAAGAGTTATGGAAGAAGGGTTACAACGTTAGATCAGAGAAGGTTTCCAAGAGAGGGAAAAGTAGGATCTGGGGTTAGGGAGGGGATGGTAAGAGGGGGGTTAAGCTTTATCATGGTATTAAGCTTTATTAAGGGATTTCTTGAAGAGTATAGTTTTTATTTCCTTTCTGAACATCTCGTAGTCTGGGGTTGTTGTCAATAGGTTGGAGACTTGGTTGTCTATCTTCGCTGCCTGAGTGGCCAGTAGTCCGTTGTATAGTTTTTTTCCTTTTTACTTCTTTGATTGGGGGGTAAGTGAATGGGGGGGGGGGTGTTTTTCTATGCCTGGTAACATAGTAACATAGTAACATAGTAGATGACGGCAGATAAAGACCCGAATGGTCCATCCAGTCTGCCCAACCTGATTCAATTTAAATTTTTTTTTTTTTTTTTTTTCTTCTTAGCTATTTCTGGGCGAGAATCCAAAGCTTTACCCGGTACTGTGCTTGAGTTCCAACTGCCAAAATCTCTGTTAAGACTTACTCCAGCCCATCTACACCCTCCCAGCCATTGAAGCCCTCCCCAGCCCATCCTCCACCAAACGGCCATATACAGACACAGACCGTGCAAGTCTGCCCAGTAACTGGCCTAGTTCAATATTTAATATTATTTTCTGATTCTAAATCTTCTGTGTTCATCCCACGCTTCTTTGAACTCAGTCACAGTTTTACTCTCCACCACCTCTCTCGGGAGCGCATTCCAGGCATCCACCACCCTCTCCGTAAAGTAGAATTTCCTAACATTGCCCCTGAATCTACCACCCCTCAACCTCAAATTATGTCCTCTGGTTTTACCATTTTCCTTTCTCTGGAAAAGATTTTGTTCTACGTTAATACCCTTTAAGTATTTGAACGTCTGAATCATATCTCCCCTGTCTCTCCTTTCCTCTAGGGTATACATATTCAGGTCTTCCAGTCTCTCCTCATACGTCTTCTGGCGCAAGCCTCCTATCATTTTCGTCGCCCTCCTCTGGACCGCCTCAAGTCTTCTTATGTCTTTCGCCAGATACGGTCTCCAAAACTGAACACAATACTCCAAGTGGGGCCTCACCAATGACCTGTACAGGGGCATCAACACCTTCTTCCTTCTACTGACTACGCCTCTCTTTATACAGCCCAGAATCCTTCTGGCAGCAGCCACTGCCTTATCACACTGTTTTTTCGCCTTTAGATCTTCGGACACTATCACCCCAAGGTCCCTCTCTCTGTCCATGCATATCAGCTTCTCTCCTCCCAGCATATACGGTTCCTTCCTATTATTAATCCCCAAATGCATTACTCTGCATTTCTTTGCATTGAATTTTAGTTGCCAGGCATTAGACCATTCCTCTAACTTTTGCAGATCCTTTTTCATATTTTCCACTCCCTCTTCGGTGTCTACTCTGTTACAAATCTTGGTATCATCTGCAAAAAGGCACACTTTTCCTTCTAGCCCTTCAGCAATGTCACTTACATACATATTGAACAGGATTGGCCCCAGCACCGAACCCTGAGGGACTCCACTAGTCACCTTTCCTTCCTTCGAGCGACTTCCATTAACCACCACCCTCTGGCGTCTGTCCGATAGCTAGTTTCTGACCCAGTTCACCACTTTGGGTCCTAACTTCAGCCCTTCAAGTTTGTTCAACAACCTCCTATGAGGAACTGTATCAAAGGCTTTGCTGAAATCCAAGTAAATTACATCTAGCATATGTCCTTGATCCAGCTCTCTGGTCACCCAATCAAAAAATTCAATCAGGTTCGTTTGGCACGATTTACCTTTTGTAAAGCCATGTTGCCTCGGATCCTGTAACCCATTAGATTCAAGGAAATACACTATCCTTTCTTTCAGCAACACTTCCATTATTTTTCCAACAACTGAAGTGAGGCTCACCGGCCTGTAGTTTCCTGCTTCATCCCTGTGACCACTTTTATGAATAGGGACCACATCCGCTCTCCTCCAATCCCCAGGAATCACTCCCGTCTCCAGAGATTTGTTGAACAAGTCTTTAATAGGACTCGCCAGAACCTCTCTGAGTTCCCTTAGTATCCTGGGATGGATCCCGTCTGGTCCCATCGCTTTGTCCACCTTCAGTTTTTCAAGTTGCTCATAAACACCCTCCTCCGTGAACGGCGCAGAATCTACTCCATTTTCTCGTGTAACTTTGCCGGACAATCTCGGTCCTTCTCCAGGATTTTCTTCTGTGAACACAGAACAGAAGTATTTGTTTAGCACATTTGCTTTCTCCTCATCACTCTCCACATATTTGTTCCCAGCATCTTTTAGCCTAGCAATTCCATTTTTTATCTTCCTCCTTTCACTAATATATCTGAAAAAATTTTTATCTCCCTTTTTTACATTTTTAGCCATTTGTTCTTCCGCCTGTGCCTTCGCTAAACGTATCTCTCTCTTGGCTTCTTTCAGTTTCACCCTGTAGTCCTTTCTGCTCTCCTCTTCTTGGTTTTTTTTATATTTCATGAACGCCAACTCTTTCGCCTTTATTTTCTCAGCCACTAGGTTGGAGAACCATATCGGCTTCCTTTTTCTCTTGTTTTTATTGATTTTCTTCACATAAAGGTCCGTAGCCATTTTTATCGCTCCTTTCAGCTTAGACCACTGTCTTTCCACTTCTCTTATGTCCTCCCATCCTAACAGCTCTTTCTTCAGGTACTTTCCCATTGCATTAAAGTCCGTACGTTTGAAATCTAGGACTTTAAGTATCGTGCGGCCGCTCTCCACTTTAGCCGTTATATCAAACCAAACCGTTTGATGATCGCTACTACCCAGGTGAGCACCCACTCGAACATTAGATATACTCTCTCCATTTGTGAGGACCAGATCCAATATCGCTTTTTCCCTTGTGGGTTCCGTCACCATTTGTCTGAGCAGAGCCTCTTGAAAGGCATCCACAATCTCCCTACTTCTTTCCGATTCCGCAGTCGGAACATTCCAGTCCGCATCCGGCAGGTTGAAATCTCCCAACAGCAGAACCTCCTCTTTCCTTCCAAACTTTTGGATATCCACAATCAGATCCTTATCAATTTGCTGCGATTGAGTCGGAGGTCTGTAGACTACACCCACGTAGATAGAAGTTCCATCTTCTCTTTTCAGAGCAATCCATATCGCTTCTTCCTCTCCCCAGGTCCCTTGCATTTCGGTCGCTTGGATATTGATCTTTACATAGAGAGCTACTCCTCCACCTTTATGACCATCTCTGTCCTTCCTAAAAAGATTATATCCCGGTATGTTTGCATCCCATCCATGTGATTCACTGAACCATGTCTCTGTGATAGCAACAATATCTAGATCTGCCTCTAATATCAGGGCTTGCAGATCATGAACTTTGTTGCTTAGACTGCGAGCATTTGTGGTCATCGCTTTCCAGCTATTTTTCAGCGATAATCTCCTTTTTCGTATGGATTTTTGTGTCGTTTCACTTTCCGCTGCAATACTAAGAAATGAGTTGCTGATATTGCTTTTGTTGCAGCCTTTACTACTATCACATCTTTTCTTTTGCCGGGGGTGGTCTCTACATACACCACCCCCACCTTCTAGTTTAAATGCCTAGAAAAATATTGTCTAAATTTCTCTGCAAGGTTTCTTTTTCCTGCTGTAGTAATATGTAGCCCATCAGTGCAATATAGCTTCTTGTCCTTCCATGTATTTCCCCATCCTCCTATGTAGAGGTGGTTTGGATGAGGCGGTCGTTTAGGTAGGTTGGGCTGTCTCCATTTATAGTTTTAAATAGTATACAGTAGAATTTAAATTGTATTCTTTCCTGGATTGGAAGCCAATGAGAATTGATGAATGCCTCATTTTGGTTTTCTATTGCATTTTTTGTGTGCTATATACATAAATGCAAAATGCTGGCCTACATTGTAAGTAGACGCTGCCGCTATACTTATCGCGGCAAGGGATCTCTCTGCCGCTATAAGTATAGCGGGCCGCGGCCCCCTAACCAGGAGGGTGCCCAAACCCTCTGCCCGAAGACACCCCCCTGACACTACCGACCGCCCCCCCGACACTACCGACCCTCCCCCGACAATATCGATAGCTGGCAGGAAAGTGACCAATCCCTCCTGCCCGAAGACGCACCCCCCCCTGACACTACCGACCATCCCCCCGACACTACCGACCGCCCCCCCGACATTACCGACCCCCCCCCCGACAATATCGATAGCTGGCAGGAGGGTGCCCAATCCCTCCTGCCCGAAGACGCATCCCCCCAGGCGCTAACCCCCCCAAACCTCCACTCCACCATACCTGTTCTTAGAAGGGTCTTGCACGTCTTGAGCCGGCAGGCACGCCTCGTCGAAATGAAGCGGGCCCGCCCCTTCCCGGCCCATCCCGCCGAAGCCTAAGGCCTGATTGGCCCAGGCTCTAGAAGCTTGGACCAATCAGGCCTTAGGCATAGCGGGTCCGCCCATCCCCACTTAATCTAAGGCCTGATTGGCCCAGGCTCTAGAAGCTTGGACCAATCAGGCCTTAGGCTTCGGCGGGATGGGCCGTGAAGGGGCGGGCCCGCTTCATTTTGACGAGGCGTGCCTGCCGGCTCAAGACGTGCAAGACCCTTCTAAGAACAGGTTTGGTGGAGTGGAGGTTTGGGGGGGTTAGCGCCGGGGGGGGTGCGTCTTCGGGCAGGAGGGATTGGGCACCCTCCTGCCAGCTATCGATATTGTCGGGGGGGATCGGTAATGTCGGGGGGGGGGCGGTCGGTAGTGTCGGGGGGGTGCATCTTCGGGCAGGAGGGGTTGGGCACCCTCCTGCCAGCTATCGATATTGTCGGGGAGGGCGGTCGGTAGTGTCGTGGGGGGGTGCGTCTTCGGGCAGAGGGTTTGGGCACCCTCCTGGTTAGGGGGCCGCGGCCTGCTATACTTATAGCGGCAGAGAGATCCCTTGCCGCGATAAGTGTAGCGGGCCGTTTCTAATCTAACCCGTTTCTCTAACCCGCGTCTGTAACATGGACACCGGTTACAGAATCGGGGTTTAGTTTAGGCCGATTCTGAATAGGACGCCTCTCCCGGGCGTCCTATTCAGAATCAGGGCCTAGGTGTCTTGCGGGCCTCGCCTTCAATATAGGCGGCCTGCCTGGGGAGCATTTTTTTAAAAAAACGTGCATCCCGATTGGCTGATTAGACAGCTGTAGGACGCCTACAGCTGCCTAAAATCGGGACACACTTTTAGAGAATCAGGCCCTTTGAGTATAACTCTTATCCTAATGTTTTACTTATTGCTTGTGATGCTTAATTTACTAATATGAGTTCTAATCGAATCTTATCTAATCTTTGGTCTTTACCTAATCATATGGTTACATATGTATATTTAAAATCGTCTACACAGATGCTTTTAGTCTTCTCTGCATCTGTTTTACATTTATAAATCATTTGTTCTGTAAAATCTCATTGTATTTTATTTAATCACTTGTTATATGTTAAACTTTCAATAAAAAAAATTTAAAATGAAAAATGAGAAGAGAGCTTGGTTTTAGAGTCTGTTGAAAAAAAAGATTGTCATTAAGGGAAAACTTTTGAAAAACAAATATATAGGTAATTTTGATTTAGTTCAGGCGAACTTGACTTTGTGAGAAAAGTTGTGAGAGACACTGTGTAGGGTTTGTGGTACTGAATCTATACAAACCTTGAAAAGTGTTAGTATTTTTAGTGTTAGTATTTTTTTAGAGCGGTACTATTATGGTTGTGTCTCTGAGGCTATATGTGTAAAAGGTTAGCAGTGTGCAATTGAGGGGTTTCTTTCCTGACTGCTGTCAAGTTATTTGTGATTGGCAGTGCTGCCTTGACATTTAAAGAAAGACTGTACAGTGGTGACAGTTGTTTTTTTTCAGACTTTAGTCTTTTTGGTTTAATTGGTTTTGTGGCACTTTTCATTCAATGTCCCACATAGAATTTTTGAGAACTGCCAAAGTTAAGAGAGTGTTTTTCAGTTTTAACCAAAACGTTTAGTAAAATTTCTAAGGAGTGCTTGGAGTCTAGCCTTTGATAACTGAAATAATACCCTCGCTCTCTCTTGCCTTCTCCTACTCCTTCCCCCTCATCTTACTCCTCTTCTCTCTCCTCTCCTGCTCGCCTGCCTCCTGCTCACCTGCCTGCCTGTCTGCCCCACTCTCCGGGCATACCAATGGCAGGCCTAGGGCCTGATTGAGCCAGGCGCCTAAGGCCCCACCCATAGGAGGGGCCTTAGGCACCTGGGCCAACCAGAATTAGCCCAGTTGCCTTAGGCTCCTCCTATGGGGCCTTAAGCATATGGGGCCAACCCAGCATCCTTAAATGTCTTAATTCACTCTCTAGTAATATCTTGTATCGACTACTGTAATGCTCTGTTTAGTTAATTAAGATTTTATGTTATTAAGATGTTATTATCATCTGAGTTGTGGGTGGGAAAAAGCTTAGGGAAATTTTAATTATCCATTTTTTTTCTCTGGGGTAGCTAGTCAAAAGTAAAGAAACAAATACGAATTTCAGGGTATCAAAGGGTTTTGTTAGGAAATAGGTTTCTTTAGAGGAGCTGTTCGCCCACAGGGAAGAGCACAAGAGAAAGGTAACCAATGGATTCCAATGAAAGAAGAAGAGAACTGTATCTAAAGAAATCCTGTCTAAATGATACCTGTAAGAGAAAATTTGAAAAAGAATCAAACTCTTTTAGAACTGTTGAACAAAAGGCTCTAAACTAAAATTTATATTATATAATTAAAATAAACATGTACTTATCTGATATTGTTGAACATGTTTAGTAAGATTGTAAGGATTCCTTTTGATGTCTAGAAAGAAAAGAATACAATTATTAAGATACAATATTTTATGGATAAAAAATAAACAACTCTTTAAATATTTACTTTGTTTCACCTGTTATATTTTTTATTTGGGTGAAGGTTTATTTTATTTCTTTTTTTTTTTTGTCTGCCGCCTTCGTGGGCGTGCTATCTTGTTCTGGAACTTTTGTTTATCGCTTGTTACAAGGCTACTGGCTCTGAGTCTTGTATTGCTGTTGGGTACTTTATTTCTATATCTGTTTCCTGGCTTTAGAGAGAAACCCTTGGCTAAACGATTACAAATAGATAATTCGAGAGTCTCTCTCAGGCAGGGAACAGGTTACAATAACTACACACACAGAGTTTTAGAATTGCTCCTTCAGTTTGTACCTGATACACTAGAGGTTTAAGTAGCTTGACCAAGATCACAAGGAGAGCCAGTGAAATCCAAAGCCTTGTTTTCTTCATTCTCAATTCACTAGGCTCTTCTCCACTCAGGACTTTAAGAGATAAGATTCCACAGGTGACCCTTGAGGGGAGGAATGCTGGCCTAGCGCCTAACTCTCAGTAAACTGGTTTTAAGAGGGGGGCTGTAGAGGATCTGCATTAAAGATAGTTTTCACAGCAACCTGTGAACTACATATATAATTTTCATAAATTTACTTGAGGAGAGAGCTGTTGATAAAAAGGCTTCTTTGGACCTTTTTGAGACTTGGGAGTAGCAAGTGGGAGAGAGGCCTAGAAAACTGAGAAAAGAAAAACTGTGATTGCAGATAAATGATTCAAAGTAGATGCGAATCATTTGTATTGTAAACATGTTGGGAAAAAAACCCAAAAAAAGCACATGACATGATTACTCAAACATGAGCTAGTTTATTGCACTCCATGATCACCAGAAAGAGGAACAAGATGCATAATTTTTCCCTCATATGCAACAAGATATGACAGTGCTGTTTTGCAATGTTATGACAAAACATATGTAAATAATTTTCACTGTCATTTCTTCAGAAGAATAGAAAACCACAACAAAAAGCAGACACTTAACTGAACTCATTAAACTGTCCTACAATCCACTTTTGAGGGGTTCAAGTTGATGTCAGTGGCCTCTTTGCTGACCTATCAGCTTCTCCAAGCGAGTCTCATTGTGATGGAATAGATATCCCATCAGCTGAGAAAAGAGGAGACCTCTGCTCTGGGGGTTTAAAATCAGATCCTTGAGGTCCACAGTCCAGTCTGGTTTTCAGGATTTTTACAAGGAATATGCATGAGGTCTAGTTGCATACTTATTCATTGCAGAAATCATGATAACCAGACTGGGCTGCAGCATTTGAGGTCCAGGCCTTGTCATATGCTGAATCCACAGTGGGAGACACATGCAAAAGGGTGAGGAAAGAGAAGCTGGATGGAGTCGAGTCATAGAGAAGGGCTTGGGCTCCCTCCTGCCGGTATTCATCGGGATGGGGGTGGGATTTCACGGTGCCGTCTTCGGCAGGAGGGCTTGGGCTTCCTCCTGCCAGTGTTGTCAGGGGGAGGGTCGCGGGGGGGGGGGGTTGCACCCTGGCAGGAGGGCTTGGGCTCCTTCCTGCCGGTATTCAGGAGGGGGGGGTTTGCGGTGCCATCTTCGGCAGGAGGGCTTGTTTATCTGCTCTACTTGCCTGTGTAGGTGTCCTTCCCTTATGTTTCCTCAGAGCAGTGACTTCTCCCTTCTTAAGGCGCTCTCGCTAAAGCGAGCGCTTTTAACGCTCGCCTTCGACACAAGCCGAACGGCTGAGCGCTGTTAGCCCCTCCCCTTTTAAGGGGGAGCTCCGGACCAGTGATGAATTATGTCGGGGGTGGGTGGAGCTACCTCTCGCCACTGCCCCTTGCTCTCTCTGGCCTTCTATTCCTTCCCCCTCTTCTTACTCCTCTTCTCTCTCTCTCTCTCCTGCTCGCCTGCCTATCTGCCCCACTCTCTGGGCACACCAATAGTGGGCCTAGGGCCTGATTGGGCCAGGCGCCTAAGGCCCTACCCATAGAAGGGGCCTTAGGTGCCTGGGCCAACCGGAATTGGCCCAGTTGCCTTAGGCTCCTCCTGTGGGTGGGGCCTTAGGCACATGGGGCCAACCCAGCATCCTTAAATGTCTTAATTCACTCTCTAGTAATATCTTGTATCGACTACTGTAATGCTCTGTTTAAGGGCATAACGAAGAAAGAAATCAGGTGACTACAAATTATACAGAATACAGCTGTAAAAATTATTTTTTCAATGCAAAAAAATATGATCACGTATCACCCCTTCTCTACAAAGCGCATTGGCTCCCTGTCGTGCACAGAATCAATTATAAAATCCTTTTATTGACATTTAAAACTCGTTCAAGTAACCAATCTGAGTGTATTAATAATCTAATCATACTTTACTGCCCCTCTAAAGCTCTTCTCTCTACAGCTCAAAATCTAACAATTCCTTTCCTAAAACATATCAACACCATTAGATCTAATAATTTTGCGGTAACTGCCCCTTCTCTTTGAAATTCTACCCCTAACCATCTTCGTACAGAAGTTTCTCTTTCTCATTTTAAAAATAGCCTAAAATCCTTTCTATTTCAAGATGCTTTTGACACCTAACTGCCCTTATTAGGGCTAAAACTTTTAAATTTTTAATTATCATTATTATTATTTTATTTTTAAAAAAATTTTCCTTCCTATCATACCTACCTTTTACGTTAACTTTACTTGATTATTGTAGTTCCTCCCTCTTTCCTCTTGGGCCCGTTTGTTTATATGTTATGAGATATTTGTCTTGTAACTTATCTCAAGTTCTACCTATGTAAGCCTGTGTCTTTGGTTCCCCATTAGCACTTACTTGTACACTTGTGTCTGTATATGGCTGTTTGGTGGAGGATGGGCTGGGGAGGGCTTTAATGGCTAGGAGGGTGTAGATGGGCTAGAGTAGGTTTTAACGGAGATTTCGGCAGTAGGAACCCAAGCACAGTAACGGGTAGACCTTTGGATTCTTGCCCAGAAATAGCTAAGAAGAAAAAATTAAAAAAAATTTAAATTGAATCAGGTTGGGCAGATTGGATGGACCATTCGGGTCTTTATCTGCCGCCATCTACTATGTAACTATATGTAACACTTAGAAGTTTGATTGAGCGGTATAAATTTTTTTTTAAAATAAACTTGAAACTTGAACTGTCCTGCCAAGATCGTTGCAGGGGGGTGGGGTATTCTGTAACTGGTGGTGTTTTTGACAGATGCTGGTTATAGAATCCAGCTTTTAGGTGAAGGACTGACCCCTCCTTCATCTAAAAGGTCTTGTTTCGGGCGTTTGGGACTTGGGCAATTTTTTGGTTGATAATGTGTTCTAAGGTTAGATGTAGTAGTGGTCTGGGCGATTAAACTGCTGAACGTAGAGGTAGGCCATTCTCAAAAAAACCTTCATTTTGGATGTTTTTTTTGAGAATGGACATTTTCCCTGCTGCTATTTTCAGCATTTAGGGGCTTAGGCCAAAAGGGGATCTAAATGTGTTTTTTTTATTATGCCCCTCCACGTCTGTTTCTACTCTTATCATAGTTTTCAATTGAATTAAACACAGCTCTGCACAATTCAAACAGCAGGTGATGTTTGAACCTCAGCCAATGTTTGAACCTCTTAACGATCTGTATCTACTGAATGGATTTCAGTTTTAATAGCAAGACATTGCCAAGAATTGGCCGCAAAATGGAGGAGGCAGAAAGATAAATAAGTAAAGAGATTAGAGGTAGCAGGTAAAAATGTCTGTGGATACTTAGTACTTGGGATAATTTTCAAACGGAAAGTGCTTTCTTTTTGAAAACTGGTACAAAATGTGGAGAGTCAAAGTAGCCTCAACTTTACAAATATGCAGGTATTTTTTAGAAATGTCTCTAATAGTGATTTTAGCATACACACTAAGGAATAGATTCAGTAAATGCTACCCAAGGATAGACACCAAAATGATGCACGCTAAGCTAGTAGTCTATAAAGAACACTCTGTACGGAATACTAGCTTAGAGTATGCGTTTAGGTGGTTAACAGGATGCAGTACTGTAGATGTGCGGGATGAGCAGTTATTGTACTATAGGTTTTGATGTTATTCTTTAGTATTTTATGTTATGGATTTTATTCTGTGTTATTGATTTATGTGTGGAGTTTTGGAACCCACTTAGGTTTTAGGCAGTCTCTACATTTTTTTTTTTTTAAATAAATAAATAACTTTGGGAGCAAATGAAGATAATCTATAACATCACCCCTAATTTCTGTGAATACCCCTGATCCACCCATACCCCTCCTATGGCCACATCCACTTTGGAGTTACACAGTTTGAAATTTATGCATGTATGTTATAGAATGGGACATTTAGGGCCTGATTCTCTAAAAGTGCGTCCCGATTTTAGGCAGCTGTAGGCGTCCTACAGCTGTCTAATCAGCCAATCGGGATGCACGTTTTTTTAAAAAAATGCTCCCCAGGCAGGCCGCCTATATTGAAGGCGAGGCCCGCAAGACACCTAGGCCCTGATTCTGAATAGGACGCCCGGGAGAGGCGTCCTATTCAGAATCGGCCTAAACTAAACCCCGATTCTGTAACCGGCGTCCATGTTACAGACGCGGGTTAGAGAAACGGGTTAGATTAGAAACGGCCCGCTACACTTATCGCGGCAAGGGATCTCTCTGCCACTATAAGTATAGCGGGCCGCGGCCCCCTGACCAGGAGGGTGCCCAAACCCTCTGCCCGAAGACGCACCCCCCCCCGACACTACCGACCGCCCCCCCGACACTACTGACCGCCCCCCCCCCTGACATTACCGATCCCCCCCCTGACAATATCAATAGCTGGCAGGAGGATGCCCAATCCCTCCTGCCCGAAGACGCACCCCCCCGACACTACCGACCGCCCCCTCGACATTACCGATCCACCCCCCCGACAATATCGATAGCTGGCAGGAGGGTGCCCAATCCCTCCTGCCCGAAGACGCACCCCCCCCGGCGCTAACCCCCCCCCAAACCTCCACTCCACCAAACCTGTTCTTAGAAGGGTCTTGCACGTCTTGAGCCGGCAGGCACGCCTCGTCGAAATGAAGCGGGCCCGCCCCTTCCCGGCCCATCCCGCCGAAACCTAAGGCCTGATTGTCCCAGGCTCTAGAAGCCTGGACCAATCAGGCCTTAAGCATAGCGGGTCCGCCCATCCCCACTAAGTCTAAGGTCTGATTGGTTACGGCACGTTACGGCGACACAAGGCACCAGCGCCCCGGGCGCCAACCTCCCTCGCTATGCAACTATAGGGTTAATAGTGCTTAATTACAAAGGGGGGGTGGGGTACATGTGGGCAGAGCATGGGTGAGCCGTGTGTGTTTCCCAGCTGTGTGCATGGTTTATAGCAGTGGTTCCCAACCCTGTCCTGGAGGAACACCAGGCCAATCGGGTTTTCAGGCTAGCCCTAATGAATATGCATGAGAGAGATTTGCATATGATGGAAGTGATAGGCATGCAAATTTGCTTCACTTAGTGCACTTAGGTATACTAGCTCAGTGTTTCTCAACTCGGTCTTGGAGTACCCCATTGCCAGTCGGGTTTTCAGGATAACCGCAATGAATATGCATGAACTTGTCTTGCATACACTGCCTCCATTCTATGCAAATTTCTTACATGCATATTCATTGTGGATATCTTGAAAACCTGACTGGCACGGGGGGTACTCCAGGACCAAGTTGAGAAACACTGTGCTAGCTGACATGGTGTAAGAGGGCATGCATAACAATGGGGTTGTCAGTGCTGACATGCTCGCATTCTATAATAGAATCTTGGTGACATTCTATAATAGAATCTTGGTGCCAAGATGCTTTATAGAATCGGCATTTAGAACATGACATTGGGGTGCCTAGACTGCAAATTTATAGTACTGTCCCATATGTTTTGGTTTGCTTATTTTCATTTATAATGTCATGCAACAATATGGGGGTATGTCATTGAGATTTCCTATTTCATTGCCAATGACAGTCCATTCCTAGTTATTTTAGAACAACTTGCATGTTTATATGAAAGGAATGGTGTTTTCATTAAATATATCACATACATGGGTAAAAACTGATTTCAGAAAGCTTCTGTTTGTGTTAAGAGGACAATGGTACATAGTGGTACTTGTAATCTGCCAACTCCCAAATATAGGTTCAAAGCAGATAACATAATATTCAAAAGAAGAAAGAATTACTAAAACAAAAATCTAATAAAGAACCGTGGTTTTGTCACTGAAAACTTTCTTATTTAACGATGCTTTTGTAATCTAATACC
The DNA here is from genome assembly GCF_902459505.1 of Geotrypetes seraphini. Lineage (NCBI taxonomy): Eukaryota > Metazoa > Chordata > Amphibia > Gymnophiona > Dermophiidae > Geotrypetes > Geotrypetes seraphini. The sequence continues at coordinate 327,536,269 of NC_047084.1, read as the reverse complement.
ATTGGTTCCTTTTAATCAATATTCAACAAAATTTTGGACCTAACTGTCTTTTTTCCTCACATTCAACTATTTTTCATCCCATCCTTTTGTGTTTTCCATTTTTGTTTTCCCACTCTGCTCAATTACATTGTAACTTCTTCCCCTACCTTCCTTTTGTTTCCAGTTTGTCTAGTTATCGTCTGTGTCTAGTCAGTTTTTAATTGTTTTAAAATTTCTTTTATTCTGTAATTTTTATTCATGTGTAAATCGCCTTGAATATTGACAAGGCGATTAATCAAATAAATATTAAACTTGAAACTTGAAACTTGATTGATCAGGCAGGGCTTAGGTGAGATTAAAATCTGCACGTATAGGGCTATATTCAGCAAACAGTGCCCAAAAACTGGTACTGAAAAAAAAATAAATCTGCTCTCAGCACTCAATGCTTCTGTCAGGTCTCCCACTCATCCATCTCTCACCCCATTCAAAATGCTGCTCCACAACTCATATTCCATGAGAGCCACTGTTCTCACATTACCCCTCCCTTCAAGTCACTTCATTGGTTCCTCATCTATTTCTGAATACAGTTCAAATTTGTCTTACTGACTTACAAGTGCATTCACTCTGTAGCCCCTCAATATATCTCCTGAATTATCTCCCCCTATACCCCCCCCCCATGAACTCCATTCAACGGCTAAGTCCCTCTTATCTGTACTGTTCTCCTCCACTGTCAACTCCAGACTCTATCCCTTCTTTTTTGCTGCACTGTATGCCCGGAACAGGCTGCCAGAGTCAACACATCATGCTCCGCCTCTAGCAGTATTCAAATCCAAGCTAAAAGCTCACTTTTTAGAAGTTGTTTTCCACTCTTAACTCACACTCATCATCAGATACCTTTACCCATTGTATCATTCCTTCTACCAGAATCTCCCCAACCCTGAGATGCCCTGTCTGTCCAGATATGATCGTAAGCTCTTCCGAGCAGGGACCATCTATTGAATGTTAAATGTACAGCTCTGCGTATGCCTTTCAGCGCTATAGAAATGATAAATAGTAGTATAATGGGGTACTCATCCCTTTATTGAAGAGTGTTGAGTGTGCCAGGACTTATGCCTACTGAAACTAGGAGTAATTCCCGGTGCCCAGTTTGGAGGCATATCTCCAGTATTCTATAGCACTGCATGCAAAGTTTAGGAATGCCCCTCAACCACTGTAAGCTGAGCAGGAGTCCTCCATCTACAGTATTGCCAGGGGGAGGTGCTTTTTCATTATCACATTTTCAATAGCGAGGGGCAGGCAACCTCTGCAGGATTCCAGGGAACATGCCTGTCACTGGCGACTGGAAACACAATATTGAAGCACCGCAACCACTGGCAGCAATGCCATGCCATCTTTTGAGCTGAGTGATATGGGATTTAGAGTTAGATTCATTAACCCTCTGATCCGTGTGCGATTGGAGGCAGGCCGACCGATTCCCCAACCATCTGCATGCAAATGGGGGTGATCGAAGGCATGCCCCCAACCGACTGCATGGATTGCTAGAGCCCTGACAGTAGTGTCAGGAGAAGCAGCCTCCTGTCACTGGTGTCAGGGCTTCTGCCGGCTTTTTAAATTGTTTTTAAATTGTTTTTACACATGCAAATTAGCCCAATTTTTTAAAAAATTAACCCCCCTCCTCTCTCTTGACAACTGCCCCTTCCCCTCTCCCTCCCCAAAACAAAAAATTGACCCGACACGAGGGTCCTACTCCTGACTGGCCTACCACCCCACCCCCTGACTAGCCCACCGCACTCCCGACTGGCCCACCCCTGGTCGGGCCAGCCGGACCCACCCCCCTCCCCGTACTTTTAAAAATGTTGCTCTGCTGGTCCGCGATGCAATACCGGCCTTTGGCCACGCCCCGGTGCATCATGATTGGCCAACAGGAGCAGGAGGACTTTGCGCTTCCTCCTGCTCCCAAAGATAACTGGAGGGCTAAGGAGCAGGAGGGACTGGGCACCCCTCCTGCTCCCAAATTGAATGTTCATCTGTTTGCACTATGTATTTGATTTCAAAAATGAATAAAGAATATTAAAAAAAAACAACAACAACAACAACACAACAAGATCTTAATTGATAGGGTAAATCATTCCAAATCACAGTCAATAAATAAGGTAAGGAACGGGCAATTTTACTGACAGATCTGATACCTGGTTCCTAATTTAGGCATACTTATTTAGGCTAAGAAAATCCTTTAATAATAATAATTGTATGAGTAGATGCTGGGAAACCCCCAAAAGCTAATACAAAGGCTTTGCATTTACTGCATATTAATTTTGACAAACACCAGATAGTAACTGCAAAGCCTTTCCTCCACTTTAATAAAAGACCTCTATGTTATTATATGAGTTACAAAAACTTTGATTAAGACTTATTTTAGAAGCCCTAGTCGTGATTTACATGTGTAAATACTGGCAGTACAAAGAAAGTGAAAAATACTGCGATAAAGATCCACTTATAAACAAACTCTTCTAATCAAAAAGGTGGTTCCCTATCTCTCTTTATCTTCCTAGCTTCTTTCCTATAACCCTTCATTGTAGCTCCTTTTCAACCTAACCCTGTAAATCATGCCGAGCTCTACGCTTGTGGAGATGGCGCGGTATACAAACCTAAGGTTTAGTTTAGTTTAGTTTAGTGATGAAATAAACTCAGAACATCAGGCAGACAGGCAGAAGAGCCCCTCGCCTTGAGATACAAACAGAACAACAAGAAAAGGCAAGGGGAGATGTCTTTTAAACCAAAAATAAAGTCTTTATTCAAAGCAAAAAGGTCCCAAAAATGTGATTGTAAAACTAGAAAAAGGTGGTATACACGTCCCAATCTCTATCCCTATCCCTTTTCTCCTGGTTTAGACTCAGCAACAGATTAAAAAGAGTAACAATTGTAATGAAGCCTTAGTACTCTCATGCCAGTGAAGGTCTGTCATCCTCCCCTTATGGAAACAGAAAGTGCACATCAGAGGAGGCAGGATGGCAGGGCCTTTAGTAGCATGGGACCATAAAGGTTCTGCAATGATCATTTCTGTTTTAAAATTGCTGTCACAACACTGGCATAAAAGGAGTTTGAAAGGGAGATACACTGAACAGTTGGGAGGGAACAGAAAATGGAGCAGCACCAACAGCAAAATTTAGATGGGTTAAGGTCCCTGAGGCTCTTCCCTAGGAGGAGAGTGTGGTGCAGTGGTTAGAGCTATAGCTTCAGCCCTCTGACCTTGTAGGTTCAAACCGTGCACTACTTCCTGTGACACTGGGCAAATCACTTAGGGCTATATTCACAAAGCAAACCGATCAGTTTGCCACCCCTTAGCGACCCCGGCCCGATTCGCTTACCTGTCTTCCGACTATCCTCCGATCCGCACATGCAAATGAGGGCAACAGCATGCAAAGTAGGCAAGGATTCACTAAACAAAACCCTGCAAAACCGACTGGGCTGGACGATCAAAAAAAGCAATTGCTGAGGACCAGTCACTGAAGCCCTTTCCGAATGCCCTGCCTTCTGCCGCCCTGCTCTCTCCGCACTGTCAGCCCCGATCTCCTGCTGCCCCGAACGCGCCTGCCTACCTGCCCCGAACATGCCTGCCTTCTAGCCCCAAACCCGAACACCCTGCCTGCCTGTCCCGACTCTCTCACCCTTCCCCGCATTGCAAGCCCGTGGTTTTAACCTGCAGGCTAAAGAGGGTTAAAACCACAGGCTCCAAAAAGTTCTTCGATCGCCTATTTAATAAAATCTATTAGCCAAAGCTTTCCCCTATACATTCAGATTTAAAAGTGAATAAGAAAAAAAAACCCAAACTCCGGAGGTCCAGCACATACTCAGACCATCTACAGATGGTCTGCACATGCGCAGGGATCGCTATAGAGCGATCCATGCCTGCAGATGGGGGCGTTCCTCCGAGCGCCCTCATCTGCATGTTGGAGTTTGCTGAATTCGTCGGACCTGCCCAGATCGGGCAGGTTAGTGAATCTGGCCCTTAATCCTCTACTGTCCCAGATAGATATGTTATTTTTTCACTCAGAGAATAGTTGAGCTCTGAAACGCAGAGGTTGTGTTAAGAGTGGATAGTGTAGTTGGTTTTAAGAAAGGTTTGGACAATTTCCTGGAGGAAATATCCATAGTCTGTTATTGAGAAAGATATGGGGGTAACCACTGCTTGCCCTGGATCGGTAGCATGGAATGTTACTACTCCTTGGGTTTTAGCCAGGTACAAGTGACCCTGATTGACTACCGTGAGAACGGGCTACTGGGATTGATGGACCATTGCTCTGGCTCAGTAAGGCTGTGTTTTGCCATGCTTTATTGACTGTTTTTCCATCCCTGTCAGACAACATCCTGCCAATACCTTGTATAAAAACACTTTAATATGTATGTAAACTTGTAACGTGTTCTGAGCTCCCCTGGAAGGATGGGATATAAAACCAAATTGTGAGCCCACCATGAAAGATAGGGAAAATGCTTGAATTACCTTTATGTAAACCACTTTGAGTGTGGTTGTATAGCTACAAAAGGGTAGCATACTGTACAATTCTCAATGCTTGCCTAAATTTTTGGGAGGTTATTGTCCCCTTACCTCTCCAAACTATAGTACACCCATAGTATACTGTGTGGCCGGGCCCGTCCCCGAGTAGGTGGGAAGCTATGGTCCGGGCCACAAGTAAGATTTTTAGTACGCCTTTTATATGGTAGTGAAAGGAAGACCCGGATACCGGATTCCTTGGAAAATAGTATCAGGTTTATTACGGTCCCAAAGTATACAGAAAAGAAAACATAAGCAAAAAAGAAAAACATTCACCTTGGTTGGTTACAGTCCTTTAGGTGCCTCCTGCCCACTATGATAGTCCAGTTCAGGTGTTCTACTGAGGAGCTGGATTGCACCTCCTTATAAACAGCAAAAATTATTATAACATCAAAATATTATCAGTTCAGAGCCTTCCTGGGCTTGTATCCCCACTGGGATTTATTGATATCTCTGGACCTTTAACATCTTTTAGCTTCTCTAGCTGAGCACGGCTTGCTTCAAGCCTTTTCTCCTCTCAGCTCTCTTCATTTGCTTAACACATTGTTCTCACCTCATTAACTTGGCCAGCACTGCTCTGGCTATCGGGAAACACATACAATGAGGGAACGTTCTTCAGGAGCTTAGCTGAGGACTCTCACATATTGTATTCCCCCAGGTCCATGTCCTCCTCACTCATACTACTCAGGACACTGCACATTTCCCATTCACCCTCATGGGAACCTTGGCTCAAAGTTTCCTTAATTCTCTCAGGTTGTGCTGCCCATCCCCCTCTCTGCAAGTCTGCCAAAATACTTGCAGCCTTTCCCTGGGGATAATTTCTCAGCCCTTCTCTCTGGGGTTTAAGTTGCCAGTCACTGTACCTCCCAAGTGCTGTGCCACCTTTCCTTAGGTGCTGGCTTCCTGCCATACGCTCCTGCTGGGATTCAGGCACCCTCTGTGACCTGGAAACTCCTGGAGTAGTTTGGCTGCTCTCATCAGAGACAGCTGTGTCCTCATTCTTTCTCTTTCTCCAGCTTTCCTGCTCCTCTCTCTCTTGCTTCCTCCTCTCCTGCTTCCCCCCGTCTGTAAACTGACTCTTCCTATAAGGCAATCTCCTGGGTCTGACTCCACCCCTCTCTATATTGGTCTCAGGTTTCTCCCTGACCTCTGGAAAGGAGTGATAGGGGAAATTAGTGGTTTTCAGAGCCTTCCTTAATTGGCTCTTCAGCTGTGCTGGAACCTGCCTGGGCTTGCATTCATTTGGCTGAGCCAGCTGTCCTGGCTCCATGCCGGGTTTTACAGAGCCCTGTGCTGCATTCTGGGGAGTTTTAGCAGTAGTTTTCACTGTGACAGGAGCTTCCCTGTCACATACCCCCCTACTTAAACCCCTATCGGTCCTTTCTTCCTTTAAACTCTCAGAGGATTCTTCCCCTAAATGAGACGGAACTCTTTGGGTTATGGGTTTCTTCATCACCCCTTCTTTCTCCTCTGAGGAGCCCCAGCCCTGCTCCCCTCGAGCAGTGTCTGTCTTTATCTCCTCTTCTCGTAGTTCCGGAATCATCACTCGCTCACATATTAACTGAGCTACACAATCTCCCTCTTTTATTCCATATTCTCTCTCCCCTAGATTCATTACTAAAATCTTTAGGGTTCCCCGATAATCTGGGTCGACCACTCCAGCCCCTATATGTATGCCATGCCGGAGGGCCAAACCCGATCTTGGCGCAATGCGCCCATAACATTCTCCTGGTAGAGCTATCACTAAGCCAGTATCCACGACCTTCCTGCCCCCTTTTGGCACCTTTATCTCTTGGATACTACTCAAGTCCCAGCCCACGGATTCTGGCGTCACGCGGACTGGCAGTTTAGCCTTGGGAGACAGCCGCATAACCTTTAAAATGGGCTTCTCCTTGTCCGGTGTAACCCTTGCCAAGGGAACCTCTTTAATGTCTTTACTCAGACCTACCTCTTCAGGATTTGCTGGTGGACTCTTTCCACCCCTGTCTCTATTCAGGCCTACCTCTTCAGGATTTACTGGCGGACTCTTTCCGCCCCTGTCTCTATTCAGGCCTTCCTCTTCAGGATTTACTGGCGGACTCTTTCCGCCCCTGTCCCTATTCAGGCCTTCCTCTTCAGGATTTACTGGCAGACTCTTTCCGCCTCTGTCCCTGTGCAGGCCTACCTCTTCAGGATTTACTGGCGGACTTTTCCCGCCCATGTCCCTACACCTCGGACATTCCTTACACCAGGCCGCTACCTCTCGGGCTAGTCCGGGCCAATAGAATTTCATTTGGATCCCTTTAATGGTCCGGCCTGGGGTCAAGTGCTCCTTCCCTAGGTCCCTATGAATGGACCAAAATATTTGTCTCCTAAAGCTGGCCGGTATTACTAAGCACCTTTGAGCTTTTTGGGTCCTAGGATTCCATCCTCTCTTATAGAGGAGTCCTCCTACTACCTGGAATGCACAAGCCCCCTCTCCAGCAACTTCCCACTGCTCTATAGCCTGCTCTAACGAAGGATCTTTCCTTTGTTCACCGCTTAGAGTAGGGAATCTTTGGGCTACCTCGTAAGGCACCCAGGGTTTCCAAGATAAGTGACTCCCCCCTCCCTTGCCTGGAGAGCAAGATCTTTTGTCCGCCCGCCTCTCCGCTCGGCTTTTAACTCTTTTATGGGACGGTTCTTCTAGGACACCACCTTCCAGGGGGAAGATCTGGGCTAACTTCTCCTCCTGCACTGGGGAAGCCATCACCCCTCGCATGCCAAAGCATTCCCTAAAGTAAGGCCATTCCCGTCCCAGGATTACATCATATGGGGGCCTAGGCATCAGGGCCATTTCCAGCGTATCCTCTCTCCCTTGATACTCCACCCATACTTCCTTTATTTCATAGGTTAAGGAGGTCCCATGCATGCACTGTATCTCCTTTTGTCCCTGGGGTCTATCGATTCCCTGCCCTCGGGCTCTTAAGATCCTCTGCCACACCTTCTGGGCCAGTATGGACTGATCAGCCCCCGAATCTATTAGGGCAACTACCGGAATTCCCTCTATTTTTATCTGGATCATGCATTCCCTCTGGGACCCCCGGACTGAGGACCCAACCTTGTTTGTCAGGTTCCTCCTGACCGGGCATTGCAACCTCCAATGCCCCGGCTTACCACATGCAAAACAATTACCAACCCGCTTAACCCTGGCCCGCCCCTGGTACCTTCCTCCAGACCTCCTGAAACATCTTTCAAGGCCTTGTTTCAAGGCTCCAGGGCACTCATTCGGGGTCAAACGGGTTACCCGTGACTGGCTCCGATGGGGACCGGGGTCACTCTCTACACATTCTAGCAATTTTGGCTTAAGTATGGGATAATTAGCTGCTTGTTCAGCGTTCAAGGTCTGATCTGGTATGTCATCATCTACATTTAATTTATGCAGTCTTGTCGGCTCCCCAAAAGGAGCGCCTACCGGCCCGACGACGCCATCCCCGCTGCCGGCCACCGGTGTTGCAGGCCTCTGTGCCAGGTTGTTTAGGGCCTGTATCTGAGCGGACATTTGCTGCAAAAGTTCCGTGTGCCGCGTTTGCTGGGCCTGGTGATCTGCTTTCCAGAGCTCTGCCTGCGACTGCAGCATCTCCTGAAAACGCAGCTGCATTCTGTGCATCTCCCCTTCTAGGCCTGTCAGGAACTTTGATGCCTCCATCCTGGAACACAAACGAAAGAGAACAGGAACCCAAGTGCGGACTTTCAATGCTAGGGTTTCCCTCACTAGCCCCGAGCCTCTGGTCTCCCTTACCCACCAATCCACATCAGCTACCCCCTAAGCACCTTTACCTTAGGGACTGATGTGTCTCAGCCTTGGGATATTAGGGCCTCCCCAGCCACTCCTCCGACCAGGAACTCAGGAACCTGGAACCGCTCCTCCGGACTCCGTTCCACTCCTTAGCAGACTGTGTCCTCCGGATGCCTTGATGCTGACTTGTACTCCACCAGGAACCACACTGCACCGGATACTACTCCCTCTTCCTGCTTTGCCTCTGGGTATTTGTAATCCTCAGGCTCAAATAAAGTCAGGTTAGAACCTTTATGGCTTTCAACCAAAACACTCGAATTGTTCCACAATTCCCAAAATACTGTATTGCCAGCCTTTGAACACAGTACTTTCTGGCACTATTCTTCACCTCAAAAAGGTCAGCAGCTTGCTTTGCACAAAAAAAACCTAAACAAAATTCGTGTTTTTTTTTTTTTTCATTTTCCTTCTTGGTGTTTTTTTTTTCCAAGTCTTTGGGCGTACTTCCTCCCCTAACCTGTGGGCGGCGCAATCCCACCACTGCCACCAACTTCTTGTGGCCGGGCCCGTCCCCGAGTAGGTGGGAAGCTATGGTCCGGGCCACAAGTAAGATTTTTAGTACGCCTTTTATATGGTAGTGAAAGGAAGACCCGGATACCGGATTCCTTGGAAAATAGTATCAGGTTTATTACGGTCCCAAAGTATACAGAAAAGAAAACATAAGCAAAAAAGAAAAACATTCACCTTGGTTGGTTACAGTCCTTTAGGTGCCTCCTGCCCACTATGATAGTCCAGTTCAGGTGTTCTACTGAGGAGCTGGATTGCACCTCCTTATAAACAGCAAAAATTATTATAACATCAAAATATTATCAGTTCAGAGCCTTCCTGGGCTTGTATCCCCACTGGGATTTATTGATATCTCTGGACCTTTAACATCTTTTAGCTTCTCTAGCTGAGCACGGCTTGCTTCAAGCCTTTTCTCCTCTCAGCTCTCTTCATTTGCTTAACACATTGTTCTCACCTCATTAACTTGGCCAGCACTGCTCTGGCTATCGGGAAACACATACAATGAGGGAACGTTCTTCAGGAGCTTAGCTGAGGACTCTCACATATTGTATTCCCCCAGGTCCATGTCCTCCTCACTCATACTACTCAGGACACTGCACATTTCCCATTCACCCTCATGGGAACCTTGGCTCAAAGTTTCCTTAATTCTCTCAGGTTGTGCTGCCCATCCCCCTCTCTGCAAGTCTGCCAAAATACTTGCAGCCTTTCCCTGGGGATAATTTCTCAGCCCTTCTCTCTGGGGTTTAAGTTGCCAGTCACTGTACCTCCCAAGTGCTGTGCCACCTTTCCTTAGGTGCTGGCTTCCTGCCATACGCTCCTGCTGGGATTCAGGCACCCTCTGTGACCTGGAAACTCCTGGAGTAGTTTGGCTGCTCTCATCAGAGACAGCTGTGTCCTCATTCTTTCTCTTTCTCCAGCTTTCCTGCTCCTCTCTCTCTTGCTTCCTCCTCTCCTGCTTCCCCCCGTCTGTAAACTGACTCTTCCTATAAGGCAATCTCCTGGGTCTGACTCCACCCCTCTCTATATTGGTCTCAGGTTTCTCCCTGACCTCTGGAAAGGAGTGATAGGGGAAATTAGTGGTTTTCAGAGCCTTCCTTAATTGGCTCTTCAGCTGTGCTGGAACCTGCCTGGGCTTGCATTCATTTGGCTGAGCCAGCTGTCCTGGCTCCATGCCGGGTTTTACAGAGCCCTGTGCTGCATTCTGGGGAGTTTTAGCAGTAGTTTTCACTGTGACAGGAGCTTCCCTGTCACAACTGTTATATGCACATTTATGAAAATAAAATGAAGTGCAACTGGGCAACTGTCAACACTGGCATTCAATGCTGTTTAAAACTGCATGGACAACTTTGGAAAACAAACAAAAGTACGGCCATCCTAAAGTTAGCTTTGCCTGAGTAACTTTATCCAGATATGTTCAGTAGCACATTTATTTAGAAACAGATAGAAATGAAGGCCACATTACCAAAAGGATGTGAAGAGAATTGAGTCAGTTCAGAGAATGGCCACAAGGATGGTCTCAGGACTTAAAGGTCTTTCATATGAAGATCGTCTGAGCAGACTGCGCTTATACTCGCTCGAGGAGCGCAGAGAAAGGGGGGGTCATGATAGAAACTTTCAAGTACATAACGGGCCGCATCGAGGAGGAGGAGGAAATCTTCACTCTTACGGGTCCCACGGTGACAAGAGGACATCCGCTAAAACATAGGGGAGGAAGATTTCATGGGGACACCAGGAAATACTTCTTTACCGAGAGGGTGATTGATAGATGGAATGGTCTTCCACGTTAGATAATCGAGGCTAGTAGCACGCTCGACTTCAAGAGACGATGGGACAAACATGTGGGATCGCTACAGAGGTATGATAGGGCATAGTTTCTCGAGGGTGGAAGGGATCATGATTGGGCAGACTTGTTGGGCCGTCGGCCCTTTTCTGCCGTTGTATTCTATGTTTCTATGTATTCTACGAAGAGTATGTGGCCTATCCAGTCTGCCCATCTGTACCATCTATTGTCCCTTCCTGGATAAGTTCTGATGAGCATCTTGCTAAAGTTATTGAATAGGTTATCCAGATAAATTTCCTTCTAAGCCACTTTTTGAAAATGGAGCTAAAAAAAAATTGATGAAATTTAGATTATTTTCAGAGCGTTGGATTGTGAAGCCCAGTCTCTTTAAATAAGATTTGAAGTCTCATGATTGCAGCCTCTGATTTACACTTCAGCATGATCCTATTTCTATTCAATTTGGGTACTGTCTTGATTGCAAAAGAGGATGGTAGTGGGAAATCAACATTTTACATAATAAAACCTCTTGCAAAGACTCTCTTGCCTCCCATATGCCTTTTCTAACACACTTTTTTCTACTCAGACATATCTCTAAGGTACTTTTATTAGGTTAGGAAGAAATTGTTCATTGAGTCTTAATTTAGAGGTGGCATCATTTTGTTTTAAAGGATAGATACCTGGAGAGGCTATTACTTGTCTGCTATTGAATCTGGATGCATTATTCACAAGAACTGAATAGTGGGGATTATTTATTTAATAGGATTCAGAAAGGGAAAGGGACTGGGACTTGTATACAGCATTTTTTTTTTTGTAGTTTTCAACCACATTCAAAGCAGTTTACATACAGGTACTTCAAGCATTTTCTCTGTCTGTCCATAATATATCTAATATACCTGGGGCAGTGGAAGATTAAGTGACTTGCCCAGGGTTACAAGGAGCAGCCTTGGGTACTGAGACTGCAGCTCTAACCACTACACCAGCAAAAGAAAGTTCTACGGAAGTAAGATTATCACATAATTCAATAACCAGCTTAATCATACTAAGCTGGTTATATCTAGATATGAGTTTGACCTTAAAATTAATCAGTTCCTCAGATACCCTATTGACAGCTCATTCATCCACCCAAAAAAAAAAAGGTAAAACAATGAAGACTTTTTGATTCATGGTTTACTTAACACCATAATCATGGAAAACCTTTTCAAGAGTACGTGTAATAGGGATACACTTATGTGACGAGTGCAAAAGTCCAGGACACATTCAAGGTTCAATCAAAGCATACCAATAATCAGAACTGTCTAGTATATAACTTGCAGTTAAACCTTTATGGTTCATAGACAATAAGGGCCTGATTCTATAAACAGTACCTAGCAGTGCCTATATTGTAAGTGCCGCGTGGCATGGTTGTCAATCAACCACTAGGCACCATTTATAGAATCCCACCTAGAATTACCTAGACATGCTCAGGCATTGTTAGACATCCTAGAGATAGATGTCAGTATATTAGGCCAGAGCTTTCCTGGCTTTGTTTACCAACACCTAACTCAGACCCTCTAGCAATGCCTAAGTCAACCATGCCTATTATCCACCCCTAAGAAGAAGGGAAAAGATGAGTCTTGCCTCAGTACTAAACAACTAAATGAAAAAAGAAGGCAAGCATGATGTCAGAATCCAACCAACCAGTTACTTTATTATTGTGTAGAGTCACAAAAAACATCAAAGGCCCAACTAGGATTCCAGTTTCAGAATTCGTGGAGGCCTTTCCCAGAGGGCTGATGATACTCCAATTCTTGGTCCTCGTACTGTTCCAGAAGTTTCCTAAAACTGATACAGTTTTCCGACATCACAGCCACCGGCATCTTCCAGTCCCAGACTGTACATAATGACTACAAAACTAACCACTTGCCGCCCCCAACCACACCTACTTTTTAGGTAGACATTGTTAGATTTCGGAAGGTGCCTCCACTTAGGCGTCGCTAGGTGCTGTGTGGAATTCCATGCCAAACTTTTAATTTAAATTTTTCAAAAATCAATTATTCAATTAACTTCAATGGTGTGGCCAATCACCACACCATTTAAGCTAATTGATTGAATTTAAGTTAGGCACAGATTTTAGTTAGGCATTGCTAGGCGGACTCAATTACAGCACCTAGCGGCACCTAAGGTGCTGTTTATAGAATCTGATCCTGAATGCCTTTATTGTCAACACTAGTCTTTAAGCCCATTACATTAACGGGTGCTAGAATAGATATGTGTGTCTGTCTTTTTTTTTTTGTCTCTCTTTCCTCGGCTGTCTACCATCACCCCTTCCCGGCTCCCCATGTCCAGCAGTAACTCTTATCCCTTCATTTTACCTCCCCCCTGTCCAGCAGCACCCATTCCCTGCTCTCCATGTCCAGTAGTAGCCCTTCTCCCTTCCTTTTACCTCCCCCCTGTCCAGCAGCACCCCTTCCCTACTCTCCCTGTCCAGCAGTAGGCCTTCTCCCTTCCTTCCCCCCCCTTGCCCAGCAGCACCTCTTACCTGATCCCCCTGTCCAGCATCTGCTAGCCCGGGCAGCCTCGGGGCTTTTGCTAGGCTGGCCCACCTCGCATTATCGAAGTGGGCCAGCCTAGCAAATACCCCACGGCTGCTGCATTTGCTGGTCGGGGGTGAGAAAAGGTGTCCCGGCAGCGTAGGAGTCAAACTGCCGCTGAAATCACCATCGCAAGACACCCCACGGGCCGGAAATCAAATTCGGCACAGATGGACACAGCACGGTGGCAGAGATCACAAAACCCTAAGTGCGCATGCACACTTAGGGTTTTATTATAGAGGATTTGTTCACCAGTTGTAATCACAACTAGGCACATAAAGAGCAATTCTGTAAAGAATGCCTAAATATAGGCTCCTTTTGCATGCAGTCATTTACAGAATAGGTGTAAATTTTGCAAGTGAACGGTGCCATAAACTAACATTTATGCATGTATTTGCTAGGCATTATACTATTAAATTGGTGTGTTAGCAGCATGTAGTAATATGGGTGTGCCATATATCAGTTATTTCCCAAGTCTGTCCAGGAAGACACCCACCCCCCCTTGCCAGTAAGGCTTTGCGGGATATGAATATGCATGAAAAAGACAGTGTACGCAAATCAGATTCATGCATATTCCTTGTGGATATCCTGAAATCCTGACTTGCAAGGGGGTACTCCAGAATTGATATGGGAAACACTTTCCTAGATTGTCCACACCGTATAGAACAGTGTCAGATACACATATTGCAAGGCTCACTTAGGCCTGACAGCTTATTCCTGCCATTGGTCTAGCGTAAACTGTTGTGCAAAGTTTTGGTGGTGCCAACATGACTTTGTGCTACTATTCTATAACAGGTTAGATGCACCTTAACACCATTTTAAAATTGGTGCTAAGCACTCTTCTTTGTTCTGCCTGCATTTAGGCCCTTATTTATAGAATAACCTCCTTTTGATTCTAAAAATGATTGTGAAGTGTTACACAAACTCTTTTGGTACTGATTGATAGGACAAGTTTCAAATTATCCACCTAAATAGATGCACACTCTTCATGTACATTGTATACAGGAATGGTGGACCTAATGGTGGACCTAATTTTAAAAGGGAAAGCATAGTTCATAGTTCGTAGTTCATCTGTATTTAATATTCTTCTTATAAATCAACTTGTCTAGGTGGCAGAGGGAGGTCTAGAAATCTTAGAAATAAAATAAATAAATAAAATAATTTTAAATAAACGAGGAAGGGGGAACACATAGAAAAATATATAAGGAAGCCTAAGTTACAATAATAGAATAATCTGATGATAAGTGTTTTCAAAGTTATATCTAATATACAGAAGGTGGGAAGGGGATCTACAAATACAACAGAAGACATGCCAAGATCAAATAATGGAAATGGCCAGGACAAAAACAGAGTCAAGACAAATCACCAGGGGGAAACCTTAAGATAAAATCATAAGTTTGCAGAGCTCTTTTACACATCTTGAGGGATGTTTCAGTGTAGATATCAATAAGTAGCTGATTTCACAAACTAGGGGCCCAAACATGTTAATCAATTATAATCAAACAATTTTTATTGAGCAAAAAAAACAACACAATACAGAATGCAAAAATCACAGAGAACATCTTCCGTGTCATTCATTTAGAGAAATTTTAACCCCTCCCTAAACAAAAACCACAAATCACCCACCTCCCCCAAAGGATTCCAAGAAATGCCAGAGAAAGAATCCACAAATTTCCAAATAGACAATAATACAGAAATAAAATCACAGCCAGTCACCCATTCAAAATTTGACTACGAGCCACAGAAGTCATAATGAGCCAAAATGGTTCCCAAGCAGATTGAAAGTTCACCCACGTGCTAGTGGAAAAATCTGTCATTTCATGTTAATCAATTATAAAATATGTCTGAGGATGGTGGAACAACTATGAGATTTTTGCTAAGAGGATTTAAAAATGTTAGTAGGCTTGTAAGTATGTAAAATTATAGTGAAGTACGGGGTAACCAGGGTAATAAACCTAGTATGTTACAACCAAGGTTTTAAAAGGAATAGGGTATGAGATTGATAAACAGCACTTAGCAAGTAATAACAGAGTGGACCTTATCAATTTTTTTGGCATTATAAAGTAATTTTACAGTAGTCAACGTGAGATAATATAAATAAATGCAATAAAAGATGTAATGCTGCTTGTTCTAATAATGGCTTCAGGACTCTTAACTGTCTCAATGTAAAAAAGGATTTCTTCACTTATGCAGTTAATGGGGCTAGATCGGTTTGTGAGCCCTTTGCGACCTGATTTCCCTCCAACCCAATTCATTAACCTGTGTCCCGATCATCCTCTAATCCGAGCATGCAAGTGAGGGGGAACGGCATTCATATGATGGCAGGCGGCAATTCAGAAACCAAAACCCTGCAACACCGACTGGGCTTGCCGATCACAAACGAGTGACTGCTGAGGACCAGTCGCTCAAGTCCTTTCCGACTGCCCTGCCTTCTGCTGCCCTGCTCTCTGCCCTGAACTCCTGCTTTCAGCCCCGACTCTCCCGTCTGCCCCAACTCTCCCACCCTTCCACGCAGTGCAAGCCCATGGTTTTAACCCGTGGGCTTAAAGCAGGTTAAAACCAAGGGCTTGCAAAAAAGAAAAAGCAAAAAAAAAAAAAAATTTTTCCTACTGAGAGCATGTGCAAACCATTTACAGGCAAGGAAGATGGTCTGCACATGATCAAGGATCTAGCGATCCGTGCTGTGGGTGGGGGGAGGAGGGCGTGTCAACTATCGTCCCCATTTGCATGCAGGCCTTTAGTGAATTCGTCAGCCTGCATGCAATCGGGCACGGATCCGACACGGAATCGGGCGTTAGTGAATCCAGCCCAATGTGTTCACTTACTCAAGAGGAAGTGCTGGGTGCATCTGTGCTAATTGCAACCAGTTTTAATGCATGCTAATGAACATTCCTACTGAGTACCTGAAGAGGACATGCTGGGTTTCTCACCACAGACTTTGCACTTACCACACTTACATTCTTGCTGTTAAGGTGAGCTAGATCTAAAAGACTATAGTGTGCTTTGGCAAAAGAGCCCCTTTGGCTAACTTCCATATCTAACTTTAAAATTAGAAAAAGTTTCTAGATCAGGTATAAAGAACCCTTATAGATCCTTAAGTTGATTCTGTAACTATGAGTATGGATAGGAAAGGGTAGGGGGAGGAGAAAGAGAGAGGGATTTTTAACAATTCTCCAATGCCCAATTTTCACTGATCTTGTTTGGGTAGACTTTACAAATTTATGTAGACTGATGTTCTTATATTAAATTTATTGAGGGTTATTATTTATTTATTCAATTTTCTATACTGTTCTCCCATGGGAGCTCAGAACGATTTACATGAATTTATTCAGGTACTCAAGCATTTTTCCCTATCTGTCTTGGCGGGCTCACAATCTAGCTAATGTACCTGGACAATGGGGGGGGGGGGAGGGGAGGCGATTAAGTGACTTGCCCAGGGTCACAAGGAGCAGTGTGGGTTTTGAACCCATAACCTCAGGGTGCTGAGACTATGGCTTTAACCACTACGCTACGCTCTCCCCTAGAAGTGGTAGAGACAAGGACTGTCTGAATTCAAGAAAGCATGGGACAGGCACGTGGGATCTCTTAGAGAGAGGAAGAGATAGTGGATGCTGTGGATGGCAGACTGGATGGAAATAACCATTTAACTTAAAATGACCAAATTGTATGCTAAACTTAACTCTGCATATCTAAAGTTACTGTACACATGCAAATTTATAATTTGTTTGCCTATGCATTATGTATGTCAACCTTGTTTCCTGATCTAGGCTTGTTGGGGAGGATGGAATATAAAACTAACCAAATAAATAAATACCCCCCTTTTACAAAAGCATTGTGCAGTTTTTAGCACCGGACACGGCAGTAACAGTTCTGATGCTAATAGAATTCCTATGAGCATAGGAGCTGTTACTGCTGTGGCCGGCACTATAAACTAGTGCTGCCCGATTCAGGAAACAAAATCTCAATTCGATTCAGCCTATTGAATTGGTTTTTCGATTCGATTTTCCTGCCCAATTGGGTGTTTTTTTCAAACATCCTGGTAGGTTTATTTTATAGCTTTTTCACCCCCTTTGGATTCTCCTAACCACACTGGCGCTATGGTGTAAATAAAATAAAGAAACAAAAAGGACTTTTCCTCTCTCTGTTAAATCCTAGCTCACGTTTGAAGTCTAACACCAGCTCTGGCAGGATACACTTTTCAAAACTAACATATTGTAATCACAAAACAGAAAATAACATTATTTTTTCTATCTTTTGTTGTCTGGTCAATATTCAAATCTTGGTCCCAGACTCTGGTTGTCTTCTGATAACTTACTTGCCAGGGTCTCCTTCTTTTCTTCTTTCTCAGTGCTAACCATCAATCTTCTATCTCTGTCCTCCCCTTCCGTTTCCCTTCCCTCCCCTGGAGGGCTTGCATCTTTCCTTTTTTTTGTCTCCATCCACAGATCCATCTTTTCTCAACTACCCTTTCATCCAGCATCTCTCACTCCTTCCCCACCAACCCAGGGTCCACCATCTCTCACTTTCTGTTCCCAAGTACTGTCCTATCCAGTATCTCTATTCCCCCCTCCACACCATCCCTTGTGTCCAACTTCTCTCACCCCCCCTTCCCTCCCAACGTCCGTGTACTTCACACCAGGACCCCCTCCCCTGAAGGCTTGTCCCCCCCGAAAGACTATACCTCCCCCTGAAGGCCTGCACTCCCATGAAAGCCTGTCCCCACGAAGGTCTGTCCCCCCTGAAGGCCTGTACCCCCCCTGAAAGCCTGCACCCCCCTGAAGGCCTGTGTGTTCCCCTCTCATACCTGCACTTCCCTTTACCTGATTGCAGCCTGAAGAAAGGATCGTAGGTACTTTAGCGATCCTTGCAGGTTGCCATAGGCCTCAGGAGCTGGCACCCTTCTGCCACGGTCCCGCCCCTCCTCTGACATCAGAGGCAGGATCACGGCAGAGGGATGACAGCTCCGGAGGCCTATGGCAACCTGCAAGGATTGCTAAAGTACCCGCGATCCTTTCTGCAGGCTGCTCTCTGCCGCAATCAGGTAAAGGGAGGCACGGGAGGCAAGGGGGGAAGTCTGACACTGCAGCACTTCCCAACTGACCCTCCCCCTCGCCCTCTAAAGCAAGAGTGTCAGCACCGGCCAGCAAGAGGCAGCGCTTCCGATCCTGCTTTAGGAGGCGAGGGGGGAGGGTCAGATGGTGAATCGGTAGGCCGATTTTTGGGGGTTTGAATCGATTCAAATCGATTCACCCGAAATGAATCGGTGAATTGATTTGAATTGTGAATCGGGCAGCACTAGTATAAACCACACTATGCTTTTGTAAAAGGAGGGCTAAATAAATAAATAAATAGCATTAAAAATCCCACAGAAAATTAGGAGAATGTTAGAAAAGTACCATTAATTTTGATGTTACTGCTGTCTTGGGAACTGACCATGGTGCTGAAGACCAGTGCCTAGCAATTTATCAATCTCTGTGCTGGGATAAGTATCTTATTTTTATTATTATTTTTGTTGCCCTTCTCTGAATGTTTTCTAGTTCCCTTACAACCTATTTTGCAATGGGATGTCTAGATTTGCACATAATATATAAAGAGCATGAACCTATAAACAAGGCAGGATTAATTCTTTGAGGGCCCCTAGGCACACAAGTATATTGGTCCCCTGGCCCAGCCCTGCCACACCCATACCCCACCCTTGTCCCACCCACATCTATCTGTTTTCTTATTTACTTCTTTATTTCCACTCGTATATCTTTTTTTCTTTTATTTTAAAATTCAAAAAATAAACAACAAAGATTAGCATACCACTGCCAGTGTACAGTTTTTCTTCTATACAACGCCCAAATATCTCTGAACATATCCCCTTTCCTTCGCTTTCCACCTACTTACCCAGGACTTTAACGCTGAACCCTTTCCATCAATAATAATAAAACCCTTACTGTGCTTCCATGCCTCTGCATGCGCAGTGGGCAGGAGTGAAGAGCCTGCAGAGTCAGAAAGAGGCTGTTTATCAGGAGCGGAGAATAACAAGGGCAGGTCTGAAATGCGGACTGAGAAAGGGAGAGTGAGGGAATACAGGAAAGGGGGCCAGGAAAAGGCAGCAAGAGAAAGGGAAAGCGAGGCAGAAAATGAGTGAGAACAGGAGAGCAAACCAGTGAGAGGGGGCAAAAGGGGAAGGGGAGGAAGAGTGGGAGAAACCCCGGCTAAGACCAAAAATAAAAATAAAAACAACCACTGCCGCAGAGGGGAAAAGGGATGCTTCTGTTTGCAGCAGGGAAGGGTGGGGCTTCTCGGTGATGGATAGGCACCAGGGACATGTGAGAAAAGGGGGCTGGGGCTGGAAGCTGAAAGAGAAAAGATGGGAGAAGGGTGCTGGGGGGGCTAAAAAAGGGTTTGGAGCTGGGTTTGAAAATAGGGGACATGTGAGGGAAGGAGGCTTTAAAGGGGGATTCTTGGGAATGGACCAGGGTCCAAGCCACACTTCAGAAGCAAAAGGGGAGAAATAGGAGAAGGGAACAGGAGCTGAAAAAAAGGAGTAGGTGGGAGGAGGGGGCTGGAGCTGGGGTTGGTACTGTAAAAAGGGAACATGTTAGAGAAAGGAGCTGGAAGCTGACAATGGGGATGTGTAAGAGAAAGGGGATGGGGGCAGAAATACCATATTTCCCCCATGTATAGACCGCCCCTTTGTATAGGCCGCAGGCAATGCCGATGTAGGTTTAAAAACTCTTAGATAAGTCACCCCATGTTACTAGCCATGGCTTATCTAAGAGTTTTAAAACCTGCATCGGCCTATACAATGGGGCAGCCTATAAATCTTCCCTCCCTTAAATTCCTCCTGGACAGCCATGCCTACCTACCCCCAAACACGCTGGCTGCCTCCTCCAAACACCCTGTGCTTGTGTTTGTGATCTCAAGCCTTGCCCTGCACCCTTCCTGATTGGCTGCCGTCAGTTCTCATGTATGTTTCTAGGAGTGTGTGCTGTATATTTCATTACAAATGTCACCACATTAGTTTGCTCATGTTAGAAGTAAGTAGCTCACTTCTATGATTCCAGCGAGTACTCATAGCAGCTTTCTTCATCACCCCATTTGGGTATCCTCTTGCACACAATTTCTTCATCAAACCAGCTGCTTTACTCTCAAAATCAGCAGTAGAAGAGCCTAGTCTTCGATATCTCAAACATTGAATACTTATTCTAGAATGTACAGGATGCATGCTAGAAAAGTTAAGTATTGTATTTTGATCAGTGGATTCAGCGTCAGCAGCAACGTCAACCACCTCGCACACAACAGCAGCAGCAGGTGAAACCTCCAGCACCACAAAAGTCCACTCAGCCCTTTTGACTCCATTCTCCAGGGCCTAGCCAGTATTCTTCCATCCGCCCTTCTACCTCAACCCATAGGAGGACGTCTCTCTCATTTCATCAGCCGGTGGGAGACTATCACTTCAGATCAGTAGGTTCTCAACATCCTCCGCCATGGCTATTCTCTCAATTTTCAGACTCTTCCCACATCCAATCTTCCAAAAGAGTCTGCTTTGAACAACCCTCAGTCCTCCCTACTCCTTCAGGAGGTCCAATCCCTTCTCCTTCTGACCGCCATAGAGGTGGTTCCTCTAGATCAAAAGGGGCAGGGATTCTACTCCCGATATTTTCTGGTCCCCAAAAAAACCGGAGGCTTCAGACCCATTTTAGATCTTCATGATCTCAACAAATGCTTGGTCAAAGAAAAATTCAAAATGCTTTCTGTGGCCACTCTATATCCCCTCCTCAATCAGGGCGACTGGCTATGCTCCCTCGATCTCAAAGAGTCAATCTGGCCTCCAGACAGTATCTCCGCTTCATGATCAATCACTGCCATTACCAGTACAAGGTGTTACCCTTTGGTCTTGCCTCCTCTCCCAGGGTATTCACAAAGTATCTCATAGTGGTGGCAGCCTTTCTACGCTCCCACCATCTTCAAGTCTTCCCTTATTTGGACAACTGGCTAATCAAGGCTCCTACATCTCACAAAGTCCTTCTTGCCACCAACCAGACCATCCTATGTCTCCAACTTCTGGGTTTCGAGATCAATCTATCCAAGTCACATCTCATTCCCACTCAGCGACTTCAGTTTATCGGAGCAATCTTGGACACTATTCTCATGAGGGCATTTTTTCCATCCAACTGCCTTCAGACTCTTATCCATCTCTGTCAGCAGGTACTTCCACAGCTCTCCATCTCTGCCAAACAAATGATGATACTCTTGGGTCACATGGCCTCGACAGTTCATGTCACCCCATTCGCACGTCTTCATCTGCGCACTCCTCAATGGACCCTAGCTACCCAGTAGTGCCAGGCGACGGATCCTTGCTCACAACACATATCTGTGACATCATCTCTTCATCAATCTCTACAATGGTGGTTGACATCTTCCAATCTGTCCAGAGGCCTACTCTTCCATCTGCCTCCTCATCATCTGGTCATAACCACCGACGCCTCCCCCTATGCCTGAGGAGCTCACTTTAACGAATTCCAAACTCAGGGTCTTTGGACTGCCCAGGAAAAGAAACATAACATCAATTTCCTGGAACTCCGAGCGATGTTTTATGCCCTCAAGGCTTTCCAGCATCTCCTCTTTCCTCAAGTTCTACTACTTTGCACAGACAATCAAGTTGCAATGTATTACATCAACAAACAGGGTGGGACAGGCTCTCGCCTGTTGTGTCAGGAGACCCAAAAGATTTGGTCTTGGGCGACAGCTCACCATCTATTCCTGAAAGCTGTCTACATTCAGGGAGAGCAGAATTCCTTAGCAGACAATCTCAGCAGGATTCTCCAACCCCACGAATGGACTCTCGATCCCATGACTCTCCAGTCCATTTTCGCTCAATGGGGGACTCCTCAAGTAGACCTTTTTGCAGCTCCTCACAATCATCAGCTGCCCCACTTTTGCTCCAGACTCTACTCCCCTCACAGTCTGGCACCGGATGCGTTTCTCCTGGATTGGACCCATCTCTTCCTTTACGCTTTTCCTCCGCTACCTCTCATGTTGCGGACCTTATTCAAGCTCAAGAGGGAACGAGCCACCATGATTCTCATCGCTCCACGGTGGCCCAGGCAACATTGGTTCTCCCTTCTACTTCAACTCAGTTCCAGGGAGCCCATACTTCTGCCTCTCTTTCCTTCTCTGCTTACTCAGCATCAACAGTCTCTGCTTCATCCCAAACTCCAATCTCTACACCTGACAGCTTGGTATCTCTCGGGCTAACCTCGATTCATTCACTTCTCTCTCAGCCTGTCCGCTCTATTCTTGATGCTTCCAGGAAGCCGGCCACTCTTCAATGCTATCAACAGAAGTGGACCCGGTTTTCTTCCTGGTGTCTTTTGAATAATCATGATCCAACTTCGCTAGCAGTAGAACTCGTGTTGGATTATCTCCTTTCTTTGTCCAACTCTGGACTCAAATCTACTTCTATCAGAGTACACATCAGTGCCATTACTGCTTTTCATGAGCCAGTTCTTGGAAAACCTCTTACTGCTCATCCTTTAGTTTCCAGATTCATGCGGGGTCTTTTTAATCTGAAACCACCTCTCAAGCCCCCTCCTGTAATCTGGGATCTTAATGTGGTTCTTTCTGCCTTAATGAAGCCTCCTTTTGAACCTTTGGCCACGACTCCTTTAAAATTTCTCACTTGGAAAGTGGTCTTCCTTATTGCTATCACCTCTGCCAGGAGGGTCAGTGAGTTGCATGAACTAGTTGCTGATCCACCTTTCACAGTTTTTCATCATGACAAGGTGGTTCTGCGTACGTATCCAAAGTTTCTCCCTAAGGTTGTCTCTGATTTTCATCTTAACCAATCCATTGTTCTGCCTGTTTTCTTTCCGAAACCTCATTCTCATCCTGGAGAACAGACTTTGCATACTTTGGACTGTAAGCGTGCTTTAGCTTACTATCTGGAGTGTACTAAGCCTCATAGATCATCTCCCCAGCTCTTTCTGTCATTTGATCCTAATCGGATGGGACATCCTGTTTCTAAACATACGTTATCCAATTGGCTTGCTGCTTGCATCTCCTTCTGTTATGCTCAGACCGGTCTGCCACTGGAAGGTTCTGTCACGGCCCATAAGGTTAGAGCTATGGCAGCTTCTGTAGCTTTCCTCCGCTCCACTCCCATTGAGGAAATCTGCAAGACTGCTACTTGGTCCTCAGTTCATACTTTCACATCTCATTATTGTCTGGATGCATTCTCCAGACGGGATGGACACTTCAGCCAATCTGTTTTACAAAATTTGTTTTCCTAATGGCCAACCTCCCCTCCATCCCTCTTTTTCTTAGCCTGGAGGTCACCCATCAGTCAAGAATATGCTGCCTGCTTGTCCTGGGATAAAGCACAGTTACTTACCGTAACAGGTGTTATCCAGGGACAGCAGGCAGATATTCTTGCGTCCCACCCACCTCCCCGGGTTGGCTTCTTAGCTGGCTTATCCTAACTGGGGACCGCGCGCCTCCGTCGGGTGGGAAGGCACTTGCGCAAGCGCGGTGCGGCCTAACTAGAACTTTCTAAGTTCTTAGAGTGCAATCACTCTAAAATTGTCCGTACCGGGGCTCCGTCGGTGCCATCACCCATCAGTCAAGAATATCTGCCTGCTGTCCCTGGATAACACCTGTTACGGTAAGTAACTGTGCTTTAGCGCAGAGAGCCGCGCTGAATGGCCCGCGCTTCTCCCAACGTTCATAGGAACTCTATGAGCATCAGGAGCAGTGTGAGCCATTCAGCGTGGCTCCCCATGCTAGAAACTGCTAGTGCAGTTTAATAAAAGAGGCCCTAAGACTAAACATAAGAAAACTAACAGCATGGATGTACATCACCCAAGGAAAAAAATATTCATTTAAAATGTGATATGTCGCTATATTTTGTGAGGGGATTCCAAACTTTTTAAAAATATGCAAACATCCCTTTCTTTCCGCAAACACTCTCTCATACTTAGCAGTTAGACTTACTAAATTCCACCATTCCATGTATTCAACTCTTGAAAATTCTTTCCAGTGAGCAAGAATTATTTTAATTGCTAAGTTAAGCAAAATATGTACAAGTTTGGCCTGTTCATCTGTGAATGAAGTATTCATGCACAGTTGACCCAATGATATTTATGGTCAACGACTCTTTAACCTTAATCAATAAACATATGGAGGTGCATAATAAAAAAAAAGTCTAAGTCCTCTTTTGGCCTAAGGCCTTAAACGTTGAAAGTAGAACCAGGGAAAATGTCCATTATCAAAAAACACATCCAAAAGGAGGGTTTTTTGATAATGGCCCAAGCCCTCTTGCCCCAGCGATTCCCCGAACCCCTAACTGGATCGGGGCAAGAGGGAGTCCAAGCCCTCCTGCCCCAGTGACTCCCCAAACCCCCGACTGGATCGGGGCAAGAGGGAGCCCAAGCCCTCTTGCCCCAGTGATCCCCAACCCCCCTCCCCCCACCGATTACAATGGGGCCAGGAGGGAGCTCAAGCCCTCCTGGCCCGGCGACACCCCCTACCCCCCATAAAATACGGGCAGGAGGGATTTCAGGCCCTCCTGCCCTCGATGCACCCCCACCCGACCCCTCAATCCCCCCCACCCCCAATCCCCCCTACCTTTAAATCGATGGCCGGACGGATCGGTGCCAAGCCTGTTCATTCGTCAGGCCAGCCATCTGTTGAATGGCTGGCCTTAGGACCTGATTGGCCCAGGTGGCTCAAACCCCGCCCACAGGTGGGTCCTGAGGTGCCTGGGCCAACCGGAATAGGTCCAGTAGGTTTAGGCCCCTCCTGTGGGCAGGGCCTTAGGCACATGGGCCCAACCCTTTCTTTATTTTAAAGATATATGAGGTTGTGGAATTGAATCCCAGCGCTGCTCCTTGTGACCCTGGGCAAGTCACTTAATCCTTCATTGCCCTGGGTACAAAATAAGTACCTGTATATATGTAAACCGATTTGAACGACAGTATACAAGTCCCATTCCCTTTCCCTTCTCTATGCCTGTAATAGACACCTAGCTGTTAGAACTTATTTTGTAAAATTTCCCCCCATAGTTTTAAAATTGCCTCAGTAGTGACTTGTCCAAAGCCATAAGACTGTCCATGAAGTATTAGGCCATTGTTCTAACCACTATTGCAGGTGGGCATAAGAACTATTGTTTGCATGTTTTGAGTCTCCAGCTGTCAATGTATTTTTATGTGGTTAAAAACTGGAGCATCTGTTAGACTTTCACAGCTATGTTAAAGCCTGCCTTAAACGACAGCGTTTTTTTAAACTTTAGCATCTGAAATGAACTGAAAGCAATTTGTTAACAGCCTACAACCATAACATAGCTCAAGTGGTTCTTCCCATTTTCAAAGTTGCACAGCTATGTAGAGCATATGGTATGGAAAGCGATCGTTGGGAGATAAATAATCTGACATTGCCAGCTTCTTCAACATGAACAGTAACAAGTCAGTCAATAAGAAGAACTGCACATCTCAGTACAGCAGGCCTCCTCATTTTTTTAAAATGAGTTGTTTGGCAGAGAACTAATAAAACCCCTTAAGGATCTCTTTCTGTCTTCTTTATTTTTTCAGTGGAGAAAGAAGTGCTTGAAGTGTTAGAAATCTCCTCCTTCCATCTGTTCTTATCTGGATGCTGCTGTATGAATCGTACCCAAAAGCATGTCCTTGGTCCCTCTTGATTCAGTGCATGGAAGGTTTGAGCTCAACTTATGAGGGAAGAAGCTTTAGAAGATATGTTGTATTCATGATAACAAACTACTTACTTTTTCTGCCAAACATACAAATAAAATAGAAATGATGGTCCTATGCCAGGATCCCATATCCTGCATCACTCATCTGTCCTTAAAAGATTTTAAAAAAGATACCTGTAACTCTTTGGGGGAGAATGGGACAGAAAATTAAATAAATAAATAAATAACATTTGGAAGAGAATGACTGTTGGAGAAAGTAAAGGCAATGGAAAATAAAGCTCTCACAACTTCTATTATAACATTTTTTTCTTTTTTAAAATATTTTTATTGAGATTTAACATAAGAAATGTACTTGAATAAATTTAAAAAACAAGGAAATTTTACAATTAAAATGTTATTTACATATAAATCCTAGATGCAATGAGTACTAAAGGCATCTATGCTATTTAATCAAAGTATATATGAAGTCATTTATTCAGAAACAGTTATAAATACTCCCATTTAGACCAGAGACTAAATTAAAATTTGATTTTACAAGACCAATAGAATTACATTTATATATTATACTCAATAATACCATTTGGATAGTAACTATAATTAGGGTGAAGAAGAAATATTTGCTATTGGTGACCAGATTTTATTAGATTTAAAGCTTTTATTTGTAAGAGAATTGGCTTTACATTCGTATTTATGAATCATCATAATCGTTACCCACCAGAATGACGTGTTCAATAACTGAGCTGATTCTACTATAACATTTCTCTTGTTCTCAACAGGTGATGAAGGATGTGAAACCTGGCACAAACTCACATTATGGGCTCCCAAGCAATCATTTTGGAAAGAATCTCCTGGAATGGAAGATGCTGGTGTTAATCCTTTAGTAATAAACCAAGAATCCTCTAGTACTGCAAGGGAGTGAAGGGAACTCTTCTTTGGGTCTTTCCTCTTTTCTTTCTTCCAACTTACCCATTCCTCACCTTTTGCCTGGTCCCGGTTCAAGCACAGAGGGTCCCTGTCTGTAGCTGATGAAGGAGGGGCAACTGCATGCCTATAAAAATGTTAAGTTGCAGTAAAGAGAAAGAACCCAAAGCAGGTTTTATGAACTTGGGCATGAGGAGAGCTTTTGCCCTACCTTCTGAAAGGCTTTCTGCTAGCAAAGAAATCTAGGAGATGGACCACGACGGGCTCAAAGATCCCTTGAAAGTGCTACCAATAGTTCTCACTGTCTTGCCTAAACTAAGGAAGAACGTAGCATCGAAATATAGTAAAATATTTATCATTAAGCACTCTGTTTTACAAAAATGCAAACTACTGAGCAATAGAACATACTGTAGGCCCTTTTACTAATCTATGGTGAAATCCAAGCTTAATCCAGATTAACACTGAACTTTCTCACATGGTAAGCCTAGATTGAATGCAGCATTTTAAGGGTTTTTTTTTTGCTATTGGGTTAATCATAGATCATGCACTAATATTTCCATTAGTTCTTGGTACCTACCAAGAATTAACATTGAAACACTTACTGCTTCCTATTCAGGAGGTTCTGAGTAGAGAATGATATGAGAACAAATTTGTCCACGTTCCCGCAGGAACACAATTTCCCTGTCCCATCCCTGTGAGTTTTGTCGCGGTCCCTGTACCTACCCCATTCCTGTAAGCTCTGCCTTAACCATACAAGCCTCAAACACTTATGATTTTAAAGTGTTTGAGGCTTGTGCAGATGAGGATGGAGCTTGTAGGAATGGGGGCAGGGACAGGAAAATAACTCTCCAGGACAGGATGGGAAAATTAGTTCCCAAGGGGACGGGGAAAAATTTGTCCCCTTGTCATTCTCTAGTTCTGAGTTCTCCTGCATTAACTCTGCTTTATCCAGTTAACACACACTAATCATAACATGCTATTTTTTGCTCATGACACGCCCTCTCCCAAAATATTACTCGAAAATCAGAAATGTGTAGGTTAGCATGCACAAATTGATAAAATTTGAATATAATATCCCTGTGGAAACATTTATCCTCCTACTATTTGTTTACTTGGATTCATTGGCATAGGTGTATTTTTGCTGCTTGTTACACACTTCCTCAAACAGGTAAAATGCCACAAAATACTTTAACACATTCTGCAGTAGCCTGTCAGTGTATTCCAGTGGTTCAGTGGTCAGTATTCCAGTGAGTGGCTTGTACTCAGTCCATTCACAAGCCTTTTCTGATGAAAATAAAGCAGTTCCACATCATAGTCTGTGTATTATTTCATTTCTCCAGTATTCATCGGAAAAGGCTACTGAATGGACTTAGTACAAGCTCCAGGTTTTCTTCCATTGTATTGTGGGATAATACAGATTTTAGTAAATGAAAGTGCAATATGGATTAATTTATGTTTAATGTATAATATAGTGTTAAGATTTGTGTTATTTAATAGAAATACAGTATATTTAAATAAAAAAACCTGTCTAGTTATATTATATGTATTAAATACTTTTTGAGATAGGTAATTTGGTTAATTGTTCCCTGCTTTGTAATGCATATTCATTAGGGATATCTTGAAAACCCGATTTGCTGGGGGGGGTCCCCCAGGACAGGGTTGGGAACAAATTTTAAGTTTATTAAAATTTGATGTGCACGCAATGTCAAATATTTTGAAGCATATTACAAATTAAAAATAGGGGATAAACCATATGGCAGTTTATTACAAAATAATACATACATACAAAATTCAGTACAGATCAAAAATGAAAGAGGGATGAACTATAATCGTTAAAGCAGAAGGAGAACATTTATGGGCAGCACATCGGAGGGGGGGGGGGGCAAAAAAGTGAAAGATAAAGAATGAAAGAAAGAAAAGCAAGAAAAAAAATTAAGCCCATAGATGAGGACTGATTAAAACTGGATGTTAAGATATAAAATATAAGATTTTAAACATAAGCTGGTTGTCTTGTCTATGCCTCAAATGCATCATTATACAGAAAACTTTTTAAAAAGCCTTTGAATTTTTCTAACGAAGTTTCCCCATGCAAATAAGTTGGTAAATTATTCCAGAGCTGAGGAGCTATAACTGGAAAAAAATAGTAGATCTCCTAGTGCCTATAATTTTAGGGAGGGGATAGTCAAAAGATGCTGTTCTGTTGATCTGAGTGTCCTAAATGGAGTATATGGTATAAGAAGACAGTCAAGAAATATTGGTGCATTTGATTGCCAGATTTTAAAGGTTAATAATGCAATTTTGTAAGTGATTTTATAAGAGACTGGAACCACTGGTGTATATCCTAATTTTTAATTTAAGGAGCGGCCTAGCGGTTAGACCATTAGAGCAACTACCTCAGCACTCTGAGGTTGTGAGTTTAATTCCCACTGTAGCTCCTTGTGATGCTGGGCAAGTCGCAACATTTTATTGCCCAGGTACAAAATAAGTACTTGTCTAAAATATGTAAAACTCCTTAATTGTAACTGCTGGAATGATAGTGATCACTATTGACAACATTGCCCTTAAAACAAAGTAAAGACTCAAAGGAAGTTCCTTCCACCCCACTCTGAAACTAAATAAAATAATTTTTGGCCTGCACATGCCTAGAAACCGTATGAACTGTAAAATCCCCTCTCTCAACAAGTAATATAATCAAGTTTGCAGATGACACAAAACTATGTCGGGCAGTTGGCTCACAAAGGGACTGCGAGGATCTCCAGAAGGATCTGAACCAGCTGGAGAAATGGGCGGATAAGTGGCAGATGAAGTTTAACATAGACAAATGCAAGGTGATGCACCTGGGCAGGAAAAACAAGGAACATGAATATAAAATGTTAGGTGTAACATTGGGCAAAAGCGAACAAGAAAGGGACTTGGGGGTACTGATAGACAGGAACCTGAAGCCGTCGGCTCAATGTGCGGCGGCGGCAAAGAAAGCAAACAGGATGTTGGGCATGATAAAGAAGGGATCAGCGGACGTCATAATGGCGCTTTACAGAGCAATGGTCAGACCACACTTGGAATACTGTATCCAACACTGGTCTCCATACCTAAAGAAAGATATAACCCTGCTGGAGAGGGTGTAGAGGCGAGCCACAAAACTAGTAAAAGATATGAAAAATTTGAGCTAGAAGGAACGCCTCGGAAAACTGGGACTGTTCACCCTCGAAAAGAGGAGACTGCGAGGGGATATGATAGAGACTTTTAAAATATTAAAAGGATTCAACAAAATAGACCAAGAAACATCGTTATTCACTTTCTCAAATGTGACACGGACAAGAGGTCATGGACTGAAACTGAGGGGCAGCAGGCCCAAGACAAATGTCAGGAAGTTCTGTTTCGCACAGAGAGTGGTGGACGCTTGGAATGCTCTCCTGGAGGAGGTTGTGACGGAGACTACCATTCTGGGATTCAAGCGCAAGTTGGATGCACACCTTCTTGCAATCACATTGAGGGATACGGGTAATCAAGGTCTCCATCAGGAAGCACCTAGCTTGGCCTCCGCGTGTGCGGGTCACCGGACTAGATGGACCTAAGATCTGATCCAGTGAAGGCGTTTCTTATGTTCTTATGTTATGTTCAGCCAATGCTGTTGCTTCAGAAATAAGATCGTTGTGCTCCAGGGAATCGATATTTAGGTATTAGTGACCTCTATGATGAAGCTCACTACCATGAGAATTAAATATAGACAAAAATGATTTACATTAATGCTAATTAGGGAAGGCCTGGCTAAAATGCCTGGCCTATTCAATGATCTTTCTAGATTATTGTACATTGCTGTATTTTAAAATAATGTGTTGAGTGAAGGGTTTGGATCTGCTGGAATGCTTGATGGTCAAAACAAAAACAGTCCAACGGGTCTGCAAAGAAAGTCAATCAGCAGGAACAGAAGAAGAAACTGTAGCAATGATGTACAAAGCACAGGAACTTTATTGGAGTACATAATTTGTAGTGAGCCAAAAGAATGGTTCTTCTTTGTGAGAAGACAGGACCCGACACCATCCATGTTTCGAAGAACGCTCCTTCCTCAGGGGCCCAGAATGTTCAAAGTCACACATGAACAAGAACCATATGAAGATTAAACCCACTGGCATAACAATCACTTGGAACAGGAAACTTGAAGCTCCTTTAACGCTGCTACATAGTCTGCTAACTGATAGCTACAATTTATTTACTCCATTAAAGTTCCTGTGCTTTGTACATCATTACTGTCAAATTCTTGATGGTTTCATTACACTTTTGTTGGATTTGTTTATTTTAATTTCAGGTAAAATTGGTATAGTATAGATCAGTGGTACCCAACCCTGTCCTGGAGGACCACCAGGCCAATCGGGTTTTCAGGCTAGCCCTAATGAATATGCATGGAGGAGATTTCCATGCCTGTCACTTCCATTATATGCAAATCTCTCTCATGCATATTCATTAGGGCTAGCCTGAAAACCGATTGGCCTGGTGGTCCTCCAGTACAGGGTTGGGAACCACTGGTATAGATAATGCTGTAACTGCCTGGATATTATATCATATAAAGCATAACAAGCACAAGTAAATAAATAATGAGTTTATTCAGGGGCATAAGCAGTATCATTTGTGCCAATATGGAGGAGCATTATTGGACAATAGTCAATAGTCTGGCTGAGCCTCAGCAGTCTGTCCATATTTGTCTTGTCTCATTTCCCATACATTTTTCAGCTTGTATACCTGTTAGTCATGGTTGGCGTATGTGTATGCTGTGCCTTCTGTCTATAAGATTGTCTCTAACAGTATGACCCCGTGTGTCTGCAAATACTCTCAGGGGCTGTATTTTGTAATTTTCCATTACTGATCTTTACGCTCACTAAAATCATCGCTTCGTGGTAGCTGTCAGTTTCAGCATCTATCTTTGGTCACAACAGTAACTGGCAAGACTGACATTGTTTTCTGTAAGACCTGTCTTGAGCTTCAATGCACAGCGCTATTTTAAAAAAAAAAAAAAGTTTGTGAACCCCCCTCTCATTTTAGAATGTTCTGTGTTTTAGCACAATTTGTACTCAAATCATTGTATTCAAATCATCTAAAAGAGAAAGATAATCCCACTGAAATAAACAACTCAGGCAAACATTGACATGCATCATTCTGATTATTTATGCAATACAAGGGATCGGCAATATGTCCATGTGTGAGGTCTCTCTTTTGTGAATCCTTACCCTACAGGAGGGCATGGCATTCAAGTTTTAACAGCTACCACAAACCTTTGGTTGAGCCTCTGGCTGTGGGAAACTGCAAGAGCTGGAGGAATTTTGGGCCAATTTTCCCCGCGTAGAATTGTTTCACCTCTGTGACACTTAAGCGTTTCCTTGTATCAACAGCTCCCTTCAGTCTAACTCTATCATTTCAACCAGGTTTATAGAAGGGCCACAAAAACTTTGCTTGAATGTTTAAGGTCAAATGTCTTGCTGTACAATCCACTTTGACTCAAGACTCACCTCGTAGACAGGTGGTCTGGTACTTTCCAGTCTCTACTGTTCTCATATAAAGAAGAATTAATGAAACCACTGAAAATGGCAAGTCAACCAGATCCAGATCCAGAACAACAGTCCCAAAACATACTGCTGCCACTACTACCATGTTTGACACTATGGGCTCCTTTTACGAAGCTGCGTTAGCGGCTTTATCGCACGTGAATTTTTAATGCGCGCTAACTCCCTTGCTAGCCGAAAAACTACCGCCTGCTTAAGAGGAGGCGGTAACGGCTAGCGTGGCCAGCAAATTAGTGCACGCTGTTACGCGCGTTAAAACGCTAATGCGGCTTCGTAAAAGGAGCCCCATAAAATTTTTACTTTGAAAAGCAGTAATTGGTGTTTTGTTTTTTTTGTCAAAGAAAATACTATTTTACTGAATATAAAGTTCAATTTTTGACTCATCTATCTAGGGAAAAAATTCCACTTTTGTGGATCATTCGGATACTCTTTAGTGAACCTACATAAGAACATAAGATTTGCCACTGCTGGGTCAGACCAGTGGTCCATTGTGCCCACCTGTCCGCTCACACGGTGGCCCTTAGGTCAAAGACCAGTGCCCTATTTGAGTCTAGCCTTACCTGTGTATATTCTGTTCCAGCAGGAACTTATCTGACCTTTTCTTGAATCCCTGAAGGGTGCTTTCCCCTATAACAGCCTCTGGAAGAATTAAACCATTTGTGAAAAAAAAAAATCACAAGAAGTCTTGATTGAAGAAGGGAAGCATATGCTATGGTGCCTATAACGAGCATGTGGGGTCCTAGAGTTTATGTTGCTGTAAGGGAAAATTAAGATTTAGGGGTTCATTTTCAAAACAGAAAAACATCCAAAAATTGGCAGATGGAGGTTTTTCTTACCAAACTCTTCCAATTTGCTATTTTCGAAACCCATTTTCTAGACGGATTTCTATGGTGGTTGTCTGCAATGCATTTAAATCTGAAGGGGGCATGTTGGAGGCATAGGTTGGGCAGGATCAGGGTAGACTTATGATTTGGAAGCTGTTCTACAATAATCAAATGTTTTAGAAAACATCCAGGGCACAACTTCCTACATTCCAATGGTTTGTTTCGTGTGGTTTTCTTTCAGACTTGTTTTTTTTAATAGTTCAAAAAGACTGAGAACAAGCACATTTAAGAAATGGCCATTTTTGAAACAAAAACATAAATGTTTTCCTGTTTCGAAAATGGTCATGCTTGCTACTGGATTTTTGGGCGTGTTCTGCAAAAAGTCCAAACTCAAATTTGGATCTCATTTTGACAATGCTCCTCTCATCCTCATAAGTTTAAGAGTTAGCTAGTTAAATCTCACAGGTTAAAACTAGCGTCCCTCCAATTGTCTAAATTTAAACAGTTAAATGCACATGAACTGGGGCAATCAGCATTCTGTCCCTCATCCATAACTAATAGCAGACCAGTAATATTATATTATTATATTATGAGAAGAATTATATTATGAGAAGAATGAATATGGTTTATTATGTCGGCAGCCTGAACTCTCAATCTCAAAGATCATAAAATATTCAACATGATCAATTTGCATAATCCAAAAAACACTCATCCAATAACAACTTTTTTCAGGGTGGCCTAGCCCTCCTAGAGGACTACAGACCACATAGAGAGAAACCTTCTAAGCTTTCAGTACCTTTGCATTATATGGGTACAAACTGTGAAAGGTATCCATTGTTTCTAACTGAGTGGGCAACAATGTTTTGTTTAGAAAGGAGTATGTTTTCCTAGCTATCCTTTCAGAAACTCAATTCTCATTCAATGTTTTCCTGATGGTTTGACATATATCCTCACATCAGCCACAGAGAGAGATAGAGAGATATCTGTAGATCCTTAGATGTTGAGAGAGAGAGAGAGATTCAGATATTTAGATGTTATTATGGGTTCTATGGGGCTGATGTTCAGAGTGATTTAAGCGGGTCAGAGAGGCTCTAGCCTGCTTAAATCTCCTCTGACTGCCCAAATGCCAATATTCACCCATTCATCTTACTTGGGTCCTGGTTGAACATCAGGCTGGGATGCACAAGCTATTTTTAAAGAAAAAACATATATATATATACTAGTCTTTAAGCCCGTTACATTAACGGGTGCTAGAATAGATGTGTCTGTCTGTCTGTGTTTCTTTATCTCTCTCTCTCCTTGGCCGCTGTCTGTATCCTTCTGTCTCCCCCCCACCCCCATCCCCCGAGCAAAACTGTCTGACCCCAGGACACACCTCCCCCCCCCAAAGCAGCCCCCTTTCCCTCTCCCTAACTGTCTCTCCATGGCCCTCTTCTGTCTTTCCCCCCCCCCCGAGCAAAGCTGTCTGTCCCCAGCACACCTCTCCCTATCTCTCCATGGCCCCTTCTCTTCTGTCTCCCCAGCACACCCCTCCCCCCCAAAGCAGCCCCCTTTCCCTCTCCCTGTCTCTCCATGGCCCCTTCTGTCTTCCCCCCAGAGCAAAGCTGTCTGTTCCCAGCACACCTCCCCCCAAAGTAGCCCTCTTTCCCTCCCTATTTTTCCATGGCCCCTTCTGTCTTCTCCCAGAGCAAAGCTGTCCCCAGCACACCTCCCCCCCAAAGCAGCCCCCTTTCCCTCTCCCTATCCATGGCCCCTTCTGTCTCCCCCCGGCACACCCCTCCCCCCAAAGCAGCCCCCTTTCCCTTTCCCTCTCCCCCTGGCTCCCGGTATTGATCCTCTTCTTACCCTTATGCATCTTCTGGCCTGCTCCTCTTCAAAGCAGCCTGCGATCGTGGTGGCCGGCTTTAGCGAACCTCGCAGGCTGCTCTCCAACTCGGTAGCACGTTCCCTCTGACGCGATCCCGTGCGTCAGAGGGAGCATGCTACTGAGGTTCTTTAAAGCCGGCCATGATCGCAGGCTGCTTTGAAGAGGATCAGCGGCGGCGAGTGAGGTGACACGGCGAGGACGCAGGCAGGCAGCGAGTGAGAGGCAGCGGTGAGTGAGGGCAGGCGGTGATGCGCCGAGGACATGGAGAGAGCACAGTCACATGCCTTAAGCCCCCGATGTGCCGTGAGGTTAGAATGTTGCCACAGAAGCACTCCTCACGGCGCCACACCGCACGAATTTTCGAGAGCGCATGCGCGCTCTAGCATTTTATTATATACTAGTCTTTAAGCCCGTTACATTAACGGGTGCTAGAATAGATGTGTCTGTCTGTCTGTCTGTCTGTGTTTCTGTATCTCTCTCTCCTTGGCCGCTGTCTGTATCCTTGTCTCCCCCCCCTCCCCCGAGCAAAGCTGTCTGCCCCCAGGACACACTTCCCCCCAAAGCAGCCCCCTTTCCCTCTCCCTAACTGTCTCTCCATGGCCCTCTTCTATCTTCCCCCCCGAGCAAAGCTGTCTGTCCCCAGCACACCTCTCCCTATCTCTCTATGGCCCTTCTCTTCTGTCTCCCCCAGCACACCCCCTCCCCCCAAAGCAGCCCCCTTTCCCTCTCCCTGTCTCTCCATGGCCCCTTCTGTCTTCCCCCCAGAGCAAAGCTGTCTGTCCCCAGCACACCTCCCCCCCAAAAGTAGCCCCCTTTCCCTCCCTATCTCTCCATGGCCCCTTCTGTCTTCTCCCAGAGCAAAGCTGTCCCCAGCACACCTCCCCCCCAAAGCAGCCCCCTTTCCCTCTCCCTATCCATGGCCCCTTCTGTCTCCCCCTAGCACACCCCTCCCCCCAAAGCAGCCCCCTTTCCCTTTCCCTCTCCCCCTGGCTCCCGGTATTGATCCCCTTCTTACCCTCCCCTCCATTACGGCGGCTTCTGGCCTGCTCCTCTTCAAAGCAGCCTGCGATCGTGGCCGGCCCTCACTCACCGCTGCCTCTCACTCGCTGCCTGCCCGCGTCTTCACCATGTCACCTCACTCACCGCCGCTGATCCTCTTCAGAGCAGCCTGCGATCGTGGCCAGCTTTAGCGAACCTCGCAGGCTGCTCTCCAACTCGGTAGCACATTCCCTCTGACGCGATCCCATGCGTCAGAGGGAGCGTGCTACTGAGCTTGGAGAGCGGCCTGCGAGGTTCTTTAAAGCCGGCCACGATCGCAGGCTGCTCTGAAGAGGATCAGCGGCAGCGAATGAGGTGACACGGCGAGGACACGGGCAGGCAGCGAGTGAGAGGCAGCGGTGAGTGAGGGCGGGCGGTAATGCACCGAGGACAGGGAGAGAGCACAGTCGCGCGTCTTCAGCCCCCGAATGCGTCGTGAGGTTAGAATGTTGCCACAGAAGCACACCTCACGGCGCCACACTGCACGAATTTTCGAGAGCACATGCACGCTTTAGCATTTTATTATATATGATGATGATATCCTGGCCTCCTCAAACAGGTCTCCCTTACTCTTCCCCCTATCTGCCACCCCTCAGGCTTTGGGAAGCCTCCTAAAGATCTCCCACCCATTCCTGCTCTCTAGGTGAGTCCTCCCAGGCCTACCTAAGTACCTGATGGTCCAGCAGTGGGTTGGTAGGGGCAGGAGCATTGCTGTGGCTCAGCAATATGGGTTGGGAGGGGGAGACCAAAGAGGACCTGTTTGGGGGCATTGGGAGAAATTTTTTTTAACTTAAAAAGAAAGAAAAGAAAACCCTTAAGTGGCGGCCCAATATTTAGCCAGGGCTGCATAACTCTTTTGCGGCCCCAGTTGAATATGGGCCTGACTGTATAAGCTCTGGATGGCTAGGCTGCCCAAAATTATTCAATAATATTCAGAACCAGTGCCCAGACATAGCCTGGCACTTAATATCACTGGATAATTTAGTCGGTGGTGATCAGAATTTACAAACACACTGATTGCCGCTGGCTGAAAATGAGGAGGGCTTGTGTCTTCATGGAGGATTTTCTGAATTATTTTTGGGTTGATATTGGCAAAACAAACATTCCCATGCAGTCATTGTAATCTTCACTTTCTCAATTTGTAGACTATGGGGCTCATTTTCAAAACACAGACGTCCATAATATGACATAACATGCCATTTAAGAACATAAGAATTGCCGCTGTTGGGTCAGACCAGTGGTCTATTGTGCCCAGCAGTTCGCTCACACAGTGGCCCTTGGTCAAAGACCAGTGCCCTAACTGAGACTAGCCCTATCTGCGTACGTTCTAGTTCAGCAGGAACTTGTCTAACTTTGTCTTGAATCCCTGGAGGGTGTTTTCCCCTACGATAGACTCCGGAAGAGCATTCCAGTTTTCTACCACTCTCTGAGTGAAGAAGAACTTCATTACATTCATATGGAATCTATCCCCTTTCAATTTTAGAGAGTGCCCTTTCGTTCTCCCTACCTTGGAGAGAGTGAACAACCTGTCCTTATCTACTAAGTCTATTCCCTTCAGTACCTTGAATGTTTCGATCATGTCCCCTCTCAATCTCCTCTGTTCGAGGGAGAAAAGGTCCAGTTTCTCTAATCTTTCATTGTATGGCAACCTCCAGCCCCTTAACCATCTTAGTCGCTCTTCTCTAGACCCTTTTGAATAGTACCGTGTCCTTCTTCGTGTACGACAACCAGTGCTGGACGCAGTACTCCAGGTAAGGGCGCACCATGGCCCGGTACAGCATGATAACCTTCTCCGATCTGTTCGAGATCCCCCTTCTTTATCATTCGTAGCATTCTGTTCGCCCTTTTTGCCGCTGCCGCACATTGCGTGGATGGCTTCATTGACATGTCGATCATAACTCCCAAGTCTCTTTCCTGGGAGGTCTCTCCAAGTACCGCCCCGGACTTCCTGTATTTGTGCATGAGATTTTTGTTACCTACATGCATTACTTTACACTTATCCACGTTGAACCTCATCTACCATGTTGATGTCCATTCCTCAAGCCTGATTATGTCATGTTGCAGATCTTCGCAATCCCCCTGTGTCTTCACTACTCTGAATAACTTTGTATTGTCCGTAAATTTAATCACCTCACTCGTCGTACCAATGTCTAGATCATTTATAAAGATGTTGAAGAGTACGTGTCCAAGCACCGAGCCCTGCGGCACCCCACTGGTGATGCTCTTCCAGTCCGAGTATTGTCCATTTACCCCCACTCTCTGTTTCCTATGATCCAGCCAGTTTTTAATCCACGTGAGTATTTCACCCTCGATTCCATAGCTCGCAATTTTCCAAAGTAGTCGTTCATGCGGAACCTTGTCAAACGCCTTCTGAAAATCCAAATATACAATGTCGACCTGGTTGTCCTTATCTATCTGTCTGTTTACTCCCTCAAAGAAGTGCAGCAAGTTCATCAAACACGATCTGCCTTTGCTAAAACCATGCTGACTGGTCCTCATCAGCCCGTGTCCATCAAGGTGATAAATGATGCGGTCCTTTATCAGCAACTCTACCATTTTTCCCGGTACCAAGGTCAGACTCACTGGTCTTCCAGATCTCCCCTCGAACCTTTCTTGAAGATCGGTGTAACATTTGTCACCTTCCAGTCTTCTGGAATCTTTCCCGATTTGATCGACAGATTGGCTATTAGTTGAAGCAGTTCAGCTACGGTCCCTTTCAGTTCCTTGATGACCCTCGGATGGATGCCATCCTGTCCTGGGGATTTATCGCTCTTAAGCCTATCAATCTGCCTACACACCTCCTCTAGACTGACTGTCAATTCTGTCAGCTTATCGTCTTCATTTCCAGCATATAGCTTGATGGGTTCCGGTATGCTGTGTACATCTTTGGCAAACGCAACCAAAAATAGGAAACAGAGGTCCAACAGTCTGCAGTAAAAAATAATCCAAAACAAACAAAACAGAAGACAGGCAGACTTTATTTATAACAAGTGTAACATAGATAAAAACCTCTTACTCGGCAGTCTTTTCAGCGTGACACTAACGCCGCAGGTTGCACAGTGCGTCACCAGCGTTTCAGTTCCCAGAGCGTGTCACTTTCATCGCTGTTTGTCCAAGGTTACCCCCTTGATACTTTTTTTCTTTTTACCTAACAGGACCCCTGATGAAGATTGTACGAAACACGGACCGTGTTGGGTCCCTTGCCTAGTAAGAGGTTTTTATCTATGTTACACTTGTTATAAATAAAGTCTGCCTGCATCGTGTACAAGGTCTGCAGTCTTCTGTTTTGTTTGTTTTGTGTACATCTTTGGTAAATACAGACGTAAAAAATGTGTTCAGTTTGTCGGTGATTGCTTTGTCTTCCTTTAGTGCTCCCTTTATTCCATGGTCATCCAACAGTCCCACCGCTTCCTTCGCGGGTCGTTTCCCCTTAATATATCGAGAGAACTGCTTGAAATTCTTCGCCTCCTTGACTATTTTTTCCTCATAGTCTCTTTTGGCCCCTTTTACCACCTTATGGCACCTGCGTTGATGTTGTTTGTGCATGTTCCAGTTTTCTTCCATTTTTTACCTTTTCCATTCCTTAAACGAAGTTTTCTTGTCTGTTATCGCTTCCTTCACCTCTACAGTGAGCCACGCCGGTTCTTTGTTCTTTTTCCTCTTTGATCCCTTGTTGGTACGCGGTATATATAGATTATGTGCCTCGGTGACTGTGTCCTTAAAAAGGGATCAAGCTTGCTCTAGCGTTTTTTCAGTGCTTATCCTCTTCTTAATCTTCTTCCCTACCATGAGTCTCATCCCTTCGTAATTCCTTTTTCGGAAGTTCAGTGCCATGGCTGTCGTTTCGGACTGATGTTTCTCCCTTGTGTCCAGATTGAAGCGGATCATATTGTGATCGCTATTTCCCAGCGTCCCTTCTACTTCTACATCTTGTGCCGGTCCTCGTAGGCCATTTAGAATTAAGTCCAGAATTGCATTTCCTCTAGTGTTTTCCTTGACAAGTTGTTCCAGTAAGCAATTACCTACAGTATCAAAAAACTTGGTCTCTCTAATATAGTTGGAGTTGTCTAGGTTACAGTTTATTCCCGGATAGTTGAAGTCACCCATGATAACTGCGTTGCCTCCCTTGCAGTTACGTTTAATCTCGTCCGTCATTTCTTTGTCAATTTCTTTGGACTGCCCTGGAGGTCGGTAGTAGATGCCGATCTTCATTTCCAGGCCATTTGTTCCCAGAATTTTGACCCATAGAGAATCTAACTTATCCGTCAGTTGTGGCATGTTCTCTCCAGTAGATTCAATTCCTTCTTTGACGTATATGGCAATGCCCCCACCTTTTTGAGCCATTCTGTCTCTGCGGTATAGTTTATATCCCGGTAGCACAGTGTCCCAGATGTTTTCCTCAGTCCACCATGTTTCTGAGATGTCTATGATGTCAACATTATCTTTTTGTGCCATAGCTTCTAATTCACCCATCTTATTTCTAAAGCTCCTTGCGTTCGTGTACATACACTTGAGTTTGCGGCCTGTTCTGTTCTTGCATTTCCTTCCCTTTTGTGTCCTTTTCGATCTGTCATGCCTGTGATCCAGTGAGTCTTTCCCTCTATCTAGTGAGGAGTGTGTGGCGCAGTGGTTGGATCAGCACCCTGGGGTTGTGGGTTCAAACCCCGCGCTGCTCCTTGTGACCCTGGGCAAGTCACTTAATCCTCCATAGCCCCAGGTACGTTAGATAGATTGTGAGCCCACCGGGACAGATAGGGAAAATGCTTGAGTACCTGATTGTAAAAACCGCTTAGATAACCTTGATAGGCGGTATATAAAATCCTAATAAACTTGAAACTTGAAACTATCTTCTTGCATGGTATCCTCCGGGTATACCAGTTCCCGAACCATTGACTCTCTCTTGGTCGACTGTCAGCTTTCCCCTTCTTCCTAGTTTAAAAACTTCTCAACTTCTCTCTTAATGTTGCTTGCAAGTAGCCTCGTTCCATCTCTGCTGAGGTGGAGTTCGTCCTTCCTGTATAGCTTGCTCTTCCCCCAGAACGTCGTCCAGTTGGATGTTTGGATTGCCAAAATATCTAAATCATCATTTTCAGAACCTACTTTCTAGAGTTTTTCTAGGCTGTTCATCTCAGTGTGCCTAAATGTCAAGGGGGCATTTTAGAGGTGGGTTTAGGGTGGGTTTAGGACTTGGACATTTTGCAGAGATAATCAAACATTTCACAAAACGTCCAGGACATCATTTATAAGTTTGGGACTAGACCAGTTTTAGAAACAAGTAAGTACCAAAAAAGTGCCCAAACTGACCAGATGACCACTGGATACTGTGGTATGCGAGGTAGGCCTGCTAGGACTGGCCCTAGTATAAGGCCTATGCCTGGAGCAGTTAGTTCCCATTCTGCTCAAGCTAGAGAACAGTTTTCCTTTTTGCCTGCTATTCCTACTAAAGCCAGCAGAGGGAGCTTGGGGGTTGAGCTTCAGACTCCCCTCCCCCTCAACTTCCCAGGTCTTGTGACCGGAAATGCTTTGCACCTGGGAAGGTTGGGCGGGGTTGCAAGTTCCTTAATCTCAGGTCTGAGCAGTTAGAAAGGCAGAGGGAGAATTAGAGAGGTGGAGAACAGTCACAAGAAAAGTACTGGCAGCCTAGCTCAGGACTAAGAGCTCTGCAGGACCAACAAATCCCAGAATGCATGGAGATTGTTGAAGCTGGGACTGAGATGACTCCTGACCTCTCTGAAGTTCCACAAGCCATGGAATTAGAATCAGAACCAGGCCCAGAGGTTCAATCAGATTTACAACCCATGGAAGTATGTCTCTCCAAGGCAAGTACAAAATCTGCCTAAAGAATATATCAATTACTTATGCTTTGGACAGTGAACTGTTTTGTTTTGTTTTTCTTTTGAGGATGTGTTTTTGCCCTGCTGAAACTGAAGCAGAGCAGCACAGGAGTATGAGACTGTAAAACTGACATTTGTTAATCTTTTGGTGTTACACTTTATCCAGCCAGTGTGGTGGGGGATTTAGCCCCACGTTTTGAGGTGGGATAGAGGGCTCTATTTTGTAGCAATATTACAACACGTGGAGCACACCACCTGGTCAGCATAATTTACATTGCTGAAGGAGTGCAGTGCTGTGTCACTGACCATAATCCAAGTGTACTATCAAAGGGAAGAGACTGTTTTCTTTTTGTTAGTTTTTTTCTTTTTGAAAGAACTTTGAAGCTGAGGCTCATTGATATAATACTGAAATTGAGTTTTTCTTTTGTGTTTGAAAAGACTGGATTGCTTGGTGAAAAGTCCTGACAAATTATTTATGTTTTTGGTTTCACTGTTTGGCAACTTAAATAAATCCAGTCCTGGTTTTCATGAACAACTTACCTGACTTGTGGGCAAAATCCTTATTCTAAACTGGTTTGCTTTTTCCTTCCTTGTGGAGCTTTCTGCGGCTCACAAGCGCATAATCCTTGTTCCCGCAGTCCTGGACACATTGCCCGGAGCCTGCGGGTTACAATACATGAAGGCATGACCCCCCCCCCCCACACACACACACACACACTCCTCCAGTGGTCACTTACCCCCTGCAACCCCCCAAAGATGTGAACAAAACAATAAATATCTGTCTCTATGACATCATCAGATGTAATGGCCAGTCCTATTAGAACAGCAGGCAGATGTCTAGAGTAGCTTGTTGTTCAGTGCAGTTGGCTGCAGAGAAGAGGACCCAAGCCCATATACCATCCAATCATTACAATTGCGGTGGAAAGTATGAATCTACCAAAACCCATCAAAATCCTATTGCACTGACATATAGGTGAAACCTGTAGGCATAAGGGCTATAGAGGAGGAAGACAGTTAAGTACAGTTGGCTTTGGGTGAACTTTGGAGGGCTCCCCATACAATGTAAGCGGGTTATGGTGGGATGTGTACCTGGGACCCTTTATGTGAAGCTCACTGCAGTGCCCCTTAGGTGACCCACTATTCTGCAGGGATGTCTTTGGCCAGTGTACTAAAAATGCTAGCTCCTTCTACGTCCAAATGGCTTGTTTTGTGTGTTTTTTTGACTTTTTTTGGGAAAATGGCTAAAAAGGATAGATGCACTAAGGGTGAACATGTCTAGAAATGTCCATTTTTGAAAAAGATAGACAGACTTACAGATTCAAAAATTGACATTTTTCCTATCTGATTTTTGGATGTACTTCACAAAACATTCAAAGTCAGACTTAGACATCATACCGAAAATGGTCCTCCATATGACAGTGTATGGATGGAATGTAAATGTTTACAAGTGGCCTGTTGACAGGTACGTCGATTACTCTTTTTCATAGGTCTTCTAAAATTGTTCTAAAATTCTAAAACTCAAAATTTTATTTTGTACTATTACTTTATGCAGACTTACTCTCGGGGTTCCATTAGAGAATGTTGGTGAAGATGGCAGCTTAAACGTGAAGCTCCCATTATTTCTGTGATATCTGAGCCCTTTTCTACATTAGCTGTCAGTCTATAATTCGCTAAATGTCTTCAAAGTTGCAGAAGTCAGATTCTGGTGCCGCTTTACTAGCTAATAAGCATTCAAAATCAGATACTGCCCCACAAGATGGAATTACGTTCCAAAAACCATCATGGAA
Organism: Geotrypetes seraphini; assembly: GCF_902459505.1. Taxonomy (NCBI): domain Eukaryota; kingdom Metazoa; phylum Chordata; class Amphibia; order Gymnophiona; family Dermophiidae; genus Geotrypetes; species Geotrypetes seraphini. The sequence goes on along the minus strand of NC_047084.1, from coordinate 327,492,544 downwards.
GAACTTCTCAGCATAAAAGATATTCTTTGTGACAACTCTGCAGCTCTTGCAGATTTACGCACTGAGTTGTTCAACGTGCAGGCACAGATGGGAAAGGCGCAGGAGGAAATTGCAGGCTTACAACAGAGATGTGCTGCTACCACCATTACGGCCCTACTGCAATGGAAGCAGCAGCTGATAGAGATGTTGAGAAGGGAGCTAGAGAGTCAGTCCAATCAGGCAAAGAAAAATAGCCTGTGAGTTTTGGGCATCCAGGAAGGGGCTGAGGGTACTGATTTACTGAAATTCATGGAAACTCTACTGCCCCAGCTGGCAGTCTGAGTGACCTTTTGAATTGGAATCTGCACATCGGGTCCCTATTTCACTCCAACCTCTAAATTACTAGACCAGTTGTGGTGAGAATCCTCCGCCTTCCACAGGTGTTTGAAATATTACGATGGGCAAAACCTAAGGCTCCATTACAGTTTGAGGATCAGAAGTTTATGATATTTCTAGACCTGAAGAAGGAGACAGTGCAGCGTAGAAAACAGTTTTTGGCATTGAAAGAGCGTCTGACTACTCTAGAGGCACAATCTGGGCTTTATGTTCCAGCACGTATACAAATAACTTTATTCAACACCATGAAAACATTTGAAGATCCCAATGAACTGAGTAAATATTTGGACTTGGTGGTAAAACAGTATGCAAAAAGATAAGATCTCTAAATAGATAATATAATGAAAAACTTTACTTCAGATAACAACGAATTTACAACCTCGTTGTGTAAGAGTAACATAAACTCCAAAGTGTGTAATCTAGCCGAGGACCTGAGTCCCTATAGCACTTTTTTTTTACTTATTTCAAATCAAGTGATTTCATAATGGTTCTGTCATATAAACTAAAATTAACAGCTCTTAGGGTGCCAAGGTGGAGAGGAGCACTGAAAAGGAATATGTGCAGTTGCAGGAGGAGGGAGGTGCCAAAGCAAATGTTGGTTCAAGGTGCCATAATCCCTTGAGTCAGCTCTTCCCAGCTACATTAACTGTTTTTACCACTTGCTCTGGCAATGAGGGCCAGAACGTAACTATATGCTGAATGAAAAAATATTTTCTCCTGTTTAGTACCCACGTTTTATTCATTCTCATAATAAACATAACTCCCCAAGCCTTTATTTTCACTACTTGTACAATCTATTTTAGGCAGACAAATAGGATAAATAATGTTCAAGTTCAAGTTTATTGATATTTGATGTATCGCTTAATCGGTTGCTAAGTGATGTACAAACTTATAAAAAAAGAGTAGAGTTACAAAAAGACAAACCAAATGACAAATATCTGATGACAAAACAAACTTGAGTTGGGAGGAGAGAGGGGGAAAGTTACAACTTTTTCATTTAGAAGAGAGAACAAAAAAGGAAAAGAACAAAGGGGAATGGGAGAGTTAAAAATCTGTAATTATTAAACGAGTCTAAAATTTAAGTGTTAAAGGCATCTTTAAAGAGATGAGTTTTTTTTTTTTTAAGTTCAATCATCTTTATTAGTAATTTAAAATATACAACAATCGGGCAGGAATGATCTACAAGCTAAGTCAATGTTATTGATATAAATAATGAGTTTTTAAAGATTTTTTAAAGGAGGTAAGGTCTTTTTCATTTTTAATATATTGTGGTATAGAGTTCCACCATTGGGGACCCATCACGGAGAACATGTTGGATCTTCTCGTGCCTATTATTTTCAAGGAGGGCATTGTTAAGAGATTCTGGGAGGATGATCTGAGTGGTCATGAAGGATTATGGGGTATTAACATTCTGGCTATAAATTGTGGTTCATTATAGGTTAGGGTTTTATAAGTTAACAGTATGCGTTTATATGTGTATTGTTTGTTTTGAAAAATTGTAAGCTCTGTCAAGCAGGGACTCTTGTTACCTCTAGTAGCACTATAGAAATACTTGGGGCTCCTTTTATCAAGCCTCGCTAGCGGTTTAACGCGCATAATAGCGTGCGTTAAACTGCCGGCCGCGCTAGCCGCTACCGCCTCCTCTTGAGCAGGCGGTAGTTTTTGGCCAGCGCAGGGGTTAGCGCGTGATGAAATGTCACGCGTGTTAACCCCGCTAGCGTGGCTTGATAAAAGGAGCCCTTAGTAGTAGGAGTACATTATAAATTTTTTTTCTTGTGACAATGAGGCTTCTCTTATAGACAGTGATCTAAAATTGAAAAATTTAACAGATATGCTACTTATCAAATCCAATATAGTAGGCATTTTGGAAGCAAGTCTGTAACTTATGCACTATCATTTATGCACGTACATGCTAAAATTCCACCTAAGTGCTATTCTGTACATAAAAACATAAGAATATAAGAATTGCCATACTGGGACAGACTGAAGATTCATCAAGCCCAGTATCTAAACTAAACTAAAACTTAGATTTATACACCGGGTCATCAAACAAATTTGGAGCTCGATTCGGTTAACATTAAGAATAGAGTAATATAAAAGAACAAAAGAAATTTAATTTGGAAAAAGTAGAATAATTAATTTCCAAAATGTTTGGCCAACATTGGCTAACATTATCCAACAGTTTGGCCAACAGTGGCCAACCCAGGTCTCAAGTACTTAACTAGATCCCAAGGAGTAAAATAGATTTTATGCTGCTTATCCTTAACTTATATATAGAGTGTATTTCCAAAGCTGGTGCACACCTGGGTTGAGCTAGAGTCAAGAATAGCCAGATCTCAAACCTACAGACATAATTTACAGAATACAGTAAATTATATGGGTATCTGTAGCACTTAGCCACTAATACTTACATCAGCTTCATTCCTAAGAGTCTATGCACATATGTACCTGGCTACACTAGTATTTTATAAAAGAAAATAGGTACTTACTTTCTACTGGAGTGGAAGCATAGCTTGGGGAACTGGATTCAATTCCTGCTACAGCTCATTGCAACTCTGGGCAAGTCACTTAATCCTCCATTTCCCCAGGTACAAAATAAGTACTTGTATATAATATATAAACTGCTTTAATTGTAACCACAGAAAGGTGGTATATCAAGTCCCATCCCACTTCCCTTTATAGAATACAGAAACACACAGAAATACACAGAAGATGACGGCAGAAAAGGGCTACAGCCTATCAAGTCTGCCCACTCTGCTTACTCACCCCCTGTCTATGCCCTAATGACCCAATTTCCTTATCTTGACCCTCGTAGGGATCCCACATGGGTATCCCATTTATTCTTAAAGTCTGGCACGCTGTCTGCCTCGATCACCTGCACTGGAAGCTTGTTCCAATGATCAACCACTCTCTCTGTGAAGAAATACTTTCTGGTGTCGCCATGAAATTTTTTGCCCCTGAGTTTGAGCGGGTGCCCTCTTGTGGCCGAGGGTCCCTTGAGAAAGAAAATATCATCTTCCACTTCGACACGTCCCGTGAGGTACTTAAATGTTTCGATCATGTCTTCCCTCTCCCTACGTTCCTCGAGAGTGTAGAGCTGCAATTTGTTCAGTCTCTCTTCGTACGAGAGACCTTTGAGCCCCGAGATCATCCTGGTGGCCGTCCGCTGAACCGATTCAATTCTGCGCACATCTTTACTGTAATGTGGCCTCCAGAATTGCACACAGTATTCCAGATGAAGTCTCACCATGGCCCTGTACAACGGCATTATGACTTCAGGCTTTCGGCTGATGAAACTTCTATTGATACAACCCAATATCTGCCTTGCCTTAGATGAAGCCTTCTCCACTTGATTGGCAGTTTTCATGTCTGCACTGATGATTACTCCTAAATCTTGTTCTGCTGAAGTCCTAGTTAAAGTTTCTCCGTTCAAGAAATACGTCCTGCATGGATTTCCGCTTCTGAGGTGCATGACCTTATATTTCTTAGCATTGAAGCCTAGCTGCCAGGTTGAGGACCAACTTTCCAATGTAAGCAGGTCCTGCACCATATAATTCTGTAAACTGCATTCACTTACTATATTACATAGTTTGGCGTCATCGGCGAATAGTGTTATTTTACCTTGAAGCCCTTGAGTCAGATCCCCTATGAATATGTTGAAAAGGAGTGGACCCAGGACCGATGTTTTAGAGAGGGTACCATTAACCACCACCCTCTGAAGTCTGCCACTCAGCCAATCATTGACCCATGCAGTTAGTGTCTCTCCTAACCCCATCGATTCCATCTTGCTTAGAAGCCTGCGGTGTGGGACACTGTCAAAAGCTTTACTGAAGTCCAGGTACACGACGTCCAAAGATTCTCCCAAGTCCAACTTTCTTGTTACCCAGTCAAAGAAGCTGATGAGATTGGATTGGCAGGACCTACCCTTGGTGAATCCATGCTGACTGGGATCCCGAAGATTCCCTTCATTCAAGATCGTGTCCAATTTGCTTTTAATTAGTGTTTCCATGAGTTTGCACACTATTGATGTGAGACTCACCGGTCTATAATTCGCAGCCTCTGCCCTGCAACCCTTTTTATGCAGAGGAACGACATTAGCGAATTTCCAGTCCAGGGGAACTTTCCCCTTACTTAGGGAGAGATTGAATAGCTCAGCCAACGGTTTCGCCAGGACATCGCTCAATTCTCTGAGCACTCTTGGGTTCAAATTGTCTGGTCCCATGGCTTTGTTCACCTTGAGTCTTGCCAGTTCACTGTAAACTTCACCTTGTGTGAACTCAAAATTCTGAAACAGGTCTTCTGTGCTTTCTGTTGCCTTCAACTGCGGACCGTGTCCCGGTGCCTCACAGGTGAAGACTGTGCAGAAGTATTCATTCAGTAGTTTGGCTTTATCGGAATCTGCTTCCACGTAACTTCCGTCCGGTCTTCTAAGGGGTACTATCCCGCCTGTGTTCCTTTTTCTGTCACTAATATACCTGAAGAAGGATTTGTCCCCCTTTTTAATGTTTTTTGCCAGAATTTCTTCCACTCGAAGTTTTGTCTCCCTAACTGCCATTTTGACTGCTGTAGACCTGGCCCTATATTCTACCTTTGCCTCTCTTTTCTTCGTGCGCTTGTAGGAGAGAAACGCTTTTTTCTTCTCCTTAATGAGGTGCGAGATCTACGCAGTGAACCATTGGGGTTTATTGTTTCTTTGTCGTTTATTTACTGATTTTATGAAGCGGCTAGTTGCTTCATGTATGGTTGATTTCAGTGTTAATCACTCAGCTTCTACATCATCGGTCTCCGCTTGGTCCTGCAGCGTCCGATGGACAAAATCTCCCATGCGTGCGAATAGACCCCCTACCCTATGCCTTCCAGGCATATGTTATAGAATTGCCCTTCTGTGTCATACCTGTTACCAAAAACCCTTGATTATGGTCAAGAGAACTTCACAAGCTGGAGAGTATGAAGAAAAGAATAATTGTTGAAATTTTTAGATCTGAGTCCAAACAGGTGTTTTTTTTTTTTTTGCACAATACAATATAAGAATTGTAACATTGCAGCAGAGGCCAGAAATTATTTGTTTTGGACCAAAGCCATTTCCACTGACATGCTATCAGATGTTCAGATAACTCAGTTTGCCAATGCTACAGCAACACTAAAATTAGCATTTTAAAATTTAGTTCCTAGTACTGTATGAAATTAGGCGTCAATATGACCTAAGACTGAGCTTCCTGACAGCAAACAATTATATCTGACTTATCTTCTTTTAAGTGACACTTCCAAAGTCATGAGTCAATACTGTGATTTACTTGAAGATAATGGTAAGGCTACGGTAATTGAAATTTGCTCTGCAAATCACAAAACGGAGGGAATCAATTTCCAGGAATAAGATCTTCCAGGATTGTCAGAGAAAAGAAATATTATCTGTAGTATTATTCAGGACATTTTTATGACTGGGCATGTGCAGTTACACATGCTTGAGTGTGTAAGCAGCACCTTAATGTACACTTGCACATTAAGGTGCTGCTTACACACTCAAGCATGTGTAACTGCACATGCCCAGTCATAAAAATGTCCTGAATAATACTAGATGCCCTAATTGTGGATGCCTAGTGATGCCTAACTAAAATCAACTTGCAACTAAATTGTTTTTTAATTGGTTAAATGGTGTGGTAATTGACCATGCCATTAAAAACACAATTTTTTAGCGCGGGCTGACAAGGTAAATGTTCCAATGTCCATAGGATCAGAGAATTTACCTCGCCGACCTGTGCTATAAACCTCTAGCACCATTTAATAAAAGGACTCCTAAGGTTACACGCAGATATCCACGCGGCGTGTAACCTCGCCTAAGTTGAGGGGCCCTCCAATGCCAAACCCCACCTACCAGAATAGGTGTGGTAAACTTAGGCATCGCTAGGTGTGCAAGATAGGCGCTGGTAAACTAGGCCAAGTAAAAACCTTGCCTAATATACCGGTGCCTACCTTAATGATGTATTCCATTCTACCAATTATTAAAATTTGGGGAATCCACTGTGATTCAAATTTATCATTTGATATTCACATTAACACTCTTGTTAGTAAATGTTATTTTCTGTTATGGAAACTTTGAACAATTAGGCCATATTTTGACTTTCCTCCTTTAGGCTATTGGTAGTCTCTTATTCTAAGCACTTTAGATTACTGTAACATCCTTTGTCAATCTGCAAGAAAACATCAAGAGGTTGCATGTTATTCAAAATACCGCTGTTCGTTTGATATTCAGTCTGAAAAAATTCGACCATGTGACAAAATATTACCAAAAATTGCACTGGCTGCCAATTGAGGTGAGAATATTATTATTGTTGTTGTTGTTTTTAATCTTTATTAATTTTTCAAGGCTAATACAAAGTGCATAAAATTATACATACATTAATAATCAGAATCAGCACTTACAATCCATCAGTAACAATACAAAATGAATTAACCCCCCCTCCATCTAGTACATTCAATCAATGAATAAAACTAAAGAGATAACCCCCTCCCACCCTTTCCTGGATTTGTGTATAGATCTAAAGGAAATTAAAGGCAAAAGACAACTATACTGAAGTAACAATGGACCCCAAACTAATCTGAATAAATTATTATGCCCCAACCTGTCAGCATTCATTTTCTCATACTCGTAACATGAACATAAATTCACCCACCAAAAAGTAAAACTAAGCCAATCCCAATTTTTCCAATGGCGAGTAACCATTTGCATGGCAATCCTGGTCATAATAATGAAAAGCCGGCATTTATACCGATCCAATGGGGGGTTTAGTATGCAATAGTGTTCCACAGATGACTACATCATAGGTTAATGGAATCGATGATTCCAGTATGTTTCAAAGTTTCAAAGTTTCAAAGTTTATTATTTTTCTTGATTAATCGCTTTATCTAATTCAAAGCGATGTACATAGTAAAAAATAATTAAAAGAAAACATACAATACAAACTTTAAATACTTACAATGAATAATAAAAACTACATTACATTGGGTAAGAGGGGTTTATGAAATACATTTGTCGAATAAAAGAGATACATAGGAAAAACACAAAAGGGGAAACATTAAAACGAATGGTACAAAAATATTGGAATTATTGGTTTGAATATTATTAAATTAAGTATTAAAAGCATCATTAAATAAAAATGTTTTTAATTGTATTTTAAATTTTACCAAGTCTTGTTCATTACGTAAAAAAATTGGAAGAGCATTCCAGGTTTGTGGGGCTGTTACAGAAAATATAAATTGTCGTCTGGTGTTTATAAATGTTATTAATATGTCCCCATATCGACTTCAAAAAATTGAATATCAAAGGACAATAGAACAACAAACGATCCAGTGTCCCTATTTCAAGATGACAGTGCCAGCATCTATTAGATTTAGAACTATCTAACTTCTGCATCCGAACTGGGGTCAAAAAAGTTCTGTGTAACAAAAAAACCCAGGTTTGTCTCATAGATGCTGACGCTTTACATCTCATCCTCCAAGACCAAATCTGCTGCTTTATCTCAATGCTCCAAATGTCTTTTAAACTAGAATATTGTTTAAGTTTGGTTGTATATGTTTTAAGTCTTTACATGGTCTTTTATCTAGTTATTTTCGTGACCACTTTGAATTTGTTAATAGAAAACACCCTGCCTGGGGTTTGTGGATATTTGACTTTTCATCTATTAAGGGATGTGTTTACAAATGATTCTTTGGCAGTGCCTATCTTATCAGGCTGGTATATGGGATAAACATCTTGGTAATTTTATATTAATTTCCAACACCTATCTGGCATTTAGAAAATTGTTAAAAACATACTTGTGTGGTAAATTTTTTAACTAATGGAACTGAGAGGTAACTACGGTATACAAGCATATTGCTATGTTATGTTATGTTATGGTATGTTATGACACCTAGCAAAGCCTAGGTGTTGCTAAGCATGATTCTATAAAAGACAACTGTGCAGACCAGCACCTACAAGTTAAGCATGGTTAAGCGCCATTTGTAGAATCAGGCCCTAAGTGCACTGCAATCTTACAACTGCCATAGACCTTGCGTAATGGGCACATCTAAATGTGGGCATGTCAATGCCAACTTACACTAGTATTCTATAATGAAATCTTAGCACCAGGATGTCTAACTTAAGGTGGGATGGAACATTATAGAACCAGAGCATTGCATCAATGATATTATGGTGAGAATACTAATAGCGGAGATAGAGAATCAAAGCACACACCAAACCACAAAGGGAATAAAAGCAGCATGGAATGGGACAGTAAAAGTATTTTTTTAAGCTATAATATGCTGGATTTTGCAGAAAACTCATCAGCATCTTCAATTCACAACTTAAGTATTTTTCCTATGTTTTTCAATTATTTTTTTTTTTACAAATTCAAGCCTTGTTAGTATTGATCCCTGACACAGATGGTAATGCCGAAACATGGCCCTTGTCAGGTCCATTACTAAAGAGGCTTTTACAGTCCCATTCTGTGAGGTCCTTGGGTGCTTTGGTTCCCTTTGGAGAATATCAAAAAAGAAAATTTTACGGCAATCCAGGACCTTTGAATATAAAACCTTTGAAATCAAAATGATGAAATATTTTGACACCCATCAGACAGGACTTAACAAACATCTGGGTTTTCTATCACATTATAAGCCATGGCATTATACTGCTTTGTCACCTTCTGATTACCCATCCATCTCCCAGATCCACCTCTACCTCTTCTTGTACGACTGTAATTAGAATGCCTTTCTTTCACTTACATATTCTGATATTTGTCAACATTTGCTCATTTCTGATCTGAATAAGAAAGTATTGTGTTCAGATTCCGGAACTTGGAGGCTTGGTGGATGGCTGGCTAGCAGTTGAGCTCCCTCCTCTGAGCATCATTTATTAGAATTTAAAGCAACAATTTTTCTCATATTTCAATTTTGTAATTAGTTGATACTTTTCCCTTAATTCTTAAAGTTCATTTTTCAAGGAGGGGGGGGGATTTTAAGTATAACATCTTATATAAAGTAATTTAATTACTTATTATGAAGGGGTGGGAAGGGAGGGAGATAAGATTTTATGGTTGGTATTATTGCTGAATATTAAGTGATATTCTCAATGTGCAAATGTGTTTATGTATTATCACACTTATTGCACATATAAAAATGAATAAAGATTTATAAAAAAATAAAAAGAAAGTATTGTGTTCAAAAGCTATGTTCAAAAGCTAGTCATAAATGTATTATTAGAGTAAATATTCCAGCCACAAGCACATCAGTTAATGTGTGAAGCCAGCAGCACTGTTTACTTTCGTCAGTTTGCAGACTTTACTTTTTCTTTATTATTTTTTAGGCTTTTTTTTTTCTGTGTCCATCCACACGTTAGTTTTTGCATGTGGTAAATACTTTTTTGGAAATTTTTTTAAGGGTATGTCAGGGGGGGGGGGATGTTCTTGCTCTAACCGATAAAGAGGGGTTGCTGAAAAGGTCTTAGCCCAACCAAAAAGAGAATGATGTGGAGGAGCCATGAAACTTACAAGTTATTCCACACTTTTCTTGACACTTTTCATTTCATGATATGAAATGAAACAAAAAGTGTGTAATAACTAGTAAATTTCAGTTCAGCTGCTCCTCATGCACAGCTATTACTGCATATACTCGAATATAAGACAAGATTCTTGGGCCACAAAAATGGTCCAAAAATGGGGATCTTGTCTTATACTTGGGTTATCGCCCATCCACCCCCTTCCTGGACTTGTTGCAGGCCTCCGCTGGCCTGCCGTATGACCTGGTAGGCTAGGACAGGAGGTATCCCTCCCATCTCCTGTCCCGGCTGACTCTAACAATTTTTTTACCTCCCCCCTGCTTCCCCCGTGTGCCTTTTTCGGTTTTTTGAATCCCTGGAGGTTCTGCGGTGTATCAGGCAGGAGTGAGCTTTCTGCGCTCCTCTTCCCTCTGCAGTAAAAATGAAACTGGAAAGGAGAACTGGTAGGCAGTGGCGTAGCGAGGCAGAGAGGCGCCCCCTCATCTCCCCTCCCCTCCCTGCTCCTTCTCTGATCCCCCCTGTCGCACGCGCGCCCCCTTCCCTTCCGTTCCCTCGTACCTTTGGTTGTTCACGAGCAACAAGAACTTTAATGTGCTCCTTGTGGCCCTGTCATTTCTCCCGCTGATGTCACTTCCTATGCATGGCACCTGGAAGTGATGTCAGTAGGAGGAGTACGTTAAAGTTGTTGCTTGCGGCGGTGAACAACTAGAAGGTTCAGGGAAAGGAAGGGGGGGCATGTGCAAGGTGAGAAGAGGAGTGGGAAGAGGCGGGACAGAGAGGAGGAAAGGTGTTGGCCCCCCCACTCCCTCTTACTTCGTCACTGGTGGTAGGAGTTATTTTTCTTTACCGGGTTATGCTCAGCACAATAGCATGCAAATTAAATCTATGCTATTTGTGTGGAGCAGCGCCGGTGAAAGGGGAGGAACTGTGCCTGGCGCCTGTTCAGAAGAGCACATCGCTAGGCACAGCTCCTCCCCTCCTCTCCTTTTAAATGGGCACAGCACAACAGCTACGCCCATTAAAAAAAAGCCAGCAGGCCCTGCTTTCCCTGGAGTCCTGATCAACTGAGCCGCAGGAATCCCAGAAGCCGCCAGCAGCTTCAGGGCTTCCCTTTCTGCTCAGCTGTTCAGGGATTCTCTGCCATTCAGCTGATCATGGCTTCGGAGTTGCAATCAGCTGAACGGCAGGGGAATCCCCAAACATCTGAGCAGCAAGAGAAGCCCTGAAGATGCTGGTGGCTTTGGCGAGTCCATCAGAGTATGAATGGCCACAACCACTGACCCGCAAGCTTTGCTTTGAAGAATGCTGGTGTAGAAGGTTTGAGAAAGACACTACAGAATGACAGTCTCTGGTATCCAGAGCAGATATTGTGATGTCATAATGCCTCATTCGACCAGTGCCTAGGAACCAATCAAATCAGTGATGTCACAATGGCTTCATTATTCTTGGCTCACATAAGAATCAGAGTATGAATGGCCACAACCACTGACCCACAAGCTTTGCTTTGAAGAATGCTGGTGTAAAAGGACTGAAGTTGAAATAGACACTAGAAAATGACATGGGATTATTTCCTGCGGTTATCCATGGGGACGGGAACGGTGATGAATTTTGTCACCGTGTCATTCTCCAAGTCCTATGCCTCAGTTGATTGGGGGTTCCAGAGAAAGCAGGGTCTGCTGGCTTTTTTCTTTTGTTCTCCCCAATGCACATGGGTGCATTTGTCCTCTGTGTGTTGTGTGCTTCACACAACACCTGCAGGACAGCTACCGGCAGGTTCAGACCTGCCGGAAATTTTTGCCCCGTAAAAGGGGAGGTGTTCTCTTTTGTGCATCGCAAGGAGAGCTCATTTAAATCCTAATGAGCTCCTTGCAATGCATTTGCATAGGGTCCTCGGTGGAGAGTTTTCTGCAGCAGTATGACTGCTTTAATGAGTCTTACTGCCATGGAAAGCTTTTATGCATTGGGGCCAGGTTTTAAGGCCATTTTGCAGAAAACAGAAAACAAGTCAGTGGAATAGACAAGTGATTAGAGCAGTGGATAGTAAACCAGGGGGGCATAGGTTCAAATTCCACTGCAACTCTATTGTAATTTTTTTTTTCTGGGGCTTCTTCTAGGAACTTAAAAAAAATCTTACTGTATAAAGTAATAAGACACCTGCAAGCCTGAAGGCTATTGAACTGATATACATTAAGGTACAGCAGGCATTTTTCTGTTCCTGGAGAGATCACAAGAAGAAAAAAAAAGAGCTGCAGTGGGATTTGAACTTGTATCCTTTGGTTTACAGTTCACTGTACTAACCACTAGGATACTCCTGCATCCTACAAAGATGACTCTGTGGCCATTTTCATATAAATGCTCTCAGACAGACATCCCTGTGCCTTGTTGTCCCCTGTTTATCATTTCAACTTTTCAGTTTATAAAATGGTTGTTCAGCGTGACCATCTCCAGCATAAGACTAGCCTTCTTAAATAGTTTTGAGCAAGAAATCTGGGGGACACCTGAATCAAGTTTGAAAGGCATAGACAGAGAATTGTGTGTTATGACTGTGTAAGAACAGTCTGAAAGACAGGATGTAAACCAGTCTAGTACTGCATCAGTGAGACCTATTTGTTGTAGTCGGGTGAACAGAAGAGAGTGATCTATGAGGTCAAAGGCCACTGACAAGTTGAGAGGCATCATTAATACATTTTAAAATTGATCCTGTGCTTTATGTATCTCAGTGATATGATGGCGGTGGAAAGCGCTTTGATGCAGGTGGAGAGTGGTAGCTTTATCCATGAAGTCTTGTCATATTCAGGTCTTTGGCAGTGCCTGATTATAAATTGCTGTACCCACATAGCTAACAGGGCAAAGTTAGCCTGCTATTTATATAGTTCAATATGCCCAGTTAGCTATACGGGCACCGGAAATGAATGCCACCAGTGACTGCATAACTCCTGGCTGTCCTGTCACCATCCTAGACCACCCTGACACTAACTGGATAGTGGTGTGGTAGTCAGAACAGATATTCAGAGGTACTGCTGCTGAACATTCAATCCTGATCCACTCAGCACAATTTAACCATGCAGGAGCTGGTTCAATAGTGTTCAATATTGACCCCAATGTTTCTCCTAGCAGTAAATTTATATTGCTATGAGAAACATTGGGGTCAATGTTTATATTTTTTAAACCCTGCTGATTTCAGATTTCACAACATATTGTACAAAATGTATTGTGATTTACTGACTATCATGTATCTTATATTACCATATATCATATATATCATATATTACCAAACATTATCTAAACCCCATAATTATCCCTTAAAATTTTATCTCATCGTTTATTCTATTACTTCAAAGTTGAAATGTAATTCTTGTTTTTAGTTTGGATGTAATCCGCCTTGAACCGCAAGGTAATGGCGGAATAGAAATCACTAATGTAATGTAATGTAATATTGCCATTGGTTAGAAAGAAAAGAGTGGTAAAAGAGAAATACACTTGAATTTACTTATTTACAAGTAAATCCAACAGAATTAAGTCCAGAGAATGCAGCACCTTGTAAGTAAATGAAATGCAATAGACTAACAAATAATAGGGACTTGCCTTAGCCATAGGGCCGTTTGCCATGAGAGGACAGGCACACCTGTGGCTATCATTTGCCCCCTAACTTCAGAAGGGAAGGTTCCTAGAGGCCTTCAAAAGTGCTTCAAACTGTGGCACACCCCTTTGTAAGCCAGAGGAACTGAGAGCAGGGAGTTATACCCAACTTTTATGATGGGGAACTGGAAAGCCAAAGTTGCGCCCACTATCACCAAGGGTCTCTTGGATCATCATATTTGCCCAGTTGGGATGACATCAGCTTCTGGTACTGTAAGTACATCTCTGTCACCTGTCTCACTCTCTTCTGGTAAATCATTTCCTCCTCTTCAACCAGTATTAGCTTCTCCTAAGGTAAATGAATCTATTCCCCAAGATAGGACAGACTCTTCCCCTGGAAATGTTATCATTATGGGTGGTGTTTCTATGTCTTTACAGGGAAATTCAGATGTTTCCAGAGTTCCCCTACATGAGCTGGTGCAGATTCAATTTGGGATAGTCTTGAAAGCTATTTCCTTAGATAAGCAAATAACTCTTCAAGATTTGTGTCAGGTTTTAATGAGAATCAAACAACATTTCAGACTATGATGGTTAAACTATCCCAAATTGAATCTGCACTAGCTCATGTAGGGGAACTCTGGAAACATAGGTACTGTATATACTCAAATATAAGTCAATCCGAATATAAGACGAGGTACCCTTTTCCCCCCCAAATGAGGAAAAAAAGTTGACTCAAATATAAGATGGGGGGAGGGGAGGGTTAATATTCATGTGCCCTGCCAGGATCTGTGCCCTGCCACCCACCTCCCTCACTCCCTCCCCTGCCAGGCTTTGCACTCAACCCCCTCTCTCCTTACTAGACTCTGCACCCTGTCCCCTCCCTGCCCTGCCATGCTCTCCACCCTTCTCCCCTTCCTGCTCTGTACCCTGATCCCCTCTCTCCCGATGTCCTGAAGGACTCCACTAAGCCTGCTTTATGAACTGGTGGTCCAGTGGTAGGCTGGGACAGGAGGGATCTCTCCCATCTCCTGTACCGGCAAACTCTAACAAATTTTTTTACCTCCCTCCCGCCTCCCCCACCTACTTTTTTCAGATTTTTGAATCCCTGGTAGTCCAGCAGTGTATCAGGCAGGAGCAAGCTTTCTACTGTCGCCCACCACATCTCTAGTCAGGACAGCTCGGGGGACCAAACTTGGACCCTGGCGTGTTCCCCTAGAACTGGGGTAACCCTTTAGGAGTGAGCTCTGGCCTAGGCACTTGCTTAGGGTCACCAGGTATACTGGCTGAAGTAGCCAAAAAAAAAATCTCCACCACACAAAACAGTCAGTGAAAAGAAGAAATAATTTTTATTTAGATCTTTCACTGGGCTTAAGTCAGAGTGGCCAGGCTGGCAATTATCAAACACAAAAGGAAATCAAACCTCAGTTTTCATGAACATCAAAAATATTTTTCAAACAAGTATATTCTGCTAGGATAGTTCTGTTAAAGGCTAGCAATGAAGTATACAGTACACTACAGAGAGGACAAGCAGAGAGATGGAAAACAGTAAACTTCACTACTGGATTGTAATTGTTTGTAAATGCTTGCGCTGCAGGTGTTCACTGAGGTTTAATCAGGCACTGTGATGGTTTCATACAGGTAAGTACTGTATTTCAAAAAAAGGAAGCGGTCCCTTTTCCTTCTTGTTGAAGAGGTGAATGTGAGAGAAAAGTTTACCCGTTAGCATTCAAGTACAAAGACAAATAAATGCCAATCTTCTTGGTCTGACTTTAGGACTCTAAAAACTTCTCCCCAGACCCACATTCACAATAACTCATACCTGTCTGAGATTACTGCCGGGAGGTGAGGGGGGAAACATCTCACAGCCAGAAAATGCACTCAAAGAAAAAAAACTCCAAACACCGACAGAGCAACCTCAATATTTCTGCCTTTCCCTCAGGTTTCATCAGTTTTAATTCTCAGTCCTTTCTTAGGAGAAAAGAAAAAAACCCCCAAAACTTCCCAAAAACTAGCTTCTTGCTTCCTCCAACAGAAGCTTCTGCTTCCCAGCCCAGCTCAAACAAACAGGCACAGAAAAAAAGAACCTCCCACATACAGTTCAGAGGTTTAAACATTTCAGGGACCCATCTCCATAAATTCAGGGAAGATCCTTGCCTCCTCTGGCCCACAGGTGGTGTCCATTGCTTCCCAACCTGGTTGTTCCCTGGAGGTTTGGGGTAAGGCCAGTCCTTCCTCAGACATTTCTACTCCTTGGCCCAAGCATAACTCATTAGGGTACTACTCTGCTCCCTTGACTTCAGCTTTTACTTGTTCCTCCTCTTGTTGTTCCAAGCCCAGCACTTTATGCTTGGGATAGCCATGCCTACTGCCCTGAAGCGGGGGAGGGGATATGGCTCTCTAAACTAGAGCCTGGCTCTCTTTATATTGCTTTCTCAGGGACTGTCTTAAAGTAACAGGCTTTTCTTTAAAAGCAGTAAACCTTGTTGGCTCAGAAATAAACCGTTCCTGTGGTGTACTTTGTGTGTGGCTATGCGACCAGTCCCTGTCCTGTTCAGCCTCCATGCCTGTAGAGTAGCCAGCTGACTCCTGACTATGGCTACTGACCTGGTCAGCTCTTCTGGTAAGGGAACGTAAGTTCTTGATGCTGCATTCTCTTGGGAGTAAGCCAGCGCTGGCGCTGGGTTGGTCACACCATGCTCCTGCACCGTGCTGAGCCCCTCCCTCCCTGAATGGCTGCCTGAGTTCTCATGGCCCAGCGGAGTACCTGGAAGGAGCAAGCTTTTTGCGCTCCTGCCCGGCCCTGAATGGCTGCCGCCAAATCTTATGAGTCCTGTGAGAACTCAGGGAGCCATTCAGGGTAGGAGGGGCTCAGCAAAGGGCAGTAGCATGGAAAGATTGCTCCTGCCCGATACACATCTTGTCCGGGTCTACCAGGTCATATGGCAAATCGACGGAGGCCTGCAACAAGTCCGTGAGGCGGGCAGGTGGGCGCTGACCCGAATATAAGATGAGGACCCAATTTTTGGACCTTTTTTGGCCCCAAAATCTCATCTTATATTCAAGTATATACAGTACCTATAATATAGACATCTATCTCTTTTTAATCACACATGGAGGGGCATTTTTGAAAAAAGCATCTAAGTCCAACTTGGATGTTTCCAGCTGAACGTCCAAAGTTGGAGGAACAAAAATGGCCATTTTCAAATGGCAAACTGATAGATGTCCAAATATAATTAAAAAAAAAAAAAAATCATCTACTTAGATGTCTTGGCCACCGGGATGTCTAACTTATACCCCATTTTCGATCAGAAAAACATCCGCATTGAAAGTGTCCTAATCCTGACCATTTGGACATGGGTGGGGCCAGCATAGTAATGGACTTGCCACATAGACATCCCGACAGAGCAATGGGACACCTTAAAGGGCACTGCTGTGAACTTCATATATAGGGTGCTAGCTGTATATCTCACCATAACTCCCTTATAATTTAGAGTGAGCCCTCCCCAACTCCCCCTAAAGAAAACCTACTATACCCTCCTGTGTACCACCCTAATAGCACTTATGGTTGTAAGTGGCACCTATATGGAAGTATAGTAAGTTCTGATGGGTTCTACCATAAATGTAGTGATTAGAGTGGCTTATGGGCCTAGGTTCTTCTCTGTGGTTCACTAAACAGCCTACCAGGCTACTTAAGACACCTGTATGCAGCTCTACTAGGCTTCCCCATACCAGATACTGCTCTTTTAGAGACAGGTATGTACCTTGTTCTCATTTTTGTGTGGTGGAATGGGGTCAGTGAGCACTGGGGGAGTGTGAGGGTGTCTTACCTTGATGCATGCAGTGATCCTCTAGTCAGTTTGGGCACCTTTGTGGCACTTAGACCCTTCTAAAATGGGTCTAATTCCAAACATATAAATTCCATTCAGGATGTCTTGCAAAATGTTTGATTATCACTGCAAGACGTCCATGTCTAACCTGCCGTTGGGAATGCCCACTGCCCACCAATAGCACACCTCCATCACGCCCATCTCGTGTTCTGGACGCAGAGGCTGGAACACCTCACTAGACATATAGAAATACAGTTTCGACTAACGACACTTGGATGTCCTGACGATTAGGACGTCCAAGTGCCAATTTAGGATGCTTTTTGGATGTTTATGTTTTTTTTGTTTTTTTTTTTTACAGAATTCCACCTAACTTAAATCTTAGACACCTGTAATGTAGGCCAAGATTTTAAAGGTCTACATTATAGGTGCCTAGGTCCTTTAAAGAATTGCGCTTAGCGCCTAAGTCCTTTTTCACCTCTAAACATGCATACTTTGGGCTTAGGTGCCATGCAATAGGTGCCTATCTTTAGTAGAATAACGCTGCGGTAGGGGTTTAACGCACATAATACTGTGTATTAAATCACTTGCTGCGCTAGCCACTAACACCTGCATTGAGCAGGTGTCAGTTTTTTTGCCAGCCACGGGGGTTAGCGTGTGATGAAATGTCCGACATGCTAACTCCGATAGCGCAACTTGATAAAAGGAGCCCTAAATGTATATTGTACAAAAGGATTATTTGATACATTCCCTTTTCTCTAGAAGGAAGAGGGTATAAAATATTTAGGTATATGGATAAAAAGTACAATAGAAGAAACTATGAAAGTAAATGAAAAATCTTTATTGCTGAAGGTCACAGAAATGTGTGAACATTGGAACCCATTACATCTGTCTTGGTGGGGGGGAGAGTCTAAACAGTTAAGATGCTGATTCTTCCTGTGGTTTGTTACCAAATGGGAATGTTACCATTGTTTTTTCAGGGGTCCTTTTATAAGAAATTAAATAGTATTCTGACAAAATTTATTTGGCTGGGGAAAGCAGCAAGAATTGCCATGGTATCTCTACAAAAACCAATTGCGGAGGGTGGGGTAAAGTTTCCCAACTTTTATAGTTACCATCAAGCCTATATTTTGCATCAGGGTATGTATTGGATCCTCCCTGAGCTCATGAAAAATCTCCCAGACTGGTTATGGTTGGAATGGCAACTCATGTCACCATTGTGATTGAGTCATGTGCTGAGTATTAAGATGCCTAGATTATATAAGGATAATAGAATCCTAGTAGATACATTGAAAACCTTAAAATATGTGAATAATTTAACACCTATTTCGGTTCATAAATCAACTCATCAGACCCTATGGCTGAACTCCAAGATTCAAATTGGTGGATTTAAGGTCATCTGGAAGTATTGGATGATGGCAGGTATACGTACTTTGAATGATGTTATTTCAGATGGTAAGCTGCTTGATTTTTTACAGTTGCAACACAAATTTGGTCTTAATAAATCACAAAATTATAGATGGTTGCAGTTGAAGCAGGCCATTCAGGTTGGGTTCCCTGAAAGGAAAAATCTCAGTAATCAGTATAGTTATGCTTTCAGGTGGACTTCCTGGGACATCAGGCCACTCAGTGGTATAAATTAATATCTGGATTTTTAAATAAGAAACCAAAAGACTGGTCTTCAGGACATTTGGAGCATTGAGATCAAGCATCAAATTACTGCATCTCGATGGCCACGTATTTGGCCTTGGAGGATGAGATGTACAGTGTCGGTATCTATGAGACAAACTTAGTTTTTTCTGTTACATAGAGCAATTTGGACCCCGGTTCGTTTACAGAAGTTAGATAGCTCTAAATCTAATAGATGCTGGCACTGTCATCTTGAAGCTGGGACATTAGATTATTTGTTATTCTATTGTCCATTAATACTTGCTTTTTAGAAATCAATATGGGGTCAAATAAATAATTTGTTAGATAATCTGGTGGCATTATCCTGTGATACCGTATTGTTTGGCATGTCAATGAGGGCAAAAAGCCAAATATCCTCTAACAATAAGCTTTTCATTATGACAGGGGTTGCCATACAACAGATTACAAATAATTGGAAAAATTGGGATAGGCTGAATTATAGCTTTTGGTGGAACTCTTTGTGTCACATTTTCAAAATGGAAAGGATAATTGCAGTGCAGCAAGGAAATTTGAAGAAATTTCAGGTTATTTAGGAGCTATTAACAAGATACTGTAAAGATTGAAATTATTGCATAGAATAAATATTAATTCCCCTTTGTTCATTCACGTCTAGGGTGGGGTGGGGGGGTGGGAATATTTTATGATTTCTTCTGCTTATGATTAATTGTTGGATATAAGGGATGGGGATATTTGATGAAAGCTATAATTTGATGATATAATAAGTAATGTTAAAGTATAAAATGATTGTATTTGTGTTATACTTATTGTGAGTTTAAAAAATGAATAAATATTTATATTAAAAAAAAAAAAAGAATAGAGTTTAGTAAATTGATTCTCAAGAGCAAAGAGATCATGGCTACTTGAGAAGCCAATTCCAGGGCTACCCTGGGATCAAATGCAGTGGACATCTCTGTAGCAGTAATACTTGGTTCTAATCCCAGCTGACCAGAAACCAGAAATCTAAGTAGTGTTTTGAGAGAGCACAGATTTGCCCAGCAGCAATTCATACTGTCACAGATGGTTGCTGGAAAGTCACATCTTTGTTGATGCTGGTGTTAGTGAAATGATACAGGTCTGCAGGACCTGAGGGTGTTCTGTTGGCGATCTGGAACATTTCAAAGGGCTGTGACAGTGCTGACTGCTTTAGTCCTTTGATGCGATTATTGTGGGCAATTTAGAGGCTTTCTGGGTCCTATAATTAAATATATAAATGTAATAACAGTGATGTGAAATACAGGTTTGACTGACCACACATTGAAGGACTATGAGCAGATTCCCTGGCAACAGTAATATTATGCCAACATTTAAGAAAGATAGTAATGTAAGCTAAGATACTACTTATTTGATCTTTACTCAATGTATTACCTATTATGAGAATTGGCTAATGCATCTGAGGCCATGCCATGTGCCTTAGTATGACAAACTCAGATCTGAGTAACAAACTGTCAATGTTCTTCATCATAAAGACTTTGGAAGAAAGTATGCAGGAGAAATACAAAATAAATTTGTAAATGTCTCCATGATATAAACATGGCCAGCCTCTTTCAATTAAAAGGAAGCTCTAGAATGAGAGTTCATAGGATTAAAGATGAAAAGGCGTAGATTTAGGAGTAATCTAAGAAAAATATTTCTGTTATGGAAAGGGGGTAGATGGGCAGAACTGCCTCCCATTGGCAATTATGGAGACAAAGATTATATCTAAATTCAAAAAAGCTTTGGATAAGCACAAAGGATCTCTGAAGAACAGGAAAGAAAATTAGAACTTAGGGCTCCTTTTATAAAGTCGCGCTAGCGGTTTTATCGCACGAACCAGATTAGCGTGTGCTATAGCATGCGCCAGCCAAAAACCTGCTCAAAAGGAGGTGGTAGCGGCTAGTGCATGCGGCAATTAAGCGTGCACTATTCCGCGCATAAAGGCCCTAGCGCGGCTTTGTAAAAGGAGCCCTTAGGAGTTGGTATGGATGGGCAAAGTAGATAAGCCATATAGGCTTTTACGAAGCCGCATTAGCATTTTAACGTGCATAATAGCACATGCTAATTTGCCGGCCGCGCTAGCCGCTACCACCTCCTCTTGAGCAGGCGATAGTTTTTTGGCTAGCGCGGGGGCTCAGCGCGCGCTAAAAAGCTACGTGCGATAAAGCCGCTAATGCGGCTTCGTAAAAGGAGCCCATAGTCTTTACCTCCCATCATTTCCTACAGGTCCAATATTAATAAAAAGTTGAGTTCCTAAATTTATGCTCGTAAGTTATGCTCCCATATTTGTGTCCTATTTTCAGACATATTTATGAGCATAACTTATCATCTGAAAATTCATTTTAATTTAGAACTATGAGGGGCATAATCAAAAAATACGTCTAAGTCCGTTTTGGGCCTAAATTGATAGTTGCCTCTTATGAAGGCCTCCCTCCCACCCTTCTTTCACTTCATCAATTATCCGCCATTGAATATCATCCACATTATGTTTTAAGGTCTTCCAATGTGTAACCAGTGAAGCTTGCTCCACATCAGTTAGAATTCTGGATTTATGTTTTGTTAAGTCTTGGATTGGAAATATGCAGTGCTGGGCCACATTCGGACACGGCATTGGAATATCCAGTTGTGTGCAGCTGTTACTACTTTTAATATTATACCTCACCTTGATAGGTTCTGAAAGTGTGGGTTATAAATCTTGCATATAAATAAATAAATAGGTAATAATACAACAATTAATATTTAGAGGAGTGAAGTTCAGTTTCCAAAAATAGACAAACTACTTCACTAAAACTGTGTCCCAACTAATTTTAATCACCATGTGAAAAGCAGAATAGAAAGACTTAGAAACTAGATTTGGCACAGATCTTCAGCGCTCACTTTGGCTTTCAGTCATTGGCATAAACACCTCCTGCTTAAATGGAAGTGAATAATTCAAGCACAAACATAAACAATGCTCAACGATTAAGCGTTCCATTTGGTGCCATTTCAAATGATTTTAATACAGTGTTAATATTCTTTTGGATTGGGAGTAGATACTACCCCAATCCACAATCAATTATTTTACATATTCAAGCCTAATGTGATTTGCATTTTCTGGAAAAATCTGTTTTGACTCCAGAGTCAGACTCTTTAGCTGAAACACAATTTGTGTTGGGTAATCTATACTATTATTTACAATAAAGCATCAGCTCCAATTATGTTGCCGTCTACACCATTGTTATTTCTCATAACATCTGTAAGTACCAGATTTCACATATACTGTATAAAGCTCAGAGTGATGCTGTTATTTTTTGCTTTGCTTTTTTTTTTTTTTTTTGTAAAATGTTTGTTTCTATTCTATGTCCTCCCAAATATACATGTTTTTCTAAGGTCTTATAAGTATTTTACAAAAGGCACTGCAAACTGTGAAAGTCCTCTTCTGATCTATGTGACCTACAGCGGGGTTTCTCAATTTCTTCAAGCCAAGTACCCCCTAAGCCAGGGGTGTCCAATGTCGGTCCTCGAGGGCCGCAGTCCAGTCGGGTTTTCAGGATTTCCCCAATGAATATGCATGAGATCTATTTGCATGCACTATTTTCAATGCATTGGGGAAATCCTGAAAACCCGACTGGATTGCGGCCCTCGAGGACCGACATTGGACACCCCTGCCCTAAGCCTAACAAATACCAACCAAGTACCCTCCCAGACCTGCCCAAGCTCTACCCAAGACTCCACCCCCCTAATAATAGTACTAATTGTAACTCTATTTCTTGCATTCCTATACACACAATATAATCTTATTAATACATAATGGTAACCACAAAATTAAAAAAAACCACAAAGCACACTGTACGCAGAGAAATGTTTGTTTGTTTTTTAAATTCTTTATTAATTTTCACATCACATTCTTTTTTTTTTATTTTTTTAAATTCTTTATAAGACTTTTAGGTTTACCTGAAAATGTTGAGGGGAAAAATCTGGTAGCATTTATAGAAATGCTTATTCCAAAATTAATACCACTGACATCTAAATTTGCTTTCGAAGTGGAGAGGGCACACAGAATTCCGATAAAGAGAAGTGCTGGATTTAATGGTCCAAGACCTTTAATTTTCTGTGTATTGCGCTATCAGCAAGCAGTTGAAATTCTTCAAGCTGCTAAGCAAAATAAAAATTTGAACTATAAGGATGCAAAAATCCTGTTGGTACCAGACTTTGCAAAGAAAACTGCAGATACCAGGAAGCAGTTTCTTCAATTAAGACCTCAGCTTAAACAACTAGGGGCTCAATATGGTATTTTTTACCTAGCTGTTTTGCGGGTAACCTATCAAAATAAATCTTTACATTTTCAAGATCCAATAAAGTTAAAAGAATTCATATCGCATCAAGCTATGCCAATGGAATGAGAATTCTTATTTAATTTAAAAGTACAACATGATGGACCCATTGATGTGTTTTAAATGATAAGGCTTTATTAATATTGACTTTGTTGTTTTGAACATATCGGACTTTGAAATGGCTGGGTCTTAATAAGTGGAGATGATTTGACTTTAAAAAAAATGTTCGCTGAAGAAGAAAGGGTTAAATTTTTTACAGTTTAACTGCTAAACTTTAGAATGGAATATGGAGTCTTCATATGTGGCTATCTGATTGGTCAGTTTCCTTAAATCCCGCCTCAATGTATATTTCCGGTGAGGATGTCACTTAGCACGATACAACTGAATATATTATTTTAATCGGATGAGCTACGGTGGCTTCGAAGAGATCAATCCGGATGTGCATGAACTGGTTTTGTACTGCTTTGTGGGTGTTGGGAGACTATGGCACATCACATTCAAAAGTGCATTAAATTATACACAACAAATGATCATAGACAGCACTTATACTCAATCAATATCAATACAAAACATATTTATCCCCCCCTTTTCATTATAGCCAGTAAACAAGAATACCCAATGTATTCCCCCCTCCCTCCGTCCCTCCTACCCTCCCTGGATGTGTGTGCAAATAAGGAAAACAATAAAAACAATACACAACTACTCAGAGTTAACAAAATTTGTTAATGAGCCCCATACTAATTTAAAAAAATTATAATGACCTAATATAACTGAATTCATTTTTTCAAATTTATAACATAAACATAAAGTGCTCCTTTTATCAAGGTGCGCTACGGGGGTTAGCGCATCAGACATTTCATTACGTGCTAACCATCCGCGGCAAGCCAAAAACCTAATGCCTCATCAATGGAGGCATTAGCGACTAGCACGGCAGGCAGTTGAACGCGTGGTATTCTGCGCATTAACCGCCTACCGCACCTTGATAAAAGGAGCCCAAAGGCTCCCACCAAAAGGAAAAGTTAAGCCTGTCCCAATATTTCCAATTTTTGGTAATCATCTGCATGGCAAGCCCTGTTATAATAATTAGGAGCCTGCTTTTATATTTGTCTAATGAAGATGTAGTTTTCAATAATGTCCCACAGATTATCATGTCATAAGGCAACGGAATCGAAGATTCCAATATCAAATTAATTCATCCCCATATTGATCTCCAAAAGTTGAGTATCAAGGGGCAATAGAACAACAAATGATTCAGTGTCCCTATTTATACGCAGAGAAAATGTTAATTATCATTTATATTCGCTTTTTTTTCCCAAGAGATCAATGCAGATGACTTTAAAATATGCAATCAGTAACAACTATAGAAAAATAGACAAATATAGAGCAAAATATAGACAGCAGATATAAATTCACAAAACGGACACATTTTGATCACTAAATTGAAAATAAAATTATTTTTCCTACCTTTGTTGTCTGGTGATTTCATGAATCTCTGGTTGCATTTCCTTCTGACTGTGCATCAAATATTTCTTTCTACCTCCTGCATGCTTCCTCTCCTACGGACCACATTCCCTTCCCTAACCAACATCTCTCTCTCTGTCCCTCCATGAGTCCAATCTTTTTTCCTCTCTCCTCCACCCTTACTGACAATATGTCTCCCTCTCTTTCTCTCTCTCACTGTCTATCTGTCTTGAGAGATCCAGGCATCTCTCCCACCCCTCTACTGCCATATCCAACATTTCTCCCTCTCTCATCCCACGAATCATGTGCAACATTTTCACCATTGCCTACCAGTTCCATGCCCACTTCTTCTATCACCCCTCTCCATCACAATGCCACATTTCTCCCTCCATCATTATGTCCACCATTCTTCCTCTTTGCATCCCTTTTAATCTGCCCTCTATCACCACATCCAACATTTCTCCCTCTCATCTTTCTATTCCCCATGCATCTCTACTTCACTCCTCTCTCTCTCTGCCCAATTTTCCTTTCTTCCTTTCCCCATGTGTAGGGTTAATTCTATAAAAATGGTGCAAACATTTACACACCAATATGAGGAATGGGCTGCTGTTTGAAATGGATGTTGTCTGCCACTATCCCCCAAATTTGGGCGCACTGCTGATATGTGTGTAAATTAATTAATGAGCTCTTATCCATCAATAATTATTTGCCAACACCCAATTATTGATGTTAATTGGCATTCATTAAACTTTGCACGCACTTCTGGCTGACTGTGCATTTTTGTATAAAGCATGGCACCTAACTCTACTAGCACATAAATCTAAAGAAACCATAGAGATGGCTCCAGGCTAGACTGCCAGAAACCACAGAGACTGCTCGGGATAGGCTACAAGCAACCTTGGAGGATCGCTGGCTGCTTGAGGCTGAAGCTAGTAAGGTACGGGCAGAGGGCATAATTGAATAGCATAGAGGGAGAGAGGATCACTGCCGCGGGATGTTGGAGGGAAAGGCTGCTGGCTGCCACGAGATGTTGGAGGTAGGGGAGGGACACAGATCAGTGGTTGGTTGTGTGCTTAAGTCAACCTTGGAGTTTTTAGTAGGGTTACCATATGGCTCCAGAAAAAGGAGGACGGATTGAGACATCTGGATTTTACTTCCATTTGTTTCAATAGAAGTAAAGCCCAGATGTCTCTATCTGTCCTCCTTACTTCCATTTCTTTCAGTAGAAGTAAAACCTGGATGTCTCAATCTGTCCTCTTTTTTCTGGAGCCATATGGTAACTCTACCCATGTGCACCATCTCTTGCTCACATTGTCATGCCTATCAATTCTCCCTTTCTATTCCCTCCATTCTGTGTCCAATGTTCATGCCCCTTTTTCCTTCTGTGTCAAGTTCATGCCCCCTCCCTGCCTTCCAGGTTAGTCCCAAAATTAAGTGGCACGCAGCGGAACCCTGCCTGCCCCACCTGTCTGCACTCCCCCTCCCTTAAGCCGACCCATCCACAGAAGCCACAGACGCCACCGAGGATCCCTGCCCGCCTGCGTACCTCTGAAGCTGCTGCCGGGGATCCCTCCCTGCCTGCCTGTCTGACGGCCTGCTGCACCACCCCCACCCCTGAAGCCAACCCTGTTACTTTGTTGGAGCCGGACTCACTCCATCCTCCCCCATTAGCAACTTCATGTAGGGATGGTGCGTGCAGCGATTCACATGCTGCACGTGGCTGGCTCACAAGCCTTCCGTCTGATGTCAATTCTGACATCGGAGAGAAGGTTCTGGGTCAGCTACACATCATGTGAGTCGCTGCCTGGGACCCTGAATGGAATGCTGCTGGGGGAGAAGGGAGCCTGTTCGGCTCCAACGAAGTAACAGGGTTGGCTTTGGGGGTGGGGGTGGTGAAGCGGGCCGGCAGACAGGCAGGCAGGGAGGGAAGAAGGCAAGGAGGGATCCCTGGCAGCGGCTTCAGCAGTGGGTGGGCGGTAGGCATGGAGGGATCCCCAGTGGCGACCAGGCCGCGTACCCCCAACAAGCGGCCCGCGTACCTTTGCACGTGTTGAGAAATATTGACCTACAGTATATAAATTTGGGATTTAGATGTGTATTTTCTCCAACCTGTTGGTTTCCATCTCAGTTATAACCTATCCTTACTGGACTAAGGTATCCCATGCCTTCCTTCACAGTTATTCGGGAGGGTTCCCATTTTATCTCCCCCTCCTATCCAGCCAGGCTAGTAAAGGTATAATCATCCAACCGAGAAGCATGGGTTCTTGAACTGGGTGGTAGGTGATACCATTGAATGATAATCTGGCCTACTTCATTTCTAAAGGTCATATGGAAATGTCCAGCTTCTTCTTATGTAATCCGCTTTGAACCGCAAGGTACAAGCGGAATAGAAATCACAAATGTAATGTAATGTAATATGCTACTTCTAGTATCCCCAGCCTGAGAAGCAGATGCTGGGCTTGGGCACTGAACCCTGGTTTACTTTGGGCCAGTCCAAGTTTTCTGCCTTTTTAATTCATACCTTTTAGAATATCTATTAAATTTCATTAAGTGAAATGCAATCACTTGTGAAGATACATATAGTTTGACCACCAAACTCAGAACAATCTTGAACTGTGATACAATGCCTTGGAAGGCCCTTTAATAAAGTACATGCAAAATCTCATATATTAGCCTGGCTTCTGCTTTGATTCACTGTCTGTTCACCCATCAATGCTAACTTTGTTATAAATAATAAAACATCGACTTCCATTTATCCTGTTAGTCAGTCATCTAATCTTTATACATATGCTTTGCTGCTGTTACCCAGTGATTAACTTTCTGCACACTGACAAGCTGTAGCTGTAGGTTCATTTCAGCCCACAGACTTGTCCCCTGCGATGACTAAGGTATGGAACGCTGCTGAGGAAGTACTCAAAGCCATGGGGGGTATTAAAAGCAGAACGCCACTGTTGATTAACAAGTAAAATTAGTGGTAGACTTTCAAGGGTCAGCAGCCTATTTTGGTCAGTGAGGGAAAAAAAATGAAATAACTGGCTTAAATGTGGCAGGGGGAGTGCAAGGAACTGGGAAAAAAAAATGCTGAAGATTCTGCCAGCTGGCTCCCTGATGGAAGCCAGATGGGAAAGCGTAAGTGAGTTCTTCCAGGGCATTTTAAAAATAGAAAGAAATAAGAACCAAAATATAGCTGCTTGTAAATCCAATTGTTCAAGAATTGAAGTCCTAATAACAATCAGAGCAGCTGTGATGTGAAAGTAAAAACTTACTCCCTCAAACCCCCCAACCCCCATTTTTACTACATAAGCTATGGTAGAAGTTTCTACCATGGCCCGGAGTGCACTGGAGCAGCATCGGAGCATTTAGCACTCCAGGTCATGGTAGAAACCTCTACCATGGCTCAGTAAGAAGGATAAATTTATTTTCAGTTTTTCTTCCCCGCTTAACACCCAAGCGGTTTACAGTAGAAAACATACATATTCATAGCATACTCGAACTTACAACACGTACATCTTATCCTATATTTCCATATAATATATGGT
Organism: Geotrypetes seraphini; assembly: GCF_902459505.1. Classification (NCBI taxonomy): domain Eukaryota; kingdom Metazoa; phylum Chordata; class Amphibia; order Gymnophiona; family Dermophiidae; genus Geotrypetes; species Geotrypetes seraphini. The sequence goes on along the minus strand of NC_047084.1, from coordinate 327,464,262 downwards.
ACAAGTGGATCGGTTTCTCACTCTGTCATAAATGACAAAGACTAGGGGGACACTCGATAAAATTACAGGGAAATACTTTTAAAACCAATTGGAGGAAATTTTTTTTCACTCAGAAACTAGTTAAGCTCTGGAACGCATTGCCAGAGGATGTGGTAAGAGCGGATAGCGTAGCTAGTTTTAAGAAAGGTTTGGACAAGTTCCTGGAGGAAAAGTCCATAGTCTGTCAACACCGGTTACAGAATCCATCCCCTCCCACCCCAGCAACAATAGCCAATCTCTCCTGCTGCAATCCATACCCTCTCCGAATTGGTTTGGGAAAGAAGGAGCCCAACTCCTCCTGTCCGGTGACCCCTCCCCCGTGACAAGATCTGGGCAGGAGGGAGCCCTGTCCCCCCCTGCCCGGTGACCCCCTACCTCTACTAAGATATGGGCAGGAGGGATCCTAGGCCCTCCTGCCTCAACACAGCCCCTCATGACTGCCCCCCTGAACCCCCAATCGGCCCACCGAACCACCCCCCCAGCCACCGACCCATGACACCCCCCACCAATCCCATGACAGCCCACCCCGACACCCCCCTTTTACCTTAGAAAAGTTGCCAGATGGACGGGTCCCAAGCCCATCTGTCCGGCAGGCCTGCCATCCGCAGAATGGCTGGCCTTAGAGCCTGATTGGCCCAGGCAGCTCAAGCCCTGCCCACAGATTGGGCCTTAGGTACCTGGGCCAACCGGAATTGGCCCAGTTGCCTTAGGCCCCTCCTGTTGTGGGGGTGAGATGTGTGTGTGGTCTCTGGGCAGGAGGGGTTGGGCTCCCTCCTGTCCCGATCTTGTTGCGGGGAAGGGATGAGGGGTCAATGGGCAAGAGGGGTTGGGCTCCCTCCTGCCCAAATCAGATTGGGCAGGTGCGGGGCTGTGTCGGGGCAGGAGTGGTTGGGCTCCCTCCTGCCCAATCCAGTCGGGGGGTGGGGGGGTGGATCGTGGCAGGAGAGACTGGCTATCTCTCCTGCCGTGATAGTGATCTGAAGTGCCGCAGTTGGCGGCACTTCGGGATCGTTATCACGGCAGGGGAAATGAGCCATCTCTTCTGCCGCGAGCATTGCGGTAGAGGGTAGGCAGGTTGCCGGGGCTGCTGAGCTGATCGCAGCAGCCATGATCAGCTCAACGGCCTCTTTTTTGGCACTTATACGTGTTTTGACTTGGTCTAAGTCAAAACGTATAAGTGCCGACTAGGCAACCTATCAAAAGTTTCGGTCATACCTGTTGTACGACATATATACTATATAAAACTACCTTGATATTTGATATGGCAGTATATCAAATTTTTAATAAACCTGAAGCCTGTGTCAGCAGGAGGGATTGGGCATCTCTCCTGCTGGTGATGTACGGGGGTGGGTGGGGGTTGGCAGGAGGGACTGGGCATCCATCCTGATTCCGATCATGAGGGGAGGGGGGGTTAATGGAGTGTCGGCAGGAGGAACTGGCCATCCCTCCTGGTGTGATCTTTCGGGGGGGGGGGTGTTCAGGCAGGAGAGATTGGTCATCTTGCCTGCCGTGATCGTTGGGGGAGGGGGGTTTCTGGCAGGAGAGATTGGGCATCCCTCCTGCCACGCAATGTTCGGGGGGAGGGGTTTCTTCAGGTGGATTGGGCATCCCTCCTACCGATAGTATTCTTGGTGTGGGGTGGGGACGGGTTGCTGCTAAACTTATCACGGCAGGGAGATCCCTTGCGGCAATAAGCTCAGCGGCAATCCGATTCTTTAACTAGTGTCTGCAACATGGATGTCGGTTAGAGAATTGGGTTCTTTTAGGCAGGCTTAGGCTCAATTCTGTATAGGATGCCCATGCGTGATTCTCTGAGACCGCGCATCCTATACAGAATCCGGGCCTCAATCTCCAAAGCTGTGCATCATGTTGTTTATTGTAACCCTTGTGGTTACCAGAGAATAGAGCTCTTATCAGATGTCAAGTTGCTTTAGAAAATAAGATTTGCCATTATTGGGACAGAGTAAAGATCCATGAAGCCCAATATCCTGTTTCCAACAGTAGCCAACCCAGGTCACAAGTACCTAGCAAAATCACTGGAGTCTTCGATTCCGTTGTCCTATGAGGTGGTAATCTGTGGGACATTGTTGTCAACTAAACCTCCATTAGAAAGGTATAAATGCAGACTCTTTATTATTATGACTGGGATAGCCATGCAAATGGTTACTAAGATCTGGAAAAATTAATAACATAAACATAAATTTTCCCACCAAAAGGAGTAATTAATTTTGGTGGGAAAATTTATGTTTATGTTATTAATATGAAAAAATGAACTCGGAAATATCGGGTCATAATAAATTATTTAAATTAACATGGGGTCCACTGATGAATTTTGTTAATTCTGATTAGTTAGATTATGCCTTTATTTTCCTTTTTTTATTTGCACATCCAGGAACGAAGGGAGGGGAGGTAATTTATTTTGTAATACTCATTGAACGAATACAAGTGCTGTTTATGTATAATTTAAAGCACTTTGTCTTTGTTCTCAAATTATGGAGGAAGAGAGGGAAGGGGGGTGAAAAAATTTTGTAGTATTCTTTGATCGATTGTAAGTGCTGTCTATGATGTTAATTGTATGTATATTTTATTGCACTGTTTATTGCACTGTTTATTGCACTGTTTATTGAAAATTAATAAAGCCTTATTAACCCCCCCCCCCACCCCCACAAAATCACAAGGAATAAAACAGATTTTATGCTATTTATCCTAGGAAAGAGGAGTGGATTTCCCAAAGTCCATCTTAATAATGGCTTATGGGCTTTTGTTTTAAGAAATTAGCCAAACTTTTTAAAAACCCTGCTAAGTTAACTGCTTTCAGCATAGTCTCCGGCAATGAATTCCAGAGTTTAAATAAGCACTGAGTGAAGAAATATTTTCTCTGGTTTGTTTTAAATGTAGCTTCATCGTATGCCCCCTGGTCCAAGTATTTTTGGAAAGCATAAACACGTGATTCACATCTACCCATTCTATTCCACTCTTTATATCCACTCCCCGAGCAGTCTCTTCTCCAGGCTAAAGTGCCCAAGCCGTTTTAGCCTTTCCTCTTAGGAAAGTCATCTCATCCCTTTTATCATTTTGTCGCCTTTTTCTGTACCTTTTCTTATTCAACTATGCGCTCCTTTTACTAAGGTGCGCTCACATTTTTAGCGCATGCAAACCAAACGCTAACTGAAAAATACTAATGCAAGCTCTATGGAGGCGTTAGCGTTTAGCATGTGCGCTAAAACCGCTAGCGCACCTTAGTAAAGAGCACGTTCCCGGATTTAAAAGCAAACTAGATGCACATCTCCTTATGAGGTGAATAGGATTAGAAACATAGAAAAAAGCAGCAGAAAAGGGCTATAGCCCACCAAGTCTGCCCATTCCAAGTATCCCCTCCCCTGAATTTACTCCCTTAAAGATCCACTCTTTCGGTGAAGAAGTACTTCCTGGAGTCGCCATGAAACTTCCCTCCCCTGATTTTCAGCGGATGCCCTCTGGTGGTTGAGGGTCCCATGAGCCAGAAGAGATCATCTTCTGACTCGATGCGTCGCGTGATATACTTATATGTTTCAATCATATCTCCCCGTTCTCTTCTTTCCTCAAGTGAGTACAGCCGCAATTTTTTAAATCTTTCTTCATACGTGAGATCCTTGAGCCCCAAGACCATCCTGGTGGCCGTTCGCTGAACCGACTCGATCCTCAGCACGTCCTTTCGGTAGTGTGGTCTCCAAAACTGAACACAGTACTCCAAGTGAGGCCTCACCATGGCTCTGTACAACGGCATCATAACTTCAGGTCTCCTGCTGACGAAACCTCTGCGGATACACCCCATCATAAACTTAATTATCATGACCATATCAGTAGCATTGTGAAAACTACCTTTTACAGATTGCGAAAAATTCATTCTATTTCTAAATTTCTCTGTCCTAAAGCACTTAATATACTTATTCATTCTCTGGTGATATCTAAAATCGATTATTGTAATTCCCTATTTAAAGGAATTGCTTTACAAGAAATAAAACGACTACAAATTATTCAGAATGCATCAATTAAATTAATAACTAAATCCAAAAAGTTTGATCATGTAACACCGCTCCTCAAAAAGGCTCATTGGCTTCCTGTTATATATAGAATTACTCATAAATTATGTACAGTTATTTTTAAAACCTTATATAATAAGACCCCAGCATTTTTATTTAGATTACTTATCCCTTATTCTGCAAAGAGAACCTTACGATCTAGCGAACAAAATCTTTTATCCATTCCATCTCTTTTTTTTTTAAGTTCAATAAGTTTTATTGAGTTTCAATAAGAAGTACAAATGCAAAAGCAATAATAAGAAAGAACAATGTGAAAAATGAACATAGAAGTGCATACACAAAGTACAATAGCACAGTATTCAGCCTCAAGATGAGAATGGTATTTCAATCATACAGACAAATCTTAATAACCCAATATAATAAAGAAATCAATAAAATCAGAGCACAGAAGGGAGGGAGATATCTAACAATAGTTGCCAATTACGTTCAAATGAATGTAATGTTTTAGATTTAAAGGCAGAAACTGAAAAAACCCGAGAAAATGGGAGCTGCAAAAATCGAAGAACTAGAAAAACTCCCAAACCCCAAGATCAACACTGTAATCGGGGGTAGAGACCACTACACAAAGAGAGGAGAAGGAACTAACATGTTCCACTATCAATAACCTTAAGAAAATTAACTCAAAATTATAAAGAGAGCCCTCAGTCACACAGCCACCTCCCACAGGAGGCAAAGGCTGTCACTGGCTTACACCAACAGGTGTCAACTGTGAAACATCCTAGGGCTCTCTAGTGAAATTTAGTGCAAAATAACACAAACAGTGCTTAAAGTGCTTTTATATGTTAAATTGTTAATCTCCCACTCGACTGTGGTGATACGCTGATTGCCCTTTTGAAGAAGCTAAGTACCTTCATTCTTTTTTGCTGGTTGAAATTGGACACTTGTTTTTTCTAACCCCCCTGTATCAGGGGTAGAGACTACCCACATCGAGTGGGAGATTAACAATTTAACATATAAAAGCACTTTAAGCACTGTTTGTGTTATTTTGCACTAAATTTCACTAGAGAGCCCTAGGATGTTTCACAGTTGACACCTGTTGGTGTAAGCCAGTGACAGCCTTTGCCTCCTGTGGGAGGTGGCTGTGTGACTGAGGGCTCTCTTTATAATTTTGAGTTAATTTTCTTAAGGTTATTGATAGTGGAACATGTTAGTTCCTTCTCCTCTCTTTGTGTAGTGGTCTCTACCCCCGATTACAGTGTTGATCTTGGGGTTTGGGAGTTTTTCTAGTTCTTAGATTTAAAGGCAGCAGCCCTCTCATATTTTGCAGTGACACAGACCATGTTCCACCACATATTGTACGATACAGCAGAGACATTTTTCCAATTTTGAAGTACCAGCTTAATACCCAATTGTAACAGTAAGTTAAAGAGTTTCGAATCAGTTTCCAAGACTACACTAGTAAGGACATGAGATCCCAGTATAGCAATAGCAGGTGTAAAAGGAACACTAAAACCAAACGTCTCACATATAGTTTTCCAGATTGATTGCCAGAAGAGAGATATCTGAGGACAGTAAAAGAGCTGGTGGAGGAAAGTACCTTTGTCCTTTTTGCAGGACCAGCAAGCTCCAGATTCTGATGATTTGAAGTGAGATAATTTATGTGGAGTCCATATAGCTCTATGCAGCACAAAGTACATTGTTTGTTTCAAAGAGGAAGAACAAGATGAGCGTAGCAATGAAACCCATATACATTTCCAAGCTTCCTCTAGGGGAGAGATCTGTAAGTCAAATTCCCAAGTGTGTTCAGTTCCAAGTGGATGACGATGAGTTTTGTCTTGCAGCCATTTGTACCATTTGGAGGCAGATCCTTTAACAGCATGAAATTGACTGAGAACAGGTAAGAGTCCAGGAGTATCCAAGGTAAGGGCAGACGTACGCATATGTGAGGACAAACAATGGACCAGTTGTATCCATTTAAAATGGTGCGAATTGCCAAGGTGATACCGTTGCTGCAATTGGGAAAAAGACAACCAGGATGAGTCATCCCTTAAGTCCCGAACAGTCCATATTCCTGCATCCTGCCACTCTGACCATTGGATGGATCTATTGTGGATTTTGAAGTTATCATTATTCCAAATCGGAACACTCATTGTGGAAATCCAAGGAAGAAGTAGGTTGTCTTCAAACAAACCAACAACTGATTTAGCACTTTGAAACAGAGGATTAGCATTTTTAGACAAGCGTTGGAATGGCAAAAGATGTAGTGGTTGGTTCAAGTGGTGGTTTTGTTCCCAAGAGAGCCAGAGAGGAGTATATGCATTGTCCGAAGGTAAGAACCAGTAGGAAGTTTGCTGCATAATAAAAGCCGCATGATATGAATGAAGGTCCGGGAAGTTAACACCACCTTTTTCTTTGCTTGCTTTCAATTTAGCTAGTGCTATTCTCGGTGGTTTGGAGCACCAGAGGAAAGCTACAAGTAATTTTTCAATAGTAGTGTAAAAAGTGTCTGGAAACAAGACAGGAATCATATTCAGGAAGTATAGGATCTTAGGAGAGATCATCATCTTAATCGTGCTGAGGCGGCCCCACCAGGTAAGACGTAAAGGTGACCATCGTGACAGTAGATCTTTAACCATAGCTGTTATTTTATCAATATTAATCAGTAAGGTTTCATGCACAGTAGGCGCAAAATATATTCCCAAGTATTTCAAGACGTTATCAGACCAGGCAAAGTCAAGAGGTTGCATGGAGAATTTAACTTCAGGATGACTTAGAGGCATAATTTCAGATTTAGTGCGGTTAAGTTTGTAGCCAGAAACTTTAGAGTAATCAGCGATCGTAGTGAGAACATGTGACAGAGACTCAGGAGTAGTGTATAGCAAGATATCATCAGCATATGCCGAATATTTAACATTGATCTTACCATTGGAGATGCCACAAATATTGGTGTTATGTTTAATGTGCAATAGAAGAGGTTCTAAGGCTATGTTAAATAGCAGGGGAGACAAGGGACAGCCTTGACGAGTACCACGACTGGGATGAAATGGATATGAAAGCTGATTATTGATTTGTATCCGAGTGGAGGGTGAAGAGTAGAGGACACCAATCATATTAATCGCAGGGTCTGTGAAGCCAAAGCGCTGGAGAGCAGAGAATAAAAAGGTCCATTCAACTCTGTCAAACGCCTTTTCAGCGTCGAGGCCAATAGCAAGATGATGGCTATCTTGATCCTCCATTCTTCTAAGGATGTTGAAGAAAAGTCTTGAGTTGTCATGAGAAAGGCGACCCTGCATGAAACCTGTCTGCTCGGTGGCAATCAGTCGCGGTAGGAGCAATTGCAAGCGACCCGCTAATATTTTAGCGTACAATTTAGCGTCGACATTTATCATGGATAGGGGTCTGTAGCTTTGCACCAGTGACTTATCTTTACCAGGCTTTGGAAGCACCACGATCACAGCTTCCGTGAAAGAGCCCTTAGCCGTCCTGGTTTGAATCATATGAGCAAATAGACCCTGTAATAGCGGTAGAAAGAGAGATTGAAAGGTGTTGTACAATTCTACAGGAAGGCCATCAGGGCCGGGTGTTTTCTTCTTAGCCATACTCTGTAGAGCTATAGCAATCTCAGATTCAGTGATAGGAGAACAAAAAAGTTCATTGTCATCCAGATTAATGGATGGGCAGACCATATTTTCCAAAAAAGACTTGATATCTGCAGGTGTCGGAGTTTGTGAGGTATATAATTCTTGATAGTATTCATGAAAGCGAGACAGTATATCCGATCTAGAAGTAAGAACATCTCCATTTTTTGATTTTATAGAAGTTATGAAGGACCTCTCTTTTTGAGATTTTAAGTAGTTGGCTAAGAGATGACCAGCAGTATCATGTTCCGCATAGTATGTTGCTTCTTTCACAAATAAGGCCTTCCCTGCAGTAGTGGCCAGGAGGCAGTTATATTGAAGTCGAAGTTTACAAAGTTGTTCATAAAGAGCTGCATCGGACGGGTTCTTGCAGAAAAGTGACTCCAAAGAAGCAATCCGGCTCTCCAACTCAGCACGACACTTTGCAGTTTCTTTGTTCTTCTTGGATTTGAATGAGATAATGATCCCTCGCAAGAATGCTTTGAGCGCATCCCAGAAGTTGAACCAATTGGTGTGTTCTACAGTGTTGAATTGAAGAAATTCTTGCATAGATGTTGTAAAGTAAGTAATAAAATCAGGATCATCAAGTAGGGTGGTGTCAAATCTCCAGCATGGTTTTGCAGAGTAGGGATCCATTATTTGAAGATCTATGCTAATCATAGCATGATCAGATACAAGGATAGAGTAGATATCTGCTTTGGTAACACTTGATAAAAGGGATGGAGAAGTCAAAAAATAATCAATTCTTGAAAAAGAAGAATGAGGCGAAGAGAAAAAAGAAAATTTACTTTCATCTGGATGCAGGGTTCTCCAAGGATCACAAATATTCAGATGTTGGATGATATCGTTCAGAGCCTGCCAAGCTTTAGAAGGCCTGTGTGGAGCAAGGGATTGTCTATCCATTAGGGGATCTAGGGTGAGATTGAAATCCCCTCCAAGGATATAAGGGGTATTCCCCAAAGCAGAGATGGAGTTAGCCAAACTGTGGAAAAACTCAGGGCAGTCTTTATTGGGGGCATATATATTGAACATAGCCAGAGAAGTGTGTTGATGAGATAGTATAATCTTCACCCATCTGCCTTCTGAATCGCAAGACTGATCTGTTATTATAAAATCAGGATGTTTTCTAACTAGGATGATAACTCCATTTTTCCTATCTAGTGCAGGTGAAAATATTGGGGGATGGGCCCAGGCACATGAGATTTTAGAAGCTTCCGTAGCACCTAGGTGCGTTTCTTGTAGAAGGGCCACATCTGGGTGGAATTGGGTTATATACTGAAGAATTTTGATCTGTTTCAAAGGATTAAGTAAACCTTTCACATTAAGTGATATGCATTTGATAGGCATAAAAGCAGTGAATTATGATGAGAAAACATACTGTGCATATACATATTGAACAAATAACACCTCTATGTTGCATCCATTCCTCATGCAGAAAAAAAACCTCTCTGCAAGAGGAAAAAAACATTGGGTCAGTAAACAATGAAAGAGCAACAGGCATGAATGAGCAACAGCAAAACAACTGCATATAATGCAATATTCTCATATTTACACAGATATAAGAAGGAGTGATTGTTAATATAAGAAAGAAGGAAGAATAAAGAGGAGTCAAAAAGAGATTAACACAAAAAATGAAGAGTTGAGTAGTATATAAAGAATGAAGACAATAGATGTTACCTGTTTTGTTTTTATTTCAAATAAAAAGAAAAAAAAGGATGAAAGGAGCAAGAGACATATCACCGATAGCAAGGTGTTGAAGAGAAGAAGAAGCATAATAATGCTGTAATGAGAAGAAGGTTAAGCATGAGAGTAGGCATTGAATTATACAAGTACAGGCTAGAAAGTTAAGGACAGGGCATAGAGGGAGTGAGCAGAGTAACAGGCAGGAAGGAAGAATAAATGAGAGCAAGCAGTAGCTAGCCTGCAAGAGACAATAATACAGAACTGAAGGCTTAATAGAGAAAGCAGCGCTAAGCTCAGTTGATTTTATATAGGAAAAGAAAACAAGTGACAGTGATATGAAAGGAGATGTGAAGAGACATAATATATCCAGTCAGGCATTGTATGATATTTCAAATCTATTGGTGTTAACACAATCAAGTAGCATCAATGGTGCTGGGTGAAACAGACTCTAAATAGTCTCCTAGTTGATTAGGGTCAGTAAAATCTTTAGTACGGTTCTGCAGGGTGACCCTCAAGCGTGCAGGGTAAAACATCCCAAATCGAGCATTGAGTGCTTTAAGGCGAGGACGGTATTCAAGGAGCTGTTTCCTCAAACGAGCAGAGTTCTTACTCAAGTCGGGAAGGAACATTAAGCTTTTACCCTCAAATTTCAGTGGTGCCTTCAGTTTAGCCTTCTGCATTATTTCAATAGTTTGATTGAAGCGAAGGAGACTCAGTATAATTGGTCTGGGAAAATTCTCACGTGGCACATGTTGGGAGCTGATGCGGTGCGCTGCTTCGATTTCAAACGGCTGAGAAAAGGTGATATCAAGTAAAGCAGGGATGGTATCTTGTATAAATTTGATTAGATTCTGTCCCTCCCGACCCTCCGGGATTCCGAGGATACGCACGTTCCGTTTGCGGGCCCTGTCGTTCGCATCATCCAGATCTCGCTCAAGCTGAGACACGCGCTTAAAATGGCGCTGGAGATCTTTGATATTTTCGTCGGCAGTACGCTGCTTCAGTTCAAGAGTTTCTACTCTAGTTCTGAAGTGCAGAATATCATTTTTCATAGTTGAAACGTCTTGTTTGATGTCTTCTATGTTAGTATTCGTTTCGGAAAGTAAATCTTTCAAAGCACGCACTTCTTCAAGTAACAGGGACAGAGAGGGGTCTTCCGGCTTAGAGGCCTGCAGCTTGGAGGGTGAAGGGGGGTCGGTCTTCGTTCGTTTGCCACCCTTAGAAGCAGACATGATTCAATACGATAAAAAAAATTTTTATCACTGACCCGAGTCCAACAGAAGGTAAGGGTAATAAGGAGACACCCGATTATGGCAGGAGGCTGTGTAAAAAAACGGGTTTTAATGCAGAATGTCGCCGGAGCTCGAATTCAAGCTGCCATTCCTTCAGGTGCTCACTAGCGCCCCCCTATCCATTCCATCTCTTAAAATTATTAATACAAGGAGACAATTTATCTTCTCTTGTACAGCACCGCAGACATGGAACGCCCTCCCTATGTTTTTACGGGAGGAGAAAGAGTTTGTAAAATTTAAAAACGAGTTAAAAACTTTCCTTTTTAGAGATGCATTTGCAAGTTGATCTTTTATCTTATTGCTTTGTTTATTTTATTCCCCCTAAATGTCTTATTATCCTGTTGTATTTTCCTTTGATGTCTCTTCTTTTCTTTACAAATTGTATTTCATCCCTCCTTACCTTGTGTTTAACAATGTTAATTTTTAGCACATTAAGTTTTATTTATTAATTGTATGGACTGTTTTGTTACCCTACATATGTAACTTTTTAAATGTACACCGCTTAGAAACTTGGTTTAAGCGGTTAATCAAGTCATCTAATAAACTTGAAACTTGATTTGTCTTGCCCTGGAGGAAGCCTTCTCCACTTGATTGGCAACCTTCATGTCCTCACTAATGATCACCCCTAGGTCGCGTTCCGCCGTGGTCCTAACCAAGGTCTCACCATTTAGTACACCTGGCTGGGCCTCCGTGTGTGCGGCTCGCCGGATTTGATGGACTGATGGTCTGATCCGGAGATGGCAGTTCTTATGTTCTTATATCTTTTTCGAGATGTGACAACCAGCTGCACCATGGACTGATATAAGGGCGTTATAACATTCTCATATTTGTTTTCCATTCCTTTCCCCGCTTAGGTATAAATGGGGTATAAGTTTATAAATAAATAAAATAAAATTCTAACATTCTCCTTGCTTTCTCAGCCGCTACTGCGCACTGAGCTGAGGGTTTCAATGTATCCTCAACGATGACACCTAGATCCTTTTCCTGGGCAGTGACTCCTAACGTGGAACCCTGCATCACTTAGCTATAGTTCAGGTTTCTCTTTCCTACATGCCTCACTTTGCACTTGCTCACATTAAGGTCTCCTTTTACTAAGCTGTGATAGTGTTTTTAGTGCGCGCAGAATTTTAGCGTGCACTAAACTCGAGCTATGCGGCTAGAACTAACGCCAGCTCAATGCTGGCGTTAGCGTCTAGCACGCGCGGCACTAAAACCACTATCGCAGCTTAGTAAAAGGAGCCCTAAACCTTGTCTTCCATTTTGATGCCCAGTCTCCCAGTCTCAAAAAGTCTTCTTACAATTTTTCACAATCCTCTTGCGATTTAACAACTTTGTGTCATCAGCAAATTTATGCTGGGTTTTACTAAATGGCGGTAGAGGTTTTTACCACGGGCCGGCGAGGTAAATGCTCCTATGAGCGTCGGAGTATTTACCTTGCCGGCCTGTGGTAGAAACCTCCACCACCATTTAGTAAAAGGAGCCCTTAATTATTTCACTAGTTACCGTATTCTCATCCCTAGATCATTGATAGATATTCTAAAAAACAGCAGACCCACCACAGACCCCTAGGAAACCCTACTATTTACTCTTCTCCATTGAGAATATTAACCATTTAACCTTACTCTGTTTTCTATCTTATAACCAGTTCTTAATCCATAATAAGTCATTACCTTCTATCTCGTTACTTTCTGATTTCCTCAGAAGTCTTTCACAAGGTACTCTCAAATGCCTTTATAAAATCTAGATGCATAATATTGACTAGCTCACCTTTATTCACCGCTTTGAAGAAATGCAGTAGATTAGTGAGGCAAGATTTCTCTTGACTAAATCCATGTTGGCTTTGTCTCATTAATCTATGCTAATATATATGCTCTGTAATTTTGTTCTTTATAGTAATCTCTACCATTTTGCACAGCACTGATGTCAGTCAACTGGGTGGCTATAGCATTATGAAATCTTCCTCCCAATATGCGGCGGCTTCCAAAAAAACAAATAGGATGCTAGGAATTATTAAATAAGGGATGGTTAACAAGACTAAGGGCTCCTTTTACAAAGCTGCGCTAGGGTTTTCAGCGCACGCTTAGCACATGCTAAATTGCCGCATGCGCTAGATGCTAATGCCAGCATTGAGCTGGCGTTAGTTTTAGCCGCGTAGCATGGGTTTAGCGCACGCTAAAATTCAGCGTGTGCTAAAAACGCTATTGCAGCTTAGTAAGAATGTTATAATGCCCCTGTATCGCGCCATGGTGTGACCTCATCTGGAGTATTGCATTCACTTCTGGTCTCCTTATTAGAGAATGACATGGTGACAAAATTCATCACCGTTACCAGACGTCCGGGAAAACTCAGTGGGGATGGTTGAGAAAAAGGTAGAGTGAATTAAGATTAAATCCTTAGTTCCTAAATAATCCCATGTCATTTTCTAGTGTCTATTTCAACCTCGGTCCTTCTACACCAGCATTCTTCAAAGCTCTACTCCTTATCTCAAGAAAGATATAGTGGTGCTAGAAAAGGTTCAAAGAAGAGCGACCAAGATGGTAAAGGGGATGGGGGATGGAACTCCTCTCGTATGAGGAAAGACTAAAACAGTGAGGGCTCTTCAGCTTGGAAAAGAGATGGCTGAGGGGAGATATGATTGAAGTCTACAAAATCCTTAGTGGAGTAGAACAGGTACAAGTGGATCGATTTTTCGCTCCGTTAAAAATTACAAAGACTAAGGGGACACTCGATGATGTTACAGGGAAATACTCTTAAAACCAATTGGAGGAAATTTTTTTAAACTCAGAAAATAGTTAAGCTCTGAATGTGGTAAGAGCGGATAGCGTTTTAAGAAAAGTTTAGACAAGTTCCTGGAGGAAAAGCCCATAGTCTGTTATTGAGAAAGGCATGGGGGAAGCCACTGCTTGCCCTGTATTGGTACGGAACACAATTCCGGAAGAAACTGCCACTAACCTAAACTAGAAAAATACAAAAAGGCAGAAATAGTCAAAGAGTTCAGGGAGTAGCCGCTCAAGGTCAATTACCTGCACACACAACGCAAATGTGCATCAAACTAAGTTGAAAAGTAGTGTATAAGGTGCCCTCAGTGTGAGGGAGCAGCGACGGGAGACAAAGCTCCAATGCTTCACAGAATCAGGTAAAGGTAATATACCTCCACCCAAAGAGTTCTGAAGCTCTATTCCCAGGAGCCCTCTTTTATAGGACTCTGACAGCTCTGGCCCACCTTGATGCATGTTACATTTCACATTTTCATTGGTTAATCATATTTATTATCTCATTTATTAATCTAATGATTGGCTATGAGTGATACTGTGTTACTACACCCCTTATGATTTCTTAATTCTACCCTGATTTCCCGTAAATGTCCTGTTAATATACCAAGCCCCGCCTCCGAGCACCTAGCCTAATGTTTTTTAGCTCTGTGGTTAGTTTTTACTTCCTTAAATCCCTTGTTCTTACGCTGCACAGCCCAGTTTCTTGATGAATTTCTTACATCAATTTCTGTGTCTTCCTTTCCAGCTGTTTTGTGGTTGACCTTTCCTTCAAGAAAGCAGAAGTGTCTTTCAGAGCTGACAGTTTGTTAGAGTTTGTTAGTCAGAGTCCATTTTTTTTTTTACTTTTTCAGCATTCATTTTAGGCTCCATCCGTATTGGCCTGTTTCTGCTTAAATGGGGGAAATTTCAGGGGTCTTCACCTGGTCTCTTCTATACAGGACTTCTATACCCTTCCTCACCAGCTCCCTTTTTGTTTCTCACCTCTCCCTCTTCCTGTGCGACTGTTACTGGAATGCTTTCATGTTTCACTTACATATACAGATATTTGTCAACATTTGCTTATTACCACAATCATGTAAAAATGAACAACTGATTATCATACTTCTAAATATAACATATATGTGTGTATATGTGTATTTCAATTCATGTACATAAGAGCTGCCATACTGGGACAGACCAAAGGTCTTCAAGCCCAGTATCCTGTTTCTAACAGTGACCAACCAAGGTCACAAGTACATGGCGAGATCCCAAGGAATAAAATAAATGGTATGCTGCTTATCCTAGGAATAAGCAGTGGATTTCCCCAAGTCCAACTTTATAATAGCTTATGGACTTTTCTTTTAAAGGGGATAAGATTTGTATACCACCTTTCCTGTGTGGTTTACATAATTTGGACTGGTACATGTTTTGTACTTGTGGAGTATTAAGTGACTTGCCTAGAACAGGGGTAGGCAATTCCGGTCCTAGAGAGCCGGAACCAGGTCAGGTTTTCAGGATATCCACAATAAATATGCATGAGATAGATTTGCATCTCAAGGAGGCAGTGCATGGAAATCCATCTCATACATATTCATTGTGGAGATCCTGAAAACCTGACCTGGCTCTGGCTCTCGAGGACCGGAATTGCCTACCCCTGGCCTAGAGTAACGAGGAGCTGCAGTGGGAACTGAACTGACAGCCTCAGCATGCTAAAGTAACTGCTCTAACCACTAGGCCACTCCTCCAAACCTTTTTTCGGGATGCTACCAGCTTACCTTGCCTCTCAGTTCACCCTAAATTGTTCTAATAAGAGCACCCGCAGAATGAATCTATTTAATTATCCCTCCCTGAAATCATGTCAATACAAGAAGTTTTTTGATAGAATGTTATCATTCCAGGCAGCTAAACTGAACATATGGCTTGGAAAACCCATACTTGAGGCTACTTCTTACCTTGACTTTAGAAAATTAATGAAGACACGTTTGTTTGACAAGTTCTAATCTCTAATAATGTTCCTCCTACCTCATTATCAATTCCCAACAGCCGTCCACTTCCTACTTACGCCACTGTTCCAACTTTTAGATTTTAGATTTAACTGATGCCCTTCCAATTGTAATTGTATTTCAGAATGAATGTTTTTTTTACCTTGTTTCAGATTAAACGTTTCTACCTTGTATCAGATTACCTGTTCTTACCTTATATCTCAATCACTGACTGCATGTATCTCTGTTGTAAACTGCTTAGAACTTCTGGTATAGTGGCATATAAGAAATAAAATTATTATTATTATTATTATTATTTAAACCTTGCTAAGTTAACTGCTTTCACCACATTCTCCAGCAACAAATTCCAGAGTTTAATTACACACTGAGTGGAGGGGGATAAATGTATACTGGCTCTCACCTAAACTCCAGTAACCCCTTTTTCATGTGGCCAGAGCATGACCAAGGGTAAGTGTGGTTACTAGATAGTCCCGGTGTACCATTTCTGAACCCTGAGGGAGCCGGAGAGTTCCACAAGATTAGGGGGCCCTAGGTCCTGGAGTAAGCAAAGTTTCTAGAAGTGACTGGGAGTGACCAAAGTATCTGAAAGTGACCAGTTTGGTCAGTCACATATTGTCAGATTAGGTATCTCTGGGCTTACTTAAGAAACATGAAGGCAGATAAAGGCCAAATGGCCCATCCAGTCTGCCCATCCGCAGTAACCGTTATCTCTTCCTCTCTCTAAGAGATCCCATGTGACTGTTCCAGGCTTTCTTGAATTCAGACACAGTCTCTATCTCCACCACTTCTTCCAGGAGACTGTTCCATGCATCTACCACTCTTTCTGTAAAAAAGTATTTCCGTACATTACTCCTGAGCTTATCACCTCTTAACCTCATCCTATGCCCTCTCATTCCAGAGCTTCCTTTCAACGAAAGTGATTCGGCTTTATCTTAGTTATGCTCTTATCTCTCTGATAGAAGTTTTTGAGTCCACTGGTATGATATGATTTCTTCTCATAATATTTCCTGTGGGGTCCCTCCTTGCTTTGCTAATTCACTCTTTCAATATTCACTTCTACTTTTATGCAGATGATATTCAGTTGCTCTTTCCTCTTTGTCCAAAAACATCTGAGGTTATTTTTGAGATTTTATGCATTCTGCACAAAATTGCCCGTTGGTCATCTATGAATGGACTAAAATGAAATGCTTCTAAAACTGCAGTTGTTCTTCTTTCTCTTCAGTTCTCCCTGCATTACCTACTATTTTACAGTAGGTCAGTGCCACTTTAATTCTGTAAAATTTCTGGCGGTTACTCTGGATAGTTAGCTAACTTTTTCTTCTCAGGTTTCATTGTTGGTTAAAAGATCATTTTCTGTCTTGAGGCAAATTTGTTCTGCTTGTTCTCTTTTTGACATATCTTTTCTCCATCTGCGGTACTCTCCCATCTTGATTGCTCTAATTCTGTTCTTTCATGTATTCCACAATATCAGTTATGTCAGCTTCAGGTTATTCAAAATGCATCTCTAAAATTGCTCTACGGGACCATGAAATTTGATACTGTGATATCCTAGTTTCTTGCAGCACTGGTTGCTGATTAGTTTTCATTTCTCATTTAAACTTCTAATTATATCATTTCATGTTATTCACTCAGGTTCTCCATCATTTGTGCATACATATCTTATTCCCTATCAAACATCACATGCCTTGTATTCTGCTAATCAACATCTTCTGCTTGTTTCTTCCTTTCTTCAGATTTGTTCTCGTTGCGTTGTTCTGCTTTAAGGGCTGACATATAGAACTCCGGCAACCTGGTGAAAAATGCATTATGAGTGTTTACTTTACCTAGGGATACCAAATTTTACTCCTGTAAAATCTGGACCCCATAGCCACACCTCCAGGCCCGCCCAGTTCCACCCAGCCTAGTCCCATTACGCCCAAGTCATGACTCGTTCCAGCCTCAACTCCCAATTCTGCCCCCCCTCAACCTGTTTTTGTTCTCGGGACCGCATCGGGAGGGCATATGAGCATGCGCGCAGGCAATGCAATGACATCACATGCATGCGCAGATGCCGTCCTGAAGTGAACCTGAGGTGTAAGCTTTTCAAAACCCGGGTTACAAGACTAAGAATGTTATAATGCCTCTGTATCACTCCATGGTGTGACCTCACCTGGCGTATTGTGTTCAGTTCCAGTCTCCTTATCTCAAGAAAGATATAGCGGCACTAGAAGAGTGACCAAGATGATAAAGGGGCTGGAACTCCTCTCATATGAGGAAAGACTACAAAGGTTAGGGCTCTTCAGCTTGGAAAAGAGATGGCTGAGGGGAGATATGATTGAAGTCTACAAAATCCTGAGTGGAGTAGAACGGGTACAAGCGGATCGATTTTTCACTCCGTTACAGAGCAATACTTTTAAAACCAATAGGAGGAAATATTTTTTTCATTCAGAAAATAGTTAAGCTTTGGAACGCATTGCCAGGGGTTGTGCTACGAGTGGATAGCGTAGCTGGTTTAAAGAAAGGTTTCGACAAAGTCCATAGTCTGTTATTGAGAAAGACATGGGGAAAGCCATTGCTTGCCTTGGATCGGTAGCATGGAATGTTGCTACTGTTTGGGTTTTTGCCAGGTACTAGTGACCTGGATTGGCAGCCGTGAAAACCGGCTATTGGGCTTGATGGACCATTGGTCTGACTCAGTAAGGCTATTCTTATGTTCTCTGAAGAAGTAAGCAGCAGCATGGGCAAAAAAATCCCCAAAACAAAGCAAACCTTCCAGCTGCACCTGATTAGGGTTACCATACATCCAAAAAAACCCCCCGGATATGTCCTCTTTTTAGAGAACTGTCCGGGTGCCCGAAGGAATTTCCAAAACCTGGCAATTTGTCTGGGATTTGTGCATGTGTGGCCATTACCATGATGGCATCATACGCATTGTCACAAGCCCAGCACTACAGCTAGCCTTGTTCTAGATAAAAAGCCTAGAAACATAGCCCTGAAGCTGAGGAGAGCAGATCAATGCAGCAGTTCTACTAATAACATGGACCAGGACTTAGATTCTGAAGTGGTTTTCCATGAGCAGGAGCCCTGGGAGGATGTAGGACATTATGGGGACCTTGCACTATTAGGACACCTAAACCTAAACCTTGCACTATTAGGACACAGTCTAAGAAACAGACACTTCCCTCTTTAGGCAGACACCTGCTTAGGTTAATTGCTGAGCAGGAGAAAGCCCAGGGAGAGCTGCCCATCTCCCAGTAGGCTTGGGCGTGGCTCTCACAGAGAAAGGCAGTTTGAGCAGTGCAAGCCAAGGAGAGACAGAGCTGAACCAGCAGAGGAAGCAGAGCCATGGTTAGGTTAGGCAAGGCAAGGTTACGTGCTAGACTAGGCAAGGAAATGGAATAGAAATGTTGGATTTGGAGGAATCCTTACCTGCTAATCAGCTGCCATGGTGATTGCTCTGCCACCAGTTGGTGAACAAATGGATGCGAGTTGAAGTTTGCTTTTTGACTACTTTTTTGGCTGGAGTAAAGAAGCTGATACTGTTTTGCTCGCTGGTTTTGTTCCCAGCAGCCTGAAGCTGTTTTGGAAGTTTACAAGGGCAATTAACAGGGAAGCAGTCCTGCCTGAAAAGGACTCTTTTGTTTTTCCAAGTTTGTTGGTGAAGGAAATGCAAAGGCTGTTACCATTGCTGACTTGAAACATTGCTAGACTTTGAGAGCACTTGTCAGTGCTGTCTGTAGGACCTCTTCCCCCCCCCCCCCCCTGTTTTGAAAGTTACAAATCACTGATTGCTATAGTGGGGATTGTGGGACAGAATCCAAAAGAAATCCAAGGGTTGAGATTGCGGGGCCTAACAGGCCATTACTTTAAGTGGATTCAGCAATTCCCCTGTCCTCCAGCTTTCCAGAGTTGGTGGGAGAGCCTAATTACATTTAAGCAGGCACAGTGAGATTGGTTGGAGAAAGTTTTGTGACTCAAAGAACACTGAAATACTTACTGTTTGTGTCTTTATTTTTACTTGGAAAAAGCCAGCAAGTTAAATTCCTGGACTTACCCTGAAGCAAGGGTGTTGCCAGCCTTCCCAATCTCCACCCACCACACCCACTACCCCGTTCAAATCTAAAATGTTTCTAATCATCCAACATGTATCGCCTCAAGTTCCCGACAATTCTTATATAACTCCTATGTAATTCCTATGACAATTCTTATGTAAAGTTACAATAATTGTAACTCCTGATAAATCTTATGGAATCCGCCTTGAACCGCAAGGTATTGGCGGAATAGAAATCACTAATGTAATGTAATGTGCTGACCTGGCAGTCAGAGGGGCTGCAGAGCTATATACCAGAACAGGTGAACTGTTTGATTTTTTTTGGATACTTTTGTAGTTATCTGTAAACAGAAACTCTGAGACCCTGATTTACAGGGAATTGAAGAAGCTAGGCCACTGGACTAATGCGAATTTTCTTTTGATATATGTTTGAACATTGGCTTAAGTACCAAATAAAGCCTTCTTTGTTTGAACAGTGGCTGGACTGTGGCCTTATTGTGTTTTAGGAGCTTTTGCCATTCTGACTATTATTTTCCCAGAATTTTATTTTCCCAGCAGGGCTTTCACCTTTTGAAGGCACGTCAAGATCATAAATTACGCTCAGGGCCCGGCTCCTGCTGCGCGACAGCATTTGTGAATACATGTGACATCATTGTGTCAAAGTCCATGCATGAGTGAATGCTTCCAAATGTGACCTTCGAGCTCGGGGAGGTTCATATGGGGGTGGGTCTGGGGGAGGATCAGGGTGGAGCTGGAGGCAGAACAGGTTGAGACTGGGGGATGGAACAGGGCGGGGCCAAGCATCATCTTTTTTCAAAGAGGAAATCTGGCAACCTTGCACCCGATGTTTCTTTTGCTACAGCAAGTGCTGAAGTCATTTTTTTTTTTATTGTTTCACAGTGATTTTGGGTGCAAATGTTAGGCGTGGGACACGCATGCACATAAAACACGCATATGTCCACTCTCACAGACTTACTAGCTACAGCTTCCACCAAATTTAAAGCTAGCCTCACACTATGGCTTCAAACTACACTAAGGGAAGGTCATTTCCCACCGGAATTAGGAGAAATCATAATTACTCCTATCCTGAAAGATCCCAAAGGTCCTATAGACAATCCTGCAAACTATAGACCAATTGTCTCAATCCCACTATACATCGCACAACATCTCTCCAACTACCTTGAAGACCATCACATACTGCATCCATCACAATCTGGATTCAGAACTAACCATAGCACAAAACTCTACTGGTATCACTATTAGACACAGTCCGACAACACCTCAGCAAAGGAAACAAGCTGCTTCTCATTCAACTTGATCTTTCTGCTGCATTTGACCTAGTTGACCATCCCACACTACTCCAGATATTAGACGTAATAGGAATCTCAGGTAATGTTCACAACTGGTTCCAAGGCTTCCTTAAAACTCGAACATACAGAGTCAAGTCAAAAGAGCACCTATCCGACCCATGGTCAAACCCATGTGGAGTACCACAAGGATCACCATTATCACCCATATTATTCAACCTCTTCATAGCATCCCTCGGCATAACCCTAGACGCCCTAAACACAGTATCATTCAGCTATGCAGATGATATAACTATCCTCCTCCCCTTTAACATTCAAGACCCCTCATCCACAAACCACCTGAAAATAATAATGGAAACGGTAGAAAAATGGATGTCTAGTCATAAACTGAAACTGAACTCGGAAAAAACTAAATTCCTACTACTAGAGAAGGAAAAAAAAACATCTTTCACAGAACTGGAATTAAATACAATCAAGTACCCAATGCAAAGCACACTCAAGATCCTGGGAATACAACTAGACAGAAACTGCACAATGCAGACTCAAATCCACAAAATCATCCAAAGAGCATTCTTCACAATGCGTAACCTAAGAAAAATAAGAAAATTCTTCAACAAAGATCAATACAAGATATTAGTACAATCCCTAGTACTAAGTATTGTAGATTACTGCAACAGCCTCTACCTATCATGCCCAAACTACATGATAAAACAACTACAGACTGTTCAGAACACGGCCCTCAGACTCATCTACTCCCTCGGCAAATATGACATCACCAATGCATACCTAGACTCACACTGGTTACCAATAAAAGCAAGATCCCAGTTCAAATTCTACTGTCTACTATACAAAGTAACACATGGAACAGCACCCAGCTACCTAAACAACAGACTATACCGTAACCTCTCACACAGATTAAGGAGAACTCAGAGCCTATTCATTCACCCCCCTCTCAATGGTACACGACAAAAGAAACTATACGACAGCCTTTTAGCGACACAGGCAGCAAAGATTGACACTACCATCTCCAATCTACTGATCAAATCAACAGACATTAAAGTATTCCGAAAATAAATCAAAACTCATCTCTTCAAAAAACACTTTCCATCATCTTAACCTCACTATAGCACTAGAAAATACTCTTATGAACACCACCACCACCACCATAGCAATACCTCAACATTGTACAACTCACTTCAGTATCCCGACTGTATTATCTCTATTCGTCACAACAACCTATTATTATCTACTATTTGCTTCAATTTCTCCTGGAAATGTCCAGACTAACATTTGTAACTTGATATATTCTTGATTCTATGTACTGTAACGCTCCTGGAAATGTCCAGTCTTCTAACTTGTAATCCGCTTAGAACCGCAAGGCACAAGCGGAATAGAAATCACTTATGTTATGTTATGTTATGTTACTTTTAAAATTAAAGCAAACTGCTCCTAGCAGAGAACCTAATGACAGCTCCAGATCTGCCGGAAAGTTTTGCACACAAAAACGTAGGCGTTCCTCACTGTGCATTACACAGAGTGCTCATTCTAATATTAATAAGCATCTTGTAACGCATTTGCATAGGATTGGTAAAAGCCACTGAGATCCCTTTTGTGAATCAAAGGCTGAACTAACTTGCAAGCTAGACTGGCTACCACCAGTCTTGCATGGTAAGCTTTTGAGCATCTGGCCCTTAGTGTGACTGCTCCAATGCAATGGAACTCACTTCCTTCATTCTGGATTGTCTTTTCAGAAGTTTAAAATGTCACTGAAAACCTATTTCTTTCAATGTGGTTTCCCATCATTTTTTATATAGACTATGTACAGGCAGGTTTCGTGAAAAAGAGAAAAAGGACCTCAGATGCCTGCACTATGTGTCAAGTATGAAGTTACACAATAGCGAATGCAGGAACAGGTTCTCTTTCATTGGTCTAAAAACCTCTCAAGCTGATCGACTACAAAATATATTTTTTCTTTTTCTGTTTTCATTATTTCTCTATAATTCTTTAATTTTCAAACAGAAATAACCATTATAAACGATCAGCAAAAATTGTACTTATCTGTGTGCTAGTCGGGTTCTGATTCGGCCCGACGGGACCTGTTTCACCAATTGTCTTGGCTTCCTCAGGGGTCTGAATTAAATTTGCTTTAAGCTTGACAAGATTGCAAATTGCTATTGTGTAACTTTATACTTGTCACATAGTGCAGGCATTTGAGGTCCTTTTCTTCTCTTTTTCACATTAGTTGTGTATAGGAAACCTGCCTGTGCATTGTCTTGATAACAATTGAGGTTTCTTGCCTTTATTTGTTGACATTAGTGGTTCATTATTTTTTATATAGCCGTGAAGATCCATCTCCCCCTTCCTTATGAATTGATGTAATTTGGCTTTCCTTTTTTCTTTCTCTTCATATAGTTTATGGTTTTGTAAACTGCTTAAATGTATTACTAGTTGTGGTATATTAAATTCAATGGGGTGCTGAAAGGTTCTCGGCCTAACCAAAATGACGTGGATATGGTTCAGTCAATAATCTGAAACAATGTCAAAACATAGAATTCTATTTCTACAGATTGGCACTTAACGAAATAAGATAAGTCTTTTCAGTTACAGTGGCAAAATAACACTCAGAATTTAGGAAGTTGGTTGGTTGGGTTGCGAACTTTTCAGCACCCCCTCGTAAAGATGAAATATGAAATGTAAACAAAAGTGACTTAATATCACACACAGTTAATTTTGGAGTGAAAGTTTAATTCTGCACTAAGGAATTTTCCTGCCTATAATTCCATGCAATAAGCATTAGATCATAACTCCTCCTGGCCCTGGTCATATTATTACAAGTCAGTCTTCATATTCAGCTAGCATATCACCTGCTCTAAGCAAATAGCAGTTTTGACAAAAATACGTGATCTATTCATAAATTCAGTGTTGACATTTTTGAGAAAATAATATAACCCAGCTGTGAATTTTAAAGAGGTCAGTAACATTTTTTGTGTGAAAAAAGAACAAATAATTATTTTAATTTAATAAGCCCCAACATAACACACATTGCAGCCCAGAAAGCAAATACAACTATTATAAAAAAAAACAAAACCCCTTATTTTCTTCAATATGTCTTCTAAACTGACTAAGGGTCCCTTTATACAAAGCTGCAGTAGCGATGCTGCCTTGGTAAATGCACCGAAGACCATAGAAATTGAATGGCTTTGGTGCGTTTACGGTGGCTGCATCGCTACCACGGCTTTCTAAAAGGGGCCCTATGAATGTGTGCAGTAACCAAAAGGAAGACCTATGTTGGTCTAACTCAGTGGTCTCAAACTCAAATCCTTTGCAGGGCCACATTTTGGATTTGTAGGTACTTTGGAGGGCCTCAGAAAAAAATAGTTAATGTCATATTAAAGAAATGACAATTTTGCATGAGGTAAAACTCTTTATGGTTTATAAATCTTTCCCTTTGGCTAAGTCTTAATAATAATATTGTAATTTATAGCTATAGAGACATATGATCAAGAAACTGTTTTATGTGATTATGATAAACATACCGAGGGCCTCAAAATAGTACCTGGCGGGCCGCATGTGGCCCCTGGGCCGTGAGTTTGAGACCACTGGTCTAACTGTAATTTGATGATTATTATTTTAACATAACAGTGAATTTCATATGGCGATCTCATTTTATGATCCTTTAAAGGTCCACCCCCAATCTGTTCAGCCTCTACTGTTGCTTGCAGCTGTTGTCCTGTCTGCCCATGGTTCATTGAATTAGTGTCCATGGAAGCAGCACATTAAAAGGTGGCATTCTGCCACAATGAATCTTGATTTAAAGTAATTGCTAACAGGCAGATTGATAGCAACCGATAGTCAATGCAGAATACACCAGCAAAGAACTAGAATTGCTGAAAGGGAAAGATAACAGGTTATGCTGCACTATAGAGGAGGAGAATGGTAAGAAAAATAAATACTAATATGGAGATAATTGACGTGAATAAACTGAAAGCTTTGGGGAAAATGATAAACAACCAAAATAAAAATACATTAACCCCCCCTCCCACACACATTTTACAAAACCATAGCGCAGTTTATAGCGCCGGATGCAGCGTAACGGCTCGGACGCTCATAAGAATTCTATGAGCATCGGAGCTGTTACCGCTATGGCCGGTACTAAAAACAGCGCTAAGGTTTTGTAAAAAAATAAAATAAAATAAAGGGGGTGAAAGCGGTGAGCCCTGGGGATCCTCACAATTGACTCGGGCAAAACCCCATCCATCTGCACCATATACGACCTTAGTTACAAAAATACCCCCCCCCCAAATCATGAAAGCAATCCAATACTTTATTTTCATTACCAAATTCCTGTAATATATTAATTAATAGGTGAGATGGATATCCATATGCTGAAAATGTCCAGCATCAACATCCATTTTACGAACTGGAATGTCCAAATTATGAACAGGGAAAATAAAGGACATGGACATTTGTATGGCGGCATTCTTTGAAAATGACCACACCAACTTCCATGCAAAGCATAGGGTCAACCAAGTGGTTAGTGCAGTGGACTGCAAATCAAAGGGCTCAGGTACAAATGCCACTTTAACTCTCAATTTGAATGTAGTTCTTAGATATAATTATTGGGGGGTGGGGGGTTGATAATCTTTTTGTCATAGATTATAATTGTAATTGTATTTAAGTGCTTTTATAGAATTATATGGTTGTATTTTATTTTGCACTTACTTATGGCTTTAAAATGAATAAAGAAATACAAAAACAAACAACCCACCTCTTTTATTTTGTAATTGTGAGCCCTCTAGGAGCAGCAACATACCTATTGTACCTGAAAGCACACCACTTATATAGTCTTTAGGTTTGCATGAGGTTTATATATTTAGGTACAATGGGTATTTTTCTGTTTTTAGAGGGGAACAGTTTCAAAATGAACAACAAAGAAAGCTGAACTAGGATTTGAACCCGAGTCCTATGCTTTATAACCCACTGCATTAACCACTAGGCTGCTCTTCAGACTGACTTCTGATTCTGTTAAGAATGCCCATGTTACCTGAAGCTGCCACAGAGCCTGCTATCCCCTTTTTGTTTTATTTTCAGGGGAGAGGGAATGGGACAGCAGCCACTGGCGATTAAGGAGGTGTAATGCCTTAATCCCTCCAGTGAACAGCTGCTCAAGCCGAGCAGCACCTTTCCATAATCTGGATATTCCTAACACAGATCTAAAGATAGGGTTACCATATGTCCGGATGTACACGGACATTTCATCTTTTTAGAGCAGTGGTTCCCAACCGTCCTGGAGGAACACCAGGCCAATTGGGTTTTCAGGCTAGCCCTAATGAATATGCATGAAGCAAATTTGCATGCCTATCACTTCCATCATATGTAAATCTCTCTCATGCATATTCATTAGGGCTAGCCTGAAAACCCGATTGGCCTGGTGTTCCTCCAGGATAGGGTTGGGAATCACTGTTTTAGAGGACTGTCCAGGTGGTTTTTCAAAAAATTGGTAGTTTGTCAGGTTTAGGAGCTTGGCGCCATGTCTGGCCCTGAGCTCGGGGAAGGAAAGGAGAAGAGGTTTGTGTGGGGGTGGGCCTGGGACAGGACTGGGGTGGAACAGGACGTGGCTGGGGGGGGGCAGAATGAAGACTAGCTGGGGGTGGGGCCATTCATCCTCTTTTTTGCAGGAATAAATATGGCAACCCTATCTAAATAAGGACTTCCTTCTTTTTAGTCATGGATGTTTCTTTCTCCTTAGTAATTGCTCTTGGTCATCCAGATTTCAGGCTTATCCTAATCCTGCCCAAAACACACTCACAACACACCCTTTTGCTTTTCTAATGTATTTCAGTGTTGTGTTTCCTTTTTCTGCCTTTGCAAAATCAGAACTTGGATGCTTCAAGCAAATGGATATCCATTTTGTCCTTTTCAGACATCCATATTTTTTGAAAATAAGTGTCCTAGTCAGTCAGGTTTTCAGGATACCCACGACGACTGTGCATGAGATAGATTTGCATACAGTGAAGGAAGTGCATGAATAGAAACATCCTAAAAATCCATTGGCCTCCTGCGGACTGTGTTGAGAACCCCTGCTATAAACAATGGCAGTCCCATAGTGGAGCAAGTCCTCAATCACTTTTTGTAGTTATGGTAAGGATTCTGTGATGAAAAGGATTTAGCAGAAAAGGCCAATGTGTTAGATTTGTAATTCACTTTTAAGGATTCTATACATGGGGCTACTGTTCCCCAACAAAAATCTTTATTATAAAATGTCTTCAAGCAGGTCTGGATTTAGGCATTAACAACATAGGCACTTGCCTAGAGTACCAAATTCTGAAAGTATAAAAAACTGGGGCTAATGAATCCACTATTCTCCAGAATCTGGGAAACTCCCTTCCCCACTGCCTTCAGTCTATAGGAGCCATATTCTTAAATCCAGCTCTTTCTTCAACACAAATTGTTTGACAGATGGCACCATTTCTCCTCACCGCATGTGTCCATTGCCTTCCATCTTGATTTATGGGAAGGAACAGATGGATAATGTCATTGAAGTGTTTAGACATAGAAACATTTTCAGCGATTATACCGTAACTCCCTCTTGAGAGTATTTTATTGGGTTTTTGTGATCATAACCTCAAATCAGAAGCCTTCTTAGTAGTTTATTTATTTTTATCTAACTCAGGCCCCAATGTTCTAAACTTACCACTAAAATCCTGTGGGTCATTGTAGTGCCAGTAAATCTTCTGATTTCAAAAAGACGAGCGATGCTGAAAAGACTTGCATGCAAATGAGCTCTGTGGAAGTCAAGGGAAATTCCATCCGATCAGTTGCTGAAGAAAGCGACTGACACATGTGCACAATAGTCAACGGAAAGAGGCATAAATGTGCGCATGTGCCAGAAAATGCTACGTCATAGGCATGTATGAGCATCATTCGTAGGCGTGCCTTATTGTGGTGCATCATGCATCATGGACGCACGTCATAAGTGTCCATCGATGCCATAGGTGGAGGGGAGGAGAACTATATATATATATATATATATATATATATATATATATTGAGTTATAATGCACACATTATATTGTAAGTATGTCAAACTGTAACCTGTCTTGACTGTATATTATGTATGTTAACCTTTAATCCTTTCTGAGTTCGTTGGGGAGATTAAAAAATGAAATAAAATAACTATCAGCAAACCATGAAAGTGCAAATGCTTTTTTCTACACTGTTTTTGCAGGACATATACAGTGTTCTGTCTCTGTATTTATTTATTTTTTTATTCCACCTCTCATGCAATCTGCAGCCCCAGACCAGCCAGCATAAGCTTTTAATAAATGCGCATGAGACGCGCCTTTAAGACACACACTTGAGACACACTTTTAACACATGTGGATATGGCACCCCCAATCAAGCTGTAAAGTCTATATTTAAGAACATAAGAATTGCCGCTGCTGGGTCAGACCAGTGGTCCATTGTGCCCAGCAGTCTGCTCACGCGGCAGCCCTTAGGTCAAAGACTAGTGCTCTAAATGAATCCATCCTCACCTGCATACATTCTGGTTCAGCAGGCTTGAATCCCTGGAGGGTGTTTTCTAATACAACAGACTCCTGAAGAGCATTCCAGTTTTCCACCACTCTCTGGGTGAAAAAGAACTTCCTTACGTTTGTACAGAATCTATCGCCTTTTAACTTTAGAGAGTGCCCTCTTGTTCTCTCTACTGTGGAGAGGGTGAACAATCTGTCTTTATCTACTAAGTCTATTCCCTTCAGTATCTTGAATGTTTCGATCATGTCCCCTCTCCTTCTCCTCTTTTTAAGGGAGAAGAGGCCCAGTTTCTCTAATCTCTCACTGTACGCAACTCCTCCAGCCCCTTAACCATTTTAGTCACTCTTCTCTGGATCATTTTGAGTAGTACCGTGTCTTTCTTCATGTACGGCGACCAGTGCTGGACGCAGTACTCCAGGTGAGGGCGCACCATGGCCCGGTACAATGGCATGATAACCTTCTCTGATCTGTGCGTGATCCCCTTCTTAATCATTACTAGCATTTTGTTCGCCCTTTTTGCCGCCGCTACACATTGCGTGGACAGCTTCATCGACTTGTCGACCAGTACTCCCAAGTCTCTTTCCTGGGTGGTCTCTCCAAGTACCGCCCTGAACATCCTGTATTTGTGTATGAGATTTTTGTTACCGACATGCATCACCTTACACTTATCCATGTTGAATCTCATTTGCCTTGTCGCTGCCCATTTCTCGAATGTGGTTATGTCACATTGCAGATCTTTGCAATCCCCCTGCGCCTTCACTACTCTGAATAACTTTGTATCGTCTGCAAATTTAATCACCTCACTCATCATACCAATTTCCAGATCGTTTATAAATATGTTGAAGAGCATGGATCCAAGCACCGAGCCCTGCGATATTCCACTGGTGACGCTCTTCCAGTCCGAGTATTGTCCATTTACCCCCGCTCTCTGTTTCCTATCCGCCAGCCAGTTTTTAATCGATGTGAGTATTTCACCCTCGATTCCATGGCTCGTAATTTTCTGAAGTAGTCGTTCATGTGGAACCTTGTTGAATGCCTTCTGAAAATCCAGATATACAATGTCGACTGGGCACCCTTGTCTATCCCCTTGTTTACTCCCTCAAAAAAGTGCAGCAAGTTCGTCAAGCAAGATCTTCCTTTGCTGAAGCCGTGCTGGCTGGTTCTCATCAGATCATGTCCGTCAAGGTGATCAATGATGCAGTCCTTTATCAGCACCTCTACCATCTCTCCCGGTACCGAGGTCAGACTCACCGGTCTGTAGTTTCCCGGATATCCCCTCAAACCTTTTTTGAAGATCGGTATAACATTCGCCACCTTCCAGTCTTCCGGAATCTTGAGTTTGTGGCCTGTTCCTTTCTTGCATTTCCTTCCCTGTTGTGTCCCTTTCGATCTGTCTTGCCTATGATCCGGTGAGTCTTCCCCGCTATCTTCCTGCACGGTATCCTCTAGGTATACTGGTTCCTGAACCATCAACTCTCTCGCTCTCTCTCTCGGTCGACTAAAGTTTGTCCTACCCATACTATGAATGTATTCCTGTAACCTGTTCTGGGCTCCTTTGGGAGGACAGGCTAAATAAATGAATACATAAATGTATCTTCATCTCTCATGTAATCAGCAACCCAGACCTGCTGATGTACACTTTTGACACATGTGCATGAGATGCGCCTTTAACACACGTACCTGAGGCACACTTTTAGCATACATGGTTCAACCCTACTGGCACCTCCAGACCTGAGAGTAATTTGGGAGAGTTAAAGGTCAGTGCTTCATTTCATGCATCACCAGCTAATGTCTGGGCTATTCCCAGAGGGCTCATTTTAATATTAATGATTCTGTTGTACTACATTTACATAGTATTATCATATGATGCTACAAAGCACAGATAATACTGCACAGAATCATTATGAGCATTGGAAGCTAAAATATTTTGATGCTAAACCAGTTAGAACTGGTTTAGAATTGATCATTTAAAAGGCAAAGTAAGTTTAGAACATCAGGGATTCAATCACTCAGGTTAGTCATCCCATAGAAAGTGACTCACAGAAGAACAGAGGATAATAGAATATTAGGTTCTTACCTCGGTAAGCTTCTTTCTGTTATAAGACAGGATTCTGTATTAAAGCTGTTGTCCTCCTTTAGTCGCAAACTTTTCAGAAGGGTGTTACTTATATCTTTCAATGCCTTCCCAGATGCAACGCAGTGACATCATGCACACAAGCATGTGCATGTGACGTCATTGTGTCACATGCGTGGATGCTGTCTGGGGGCGGGGCTGGGTGTGGCACAAATGGAATGGGGCAGAACTGGGTGGGTCTGGGGGCATGGCCATGGGTCCGTATTTTCCTTCGGGAGATGGAGAGAAAGTGAACAGCACAGCTATTGCTTACCTGTGCTTGTGTATAGCAGGGGTGCACAGTCACCTCTCCCTGCCCATGTGGTATGATTGTGGTAGTGGTGGGACAAGATGGGGAGGCACAAATCAAGGTGACTGAGAATTAATTATGTGTTGAGTGGAGGGTGGCAACTATTTTTAGTTTTCGTGTCCTCTTTTTTTTTTTTTGCCTCTACAAATATGGTCACCCTAAATATAAGAACATAAGCAGTGCCTCCGCCGGGTCAAACCATAGGTCCATCCTGCCCAGCAGTCCGCTCCCGCGGCGGCCCAAACAGGTCACGACCTGTCTGAATAACCAGAAGGGGCCCCCTTGCCACCTTGGTTTCCCATTGAAGTCCTATCTTCCCATCGAAGTCCTAACCCTCCGGTCTTGCACATTCACGACTTGGTTGGGTTTCCATACTTATTACCTGGTTAGCTTTCTATACTTGTATTACATCCCAGCACCTCTCTCAGTATCCCACGATCCCTTTATCCCTCAGGAATCCGTCCAATCCCTGTTTGAATCCCTGTACTGTACTCTGCCTGATCACTTCCTTCGGTAGCGCATTCCAAGTGTCCACGACCCTTTGGGTGAAAAAAAACTTCCTTGCATTTGTTTTGAACCTATCTCCCTTCAGTTTCTCTGAATGCCCCCTCGTACCTGTTGTCCCCTTCAGTCTGAAGAATCTGTCCCTATCCACCCTCTCTATGCCCCTCATGATCTTGAAGGTCTCTATCATATCTCCCCTGAGCCTCCTCTTTTCCAGAGAGAAGAGCCCCAGCCTATCCAACCTCTCGGCGTATGGGCAGTGTTCCAGCCCTTTTACCAGTTTCGTTGCTCTCCTTTGGACTCTCTCAAGTACCGCCATGTCCTTCTTGAGGTGTGGCGACCAATACTGAACGCAGTATTCCAGATGTGGACGCACCATCGCTCGATACAATGGCATGATGACTTCCCGCGTCCTGGTTGTTATGCCCCTCTTTATGATGCCCAGCATCCTGTTGGCTTTTTTCGAGGCTGCTGCGCACTGCGCAGATGGCTTCAGTGATGCATCCACCAGCACACCCAAGTCTCTCTCTAGACTGCTGTCTCCCAGCAATGCCCCCCCCAATTTGTAGTTGAACAACGGGTTCTTTTTCCCTATATGCATGACCTTGCATTTTTCCACATTAAAGCACATTTGCCATTTGTTTGCCCAGTCTTCCAGCTTGTCCAGGTCCCTTTGCAGGTCCTCACACTCCTCCCTGGATCTAACTCTGCCGCACAGTTTGGTATCATCTGCAAATTTTATAACCTCGCACTTTGCCTCCTTTTCCAGGTCATTGATAAATATGTTGAAGAGTAACGGCCCCAGCACCGATCCCTGTGGTACACCGCTCGTGACTCCCCGCCAGTCAGAATATTGTCCCTTTACTCCGACCCTCTGCAGTCTACCCGACAACCAGTGCTTAATCCATCTGTGCACATCCCCTCCCACCCCGTGGTTCCACAGCTTCCTAAGCAGCCTTTCATGTGGCACCTTGTCGAAAGCCTTTTGAAAATCGAGGTAAATGATGTCTATGGGTTCCCCATTGTCCACCCGACTGCTTATTCCCTCAAAGAAGTACAAAAGGTTCGTTAAGCATGACCTTCCCTTACAGAATCCGTGCTGGCTTGTTCTCAGTAGGCCATTTCTCTCGATGTGCTCGCAAATACCATCCTTGATCATATGATGATTGAATGAACACAAATAATTACCAGAATAGTCTATTACTGTATACTTTTGTCTTTTCAAACAGTTTCTAACACTGTCAAACAAATCTTGTCCTATTGTTGTATCCTTCAATGGTTCCACTGACAACAAAACTTGGGTGCTGATGTTTGGTGGGCTGTTTTCTGGGTGTACTTCCCAGGGTCTTGTAGGTCGCATAACATTCAGTGGTAAGCTACAGATTGCCCACCACTGCTCTATGGAGAAACTTTAATGGACTGCTGAAGAGGTTTCCCATTACTTGCCCACTGCAAAGTCCAGTTTGAATTTACATATAACAGTAGCAGTCTGCCCAGATCTGCTGTGCTTACCTTTTTGGGTCAGACTAAGCATTCTGTCTACAGACATAAAAATTCAGAGACCTCTGAAGTGTGGATGTTCAGTGATGTCATCATTTCACAATTCCTGGAAGGAACCCTGGAGACTAATCTAATTTTGGAGCACAGAGATGCTGAACCAGAGGAAAAAAGCTCCCTGACTAGGATTTCTGTAGCCAAATATTATGCGCTATTCAGGGGGGTTAGATGATAAAAGCACTTGGATCAATATTTAAATCCTGCAGTCAATGTTTTTTTTAAAGTATATATGTGAGTGCCACTATCCATAGAAGTTGTCACACAGAATATATGAGAGACCACTGCTGAGGCTACAGATAGCAGAGGTATTCTGCCACTATCCATAAAGCTAAACAGTTTAAGTACAGCCCTTTTTGCTTCTAAATGAAACTGCATAGCTATATAACAACATAATATATGAGTAATATAACATAAAATTTTATTTATATACCACTATACACCTGGTAGTTCAATGAGGTTAGCAGAATTTTCTAAAGGGTAAGCATAACCAGCACATCATACAAAGGATCTAAAGGCTGGGCAGAGCCAGAGAAATATATGGATACATAGATCAATGTTCTATCAAGAATTTATTGTACAAGTGATTTTGCAGGCAGGTTACGTCTGAAGTGCATGTATGAGGAGGAGGACAATATAATGGGAAGCAGCTCCCGGCTTAAATGGGCTGCCTGGAAGGATAACAGTTTTGACACATGTTTTCCACAATTTTCCTTGCAAAGAGGGAAAGGAAAAGATGGAATTATTGCGTAAAGAGTGGGTGGGGGTAGTAAATTCAAACACCTCTATCATGAAGCTCTATAGAAGGCCGTGGAGGGCCTTGTACATGAAGTAGCCAAATTTGAAGAGTGGGTAGGTCTCGATGGGGAGCCAGTGAAGTTGTTTATAATAGGGCATAACGTTGTCTGATTTCTTCAGCCCGAAGGTGAGACGTACAGCTGAATGTTGACTCATTCAAAGTCTTGTTGTAATGCTTTTGAGGGCATGAGAGATATACAATGTTACAGTAGTCCAGGATGCTAAGGATTAGTTATTGAGAAAGGATCAAAATAAGAGCGAACAGAGAGTGGCAAAGCCTTTACGTCTAACAGCATCTACTTGGACTGTCATGGTAAGTTTCTGATCTAATGTCAATCCCAGAATCTTAATGGTTGATTGTAATGCCAGGGGCTTTCCTTTAATAGTGATTCTGTCTTCATTTGAGGCTGAGGAATTTGTGAAGAAGAATTTAGATTTTTCAGAGTACAGTTTCAAATTTATGATCCCTCATCCAGCCTTCCATTACGTTGATAATCTTGTTGACTTGTCTAGTCTCATTTGAAGGTATGGAGAGGATTGGAAGGAGGACTGTGATGCCATCCTCATAGCTTTAGCTTTTTATTCCTATGGATGCCAGTCAGCTCCCTAGTGAGTACAGGTAGATGTTATATAAG
This sequence comes from Geotrypetes seraphini, assembly GCF_902459505.1. Lineage (NCBI taxonomy): Eukaryota > Metazoa > Chordata > Amphibia > Gymnophiona > Dermophiidae > Geotrypetes > Geotrypetes seraphini. Next base: position 327,430,045 of record NC_047084.1, on the reverse strand, counting down.
AGCAGAGACAACGGGGAACCTTGAGGCACTCTACAATGTATGGGCCAGACAGAGGAATGTTTGTCATTTGAGCCCACTTGGGGCTAGTTAGAAAGCCCCCAAAGCCAATTCAGGACTACGCCTACAATGCCAATAGCATCTAGGTAGAACAGGAGAATAACGTGGTCAACTAGGTCAAAGGTACTGCTCAGGTCAAATTGCATAACTAGAGCACTCTGACCTCTGATGTATGTTCAGCAATGATTCTAGCACTGTCTCGGTGCTAAAAAGTGGTTGACATCCTGATTGGGAGTCATGCAGTATATCAAGCTGTTCCAGGTAATCAAGCAGATGATGATACACAAGGCCATCCAGAAACTTCACAAAGGGGATGGAAGCAGAGTGGATGAACATTGCTGGCTCCCTGTAGATTTGGAATGGAAGCATGGCCTTGTGGTTACAGAAGCAGATTAAGCACCATAAAAGGCCAGGTTGAAATCTATTACTATTATTTGTGATCTTTGGCAAGTCACTTAGGTGTCCTACTAAGCTGTACTAAGAATTGGCCTTATTTATCTATTTTATTTAAAAAATATGTATACCATATAACTCTGTGTGCCCTTATGCAGTTCTTTCCCATGAGCTAAGGCCATTTTTACCATGCGCGACCTTAGAATTACAAGGTTCTAAGTGACAATTTTCAGTATTTTTAACTCCTATGACTTCCAGGTTCTATCTGACATGTAGATGTTACAACACTCACAAGGATTTATTGCAACTTAACCATTCCTTCATTTCATAAAAAATTACATGGTAAATCATTGAAAACCAAATTGCCCCACAAACCTCCACTTCAAATTTCTGAGAATGACTTTTGGTACAGTTAGAACCATGTAATTCTAAGGTCGTGCAAGGCCATTAAAAAGCCTTTTTGCCTATTATTTTCATTAATGGCTGCATGCTAGTATTATTGTGTCAGTGCACAACCATTTAAAAAAGTACTGCAGAAGCACGTACCACCACTTATTTAGGAGGCAGTAAGGACTCTCGCATTAACCAGTTAATGTGCGGTAATATAGAAGTGCTAAATGGTTAGAACAGGAATGCTGACCCTCCACCCCAATACGCCCCTCAAAAAAAAGAAGAAAAGAATTACCACATGCTTTAGTGTGTAAAGATGCCACAACTAACACAAACACTCTAGCTCATCCACGTTAGACTATTTTTGCCAAATTAAGCCTCAGTTACAAAAGTAAATTGTGCAGCCTCTGGGGACAGGGACATTTTTACAGTATTTGAATTTAACACACTATGAGCTATTGGTGAAAAGGTGTGAGCAAAATACGTATGTACAGTTTCTGGATGTTTATGATAATTTTCAGTGGCTGTCCATACAGTGCTGTTGAAAACTGACAGGTTTCTTTCTTTCTCTGTTTCTTTTATACCAATTTGCTTGACTTCTATGAAGGTGTGAATAAACATGTGGATAAAAGTGAGCCAATTGATATAGTGTATCTAGATTTTCAGAAAGCTTTTGATAAAGTTCCTCACGAGAGGCTCCTGAAAAAATTAAAGTGGCATGGGATAGGTGGCAAAGTTCAGTTGTGGATTAGGAATTGGTTATCGGATAGAAAACAGAGGGTAGGGTTAAATGGTCATTTTTTTCAGTGGAGGAGAGTAAACAGTGGAGTGCCGCAGGGGTCTGTACTGAGACTAGTGCTATTTAACTTATTTATAAATGATCTGGAAATTGGAACGAGTGAGGTGATTAAATTTGCAGATGACACTAAATTGTTCAAAGTTGTTAAAACGCATACGGATTGTGAAAAATTGCAGGTGGACCTTAGGAAATTGGAAAACCGGGCATCCAAATTGCAGATGAAATTTAATGTGGACAAATGTAAAGTGATGCACATTGGGAAGAATAACCTGAATCACAATTTGCAGATGCTAGGATCCACCTTGAGGATTAGCGCCTAAGAAAAGGATCTGGGTATCATCGTAGATAATACGATGAAACCTTCCACTCAATGTGCAGCGGTGGCCAAAAAAGCAAACAGGATGCTAAGAATTATTAAAAAAGGGATGGTTAACAAGACTAAGAATGTTATGCCCCGTATCGCTCTATGTTGCGACCTCATCTGGAGTATTGCATTCAATTCTGGTCTCCTTATCTCAAGAAAGATATAGTGGTGCTAGAAAAGGTTTAAAGAAGAGCGACCAAGATGGTAAAGGGGATGGAACTCCTCTCATATGCAGAAAGACTAAACCAGTTAGGGCTCTTCAGCTTGGAAAAGAGACAGCTGAGGGGAGATATGATTGAAGTCTACAAAATCCTGAGTGGAGTAGAACAGGTACAAGTGGATTGATTTTTCACTCCGTCAAAAATTACAAAGACTAGGGGACACTGGATGAAGTTACAGGGAAATACGTTTAAAACCAATAGGAGGAAATTTTTTTCACTCAGAGAATAGTTAAGCTCTGGAACATGTTGCCAGAGGATGTGGTAAGAATGGATAGCATAGCTGGTTTTAAGAAAGGTTTGGACAAGTTCCTGGAGGAAAAGTCCATAGTCTGTTATTAAGAAAGGCATAGGGGAAGCAACTGCTTACCCTGTATCGGTAGCATGGAATATTGCTACTCCTTGGGTTTTGGCCAGGTACTGGTGACCTGGATTGGCTACCGTGAGAACGGGCTATTGGGCTTGATGGACCATTGGTCTGACCCAGTACGGCTATTCTTATATTCTTATGTTCATATCACAGAAGGCTATTTTAGGACAGGCACCTATTTTATGCAATAAGATCCTATAGTTAAATAATCCGACTTAACAGAAGCCATGTTGATAATTTCCCCTCTTAGCAGAAGCAAATAAATGTATATTCAGTGCTGGAGGCAGAAGGGCGAAGATTTTATCTGCCCTGACATTATGTGAGGAGAGGAAGCAGAGAGGAATGCTGTATATGTGGAATCTGTCTTCAGCAAGTCTAATTGTAACAGGGATATCTGGCGAGCTGGCTAATCCATTTTGCTGCAAAGAAGTTCAAGCTGAAGACTGCCATAAGGACACAGATGGTAAAGCATCCCTCACACTGGTCACTACAGTTCATTTACATGGGTGCCTGCTACTTCCAAGACTGCCAACTGACCTGCAAAAGTGATACTTTGAGAGTAACCATTGAAGTGGGATAAACACATATAACCACTAACGACAGATTACAGTAGGTTCTTACCTCAGTAATCTGTGTTCTGTTAGAATACACAGGAATCCATACTTGAGCTGCTGATTCCCATTTCCTATGAACTGCAGATGGATATCTCTTTAAGAACTTGAGAACTCCTCTCCTTCAGCAATGGAGGAAAGCACCCTCCTCAGTTGGTAACAAAGCAATCAAACTCCACTGGAACATAAGAAAAGAGAAGGAGAGGCAAGGGGAACTTCCCCAGCAAGAAACACATTCTGCTCAGCTCTGAAACTTAGAAAAATAGAATAATGAACAATAAACATTTAATAAGTTAACAGAGAACAGCAAACACTCACATGAGACTCAGAACCAACATAAGAATAGCCTTACTGGGTCAGACCAATGGTCCATCTAGCCCAGTATCTCATCTTCACGGTGGCCAATCCAGGTCATTAGTACCTGGCAAAAAACCCAAAACTAGCAACATTCCTTGCTAAGGGTAACAAGTAGGAGCTATAACCCTCCTAGGGGGAGAGAGAAAGGGAACCTCCCAATAACTGAAACACATCTGTTCTTTAACTTAGGTATAATAACAGAGGTCCCAAGACAGACACTGGCAATGTCTGATGCAGAAATCTGGCAAATCAAAATAAGTCCACACAGGGAGGGAAGTATGGACTCCTGCATATCTTAACAGAACACAGATTACTGTAGCAAGGTCAGATTACTGTAGTAAAGCCAACCAAATGGCTCTCAGTTCCAGATGATTGATGGATCACTTGCTTTCCAATGGGGACTACTTGCCCTGGAGGGTGCAATCACAGCAGAGGGCCCCCCAGCTGCTGAGGCTAGTGTCGGTCATGAGGGTCACCCATTCTTTTATTCAGAGAGGCATGCCTCTTGCCAAGTTCTCCTCTTGAAGCTACCAATGCAGACTGTGTTTCTCCTCTGCCTTCCTAGAGAGCCAGATCTGCAGGGAGTGATGTTGTAGGGACCATCTGGACAGAAGGGAATGCAGGAGAGAGAGCACATATGATTTAGGGCTCCTCTTACAAAGGTGCGCTAGCGTTTTTAGCGCATGCACCAGATTAGCGCGTGCTATAGCGCACTCTACCCGAAAAACTACCACCTGCTCAAGAGGAGGCAGTAGCGGTTAGTGCGCGCTATTCCGTGCGTTAAAGCTCTAACGCACCTTTGTAAAAGGAGCCCTTAGTTAGAAATTTAGAAAAGAGAAAGGTCTTCAAAAGTTTTTAATAATTTTTATAAGATATAGATCTGAATAATAGTGGATGAGAAGCAGCCTGATAAGAAAGGCAATGCCCAAGATGTTTCTTACCTTTACAACCCTTTACAGAAAGGAATGTGAATAAGGCAGGGGTTTTCCTACTCCTCTCATTAGTCATAATAACGAATCTTTCAGCAAGATATAAAGGAGCAGCACCAAAAGCTCCTTTGTAATATAAACAGCCTAATTTAAAAATCACTTCCTATACAAGGCACCTGGAAGTGACATCAGCAGGAGAGCTGATGCAGTTACGAGGAGCACGTGGAAGTTGTTGCTCATGACAGTGAATAACTAGAGGTACAGGGGAAAGGAAGGGGGGCATGTGCGTGGCGAGGGGAGGAGTGGGAAGAGGTGGGGGGCAGAGCGGAGGAGGTGTATCAGTGCCCCCACTAACATGGCACCCATGGCCCTCACCTGGAGTACTGCGTACAGCACTGGTCACCGTACATGAAGAAGGACAAGGTATGACTCGAAAGGGTCCAGAGAAGAGTGACTAAGGTTAAGGGGTTGGAAGAGCTGCCGTATAGTGAAAGATTAGAGAAACTGGGCCTCTTCTCCCTCGAGCAGAGGAGATTGAGAGGGAACATGATCAAAAAATTCAAGGTACTGAAGGGGATAGACTTAGTAGATAAGGACAGGTTGTTCACCTCCAAGGTAGGGAGAACAAGAGGGCACTCTCTAAAGTTGCAAGGGGATAGATTCCGCACAAACATAAGGAAGTTCTTCTTCACCCAGAGAGTGGTAGAAAACTGGAACTCTCTTCCGGAGTCTGTCATAGGGGAGAACACTCTCCAGGGATTCAAGACAAAGTTAGACAAGTTCCTGCTGAACAAGAACATGCGCTGGTAGGGCTAGTCTCAGTTAGGGCGCTGGTCTTTGGCCAGAGGGTTGCTGCGTGAGCGGACCTCTGGGCATGATGGACCACTGGTCTGACCCAGCAGCAGCAATTCTTATGTTCTTATGTCCCCCTCACTCCCACCTTACTACGCCACTGTGAATAATGTGTGTGGCTTCAATCCAAAGGGCAATTTCTGTTGTTTTGGCCCCAGTATTTTAGAATGACACATGAATGCTTATAAAAAGGCTTCATAAAAATGGCTGCTTGGTCTTCACACATGTGACCTGTTTATTAAAAACTTTATATACCGTATATACAGTCCCCCAAAAAGATAAAAGCAATTTATAATGTACAAATGCAAACAATTTTGAAAAGAACCCCATTCAATAGTATAAGCCTTTAATTTCAGAATGAGTTTCACACACATCCAGGGAGGGAAGTCGGGGTGATAAGTACTTATATTATTATATATTAGATATAAGTGCTGTATATTGTACCAATTGTTTGTATATTCTATTGCACGTTCTGTTTGTTTTTAAAATTAATAAAGATATAAAAAAAAGGAAAGAAAGATTTTTTTTTCTTTAAATACATAATCTTATTAAAATACAAAATCTTATTATGACTCTCAATTTATCAATATTAAATTAAAATAATTAATACCTTAACAAAAAACATGTATTAAGATAGATCACAACATTATACAAACTGCAATCCCAAACTTATTTTATAAGTTTAAAAAAGCCAGTTGAAAAAAGTGTGCTTTTAAATGTCTTTTAAAATTTATATATGATTCTTCCTTTCTCAAATCTAAAGGCAGATTCTTCCACAATCGTGGAACTAAATAAAAAAAAAAGCACAATCTTAATTATACATTTTGGTGGAATTCGGTATGCCATATTTTTAAGATGGAAAGAGCAATTGCAATACAGAAAGGGAACTATAATAATTTTATAAAGATCTGGGGGCCATTGGAATGATATTGTAAGGAGTAAACATCATTTTCCTTGGATGAATATATGTACACATTGGGGGGTGGGAGGGAATTTTTCTGGAAATTTCACTATATTATGTGTTTAAATTATATTTATGATATAATTGATTATAATATTTGAAAGAAGGTGAGTGAGACGGGATATAATTTTTATGTTTGTAGAATTATATGAGAATTACAAGTGTTATTGTTGTTACTAATGATATATTCCTGTACGCTTGCTGTAAGTTTTCAAAATGAATAAAGAATATTAAAAAAAAAAAAAAGCACAATCTCTAGTTGAGGCAAGATTAGCCTTCGATATATGGGGAACTGCTACCCTATTATCATTTCAAGATCGTAGTAAACGCCTTGGTGCATAAAATAACACCAAGTTAGAAAGATATGATGGTTGTAACTCAAACGATGCTCTGTGTGTCAACATCAAGATCTTAAATTTGATCCTAAATTCCATTGGCAACCAGTGGAATTTCAGATACAAAGGGGCCACATGATCCCGAATATATGCATGGCCTAACAGCCAAATTGCAGCATTATGCACTGTTTGAAGGCGCTTGAATTGTCCTGTTCCTACCTGTGTATACAAAATTACCATAATTTAACTTAGATAATGCGAACGAATGAATTAACGTATGTAATGATTTCTCAAATGGCTCTAAGCTGTCCTAATGCCCCCATACCCTTGGCAACTACTGATGAAACTTGTTCCTCAAAGTTCAGATGACCTGTCATAAAATTGCTTTCTTTAAAAAAAAAAAAATCTTTATTGATTTTCCAAACAGTGCAAAACACAAATATATATACATATAATGATACCAAGAAAAGCACATTCATCTTGCAGACATACATGAGCAATCATTTTAACCCTCCCACTCAACCACCCAATAATTAACAAGAAAACACAAAGCCATAGAATCTTTCAATAGCCTTTCCCAATTTGAAATAATAGTGTAATTTCCCCCTCCACCCACCCACCCTAAATGTATATGTTGAAAGGGCAAAAATAAGATCAATTATCATTCCTTACAGAATTTTGTCAATGGTTCCCAAACATCAATACATTTCCTATAATGTCCCTGTTGTATGGCTATCATATGTTCCATTTTAAAAGTGTGGCATAGAGATTCCCACCAGAAAGTATAATTTAACCGATCCTAGTTTTTCCAGCTCTTCAAAATAAGTTGTATGGCAACCCCTGTCATTATAAAGAGAAGTTTGTTATTATGAGAAGATATTTGGCTTTTAGCCCTCATTAATGTGCCAAATAGCACAGTATCGTACATCAATGCCACTGGATTTTCCAATATTTTATTCACTTGTTAATTTTAAAAACAAACAGAAAGTATCAAGGGACAATAGAACAGTAGATGATCCAATGTACCTATATCGAGATCTAATCTAATCTAATCTAAACCTTAAGTTTAGCATCTGTTAGAATTGGAACTATCTAATTTCTGTAATCAAACAGGGGTCTTAAAAGCTCTAAGTAACAAGAAAAACCATGTTTGTCTCATAGATGCAGACGCCATACATTTCATCCTTCAAGTCCAAATTCGTGGACATTGAGACGCAGAAAGCTGCTGCTTTATCTCAATGCTCCAAATGTCCCGAAGACCAGTCTTTGGTTTCTTATTCAAAAATTCAGATATTAATTTGTACCACTGAGCGGCCTGATGCCCCAGGAAATCTGGCTGGAAGCATAGGAATGGCAAACTATACTGATTTTTAAGATTTTGCCAATCAGGGAACCCCTTCTGAACGGCTTGCTTCAACTGCAACCACCTATAATTTTGAGACATAGCAATACCAAATGTTTGTTGCAGTCATGAAAAGTCAAGCAGCTTTCCATCTGATACTACATCATCCGGAGTGCGTATGCCCGCCTTCATCCAATGATTCCAGATGATCTTAAACCTGCCAATTTGAATCTTGTTCAGCCAAAGGGACTGACAGGCGGATTTATGAATCAGAATAGGTGTTAAATAATTAATAAATTTTAATGTCTGCCAAGTGTCTAATACAATTTTATTGTCCTTATACAACCTAGGTAACTTGATACTCAAAATGTGACACAATCTCAATGGAGACAGGAGTTGCCATTCCAACCATAACCAGCCTGGAAGATTCTCCATGAGTTCGGGGAGGATCCAATACATACCCTGATGCATTATATAGGCTTGATGGTACCTATAAAAATTGGGAAAATTTACCCTCCCCTCCCCCCCCCGCAATTCTTTTTTGTAAAGATACTAAAGCAATAATTGCAGTTTTACCCAGCCAAATATATTTAGTAAGAATACTATTTAATTGCTTTCTACATGTTTCCTCTTAAGGTGTAGGGTTCTGGTACTAACACCTGCTTCTGACGATGGCTAGACTTGTTCTACTCAGCCAACAAATCCCATTCACTTCTAATGGACCTCTTTTAAAAAAAACCCAGAATCCAACAAAACAATTTTAATTAACCTTGATACAAAAGCAGCTATTTTTTTATTTTATTGTAAAAGAGTACAGCTACTTCAGACCAGAAAAATTATGCTCAGCAAAAACTTCATCTCTGCACCCTTCAGAGGAAGTATTCTGATTTATATTTAGTTGCTGAGAAAATATTTCTGTAGATAAAATTTGAAAGCAATGCTTACATAGCCTCTTCCGTCATCATGAATCTGTCTTAACTGTGTTGCTGATGTAGTGATTCTTATTAGAATATGTCTTTATGATCAGAATGTGTATCTCAGCAGGGTATAGGTGTGTTCTGGGAATGGACCTTGGCAGAGGGAGTTGCAATTTACTTGTGTAATTTAATTGCAAACATTTATGTCTGCTTCTAAGCAGGTAAAAATATTCACAGCTCTACTTTAGGCACCATTTCTGCAGGGCAAGTATTTTATAAAGATACACAGTCTACAAACAGATCCCTTCTTGCTCTCCAAAATTATGGAATTCAGGGAAGAACTCATCAAGCAGCATTAGGTCTTAATGCATCTGAATGTCAGTTACCGATTATATGCAGATGATATTCAGTTTTTATTTTCCATGTCTGATTGGCAGAATGAACTGTAAGATAAATTGACGTGTTTGAGAACTGTGATCGAGAATGTGTGGATGCAGCCATAAGTGTCAGAACGCGCAGGGGGGGGGGGGCACAGGGGTTGTAACCTTCCCAAAAATTGCCCGGCATTAGGGGGGGAGCAAACAGGGCAGTTCCCCCATCTCCCGCAGTAGCCTAGAAATAACTTTTCCCATGCAACGGGGCTCTAACGCTGTGCTTACCGGCTTCCTGACCCTTCTCTATTGAAACTGGAAGTTACGTCATGAGGGGGGGAGGGAGGAGAAGCAAAGCCGGAAAGCATAGTGTAAGAGCCCCGGAGCATGGGCAAAGAAAGGAATGGCCGACGAGGAACAGGAAAATGCCCAACACACGGCTCCAGTTCCGGGGACAACTGATCGACTCCCCCCGAAGAAGCACAGAGTAATAGTTATTGGGGACTCCATACTGAGGGGCACCGAGGGACCAATTTGCAGACCGGATATGCAATCAAGGGAGGTTTGCTGTCTGCCTGGAGCCAGGATCCGAGATATCACCGCCTGCCTAGATAGACTTCTCAAGCCCCAAGACCACTTTCCCATGCTTCTCATCCACGTCGGAACGAACGACACTGCCAGGAACACCCCAGAGGACATACCCAAAGACTTTGGAGCCCTGGGTGAGAAGCTGAGGCGGACGGGAGCGCAGGTGGTCTTCTCCTCGATCCTCCCAGTTAGAGGCAAGGGTTTTATTATAGCGGATGTATATATGAAAAATAAATGGAAAAAATTGTATTACAATTAGTACTATTATAAGAGAGGAGTCTGGGGGCAGAGATTGGGCAGGATCAGGGGTGGAGCTTTCAGGCCCCCCAAACATAAAAGTGCTCCGCTGCCTATAGATGCAGCATCAAAAACTAGCTGTGAACTTATCTAAAACAGAATTTTTAATGGTGGGGAGAGTAGAGGATCCTTGCTCCATCCAATTTACATAATCAGTCTTCCCCTCCAGGCACAGGAAGTCTGCCTAAAAAGGTTTTTAACCTCTTACAGACAGTGCTTTCTCTTTGAATCATTTGATTGTTTTCTAGTACCTTTCCTATTGCTAGAATAATAGAGGCAGTGTCACTAGAAATAGTTTGTCTAAGACTTGAGTATTGTTCAATGTTAGCTAGCGTTTTATTTTGGAATTCAATGAGTTCCTTTCCTGTTTGTTCTGAGGGGCACTTGCTTCCTTCACTGCCCAAATCTTTCAGGGTGTGGCCTCAGTGTCTGGTACAATTTCCTCTGGACGTGTCCTAGGGTCTGTGTCATAAGGGCATACTCACAGGACTATTAATTTTTTCTGTTTGGAGTCCCTCATCCTACCTAGGATATTAAGACCTTCTACTTTTGTGTTTCTCTCTAGTAAAGCCTGAATTTCCTGGGAAAGAAAAGGCCCTTGCAGAATCAATTCCCTCTCCTGTACATCAATTTAGTAAAATTTGCATTACCATTTTCACAGTAATATCCAAAAATACACAAACCAGTTTCTATTTCAGACTTTGTGTCTATTTTATGTTCAAATCCATGCCACTTTGACACACTGATACAGCAATTAATGTGCTCCAAAGTGGCTAGAGTGGAGTACAATAAAATACACACAAAAAAATAAGGTAAGCTCTTTGGGATAGGTCCCTGTAGTTTGGAAGCCATTGTATAGACCCTGGCTTTCTATGGTACCCTGTGGCCAGTTATGCACACAGGAGGCAGATCAGATCAGGTATAGGACGCCCATGTGCAATGCTCAAAAGCTGCTTAGGCAGCTGCTGAGACGGGGTGTCCTAGACAGAATCGGGCCCTTGGAGCCTGAAGTGTGCAAAGGGAGTCAGTTGAACATCTATTAAGAATACAATGGTTTGGGAGTAACAGTCTGAATGCTAGCTTGTCCTGAATACTTTGATGTTTGCTTTTCTAGCAAGCAATAATGAGGGAAGGCGATTTATACAATAGAGGAATAGGATATGGGAATTGTAAAAAGGGAGCTGATTTAAAGGATACTTAGGGCTTCTTTTACTAAGCTGCGTTAGGACTTAATGCGCAGAATAGCGCACACTACAATGCCGCGCGCTAGACGTTAATGCCAGCATTGAGCTGGCATTAGTTCTAGCTGCGTAGCGTGGGGTTAGCGTGCACTAATCTTCTGTGTGCGCTAAAAACGCTAGCGCACCTTTGTAAAAGGAGCCCTTAATGTTGTCTTTGTCTAAGCAAGGTATTATGGCTTGTTTATGATGTAGTATATTACTCATTATTTTGCTGTAGTTTTGATTCTGATGACAATAAATATACTTTACCATAAAGGGTAAGTTGTAAACAAATCCAGATGCATAGGCAACAAGCGGACAATATCAGCATATGAAAAAAAATATATATATATTGGATTTTTAAAAGTTGAAGTAGTTTCCCTAAACTACTAAGATAAACATAAAATAAGATGAGGGAGAAAAGATATCCCTGTGGTACGCTCTACACTGAATTCCACTCAGAGTGTTGTTTTTGCTAATTAACTTAAAGAAGCCATAGAACCAGAGCCATATTTTTTCGGAAACGCCACATTCCCCCGACTTATCTTACAGGCAGTCATGATGGACTAAATCAAATACAGCTGATAGATCTAACTCAGGGGTCTCAAAGTCCCTCCTTGAGGGCCGCAATCCAGTCGGGTTTTCAGGATTTCCCCAATGAATATGCATGAGATCTATGTACATGCACTGCTTTCAATGCATATTCATTGGGGAAATCCTGAAAACCCGACTGGATCGCGGCCCTCAAGGAGGGACTTTGAGATCCCTGATCTAACTCCATAGGGAAAATATGGGTCCCCTTGTCTGGGATCAGTCTCACTTCAGTCAGAAGAGCAGCTAAGACTGTTTCCCTGAATCAAGTTTGCAGGATACTGGTGCGTGAGCCAAGTCCAATAGTTCCTAGCTGACAAACTCAACAAATGGGGCTAGGAAAACAGATTCTAGAAGATATTGTGCTTTTTTTTTCAAGTCAAATTATTTAAAAAGAAGACAGGCATTTTTATGCTTATTTGTTTAAGATATCATATGCATTTTTTTTTTCACTTTGTCATGCAAAACAATTTAAACTGGGTGAGTCTTCTTTAATGGTTGAAGCATCCAAGCAGAGAGAGAATAAATTTACAGCAATCTGAGTGGTTATGTGGGAACATCTACCCACACACTCTAGTATTCATTGCATAATGAATTAGAAATGTGAAGGGACTACTTTATATTATTAACTGTCCTTTCCAGTTTACAAGTATCTGTATAACTAAGCAAGCAGCCTTATTATAGGAACTCTCCATTGGAAAACTGGGCTGGTTTTGACAGAGTGGAACAAACATAAATAAAATAAAAGCCATGAGTCAGAGTAACCAAAATGTTGAAATTCTCCATCGCAGGTCTCTAAGCATTCTGATGGAGAAATATACGGATTAATATTCAGAAACCTGGCGAGTGGCTAAAACCTAGGGGATCCTTTTACAAAGCCATGCTAGGGCCTTAACACGCGGAATAGCACACGCTAGCCACTACCTCCTCCTTTTGAGCAGGCGGTAGATTTCCAGCTAGCGCGCGCTATAGTGCGTGCTAATCTGGTGCGTGCGATAAAACCGCTAGCGTGGCTTTGTAAAAGGAGCCCCTAGTTTAAAAAAAAAACCGCAGAAATTCAAACCCTCATTTTCTATTTTTTTTTATATATCTTTATTAATTTTTCAGTCTAAAAACAGTGCATAAAGGAATACATATAAGTAATTTGAAAAACAGCACTTACATTCATTAATAAATAAATAAATAAATATATATATATATATATATATATATATATATATATATATATATATATATATATATATATATATATATATATATATATATATATATATATATATATATATATATATATATTTATTTATTTATTAATGAATGTAAGTGCTGTTATATACATACAGTGGTGCCTCGCATAACGGACGCCTCGCACAGCGAACGCTGCGCACAACGAACTTTTTGTCGTGCTCCCCACAACGAACTTCGTTTCACACAACGAAGTCGCCCGAGGGGCCCGGGGGGGGGGCGGAACTACTCTCGCCGAAGCCGGGAACAGCAGCACCCATGCAGAGAAGGAGAAGACGGCGTGTAGGGGACTCCAGTAAATGCAGAGCAGCAGCTGTGGCAATCAAAAAAAGAGGAGGTCTGCTGTTAAGGTGGACCAGGGTCCTGGAAAATTCGTGAAATCCTGCAATATTACCAGGATCTCAATACAAGTCCATGAGGATCCTAGAGATCCTGCAAATCCTGGTTTTACCCAGACCCGATTCTCTGGTCCTATCTTACGAGACCTGACCCATTTACAGCAAGTTAAGCCATGTTTAAGCTAACGAAAAAAAATCCAGAAAACATCAAAAGATTATTTCCTTTTTAACAAATAGTAATACTGTACCATGAAATACTGTTCCATCATCTCCCTCCACCTTACCCTGGATGCCGAGTTCTCCGGCCCTCTTTCTCGGCCAGCCGCACGCTTTCAGGGAGCAGCGCACGCGCGCATGCTCTGTTGCTCAATCTTCTCCTCTGACGCAACCGGAAACCGGAAGTTGCAGGAGAGTAGAACATTGACCAACTCCAGCAGCTGCGCGTGCACAGCTTTCTGGAAGCGTGCGGCTGGGTGAGGGAGAGGGCCGGCAGACTCCGCATACAAGGTGAGGTGGAGGGAGGGAAATGTAGGGCTGCAGAACGAATTATTGTGTTTTAAATGTATTCTTATGGGAAAACAGGGCTGCAGAACGAATTATTGTGTTTTAAATGTATTCTTATGGGAAAACGCGTTTCACACAACGAACGTTTCACATAACAAACTTGCTCCTGGAACGGATTAAGTTCGTTGTGTGAGGCACCACTGTATATATATATATATATATATATATATATATATATTTATATTTATTAATGAATGTAAGTGCTGTTTTTCAAATTACTTATATGTGACATTTTTTCCCTTGAATGTACAAGTTCAATTGTGAGGGGGGAGGGAGGGTAATTTATTATTACAAATCATACAAGGTATTTGATTATATGATAAGAAAGGGTGGGAGATAAGAGCATATCATTTGTACCATTGATGATTATTAAGTGATATATTTATTGTTAATTTGTTTGAATATATTGTCACACTTATTGTAAGTTTTAAAATGAATAAAGAATAAAAATAAAATAAATAAATAAATGAGAAACCATTTTCACCCCCTCCCAGCCTAATTCCAATGTATTCAATAAAACCATACGACAGTACATACATGTAATTAATAAACAAATCCTAATATAATATCCCTCTCCCACCCCCCCACCCCACTTCGCTGGATGTGCAAATCAAACCGAAGATAAGGGAATAGACAATTTAATTAAAATTGATAAAATTGGTCAATGGACCCCACGTCAGTTGGCCAATCAGACCTTAGACTTAGTAGGGATGGGTGGACCCGCTATGCCTAAGGCCTGATTGGTCCAGGCTTCTAGAGCCTGGACCAATGACCTTAGGCTTCGGCGGGATGGGCCGGGAAGGGGCGGGCCCGCCTCATTTCGACGAGGCGTGCCTGCTTGCTCGACGTGCAAGACCCATCTGTAAGAACAGGTTTGGTGGAGTGGGGGTTGTTAGCGCCGGGGGGGGGGTGCGTCTTCGGGCAGGAGGGATTGGGCACCCTCCTGCCAGCGACCAATATTGTCGGGGGGGAGATCGGTAATGTCGGGGGGGGGGGGCGGTCGGTAGTGTCGGGAGGGTGCGTCTTCGGGCAGGAGGGATTGGGCACCCTCCTGCCAGCAATCGGTAATGTCGGGGGTGGGGGGGGCGGTCGGTAGTGTCGGGGAGGGGGGTGCATCTTCGGGCAGGAGGTTTGGGCACCCTCCTGCCAGCGATCGGTCAGGGGGCCACGGCCCGCTATACTTATAGCGGCAGAGAGATCCCTTGCCGCGATAAGTGTAGCGGGCCATGTCTAGTTTAGGCCGATTCTGAATAGGACGCCTCTCCCGGGCGTTCTATACAGAATCAGGGCCTAGGTGTCTTGCGGGCCTCGCCTTCAATATAGGCGGCCTGCCTGGGGAGCATTTTTTTTTTAAAAAAACGTGCATCCCGATTGGCTGATTAGACAGCTGTAGGACGTCTACAGCTGCCTAAAATTGGGACGCACTTTTAGAGAATCAGGCCCTAAAGGCTTAATACTGTGAAAATTAGGAAAAAGCCTCATATCCCCTCCTCCAACCCAACAATGTGTTAAAATTGTAGATAAATAGGAGGCTTTATAGGGGTGAATATAATCACTGGCATAAAAAACCTCCTCTTGTAATATTTCACTAAACAAAAGCTTTGTGCGCAGGAGACAAGATGGCGACGGGAGTGGACGTGTGAGTTAAAGCTCCCGCTCTAGCAGTAATGACTTTACCTTTTGAAAAGATTTCTTCAGTTTTTTCTTTGATGCCTAAGAGGAGGGGACAGCAGAGGGTTAACCCTCTTCCCTTGGCCGCGACTTCAACCCCGCGTCAAGCTGCGATAACATCTTATGCAGTCCCGATGGCGTTGGGCGGATCCGTAGCTGAACTCCAGGAGCAGCTCAGCTTGGACGGCGACGCGTCGCTGAGCCCTCTGTGACCTGACCCCCCTCCTCTCCCGAGCAGCGCAACGGAGCTGGGATTTCCTGCAGAGGGATTTCGGCAACAGCCGATCCAGGAGATAATGCCGTTGCTGGTCAGCTCAGAGAGAAGAACGGAAGGAGGAGGAGGAGCACTGCAGGCAAGTGGTGGTGAGAGTGGGGGAAATGAAACCCGGGAAGGAGAGCGGGAACCCGGGTTACCTCATCTCAAGCCGCTTGTGAAACCGGCGGTGGTTACACTGGATTCACTGTAGGGAGCAATTGAAAATCTTCAAACAGTATGTATTGGATTTATTTCCTTGATGGCTAAAGTTTCTATCAAAGTTAAAAAACTGGAAACTGTTTCTAATAATCAAGTTAAACAAGTAGGAGATATTGAAAAATCTATAACTGAGATTAAATCTTTAAATAACCAACATGCAAAGGATAAAGTTTTTCTTCTTCGTAAAATTGAAAATTTGGAAAACCAAAATAGGAGTTTAAATTTGAGGATTTTAAATTTTCCTATGTCTAAATTTAAAACTAAACTAAACCTTGGGTTTATATACCGCACCATCTCCACGGATGCAGAGATCGGCACGGTTTACAGGAAGTAGGATGAGAGAGGAAATACAGTGGAGAGATTAAGAGTTAGGTGTGAAAAGGGTGGGGGAAGGGGGAAAGGCCTAAGAGGGGGGGAAGTGTTACAGTTTTGAGAATAGCCAGGTTTTTAGGTGTTTACGGAAAAGTTGGAGGGAGCTTGAGGTTCGGAGCGGGGAGGTGAGGTTATTCCAGATCTCAGTGATTCTAAAGGGGAGGGATGAACCAAGTTTGCCTGCATGGGAGATACCTTTTGTGGAAGGGAAGGATAGTTTAAAAATTTGGGACGATCTGGAAGAGGTAGGGGTTGGGGAGTTCCAGGATAGAGGGATTACAGCAGGAAGGATGCCATGTAGGATCTTGTAGGCTAGGCATGCACATTTGAAGTGGATCCTGGGGATTACTGGGAGCCAATGGAGCTCAGACAGGAGTGGCGAGACGTGATCGAATTTGCCTTTCGCGAAAATAAGCTTAGCTGCGGCGTTCTGAATCCGCTGAAGTCTGTGGAGGCTTTTCTTGGTTAGGCTGAGGTAAATAGATTTGCAATAGTCCAATCTGGAGAGGATGATGGATTGTACTAGGACTGCGAAGTGTTTTTGGTGAAAATAGGGTCTGACTTTCCTTAGCATGTGAAGGCTAAAGAAGCATTTTTTTACCAAGGATTGGAGATGATCGTTGAAGGATAGAGAAGAGTCTAAGGTAACACCCAGGACTTTGCTTGAGAACTCGAGCTGTAATGAGGAGCCGGAGGACAATGGGATGGAGGAGGGTAAATGGACTAATTTTGGGCCGAGCCAAAGGAGTTTTGTTTTGGACTCATTCAGTTTCATTTGCATTGTGAATGCCCAGGATTGGAGGTTCGTTATGCATGAGGATATGTTCGTAAAGAGATTAGTGAGGTTCGAGTCGGTCTCAAGGAGGACGAGGTTGTCATCAGCATAAGTGTAAAGAGTTTCAAGGGGGGATAGTTGGAGTAGTTTCAGGGAGGACATGTAAATGTTAAAGAGGATTGGGGAGAGGGGTGAACCTTGTGGGACACCACAAGTCGGGGTCCAGGGGGAGGATGAGGTGCCGCTCATGTTAACCATGTAAGAGCGGGAGCACAAGAATTTGGAGAACCAATCAAGAACTATGGAGCTAATGCCTATCTCGGAGAGTTGGAAAATTAGAATGTCATGGTGGACAACGTCAAAAGCTGCGGAGAGGTCGAATTGTAGGAGAACCGCAAACTTGTTATGAGAATGCAGTTGCTGAACCTTAGAGATTAGAGAGGCCAATAGGGATTCGGTGCAGAAGTTGGATCTGAAGCCATATTGGTAAGGTAGGAGGATAGAGAATCTTTCTAAGTAGGAAGAGAGCTGGGTAGATATGATGGACTCAAGCAGCTTGGTGAGGAGAGGGATATTTGCTATTGGATGATAGCTGAATGGTATGGAGGGGTCTAGGTCAGCTTTTTTCAGTAAAGGGGTCAGTGCGATGTGTCCCATTTCAGTGGAGAATAGGCCTGATAATAGGGCAGAATTTATGAGTTTGGTAAGAGATGTGATGGCCTGTGTGGGGATTTTCTCAAATAGATAGCTAGGAAATGGGTCCAGGATGCAATTGCATGATTTTAACTTGAGGCAGAGTTTAAGGGTCTGAGAATCAGATATGAGCTCGAAGGCAGTCCAGGATCTGTCGGCAGGGATGGGGTTGAGAGCAGCTAGGGTGGGGTTGGGTTCGGGGGGCATCAGAGAGTTGTAGGAGACTGCAGGCGGGAAGGAGCGCCTTAAGATAGAGATCTTATCATTGAAGAATTTTGCTAAGACCTCGGCTGAAGGAGATGAGGGGAGAAGGGTGGAGTCATTTTTAGTGGTTAGGGAGCACCAAATGTTGAACAGTGTGCTATTCTGGTTGTTGGATTTGGAGATCTTGTCTCCATAGAAGTTTTTCCTTGCTTTTTTTAATATTGAGTTGTAGAGCTTGATATTGACTCTCCAGACCTGTCTGTCAGATGGGGATTTGGATTTTTTCCATTTTCGCTCTAAGGCTCGATATTTTTGTTTCAGGTCTCTGTGGAGTGGAAGGTACCAAGGGGCTTTATGGGAATAAGTGATGGATTTAGTGGTTTGGGGGGCGAGGGAGTGGTAGGTAGACTTGGAGAGGGCAATCCAGTTGTGCCAATTGTTTTCAGAGTCTGCAAGCTTGGGAATGGAGGGGAGGTGGTTGAGGAATTTGGTCCAGAACAGATCGCTCGAGATTTTTTTCCGGAAGGTAATAGAATTGGGGGATCGGGGAAGGGATCCAAAATGAGACATGAAGATGGGGAGGCAGAAGGCCCCTAGGAGATGGTCTGAAAACTCCTAGGGAATTATTTAAGGATTTCCTGGTTTCTATATTAAAAATTGTGGAAATGAATATACCTTTGCAAAAGATTTACTATCTAAAAAGGACAATAAAAGAGCCTGATACAACTACGGAACAAGATTTAACAACTTTCTTGGAATCATCAAACCTTGAAGTGTCTGGACGAGCTACACTGATAGTATCTCTGGTATTTCATCAGGACAAAGAAATGATTTTGAAATTGTATTATGGTTTAAAACAAGTATCTTTTTTGGGAGAAAGAATATATATATATCCGGATGTTTCAAAATGGACTCAGACTAGAAGGAAAGAATTTCTTGCATATCAGGAAAAAGTTTTATCATTAGGAGCTTCTTTTCAGTTAAAATTTCCTTGTAAATGTTTTGTTGTATTTCAAAACAATAGATATATTTTTTATGACTCGCAGCAGCTACGTTTCTTTCTAGAGGGTAAAGGAGTTTCATTTGTACCATAGTGATTTTTGGTATAACTCAAGTCTATTATTATTAATAAACCATCGGTTTTCACTTAATTTCCTTTTAATACTTAATATGTGATCTTTCCTGGAAGAATTTCTTTCTCTTTGTCTCCTTCCTCTTTTATTGAGGACTATGTTAAAAACGTTTAGGTTTTTCTTCTTTTTTGTTAATATACTGATCCAATAATGAAAATGGAATTATTTTTGTTTTGAATTATTATAACTACTAAAAGAAAGATTGGATGTATTAATATCGTATATTGCCTGTTAAGCACAATTGTTGTTTATTGGAAAAAATTTAAATAAAGATTAAAAAAAAAAAAGCCTTGTGCAATGCAATAAGATCCCTAAGTTGTCTACAGTGCATTGGGGGACTAGAAAACAATTAGCAACTAGAGCAATGCTAGTTTTAACAAGAAGAAATATCCCACACATCGACGATGGCCAGCGTTTCGCTTCAAAAAAAGCTGCCTCAGGATGTACAGGTGATAAATCCTATAAAATAAACAAAATTGAAATAACCATATTACTTAACTTTAGTAGAAACTCGTCTGCTTTCTTTTTCCAAAAACAGCAAGCCCCAACATACTCTTAGTGAAGCTCTGACAAAGGTAGGTGCCAGAAAGGGTTTTCAGGGCCTACTTTCTGGTCTCACAATGAAGTTGCAAGTAATCAAGACTGCGCTGCCGCTCCTGATTTAGGGGACGAGGGGGGAGGGTCTGTATCAGGAAGCTGATTTTTTTTTTTATTTAAATCGATTCGAATCGATTCACCCGATTTTTCCATTACTAACAAAAAAGTGCAATACAATATTCATATCCGTAACAACAAATAAGCACTTAAATACAAACAGTAGCAATGTAGCAATATAAGCCCCCCCACCCCATAATTACCTCCAGGAATCACACTAAAGATATATCCCTCCCCTCCCTCCCCCCCTGGATGGGTTTGAATTATACCAACAAAAAGAAGAATAAAAGAACTATAATAATTATACAAAAGACGTCAATGGATTTTAAAACAAAAAATATTTTAGAGATAATATTGAAACATGATGGCAGATAAAGGCCAAATGGCCCATCTGCAGCAACTACTATCTCTTCCGCTCCCTAAGAGATCCCATGTGCCTGTCCCATGCTTTCTTGAATTCAGACACCTGTACTGGGAGACTATTCTACACATTTAGGGATCAGGACTTGTATACTGACTTTTTGTAGTTTCACAACCACACTCAAAGTGGTTTTACATACAGGTACTTCAAGCATTTTCCCTATCTAATGTACCTGGGGCAGTAGAGGATTAAGTGACTTGTCCAGGGTCCAGGGAGCAGTGTGTGGCTTGAACCCACAACCTCAGGGTGTTGAGGCTGTAGCTCTAACCATTGTGCCACATTCTCCTCCATTCACCAACCATTCAGTAAAAAAGAGAAGGTAATAACGCTGGTTCCAGGCTGAAAAAAAAAATGCTCTAATAAAATTATCAAAAACACACAAAATATAAAATATTCCAATTTAAGGAGCATCAGACTCATGTCAGAAGTACTGCATATAAACCAGCACTTGTCTTATTCTTGTTGCCCAGTTATGGGCTGTGCGCACTTACAGTATATAAAGGCCAAAGATGGTATGTGCCCCATAACCCTGAAAATTCCTATCACTCAAACTGCTCTGCCTGTGCTAAGAGAGGGTGACAATAGATGGCAAGTCTGTGTCAGGATATGCTAATGGCATATCACATACTTCGCAGCAAGTCCGTGCAGTATACCAATCTCTTCCAATGGCTTCCTACACACATCAAACTTGAAGCTTGCATGTTTATCTTAATTGCTAAGGGCCTCTCTACTCAGAAAATGCCTGAGGCACAAATGCTTGCCAATGGAGTTGTCAGCCCTTGACCATGCACTGCCTTATCACTGATGTGTTCGTGAAGAGGTTGATTTGTAACGTCTCTTCATACCAGGAGCAACAGGGTACAGGTACATATGAGGTCTGATTGAAAGGTAACGAAACTATTTTTTTATTTTAATCCAGAATGAATAAAAAAATGTTCAGGTTGTGAATATTTTTCTTTTTCAAAGGAGCATCCTTCACATTCAATACATTTTTTGCAGCGTTTCCAAAAATGATTCAAAGACACTCAGTAGACTGTTTTGTGACATCACTCGTGTTACCCTCTTTGAAGTACTTCTACCATTGACATACTGCAGCACGGCTAATTGTTTCACCACCGTATGCTTGCTGTGATATTACAAGAGTTTCATTACCGCTCTTTCCAAGTTTAACACAAAATTCAATCACATACCTCTGGGACACTCTCACAACAGACACATCTCTCTCATCTGCCATGATGAAACATGCAAAGTTTTTCCTCTCGCTATGACCCAACAATGAAGACTACGGCAGTCCAACTGCAGGTTCAGAAACGTTGATTTATGAACTTCACAAGAACCAGCGCAGCATTGCCATGCCTACTTCTTGGAAAGAAAAAGAGGCAGCCTCATTACTTTTCAATTGGCCCTCTGTCAAGGAAGTGGGTGGTGCAGTGATTAGAGCTACAGCCTCAGCACCCTGAAGTTGTGGGTTGAAATCCCAAGCTGCTCCTTGTGACCCTGGGAAAGTCACTTAATCTCCCATTGTCCCAGGTACATTAGACAGAGTGTGAGCCCACCAGGACAGATAGGGAAAAATGCTTGAGTACATGCATGTAACCACTTAGACTATAAGTGATATATAAATACTAAAATAAATAAAAAATTTTAAAAAAACACTAAATGCTGGAGCATGGAGGTGGAATCATAATGTGGATTACTGTATATGAAATGACACTTCCCAGAATGCCTTTCATTGCATGAGTTCAAATAGACTGTGATGGGGGGGGGGGGGGGGAATCAGGGGAAGGGATGCTAAAGGAATGAGCAGCGCCACCTTGCCAGAACAATTTATTTATTCCCTTTTGGTCCTGCACTGCATTACATGCAGAGACAGGTAACATCATTGCTAGGGTTACCAGATGTTCCAGATATTCAGTTCTGGGGTATGTACTATGCAGTCCTGGCATTGAACATCTGGGCATGTCCATTGACTTGGAAGTTAACTTGACACCAGATGATATTCAGACCAATGACTGGTTAACTCGCCACATAAAGCTGTCCTGACATTATGTAGTTAGGATGGTTAGCAAACTAAGGGACTCTTTTTTATAAAGCCATGCTAAAAAGTGGCCTGCTCTGGGGTTTTTTAAAAAAAATTCTTTATTAATTTTCAAACTACAACAGCTAATGCAACGCATACTAATTCAATAAAAGCACATTTATCTTTTCCATGTTCATAATCATCCATTTTCTCCCACCCACCCAAACTATAATCATTCAATATAACAGAAACATATATTATCATAAATATCCGACCTTATTCTGAATAATGATATCTTCTCATCCATCCCAAGTATAAATATTCAAAAATCAATTTATAACATACAGAATCCCCCTCCCACCCCGCCCTGGATATGTACCAAAGTAAAGAACAAACTGACACACATTCAACAAACAATTACAATGAGGTACCATAAGATGCCAATGGGCCCCATATTAATTTAAATATATTACCATGTCCTAAATTTTCAGCATTTATTCTTTCAAATCTATAACTAGAGCAAAGACTTGCCCACCAGAACGAAAAATTTAAACGATCACAGTTCTTCCAATTTCGAGTGATCATCTGGGTGGCTATCCCTGTCATTATAAGGAAAAGTCGACCTTTATATTGATCTATAAGGGGCTTAACATGTAAAATTGTATCACAAATGACTTCCTCATACGTTAGAGGAATTGATGATTCTAAAATGTTATTAATTCTACCCCATATTGACTTCCAAAAATTGAGTATCAAAGGACAATAAAACAACAGATGATCCAGATGGCCTGCTCTGTTGTTAGTACATGGGTTTCCCGCGTGCTGAGGCCACTTTTCATAATAGCTCAAAAATAGCTGTAATTTGGTTTTTTTCCTATTAATAGCCACACACTAATTATGAAATTAGCATGGCCATTTGTGTGTGAGCCCTTATCTCCACCTATTTTATAGATGGTAAGGAGTCCCGTGCAAATCCTATTCTAATCCATCAGTGTGTGCCAATTCCCACACACTGATTAGTGTAGAGCAGTGGTATCAAACTCAAATCCTTTGCAGGGCCACATTTTGGATTTGTAGTGTAATGTCTTATTAAAGAAATTACAATTTTGCATGAGGCAAAACTCTTTATAGTTTATAAATTTTTCCTTTTGGCTAAGTCATAGTTTTATTGTATTTTTCACTATTGAAATATTGTACTGCTTTTCTGTGTGCTTTGTATCATCACTGTAACATCCAGTCCTCTTTATTCTGTGAACTACCTAGAACTTTTTGGGTGTTTGCGGTATAGAAAAATAAAGTTATTATTATATAATCAAGAAACTGTTTTACTTTACTTTTGTGATTATGATAAACATACCGAGGGCCTCAAAATAGTACCTGGCGGGCCGCATGTGGCCCCTGGGCCGCGAGTTTGAGACAACTGGTACAGAGCATGCCTACTTTCCATACAGTATTGGCTTTTTAACCTGTGGTTAGCACATACTAGAGCTTACTGCAGCTTTGTAAAAGAACCCCTGAGTATTGCCACTAACCAGCTAAGTTGCCGATTCACCCTAACTCTGCCTAGCCAGTTAGGAAATGGCTGGTTAGTGAAGATATTCAGTGGTACTAACCAGTTAAGGATCCTCCTCTGCCTGGTTAAACCATTTCTATCTCATTATTTATTCATTTACCCCTTTTAGCGCTGGCAATGGCAGTAACTGCTCTGACGCTCATAGGAATTCCTATGAGCGTCAAAGCAATTACCGTCGCTGCCGGCACTAAAACCCATGCTACGTGTTAGTAAAGGAGGGGGTTAATTTTCTATACTGTTCTCCCAGGGGAGCTCAGAACGGTTTACATGAATTTATTCACGTATTAATACTGATCCCTTTATTTTTATAATGTAGAAAATGTTATATATCTAAATGATTTAAATAAATATAAATGCAATCACATTTCAAAAAGTTTAAGGCAGAATTTTTATGTTTTTTGCCACAGTATCTACCTAATAATCTAATCTAATAATTCATTTCTATATCACATAACCCACAATTTCAATGCAGTTTACATAAATTTTAAAAATACCATACAAAAGGATCAGTTTGATTGAATACTAAACAGATGAGTTTTCCATTGTTCTCTAAAATCATAGTAAGACTTCGAACAAAGTAGCAGAGGTTTTGGTTCCCTGTCCCAAAGAGCCGCTTGGTTTGCAAGCAGACGATGAAATTTTTTATACGGACATCCTTTAGTTGAAGGAAAGCTAGACAAGC
This sequence comes from Geotrypetes seraphini, assembly GCF_902459505.1. NCBI lineage: Eukaryota > Metazoa > Chordata > Amphibia > Gymnophiona > Dermophiidae > Geotrypetes > Geotrypetes seraphini. The sequence continues at coordinate 327,405,266 of NC_047084.1, read as the reverse complement.
TATGAGTACTTCGCTGATGTTTGGATCCAACAATGGAGAATGAATCGAGAAGATAAGTAGAAATCATACCAAAAAAACCACTTTAACAAAAACATCCAAACTGAAATTTTAACACTAACCTCAATGGGCAACCAATGCAATTCTCTGTAAAAGGGACTGGCATGATCATACTTCCTCAAGCCAAAAATCAAGTGAACTGCAACATTCTGGACCATTCTCAGCCTTGAAAAATTCTTTTGAATGCCTCCCAAGAGGACTATATTACAATAGTCCAGCTGACTCATTACCAGTGACTGAACTAGCAATCTGATGGATGCGACATCAAAATAGGATCTTATGCTACGCAGCTTCCATAAGGTATAAAAGCCTTCTGGATCAAAGCATCTACATGATTTTGCATCGTCAAATTTTGATCTAGAATGATGCCTAAGATCTTAATGGTAGGTATGAGCATCGGAGCATTTAGCACCCTGGGTAGCGGTAGAAATTTCTACCACGGCTTAGTAAAGGAGGGTCTTGTTTAATCATATAATTACTATTTGGAAGCAGGCTCTTTTCTTTGTTCTCAGATTTCTGTCTTAAGAAAATAAAGATCTGAAAATCTCTTCTGAGACATCATGCCTTCACAGTATTAAAGAAATTAACTTGATTAGGAAAACACATGGGCACCAGTATTGACAAAGGATCAACTGTGGCAGAGAAGCAGAAATAAGTTGTGAGACTGAAAGTTTTGAAATCTAACAACTTCTGGTAACCCAATTAACTTCACTGAGTTTGCAGCTTTGGATCCTGACAAGCTTATATTTTCTACCATCATGAAATGATCCCAGATACCATTCAAAACTGCATTGAAATCTCAAGCTGTTAGCAGAATTTCTTGTGGATATTCAGCTGCTGTATTTGATAACTTAAGCAAAAAGTAATTGCTTAGAAGAGAAGCATAAATATTAATAAAAGTAAAAATTCACCTTAGAAGATTCCACACAGCAAGAAATTGGCCACCAGGAGCCGTTTAACTATACATTTTGTATTATATGTACCCTTTTTGGTTGAGACACACTACTCCACGTATGCCATTAGAAAAAGTACATTTCAGCACTTGTGCAACCCATCTTTTTTTGTTGTTGTTAAACAAAGACTCTTTGTTAAGATGTATAAGTCTCATGTAACAATATTATGTCTATATTTTGTCTCTGTAGGACTATGACCCATCTGACCTTGTCACTAAAGCTTCTCATATTCCATGATAAAATACTCAAGGCTCTCCTTGCGAGTTATGAATGGACTGCACTTCCTGACATCGTTGGACATTCATTAGTTAAAGAAACCCATTCCATGGGTCTGGATGATCAGGATTAAAATTCTTATTAAATAAAATACTGATTTAAGAAGTACTAATCTCCCCAGTACATCTTGTTTTTCCTAAATATAAAGTTCTCAGAACCTCTTACAAGACTAAAATACAAAAAAACATATGAGTGTGCAACACCCCAGAACTCTCATGTGTATTTTGGTGTGTGTGTGTGTGTGTGTGGAATTCCTGTATTCACTGAACCAGAGGTTTCAAGGATCCCTGAATGTACTGGTAAAGGGGGGGGGGGGGATTTCTATTTTTTATTTTTACTCTTTTACCTAATAGTATCTTCTGGTCTCCCTCCTGTGTACATAAGCAGCCACAGGCACCATGGAAGGCCATGTGTTATACATCTGGCACCCGAACAGTAACCTATCCCAAAGAGTTTACCTAAATTTTGGTATATTTTGTTGACCCCACTCTAACTACTTTGGAGCACATTGGTTGCTGTATCAGTGTTCCAGAAGGGCAGGGATTTGTTTGAACTGTGGTTTGTGTGCTTTTGGATATTACTGTAAAAATGGCAATGCAAAGTTTACTACACTGGTGTGCAGGAGAGAGGATTAATTCTAGAAGGGCTTTTCTGTTACAAGAGGTTCCTTTGGGAATTAGTTTCCAGGAAATTCAGACTGTTCTAAAGAGAAACAAAAAATAGAAGGTATAAAAATCCCAGGTAGGATAAGGAATTCCACACAGAAAAAAATTACTCGTCCTGTGTGTATACCCTCATGACACAGACCCTAGGATATAACCAGCTACAGGAGGCTAGGAATTACATGTAAAAAAGTAGAGGCTGACTAAGGGCTCCTTTTACTAAGGTAAGCTAGTGTTTTTAGCGCATGCACAAAATTACCGTGCGCTACGCTTCTAGAATAACACCAGCTCAATGCTAGCGTTAAGGTCTAGCATGCGTGGCAATTCAGCCTGCGCTATTCCATGCGTTAAGGCCCTAACGCACTTTAGTAAAAGGAGCCCTAAATTGAAGGGGGACCGGTTTAGAACCAATGCCAGGAAGTTCTTTTTCACTCAGAGGGTGGTGGACATCTGGAATGCGCTGCAGGAGGTTGTGATAGGACAGAGCCCACTACGGGGTTTTAAAATAGGATTGGATAAATTCCTGACAGATAAAGGAATTGAGGGATACAGATAAGGATAAAGATAGGATATAGAAAGGGTATCAAGGCGAATTTTAAGGGATCACATACAGGTCATGGACCTGATGGGCCGCCGCGGATGCGGACTGCTGGGCGCGATGGATCATCGGTCTGACCCACCAGAGGCGACTTCTTATGTTCTTAGTTTCGACAACCAAAATCAATATTTGGTCTTGTTTTGATTTGGGCCAAAAATGGCAATACATTTTCAGCCGAAACCAAAACTGTACTCTTAGCACACACTCTTCCACTCTCCTGAAAAGGAATGAGATCAGTTTATTTCTTGCCTTATTCTGTCTCTCCCTTCCTCTTATGCTCCCACAAAAGACAGGGCTTAGCTTGCTCCTTTCTTCCTTCCATCTCACCCAGTAGAGTAGAGGGCTTGGCTCCATCTTCTCCTCCTTGAATTATAGTGAGCTCAACTTCCTCTTATAAGTACAGTTTAGGGGGGTGAAGAACTTATGTGCATGACAGAAGAGTGAGGCTTGGGTGTGATTGTATGTGAAGATCTTAAGGTGGCCAAACAAGTTGAAAAGGTGATGGCGAAAGCTAGAAGGATGCTAGGGTGCATAGGAAGAGGTATGGTCAGGAAAAAAAAGGAGGTATTGATGCCTCTATATAAGACTCTGGTGAGACCTCATTTAGAATATTGCGTACAATTCTGGAGATCGCACCTTCAAAAAGATAAAAAAAAGGATGGAGTTGGTCTAGAGCAGGGATCTCAAAATCCCTCCTTGAGGGCTGCAATCCAGTCGGATTTTCAGGATTTCCCCAATGAATATGCATGAGATCTATGTGCATGCATTGCTTTCAATGCATATTCATTGGGGAAATCTTGAAAACCCAACTGGATTGCGGCCCTCAAGGAGGGACCTTAAGATCCCTGGTATAGAGGAAGGCTACTAAAATGGTGCATGGTCTTCGTCATAAGGCGTACGGGGACAGACTTAAAGATCTCAATCTGTACTGTATATTTTGGAGGAAAGGTGAGAGGGGGAGATATGATAGAAATGTTTGGGTTACATTTTGTTATTTATTTTTTCTTGAGAGATGTTTAAATACCTACATGGCGTAAATGCGCATGAGTAGAGTCCCTTGCATTTGAAAGGAAGCTCTGGAATGAGAGGGCATAGACTGAAGTTTAGAGATGATAAACTCAGAAGTACTCTAAGGAAATACTTTTTTTACAGAAAGGGTGGTAGATATGTTTAACAGACAGTCAGAGACTGTGTCTGAATTCAAGAAAAGCATGGGATAGGCACGTGGGATCTCTTAGAGAGAGGAAGAGATAATGGTTACTGTGGATGGGCAGACTAGATAGGCCATTTGGGCTTTATCTGCCACCATGCTTCTATGTAACCTACCCCCAGTTGCTCCTACCCCTGCTATCTTCACTGTCAACATGGCTGCCGCAAACTCCAGTGGCAGTCTTGAGAGACTGCCTGTGGAAGTCCAGTCATTTTGAGACTGGAGCCTGTATTGGCAAGAGTAGCACCAGTCACTCCTGTCTATGCTGGCTCCAATCACAAAATGACTGCTCTGAATTTTGACTGGTAAAGGAGCAGGAGTGACTGTGGATTGCTATTGCCCTGACTAGCCTCTAGACCACCAGAAATTATTTGATAGGCCCGGGGGGGGGGGGAGGGGTACATTGCTCAGAGGAAAGATAGGGTGGGAAGCTACCTTTTTCATGGGAGAGGGAGGGTCTGGTAGTGCTACCTTTGTTTAGGGGAGGGGGGATGGAGGAAGAAGGAGAGGGAGGAGACAACTATGATTTGGGGGTGAAACTGGTTTCAATTTTAGCTTCAGTTTTAACAAAACCAAGTGGCAAATTGTGGCTACAGATTTGTTTTCAGCCACAAGTGAAAATAAAAAAACAAAAGATAAAAATAGCTTTGGTCAGCCTATATATAAAAGCAAGAGCCCAATATTCAGAAAAACCGTGCTTCCAAATTTAGGCTTCTAAGTTAGACTCAAAAATTTGTAGAAGTCTTGTGGTTTATAGTGAGGTTTAAGTGGGCAGGAGAGACTGCCTATACACTTCTCCCTCTGTATCTGCGGTTTCCGTATCTGCGGATTCGCTTATTTGTGATTTTTCGGCCGCTGATTCCTTCCCCCCAAAATTACATCATCATTAAAGTACTTTTTCCTTTTGCTGTACCGTACTGAACCGATAAAGTTTATTGCTTAACATTGACTGAAAATCGCTTCTTATAAACTTTCTCCCACAAATTTGCTGCTTCCTTGCTTCCCAGTGTGCACTGAGAAAAACGCTGCTTCCCAGCATCCATAGAAAGAAAGGCTTCTTCCCAGCATGCATGGAGAAAATCACTTGGAATTGCTGCTTGTCTGCATGCCTGCCCAAGCCCTGAATTCTCTTTGAATCGTTGGTAATCGCTGCTTGCCTGTATGCTTCCTCTCCTCCAGACCTCATTCCCTCCCCCAACTTTTTCTTCCTCTCTCCCTGCCCTTTCTTTTTCCCTGCCTCCCTTTCTTTTTTCTCTCTTCATGCCTCCTTTCTTTTTTTCTGTTTCCCTTTTGTCTCCCTGCCTGCCTCCTTTCTTTCTTTCTCCCTGCCCTCCACCAAGCCACTACTGCCACCATCGGGGAACAGGCCCCAAAGCCGCCGCTACTGCGGCGGCTGCCCCAAGCTCTCTCTGCTTCCCTGCGTTGGGCTGACCAGCATTCCTCTCCCCGACATCAATTCTGCTGTCGGAGAGGAAGTTCCGCCCAGTCAGGCAGCGATTGGCTGGCCCGAACTTCCTCTCCGACGGCAACCTTAGGGGGGGGTGCACAGCCGGCCAAGTCTGGAAAATGGTTGATCGCCAAGGCAAAGTGAGTCTATCATGGAGCCTGAGATGGGCTCCGTGATCGACCATTTTCCAGACCTGGTCGGCTTTGCACCCCCCCCTAAGGCCTCCCCTTGGTACGCCACTGCCCTCCTCCAACTTTTTCTTCCTCTCTCCCTGCCCCCTCCCCTTTCTTTCTTTCTCCCTGCCCCCTTTTTTCTTTCTGTTTTCCTGCCCCCCTTTCTTTCTTTGTCTTTCTTTCTGTCTCCTTGTCCCATTTCTTTCTGTCTGTCTTTCTTGCTCCCTTTCTTTCTTTCTCCATGCCCCCTTTCTTTTTGTCTGTCTCCCTGCCCCCCTTCTTTGTGTCTCCCTGCCTGCCCCCTTTCTTTCTTTGTCTTTTTATCCCTGCCCTCCTCCAAGCCACTGCCTGAGCTCTCTGTGCTTCCAAACGTTGTAAAGAGGACACAGAAGCGCCGGGCCGACCAGCCTTCCCCACCCGACGTCAATTCTAACGTTGGAGAAGAAGCTCCTGGCCAGCCAGGCAGTGATTGGCTGGTCCGGAACTTCCTCTCTGACGTCATAATTGACGTCGGGTAGGGAAGACTGGTCGGCCCGGTGCTTCTGCATCCTCTTTACAGCATTGGGAAGCAAGTAGAATGTGAAGGCAACACGAGTCTATCACGGAGTTCAGGATGGGCTCTGCGATTGACTCGTGATTGATCTTTTGGGCACCCCTGGTGTATAGTATTAGGTTTATTTTTAATAGTAACTCTCAAGCATCCAAAAACTACATTTATCTTGCATCTATCAATCCCCATGGGTGCCGATTAACTGATAGTCTACATTTTTGACAACACCCAGCCCAAACCTCTGTGAGAACTCCCTTCCTTCCCACCTCCTACCAAACCTTTTATACAGCCAGGTACCATGATTTTTGCACATCATTTGACAACAAATTCTCGAACTTTAGTATGCATTGAATAAAATAAAATATCTTCTGTAATTTGTTTTGTAATCATCCTATTCAAAATTCAGTCATGGTTTCTGAGAAAGGGTCCTTGTTCCAAATACACAGTCTACTTCAAGAATAACCAATCTTTCCTTCTTGATCACAGTAATTATCATTACTGATAAATTGGCATCCTTTGAACAATGAAAGCAGACACAATAATATATCAAATGGCCACCGTAAAATCTCTACCAAATATTTTCATGCTACTACTTCTGAAAGGTATGAGGCTTATTCTATAAACGACAACATTAATTCTGTTTGCTATACTACATAACAGCTGCTGCATATTTTTTAGGGATCTGTATTTTTTAGTACGCATTTGCCACCCCTTTTACTAAGCTGTGGTAGAGGTTTATTACATTACATTACATGCTTATATTCCGCCTGTACCTTGCAGTTCTAAGCGGATTACATCAGAAAGATAGCTGGACATTTCCAGGAAGAGAAATACAATTAAAGAAGTTGGTCCTAGTACAACAAAAAAGATAGCTGGACTTTTCCAGTAAAGGAATACAATTGAAGGCGTAAGGTCTAAAGCAATTTTGATGAGATGAGGCTCTCGCTCCTCCCGATGCTCATAGGGTTCCTATGAGCATTGGGAGCAGCGCAGGACATTCAGCGCGGCTTCCCATGCTAGAAACTGCTAGCACAGTTTTGTAGAAGTGGGGGAAATGTTCTGACGCTGCTCAGTGTTGGAGCATTTAGCACTCTGGGTCATAGTAGAAACCTCTACCGCAGCTTAGTAAAAGGCTTGGGGGTGGGGGTGTTAGCACCCTGAAAAAATTGTGCGTTTGCAAAACCTTTTTGACATTTAAGGACACTGTAGGCTATGGGAATTGCAGACATGGACATGCAGACAGGTGGGACTAGAGACTGGGAACCTATGTCTAATTTATGCTTATTATACTTACAAGTGGCACAGAATACACTGATCCTTCCCTCGGTACCATCCATCCTTTTGCTTATTTATTTATTTATTTTTATTTAATAATAACTAGCTGATGGCCCGGCGTTGCACGGGTATTTAATTATAGCAATAACACTGTAAATGGATTCAAATAAAGATACTTTATAGTGGTGAATGAAAATATTTTTTTATTTATAAAAAGTACAATATTCAAATTATAATGTGAAATATTTGACAAAATGAATACAATACAACTAACACAAAACTTGATTATAAACAACATTTTTAGTTTCACCTCCAGGAGCAAGAACATATACATTATTGGGTGAACCCACCCTTCCCACGTGTGCAGGTGGGCCGCGAGACCCCCAGAACATATCACCCCAGGTAGTGAGGGATCTGCATACCAAGTTTCGTTCAAATCGGTCCCACAGCTTTTTACATTTTTTCCATTGACTTGAATGGGTGAAATCTGATTTTCTGTTTGTAGCTCCGCCCACGTGTGCAGGTGGGCCGCGAGACCCCAAGAACATATCACCCCAGGTAGTGAGGGATCTGCATACCAAGTTTCGTTCAAATCGGTCCCACAGCTTATTACATTTTTTCCATTGACATGAATGGGTGAAATCCGATTTTCTGCTTGTAGCTCGGCCAACGTGTGCAGGTGGGCTGGAAGACCCCCAGAACATATCACCCCAGGTAGTGAGGGATCTGCATACCAAGTTTCGTTCAAATCGGTCAAGCCGTTTTTGAATTACTGTGAGAATGGCAGGTTTTTACATTTTTTCCATTGACATGAATGGGTGAAATCTGAATTTCTGTTTGTAGCTCCGCCCACGTGTGCAGGTGGGCCGCGAGACCCCAAGAACATATCACCCCAGGTAGTGAGGGATCTGCATACCAAGTTTCGTTCAAATCGGTCAAGCCGTTTTTGAATTACTGTGAGAATGGCATCTTTTTACATTTTTTCCATTGACATGAATGGGTGAAATCCGATTTTCTGCTTGTAGCTCGGCCAACGTGTGCAGATGGGCCGCAAGACCCCCAGAACATATCACCCCAGGTAGTGAGGGATCTGCATACCAAGTTTCGTTCAAATCTGTCAAGCCGTTTTTGAATTACTGTGAGAATGGCAGGTTTTTACATTTTTTCCATTGACATGAATGGGTGAAATCTGATTTTCTGTTTGTAGCTTCGCCCATGTGTGCAGGTGGGCCGCGAGACCCCCAGAACATAACAACCCAGGTAGTGAGGGATCTGCATACCAAGTTTCGTCCAAATTGGTCACAGTGAGAATGGCAGCTTTTTACATTTTTTCCATTGATATGAATGGGTGAAATCTGATGTTCTGTTTGTAGTTCCTCCCACGTGTGCAGGTGGGCCGCGAGACCCCCAGAACATATCACCCCAGGTAGTTGGAATTACTGTGAGAATGGCAGTTTTTTACATTTTTTCCATTGACATGAATGGGTGAAATCTGATTTTCTGTTTGTAGCTTCGCCCATGTGTGCAGGTGGGCCGCGAGACCCCCAGAACATATCACCCCAGGTAGTGAGGGATCAGCATACCAAGTTTAGTTCAAATCGGTCCCACAGCTTTTTACATTTTTCCCATTGACTTGAATGGGTGAAATCTGAAGTTATGTTTGTAGCTCCGCCCATGTGTGCAGTTGGGCTGCGAGACCCCCAGAACATATCATCCCGGGTAGTGAGGGATCCGCATACCAAGTTTCGTTCAAATCGGGCAAGCCGGTTTTGCGGAGGTAGTTTTTACATTTTTTCCATTGACATGAATGGGTGAAATCTGATTTTCTGTTTGTAGCTCCGCCCAGGTGTGCAGGTTGGCCGCGATACCCCCAGAACATATCACCCCAGGTAGTGAGGGATCTGCATACCAAGTTTTGTTCAAATCGGGCAAGCCGTTTTTGCGTTGGCAGCTCTTTACATTTTTTCCATTCACATGAATGGGTGAAATCCGATTATCTGTTTGTAGCTCCGCCCACGTGTGCAGTTGGGCCGCAAGTCCCCCAGAACATATCATCCCGGGTAGTGAGGGATCTGCATACCAAGTTTCGTTCAAATCGGTCAAGCCGTTTTTGCGTGATCGCGGCACATACATACATCCATCCGATTTTATATATATAGATAATAATAATAATAATAATAACAGTTTATATACCGCAATACCGTTAAGTTCTATGCGGTTTACAATAGATTAAGTGAGGTACAAATTGATTGAATTTAAGAGGGGGGAAGAGGAGAGTTAATAGGACCGGAAATGCGTTGTTGAGGAGAAAAAGATCAATAGGACAGAGGAATCACTATGGAGGAGGAAGAAGATGAGTGGGTCAGTATATAACAAACTAAGGAAAATCCACACGTATCATAAACATTTACAAAAAGGAAAATAAAATCATTCAGTGATCTAGCCCACATTATCTGGCCGACATTATCTTCCGTATAGCCACATAAATTTAGTAAAGGAAAAACAACTAAGTAGGCAGAATGTGGCTTCTATTTCTATACATTTCTTCACTCTGCTTATTTTTAGTAGGACATTAAAATATATGGAATGTACGCTCAAGTCTATTTTATAGACTAAAGTCTTCTAATGCTCTTTTATAATCATTCAAATTGATTTGTCTTAATTACCGGGACATCCCTGATCTCCAAGCCTTCGTTGGCTCTCTGTCATGTGGCAAAGATAGTGCCAGTGTTTCTCTGAAGTCATCAGCTTTTCTGACAAATTTTTACAAATTGAACTACATTTCCTGGATATTGTACTTTTCCTCTGCATTGTAAACCAGCATATTGTGTACTGTGAGGAGTGGACCTGCCTGCTGTAATGGTGCTTGATGAGGGCTATCAGAGGCTTTGTGCCCTCCTTCCCTGGCAGATGATATTAATGTATAAATCAACATCCCCCTGCATCTCTCTCTGGTAAATGGAATGGACTGGAGCGCCATCCCTCAGCTGCTGACTATTGCATACAGTCTCTGACAGTTTCATAAAAACGTGGGCTGGCACTTCCTAGCTACTGATCTTGTGCCTATCTGAATACTGCCCCAGTGTATTTTAGAAATCAATTTAGAACTTAGGCTTGAACCCGAAAACATTTAACACTTGCTGTGCTGCTTAGTACTTGCTGTCATGCTCTCTTAGTCTGCCGATGTGTGGAACCTGGCCATTTGCCGGTGTTATTACACAGCCTGAAATAGAGCATAAATAGAGCCGAACTAGTTGGAAGCACAAATAAATACTGCTCAGGGATACTAGGATATGCCTCTCAAGGACATGCAGAAAGAGCTGGCCTTGAGATTTCAGAAAAGCTTGCAATTTTGGATCAAACTGTAAATAGCAATCAGCAACCACGGCTTGCCTTGTTTCTCCTGCCAGGTCCTAAATATCGAGAGTACAACACTGTGCATGGTCAGGTTTTCAGTGCGTATAACTACTGGAGGTCTGCTCCATCTCTCTTAAATAGGCACACCTGAAGGTCTATAAACTAGTTTGCCTCTTCAGGATATACATAGTCAAAATGCATGACCTATGTTTGCAAGCACTGTCTCAAAACTGACTGAAAATGTAGCTAGGGCTGGGTAACCTCAGGTCTGCAACCCAGTCGGGTTTATAGAATTTCTCTAGGATTGGCCACTGTTGGAAACAGACGGACCTTTGGTCTGACCCAGTATGGCTGTTCTTATATTCGATTTGCATATGTAATGTCCCCCTCAGGGTGGCTCTGGGTCTGGGGCCTGACCTGGCTGGAGTCCCCCAAAGGCAGTCTCCATCAGTTCCTCACTTGGTTAGTGCTTGGTGCCTCGACCTGGGGAAAAGAAATATTAGTGGGTAGGTTCACCCTCTTCTCCGCCCAGGAAAAATTAAAAAAAGGTTTGTGAACAAGGTTGGATAATAAATTAAACTGATTTATTTGCACTAGGTATATAGGTCTAATCATAAGACAAGTTGTTAGGAACCGCTTTCATAAGAACGTACGAATTGCCGCTGCTAGGTCAGACCAGTGGTCCATCGTGCCCAGCAGTCCGCTCACGCAGCGGCCCTTAGGTCAAAGACCAGTGCCCTAACTAAGCCTTTCAACAATTTCAATACTTCCACACCTAAACCAATACTTGTACAGTTAATTCAACAGTGTTTCATAGTTTATTAAAATTTGATTAAATGCAAATCATAAAATTTGAAGCGTTGTACAGTTAAATAAAATATTTTTATAAAAGGAAGACAAACTCCAAGTTACCGACAAGACAGCCAACCTATTCTTACTAGACATAGTGAGGATTGGAAAACAAGAGGAAAGGGGGAGAAACTACAATCTTGTACTAAAAGAAGACAATAAAGGGAAAAGACACGAAGGGGGAGGGGGTGGAACTTAGAATGAAAATCATGTAGAAACAAGAAAATTACTCATATGCATCCTTAAAAAGGAAGCATTTTAGACTACCCTTAAATTTATCTAAATTATGTTCTGCTCTGATGGAAAATGGAAGAGAGCTCCAGATCATGGGTGCTGTGACAGAGAAAATGGAGGCACGATGAGCGATAATTTTTAAGAACATAAGAATTGCTGCTGCTGGGTCAGACTGGTGGTCCATCGTGCCCAGCAGTCTGCTCACGCGGCAGCCCTCTGGTCAAAGACCAGCGCCCTAACTGAGACTAGCCCTACCTGCGTACGTTCTGATTCAGCATAAACTTGTCTAACTTTGTCTTGAATCCCTGGAGGGTGTTTTCCCCTATGACAGACTCCGGAAGAGCGTTCCAATTTTCTACCAATTTCTGGGTGAAAAAGAACTTCCTTACGTTTGTACGAAATCTATCCCCTTTCAATGTCAGAGTGCCCTCTCGTTCTTCCTACCTTGGAGAGGGTGAACAACCTGTTCTTATCTACCAGGTATATTCCCTTCAGTACCTTGGAATGTTATGATCATGTCCCCTCGCAATCTCCTCTGTTCGAGGGAGAAAAGGCCCAGTTTCTCTAATCTTAAGCTGTGCGGCAACTCCTCCAGTCCCTTAACCATCTTAGCGAGGGGACGTGGAGAGTTCATTGAGAAGTGGATCTTAAAGCCCTTGGAGGATCGTATAGAATCAAAAGACAGTCTATAAAAGCGGGTTCATTAGTTTTATGTGTTTTAAATGTTAAGAGGGCAAATTTAAATGTGATCCGGTGAGGTATAGGTAGCCAGTGTGCTTTTTTCAATAGAGGAGTGACATGGTCATATTTTTTTGAGTAGTGATTTTTATGGCAGAGTTTTGGATCATTTGAAGGCTTCCGATATATTTTTGACATAGTCCTTTATAGAGTAAGTTTCAATAATTGATTTTTGAGATAACTAAAGAATGTATCAGAATATTAAGTGATTGGGAATCTAGGACAGAAGCTAATGAACGTATCATTCTTAGATTGTAAAAACAATTTTTAACAAGGGCGCTAATTTGTGGACGATAGGTAAACTTGTTATCAATGATGACACCTAAGATTTTGATTCAGGAGAGTAATTCAATCAGAGTGTTTTCAATAGCCAAAGTGTCAAGAAGATGAACGTTATCCTTCTATGGAAAGAGGACACAGTTTGTTTTGTTGATACTGAGAGAGAGCATGTTATAATGGAGACATTTTCTGATTATTTCTAGCTTAGAATTGATATCAGCAAGATTGGAAGGATCAATAGTGTGGAGAATTTGTATGTCATCGGTATACGCAAAGACTGAAAAACCAATTGAATAATAATAATAATTTATTCTTGTATACCGCCAAAGCCATAATAGTTTGAGGCAGTTTACAATGAGAAGTACTGGACAATCAGTGAAAAAAACATAATACAAATAATCAGAAATACATACAAGATAAAAGATTAAAAACAGTGAATCAGGTTACAAATTTATCAAACTGTGTTTTTACTAATTTTCTAAAAGTAAAATAAGATGGAGCACGCATAATAATATTACCCAACCAGTCAATCAATTTGCCTGCCCGAAATGCAAGAGTTCTATCTAGAAATCTTTTAAAGCGACTAGCATTTACTGTTGGGTAAGCAAACATATGTTAGAGTTAGTAATGGAGCTAGATAGATGCTAGTCTCTAGGGAGCCTCCTCCCTTTTTGAGCCGCTGGTGTCGATAGTACCCCGGCGGCCTGGTGCCTCTGTTGGTCTACTAGTGCTGATCTTCACTCAGGTAGCTTTCCCCTCCTTCAAGAGGAACCTCTAGGGTAGCTCCCTGTTGGGGTCCAGGTTACTAGCCCTCAACAGGGCTTGGTAATCACCAGTAACAAGGCTCCCTCTAGAGAGTTGTGTCTGCTCTTCTCAACCTTCAGGCAACAATAATGCCTCTGCAGCCCCTTTTTTCTGCCCTGAGCTCCCTGCTCCTAAAGGCTGCTGATCTGTTTCTTCAAGAGTGCCCTTAGTAGTACCCATGGAACCATTCAGCACGTAAAATAACTCATCTCCACATCCATGGATTTTAAAGAAAAACTGGACATCGTCAGCGTATATCCTATATGAAACACCTAACTCATCTAGCAACTTTCCTAGTGGGGAGAGAAAAACATTGAAAAATGTGGCAGATAAGGTAGATCCTTGCGGAACACCCCGTGACAATGAAACCTCAGATGACCCGTCTCCATTATTGTGGACAAATAACTTCCTGTTTGTCAGGAATGACTTAAACCACTCCCATACTATGCCTCCAATACCTAACTGTCTCAATCTCTTTAGCAACCCTCCATGATCAAGGGAATCGAACGCTGCAGAGATATCTAAGGAGATAACACAAAAGCAGGGTCCTTGATCAACTCCTGTGCGTAATTCATCCATATTTGAGAGCAATAAAGTCTCAACACTGTGATTCTTTCAGAAACCAAACTGATTTTTGTCCAGTTTGTCTCCTCTATAAATTTCTCTAATTGAGGCAAGGCAACTTTCTCCAAAACTCTAGTTAAGAAGGGCAAAACAGATATTGGTCTGCATCTGGCCATCTGATCTCTATCAAGATCTGGTTTCTTCAGTACTGACTGAACTGTGCCAATCTTACAACTCTCCGGGAATTGACCAGAAGCAAAAGATTTATTGATCAATTTCATCAAAAATAGAGCAATTTTGCCTGAAAGTTTACTAAGCACCCCGGATGAACATGGTTCATCACTTGCACGAGATATTGTCAAAGTTTGAATGATCTGTTCTACTTCCTGCATTCTAGTTTCTTCAGATCTTTCCCATTTAACCACAGGAAATTGTGTTATGTCCTTGAAAGTGTCCATATCTATGGAAACTGTTGAGACAAAACCCAATTTCTGTTTCAAATTTTCTGCATACAGTTTAGCTGAGGAACCCTCTAGTCTTATCCCAGGCCCCACACTCTCAGTCATACCACGTACTATATTATATAGTTCTTTCAGACGACTAATCGCTGCCCTAATCTTATTTTGTACAAACTTCTTCCTTTCAGATTCACACAAATGGAGGTATTCCATCAGATGAATCTCATAGCTCTCGAGATCGTCAAAATCTTTACTTTTCCTCTATTTTCTTTCCGCTTGCCTCGCCTGAGTTACAGGGACAGTATGCCATCCATCCTGATGAACCCTATCATGCTGTCTTACTACTTTCTCAGGGGCAACAGTATCTAATGCTGTTTCCAAAGAGGCGTACCAATTTTGAACATCCGCCTCAACATCGGAATCAACGTTCCAGGCAGAATTAATATCCCATACTTTCCTCAAATCTTCCACATCAATCTTTTTTTTTTTTTTTAAATCTTTATTGATTTTCAAAACTTATATAAAGTGCAACAATTATACATTCAAAAATATCAAATAACAGCACTTATATTCTTGCAAACAACTGAAACAAATTACCCTATTCCCTCCCCCTTTTCCCTCCTCCCCTACCTGGATGTGTGTGGAATCTAAGTAAATTTAGGAACTAAGGATTTAATCTTAATTCACTCTACCTTTTTCTCAACCATCCCTACTGAGTTTTCCCGGACGTCTGGTAAACCTAATTGTAATCCAGCTAACGTTATTCACTTAGGTCTGCTTTAACTAAAGCACTGTAAAAGTGTGGTAAGTAACTACACATATCAAGACTCTTAGTGGTTCAGGAGTACGTACATTCCTCTGGTGTCAACTCTATGCAAGAATAACCACAAAAGTCTGCAGGCATGCTGACCCCTTTGAACTAAAAAAAAAAAAAAAAAGTGTGGTAAGTGCAAAACCAAAGTTTTAGTCAGAGCAAAATTTGTGCAGTAAATGCAAGGGTTGTGCCCTGAATCTGCTCTGCATTTACCACACAGGCACCTCATTACATGCAGTGCCAAATAGTGTGACAGCACCCAAAAAAATGGCCCAAAAAAGGAGGTCTTGGTTTATATTTGAGTCTACTACCGTAGTTACAAAATATCCAAATGGAGTCGAGGGTCAAGGGCAGGCCCAACATCTGAGGCAGGCAGCCGATTCCTCTTGGTAGCAGCTGCGGCAATCCTCCATGCTGTTTGCTGGCCGATGAGAGGAGGGGGAGTGAGGAGTCAGCGGCGCATCTGGATTGTGAGCAGCCCTTCCTTTGGTCCCATCCTATTCCTGGTCTTGCTAAACTGGCTGGCAATAACGAAGCCAGATGCCAAGGGGCCCTATCCCTCTTGCCAAATCACTAAAGACTCTGCTGGCTCGATCCCGTCCCCTCTGAAGTTACTTCCTGATTTTGAGGAGGGAGATCGAGACCAACAGAGCCAATAGTGATTTAGCAAGAGGGAAGACTCCCGTGGCGTCTGGCTTTGTTATTGCCAGCTGGTTTAGCGAAACCATGACAGGACCAAAGGCAGGGCTGCTCACAATGTGGATGCGCCGCTGACTCCTCACTCCCCCTCCTCCTGGCGACTGGCAAATAGCATGGAGGAGTGCTGTGGCCACCATTGGGAGGAATCAGCTGCCTGCCTCTCATGTCGGGAGATGGGGGAGAGATCTTGGATGTAGGTGGAGGGAGAGAGAAAGATGAGGTGTTGAAGGAAAGAGGGGAGGGGATATTCTGGATGGAGGGGGCAAGACAGTGGATACTGGTTAGAAGAGTGAAAATAAAGAGGGAAGAGAGAGAAAGAGAAGATGCTGGAAGGGGGAGAGAGGGGGAAGGGTTAACAAAACAAAACTGGAGAAACAGAAGCAGAAAGAGATGCAGAAAAATAAATGGAGGAAAACTGAAAGGAAAAGGTTAAAGTAAGAGATGGAAGTAGGAGAGTAATGAGAGAAGAGACAGATAGACTGCAGAACCTGGAAAGAAAATTAAGAAGACAGAAGAGAGCAGAAACTGGGATAAACATGAATAAAATGGCCAGGCAACAAAGTTAGAAAAAAAAAAAAATTATTTTCAATTTCATGAATAGAAAATGCAGCTTTACTGTAAATTTGCACTGCTTTCTTTTTATTTTCCAAAATATAGAGTGCCGTTTCTTTCTCTGGTGTTGAACTGCATATGGCTTCTTGAGGTTTAAATTTGATTTTTGTCTCCATTTATTTAAGTTTGCGGTTGCTTGTAGTTGCATTTTCCTATGTAGGGTCCTTGTTGTGAATATATTAGCTTTGGGATATATGCATCACAGATATTTGTATTATGTTTAGAGACTTACGAGATAGCTGATGGGGAGGGAGGATGAGCAGTCCTTATAGATTGGCTCACCATGATAACCCAAATTTCTAACCTCCGGTTTATATTCGTCAACCTTTTTTCCCCCTTTTTGGAGGGAAAAAGGATACCTCAGTTTATATTCGAGTATATATGGTAAGTGGTTTACCTAAATACTGATTCCCAAATATTGACTTATGCTTGCATTCTATAACACCTATTATGTGCTTAATTGCCGTCAAAGAATTCACGCTTAGCACGCAAAATTTTATCACCTAAGTTTGGATGACTTTTTTTGAATTGACCCCTTTCTCTGCAAGTGATCATAAGAAGCTAAGCAGTCCTTAAATTCTAAAACTTATTCATTTTCTCTCACATAAGACAGAAGTTCTGTTGTTTAAGATACCCATTACTAAGATAAAATCGCAGAGCTACAATATCCGAGCTCTTAACTTAAAATTTAATTCCAAGCACAAGGAATTCAAGCAGCTAGATTAATGTCACACTATGAGTGGCAGACAGGAGAATCACACAGGTTCTCTGGGATTTCACATCGTGTATTAAAGACTGAAATTCAAGTAGTGTTTCAATCATTCAGTCAGTCTGTGTATAAGAATGCAATATACAAAACAACCCCATGAAAAGTTGTTTCGTTTGTATAGTAATTGGAACTGGAATCATCAGGTGTTTGGTTTAATGTACTTTTAATCTTGGGCTTACCTTTTGCATTATGCCAGATGCTAGCAATGCATTTCTATTTTGCTTAATAAAATCTGCTCTAGGGCTCACCACACCAAAAGTTTTTGACTCCCACAGTGTATAATTGCAGCCCATATAACATTAGCTGAAGCTTGGACAAGCTCTGAACCTCCCTCCATTTCGGCTTGAAGTGTGGTTTGCTATATATGTGTACCATGGGCAAGCTTATGGATTTGTTTTGTAAGACTTCAGTTTGCTGTTATAGGTGTGTTATATTTCTTGGATCTGTGTGACCTTAAGAGATGTAGTATAATATTTATGTTACACTTGAACTCTTGGCAAAATCCTACACACAAAAAAATTAAAATTCTGTGCAAAACTTTTCAAAAATTCTGCAAAGTTTATTTGTAGTGTTTTATGTAGAATTCCCTCCTCCTAAGGCCTGAAATTCTTTCCTTTTTCAGGGTCTAGCCTTCTCAGTTACCTCTTTCACTCCAACTGCAGTTCTGTCTCCTTTTAAATCTCACCCCTCTCTCACTCACACCTTGAATTCCTCCCTGGTCTGGTATCTCTCTTTCCTTTTCTCTACTGGCTAAGAATCTCTTTCTATCCCCCACCCCCTTTGGGGTCTGGGTCACACACACACACTCTCTCTCTACCATCCCCCCCTTATAGGTCTAGTATCCATGTCCTCTCTCCACTCCTCCCCTCTACCCCCCTCCCCCACGGGTCTAGCATCCATGTCCCCCTCTCCTCCACATTGATATCATAAACATTCACCCTACATATAATATTAGTATCTAAGTCTTACATATAGAATATGGGCCTTAGTGACTCTGGTGATAGGTAATGTTAAGTCAGTGGAAGGGGCCTAAATGAGTGCTTAAGAAAATAAGAATTGCCATATTGGGACAACATCCTGTTTCCAACAGTGGCCAACCCAGGGCCCAAGTACCTAGCTAGATCCAAAGTCGTACAAAATCCTGTAGACTCCCAGTCTCCTAGACATTTGAACACTGTCAGTAGAGACCTCTCTACAGATAGCCTACACAAACAAATCCTGCTCTTGCTTAAACCTCATTAGTGCAGTTTGCATGGTAAATATTTTGCTTCCCTATTATCTGCTTGATAAATATATTTGTTTTCTCTCTCAATTGTACTGTTATATTGCCTGTTAAATGTACCGCTTCTCTGTTATCTGCTTAGTAACTGTAAAAGCCAGTGACTGGTTATTGGAAATGCAAGGGTTATTGTGGATATCCCCTGAGTTGAGTGAATTGGCCAGGCTCACATTTCAAAAGTGATGAAAGCTTTGTTTTTAAGATGAAATTGATAAAGAAGGTTCAGCCTTTTTTTTTTAGATGATCTATCATTAAGGATAGTGGTACAGAAGTTTTAAGTCATTTGGATTACTGTAATGCCAGTATATTGAAGTCAGAAACTGCAGCAGGGGAGAATGGAAAGTGCTCAGCCCTTGTTAACAGCCTCAAATTGGTTCCTTTTGATATTGCTGGTTTTAGTTTTTAAGGTTTTGAATAACCAAAGGCTGATTTAACTTGGGGAGCGTCTTTTAAAATTACCTCGGGGTACTTATTTACAAATTAAAATGATGGAGGAAAAGCAGATGTTTAGGCGGAAGATGAAGGCCTTTGGTGTTGCAAGGTATGAAGCTTGGGATAAACTCTCTTTCAAATTGCAGGAAGCGACTGTTTATGGTTCTTTAGAGAAGGGCTTAAATTGTATTTATTTCTTTGATGAGCAGTTTGGGTGAGGAGGCTCTATAGAATGGGTCATGTATTATTTAATGATTTACACTGGGTTTTTTAAAATGGTGCTAGACCAGGGGTAGGGAACTCCGGTCCTCGAGAACCTTATTCCAGTCGGGTTTTCAGGATTTCCCCAATGAATATGCATGAGATCTATATTGTGGCCACCACTGTAGCCCAGAGCAGGGCTCAGTCAAGATAATGGTGGCTACAAAACACAGTACATTTGCGTGTGACCCGGCCTGGAGTCACCCTGCAGGACTGGACTGGAGTTAACCAGAAAATCACACTCACAAATCAGGTTCATGAGAACATAATTCAGCTTTACTGTTCTTCAACATACAGGTAAGCAGTGCATCAGAAAAGATGCTAAAGTCAGTAGGCCAAATACCAGCCAAGCACAATAAAAAAAAACAAACTAAAAAAAAAACAAATTAAAGTCCCAAAATGGCAGCTGAGAATCCAGCTCTCCTCAGCCAGCACAAGCCTATTCTCCCACAGTTTGTGCAATATGCAAAATACAGTTCAGTGCACTGGTTCTAGCAATTCCACAGTGCTTAAAACTAAATAAAGCCTCTGGCAGGTTTATGGTAATGCCAGGAATAGGAGATAGCATTAGGTTTTGCAAATTAAAGCCAATAGCTAGCTTTTCAAAAATTCCCTCCCAAGGTGGAAGCAAAACCTCTCCCCAACTTCTCCAAGCTTTCTTACAATAACCAAAAACCAACCATTTAGAGAAAAGAAAAAGAAAACAGCACACAAACAGTTCAACAGCAACCACACTCACTGTTTGTGGCAATAAGCCAAGTCCACCTGCATACTCTCAGGATAATTGGATTCCAAGCCAGAACAGGCTTCCTCAAAATCCATAGGTTCCTCGCTGAGACCAGGCAAGTCTTTAGCTGGTTCAGCCTCAGTCCAATCCATGGGAACAGGACGGTTGTCCCTGTTTGGCTTAGGTGGATCTTTAGGGAGGCAAGACCCAAACTTCCTCCCTAACCGGCTTCCCTGTTTGAATGCCACTGCTGGCTTATCTACCCTAGGGGCGTGTCCTGATCTGGCAGTGTCAGCAGTAGCCCAGGGGCCTCTAGAGCTCCCCTGGTGGTGGCTTAAATTATCTTCCTCAAATTCATCCTGGCAGATCCTGGAATTTTCCTGCCGGGTTTCTACTTTTACTCTTGTTTTTTTTAATTTATCTAACATTCTGGCAGGGCTTGTATCTGGCTGGTCACAATATGCATGCACTGCTTTCAATGCATATTCATTGGGGAAATCCTGAAAACCTGATTGAAATATGGCTCTCGAGGACCGGAGTTCCCTACCCCTGTGCTAGAGGTAAATGCTTTGATGCTCATAGGAATTCTATGAGCACTGGAGCATTTACCTTGCCTGTGCTAAAAATCTCTAGCGCTGTTTAGTAAAAGGAGCCCTTAATTTTGGGGGGTTGGATATTCTTTTTAATTTTCATGTATCAAAAGTTTTAAATTTACATTAAAAAAAAAAAAAGCTTTGAATGATTATGGAGTTAAAGTAATACATAAAGGAAATATTCCCCAGACTAGCAGGAAGTACTGTATAACCAATTAACTTTTGCCCACAATATTTGGGAAACTAAGGAGGAATAATTTAAGGGAAGCCATTAATAAACATACAAAAAAGCAGCAGAGTTATAACAGCTAGTTAAGGATACTCATGGGAGTCAATCACAACTAGTAATTCTCTCACTAGCACAAATTCTACTAGCTGTTTCAGTTCACAAAGCAGGTAATTATGCCCACCAAACATTATAAAACATCTACATGGAGAAAGTAGCCCCCAACGCAAGAACCCTTGATTTTAATGCCAAGAAGTCCTCACATCTGGTTTGCATCACTCTCAGGAGATTCCCGACCCTGTCCTGGAGCATCACCAGCTGGTCAGGTTTTCAGGAAAGCCCTAATGATTATGCATGGAGCAGATCTTCATGCCTGTCACCTCCATTATATGCTAATTTCTCTCATACATATTCATTAGGGCTGTCTTCCAGGACAGGATCGGGAACCACTGCTCTAAACATATCAGGAAACACTTGAATATATGACCCCAGAAACATAAAACGTTATGGTCTGTCTCATCTGCTAAGATAGTGAGAAGGGTAGTTCTCTCCATAATTGACCCTATAGAAGACTAAAAATTCAAGAGTCCCCTTGAACTCCTGCCCTAGTCCTAGTCAGAGATACAGCTAAGTACAAATCTCATACAACTGGAGAAAATGATAGCTGTTATACTTAATAACTCTCTGAAGTATCTTTGCAGCATATCCAATGGAGAAACCAAAGAGATTTGGAAAAATTAAAAAAAACACAAGCTGTTCTTCCTGCTTTGCTATTCTAAATACTTTATCCTCTGCTGTAAAGAATCTATTTCTTTAACTTGCACCAGTCCAAGATCTTGCATTTCACATATTTGTTTCTCCAAACAATCATTTTTAGCAGTTTGCTGACGGACTTGAGCATGCCCTGAACACTGCACAGATATATCATCAAGCTTCGAAAAAAATTGTGAAAATTGTACCTGGCAATAATTATCCAGAGCAAACTGCGTTTTCCAAAGGGACTCTATTGTTACAATCATTGGTCTTTTCACACTGCAACTTACCTGAAGGCATCGATGGACTGGACTCGTAGACCTGAAGGGGGAAAACATCAATCTCTGCCCTTGCTCCTCTAATCTCTCAAATAATAGAGGAAGAAACCACCAGTGGTGTCCCTTCCAGATTCTCATGCGCCGAGGACCAAATGCTCAGCAACACCATCAAGCGAAGCGGTAGGGAAAGCTGGACTCAATGAAGCCTCATTCAAACTTTATCCTGCAGTCTCTGGGCCCACCCAAAGCTGATCACGATCAGCAAGCTATGTTATCCTATTGCAGTTTTTAGAAATTAATTAAGCTCACTTTGTTTGATATGTTTATTACTTAGTGAGTTTTATTATTGAAATTCCATTGTATTTTTTACTGTATTATTGTATTTTGCTGATTGTCCAGCTCTTTTTAGTGTAAACCACCTAGAACTTTTGGTTATGGCGGTATAAAAGAATTATTATTATTATTATTATTATTATTGAATTTCACAGGACTCCAAGGTTGCTTGCACCATCTGGGATGGCTCAATGGGTTCAGGAAGGTAAATCCTCAATCCTGCCTCCCTTTAAACCTTTTCCCCTTAAGGATCTGCAAGTTTCAGGAGCTCAAGAAGCTCTGCACCAAATAATCTTTCTAGCTGCCATCTTTGTTCCCAATCATCCTGATATTTTAATATGTTATACTTCATTTTTTAAAATTCTAAGTTTTCCAAGTTTATTTAAAATTTGTTATACCACTTAATCAGGCTTCTAGGTGGTGTATATTACAGTAAAATACATAAATTATAGTTAAAATTGACAAATATAGACAGTACAGGGAGCTTATTGTATGACAAAGCTGTTGATTTTAAACATACGTAAACATAAGGAAAAAAGGGGAGAATTTCAATTTTAAGAGAAAAAGAACATAGAATGGGAAAAACATTTTTTTTATATCATTTTGAATGATTTTTGTCAGGAAGATGGTATATAAATATATTAATAAATAAGCAAAGTGTTAAATTTAAGAACAGGGCAAAAGTCCACAGTGTGTGTTTGCACAAATTTGCTAATTTTTTCACTCGCAGAACCTGCAGAAAACTAGGTCAATAGGCAAAAGATGGAGTATTTCAAAAATTGTTCAAGCAAAGTGGTTTGCAGGCTTTTGTATCTTCTACCCTGCTTTTGCTTGGGACTATGAAATCTAGCTTTTAATCTATCATGGGACTTAATTACTTTTAAGAGTATTAAGACATAATTTAGCAAGCAAGTGCAGCCCTGTTGAAGAAATACAGTATGATGTAACACTATGAAACCTTCTCCCAGCATGGAAGACTGAACACAAACCTGTATTGTGATCACACAGTACATGTAGAGGCAAAGAGGGCCATTTTCGATAGGACCTCTAAGCTCAAATCAAAACATGGAATATTGCTACACTTTGGGTTTTGGCCAAGTACTAATGACCTGGATCGGCCACCGTGAGAATGGGCTACTGGGCTTGATGGACTATTGGTCTGACCTAGTAAGGATGTTCTTATGTTCATACAGAGTTGGGCATCTAAAATACCAGGCCATAGTTGAAAAGATGCCCAGGAAGACATGATGTTTCGAAAATAAACTAGTTTGGAAGATTGCAATATAAAACACGTTCTCCTGGACATCCAAGGGTATTGATTATAACATCCCACTGTAGGGAGGTGCTGCCACAGCAGCAGGGCCTTGGTACAGGGCAGGTGGGCCCTGAGACTCCTCTGCCTCCTCCTCCCCCTCCTCTTCACCCTCCAGGGGTGGCAAGTATGCCCAGATGTCCTCTCTGTGCATTGCACCTTCCAGGCCCCCTGATCAACCTCTATCTCTTCCTCCTGGCCCACGGCCTCCTGACCCTCCTTGGCCTGCTGATTTTGGCCTGTGTGTGGTAAAGACATAGAGTTAGAGTGAGCACATCATATACTGGTTGCATAGGAGTGCTGCTGAGGGTCAGGAGGCAGAAAATGGCACAAGTATGTGTGCTTTTTTATGTCACCATGGAGTCAGGTCTGAGGGGGTGACACCAATGAGATGACATAGCATAGAACCCTGACATGTGGACTGTCAGTGGGTTACAGAGGATGACGCATGGATGGGACCATTGCATGTGGACGGAGCTGTGGAAGCAGGTATGTTGGGAATCACATATATTCTAATGCAGACTGAAGCCCACCAGGAAAGCTTGTGATACTGCCTGAGTGTTGCCCCAACTGTGGAGGTCTCCCTTCGAAGATGGCACAATTGTGGTTTGAGGGTAGGGGATATGACCTTTTGGTACCAGTTTGTGTGTGTGAGTCATGCTAATGGTTTGTCAATGTAGGCTTATACTGATAAAGAATATTTGGGGGTGCTTGGGCAGGGGAGGAACACATAATGATATAGGTGGGGTTTTGTAGGGGAGGGGGAGAGAGAGGGAGAAAGATAATGGTTTTAGAAGAGGTGCAGTTCTCTAAAAGACATAAGCACCTATAATGTAGACCTTTAAAACCCTGGCCTACATTATAGGTGCCTAAGTTTTAAGTTACACTTCAAAAAAAAAAAATGCAGTTTTTAATTTAAAAACTCGCTTAGAGCAAAAATGTTTTGTCACAGTCTTATAATTAACATTCCAAGCAACCATCCACTTTTGAAATCTTTATTGAGCCTCAGCCCCACCACCCCACAACATCAAATAACTTTCATAGTGGTGAGCTTTATGTGGTAACTAGTGTTTAAGCCTGTTACATTAACGGGTGCTAGAATATATGTCTGTCTGTCTTTCTTTCTTACTTTCTGTGTCTCTCCCTGCCCCTGTCTCTCTTCCTTTCTTTCTTTCTCCCTCCCGCTGTCTGTCCTTCTTTCTTTCTGGTTCTTTCTCTGGCACCCTGTCTGTCTTTCTTTCTTTCTGTCTCTCTCCCTGCCTGCTGTCTTTCTGTGTGTCTGTCTTTCATTCTAATGTGCTTCCTGCCTGCCTGTCTTTCTCTCCTCCCCAAAGCAAACCAACATTGCTCCCAGGCCCCCTTTCCCTCTCCGTCCCCTCCACTTCCCTGTGCAGCAGCAGCAGCATTTCCCTCCCACTCTTCCCTGTGCAGCAGCAGCATTTCCCGCCCTTCCCTGTTCAGCAGCAGCATTTCACCCCCCCCCCACACACACACACTACCCTGTGCAGGAGCAGCATTTCCCGGCCTTCCCTGTGCAGAAGCAGCATTTCCCCCCCCACACACACACACACTATCCTGTGCAGCAGCATTTCCCGGCCTTCCCTGTGCAGAAGCAGCATTTCCCCCCACACACACACACTTCCCTGTGCAGCAGCAGCATTTCCCACCCTTCCCTGTGCAGCAGCAGCATTTCCTTGCCTTCCCTGTGCAGAAGCAGCATTTCCTTCCCCCCCCACACACACACTTCCCTGTGCAGCAGCAGCATTTCCCGGTCTTTCCTGTGCAGCAGCAGCATTTCCCGTCGCCCCTTCCCAGCCGCTGCATTGAAATTGAGAGAAAAGCGCTGCAACGCGCTACCACTGGCTTCGGTGTCTTCTATCCACTTGGCCAACCCTAGTGGAAACAGGAAGTAGTCAGAGAGGGCGGGCCGCAGTGGACAGAAGACGGTGAAGCCAGCGTTAGCGCGGTGCAGCACTTTTCTCTTAATTGAAACGCGAGTGAGCCGGCGAGAAGAAGGAGGCTTTGGCGGTGCTGGTTTTGGCGGTGAGTGAGGGCAGGAGGGGGGAGTTGCCGGCTGTGCTGTGTTTCTCCGCTTTGGCCGCCGCATCCGCACTCCTGCTGGCCACGGACCTACTGATCACAGATCAGAGATCACGGAAGCATGCAGGTAAGTGCGCATGCACGGCTAGGGTTTTATTATATAGTATATCATCACTGGCTCACTGTTAAGTTAACATTCTATATGACCAGTTGTTTTTTTTTTTTTAAGTGCACCATGTTTTGTGTTACATATCTCAAAACCTCTTTTAAAGTGCTTAGCGCTTATTCACACTATACTAAATTTCATAGTCAAATAAATAAATTAATAAGTAATTAAACTTAGCTTTGGTAGAAAATTATCTTTTTAGAATAAATTCATCAATCATTCATTGTTTTAAAACTTGGTTTGGGAGGGTTGGACCCGACATGTTTCGCATATCGCTTTTTCAAGATTCCTCCCACAACCGCCAGTATCATCCATTCCACTTAATTTATCAGACCAGGACCTGCATAAGCTCTGGAGACAGTAGATGTTGAATTGGCCCTGGGTATTTGTTGCTAGTAGTCAGACATGGTCCAGCATTGAATATCCATGGTTAATTCTGCCTGTGATAGCTATAGTCAGAGTTTATAAAAATGCTGACCAATGTGGGCTGAATATCAACTGGTTAATTTTTGCAGTATCTATAGATGATCTATAAGACTTAAATTACACACAGTATTGGTCACTGTAGCCAAACTACATACCTTTTCTCCTACATATGCATACATTTTTCAAGCTCCGTATCCCAGAAATCTTAGAATTTCCACATTAAGCCTCATCTATTTATTTATTTAATTAATTCATTTTTTTATCCTAACTCGACACATACTAGGGATCCGTAATCCATGACAATGCGCTGGTGCACATGTCAATGACAATCATAGGCTGCCACCTGAGAATGTGGGTTTTAGCAGCTGAGCCAATCACCCTACAGTCCTGAGTTTTGAATAAATTTCTCTGTGGACAGTAGTTTTCAAGTGATGAAGACATTAAGGAAGCTATGATGTCCTGGTGTGAAGGCCAAACAGAATTCTTTTCACAGGGGTTAAAGTGGAAAAGTGGACTAAGGGCTCCTTTTACGAAGCCACGTTAGCAGCTTTAGCGCGCATGACTTTTAAACACGCGCTAACCCCCGTGCTAGCCGAAAAACTACCACCTGCTCAAGAGGAGGCGGTAGTGGCTAGCACGGCCTGTGGTTTAGCGTGCGCTATTATGCGTGTTATACCGCTAATGCGCCTTCGGAAAAGGAGCCCTAAGTGTATGAAGTTATCAGGGGATTATATTGAAAAATAAAACAAAATTTTTTGGAAAACTTTTCTTTCCTACTGAGGTAAATTATTGAACGCCCCTCATATGTTTCACTGTTTATCAGTTTCTATCTTGAATAAACTATTTAACCTTGGAACGAGCCCATCCAGGGTGATTGCATGGTTGTTTATACTGATACACATAACAGAAGACCTTAAGAAGCTGAAAAGCTTTAAAAGAGTGTCTTTGCCTCCTGCCAGGAAAAGATATGGGAGTCTACAGGATGTTTACTGGACCCCAGAACTCATCTTGTCTGATCAAAGAGTGAAGCACGGGTTACATCATCAAAAGTTTTCTTTAAATTCTGTCTCCCCTGCCCCTGCAAACCCACATTTTGTGATCAAGGAATTAAGTCTAGATCCAGTTATTGACTGAAAACATTAAAGCCAAAGTTACAGACTTTAAAGCTATGTGATGTGCTATGTTAGCTTAAAGTGAAAATCCCTCATTGTATTACAAAAATTCCCAGGCAACTCAGCAAGCATGATTAGTGATGATGAGGTGTACATTTTTCTTTATGCTTGTCCTCTTAAAAGTGTTTCAACCTCACAGTGGCTGGCTGCTGTCGGCAGGCAGTCAGAAATGGCAAATGTTACCCCTTTGTAAATAAAATATCAGTGGCTTCCTAAACCCTTTAGAAGTAAATTTTAATTACTTTGTTTAGCTCACAAGGCTCTTTAGGATCAGGAACCAGCTTATCTGAGTAGATGGACAATTCTATATACACCTTCCATATGTCTAAGATCCCTTCATGATTTTCGATTTAGCATTGCTTCACTTCATAATGGCCCATTGGGCCATTATCCGAGAGAGAGCATTTTTCTGACTTCTTGTGACTCTTTGCAATAATCTCCCAAAATAAATTAGGTTAGAAATGAGCTATTAAAATTTTTGTTGAAAACATATTTTAACCAGGCCTTAGAGGACTGAACAGAAAGGAAGGGAGAGAGATGCCATACCACAGTAGGGGGGAAGAGGGAAGAGAAGGAGGGAATAGAAATGCCAGACTGTGGGAAGGGGAGAAGAAAGATGCCAGACCATAGGAAGGGGGAAGACAGAGATATCAGAACACAGGGATGGGAGGAGTGAGGAAGGGAAGAGATATAGAAGAAATACTGTTTATGGATTGATGGGAATAGGAAGAAAAAGGGAGGAGATGATGAACATGGATAGATAGGAGGGGAAAACATGGAAAATTAGACAGACTGAGAAAGAAGCAGAAAAATGGAAGAAAGTTAAATACATAAATGTTAATACCAAAGTTGGATGGAGTATCTGAGTAGATTTTTTCATTAATGCTGGAAGCTAAAGAGTATTAAGGTTCCAATGAATTTAAGCTGCTTCTTGGCTTTGAGGTAGCGTCAGCGAAACATGGCTTGTGTCAAATCTGGAGTTACTTCACCAAGCTAAGTGCCATTTGCTATTGGTTACATATTGATGTATTATACATGTGGACAGTTTCAAAGCACCTTTTGGCAATAGTATGTGCCTTGATTAGACCACTATTTTGCACCACTGGTAGAAGATTTCTTCTTTTTACTGCTTGGTGCCATGTGAACTAGCATTCTATGAGCACATGAAGTAATTATTATCTGATATGAGATCTATGCCATTCAAGCAAATGTGATTCAGGATCTAAGTGGGGTTGCTGTTTCCAGTGAAGTTGTTTCTGATTTCCCCTGCATTTATTTGGATTTCCTCTTGTCTGGTTTTGGGTTAAAGTTGGATGGAGGGCAGAAAGTGAAAGAGGGAAAAACAGTAAATGGATAAGAAGGTTCTGGAAACATAGGGCTCCTTTTACAAAGGTGCGTTAGGGCCTTAATGCGTGGAATAGCGCGCGCTGAAATGCCGTGCACGCTAGACGCTACCGCCTCCTCTTGAACAGACGGTAGTTTCTCGGGTAGTGCGTGCTATAGCACGCGCTAATCCGGTGTGTGCGCTAAAAAGACTAGCGCACCTTTGTAAAAGGAGCCCATAGTTAAGAGCACAGACAGAAGGAAGTGCAGCCAGAGACTGGGAAAAAGGTGATTAGAAAAATAAAATCACCATACGACAAACTTAGCAAAAATGATTTTATTTCAATTCAGTGATTGAAATAAGTCAGCTTTGAGAATTTACATCTGCTGTCTATATTTTGCATTTGTTTCTATTTCTCTGGTGTTGTACTGCATACAGTCTGGTGTCTTAGGGTTTCATTTGTGTATATTAAGACTTTTAGTTTCTGGTCCTGTATTTGCAAAGAGTTTATCTGTGTTCTACATGTATGACCAAGGCCAGGTGTTTTGGTAGCAATGAATGTCATGAAGTATTAGTGTCATAGCCCCAAGATATTTGCCAGCTCTCCTTCAGCCCTTTTGAATCCAAAACGGCCCTCGCTTAAAAATTAGCGAAGACCACTTGTTTTAAGCATCATTTTTACACTGATGACTCCCAAACCTACCTCTCTACACCAGAATTTCAACAGGAATCCAGGCCCAAGTTTCAGCCTCCTTGTCTGACATTACTGCCTGGATGTTTCATCAGAAACTAAACATGGCCAAGACTGAACCTCTTATCTTTTCCCCTAAACCTAGTTTTCATGTGTGCACACATGTACACACAGTATATGCTAATAATTTCTGTGTGCAACACATATCCAAATGTTAGTATCTAGTTCATAGAAATGCCGTGGTTGGGTTTTCAGTGATGACATTGCTTAGAGACCCAGGGAACCAGTGCTGGTGAATTGCATCCTATGTAAGTTGGGATACGAGAAGCTGGCTGGAAACCATGATCTAGTGGGCCAAATTCGGCCCACGGGCTGTAGTTTGTCTGTTCCTGAACTAAGTCTATAAAAGAACCCTATAACTCAGATTGGGAC
This sequence comes from Geotrypetes seraphini, assembly GCF_902459505.1. Classification (NCBI taxonomy): domain Eukaryota; kingdom Metazoa; phylum Chordata; class Amphibia; order Gymnophiona; family Dermophiidae; genus Geotrypetes; species Geotrypetes seraphini. The sequence goes on along the minus strand of NC_047084.1, from coordinate 327,375,443 downwards.
TAGAACTCATTACCACAGAATTACACAAGGTGAACAAAAAATGGTAATATTAACAAAGCCTTAACATAAGGATAGACCACTTTCCAAAATTTTAGAATTACAGTCTCTGTGCTTCTACATAGGGCAATAATTTTTAGTTTATTCAGGCTATCAGAATGCTTGGGATCTTTTGTCAAATAGGTCTTTAAATAGCTTTGTGACTTAGTGATGCACTGCATCTTTCCCCTTGAAAAGTTTCACAAGACTTTTGCCATTATCTCAAGTGAAAGAAATTATATTCTATTCACAACTGTTACTGACTCAGAGATTCTTTACATTGGGGAATGTTCTAACAGTGCTCTCAAGTGTCATTTAAAGTATCATACATCACTTGGGGGAAAAAAAAAACAGTGTTCAAAAGCCTTAACAATTTCCACATGCTTCTCATTATTTGTAATCCTATTAGTTATGGACTGAAAGGCTACCTGTAATATGAGGCACCTTTTCAAACTGATGGATAAAATATGTGCATATCTGATAAAAGATGTGTTCTACAGTATTAAGTACCATGTTTCCTCTGGCCTCACCAAAAAGAGGAAGTTTGGGGAGATTTAGATTCAGATTCTATATATGGCACCCATGAAATCAGCCCTTAAAAAATTCTGTGCTTAGCACTATTCTATAAACCATGGTTTATAGCACTTAGCAGCCGGCCCCATGACTAAAATTAACATAAGAACATAAGAATAGCCTTACTGGGTCAGACCAATGGTCCATCAAGTCCAGTAGCACGTCCTTACGGTGGCCAATCCAGGTCACTAGTACCTGGCCAAAACCCAAGGAGTAGCAATATTCCATGCTACCGATCCAGGGCAAGAAGTGCCTTCCCTCATGTCTGTCTCAATAACAGACTATGGACTTTTCCTCCAGGAAATTGTCCAAATCTTTCTTAAAACCAGGTATGCTATCCGCTCTTACAGCAATCTCTGGCAATGTGTTACCGAGCTTAACTATTCTCTGAGTGAAAAAATATTTCCTCCTATTGGTTTTAAAAGTATTTCCCTGTAACTTTATCGAGTGTCCCCTAGGCTTTGTAATTTTTGATGCAGTGAAAAATCGTTCCAATTGTACCCATAACCTCAGGGTGCTGAGGCTGTAGCTTTAACCACTGTGCCACTCTAGAAATCAAAATGCAGTAAAAGTAGCCAAGTCTAGGACAATCAAGCCATTGTGACATCACTGATGAGGCTGGCTCTTATTGGTGGAATGAGGCATTATGATGTCACAATACCAACTCTGGTTATCAGAGGCTGAAACTTTTCACACTATTTATTTATTAAATTCTCTTCTACCAGGGGCACTCAGAATGGTTTACATGAATTTATCCAGGTACTCAAGCATTTTTCCCTGTCTGTCCTGGTGGGCTCACAATCTATCTAATGTACCTGGGGCAATGGGGGGGGGGAATTAAGTGACTTGCCCAGAGGCACAAGGAGCAGCATGGATTTGAACCTATAACCTCAGGGTGCTGAGGCTGTCGCTCTAACCACTGCACCACACACTCCCGAACATTTGGGTATGCAGTGAAAGCTGTTGAGCTATGATACCTTAGACCACAGCCTCCTTCTCATGTGCAGTGGATACCCACCTCACTCTTTCCACTGTATGAGTTTGGGTCCCAGCTAGCAGTCGAGATGGATGCAAACTATGGCAACGCAAGTCACGCACTCCTCTCAGCACTCCTCTCCCTGACAAAAGCCCTGCTGTATGTTGCCACCGTTGCAATGGAAGTGTAGCTGACCCAATATTTAATAACTTATATCCCCTTTAGATAGCAAACACTGCTGTGAAATGTTTGTTTTCCGTTCTCTTTAGGCATTTGCCTTTTTGTTTATTTAATACTTTGATTAGCAAAAGAGTAGCCTTGCATAATTAGATAACAATGGGCCACGTCTTTCCTATTTTTATGATAAACATTTTGAATTTGTACATGCCATAACAAGTATGATTGATTCTTCAGGAGGTTACTGAAGCCCTTTACCATTCCATTATCTACTGTAGTGAGAGAGAAGTTCAGCTCAAGGATAGGCTACTTGAAATGGTGCTTTGTAGAGCACAGTTGGAATGATGAATATACCTACAAACTGGCCAACAGATAATGCGGGTCTCCTGTATTCCCACACACCTTCTGCCAGGGCAGGTATGCAGCTAGAATATGACTCATTCTCTCATAAGTGCTCCTGTACTTTGTGCTTTTTTAAACCATAGCCATTCTCGGAATCTAATGAAATGTGCCAGCATACCTCGGAGGCACAGAGCTTTTTTGAACTCTGCCTAACATCAACAGCTTGACTGCATAATTAAGCAAAGGGCAGATAATTATACTCCTGGCACACTAAAAGGCTCATACCTAGTTAGGCAAGGTCATCACAACCTGCAAAAACAGGGTTATTTCTGTACCTTCTCGTCTCTAAAAGTAACACATAATTACAAAGAAGTTACCCATTGATTTGCTTTTTACTGTACTATGAGTCTTACGAGTAAATTGACAGATAGCCCTTGATATATTTAAGATAATTAATATGCATAATTAACATATAACTAAGGGCCAGTTGTGTGGCATAGTGGTTGGAGCTACAGCCTCAGCACCATGGGGTTGTGGGTTCAAATCCAGTGCTGCTCCTTGTGACCCTGGGCAAGTCACTCAGTCCTCTATAGCTCCAGGTACATTAGATAGATTGTGAGCCCACTGGGACAGATAGGGAAAATGCTTGAATACCTGATTATAAAACCACTTAGATAAGGCTGGGATGGAACAAGGGACAAATTACAGGAGTCGACTAACAAAGGAGAGGAGATTAGAAAGATCATAACCAAAGAGAAGAATCTAATGACCAAAGCACAGGGAAAGGAATTGAAGGCAACAAAATTCCAGGAGCTGAATTGCATATATACTAATGCAAGGAGCCTAAGAAACAAAATGGGAGAATTAGAAGCCATGGCCATTGCAGAGAACATAGACATCATTGGAATCTCCGAAACATGGTGGAATGAGGAAAGCAGATGGGATACCGCACTGCCGGGGTACAAACTCTATCGCCAAGACAGATTAGGACAGAAAGGCGGAGGAATAGCACTATACACAAAAGAAAACATACAATCGACAAGAATGGACATAGCAGAGACGGCCAACAAGCTAGAATCGCTATGGGTTAAAATACCAGGAAGGAAAGGGCCTGAAATAAAGATAGGTCTATACTATCGTCCACCCGGACAAACCGGAGAAATCGATGAAGAAATGGAAGCCGAGATGAAGCGAGAATGCAAAAGCGGTAACACAGTTATTATGGGAGACTTCAACTACCCTGGGATAGACTGGAGTCTTGGAAGCTCAAGATGCGCCAGGGAGGCAGACTTTCTAGAGGCTGTACAAGATTGCTTCATGGAGCAGCTTGTTAGAGAACCGACGAGAGGAAATGCCACTCTCGATCTAATCCTAAATGGGCTAAGGGGACCTGCAAAGGAAGTGGAAGTAGTGGGACCGTTGGGAAACAGCGATCATAATATGATCAAGTTCAAGGTGGAAATAGGAATACTGAAAGGAAAGAGAACCATAGCGACAACTTTTAACTTCAAGAAGGGAAACTACGAAGCAATGAGAGGAATGGTAAAGAAGAAACTTAGGAACACTTCCAAAAAATGGCATACGGTAGAACATGCCTGGTCCTTTTTCAAGAATACAGTGAGCGAGGCGCAAAATCTGTATATCCCCAAATTTAGAAAAGGGTGCAACAAGAGTCGAACAAAAGACCCGGCGTGGATAACTAAAATAGTGAAGGAAGCGATAGGCAATAAGAAAAACTCATTCAGAAAATGGAAAAAGGACAAATCTGAGGGAAACTGGAAAGATCACAGAAAGTATCAAAAAGAATGTCATCGTGTGGTTCGAAAAGCCAAAAAAGAGTATGAAGAGAGGCTAGCCAGGGAAGCACGAAATTTCAAGCCGTTCTTTAGATATATTAAAGGGAAACAGCCGGCTAGGGAAGAGGTGGGACCACTGGACGACGGAGACCAGAAGGGAGCGGTGAAGGAAGAGAAAGAGGTCGCAGAAAGACTTAACATGTTCTTTTCATCGGTATTTACAAACGAAGACACAACCAACATACCGGAACCTGAACAAATCTTCAAGGGAAATCAAGCTCAAAAGTTAACATCCATGGAAGTGAGCCTTGATGAGGTGCGCAGGCAGATAGAAAAACTAAAAACTGACAAATCGCCGGGTCCGGATGGAATCCATCCAAGGGTTCTGAAGGAACTAAAGGAGGAAATAGCAGAACTACTGCAGCAAATTTGCAACCTATCTCTGAAAACAGGTGTGATTCCGGAGGATTGGAAGATAGCCAACGTAACGCCCATCTTTAAAAAGGGATCAAGAGGGGACCCGGGAAACTACAGACCGGTGAGTCTGACCTCAGTTCCGGGGAAAATGGCGGAAGCACTGATAAAAGAAAACATCGATAAACATTTTGAAAGAAACGAACTTCTGAAAACCAGCCAACATGGTTTCTGCAGGGGAAGATCGTGCCTGACTAACTTACTGCACTTCTTCGAAGGAATTAACAAACAAATGGACAGAGGAGACCCCATAGACAACATATACCTAGATTTCCAGAAAGCCTTTGACAAGGTGCCTCATGAACGTCTACTCCGGAAACTGAAGAACCATGGGGTGGACGGAGACGTGCATAGATGGATCAGAAACTGGTTAGAAGGTAGGAAACAGAGGGTAGGGGTGAAGGGCCACTACTCAGACTGGAGAAAGGTCACGAGTGGTGTTCCGCAGGGCTCGGTGCTCGGGCCGCTGCTTTTTAACATATTCATAAATGATCTAGAAACAGGGACGAAGTGTGAGATAATAAAATTTGCGGACGACACCAAACTATTTAGTAGAGCTCGGACAAAGGAGGACTGCGAAGAATTGCAAAGAGACTTGGACAAACTAGGGGAATGGGCAGAGAGATGGCAGATGAAATTCAATGTTGGGAAGTGTAAAGTATTGCATGTGGGAAGCAAAAACTCGAGGTATAATTATGTGATGGGAGGGATGTTTTTGAATGAGAGTGCACAAGAAAGGGACTTAGGGGTGATGGTGGACATGACAATGAAGCCGACAGCACAGTGCGCAGCTGCCGCTAAGAGAGCGAATAGAATGCTAGGTATAATCAAGAAAGGTATTACAACCAGAACGAAAGAAGTTATCCTGCCGCTGTATCGGGCAATGGTGCGTCCACATCTTGAGTACTGCGTCCAGTATTGGTCGCCGTACCTTAAAAAGGATATGGCATTGCTCGAGAGAGTTCAGAGGAGAGCAACACGACTGATTAAGGGAATGGAAAACCTTTCATATGCTGAGAGATTGGAAAAACTGGGACTCTTTTCCCTAGAAAAGAGAAGATTAAGAGGGGATATGATAGAGACTTACAAGATCATGAAGGGCATAGAGAGAGTAGAGAGGGACAGATTCTTCAAACTTTCAGAAAATAAAAAAACAAGAGGGCATTCGGAAAAGTTGAAAGGAGGCAAATTCAAAACTAATGCTAGGAAGTTCTTCTTTACACAACGTGTGGTGGACACCTGGAATACAATTCCAGAGGAAGTTATAGGGCAGAGTACAGTACTGGGGTTTAAGAAAGGTTTGGACAAATTCCTGCTGGGAAAGGGGATAGAGGGGTATAGATAGAAATTTACTGCACAGGTCCTGGACCTGTTGGGCCGCCGCGTGAGCGGACTGCTGGGCGCGATGGACCTCGGGTCTGACCCAGCGGAGGCATTTCTTATGTTCTTATGTTCTTATGTTCTTATAACCTTGATAGGCAGTATAGAAATACCTAATAAATTTGAACCTTGAAAGAGTTTTATCAGCTTTGTGTCTTTGGGAAAATGTTTATTCCATCTGGCCTTAAGTGCACATTTTAAAGAAAGACTTCCTGTTCAGGTGTCTTTCTATAAAAAGAAAGTAGGCTTAAAGTCAACATAAAGTTCCAAAGCCCCTACATTCCAAGTTAGTATTCACAAAAAGTCTACAAAAACCTAGTTTGCTTTACATAAACCCTTCAGGAATTTAGATACTCTGCAGGTTTAAAAAGAGTTGGGATATATTTACTGATTGAAACACAATTACTTTTGAAATTGTATTTGTATTTAGAAGGAATTCTACAGTACTGAGACTTCCCTTTGCAAATGCTTTATTATAAATTTACTAGTCTTATAGCCCGTTACATTAACGGGTGCTAGAATATATATCTGTGTGTGTCTGTCTTTATTTCTTTCTCTCTCTCTCCTTAGCCGCTTTCTGTATTTCTGTCTTTCTTTCTTTCTGTCTTTCTTTTTCCTTGGCTGTCCACCACCACCCCTTCACTGCTTCCCTTATCCAGCAGCAGCCTTTCTCCCTTTGTTTTACCTCTACCCTGCCATCATCATCTTTTTCCTGCTCCCCCTGTCCAGCAGTAGGCCTCCCTTCCTTTTTCTTCCCCCCCTGTCCATCAGCAGCTCTTCCCCTGTCCATCAGCACCTCTTTCCTGTTCCCCCTGTCCAGCAGCAGGCCTCCCTTCCTTTTTCTTCCCCCCTGTCCATCAGCACCTCTTCCCCTGTCCATCAACACCTCTTTCCTGCTCCCCCTGTCCAGCAGTAGGCCTCCATTCCTTTTTCTGCCCCCCTATCCATCATCACCTCTTCCCCTGTCCATCCCTGCTCCCCCTGTCCAGCAGTACACCTCCCTTTACTTTTGTTGCTCCCCCTGTTGTCAGCACCTCTTCCCCTGTCCAGCAACACCCCTTACCTCCTTTCGCGTCTGCCCTCCGCCGACAACCGCCTCAAGCTGCCGTGGCCTGCAGGCGCCAACAGCCGCCGCGCGCATCTGAAGCCAACAGCTGCCTCGCCTCAAAGCCCTCCTCCCGGCAGCCGCCGCCAGTGCTGCTCCATGAAGCCCTCATCCTGGCAGCCACCGCTCCGCACCGCCTTTCATGCGCCTTAGCATTTTATTATATTAGATATGGATCGTTATAAATGCCACCTTTTTCTTGTCATGACCGGGATAGCCATGCAGATGGTAATCCAAAACTGGAAGAACTATGACCACCTAAATTTTCCTTTCTGGTGGGCAAATATATGCTCCAGCTATAGATATGAAAAATGAATGCTGATAGTTTGGGGCACAGTAATTTATTTAAGCTGGTTTGGGGGCCGTTGACATCATACATTACCTCACTATAGTAGGTCTTTGATTATGAGTCAGTTTTGGTTTATTTTTGTACATGTCCAGGAAAGGGTGGGTGGGGGAGGGGCAGGGGCTATTTCTGTCCTAATTTGACTTTTGAGTATGTCCACCTGGGGTGGGAGGATATTTTTAATCTGAATAGGGTAAGGTTATTGGGATAGTCTATGTTTCTGTGATTTATTGAATAATCATTGGGTTGGGGGGGGGGAGAAAATGGTTTGTTACACATATTTGTAAGTTGAATGTGCTTTTATTAACTTATTATATTATATAGATTTGTGTATTGCAGTTTTGAAGTTTAGAAAATCAATAAAGAATTTAAAAGAAAAAGAAAAAAAGAAATTTATACCACCACCTATATCACACTGCCTATTTATACCACAGCCTATATCCCAGCCAACATAGAAAAACAATTATCTACAGCATAGACTAAGAAATACAGACAATTATTTCAGTAGCTAAAATAGATTAAAACCTGATGCATGAAAGCTAAAGGTGTTATTTCAGCCTAAAGATCAGAGATTGGCAATTATAACATAGGATATCAGACCAGGGAGAAGCCACAGCTGAAAATAGTTACATATCTCATTGCTAGGTGTGATGTGCTGATACCAAATGCCAGTATGCAGAAAAGCACAATACTAGGGACCGCTGCAAAGTTCTCAGCCCAACCAAGAGAATGATGTCAACCAAGACGAAAATGATGTGGAGCCATGTAACTTATAAGTTATTCCACACTTTTCTTGACACTTTTCATTTCATATCATTGAAACAAAAAGTGTCAAGAAAAGTGTTGAATTTCTTATCAGTTTCATGGCTCCACATCATGCTGTTCTTGGTTAGGCTGAGAACTTTTCAGTGTCCCCTCGTAATACGATATTTCTCATCCCCTTGAAACTGAACATTGTAATATTGGAATCAAATTAAAACTTAAAATGACCTCATAGATGAAGTAGGCTTTGATGGAAGCTCCAAAGGTTGGAAAGTAAGAACAATGCTGGGCAGACTTCTATGGTCTGTGCCCCAAAATTGGCAAAGAGGGATTATAGATTGAATATGCCTGTATCATTTCACATTCAAAGCATATGCTATGATCGAAAATGCTACCTCAAAATATATGAAACTGAATTATGGACATAGGATAAATGGCATTCTCATGGTTAAAGCATGTAAATGTAATTAAAATACGAAGGTCATTTCATAAATAATGCACATAATTATTATTTTTTTTTTAATTTACATTTTTTTTTTCAACTATTTCTTTACAATACTTCAATATAGTCTCCCTGCTTTGTGCCATAGTAAAATACCCCCTAAGTATCTCAAAATAAAAAAGGAACACTAGTTAAAACAGGAAAGCACACAGAGAATAACAAAAAAATACAAATTTCAATCATCAAAATTTAAAATACAAAATACATTGTGTTTTTTCAAGATGATCTGCTGAAAGCCTTCAATAGATACGATCCATTACTAAAGCATCTGCTCCGAAAGCTTGCTGGAAAAAATGTGATTTAAGAAGTGTTTTAAAGGCCTTGATGTTCGTCTCTGCTCCGATGTTTTTAGGGAAGCCATTCCAGAGATTAGGGGCTCCTTTTACGAAGCCGCGTTAGCAGTTTAACGTGTGTAATAGCACGTGCTAAACTGCCGGCTGCGCTAGCCGCTACCGCCTCCTCTTGTGCAGGCAGTAGTTTTTCGGCTAGCGCAGGGGTTAGCGCGTGATTAAAAGTTGCGTGTGATAAAACCGCTAACGCGGCTTCGTAAAAGGAGCCCTAGGTGCTAAGTAGAAAAAGGCTTTTGCACGCGTCGACTCCCATTTTGTTCTACTTACTCCTGGGAGAACAAGTCTGTTATCTTGTATTGATCTTAGAACGGACATTGGAGAATAACGAATTGTCAGAGAGCTAAGATAATCAGGAATCAGCGTGTGACATGATTTATGAGTAAGTTTAGGTAATGATTTTAGTGAATCTTGCATACTCGTAGATCAAAGTTACTATCAGCATACGATGAGATGGAATGCCAGTCTTCCACTGTCTTTATTCCTAATTGTTCTGCCTGAGATCCAATAAAAATTGCTAGTGGTTCACTTGCTAATACAAATAAGAGGCAGCCTTGTCTTGTTCCTCTGCCTAAGGGAAACAAGAGGATAACCAATCATTTACTTGAACCACGATGAAGAAGCTGCATATATGGCTTCAATCCATCTGCAAACTTTTTCTCTAAAACCAAAATGCTTAAGTGTGGGAAATAAGAAAGGTCATTTAATGTTATCAAAAGCCTTTTCGGCATCCAATGATAATATTGCACAATGTGTAAGTGTCTTCTGTAAGGAATATAGGTGGAAATTCTATTTATGTCGTCCAAAAGATTGATGCCGAAAAAATTCACGCTAAGCTCTGTTCTACAAACCGTATCTAGAGTTAGACACGGATTATAGAATACGCATAGTGCTTATCCATGTGACTAAAATTGATGCTCAACCATTTGCACCAATGAAAATCTGGCATAAATGTTTGTGCCTAAATTGCGTGTGGATCAGATGTATTCCATAAAAGTGAACCTAACTTTTAGGAACACCCATGTCTCTCCTCTGACCATGCCCCCTTTTGAGATCCATGTACTGGAATTTATACGCAGCACTTATAGAATACGTTTAGAAATTTTGGTGCATAAACTCTAATTACCTGCCAATTATCAGCACCAATTGACTTGTTGACTAATAAGAAAGGGCAGATAGGACAGAAGACCACAAACAATTCAGAAAATTCACATTTATAAAATTCTGAGGGCTAGATTCAGTAAGGGCATGGATCAGATTTGATCCATGAGGGATCCAATCCGATCCGTGTCCGGGGGGGGGGGCCGATTCACGAATCGCCCTCATGCAAATGAGGGCGATCGGAATCACACCCCCAACCGAGCACCCGGATCGCTCTGTAGTGATCCCGACGCATGCGCAGACCATCTGTAGATGCATCGAAGAGCAGCAACTTTTTTTTAACTTAGTCCAGCGAGCCAATGGTTTTAATCCGCTTTAAACCCGCGTGTTAAAACCATAGGCTCGCACTGCAGGGGAAGGCCAGGGCAGCACTTGGGACAGAGAGCAGGAGAGTTGGGGGCAGAAAGCACGCAGGATATTTGGGGCAGAGCAGGCCGGCAGCAGCAAATTGGCAGAGAGTTGGGGCAGGGGTAGACAGCAGGCAGAGAGCAGGAGATGGCAATCGGAAAGCAGTGAACGATTGGTCCTCAGCAGTCGTTTGTTTGTGATCAGCCAGTCCAGTCAGTATTGTAGGGTTTTTGTTAGTGAATCGCTGCCTGCCTACATTTCAATGTTGTTTCCCTCATTTGCATACGTGGATCGAAGGATGATCGGGACAGAGGTTAGTGAATTGGGTCAGAGGGAAATCTGGTCACAAAGGGGTCACCACGATCGATTTGCTTAGTGAATCTAGCCCTATGTATCCAGGCACCCAAGTAGTCCGATCATTGAAGGTTTTTATTAATACATTAATAAGACAGCACACATTGTCAGCTCAGTACTAGCCTTTAATAAAAACCTGTTTGAACTAGGTGGAAAATTTGCAAAATGCAGCATTCAAATCGCATGCTTAGATTTTTGGGGAAAATCTTATAATCTGCCTAAAGAGGCGAAATAAATCTGTAATTATTGCACTATATGTGATCTCTACCTTCTTTAGCTATTATAGATATAGTTAAGGGGTGGCATTAGTGTGAGAAAACAGGGTACTGCAAAACGTGCACTAAGTATGGTTGGAGGAAGTGTATCATGTGCGGGGAGGGGGGAAATGTTGATTCTTGTACTATACAATTAGCACGTTCCGAATAACATGTGCTAACCACATAATGCAGACTTAACACGGGAGCAATTAGTGACTCCTAAATAGGAGCCAGTAAGTGCTCCTGAGTAAAAATTTTGTAGGTCTTAAACATTGACAACGTTAGTGCATGACCTGCAAATAATAAAAAATTAAATTAAAAAATTAAAAAAAGCCTTAAAAAGTTCCATGTCAAATCTGGGTTTAGTGTGCAGGAAAGTCCCATGTTCGAACACATTGAACTTCGATTTCAGTTAAAGGGTCACTAAATTAACAATTGCATGATATATCTATGATATGAACGGAACCTTTTATCAATTCCTTCACTAAAAATTATTAGTACAAGAAGACAATTTATCTTCTCATGTACAGCACCCCAGATTTGGAATGTGCTTCCCATGTTTTTACGGGAGGAGAAGGTGTTTGGGAAATTTAAAAGCGAATTAAAAACCTTTCTGTTTAAAGATGCATTTGCAAATTAATTAAATTTTATTATAAAGTGTTATTTTAATGAATTATTTTGCTTTTTCTTGTTTTTTCAACTTCCTTTTGTATTTTCCCTATTGTTCTTTCTTTACTATAAAAAATGTATTTCATCCCCTCTTACCTTTTGTTTATATTATAATTAATTAAGTGTATGTAATGTTTTTGTTCCCTTATGAATGTATATTTTATTGTACATCGCTTAGAAATCCGATTAAGCGATTGAACAAGCCAACTAATAAACTTGAAACTTGAAACTTGATCTCTTCAATCTCATAGAGGTGATCTAACCACTCTTTAATTTCAGGATGCAACTCGAAGAGATCCCTATATGTTGGCCATTCCTCTGAGGGATGAGTATTTAATTAGGTGGTATAAAGTATCTGATAGGTGACGGGTCTTAAGCGCGCGAGACAGACGCGCATCGACAAACGAGCGCCAATAATTCAGCGCAGGACTTCATCGTGCCAAAGAAAAACCTTCTTTTAAAGGGCTCCGACGGGGGGTGTGGGGGGGGAACACTCCCACTCTACTTAATAGGGATCGTGCTGGCGTTGGGGGTGTGTGGGGTGTAAACCCCACATTATACTGAAAACTTAACTTTTTACCTAAAAATAGAGAAAAAGTTAAGTTTACAGTATAATGTGGGGCTACAACCCCCCCCCACACTCCCTGTCGAAGCCCTTTAAAAGAAGGTTTTTCTTCGGCGCGATGAAGTCCTGCACTAAACTGTCAGCGCTCGTTTGTTGGCGCGTGTCAGTCTCGCGCGCTTAAGACTATGAACCTATCTGATACGTCTCTACAAAGTGGAAGGTTATTTGTCTAGATCTGAATACCAATGCTTTCTTATCATTCCTAATTGGATAGATCTGATGCTTTTAGTTTTTGTTTTTTTTAACTGCCACATTAGAAGTCTTTTGGATTTACTGGCATACCCATAAAAAATTTTGTTTTATCCATTATAGGTTCTGAGCTATTATAGCAGTTTCTGGAGCATTCAAAGTGCTAATGAGCTCTTTTTGAATTTGCATGGTAGGTTTGAGTTTATGCAGTTGCTCTAAATGCTTCAAGGTAGGTCGTAGTGTGTCAAATTTAATATGAGTTTCCTCTTTCATCTTAGGAGCTAATGAAATTATGCGTCCCCTGAGTAGCACTTTCATTGTGTCCCACAGAGTAAAGAGTGAAATAGATGGTATGGCATTAAAAAGTAATAAGTTGTCCCATGTTCTTTTCAACTGTTTTATAAATTTAGGTTCATTCCAGAAAGCTATTCATATGCCATGTCAAGGGGGGAGGGGTGTGCCGAATGCTTGGAACAAGCTGCCCAAATCCCTACGGCAGGCTCCGTCTCTGGCAGTGTTCAAGCCCCAGTTAAAAGCCCAACTCTTCGAGATGGCTTTCAACTCCTAACTCCTCTCACCTTGGGTTCTGCATCCCTAACCTTATATGTAATGTCTATTTGCCCAAGTTAGATTATAAGCTCTTCTGAGAAGGAACCATCTATTAATGTCAAAATGTACAGTGCTGCATATGCTTTTCAGTGCTATATAAGTGATGACTAGTAGTAGTAGTAGTAGTAGAAGCATCTTTTTGTTAAGTAAATTCTAAAACTGTTGTATGACCAGAAATTAGAATAATATAAGAACATAAGAATTTCAGCTGCTGGGTCAGACCAGTGGTCCATCGTGCCCAGCAGTCTGCTCCCATAGCGTCCCTTAGGTCAAAGACCAGTGCCCTAACTGAGACTAGCCTTACCTGCGTACATTCTGGTTCAGCAGGAACTTGTCTAACTTTGTCTTGAATCCCTGGAGGGTGTTTTCCCCTATAACAGCCTCCGGAAGAGCGTTCCAGCTTTCTACCACTCTCTGGGTGAAGAAGAACTTCCTTACGTTTGAACGGAATCTATCCCCCTTCTAACTTTAGAGAGTGCCCTCTCGTTCTCTCTACCTTGGAGAGGGTAAACAACCAGTCTTTATCTACTAAGTCTATTCCGTTCATTATCTTGAACGTTTCGATCATGTCCCCTCTCAGTCTTCTCTTTTCAAGGGAGAAGAGGCCCAGTTTCCCTGCTTCTACTTTCAGCATTTAGGGCCTAGGCCAAAAGGGGACTTAGACAGTTTTGGGTTGTTTTTTTTTGCAAGTCAGTAGGTCTTCTTGAGATTTATGTTCGGGATCTATCCAGGAGTAAGAAGGGTGAGCGGACTGCTAGGTATGATGGACCACTGGTCTGACCCAGCAGCAGCAATTCTTATGTTCTAAACCAGGGGTGCCCACACTTTTTGGGCTTGCGAGCTACTTTTAAAATGACCAAGTCAAAATGATCTACCAACAATAAAATTTAAAAAAAAACCACAAAGCACACTGTACGCATAGAAAATGTTAATTATCATTCCTATTCCAGGGTTTTTCAAAGAGGTCAAAGCAGATGACTCTATGCACTATCACCTCAGTAACAACCATACAAAAATAGACAAATATACCCCCCTCCCTTTTTACTAAACCACGATAGCAGTTTTTAGAGCGCAGGGAGCTGCGCTGAATGCTCAGCGCTGCTCTCGACGCTCATAGGCTCCCTGCGCTAAAAACCACTATTGCGGTTTAGTAAAAGGGAACCTTAGTGTAAAATATAGACAGCAGATATAAATTCAGACACATTTTGATCACTAAATTTAAAATAAAATCATTTTTCCGACCTTGTCTGGTGATTTCATGAGTCTCTGGTTGCACTTTCTTCTTCTGACTGTGCATCCAATCTTTCTTCCCTTTTAGCCTGTATGCTTCCTCTCCTCCACACCTCATTCCCTCCCCCAACTTTTCCTTCCTCTCTCCCTGCCCTTTCTTTCTCTCTGCCTCCCTTTCTTTTTTTTTCTGTTTCTCTTCTTTCCTTCTGTCTCCCTGCCTGCCCTTTTTCTTTCTTTCTTTCTCCCTGCCCTCCCCCAAGACACTGCCACTGCCATCGGGGACCAGGACCCAAACCGCCACCAATAACAGGCCCAAAAGCCGACGCCGCCCCAACCTCTCCCTGCTTCGGCCGACCAGCATCGCGAGGAACTGTTGGGGGAAATGCTGCCGGGTCCTGCCTTCGCGGAAACAGAAAGTAGGCAGGACCCGGCAGCAAGAAGAGGAAATGCTTTCACTAACATGTCTCCCGCCTTAGCCCGTAGCGAACGCTTGCTTCAGGGCTCTCAACATGTGCGTGCAGGCTTCCCTTCTCCCCCCCTCCCCCTCCCCGGGCATAACTTCCGGTTTCGGAGGGAAGAGAAGAGAAGCCGGCACGCACACGTTAGAGCCCGGAGCATAAGTTCGCTAGGGGCTGAAATCTCCAAGCCGGTTTTTTGGGGTTTTTTTTTAATGTTCAGCAGCGGCAGATGACAGCTGGGCGGACCGCCCAGCTAAAAGGCCCTAGGGAGAACACTGGAGAGGAAGGCTGATCGGCCCGTAGATCAGGACGGCAACACGAGTGCGATCGACTCGAGTTGCCTTCCTGAGCTACTGGTCGATCGCGATCGACGCGTTGGGCACCCCTGTTCTAAACCTTTGAAAAGAAAGTATAAATGATTTGCCTAGAGGTAAGGATTGCCCAACATCAACCAATCCCAACTCCTGGAGAGAGCACCACAGTGCTTTACCTCCTTGTCTATTGGATATGAGTTCTGTCTGTAGAAAGTAGGGTACAGCTGAAATCTCCTGCTATACAAATAGGTCCTGTTGCCTTTATGTAAGTATATTAGAAAATAATTGACTGCTAACATTATCATTTGGTGCTCCGCACCCAAGCCTTTAATACATAGGGTGATTGACCATACCCTCATTCTGCACCAGGATTAGCTTGCCACACACACTAACTAAATCAGTTACTTATACCTTGCTAAACTGTATAAATAACTTGCCTTGAGTTTAGCCTCCCATCTGTTTATCCCAATGCATACTGTACCACCCATCTTGTTTCCATCTAATATCATTTGACCCCTGAGCTATAGGATAAGCTATATTATAGAAAAACAGTAGCGTCATATCTATGCTATTTGAATGTTCTGACTTCTATTTATTAGATGCTTCATAAGTATTACGTCTCCCCTTTAGTATTTAGCAGTAACCATTATCTCTTTCTCTCTCTGAGAGATCCCACGTGCCTAACCCAGACCCTTTTGAATTCAGACATGGTCTCTGTCTTCACCACCTCTTCTGGGAGACTGTTCCATGCATCTACCACCCTTTCTGTAAAAAAGTACTTCCTTATTTTATTCTGGAGCCTATTACTTCTTAACTTCATCCTATGCCCTCTCATTTCACAGCTTCCTTTCAAATGAAAGAGACTTGGCTCATGCGCATTTGCAGCACGTAGGTATTTAAACGTCTCTCTCAAAAAAAAGAGAGAGATCACAATGACAGCAAAATCCAATAATTTGAAAAAATGTCACTCATCAGCAGTGGGCCCAATTTCTCAGATCCAACATTCACACAAAAAGGTGAAGAAAAAGCCTCATTTATATATCACGTAGCAATCATTGATGATTTTTAAGCTAGCGGTTTTATTATTGGCAAAAAAACTCACACCAAAAAGAATGTAGGGATTCAAAGAGCTTTAAAACCCACTACTGTGCACAGTAGAAAAATCTTTTTATATATATTTTTTATAAATATCAAAGAGGCCTATACTTTTAGAGGCACTTTATATCAAAGTGAACCAATATTTTAAAGGCATTTAAACTAACAGATGAAAATTAGAAAGAGAAAAGTTAGCTCTGGCGCCAGAACCTTGCCGTCATAAACCAACTTCGCCAAAAGCAAACATCTTCTTTTAAATGGCGTTGAGGTTTGCAGCAGTATACACAGCGACAGTCCACCAATTCCTACAAGATCTCTTTTCACCAACCGTCTGATGGTTTCTTCAGGGATTCACAATCAATGACAACTTCCATCTGGGCAGCGTTAACTAATAGCGTGCACAACAGCTATCAACAACTATCAACACACTAAAAAAACTAAAAAAAAGGCACACCACTCAATCTCCTGATTTAACCAGATCCTATTCTGAAAATAAATCCAGCGCTGTTCACATTGGTGGAGTTTACGTCCGATGTTACCCCGTCTGACGGTAAATGGGATATCATCCAATACAACACATTTTATTTCTGAAAATAGATGTCTTTCTTGAACACAATGTCTTGTCAACCCATCAATTTCTTTTTTGTTTGAGATATTAGATCGATGTTCAAATATCCTTGTCTTAAAATTTCTAGACGTTTCACCAATGTAAGTGAGACCACAAGGACAAATAAATCCATAGATCACCCCTTTTGTTTCACACGATTTCAAAGTTCTCAAACACATAGGGGCTCTCCCGGGCAGAAAAACAGTCGAGCCTTCAACCATATTTTCACATGCTGCACATTTCTCACATTTAAAGTGACCAACCCTCCCAACCTCGAAAGTAGTCCATACATCACTCTTACATAATGTATCATCTGCAAAGAGGCAAATCTTAACCGACAACCCCTCAGCAATATCATTTATAAAAATGTTAAAAAGAACAGGCCCAAGAACAGAACTTTGAGGAACACCACTGGTAACATCCCTTTCCTCAGAGTACTCTCCATTGATCACTACCCTCTGTCGCCTTCCACTCAACCAGTTCTTGACCCAGCCTGTCACTTTGGGACCCATCACGAGGGCACTGTCAAAGACTTTGCTAAAATCTAAATACACCATATCTAGTGCACACCTACTATCCAAATCTCTGGTCACTCAGTCAAAGAAATTGATCAGATTTGTCTGACAAGGCCTACCTCTAGTGATCCATGTTGCATCCGGTCCTGGATACAGTATATGTAAGCATGTCCAGTCATCTGATGACTGGACATGTTGAAACAACCATAGGGATGATGCTGGAGGACTTTACCGGACTAGCACAAAACTGATCTCTTTTTAGATCTGTAATTCATTGACTCGCTAAAACTCAGGCACAAGTTGATGGCACCTAACTAACTGTATGTAAGCACAGAGAATAAACCGTTCTGAGCTACTGGGAGAACGGGATATAAATCTAAATAAATAAATAAATAAATAAAAAATAAATAAATCAGAAACCAAAAAGTATTTGCTCAAAATGTTATAATATATAAAATAATAAGTAAAACTCTTTACAAAACATGTCACTAATATATCACCATATGATGCGAGTAGGGTTTGGGTGGGATCACACATTCTACCATAAATGTAGTAGTTAATAGTGGCTTATGGGCCTAGGTACTCCTCTCTATGGTTCACTAGCCCACCCACCAGACTGTATACAGATTTACTAGGTTTCCCCATAACCAGATTTACCTTTTTGTTCTCTATTTTGTGTGGTGGAAGGGAGTCAATGAGCACTGGAGGAGTGTGGGGGTATTTTACCTTGATGCATACAGTAGTCATCTGGTCAGTTTGGGCATATCTGTGGCACTTAGAAGCTTCTTACACAGGTCTAGCTCCAAACATCTAAGTTTTGTCCAGGATATCTTGCAAAATGTTTGATTATCTCTTCAAGATATCCATGTCTAACCCACCCTTAAGCAAGCCCAAAGCCCGCCCATAGCATGCCTCCACCATACCCATTTCATGCTCTGGATGCACAGATGCTGGAACACCTTGCTAGACATAAAAAAACACAGTTTTATCGGCACTTGGACGTCCTGGTAAACTGGACATCCATGTGCTGATTTGGGATGCTTTTTGGACGTCTGTGTTTTTTTTATTATGAGCCTGTTAGGTCCCAACGGAGGGTGTCTACTGTTTCAATTCCCTGAGCTTTTTCAGGGGTAAGTGTTTTTTTTGAAAAAACATTTTCCTTTTAAATCTTCATTTTAGCAGTTTCTCACACATTTTTACAAGTAAATCTTTCAAAGAAATCACAAAACATGAACATTAGTAAAAGAGCTATGGCAATATCATCAATATATGTATCAAAAGACAAAAATATTTTTATTCGTTTACCACACTTCAGATTGCTGTTATTTTAGCTCCATCCAAAGTCTCTCCTCTTTCTTTCAATTTAAAGATGGCGACGGCAATTTAAGAAAAAATGCCATCACACCCAATCAATGTGATCAATATCACAGCATTTGTGGCTAATCTTGCAACACTACAGTATGTAACTACGAAAAATGGTGGCAACATTCCTATTTAAAAATGAAATCAAGATCGACCCAATCAATTTGATCAACCTCAAAAAAACATGTTCGGCAAAACTAATGGGTCCTTTTATTAAGGTGAGCTAACCGATTTAGATGCGCTAAATGCTAAGATGCCCATAGGAATATAATGGATGTCTTAGCATTTAGTGCAAACGAATCTATAGGGCATGCTAAATTGGTTAGTGCACCTTAATAAAAGGACCCCTACATAGTAAAAATATAGGCATCCATTTACTAAACTGCAATAGCGTTTTTTAGCGCAGGGAGCCACGCTGCCTGACCTGCGCTGCTCCCGACACTCGTAGAGTTCCTATGAGCATTGGGAACAGCGCGGGTCATTCAGCGCGGCTCCCTGCACTAAAATCCGCTATCGCGGTTTAGTAAAAGGGGGATCTCAATGTGCAGTTTAAAAAAAAAATGCACAATTCCAAAAAACTCATCTACAATGCCAAATACTAGCAGATCATGAACTTTATTCTGATCTGTTGACAGGAATTGCAGGCATAAAAATAAAAAGTACTTCAACAAATACCGTCCACTTACTGTGTCTATTTAAGTCATTAGGTTGTAACGAGTTTAGCCTATGTATCCAATACTGCTCTCTCTTTAATATCATTCTATCATGGTCTCCACCCCTAATGTTATTTTCCACTATGTCAATAACAAAGCATTTCGGATTATTATAATTATGTTTATATTTCTGACAGTGTTCCACTAGGGGTTCTTCCATGCATCTTCTACTTAAGCTTGATCTATGCTCATTTAATCTAACGTTCAGTTATCTGTTAGTTTTACTAGCATAAATCTTATTGCAGGGGCAAATGATTACTTATCTGTTACAATTACCAAACTGTTTTAAATAATAAATCCTATTATCTACTGCATGGGTGAAGCTCTAATTGCATACTAATTTCACAATTCTTACAAGTACCGCATCTGTAATGACCAACTGGTATAATCTACTAAGAAATATTGGTAACAACATATAAATGGAATAAAACTGTTAGATAATATTTTACATCACAATGTTATCAATATATAGAGGATGAGAATGGTATGAAAAATTCTCAATCATGTTGATATTGTCAGTGGTATCAGTTAACAATAATAATAATAACTTTATTTTTCTATACCGCCATAGTCAAAAGACTTCTAGGTGGTTCACATTGAAAGAAGGATGGACAATCAGCGAATTACAGAATGCAAGAAGTGAAATGTTACATAAGAAATAGGAATTACGTAAGAAATTACATTGAGGTTGGCAAAAGGGGAAATATAGTGGGTGAAGGGCGTCTGTTTAGGAGATGAATTTGTCAAATAGAACGGTTTTAATTGATTTTCGGAATGCGCCGTAGGTCTGCCTGGCACTATTAATGTAGTTTCCCAGCCAGGATTGCTGTCTGCTTGCTTGGAACGTGAAGGTTCTGTCCCAAAAGGATTTGTATTTGCAGCCTGTGATCTTTGGGTATGTAAAGATGTTTTGGTTTCTGGTTGTTTATGTGGGGTTGTGTAGTGTGAAGTGTGGTAGTAGGTAGGAAGATGCTAGTCCCCAGATCTGTTTAAAACAGATACATGCAAACTTGAACAGTATTCGCACCTCCATTGGCAACCAGTGCAATTTTTTGTAGTAAGGGCTAATATGGTCGTTTTTCCTCAGTCCGAAGATCATGCAAACTGCAGTGTTTTGCACTATTCTTAATTTTTGTACTGTTTTTTTGGGGGGGATACCTAGGTAAACGATGTTGCAGTAGTCCAGGATAGATAGGATCAGAGACTGCACCAGTAATCTAAAGAATGTTGTGTCGAAGTATTTTTTAACGGTCCTTAGTTTCCACAGCGTATAAAAGCATTTCTTCACCAGTAAGTTTGTGTGGTCAGTCATGGTTAAATATGTATCTAATGTGATACCCAGTATTTTTATGGTTTTGGAGACTGGGTATTCGTGATCGTTTAATTTTAGCGATGTTCTGGTTATTTTGTCCTTGGGGCTTGCCAAGAAGACTTTTGTCTTTTCTGTGTTTAGTTTCAGTTTAAAGTTGGTTGTCCATTTTTCGATTTCTATCATTATGTGAGAGAGGTTATCTATAATTTCATTTGTTATGTCGTTTAAGGGGATTAAGATGGATATATTGTCTGCGTATATATAATGCTTTAAGTTTAATTTTTGTAGTAGATGACCTAAGGAAGCGATGTAGATGTTGAACAGTGTGGGTGATAGTTAGGAACCTTGGGGCACCCCCGAGGGATTTTTCCATGGGTTGGAGTAATTTCCATTGCTGGCTACACGGTAGGATCTGTTTGTTAGGATTTCTTGGAACTATTTCTTTACCTTTCCTGAGAGCCCCATTGCATCTAGGCATAGTAGCATGATTTCGTGGTCTACCAGGTCAAACGCACTGCTAAGGTCTAGTTGCAGAATCAGAGTGCTTTTGCCTTTGCTGAAAAGATCATAGAGGTGGTTTAGTATGGAAGCTATTACTGTTTCTGTGCTGTATCCTTTTCTGAAACCTGATTGGTGTTCACTGAGGATGTTAAATTTGTCTAGGTAGTTCACTAGCTGTAGGTTGACCAATCCTTCCTGTAGTTTTGTGAATAGGGGGATGCTCGCTATAGGCCGGTAGTTGGATATCAGTGCTGTTGAGTTTTTCTGATCTTTGGGGATTGGTGTGATCAGTATGTGTCCCATTTCTTCATTCAATGTTCCGTTCGTAAGGGTAGTTGTTAGCCAAGTGATTAGTTCCATTTTGAAATCTGGTGGGGCAACTGTCATGATTTTAGAGGGACATTCATCAAGTAGGCAGTTTGACTTGGTGCATTTATTGAATAAAGTTAAGAATTGATGCCAGTTTGGGAACTCGAAGTGTTCCCAGATCATGTCTGCTTTGGATTCCTGTTCTTGGGGTCCAAAGTAGAAAATTGTGTTGGTTTTGGGTGTAGGTATAGTTGCACTTAGATCTGTGATTTTATTTTTAAAGAAATTGGCTAGGGTTTGAGTGGATGGAGTGCTTTCGTTGTCCTTTTTCAGGATTCGAGTTGTGCCTGTTAACGTTTTTACTAGTTTGAACAATTATTTACTGTTTATTTTTGTTGTACCTATTTTCTGTGTGTAGTGCTTTGTGCGTTTTTCTTTGATCAGAGTTTTGTATATTTTCATTTTTTGTTTCCAGTTTGTCTTGTCTGTTTCTTTGTTTGTTTTCTTCCAGATTCTCTCCAGTTTTCTTAGTTCCTGTTTGTTGGTTAGTAGTTCTGAATCAAACCATTCTTTCTTTCTTTTTGTATTTTTGGTATGAAGCCAATTGGTCTAATAGTTCTTTGTGAACTTACCCCATCTTGTTGGGAAATCCTGTATTTCGTTGGTTATGGGTCGTAACTCGTAGTGAGTCCAGAATTCGGTTGGGTTTATAATACCACGACTGGTTATTGTTTTAGTGTTTTCACTTTTGTATTTTGGTTATGATCGCTTCTTTTGCCAATATAGTGGCAAAAAAAGCGATCAAATTTGCCAATATAGTGCTCTGACCAAATGCATTTTTCCCAGGCCCTGTATAGTATTGTATCTTTGGGTTGGGGTGTCTTTTTGAGAAAAGATAACTATGTCTAGTTTGTGTCCCTTCTCATATGTTATCTCTGTGTCTGGCATTGGGAAATTGAGCGACGTTAGGAAGGTGTTAATTTTGGTTACTTCTAGCTTTCCCATTTGTTCTAGGTGTATGTTTATGTCCCCCAGAAGTAGGTTGTATGATCCTTTTAGGGTGTTTATGGTTAGGAATTCAAAGAATTCTTCTCTGGCGTTTTACCATTTTTGGGGAGGAATATAGAATAGTGTTGTAAGTAGTGACTCTTCTAATTGGGTGTTTGTGACTTTACAAGTTAGTATTTCTAGGTTTTCTGAAGATTTGGAGTCTATCTTGTTGTAGTCAAAGGATTCTTTTAGTATAATTGCTAGGCCACCCCCTTTTTTTCCAACTTCTTGATAGTGGGAGTATTTTGTATCCCTGTGGTAGAATTTCTTTCATGATAATGTCAGTGTCAAAGACCATCCATGTTTCTGTCAGAAACAGGAAGTCAATATCAGGCACTTATTGGAAATATCCCTCTACAGGAGAAAAATTATTTTCTCATAGGGCTAGTTTACTGTATATCAGTGTTTCTCAACTTCTTCAAGCCAAATACCCCTAACGGCCTGTTTCAGAAAGCCGCGCTAGCGGCTGCAGCGCGGTAATGGCCCTGAAGGCAGCTGCTAGTGCAGCTTTGTGTAAAACAGGCTGTAAGTCTAACAAATATCAACCGAGTACCTCGCCCAAGCTCCAATCCAGACCCACCCAGGCTCCACCCCTGAACCCACTCCAATAATAATAGTACTAATTATAATGCAATATCTTCCAACCATTTTTCATATCCATACAATATAATCTTATTAATACATAATGGTAACCACAAAATAATAATAATAAAAAGAAAATACTCTGTATGCAGAGAAAATGTTATCATTTATATCCGGGGGGTTTTCCCCAAAGAAATCAAGGCAGATGACTTTAAAATATGCAATGTCATTTCAGTAACAACTATAGAAAAACAGAAAAATATAGTGCAAAATATAGTCAGCAGATATAAATTCTCAAAACAGACACATTTTAATCACTAAATTGAAAATAAAATCATTTTTTCCTACCTCTCTTGGCTGGTGATTTCATGAGTCTCTGGTTGCACTTCATTCTGACTGTGCATCCAACATTTCTTTCTGCCTCTGGCATGCTTCTTCTTCTCTGAACCTCATTCCCTTCCCCAACCAACATCTCTCTCTCTCTCTGTCCCTCCATGAGTCCAACATTTCTCCCTCTCTCATCCCCCGGATCATGTGCAGCATTTTTCACCACTGCCCACCAGCCCCATGCCCATTTCTCCTATCACCCCTCTCCAGTACCATGTCACATCTCTCCCTCTTTCACTATCCACCTGTTTTACTAAGGTGCACTAAGCATTTTAGCGCGTGTAGCGTACGCTAAATCTATGCGCATGCTAACCACTAACACGTTCATAGACTAACATGCATGTGTTAGTATTTAGTGCGTGGTTAGCACGCACTAATATTTAGCATGCACTAAAAAGCATAGCGTACCTTAGTAAAAGGAGCCCTATGTCCAATATTCCTCCCACTTGCATTCCCTTCAATCTGTCCCTCTGTTCCCTGCCCACCACCATAGCCAACATTTCTCCCTCTCATCCTTCTATTCCATATGCATCTCTACCTCACTCCTCTCTCTCTCTCTCTATGCCCAATTTTCCTCTTTCTTCCGTGCCCAATTCTCCCTTTCTATTTCCTCCCTCCTATGTCCCAAGTTAATGCCCCTTTCCTCCCTCCTTTATGCCACCTCTCTTCTGAGTTGAGTTTGTGCCCCCTCCCTGTCTTCCAGTCGTTGTCCCAGAATCATGCCCCTCCAATGCCCCAATGTGCATCTTCCCCCATCCTTTCTCCCTTAGTCTCAGAAAGATCATGCCCCCCTACTTGTTCAAGCCGCATTCGCTCCTTCTGCCTTCAGCGGCTTGTTGGGGGGGATGCGCAGGCAGTAATTCACACACTGCACATTGTTGACCCATAAGCCTTCCCACGTACCACATGTTGAGAAACACTGGTATATATGATCATATGTCCATGTTCTTTGCTTTCTCTCTCTCTCTCTCTCTCTCTATATATATATATACCTATATAGGACGGAGTAGCTGTCCTGTTAAGACATGTCTTACAGAACATAAATCCCATATTGTAACTCAAAATGCAGAGACCCCTCTGGTTCAACATTGGCTGGAGAAAGACCATTCTGCTCATGATTTAAAATGGCAAATTATTAATAAAATTTCAGTTGGGTGGGAGGGTGGTGACTATAATCAAATTTTGAATTTGAAAGAACAAAACTGGATCTTTTTGTCTTGATTCTGTTCAACCTCACGGTTTAAATCTTGAAATAGAATGGGTAATCTCGGTGTGAATATCATGGGTCTGTACTTTGATTAGAGATTTTTTTCCCATGTGACTAAGGGCTAGATGTACTAAAATCAGCAATCGTTGCTAAACCTCTTTTCACAGTTTTAGCAATGATCGCTTTTACCGATCAGATTCACAAAACAGCTCACCATGTATTTTCCCCTTCAGTTGCCCATTTTCCAATCCGGCCATGCATATTAGCTAAAATCCTATGTAAAGTAGCCAAGCAATTGATGCACTAATATCGCTTGTCTTTGCAAAAGAAAAAAAAGAAGGGTTTTAGCTATTGGAAAAAACCAATAGGTTTGCCTGGTTTTTTTTTCTCGTTTTTTTTCAATGGCACAGACATTTTGCATGTGTTACACATCCTTTCTTCTTCTCCACCCTTAAGTATAATGTGAATGTTCCCTCCATCCTATGCCCCCAAAACTTTGTGAATGTATTGCCTCCAAATACTGTGAATGTATTGCTGTTACCCGTTCTGAGGCCCTGGGGAAGATGGACTATACAACGAATTAAATAAATAAAATCTCCTAAAAGAGAAGTCCATAGGCCTATTTTGAGATGGCCTGGGGTAAATCCACTGCTTATTCCTAGGATAAACAGCATAAACACTGTTTTACTACTTGGGATCTAGCTAGGTACTTGGGACCTAGGTTGGCCACTTTTGGATACAGGATGCTTGGCTTGATGGACCTTTAGTCTGTCCCAGTATGGCAATTTGTATGATCTTAAAAGACAAAATGACTTTGCCATGCAAAAACAGAAATGTATATGAAGAAGAAAACATATTTATAGTCCTGGGTAGGCTGAAAACTGGTTCAGCAGCATGTACATCCATCAAGGTGTAACCATAGGCTGTGTTATTGATTGTGTGCAGTCAAATTATGATCTGTTCAATATTAAAGATGATCCCCCTCACTTCAGTCCTTATCTGGCGATATGTACAATACTGATAATACTATCACCAGTTCTGCCGCAGTAACCCAACGGCTGGTTTTTCACTATTCTCTCAAAAACACCACTCTACCGCCCTTAGAAAAAAAAAAAACCCACAACTTTCATGCTGGAAGCTTTATGTGTTGATGTCCTCACTGGCCTTTTAGTAATGAACATTACTAATTTAAAAGTATAAGATAACTCTAAAAGGCCAGTGAGGACATCAACACATAAAGCTTCCAGCATGAAAGTTTTTTTTTTAAGGGCAGTGGAGTGGTGTTTCTGAGGCTAAGTAGAAGGTCTGTTTAAAGATAAAAGAGAATAGTGAAAAAAACAGCCATTGGGTTACTGCGGCAGAACTGGTGATAGTATTAGCATTGTACAGTCAAATTATGATCAAGCAGCTTATTGTGTGTTAAGTATAATATCTCCCCCACATTGTCAATTCCCCTACCAATATTAGTTTATTTTGTTTTCTCTTTTAGAGAGTGTTTATAATTTCCCAGGAAAAGACATCAGATAAACCACACGGAGCCCCAAGTCACACCACACTACACTAGCTGATGGACCAGTCTCTCGGCTGAGTTAGGCAAAATGTGTTTTGTTCCCACTGAAATCTGAGCTTAACTGAAATGTATTTCAGCTTTCAAAATAAAAAAAATATTCCATCTGCAGCCCTATGATTACAGTAGCAATATATTTAATAGTACTTATAAATTAGAAGCTCTTCATGCGGTGACACTGAATTCATTTGAGTGAAAGTGTATGTTGCTCTGATAAGCATAACTCATCATTTTCATATATTTGAGCCATTTACGGAAAGACGAGCTGTACATCCTGTGTGAGAGAGGACAGATTCCAGAGCTAAGTGCTGCTCCTTAGATTTTAGTAGTAATGAGTCATAAAATTGCAATGGCCTCAACAACATTATTTTAAGCTAAGTCTGGACACAAGTTTATTATTACTTTAAAACGCAGAATGAATGTCTGCATTTTTCAATATTGGCCTTATCAAAACATGGACCATTTTTGTACGGCATTTAGGGGAATGACTTATGTTTTCACCGCCTCATCACAGGGAAACTTGGTGATAGTCCCTTAGTTTTTCTTTTGGTTCCAAAAAGCAAGTAATTAGAGATGACAATGTTCTAGACCTCTTATTCTATGTTTGGGTTTATTCAGTGTTTGGCATGCCGCTGTTTCTGCATAACAGGTCACAGTGGTTAACAAAGCATAGACTCTGAGGCACTCTAACTATTTTTCCAGTCTGTTCCGGCAGACTCGCAATCTAACTACAGTACCTGGGGCAATGGAGGGTTAAGTGACTTTCCCAGGGTCACAAGTAGAGAATGACATGGGGACAAATTTTTCCCCGTCCCCCGTGGGAACTCATTTTTCCATCCCGGCGAGTTCTTCTCCTGTCCCTATCCCATTCCTGCAAGTTCCATCCTCATCTGCGCAAACCTCAGAAACATTAAAATCATAAGTGTTCAAGGCTTGTGCAGTTAAGGCAGCGCTTACAAGAATGGGGCAAGGACAGGAACAGCGGACGGGATGGGGACAAATTTTTCCCCGTGTCATTGTCTAGTCACAAAGAGCAGCAGGGTGCTACGGCAGCAGCTCTAAGCACTAAGCCCCACTCCTCTACTCCTGTTGCCAAAGACTATTGGATATAGGGAAGTTTCCCGATTGGTTGGTGCTACAGTTATATCGTTCCACAGTCAATCTCAAACTCCTTCACCCTTCCAGCTCTTTAGTTATTCCTCTTCTTGTCCCTTTGTGGATTATTGCCTTTAATGCTTGATTTTTTTTAGCACAGTGAAGTTAAAATAACAATGAAATGCAAAGCATACAAAGCAGCTCGTTATTGTGTAAAATGAATAATGCAGTTTTATTTGAGCTTACAAATTGTATGTTTTAAAGAAAGATAATGCCAATTTTGAGTTGGCATTATGTTTCCTCTCTGGGAACATTAGTCCACTAATGTGCATTAGAGAATGACATGGGGACTGTTTACCGTGGTAAACCATGGTCACCGCAGTAAATCAGCAGGAATGGAGACATTTTCAACTGGTTTACTGCAGGAATGGGGACAAGACCTTTCACCGCCCCGCAGGAATGAGGACAAAATCTTTTACCGCCCCGTGGGAGCGGGGAAAAGTCTTGCTCCTGTGGTAAAAAAAACTGCGCCCATGTCAGACTTGGCATCTCCTCCCCAGCTCCTCTTGTGCCTATTTTACCTTCAGGAGCAAGCCATGCCACGATGAAGACAGAAGGAACCCAAAACCAAAGCTTAAGACTAATGTGATTTGAAGAATAAAATTACCAGACAACAAAACGTAGAAAAAAAATTAATTTATTTTATATTTTGTGATTAGAATATTTAAGGTATGAAATATGTATCCTGCTAGAGCTAGTATTAGACATAACTGGGGACCGCAAAACCAAGGCTGTGCTTCTTTAGCTTCCAGCTGGCTTAGGCCTCACTCTCTCTGACCAGGGGGCAGTTGCCCTAGTTGTACTCCCCTAACATTATTCTTGCCATGTGTGACTGAAGTATTCTGTTAGCTTGATTTTTCTATGTAGCATTCTGTAGTAATTTGGTTTGTTCAGTTTTACAACAGTGGAGGGGATATTTGTGAAAAGGAGGGGAGAAAGGGGTTTTGTTGATCCTTGCTCTGTATTATTTGTGTTTATAAAATGACAATTATACAGAATATTGTCTCCTTTAAAAATTTAATAAAATAAGTTCAGTATAAAATCATAACTATTTGAGGCTTGTGCGGATGGGATCTGACAGTTTGCAGGGCGAGGACGGGGACTGAGCTCACGGGGATGGGAACTGAGCTTGCAGGGACCGAGCTCACGGGGATGGGACAGGGCAGGGACAGCGAGCTAGCTCATAGGGACGGGACGGAAACAGTGATAATTTTTTCCCCATGTCATTCTCTAATGTGCATCTTGATGCTCCTAGAAACCTTCTTAAAGGAGCTAGTAGTGGAAGAAAGAAGTCTTCCACTCTCAGGGCTAGATTCTTAAAATTGTGTGTTAAAAACCAATGGGCCACTATCACAGCCGTTATTGTAGCAATTTTTTACAAAGCAAGTCATTCTCCAAAAAATGCTCATGCAAATGAGGTTGGCAGAGAGTAATGAAGATTTACTAAATTTGCATGTGCAGAATAAATGCCAAAAAAACCCCAACAACAACAAAATTGAGCTGCCGACATCAAGTGACCTCCCACCCCTCCTGGCAGCAGAAGAGATTCCCACTCCCTCCCACCGTCAAGCAACATCCCTCCTCCAGCAGCGGGAGAGATGCCCACTCCCTCCCAACATCCCTGTGCCTCCGACAACTCCCTGCCTCTCCCCCTTACCTTGCTTACGATTACTTGCCAGAGGGATGCCTACTCCCTCTGGACAGCAGGGGATCATTGCAGGCACGGGGGAGGGGGGGAGGGGGAAGGGTGCGGCAGAAGAAAGGCCCCAGTGAATGCTCCGCACTGATTCTGATGCTCATAGGAACTCTATGAATATCAGGAACTGCACAGAGCATTTAGCGTGGCTCCCTGCGCTAATAATGGGTGCCTAAGTGTGATTGACATATGCACCTAAACTTAGGCACCTATTCTATCTTTTTAGGCACCTGTCTCTCCTTTTACAAAGCTGAGCTAGGGACTTAATGCATGGAATAGCGTGCGCTAACTTGCCGCATGCGCTAGCTGCTACCACCACCTTTTCAGCAGGTGGTAGATTTCTGGCTAGCATGCGCTATAGCGCGCCTAATCTGGTACGTGCGATAAAACTGCTAGTGCGGCTTTGTAAAAGGAGCCCTAAATGTTGGCACGGAAATACCAACTTATGCTAGTATTCTGTATTGGAAACTGTGTGCTCAAATGCCATTATAGAATTAGTGCATTACATCTTGGTGCCTATCCTTTGACAACCTTTATAGAATTGCACCCTAGGTGTGATCTTCAGAAGATAATAGAAGGAAAAATTATGTCTTAACTGACAGTTTCTTTCCTTTAGTCACAGCAGATGAATCCAGAGATTTTGGGGTTGTGCCCATCTACCAGCAGGTGGAGACAGAGCTCAGTTCAGTGTTTTCTGTCCCATTGGATGGAATGCTCCTTAAAGCTTTAGAGGGGCATGCACTGCCTCCTTGAGATGCAAATCTATCTCATGCATATTTATTGTGGATATCCTGAAAACCTGACCTGGCTCCAGCTCTTGAGGACCAGAATTACCTACCCCTGGCCTAGGCACTAAACGCTGAAAGTAGAAGCAGGGAAAATGTCCATTTAAAAAAAAAAACATCCAAAAGGAGGTTTTTTAAAAATAATGGCCTGCCTCTACGTTCAGCGGTTTAAATGCCCAGACCACCACTACGTTTATACTAACAACATATAATCACCCCCAAAAAAGCCTAAGTCTCAAACACCCAACACAAGAGCTTTTAGGCGAAGGAGGAGTCAGTCCTTCACTTAAAAGCTGGATTCTGTAAGTGTTGTCTGTCAAAAAGAACACCGGTTACAGAATCCATACCCGCCCAGAAACAATTGCGACAGGAGAGATGGTTCATCTTCCCTGCCACGATAACAATCCCGAAATGCCGTCAACCGCGGCACTTCGGATAGGCAATCTCTCCTGCCCCGATCCATCACCCCGCCCCCGACAAGATCAGGCAAGAGGGAGCCCAAGCCCTCCTGCCCCAGCAATAACCCCCCCCGACTCGATCTAGGCAGGAGGGAGCCCAATCCCTCCTGCTCTGGTGAAACTCCCACCCCCATTAAGGTACGGGCAGTAGGGAACCCAGGCCCTCCTCCCACGACGCCTCCCACGACCACCCCCCAAATTCCAGATCGGCCCCCCAACCCCGTGACCCTCGCCGACCCCGTGACACCACCCCCACCCCCCTTCACCCCCTGTGTACCTTAAAATAGTTGTACGGACAGATGGGTCCCAAGCCCATCCATCCGGCAGGCCCGCCATCCGCAGAATGGCGGGACTTAGGACCTGATTGGCCTAGGTGCCTCAAACCTCACCCACAGGAGGGGCCTTAAGTGCCTGGGCCAACCATAATTGGCTTTTGCCTTAGGCTCCTCCTATGGGCAGGGCCTTAGGCACATGGGCTGTACGCTTATGTCTAGGTCGGCCCACCTCTCGCCCTTTCCCCTTCTCTAAAAATGCCTCTTTTCTTTCTATGCATTTAGAGACAGGGGATAGGCCTAAGCTGGCCTAAGTTTTGGTTATGGGTACTTGGACAATCAGACTTTTTGATCATCCAAGTACCCATTTAGGCCACTTTGTAGACTTTTTTTTAATGATTATGAGCCCCATAGTCCTTTTCCCAAGTAACAAAAAAAGTAGAAAAATAATCCAAACTATGAAACTGCCAACTGCCAAGATGGCTCCCTAAAGAAAGGCATGGGTGAAAGTAGCTCTGAATCCACTTATTCTTGGAATGGGAAGGATGCAAAAAAGGAATCGGCAATATTTTGCCTACAAGTCTCAAATTAATCTCTCATATCACCAGGTATCCATTGCAGAAGCTCTCGCCTGAACTTTAATGCAGATCCTTCCTGCACAGTTACTAGAAGCAGCGGCATTGGGAGACATAGAGGTCACACTGAGCCTTGATCAATGGCAAGCACCCCTCTCGCCAATGCTGAAAAACTCCATCAAATGTGAGCTGTAGTGATTCTCTTTTGGAGTCGAAGAGGCTGCAATGGAGGTGATCTCTCGATGAGAAGTGGTGCTGGGGTCAGCTATACAGGGAGAGGAAATATTAGTACAAATAGGACAAGCAACTTCAATATCAGGTACTGATTTTACAGCTTTACCCTCTGGATTATTGTTAGAAGCACATTTGGAGTCTGTGAAGACGCTGACCCCTTTGATCCAAACTGAGAAGATCTTGCTAGCATCTGTTTGGGATGCTTTGTCTTCCTTACATTTGGCGGTTACTTCTTTAACTAATACTATGACAACTTTTAGTTCAACTGTTCTTAAGAATGATACATCCTTGTCTAATCTACAATCTTAAGTACAGAAGCTAAGAGTCAACAGTTGACTCTTCAAAGGTGCTTTTTAATTAATTAAAGACAAAAATATCTACCAATAAAAGATTGGAAAATTTGAAAAATTCTATACGTATTTTGAGCTTTCGTTTTTAAAATTTTTCTTTATTTCATTTTTTTCCCCACAAAGCAACTTTAGGGAACTATTTTAAAGAGGTTTTAAGAGTTCCAAAAGATGCATTTCCATCAATCTCCAAGGCTTATTATATATCTTTTCAGTTTAAAGCGGTACCTGGGGTTAAAAAGTCTCAGTTGGTGAAATAAGGAGGATTGGAGGATATTTCACAAGATAGTTTGGATTTAACTGCTTTCCTGGAGAAATCTGATAATAAAACTGTGAAACCTGAGACTCTGTTAGTAACTTTTCTAATTCCTCAAGATCATGAACATATTTTGAGGCTTTATTTTCATCATAGACAGAAGATTTTCATTGGTCAGTAAATTTGGATATTTCCTGATTTAATTAAAGTTATACAAAATCGGAGAAAGAAATTTCTAGCAATGAAGCAACAAATGCTTTTACTTGATGCTAAACTTATGCTTAGATTTCCTTGTAAATGTTGCATAATTGATGTTTCTCATAAGTATGTGTTTTATGACCCTGATTAGCTAAAATCTTTTCTAAAAGCACTGAGCAACCTATGCTATCTAGTGATGATATATAGCTTGCATAAATTTGTTCTTGTCTTCCTTTAAGAACAATTGTTTGTTATAATTTCCTTAGAATTGTCTGGCTTCAAGGTTTATTTTCTTTTGGATCTCCTCCCATATATTGGGGACTAAGCACTAGAAGTTTCCTAGTCAATATATATGTATATATTTTCATTTCTTTTTTTCTGTATATTATTTTTATTTCTTTTTTTCATTGCTAGATGTGCTTTGCTTAGCAAGTGGTTTTGCTTGAGTTGTAAAAATTAAATATGCCTAAATAAAAAGTATATAAAAAAATGAAACTGCCAACTGAAAGGCACTGAAAATCAACTGATACCAACTTGAACCATTTCAAACTGAGAGCTGAGCCTATTTGAATGCAAGACAGAAATTTGAGAAAGGGAGGGATCCTGGATTCATCTTCTTTGACTAAAGGAAATAAAATTATCAGGCAAGACATGGTTTTTACTCCCTTAGCATCTGTAGCAGATGAATCCAGAGACTTGTGGGATATAGCAAAGCAGAGTGTGCATTTGACACTTCCAAAGATAGGATTGATGCCCCAAAAGTAGTGCTTGCTCATGCTGCCATATCCAAACAATAATGCCTGGAAAAGGTATGCAAGGAAGACAAAGTTGCCAGAGCATGAGTAGAATGCACCCAAACAGTGCTCAGGATCTATTTGCCTGATTGCAAATACACTGAATAAATGGATTAAAAAAAAAAATCCAATAAGCAATAGTAGGTTTGGAAGCCAACATACCTTTTTTAGGTCCAGAGAATGATGGTCCACCCTACAAAAATCATTGGTGGACTGCAGGTACTAAAGAAGAACATGTTATTTGTCTAGTAAGCGAAGAAGATGAAAACTCTGGCTTGTAATCCTCCTCCTGAAAGAAGGGAAGAAATAATGGCTGATTGATATGAAAGGCAAACTCCACTTTAGGAAAAAAGGAAGAAACAATCTGAATCATCCCTCCTGCTTCAGAGAAATGTAGGAAAGAAACCCTGCATGATAACAGTTGAAGTTCCGAAATTCTCTGGACAGACAAAACTGTGACTAGAAAAATTGTTTTAAGAGTAAGATCCTTCAGGGTGGCCTTCTGGAGAAAATGCAAAACCATATTCAAATTCCATTCAGGGCATGGAGTCTAAACTGGAGGATTAAGACAATGTGTGCCCTTTAAGAATTGAATGACATCTAGGTGAAAGGCCAAGGAAGAGTATAAAATATGAGTCAAAAACAAGCAAGACCTGACTTGAACTAGAAGAGAATGATAAACCTAGCCTTTTGTGAGGTCTTGCTAAAAAAAATTCTCCAAAACAAAACATAAGGTAGAGATACGCTAAGCACACCATGCTTCACAAGACTCACAAGACCTTAGCATACATGGTTGATATAGATCGTTTGTGGGCCTGCAGCAAAGTCATAATTACTTCATCTGAACCTTTCTTCTTTATCTTTGACCTCAAGAGCCAGGCTGTAAGACCAAAGCAGGAGGTATTGTCCATCTGGATTGGACCCTAAGGAGCTCATATTCAAAAGTTTTAAACATCCAAAAGCCAGCCTAAGTCAGCACTTGGACATCCTAATAGCAGGGACATCCAAGTGCCGATAATCAAAAGCAACTTTCTGGACATGCAGCAGCACTACTAAAGCTGCTGTGCGTCCAGAGAGCAATAGGGTGTGTTGGGAGGTGTGTTATGGGTGGTAATTGGGCGGGCTTCAATCTGGACATCCCCCCAGCCATAATCACAACTTTCCTAGATGGAACTTAGATGCCGGCAGTTAGACCTCTTTGAGTTGCAGCTAAGTTCCACAAAGGTGTCCAAACTGGCAAGAAGATCACTGAAGGATTTAAGGCATGACCACCCCTTACTACCCAGTGGTCACGACCCCCTCTCACTACCAAAAGAGTAAAAAATAACCTCAGTTGGCTCCCTGAGGAAGGAATCCCCATCAGCTGAGCTGGTTTTCGGGGGATTCCTGGCGGCTCAGCTGATGGGGATTCCCCCTGCCAGGATCAACTGAGCCATGCACTGCACCTCTTCCCCTGACATTCCCCTGACATGCCCCTTGATATCCCACACCTCCCCTGATATCTCCACCCCCCGCATCCCCCCAGCATTCCTGGGACCCCCACATCTCCAGAGCTCTCCCACCACCGCCCCTACCTTTGGAAGAGCAAACGGCAGGAGGGAAGCTCACTCACTCCTACCTACAGAAGATGCATTGGGAGGGATCGAAGGCTCTGACTGGCTCAAAATCACCATTTTGAGCCAATCAGGGCCTTCAGCCCCTCCCACTGCATCCTAAGTACTCATATACTAGGAACATAGATGATCTCTTGGATGTTTACTATATATTTGCCCATCTGTTATGATGGCATTTAGCCTACTAAGAACAAGTCTTATTTGATATTACTATAATAATTGAAGTAGATTTTTTACTGCTCTGTCTGGATAGTGAGGCCTTTTTAATGATGAATATTTCACTTTTTTAATTTAAACTCTCCTTATTAAAATTATTCTAATTAGGTTTGGGTGCATGTACTCACCCGATGGATGTAAAATGATGTGAGGGGTATTACCCACAGTGTGCCTATTTTAGGTTAACGATCTATGGGATAGACCTTGGTGGACTCTCATTAATCATTGCATGAAATTCCCCGTAACCAATTTGATCCATGCAGTGAAAAAAATGTATAGAAAATAATATAATTAAAACATAGTCTTTTTCCTTTACAGAAATTTTGTGCATGTACCACAGAATATTTAAAACCTGGGGGGGAATAATACTCACAAGTTGTTGTAGGAGACAAAGAGCTCCTTTTATAAAGGTGCGTTAGGGCCTTAACACGCGGAATAGTGCAAGCTAAAATGCCACGTGTGCTCCTTTTAAGCAGGCGGTATTTTTTGGGCTAGTGTGTGCTATAGCGCTCGCTAATCTTATGCGCGCGCTTAAAACGCTAGCACACTTTTGGAAAAGGAGCCCATAGAGCGGGTTTTTCTTGTATATATATTGATATAACCTCCTCTTGTATATACATAATTTGTGGAGGGCTTAGCCTTACGGACAAATACTTGTACTCCATTTCGCTTCCTTGCTATAATTCACAAAAAGTCAACATTTTGCCTAAATTTAGATATCTAAAAAGTAGGTTGGGCTAAGAAAAGTGAAAGTTAAGTATCTCCTACTGGTTTCCAGTGTGTGGCCCTGAATGTAGATTTCTAAATAAAAGTGAAAGTAGGAATCCTAAATTTAAGAACATGAGAACATAAGAAGTTGCCTCCGCTGAGTCAGACCAGAGGTCCATCGCGCCCAGCAGTCCGCTCCCGCAGCGGCCCATCAGGTCCATGACGTGTAAAAGGAACTAAAGTTAGAAAATCATTTAGTTGAAAACCACTGTGATATATTCCTCAGTCCAGGTGGCATATTAAAATTTCAAATTACAAAAAAAAAACCCCTCCCCACCCAAAAAAAACTTAGGCAATCAGGTTTGAGTAAACATTCACCTAGTTTTCGGTATCTAGGTAAGACACTCTGCTTTTTTTTGATTGGATGCTTGCTTCATTAAACTGATTTAGTGCCTGTATCTATGCTGCTATAATTAGCATTTCAATTTTGCTCTGTCCTATTGGTGTTAATACAATGTGGTAGCCAGAACTTTCCCATGAATCCTAAATGGGTTTCCTAGTCTCTGAAGATGCCATTTACAAATGAGCTAACTTATTGGCACTTGCTAAATAATTTTCATAAGCTCTTTTTCTTTCTTTGTTGTCGCCAAGCAGGTATTCAACACTGGCATATTAATAATCGACAGACTGGAAGAAATACAAGGAAACATGATATGGCAATGGTGTTTCAACAAATGGACTCCCTGTGCAAGAGATGGCACTTGTAGTGGCATGCGATTCCAAAAATGCTGTTCTCTACCACCTGAGTCCTAGGGCAAGGGTACAAGTAACTTGCTAGTGGGCTAAATTCCATCATAACAGATGGGCAAATATATAGTAAGCATCATCTATGTTCCTAGTATATGAGTACTGAGGGAAAAATTGCTATTATGGGATGTGAATTTAGATAATTCATTCTCTATTATTCAGGATTATGGATAAGTGGATGCGCCATAATATCACATTTGAAAGTAAAATATAGCTTCCAGAGCACAAGTTTGGCTATTGCAAAATAAATGAGTAGCTTATTTCAAAATAGACTGAAATATTCTAGTGCAGTTTATATTAACTTGCAAATGTGTGGCACAGTGGTTAAAGCTACAGCCTCAGCACCCCTTGTGACCCTGGTCAATCCCACCATTGCTGCAGGTATACTAGATAGATTGTGATACCGCTGGAACAGACAGGGAAAATATGCTTGAGTACCTGAATAAATTCACTTAAACCGTTCTGAGCTCCCTTAGAACAGTATAGAAAATTAAATAAATAAATATTGGAGAAATCAAAGCAAATGGACTTCTTTCATATGAAACCAAAATTTAGGCTTCCTTTTACCAAGTCACATTAGGGTTTTTTTTTATCATCAGCCACTGTGGTAAAAGCTCCAACGCTCATAGAATTCCTATGAGTGTACCACAGTGGCCGGCGATAAACCTCCCCCCCCTAACACGGCTTGATAAAGGGGGCCTTAAAAAATAGCACAACCTACTAGCGACGCAGGCAGCGAAACTTGACCACTCTATCTCCAACTTGCTAACAACAATGAGCGACTTCAAATCATTTCGAAAGGGAATCAAAACCCTGCTATTCAAAAAATTTATCCAGATATCTTAACTCTTCCCTTGTCCTCTCCCCTCCCTGTAAATCCCCCCCCAAAGTCTCACCCTCTCTTGTAATTTCTTCTCTCCAAGTTATCATCCATGTATACAGCTCCCTAAATTGCAATTCTCCTGGAAATGTCCAGTTAACTTCTTTGTAATCCTAATTCCTAAACTGTAGTTTTTCCTGGAAATGTCCAGCTAGCTTCTTTTGTAATCCACCTAGAACTGCAAGGTACGAGCGGAATAGAAGTCACTAATGTAATGTAATGTAATCAATGCAATATACAAAAGTGCAATAGTGAAGCCAGGTATTGTATACAAATAAACCAAAGAAAATATACATAAAAAAGCTAGTTAAAAATAAAACTGAACTCCATTATAGCCATGTTTCAGCTATAAATTCTGCTTATGGGGTAATAACCCCAATTTTTCTTGCCAAATAGTCCAAATCATTATTTTCAAAATCTATTTTGTAGATGGATTTCTATGCTTATTTGTCTACATTGCATCTAAATCTTAAGGGAACGTGTTGGAGGCATGGTTTGGTGGGACTAGGGTGGGCTTATGATTCCGATATTTTACTACAATAACGGAACATTATTGCACCTAGGGCACAATTTGGATGTTTAAGGCTAGACTTGTTTTAATAATGAATAAGTACCAAAAAGGTGGCCCAACTAACTAGATGACCACTGAAGAGTTTAAAACAGGACCCCCCTCCCCCCCACACACACATTCTGCAGTAGTCACTTACCCCTTATCACTCAAAGATGTGAATGAAACAGTACATGTCAGCCTGTATGGAAATTTCATATGTTATAACCAATCCCAGTAGATCAGCAAGCAGGTCCCTGGAGTAGCTTAGTGGCTGATGTAGTGGACTATAGAGATAGGGACCCAGGTCCTTATCTCACTCTAACTAGTACACTTGAGGTGGAACATGTGAGTCCTCCAAAATCCACCCCAAACCTACTATACCCAACTAAGCACAACAATAGCCAATATACTTGCAGATGCCACTTATATGTAGATACATTAAGTTTTGGGTGGGGTTTGGACTCACCATACAATATAAGGGGTTTATGGTGAGATGTGTACCTGGGACATTTTATGCAAAGTTCACTGCAGTGCCCCCTTGGGTTCCCTACTGTTCTTAGATGGTTGTGTGGTCAGTCTACTGTATCTCAAAGGCTTGTTTTGTACATTTTTCTTTTGGCCTTTTTTTTTTTTTTTTAATGGTTCAAAAAAATAGATTCACAGTGCACAAACACATCCAGTTCATTTGGTGAGATTGGCTTCAACACATAACTCTGTTTTGTTTTGGTTTTTTTGCATCTGTTCCTAGTTTATGGAATTATCTTCCAGTTGTGATTTGTGCTGAACTTTCTTAGGTAAAATTCAGGTCACTGGTTAAGACTCATCTTTTTGGTCTAGCATTTCATTGAAAATATTGGGAATAGAGTCCTCTCTTTAGCAACTATTTAGACTTAAATTTTGGATTTAATTTTCTTTTTTGCTTTTCTATGTTTTAATGGCATTCCTTTCCCTTTTCTATTATTTATAAAATGTGCTCTTGCCAAACCAAAGTGAGGTCAACAATTTTTTAATAAAACATAAGAAATAGCCATTTAAAAAAAATAGATATTTTCTTGTTTTGAAAATGGTCATATAAACTACTGAATTTTTGGCTGTTTTCCACAAAACACTCCAAACTTGGATTTAGATGTTATATTAAAAATGCCCCTCTTTACCTCTTGCCTAACAGAGAAAGGATTTTAGGGTGGCAACTTCAAAATAATACTCAGAAATCAGAATAGCTTCATCAAGATTATTATCTCCTTGCTTGAAGAGTCATTCTCTCATCCCAGAACAACAATTAAGTACTGATCCAAAACCACCTAAGCTACTATTGTTTTTGACCTTAATTGTCTTTCTTTTTATTAATCAGATTGTATTTCTTTCCTATTCTTTCCTTGTGTTTTATTATGTCTGCAAAGTTGGTTTTTATTATGTTTCGTAGATTTAGCCTTTTTTGTTAGTTATGTTTGTCTCCCCTAACTTTGTAATTTTATCGATTTGTTCATCGCTTAGAATTTGGAATAAGCGATTAATCAAATTTTATAATAAACTTGAAACTTGAACTGTTTTCTCTGGGGATCTGTTTTGTTGCTAAATCCTGCATCCAATGAGCTGCAAATAAGTGGTTGTAAATGTGCACCTAATCCCTACGATGGCTTTTGTTAACTCTAGCTTGTCTTTAATGGCTACTTTTACAATGGAGTAGTCTTGAGCAAGCACAAGACTTACAGCTTTATAGGCCTCCCTTGAAAGACAGGGAGCCAATCTATAAGCTCACCAGTTCTCAGCCCAGCACACTGATTGGACCACCCACTGAAAGCAAACACAAATGCTTCTGGATCATCAGTCTCATTTTACTTAGAAATCCTGCCCCACCCATATTGGGTTTTACCATCACTCATGCTAAGTCCCCAACAAGGGAAGCTATCAGGATTATAGAATCCTTCCTTCTCACCAGTTTCACCAGTTGTCATTCTAACAGTTCCAGTAGGGGATGCTGAGATATGATATGACTTTTCCCTGACACAACCTTATTAACAAGCGAAACAGGAGAACCCCCGTTGAGAAGTACTGAAGGGACGTGTTCCAGTTAATAAAGTTAACGACTTTGAAGAAGATTCATATAAGTGAATGTTTTTGATATTTTTGGGAACTCGTTCCTTCAAATGGTTATGCACTATAGATGGGCATGAAGCTTAACTGTTCACTTTAGTAGCCATCACAATTAAGGAGTTTTATTGTTGTGGAATTTACAGTGTAGATCACATGAAAACAAGTTTCCATTAGGCTTGCATATGTACTATGTATGTGGAAGTGGATTTTTTTTCACAGGCCCATGATGATATAGACTCCATCAGATACTTAAGGGTCTCAGAGCCAATTATATTAAGGTCTGTTTTTCTCCACTTTTATTTTTATAATTTTGTGGTCACTTTTGTTGAATGCTATATGAGATATAAATTCCCAGCAATATCTGTATAAACAGAGCATGTGATGTTTTTGGATTATTGATTTGAGTAACACAGTATTTAGTACATTCACAGTGAGTATTTTGGATATGAAGATGGCTCAATTGTGGAATATCGGCTTCGGTTTTTCTGCAGAGACCAGCAGAAAACATAGATAAGCCTTCGCCCAAGGGACGATCCAAACCTTTTTTTTTAAAACCCAGCTAAGCTAACTGATCTCACCACATTCTCTAGCAATGAATTCCAGAGTTTAATTATACGTTGTGTGAAGTAATATTTTTTCCAGTTTGTTTTAAATCTACTACTTAGTACCATGCCCACTAGTTCTAGTATTTTTGGAAAGAGTAAACAAGAAGTGGCATAGCGATGGGTGGTGGCACCCCTCATACCCTCCTCTCTGTCCCCCTGCTCCTTCTGTACAATACCCACACTCCTGTGCCCCACGCCACACTCATGCCCTCTCTTCTCACCCCTGTACCTCTTTAAATCTTCGCCAGCATGAGCAGTTTCTTTGGCCTGGTGCTTGCACTGGCATTGACTTTCCCTCTGATGCCACTTCCCTGCCCCGTGACCCGGAAGTGATTTCAGAGGGAGTCAGGCTGGTGTGAGCAGCGGGCGAGAGTAGTTGCTTGTGTTGGCAAAGATTTTAAAGAGGTACAGGGGGGAGAATGGGGAAGGAAGGGCACAAGCGTGGCATGGGAGGCAGAGAGGTGCTGGTTCCCCCACCAAGATGGCACCTGGGGCAGTTTGCCCCCCCGCCCCTATTTCTATGCCACTGTAAACAAGCGATTCACCTCTACCCTTTCCACTTCACTCAGTATTTTATAGGCCTCTATCATATCACCCCTGAGCCTTCTCCAAGCTGAAAAGCCCTAACCACTTTAGTCTTTCCTCATAGGGAAGTCATTTCATACCTTCTCTGTACTTTTTCTAATTCTTCTATAACTTTTTTGAGATAAGCCGACCAGAATTGCACACAGTATTTGAGGTGCGGCTGTACCATAGAGTGATACAAGGGCATTATAAAATTTTCATCTTTGTTTTCCTGATAATTTCTACCATTCTATTTGCTTTCTTATCTGCTGTCACACATTGAGCTGAGCGCTTTAATGTATCTTCAATAATGACACCTAGATCCTTTTCCTGGGCAGTGTCTCCTAACATGGAACCCTGCATCACATAGCTATAGTTCAGGTTCCTCCTTCCCAAATGCATCACTTTGAACTTGCTCACATTAAGCGCCATCTGCCATTTTGATGCCCAGTCTCCCAAAGTCCTTGTCCAATTTTTCACAATCCTTTTGCCATTTAACAACTTTGAACAACTTTGTGACATCAGCAAATTTAATTATCTCACTAGTTATTTCCATCTCTAGATCATGCACTTGGAGGATGGGGGTGTTCTGTCCTGGGTGGCAATCAAGCCAGTTAAGCCATTGGTCTCATTTCATAATGTAGTACTAAGGAATGAATTGCTAAGATTGCTGTTTCATTGCTCTCTTTACTACTGTCACATCTACTCTTTTCTGCGTGTAACCACCAAAAGTGACTTACTTCCAAATGCCATTCCACCTTCTAGTTTACTATTAAAACATTTTTTATGGAAAACTACCAAACTTCCACAATAATCAAAAGTACAATCAAACTTCAAAACCAAGTCTAGCCCCCAACTCCTACCATACCCTCCATCCCCCAAACTCCTCCCCCCCCAACGCCTTCCCCCCCCCTAGAAAAGCGATTGTCCAAATTTCTCAACAAGGATTCTTTTTATTGACACAGTAAGTTGCAGCCTATCGGTACCATATGTATACCATATTTTGAACTGTATACCTGTGGCTGAATTATTGACATCTCATCCTCACTATTCCTCCATTGTGCTTTACAAAAACGGACCAGTACTTGCTGCATTTAGTTTTATACAAATGAAGAAAAGATGGACTTTTCCTCCAGGAATTTGTCCAAACCTTTTAAGAAAGGTTTGGACAAGTTCTTGGAGGAAAAGTCCATAGTCTGTTATTGAGAAAGACACGGGGGAAGACACTGCTTGCCTTGTATCGGCAGCATAGAATATTGCTATACCTTGGGTTCTGGCCAGGCACTAGTGACCTGGATTGGCCACCGTGAGAACGGGCTACTGGGCTTGATGGACCATTGGTCTGACCCAGTAAGGCTATTCTTATGTTCTTATGATGGGCTGTCTGATTTGCACCACTTTGTTCGACACTCCTAAGGTGAACTTTTAAGAGGCATAGTTGAACTAAGAACTATGCTGCTGGAGGGCAATGTGATTTCGGGGCAAATGGTTAAGGGTGCCGAGTCATTTAAGATGCAAGGTTGTGCAACTTTAAGTTGGGAAACTTGGATCAGGAGATAATCAGAAGACAGGAAAGGAGGAAGATCTGCTATTGACTGGGAAATTGCAAGGATACAGTTCTCCTACAGACACCTGGAGGTCATCATTTATGGACAAAGGTGTGAATGAGTTTCCTAATCTAATACTTCAAAGTTGCTTTTTTCTCTTGTTTTGCAAATTCTATTTTCTTTCCTGTGTGTACTGGTGGATTCTTACTCATCTCTTGATTTGATTTGTTATTTTGATATACTGCTTATTACCACTAGGTTTAAAAGTGGTTTACAATAAAAATAATGCAACAGTACAATAAAATATCATGTGCTGTACATCAAAAATAAAAATGAATCAATAAAAACTGATAAATCAACTAACACTATATACATTCTGAAATCTATCAATAAGCAATTTACCCTAAACTATTTTTAAAAAGCCAAGTTTATAATGCTTTTCAAAAAAGCAGTATAGCCTGAAACACTTCTTAATTCTACTGGCAAAGAATTCCAAAGCATGGAGCCTTCATAGCAAAACATTCCGAGGTTCATTTTCAACAGGATGTCCAAGTCCAACTTTGGATGTTTTGAGAAAAATGTGTAAAAATCGGATAGCAAAAAAGTCTATTTTCGAACCTACAAGATGCCTATCATTTTTTAAAATGGACTGGTCACACAGACATGCCAGCAGAGCTGTGAGACACCCTAGGGGTGAACTTCATATTAAGGGTGCCAGGTAAACATCTCACCATAATCCCTGTATATTATAGGGCAAGCCCTCCAAAACTCCCCCCCCCAAACTTACTGTACCCACCTGTCTAACACCCCAGTAGTTCTTATGAATGCAGGTGTCACCTATGTGGCAGTATAGTAGATTTTTGGTGGTCTCACACTTTCTACCACATATTCTAGTTAGGGTTGCAAATAAGCATGGTCCCCTTCTCTGCAGTTCACTGCACTACCCACCAGACTACTCCAGAGACCTACTTGCAGCTCTACCATAGCTGCAGCTGTCAGAGACAGATATGTACTGTTTCATACAAATATTTGAGGGGTGGGAGAGGGTCAGTGATCACTGGAGGAGTTTGTGGGGGCCATCTTTTCATTCATCCAGTGGGTACTTTTTTAACCCTTATTCATTTTAAAACCAAGTCTAGTCCAAAACATTCAAATTCTGCCCTGGACATTTTGTAAAATATTTGATTACTGCTGAAAAACATCCACGTGCTAAGCCTGTCCCATCCAAAACATGCCTCTAACACGCTCCCTTAAGATTTAGACGCACTGGAGACAAAACGACCAGAAAGACATCTAACAAGTCAGTTTCGAAAATGTCCACTTGGATGTTTTGACTAATAAGACATCCAAGTGCTGGTTTATACCATCGTTTAGATGTCTATCTTTTTTGAAAATGAGCCCCTCTGTTTCTACAAGGGGGTGCTGAAAAGTTCTCATCCCAACCAAGAAGAGAATGATTTGGATATGGTTCAGTCAATGATCTGAAACAATGTCAAAACATAAAATTCCATTTCTGCAAATTAGCACTTAATGAAATAAGATAACACTCTTTTCAGCTACAGTGGCAAAATAACGCTCAGAATTTAGGAAGTTGGTTGGTT
The DNA here is from genome assembly GCF_902459505.1 of Geotrypetes seraphini. Lineage (NCBI taxonomy): Eukaryota > Metazoa > Chordata > Amphibia > Gymnophiona > Dermophiidae > Geotrypetes > Geotrypetes seraphini. The sequence goes on along the minus strand of NC_047084.1, from coordinate 327,331,251 downwards.
GGGCTCAGAACTTTTCAGAACCCCTGCGAAGTAGCCAACTGTTTAACAGTATTCAAAGAAGGTAATTGAAGTAACCCTTTCTGAGATGAATGTAATGCATGTGAAAACATATATTTATGTCGCTTTTCATAAAGCTATGTCAGTCTTCAAATAAAGAGCTTTGTACAGTATATTAGACATAACAGCTGAAATGAAATACTTGTTTCCACTGGTAACCAATATAGCTCAATCAAAATTGGTGTTAAGGATTCACTTTTTTTTTGCCACCAATTAACTTGCCTGCAGTATTTCGAATTAACTGCAATATTCTAATATTTGTTATTAATGGCCTGTTATTTGGAATTCATTGCCCAAACAAGTCTGGTGCTAAAGAATTATTAAATATTTCAAAAGACAGTGAAGTCATTTCTGTTTAAAAGTACTTACTGGTTATATGTTAATTGTTTTTCCTTTACTTTCATTAATGTCTTTCCCAAGGATTACTTGGCTGTCTTTTGTTTGGAATTTGCATAAAACTTTATGGTATTTGTGGAATATAAGAGTATTTGTAATGTAATGACATAACCTTTGGATCGGTACCATCTTTAGGATTAAGATTAAATCCATATCCCAAGGAGTTTTTTTTATATCTTCTGCAGTGTTCCGGGCTCCGATCTTGGCTTAAGTGCCTGGGCCAATCAGGCCCTTAGGCCCCTCCCCGGTGCATCCCAAGATGCACTGGGAAGGGGCAGGCCCACCATTCCTTCAAAGGTGGGCCTGCCAGCCGGATGCAGCTAGGAGTAGTCCATTTGGCCAACGAAACAAGGTTGGGGGGGTACAGGTTGGGTCCTAGTGGGAGTGGGGTGAACTTTCAGGGGGGTCTGGGGAGGCACACATTGGGGAGGGGGTGAACTTTTGGGGGTGGGATGTCAGCAGGAGGGACTGGGCATCCATCCTGCCAGGGAACATTGTGGGGGGGTCTGCGGGGTGTCAGCAGGAGGGATTGGGCATCCCTCCTGTTGGGAACATTGTAGGGGTGTTTGGGAGATTGCGGCAGGAGAAATTGGGCATCCCAACTGCCGCAATCGTTACAGGGGCAGGGGGACAGGTTGCCTGGACCACTGAGATGATTGCGGCAGCCACGATCCGCTCAGCGGTCCGATCCGGAATTTATACCTGTTTTGACTTGGTCTAAGTCAAAACATATAAGTTCCGTCCAGGCAAACTGTCAAACTTTTCAATTATGGCTGCTGGACAATTAAGTGTAGGTCAGCCCACATTCCGCCCACCTCCCGCCTTACCTACTCCTCCATAATTGCCCCTTTTCGCTCTGGGCGCACAGAGGCAGGGAAAAGGCCTAAGCTGGTTTTAGATGTGTCTAAAATCCTGTTGATTATTAGTACTTGAATGACCTGTCTTTTTTGATCGTCCAAGTGCCGATTTAGGCGGGCTTTTAGATGTATTTATTTTTTGGTTATGAGCCCCTCAGTGTATAAAAATGACTGCCTGGCAAATTGGTTGCACCTCAGCCTTTAACAGCCCCACTCCTAGGATAGTAAAAAAAAAAACCCAAAATAAAACCCCAAAGACTTCCAACTAGCATTACTATCCTCCATCCCGTGTCTGTGTGACACTGAAAAAAACAAAATATCTTCACCTGGTTTTATTTCTCCAGGGTATAGGCCATAATCATTATCAATTTCTCATACTTTCAGTCCACCAAGTTTACTCTATTTTAGAGCTGGAATAGAATCAGATCCATAGCTCCTGTTTCTAAGTCTCTGCAGCAAGATCCAGCAAATCTGGTTTCAATTGGAGGTACTTTACCCACCTCCCTCCTTTTCTGGCAGGAAGTTACAAGGAATCTTGGGAAATGTAGGCCCCCCTCATTTGGCTCCGATTGATGCATTATCAATCAGGGTGCAGTGAGGAAACCTAATTGTGCTGTTGTGCTCCCCTCCCCCGAGCTTTTAAAGGGCAAGACTCCTTTAGGTTTCCTGAACTTCTCCTTTTCTCTTGGGTTCAGTGGAGATTTTCACTCCTACATTCAGATGTCTTTCCCTAATCTCTCCTTCCTCCTTCAAAGTCAATTACATTTGCTTTTGGATAGGGAAGAAACACTGCTTGCAATCTGGGGGGTTACTCCTGGTTTTAATATGGCTTCTTGCAGGGCTACTCCCTCAAATGCTCTCATGCCCATAAACCATATTACCACAATATCTGGATATACATTTAAGTGTCACGGTCACTTAAATATATATCAGATATTTAACATGACTGTGACACTATGGAATTTAAATTTTGTGTGGAAGAGGTTATTCAGCATTAAGTGGACTTTGGTCCCATAGCGTTTCCTCTTATTGCCCTTCTGCCCTATTGGCATAACGTTATGATCATATATTCTATCAGTATTTATTGCAGTGAAGGGCATATATAATGTAGCTAAACAAGTTATGCATTTGTAATTTTTGGAAATATTACTTGACTCTCCCTTTGTTCTTCCTATATTAACCATTGTGGTGTTAAGTCTGGCTGCTTGATCAGTTGACTTTTGCAGGCAGCCAGACTCGATCACTCCATTTGGATCAGGGCATTTCTAGTTTGGGGCTCTTTTTAACCTGCTTGCCAACTCATTGGTTATTACTTCATGTCATTCTATAACTTTGGTTTTTTTTTCTCCAAATTCTCCTATATGCATTTGTAGCCATTCTGTTTCATGACTCTGATCTACAGAAGTGTTCTTCAATGCAAGGCCTGGAAACCTTTGAGGCAGAAAGATCTCATTGTCTTTCTGTGCTTTTTTTCTGCAACTCTGCCTCTCTATCCAGGCTTATGTATTTGGACGTTTTCACATTTCTAATGTAGACTTTGTATTATATCTGGTTGTGACCTTTTTCACTTTCAATAAAAATATGTTTAAAAAAAAAGAAAGAAAAAAGTGGATGGAGAGCTGCATGCTTGAAGGACAAGGCATTTCTCAATAGATAAAAGAATATGCACTTTGGAAATGATTGCGACCTTGAGGCAGTGGCGTACCAAGGGGGGGGCGGGAGGGGCGGTCCGCCCCGGGTGCCAGCCCTGAGGGGGTGCTCCCGGCCTTGCCGTTCATTCCCCCCCATCCCCGAAGGACCGCTCGCCCCACTGACCTTCCTGCACCACCTATGAAGCAGCCCGCAGCAAGATTGCGACGTCAGCGATCCCTGAGCTGCTTGGGCGCTGCTTCCTGCGCCGCAGTCCCGCCCCTCCTCTGACGTCAGGGGACAGGCAGGCCTTCAAGGGGGGGACAGGCCTACAAGGGGGTGGGACAAGCCTTCAAGGGGGGGGACAGGCCTTCGGGGGGGGTGCAGGCCTTCGGGGCAGGGGGGTGCAGACCTTCAAGGGGGTGCAGGCCTTTAAGTGGGGGACAGGCAGGCTGGCCTTCAAGGGGGGGACAGGCCTACAAGGGGGTGGGACAGGCCTACAAGGGGGTGGGACAGGCCTTCAAGGGGGGGTGAAGGCCTTCAAGGGGGGACAGGCCTTTGGGGGGGGTGCAGACCTTCAAGGGGGTGCAGGCCTTCAAAGGGGGAGACAGGCCTTCAAGGGGGGGACAGGCAGGCAGGCCTTCAAGGGTGGGACAGGCCTACAAGGGGGTGGGACAGGCCTTCAAGGGGGGGGACAGGCCTTCGGGGGGGGTGCAGACCTTCAAGGGGGGGACAGGCCTACAAGGGGGTGGGACAGGCCTTCAAGGGGGGTGCAGGCCTTCAAGGGGGGACAGGCTAACCTTTAAGGGGGGACAGGCCTTTGGGGGGGACCTTGATTTAGAAGTACACGGAGGGAAGGGGTGTTCAAAGAGACATGCATATGCCAAAATTTGGGGGGGGAAGAAATAATGGGTCTGAAAATAGAGGAGAGGGAGAGAGATGATGGACCATGGGATTTAGAGAGGGAGGGAAAGAACAGAAAGGGAGAGAAATTGGACACAAGGGATGGTGTGGAGGAGGGATAGAGATACTGGATAGGAAGGTAATTGGGAAAAGAAAGGGAGAGATGGTGGACTCTGGGGTGGTGGGGAAGGAGGGAGAGATGCCGGATGAAAGGGTAGTTAAGAAAAGGTGGATCTGTGGAGGGAGATGAAAAAAAGGAAAGATACTAGACTTCCTGGGGAGGGAAGAAAAATGGAAAGGGAGGACAGAGTTGGCAGATGGATGGTTAGCATGCAGAAAGAAGAAAGAAGAAGACCCTGGCAAGCAAGTTATCAGAAGAAAACCAGAGCCTTGGACCAACAAGATTTGAAATATAACCAGGCAACAAAAGGTAGAAAAATTTATTTTATTTTCTGTTTTGTGATTACAATATGTCAGATTTGAAATGTGTATCCTGCCAGAGCTGGAGTTGGACCACAAACATGAGCTAGGATTTAACAGAGAGAGGAAAAGTCCTTTTTGTTTCTTTATTTTATTTACACCACAGCGCCAGTGTGGTTAGGAGAAGCCAAAGGGGGTGAAAAAGCTATAAAACCCACCAGGAGTTTTGAAAAAAATCACCCAACTGGGCAGGAAAATCGAATTGAAAAACCAATTCAATAGGCTGAATCGAATCGAAATGTTTTTTCCTGAATCTGAATCCTATTTAGTTTGCGCTACTGTCTTAGACTTTAGGTCCTGGGATTGGGGAGAGATGGCATCCTCAGTACTTTATAATGCAAGTGAAACGAGGATTTGGTCAGACTTTTGAAGGGTCTGCAGAAAAAAAAATATTGTATAGGCCGGGGACATGAGACAGCAAGAAATGGGAACTTTTCTTCCTTCTATTTTTGTGAATGGAAAGGCTGAGGATGTCAGAGAGTTCAGTTAAAATATGTGCTTTATAAGAAAATATAATAATGTGTTTTATAAAGTTTATAGCATAGCTGGCCTACCCAGTGAGGTGTTTCCACCCCCCAGTTAGTCCACTCCACTCAACTGGTTCACACACTGAGTGGGTCTTTGGGTGTTGTTTTGGGATCTCTTCCAGTGGTTTTTCAGTATCTCCTTCTGGTTCAAGGAAGGAAACTTTGTTATCCTTAGCATTGACCTACAGAATATGTTTGTAACAGTGCTGCTTGTGTGGCATTAGGCTATGTAGTGATCGAAAGAAAAAAACAGACCTTTGCACATTTTTGCACTATATGATGGGTGTATGAGGAGATTCACATTTCCTGCACAGCTAAGTCCATGTGAAGTTACCTTGTGCTGTATTTGACATCTAGCAAGGTCTCTGTTTGAAAGGAAAGATCTAAACTTAAAAATGAAGTGGCCAGAAGTTATGATTTGGACAAATTCCTGGAGGAAAAGTCCATAATATGTTATTAAGACATGAGGGAAGTGTCTGCTTGCTCTGGATCGGTAGCATGGAATGTTGCTATTCTTTGGATTTTGACCAGGTATTAGTGACCTGGAGTGGTTACCATGAGAATGGGCTACTGGGCATGATGGACCATTGGTCTGACCCAGTTAGGCTATTCTTATGTTATGTTCTCATCTGTAGGGGCCTTTGTTTTCACTTCTTATTTTAATGTATTTTTTTTCTGGGAACTTATCAGTGTTTTTTATAATGGGAACAAAAATGGAAGAGAATTAATGTATGTGGAATGAGGGGGTAACTAATTTCTTCAGCTAAATAATTCAATCCACCTCAAACAGACATAGGAGAACTCACGCACCATTCACACACCCTCCAACCAAAAAACGTCAAAAGAAAAAAACTGTTCGACAACCTCCTAGCCATTCGAGCTGCAACACTCGACCCCCAACTCTACAACCAATTGACATCGACCACAGACTGCAAAACCTTCAAAAAGAAATAAAAACCCTTCTATTCAAAAAACACATAAAACCGAACTAACACAATCAGAACTGTCCCAAGCATCACCTGCAACTACTCCATATGTACTTCTGATGTCATGACAATTCAGACATAATTTATGTTATGTTATGTTTGGAATATAAGAAAATTTTCACTGCCTGTTTCTATTCTGACCATTTATTCCATTTCATGGTCATTACAAAAAATATTTTTTTACATGGGGGGGGGGGGGGTGTCAAAAAATGATGGGCCCCGGGTGCCACAAACCCTAGGTACGCCACTGCCTTGAGGATACCCCATGGGGGGAATGGAAGTCATTGACACACACTGGTCAGCAGTGGCCCCGTTTGGCAGCTCTTCTTCAGTTCACTAGAATCCAAAGTGGCCCCAACTTAAAATATTAACGAAGACCATTGATCTATAGGGTCCTCATACAATTCTATCAGGGACTCTATCATTAGAATTATTAATACAACTTTTTTAACATGTTATTCCCACCTTGAGCATGCTTGTATATGTCCTGTCTTGAAAAATGATACTCTTGGCCTGGCAGATCTGTGCCGTGCTTAAATCATTGGAATTGAAACAATTACAACTGTATGTTGATGAGCAAAAGTGTTAGATGGAGACCAGAATGTTTTTTTGTAAGACCATGCTGCTGAGACATTTGTGAGTACCTTTAATGCAATCCTAACTAACTTTGATAGTGCTGATAGTTCAATATTAATGATATTTTTAAGTATCTCAGCTGCATTTAAAGCAATCATGCTCTGCAACTGTACAGGTTAAAGCAATATGGTATTGGGGATTTGATCTTACAGTGATGTTATCCTGAGGTCAGATCCAGCAGATTTCCATGGATCAGCAGACTTCCATTTTGCATTATTGGCAATACTTATCAGTCTTTATCTTGACTGTGATATGTTGCATTGTTTTTTTAATAGAATATATTACATTACATTACATTGGTGTCTTCTATCCCGCCAATACCTTTCAGTTCTAGGCGGTTTACAACAAGAGCTGGCCAGGGCATTCCCAGGGAGAATACATGGTTAATAGATGTAGCATGCTTCAGGATCTGTGAAGGGTCGATTAGGTTTAGATCATTTAAAAAAATTTTTGAATAGAAAAGTTTTAAGTTCTTTCCTGAATGTTTTGTATTTGGGCGTCATAGTCAGCAGATTGGAGAGGTGGTGGTCTAGTTTTGCTGCTCTGTATGTATGTAAACTTATGGAAACGTTGATCAAAAACAGATTGGACATGTTTCTAGATGACGAAAGACTAAGGGATCCCCACCAATATGGCTTTACTAAGGGAAGGTTTTGTCAATCCAATCTGATAAACTTCTTTGACTGGGTGACAAGAAAACTGGATAAGGGAGAGTCCCTGGACATCGTGTATTTAGACTTCAGTAAGGCTTTTGATAGTGTCCCACACCGGAGGTTATTGAACAAGATGAACGCGATGGGCCTTGGAGAAACACTAACAGCATGGGTAGAAGACTGGCTTAGCGGCAGACTTCAAAGGGTGATGGTGAACAGTACTCCCTCAAACATGTCGGAAGTGACCAGTGGAGTACCGCAGGGCTCAGTCTTGGGCCCAGTACTATTCAATATCTTTGTAAGGGATCTGCCTCAGGGATTTCGAGGCAAAATTACATTATTCGCTGATGACGCTAAACTATGCAACGTTGTGGGCAGCGCGGCAGCACCTAACGGCGCAACCATTCCCGACACCATGGAATGGGACCTAATTTTACTAGAACAATGGTCCAGTACTTGGCAACTGAATTTTAATGCCAAAAAATGTAAGGTAATGCACTTTGGTAAAGTAAATCCATGCAGAACGTATACCCTGAATGGTGAAAACGTAACAAGAACTGCATGAGAACGGGACTTGGGAGTAATCATCCGGGATGATATGAAAGTTGCCAATCAGGTGGAGAAAGCGTCAGCAAAGGCTAGACAATTGCTGGGATGCATTAGAAGAAGCTTTATCAGCCGAAAGCCTGAAGTTATACTGCCGTTATACAGATCCATGGTGAGACCTCACCTGGAGTACTGTGTTCAGTTTTGGAAGCCACATTATCTAAAGTATGTGAAGAGAATGGAGTCGATTCAGCGAATGGCCACTAGGATGGTTTCAGGACTCAAGGATCTCCCATATGAAGAACGTCTGAACAGGCTGCGCTTATATTCTCTAGAAGAGCGCAGAGAAAGGGGGGACATGATAGAAACATTCAAATACGTCACGGGCCTTATTGAGGTAGAGGAAGAAATCTTTTATCCTATGGGTCCAACGGCAACAAGAGGGCACCCGCTGAAACTCAGGGGGGGAAGATTTCATGGGGACACCAGGAAATACTTCTTCACTGAAAGGATAATTGATCGATGGAATGGTCTTCCATGTCAGGTAGTTGAGGCCAGTACCACGCTCGACTTCAAGGGACGATTGGACCGTCTGGTGGGTTCACTCCAGAGGAATGCTTAAAAAATGGATTCTCGAGGAGAAAGGGTTCTTGAGTGGGCAGACTTGTTGGGCTGCCGGCTCTTTTCTGCCATCATACTCTATGTTTCTATGTTAATATTTCATCATATATTTTTTTGCTTTGTATGCCTTTGATTAGGGGGTGGGTAAAGTGTACATGAGTTCTCCTTGGTCTGAATGTGTTTTTCCTGATTAAGCAGTTGCTCAGATAGCTTGGTCCGTTTCCATTTAGGGTTTGAATAGGGTGCGGTAGAATTTGTATTATATGCGTGCTTGTACTAGGAGCCAGTGTGAATCTTAGAAAGCGGTGGTAATGTGCTCATATTTTTTCAGCGAGTAAATCAGTCTAAGAGCTGTATTTTGGACTGTTGTAATTGTTTTAGCATGTTGGTTGGGCATGACAGGTATAGGATGTTACAGTAGTCCAGGAGTCCTACGATTAGCGCTCATACCAAGAGTTTGAATTGTTCATTGTTGAAGTATTTTTGGATTTGCCTTAGGTTGCGCCATGGTTGCGAATGCCTTCTGGATTGTTTTGCTGAATTAAAGTTGCACGGTGCAGCCTTTATCTATCATTATTCCAGGCAGTTTTAGGTTCGGTTGCATGGGGTATATGGACGGATGACAATGTGATATTTTTTTTCCTCTAGATAAATTATGGCATTTTAAAATCACCTTTAGTATAACTCTGTATCTATGTGATTACTCGGTGGTTATGTAAAAATCATCTGAGAATAAAACTGAGGCACTGATTGTAAGGGCAACTACAGATGATGAAGTTAATACCTCCTTGGACTATGAAGATCCCTATTTGCACAGAGGTGTATCCTCTATGAATAATTTTGGATCAAAGTATTAGCTTGAGGCATCTGGTCAGGGGAGTAGTTGAAACAGCATTTTATTAGCTGCAGCAGCGTTGCCAATTTAAAGCTTATTTTTCTGTGTCTGATTTTCATTCTGTACACCAGGCTACCTTCTATTCAGTATTTGACTATTGTAACTGTGTATTCTGGATTACTGGCTTCATCAAAGAAGGCTTTACAGATGATCCATATTATTTTTATCATTTTGGGTAACCCACTCAGAAGCATACGTTGGGAAGGATATAAATTATTTTAAATAAATAAGCAAAGTGTCTTCAGCCAGATGGCTTCTCAAAGATTAATGCCAATGGCTCTTGGCAGAGGTATCACATGAAACTAGCAGCTTATAAATGCAGAACATTCCTTGAGAACAAGATGGCAGAGGGCCGAAAGACTTGGTTTCCTACTGCCGCAGCTACAGTAAACACATTTTCCTATTTTGTCGTTTATCTCCTGCATTTACCCTGCATGTACCCTGCATGTACCCTGTAGCACCTGCTTAGACTGTAAATAGTGGACCAATAAATTGTTTGTTTTTTTGCAGAGAATTTTGCAGCCCACAGCCAGGGTATATCTACTGGAGTATCCTCATGGTTAGTGCAGTGAGCTGAGAATCTGGGAAACTGGTTCAATTCCCTTCCCAATGCAGCTCCTTGTGACCCTAGGCAAATCACCTAACCCTCCATTGCCCTAGGTACAAAAACTTAGGTTGTGAGCCCACTAGGAACAGAGAAAAGTACCTGGTATAATATGTAAACTGCTTTGTTTGTACCACAGAAAGAATCCCTGAGTAGAAGCAGGTGCTCAACCTGTTAGGTTTGAGCTGAGGGGGAGGATATGTAAAAGAGGGTCATGGATTCTCCCTCAGTAATGATGTCATTATATCACTGGGCAGCAGAGGGCGCTGGCCCAGTAGTACAGAAACTACAGCTCCTAGGATGCACTGGGCTCAGCAGTCTTGAGGGGTGGTACTCAGGTAGGGAGAAAAATATATACCTGAGCCTGGGATCAGTTCAGGGAGGTCCCTAAGTAAGAGAAGGAACTCCTGATTTTTTCCCTAGACATCAGCTGATGCCTGTAACTGCTTGGCTGAGGTAAGCCAAGCTAACTGTTTGTAAAGTGTGAAGCAACTCAAAGAATAAAAAGTGTTTTGTGCTTATGGACTGGTGTTTGGTTCCAACCTTTGCTGAGTATACAGACTAGCCTGCAACATTAGGCTAGCCTATTACAAACATATAAAGAAATTAAGATTTGTATTTGGGTCCAATCATTTAAAGTCCACTGCATTGACCATTAGGCTGCCCCTCTGCTCTGTAGGAAGGTTTCTTGACCCTGATCCTTGAGAATTATCACTACCTTCATCGCTAGTGACATCAGATTCTCCTGAGGTCCCCTTATGTGACTATGAAGAGTCTTTTATCACCCATGTATAAACCCGATCTAATTGATAATCTCGCTCATCTCTCTTTAATTTTTTAATTTTATTCTGTTTCAGTGTTTCTTGAAAAGAAGCTATAGATTGATTCAAATCCCCCAACTGTTTATCAAACTCTTCTACATTGGCATTCTGTTGTAGATCGCTCTTTAGAACCTGAATACGAGAGTTAAGTTCTATTTTTACAGAAGTTGTAGTTTCCACAATCAAAGCCATTAGGTCTGCATCGATTTATAATACCTATCCATTTCTCTAGAAACTTCTTATAATTCAAGAAGATTCTCAGTTCCTTTAATATTCTCAACCCCCTTGCTATCATAGCCTTTTTACGATATTGAATCAGAGTACTCTCATGATATGTTTGTAAAAGCTCAGACCATGAGCTCTATGCAGCAGATGCATTATCATTGTCCAGAGGACCAGGTCATGATAAAATCAGTCTGACCTGGTCCTTGGTGTATCCTCCAAATTTACATTCATTTTGCGCCATTGTTATTCAAAGCAACAATGCTCAATCAGCAATGGCTCTATTATTCAGTAGTAGTAATTGGACCTCAAAGGAGTAAATTCAAAACTCAAAAAAACTTGTCCAAAATAAAGCTCTTCTAAACTACAAAGACCTCAGTAGTATAGGCCAGGAACTAATTTATCATTGGGAATGTAGGTATTCACTTCTTCATTGGCCTCCAATACTTTATTATTTTGTTATCAACATGCTTTACATGCCTCTTAGCGAATGACACGGTGACAAAATTCATCACCGTTCCTGTCCCCTCGGATAACCACAGGAAACCATATTTATGTCTTTCTTTAAGGAGAAAGGGAAGAATCAGAGTATAATTGGGCACAACAACTGACCCGCAAGCTTTGCTTTGAAGAATGCTGGTGTAGAAGGACTGAGGTTGAAATAGACACTAGAAAATGACATGGGATTATTTCCTGCGGTTATCCGCGGGGACGGGCATTCTCTAATGCCTCTTACCTCTATTGTATGCAAATCTGTCTCATGCATATTCATTAGAAATATCTTGAAAACCTGACTGGCTGGAGGTCCCTCAGAACAGGTTTAAGAATTACTGGTCTGAACAATATAAATAATACTTAACATTTTTTGTGGTGCGTGTATTTAGCAAAGGCTTTTGCAAGTTCATCATTTTTACAAGCGGACTCCATGAAATCATTAACGATGACCAGATTTACGTTATGGACCAGAAACAACAGGTCATCATTCAATGTTACCAGTAGTAAATCCATAAGATGTTTAAACGGGCACCTGTTTGACAATTTTTCATATATACAGTAGGTTGCCAGCATGTATAATACCATACAATTTGATCAGGTTTCACAAGGAACATAAGATTGGTGTGCTCTAACAATTTTTTTTACCAAAGAAACTTTCACCTGTAATCAACACCTTCTTAATATTCCTTCTTTATGCCATCTTCTCAATGATACCACTAGAAAGAAGATTGTCTCTCTTATAGCCCCTACACTATGGAACTCTTTACCCTCACACCTTCAGGAAGAAACACCTATGGACAAATTTAAAGTAAATCTAAAGACCTTCCTATTTAAGGATGCTTACGATAAGTAATCCTCAGACCTCAGAAAGAAGGAAGACTATACCCCCTTCCTACTGTATTGACCTTTATTGTTTTTCTCTCCTATTGTATTTCTCCCCTATCCCTCATGGTTCAATATGTCATTGAAGACTGTTGTTGTCTAATTATGTCCCCCCCCCAAGATTTTATCTGTTTATGACTGTACACTGCTTAGACAACTTTTTAAGTGGTATATCAAATTTTAAATACAACTTGGATGGCCCTGCTATGATGCATGAGAAGGGATGGACTAGACGCGACAAACTTTTCAGTATCCATAGAGAAAAAGTCCCTGGATTGAAGTAAATTCTGCTTAGGGTGTTTTGGAGATGATTTCATAAGGCAGTGCACACTTCAACACTAGCACAGCATCATAAAAAAGAAGGCATTTTATTTCACCTGCAAATACGGTGGTGGTTCATTACATTACATTAGTGACTTTCATTCCGCCAATACCTTGCAGTTCTAGGCAGATTACAAAAGAAGATAACTGGACATTTCCAGGAATATTACAGATTAGGGTGCTAATTATATGGTTGAGACTTTGCTGGGTAATTTACAAGACTGGGACTAGTCAAGGAGATGGATTAGTATTTCTTGATAAATTTTCTGAATAACAAGGTTTTAATTTCCTTTCGAAATGATTTGTAGTCAGTCGTTGTTGTCAGCATGTTGGAGAGGAGGTGATCAAGTTTCGCTGCTTGCGTTGCCAGTAGGTTGTCATACATCTTCTTGCGCTATGTACCTTTGGGGAGTGGGTAAATGGGCTGAGTTCAGGCACTGTTTGCTCAGCTATGGTAGATGAGGGCTGGCATTGGAAAACTGTTTCAAAAAAAAAATGTGATCTACTATATTTCCCTTTTCTGTCTGTAACAAACAGCTTTTTTTTTTCTTTCTGTGTGAAGAGAGAGGCTTAGGGGAGGGGTGTGTTTATGTTGGTAAAAAAAACTGACCTTTTTTCTATGTGGTTGAGCCTTTGGTTAAACAAAAGCAGAGAGAGAGATCATTGAGAGGATGGGATTTCAAATAAGCTGTAATAGCACAGTTGGAAAAGCATTAGACTAAAGATCTAATGATCCCAGGTTTCAGCAATTCTTTTTTTCACAAGGAGAGATGAGGTAGGAGTATGTGGCAGAGGTTGTGGTTTATGCGAAGACATAGGCAAACCTTTGGTGAAACAAAACCTTTTTAAACAAATGTGGCCTGAATAAACATTGTAGTTATAATAGACCTGCTTTTATTGTAGCTAACCCAGGACTGGTTAGAAAAAAACAAAACAGGAGTTTAAAAGTTTTGTGTCTGTGTGCAGAGAGAGAAATCCAATTGCAGAGCACAGACAGGGATTGGGCTATTTAAATGAGTGAGAGCAGAATTCACCATGCTGAAGAGAGAAAAAAAAGCACAGAGAAATAGGTGCTATGTCAAAAATAGTTGAATTTTATTTTTTCTGAAAGGTGTTGCCTCTGAGCATTTTTACATGTAAAAAACAGAGGACTAAAAATCAAGCTGGGAGGGGTGAACAACTAAAAATAAAAAGAAAGGACAGGGAAAAATGCTCATCAGGGGGCAATGTCAGGAGATCAATATTACTTCCTGTTACATAACCCATCCAAGATGGTAGCAAGTACTGTTAAACAGGAAGTGACATATGGACTTCCAGTGTACACCACCATCTTGAAAAGGGGGGTTGGCCTGTCAGAGTTATGATGTTAGTATATTATGCATGTTAACCTATAACCCGTACTGAGCTCTTTGGGGAGAATGGGACAGAAAACAAATTAAATAAATAAATAAATAAATTCCTATGATGTCACCAAAAAAGGCAGGATTAGGGGCAGTTATAAAAATGGGTCAGGGCCACAATATCATATCTGGTGATGTCATCAATGATGGCCATGCATCCAACAATCCTGGATGCATGGCCACGCCCCATTTCTCATAGCCCCACCTTGTGCTGCACCAGCCCTACCCCATTCTGCCTCTGCCCCCCCCTGCTCTGCCCCCAAGTCTCTTCTTTTAACCTCTGACCTCTGGGCAACATCCGAGGGCCTCCGAGCATGCACGGATGCATGTTACATCATCCACACATGCTCGGAGGCCCTTCAGATGCAACCAGAGCTTTCCAAAACCTGGACAAAGTGCCGGGTTTTGGAAAGTCTGTTAGGGCACCTGGACTGTCCTCTGAAAAGAGGATATGACTGGGTTTTCCCTAATCAAAGGGGCAGGCTTGGGCGGAGAGTAGCAGGACTTAGGCAGATCTCTGTATCTGATTGGCTGACAGGACTGGAATTAGGCCACCTGCTCACTAGGTTTGATGAACACTATGTAACAGTACTACTGTAGGAAACAGGATACTAGGCTTGATAGAATCTTCAGTTTGTTCCACTATGGCAATGCTTATGGTCTTATGAATCAGCTGATTTATTTTTGTGGAGAACTACTTATTTAGCTTCTCAGAAAATTCAAACAGTGGCAGAGTGGGGAAAGTTGGTGCCTGGGGTGATGCAATTTTTCCTACTGCCCCAATATTGTCCTCCTTCCTCCCGTTCTTCATCCCCTGCACCTCTTCACTTCTTTGCCGGCAGCAAGTAGGCCTTCATACCTGCTGCTAGCACTGGCTGAGCCTTCCTTCTGATGTCACTTGCTGGTCTTGTGAACAGGAAGTGATGTCAGAGAGAGGGACGAGTCCATCACGAGCAGAGCATAGGACAGCCTGAACATTGCCAGTGAAGATTTGAAGAGGAATCGGAAGGGGAAGGAGTGCTTTTCAAAGACCCATCCTATCATCAGGGGGATGAAGAGGATAGGTGCCAGAACCCCTGCCACCCCAACGCCCCTTCCTATGCCCCTGCATTCAAGTGCTTGTTTTGATTTTGAAACTAATACATTTTATTCTGTACACAATTCCCACTCCACAGGGCAAACATTAGGCAGCCACCTAATCCTATACATCAGTGGTTCCCAAACCTGTCCTGGGGGACCCCCAGCCAGTCAGGTTTTCAAGATATCCCTAATGAATATGCATGAGACAGATTTGCATACCTGTCACTTCCATTATATGCAAATCTCTCTCATGCATATTCATTAGGGATATCTTGAAAACCTGACTGGCAGGACAGGTTTGGGGACCACTGCTATACATGAACAAGGGATTGCATTTAAAACCACATACAATGAATTTCTACCATCATTACACAATTGCAAAGCATAGAGTGACTTTAACTGAACTTACTTACCTCTCAATTGTAACATAATTTCATAAGCTCATGTAAACCACTCTGAATTGACTCCCCAGCCATTAGTAGTGGTTTAGAAGCTAGAATAAAAAATTCCATCTTATTACATAAGCTTGTTTGTCTTTGTTCTGGCTACTATCAGGTGATGGTGGGAGGAGCTAGTCATCATGAATAAGACACACAGCATACAGGTTATGCAGGAATCAGCAAAATAATTGGGAAAACATGTAGCTTTGTTCAAATGTTGTTTTGAAAATTTTCCATAGAAGCTGACCTTTTAATGTTAATTCCGCAGCAGAACTGGTATATTTGTCTCTTTCTTTTCTTTCTCTAGTCCCCTTTCCCACCTGTATATAAAGTTATTAACTATGCACTATATCTCCAAATCCTCTTACAATCTTTGCAAATAGAAAATGTACCTAATTAAAATCTTTCATGTTAAATGTCTTTTGGTGACAGCAGGAATTCTAATCTTGAAAATAAGCAAACTCCCCCCAGCCTCCAATTCAGACACATTTATTTGGTCTGATGGTAGATGGCCTTGTT
The DNA here is from genome assembly GCF_902459505.1 of Geotrypetes seraphini. Taxonomy (NCBI): domain Eukaryota; kingdom Metazoa; phylum Chordata; class Amphibia; order Gymnophiona; family Dermophiidae; genus Geotrypetes; species Geotrypetes seraphini. Next base: position 327,315,281 of record NC_047084.1, on the reverse strand, counting down.
TCAATTAAAAACGTTTCACATAATATATTTCCTGCATATACCCCATGGATTGTCTTTGGAATAGACTTTATCTTTCCACTGTTTGCACTGTCTGATTTTTCATTAAAAGTGTGAGAACTGAGAACACTAATGTTGTGCTAATAATTCAAACAAAGAGGAGATTAACTATGAATAAATTTTAACGTTTGCTATTTATATAAAAGGGAGCCCTCTTACAGGGTTGCTTTCAGAATTTGCAGAGGTTGTACTTTCAAACATTAAGCTGATCTGCAATGCACATCAGCAGTTTCTCCCATGTAGCATTTCCAACCTGCTTCTCTTTCTCAACCCTCCCCCCTTCCCTCCCCTTCATGATCATGCCCTGTTAAATCCATCTGTCATCTTAGCATATAAAAATGTTCTGGGATTTCATTGTGTGAGAAATCTGATTATCGGAGAGTGAAAAGGCTGGATTCCATTGCTGTTTACCAAACGCAGCTACCATAGTGGACTGGAAGGAAATTTGATTCCTATGTAAATCACTTATCAAGAGCATAATACTACTACTACTATTAATTATTTCTGGAGCACTACCATTCTATTACAATGCACCTACAATTAGGTACTGTAGGCACCTATGTTCTTTATAGACTATTAACTTAAGAATAATAAAACTCTGGAATTTGTTGCCGGAGAATGTGATGAAATCAGCTTAACGGGGTTCAAAAAAGGCTTGGATCGAGTTGTCCCCCCAACAAACACAATGACCAGGGCAGGAGGGATGCTCACTGTTTTGGCCAATCAAGGACTTCCTTAGGGTCCTCCTCCCAAGGCACCTGAGCCAATCAGGGCCTTATGCCCCTCCCCGTGCATCACATGATGCACCGGGGTGGGCCTAAGGCACGCTTTGTTGATGGGCAGCTGGTGGAGGAGTAGGAGGGACTGAGCACCCCTCCTGCTCCCAACTTAAAGGTATGGAGAGGGGATGGGATGGCAACGGTGACGAGACCCGACCCGGGGTGGGGGGGGAGACTCAACCCGACCTGTGGGGCCCGATGGCAGGAGGGAGTCGGCATCCCTCCTGCTATATTACTTCGGCATGGGAGGGCAATGGCAGGAGGGAGTGGGCATCCTCCTACCATATTCATGTGGGGGGGGAGCATCGGGGGGGGAGGTGGCAGGAGGGAGTGGGCATCCCTATTGCCATTTTTTTGGTTCGGGGAGGGGTGCTTTGTCGGGGGGTCTTTTTTTTTTTTACTGTCCATATATTTTGCGTGTGTAATTCACGTAAAATATCTGCCCAATAATAAAAAAAACAACCTAAAACGTGATTCTTCTCCTGTCACTTGTCCTGTCAGGGCTCTGCACTAACTCAATCGCTCACTGAGCGATTGAGTCAGTGAGTTTGCATGCAAATGATTTGCACCTCCGTGCAAATCATTTGCATGCAAACTTGATAGTGAATCAGTCGCTGTTTGAAAATCGGCCAAAAAATCAGCCAACAGAGATTGAGTCGCTATCTTTAGTGAATCTGGGCCTTGATGGAGTGTAAGGGATAAGTACTTTTTCTAGGAGTAACGGAGCTTTGGACATTTGGACTTTAATAACTGGGCAATTTTATAAGTAACTAGCTGATGCCCCGGCGTTGCACGGGTATTTAATTATAGCAATAACACTGTAAATGGATTCAAATAAAGATACTTTATAGTGGTGAATGAAATTATTTTTTTACAGCTTAATAAAAAGTACAATATTCAAATTATAATGTGAAATATTTGACAAAATGAATACAATACAACTAACGCAAAACGTGATTATAAATAACATTTTTAGTTTCACCTCCTGGAGCAAGAACATATAAATTCTTGGGTAAACCCAGCCTTGAGCAAGCAACATAGAGTTGTGGGCCGCGAGACCCCCAGAACATATCACCCCAGGTAGTGAGGGATCTGCATACCAAGTTTCGTTCAAATCGGTCAAGCCGTTTTTTAATTACTGTGAGAATGGCAGCTTTTTACATTTTTTCCATTGACATGAATGGGTGAAATCTGATTTTATGTTTGTAGCTCCGCCCACGTGTGCAGGTGGGCCGCGTGACCCCCAGAACATATCATCCCAGGTAGTGAGGGATCTGCATACCAAGTTTCGTTCAAATCGGTCAAGCCGTTTTTCCGTGATCGCGGCACATACACACACACATACATACATACACACATACATACCTCTGATTTTATATATATAGATTCTATGATTTATAGGCAACCAGTGCACTTTCTTTAAAAGGGGTGTAACATGGTCAAATTTCCTAGCTCTAGTAATAATCTTTATTGCTGCGTTTTGAATAACATTGGGACTCATACATCAGCCATTCTGAACTACATCACCCATTTACAATAATAACTCTTACATTGTTCCATTGGGCAAATATTGGCTGCAGCTTTATTTCATATTATTTCAAAAATTAATTTTCAAAACTTTTGAAAACATACCAAACTTAACACTTAACAATTTATGATTTCCTTCCAAGAGCTATTTGGTATCGACAATAGCTCTCTTATCCTAAACTTTCCCTAATCTCCCGGTGACTTACGGTGTCGTCAAGTCACCTCACCTCATGGCGGTGTCACACACGAGTACATATTTACTATTCACAATCATAGTACTTCCAATTCTATCTGCCTCTCATAAGGCTCTGCCCTTAGGCCTACCAACATACTAGCTGCGACCGACCCTCCCCCCTCTCTCCCCACAATTCCCTACCTTCCTCCCCATCATTCACCCCTCACTCTCTTAACTCCAAAGCGGTGGGAGGGAGGGAAACTGAAAAACCCTTTCCTCTCCTCCCTAGATCTTTCCTCCATGTTTCTTATTTAGCCCGCCAATTTCTTTCTTACTCTCCTCATCCTCTAGCTCCACCCCTTTTCCTTTTCCCCCCAATCCCCTGCTCTTACCTCCCTCCAATCAAAATTATCCTCCTTGTTACTAACCCCTCACTCTTCTTTCTCACCCTTATTCTACCCCTTTTCCTTTAAACTGTTTTGGCTTTGATATCGCCCACTGTTATTGGCCACTCAGATTAACTGTGTGGCCTTTTTTATTTGGAGCCGTCTTAGTTGTTTTAATGAAATTCCCTTATATAGGGGCCCTTTTATTAAGGTGCATTAGCCAATTTAGCACATGCTAAATGCTAACACGTCCATTATAGTCTATGGACGTGTTAGCATTTAGCATGTGCTAAATTGGCTAGCGCACCTTAGTAAAAGAGGGGGCTAGTGAGCTGTAATAATCACATTTTGATATTAACAGGGAATGTATTAAAGTATTTAAGGAAGGTGGGTCTAGAAAATTTGCCAAAGACCTGATCATTTGCAGTCTATAAAAGCTACTTGTCACTACGGCACTGATTTGTGGATGGTAGTTACGTTTACAATCAATGATCACTCCTAGGATTTTAATCTTATCTACCTCCTGTAGTGGAGTGTAGTTTTTGATATTGATCGGAAAAGAGAGCTTAAGTCCTTCTTTCCAAGGGAAACTTATTGTTTTGCCAACATTTAGCAATAACATGTTTTTTTTTAGCCAATGGTTTATTTTGGATAATTTTGGATTGATGTCGGATATCTCATCAACTGAGTTTGTATTTAAAGGGTGGAGAAGTTGAAGGTCATTCGTATAAGTGAAAACAGAAAACTCGATTGATTGGCTAAGCGTTAATAAAGAGACCATGAAGATATTAAATAGTAATGGAGGCAATATAGAGCCTTGTGGAATGCCATAGTTATTTTAATATGATTTGAAGGAAGAATTATTAAAGATAACCTTGGAATATCGTTTGGAAAAATATGATTGAAACCATTTTAAGACTTGGTCACTGAATCTTATGGATTCCAGTCTATTTAGTAAAAGATGGTGGTCTATAGTGTCGAAAGCAGCGGCTAGGTCCAGAGATATGAGAATAACCGATTGGTGATGATCTAAGAAATAGAGAACCAAGGATGTCAAGCTGATCATGGAATGTTCAGTAGAGTGGTTTTGGCGAAAGCCGGGCTGATTTGGGTGAAGGACTTTAGTTTTTTCAATGAAATCTATTATTTAGTTGAAGACCACCTTCTCTGTTAATTTTGCTAAAATTGAGAAATTAGTGATCAGACAGAAATTTGAACAATCATTGTGGTTTGCCTTTGGATCTTTGATAATTGGGTGAATTAGCGACTCTAGATTTTTGGGAGTGATCCTGATGCTAGACTGCTTGTAATGAGTTTGTGTATGAAAGGACCGAAACAGGTGAAAAAACCATTTTAAAATAAAAGGAGCCTTTCGTGTTTATGGTTTGGAAAAGTCGATGAATATCACTCAATGATGTGTGAGCATTTAGAAAGAGGTAGGGTATTGTCATGCTCTGTTAGCTTACTGTCTGAGATCAATTTAATTTGGAATTAGTTTTGAATATTAATTATTTTTTCTGAAAAGAAGTTGGCCAGTTCCTGTGCTGTTGGTGAATTGTCTAATTCTGGAATGTATTTTTATTTGAATGCCATTAGGGACTTTAAAATTGAAAAGAACATTGAAGAGTTCCTGGCTTTTAGAATATGATTTGAATAATAGTTTTGGATAGCTGTGTTAATTTTCCTTTTGTAATAATTTGCTTGCTCTAAGTATTTAGATAAATTAGTGGGCATTTTATTATGTCACCACTTCCTTTCCAGAGATCGTAGTTGTGTTTTGATGCCAGTTCAGCTGTGCACCTGGGATTTTTAGAGGTCTTTACTGAGATTGTACATGTAGAAGTGGGTGCAAGGTTGTCCTACAGAGCTTTGCATGTATTTATTTAAAAATTATTTATAACCTGCTTATCCACAAATCTAAGTCAAAAATGAAAAGGAGGACACAAGTTTCCAAAATGGAAAGCGTGAAAGGTGTAATCAAAGAAATAAACAAAAAACACGCTTACATAAGTCACTATAATGAGTTCAAAAAGTATTTTCTTATAACAAAATTTATATCATGCTTTCATATGTGGCTAGGTAGTGCTCAGAGACATGGAGGAAAAAAGGGAACACAGTCCCCAAAAAACCTTACCACCCAATTGCGAGCAGAGAAATAGAAGTTGTTACATACTGAATTGCAAGCTTTAAAAAGAGACTGACATCCTGTATGGAAGACTTTTTGTCTTTTCATATCACCGTTTTGTCTTCCTGAAGAAACATTGAAATGTGGCATGTCGAGGCCAAAGAACTTTAAAAAATAAGATAAGTGCTGTTTAATAGTTCCTGATGCTATGCAGTGTTATATTTTTGCAAAGTGGAAGTTCTGCAATGATTGGATGGTGAGTTTTTTTGGGGACTGTGTTCCCCTTTTTCCTCCATGTCTCTGAGTACAACTTATCCACATATGAAAGCATGATATAAATTTTGTTATAAGAAAATATTTTTTGAACTCATTATAGTGACTTATGTAAGCGTGTTTTTTGTTTATTTCCTTATCCACAAATCTAAGCAGGAAACAAAATCATGTACATAATCTTGATAGAAATTAAAAACAAGTACACAACTAACAAATACACAACATGATAAAACAGCAAAAAAAACTGTTCAGACTCATACTGTCACATTGCTGGCACCTAAAAAGCACCCAAACACAGTTTTCATCCCTCTTCCCATTTAATTATCTGGTCTTTTAAAGGGATATTATTACAAAGATCCTCGATTTGTAGTTGAAAAGATGAAGTAATGGAAGTGGCATTAAGCTTACTAAATTCTCTGAAATTTACTGTTTTAATAATAATAATTTATTTTCTTTTTTTTTTTATTCTTTATTCATTTTCATACTTACAATAAGTGTGAAATATGTTCAAACAAATTAACAATAAATACATCACTTAATAATCATCATTGGTACAAAACATAAACTCTTATTTTCTTGTATACTGCCCAACCAGTAGCTCTGGGCGGTTCACAACAGGAGAATACTGAGACATTTCAACACATGGTACAGTTTCATAGAACACACTATCTACATACAATCTAAAATTATATAATAAAAGTAATACAATTGTTAAAAACATTCAAGTACAAGTACACGTTTTGGGCGAACAAGATAGTTTTGGTGATTTATGATAGTATTTTATGATAGTATTTTATCATGCTTAAGTTGTGATCTGACCAGGAAACCGGACGGACAGAGGAAGTAGAAAAATCGGTACTCAGTGACTTCGGAATTAGAATCATATCTATGGTATGACCAGCTGAGTTGGCTCCACTATCATAGGAAGTAAATTTATGTTGGTGAAGAGAGTTAATAGTTCAGAAGTAGTTGCATTGCCTGGTTCATAAAAATGTACATTAAAATCTCAGAGAATTAGAGGATTTTGAGCGGATGCACTAAAATCAAATAAAGTTGATTGCAAAAGTGAAAGAATGTCACGATTGATCAGGGAAGGGACATAAAGAAGTAAGAAGTCAAGTTGAGGTTTGGTGCACGTTCTACACAGAAGAAATTTGATTGGAAATCTGGCAGGCGAACTTTTAGTCTTTGATGAGAGAGCGTTTATAGATCACTGCGGGACCACCTCCCTTTTTTCCAACTCGGTGATTGTAGTGATAAGAAAAACCTAGGGGGCAGGCATAGTTAAGGTAGTCTTCGTCGGCTTCGGATAGCCATGTTTCTGCAATGAATAAAAGAGCAAGTGAATTTTGGGTAATGGTGTCTTTTATAATGTGATGTTTACTTTTAGTTGATCTAGAGCTAATCAGCACTATGTTAAAACATTTAGATACTATGTGACTTTTTGAGATATTGAGTTCTGTCAAGTGAATATTATTGCGATGAGAGGATAGAGGAGGGGTATACCTGGAAGTGGTGGCTGGTCTGTTTCCCCAAAACACTGGGATCCGCACATGTGGAGAATCCATAACGGAGCAGATGAGAAAAAAGAAAAAACTTGAGAAAAAAAACTATTGCAATAGATAAGGTGATTGATCGGGTATTCAGGTTGGTTAAATGGACGTGAGGTTTTAATTTTTGTGCGCACTTAGGGTGTGCGTGAAGGAGCGCACTAAGGAGCATTGCCTGCTCCTTAAGTGCACTCCTTCGGCGTGTGCCGCAAAAGACTCAAATAAATATGGCATGTACCAGGGCTTAAAGGTGGGTATGGTGCAGCGCGCCGTCGCTTTGCAGCGGCTATTCAAACAGAGCCTACAAGGATCTAAAAAGAAGAATTAGATAAGGTAAAAAAAAAAAACACTAACATTTAAAATATAAAGCTATGGTAAAATAACAAAATAGCAACCAGTGGTGGTATTGATGTGGCACACGTTCTGTGAACGTGTGCCGCAGAAGACTCAAATAAATATGGCATGTACTGGAGCTTAAAGTTGGGCCTCCATCCTTCCCTATCTTCACTCATGTTCATCCTTATTTGCTGAGAGATATCCATATCAGAGCAGTTAATGGCAAAGAAATTTATTTTTTCATTTTTTTGGAGGCGACTTGTTAAAGAAAAATGCTCTCATTTGCACTTCTTTTAATAGAATAAGACACCCATAAAAGGCATCACGGTTTTGTTGAAACACTTGCAGGATTCTGTTATTAGCAGTGAACACTATAATAGGTTAATATTTGCCTTGGCATATGCTTTTTTTTGTACTATATTTACGATTTGGATAGCAATATGTTCATGGGAAAAAAATCACTAACAAATGCCATGAAAATGATAATTACCTCAAAAATAATCAGCTCTGCACTGACATATAAATTTACAGTTACAAATGTCTGACTGAACTGTTGTGTGGTTATGGTATTCAGAGTTGCCAAGTCCTCCTCTGTAGTATACAAACTTTTGTTTGGCTAAGAAAATTATAAGTTTTTCACCCACTTTAAACTCTTCTTCCTCTTACGCACTCCAAATGGAAGTTAATAGAGGAAGAGTGTGTGGCGCAGTGGTTGGATCTACAGCCTCAGCACCCTGAGGTTGCGGGTTCAAACCCCGCACTGCTCCTTGTGACCCTGGGCAAGTCACTTAATCCTCCATAGCCCCAGGTACATTAGATAGATTGTGAGCCCACCAGGACAGAGAGGGAAAATGCTTGAGTACCTGATTGTAAAAACCGCTTAGATAACCTTGATAGGTGGTATATAAAATCCTAATAAACTTGAAACTTGAATAAACAATATATAATTCTCTTACAAGTAGGGCAGGATTAATCCTTTGATGGGCCCTAGGAACACAAGTACACTGGGCCCCTGGCTCCAGTCCCTGTCTGGCTGTGCCACTGAGCAATACAGAGCTAACATACCTAATGCATAGTGTGGGTTTTAGTGCCAGCAGGGGGGGGGGGGGTAACTGCTCTAACGCTCGTAGGAATTCCTATGAGCGTAAAAACCAGCATTTAAATCTAATAAACATACATTAAAAAAACAAACCAAAAAAAGGAATACACAGCTGATAGAATACTCAGGGCCCCCTTTACAAAGCCGTGGTAGTGATACTGCCATAAAAAATGCACCGAAGCTCATTCAGTTCCTATGGGCCTCAGTGCATTTACCACAGCAGCATCGCTACTGCGGCTTTGTAAAAGGGGCCCTCAGTTAAAGTCTAAGAGCTCAATATTCAAAGTGATTAAACGACCAGGAGAGGTTCCTGGCTGGTTAAATTGCTTAGGTGGGGCTCTCTGCTCATATCCTGTGACTCTTAAGCCCAGATTCTCAAAACTTTAACGCGGTCACTAAACTGGTTTCCGGTGGTTTAGTCTGTATGAATTTTAGTGGCAGATGATCAAAATGGCTTATCTCGGTTTTTAGCGAGCTTTCTAGCAGTCTCCAACACTGCCATGCAAATGAGCTCTTCAATATTGAAATGAGCACTCCGGTGGATTCTTAAAAATCGCCGAGCTATTCTCCAAGAGCAGCGTCAGCTTTTGGTGACAAAATCAGCGACTAGTCTGGGGGATCCGGTAGAGTGACAGCACTGTTAAAAGTGCATCTTGTGGTGTGTGTTTTGACTGTGGCTAATGAAAAGAATAAAAAAACTACATGAAAAATCCTAAATTGTAGTCTATTTTCTTTTTTAGTGGGAGTAGTAAAAGCACGCTTCTTGAGCGTGTATTTTATAGCCCCCTTTGGCAGCGGGAGAGATGCCCAATGTCTCCTGCTGCCAACCAACACCCCCCCAACTCCCCCTTGGCAGTGGGAGAGATGCCAATGCTCTCCTGCCGCCAACTGACACACAGCACTGGCAGCGAGAGAGATGTCCATTCTCTCCTGCTCAACTGACACACCCCCAGGCAATGGGAGCGATGCCCAATGTCTCCTGCCACTAAACAACATCCCCCTCTCAGCAGTGGGAGAGTTGCCCACACTCTCCTGCCGCAACGCAATCCCCCCTCCCCCACGTGCCTCTGATGATTCCCTGCCCTCTCCCCCTTACCTTATTTTCAAATAGCTAGCTGGAATGATGTCTACTCCCTCCGGCCAGCAGGCCTGCCTCTTCAAAATGATGGGCCTTCCTCTCCCCAGTGCATCCTGGGATGAACCGGAGAGGGACCTGATTGGCCCAGATGCATAAGGCCCCACCCACAGGAGGGACCTTATGTGTCTGGGCCCATCAGAGCCTTAGATCCCTCCCCAGATGCAACTGGAGCTCTGGCCCAGACGCATAATGCCCCCACCCATAGGAGGGGTCTTAAACAGCCAGGGCCAATCAGAGTTTCAGACCCCTACCTGGTATATCCTAGGATGTACTGGGGAGGGGAAGGCCCAGCATTTCGAAGAGGCAGGCCTGCTGGCCGGAGGGAGTAGGCATCCCTCCAGTCAGCCATCTGAAAATAAGGTAAGAGGGAGAGGGCGGGGATGGTCGGAGGCAGGGGTGTGTGTTGTGTGGCAGCAGGAGAGCAGGGGAGGGAGTTAGGGGGGTGTTGGTTGGCAGTGGGAGACCTTGGGCATCTCTCCCTCTGTTGTGTTGTTGTTGTTGTTTTTTTCATTTATTCTGTGTGTGTACCCATCACTATAACTAGCGATGGGCACATGGTAATTTAGCAAGTCTTCGCTATTCTCCGCCAACATCCTATGCATGAGCGTTTTTTGGAGAATGACTCGCTTTTTTAAAATCGCTACTATAACGGCTGTGACAACAGCCCATCGGTTGTATACACGGTATTTTGAAAATCTAGCCCTTAATTAGTTAGTGCTGCTGAATATGAACACTGACTGCTAAAGTGTGTGTGTGGGGGGGATGCGGTCCAGGGGCAGAGTCGGCACTTATGTAGTTAAAATATAGGATAGAGAAAGAAAGAAGAGAAGAAATGCAATCCAAGTACATTGGTAACTGTGACTTTTTTTTCTTTCTTTCTTCTGTGATCCGCTGGTGGTGGGCCTAACTGTAACGCCGGTTACAGAATCAAGTTTTAGATGTGGCCGCGATCCACAGATGGTGGGCCTAACTTGGTGACTCGGCTGTATTAGTGCAGTCAGGAACTGCAATTATCTGGCTGCAGCAACATAAATTAACATCTACTGTGAGAGTTACTAATCCGCAAAGCTTAGGTACCACCAAGCTAGTGACTCTTGGGGTACTTTGAGCTTCAGTATTTCACCATGGCTTAGCTTTTACATAGTAACCTAGTAAATAATGGCAAAAAAAGACCAATACAGTCCATCAAGTCTGCCAGAGAAGGTTGTTGGGGGTTTTACCTGTTGGGCAGAGCAGTGGCGTAACCAGAAAAAAAATATCTGGGTGGACCCAGGAGCTATATGGGTGATCCTATATACAATGAACTTAGCATAAGTGGGGAATGCCAGTAGCACTGGCTGGGAATGCATTGCTGACTCTACCATGTTCAGATGACTCGGGATTTCTGGCAGAGGACATCTGCAGTTGACAGACCTTAGGGGGTTCCTGTCAGTTACACTGAGGACATGTGCCACTGTTAGGTGGGCCTAAGCCCAAAGTGGTGGTGGTGGGGGGAGGCCCTGTCAGGCCCACCCTTGGCTATTCTAATGGTGCAGAACAGGTTACTTTCCTCACAATTTCTTAAAAGATGTGCAAAAGTCATTTCCACAGATGATTTTTGCTGAGGTGTTCTATGCTTCCTATTAAATTTTGTAGTTCCTTTCAGAAATGTTTTTATTGTAAACCGCTTTTGATTGCTTTTGTATATTAGTGGTATATCAAGTGAAATAAACCTGCAATCTGCTTGGTTTCTATCCTCCTGCCACTGTGTATATCCCACTTCTTTTGAATTCCAGCACTGTTTTTGTTTACACCCAGTGGCATAGTAAGAGGGGGTGGGGTTGGGGACCCTCCCATGTGCTGTCTTGGGGGAGGGTGCCAGCACCTCTTTGCCCCCAATGCCATGCTCGCGCCCTCCCTTTCCCGCCCACCCAAAGCCTATTTAAAATCTTCATCAGTGTGAGCAACTACTTCTAGCCTGCTGCTCACACTGGCCAGGCTACCGAAATCACTTCCAGGTCGCGGGACCAGGATGTGATGTCAAAGAGAAAGCCAGCATGAGCAGTAAGCTGGCAAAGCTGCTCGTGCTGGTGAAGATTTTAAGAGGAATGGAGGTGGGAATGGAGGGCATGGGTGTGGTGCAGAAGGAGTGAGAGTGGGGGGGGGGGGGGCGGCAGAGATGAGAGAGAGTGGGAAGGCGAAGAGGAGGTTATGGGGGGCAGAGAGGAGGGTGCATGGAGGCACTGCAGCCCCAGGCACCTCCTACCCTTGCTATGCCACTGTTTACACCACCTATTTTGGGAGCTCATTCCAAGTATGGACTATACTTCCCTAAAAGACAAATTTCTTGATTTTGGTTTTGACTTAATATCCTTGTAGCGTAATTTCAAGTTTTTTAAGCTCTAAAGCTTCCCTCATTTAGAAAAGCTTTGCTTGTTTGGCAAATCCTTTCTAGTATTACATCCCCTGCTTTGTCCCTCCACTCCTCAATGGTATACATATTTAGGACTTCCAGTCTCTTCTCATATGTCTTCTGATGGAGACTCTTATACCATTTTGGCTGCTTCCCTCTAAGAATGGATCTTGTTATAGCACTGAGTATGACATCATCTATGATTGCATGTTAATGTGATACTTAATGAATTCATTAGTGGCCCATGCTAATGACATTCAAGTGAAGTGTGCATTATCACAGTTGTTTATATTGGTGAGCCAAACGCCATCCTTTGATATTGGCTTTAATGCAGAATGTTTACGCCTCCCTGAGGGGTAGTTGCATTCTTTGCATTGACAAGTCTGTGGTTAATTTTCTATATTTTAATGTATATTATTATTCACTGCACTAATAGGTAATGAGCTATTTAGTATACGTTCACATTTCATTACCTTATTAGCATAGATTTTGCATTAATGGCAACACTAGCTAGCTAATGCATGCTAACAGCACTGTTAAAGTGTATTAAATGTTCATATTCTATAACACAGGTGTTTAATGAACATTAACACTGCCATTATTATCAACATAGTTTAGTATGTTCACTCTTAAATCTGGCAAAGGCCTGATGCTTGCAACTCTGCCCAAGGCCCTGTGAAAGGGCATCTTGTGCAGACATGAAAAGAATGACCTCCTCTGAGACGCCAGTGTATCTTTGGGAAACACAAGCCTTGGGATCTGTCAGCATGAGCCAGAGCAAGGGGAAAAAAAAGACTGACAGTGAACTGATATATGAAGTTTAGTTTCCCAGGACTAAATATCACATTACATGTTTATATTTTCCTAAGAAATGTATTTACTGAGACTGTTATGCTCAGAAAAAAAGAAGCCTTTTATTTAATACAAAAGGGGAGGGGACGGGAGGGAAGTGAGCTGGTTGTTTTATCTGAAGGGCTAAGCGCCAGCCAATAAAATATTATTGAATAAGGGAGCTGTTCCAGGAAAAAGAGCAGAAACCGAGATACTAATGATGCAAGAATAGGACTGAGTTAGGCTGGAGGAGATGTTAGAGATATTAAAAAAAAATTGTTAAGAGTGAAGTATTGAAAAGTAAAAGACCAGAGAGGAGCCAGAAGGGAACTCATTTATCGGTTGTGCCCTGTGATGATTGCAAAGCTCAGAAATGATTCTTGCCATTTTACTTCCCAGATGTGGATGAAGGCTTTCAATTTCTAGAAGCTGATTCCTAGTTCATGTAGGCCAAATCAAATGCAATGTTTGCCTTAAAGAGCAATAAGATATCACAGTCTCCCAAAATAACATTTTCCATGGGCCAATGTTTTTCTCAGTGATTTTTTTTTTTTTTTCCCCTCCTGGGCTGGAAATTTTTTCATGTATTTTTGTGGGATTTCAGCTCCAATAAGAACCAGCCTCTGTTCACCTATTATACTGTGAACTTCCATTTGCAACGAATCCTGTGTTTATATTTGTAGCTTAACTCCATCCAGCCCCTACAGTAATGGTCTTCAGATATGCAATACAATCTATAGATTCCTTTGAAACGTAGCTAATGAGAACCTTAAGTTGGTGTCACTGTTGAGAACTAGTAGAGAATCCATTTCATCAAAGGCTGTGAAGGCCTCTACTGTACTCCAGGCCGTAACTGACAAAATCCTGGTCAAAGAATCCAGGACAGACAGATCCTCCATACCACAATTACTGCTGAGCTAGTAGGCCCACACCAATGAGGGTTTTTGAATTCCCAAGCCTTTTGTTGTTTAAGATAATTTTGTTTTTACTATAGTTTGGAGGAAACAGTCAAATTCTCATTTTCAAGTGCTTTTTATAAATTAATGAGTTACCTTTTGGCATACTGTTCAGGTATTTTAAAGGTGTTTGAGACTTGAGCAGAGGAAGACAGAGCTTGCAGGAATGGGGCAGGGACAGGGAAATGAGTTCCCACGGGGATGGGGAACAATTTGTCTCTGTGTCATTCTCTAGTAGGAAAAACAGAAATTATTAGTAGGTACAATGGTGGCAGGCACCTAAAGCTTGTCAACTTAAAATGACATCTTAGGTAAAATAAGAATAGCCTTACTGGATTAGACCAATGGTCCATCTAGCCCAGTTTCCCATTTTCACGGAGACCGATTCAAGTCACAAGTACCTGGAAAAATCTCAAATAGTAGCAGCATTCCATGCCACCGTCCCATGTCTCTCTCAACAGCAGACAACGGACTTTTCCTCCAGGAACTTGTCCAAACCGAGTGTGGGAAGAAGAAAACAAGGAACTTGTGATGTCTGTTGCATTATGGACAAGAAAGTGCAGTGGTGGAGGGGTACTAATACTAGTAGTAATAATAAAAATTAAGATAAGATCTACTCAAGTTGATTTCAGTCCGCATTACATTTGATAGATCAGTTGGGAGTCCTTTAAGCTGGGTTAAGTGCTAATGTGCTTAAAACAGCAAAAATAGCTTAACACAGGACATGCTAAAGTGTTCTGTGTTAATTGTGGCATTTGTGCACGCTCAGTGTGGGATCATTTTTTTTCTCTTATTGAAGGGACATGTGAGAGATGGAGAGTGCATGTTCCTCCACTAACCGCTTTGCACATCTATATTACCTTGTGCTAACTGGTTAGTGAATGGTTAATGCGGGAGCACTTACTGCCAACTAGGGGTCCAATTACTAAATGGCACAAAAAAATGTGCTTAGCATGGTCTTATATGGATATTTCATGTACTCTATACCCAGCGGCATAGGGAGGGAGAGAAGCGCCTGGGGCAGTGGCGCCTCTCCCATGCCCTCTTCTCCATGCCCTCTCCCCCCTCCCATCTGCTACTTCCCCGTTCCCTCCTGCTGCGCACACACCTCTTCCCTTTCCCCGTACCTCTTTAATGTTCCTGGTGCAAGTATCAGCCCCAACCTGCTGCTGGCGCCAGCTTTGGCTTTTCCTCTGACATCACTTCCTAAGCGCAGGTCCAGGAAGTGACATCGGAGAAAGAGCTGATACTGACGTGAGCAGCAGGTTGAGGTTGCTGCTCACGCCAGGAACATTAAAGAGGTACAAGGGAAGGGGTGCGTATGTGGTAGTTGGAGGCGTACTGAAAGGAGGACGAGTGTCGATGCTACCACCAAGAAGGTGCCCGGGTTCAAACTGTCCCCCCGTCCCCCGCTTACTACGCCACTGTCTAAATCCATTTCTAGCATGACCAGCAAAAAGGGCTTTTTTTTTCAAATTTGTTACATTAATGGCACTGCTCTAATTTTAGCTATTCAAAAAATTACCACAGGAGCTCCCGCTTGAAGACTCCAGTGTTAACTGTGTGCTAACCAGTTAGTGCACAGTAATGAATGTCCAGTCCTAGCCTGTCTAGCTCGAAAAAACAACAACCCAGATTTGTTTGGCAGATCCTGGTCCAGGTACCCAACTGGAGGAGTGAGCTGGTGCCCAAAGATATTGTGAGACCAGATTTACATATATGCAGATACTATTTTTATTGGGAAAAAAAGTACCTGCACAGAAAGCTTTCTGCCAATTACAAAAGTCTGCTTGCACTTTCACTTTGAAAACCGATGAAAAGTTTTCTGGTAAAAAAAAAAAAAAAGTAGCTGTAAGCTTTGTTCAAATGCAGAGAGTTTGAAAATTGTCTCCATAAATAATAAAAGTATTCACCGCTTTTGAAGTAAGATCAGACACAAAACAGATACTAATGGATTGGGGGAGGGGGAGGTATAGACGATTGGTGGTGAGGAGGGGAGGGGAAGGGAAGGGGTTAAAGAAAATACTTCAGGATTAGTTGTATAACTGGAGGGTAAAGGGGACTAGAGGACTGTTAGAGGATAACAGATGTCGGGGAATATTGGAATTCTTTGGTTTTGTAATGTTTATGCTTAAGCATCTTTGCATGTGAACTGAACATGAAGTTGACAGAGATGGCTGCTAAAGGGGAACTCCTTGAAAAAGCACAAAATGAAACGTAGACTCTGTCGGAGAGTCTTCCCTTGTCGCTTAATAATCTAAAGATGAGTACATATACTCGTACTATTATTTATTAAGGACTTCTTTTACTAAGCTGCGCTAGTGTTTTTAGTGCACGCTGCAGATTAGCGCGCAATGCCCCTTCCCCCGCTATGCGCCAAGAACTAACACCAGCTCAATGCTAGCGTTAGTGTCTAGCCCGTGCGCTAAAATCGCTATTGCAGCTTAGTAAAAGGAGCCCTAAGTTTTGCTAAGATAAAAGTTTAGCCAAGATAAAAGTTTCAACAATTAATAACTGAAAATTTTTTTAAAAAAATGTTTGGATAGACCAATGATGATTAGGGTGCATCAGTCTGCGTGATATTAGATTGTTTTCAGTGGTGGCACCGCTGAGGTCTCTTTAGATAATTTTTTTCTTTGTATTGATACATTTATAGACTGTCATTACTGATACCACAGATCATGGCAATTTTACAATAAAATCACACCCTAAAAACAATCGGAAAAAGTATACCATAGTCAGTATGAAAGTAATCACATATATCATGCAAAATCAGTAGTCAGTCAAACGAGGATACACAGCCATCATTCCTGTTTGCAGTCCTTACCACCCTAATTAGTTGTGGGGTGAGAATAGCCAAATGCCAGTTGTGAAAAATGGGATTTTAATTGGGACTTAAATTTAATGAAGAGTGCTGAGCTAATCAATGGGAGCAGCTCATTCCAAAGCTTTGGAAGAAAAAGACAGACTTCACTGTTGACTCATAGCGTGCTCTTTATATATATATAATATAATATAATATAATTTTATTTCTTATATACCGCCAAAGCCATAGTAGTTCTAGGCGGTTTACAACGAAGAAGGGCTGGACAATCAGCTAAAATGGTACAATGTTACAATCAGATAAAATTAGGTGATAGAGAGAAAAAATAAATAAATGGTACAACAGAGAGAAAAAAAATGAGTGAGGTAAGACAAGGGGGCAAGCTTCTATTGAGCAAAGAGTACAATTTGGGGGTACGGGAACCATTATAAGAGACAAATAAGGATAAAGGGGATGGGACATGCTTTTTCTATGTGGTTACACAATCATAGTGATTTACATATTTTAGACAGATACTTATTTTGTATCTGGGGCAATGAAGTGTTAAGTGACTTGCCCAGAGTCACAAGGAGCTACAGTGGGAATTGAACTTGCAACCTCAGGATGCTGAGGCAGCTGCTCTAAACACAAGGCCACTTCCTGATGGAAGGCTTTTATGGGCAAGACAGAGGATTTAAAAATATATACGGTAACTTACTGGCAAACAGTGTAGCTAAAATAGTAATGGAGTAGTATGATCGTTCCTTTGGGCACGACACAGAGAGTGAGTAGCAGCATTCTGCAATGTTTGTAAATGATGTAATTGATGTTGGGTGATACCAGCATACGCTATATCAAAATACTCTAGCCTTGATATTAAAAATGCATGAACATGTGTATGAAGGGAATCAAAGTCTAAATACTTCTTTATTGCTCAGAGATTGCATAAAATGTGAAAGCCTTGTTTAATTACTTGAGAGATCTGCCTTCCAAATGAGAGCTTGGAGTCAAAAATTACTTCTAGGTACTTGAATGATTCAACTGTTGTGATTGGCATAAAGTTGCACCCAAGTTTAATAAAGAAGAATGATTTAATTAAAAAAAAGACCCTAGCACATCAATTCCCCTCATGGCATTCACCATATCCAAGTGCCAGCACTGAATGTCGGTGATACCCAAAAAAACGAGGCCTGGATATTCAGTGCTGATATAAAAATTGCTATCCAGACAAATTGGGACTGTTCTATATGCAGATAGAACTCCACCGCTGAATATCAGAGGTGATCAGATAACTCTAGGCTGTATCTTCACTCTGCCCCGGCATTAACCAGAGTGCACCATGGCAGTGTATTGATATTCAGTAGCACTCTCTGGTTAAATACCACTGGACCCAGTCAGCATGATTTAACTGCGTAGAAGACCTCCTATAAGGTTAACCCTTATAGCTGATTCATGAATATCCTATAAATTGAATGCATGACTGAAGTTAACGTGAGATCACTTTGGGATCATGGGTTTGATATATTGCCTTTCTGTGGTACAAGCAAAGCAGTTTAATTATATTATATGCAGGTACTTTCACTTAGCACCTTTTACTTAGCAGGTAGTTTGCACTGACTACATTAGCACAGAACCTTCATACAAATGCCCTTAAAAATAACCATGTTAGATATGCAGTTCATACATGCTAAAATTCATGTTAATTCCAAGGGCTAGATGCACTAAAGAATCGCTGTTGGCTGATTCAATGGCCGATTCTCCAGCAGCGATTGATGTGCTATCAAGTTTGCATGTAAATGATTTGCACAGAGGTGCAAATTATTTGCATACAAACACGACTGATCAATCGCTCAGTGAGCAATTGCAGGAAGCCTGCTCTGAGGCTCCTGCTCGAGTCCTAAATGACAGGCCTTCTCTTTCCCGGGGCATCATGTGATGCATGGGGAGGGGCCAAAAGCCCTGATTGGTTCAGTCGCCTAAGGCCCCTCCCAAGGGGCGGGATCTTAGGTATCTGAGTCAATCAGGCCTTAGGCACCTCCAGGATACTGAGGGAGGAGCCTAAAACTCTGATTGGTCAAGCCTTAGGCTCCTCCCTCAGTATCCTGGGTTCAGGAGGTGCCTAAGGCCTGATTGACTCAGATGCCTAAGGCCCCTCCCCAATTTCTAAACCCTCCTTTTTTTTTGGGGGGGGGGAATAGCCAAGCTAGACTACTTTGCATGGCCTGATTGGAAAATGGGCGATTAAAGGGAAGAACAAGAGGTGGGCTGTTTTGTGCATTGAGTCAGTAAAAGCAATCATCGCTAAAGCTGTGAAAACAGGTTTAGTGATGATTGCTGACTTTAGTGCATATAGTACCAAATTCTTACAACCTTTAGTAAACATTCCCTTATTAATTTTTATCTTTCTGCAGTCAGATGTCAGCTACCTATTCAGTTTAGAAGCCCCCTCCCTCCTCCTGTGGTTTAAGATTTTTTTTTAGTAACTCTCTCTTTGAGCCCTGGCCTTCACTCCCAGTCCCTTGAGGGCCACCAATGGGCCACATTTTCAGGTTATTCTTGATGAACTTACTGTATATGAGAGAGATTTATGAATCTCCTTCATGCATATTCATAAGAGATATCCAGATAAACTGACCCACTGGAATTCTTGAGGATTGGGAGTGAAGACCAAGGATGTACATGACACAGTATTTAATTCCTTTCAACTCCCAAAAAAGACAACAGAAAATAGTGAAAGGCTGATTATTCTTACTGACATGGAATGAGCAGCCCTTGGGGAATCTAACAAGTTGAACAAAACAACAAAAAGTATTCCTTTCTCAAAAAAATATTGCATGTGATGTTTAAAATATCCATGTAATTGACTTTTATCCTGCATCTAGTTTTTAAAAAATATTATATAATGCCTTCTAAAAATTTGAAAAAATATAGTTTTTTCATCTCTGGAATTTTGTTTATTTTTGAAAACCTCTTCATTTTTGGCTGTTTACATCATCAGATTACAGAGCTTCAGCTGCTAAGCAAAACAAAAGGACTTTTTATCCAAAGCATTTACCAGCAACCAAATTGCCTCTGGTATATTAGCAAGGAACCAGAGAGCTATTCTTTTGTTTTTTTCACACGTTAGCAGTCTGAATGTTCTGACAAGCCAACTTATTGATTTCAAAAGCTATTGTGAGACATTAGAAGGCCCTAAAATTCACTAACCAAATACATAGGAGACTATACTCCTTCAAATCTCATTAGAGAGACGACATGAGACAGAGAGCTCTAATAAATGTATTGTCTGTTATCTGAGAAGGTTTCAGCTTTCTTGTATAGTTTCCTCACTTTCTCTTAACTCTCTTGCCAGGATTTCCTGTTTGTTGTTTTTTTTCTCCTCTTTTCCCTTTCATCTTTCAATTTATTTTCTGCCTCAGTCTAGATTAAATTCTTTCTTACTATCCAGTACTCAATTTCCCTCTTTTCACTGCATGTATCTATAGCTTGTCACCTCTTTCCCTCACCCACCTACCCTCAGTATCTCACTAACTCTATCTTCTTCCCCATCCAGCATGCCCCCTATCCTCCCCACTTTCATCCAGCATCTTCCCTTCTCTCTTTCCTAATCGCTTTCATCCAATGTCTGCCCCTCTCTCTCTCTTCTACTCACTTTCATTCAGCATTTGCACCCTCCTCTCTTCTGCCCCACTTGAAGCCAATGTATGCTCACCTCTCTCTCTTCCCCACTTCCATCCAGCATTTGCACCCTTCTCTCTCCTACTCATTTCCATTCAGTGCCTGGTCCCCTCCTTCTCTCTCCTCCCTATTTCCATCCATTATCTGCTCCCCTATCTCGCTCCTCCCCACTTCCATCCAGTATTTGTTTCACTCTCTCTCTTGTCCCCACTTCCATCCAGTATCAGTCAGCTCCTTTTTCTTTCTATCCCTCCACCCCACTTCCATCCAGCATCTGTCCCTCTCTCCTTCTGCCTTGCTTACATCCAGTATCCTGTCTCCTTCTCTCTTTCTCTTTCCCTCCCAACTTCTTCCATCAACATTTGCCACTTTCTTTCCCCTTCACACCAATTCCATCCAGTGTCCTGTCCCTTCTCTATCGCCCTCAACCCCACTTCCATTAGCATATGCCCCTTTTCTCTTCCTCTATCCCACTTCCATCCAGTATCCTGCCCCTTCTCTCTCTCGCTACTTTATCCCACTTCCATCCATTGTCCTGCCCCCTCACCTCCCCACCGCTGAGCCAGCAGCAGTGGCAGAAAACTGAAATTCAGCTATCCCAGGAACTTCCTGTACCTACCCACAGTTGCTGACTCTGCCCCAGAACAAGGAAGTGATGTCGGAGAAGGTGGACTGGCAGCCACAGGTAGATGCAGGAAGGTCATGTGATGGCTGGATATCAGTTTGCTGCTGCTGTTGTTTCAGGAAAGCAGGCAGCAGTGGCAGAGTAGTGCTGGAGGTCCCAATATGCTGGCTGTGTGGGTGGGAGTGGGGGCAAGGGCTAAGTGGCTGACAGCCTCCTACCAAAAGGTGCATGGCCATGCAGCCATGTATCTGTCTTGTGAAGTTCAAGTTCAATTTATTTGATATACCCAAAACTATATAAGAAAATCTAAGCAGTTTATATTAGAAAATAATAAGAGTAATTTGTATGATGTCACACCTCCTCTATTGCATCTTCCTGTTTTGAAATGTGCTAGACACCATAGAGAAAGACCCTAATGCCAGCCAGAACCATTTTGCTATAATTGTTGCTGCTGCCTCTGATTCAAGCAAGTTTTGCGGGCCCAGGGTTGGCGTGAGGGGAAGGTGATGGAGAGATGCCGGATTGTGGAGGGGGGAGAGAGAGAAAACAAGAAAACAGGACAGGAGCATAGGGCAATAGAGAGAGACCCTGGTTACACTTTGGGAGAAGAGGAAAGAGGAGCTACATTAGGGACTAAATCCTGGCTTTTGTACTGTTGGTTTTAGAGGTCTGCTAGCAGCCGGCCTACCATGCAAAGTTTCATTGTTAACAGTGTTATGAGTCAGGCTTCCCATATCTCCCTGCTTCAGCCCAGGCCTCTACAGCTCAGCTACATTAATTTTTTTTATTGTTGTTGCACCTGTAGCTTGCCTGTACATGGACACAAGCCTTCCCAGCTCCACAAAACTGCATCATCATTTTCTGGTGAGACAATGTTCCTCTCGTGAGTCTGTAGAGGTTGGCAGAATGTTTCAGCAGCCCCACTGAACTCCCAAAGGCTTCCAGAGATTTGTAGTACTCCCTACTTGCAAAAATTGCCCTTCAGTTTCGTGCCTTCATGCTCCATCCTAGAAAAACCTCAACAGCTACATTACAATTGCCTCTCCCTCCTGGAGGTTTCCAGCCAATCCCATTGGGGGAAGGGCCAAGGGATGAGAAGTGTGCCATTGGGTGAAAAATAAAACGGTTTCTCTAGCGGACCCATAGGGATAGCTTGGAGGCATACTTTGGTTTTTATTAGGTCAAAAATGCCTATTTTCATTGCTGAAAATGAAAACAAGATTGATGGACTGTTTTCTACTATGTATATTTTTACACTCTACTCAGTTATTGATGGTATTCCTCTTAATTTACAACAAGTTAAAACTCTCAGAATCATTCATTATTCTTCCTGATTTAAAAGCACTCTTGCTTATTTCACTACATTGACTTTTTTTTGCTAAGGCTGTGAATCATCTTCAGCTATTATGGTTTTGATGTGCTATTTTAATTGTAATATTATGTCTTGAACATGGCTTTTTTTTTTTTTTAAAGGTGGTATATAAAGAGAAAGATTTACAGGCAGGCATCTGCAGCTATGGAGCCAGCTGTTTCTAGAACTGAGAGAGGAATTCATGGGTCAGCATTTGTCAACACCACTATCCAGGAAATGAGCAGCAGAGTGGACTACACTACCGCTATTCAGATGGAGTGATGTCCAGTCCTCTATTTGGATAGCTATCTGAGTAAATTTAAGACAGACTTTTATGCTATCCTCACTTTATCCAGAATAGCTATTTGGATAGTGCAGGGGTAGGCAATTCCGGTCCTTGAGAACCACAGACAAGTCAGGTTTTCAGGATATCCACAATGAATATGTATGAGATGGATTTGCATGCACTGCCTCCTTGAGATGCAAATCTATCTCATGCAAATCTATCTCCTGAAAACCTGACCTGCCTGTGGCTCTCGAGGACCAGAATTGCCTATCTCTGGGATAGTGGACTGCCATTTTCTGGATAATATGACGTTCTGCCCACTCACTGTCCTGGAAGTAATCTGTAAGGATTTTCGGTAGCTCTATCTGCCTAGTGCTGCTGAAATCCATGGATAGTGCCTGCTAGGGGAAGTATTCAGATAATGAATGGCTACCATTATGTGAATAATTCTCTTTGAACATCAGAGCCTCGGTTACCAAATCTCTTGTTCCTCTCTCTGTATCTAGTATTCCCTCTTTCTATATCTGCAAAGGCTGTACTGCAGATACAGAGGCTCTGATATATATCCAAAGAGCATTATCTATATCTGTATCTGCAGTACAGCCAGGTCTACTTCCAACTGCCTATTATCATCTCTAATTTCATCCCTCATAGTGCTCAGTCTTGACTTGAGTAAGATATCTATCTTCTATTCAATTTGTTTTGTGTCTTTGGGATCTCACGTTTAACAGAATAGACTTTTGGATGTTTTGTATAGTTAAAACAGGTAATGCCCAGTTTAACTTGACTGATGAAAGTATGATGTATTGATTTGTATAGATTCTTGGCAGCCCTGATGTTTTAGTCTGAAAAATATCCCACAAGGTTAATGTCCCACAAGGTTTAGTATATCTTTATGCAGTAATTTACTTAGCAAAATACCCCGCTGAAGAGTTTTAGGCTTATCATGTGTCATATTTTTGTTATGCAGGAGTAACATTAGACATTACTCTGGTTTCTATAATTGGGTTATAAATGAGGGATGCTTGTGTAGGGATTTTCTAGATGATTGTGGTTTCAGTTTTTAATGCCATTGAGGGGATTACATTTTGTTTTGTTTTACATATTATTTTGATTATACTTTGTGTCGATTGGGTTTAAGCTCTTGGAAAGGCAGACTATGAGAGGGTGCTGAAAAGTTCTCAGCCCAGCCAAGAATAGAATGACGTGGATAGGTTTCAATCAGTGATCTGAAACACTGTCAAAACATAGAATTTTGTTTCTTCAGATTGGCACTTAACAAAATAAGATAACACTCTTTTCAGCTACAATAGCAAAATAATGCTCAGAATATAGGAAGTTGGTTGCTTGGGTTGACAACTTTTCAGCACCCCCTGATATATATCAAACCATTATGACATCACTGATGAGGTTGGCTCTTATTGGTGGAATGAGGCATTATGACATCACAATCTCAGCTCTGGTTACCTGAGACAAACTCTTCACACTACCAGGGGATGCTGAAAAGTTCTCAGCCCAGCCAAGAAGAGAATGCCATGGATATGGTTCAATCAATGATCTGAAACAATGTCAAAACATGGAATTTCATTTTTGCAAATTGGCACGTGACGAAATAAGATAACACTCTTTTCAGCTACATTAGCAAAATAATACTCAGAATTTAGGAAGTTGGTTCCTTGGGCTGAGAACTTTACAGCAACTCCCTCGTATAAGCTTTGAATTAAATAATGCTAAGACAGTAGAAACGTAATTTCTGATTTTAGCTTAGGAAATGCATACACATAGGGATTACAGAAGTAATATCCCCATCACTGTTACTGTTACTTAGTATTTCTAAGAGTCATGCACAATTACTGTACAGTTGCTCATTAGAGACAGTCCCAGCTCCAAGGAGCCTATAACCTAGTCAAGGCATGTATACAACTGAGAAGCTTCAGGATTTTATTTCATAAAGAAAATATGGTCAAAACCAACAAGAGATATAAAAGTGCCTGATTTTTTAAAACTGATACTGTTTTCCACATTTCATCCTCTAATGGTAAGTGTCTTCAGGGCTAATTTGCAGGAATATTTGTTAAAAACACCTGCAGCAGTGATCCCTTAAGAGAAATGGAACCATTTTAGACTGTCACTTTCACAGATGAATAAAACATTGAGATCACAAAAGCTTGCGAAAAACAAAGCTGGGAGAAGCTCTCCATTTCAGTGAGGTGTTACTTTGGAACTCTCCTTGCTTGCAGGAAGTTTTTTGAAATTGTGCAAGCAAATATTTCCTCATATGCTACTGAGAAGAAATGTCATATGCAAGAATAGGTGCAGTTTGAAGTTTCTTTGCTGACTTTTCATTCTGCAAACCTTACATTTTACAAATAGAATGATAATAACTTTTTATAAATATTCATAAATACAAACACAGAGAAATGACAGGGTGTAAAGGCCCATCTGCACTAGTTTGCTCAACTTAATATCCAGCATATCAAGTGATCCATAGCTTCACTCATAAGCATTGGAACGAGGGGGGGGGGGGCACAGGGGCCATGGCCTCCCCCAAAATTTGCGATGGTTCAGTTCCCCCACCTTACCTCCTGGCGGCAGTAATTTTAAATTTTCTTTAAATCTTCCTCCCTCCCTCCCCCCTGTGGGACCCTGCGGTACAACCTCTTCAGCTCTAGATTCCTCCACACCTGCCTTCCCCCCCTGGGTCACTGTTATTTAAAATGTTCCGGCAACCATGGCACAGCATTTACGAGATGAGCCTTTTGCCATCGGCCTGCCCCAGAAGTCTTAATTCGGCAGCCACCCGCCTAGGTGGGAACAGGAAGTTGCTGCTGAATTAAGACTTCCGGGCAGGCCGATGGCAGAAGGCTCATCTCGTGGACGCTGCGGATGCCAAAATATTTAAAATAACAGCGACCTGGGGGGCAGGTGTGGGGGAGTCCAGAGCTGAAGAGATGCTGCAGGGTCCCACTGGGGGGGGGGAGGAAGTAAGGAAGGCAATAAAGAAGAACATATGCTGCACTACATGGACAGGGAGTAGGGGGTTGGGAAGACGGGGAGGACAGATGCTGCACGGGCTGGGTTGGGTGGGAAGGCAGGGAAGAACAGATGTTGCAAGGACTCTGGGGAGGTGGAAAGGCAGGGAAGGATGGGCTGGGAGGGGGTTGGGAAGGACAGATGCTACACGGACTGGGGAGGAGGCAGGGAAGGACAGATGTTTTACAGGCTGGGAGGGAGTTTGGAAGGATAGATGCTGCACAGACTGGTTGGGAATTACAGATGCTTGTGCTGGGGGATTGGAAAGACAGATGCTGCATGGATGGGGTGCTGGGAATGGAGAGAGAGATGCTGCCAATGGGGGAGGGAAGAGAAAAAAAAATGTTGTACATAGGTGCATAGAGTGGGAAGGAAAGAGAGATGATATACATGGGGAAAGGAAGAAAGAGGGAGAATTATTGGACATGATAGTGGTGGAGAGGAGGGAAAGAAATATTACACTGAGAGGGAGGACAGATGACTTAAAGAAGGGATAGATGTCAGATTCTGAAGAAGGGTGATGGAAGGAGAGAAAGAGAGAGAGGTGTCAGACCACTGGAAGGGGAGAGAGAGATGCCAGATCAGAGAAAGGAAGGAGAGAAGGAAAGGAGAGAAATTTTAGACCATAAGAAGAGGGAGCAAAGGAGAGAGAGATGCCAGACCATGGGAGAGGAGAACTATGCCAGACCATATGAGGGGATAAGGGGGAAGATAGAGATTTCAGACCACTAGAGAGAGAAGGAGGAGATGATGCACAGCAGTGGGTGTGGCAGGGAAGAGAGATTTTTAAAAAATGCTTATTATGGGATAGATGGGAATAGGGGAGAAGAAAGAGAAAGAAGATGGTACACATGGATAGATGGGAAGGGAAGGTTAGATTTTGAGAAGAAAGCAGAAAAATGTAAGAAAGTTGAATGTTAAAAGTTAATGCCAAAGATGAATGTAGACCTGGTCAACTGGAAATTACAGGGTACTAAATTTGCAAAAAAGTGAGAGAATAATCAAATAGGCATTCTTCACTGCTGTTGATTTGTAAAATCAATGCCTGCATAGAGGAAACACACCATCAAAGAAATCATTAGCTAGCTATCCACAGTCACAGAGCACCTTGACAGTAAAAGGGATATGAATGGAGAATATACTTTCTCACCTTCTCACCATGTGACGGTCTGAGCGGTCAACACCGTCACAACATCTGTCTCCAGGTACTCTCTCAATTTAAAATTTTTATTAGTTTTATCATTGGAAACAGTCTGTGGCATCATCACTATAGTAGATGAGGGATAGGCTGAGTGGAGTTTGTCACAAGTATAGGCTATCGACGATTTTCAATCGCAAGTGGACGCAATTTCTGGCCATCTGGGGTACTTATCTGGAGATGGAAGACACTCTACTTATAGAACTGTAAAGAAATGGTATATTTTTATATACCAATTGAATCAAAAGTTTCAAAACTCACTCATATCATATTCGTGAAGATTTTCATGTTTCCATATACTCATAGATATGAAGCTCTAATGGGGAGTAAAAAAAACCCTTAAGGTGCTTACCATCCAGTCATTGCAAATGGTAACTTGACATTTTTAAAGTAATTATCTTTTTAGTTGTTAGTTTAGCTTCAACTTGCAAGTTTTTATTATCTTTTGAACATTAGTTTGGTTTCAACTTGTAAGTTTTTGTTGCCTGATACATCTCTTTATGCCTAAACACCGGCAGAGTAACTAGTTAAACTTGCTTGCTTAATAGTGTGGCTGTAAAGGTTCAAAAATGATCAGTCCTGAGAAAAGTGCCTGGGTGGGGGGGGGGGGGGGAACTAATATGGCGGCGGGTTAGATGCTGCCGTGAGCGTCATACTTTTACCTTCCTGTTTCTTTTATAGAATTGCCTGTTGTTATCGGCGTTCTATACCTTATTCAATCATACCTCACACGAAAAGGAAGGCTTCTGTCCGGCCGAATCTCTCTACACCGGGGCAGTTGAAGATGGACTCTTTCATGACAAGCTGCTAGCGGAGTTGAGCTGCCTGCATTGGTTTCAGAGGAAGGATCCTCCGGAACCTTTGGGCCTGAGATTTTTTTGTCTATCCTGCCTCCACCGCGACCAGCGTCAGACTCCAGCGATGTCGCGGTGTCTCCAAGCCCGGGCGGCTTGTTGCAGACACGCGTAGAGAGAGCCGAGCTGTTGCCTGCCGCTGAGTTTCGAGTCATTCAAGGAGATGGAGAGAGAACTTCTCCCCCTCCAGCGGTGGTAACCCTGGACGGCATTTGCTACAAAGACTGGAAGCTGCTGTAATGAAATCTTCTTCTGAATTTACAACGGTTGTGAGTAAAATTGACAACTTAACAAAATCCATAGGATTTGTAAAGAAAGACATAACTGATAAAACTGATTTAATTAACAAAGAAGTATCATCCCTTCAACAATTAACTGGGAATATGGCAAAGGACAAACTTTATACTCTAAGGAAATTTGAACAGATTGAGAATTATAACAGAAGGTTAAATTTGCGGTTTCTTAATTTTCCTAAAGCAATAGAGATTCATCCGGGAGATATGTTCAAAAAATATCTGACTGAGATTTTAAAAATACCATCTGAAGTTTTGCCACCTATAAATCGTATCTATTACCTTCCAGACAAGAAAAAGATGGAAAAATCCCCCCGTTAAGCTTAAATTCTTATTATTGTTATATTTCTTAATAGAAGATCTCCTTATTATTTTATGTTCCCTTTCAGGTGTCAGTCTTGAGGCCTAAGGAAGAGATAACATTTGTTATATGATGTGATTCGTTATTCCCTTTGCTTTGAATTATTTTTATACCTTATTCTTTATATTACCAGAACCAGAACAAGTTGGATACTTGTAAAATTTGTTGTTAAAATGAATAAAAATTAAATTAAAAAAAAAAAAAAGATGAGTCCTTTCAATGACGGTGCTTTGTAACCAACTGATCAGGCTGTGGCGGTAAAAACTCCGATGCTCAAAGGAATTCTTATGAACGTAGGAGCTCTTACCTCCATGACTTGCATTAAAAAGAACCCTAAAATGGCTTCATAAAGGGGGTGGGGTAAGCTAGGCACCTAGATTGGCTAGACATGCTGATCTAGGTGGCTAACTTTAAGAATGTTTTATAGAATCGGGACTTAAGTGCCATTATATTGGTTTATAATAGGATACACAACATTTAGCACATACTAATGTCTGTTAGTGGACTAAGCTTTATTAAAAGGACTCCTTAATTCAGCTAAACTACAAGAAAGCTATTTCATCAATGGACATCCCAGCTTGACCTATACCTCTGGATAATGGCCTAATGTCATACAGCATTGCATTCCCATTTCTTAGCACCTGAACCCACTCATTTTCTTGGCATACCTCTCAGACCCAGTTGCTAGTACTGTTCCACTCTTTGCCTAAACAACTTTTCATCCATGAGCAAGCAGCATTGTACATCAAACAATTTGCCTTGTGTACTCAAACAATGCTGAGAAAAGCCAGAACTCAGCTTTCCCATTTGGAAGTGCCCAATTATCAATCAGGTGATGTAAGGGGGGGGGGGGAGGGGGGCAAGGCGTAGATAGATGAATGAAAACATTATCAACTCCAAAAAGAAAGGAATCTGTAAGAGTGCAAACCACAATACCATATAGATGAGGAGAGCCTTTCAGTATTGAATAGAATATCAGATGAATTTATAGTGCGTTTTGAATGAGTGACTAAGGTAATTCATTTTGTCTTGTTCACTTCAAATTATGTCATCTTTTGTTTATAAAGATCACAGAAAATGATCTGTGAGGTATGAAATGTCTAGGATGATAAATATGAAATGGAAGGTTGTTTTAATAACTGCTATTTGGAAAATGCCTGGATGAATGATATCTTGTGTTGTGATTTAGTGATATACTTCAAGCCATTCAGTAGTCAGTTCAGCGGCAGAGTATGGATTTAACTGGATGGCGGGCCCATTGTAGTCCTAAATCAATCCATTAGGTAAATTAAACACAGTTCTTCTTAGACCACAATCAGCAGGGGGGTCAGCCCAAACACCACAGGAGTAGAAAGAAGATATACTGTATATGGATCTAAGGCATATCATTAAAAAAAATAAAAAAATCCTCCTAATAGTACATAACACCCATCACACACTTAAGCACCGTTTAAAGAATCATGGCTAACTGCACCTATCAGAAAACTTAGGCATCTTTAGAGAATCCTACTTAACAGTGCCTAAGGTCATCTCCATCCTTAAACAAGCATACTTTGACCTTAGGCACCATTGAGTGCCTTGCTGTAGACGCAATTACGACACCTACCCTAGTAGGCGCTTCCTGTTGCCTACTGTTAATAAACGAGCTTTTAATTGGTCTTTAATGTCAAGGTCAGTTACCACGCCAATTGGAGCTACTAAGTTAGGCAGCAGTATGGCACCTACTGCCATCTAACTTTCAGCCCCATTTACAGAATCAGGCCCAAAAGGTGTATGAGGATCAAATGGACATGTATATCCTGAATAATGTAATAAATGATAATTTTTATACATACAAAGCTGTTTTCCATATAAATGTCTTATGAAATTAACCCACAAACTGCTACCATTTAAGAACTAATATTAGTGCAGAATATAAATGGTAGCATCAGTTTGCTTCAGTTAAGTTTTTCTGTATCTTGTTATTGCCGCATTTGGTGAAAGGAAATGAATGAGCTATTGCTTAGAATTATGGAATGATAGAATAACTTTCGCAAAACTTTGAACTTCACAATTGCAATGAGTCATATCCCTGGGAGGGAAAAAAAAGGTATACATACAGTGGCGTAGCAAGGGTTGATGATGCCCCTCCTCTGCCCTCTTCTCTACCCCCCGCCTTCCCAATCCCCCCTGCTGAATGCACACCCCCTTTCCCTTCCCCATACCTTTTAATTTTCCAGGTGAGAGCAACAGCAAGAACTTACTGCCCGCTGACATCACTTCCTAGGCGTGGGGCCAGGAAGTGACATCAGAGAGAGGTGACACAGACAGGGGCAGCAAGTTCGTAATGCTGTTCATGCAGGAAAAATGAAAGAGGTATGAGGGAAGGGGCGCACTTGCATGGCCGGAGGGGGGGGGGATCGGGAAGGAGGGGGTAGAGAGGAGGATGGGTACCTGCACCCTTTACAAAGATCATGCCTAGGGTAGACCACCCCCCACAACCCTCTTACTACATCAGTGCATACATACATCATAAATGTAAAGGTGCAAAAAGGAATATAGCAAGATGGAAGGTTGTCTCTCTTATGTAGTTCCTGGTTGTAATACAGTCCATGCCTACTCTTCAAGAAACAGAGGAAGAAGCAGCAAGCTACCAAGAGTGGAATGACAGGCAGTATCAAGTAGGAGAACCTCTGGGCAAATGCTATGTTCTGAGAAGGGTCACTACACTTCATATTGATCAAAGATTAATTATTATGGATTTATGATGTAACCTGTCACTGTTACAAACACGATGTTTTCTAAGGCAACTAGAATTTATCTCTTATTTCTATGTAAGAGGAGGAGTCAGATAAGTCAAAAGCCCTGCAGGTCAAGCACATAATCTCTCACAATGATGGAGCAATTTCTTATGTAACTGAATACAGCATTAATGGACTGACTAACATGCAAATTCTGAATTCAAGCAATGATGAAGTAACCTCGATGCATGCTACACAGAAAGCAATTTACATTTTAAGCAGCTTTGTAAATTATTTCCTGAAGCTTTTCTGATACTTCATTAATTGTTCTGGATTAAAGCTGAAATGCTTCTGTTTTATACAAATGGTATTTTGGCAGTAATGTGATCAGCTAAGCACGTTTCACTGGGGTAAAATAACACTCCACAATCCAGTTATAAAGACTCCTTTCACAGATCTGGTTTTCAAGGTACAAGGGGGTGCCAATTTGCTGAAATAGAATTCTATGTTTTGACATTGTTTCAGGTCATTGATTGATCCATATCTACATCATTCTCTTCTTGACTGGCTTGAGAACTTTTCAGCACACCCCTTGTATGACAAGTACTACTACTAATAAGTTTTATATTACATAGAAAACATAGAAGATGACGGCAGAAAAAGGCTACAGCCCATCAAGTCTGCCCACTCTGCTTACCCACCCCCTGTCTATGCCCTAATGACCCAATTTTCTTATCTTGACCCTCGTAGGGATCCCACATGGGTATCCCATTTATTCTTAAAGTCTGGCACGCTGTCTGCCTCGATCACCTGCACTGGAAACTTGTTCCAATGATCAACCACTCTCTCTGTGAAGAAATACTTTCTGGTGTCGCCATGAAATTTTCTGCCCTTGAGTTTGAGCGGGTGCCCTCTTGTGGCCGAGGGTCCCTTGAGAAAGAAAATATCATCTTCCACTTCGACATGTCCCGTGAGGTACTTAAATGTTTCGATCATGTTTCCCCTCTCCCTATGTTCCTCGAGAGTCTAGAGCTGCAATTTGTTCAGTCTCTCTTCATACGAGAGACCCTTGAGCCCCGAGATCATTCTGGTGGCCTTCCGCTGAACCGATTCAATTCTGCGCACATCTTTACTGTAATGTGGCCTCCAGAATTGCACACAGTACTCCAGATGAGGTCTCACCATGGCCCTGTACAACAGCATTATGACTTCAGGCTTTCGGCTGACGAAACTTCTATTGATACAACCCAATATCTGCCTTGCCTTAGATGAAGCCTTCTCCACTTGATTGGCAGTTTTCATGTCTGCACTGATGATTACTCCTAAATCTCGTTCTGCTGAAGTCCTAGTTAAAGTTTCTCCGTTCAAGAAGTACGTCCTGCATGGATTTCCACTTCCGAGGTGCATGACCTTACATTTCTTAGCATTGAAGCCTAGCTGCCAGGTTGAGGACCAACTTTCCAATGTAAGCAGGTCCTGCGCCATATAATTCTGTAAATTGCATTCACTTACTATATTACATAGTTTGGCGTCATCGGCGAATAGTGTTATTTTACCTTGAAGCCCTTGAGTCAGATCCCCTATGAATATGTTGAAAAGGAGTGGACCCAGGACCGAGCCCTGCGGCACTCCACTGGTCACCTCCGATGTTTTAGAGAGGGTACCATTAACCCCCACTCTCTGAAGTCTGCCACTCAGCCAATCATTGACCCATGCAGTTAGTGTCTCTCCTAACCCCATCGATTCCATCTTGCTTAGCAGCCTGCGGTGTGGGACACTGTCAAAAGCTTTACTGAAGTCCAGGTGCACGACGTCCAAAGACTCTCCCAAGTCCAACTTTCTTGTTACCCAGTCAAAGAAGCTGATGAGATTGGATTGGCAGGACCTACCCTTGGTGAATCCATGCTGACTGGGATCCCGAAGATTCCCTTCATTCAAGATCGTGTCCAATTTGCTTTTAATTAGTGTTTCCATGAGTTTGCACACTATTGATGTGAGACTCACCGGTCTATAATTCGCAGCCTCTGCCCTGCAACCCTTTTTATGCAGAGGAACGACATTAGCTAATTTCCAGTCCAGGGGAACTTTCCCCTTACTTAGGGAGAGATTGAATAGCTCAGCCAACGGTTTCGCCAGGACATCGCTCAATTCTCTGAGCACTCTTGGGAGCAAATTGTCTGGTCCCATGGCTTTGTTCACCTTGAGTCTTGCCAGTTCACTGTAAACTTCACCTGGTGTGAACTCAAAATTCTGAAACGGGTCTTCTGTGCTTTGTGTTGCCTTCAACTGCGGACCGTGTCCCGGTGCCTCACAGGTGAAGACTGAGCAGAAGTATTCATTCAGTAGTTCGGCTTTATCGGAATCTGCTTCCACGTAACTTCCGTCCGGTTTTCTAAGGCGTACTATCCCGCCTGTGTTCCTTTTTCTGTCACTAATATACCTGAAGAAGGATTTGTCCCCCTTTTTAATGTTTTTGCCAGAATTTCTTCCACTCGAAGTTTTGCCTCCCTAACTGCCATTTTGACTGCTGTAGACCTGGTCCTATATTCTACCTTTGCCTCTCTTTTCTCCGTGCGCTTGTAGGAGAGAAATGCTTTTTTCTTCTCCTTAATGAGGTGCGAGATCTCCACAGTGAACCATTGGGGTTTATTGTTTCTTTGTCGTTTATTTACTGATTTTATGAAGCGGCTAGTTGATTCATGTATGGTTGATTTTAGTGTTAACCACTTAGCTTCTACATCATCGGTCTCCGCTTGGTCCTGCAGTGTCCGATGGATGAAATCTCCCATGCGTGCGAAGTCTGTGCCCCAGAATTTGAATACCTTTGTTTTCGTGTTTGATCTAGGGAAGCCTTTCCTAAGGTTGAACCATACTATATTGTGGTCGCTGGAGGCTAGCGTATCTCCTACTGAGACCTCTGAGACACTTTCCCCGTTGGTGAGTACCAGGTTGAGGATCGCCTGGGCCCTAGTGGGCTCCGTTACCATTTATTTGAGATATGCTCCCTTTATGGAGGTTAAGAGCCTCCTGCTACCGCTGTTTGTCGCCGAAAATGAGTTCCAGTCTGCATCAGGCATATTGAAGTCCCCTAGCAGTACAGCTTCTCCTCGTAGAGTGATATTCTCTATGTCTTCAATTAATTCTGCGTCCATGTCTTCCAGTTGTCTTGGGGGTCTGTATACCACACCTAGATACAGGCATTTTTCTCTGCCTCTTGCCAGGTTTACCCAGAGGGACTCCCCGGTGTACTTGATATCTGTGATCCTGGTGGTTTTGATGTCCTCTTTAATGTATAGAGCTACCCCCCCCCCCTCCTAACCTGCCCTCTCTGTCCTGACGAAGTAGATTGTAGCCCGGTATAGCCATATCCCACCCATGTGAGTCCGTGAACCAAGTTTCAGATATTGCCACCACATCTAGGTCGGCATTCCTTATTTCAGCCTCCAATTCTAGAATTTTGTTCCCTAAACTGTGTGTATTGACATACATGGCCCTCCATATCTTGTGTTTGCTAAGTCCCTGTGAGGCGTTTCCTACCCGAGTCGGTTTGACTCCTAAAGAACTGTTTGCAATGTGGGTACTTACCTTGGACATGGAAGCGGAGTTTCGACTCACCTCATCAGGATACTTCCTTTCTGCACTAATATGTGAATGGGTACCCTCCCCCGACTTACCTAGTTTAAAGCCCTGTGAAGCAGGAGGGCTGGTCGGTGTCTGAAGACGTTCTTACCCCTACTGGTCAAATGGAGTCTGTCTGGTCCCTAAAGTCCTTGTAGCGCTTCCCCATGGTTTAGGAATCCGAAGTTCATATCCCGGCACCATCCCTGTAGCCACTCGTTCGTCCTCAGGATACGTTCATCTCTGGCTCTTCCCTTGCCTCTAACTGGGAGGATCGATGAGAAAACCACCTGCGCTCCTGTCCGCTTCAGCCTCTCACCCAGTGCTCCAAAGTCTCTGGTGATGGTCTCCGGTGTGTTCCTGGCAGTGTCATTGGTTCCTATGTGGACAAGAAGCATAGGAAAGTGGTCTATCCAGACTGGCGGTGACATCTCGGATCCTGGCTACAGGCAGACAGCAGACCTCCCTAGATTGCATATCCGATCTGCAAATTGGTTTCTCGGTGCCTCTCAGCATGGAATCCCCGATGACTATTACTCTGCGTTTCTTTGGGGGGAGCCGGTCAGTTGTCCCTAGAGATGGAGCTGTGTGTTGGGCTTGCTCCTGTTCCTGCTCCTGTTCCTCATCGGCAGTTCCTTCCTGAAGAATCTGGAATCTGTTCCGCAGGGTGAGTTGAGGGGTTGATGTATAGCTGCCCTGTTTGTAAGAAGAAGGAGAAGATGAAGAGATTGAAAAAGGGGAGGGGGGGTGTCTCCTATGTTTGCCAGTGGAGGAGGTC
This sequence comes from Geotrypetes seraphini, assembly GCF_902459505.1. NCBI lineage: Eukaryota > Metazoa > Chordata > Amphibia > Gymnophiona > Dermophiidae > Geotrypetes > Geotrypetes seraphini. Next base: position 327,280,059 of record NC_047084.1, on the reverse strand, counting down.
ACCAGCTGCCAGGAGTCAGTGCCGCTAGCCATTTCCTGTATCCCAATTGTTGGTTTTAAAGCTGATGATTTGGGCATCTCGAGGATGGACTTGTCATGGGCCTGCTCGATGATTTGGGATAGCTAGACATATGTAGCACTGTACATTAAACATGTAAGAGACAATATCTGCTTGACAGAGTTTATAATCTAATGAAAATAGACAAGGAATTAGGGAATTGCTTACAGTATAAATGATTAAAACAGACGTACGAGGAGGTGCTAAAAAGTTCTCAGCCCAACCAAGAAGAGAATGATGTGGTTATGGTTCAATCAATGATCTGAAACAATGCCAAAAGAAAGAATTTTGCTTCTGCAAATTGGTACTTAACAAAATAAGATAACGCTCATTTCAGCTACAGTGGCAAAATAATGCTCAGAATTTAGGAAGCTGGTTGGTTGGGATCAGAACTTTTCAGCATAAGAACATAAGAATTGCCGCTGCTGGGTCAGACCAGTGGTCCATTCTGCCCAGTAGTCCGCTCACGCGGTGGCCCTCAGGTCAAAGACCAGTACTCTAAATGAGTCCAGCCTCACCTGCGTATATTCCAGTTTTGCAAGAACTTGTCCAACTTTGTTTTGAAACTCTGTTTTCCCCTATAACAGATTCCGGAAGAGCATTCCAGTTTTCCACCACTCTCTGGGTGAAGAAGAATTTCCTTATGTTTGTACGGAATCTATCCCCTTTCAACTTTAGAGAATGCCCACTGACTGAAAACCCTATGAAAATCGTATATGCTGGAATGCAGGAAGTTCTGAACCTGGAATGTTAAGAACATAAGAAGTTGCCTCCGCTGAGGCAGACCAGAGGTCCATCTCGCCCAGCGGTCCGCTCCCGCGGCGGCCCATCAGGCCCATTGCCTGAGCAGTGGTCCCAGACTATCCCTAAACCTACCTCTACTCCTATCTGTACCCCTCAATTCCTTTATCCTCTAGGAACCTATCCTAGGGAAAGACAAGTTGGGAAAATGTAAGCATATGATCAAGACAACTGTTCTACAAAAAAAATTCCTTTGGGGTTCATCTTGCTGTACACTGCCTTGGGTGAAATTCTTCAAAAGGACAGTAAAGAAATCCTAATAACTAATTAAAATGTGCTGTTATCATAGAATTACCACATATTTTATTACCGTAAATTATTAAAGAAACCGAATACCACAGATATCAAAAGGACAGAGCCACTCCTTAGTGGTCTTTTATGATAAAGGCAAATGTCCCTAATTCCAGGATTGTGTTTCTAATTCTGAAGAATGAAGATGGGGAGTTTATGTATATAAAGAACAAGAACATAAGAATTGCCGCTGCTGGGTCAAACTAGTGGTTCATCGTGCCCAGCACTCGGCTCATGCGGCGGCCCCCAGTTCAAAGACCAGTGCTCTAAATGAGTCCAGCCTCACCTACGTACGTTCCAGTTTAGCAGGAATTTGTCCAACTTTGTCTTGAATCCCTGGAGGGTGTTTTCCACTATAACCGGAACCGGAAGAGCGTTCCAGTTTTCTACCACTCTCTAGATGAAGAAGAACTTCCTTATGTTTATACGGAATCTATCCCCTTTCAACTTTAGAGAGTGCCCTCTCATTCTCCCTACCTTGGAAAGGGTGAACAGTCTGTCTTTATCTACTAAGTCTATTCCCTTCAGTATTTTGAACATTTTGATCAAGTCCCCTCTCAGTCTCCTCTTTTCAAGGGAGAAGAGGCCCAGTTTCTTCAATCTCTCACTGTACGGCAACTCCTCCAGCCCCTTAACCATTTTATTCACTCTTCTCTGGACCCATCATAGGCACTTTATAACTGAGTAGGAGTTAGGCATTAAAAACAGCCTAGATTTGAATTCAGCCAGAGAGAGACTATAACCTGGTTCTCAAATGCAGTATATTCTAACACATCATTCATCCTGATTATCAGAACGTTTTGGAGAAAAAGACCAGGATTAGATCTGCAGGACTAAAATATGAGGTGGTGATGAAAAGTTCTGAGCCCAACCAACCAACTTCTTAAATTCTGAGCGTTATTTTGCCACTGTAGCTGAAAAGATCGTTATCTTATTTCGTTAAGTGCCAATTTGCAGAAACAAAATTCTGTTTTCACATTGTTTCATACCACTGATTGAACCATATCCATGTCATTCTATTCTTGATTGGGCTGAGAAATTTTTAGCACGCCCCCCTCCTCCCCTCCAGTAAACTGGTAGCAAAGCTACAGTATTTTGTTTTTCATTCAATTTTCTATATCACCATACTGGACATTCTGGAAAATACTGAGCACATTGGAAAATCTGGATCATCTTCTTTCTTTCCCCTAGCATATGAATATTTGATCTTGTATCTTGACCTGTCATTCACAGTCAAAATGTTGATGCTTTCCTAAAAAGGAATCAGTTTCCCTATCCAGTTTCTGTTCTTTGGGAAAGAGCTAATCAAATGCAGGAAACCTGTGGCCAAATATCCATGAAAAGCATGATCTTCCTCACCAAAGGTAATATGAACCAGCTGCACAAATGATATTATCTCTTGGCGTGACTATTTTTGTGCTGGTTCATTAGAGAGAGTTGGTATAATTCAAAACTTAACTCTTTTCCTCTTTAGATTAAGACATCCACCCCAGATGTCTTTGCCGTTAATGGAATCCTCCTTCAGATGTTAGACTGACGTAAGAGGTATCATTTTCTGAACATATAAATCATACAGATTCAACCAGAAGATAGGACTTGAAATTTTTGTTTTTCCCTCCCTGGATTACTAAATAAGACATTTTTGATGAATGGGTAAATATATTTAAGTGAAATAAGACATATACCACACAGAGAGGGCTAAAATAATAGGATAACTATGTGAAATGTCAAAAACAGCTATTTTATGAATATTTTATTTAAAATAAAAACTTTTCTTTGGGGGGAGGGATCATGTGATGTCCTGAAAATAGTAGCAATGTGCTCTTGAAGTTCCCTTAGCCGATTCTTTAACTTTGTCTACCGTAATCTGTTCCTCTTACTATGGAAGCATGTCTAAGAATATAATGAAACAGTCCCTTCCTGTCATTTATTTATTTATTTTGATTTCTATCCCGAAGCTCAGAACGGGTTACAAGTAGGCATTCACAGTCGTTTGAAAACAGACTAGTCATGACAACAAATAGGTTACAGTAGACAATAAGAAAGAAGATCAAGCAGTAAAACTGTAGTTGGCCAGTAAAAAGACATTGGCAGAGAGGTCAGGCACAGATGAGGTGGAGGCCTCAGTTGGAGATGCCTGGTTGAGCATGCTTTCTTCTTGACGCTCTGCAGATATGATTAAGGAGATTATGGAGGGACTGACAGAAAAAAATCTCAATACAGTTGGAGTCAAAGATGAGTGATGGTGTATAAAGCTGCATACCTAGTTTTCAATGTGCAGGAGAACATGGTATGCCTAGATTAGATAGAGGGCCTAATGAATAAGCATGAGGATTCAATCATGGCAACTACCCATAAATTAGATAAACTGAATGACAACCATTGATGACATTGAGAATCATATATGACACAACATTCTTGGAGAAAGTGGAAGGTAAAAATTCAAAGCCATGCTTTTTTTCTAAATGACTCCTCATGCTGCTAAATCTGCATGTGAAAAATGGTGTCCTAAAAATTGATTGAGCACACAAAGTCCTGATGCTGGTACTGACCAGCAGTGCATTGTCCTTTGCATTCATTCTCTAACTGCATAATTTTAATGACAGTGCGGGATCCTGGAGGCTTGGAGATCAGCCTGGAAACTTTATTTTCTAAGGACTAAAATATTTATTTTTTTCCTGGACATTTTGGTGACTTCCCAAAGAAGGCAGCATGGTTTTGTTAAGATTGAAAAGGAACTGGTATAGAGGGGGATTCAATATTCAATAAACCTGATGAGGTATCATAATGGCAAGTCAACTGTCACTGACTTAGTAAAAGCAGCTGAATAATAGCTAAAGTCACTAGATAGATTTGAGATGCCATCTGACTTTGTTTCCAGTTTTTCTTTTAGGATATTGGCAGGGCAGGATTAATTCTTCGAGGGCCCCTAGGCACACAAGTACACTGGGCCCCCTGGCCCTGCTCCACCAATGCCCCACCCATGTTCCGCCCCATTTATCTGTTTTCTTCTTTTCCACTTGTATTTTTTTTTTTAAATTCAAAACAAACAAAGATTAGCATACCAGTACACAGTTTTTCTTCTATGCAACCCCCAAACATCTATGAACAAATCCCCCTTCCTTCCCTTCCCACCTACTTACCCAGGAATTTAACTCTGAACCCTTTCTAAGCATATATAAAAGTGTTCAAATATTTGTAAAGCAGTAATACTATCCGAAATATAAGTCTATATTAATAACCAAGTTTACAACGCCTCTCAACTGCCTCACTCTACATCAACCAACTGTAACCCATATGTATGTATAAACAACCAAATCTGTAACTCCTCTAGTATGTTCCACTCCATGCATGTTAATTTGCAACAAAACAACAAGGCAAGCAGTCCACCAAAGAATCCAACGTGAAACAAAAGAAGATTGGCAAAAAATAAGGAGATTCAAATCAGGTTAATTAAAGGTGCTCCCAAGAACCATGCCTGATGCATTTCGCCAAACAAGGCTAGTCAACCCTAACAAAAAAACCATGTCTTTCATACAAACAGAACACAGAAAACACCTTCGCCTAGTATGGAATAAGTAATCACAAACTAACCTCTCCCCCCTTTTACAAAACTGTTGTATGTTTTTTAGCCACAGCCAGTGCTAACAAAATGCTCTACAGTTTTGTAAAAGGGGGGATAAAATAGAAATACGTAGAGAAAGGTTAAATAAAACCACCAAGACGCTGGACTCTGCATACAAAGCAACACCACAGAAACAGGAATGCATGTCCCTAAAGCAAAAAAATAAATAAATAGAAATTTTTTTTTAACCTTTGTCTTGTCTGGTTTAGCTCTCCTCATCTTCTTGTCATTCTCTTCCTTTTATCTTCTGTCCTTCTGTGCCACTTCCAGAAACTGTATGCCTCCCCCCATCCATCTTTCCCTTCAGTGGTGTACCAAGGGGGGGGTCCGCCCCAGGTGCAGCCTTAGGGGGGGGGGTGCACAGCCGGACAGGTCTGGAAAATTCCTGGGCTGCTACGGCACTCAGCGGCATCGGCGCCCCCCCTGCCCCGCGACAGCACTCAAGTTTGGCCTCCTTCTCCCGGCATCAGCAGAACTTCAGATCGGCAACAGGTGCTCAGTCAAAAGCTTCCCCTGACTCAGCTTCCTGTTTCCGCCAGTGCCGTTGTAGAGGGGGGGGGGGCGCCGATGCCGCTCAGTGCCATCGCGGGGGGGGGAGGGGCTTGCCGATCTTGTTGCCAAAATCAGAAAGGTGAGGAAGAAAGATGGGCCTGTGGTGGATGGAGAGATTGAGAGAAGGGGACAGATGATGGAAGTGGGGAGAGAGAAGAGGGCAGATGATGGAAGTGGGGGAAAGAGAGAAGGGGAAGATGATGAAAGGGGGGGAAAGAGAGAGAAGGGGCAGATGATGGAAGTGGGGAGAAGGGGCAGATGATGGAAATGGGGAGAGAGAAGTGGGCAGATGATGGAAGGAGGGGGGAAGAGAGAGAAGGGGTATATGATGGAAGTGGAGAGAAGGGGAGATAGAAGAGGGCAAATGATGGAAGTGGGGGGAAAGAGAGAGAAGAGGCAGATGATGGAAGTGGGGAGAAGGGGTAAATGATGGAAGTGGGGAGAGAGAAGAGGGCAGATGATGGATGTGGGGGAAAGAGAGAAGGGGCAGATGATGGAAGTGGAGAGAAGGGGAGAGAGAAGAGGGCATAGGATGGAAAGAGGGATAAATAAAAGGAGGGCACATGATGGGGAAAAGGATTGAGTTAGGGAAATACTGGAGGGGGTGAGGGAAAGAGGTGGCGAGCTGTAGGTAGACAGTAAAAAAGGAAATTGATGAGGGTAGTAAGAACGTAATCTAGATGGATGCAAAAAATAAATTGAAAAGGAAAATGAGGGAAGAAAGAGATTGCAGAAGAGAGGGTTGAAGAGGGAAGGAGAGGAGAGAGATGCCAGCCCAATGGGGTGAAAGGAGAGATTGAAGGGGGAGGCATACAGTTTCTGGAAGGGGCATAGAAGGAGAGAAGATGCCATATAGGGGCAGAGAGATGGCAGACAGTGGATGGAAGGAAGGGAGTAAGAAGAAGATGAGGAAAGCAGAAACCAGGTAGAACAAAAATTTTCTATTTATTTGTTGCTTTAGGAGACATGTGTCACTGTTTCTGTGGTGTTGCATTTTATGCAGAGTCCAGCTTCTTGCTGGTTCAATTTAACCTTTGTCTATGTATTTCTATTTTATCCCCCCTTTTACAAAACTGTGGAGTGTTTTTTAGCGCCAGCCATGGTGGTAGCAGCTCTGACGCTCAGAATTCTGAGCGTCAGAGCTGTTACCACCGTGGCTAAAATCCACACTACAGTTTTGTAAAAGGGGGAGGGGTTAGTTTGTGATGACATATTCCATACTAGGCGAAGGTATTTTCTATGTTCTGTGTATTCGAAAGACATGGTTTTCTGTTAGGATTGACGGTGTAGGATTGATCTGTACTAGTCTGGCTTGTGTAGTTGTACAATGGGTGTATTGATGTTGTACTGCTCACTGCATATGTAAGATGTTGCCTTTTCCTAGGTACTCATGTGTGACGTGTGGCTTGTTACCAGGGCCGGATTTTCCTATAGGCTAACTAGGCTTCAGCCTAGGGCCTCAAGATCCGTGTCACATTTTTTATAAAGGTTAGTACCAAAACAACATGTTTCATTTAACATATTGATATATATCACAGTAATGATGTATTTTATTATCTCTCATGTAATTTACAAACTTAAAAATGGGAGGTGAAAGGGCCTCATAAGTGGAATAGCCTAGGGCCTCTTTTCATTTAAATCCGGCCCTGCTTGTTACTAAAAATCATGTTTTTCATACAGTTGGAGGGGGGTGCCAAAAAAATGATGGGCCCCTGGTGTCACATATGCTAGGTACACCACTGTTTCCCTTCACTCCCATTGGTCTGGAATCCATCTTCTTCCATTCCCTCCTCCAATGGTCTGGTATCTCTCTCCTCTCCTCTTCTTTCCTTCCCTCTCCCACACCCACGCACCTATGGTCTGGAATTTCACTCTCTCCTCCCCCTTCTCCCCACTTCCATCAGCATCAGCCCCCTTTTTTTCCCTCCCAGCACTTCAGCTATGAACACAAAACAGAAATATTTATTAAGCAATTCAGCCTTATCTTTGTCAGTTTCTGCATTTTCCTCCCCTTACACCTATGAGTCTCACAATGACACTTTAGCACTTCTTCCTATACTAATATATCTAAAAAAAAAATGTCTTGTCCCCTGTTTTACAGTGTTGGCTATTTTTATCTTTGCTGTCCTATTTACTCAACCAGCTTTTCTTAATTTTTCCAGATATTTTAGCCTTGCCTTCCTCTTTCTGTAATCTTTTGCAGTTTATGAAAGCTAACCTCTTTTGTCTTATCTTTTCAGCTATTAATTTTGAGAACCAAAGAGGCCTTCTTTTCTTCTTGCTTTTATTTACTTTACTTTCAAAATGGTATGTTGCCCTTACAATAGTTCCTCTCAGTTTTGTCCATTGCTTTCCTACGTCTTCCAGTTGTTCCCATCCAGACAACTGTCCTTGACATAATTCCCCATCCGAACAAAGTTAGTTTTTTTTTTTAAAGTCTAGAATCTTTACTTTTGAATGAGCCCTCTCTACAACTGTGCCAATATTAAATCACACCATGTGGTGATAACTGGATGCCGGATGCTGCAGAATCTTAAAGTGGCTCAAATCACACACCAGTGTATCACATCAGGTGCACCTGATTAGAACATTGTTACTCAGCATTTTGAAGTTTGCCTTACTTAAACCTCAGACATTTAGGCCCTCTTTTACAAAGGTGCGCTAAGCATTTTAGCACGCATCTAAGCGTGCGCTTAATGTGCGCTAAATCAACGCATGCGCTAACTGCTAACACATCCATAGGATAACATGCACTTGTTAGCGTGTGTTTAGCACATGCTAATATTTAGCGCACGCTAAAAAGTATAGCACACCTTTGTAAAAGAGGGGGTTAGTTTGGTGTGCTTTGACTGCTGTGGTGAGAGTGAACACCATGGTCTTAAGAAAGGCCTTAAGAAAGAAGATTGCAGAAGCTTATAAGTCTGGTAAGGGATTAAAAAAGATCGCGAAAGAATTTGACATTAGCCATTCCACGATCTGAAAAATAGTGTACAAGTAGAGGACTTTCCAAATAACTGCCAACTTGCCCAGGTCTGGCCATCCACGCAAGTTGACCCTCAGAGCAGACCGCAAGATGCTAAAAGAAGTCTCCAAAGCCCCTAAAATGTCATCACGGGACCTACAGCAGGCTCTTGCTACTGATGTGAAAGTGCATGCCTCTACAATCAGAAAGAGATTGCACAAATTTAACTTGCATGGGAGGTGTGCAAGGAGGAAACCTTTGCTCTCTAAGAGAAGCATCAAGGCCAGACTGAAATTTGTCAAAGAGAACATAGACAAGCACCAGGACTAGAGAGTTGCCCGGGGACAGAAATCCCACCCGTCTCCACCCATCCCTGCCAAAATCCCAACCGTCCCCACCCGTCCCCATGAGGAATCCCCTCCATCCCCACCCGTCCCTATAAACTTCAGAAATAGTTATTACATTTAATTATGCTACTGAATTAAACGATCTGGTAGAGACCCATTTACAAATAAGCAAAGAGAGTTTATTAATTTGGAAATATTAATTGGGAAGAATACATACTTTGTAAATGGGTTTTTACCAGAGCCTCTAATGTAAATATAAAATATAAATACTCAGCTGATGAGAACCCCCAAGCTGTCAGCTGAGGACTTCCTTTGCAGTTAGCAGGGGGTTCCTTTTGCCAAGCTTGGCAGGCAGCAGTAGCGTCCCTGAGTCACAGATGCTGGCACCTCAGTGGCTCATGGATGTTGCCAGCGACTGCTGTGCTTGGTGGAGGGGAGTTCTGGCTGTCTCTAGAGGAGGTCTTCTGCTGGCGGTGCTTGGGGATCCCCACCAGTCACAGCAAGGGTCAGCAAGTACTTCAACACTGTAGAAATAAAACCAGAAATGCATTTCCTTTTCTTTTGAACACAATACAAAGATATCTGCTATATACATTTCCCAAAGCTAACATATGTTAGTCAATAAATTCCATTTTTTACCTTTGTTGTCTGGAGACTTATTTTTCCATAAAGTTGGTCCAAGTTTCTTTTTTCTGCTTTCCCATCTTCTGTAAATTCTTCTGTTGCTGTCCATTGATTCCTCCTACCATGGTGCAGCATTTATCCTTTTCTTATCTTTCGTGCCTGCCCACCAGCCCCATGCCCTACATTTCTCCTTCTATCACCCCTCTCCAGCACCATGCCACATCTCTCCCTCCATTCCCTTCACCACTATGTCCAACATTCCTCCCTCTTGCATCCATTTCAATCTGTCCCACTGTTCCCTTTCCACCACAATATTTCTCCCTCTCATCTGTACCTCACTCCCTCCCTATGATCAAAAATTCTCCTTTCTTCCATTCCCATGTATACAACCATCTCCCTCTCTCCCAAGTTCATGCCTTCTGTGTCCAAAAACACATTCCCTCCCCCACCTCAGCATCTCTTTCCCTCCCTTCCTTTCTTCCAAGTTCATGCCTTCTGTGTCCAAAAACGCACTCCCTCCCCCACCTCAGCATCTCTTTCCCTCCCTTCTTCCATCCTCTTTCCCAAGTTCATGCCTTGTGTCCAAAACACACTCCCTCCCCCACCTCAGCATCTCCTTCCCTTCCTTCTTCCATCCTCTTTCCCATTCATGCCTTGTGTCCAAAAACGCACTCCCTCCCCCCTTTTGTGTTTCGCGTTTGCCTCCCAGCCCTCATCTGCAAGCAAATTACCAGCCAAATGGAGCTCGAGCCATGAGGATCGTCTTCTATTTCCTGCCTGCACTGCCCCAGCACACATAGCCGACCAGAAGTCTTCCCCAATGTCAGCGCTGACGTCGGAGGGAGGGAGGGCGTACACCAAATATAGCATTCCAGGAAAAGAGCCTCATACTAACTGTGAAGCATGGAGGTGGAAGTGTCATGGTTTGGGGATGCTTTGCTGCAGCAGGATCTGGCCAACTCACCATCTTAGAATCTACCATGAATCCTACCGTGTGTCAGAGGATGCTTGAGGAACATGTGAGACCATCTGTATGAAAATTAAAGCTGAAGTGGAACTGGATCCTGCAACATGACAATGACCCAAAACATACCTGTAAATCTATCAAGGACTGGCTGAAAACTAAGAAATGGAGAGTCCTGGAGTGGCCAAGTCAAAGCCATGATCTTAATCCCATTGAGATGCTGTGGGATGATTTGAAACAGGCTGTACATACAAGAAACCCCTAAAACATCTCACAGCTGAAAGAATTTTGCATTGAGGAGTGGGCCAAACTTTCCTCAGACCAATGACAGAGACTGATAGATTGCTACAAGAAGCATCTCACTGCAGTTGTTTCAGCCTGAAAGGGTAACACTAGCTGTTAGGGTGTCCTAATTTATTTCTCAGTTAGAATACACATTTTTGTGGATATCTTTTGTTTCATGAGTAAATTAAGGAAAATTTTTGTTGTTAACCTGCAATTAAATCACTTTCTTTTCCAGAGATTAAAAAAAAAAAAAAGATTTGGCATCAATATGTGAACATTTCTTAAGAAAGAACTGAATATTTCATGGAGTGTCCTAATTTTTTCACACAACTGTATATGTATATATAATATAATGCCAAATATTATTTGGTATATTGCATGATATTTTTAGCGTTTGCTTCTCAGCAAACAACACATCTAATTAAATTCCAATGAAAACTCTCTGCTTATTATCCTAATTAGAATAATTAACTATAAATGAAGAGCTGTGCTAGTAGTGGGCTGGAATGAAAACTGAACCAGGCTCTGTTTTGCCTTCAAGAAGCTATCTGTTAATGCCGTATGCTGTGACAATTAAGTTTCTATCTCTGATAGAAAGCTTAAGGGCTCCTTTTACTAAGTTGTGTTAGCGTTTTTAGTGCACGCACAAGATTAGCGCGCTATAGCGCATGTTAGCCAAAAAGTACCGCCTGCTTAAAAGGATGCGGTAGCGGCTAGCGTGCGTGGCATTGTAGAGCGCGCTAAGCGCAAGCTAAAACCGCTAGCGTGCCTTTGTAAAAGGAGCCCTAAATTTAAAACTATGGGCAAAACTATGGAAACTAGATAATGAGTAAAGTTTGCAGATTTTTTTTTTATTATTATTCAATCTTTCTTTAGCACTCAACCTACACTTTTTTCTTTATCCCCTATCTTTAAATCAGCAAAGTACAGAGCAAAGTTTTCACTTGCCCAGAGAAATGTCCTCTTCTCTCAGACCTCAGAGAGTGTAAGTTACCAAGGACCTTTTATTCTCTCTATAGTTCTGATTCTAGGAGGACTGCTTCAAACAGACCTTTTGAAAGTTAATACAATAATCAGATTTCCCTACTAACCTTTGCAGCTATTCTACCTCCTCACAATATTTTAACTAACAACTAATTCAGGTCAGCTGCACTGCTAGCTCTCCTTCTGGAAAAAAAAACTGTAAATACATTTTTCTTTTAAGACAAAAGCTTTTTCCTGACTGATCATCAAGCAACAGAACAAAATAAAATTAATTAGTAATACTGCAACATTTACCTATCAGATATACTGAATACAGTGCTAATGAAAACTCAAATTAAAGTAAAATATAACAGAAAAATAGACACAAATGGAACAATATAACTCCTAATAATGGAAATTTAAAGCCCCTTTTACAAAGCTGCAGCTTTGTGAAAGGGGCCCATAATTAACTTGATTCCGGATCTTACCAAGGGTACTTATTTTAGAACTGTAAACCTTCCGAGCAACATTGACCGAGCCTCTAAAGAATTTCTGGAAATTTCACAACTTAATGGAATCCTTACTACCAAAGAAACAGGCTTTCAACTTATAATGAAATAATAAGCAATCATCAGCTTTGTTGAAGTGAGAAAGCATCATCTTTTGCATTTTGGAATTGCTCTCAAGAAAGCAATCATCCCATGACCCTCCCATTTCCGTACCTTCTTTTATAACTCACATGTAAAAATTTAGGCACAAATCTCCTATGCACCAATAATTACATGTTAAGATCACAACTATGAGTATTTCTGTTTTATATATGAAAAAAAAGCTTGTAGAATTACTTCCTCAAATCTTATTTGCAGAAGAATTGGGTGGTAATGCACTGAGCTTGGCATCTGTGCCGCTCTCTCCCAGAGCTGTTCCCTGTGATTATTCTGTCAGTGGTATTCTGTATCATTTGCCAGTCTGGGTCAGGCCTCTTTAACAAACTGAATTTCAGTAGTTCAAGTCACTACAACTTGCATTAAGATTTGGAGATTTTTGGATCTCAAGAAGGTTAAGAGCTACCAAACCAATTTAAGGTATGCAAACACTTTTCTGAAATCATTTTTACTTAGTTCTTCATAAGGAGAGCTGAGTTCAGGTTACCCTTAATATTTTGATGTTTGATTGCAACAGTCCTACTTAACATAAAAATGTATAGCTAGTCAAAACTTGATCAAAAGTGGTACTTATCTCACTTGACTTTGATCTAGTAGATCACTCTGTTAATTATAAGGTTGCAAGATTTTTGACACAGTCGTACAGTGGTTTCATTCCTATTTAGACAATAGACTATATGTAGTGCTGTGGCATGATATTCTATCACACTCAAGAAGAGTGTGACAGATGTGTGACATTTCACAGGGGTCGACACTGACCGAGAGGACGAGGCCTACATCGACGGAGCCGTCCAGGAGCTGTCCCAAATCACCGAGCAGGCCCATGACAAGTCCATCCTCGAGACACCCAAATCATCAGCTTTGAAACCAACAATTGGGATACAGGAAATGGCTAGCGGCACTGACTCCTGACAGCTGGTGACCTCCTCCATGGGCAAACATAGGAGATCCCCCCCCCCTTTTTCAATCTCTTCATCTTCTCCTTCTTCTTACAAACAGGGCAGCTATACATCAACCCCTCAACTTGCCCTGCGGAACAGATTCCAGATTCTTCAGGAAGGAACTGCCGATGAGGAACAGGAGCAGGCCCAACACACAGCTCCATCTCCAGGGACAACTGACCGGCTCCCCCCAAAGAAGCGCAGAGTAATAGTCATTGGGGATTCCATGCTGAGGGGCACCGAGGGATCAATTTGCAGATCGGATATGTAATCTAGGGAGGTCTGCTGTCTGCCTGGAGCCAGGATACGAGATGTCACCGCCAGTCTGGATATACTCACGCCCCGAGACCACTTTCCTATGCTTCTTGTCCACATAGGAACCAACGACACTGCCAGGAACACACCGGAGACCATCACCAAAGACTTTGGAGCACTGGGTGAGAGGCTGAAGGGGACAGGAGCGCAGGTGGTTTTCTCATCGATCCTCCCAGTTAGAGGCAAGGGAAGAGCCAGAGATGAATGTATCCTGAGGACGAACGAGTGGCTACAGGGATGGTGCCGGGATATGAACTTCGGATTCCTAAACCATGGGGAAGCGCTACAAGGACTTCAGGGACCAGACGGACTCCATCTGACCAGTAGGGGTAAGAACGTCTTCGGACACCGACTAGCCCGCCTGCTTCACAGGGCTTTAAACTAGGTAAGTCGGGAGAGGGTACCCATTCACATATTAGTGCAGAAAGGAATTATCCTGATGAGATGAGTCGAAACTCCGCTTCCATGTCCAAGGTAAGTACCCACATTGCAAACAGTTCTTTGGGAGTCACACCGACTCGGGTAGGATACGCCTCACAGGGACTTAGCAAACACAAGATATGGAGGGCCATGTATGTCAATGCACACAGTTTAGGTAACAAAATTCTAGAATTGGAGGCTGAAATAAGGAATGCCGACCTAGATGTGGTGGCAATATCTGAAACTTGGTTCACGGACTCACATGGGTGGGATATGGCTATACCGGGCTACAATCTACTTCATCAGGACAGAGAGGGCAGGTTAGGAGGGGGGTAGCTCTATACATTAAAGAGGACATCAAAACCACCAGGATCACAGATGTCAAGTACACCGGGGAGTCCCTCTGGGTAAACCTGGCAAGAGGCAGAGAAAAATGCCTGTATCTAGGTGTGGTATACAGACCCCCAAGACAACTGGAAGACATGGACGCAGAATTAATTGAAGACATAGAGAATATCACTCTACGAGGAGAAGCTGTACTGCTAGGGGACTTCAATATGCCTGATGAAGACTGGAACTCATTTTCAGCGACAACCAGCGGTAGCAGGAGGCTCTTAACCTCCATAAAGGGAGCACGTCTCAAACAAATGGTAACGGAGCCCACTAGGGCCCAGGCGATCCTCGACCTGGTACTCACCAACGGGGAAAGCGTCTCAGAGGTCTCAGTAGGAGATACGCTAGCCTCCAGCGACCACAACATAGTATGGTTCAACCTTAGGAAAGGCTTCCCTAGATCAAACACGAAAACAAAGGTACTCAATTTCCGGGGCACAGACTTCGCACGCATGGGAGATTTCGTCCATCAGACGCTGCAGGACCAAGCGGAGACCGATGATGTAGAAGCTAAGTGGTTAACACTGAAATCAACCATACATGAAGCAACTAGCCGCTTCATAAAATCAACGACAAAGAAACAATAAACCCCAATGGTTCACCGCGGAGATCTCGCACCTCATTAAGGAGAAGAAAAAAGCGTTTCTCTCCTACAAGCACATGGAGAAAAGAGAGGCAAAAGTAGAATATAGGACCAGGTCTACAGCGGTCAAAATGGCAGTTAGGGAGGCAAAACTTCGAGTGGAAGAAATTCTGGCAAAAACATTAAAAAGGGGGACAAATCCTTCTTCAGGTATATTAGTGACAGAAAAAGGAACACAGGCAGGATAGTACGCCTTAGAAGACCGGACGGAAGTTACGTGGAAGCAGATTCCGATAAAGCCGAACTACTGAATGAATACTTCTGCTCAGTCTTCACCTGTGAGGCACCGGGACACGGTCCGCAGTTGAAGGCAACACAAAGCACAGAAGATCCGTTTCAGAATTTTGAGTTCATACCAGGTGAAGTTTACAGTGAACTTGCAAGACTCAAGGTGAACAAAGCCATGGGACCAGACAATTTGCACCCAAGAGTGCTCAGAGAATTGAGCGATGTCCTGGCGAAACCGTTGGCTGAGCTATTCAATTTCTCCCTAAGTAAGGGGAAAGTTCCCCTGGACTGGAAATTAGCTAATGTCGTTCCTCTGCATAAAAAGGGTTGCAGGGCAGAGGCTGCAAATTATAGACCGGTGAGTCTCACATCAATAGTGTGCAAACTCATGGAAACACTAATTAAAAGCAAATTGGACACGATCTTGAATGAAGGGAATCTTCGGGATCCCAGTCAGCATGGATTCACCAAGGGTAGGTCCTGCCAATCCAATCTCATCAGCTTCTTTGACTGGGTAACAAGAAAGTTGGACTTGGGAGAGTCTTTGGACGTCGTGTACCTGGACTTCAGTAAAGCTTTTGACAGTGTCCCACACCGCAGGCTGCTAAGCAAGATGGAATCGATGGGGTTAGGAGAGACACTAACTGCATGGGTCAATGATTAGCTGAGTGGCAGACTTCAGAGGGTGGTGGTTAATGGTACCCTCTCTAAAACATCGGAGGTGACCAGTGGAGTGCCGCAGGGCTCGGTCCTGGGTCCACTCCTTTTCAACATATTCATAGGGGATCTGACTCAAGGGCTTCAAGGTAAAATAACACTATTCACCGATGACGCCAAACTATGTAATATAGTAAGTGAATGCAGTTTACAGAATTATATGGCGCAGGACCTGCTTACATTGGAAAGTTGGTCCTCAAACTAGGCTTCAATGCTAAGAAATGTAAGGTCATGCACCTCGGAAGCGGAAATCCATGCAGGACGTACTTCTTGAACGGAGAAACTTTAACTAGGACTTCAGCAGAACGAGATTTAGGAGTAATCATCAGTGCAGACATGAAAACTGCCAATCAAGTGGAGAAGGCTTCATCTAAGGCAAGGCAGATATTGGGTTGTATCAATAGAAGTTTCGTCAGCCGAAAGCCTGAAGTCATAATGCCGTTGTACAGGGCCATGGTGAGACCTCATCTGGAGTACTGTGTGCAATTCTGGAGGCCACATTACAGTAAAGATGTGCGCAGAATTGAATCGGTTCAACAGACGGCCACCAGGATGATCTCGGGGCTCAAGGGTCTCTCGTACGAAGAGAGACTGAACAAATTGCAGCTCTACACTCTTGAGGAACGTAGGGAGAGGGGAGACATGATCGAAACATTTAAGTACCTCACGGGACGTGTCGAAGTGGAAGATGATATTTTCTTTCTCAAGGGACCCTCGGCCACAAGAGGGCACCCGCTCAAACTCAGGGGCGGAAAATTTCATGGCGACACCAGAAAGTATTTCTTCACAGAGAGAGTGGTTGATCATTGGAACAAGCTTCCAGTGCAGGTGATCGAGGCAGACAGCGTGCCAGACTTTAAGAATAAATGGGATACCCATGTGGGATCCCTACGAGGGTCAAGATAAGGAAATTGGTTCATTAGGGCATAGACAGGGGGTGGGTAAGCAGAGTGGGCAGACTTGATGGGCTGTAGCCCTTTTCTGCCGTCATCTTCTATGTTTCTATGTTTCTATATTTCTATCTTTTTAAATATCTTTTTAGCACCTTTGACAGTTATTGCTCAAACATTTGAGCTAACCTCTTTTCTTTATTCAGATAATATACAATTGCTCATAGCTTTGGACCATAGAATCCTGAAGGTCAGGGTGTCAAAGTCCCTCCTTGAGGGCCGTAATCCAGTCGGGTTTTCAGGATTTCCCCAATGAATATACATGAGATCTATTAGCATACAATGAAAGCAGTGTTGGCTCTAGGTGCCTGGTTCAATCAAGCCTTAGGATTAGTGGGGATGGGCGGATCCGCTATGCCTACAGCCTGATTGGTCCAGGCTTCTAGAGCCTGGGCCAATCAGGCCTTAGAGGGGATGGGCCGAGAAGGGGTGGGCCTGCCTCATTTCAACGAGGTGGGCCTGGCGGCTGGACGGCAGCAAGATCCGGCCAGCCAACACTTTAGAGCAGGGGTGCCCAATAGGTCGATCGCGATCGACTGGTAGATCGCCAAGGCAAAGTGAGTTGATCGCGGAGCCCATCCTGGGCTCTGTGATAGACTCACTTTGCCTTGGTGATCTACCGGGCCGATCAGCCTTCCTCTCCCCGACATCAATTCTGCCGTCAGAGAGGAAGTTCGAGCCAGCCAATCGCTGCCTGGCTGGGCCGGAACTTCTTCTCCAACAGCAGAGGAAAACTGGTCGGCCTGACGCAGGGAAGCAGGGAGAGCTTGGGTCGGCAGTGGTGGCTTTGGGGTTTTGTTCCCTGATGGCGGCGGCGGCTTGGGGGCCTGTTCCCCAATGGCGGCGGCAGTGGCTTGGGGGAAGGGCAGGGAGAAAGAAAGAAAGGGGGCAGGCAGGGAGACAGAAGGAAAGAAGGGAAACAGAAAAAAAAAGGGGTATGAAGAGAGAAAAAAGAAAGGGAGGCAGGAAGAAAGAAAGGGCAGGGAGAGAGGAAGAAAAAGTTGGAGGAAAGAATAAGATCTGGAGGAGAGGAAACATACAGGCTGAAAGAAGGGAAGAAAGATTGGATGCACAGTCAGAAGAAGAAAGTGCAACCAGAGACTCATGAAATCACCAGACAGCAAAGGTAGGAAAAATGATTTTATTTTAAATTTAGTGATCAAAATGTGTCTGAATTTATATCTGCTGTCTATATTTTGCACTATGACCCCTTTTACTAAACTGCAATAGCTTTTTTTAGTCCAGGGACTGAGAGCAGCGCTGGGCATTCAGCGCAGCTCCCTGCACTAAAAACTGCTATTGTGGTTTAGTAAAAAGGGAGGGGTATATTTGTCTATTTTTGTATGGTTGTTACTGAGGTGACAGTGCATAGAGTCATCTGCTTTGACCTCTTTGAAAAAACCCCAGAATAGGAATGATAATTAATATTTTCTCTGCGTACAGTGTGCTTTATGTTTTTTTAAAATTTTATTGTTAATAGATCATTTTGACTTGGTCATTTTAAAAGTAGCTCGCAAGCCCAAAAAGTGTGGGCACCCCTGCTTTAGAGGTTAGTTGGGTGGGAGGTTAGGGGGGTAGTAGCATGGGGGGGTTGTTAGTGTGAGGGTGTCTGGAGGGGGTGCAACTTTCCGGCAGGAGAGGTTGGGCACCCTCCTGCCGTCGATCGAGAGTTTCGGGGGGCGTTCCGGCAGGAGGGGTTGGTACCCTCCTGCCAGCGATTGGGAGTGTCGGGGGCAGCCTTCTGGCAGGAGGGGTTCCGCACCCTCCTGACGATGATCAGACAGGCAGCCGCTATACTTATTGCGGCAGGGAGATCCCTTGCAGCAATAAGTGTAGCGACCGCGTCTACTCTAACTCGATTCTCTAACTGGTGTCTGTAACATGGATGCCGATTACAGAATCGGGGTTAGTGTAGGCCCGATTCTGTATAGGACACCCCTCCCGTGGAGGGGTGTCTTATACAGAATCAGGGCCTCAGGGTCAATCTTTAAACTTACTATTTTGAAAAATATATGATCACTGACCCTATAATTCCTGTTAAAGGCTGGGTCTGGGCCTGGAACATGAGCAGATTGCAGTCTGTAATATATATATATATTTTTTAAGTTTTAACAAATAATTATGAAATTTCTATTTCTTTTTATCATATGCTTTTATCTTTTTTATTCTATACTACTATGAAATCTATTCTACCATAATTATAATGTTCTAAACCTCCCAGATGGCTTACTTATGGGGATATAATAAATTTTAATAAACTTGAAAACTTGGAAAGTAATGTTGTTGCAAATTAATGATGGAAAATTCAATCCTAGGATTCCTATGTTTCCCAAGGTTCCAGGGTATATTTTGAACAGGATAGGAGAGAGAAATATACACAGAACATTACATTTACCTCTTATATTCTGCTAATACCAATTAGTCAAAATGGATTAAATTAAAAGAGACTGAAACAGTAACCCAGGAAAGATGCCCACTCCCTTCTGCTACCAAGCAATGCCCCCCCATGCTCCTCCCCATGGCTGCATGAAAGATGCCCACACCCTCCCTCTCCTATTGCCTTGGGGAGGGGGGGTTAGAGAGTTGTTTGATGGCAGCAAAAACTTCTTACAGGTCTGAGCTGTCAAGTCTTATTTTCCTGTTAGTGCCTGAGCCAACAGCTCAGGCACTGATCAGAAAGAACGTCAATGACAGCTCAGACCTGTCAGCAAATTTTGTCTGCAAATGTGGCACAGCAAGGTTAGAGAATCACTCGGCGATTATAGAGAATCATTCAGAGTGCTTATTTTTATATTAATGACCTTGTTGTACTACATTTGCATGCAGTATTGGAGACTGCTAGAAAATTTAGAAAAGACCATGGTAGGCCATTTTAATAATCAGCCACTATAAACATGTACGCTAAACTGGGTGGAACCATTTTATCAAGCAGGTTAAAGGCAGATTTTAGTTTTGAGAATCTGCCCTTAAGGCTGGTACTGGGCAGCCTTTTATGGTCTGTGTCCTGTATATGGCAATTCAGTTTAGGATAAGAACATAAGTACATAAGCATCGTCTCTGCCGAGTCAGACTATAGGTCCATCGTGCTTAGCAGTCTGCACTCGCGGCGGCCCCCCAGGTCCGTGACCTGTAGTGATCCTTTACTTAAGACATTTTATTTTTTATAGTACCCCTCAATCCCCTTTTCCTTCAAGAACATGTCCAACCCCTTTTTGAAACCCAAAATCGTGCTCTGCTTTACCACCTCCTCCAGAAGCGCATTCCAGGTATCCATCACCCTCTGAGTGAAGAAGAACTTCCTAGCATTTGTTCTGAATCTGTCTCCCTTCAATTTTCTTGCGTGCCCTCTTGTTTTTGTTTCCCCCACCAGTCTGAAGAATCTGCCCCTCTCTACCTTCTCTATACCTTTTATGATCTTGTAAGTTTCTATTATGTCCTCTCTAAGTCTTCGTTTTTCCAGGGAAAAGAGCCCCAGTTTCTCCAGCCTCTCAGCATATGAGAGGCCTTCCATGTCCCTTATCATCTTTGTTGCTCTTCTCTGGACCCTCTTGAGTGTCGCCATATCCTTCTTAATGTACGGCGACCAGTATTGAACGCAGTATTCCAGATGCGGGCGTACCATCGCCCGATATAGCGGCAGGATAACTTCTTTGGTTCTGGTAGTGATTCCTTTTTTAATAATTCCCAACATTCTGTTCGCCTTCTTGGAGGCCGCTGCGCATTGTGCTCCCTACTTCAATAATTGGTCCACTAAGACCCCCAAGTCCCTTTCTAGGTTGCTCCTCCCCAATACCATCAACCCCCATATTGTAGCTGAACATCGGGTTTCCTTTCCCTATGTGCAAGACTTTGCATTTCTCTACATTGAAGCACATTTGCCATTTATTTGCCCATTCACTCAGTTTGTTCAAGTCCCTTTGTAGTTCTTTACATTCTTCAACAGTTCTAACCCTACTGAAGAGTTTTGTGTTGTCCGCAAATATTATAACTTCGCACTTCGTCCCCATTTCTAGGTCATTAATGAATATATTGAACAGCAGTGGTCCCAGCACTGACCCCTGAGGGACACCGCTAGTGACTGCTTCCCAGTCAGAATAGTGTCCTTTTACTCCTACCCTCTGCTTCCTGTCCGCCAACCAATTACAGACCCATCTGTGCACTTCCCCTTCCACCCCATGGTTCCACAGTTTCCTTAGCAGGCGCTCATGGGGTACCTTGTCGAAGGCCTTTTGAAAGTCCAGATAGCTGAGGAGGGCTTCAACAGGAGCTTCAATCATTTGGAACATAGAAACAGTGCTGAGCAGACTTTGGTTTTAAGCTTGTATTTTTATTGTAAACCGTCTAGACTAGTGGTCTCAAATTCACGGCCCGCCAGGTACTATTTTAAAGCCCTTGGTATGTTTATCATAATCACAAAAAGTAAAATAAAACAATTTCTTGATCATATGTATCTTTAGCTATAAATTACAATATTATTATTAAGACTTAGCCAAAAGGAAATATTTATAAACTATAAAGAGTTTTACTTCA
Source organism: Geotrypetes seraphini (assembly GCF_902459505.1). Lineage (NCBI taxonomy): Eukaryota > Metazoa > Chordata > Amphibia > Gymnophiona > Dermophiidae > Geotrypetes > Geotrypetes seraphini. The sequence goes on along the minus strand of NC_047084.1, from coordinate 327,258,786 downwards.
TGCAAAATTGTCATTTCTTTAATTAATTTTTCTGAAGCCCTTCAAGTACCTACAAATCCAAAATGTGGCCCAGCATAGAGTTTGAGTTTGAGACCACTGGCCTAGACATAATGATACGAGGGATATCAAATATACAATGAACTTGAAACGTGCATAGCCTGGAATGAGCTTTAATGGCAAAACCAGTAGTTGGAAGTTATGAACAGTACTAGGCAGATTTCTATGGTCTATGGCTTAGAAATATCAAAGATAAAAGGCAATTTAATTTAATCATGCATTTATAATGCATGTAACTATTTGGCAGATTGGATGGACTGTTCATGTCTTTATCTGCCGTCATTTACTATGTTATTATGGTACCATGTTACTATATTTCACTACACTTCCCCCTCCCCATTCGCGGTTTCTGCACTCGTGATTTCGCATAATCGCAATTTTTTTCTGGGAATGGGGAAAATTTTTTTTAAAAAACATATTTTTTTACCTCCCTGCCGCCTTCCCGGCCTTACCTGGTGGTCTAGTGGGCTTTCAGGGCAGGAGCGATCTTCCTACGCTCCTGCCCCGTGCAGATCGCCATGAGGAAATGGCTGTAGGGAGTTCTCGTCGTAGTCTCGAGAGACTACGGGAACTCACAGCAGCCATTTTTATCCATTTTTAATTTCTGTGGAGTTGAAACGAACTGACCAGATGATTACTACAAGGATTAAATTAGGACTCGCCAGCACTCCCCCAGTGGTCACTGACCCCTGCCCACCCCCCAAATCAGAATGAAACAGTATAGCACACAGATGTCTTAGGTAGCCTGGTGAGTGGGTTAGTGAAGCATAGAAAGGAGGACCCAGGCCCTTAAGCCACTCTAACCACATTTATGGTGGAAAGTATAAGCCTACCAAGTTTAGCCAAATCCTACTATAATACTGCCTTACAGGGGCTATTGGGGTTGTAGACAAATCTTACTTTAATACTGCTGTTATAAGGGCTATAGGGGTTGTAGACAGATGGATATAGTGGGTTTTAGGGGAGTTTTGGAGGGCTCAGCATACATTAGAAGGGAGTTATGGTGAGATACACTTCTGGCATCCTTTATGTGAAGTTCATAGCAGTGCTCTCTAAGGTGATCCACTGTTCTACTGGCATATCTTTGTGGCCAATCCATTACAATTCTGGCTCCTTCCACATTCAAATGGCCTAGCTTAGGATGTTTTGAACTTTGGTGGTTTTGTGGTCGAAAATGGTAAATAAAGATGGATGTTCTAAGGTTGGATGTCCTGGTAGCCAAGACATCTAAGTAGGTGATTTAAAAAAAAAAAAAAAAAAATTGGACATTTTGTGGTGGTGTTGATTTTTGAAAATGGCCTTTTCTCTGCATCTGACTTTGGACATCTTGCGGGAAATGTTCAAAGTCAGACTTAGATGTCCTATCGAAAATTCCCCTCCAAATAGGCACAAAATAGAGGCAAAAATCTGCTTTAATGTCCACAACAAGAATCAAGAAGTAGATTAGTCCAAGTAGAAGAGATATGATTTATTATCACCAAAGACCCAACGTGGCAATGTTTTGCCCTCAGCTTGCATCAGGGACAAAAACTGCAGGGGGAATTTGATACACAACCCCTGCTAGTCAGCACTTCCAAACCACAGAGCAAATGAATATGTCTTCCTTCAGACTGCTGGCAAATCTTGCACTCAAGGGAGAGTTGCTAATAAATCATACGGTTTCTGCTTGGACTAATCTGCTTCTTGGTTTTTTATGACAACATGTCATGAATGCTGCTTTCTTTACAGACTGCCCCATAAAAAGGATGGGAAATTAGATATCTTCAGGAGTTTCACTTGACCCCTAACAAATTTGTTGCTATAGATGTGGCATGGGAGAAACTTTGTTCTAAATACCTCTGCAGAAAAAAAATATGGTATGGTGCCAAGATTGAATTAGAATCTTGATTAATATTTTTATAATAATTTATATAATACTTAGAAATTTTATGGAGGCTAATACATGGCCAAGAATCTGACAACTCATAATGCATTAGTTTTATTTAAAGTGCTTCTAAATATGCGATTGGGAAAAAATATGTGTTTTTAACCTTACACAGTTCTTCCTAGTTGTGCTTTCATTAAGATCAACCATCACTTTGTAAAGTTATCACCAGAAATGGATATGGATGTAGATATGGCTCATGTGTTTTATATACAATCAAAGCGGTTTACACACTATGGGTTCCTTTTGCAAAGGTGCGTTAGGGCCTTATCGCGCGGAATAGCGCATGCTAAAATGCTGCGTGTGCTGGCCTCTACCACCTCCTCTTGAACAGGCAGTGGTTTTTCGGGTACTGCGCTAATCCGGTGCGTGCAATACAAACGCTAGCGCACCTTTGTAAAAGGAGCCCTATATTCAGGTACTTTCTCTGCCCCTGGTAGGCTCGCAGTCTAAGTTTAGGAGACTGCAAATGGGATTAAAGGAATACAGCATAATTCTATAGCATGTGCTTACTTTCGTTGATAGAATACTAGTACTGTATAACCATATACAGTAGACTCTCAGTTAACTGGCACCCATGGGGATTGATAGATGCTAGATAAGTGTAGTTTCTGGTTGCTTGAGAGTTACTATTAAAAATAGACCTAACTAATACTATATCCTATACTATGCCATTCCATAAACTGTTCCAAACTACTAGACATGTGGTAGGCAAAGCGTGGGCATACTCAAGTGTGTAATGCCAAGTTTACACTTAAATTTCTGCCAGAAATGTATTTTATTTTTATTTAAAGTATTACAGTATTTCTTATATTTTTTTCTGGTTGCTTGAGAGTTCTGGTTAATAGAGTTCTGGTTAACAGAGAGTCTACTGTATATGTGAACATATGTACTTTGCAGGATCACTTTAGACCAGCCATAGAACTGATGTAACTGTGTGCACCTAAATGCTAGAGATACATGCATTTTTTATATTATTCTATAAGTTACACTTATGAGTTCTGACCAAACCTTGTGTGTACACCTACCTACAAAATATGTACTGTGCAAGATAAACACATATTTACAGAATAGTGCTTAGGAAGACTTTTGGCATTTACGTGCATATGTACAATTTTTTGTAGATCAAAGGTCCCTTTTTATTTGATATTCAATTTAAAAAAAAACTACCTCACTACAGAAAACTCATTTAGGGGGTCCACTAAATCCATTAGCAAACCTTAGTAAAAGAACATCTTAATAATTTTAAAAAATCTAAAGTATAAAAAATATCTGTGCATATATATATCTGTTTAACACAAAAACTCTGCATAGATTTTTAAAAAAATACTTAGCTCAATCACGGACACAATTGACAAATAAGGGGGTACAATACTTCTCTCCATTTGCTGAGGGCATAGGAGTTGAATGATGGCCTCCCCCTGCCTATATGGTCTAAGCTCCATCCCTCTTCTGTGATCCCATTTTGCTTCTGTGATCCCATTTAGCTTTAAAATCAGGCACACTGCTGGCCTCAGGTGATTGAGGCCAGCAGTGTACCTGATTTTAAAGCTAAATGGGATCGAATGGTGGGTTCTCTTCGCAAAGGGAGGTAGGGGAGGGTCATTGGTGTGGGCAGACTTGATGAGCCTTGGCCCTTATCTGCCGTCACTTTCTATGTTTCTATGTTTCTATCTTCTCAAACCTCCATTCTTCTGGCAGCTCCTTTGGCATGGCTGGGATGATGATAGCAAAAAAAAGGACTGGTTACCAGGCCAGAGAGCCATGACACTGAACTGCTCTGCAAGGCTCTGCTGGCCACAGACTCTCTGAAGCACACTTCTTGCTGCTTTGGGGGAGGGGCCAACAGAACTTTGCAAAATGAAACTCATGTATTCCATTGATAAATAGTGCAAGAAAAAGAGATAATATCAACATATGATCCAAGTTCCAAGTTTCCAAGTGTATTTGAGATTTGATTGATCACTTAATCATACTTCAAAGCGATGTACATTGATAAAATCCATATAACTTTGGGGGGAACAAAACATGCAACATATACTTGACAGACGAGACTTACACATCATAAGGAAAGAGGTTGAGAAATACAATGGATTAGAGAAAATAAGACAATTAAGGAAAGGTCAAAAGGAGGGAGAATAAAAGGAGATCGCAGTGCGGTCTCAGATGGACCATTCTAACAGTCAAAGGCATCTTTAAAAAGAAAGCATTTCAACTTATATATAAAAACTTACAATCATATAAATGTGCAGTGTGAAAATATGGGGTGTAAGAAGTGCACAATAAATGTGGAAATAAAAAATTATGTACACACACACAGTCCTGGATTTTAGATACGGCACCCTACCGACACCTAACTTACTTCCCCCTCCCCCATTTTACAAAGCCACGTTAGTGGTTGCTGATGCGGTAACTTCCCCAAAGTCCGCTTTGAGGCTTTTGCTGCAGGGCAGCCATTAGCACAGCTTTGCAAAAGAGGGGGTTAAATTGAAAACACAATTTTAAAAAATTTAAAAAAAGCTCTTAAAAAAAATGTAGGCGCCTACTGGTACCTAAGAGGGGATGGGCCGGGAAGCGGTGGGCTTGCCTCATGGAGGCATTTTATGACACCTAATGCCACTTTAGGCATAGCCAATGCCAGAAGTGTCATTAGGCATCGTAAAGTGTCTCTGTAGGCACGATTCACATTAAAGGTAAGTGCTGGAAATGTAGGCCTTGAAAACCTTGGCCACAATTCTGCAACCGGTGCCAGTACATCATTGACATGTGACCGGTGCTGGTTTTGGAGGTGCCAGCCGATACCAGCACCGGTTGCAGAAACCGGCCCACAATGTCACTTGACAATTAATTCCTAAAAACTAAGGGCTCCTTTTACAAAGGTGCGTTAGGGCCTTAACGTGCGGAATAGCGCGCGCTAAAATGCCACGTGCGCTAGCCGCTACCGCCTCCTCTTGAGCAGGCGGTAGTTTTTCGGATAGCGCACGCTACAGCGCATGCTAATCCAGTGCTAGTGCACATTTGTAGAAGGAGCCCTAAAATGTTTAAGTACCTGAATGTAAACCACTTAGATTATAAGTGGTATATAAATACAATATAACATTGATGCACAATCTAGTATTCATTAATACATGGCCCGCGCTGCTCCCGATGCTCCTAGAGATTGTAAGAGCGTCAGGAGCAGCACGGGCCATTCAATGCGGCTCTCTGCGCTAAAAACTGCTAGCGCAGTTTGATAGAAGAAGCCCTTGATGTATAAATGTATGAAAATAAACAGTAATGGATAAATACCATTGTTCAAACCAATCAATACCCGTAACAGTATCATATTTGAAGATATGTATCTTGAAGAGACATTTAAAAAATGGATAATTCTATTTCATTGTTCAGACCAGCTGGTGTGACAGTGTCTAATTCAAAAATTAATTAAGGTTCTTGTTCCAACAAAATTTGGTCAGTATTTCCACCACGCCATGATAATTTAACAGTTCTGAAAACAAAGAATCTCGGCTCCGTGTGAACATTCAAGACAATGTGCCATGACATTGATCTCCTAATGTTACTCCTGTGTTCTATCAAGCTAGGCTTGACTTATCTTATTGTTTTCCCAGTAGCAAAAAAAATAAAGGCAACAGCAGAAAACAGCGTAATAAAACAGAAAAGCAGAATATCTGCTATATTTTCTGCTTATTATTTTCCCTACATATAAAAGGGAACATGGGCACGTAATGATATAGACAACTTTTTATTGTCACAATTTAGGTGGAACTATATTTTAAAAAGATATGTTTTCCCAGTGCAGGGACGAACAAACTCAGTGATAGTTGAAGATGAAGGGCACACTGAGCAAGCACCACAGGGAGAGGTTTGAACAGTATCCTGTGTTTATATGGAGGGCAGATGGTGCAATGACCTCCTTAATGTTTCTAGCCCAAATGTGAGCCACAGCTAATCTTTTGTCTTTAAAACAACAATGTCCCTTAAGGACATACCAACGCTTCTTCCAAATTTTCTGAATATCTCTAGAGAAGTGTGAGAATTTTAAACTGCACACTAACCCCCCTCCTTTACAAAGCCGCGCTTGCGTTTTTAGCGTCGTCCACCATGGCAACAGTTCCAGCGCTCATGGGATTCCTATGAGCGTCCGAGCTGTTACCGCGGCGGCCGGAGCTAAAAACTCTTGTGCGGCTTTGTAAAGGGGGAGGGAGGGGGGAAAGGAACTAATTCTATAAGTGGCACCTGAATTGGCTGGCGCCTAGAAAAATGGCATCTACCGCATGTCAGTCACATTCAGGCGTCACTGAGAGAATTGTGGCTACCGGCGCCTAACAGTGAACTTAGACTTTGTAGGCCAGGTTTTTAAGGGCCTACATTTACAGTGCCTAGGTTCATCATAGAATTGTGGCTAGTGACATTTAGGCCCAAATTCTGTAACCAGTGCCTAATGTTAGGCACCTATTTTGTGGGCGCCCAACTAGATAAGCGCCTATCTAAATTGAATAACAAGCCCAATTAAGCTTTTTAATCAGCAATAATTGAAACTTAGGTGCCTATCAAGAAAGAGCGATTCTGTAACAAGGCGCCTCTAAAAATATTTAGGCAGCTTTGAAAAAAATAGGTGCTATGTGTTAGGCACCTTTTTACAGAATAGCTGCTCTTAAGCGTGCTTAAGCGCTCGCAAGGCCGCCTAACTTTTAGTTGTGCCTAGAGCTGGCCTATTTATTGGGCAAGGTGCCTGCTCAGCGCGATTCACTAAACAGCAGCCAATTGTACTTGAATTGCACTGATTGGTGTCTATTTTGGCACCTAACTTTTGGGTGCTTCTTATAGAATCTGTCCCTTAGTGATGCCTAAGGCTAGCTCTGCCCCTAAACACAGCTAATTAGGTGTGCAGCATGACTAAGCACTGTTAAGTGCCTGGGTGTTAGCCACTGGTCCCGGGAGGTGCCTAGTTTTTTAAATAGCTTTTTTAATTATATCAATTATCATACCACTTAAAGTCAATTAAAACAATTAAGTTATGCGATGGCAGGTGCGATCTAGGCATCTGCCAATGCCTAACCTTAGGTGGCCCTTGCCCACATTTCCCTCAAAATCTGGTTTAGATTTATCCTTTCATGGGGCTAAAAGTGTGTCTCTTTTCGCTGCCCTTGCCCTGTCTAATCCTCTGGCAATGCAATGCCTCATGTGGTCATGGAAAATGTTTGCTTTTCAAATTCATCAAAATTACTGCAGTCTTCATCTCAGAAATTGTAAAAAAAGGTAAATTCTCTTTCAGAGTTCTAGTGTGAAACTACTGATGTGTAAGAAATGATTCTTGTCAGTGGGTATTCAGTAAATCGTTGTTTCAAAGCCATAGGTAGTCTTGGTAATGCAAATATCTAGAAAATAAATATGATTATAATTATAATGCGTGATGAATTTCAATTTGATATCTCATGAATTGTCATGTATGAAACTCATTCAACCTGCCAATACTTCCTCTCCAAAACATTAGAATATCATCTAGGTATCTTCTCCAGAATCTGACCTCATTCTGAAATGGATGTGTCTTCAATAAACATGATTCAAAGTGATCAGCATATAAAATGGCAATGTAAATCAGCGTTCCCGCTAAGCTGCGCTGGGGTGCGCTGGCGCTCAAAATATTACCTCGTAGCGCACAAGTTTCTCGTCACAGCGCACACAGTGTAGAGCACAGTTCTTCAACCGCCGGTCCGCAAACAAAATCTTGCCGGTCCGCGAAGGATTCGGTCCCCGCCGCAACGAAAGGCCGGCGTCAGCTGACTTGCAACTTCCTGTTGTAGTCGCTGTGCCGGGACTCCTGCCTTCGCCGGGACTCCTGCCTTCCACCGCGTTTGCCTCCTGCCTTGTCTCCGCACCTCCAGACCAGCAGCGGCAGCTGTGTATGCTTTTAACTTCGGCACAGAGCTGCCCCTAATCAATAGTTTAGCGCGGTTTCATAAGGCAGCCTCGGGGCCTTTGCTAGGCCGGCCCACATCGCATCATCGAAGCGGGCCGGCTATCAAAGCCCCGAGGCTGCCTCATGAAACCGCGCTAAACTATTGATTAGGGGCAGCTCTGTGCCGAAGTTAAAAGCATACAGAGCTGCCGCTGCTGGTCTGAACTCTTGGGCCGCTGAAGGAGGGCAAAAAGCAGCTGTCCTGGAGGTTTCCCTTCCTCTCGCCTTTACAGGTTCCTTTTTTCCACCTTTTTTTTTTTCCTTCAAACGGCAACGGGCCCCAGCATCGACATCAATCAAGTAAGTTCCACTGTCAATCAAGCGGTTCTGCTCGGCCAAAGCTTCCCCTGTGACATGAGCCACCCTCAGGGGAAAGAAAGTGACCCACAAAGGTGAGGGGAAGGGGGGCAGATGATGGAAGTTGGGGGGGGGGGGAGAGAGAGAGAGAGAGAGAAGGGGCAGATGATGGAATGGAGGAGATGAGAGAGAGAGAGAAGGGGACAGATGATGGAAGTGAGAAGAAGGGAGAGAGAGCAGAAGGCAGATGGATGTCAGTTGAGAAGGGAGAGCAGATGCTGAATGGAAGTGGGGAAAGAACACATACTGGATGGAAGGAGGAGATAAATAAAGGGGGAAGAAAATAGTAAGATAATGGAGGGGTGAGGGAAAGGGGTGACAAGCTGTGTGTAGACACAGTGAAAAGAGGGAAATGGGACTAAATAGTAAGAAAGAATTTAATTTAGATGGAGGCAGAAAATAGAGAAGGAAGACCAGAGAAGAAAAGGGAAGAGAGAGCAGAGAATGATCAGATCTGAGTGGAGGAAATGAGAAGAGAGATATGCTAAAAACCACAGGGGGGAGGGAAGGATAGAGATGCCAGACCATGAGGGGAACAGAAGGAAGATGATGGATGCTAGACCAAATTGGGGGGTGGGGTGGGGGGGGGCAGGAGGAGAGATGGCAGGGAAAGACAGACAGTGAATGGAAGGGGCAGATGCTGGACTGAAGAGACAGAGAAGGTTATCATGCTGCTGTACCGGGCCATGGTACGCCCTCACCTGGAGTACTGCGTCCAGCACTGGTACTTTAAGAAGGACACGGTACTACTCGAAAGGATCCAGAGAAGAGCAACTAAAATGGTTAAGGGGCTGGAGGAGTTGCCGTACAGCGAAAGATTAGAGAAACTGGGCCTCTTCTCCCTTGAGCAGAGGAGATTGAGAGGGGACATGATAGAAACATTCAAGGTACTGAAGGGAATAGACTTAGTAGCTAAGGCAGGGAGAACGAGAGGGCACTCTCTAAAGTTGAAAGGGGATAGATTCCATACAAACGTAAGGAAGTTCTGTGGTAGAAAGCAACATATTTATTTGGCTCATAACTTGCTGGCGCCCGATATTTTTAGCTCACAGTGAAAAAAGTTTGCTCACAACACCCGCCCGCTTAGAGGGAACACTGGGAGCCATGAGTCTGTAATCCGGAAAGTCACATCTCTTCATAGCTCATCCAGGAGCATTAAAGCCATGCTGCTCCATAACGGGAACAAGTACCCCTCTCTTTGACTGGCTCACTCAGTGCACCTCAAAGAGGATTACAATAGTATCAAGACCTTACTAGACACCTTGAAGTATGATGAGTATGACTGGGAGGTCATTGGAGACTTCAAAATGGTAGCATTCCTAATAGGCCCCCAAGGCAGTTTTACCATGTTTCCCTGCTATCTCTGACTTTGGGATAGCAGGGACACAAAGGTGCATTACCAAAGGTGCGACTGGCCACAACAGACCAAGTTCTCTGTGGGAGAAACAATGTCAATTAGGAACCGCATGTAGATCTCTGGAAGTTGCTGATGCCACCACTGCATATGAAATTAGACCTAATTAAACAAGTTGTCACAACTCTAAATCCCTCATGACCTTCATGACATCTTCCCTATCTGTCTAAGGCAAAGGTCAAAGCTGGTGTCTTCTTTGAACCACAGATAAAGAAGATCCTGTAGTGCAAGGAATTTCCCAAGAGGCTAATTAGGAAGGAGAAAGCAGCTTAGAACAGCTTTGTTACAGTGATTTGGGGCTTCCTGGCAGTCACAAGGCCAAAAATGTGGTGGATTTGGTTTAGAATCTGGTGATGAATTACAGTAAAGTGGTCAGTAGGATAACTCTTAACGTTCATGTCCTTGATGCTCATCCTGAGACATTCAAGGAGAACATGGGAGCAAACTCAGAAGAGCAAGGTGATACAACAGGATTTACTGAACTTTTAAAACCACTACTGAGGATAATATAATGAGAACATGATGGGAGACTACATCTGGAGGCTGATTTGGGAAAGTGACTTACAATATAATCGCAAATCTCCAAAAACTACTCAATTCTAAATCTTCTGTGGTTATCTTTGTATAACTTCAATATAAATACACGTTAATTGTGATTCATATGTTGCTTTTTTATGACTTTAAAAGAATGACCAGATTAAAATTCAGTGTTTTCAAGTTTTAAATAGGTAAATTGAAAATTAAAGTTTTATGGAACTAACAAACATTATGTGTACTTTTTTAGGCATGAGCAATTAGGAAGTTACACTTACTGTACTTACAGCATGCGAGATTGTGTTATGTGTGTAATTCTCACTTACCTCCATATGAGAATGTAGGCCCTCTTTTACTAAGCCAATGGTCATAGAAATTCTATGAGCATTGGAGCAACTTTGGAGCATTTAATTTTCTGGGCCACAGTAGAAACCTCAACTTTGGCTTAGTAAAAGAGAGGGGGGGGGATATTTATTTAGTCATAAGACTCACAAAATATTGGAGAATATTTTCAAAATCATACATAATAATTTGTTTACAATGCCAGCATATTTGCAACTGATATAAAGAAGAAAGAATCGGATTAATGTGCTCAACGTGAGAGGGTTCAGTTAGCAACGATGTTGCGGCTTTCTGAATCAATTGTAATGCCTTAGAGATTAGGAAAGGCCTGGAAACAACTAGCCAGAAACAGTGCTGACCGGTTAAATAGTGCTGACCGGTTAAATAGTGCTTAATCAGCTAAATGCAGATGTTCAGTGGGAGATAACCAGTTATCTCCTGATCAGTGAATATTCCCAGTTAATGGCTAAAAGTAAACTGTCTATATCACGAGATAACCGGCAATTTTTAGCGCTGACTGGCCAAGTTTAGTGGCTGAATTGTGCCACACAAAAAGCAGTTCTATCTTTGACATCTACTGTATAAACTTAACTGGATAAGTTTACGCCAGCCAGAATACCTCTGGATGTTCAATGCTGGTCACTAGAAATGGCCTGGAATTGAATGTCTGTGGTCAGCACTGACTACAGGAGTTAGCTGATCTGCCTCTCATGATCTGAAGATCTGACCCAAGGAGTGAGATTGAGAACAGGTCAATTAATTGACCCAATTTGGGAGGAAATATGATAAGATGCTTGTTTTCAGTTTCTATATTCACAATCAATGTACGCACTTTCTTGCACATTGGACGTGATAGATGCCAATCAAGATACAAAGAATCAACTTCTCTAAGTCACAGCTTTGCTGGTTGTGTTTGCCTGCGATGGGAACTTTTTTTTTTTAATTCTTTATTCCTTTTCAAGCCAACATAAAGTGCAACAGATAATGAACAAATATTTCAATAAACAGCACTCATTACATTCAAATATAATAATAAGTATATTACCACCCCCATCCCCTCCCCCACCTTCCTGGATGTGTTCAACACTCAGAGAGAAACTAAAGGGTAATACTAATGATAAAGTCAAACAAAATTTAGTTAATGGGTCCCAAATTTTTTAAAAATTACTATAGTGTCCCAATTGTGTTGCATATGTATGTTCAAATTTATAAATTTGGCATAAAGATTCCCACCAGAAATTGTAATTTAGCCTATCCCAATTCTTCCAATTTTTTGAGATAAGTTGCATTGCAACTCCTGTCATGGTAAGGAATAATTTATTCTTATGTATATCGATTGGACTCTTGGATAATAAAAGAGTTCCAAACAACACTAGATCATATGATAACAACGGCGAGGTTTCCTAATATCGCATTTATTTGACGCCATATAGATCTCCAGAATTTAAGTATCAAGGGACAATAGAATAACAAGTGATCTAATGTCCCTGCTTCAAGGTGACAGTGCCAGCATCTATTATACTTGGAACTATCTAATTTTTGTAATCTAACAGGGCTCCAAAAACTTCTATGTAACAAAAAAAACATGTCTGTCTCATAGATGCTGACGCTGTACATCTCATCCTCCAAGTCCAAATACGTGGACATTGAGAAGTAGAAATCTGCTGCTTTATCGCAATGCTCCAAATGTCTTTAAGACTAGTTTTTGGTTTCTTATGAAGAAATTCAGATATTAATTTATACCACTTGGTTGCCTAATGCCCCAGCAAATCTGTCTGGAAGCATAGACCCGGCAAGCTATACTGAGTTTTTAAATTACGCCATTCAGGGAACCCCTTGTGAATGGCCTGCTTCAACTGCAACCATTTATATACTTGAGACTTTGCAATGCCAAATGTTTGTTGCAGTCGTGAAAAGTCAAGCATCTTTCCATCCAATAACACACCGTCTAGTGTACGTATGCCCACCTGCAGCCAGTGCTTCCATAGGATCTTAGACTCGCCAATTTGAATCTTGGAGTTCAACTACAAGGACTGACTCGTGGATTGATGAATCTTAATAGGCGCCAAGTTATTAATAAATTTTAATGTATGCCACGTGGAGAATAAAATTCTATTGTCCTTATAAATCCTATGTAACTTGATTCTTAAAATATGGCACAATCTCAATGTGTCAACCTCTATAAATATAGTATACCAAGTGGTCTAAATAATCTATAAACATTCAGTAGTAAATGATCCACTTTAGCCAGGAAGTCTACAGTCTGCCTAGGCATTAAAGAACCAGTTTAATCTATTGGGATTTTAACATTTGTGGGTACAAATAATTACAATGTTTTCTGATTTTTTACTTATATAAACCACTGTGCCCGACTACTGGCCCTGAAGCCGCGGACTAAGTGATGTTCCGTGAAACACTGGCTGCATCGGCCCGGCTTTGTTTCCGGTTGTTTAACCAATGGCACAGGAGTTATTTGAGTATCTAAGATAAGTAACAGTCTGCTGGTACTCTTTGAAATCACCAGGGTGGTCTACTCTATAAGTCTTTGAGTTCTTTAGACTGATAATATGAAATAAGTTATAATAATTTAAAAACATTTTTTTAAAAAAAGGGTTGATATAATAAATCATAATTCAACAAAATAAAAAATCATTGAAGAATTAACTAATTTTCAGTTTTTTTGGCCAATGATTACATGATGGAGCATAATTACTAATAGTGACTACGCTGACAGCACTAGTCGGTGATATGACTTGCTTAGTGCTCTCCATTCTGAGGCCTTTTTCCTGAAATTAAGAAAGATTAAACTGGTTCTTTAATGCCGTAGGCAGACTGTAGACTTCCTTGCTAAAGTGGATCGCTTACTACTGAATGTTTATTGATAATTTCATTGGGGACAGGAGTTGCCATTCTAAATAAAGCCAATCCGGGAGATATTCCAAGACTTCAGGAAGGATCCAATACATACCCTGTTGCATTATGAAAGCTTGATGGTATCTGTAGAAATTGGGAAAATTTACCCCGCCCTCCGCAATTGGTTTTTGCAATGATAGTAAAGCAATTCTAGCAGTTTTACCCAGCCAAATAAATTTCCTGAGAATACCATTAAATTTTTTTATAGAAGGACCCCTGAAAATAAATCGGCAACATGCTCATTTGGTAACAAACTACAGGCAAAATCATCATTTTGACAGTTTGGACTCCCCCACCAAGAGAGATGTAATGGGTTCCAATGCTCACACATTTCTTTGACTTTCAGCAATAAAGATTTTTCATTTACTATCACTGTGTCTTCCAATGTTTTCTGAATCATAATACTCAAATATTTTATACCTTCTTCCTTCCAAAGGAAAGGGAATGAATCAAATAGTCCTTTCGTATAAGGCACATATAGCGGAAGAACCTCCGATTTGCTCCAATTTACCCTATTTTTATCGTTTGTACATCGCTTAGGAAATAGATAAGCGATTTAGGGCTCCTTTTACGAAGGTGGGCTAGGGCCTTAATGCGCAGAATAGCGTGTGCTAAATTGCCGCGTGTGCTAGCCGCTACCACCTCCTTTTGAGCAGACGGTAGATTTTCAGCTAGCATGTGCGCTAATCCGATGCGTGCAATAAAACCGCTAGCGCACCTTCGTAAAAGGAGCCCTTAATCAAATCTTAATAAAAACTTGAAACTTGAAAATTCTATTAGTTTGGTTAACAGTAGGTGGTGGTTGACAGTCAAGGGCAGCTGATATATAAAATTCAAGTAGGACTACTTGGTGTCCCATGCTTAAGGTTTGTTTGATTTTGGTGGTTAAGGTTAACACGGAGGTTCTATGCTATGTTGAGGACAAAAGCCAAACTGGGAGAGCTGGAGGCAGGAGTATTTTTCAATGTAGGTGGAGAGCTGTTTGCAGACATGCACTTCTAGAAGTTTAGGGAAATGAAGTAGGGAGGTTCTGGAAGCCAAATTTAGGCTCTTAAGTAGAAAGTTAAAATCCAGACCCCCTCCCCTCCCCCCAGGGTAGCATTTTCAGAAGTGCTCCCTGTTTCATGCACAGGTCCTAAAAGACAGGCAGAGTTCTGAAGTCTTAATGCATGGATGAGGTGATGGTGCAGGGATGAGAGTTTTTTTAGATTTGTTAGGAACTGGGTGACATACTGGGGAAGGGGAAGCCTATTCCGCAAAGATGGACTCCACCTTAACCAGGGTGGAACCAGGGTGCTGGTGTCAACATTTAAAAAGGAGATAGAGCAGCTTTTAAACTAGAAATTGGGGGAAGGCCAACAGTCACTCAAAAGAGCATGGTTCAGGACAACGTATCTTTAAAAGACATCATCATAAAAGGGAAGACAGAGCACTCCAATAGTGAGATTGCAATACAGGTCAAAGTAGACCAGAGCAGGCTGATTTTAAAGATTGCAAATTATCTATGCCAACTGCTGAGCAAATTGTAAATAGATATGACAAACACTGTTTGAAATATCTATATGCAAATGCCAGAAGCCTAAGAAACAAGGTGGGAGAATTAGAATATTTTGCACTAAATGAAAATATATGATATAATAGGCATCTCTGAAACCTGGTGGAAGGATGATAACCCACACAATATTCACACACCTGCCAACCAAAAATGTCAAATGTAGAAAACTGTATGATAACCTACTGGTCACCAGAGCAGCGAAACTGGACAAACAACTCACCAATATGCTGATTTCGACCACAGACTACAAAACCTTCAAAACAGAAACAAAAACCCTACTCTTCAAAAAATACATAAAACCAATATAACACAAACAGACATGTCCCAAACTCCTGCAATACTATCTACTTCTTAGCAAATTAGAAAATGTTCAAACTATTCCTTAAGTACTTCTTATTATCTTAACAATATGTAATTCTTAATATCATAACAGTTCTTATGTAATCCGCCTTGAACTGCAAGGTAAAGGCGGAATAGAAATCACTAATGTAATGTAACCAATGGGACATTAACAAAAACAAAAAAGGGAACAAAAAACAAAATGAAAATGTCTTTAAACCATGAAGGTGCTCAGAACCATTGCATGGTAAGAAAGTGACCAAACCAGGGCAGCAACCCTTGTAAGGACTTTCAAAGAGTCTATCATAGCACCATTCTCAAGTGGTAGAAGGGTATTTAAATTTTGGTGTGTGTCTTTTTATAACTATTTTTCTTTTTTCTATTAAATGTCCATTTGAAGTGTCCAATACTTAAGTGAAAACTATGATCCTCAAAATAGGCAAAACTTAGCTGTGAGAGTTTAGGAAGCCAACTTGCTACAGCAGGTACAGGTGGGTTCTAACGTGTTTCGCTGACAGGCTTCTTCAGAGAACCCCCATGCTGGATGGAACATCAAGTTCAACAACTTCCTGAATCTTCACTTCTAAACCGATTGCATTTCCTGTTGAATTTCACCCAGTTGTTATATTGGGGACCAATGGGACATTGTCATACCAGAGTACAAATTATATCATAGTGATAGGGTGGATCGACGGGAACTTTTGACCACACACTGTACTATCCTTCTTAGTTCAACCCTTTTGGAAAAATATCTGTGACATTATTTCTAAGATATCCAATCTGTCATATGAGCTTTCATATCCCTTAGTGATCTTTAAGTCTGCATACAAAGAATTTCATTACCTAAGCAATATAAAGAGTTGTTTGACCTGATGTTATCATTGGCCTGCCAGGCAGTGCTTAGCAATTGGAAGGATGTTTCCTAGCTGAATGCACATCTCTGATGGGCTACTGTGTGTGAAATTGTGAAATATGAACAGAGTAAGAACATCATAATAGGAATTTGTCAAAAGCCCAGTTCTGGCATCCTATGCAGCATTATCTGGATGGACAAGAAAAGAATGATGCTTTAGCACTCCCAGCCTCAACTTTCATGTTCAGCTATTAGGTAGTTCTCTTTCCTTTCTTGCCTGTTGTTCTGGTAGTATAATGCTGCACCTTTGTTATTCTGTTGGTTAACATTGGGCTCCTTTTACAAAGCCGCGCCAGGCCTTAACGTGCGGAATAGCGCACGCTAAATTGCCATGCTAAACTGCCACCTTTTGAGCAGGCGGTAGATTTTCAGCTAGCGCGCGTGTTAAAAACACTAGCACACTTTTGTAAAAGGAACCCATTGTGAGTATTAAAACTTAAAAAAAAAATGAAATAAATCATTGATTGCCTTAGCTGTCCACCATATTGTTTCCAATTGGAAAGACAATTCTAGGCTTAATTTTTACGAATGGTGGAATCACCTTTATGTCATCAGAAATAATAACATTCAAACAAAATAACATAGCCAGATTCACAAAACTTTGGACCCCTCTTGATGAATATGTAAGGACTCATGTAAATCCCAATTAACTTTACTTTGTACATTAACTATACTATATTTTGCATATTATTATGTATATTTTGGTATCTGCAGTTTAGTGTTTTGTTTTATTCTTATACTTTTGTATTTGTAAAATTTCAATAAAATTTCAATTAAAAACAAAAAAAGTTAAGTTCTAAAAATGAAGCTCAAAGGAAGATAATAAGAATAGATTAAGACATACAAAGGTTGGAAAAGATTGGACTGTGTTAGCCTGCTACAGCTATGTACAAACTGAACAGGTGGGATAGTTGAAGCTGGTGGTGGAAAACCCAGAAGGAAGGAATGAGATAGTGGTAAGAGTATGACTGTCCCCTCTTCTACAAAGCCGCGCGGCAACAGCCCCAAAGCCCATAGAGAGTTAAAGGGCTTTGGGGCTGTTGCCGCACGGCAGCCACTAGTGACGCTATGTAAAACAGGCCCTGTGTATGTGTGGAAGAGAGAGTGTCAATAGTGTGGGGAAGGGGAGAGAAGAGTAGAGAGAGGGAAATCAATGCCATTCTGAGGGAGAGGGAGAAAGTCCCCCCCCCCTCTCCACCAGTCTGAGTTTTCTATTCCTTCTCCCAAACAAAGCACACAAACTATGCCTATGGTCTCAGTGAGAGTAACTTACTTCCCTTTTTACAAAACCATAGCATGGTTTTTAGCACAAGCCGTGGCGGTAACAGCTCCGATGCTCCTAGAATTCCTAAGAGTATCGGAGTTGTTACCACCATGGCTGATGCTAAAAACTGCACTACAGTTTTGTATAAGGAAAGGGGAGGGGGTGTAAGTCTGACAATTTATTTATTTATTTAATTCATTTTCTATCCTGTCTTCCCCAAAGAGCTCAGAAGAGGTTACAGGTTAACATACGTGGGGCAGCATCATAATAATAAAAAAAATCTAAGTCTGTTTTGGGCCTAGACCGCTAGTCACCCAAAGTCAGAAATGTCCAAAGTCCATTCTCAAAAAATACGTCCAAAATATATATATTTTTTGAGAATCATCTACTTGTATGTCCAGCCGTCTGATTATCCAAACCGCCAAGTTGTCTATCTTTATACCGCATTCTCATCCAAAAATTTTGTCCAAGTCAAAAACGCCGAGAACAAGACTTTTTGGATGTGGGAGGGGTCAGTGAAGTGATGGACTAGCCACCCAGACATGGCAACAGAGTAGTGGGGCACCTTACAGGGCACTACTGTGAACTGCTGTGATAAAGGGTGCCACAACTCCCTTACAGGTCATGGTGAGCCCCCCAAACACCCCCAAAACCTACTATACCCACTTGACTACCACCCAAATAGCCCTTATGGCTGCAGGTGCCACCTGTATGGCAGTACAGTAGGGGTTTGGGTTTATTTTGGTGGGTCACATTTCGCACCATTAATGCAGTGGTTAGAGTGGCTTATGAACCTCTCTATAATCCACTACCCCCGCAGACTACTTAAGCCACCTCTGTGCACCTCTGCTAGGCTTTCCTATGCCCAGTGCTGATGTTCTGGAGGCAGATATGTACTTTTTTATTCCAATTTTTATGGCAGGGGAGTGGGAGGTCAGTGATCACTGTGGGAGCGTGTGGAGGTCTGTACTTTGTCCCTGCAGTGCTAATTTTGTCACTTTGGAAACCTTCTGGGCACTTATACCTGTTTTTAGATCGCCTAAATCACAACGTCTAAGTTCCTTCTGGCAGACTCATTCAACTTTTGATTATTACTGCAGGACGACTAAGTCTAGGTCGGCCTACAGCCCGCCCACCTCCTGCCCTAACCACTCCTCGAAAAACGTCCCTTTTTCACTCTGGGCGTATAGCGGCAGTGAAAAGGCCTAAGCTGCTTTTAGATATGTCTAAACCCCGTTTCGATTATTGGCACTTGGACGACCTGTCTTTTTGATCGTCCAAGTGTTGATTTAGACGTACTTCTGTTTCGCTTATGAACCTCATAATATACAGTTAACAGGTTACAATTTGCCATAGTTGCAGTACAAGTTTTTATCCTAACTCAACACATATCAATAGCCGCTATTTTACCTTCAGGGCACCATCATCTTTAAAGGCCTGCTGAGCTTCTACAATCACTGGCAGCCACTGTTTAGTCTTCCCATTCAGCTCGCTTTAACTCTCATTTACCCCCCCTTTTACAAAACCGTGATGGCGGTGTTTAGCGCAGGCCGGTGCACTGAATGCTCTGCGCTGCTCCCGTTCCATATACAGCAAAATACACAATCCTGACATCTCTTCTTTTTTTTTTCATACAGACATAATTTCCTGAGTGAAATGAGGAATGCAGATCTGTACTGTAGACTCATCCACTTATTCTTTCACCCTGCCGTACTACACTCCTTTGATTACATACATACTGAGCTTCCCTTTTCAGAAATGGCATTTAAAAGTCTAGGAGTTTCCAGATGTTTAAATGCTGCCATTTACATTTTCCATGTGGGGATACTAAAATAAAGGCCAGATTATTTATGTTCTTTATACTAATTGTTTTGGCTCTCCCAGAGGATACCAGGAGTTATATTTTTAGCACAGTAGTCTCAGAACATTATCAAACTGGACTTCTTAATTCCTTTAGCAATCTTCTTTAATACAGAACTCAAAATAAATAAATAAATAAATGAACATACAGTTTGCTTGTTCAGAATAATGACCCCTGCCAAAGTCCAACCCTCAACCACTATAATTCCCTGCTGAAGGAAACTGGGAGGGGTGTTTTCAGCTTCTTGCTGAGTGTAATGTTGTGTAGAGAATGACACAGGGACGGGAATCTGCAGTAAACTGTGGTAAATCAGCAGGAATGGGGAAAATCCAGTGATAATAAAGCAGCTCTAAGAGGGGCTGTTGAAAAGTTCTCATCCCAATCAAGACGAGAGTGGCGTGGAGCCATGAAACTTACAAGTTATTCCACACTTTTCTTGACACTTCTTGTTTCATTTCACATCATTGAAATGAAAAGTGTCAGAAAAGTGTGATAAACTTGTACGTTTCATGACTCCACATCATTCTCTTCGTGGTTGGGCTGAGGACCTTTCAGCAGCCCCTTGTAATGTCCAGGATTCAAATAGTAACAAACTTATCCTTTAAACATCTGCCCCTAGAATGCCAATATGTTCCAGCAGGAAAAAGAGAACAAGTCAGACTGCTAGAGACATCTACACAGAAACGAAATACTAGCAAAAACACTTATATTACTCCTGCAGAATACAGACAGAGCCTCAAATACAGAATAAGCCAACACAAGTAGGAACACCAAGAAGTCTGAATGCAGTGGAACACTGGAGGCAGAAATGTGTTTCCTGCTGTACTATGTAAAATATAAAGTCATCCGAGTTGCACATTTCAAGATGGCAGTCATTTAAATAAAAATAAAATGACTTCAAAGAAGGTTTGGATAGGTACCTGGAGGTCAAAGGGATTGAGGGGTACAGGTAGGTCATAGGGATAGGATTAGAGGATTAGAGGCAGTTACAAAATTAGTCAGGGACACTGTTCAGGCTGGGAGCGGACCGCTGGGCAGGATGGACCTCTGGTCTGCCTCAGCGGAGGCACCTTCTTATGTTCTTATGAATTGTATCTTTGTTGTCTGAGTATTTTATTTTGCTAATTCAATTTTTCTCTAATTTTGCTAATTGATTTTCTCTAATTTTCACATTAGGATAAAAACTTGTATTGAAAAAACATGCACTGTTAAGGATAACTATGACAAATTGTAATCTGTAAACTCTATATTTGTTGGTATCAAGTTAGGATACAACCTTGCATTGTAAACTTGTACTGTAATGTTACAGCAGTGTTTATCCCTGTGATTGCTGGGGGGTAGAACAGGGGATGGGGGGGGGATTCTCGCTTTCTCTCTCTGCTCCATTCTTTCTGTCTCACTCTCAGACTATTTCAGGCAATCTATGGGTTAGCTTTGATTAGGTGGGGGAGTGCCTGTGGGGTGAATGGAGTATGTATGTTACATTACATTACATTAGTGATTTCTATTCCGCCTTTACCTTGTGGTTCAAGGTGGATTACATAAGAAGTTATCTGGATTACATAGGATGTTATCTGGACATTTCCAGAGGAGTTATAGAGCAGAGCAGGTTGCTTCAGGGTATTGAGATGATTCCTGTGGTGATTAGTTTGTTTTCAAGGATTTCTTGAATAGCAGGGTTTTTATTTCTTTTCTGAAAGTTTTGTAGTCTGGGGTTGTGATTGGTAAATTGGAGAGTTGGAGGTCTAGTTTTGATGCCTGTGTGGCTAGTAGGCTATCGTACAGTTTTTCTTTTGACATCTCTAATTGGAGAGTGTGTAAATGGTGTGTGGGTTCTCCTGTGTCTGGTTGTGATAGTTTGGATTAGGCGGTTGTTCAAGTAGGTTTGGTCTGTCTCCATTTATGGTTTTATGTTGCTTTTCTTCTTTTTGGTTTTTCTTTTTTTAGATTCAAGATTATGTAGAGGGGTTTGCTTGATTGGTTGTATTTTTGTATAATGAAAAATGGATGGGCGGTCTGCCATGACACGCCTGGCACCTGTGATCTGAAGAAGATTTGCATTTGATTTGATTTACTGTTTTTGCATTTGCACTCTTGGTTTGGACTGAAGCACTGTTGCTATGCTTGTGGCTGTGTTGTGGCTGTATTGCTTGTTCCAATAAAGATATTATTAAAAAAAAACAAAAAGAAAGAAAGAAATTAAATAAATAAATTAATAAATTAAATAAATAAATAAATAAATAAATTATTGAGATCACTTGGGGAAATCCACTGCTTATTCCTAGGTTAAGCAGCATAAAATCTGTTTTATTACTTGGGATCTAGCTAGTTATTTGGGACCTGGGTTGGCTACTGTTATAAGCAGGATGCTGGGCTTGATGGAACTTCTGTCTGTCCCAGTATGGCAATTCTTATGTTCTTAAGCAGGCAGGAGCTTCTCTTGCCTCGTTAAATCACTTTGAATATTGACTAGTGAATTCACCACCACAAGGGTGAAACATCAACATATCATGTTTCATTGATTGAGTAAATAAAAAAAAAAGAAAATAGAAGAGGCAACAATGCGTGAGAATGACTGGGCATACTCAAAAAGTTTGCTACTTCATCTTGGTGCTGTCGGATGACATCACATTACTTGTGTGATTCATCCTGCTTGTTGACATAGAGTACTTAGTAGTATAAATAATGACAATTTTTAAGTGGTGGAAAACTGGAACACTCTCCTGGAAGCTGTTATAGGGGAAAACACCCTCCAGGGATTCAAGACAAAGTTAGACAAGTTCCTGCTAAACCAGAACGTACGCAGGTAAGGCTAGACTCAGTTAGGACACTGGTCTTTGACCTAAGGGCCGCCGCGGGAGTGGACTGCTGGGCACAATGGACCACTGGTCTGACCCAGCAGCGGCAATTCTTATGTTCTATTTTATTTATATTGAAGCATATAGCTTTTCAACACCAGTTTTACTGCTACAAAGTGACTAGTTCAGATTTGAATTACCTGAGCCATATTAAATATGTATTTAATGGAAACTGCATACTGAAAGCAATTAAAATTATATATAATTATAGATAGCATTGCAGCAAATTTTAATTGCAGAAATATATGTATGGTGGAATAGAGTGTGATGAGAGCTGTGAAGAGAATCCATGGATAATCCTGGGGAAGCTGAATAGAAAATCTGGAAAGCAGAAGGACCAAGAAAAAACCCTGGGGCCAATGCAAAAAGCCATGCAATAGAGTCACACCTTGATGGCTGAGCGCACAGCTTCTGATGCAAAAGTAGCTCAAAAATATACTGCAGTGATGCAGTAATGAATGACCTTGCTATTATTGATACATTGAAAATATGGCAGTACTCTGCAGCTTATTGTCCCCTTCCTGTCAGGACAAAAATGTTGATTGACTCAGGCAATGACAAGAAGGGGGACATATTTTTTAAAAAGCCACCAATCTGAACCCCATGCCCCAACATCGTTTTCTGCATCAGCCCTTTTAATTTCTGTTGTCTAGCAACCATTTTCTCTTCTCCCACCAAATCAAAATGATCTGATTCAGTCCCCCTCCCCAACACACTTCTGACATTAAAATCAAAATTCCTCAAAGTCTAACAGCCCTTTCCATTTGGCATTCTAACAGAATGGTTGCTTGATACATCAGCTCCCGCTGCTTATTTAAAATAGCATTTATAAATAAGGATAAATCAGCACTATATAATTTAAATTGAACTATCTCAACACCATTATTCAAAGAGGATGAAGAAAAATAAAATGGAGGCTGTATTTGCCAATCCAACTACCTCCAAATGGCTCAAATCTAACCCACCTTCACCTGACAAGACAGGTAAAGCAGATTCCATGGTATTTTCAGAAGAGAACATCATGAACGACTAAAAATCAATTAAAGATCTACTAAATAGCCATATGGCTATTTCTAGGGACATGAGGGCTGAGCTGGAGGAAATACATACCCAGCTTTCCAACTCACAACAATCAATATCATCGTTAACGGACATCAAAGCTTGAAGAAATGGTGCCTAGAGTCAGTGTCTATAAGTTAAATATATCAAAACTGCAAGAAAGTATTGAAGATCTGAATAATTGCCACAGAAGAAATAATATAATAATTTTAGACTTACCAGAGGGTGCAGAAGGCATTGATTTTACTTCATTTCTCCTCACCTGGATCACAAAGTTTCTGGAAATAGAGTTTGGGCTGCTGCTCGAATTTGAACGAGCACATCGCAATCCTTAAAAAATGATGACCAGTGCTAAATACACACGCCCTATAATTGTATGACTGTTACGCTACACTAAAGTTATTCAAATTTTGGTGGCTGCTAAAAGCAAAGTAGTGTCTATCTACCAAGGTCAGAAAATTATCATAGTGCCGGATTTATCCCCTGCCAAGTAGCTAAGTAGCCAACATTAGGATAAAATTTTGTGATCCTATCTGGTTGCTTAGCTATGCAAGTGCTTGGCACTGAATATTACTGGCACCAGAATAACTCCTGGCTCCAACCTGATTCTTTCCTAGCTGATTAGTACCTACTGTATATTCAGCAGCACTGCCTGAATTTAGACAGTTGGCTTGTTTAACATGGTTGTTAACCAGGCAAGAATCTCACCTGCCCAATTAAATCATTTTGAATATCAGGCTCTGTAATACTGTAGGTACAGGCATAAGAATTGTCATATTGGGTCTGACTGATGGCCCATTTAACCCAGTATCCTGATTCCAGTAGTGGCCAATCTAAGTTACAAGTATCTGGCAGAATCACAAAAAGTAGCAAGACTCCATGCTACTGATCCCAGGGTTAGTAACAATTTTCCCATGTCCACCTTATTAGCAGCTTTTGGACTTTTCTGCTAGGACTATCCAAACCTTTTCTAAACCCAGATATGCTAACTGCTTTTACCACATCCTTCACCAAAAAAGTGAGTGAAAAAAATATTTTCTCCTATTTGTTTTAAAAAGTATTATCATATAACTTCCTCTTGTCTTTGCACTTTTTGAAGGAATAAACAATCTATTGGGTTTCTGCCAGGTACTTGTGACCTGGATTGGCCACCCTTTTATAACATGACTCAGCAATTTTGACATCAGTTGTGACCGTCATTGGTCGACGACCATTCTATAAAAACGATGGTCCCCTTTTATCAACACGCAAAATATAGTTGGAGTATAAATATATAAATATGAATCTTCTGTATATATATATACTTATTCTTCAGAAAAAGAAAATTCCTAATTCTAAAAATATAATGAATAAATATATATATAAATAATTAATAGTGCTCAGTGATAGCCAATATGAACTCCAAGAGCACGGGCCTCTGACAGTTAAGGCTTATATACTTCATAGCACTCCTCCCTTCCTACCTCTAAAACAGCTCGAGTTCAAAAGACTAAAGCTTTATGTAAACATCAAAAGAGAGAGAGAGAGAGAGAGGGTACTTATCTCTGCTGGAGTTGTGAAAGTTGTAAAGAGTCCCGGGCTTCTGTTGCTACTAATCCTTAAAGTGCTAGGTGCTCCAAATCCAAAAGTGCTTTGTGCTTCCAAATCCAAAAAAGTGTTATAAAAAAATCCAAATCCAGTTTCTAAAAGTTCATCTGAAATCTCCTGCTTACTCTTCAGGGCTTCCTCGACACAGTATGTTTAATCCAATAGTCACTTAACACAATACGTGTTTCCCTTCCAGCTTTCTCAAGAGGAAGATCTGCTCAGCGTTTCTAGAAAAAGCAGCATCATAAAAATAATCAGTTATCTTTCTCATTTTAAAAATAATCTAAATAGTTATATAAATGTTTCAAACCTCATTTTTAATCATATTGAAACAGCTTCAAATTGGAAGGGGATCCCTTTCAGGACTTTATAGCGGCATAACCATTAGCAAACTCTCTCAGTTCAACCCAGTGAACTCCCATATTCTCCTATTAAATCACGTGTCATCAGCTGACGTTTTTTTAAACTAATAGGGCAAAACTACCTTCCCAATGGCCAATCCACTGCTTTGTTGAGTCCCTTGGGGGCAGCTGTGTCCTAAAGAAAAATAAATCGCTGCTCACAATTAATCAGCTGTCGGGAAATGTTATCACCATGAGTAGTCTGCAGTTGTTTAAGTATAAGAAACTTTAAATCTGCTTCCCAATGCTGCTGCATGCACCAATGCTCAACCAATGGGGCTTCCTCTTTTCTGTTGCGAAGACAACTAAGATGCTCAGCTATCCTTAACTTGATGACTCGCTGGGTTTGCCCTATGTACATCAAATCACATGGGCATATGATAGCATATACCACTTGCATCGACGTACAGTCAGTATGGCCATACAACTCATAATATTGATTACTGTGCGGTATCTGTACTCTAGTAGTTACTAAGGCATGTTGGCAATAAACACATTTCACACATTGGTAATGGCCACGGTTCATGTCTGCTAAGTGATTCAAAGGTCTTGAATATTTTATTCCCCCAAGTTTTGACCTTATTTGTAAGCAAAGCGAGGCAAATCAGTGAACTCAGGATGATAGCTCAAAATGCCTCAATGCAAAGTTTCCTTAGAATATGGAAGCACACAGGTTAAGGCACTTTATTTCCTAAGACAGGAATTTTGATTTAGCCACTCCTTATGTACATTAGAAGTGCGCATAAATGCTGTTTTTAGACATTTAATAGGATATCCTCTGTCCTTAAATCTATCAATCATTACATATGCTTGATTTCTAAACTCTAAATTAACATCTGACCAATAGGAATACTTTGTTTCAAATTTTTCAGATAATGGCTCTTATAATGCAGCAAAGTATTATGGTCCGTCTGTTTACGGTAAATAGAAGTATCAAACATAAGATTACCATGTGGCTCCAGAAAAAAGGGGACAGATTGAGACATCCGGGTTTTACTTCTATTGAAAGCAACCAAGATGTCTCAATCTGTTCTCCTTACTTCCATTGCTTTCAATGGAAGTAAAACCAGGATGTCTCAATACGTCCCCTTTTTTCTGGAGTCATATGGTAACACTAATCAAACACACCATTTTCATATTTAATGGTAATATCTAGAAAATTTATTTGATGAGCATGAATGGTCTCTGAGAAAATAAGGTTGGGATTACATTGATTTAAATATTGCACAAATTGACAGACCTCATCCTTAGCACCTCTCCAAATGAAAAAAATGTCATCAATGAAACGTTGCCAAATAACAACTTTGGTATAAAAACATGACTAGTATACATGTTGCTGTTCAAATTCTGCCATGTATAAACATGCCACCACTGGGGCCACTGTAGCACCCATGGCTACTTCTGTTTTTTGCAAATAGAAACGAGTTTGAAAACTAAAGTAATTACATTGAATGACAAACCTAGCCATGTGCATCAGTAATTCTTTTTTACTTCCAATCATATTAGATTCTGATAAATGACATGCTACAGTACACAATGCCTCATTCTGAGGAATACTAGTACCATATTTTCACGCATATAACGCGCATACGTGTATAACACGCATACGCGTATACCGTGCGGGTCCAAACCATTTGTGTAAAAAAAATTTTATATAGCACACACACACGTATACCGTGCATGCTGCTATAACCTCCTCCCGCCACTCCCGCTTACTCCCTCTTCTGGCCTGTGAAC
Organism: Geotrypetes seraphini; assembly: GCF_902459505.1. Taxonomy (NCBI): domain Eukaryota; kingdom Metazoa; phylum Chordata; class Amphibia; order Gymnophiona; family Dermophiidae; genus Geotrypetes; species Geotrypetes seraphini. The sequence continues at coordinate 327,231,712 of NC_047084.1, read as the reverse complement.
CGGCATCCTCCCCCCCGCTCTGTCACCCCACTCCCCCGCGATCCTACATCCCCCCCAGCACCGCAAAGACATAGGTCGCTTACACGATTGGGCACCGGCACCAGCACCAATGCACAGGACGTGCCAGTGCCAGTGCCCGAAGATCCTCCCTCGTTGGGCTGGGCTGGGCTGGGCGGTGCGAGGGAGATCCTCCCTCTTCCCTGTGCTGGGCTGGACTGGGCTTTGAGCATTTGCGCATGCTCAAAGCCTTCTGGTCTCGCTCTCTCCGAGATTATATCTCGGAGAGAGCAAGATCAGAAGGATATAAGTGGATGTTATGCTGATGGATATAAGTGCTGTTTTTTTCAGGTAACTTGTTATGCAATTTTTGTATGCACTGTTTTTAGAATGAAAATGAATAAAGATATATATAAAAAAATAAAATAAATAAGAAATTTAATTTCAGAACCACAGGCAGGGTTTATATTTGTCAATGAAACATGGATGACAGAAACTGACTCTATCACTTTGTATGAGATTTGACCTTTAGGGTATAAGGTTATAACTATCCTTAGATCAAATTTTTAATTTTTTTTTTTTTAAAGGGGGGGGGCGTTATTGCTTTTGCAAAGTTTTTTGTTAATGTATCCTTGCCGGACTCTTTGTGCGTGAATGGATTAGAGAGGGTTTATTGTAAATTTTCAGATGCAACCATTTCTGACTCTATAGGCTTTTTGTTGGTTTACAGACCTCCTGGTTCTTAGAAGGAAGTGAAACAATCTTTTATTGACTTTTTGTCACAATGTGCTATTTGTTCAGATTCATTATTATTGCTGCTTGATGTAAATCTTCATTTAGAAGATACTACAAATCAGGATGCTCTAGATTTTCTTTCAATTGAAGAGTCTATCAACATCCATTATTCAACCTAATTATGAGAAAGGTCATTCTCTGGACTGTATATTAACTTATAAGGGCTATTTATCTCAATTACATAGTAGAGAGGTATTATGGACACAAGTACCTTGCTCAGAACATTATATGGCTGAGTTTACTCTCTCAGTTGCTATGGGGCTCATAATCAAAACAAAAAAAGTCTAAAAAGTGTCCTAAATCAAGATCAAAAAGCCAAATCGTCCAAGTACCAATAATCAAAGCTGGTTTTAGACGTATCTAAAACCAGCTTAGACCTTTCCCATGCCTCTAAACACCTAGAGGGAAAAATGGTGTTTTTAGAGGAGGGGAAAGGGCGGGAGGTAGGCCAACCTAGACTTAGTCGTACAGAAGGTATAACCAAAAGATGTAACTTGCCTAGTCGTCACTTATACATTTTGACTTAGACCAAGTCAAAACAGATATAAGTGCTGAAAAGGGGCCGCTGAGCTTATTGTGGCTGCTGCGATCAGCTCAGCGGCCCTGGCAACCTGACCACTCCCCACTGCCCAATCTCTCCTGCCGAAATCTACCCACCCACATTGAATAGATATGGGCAGGAGGGAGCCCAACCCCTCCTGCACCGACAAACCCCCCCCCCCCCCGATATGATCCGGGCAGGAGGGAGCCCAACCCCTCCTGCCCATGACCAACCCCCCCATGACTGCCCCCTGAACTCCCATTCACCCCCTGAACCCCGTAACACCCCTCTCCCACCCGGTGACCCGAAGACACCCCCGACACCCTCCCTTACCTTAAATCGATTAGCCAGATGGATGGGTTCCAAGCCCGTACGCCTGGCAGGCCCGCCATCTGCTAAATTGGCCCAGTTGCCTTAGGCACATGGGATGGGTTGGCCCCATGTGCCTAAGGCCCTGCCACTGGAGGGGCCTAAGGCCACTGTGCCAATTCCGGTTAGCCCAGGCGCCTAAGATGGGGCCTTAGGTGCCTGGCACTATCAGGCCCTAAGGCCCGCCATTCAGTGGATGGGTGTACGGGCTTGGGACCCATCCGTCCGGCCAATGGAGGTTCGAGGGGGTGGTCATGGGGGAGTCGTTGTGGGCAAGAAGGGTTGGGCTCACTCCTGCCTGGATCTCATGGGAGTGGGGGGTTCGTCAGGGCAGGAGGGGTTGGGTTCCCTCCTGCCTGTATCACATCGGGGGGTGGGGGTTCATTGGGGCAGGAGGAGATGGGCTCCCTCCTGCCCATATCACATCGGGGGGGGGGGGTTCATCAGGGCAGGAGAGATTGGGCTCCCTCCTGCCCGTATCGGTTTGGTGTGGTGGGGAGTGAATCGCGGCAGGAGAGATTGGGCATCTCTCCTGCAGCGATGGCGATCCCCCATGCCCCTGAACCATGGCACTTCGGGAGGAGGATCGTGGCAGGATCTCCTGCTGCGATCCTCACCCCAAAGTGCTGCGGTTTGGCGGGGTAGGGGATCATCATTGCGGCAGGGGAGATGAGCCATCTCTCCTGCCACAATCGTTGTTGGGTGTGTGTGTGTGTTTGTGTGTGTGGATTCTGTAACCGGTGTTCTTTTTGACAGATACTAGTTATAGAATCCAGCTTTTAGGCAAAAGACTGGCCCCTCCTTCGCCTAAAAGGTCTGGTTTTTTGGCATTTGGGACTTAGGCTGTTTTTTGGTTGGTAATATGTTGTAAGTGTAGATATAGTGTTGGTTTGGGCGTTTAGCTGTTGAACGTAGAAGTAGGCCATTTTCAATAAAAACCTCATTTTGGATTTTTTTTTGAGAATGGACATTTTCCTTGCTTCTACTTTTAGTATTTAGGGCCTAGGCCAAAAGGGGACTTAGACGTTTTTTTTTAAATTATGCCCCTCCGTGTCTTTACCTTCTGTAGCTCCAATTGCCACATCTGTCAGGCAAAGTATAAAACACACTATTTTTTTGGGGGGAAGCAGTCTTAATTCAATTTTCATAATGATTTAGGATATTTAGAAATATGGCATAATATTTTATCCTCTACAGTTAATAAGCTGACTCCTTTGACTATCAAGAGAAAACCAACTAAACATTTAGTACCATGGCATAATAATGAATTGATGGAGCTGATGATGCAAAACCACAATAGAAAATTGCATTCAAGAATTATAGACTAGCAATTCAGTTGGCTAAACAAAATTATGACTTCTCACAAATCAAAGACAATCAGTTGGATGATAGAAAATTGTTTAAGCTCTTTTACTCTTTAACATATATTCATCCTGAGCAGACTAACACATAGAAACACGATGGCAGATAAAAGCCAAATAGCTGTTCCAGCCAAAAGAGAAACCTTTAGAAAATGGAAGAAGGATCTGACTGAAAATAATTGTAAACAGCACAAGGAATGACAAGTCAAATGCAAGGTGCTAATAAGGAAGGCAAAGAGAGATCTTGAAAAGAAGATTGCGCTGGAATTAAAAACTACCACTATTACTTAGTAAGGGTAGGAGGTGCCTGGAGTGGTGGCGCCCTCCGCACCCTCTTCCCTGCACCCCCACTCCTTCCGTGCCCCCTCCCGCTCCTTCCCACCCAGATTCCATACTTGTGCTGTCCCTCCCCCATACCTTTTCATCTTCACCAGAGTGCATGGCTTCTGCAGCATGCTCCTCGCGCCAGCATTGGATTTTCCTCTGATGTCACTTCCTGGCTCCATAACCCAGAAGTGATTCAGAAGGGAACCTGGCCGGTACGAGCAACAGGCAGCAGTCGCTCATGCTAGTGAAGATAATATAGAAGTACAGGGTGGGGGGAAGGCGCAAGAATGGTGTGGTGTGACAGGGTGGGGAGAAAGGTACCAGCACCCCCCACCGACTTGGCACCTGGGGCAGTCTGCACCCTCATTACTATGCCACTGCTACTACTATCCATTCAGACCCTTAGATACTCTTTAGGTCAGTCCTCACCATGCTTCCCTGTTTTCCATGACTTGTTTCAATTGCTTGATAATCATTCATGTGCCATTCTTGATGGTATCCAGCCAACAGACCTTTGGTCTCCCCTGCTTCCTTTTACCACTGACCATTCCGAGTAGCACCTCCTTTTCTAGCGAATTCATCCTCATCACATGTCTAAGATAAGTCAGTTACTGTCTGGTAATCTTGCCTTCCAGGGACAACTCTGGGTTTATGTGATCAAGAACATCTTTATTGGTGATTCTAGCTGTCCATGGAAACAAAAACACACAGTAAAAACTTTTTTTGGTATATTAAAAGCAAGAAGACGGGAAGAGAATTGGTTGGACTGCTAGATGACCGAGGGATAAAAGGGACTCTCAGGGAAAACAAGGTCATAGAGGAAAAATTAAATGTATTCTTTGCTTCAGTCTTCACTGAAGAAGATGTGGGGGAATTACCAGTGCTAGAAAAGATTCCTACATACCCTAATTTGAAAAGGTATCAAACCAAACTGCAGTTGAAATAAACTAAAAACATAATATTTTGCCAGAATTCGGCCAGTAATAAAGCGTTGCAAATAGTATAGTTTCCTGTATTTAAAGAAATACTACAGTGACTCTAATGATACCTATTACCAGAAACACTAACCCTTGATGAAGCTAACTGTGAAATGGATGACTCTTTGTCAGGAGTGTTAAGCTAAGAGTTTCTTTGAAAAAATTTTATGCAACTGCATCAATTGTTCACTTTTTGGTGTTTATTGAGCACAAATTGCAAATTTATGTTTAAATCTTTTTTTATTAGCGAGAAAGGACACACCAACAAATGCAAAATGGTAGACAAGAATTGAAATTATACAAGATAGGGACCCCCTAGGTTACAAAGGTACACCTACCCTCAAATCTCCCCCCAAGCAGACCCCCCCCAGCATCTCCACCTCCAAACCCTCCCTCCCCCTTCCCCCAAATCCAAGAACAAGGAGAGAACCAAAATCAGACAGGTGGGGGTAGGATACAACTGCAGTCTGTTCAAAATACGACTACGATTCCGGGGAGGCAAAATGTCCAACTAAGGAGATCAAATATGGATAAATTCTCTGCTTCTGTGGCAAGAGGAATAAGTCATGTTGGCCTCCCAGCCCATAGGTTTGTGTAATTTATTCCTCCAATACCAGAAGGAGGGGGGAATATCATCCAGCCAGTAATTCAAAATACACTTTTTCCCCAGGATATAACATTTGCTCAAAAACAATTTCTCAGCAGAGGTATAAACAGAAAACAAAGAGAAATGAGCAAACAGCAAATGAAATACGGAATGAGGGACAGGAACACACAACAGGCCCTGAAGGAAGGAAGCCAAATCCCCCAAAAGCCCTGAATACTTTCACAACTCCAAAGGCCATGAAAGTAAGAATTCACCTCCATGATACAGGTAAGACAGTATTGGATGTCAACACACCCCATATGGTAGGCCCGACTCTGGGAGGTATACGTTCTTAACAAGGTCCTGTAATGGCATTCTCGGAGCTTAGCTTTATGCACTAAAGCTGGGATACATTTAAGAGCTAGGAGGAAAAAATCTTCCCCCCAGGTCCTTCCCAAAATCCCTCTGCCAATCCTCCAACAGAAAGGAGAAATCCCGAGGGGGCCCAAGGGCACTAAGTTGTTAATGAAAGAAGGAGACCAAGACCTGAGGCTCAGGATCCTTCCCTCCCCCTCCAAGAAGGCACAAAAGCAAAGCCCAAAATCCAAAGAAAGGGAACCCCCAGGGAGAGACTGCACATAATGTAGTAATTTACAGTGAGCAAAAGCAAGGCCAGGAGATGTAAGACCATTTTGCAACAACTCAACGCATGACAGGAGCTTCCCATAATCCCGTAAAACTTGGAAAAGAAATTCAAAGCCCCTAGCCCGCCAGCGACCAAAAACCGAGGGGAGCAACCCTGGCGGAAAGGAAGCAACAAAGCACTAACATGAGAATCCTGATGCCAAAGGGGGAGTAACCGCCGCCACACCTCCCAAAGTAGGCAAAATAAGACAATACGTCTACTGGGAGTAGGCACCTCTGCCAGCCGAGCATGAAGAAGAGAGAGGAGGTGAGTAGGGTACAGATAATCATGTTCCATGGAGGTGTCAGTATAGAGAGCCGTACCCAAAATCCAATCCCGGACATGTTGTAAAAGGCAAGCCTGATTATAAAGAGCAATATTCGGCATTCCGAAGCCTCCTTGGTCCCAGGAGCCCACCAGCAACTTTGACTTCAACTTAGGCTTCCTGCCCCCCTCAACAAAACTTTGATAACAAAGAGTAGAAGGCCCGGATGTCTTTAAGCAAGAGACACAGATGGAGTGTCTGCAGAACATAAAGCCACTTAGGAAACAAAACCATCCAATCTCCCCCATCAAGGAGAGAGGCAGATCAAGCCAAGTAGCCAAGACAGAGCCAGTAGTGGAAAGCAAGCGATCTACATTCAACTGGTAAAGCTCCCGAACATCCATGGATAGCTGGATTCCCAAGTAGCGAAAAGATGAATCAGCCAATTTCAATGGAAAGGTCCCTCCCCCAAGACTTCTGAAGATGCTCAGTGGAGGCCAGTGCCTCTGATTTCTTCAGATTCAGTGAATCCTGAAAAATCCCCATATTCCTGAACGCTCTCCAAGAGGTCAGTCAAAAAGACCTGGAGGTTATCAGCAAAGGCAACAACCTTAAAATTAGTGGCACCCAGCTGAAGGCCCCTGATCTCTAAGTTAGATTGCAGCTCTCTGATCAAAGGATCTAAATAAAGCACAAACAACAATGGCGAGAGAGGGAAGCCCTGACGAGGTGCCCCTACGAATTGGAAAGGGGGTTGAAAGGCTGCCATTCACTGAAATCCATGCTGCTGGGTCACTATACAACGCCTGGATAGCATTAAAGAAAAAGGGGCCCATCTCATATGCATGCAACACAGCAAAGAGAAACTCCCACCTCACACGGTCAAAAGCCTTTTCAGCCAACAAGATACGCTGAAGGTTCTTAGACACCGGCTGGTCATGCACAAATCCCACCTGCTATTCCGACACCAGGAAGGGCAGGACCTGGGCCAATCGATTCGCCAGCACCTTAGCCATCAATTTCATCTCAAAATTCAGCAGGGATATGTGTCTATAGGATTGCGGCAGGGCCAGGACCCTATCCAGCTTAGGAAGAATGATAATCTGGGCTAGATTTAAGTAACAAGGCAAGAAGCCCTTGGCCACACTTAAATTAAAGACAGCAACAGAGCGATCTCTGCTACAAGCAACTTGTAAATTCACCGCAGTAGCCATCTGGCCCCAGAGACTTGCCCAATGGGCAAGCACGAATTGCCCACTCCACCTCCTCTGCAGCCATAGAGTGCTCCCACATAGCCGAGTCTCCAGCAGAGAGACATGACAGATGCAAGCTGTCTAAATAGACCCCCCGTCAAGAAGATCTGGGCCTGGCGAGGCGTACAAATCGGTGAAAAAGTCCTGCAGAATACAACTAATATCCTCAGTCTTATGATGCATAGCTCTCCACATGGTTGCGCAAAGACGTAACACCCGCAGACCCACGATATGGGCGGGCGAAATGAGCCAATATCTGACTACTCTTATTAGCAAACCTAAAGAGCTGAAATCTATAGTGGTCCCAAGACCTCTGCGCCCCCGATATACGAGCTCATTCAATTCCTGCTGTGCCTCCAAAAGCTGTGTCTTGAGCTCCAATGTGGTGTGACTGGCGAAGCACTGCCTCAAAACCTGAACCCTAAGTTCCAATGCAAAATTGCTCTGTGGTGCATTTTAGCCTCGAAGGACACAAACGCCATGATTTCCCCATGCAACACGGCCTTCGCCGTTTCCCAATATAGGACAGGGTCCTCTCTATATTCCTGATAAAAATGTTTAAAATCCCCCCACTTGTTCAACAAGAAATCGTGAAAGCAGGCATTCCGATACAAATAACAAGGGAACGTCCACAGGGTACCACTCCACCGGGATGGCCCCCAAAGCCAGCACAGACCCACTCATGCGTGATACAAAATTTCAATGGGACTATCACCTCCTGAACCTCAGGAAGTAGTTCCCTGGAAAGGAGGATAAGATCAATTTGAGAGAGCGTCCCATGGGCCCTTGAAAGATGAGAATTGTCTCGCTCCACCAGATACAAAACTCTCCAGACATCTAGCAGGCCCAAAGATGTAGCCAAGAGCTTAGCCCCAGTACAGGCCTTGAGGGCCTCCTTCTCGATGAAGTAAAGCGATCCAGCCTCGGGTCAGGAACTTCATTAAAATCCCTCCCCCCCTACTCCCCCCAAGGATCAGGGGAACATTCCCAAATTGCAACAAGAGGTTACACAGCTTCCGAAAAAATTTGGCAGAGGGATTATTAGGAACATAACAATTTCATAAGCATAAGGGCTTATTGTTAAGAGTAACCGAGGCAATAAGGTAGTGCCCCTCAGGATCCCTAAGAACCCTGTGAGTATGCAGTTGGAGACCCTTGCGAAAGAGAATCACCACACCACCCTTCCCGCCCAGAGCCGGAACCTCCAGGTGATCACCCATCCACCAATACAAAGTTTAGCGTGGTCCTCGGAGGACAGTCTAGTTTCCTGTAGAAAAGCCATGGAAGCTCTCCTATGATTCAGCAATTGCAATATTTTATACCTCTTAATGGGAGAGTGAATCCCCCCTCCCCCACACACACTTTCCAAGAAATCAGTTTATGTTCCAGGAAAAACTAAAAAGAAGGACAAAAGCAGGTACAGAATAACCCATTCCAGAAAGCCAGAGGAGTGTCCCAGCCACCACCCTACTAGCTGGAACCAGCACCAGGAAGACCACCAACCTCCCATCTGTCTGAACCAAGGAAAACCCCTCCCCCCCCAACCACCCCGTGACTGCCCTCAAACCTCCTCCCACCCCCTCACTCCCCAACCCAACTCTAGCCATTCCCTATACCACACCCAAATAGGTGCCACTTCTAGGAAGCAGGGTACGCCCGCTACATGCTCACCACAAAAGTGCCCCAGCCCTAAATCACACACCTGCCCTGAAACCTCAATAGAGCTAAAATACCCCCCAGGGCTAAGTCCCAGGACCCGGGGATAGGAAAAAGCAGCTAAACTGAGGGTACTAAGCAAAGGAGAGAAGGCCAGACCTCAATGGCAGCAGCACAGTGGTATAAGGTGGACCAACAAAGGTCACCGACGAGAGAAATTGTAAAAACAGCCAGTAAAGCCCTCCCCCATCCCCCCAATCAAGGCCATGGCAACCACAGCTATATGAGAGCATGGGGATGGTCTGCATGCGAAGGCCAATTTTCTTGGCTTTCAAAATCAGTCGAAGGTATTTTCCTTGGGAGGATAAGGGGGAGGGGGAGGGGAGAGAGGGTGGAGGCTGAGTTGGGTGATGTTTGCCACCTGAGATAGAGGAATTATTGCAATAATTTTCTCTTGTGTACATTTTAAATTGTTGTAAACCATTTTGAATTAGTTTTATTTTCAAGAAAATAGTACGTCCAACGTTTATAAATAAATAAAAGCAAAAAAATAAAATGCATCTGCCGCTGCCTCTCTTCGTAAAGAGGCATCAGTTCTCTTCCCGTTCATTTCTGGCATGATGCTGAAAAGCTGCTAAAGTGTTCTTAAACTTCTCAGATCATCTCATTTCGAAACACGTTAACATGCACAGCAGTCACAATTTAAGATAAACCCTTCTGTCACAATACTTAGCTGTAACAATTGAAGTCTTTTCCTCTAAAATAGGTCTTCCGTGGTATTTCTTAGAACAGACAAATTGAGCTGTAAAAGCCCAATTTACACAACCCCTCTTCAGAACAGTCTCTTCTTTGCACTGGAATCCCTAGATCTCTACTGCAATCATTGCACTAAGGGCTTCTTTTTTATTTTTACGGCAGTGGTTCTCCCGTGGCAATTACACCAGGGGCCATAGGAATTGAATGCACTTTGGTGCATTTGCTATAGGAGAACTGCTACAGCAGATATGTGAAAGGGGCCCTAAATTATTAAGGGACAAAATCTATAAGAGGTGCCTAAGGTGTGGCACCTAAATAAATACCCTGCTTTTATTAAGCCAAGGTACCGTGGCCCAGAGCACTAAATGCTCAGAGGCTCTTGAAAATTCCTATGAGCCTCAGATCAATGTTGGAGCAGTTAGCACCTATCTTACCCCCCTTCCCCCTTTTTACAAAGCTGCATTAGGCTTTTTATCGCTAGCCATGGCGGTATTAGCTCTGATACTCATAGGAATTCTATGAGCAACAGAGCTAACACTGTCACAGCTGGCGATAAAAAAGTCTAATGTAGCTTTGTAAACGGGGGTGGGGGGTTGTTAATTAGTAAATTGGCTTCAATTATGAGCTTTAACAAGCTGATAATTGAAAAAAAAAAATCAATTGGATGGTAGACACCTATCTTCTTAGGCATGATTCTACAAAAGATAGACTCCAATTGCATAGTGCCTAACGGCACCTAACAGTAACGTACGCATGTTTAGGGGTAGAGAGTGACTTAAGAACCACTAGGCATGATTCTCTAAAGGACTTGGGAACCTATAAAGTAGATCTTTAAAACCCTGGCTTTATATTACAGGCACCTAAGTTTTAAGTTAGGCTCCGCTAAGTGTGATTCTGTAATGGCGCCTAGGACATGCGATAGGCATCATAGAAGTAACATAAATGATGGCAGATAAAGACCTCAATGGTCCATCCAGTCTGCCCATTAGTTATACCCATGATTAAATTAACTTGTTTCTTCTCTGATATTTCTGGGCATAGACCTTAAAGTCCATCTGGTATTGTCCTAGGTTCCAAATGTTGAAGTTCCCATCCAAGCTCACTTCAGCCTATCCAAACATCCTGTTTTCAGGATATCTACCATAAAGTCTGGCCAGTAACATCCTCATGTTCCAAGTTAGTGGAGTTCACATTGATGCCCTCCCCAGCCCAATCCTACACCAAATCACCACATAAGAGAGACGGACCGTGCAAGTCTGTCCAGTATAGGTGTCTATCTTTTTAGGCACCAATTACAGAATCTGGCCCTAAATGTTGTTAAAAAGCTTCTTCTTTTTTTTAAACTTACCTCCTGCCCTCCTTTTTTGGCTTTCACTGCACTTTAGAATGTGACTGTAGTCTTGTTGCTTGATGATTTTTCAGGGTATAGCAGAAAATTAGTTCTTCCTCCTAGTTCAAAAATGTTCTTGTTTTTATACTTCAAACAACAAAACCCCAAGGCTTCCACAGAAACAACAAATTAACGCCCAAGGTTTCCACAGAAAATCATTTCTTCCTCCTAGTTCAAAATGTTCTTGTTTTTATGCTTCAAACAACAAAACGCCCAAGGCTTCCACAGAAGTAGATGTTCCAGATAAGGCAAAGACTATGGAGTACAATGTTCTTGAAGTGATCTTTATTAAAAACAAGTAAATCCACTTGTCCACAGTAAGGAGCAGCTGACCCAAAGAATAGCAGTGGACCCCACATGGTCCGTGTTTCAGCTCAAACAAGCCTCCTCAGTGGTCCAAGTCAGTGAATTACATGATGAAAGTAAAACCGTGGCTGAGATTCAAATAAAATATAAGAAACCTTGCTCAAGAGCTTACTTGTTGCCTTCCTCCTCTTGGCCTACACTGCATGTTGGAATGTGTCAGTGGTCTTGTAGCTTGACGATTTTCCAGGATATATCAGAAAACTATTTCTTCCTCCTAACTTTTCCCTCCAAAGGTTTTGGTCATGTCATCACTTGGAAAAATATTCTCCCGCAAAAGTTTTCAGTCTATTCCATTTTTATTTAGGTTTTACAGTATGAAAAACAAACTAGTTATTTTATTCCAAATTATTTAAGAAGTACAGAGGATTTTTTTTTTTGTCTACTAATTGAAATACAGTTGAGGAAATTTCATTAACTATGAATTAGTGAAGCTTTGTTTCTTAAACCATTAAGTAAGTGCACCCTGTTTCGTGGCCATCATTTTCTGTATTTAGTGAGATTCTCTATTAGCAATTTAAGGGTAATAGCTGGATTCACATTTTAGCTAATTAGATGAATATAAAATGTACATTTAGAAAGTTATAGAACCTCTTTACTGCAGGTCTGGTGGTACAGTCTGGTGGAAAGCAAGTGAAAGGTAATTAGACCCATCATATGCTCTGCTTGACAAAATCTCACCACTGGAATATAGCAATAGATGCTTGTTCTCCTAGAAAAAGGTATTTCAGTAGAGATCAGAGTGTTTTTTATTTCTGATTTAAAATTCAAATCATGCTATCCTGTTAAAATAAGAAGACTTCAGTCATGCATGGCTTCCTTTTTCCCCTCTGTTTTTCAAAGGATGGCTTCACTTTTTTCTTCACTCTGATGAGCTTGGGGTTGAAAGAACAAGGTGCAGTGCAGGCCGAAACAGAATAACTATTTGTCTTTAGTGGTTTTATTTAAATATGCTTTTTTTTTTTCTTACAAAAGCAAAGTTACATCAAAGTCAATTTTCTAGGCTACTGTTTGCCTGACTTTTGCGCAAGATACTGGCTCTGAAAATTTATTGGAAAGAATTGTCTACTTTGCAGACTCTCCTCGGAATAGCTTGTACTTTAATTTAGAGTGTGAAAGTGTTGCATGAACTGGAACATCATTTTACAGACTATATGGTGTAGTCGCCCCAGACAGCGCTGGGGCATGGTTAGCTTCTCACATCAACAAAGAACTCAACCACCATACTGTAGACTCAGTGTTATTACAATTTTTTTCACATTACCTTTTTTACTGTATGAAATTGATGGATGTCTTTGATTACTTCATTTTAGTTTAATATATAGCACCGTGCAGGCTGTATCAAAATCCTTATCTCAAGTTTATGTTTTCTACCGCTCAAGATAAGATATATAAAACATATTGTATCCCGATGCTGGCACAATTCATCGGGCTCAAGTGCCATTTCTTTTGTCACCAGTCATGTCTGGCTCCAGAGGGGAATCCTTTGTTTTTATGAAAAAAATAACCCATTGGGAATAATTCCGAAGAACCTCATAGCCAAATATTTGAGAGGAACACAAGTGCAAAATTGTTTATGTGAAGATCAACAACAAGGAGGCAGGCAGATGCTGTGAAACTTAGCAGTCTAATGTATTTGGTTTTTTTTACACTCTATGGCAATACTAGATGCAGGGGAGGGTCACACAGTACATTATCCCACCCCTTTTATGAAGCTGCGTTAGGGCTTTTTTATCGCTGGCAGCGGGCGCTATTAGCTCTAACGCTTATAGGAATTTTATGATCGCCGGTGCTAATACTGCTGCGGCCAGCGATAAAAAGTCTAACACGGCTTCGTAATAAAAAGGGGGGGGGGGTACATGAGCAAATCTATAGTAGGGTGAATGATAGGAGCCTATTAGATAAAGGAAAAGAGGTGCCTGCTTTCCTATATAGAATATATAGGAGATCAATATTCAGAACAATGTAAGCACTTAAGTCATACTCTGTGGACTATCCTTGGCTATTCCGTAATACTTGGCAGTACTGCTGAATATTCCCACAGACCAGAGATATGCAGTCCTGGTAAAGGATGGGCATTGCAGGGGCAGAGTTGGGGAGAAGCCAGGAGTTATGCAGATGCAAGCAATATTCAGTTCCAATGTTTATATAGCTAACCAGGCATATAGGGACAAGTAAATAGCAATCCTAATTGTGCCTGGTTAGTTATGTGGATGTTGGCACTGGATAGCAAGGCCTAACTATCAGTGATGGTTGGCATTAAAAAAAAAAGCTTCATATTGATTTATATGCATATTTCAAATTAAATCTACATTAGGAATATTCAAATCATTCTTTCCTCCGAGCAGTCTTTTCAACTTTAGCCTGTATTAGATATCAAATAGCAATTCAGGTTATTTGGGAGCCATTAACAAGATAACCACTGCTACTCTTTGGGTCAGCTGCTCCTTACTGTGGACAAGTGGATTTACTTGTTTTTATTAAAGATCACTTCAAGAACATTGTACTCCATAGTCTTTGCCTTTTCTGGAACATCTACTTCTGTGGAAGCCTTGGGCGTTTTGTTGTTTGAAGCATAAAAACAAGAACATTTTGAACTTGTTTCAAACCCCGTGCTGCTCCTTGTGACCCTGGGCAAGTCACTCAGTCCTCCATAGCCCCAGGTACGTTAGCTAGATTGTGAGCCCACCGGGACAGAGAGGGAAAATGCTTGAGTATCTAATTGTAAAACCGCTTAGATAACCTTGATAGGCGGTATATAAAAATCCTAATAAACTTGAAACTTGAAATAAACTTGAACTAGATTTTCTGTGGAAACCTTGGGCGTTAATTTGTTGTTTCTGTGGAAGCCTTGGGGGTTTTGTTGTTTGAAGTAATGTAAAGATTGAAATTACTGCATAGAATAAATATTAATTTCTTCTCTTTTGTTCATATACGTCCAGGGGTGGGGGGAATATTTTATGATTTATTTTGCTTACACTGTTGGGTGTAAGGGTGAGGGGATATTTAATGCGAGTTAGAATTTGATGATATATTAAGTGATGTTAAAGTATAAATGATTGTATTATATGTTACACTTATTGTGAGCTTTAAAAATGAATAAAGATTAATAAAAAAAAATATCAGATAGCATCTTTTCAAAGATCAAACTTTTGGGGACTACAAAAATACGGCATCAGCACCAGTTAACATCTGACTTCTCAATCAGATGACACTGTTCAACCTATCAGCAATAAGTTTATTGATATCAATTACTAAATATTCAATATTTAAATCAAAGACATCTACTGCACTTCAGCATTCATTTTCCTTGGGGTAACCATATTTAATGTAAAAATCCTGAAGCGTTCCCTGAAATTTAGCAAATTTATGACAGTTCGATATGTTATGCAATTAGTTATAAGAATCTACCTTTGATGTTCAAAACTATTTAACCAGTCAGTTCTAGTTTCTGGCCATTTAAAAAGCATATCAGCATCTAACTGTGGATATTCAGTGGCTAACATTGCTACCTCGATTTCTCACAACCATCTAAAATTAAACATGGCCAAGACAGAGCTCCTTATCTTTCCTCCTAAACCCACCTCTCCTCTTCCTCTATTATCTTTTTCTCTGGATAACACTCTCATCCTCCCTGTCATGTCAGTTCATAACCTTGGGAGTCATCTTTGACTCATCTTTCTCTTTTCTTCACATTACTATCAGACCACCAAAACCTGTTGTTTATTTCTTTATATCAGCCCTGCACAACATACAGCCTCCGGGCCACATGCGGCCCAAAACGGCTCTCACTGTGGCCCGGCTCTCTCCACTCTCCTGCTCCTGTCCTGTTTTTAGAGCCCAGGATTTCTTCCTGCTTCCCCGATGCAGAAACATCTCCTGTTCCACTCTCTTGCTCCTGCCCTGTTTTCAGAGCCCAGGATTTCTTCCTGCTTCCCCAATGCAGAAACACCAAGGCACGTGCAGCGACTGCAGTCCACAAGCCTTCCCCCTCTCCCGACATCAATTTTGACGTTGGAGAGGAAGTTCCAGGCCAGGCTGTGATTGGCTGGTCCGGAACTTCCTCTTTGATGTCAGAATTGATGTCGGGGGAGGGGAAGACTTCTGTGCCCGGCACTTGTGGACTGCAGTCGCTACATGTGCCTTTGTGTTGCTGCATCAGGGAAGCAGGGAGAAGCAGGGTGCATCGGGGAAGCAGGGTAGCTTGGGGGGCAGGGAGAGAGAAAGAAAGACAGACAGAAAGAAAGAAAAGGGGGCAGGGAGAAAGAAAGACAGAAAGAAAGAAAAAGGGGCAGGGAGAGAGAAAGAAAGACAGACAGAAAGAAAGAAAGAAAGAAAGAAAGAAAGAAAAGGGGATGCAGGGAAAGAGAAAGAAAGAAAGAAAAGGGGAGGTAGAAAGATAGAGAGAAAAAGACAGAAAAAAAAAGGGCAGGGGAAGCAGGCTGCTTCGGTGAAACAGGGTGGCTTGGGGGTGCATGGAGAGGGAAAGAAAGAAAGCAAGGGGGGGCAGAGAGAGAGGAAGAAAAAGTTAGACTCATAGAGGGACAGAGAGAGAGATTCTGGTTGGGGAAGGAAATGAGGGCTGGAGGAGAGGAAGCATGCAGGAGTCAGAAAGAAGGGAAGACATATTGGATACGCAGTCAGAAGGAAATCCAACCAAAAACGAATTAAATCACCAGAAAACAAGCTAGGAAAAATGATTTTATTTTCAATTTAGTGATCAAAATGTGTCAGTTTTGAGAATTAATATCTGCTGTGTGTATTGTGTGTATATATGAAAAATGAAAGGAAAAAATTGCATTACAATTAGTAAAGGGTGCAGGATCTGGGGCAGAGCTTGGGTGGGTTTAGGATGGACCTTGGGAGGTCTGTGGTTGGGGGTACTTAGCTTGAAGTAGATGAGAAACACTGCTGAAAGCAATCAGCCTCCGCCAGTGCCTCTCCTCTCCTGCCCTCTTCCCTGCTGGCAGCCCCTACTGGCGTCTGGAAGGCCTCTGTGCATGCGCGGATGTCAATGTGATGATGTCACGCATGCACACGATGTCATCACGGCAATTTCCGCAACCTTCCGGGTGCCTCAAGCCGTGGCCACTACCTGCGGACCTTGCTACATTTTCCGACTTCATTTTGGCCCCGGATCATTTTTGAGTTGTGCAGGCCTGCTTTATATCATCGTTAAAACTTCGCCTTTCCATTTGGAGCACACTGCTAAGACCCTCTTCTACACTCTCATCACTTCTCACCTAGACTAGTGGTTCCCAACCCTGTCCTGGAGGACCACCAGGCCAATCGGGTTTTCAGGCTAGCCCTAATGAAAATGCATGAAAGAGATTTGCATATAATGGAAGTGACAGATATGCAAATCTGCTCCATGCATATTCATTAGGGTGATCCTGAAAACCCAATTGGCCTGGTGGTCCTCCAGGATAGGGTTGGGAACCACTGGCCTAGACTACTGCAACTTGCTTCTCACAGGTCTTCCGCTAAACCATTTATCTCCCCTTCATTCTCTTCAGAATTCTGCTGCATACCTCATATTCTGCCAGGGTCCTCATGCTCACATTACCTCTCTCCTCAAATCACTTCTTTGACTCCCTATCCATTGCCGCATACAGTTCAAACCCTTGTTAACCTACAAATGTATTCACATTGCAGCTCCTCAATATCTCTCCCTATACTCCACTCTGGGACCTCTGTTCATCATGTAAGTCTCTTATCTATTCCCTTCTCCTCTACTTCCAGCTGCCGACTCCATCCCCTCTACTTTGCTACACTGTATGTCTGTAACAAACTGCCTGATTCGGTACACCAGGCTCCATCTCTCTGGTGGTATTCAATACCATAAGAACATAAAAATAGCCTTACTGGATCAGAACAATGGTTCATCTAGCCCACTATCCTATATTCACAGAGGCCAATCCAAGTCACAAGTACCTAGCAAAACCCCAAATAGTAGAAGCATCCAATGCCACCGATCCAGGGCAAACAGTGACTTCTCCCAGGTCTGTCTCAACAGCAGTTTATGGACTTTTCCTCCAGGAAATTGCCAAACCTTTTTTTAAAGTCAGCTACCTTAACCACTCTTACCACATCCTCTGGCAAACTATTCCCTGAGTGAAAAAAATATTTCCTCCTATTGGTTTTAAAAGTATTACTCTGTAACTTCATTGAGTGTCCCCTAGTCCAGGGGTAGGCAATTCCGGTCCTCGAGAGCTGGAGCCAGGTCAGGTTTTCAGGATATCCACAATCAATATGCATGAGATAGATTTGCATCACAAGGAGGCAGTGCATGGAAATCCATCTCATACATATTCATTGTGGAGATCCTGAAAACCTGACCTGGCTCCGGCTCTCGAGGACCGGAATTGCCTACCCCTGCCCTAGTCTTTGTAAGCCCACTCTTTAGAACAGTGGTTCCCAAACCTGTCCTGGGGGACCCCCAGCCAGTCAGGTTTTCAAGATATCCGTAATGAATATGCATGAGAGAGATTTGCATACCTGTCACTTCCATTATATGCAAATCTCTCTCATGCATATTCATTAGGGATATCTTGAAAACCTGACTGGCTGGGGGGTCCCCCAGGACAGTTTTGGGAACCACTGCTTTAGAAGCTGTATTTGTCCTAACCCCAACCCACTTGTAAAACACCCATATCGGTTTGTCAAATATAAGTACAATGAACCAGGTTTGAGAAAGAAATGTTGGCTAGTATTCTATTTGGAGATCATATTCATGTGATGGTCCAAACATGCTCCATGTAAGTACTTTCCCTATACAGGGCTAAAACAACTTTATGTGTCATAAAAATGATAATCTTACCATGCACAAATATTATTATATTGATTTATTTTTTAAAAGGTGATATTTCAATAGATATCCACTTGAAACTCGACAGTGATCTTAACCATCGGTTTTATAACACCTTTTATACAGTGCCCTATTTTCACGCTTACCTTTCGAATTCACCGCCAAGACTTGTGACCACTATCCACAAATATGGCGGCGGCGTTTTAGTGGTCACAAGTCTTGGCGGTGAATTCGAAAGGTAAGCGTGAAAATAGGGCACTTTAGTAAAGTTAGTATCTAGTTGTGTCACTATTAAGATAGTAAATGTGGCTTTTGTTATATTTTAGGGGTCAAACCTTGATAAAGCTGTAAAAGCGAAACATGTCGGTACGATGTTCCCCTTAGCCAGAGACCACAAGATCAAGCTAAGTATTACTTAATGTCTTAAGCTTAAAGTTAAATCACTAAATTGTTTAAAGAAACAAACAAATCACAAAAGCAAAAAGAGTTTAAAATAGATAAAAATATAAAAGGATCCGATGAGGAGCTTCCACATAAAGCTTAGAGCAATGAACGAGTTTGAGCTCTGAGTGGTGGCCTGAGGTTCCTGAAAAAAACTGTATAAAAGGTGTTATAAAACCGATGGTTAAGATCACTGTCGAGTTTCAAGTGGATAAAAATGATAATGGCATTTATACTTAACAAAGCTAATAGTATTTTCACTCCCTCCTTTACAAAGCCGTGCTAGCATTTGTAGAGCTGGCTGGGGTGCTAACAGCTCGGACGCTCATAGGAATTTATTGAGCGTTGGAGCTGTTACCGCAGTGGCCGGCACTAAAAACGCTAGCGTGCATTTGTAAAAGAGGGAGGTCAGTGCATTGGATCCTTAATTCCTCGTTATACAGCCTCCGAAGCTGACTTTTGATTTCAGAGTAGCATTTAAAACATTTGTTTGACCCATCAGAATTGTTGCTGGCTCCTATTTTCCTTCTCTAAAAGAGTGAGCTGATCCTGAAGTCCAATAACCAGCAAATGCAATTATTAATGCTTGCCAGTATTCAGTAAATTTTATTTATGCTACAAATATCACTTATGGGCAAAACTTGTCTTACCTGAGATAAAGCGTTTCCCCTCCCCTTGGAAACTAGGACTTCATCATCTTACGTAGGAAAGTAACAGTATGTTCCATATTCTAAAACAGTTCTAAAGCTGACATTTAAGAAATGGTGACAAACTGCATTTGCCAGCCAAGTGTATCCATACCTGCTACGCTTATCAGGTGATATAAATCAAAATTGTTCTTTTTTTTTTTTGTATTTTCAAATTTAATCAGGCATATGCTGTGAACCGGAGAAGATATATAAGGAAATTGTGCCTGGTTGGTCATGGAGAGAATTTTATTAAGTCGATAAAGCTGTAGGATTTCCACTTACATAGGGATCTTTACATTTGTTTAACCAGCTTTTCATTTGTTTAAAGAACCTTTAATTTTAATCTGTCCCAATCAAAAAAAAAAACAAAAAAAACCCCAAAAAGGGCATGAATACAGGAATTGTCCTCCAATTGCAAAAATTTTGCTCTCCTTGGAGACACAAGGAGATACTGCCTCAAAAATGTTTTTGCTTACCAGAAAAGCATCCCCAGCGATGTTCAAAGTGATTTAAACAGATAGAAGAGGCTCCAGATGTCCGGGAAAACCCAGACATGTCCTCTGTTTAGACTGTCTGGGTGGCCGGAGGGGTTTGCAAAACCTGACAGAAGGTCAGGGTTTTGGAAGTTCTCAAGCTCGGGGCTGCATCTGGATGCCCTCTGTGCATGTGCAATATTGATACAATGATGTCATATGCCATGCGCATACATGAGACATCATTGTGTCAATGTCTGCGCATGCGCAGAGGCCCTTCAGACGCTGCCCAAGCTCGGGGAAGGAGACCGGAGATTTGTGTGGGGGGGCAGGGCTGGGGTGGATCTGGAGGCAGAACAGGGTGTGGCTGGGGTAGAATGGGGCGTGGCCAGGTGTCCTTTTTTTTAAGAGGAAACCTGGCAACCCTAACCCCCTCTTCTATAAAACCGCGCTAGCAGTTTCTAGTGCAGGGAGCCGCGCTGAATGGCCCGTGCTGCTCCCGACGCTCATAGGAACTCAATGAGTGTCGGGAACAGCACGGGCCATTCAGCATGGCTCTCTGTGCTAAAAACCACTAGCGCAGTTTCGTAGAAGAGGGGGTATGCCTTCTTAAATCACCTGTTGCTTCCTAACCCGTGATATTCAGTGGCATTAACCTGGGCAGTGCCATTAATATCCCCTCTTACCAGCCCCAGAAAAAGTAGGCAGGTCAAGGGTGGTACTGGGAGTGGCACTAAAGGAGATCAGAGTTATGCAAGTGCCAGCACCCTCATAGCTAAGCCAGTAAATTTAGGACAGCTTTTCCTACTTAGTTATGAGATCCCTAGCGCTGAATATCAACTGGGATCTGCATAATTATTTTTGCCCCTCAAAACCCCTCTGATACCTTTTCCAGTCTCACAAAGAGCCCCCTTCCTCCTTCCCCTCCCCAATCCCATCACACTTATAGCCCCTCTCCTAGAATGAGCCCCCCCCCTACTCCAAACCTCACAGAGGTATAGAAAGTCTCTTGTGCTACTGTGAAAGCAGCCTCTGTGGGAGAAATGGACTGGCATTAATGAATATCTTAAAAGCAGTGCTCAGCAGGTAATCAAAAGTTTATTGTTTGGACTGTTTGCCACCATTTTTGTGGAAAGTCAGAGGGATGACCTGCCTCTTACATGCCAAGAGGTAGGACCTTCCTCTTTGTTTATCCTAAACCCTGGGAAGGCAAAAACTTGCAAGGGGGGAAAAAGTGTGAGTAAAGAGAACAGCATTTGTGTTTGAAGCTGCAACAAGACACATTTTTTTTTTCAGCTGTAGTTGAGCAGTTTAGCTGATTAGATCAGCCATGGCTGACTGAAGGAAAACCTCTGAAGTTGAGGAGGATATGATGCAATAGGCTGAGGAAAAGGAATTGCATGAATAAGCTTTATAACTGTGGAGCATTTCCTAGCATGGATTGATTTGTTTTAAATTGAGAAAATACAAACTGAAGCCTATGCTTAATTTTGAAAAGCCTTTGTCAGTACCTGGAATAAAACAGAGAGATAAGGTGATTTTTTTTTAATTTTTTTTAATGAATAAAGAATTTTTTTTTTTTTTTAAAGGTGCTTTTTTTTTAAAGTTTAAAATGAGCTAGTTTGAGAAAGGAGGGTTTGGACTAGAAAATGACATGGGGACAAAATTTTCCACGTCCCCACAGGAACACATTTTCCCATCCTCGCAAGTTCTTTCCCTACCTCTGCCCCATTCCTGCAAGCTCTGTCCTCATCTGCACAACCCTCAAACACTTTAAAATCCCAAGTAGCAACATTCTAGAGCTCAGATTGTGATGTCATAATTCCTCATTCCACCAATGCCTAAGCTCTATCCTCATCTGCACAAGCCTCAAACACTTTAAAATCCTAAGTAGCAACATTCTAGAGCTCAGATTGTGATGTCATAATGCCTCATTCCACCAATGCCTATGCTCTGTCCTCATCTGCACAAGCCTCAAACACTTTAAAATCATAAGTGTTCGAGGCTTGTGCGGTTAAGGCAGAGCTTACAGGAATGGGGCAGGGACAACGTCAAAACTCGTGGAACGGGGCAAGGACATTGAATTCCTGCTGGGACAGGGACAAATTTATTCCCGTGTCATTCTCTAGTTTAGACAACTTTAGGACAGATTTTCTTTCCTTATTTTGTTACTCTGGTAGTGTATTGGAATCCCATTAGGTTAGAGCTGTGTAAGATGCTTTTTAAAAACATAGTAACATAGTAAATGACGGCAGATAAAGACCCGAGTGGTCTATCCAGTCTGCCCAACCATACATGCTCCATAAATTAATTTAGTTTAAAGGGTATTTTTTCTTAGATATTTCTGGGCCAGAAACCCAGAGCCCTGCCCAGTAGTGTGCTTCGGTTTACTTTAATTAAAACTGTTTTTGTGAAGTCTCTATTCAGCTCCTGAATTATAACCCATATAAGAGTTTTACAACATTTATTTAAGTATTAATATACCACTTATAGCCTCACGCGGTTTATATTCAGGCACACAAATACTGCTCCCTAGCTGTCCTGGTGGGTTCACACTCTATCTAATGTACCTCGGGCAATGGGGGATTAAGTCACTTGCTCATGGTCAGAAGGAGCATCATGGGATTTGAACTCACAACTTTAGGGTGCTGAGGCTGTAGCTCTAGGGTTACCAGATTTTACGTATGTAAAATCCGAACACATAGCTCCGCCCCCAGGCCCACCCAGTTCTACCCGTCCACGCCCCATTACGCCAACACCACGTCCCAGCCTCGGCCCTAGCCCCACCCCCTCAGCCTGTTCATCGGTTGGGAGGGGCACCCGCGCATGTGCAGATGCCCCTCCCATTGCGATCTGCTTTTCCAAACCCGGACATCTGGTACCCCTAAATACTGTAGCTCTAACCACTGTGCCCCTGACTAACAGCTTGCCTTGGTGGATGTCTCCCATCTCTGCTGTACCCAGAGGATCACCATGCAGATCCTCCACTCCTAGGGGGTGACGTTGAAGCTCTGTTGAAATTTGGATTTTTTAAAAAAATATCGATGCATTTATTGTTTTATGTGTTGGCTGTCATCTTGACACTCTTTTAAATGAAAATGTATATGCATGCAAAAAGGATTATAGACAGAAGCTGTTGCTGGTAGGTGATGAGTTATTGAAGGAGTTAGAGAACTATAGAATGAAAAAGAGATAATGAGTGGCTGCAGCAAAATTTATGTACAGAGAAAAGGAGCAGCACGGTAGCAACCAGTAGCTAGAGATAAAAGCAGTCTTTACTATTTTTTATTTTAGCTTTTCTACTTCTTCTTGTGATGGTTTTGTAGAGCAATAGTCAACTTGCCACTATCCAGCATATAATCCATAAGGTAGATGTGCCTCTTAAGAAGGCCATTTGTCGAAACCTGTCAGGCTTCTTGTAATTAGATCTAATATACGTTTCATGGTTGCTAGATTGTTCTGATGTGGTTGATCTCCCTCTGGATTGTTTGGATTATTTTCCATGGACTCTACCTCTTGTTTACTGTGAATACGACATTGGAAATCATAAAATTATACTTCCTGTGTCTCCTCCTGATTACTCATCCACCTCTCCATGTTCCTTCCTGACATTCTCTCCCCCCCCCCCCTCCTATGACTGTCACTGGAATGCTTTTTATGTTTTACAATATATATATATATTGCAATTTTATCATCTTTGCTCATAACCAACTTAAAGCAGGCTGTGCTTTCAAAAGCTTTTCAAAAAGTACCTTATTTTTTGCTCCAAAAGACGCACCTCGCCATAAGATACACCACAGATTTAGAGGAGGAAAACAAGAAAAAAAACATTCTGAACCAAATTCTGCACCCAGCCTCCCTCACTCCCTACCAGGCTCTGCACCCAACCCCACACTCCTTGCCAGGCTCTGCACCCTATCCTCCCTTCTCTGACCAGGAGGGATCTGTCCCAGCCAACTAACAATTTTTTCCTCCTACCCCCCCCATGGTACTACTTTTTAAAACATGGCCTGCCCACCCGCTCTTCCTTTTAAAATACCCCCACCCCGCAGTATCTTTTTAAGCGCCCCTTAAGCCTGGTGATCCAGCGGTGTATGGGCCAGCAGGTGTGTCTGCGCTGCTGCCTGGGCCAACCCTGCTTTCAGAATGGCTGCAGTCAGTTCTCGTGAGTCTGGAAGGGCTGGCGAGCAGGCGGGGGTGTTTTGAAAGGAAGGGAAGGTGGTATTTAAAAAGGTACCGGAGGGGTTGTCATCTTCGCTCCATAAGACGCACCCCCTTTTTAGGCACTTAAAAAGGTACTGCGGGGGGTGTTTTAAAAGAAGGGTGGGCAGGTGAGGGTGTTTTAAAAAGGTACAGGGGGGGGGTCATCTTCGCTCCATAAGACACACACCCTTTTCCACTCCCTTTTTAGTGGTGGAAAAAGTACGTCTTATGGACCGTATATTAACTTAGTCCAATAAAAAGGTATTACCTTATTTCCCATTTTTTCATTTTATTTCTATGTATTCTAGGTGAATTCCCTTATCTATACAGGTATTTGACAGGGTTTGGTATAAGTTTTGGGGGCTTATGCTTACCTGGCTAGAGTCATCTGGATTCTTTAACACACCTTCTTTGCTGCAGCATGGTCTGACCTCCATCTATGGGGAAAAATGTGCCCTCTATGAGCATGAGAAATTAAGCTCCCTTCTGGTAGACATGCTGGTGTTCGTTTCCCCATCGGCTAGAGGATGCAGATATAAGAGACATCATCAACAACTTCTATCGTACCAAGCAGCCTTATGGGGCAAAGACCTAGGAAAACTAATCACACACTCAAACAACTATAGCGAATTTAGGAAACACCTAAAAACATACTTGTTCTTGAATTACATAGGTAACGAATAAGGACAATAGCCCCCTCCATAATCCCACCCATATCTGATCTTGCAAACTGTTAACCTCTAATCTCTAAACTATGAATGTTCCAATCAATTTATGAAACTTTTCTAACTCATTGTAAATAGCACGGAACTTCCCGGTCCGGCAGTATATAAACTGTTGTTATTATTAATGTTGTTAATATCAGATGTTCACTGTTATACTCTGTAATTCTCTGTCTGTACAGTTTCACCTCATTGTAAACTGCCTAGAAGTCGCAAGATTATTGGCGGTATATAAGAATAAAGTTATTATTATTATTATTATTATTATTATTCTCTGAAGAAGGCCAGGAGGTCAAATCTAAAGAGCACATTTTAAAAGATTTAAAAAAAGTTGGACACCAAAGTAATAGCTTAGGAAGGCTTGATGATGCAAGAGCAGTACTTAGGAACCAAACAAAGATAAAATAATGTTTTATTCAGGTACTGGATGTTGCTATCAGGAACATTTTTAAAAAACCTCAAAATGTTCATAAAACGGCATAAATTGGCACTTGGACCTCCTAATTGCCAGGATGCCTATGTGCCAATTTTCAAAACTGACTTTCTGGAAATCTTGCAAGGAGTTCCACTCACTGTGCATTCAAAACTAAAGGGGGGGTTTCAAGACATGTTCTGGGCAGGCTTTGGGTGGGCTTAGACTTGGACGTCTTGTAGCAATAATCAAATATTTCCCAAGATATCCTGTATGGAACTTAGATGTCCCAGGCTAGATCTGTTTTAAAAGCATCTAAGTGCCAAAAATTTAACCAAATTCACAATGACCACTGAAGGCAGGGTTATCATATGGCTCCAGAAAAAGGAGGACGGATTGAGATATCCGGGTTTTACCTCACTGAAAGCAATGGAAGTAAGGAGGACAGATAGAGACATCTGGGTTTTACTTCCATTGAAAGCAAAGGAAGTAAAACCTGGATATCTCAATCCGTCCTCCTTTTTCTGGAGTCATATGGTAACCCCCAACTGGAGGGATGATCCCCCACACACTCCCCCAGGGGTTACTGACCCTCTACCACCTTCCAAAGTTCTGAATGAAACAGTACATACAGCGATGTAGCAAGGGTGAGCGGTTCTCGGGGTGATGCCACCCTGCCCATGCCCTCTTTCCGTCCCCCATCTCCACACGCTCCTTCCTTGCCCCCTCCTGCTGTGCATACGGTGCTTCCCTTCCCCCGTACCTCTGTAACGTTCCTGGCGTGAGCAGTAACCCCCAACCTGCTGTTACATCAGCGTCAGCTCTTCCTTCGATTGCACTTCCTAGGCACGGGTTCATGAAGTGACGTCAGAGGAAGAACTGATGCGGGCGTGACAGTAGGTTGGGGGTTGTTGCTCGCACCAGGAGCATTACAGAGGTATGGGGGGAGGGAAAATGCATGCACACGCGTCAGTGGAGGGGGGGGGGCAGAGAGGAGGATGGTACCTGTGCCCTCACCAAGACAATGCCCGGGGTGGATCACCCCAACCCACCTTACTATGCCACTGATTACATACCTGTCACTAGAACAGAAGCACCTGGTATAGGAGTCAGATGTACATCTCACCATAACCCCCTTATTATTTATGGCGATCCTTCCAAAACTCCCCCAAAACCTACTATACCCACCTGTCTCCCACCAAATAGCTCTTATGGCTGTAGGTGGAACTTATATGACAGTATAGTAGGATTTGGGTAGGCTCCCCCCCTAAATATATGAATGAAACAGTACATACCTGTCTGTAGAACAGCAGCATCTGGTATGGGAAAGGTTACTAGAGCATCACACAGGTGTCTTAAGTAGCCTGGTGGATGGGCTAAAGAGCCATAGAAAGGAGGACCCAGGCCTATAAGACACTCTATGTAATACATTTATGGGGGAAAACGTGAGTCCACCAAAACCCACCAAAATTCTACTCTACTTCCATATAGGTGCCACCTGCAGGCATAAGGACTATTAGGGTAGTAGGCAGGTAGATATAATAAATTTGTGGGGAGTTTGGAAGGCTCACCATCTATTATGAGGGGGTTATAGTGAGATGTGCCGCTGACACTCTAAGTTGCCCCACTGCTCTGCTGAATGGGTGGCAAGTCCATTATTTATTTATTTATTCAAATTTTCTATACTGTTCTCCCAAGAGAGCTCAGAGTGGTTTACATGAATTTATTCAGATACACAAGCATTTTTCTCTGTCTGTCCTGGTGGGCTCACAAGCTATCTAATGTACCTGGGGCAATGGGGGGGTTAAGTGACTTGCCCACTGCGCAACACTCTCTTCCCATGTCCAAATGGTTGAAAATGGCAAACAAAGTTGGACATCCTAAGGTTGGATCTCCTGGTTGACAAGACATCTAATTAGGCGATTTAAAAAAAAAAAAAAATGTGGATGTCTAGGGGTTTTGTCAGTTTCGAAAATGGCTGTTCGAAAATGGCTGACTTTGGACGTCTTCTGGGAAATGTCCAAAATCAGACTTACCCAATATAACAATTGGGTGAAATTCAAACAAAGAAAGTTCCCAAAGGACTGTGAACTAACAAAAACAAAAAAGGAAACAAAAAACAAAATGAAAATGCCTTTAAAACCTCGAAGGTGCTCAGAACCAATATGTTGGTAAGAAAGTGACCAAACCGGGGAAACAACCCCTGTAAGGGCTTTCAAAGAGTCTATCATTGCACCATCCTCAAATGGTAGAAAGGTATTTAAATTTTGATGAATATCTTTTTTTTTACTTTTTTTTCTTCTTTTTTCTATTAAGTGTCCATTTAAAATGTCCAATGCTTAAGTGAAAACTATAATCCTCTATTTCTATTTTAACTTTCTTTATTGATATTTTGAACTTTAAAATGTATACATTTGAAAAATCAGAAAAACTATATGAAAATACATTATTAACATCAGAATTATTACAATAAAGAATTTTTAATCCCTTCTTAACCTATAAACAGTAATGATGTATATTATACTATCAATATTATAAAATATTATGAAATTTATTCCTCTAAATAAATATTGCACCCCCACCCCCCAACCCACCCTGGATGTGCATAGGAATCTAACATAAAGAAAAAAGAATCACTTTAATTATAATGTGACAAAATTAGTTAATGGACCCCAAATCCCCTTAAAGGATTTAACAAACCCTAAACGTCCTGCCATCTTTTCATATTTATATGTTGCACATACAGTTGCCCACCAAAAACTAAAATTAATCCTATCATGATGTTTCCAATTAGATGTGATCATTTGAACCCCTATTCCTGATAAAATCATGAAAAGGCGACTATTATTTTTATCCAAAGTAGGTTTAACATGAAGAATCGTTCCAGAAATTATTGCTTCATATGTCAAAGGAATAGAGGATTGAAGAATATTGTTAATTTGCCCCCAAATCGACTTCCAAAAGCCAAATATCAATGGACAAAAAAACAAAAGATGATCCAAAGTCCCTATATCAATATGACAATGCCAACATCTATTAGATTTAGAACTATCTACTTTGTTCAACCTAACTGGGGTCCAAAAAACCCTATGTAATAAAAACAACCATGTTTGTCTCATAGATGCTGACATTGTACATTTTAATCTCCAAATCCAAATTCATGGCCAACGAGAAACAGAAATATACTGTTTTATCTCGATACTCTAAATGTCTCTAAGACTATTTTTTGGTTTTTTATTTAAAAATCCAGAAATCAATTTATACCACTGTAGGCAAAACTTAACTGTGAGTATTTAGGAAGCCAACTTGCTACAGCAGGTGCAGGTGGGTCCTAACGCGTTTCGCCGATAGGATGGTGCAATGATAGACTCTTTGAAAGCCCTTACAGGGGTTGTTTCCCTGGTTTGGTCACTTTCTTACCAACATATTGGTTCTCAGCACCTTCGAGGTTTAAAGGCATTTTCATTTTGCAAAATCAGACTTAGATATCCTCTCAAAAATGACCCTCCACCTATTAAAACAAACCAGCTCAATGATGTATCTATAGGATCTAAATACACACACATATAAACCCAGAGAAATAAGCATAGAATTATGTGAATGAATTGCGTTAGTTTTTGAACTGATCTACAACTAAAAATAAATATAGTCCTAATTAGACTAATTTTGGTACCAGAATGAATGGCTTGAAGCTTGAAAAATACTATCGGGTGTTTGCCTTGCTGAAACTTCAGCTCAGCGCTGGAACTATTTTCAAGCTGACTCCGTACATTTCTGGTTTTTGGCAGACCTTTACAGAAAACCCACAATCCCTGACATTAGATGACATCCTTGAAGCATTTCTCTGCTCTTTTCCATAGCAACAGATTGACATCCCACACACACCGCACTAATTTTATTCATAGGGACCAGCGGGGGGGAAGAGACACAGTTAATAGTTAACATTAGTGTGAATTTATATTTCCCCCTTTCTCTCTCAAAATTAAATATTATCTGTGATTAGTAAAATGTGAGAAGGAATATAGAAAACTGAATTGCTCATAAATGCAATTTCTAAGCAAGAAAGGGGATGGGATTTGATATACTGCCTGTCTGTGGTTATAATTACAGCAGATTGCATACTAACTTTGTACCTGGGTAATAGAGATTTGGGTGATTTGACCAGAGTCACGGGGAGCTGTTGTGAGAACTGAACCTAGTTCCCCTGAGTCTTAGGCCACCACACTAACCAGTAGGCTACCAGGGATGAGGAAGGGAAGATGGTGGATGCAAGAGACTATGGATAACAGAGAGAAAATCAGCGCAGGATTATCCTTCCTAGCAGGCTTGCTGACTGTCTTGCAGCCCTAGTAAATGAACCTGCACACAGGCTCGAAAAATCCCTTTCAACTTAAAGCTGCTTAGCGCTGTGCATTTCCTCAGACTGAAGACATTTATCACCTGACTGACAAGTATATCCATATGATCATAAAAACCTCTTCAAATAGTCTGTCAAGAACTGTTTTTTTGCTGATGTATTAATTCATTTCATTTATTATGTGATACCACCACCATGCCTAACTAGATTTTATGAGAACGCTCACTGAAGTGAAAATCAAGCCAATGAATCGTTTAATATGAACTAATGGAAACCAGATATAAAAGGTCTTGGTAACTGGTTGGAAGCTTTAATTGTCAATCTGATGTAAATTCAGAGCACTCCCAAGTAAAGCGGGACCGCAATGCAGAAAAGGCAATTTGCTTTGTGATAATTGGTTTTAAGTAAATGGTCACATAAACAACCCTGTCTTCCTGCGCAATTTAACTCAAATGGAGAGTACATGAATTTTTGCAAGGTAAAAAATATATGATACAAAGAATAGAGTATGTACTGCTATCCTATACCATAATATTGTTATTACATTGTAACAGAGTATAAGATAGCAGACACCATTTTTGTTTCCTTTTCCTCCATTGTTAAACATCGATATGGCTCATTGAAGTGTAAGTCTGTAACATGAGAAACCACTGTCCATAGTTAAAAGATTGAACTGATTGGGACATTAAAAACTGAATACCAAGTTACAAAACAAAAGAGAGAGCGGATAAAGACCAAAATGGTCCATCCAGTCTGCCTAATTGAAATTCATCATCTTCTGCTAGATGTCTATATAAAAATTCCAAAATGCAACTCAACACCAAACTCCTCCTTGCCCATATCTACCATCTGACCTCTTAAATCTGTTCATATCTGCCCCCTAGTGCACCTAAAATGTATTGCAGCACTGGCCTTCACATGCTTTCTTGGAGACCTGATGCAAACAGGTTGAAACTGCCATTCTGTGCATAGTACCCTATCATCCTTCTTGGAAGATGATGAGGCTCCTTTTGAACCTGGGTGTGGTAGCCTATTACAAATGGACAGATATGTGGTTGAATGGGCAAGCATGAAAAATAAAACAGCTAATTATATTTTCCTTCCATTGCTCTGGATTTACTAGTCAGGGTTTGATTTATATTTAAGTATTTTTATTGATTTCAATATTATATCAAGCAAATTTGTAGAGAAAGCAAATTTAACCAAAGCATATTACAATCATGTAAATCCATACTTAACTATGTTAAACAATATAAGAAAATCTATTATGGTAAAATTAGCTCAAGTCCTCATTAGCTTCTTTCTCTATGTCTGTCTTTCTCTCTCTCTCCCCATGCCCCATTTTTTTTTCTTTCTTTCACCCTCCCCTTCTTTCTTTCTGGATCCCTGTCCCCCCCCCCTCTTTCTTTCTTTCTCCCTGCCCTCCCCCATGCCACCGCCATTGGGAAACATGCTGCTGCCACCGCCACCGGGGAAAGGCTGCCACTGGCTATCGGAAACAGGCCGGCACCGAGTTCGCCCTGCTTCTCTTCCCCTGGGCCGACCAACTCTCGCTGCCCGACGTCAAATTTAACATCGGAGAGGATGTTCCGGGCCAGCCAGGCAGTGATTGGCTAGCCCAGAACATCCTCTCCGACGTCAGAATTGACGTCGGACTGCTAGAGTTGGTCGGCTCAGGGGGAAGAGAAGCAGGGAGGGAGAACTCGGCGCCGGCTTGTTCCTGATGACGGCAATGGCAGCCTTTCCCCAGCGGCAGCCTCTTCCCTGTTGAGTGGCCAGCTATTCACCCCCTTGGGCCGTGCACCCGGGGCGGACTGCCCCCCCCCCTTGGTACACCACTGTCCACACATGCAGAGATGCCTTCCTGCCTGACAAACAGGCAGTGGTGAGGCAGGTCTGGGGTGGAGCTGAGGGCGGGGCTGGGGCACAATGGGGCGGGATGGGTGGAACTGGACGGGCCTGGGGGATAGTCTAGGGGTCTGGATTTTACTGATGTAAAATCTGGTAACCCTCTTGCTCCGACTGTTTCTAAAGGTACCGGGAGGAGGTGGGCCAGGCTGGGCCTGGCCAGGTGGTGTTTGTGATGGCTGGAGGGATATGGCATCCCTCTTGCCTTGTTTTCGGAGGGACATCGGTGTGGGGGGGCATTGGCACGTGGGGCATTTTTTAGAGGTTTGGGGAGAGGGGAAGCACTTTGGGGGGGGCTTTTTTATTTTTTTATTTTAACTGAGCAGTTATTTTGTGTGTGTAATACACGCAAAATATCTGCCCGATTTAAAAAAATGTTGTTTTTTTTTAATTCTTTATTCATTTTCAAATTTACAATAAGTGAAACAATATATCCAAACAAATTAACAATAAATATAACACTTAATAATCATTAATGGTACAAATAATGTGCTCTTATCTCCTACCCTTATACAATATGTAACAATCTTCATTACAAAAAAAATAAAAAATTAAAAAGCCGGCAGAAGCCCCAACAGTAGTGACAGGAGGCTGTTTCTCCTGCCACTACTGTCAGGGGTTTAGCGATCCGTGCAGTTGGTTGGGGGTGTGCCTCCGATCGCCCCCATTTGCATGCAGATGGTTGGCGAATCGGTCGGCCTGCCTCCAATCGCACACGGATCGCACACGGATAGGAGGGTTAGTAAATCTAGCCCTTACTTTTCTGCTTAAATGTTCTTGTGAGGGTCACCAACCTGTATCTCTCCAAACATATATCACAATGAGTATAAGTTCCCAGCACTTCACATGTAATGTGTAATCCCCAGCTCCTCAGAAGTACCACCTGGGCTCAAACGATTTTCATTGTTCTAGGCTTTATGTACTACCTCCTCACTGGAGCGGCTCACAATTTTTATTTACTTTAAAACTTGTACTTTTAATTCTCTTTTATTTAACACCCCTTATAGCATATTTCTTTCTTAAGGGTACTTAGCTTTTTATAAGTGATCTTCCTTTCAGGGATATAGGAGCCAACATGTTTCACCCATGAAGGTTTTCTCAAGGCTTATCATCCCTAGTTAAAAAAAAGAGAAACAAAACGTTCCTATTTTATTTCTAAAACCTTTAGCGTGCTAAATCTTACTTTTATAAACACTCCCCATGATAACGTGTTACAAAGAATTCTGGTATAAACTAAAACCAGCTTTCTCTTACTTTATTACATTTAACTCCACTGAATGTTAGTTCAAAATGGCCGCAGCGTCTCACTCTTCCTTATACTCACCCATCGGGGTTGATCAGCTGATGCTTACGTCAGCACTCTCTGTTTCAGTGAAACGGACCCAAAAGGTTTCCAGAGGGTTAGTTTAAACCTATGTTTTGATAAGGATTCTAATAAAAAAGTAAAGCACTACCTATATTGAAATAGAAAGATAATCGAACCCTCCCAGATTTCAATCCCTCAGATTAGAGTGGCCCATTCAAGTTCCAGGTTTAGTCCATTAGGCATGGCTGTATTTAGACAATACATCCATCTCTGTTCAGCAAATTGAATTTACATGTGAGCTGCTAGGAACTTATACTCATTGTGGTATATGTTTGAAGAGAGAAAGGATTAGAATGCAAGCATATGCATATATGCATGCACACACATTGTATGTGCTAAAATTCTGCCTAAAAGTTATTCTGTAAAAATTCACATATCCTACATAACATGTATGATGCACATGAGCTTGGGTGACACATGCACATAACTTATGGAAAACTACATGTTATGTGCATATCTCTGGCATGAACACTTATATCTACATCCTTTATAGAATCTGCACAAATAAAGGTGCCCATTTTTAAGTGCACTGTTAATGGATTTCCCTCTTCTGGCTGTGCAGTAGGAGGCTATGAGATGGGTTACTGATGGCTCTGAGGTAGGAACCTATTCAGGAAACTTTTAAGACCTGCCTATCCTTGCATTTGAAAATGTAGTATTGAATCCCTTCCCCCTTCCAAACAACCACCAACAGGAATGCAGGCAGAGGATTCTCATGACGCTTAAAAGGAACATTGTTAGGAGTGAATGAATCTGGTTTATGTAAAAGTGCATGTGTTTTTTTCATAT
Organism: Geotrypetes seraphini; assembly: GCF_902459505.1. Classification (NCBI taxonomy): domain Eukaryota; kingdom Metazoa; phylum Chordata; class Amphibia; order Gymnophiona; family Dermophiidae; genus Geotrypetes; species Geotrypetes seraphini. The sequence continues at coordinate 327,198,223 of NC_047084.1, read as the reverse complement.
GTACATGTTTTGTATAAGTATTATGGCTGTACAGTTTTATAAGAAAAGACTTTTCAATATGTAAAACTTGCTTTAGAAATAGAACAGCCTTTATAAAATCACCTCCATAAGCTGTAAGGAATAATTGATGCTACCTCTTACATTTTATTTTATAGTCTAATAAATATTAGACATTTATGAAAAATGTCAGAGAGAGAAAAGCTGCAAACAAAAAAAATTGGTCTCTAGAAGCCAACAAAATTATTCTAATGTTGAAACAAATGTCTTCCGAATCTCCAGAAGAAAGCAATATTACAAGAACTTCAGTCACAAAAAGATACAAAATCCCCCAACAACTATGATGAATGTGGAAAAACAACGTCAAAAGAATACTCTGACTTGTCTGAGTTTTTGATTCGTATCCCAATATATCCCAAGGGAAAGCCATTTTCTTATCCACATAAATGCATACTTAGAAAAGCCACTACTTAGGGCTCCTTTAGTAAAATGCATTAGGGCATTAACGCGCGGAATAGCACGTGCTGAATTGCCGCGTGCGCTAGACCTTAACATCAGCATTGAGCTGGCGTTAGTTCTAGCCACGTAGCGCGTGGCAATATCCTGAATGCACTAAAAATGCTAGCGTACCTTAGTATAAGGAGCCCTTAGTTTTATATCTTATATGGGATTATGTATGTTGGTATGTAACCTACTTAGATATAATAGACAGGCTCTAAGGCAGTGGCGTACCAAGTGGGGGGCGGGGGGGGCGGTCCGCCCCGGGTACCAAGCCCTGAGGGGGTGCTCCCGGTCCGGTCCAGTTACCCCCCCCTGCGCCGGGTGTCGCGTCTGGAAACAGCCTGCAGCAAGATCGCGATGCCAGAGATCTTTGCCTGCTTCGACTGTTTCCTCCGCCACGGTCCTGCCCCTCCTCTGATGTCAGAGGAGGGGCGGGACCGCGGCGGAGGAAACAGCCGAAGCAGGCAAAGATCTCTGGCATCGCGCGATCTTGTTGCAGGCTGTTTCCCCAGGGCAGTAGCGTACCAAGGGGGGCGAGGGGGAGGTCCATCCCGGGTGCCGCCTTAGGGAGGGGTGCACAGCTGGCCCGGTCCCTATCGCGCTCCTACCCTCCCAGCGAAAGCAGCATCGGCGCCATTATCGAAAAAGGTAATGGCGCCAGGCCTTGGAGCACCAAGGCAGACCGCTTCTCCCCCCTCCCAGCCGAAACCCCGCTGACCATCCTATCTCTCTCCCCCCCCAAGTGAACCTTTCTGACCCTCCCAGCGAAAGCAGCAAACCTCCCTCCAGTAGCGTCGGCTTTATCCTCCCTCTGCCGCATCACTGATGACGTCATCAGTAACGCGGCAGAGGGAGGAGAAAGCCGCGAAGGAGGTTTGCTGCTCTCGCTGGGAAGGTCGGAAAGGTTCACGGGGGGGGGGAGATAGGAGGGTCAGCGGGGGTTCGGCTGGGAGGGGGGAGAAGCGGACTGCCTCGGTGCTCCATTACCTTCTTCGGGCAGCAGCAGCGTTTACAATTCGCTGCTGTTGCCGGCTTCAGGCCTTGTTCTCTGCCGGGTCCTGCCTACTTCCAGTTTTCATGAAGACAGGACCCGACAGAGAGGAAGGCCTGAAGCGGGCAACATCAGTGAATTGTGAATGCTGCTGCTGCCCGATGAAGTTCAGGACATCAGGACATCGGGGAAGGAGCAGGGAGAAATCGGCTGCTGGCTTGGGGGTGAGGGTAGGGAAAGAATCGTGGAAGTGGAGAAATCGGCACGATGGCTTTGTGCAGGCTAGGGGGAGAGAGAAAGAAAGGAAAAAATAAAGAGGGGGGGCCAGGGGGAGAGAGAAAGAAAGGCAGAAAGAAAGAGGGGGACCAAGGGGAGAGAAAGAAAGGCAGAAATAAAGAGGGGGACCAAGGGGAGAGAAAGAAAGGCAGAAATAAAGAGGGGGTCAAGGGGGAGAGAAAGAAAGGCAGAAAGAAAGAGGAGGGCCAGGGGGAGAGAGAAAGAAAGGCAGAAAGAAAGAGGGGGACCAAGGGGAGAGAAAGAAAGGCAGAAATAAAGAGGGGGGTCAAGGGGGAGAGAAAGAAAGGCAGAAAGAAAGAGGGGGGCCAGGAGGAGAGAGAAAGAAAGGCAGAAATAAAGAGGGGAGCCAGGGGGAGAGAGAAAGAAGAAGGATCAGAAGAAGGACCAGAGACTCATGAAATCACCAGACAAAAAAGTAGGAAAAATGATTTTATTTTCAACTTAGTGATCAAAATGTGTCCGTTTTGAAAATTTATATCTGCTGTCTATATTTTGCACTATGGCCCCCTTTTACTAAACCGCAATAGAGTTTTTTAGCGCAGGGAGCCTATGAGCGTCGAGAGCAGCGTGGGGCATTCAGCGCAGCTCCCTACGCTAAAAACCGCTATCGCAGTTTAGTAAAAAGGGAGGGGGAATATTTGTCTATTTTTGTATAGTTGTTACTGAGGTGACATTGCATAAAGTCATCTGCCTTGACCTCTTTGAAAACCCGCGGAATATAAATGATAATTAACATTTTCTCTGCGTACAGCGTGCTTTGTGTTTTTAAAATTTTATTGTTGGTAGATCATTTTGACTTGGCCACAAAGGTAAGGGGGAGGGAGGGAGGGGAACTGCTGAAAGACATCTAATAATCCTTGCAGGCTTGACTGCAGGGAATTATTTTGTAAAATCATGTTTTGTTATGTGACTGGCATTATCTAGACTTTAATTTCTATGAATGAATAGAATGAAAATGATATAAAATTACTTGCTTGTTTTTATGTGCGTGCGCTGAAGGAAAGTGGAGAGAGAGTGGGCTGAGGATGCTGAAGGGAAATGGGGAAGAGAGTGGGGAGAAGACGCTGATTTATAAATTGACAATTGTACAGAATATTGTTTCTTTTTATACTTTAATATAAACAATTCAAGGCTTGTGTGGATGGAATCAGGTGGTTTGCGGGGATGGGGACCGAACTTACGGGGATTAGTCCAATAAAATTGTATTTTTTTATATCTCATTATTTGTTTTATTTTTATTTGTTAATTTATAAAGTGGTGATTGTTATGTATCAGTTTTTTCAAATTTACATCTACTGTCTTTATATTTTGCACTGTATTAGAGGACATGTGTTACTGTTTTTTGTGGTGTTGCATTGTATCCAGGGTCTGGTTTCTTGGCGGATCAGTTTAACTTTTGTCTACATATTTCTATTTTTAGTTTGTGATTATTCCATTTGGGCGAGGGTGTATCTCTGTTCTGTGTGTATGAAAAAGACATAGTTTTCAGTTGGCATTGACTACAGGACCAATTGACTGTGCGGGATCTGGCTTGTTTAGTTTTACAATGTATGTGTTGGTGCTCACTGCAGTGTTTAAGATGCAGCCTTTTCCTAGGTACACTCTTGTGGTGCGATATGTAGATTGGTACTAAAAATCATATTTTTCATATAGATGGGGGGGTGTCAAAAAATGATGGGCCCTGGGTGCCACATACCCTAAGTACGCCACTGCCTGCAACTACTCCATATGTACTTCTAATGTCATGACAATTTAGACATAATTTATGTTTTGTTATGTTTGGAATAATGGTTACATATATGAGGTTCAATAAAAGAAAATTTTCACTGCCTGTTTCTATTCTGACCATTTATTCCATTTCATGGTTATTGCAAAAAAAAAAAAAAATTTTTTACATGGGGGGGGGGGTGTCAAAAAATGATGGGCCCCGGGTGCCACATACCCTAGGTACGCCACTGCTCTAAGGGGCTAATTTTCAAAAGAAAGGCACATCCAAAAAGTAGCTTAAAGTGGAATTTGGATATTTTGTTTGTTAAAATGTCCAAAACTGCCATTTTGAAACACATTTTTTAGTTAGTTTTCTTAGCTGTTGGTCTGAAGTGTATCTAAATCTCAAGGGGGCATTTTGAGGGTTTGCTTTGAGTGGGATTATGATCTGGACATCTCTCAGCAATAATGGAACATTGCAGAAAATGTCCGGGGCAAAACTTGGACGTTTGAGGATGTTTCATATAATGAATAAGTAACAAAAAGGTGGCCAAACTAACCAGATGACCACTGGATGCATGAAAGCATGACCCCCCCCTTACCCCTCCCCCCGGATACTGATCTCCTCCTACCCCCCCTTAAAAATGTGATTGAAACAGTACATACCAGTCTGTATGACAGCTTCAGATGCTATGGCCGGTCCTATTAGAGTAGCAAGCAGGTCTCTGGACTCTGCCATGGGCTGTACAGAAGGGGACCCAGACCCATATCCCACTCTATCCAGTACACTTGTGATGGAAAATGTAAGCAGTAACAGCCAAACCAAAAAAGTAGTGCATGTTGGACCAAAGGATTCTCTTATTGTCTTTATTCTCTCACAGTTTTTATTTGAAGTTCTCGACATAGCCATGTTATGGCTGGTCAGTCTTCAGAAGTTTTTACTTTTGACAATTCAAAAGATAATTCAAAAGACAACCAAATAATAAACCTCATATACAAAATCACACGAAATATGGAGAAGTCAATCTCTTGTATAATATCACCACTTGGAGTATGAATATATTGCATAAATGATAGATTCAAACTTCTAGTGTAGTGGTAGCTGTAGCAGAAGCAGCAACACTGATTACAAACCCACCCAAGACCTAATGTACTGACATTTAGGGCTATTGTTGGGGCGTACAGTTGGGTAGAGTAGGTTGTGGATGAGTTTTGGAGGGCTCACCATACAATGCCGGGTGGTTATGGTGAGATGTGTACCTAGGATCTTTTATGTGAAGTTCATTGCAGTGCTCCGCTGTTCTGTTGGTATGTCTGTGTGGCCAGTCTGCTACGAATTCTGACCCCCTCCTATGCCCCAATGGGGTTTTTTTTGTGTGGGTATTTCTCACTTGGATGGTTTTTATATGGTTGAAAAAGATAGATGCACTGAGGGCAAACACATATAGGAAATGGCCATTTTTGGAAAAAAAAATATATATTCAATTTGAAAATTGTAATTTTCTTGACTGTAGTTTTCACAAAGGAGGAAATTGTGTAAATGGTGTCTATAACACAGACCAACAACAACAAAAAATTTCTTGGTGCCTTGGGGTTTTTTGACCTGTTCCTGGGGTTAATTGGGGCACTGATCCAGAAAATTGCATTGGATAGACCACATCAGCTCTAGTTTCTTAGTTATGGTTGAATTTATGATTCTATTCCAATCGGTCATTCCACCAGGATGAAAGAAGAGTACAAGGCCAACTCTTTACTCTTGGAAAAAGTAAGTGTGGCGCAATGGTTAAAGTTACAGCTTTAGCCCCCTGGGGTTGTGGGTTCAAACCCACGCTGCTCCTTGTGACCCTGGGCAAGTCACTTAATCCCCCCCATTGCCCCAGGTACGTTAGACAGATTGTGAGCCCACTGGAACAGACAGGGAAAAAATGCTTGAGTACCTGAATAAACTCATGTAAACTGTTCTGAGCTCCTCTGGGAGAATGGTATGGAAAATTAAATAAACGTCAATGGGTAAATTGTGTAGACTCGAAGATGGTTAATTTTCTTCTTGGTCATCAAAGTGGCTACACAAAGTATCCTTACTTTTCTTGACACTTTTCATTTTAATGATAAGAAATGAAACAAAAACTGTCAAGGAAAGTGTGAAATAACTTGTAAGGTTCATGATTCCATATCATTCTCTTCTTGGTTGGGCCGAGAACTTTTCAGCCACCCCTCATACAGAATCATGCCTAACCAAGGGTTAACCATGAAAGACCATGTGGACTCCCTAATCAAAAAAGGATTTTTCACTCTCTGGAAACTTAGGTCCATTAGAGCATACTTCCACGCTCCAGCATTCAGAATCCTAGTACAATCCCTTATACTAAGCCACCTTGACTATTGCAACATTACCCACCTGGCAATCCCCCAGAAGCAAATGCAAAGACTGCAACTGATGCAAAACGCAGCAGTCAGGCTGATCTTCGGGCTGAAGAAGTCCGATCACATAACCCCTTCCTACCAACTCCTGCACTGGCTGCCAATGGAGGCACGCACGAAGTTCAAGCTGGGATGTCTCTGCTTCAAGGTATTACATGGTCTAGCCCCTAAATACATAACAGACCTCTTCTCATTCCCATCCAACAGACATGAGAGAAGTACACACCTGAAGTTCGTCTCCCCACCGGCTAGAGGATGCAAATATAAGAGATACCACCAACAACTTCTATCATATCAAGCAGCCTTATGGGGCAAAGACTTAGAAAAACTAATTACTCGCACAAACGACTATGGAGAATTTAGGAAACACCTAAAAACGTACCTGTACTCGAAACACCTAGGTAATGAACCAGGACAACAGCCCCTTTGCAATATCATCCCCAAAACTGAATTTGTAAACCGTTAACCCCAATCACAAACTATGAATAGCCCAATCAATTTATGGAATTTTTCTAATTCTTTGTAAGCCACATGGCACTTCAAGGCCCTGTAGCATACGAACTGTTGTTATTATCATTAAGATTCCCATTATCAGATGTACACTGCTATACCCTGTAATTCGCTGTATGTACAGTTTCTCTTTATTGTAAACCGCCTAGAAGTCGCAAGATTGTTGGCGGTATATAAGAATAAAGTTATTATTAAAACTTAGGTGCCTATAATGTAGACCAGGGTTTTAAAGGCCTACATTATAGGCACCTACGTCCTTTAGAGAACTGGGCCTAGTGGTACCTAAATCTTTCTCCACTCTTAATCCTGTCTACTTTGGAATTAACATTATGATTTTAACTTTTAAAATTTTGAAATTTCGCATACCTCTTTTGCTCATAATTTCAGATAAAGAAACATAGATAAATGATGGCAGATGAAGGCCAAAGGGCCCGTCTAGTCTGCCTATCCACAGTAACCATTATCTCTTTCTCTCTCTGAGAGATCCCACGTGCCTATCCCAGGCCCTTTTGAATTCAGACTCGGTCTCTGTCTCCACCACCTCTTCTGAGAGACTGTTCCATGCATCTACCACCCTTATAGAAACATAGGGGTCCTTTTACAAAGGCGCGGTTAGGATTTTAGGCTGCCGTGGGGGGTTAGCGCATGATGAAATGTCCGACACGCTAACACCTTGATAAAAGGAGCCCATAGAGTTTATTGCTCATCTCTGATTTAAAGATCTTTAGAAAAGAAAAGCAAAAGCAAAAAGCATTTAGGCAGTAAGCAGCTGAGAGATGGAATAAGCTACCAGAAAAGTTAAAATATAGGGTCTATCTCAATCGATTTTGGAAGGCATTGAAAACATATTTTTTTTTTTATATATATATTTATATGAAATTGTGTTATGATTTTATTGTTTCATATATTTTTGTGTTAGATTGTAAATCATCAAGTTTCAAGTTTATTAGGATTTTTATATACCGCCTATCAAGGTTATCTAAGCGGTTTTTACAATCAGGTACTCAAGCATTTTTCCCCTCTTTGTCCTGGTGGGCTCACAATCTATCTAACGTACCTGGGGCTATGGAGGATTAAGTGACTTGCCCAGGGTCACAAGGAGCAGCGCGGGGTTTGAACCCACAACCCCAGGGTGCTGAGGCTGTAGATCCAACCACTGCGCCACACACTCCACAATCATCTGGAATGGCATTGTCAAGAAGAGTGTATATCAATGATTATTTAAATAATAACGATAAGCAGCTCATGTGACTGCCACTACCCATGACCCCTTCCCTGTGAATGCGCCTCTACATTTACATATTAAGCTATTTTAGCCTATAATTACAAAATCACAATTTAAGAATGTAAGTATGTGTATGAATGGCAGTATTTTCTACATTTAAGCACAAAAACAGCACTTACAATTTAGTCTATCTGTTGTAAAATGAGTGGGGAAATGTGCCACAGGTTAATCTACTCCAGTGGCTGACAGTATCTGTTCTCTACTTCTGTCATTTATTTTTATTTTTTTTTGCGAAAAAACTATCATTCAAATTACGATCTGTATTGTAAGAGTTGTTGGGGCTCTCCTACATACACACAGAAGACAGAAAACAAAAGAAATAATAAAGTGAAATGTGGAGAAAACAGACCTCAGTAAACAGCTCTTGAACTAATACAGCATTCACTAGAGCTCAAATCATCAGGGGTCTGAAAAACACTCCACTTACATCAAAATCATTCATCCGTAACCAGTCCACGTTTCTTAGGGCTAGATTCACTAAGCCCACCGATCAAGTCCCGACCACTAAGTGACCCCTTTGCGACCCGATTTTCCTCTGACTTGATTCACTAACCTCGTGGCCGATCATCCTCCGATCAGATCAGATCCGTGCATGCAAATGAGGGGAAATGACATGCAAAGTAGGAAGGATAGATTCACTTCGCTGAAAATCAGGTGAGGGAAATTTCAGGGTGATGCTAGAAAATACTTCTTCACCGAAAGGGTGGTCGATCATTGGAACGAGCTGCCTCAGCAGGTGATTGAGGCCAACAGCGTGTCAGATTTTAAGAGAAAATGGGATATTCACATGGGATCAATAGGGGAGTAAAAGTCAGGGAGTGGGTCATTGGTATGGGCAGACTCGATGGGCTATAGCCCTTTTCTGCCGTCAATTTCTATGTTTCTATGTTTCTAAATGCAGGCACACCGACTGGGCTGGCTGATCTAGAAACAAGCGACTGCTGAGAATCAGTCGCTTGTGTAAAAACCCTGCTCTCAGCCCCGATCTCCGGCTCTCTCCTCTGACTCTCCTGCTCTCTGCCCCGACTCCCCTGCCCTTCCCTGCAGTGTAAGCCTGTGGTTTTAACCCGTGGGCTAAAACCATGGGCTCGCGAAGTTAAAAGTAAAAAGGACTCGCGAAAAGTAAAGTTAAAAAAAAAAAGCTTTTTTTCCAGCTCTGCTGGGCACGGAGGGCCAGCACATGAGCAGACCATCTATAGATGGTCTGCGCATGCGTTGGGATCACTGTTGAGGGAGTGATTCTGATCGTTCTCATTTACATGAGGACGTATCGTGAATCAGCCTCCCGGACCCGGATCGGATCTGTAAGCTGTTTTGTGAATCTGGCTATTAGTGAAAGTCCACAAGCAACTGACTTATAAATGTTTAATGGGCACAGCGATGTATTTCAGTCTCAACGGGTATAAATCACAAAGCTTTCAGTAGCGTCATATCAAACTGACAAAAGTAGCATACAAGCAAAAATTAGCAAAAAAAAACAACCAAATTACTTATCTTCATTGCTGTTTTCAAAAAGTTGTGCTGCTTTAAAATTTACTCCTGACTGGAGATCACTTGTTTCGCCTCTTAATCAGGCTACATCAGCGGAATAATAAAAACACTAACTTCCAGATTGCAGCAACCTTGCTTTCAAAATGGCCGCGGCTCCTACACAGAACGCTGGTCATAACCAAGATTCTGCGCCATAACGTCATACCAAACGTCATTCATGAACAGATCGCTTCTTTTAGCGCTTCATTTCAAACAATAAAAAAAAGTTTGCCAGTAATTTATTAAGATGCATCATTCTTCTCTACTTCAAAAATACTCACACCGAGTCCATCAAAGAGACAGTCAGCACTATAAAACAGATCATCATACAAAACAGACGGCCCATATTTTCAATGTCCTTTCAATAGAAAGGCTGCCATCCAATACACGAGTTGAGTCCATGTGGATGTATTGTATTCAGTCGATTGATCCACTGTTGCTTTCTCTGCCATAGTAGCTTTTTTGTATCTCCACGTCACAAGGAATCTTTAATTTGATCTATTATCCAGCATCGCAAATTTATAAATTGGTATTGCTGTTCAACACAGTAAGTCACCATCGGAGCAGCCATTTTTCCAGTGTTCAGCTTTTGTGCTCAGTGAGTCGTGTGATTTCTTTTGGTGAAACATGAAATGAAGGGGGGGGGGAAGGACAGGATTTTGACTTGTGCTTGATTATGGTGAGAATGACTTTTGTAGTTTTTGTTGATCATTTCTGTTTTCATAATCATCACTGAATATTGTGGTGGGGCTGGGGTCTGCCTGCGGGCAGAGGCCCAACTTCTGCCACCAGTGCGCAATCCAGCGCTCCCTGGAGTTCCAGTAGGGTAATGCACTTGAGTATAATCAGCCAGACTCTGAGCCAATGTCACTCTGAAATGAAAAACACATTTATTTTTCAACTTTCAGCTTCTTGGCTGGGTCATTCCACACGTCTAATGAATTTCACACTAAATACTTTTTGGCAATGAAGTTCATATTTGCTATCCTTTAAACACTTGCCAAAGTAGTCCATATTCTATTAGCATACCTACTTGCTGTATAGTGTTTTATCTGCTTCATGCAGCTTTCCAGGCCTGGACTCCTCTGGCTTCACAGACTCTTCTTTCAGGCCTCTAGAGGAACTGTACAGCACTGGTTAAACACAATCATAGGATTCCTAAAATATTTTGCCACTACCGACCTGACTTCTAAACCCAGGCCAGTGTGGTGGGGGACCGAACCTCCCTTTTATGAATTTAATGGTCCTCCCACCCAAAGTTCCCACTGTAAGCTATTTCAAAAATCTTCTAGGCTTTTGGGGTTTCTTAAGGGTTCTTTTTTTTTTGGTTTAAAATGTTTTTATTATTATTATGAAGGAGCATACAGACAAACAATCAAACAATGGAAATACAACCGAACAATAAACAGGTACAAGGTACAAGGTCCAAGGTACACTGTGAGAAACGGTACACAATGCAAAGGCATAAAGGCCAGGAAGGAAGGATAGAGGAGAGAGGAACTGGACCATCCAGGCACACAAAATGAACAACAAGCCCCCCCCCTCGAAACTCCCCAATATCAGCCAGTACCCGCAAGACCCAAAACCCACAAAACAACCATGAAGAAGAACCAGTCTGGCCGCATACCTCCTTCTTTTCTCAGAGAAGAAGCCCCCCCACCCCCCCAACCCAAACCAAAACCACCCTACTACCCCCCCCCCCCAGCGACAGGAGAGTGGAGAAAGAAAGAAAGCAAGGTAGAAAGAAAGGACAGAAAGAAGAATTAAAAGACAATAAGGAAACGACAGAAATGGGAGAAGAAAGTAACGAGAAGAGAAAGGGAAAGAAAAGAAAAGGGAACAGCCTCAAAGGGGAGCAGCAAGCGCAGTAAGCTCAGCAAGAGCCCGCTCCCAGATAGACTGATACAACAGGGTCTGCCCCCCCGGCTGTCCCCGTACACCCCTCAACTCCCAATGGGCCACCTCTCTCAAGGCCCGGTGCCACCCCACTAATACCGGTGGTTCCACATCAATCCATTTGCTAAGGACCCCCCGCTTGGCGACCAGGAGAGCAACATAGACAAATCGCCACTGAGCAGCAGTGAAACCCTGATCCAAAAACTCCACCTCATGGCCCAAAACCAAAATCCGATAAGACCACTGGACTGGCACCCCCAAGATCCGAACAAGAAAGTCCAAGACCCCATTCCAGAAAACACCCAGGGACGGACATTCAATGATCATGTGCAATAGAGTGCCCGACGCACGCGCACATTTCGTGCAATCCGCCGAATCCCACAGACCCGCCTGCAGACCTCGAAGCCGAGTAAAAAAGGTACGATGAAGCAATTTGAACTGAAGTTCCTGGAGCTGTACACTGCGGGCCCCCGAGGTAACATTGGAGAAACATGCTTGAAGCTCCCCCGACGTGACCTCCTCCCCCAAGTCTCCAGACCATCGAGCAGCCAGGTCAGGCAACAAAGTATTTGCCCTCTCCGCCCTTGCCGTCCGGTACCAAAAGGATAAGGAATTGAGAGCCGGAGGAAGGGACAAGAAAATCAGGTCCACCCGTAGGAAGGAGCCACCCCCAGGAGTACGACGGAGGCTAGCCATGTAAAAATGCCTCAACTGGAGGTAAGCGAAAAAGGGCATACGCGGCAGGTCCCACTGAATACGTAGGGTGTCATAGGAGGGAAAAACAAAAGGATCAGAGCTCAGCGCAGACACATGACCCAGGCAGAAACAGGAGCCAAATCGCGTCTCCACTCCCGCCGGGGCTCCCACCCCCGGGGGAAAGTCAGGATTGTGACTGATCAGTTGAAGAGCCCAGTTGCCCTGTCCCCGACCAATCCGATGTCTCCACCACCGCAGTGCCCTACAAAGGGGAAGGAACCAGACCGATGCAAGACCCAATCGAGGGAGCCTCCACCGGGGGCAAGTCAAACAAGCAAAAGCTCTATGAGGTGTCGTCCAAGAATCGAACAGCCCCCCTGGGGCAAAACGAGGAACATCCGTAAAGAGCTCATGAACCCATCTCATCAGGGCAGCGACATTGTACAAGCGTAGATCTGGTAAAGCCAGCCCCCCCCCTTCCCGACCCAGAGTAAGCGTCCGCCAACTAATTCTTGCCCTCCGATTGTGCCAAATGAAGGAACCAATAGTAGATCGATAGAAACGTTCATCCACCGCCTTAAGCCAAATAGGGATCATCTGCAAAGGATAGAGAAGTTTGGGGAGCAGCACCATCTTCACCAAAGCAATTCTGCCGCACAAAGAAAGAGGCAGCTCGCCCCATCGCACACAAGATTCTTGCAATGTTTTCAATCGATCAGAGATGTTCCGGCGATACACAGTGGGCCAGTCTGCTCCTTCTTAAGGGTTCTAATCCCCTGCCCTCTTCTAGTTAGGACTCTTACTCTTCCAGGAGCATCTGCGAAATTTGAAAAACCGCAAATGCAGTTTAGGAACAAATTGGAGGCAAGAGAGGTAGGAGAGGCAGAAGAGGGAATCCAGGGTGGCAGCGGGTGCTTAAAATCGGGTGCGGGATCCTTCTTAGTCATTTCTGACCTCCTCTTCCAGGAACTAAAGTCAGGCTCCACCAATCAGGAGCTTCTTTGACAGTGTGTTAAAGCAGCTCTTGATTGGTGTTGCCTGAGTTTAGTTCCTGGAAGAGGTGGGCAGAAAATACCATGAAAGACTGAGCCCGCAATTCATACACCATGAATTTGCAGGGGAGTACTGTATACTCCCTTTAAACAATCATACAGGTTTCAACTTTACAATCTTTAGGATCACCTTAATTAGTTACAAAGTCCTTGTCACTTATTCATCAGGCTTACTCGCACATCCATTCTTCATGAAAGCTTTCCTCTGCTCTTAAGATCCATTCCATATCATTTTCCTCCTCATTCACATCAGGGAAACCTTCTTCTACCGCCTTAAAGTCTTCCTCTCTAGACAGCGGTGCCCTTTGCTCTGAACGTGGTAACAAACTTTTCCCTGAGGCTGCTTCAGGATAAGCCTCCCCTAAAGGGCTCTCCTTTCAAGTAAGCTTTTGTCTGGGAGCTTTATTTGGGCAGGTTTTGTTCCCTCCCGGCAGAAGATCCTTACGAGGCAGAGGAGTAGGAGCTAAGGCTTCTCCCCATTATTGCCTCTCAAGTTTTTCTGCTCCGTGTTTCTGGGCTTCCTCCTAATGGCTTCAGCTGTGGCTAATTTATCCTGATAGAGCTGCCATTCTACTCTGTCTCCTCTAGCAACATGTTGAGCTCTAAACACACAGGCTCTCCCTGTCCTGCTTCCTTCATTAACCCTTTCTCTGTCAAGCACTGCTGTCTGAGGGTTAAAGTGGGCTTGTGCAGGTTCCTCATGAAATGTTCCTCATGTGCAGGTTCCTCATGGCAGAATTACTAGACTTCTCTGTGCTATTCCCTATTAGCTATGTTTCTTGTCTGCTATTTGCTTTAACAAGTGGCTTCAAAGCTCTATTCCTATCCTTAGGAACATTGACAGTTTTGGGCAGTGCAAGGTTTGATTCAGGGTTTGTCTTAGTGACATGCTCTTCCCTGTCACAATATCCATAACTTGTTAGTCCAAGGGCCAAATTTACATATTAGTTTTGCCTTAGGAACAGAACAATGAAAACATAGGGCTAGATGCACTAAAGATACCAACTCAAATGTTGTTGGCCGATTCTCCAGCAGCGATCGATGTGCTATCAAGTTTGCATGCAAGTGATTTGCACGGAGATGCAAATCATTTGCATGCAAACGCAACCGATCAATCGTTCAGTGAGTGATTGACACATGCGCAGAGCCCTAACAGCAATGACAAGGGAAGAAGCCTCCTGTCACTGCAGTTAGGGCTTCCTCTTTTTTTAATGGCACCAATGTGTGTGTGATACACACGCAAAATCTGTCCCAATTATAAAAAAGAATAAAGCCCCCCTCGCAACAGGCATCCCTCAGCCACTGTCCCCCCTGAATCCCACCAAAATGGAATGAGAGATGCCCAATCCCTCCTGCCACATAGAATACCCCTGCACCATGCCCCCTCCCACCGTGCCAGGCACCCTGGAGCTACTGCCCCCTAAACCCAAAAAACTGGCAGGAGGGTTGCCCACTTCCTCCTGCCACTAGTTGCACCACCCCCACCCCAAACCTCCCCCGTACCTTTTTAAAACATTGGAATCAGGAAGCCCGTTTTCTGGCTCCTGCTTCAGGCCCATCTGTCTAAATGACGGGCCTTCCCCTCCCCATTGCATCATGTAATGCACAGGGAGGGGCCAAAGATCCTGATTGGTTCAGATGCCTAAGGCCCCTCCAAAGGGGTGGGGCCTTAGGCATTTGAGTCAATCAAGCCTTAGGCATCTTGTTCTGTATCCAGGATAGTGAGGGAGGAGCCTAAGGCCCTGATTGGCAATCCAGGGTGCCTTATGCAGGGGTGTGTTATTCTGTATGGTAGGAGGGATTGGGCATCTCTCCTGTCATTTGTTTTGGATTTGGTGGTGCCTGGCTCAGGAGGGGACCACGTTTGTTGGGGTCATTGGGGCGGGCTGTCATCAGCGTTAGGGGACTTTTTTCATTTTTTTTTTAACGGTACAGATATTTTGCGTGTGTAACACATGCAAAATATCTGTGCCATTGTAAAAAAAAAATGATAAAAATCAAAAACTGGCAGATCTGTTGGGATAAGGAAAGCATTATCTAACTAAGGACTTGTTTTTTACTGCACCTCTCTCCATTGGCAAGAGGAGCCAATGATTTGCAAACCTGTGAGTCCTTTATGACTTATTGTGTATGCATTTGTCTGAGGCTCATGCTAGTAACAAGATGACTGTTCTGTTCTCATGGCAACAATAGTAAGCTGTCTCATGCCAGGTTTGGGAGTACTTCAAGGTAATACAGTTACCGACAGGCCTAGGCAAATCAGTTTTTACGATCGCTAAAACCCCATTTGGAATAGCCAATAGCCATTTGGCATTAGTGCATCAATCGCTTGGCTATTTTGCATGTGGTTTTAACTAATGTGCATGGCCAGATCGGAAAATGGGCGATCGAGGAGAAAAACACGTGGTGGGCCGTTTTGTGCATCGGGTCGCTAACAGCGATCGTCACTAAAGCTGTGATAACAGGTTTAGTGATGATCACATAGACTCTGATGTTAGTCCTATAAATGTTGAATGAATGGCCACAGCACATCACACAAGCGCAGGGTGAAATGGAAATTAAGATTTAGTTATTATTGCCTTTTATAAGTAATGACTATCATTATATTATCTTAACTTATGGGACTGCTAATGATGAAACCAAGATTATGATGATTAGGAAGGACTTCAAATGACTTTTCCTGACATGAAAATAAGACTGACTGCAATTTTCAATTCGATTTACACAGGCACTTCTTCAAAATCTTAACAAATACTCCAAATGAAATTGTAATTCAAGTATCTGGATACTTATTTGAATGCTGAATGGAATTTATTAAATGTTTTTGACATTGCAAGTACTTGGCTTCAAATTAGGAATTTTTTTTTTTTAAATGCTACAAACCCATATTACAAATTGTAAAGTATATTACAGTGGTCTCAAACTCAAACCCTTTGCAGGGCCACATTTTGGATTTATAGGTACTTTGGAGGGCCTCAGAAAAAATAGTTAAGTCTTATTAAAGAAATGACAATTTTGCATGAGGTAAAACTCTTTATAGTTTATAAATCTTTCCTTTTGGTTAAGTCTTAATAATAATATTGTAATTTATAAGCTAAAGAGACATATGATCAAGAAACTGTTTTATTGTACTTTTTTGCTTTTGATAAACATACTGAGGGCCTCAAAATAGTACCTGGCGGGTCACTGGTCTATTATGATGATACTGCTATGCCTTCATTTGTTTCCTTATTACTCATTTGTTAGTCAGAAAAATGATTCAGCACTCATCTGCCCCTGGAATACAGACAGTAAATTTATGTAGAAACATGATGGCAGATAAAGGCCAAATGGCCCAGCCAGTCTGCCACTATCTCTACAGCATCCACTATCTCCTCCTTTTTCTGCTATCAATCTATCATTGTTCCCTTTGGAGAGTCATTGCAATATTAATCTTATTTACCACCAAGTTTAATTTTGATATGCCTAAATGGAAAATTTGAGGCCATCAGGGAATAGTTGAGTTTATTCAATTGAGGTGATAAATTCCACTGGATACACCAATACATGTAAGGCTTAAAGCCATATGGTAGAATTTAGTCTATTTGGGCTATTTGTTTTTCTGTGCAATAGATTATTATTGAATTATATTTACAGCACTAAAAGAAAAAGTAAGCACGCATCAACCAAATGCATATGGTGAAAAAGTAACATGCAGACATAATTATACATAATTAGTCTCCACCACGAAAATAGCAAAACAAACAAACAAAATCCCACCTGTTTTCAATTAACCATAATATTTTCTCAGAAGACAACAGAATGCCCAATAGCTTGTAATACTACTCTGGATTTAAGAATATATATTTATGTAGAGTGAAAGATAGCCATTTGAGACGCCATGTCTTAATGTAGACAATATTATATACAGTGTTCCCCCACAAATTCGCGGTTCACGAATCGCAGACTTGTTCATTCGTGAGCTGCTCCTACCGCCTCTTCCTGATTGGTGTAGCCTGACTTTACTACAGGAAGAGGCAGTTGGAGCAGATGGCGAGTGATTTTCTTCACCTGCTAACACTCCAGCTGCCCTCTCCTGCCTCCTCTGCCTTTTGAAAGGCGAAAAACCGCATTTGCGGTTTTTTTAAATTCATGGGGGTTCCTGGAATGGAACCCCTGCAAATTTTGGGGGAGTATTGTATATATACAGTATACTGTATACCTGGTTCTGTTTCATACCATAGTGTTTATTTATTTAGTTTTATATCCCATCCTCTCAGGGGAGCTCAGAACTGGTTACAGTATTACGTACATTGAGAATTCAGAGAGATATAGCAGAAGGCTTATTGGTTCTAAATTACATGCAGAGTACAGAAAGGGACCTAGAATTACATACTTCATACATTCAGTAGAGTTTCAGACAGTGATGTAGTGAGGGTGAGAGGCACCTGGGATCGTGGCGCCCCTCCCTGCCCTCATGTCCGTCCTGCCCTTCCCCACTTCTTCTCCAATCTTGCATGCCGTGCGCATCCCCCTTCCCTTGTATCTCTAGTTGAAGTTGTTGCTCACGGCGGTCAACAATGTGCTCCCTGTGACCCCGTTGGCACTCCCTCTGATGTCACTTTCATGCGTGGCATCCAGAAGTGGCCACAAACCACTTCAATTGGAGGTATGGGGGGAAGGGAAGGGGGTGCGCGCATGGAGGGGCATAATGGGAAGATGTGGGGGCGGAGAGGAGGAGGGGTGTTGGTACCCTCACCAACATAGTGCCCAGAATGGGCTGCCCCCTCACCCCCCCTTACTATGCCACTGGTTTCAGGGGAAGATTGCAAGATGAAGAGGGAAGAGAGAGATAGAGGAGCAAGCATAAGAGAGGGGGGGCATGAAACTCCCCCATGCTCCCCCCTCCCCGTGACCTCTGCTCGTCAGGCAAGCCCCTCTTATCTGTACCCTTCTCTTCCACTGCCAGCTACAGACTCTGTCCCTTCTTTCTTGTGGCGCCGTATGCCTGGAACAGGCTGCCTGAATCAATACGTTGTGCTCCGTCCCTGGCAGGGTTCAAATCCAAGCTAAAGGCCCACTTTTTTGAAACTGCTTTCAACTCTTAACTCCCCCCCCCACACACACACACTATAACCTCCCCATCCCTGAAATGTCCTGTCTAAATTAGATTGTAAGCTCTTCTGGGAAGGGACTGTCTATTGTATGTTAAAATGTACAGCGATGTGTACGCCTTCCAGCGCTATAGAAATAATAAATAGATCAGTTACATCATATGTTCCACAAAAAAACCCCAAAACAAAACAAAACAGCAGAGCTTTCACAGTGCCAGAAGAAATTAGAGGCATCCTTCTTATCATTGAAGGCTATTTTAAATGGATTAGTTGCAATTGCACATGTATAAATGAGCATACATATATAAGTGACAAATTTTTGAAACATCACTACTCACATGTATATATCTGCAACACTTACAAAATTCAAGGGGACGTGGTGCGGAGAGACAAAATATATGTGCATTTTCCATTTTAGAAGGGGAATACATCTGTATTAAAAACAAAAAACTTCTGTTGGCATTTTCACCTCCTCTGAATCATGCATACATGTGAGCTATTTGCTCATTTAGGCCTAGAATGTTAGGAAGTGAGAGGCCAATTATGGTTATCCATCTGGCCTTATTACAAAAACAAAAAGTGTGGCTCAGAACTTGGTTCCTTAATTGGCCCCTTTTATGCTTGTAACTTTGCTAAGTCCAGCACTTGACACATTTTTTTTTCCCAGCATTTGCACATTAATGCCATTCCTTATATCTTGGCTATGGTTTGAGCCTAGGATTGTTGGTCTGGCTGAATAAGGGGCATTCCTTGAGACAGCATCTGTGAAACGTGAATCATGTTGGAGTACTGTCCCCTGGCTGACCACTTTTATAAAACAGATGGGTATCCGACAAACTGATAAGATGAAAAGATAAAATTACACTTAAAGTTCAAACTGCCTATGCCTGAAGCTGAAGCCTGAGAAAAGACTGCCAGATGCCATAAATGCTGCCGGTATAGGCAGATGCCTAAGAAATGGCCGCTGATCACGTGTCAATCATGCTTTGGTGCCATTTGCAGAATGTAGGCCAGCATTTTAAAGGCCTACATTTAAGTTTCCTATCTGCCTATGGAGGTGCACATGGATGCCTAAGGCCACTTCTGATGCAAACCATGCTCCCACTGACCTTAGGCGTCCATAGGCATCCCTATGCACCTCCATAGGCTTGAGACTGGCACCTTAGAATGGCACTTCCATTTCTTTTTTAGAAATGTGCCCCCTGATTGGTTGGTTAGGTGCAGTAGGGCGTGTACCGCTGCCTACCTAGTGTGTCTTATACAGAATCTCCTCGTCATTGACAATTGCTGAAGCAAGGACTCGGAGGCAAATTCCAGGTCCAAAGGCAATATAGTGAAAAGATAGGGGGACCCTTCTCACCCTGTGGAGTCTTATTGGAAGGAGAAAGGGAATCTCCAGGTAGCCCATATACCATATCCATAGGAATCTACACAAGGCAGAGGGGAGAAATTACTAAGAGTGGCACAGATTAAAAGGTTATTGGTACCAGACTACTGCAGTTAAAGTACTGGAGTTACAAAGTATATCTGTGTGAACAGCATTTGACGTTTGATATGAACTGTGCTATTTATTTTAACACCTGAATACCATTGACTTACCCTGTGTAGTGAATGCTAAACTTAAATTTTATGAAACCATTTTAATATTAAACCGTACCATGGTAGTGATCTGGATGTCTGGTAACACTATTCCACTGGGGTGGCTATGGTACCTTTCTGTAGACAGGAAGGAACAGTGTCAGCCTACAGGAAGAATAGGTAGCCCGAGAGCCCGTCTTGATGGGCGAACCTAACACAGAGCTGGGAGGCCTGCATGGTAGCCCGTCATAGGCGCGGGGCCAGTCAGGTAGAGGTTTGGAGGCAGGGGATAGGCTGGGGGGTATTTCTCGCTGCAGGGGAGACCTGCTATTGGCAGGCTGCGGCTGGGGAGAGCGTTGGGAGGGTATGTTTAAAAGCTGGGACTTGGGAGGACTCAAGGCTTACCTGGTCCTCCAAGGCGGCTTTTTCCACCCGCCCGCCCTTTGGGTCACAGCTCAGAGGGCTGGGTTGTGGTGACTCGGTGTGCGGTATCCCGAGCTACTGGCTGCAGGGCTCATCAGAGGATGAGTGGTGGGCTGGCTGGGAGCCGTGCCTGGTGGGTCAGGTGACCCTGGAGAATGGGGCACGTGGGGGACATGCCACCCCTCAGATCCTTGCTAGCATGGTGGGGTCAGGGGCCAAAACTTTTGTTTAAGGTAGCTCGGGAATATTGTGTTATGATGTTAATATACTGTTTATATATTTAATGTGTAATTTTGCAATAAACAGGGCTGCAGCTAATTTTCACCATCTGTGGAGTTTTCTGTGTTTATGTGGGAAGAGGAAAGGGGTGGTGGGCATGGGTGAAGGGGTGTGTTTAGGGAGCAGGCCTATCCAGGTTCCGCTGTTAGGTATTTTACACTGTATTGATACTTTGCTTCCATTCCTTGGTCATACACTGTTTTTTTTTCCTATATGCTCATTAGTTACTGGATTTGTTTCTGCATGTTCAGTTTAAGTAGGAAAGAGGCTCATATTCTCTGCTTGACATATGAGGTCTCATGAAAGGTAGCAGTGTTTGCAAAAATAAGTTTTTGAATTTTATGATCTCTGCTTCATCAGGATCAGGCTCATAGTGGAAAAACGTTTGGCTTAATTTGTATGCATAACCTCTGGGTGATTGGTCTTCTCTACATCGCATACTATAGACAGCTTGATGATGAGTGATGGCATTTGGGAACAGGCCCTAATGTTTTTCCAGGACCTTCTCAAAAGCTGTTAGGTTGCTTTTTATGTCTGCTGATATTGATAGAGATTGCCCTCAGGAACCTGAAAAGATTCAGGGTAATAATTTTAGCATATCTTGCTTTTTGTCAGTTTCTAAGATGTTAAGTGCTTGGTGTTGGTGTACCCTGCTGAGGTGCTCTTTTATGGTGATACTGCAACCCTTTTTAAAATGTGTCACCAGATCTTTGAGCTCCTTGATACAGTTGGTTAAGTCTATGGCGTAGTAAAGGGGGGAGAGGGGGTGCCAGCATCTCTCCACAACACACTCGCGCCATTTCTTCATCCCATAGCTCTTTAAATCTTCGCCAGTGCAAGCAACTTCTACGGGTTGCTGCTCTCGCCAGCCTGGCTCCCCTTTGAAATAACTTCCAGGTCACAGGGCCAGGAAGTGACATCAGAGGGAAAGCCATTGCCGGTGTGAGTAGCAGGCTGGAGAAGCTGTTCTTGCTGGTGAAAATTTAAAAAGGTATGGGGGAGTGTAATGTGGGGGTGGGGAAGGAGAGGGGGTAGAAGGAACAGGATGGGGGGGAAGAGAGGAGGGCACGTTGGATGCCATCAACCCAGGCACCTCTTACCCTTGCTACACCACTGCTCAGTTGGCTAAGACCCATTTGGTTGGCTATCAGAAGATATTCAGCAGGAGATAGCCAGCTATCTCACACTGAATATTGAACTCACCAGACAGATAGTCTATCTTTGGCCAGCTAAATATGAGCTGTTTATCTTTATTCCGGACATTTAGTGCTGGTGACCCCAGCAGTGAATATCTAGGATTGCTGCCACCTGTGGGAGGCAGCCCGTGGTATAAGCATGGCTGCCTCTGGTGATTGAATATTAAGCCCTATCACCCCAAAGTCCCTCTTTCAACTACCCAAGTGCATCACTCCACACTTCTTTGCATTGAATTTGAATTGCCAAATATTAGGACATTCTTCTAACTTTTGCAAGTTCATGTTTATAGAATAACGTATAGGCAGAATTTTAGTATTCAAGCATGTACTATATGTACATCTGTATAAGGACTGCTGATAGAAGTCATGGTGACTATTTTAAGGCTGGATCTACAACTAGAAGGAACAAATGAGGATCATTCCTGAACTTAGGACCACCTAGACCAGTGATCCCCAACACTGTCCTGGAGGGCCACCAGACAATCGGGTTTTCAGGATAGCCCTTATGAATATGCATGGAACAGATTTGCATGCCTGTCACTTCCATTATATGCAAATCTCTCTCATGCATGTTCATTAGGGCTAGCCTGAAAACCCAATTGGCCTGGTGGTCCTCCAGGACAGGGTTGGGGACCACTGCCCTAGACCACAGGGGTATCCCAGATAGCCCCAGGGAGTGTCTTCTGAGGGTGACAAGGTGGAAGTCTGATCATAGACTCTAATGGTCTTTGGAGAGAAGAAGAGGGGTATAAAGATTGGGTGGGAGGGAGGAGGCAAAAGAGAATCCTCATGTTGCTATCCAGGAGTTAAGCAGGAACTGGTCAATATTCAGATCAGAGCCCAGTTAGCTTGGGGGCTAAAGTTAGATGTTCTCTCTGATTGTGCAGTGCTTTCTTGAATTCAGATACCATCCTTCTCTCCACTGTCTTTGCTGAGAGGCTGTTCCAGACATCCACTATCTATTCTATAAATAAATATTTCCTTAGATTACTGTCTTAACCTCTCACTCTGTCTCTGAGGATTGTCAGGAGCTTAAATACACTGAACCTGTAGCTTTGTAATAACATCAGACCAGACTCTGTGGTTCCTTAAACAAGACTTCTTTAATACAAAATTTAAAAACAAAGATATATATCTCACAGTTCAGTTGTTCTTAAGGATCTTGTTTTCTACAAAGTCCAGACTCTACCAGCACATTTCAGAGGTAGAAATTGCCAGAAGGCTATTTCACATACTCTGTGAAGGATAATACAGTACTTCAAAGCTTAGCAATACTAAGTTACTTAGAGGCTAGCAGATTCAAAGGTTGAACCAAGTGGGGTACAATACTTTCTCTATAGCCATGTGCTAACTAAAATGAAGTCTAAATAGAACACATAACAAAAGGAAGGAAAAAAGAGTGGCGGCGGGCATCAGCCCACCTAGCCTATAGCAATGCACACTGGGAGCTTGAGTTAAAGAAACAGACAGAGGTTCAAAATCAAACCTTAAACACGTTTAAAAACCTACCCAAGTCGGCACTTGGATGATCTAAAAGACAGGTCATCCAAGTGCCAATAATCAATCCAAGTGCCAATAATCAATAATCAAAGATGAAATGAGCGCATCTGGAGGAGTGGTTAGGGTAGTATTTGGGCGGAATGTGGGCTGACCTACACTTAATCACCCTGCAGGGAACATCAAATGTTTTATGAGACCTCCTGGGTGAAACTTATACTTTGTGAGTTAGATCAGTGTTCTTCAACCTTTTTACACCTGTGGACCAGCAGAAATAAAATAATTATTTTGTGGACCGGCATGAGTCCGTTGACCAGCGATTGAAAAACACTGGGCTAAGTTGTGGGCCAGACTCCACCCATCTCCGCCCTAGACCCCGCCTTCATATTAGTACTAATTGTAACACTATTTTTTCCATTCATTTTTCATATATACACACACAATATAATCTTATATTAACAACACATAATGGTTAACCACAAAATTAAACTACACAAAACACACTGTATGCTTCTCAACATTCATTCCTACCAGAACACAGATAACCCCTATGCAAATACGGGCCCAAAAACTTAAGGGCTCCTTTTACTAAGGTGTGCTAGCGTTTTTAGCGCACGCTAGCCGAAAAATTACCGCCTGCTTTAAAGGAAGCGGTAGTGGCTAGTGCACGGGGCATTTTTAGATGTCAGAGAGAAGGCTTCCGGTTCAGGCACAGGACACACATAGGAACCACTGCCTGTGGCTTTGTGCACTGCGGCAGTAAGGAAGAGGGGAGCCGGCCCAAAGATACCACTGCATCGATCACACCACAGACCGGCGGTTGAAGAACACTGAGTTAGATGAGATGATATGAAAGCAGGTATAAGTGCCAAAAAGCTATCTAAAGTGATCAGATAAACACTGCAGAGACAAAGTAAAGACCCCTACACACTCCTCCAGTAATCACTGACCCCCCTCACACCCCCACAAATATCAGAATAAAAATTTACATACCTGACTCCAGAACATCAGCACCTAGTATAGGAAAGCCTAGTAGAGCTGCATACAGGTGTCTTAAATAGCCTGAGGGGTGGGCTATTGAACCATAGAGAGAAGAACCCAGGTCCAGAAGCCACTCTAACCACCACATTTATGGTGATATGATGTTTCCCATCCATACTGTGGTTGCAGAATTACTTACACCTAGAAGAAAAAAGAAAGTATAGAAAAATCCTACCAAAGTAATGCCCTATTCCTCATTGGCTGAAGAGCCCAAAAAGATCCACCTTGGGATGGGTGGGAGGGAGGGAATTGACCTCAAGGGTCACCTGTGGAGTCTGATCTCTAAGAAAGTCCTCAGAGTTCAGTCTAAAACTAAGAGGCTGAAACCAGCCAGAGGTC
This sequence comes from Geotrypetes seraphini, assembly GCF_902459505.1. Taxonomy (NCBI): domain Eukaryota; kingdom Metazoa; phylum Chordata; class Amphibia; order Gymnophiona; family Dermophiidae; genus Geotrypetes; species Geotrypetes seraphini. The sequence continues at coordinate 327,173,894 of NC_047084.1, read as the reverse complement.
TCTCCTCAGGGAGTGCTTTTCAGTTAGGGAGAGAGGATTCACACACCCATGAAATATAGCGTACTTGGCCTGACTTTAAGAGTTTTCCAGGCCTCTCTCCCACTTTCTACTCGCCAAAGTCTCAAAAAGGTCCTAAACAGTTCCAAAGAAGCCTTTTAGTCAAGAGCTCTCTCCTCAAGCAAATATATGCAGTTCACAGATTTCTGTGAAAACTACTTTTAATGCTGAGCCTCTACAACCTCTCTCTTAGAACCAGGCTTACTAAAGATTAGGCACTAGGCCAGCATTCCTCCTCTCAAAGGTCACCTGTGAAGTATGATCTCTAAGAAAGACCTCCGAGTTCAGTCCAGAGTCTAACCCAGTGGTTCCCAAACCTGTCCTGGGGGACCCCAGCCAGTCAGGTTTTCAAGATATCCCTAATGAATATGCATGAGAGAGATTTGCATACATGTCTCTCATGCATATTCATTAGGGATATCTTGAAAACCCAACTGGAATATGGCTCTCGAGGACCGGAGTTCCCTACCCCTGGCTTAGCGTATACTAAAGGGCTTCTTAACTTTTAGCACAGTGGTTCTCAACCCTGTCCTAGGGGACCCCCCAAAGCCAGTCGGGTTTTCAAGATATCCCTAATGAATATGCATGAGAGAGATTTGCATACCTGTCACTTCCATTATATGCAAATCTCTCTCATGCATATTCATTAGGGATATCTGGAAAACCTGACTGGCTGGGGGTCCTCCAGGACAGGTTTGGGAACCACTGGTCTAACCCCTTTCACTTTCATCCTATGCCCTCTCGTTCCAAACCTGCCTCATGTGCATTTATGTTACTGGAGTCACTTACAGCTAACAGTTTCCCTTTTCAGCTTTTCCTTCAAAGTACACATATTGAGATCCTTAAGTTTGTCCCCATATGTATTATGACAATAGACCATGGACCATTTTAGCAGCTGCCTGCTTGATTGACTCCATCATGTTTTTATCAAAAGTGCAGCAACCAGAATTGTACACGGTACTCCAAATGAGGTCTCAATACAGAATTATACAGGCACTGTCACTTCTTTTTACCTGCTGGCCATTCCTCTCCCTTTGCATATAGCTATATTAATGTCTTTTCCCATTGCTTTTTCCACTGGTTTGGCTACCTTACAATCATGAAACATGATCACCTCCAAGTCTCTCTTCCATTGTGCACAGAGGTATTTCACACCTCATATTATACTACTTTATGAGTTTTTTTTGCCCTGCATTTTTAGTATTAAATGTTGGCTGCCAAATTTTAGGCCATTTTTAATCTTTTGCTAAATTTCTCCTCATATTAGCCACACCTTCCAGGGTATCTATTTTATTTTATTTTTAATTCTTTATGAATATTCAAATCACATACAAAAGTGCACAGAATATATAATTTATTAATATAATAATCAGCACTTACATCCAAACAAATAATAATATAAAGTACATTTCTGCACACCCCCCACCCTCCCTAGATGTGTGTGAAAATCAATTAGAAATCAAAGGCTTATTTGTTCAATCAGCTTTTACAAATTCCGTTAATGGACCCCAAGGGCTCCTTTTACAAAGCTGCGCTAGCGTTTTTAGCGCATGTGACGGATTAGTGCCTGCTACCTGAAAAACTACCGCCTGCTCAAAAGGAGGCGGTAGCGGCTAGCACGCACGGCAATTTAGCGTACGCTATTCCGCGCATTAAGGCCCTAATGGACCTTTGTAAAAGGAGCCCCAGGTTTCTTTAAATTTTTTTTTATAATATCCCAGTTGTTCCGAATTCATTCTCTCGTATCTATAAAATTGACACAGGGTTTCCCACCAAAAGTTGAAATTCAGTCTGTCCCAGTTTTTCCAATTTTTTGTTATCAACTGCATAGCTATCCCTTTATTGCAGGTTTTACTATCATCCACAAATGAGAATGAGAATCGTTCTGCAATATCACACACAAATATATTGGAAAGAACTGGACCAATCCCCGAGGCATATCACTGGTAATATTTTTATACCTCAGAGTGAACTCCATTTACTTCTATCTTTTGTTGCCTTTCGTTTAATCAGTTTTTAATCCAGTCAGTTACTTAAAGGCCCATGTAAAAGATATATTGTTTATTCCATTATCAGTCAAAGGCACAGCTTCCCTTGTTGAAGGAGATATCTTTTCCACCTCAGGAAATATTCCAACTTTTTTTTTTTTTTTTACATAGAATTGCTTAGTGAAGCTATGGGGATTGTTTGTGATGAAACACTTTTCTCACCTCTTTGTTTTCAAATATACTATCTACTATTTATTTAGTGACCTTACTGCCCGCCCCCCAAGAAAAAAGATTTTATATAATTCTAAAGGTACATGGGCCAAGTTGTCTCCCAGGATAAGTACAGAACCCTCAGTAAAGAAAAAAATCTGGGCATAGCCCTGGAAAGGGAATGACCTATCTCCTGTAGTACCTGCCTCGAAGCGAAGGTGTTAGTTCTCGGTGTGTTTGTGGGGGGTGGAGGGTATCAAGCTCAGTGTCCATGGAACCAGAAGAAGGTTGGAAGGAGGAGGACCACTCAGTTCTTCCCTGGGAAATGTTGACCAGAGAAGGTGGAATGTGCAGTCTAAAGGGAAAAGGGACTTGTATGCCACCTTTTTGTTGCTTTGGCATTTCAAAGCAGTGGGCACTGGAGAATTAAATGACTTGCCCAGGGTCACAAGGAGCAGTGCTGGGATTTGATCTCACAAACTCTAGGTGCAACAGTAGCAGCTCAACCAGCGAGCCACAGCTGTGTTCAAAGCAGCCTGAAGAGATGCAGTTTGTGGAGGAAGAAAAGCTCCCAGAGGTAGCAGAAGAAATGGAAAATCCAACAGAATAAACCAAGGCTCCAGGTCAGCAATTAGAGTTCACAGAGACTGTGTCTGGGATTTGTAGTCCAGTGTGTGTGTGTGTGTGTGTGGAGGGGAGGGGGGAGGGAAAGAGGTATTAAGTTTGTCAAAATATAGGTCTTTTATAGGTCAAAGTTTGATCATGTGAACCCTCTGCTTGTTGATTTTCATTGGCTTCCTGTTAGAACATGAATAGTTTTTAAATTTTGCTGTTCAGCATTTAAGATTTTGGAGAGCATTAGCCGAACTGATCCAATATTTAAGGCTCCTTTTACAAAGGCGGCTAGTGGTTTAACGTGCATAATAGCGCATGCTAAACCGCCAGACGCGCTAGCCGCTCCCGCCTCCTTTTAAGCAGGCGGTAGTTTATGGCCAGCGCGGGGGTTAGCGTGTAATGAAAAGTCGCGTGCGTGAACCCCGCTAGCGCGCCTGTGTAAAAGGAGCCCTTAATGTACAATTGTTAGGAAGTCATAAGTATGCTCACAATTATTCTGCTTTGCAATATCCCGTTTTTAAGGGGGTAAAGAAGTTATATTTATATGAAAAGTCTTTTAAATATCAGCTTTTCCTAAGTTGGAATACATTACAGGTGAATATTCAGATGTGTTCAAAGTATTTTCAGTTTCTCAAGATACTGAAATTTGTATTATGAACCTTATACATGATAGGTTGATATGTAAACCCAACTCGAACCTTGTTTGAGGATTTGGCAGGCTATAAATACCCAACATCATCAAAATACCTGATATGAGGGAGATGGGCTACTACTCTCTCAGCTGTGCCCTAGAAACAGTGTTCATAATACTACATAAGGAAATTAACTGCTATAATTAGGAACTTAAAATGGTGCTGTTGGAGGGAAATTAAACTTTTCTTGCACTGTTTTGCATTAATTATTATTGCTGGACAATTATGATGGTAGCAATGAATGACTTTGCTTAGAGTTGAACATGCTTATAGGACCTTCTCATTTCTTTATGGGTTTTCTTCTTTGAACCTCGGGACAGCACGGTATGAAAAGTTGTTCTGTGTTGTTGGGTTTTTTTTCCCAGACATATAAGTGAAGCCTGCTGGCTTCACCTCTACTGGCTTGATGGGGGATGGGAAAGGAGACAAAGGCACAGAGATTGAATGGCTTGGTTATGAGAAGATTTTTTTTTTTTTTTTAGTTCAAATATTTTATTGAGAATTTAACTGTTACAAAACAGAACAACTATGCAATAAAAAAAAAAGAAAAAGAAAATCATCATATGACACACAGGGGACGCAAAAATAATAATGTTTGCATTATGCCTTTGCTGGTGGGGATGCCAAAGCCCTGCCAGTCAAAGAAATGCATTGTTAAAGCTACCTACTTGTACTGCCTCAAGACCGAGGAAGTCAGTAGATATACAGTATATGGAATTATCCACTGATCTGCATCACTTTATTGTGAAGACTTTTATTAAACTTTTAATCAAGAGCATCGATTCCACAGTTCTGTTTCTTGTGCCTAGGAAGGTAAATTTCATTCTCTGAAGAGGTAGAATCTGGTATGTTTCATTGTCAAGGAGTAATAAAATACAAAGTGGAATCCTGTGGGGTAAAGGGAGAGTTAAGTGTCTATGTAGGGTCTGGAAACATAGACCCGGCAAGCTATACTGATCTTTCTTAATCTAGGAAGTCGATGAAGTCAATTTTGTTTCAACAATATTATGGGTCAAGTAACCACGAATTGTAAGTTATACCGGTGATTTTAATGTATTTTTTACTAGTCTTTGGTCTATGATTTTGTGCTGTTGACAATTTTTTTTGTGCAGATCAGTTGCTTTGTACTTGTTATGAATTTTGTGTTTAATACTTTGTCAACAGCAGTACATGAAATGCATAAATTCAATCCAATCCAATCCATGCCCTGACATCACCTGAAAAATCCTCTGCTCAGATTGCTGCCTTAAGTATTATGGATGGTCAATACAAATCTATCCTTAGGATCCTTCTCTATTTGCTGGAAGGAAGCCAGAATATGATCCTTATTGGAAAAAACAAACAAACAAAACTCTACTGTAATCTCAACCCATCAATAGTGGCATTTCACTTCTAAAGTAGTGGCAAAAAAGCATAATAGCAGACCAGCATACAAATATATAAATAAATTATTTTATTACAATGAACATTGACAGTTCTCAATAGCTGGCTTTGTTTTTGGACTGGATCTTGCAGGTTTTGCAGATTGCTTGCCTATCTGTGTTGGGGGGGAATTTCTAAAGTACTTACTAGTACCACTACTACTACTTATCATTTCTATAGTACAGCTAGACTAGGCAGCGCTTTACATTATTTATTTATTTAAATGATTTATCTGCCGCCTGTTCCTAAGGGGTCCTTTTACTAAGCCGCGTTAGGGCTGTAACGCGCGGAATAGCGTGCGCTAAATTGCTGCGCGCGCTAGACCTTAACAGCGGCATGGAGCTGGCTTTAGTTCTAGAAGCGCAGTGTGTGGTGTAGCACGTGGTAATTTCCTGCGTGCGCTAAAACCGCTAGCGCACCTTAGTAAAAGGAGCTCTAAATGGCATTCCAGAAGTAACATACAGAAAGTAAAACAAACATGACTTATATACAGTACATATTTTAAAGTACAAGTGAATAGTTACGTCTTAAAACCAAGATTTCATAAATCCTCCCAGAACCATTCCTCTTAAAACCAGCATTAAACAATGTATCATTTATTAAAAAGCTTCTAAAAATAGAGTACACTTCTCCCTCGTTATTCGCGGGAGATACAGGCAGAGCTGGACCGCGAATGGCGAAAAACCACGATTATCCGGCTCTGACCCACCCCCACCTCCCTGCCGCCTTCCCGGCCCTACCTGGTGGTCTAGAGCAGTGGTTCCCAACCCTGTCCTGGAGGAACACCAGGCCAATTGGGTTTTCAGGCTAGCCCTAATGAATATGCATGAAGCAAATTTGCATGCCTATCACTTCCATCATATGCAAATCTCTCTCATGCATATTCATTAGGGCTAGCCTGAAAACCCGATTGGCCTGGTGTTCCTCCAGGACAGGGTTGGGAATCACTGGTCTAGAGGGCTTTCGGGGCAGGAGCGATCTTCCTACGCTCCTACCCCATGCAGATCGCCATGAGGAAATGGCTGCTGTGTGTTCCCGGTTTGCGAGTGTTTTGCAAGATGAGCAAAACATTTGCAAACTTGGTGCCTCGTAAACCGAGCTTGCCTCACTGTACGAGCCCCCCCCCCCCATGATCCAGCATCCCCCCCCCAGCGATCCGGCATCCCCCCACCCGCTCGCATCTGCTCCCCCCCTGCAATCCTACATTCCCCCCGAGCACGGCAATGGCATCCCTTACCCCGACTGGGCACAAGTGCCGGTGCCCGAAGATTCTCCCTCTTCTGGCGTGGCCTAGGCTGGGCGGTGCATTGGAGATCCTCCCTCTTCTGGTCTGGGCTGGTCTGGACTGGCTTTGAGCATTTGCGCATGCTCAAAGTCTTCTGGTCTCGCTCTTTCCGAGATTCTGAATCTGAGAATCTCGGAGAGAGCGAGACCAGAAGGCTTTGAGCATGCGCAAATGCTCAAAGCCAGTCCAGCCCAGCCCAGACCAGAAGAGGGATTATCTTCAACGCACCGCCCAGCCTAGGCTACGCCAGAGGAGGGAGGATCTACGGGCACCGGCACAGGTGCTGGTGCCCAGTTGGGGTAAGGGATGTCATTGCCGTGCTCGGGGGGGGATGTAGGATCGTGGTGGAGGGGGGCAGCGCGAGCGGGGGGAGGATGCCTGTTCGCATGGGGGGATGCCGGATCACGAGAAGGGATATGGAGCAGCGTCGGTGGCCTCAAGGGGGGGAATGGAGCAGCGCCGGTAGCCTCGGGGGGGGGGGGAGGAGGTGTGAATTCTGGGTGGAGGAAGTGTGGAACAAGGCTCAGCAAGAAGAAAAGGGGAGACTGCTTAAAATGGGGAGAGGAACAGTGAGAGTGCAGGGGTGGAGGTTGTATCTGGTGAATTTGCAAGGCTGTTGGCAAGAAAACTAGTTCTTTGCTGTCTGCTAGAGAAGGGGGAAAGGTGGAACCAATCAAAGCGAGTTTCCCTTACTTCCTATGGGGAAACTTGCTTTGATATACGAGCAATTTGGTTTACGAGCTTGCTTCTGGAACGAATTATGCTCGTAAACTAAGGTTCCACTGTATTTAAAATCATAAGGAAAATAATTAATAAAGGAGGATTATTATATGGATTCAATTTACAGAAGACTTTTGCTATGGGCACAAAACAGAAGGGACTCTTTTGTAAAATCAAGGTTCTTGTATGTTTCACTGTAACATGAAGGTGCTCCACTATATCCTATTTCCTATGTAATTTTGTGGCATATTCCCATATTATTAACAGAAAATGTACAATTAAAATGTTCAAAGAAGGTCTCCAAACCCAAGGTAATGTATTAGGCCCTGATTCTCCAAAAGTGTGTCCCGATTTTAGGCAGCTGTAGGCATCCTACAGCTGTCTAATCAGCCAATCGGGATGCACGTTTTTTTAAAAAAAATGCTCCCCAGGCAGGCCTGAAGGCGCCTCTGGGAGCCTAGGGAGACCCGCAAGACACCTAAGCTCGCCTAAGGGCCTTAGGCGAACCTAGGCGGCCCTACGCGTCTCCCTAGTAGAGGAAGAAACGCTTACAATGTAGGCCAGCAAAATGCTGGTCTACATTGTAAGTAGACGCAGCCGCTATACTTATTGCGGCAAGGGATCTCTCTGCCGCTATAAGTATAGCGGGCCGCGGCCTGTCCGATCGGATGCCCCCCCTCTGACACTACCAACCGCCCCCCCCCAACATTACCAATCTCCTTCCCACCCCGACACTACCGATCGCAGGCAGGAGGGTGCCCAATCCCTCCTGCCCAAAGACGCACCCCCTCCCCGGCGCTAACAACCCCCAAACTAACCTGTTCTTCAGGCCAGACGGTTCTTGCCCGTCCAGCTGGTAGGCCCGCCTCGTCAAAATGAGGCGGGCTCGCCCCTTCCCGGCCCATCCCGCCAAAGCCTAAGGCCTGATTGGCCCAGGCTCTAGAAGCCTGGACCAATCAGGCCTTAAGCATAGCGGGTCCGCCCATCCCCAATTAATCTAAGGCCTGATTGGCCAATCAGACCTTAGACTTAGTGGGGATGGGCGGACCCGCTATGCCTAAGGCCTGATTGGTCCAGGCTTCTAGAGCCTGGGCCAATCAGGCCTTAGGCTTCGGCGGGATGGGCCGGGAAGGGGCGGGCCCGCATCATTTCGACGAGGCGGGCCTACCAGCTGGACGGGCAAGAACCGTCTGGCCTGAAGAACAGGTTAGTTTGGGGGTTGTTAGCGCCGGGGGGGGTGTGTGTGTCTTCGGGCAGGAGGGATTGGGCACCCTCCTGCCTGTGATCCATATTGTCGGGGGGGGGGAGGGAGATTGGTAATGTCGGGGGGGGGCGGTTGGTAGTGTCGGGGGGGGGCGGTCGGTAGTGTCAGAGGGGGTGGGGCATCCGATCGGACACGCCGCGGCCCGCTATACTTATAGTGGCAGAGAGATCCCTTGCCGTGATAAGTGTAGCGGGCCGTGTCTAATCTAACCCGATTCTCTAACCAGCGTCTGTAACATGGACGCCGGTTACAGAATCGGGGTTTTGGTGTAGGCCAATTCTGAATAGGACACCTCTCCCGGGAGTCCTATACAGAATCAGGGCCCCAGGCAGGCCTTCAATATAGGCGGCCTGCCTGGGGAACATTTTTTTTTAAAAACGTGCATCCCGATTGGCTGATTAGACAGCTGTAGGATGCCTACAGCTGCCTAAAATCAGGACGCACTTTTGGAGAATCAGGGCCTTAGTGTCCAAATGAATAAAAGTATCAAGACTCACACGGACTGTGTTTTGGCCAGAGGGCCTTACTCAGGAGTCCTAGAGTCTTATTGACTTAAATCACATATGATATAAAAAGATGCATAATCACATCAGTGGGACAGGAAAAAAAACCACACAAAATATTCAACATTTGGCATGTATGATATATTATATGTTAAGAAATAACATTTTACTAGTTTTATGGCTGTAATTTCAGAAGAAATGTACATATATTTCCCACAAGCCAGTTTATTGTGATAGGGGATTCATAGTCTCACTGACAAACTGGGAAGATATTGCAGAAACACTGGCCAGTTAAGTTATCCCCTCTTGTGTTTATGATATCTCTATGTTTATCTTCTCCATCCTTCCATCCTTTATTTTGTAAACAACGCATAAAAATAACACAGTAAAGTTGAAATTGTGCTCTTCATTTCCTGAGCAAAGTAAACAATGCCTAAACAGGGAAGACCACAAATATGAGCAATATCGTTTTGAATGGGGAACAATCCATTTTAAAAGACAGTGTTTTGCTGTGTCTCAAGAGAAGTTATTTTTGAGCATATAGGGAGAACAGGCTAGCATCTGTAAATGGAAGAGATGGTATATATGGTATTAGATACTGTATAAACAAGTAGAGTGAAATGCATTAATGTGAACATTCCAAAGGCAGAGAACTATTAGAGCCATATGTCCGTCTTCCTCAATTCATCCATGAGACCAGTTGGGCGTGTGGGAAAATAACCAAGCAAAAGGGACATCTCTGCAATCACTAATAATAAAAACCTAAAAGTGCATGCACACTCCTACCTGCGTGATCTCTGCCTCCATGATCCGTAACTCTGTGGCTAGCAGAGAAATGTTAAAGCGTACAGCGCGTTTGGCGCGTGCGCACATTCGGCACATGCACGCATGACGGTTTGGTACGAGTGCGCGCATGGCGGTTTCCTTTATCCTGTGGTGGTTACTGTGCGCCAGTTGTCCTTCACTGTATAAACGTGATTAAAAAAAAGGTAGGTGGGAAAAGGGGCACAATAAACAGACAGGCAGTGGGCAGGGACATTGACAGACAGAGGAGGGCAGACGCGAATGAAGAGCAACAGCGGTGGCAGCGGTTCATGCTGGTGGGCCAGAAGAGACCAGGAAGCCGGGATGGAGGGAGGGTAGGAATGGCGATTTGGGAGCAGGTATTAGGGAGCAGGGAAGAGGTGCTGCTGGACAGGGGGGAAGTAAAATGAAGGGAGAAGGGCTGCTGCTGGACAGGGGAAGCAGGGAAGGGGTGCTGCTGGACAGGTATTGATGGACAGGGGGGAGCAGGAAAGAGTTGCTGCTGGACAGGGGGGAGGTAAAACAAAGGGAGAAGGGCTGCTGCTGGACAGGGGGAGCAGGGAAGGGTGGTTGTGGACACGGGGGAGGTTAAAGGAAGGAAGAAGAGCTACTGCTGGACAGGGGGAGCAGGCAAGGGGTGGTAGTGGACATCCGAGGAAAGAGAGAGACAGAAAGCAAGACAGACAGACAGCGGCCAAGGAGAGAGAGAGAGAGAAAGAAAGAAAGAAAGAAAGAAAGAAAGACAAGCACACACATCTTTTCTAGCACCGGTTAATGTAACGGGCTTAAAGACTAGTGTAAACTATAATTTTATAGAATTTGTGAAGCAGTTGACTGTTTTGTTAAAGTTACAGTAGCTCACCTTTTGACTAGGATTTTACCTTTTTGCTAAAATAATCAGGTCATCATTCAAACTGACCTGTTTAACTTCCAAAGTTACACAGAAAAGTCCCTAATGCTTGCAAATTGCTGCTGTCTGAATAGATAACTTATAGTAAACATAGTAACATAGTAAATGATGGCAGATAAAGACCCAAATGGTCCATCCAGTCTGCCCAAACATACACTCTCTATAATTTAATGATTTAATTTAAATTGCTATTTTTCTTAGATATTTCTGGGCCAGAAACCCCGAGCTCTGCCCGGTACTGTGCATCTACTGGAGTCTCCGTCGAAGCTCACTCCAGCTCATCTAAACCATCCCAGCCCATCCTCAACTGAATGGTCATATACATGACGCAGACCATGCCAGTCTGCCCAGTACTGGCCTTAGTTCTTTAATATGTACCATTATTTTCTGATTAGAGATCCTCTGTGTTCATCCCACGCTTTTTGAACTCTGTCACCATTTTCCTCAAAAAAGCGTGGGATGAACAAAGAGGATCTCTAAGTCAAGCATGGCACAAAGATATGCCAATAAAGTGAGGTGAGATTAGAAACATGTCAGGAGTGGGGGGGGGGTGTCAAATGTTATCCAGATACTTGTACTAGTGATATTCAGCTAGCTTATTTATTTAACTCTGAAGCCAGAAATGTTAAGCCTAATCATGCATAGACAAACTAGGTATATACCTAGGGTCTAACCCTCTCTTTTACTAGCTGATTTAGTGCATGCTAAATCTGTTAGTGTGCCTTAGTAAAAGGACCCCTAAATGTTTAGGGGGGTTATCATGTACTGTAAGTTCAGGATTCAAGTGTTTAGGATTATCGATTATCTGGATTTTTTCAAAGATTCTACAAATTTCCAAATTAAGCGTCTTGAAGTCAGAATGTTTAGCCCTCTATTATGCTTAATCAAGTTTATCAATCAAGTTTATTCATATTATTTGATTGAACGCTTTTCCAAATTACAAAGCGTTGTACAAACGGTAAAAATATGATTTTAGAGAAATCACATATACATAATACATTAACCAGACCTACTTGGGTAATTGCTTTTTAAAACCACGGGAAACAATAGGAAAGAGGGGAGGAAATACAATTTTAAAGAAAAAGTACATAAAAGGGAAGTACATAAGGAGGGTAGGAAGAAGAGGATTGCTGGCGGAAGTGGGGTCGAATAAGAGAGCTATTAGAAATCTTAATTTGGAGATGGCTGAAATCGTAAAGTATTACCTCTTGGATGGACATTGTATTTTCAGTTAAAGGCTTCTTTAAAAAGAAGGCATTTTAAGCTACTCTTAAATTTCTGCAAATCTTGTTTGAGTCTTATATATAAAGGAAAAGAATTCCAAGTCATTGGAGCAGTTATAGAAAAAATAGAAGCATGGTGTGTTCCGATAATTTTCAAGGAAGGAACATTAAGGGTAAACTGTGAAGTAGATCTAAGAACTCTCGATGAGTTCTGTGGAATCAAAAGCCTATCTATAAATGCTGGAGTGTTGGTCTGTATAGTCTTGAAGACTAGAAGAGCTATGTTGTTATTTTATGACACCCTATGACTTTTTCTGTTTTATACTTTTCGGTTTGTATTTTTCATTTGATTTGATATGTTGTATCTTTATAAATTTTTTTTAATTCAATAAATTATTTAATAATTTTTAAAAAAGCCCTCTATAGCTCTTCAATCAATCATTGGGAAGAATAACCTGAATCACAGTTACTGGATGCTAGGGTCCACCTTGGGGATTAGTGCCCAAGAAAAGGATCTGGGTGTCATCGTAGACAATACGATGAAATCTTCTGCCCAATGTGCAACGGCGGACAAAAAAGGAATTATTAAAAAAGGGATGGTTAACAAGACTAAGAATGTTATAATACCCCTGTATCGTTCCATGGTGCGATCTCATCTGGAGTATTGCGTTCAATTCTGGTCTCCTTATCTCAAGAATGATATAGTGGCGCTAGAAAAGGTTCAAAGAAGAGCGACCAAGATGGTAAAAGGGATGGAACTCCTCTTGTATGAGGAAAGACTAAAATGGTTAGGGCTCTTCATCTTAGAAAAGAGATGGCTGAGGGGAGATTATGATTGAAGTCTACAAAATCCTGAGTGGAATAGAATGGGTACAAGTGGATCGATTTTTCACTCCGTCAAAAATTACAAAGACTAGGGGACACTCGATGAAGTTACAGGGAAATACTTTTAAAACCAATTGTAGGAAATTTTTTTTCACTCAGAGAATAGTTAAGCTCTGGAATGCATTGCCAGAGGATGTGGTAAGAGTGGATAGCGTAGCTGGTTTTAAGAAAGGTTTGGACAAGTTCCTGGAGGAAAAGTCCATAGTCTGTTATTGAGAAAGACATGGGGGAAGCCACTGCTTGTCCTGTATCGGTAGCATAGAATATCGCTACACCTTGGGTTTTGGCCAGGTACTAGTAACCTTGATTGGCCACCGTGAAAACGGGCTACTGAGATTGATGGACCATTAGTCTGACCCAGTAAGGCTATTCTTATGTTCTTATGTTCCTGCGTGAAGGCTATAATAGAATCCAGTCAATTGGAAGGCTGCCCTAGTCATAAAAAGGAGTGGATGACTTCACATGCTGTAGAGGGAACTTAGCTCTGTAGAAGGTCTTAGAGAGAGCCAGTAGAACCAGGGAATGTCCTTGGGAGAGGAGAAGTTGGTTGATTTTTGTGAATGTAAGAATGAAAAAAATTGTGAGGAATCTATTGAGAAAAAAAAAAGCTGGTAATAAATTAATAAGCTTTATATTATAGTGGGCAAATCTATCTGGGGTGGGGAGGGGGGAGTGGTCACTGACTGAATGAGTACCTTAATAGCATCATAATGCAGCAGAACACCAGAAGAGAGAGAAAGTACAGTATGGGGCTTATGTTTAAAAGAGAAAATGTCCCAAAATGCATAAATGGCCATTTTGACAGTTATTTGCTAAAATGTCCAAATTGCCTTTTTGAAACACATTTTTTTTCAACAGTTTTCTATGCTATTTATCCACACTGCATCTAAATCTCAAAAGGATGCATTGGGGGGGGGGGGTGTTTTAGGTGGGATTAGGGTGGACTTATGATTTGGACATATTTCAGCAATAATGGAACATTACAGAAAATGTCCAGGGCAAACCTTGTACATTTCAGGCTAGCAAGCATATGCCACGAACAAGGCTGCCACTGCAGCTTTGATCCCGAAAGTTAATGCTTCAAATTGCCTCTTAAGCATCACATTTACTTTGTGATCTTGTAAATCCTTTAACCTCACTCCTCCCTCACTAGAAAAGGATGTACAATACAATTAGTTATTTGAGCCACAGTGGAATCCACCTTCAGCTGACTAAACATCTGCTGAAATTCCAGAGCCATAAGGTAAAGTTTGGACATAGTTTTTGTCACCTTCAGGGAGTCTTCTGGAGTCTCCTATTGCTTTGTAACCAGAAAGGTGATGTCCGGATACGAGGGAAAAAAGGTGGTCTGAGCATTTGTGTCACTCATGACCATGCACTGTGAGGTAGAAGGCTGCTGAGAATCCAACTTCAATTGTCTGAGTGCATCCGTTAGGATATGTAACAAAAAGGTGGCCAAACTAAACAGATGACCACTTGAAGCATGAAAGCATGGCCCACCCTTACTCCCCCCATGGTTACTGACCTCCTCCCACCCCCCTAAAGATGCAATTGAAACAGTACATACCAGTCTTTATGACAGCTTCTGATGTTATGGCTGGTTCTATTAGAGTAGCAAGCAGGTCTCTAGAGTGGCCTAGTGGTCAATGCAGTGGACTGCAGAGAAGGGGACCCAGACCCATATTCCACTCTAAGCAGTACACTTGTGGTGAAAAGTGTGAGCCCTCTAAAACTCACCAAAACTCTACTGTATTGACATATACGTGACGTGCAAAAATAAGGATATTGGGGTGGTATACAGTTGGGTTTAGTAGGTTTTAGGTGAGTTTTGGCAGGATCACTGTACATTTTAAGGGGTGAGATGCGTATTTTGTATGTAAAGTTCACTACAGTGCCACCTAGGGTTCCTCACTGCTTTGCTGGGATGCCTATATGGCTGGTTTACTAAGAATCCTGATCCCTACTGGATTTTTGTACATTTTCTGGAAAATGTCTAAACTCGGAGTTAGACATCATATTGAACATGCTCTTCCAAATGTGCTTGGCTGTCTGCCTGAAAAGTTACTGAGGGGGAAATTCAACAAAGGGCACTAAGAGTGTTAGTGCATATAATCATGTTAGTGCTTGCTAACCCTAAAGATGCACAATATAAGGGCTATCTTTAGCACTCAGTGTGCGTTAATGCACTTAGCACCCTTTGTTAACCCCCCCCCCCGAGTATATGTACCTTATATACTTAAATATAAACTGCCCCGAATATAAACTGAGGTAACCTTTTTCTCCCTCAAAAAAGGAGGAAAAAAGGTTGACTCGAATATAAACAGGGGAGGGGGAAGGGTTAATATTCAAGTGTAGTGCCTTGCCTTGCCCTATGAGGCACTGCACTCTGTTTCCCCTCCCTCCCTGCTCTGCCAAGCTCTGCATCCAGCCCGCTCACTCTCTTTTTCTCCTGCCCTGCCAATCTATGCACCCAGCCCTCCTCCCTCCCTGCCAGGTTCTGTACCCTTTCCCCCTCCCTCCTGATGCTTTGCAGGCCTCCGCCGGACATGCCATGAAACCTGATGAGTGTCTGGGACAGGAGAGATCTCTCCCGCCTCCTGTCCCAGCCCAATTCTAATTATTTTTATCTCCCTCTCACCTCCCCCATGTATCTTAAGTATCCCTGGTGGTCCAGTGGTGAATTGTGGCAGGATTGACCTTTCTTCGCTCCTGGCTGTCGTGAACTCAAGGCAGCCAATCAGATAGCATCTTTCCACAGGCATAAGCAACCTTCCTTTGCTTCTGCCCATGCAGAGCCGCAAGCTGATTGGCTGCCACGAACTCTCGTGGTCCGGTAAGAACTCATGGCTGCTAATTAGCTAGTAGTTCTGCATGGGCAGGAGTGAAGGAAGGTCTCTCCTGCTGTGATTCACCACTGGACAACCAGGGATACTTAAGGTATGTAAGGGAGGCGGAAGGAAGATATAAATAATTAGAATCAGGCTGGGACAGGAGGCAGGAGGGATCCCTTCTGTCCCAGCCACCACTAGACCACCAGGTCTCTTGACAGGCCCAGCAGAGGCCTGCAAACAGGTTTGGGAGGGGAGGGAGGGGAGGTCAGTGCTGACCTGAATATATACCGAGACCCTTATTTTTGAGCCATTTTTTTGGCCCACAAATCTCAGTTTATATTTGAGTATATATGGTATATGTGTATGTGTATGCCTGAAGAATGCGTGTATATGTATGTATGTCTGAAGAGTAAGATTACATGCATATTCATGGATCTGTTTCTGTATCTGCAGTAGAAACAACCTCATATAAACAGAACAGTCAATATTCAGCCCATTTTGTTTAAAATGCAGTAGGTTGATTTAGAC
The DNA here is from genome assembly GCF_902459505.1 of Geotrypetes seraphini. Classification (NCBI taxonomy): domain Eukaryota; kingdom Metazoa; phylum Chordata; class Amphibia; order Gymnophiona; family Dermophiidae; genus Geotrypetes; species Geotrypetes seraphini. The sequence continues at coordinate 327,157,957 of NC_047084.1, read as the reverse complement.
CCAGAGATATCCAGTTCCAGGACATTCCTGGCTATGGCACTGAATCAGGGTTTTGGGTTGCTGCTGGGAGTTACCTAGGTATCGTTGTTATTTAGAGGTGGTCCTAATTAACATAGGCAGTGTACAAAGTATGCACCTGATTAATCTCCATGGTTACTCATAATCTACTGTTAGCACCACTCCTGGAACTGGGACCTGCAGTTTTCTGCATTGAACTTCTGGAGAGGTAAAGTGTAGGGAGAAGTCTATGAAGGAAGATTCTGGAGATGGAAGTAGGGCAGGGAAAGAGCAAATGTGACTTGGACAGGGATCATTATAGGGGCCAACAAATATAGGTATGTCCGTGGCTCAACATAAGGGCTTTTTTTTAAATTAAACTATGATAACATTTTTAGTTGCTGTGGTTTAACAAGGGATTTTTATCATACAATGGCTGCATTATTTAACATGCCACTTAATGGGGCTTTCCCAATATTTTCTATTGCAGGTCACAATTTAACATTTAGATTGATGGCGGTACCTGCTCCAAGAAACACTTAATGTAGAAGCTATTTAAGAGGTCCTGGATTAATTCCATATTAGGAACCAGATTCTATAAGAAACACCTAAAGTTAGATGTCTAAATTGGCACACATAGTCATTTTCAGTGCCTAACTCACCCCTCATTTCACTAAGACTCGGTAGAGGTTTATACTGTGGCCTGGAGTACTAAATGCTGCAATGCTGCTCTGATGCTTATAGTATTCCTAAGAGCGTCAGAGCATTTAATGCCCCAGACCATGGTGGAAATTCAACAGTGACTTAGTAAAACAGGGCTTAACTTTTCTAATTAGCTCAATCAGCACTGATAATAAGCTTAATTGGCTCAATAATTGGTATACATTAAAATCAAATACAAGTTAGACACCTAAGTCGGTAGGTACCTACTAGAAAGTGGGTGTGGATAAGGGTGGATTATAGGCGGATCTTGGGTGTGTTTTCTGTGTGGGCACCTAAAATAGGACTTAGGCGCCAGTATTTAGGCCAAGAAAACCCTGGCATAAATAGGGGGTGTCTAAGGTTTTGATGCCTACCGGTGCGTAAGTCCATTTAGGTGCCACTAGGTGTGAGTCTATAAATGGCGCCTGACTGAAGATTGACAGCCACTATGTGTCGCATTCCTCACATCTATTGCACAGTAAGTTCAGTGCATTATCTTCCAAACACCTTCCACACCCACTCTCTACCCATGCCACTATGCCCTGACACACAAAAAAACACACAACTGGTTTGCTGCAGGCTAACTGCAAAATTACTGCAAAACCCCTTAATGTAGCTCTGCGCTAGTGGTTGCCTTGTGGTAAAACGTGTGATAAGTGCTTACCATGGTTCAGTCAAAGTTAATTCAGCCTTAGACCTAACTATAGATTTATTTATTTAAAAATGTATATAGCGCATAATAACTATGGATTTATTTACTGAATATCTGCATAAAGATATATGGATGATGTATTTTAATATGTTTATATGGATGCTGTCTTGCTGAATATTGCCCTTAAGGAATATGTCATTAATTCATATATTAAAATATAAGTCAAAATAATCAAAAGCAATTTTCAAAGGCATTGAATATGGGCTATATCATATAGGTATGCATCTATTTCTTTCTTCTTCTTTATTTTATAATACAAACAATTCTAATGTGTGTGAATATAAGAGCTGTGACATAAGTAGCACCAGGGGTTGCCCTTTCCTTGGTCTATATTGTGGCCCACTGTAACTCCAAAACCAGTGTTTAATATTACACTCAGTGGGTAGCCCACAAAATGACACCCCGACGTGTGGCCCGGACTGGAGCCACCCTGCAGGACCGGATTCCAGACAGGAACCCAAAAGAAAAGAAAACCAGAAAGCCAAAAGTCAGCACAGTTACTTTTCAATATCAAAATAATATCAGCTTTTATTTCTTTTTATCCTCCAGGTAAGTAGACTTTCAAAAATGGATACCAAACTTATCAGACTGTTCTTTATGTAAAAGCCACACCAAAAAGTAGCAAACCACAACCAGCAAAAATAACAGTCCCAAATAAAGTCATTAACTTGCTCAGCAAAGTTTCTTTTCAGTTGTGGCAGAGGGTTTGATTGTTCCCCTCCCAGTCCTAGGGTTGTCTGCTCCCAAGCAGGCAGTTTCAAAAACCCAAATCAAGAATAGTTCATAGCATACATTCAGCACAAGTGCCTTAAAAGTCCTCACAAGCCTCTGGCCAGTTCCATTCACTGCCAGGTCAGGAGAGTGCTAGGTTTTGCCAAAACAAAGTCCTTAAATAGACTTTCAAAAATTCCCACCCAGGATGTATGCAAAACCTCTCCCCAAAATACAATCACTCCTTAGCTTGTATAAAAAAAAAATAGTCTCTCAAACAGTTCATAAGCACAAACAACACTCACTGTTTGAAGGTGGAAGTCAAGTTCACCTGCATAGGCTCAACAATCACAGGAGCAAACTCTGTCAGGCTTTCTTCCAATTCCATGTCCTGTTCTTCTGGAATATTTAATTCCTCAGCCTGGCCAGCCTCTATCACCTCCATAGGAATAGGCTTGTTGCACCTGCTTGGCTCCCTGGGCTCTCTAGGGAGAAAAGGCTTAAAGCTTCTCCCTAGCTGGCTTCCCCTCCTGTTCTCTGCACCAGGTTTAAATATCTTGGGGCGACGCCCTGCAGTGTCAGCCCTGGCAGTGTTCCAAGGGCCTCTTGAGCTCCCCCGGTGGTCAATGTAATTATCAAGCTCAGAAACTACCTGTCCCTTCCCAATTCCTCCCCGGGATTTCTTTTCTCCTCCATTTTCTTTTGTCCTAACTGGGACCTGGGCAGGGAGTATACCTGGCTGGTCACAATATTAATTTACTGCTTTACAGTTCTGATCAAACCTTTATGCCGGGCTAACTACCCCAGTGTTGTACTAGTAGATTATGCATTCAAACATAAAAGTTCTTTTGAACCACTGTAATTTAAGTGTGCCAAAGAGACACACTATATCAATGAAAAGCTCTTGTAACCTATTTCGATAAATATACATTTATATAAGGGTGTCCTCTGTGTGAAAGCACAAGCTAGATGAACTGAGAGTAACTCTGTTCAATTGCTTAACTTGTGCAAAGGCAAATTCTGCCCTATGCTACATACCATCATCAGACCACCCTTGTGTGTGTTAAAAAAATAAAATAAAATTAATGATGAACAGTGAGAATAATAATAATAATCTACATGTATAAAATTGGATATATGTGTGTGTGTATGTATGGACAGATTTCAACCAAACTTGGTATATATATGACTTACTATCTGGGAACAAATACTGTGGGTGTGGGAAGAGGGCGACAGGTAAAAATTATCGAAAACAACAGATATTAGTGTCTACTCCATAGTTTTTGGGCTTGCTGTGATGAATACTGACACTTTAAGTCCATGTTCAGCCCCACACAGAGGGCCATTCTTGCTGCTAAAAATGAAGATGTCCACGAAATAAACAATCAAATACTTCCCGTTTTGCCAGGCGTAATCATTGAATACAAGTCAATCAATACCGGAAGATTGGGATAAATAAATATCCAGGCAATGCCGAGTAATCAGCTAGTAATTTATATAACGTTGTGTCCCATGAAGCACACTGTATGCAATTTTCAATGAAAGCTCGCTTGTATAATGAAACTTATCTTGCTTATATAAATGTATATTTATTGAAATAGGTTGTGAGCAGGATTAATTCTTTGAGGGCTCCTAGGCACACAAGTACCCTGGGCCCCCTAGCCCTGCCCCACCCATGCCCTGCCTCCCTGCCCCACCCCCAAGGAAGAGACAAGTTAATCTAATCATGTATTTTTTAAAGGGTATAACTTATGGGCAGACTGGATGGACCGTTCAGGTCTTTATATGCTGTCATTTACTATGTTACTATATTAAACACGACGTCCCCATCCACCACCCATCTGCAGCCAGCATTCTCTACAGGAGGAGCACCTACCTGCCTGTGGCTCCCGCCCTCCCTGGATCCCGTGACACAATCCGCGGGCAGAGCCTCGCTTAACTGCAGCTCACCTTGATCTCCGGGCTGTAACCAGCCAAAGACACCACCGCGGGATTCACTTTATAATCTAGTCCTCCCCAGAGCAGCCCATGGAACTGCGTCCTGTGCCACTTCCAGCCACTGCCTCCTCCTTCTCCTGCTCTGCACGGCAGCCACTGCCCCCTTCTCAATGCTGCTGCTCAATGGTATTACTATTTATTATTTTTAATTAGTAGTACAGAGCGAGAGAAGGGAGACACTGATGTCACAAGTGTGTCAATTCTTTTTTCCAAGGGAAAAAGCAAAACCCCAGCACAGTGGTGTGCCTAGCATATGTGACCCCCCATAAATTTTTGACACCCCCCCATCTGTATGAAAAATATGATTTTTAGCAACAATCCACATGTCGCACAAGAGTATACCTATGAAAAGGCAGCATCTTACATACTGCAGTGAGCAGTACAACATCAGTACACCCATTGTAAATCTAAACAAGCCAGACTAGTACAGATCAATCCTGCACAGAAAACCATGTCTTTCGAACATACAGAACACAGAAAACACCTTTGCCTAGTATGGAATATGTAATCACAAACTAATCCCTCCCACTTTTACAAAACTGTACTGCAATTTTTAGCTATGGTGGTAACAGCTCAGACATTGTTACCACCACGGCCAGTGCTAAAAAATGCTCTACAGTTTTGTAAAAGGGGAGGTAAAATAGAAATACATAGACAAAGGTTAAACTGAACCACCAAGAAGCTGGACTCTGCATACAATGCAACACCACAGAAACAGTGATGCATGCCCCTAAAGAAAAAAAAAAATTCTACCTTTGTCTTCTCTGGTTTCTGCTTTCCTCATCTTCTTGTCACTCTCTTCCTTTCATCCACTGTCTGCCCCTTCTATATGGCATCATCTCTCCTTTTATGCCACTTCCAGAAACCGTATGCCTCCCCCTTCCATCTTTCCTTTTACCCCCATTGGTCTGGCATCCATCTTCTTCTCTTCCCTCCTCCAATGGTCTGGCATCTCTCGCCTCTCCTTCCCTTCCCTCTCCCACACCCCCATGGTCTGGCATTTCACTCTCTCCTCTCGCTTTCCCCCACTTCCATTAGCATCTGCCCCCTTTCCCTTCAACCCAATTTCATCCAGTATCCTTCCCCTTATGTCTCTCTCCCCTTTACTTGCACACCAATTCCATCAGCATCTGTCCCCTTTCTCCCTCTACCACCTTCCCATGCTCCTTTCTCTCTCCCTACAAACAAATGCAAGGTCCCGCACTGCCAGTTCTGCTGTCTGAGCTCCTTGGCAAAAGGCAGTCCGAAAGCAGAAATTGTTAGAACAGCTGGCGGCATTGATGGCAACGTGATCGATTCTGCTCCAGGAAGGTCCCGCGATGACTACTTCTGCCAGTTCATCCCCTTCCGACGTCACTTACTTGCTCCGGAAGAAGTAAGTGATGTTGGAAGGGGATGGACAAGCAGACGCAGTCATTGCGGGACTTTCCTTGAGCAGAGCCAGCCGTGTTCCCATTGATGACGGGGGGAGGGAGGGGGGCATCACTGTTGATATTGCAGGGGAGGCATTTTCATTGCCGTTTCGGTTTGAAAAAAAAATATTGCAAGGTGAGTTGTCTTTTTACTCTCCTTCAGTGGGCTCCCTGACAGTTTCAGGCCCTAGGAATGTGCCTACTAGGCCTACCCATTAATCCAGCTCTGGATACATAAGAACATAATAACATAAGAAGCGCCATCTCCGGAACAGACCCTAGGTCCATCAAGTCCGGCGATCCGCACACGCGGAGGCCCCGCCAGGTGTACCCTGGCATAGTTTTGGTTCCCATATCGCTCCAAACTTCTCATAAGAGAAGTGCATCTAGCCTACCCCTACCCATGTCACTTCATGCCACTCATAAGGAGATGTACATCTAACCTACCCTTAAATCCTCGAATGGTGGATTCCGCAATTACCTCTTCTGGGAGAGCATTCCAGGTGTCCACCACTTGTTGTGTGAAGCAGAACTTCCTGATATTTGTCTTGAACTTGTCCCCCCTTAGCTTCAGCCCATGTCCTCTTGTCCGTGCCACATTGGACATTGTAAATAACGTTTTTTCCTGCTCTATTTTGTCGATTCCTTTCAGTATTTTGAATGTCTCAATCATATCCCCTCGTAGTCTCCTTTTCTCAAGGGAGAACAATCCCAGTCTCTTAAGTCTTTCCTCGTAATCCAGGTTCTCCATACCTTTCACCAGCTTTGTTGCTCGTCTCTGCACCCTCTCTAGCAGTATGATATCCTTCTTTAGGTATGGAGACCAATGCTGGACGCAGTATTCCAAGTGTGGTCTGACCATCGCTCTATAAAGCGGCATTATGACTTTCTCCGATCTACTCGTGATTCCCTTCTTTATCATGCCTAGCATTCTATTTGCGTTCTTTGCTGCCGCTGCACATTGCACCGACGGCTTCAGTGTCCTATCGATTAATACTCCCATGTCCTTTTCCTGTTCAGATTTTCCCAGAGTTGCACCTGACATACTATACTTGTGTTCCTTATTTTTTCTGCCTAAGTGCATCACTTTGCATTTTTCTACATTAAACTTCATCTGCCATTTATCTGCCCAATTCTCCAATCGGCTCAAGTCACTCTGGAGTTCTTCACTGTCCTTCTGTGATTTGATGGCCCGGCTTAGCTTTGTGTCATCTGCAAACTTGATGATCTCACTGGATGTTCCATCCTCTAGGTCATTGATGAAGATATTAAATAAGATGGGCCCAAGTACCGAGCCCTGGGGCACACCGCTAGTCACATTTTCCCAGTCCGAGAACTTCCCATTTATGCCCACTCTCTGCCTTCTGTTCTCCAGCCATTTGCCTATCCATCTTAGTATATCTCCTTCTATTCCATGGCCCTGCAGTTTCCTGAGGAGTCTTACATGTGGAACTTTGTCGAACGCTTTCTGAAAATCCAAGTATATAATATCCACCGGTTCTCCATTATCAATTTGTCTGTTCACTGTCTCAAAAAATTGAAGTAGTTTCGTCAAGCATGACTTCCCTTTCCTGAATCCATGTTGGCTGGCTTTCATCAGGTCGTGTATGTCTAGGTGCCGGGTTATGCTATCCTTGATCAGCGCCTCAACCATCTTCCCAGGGACCGACGTGAGACTCACAGGTCTATAGTTGCCCGGTACTCCTCTTGATCCTTTTTTGAATATCGGCGTGACGTTCGCTATCTTCCAGTCGTCTGGTATCTGCCCTGTTTTGATTGACAGATTGGCAAGTTTTTGGAATAGTTCTCCGATTTCCACTTTTAGCTCTTTCAAGACTCTCGGATGAATTCCATCCGGTCCAGGGGATTTGTCGCTTTTGAGTTTGTCGATCTGGCGGTATATCTGGTCCAAGTCCACGTCTACTGTGGTAAGGCTATCCTCTGTTACTCCTTTGAACACTTTCACTGCTTCTGGAATTGTTGCAGTGTCTTCCTTTGTAAAGACAGACGCAAAGAATGAATTTAGTTTGTCTGCGATTTGTTTGTCTTCCTTGATGTACCCTTTCCTTCCCTGGTCGTCCAGCAGTCCCACCGCCTCATTTGCGGGTTTTCTCCCTTTCACGTACTTGAAGAAGGGCTTGAAGTTTTTGGCCTCCTGCGCTATTTTCTCCTCATAGTCCTTTTTGGCATCCCTCACTGCCCTGTGACACTTCTTCTGATCACCCTTGTGTTTGTTCTAAGTTTCGATTGTTTTCATGCGTTTCCATGCTTTGAAGGAGTCCTTCTTTTCTTTTATGGCTTCCTTCACCTCTTTAGTAAGCCACGCCGGCTCTCTTTTGCCTTTGGTTTTCTTTGCTTTGGATATCCTCAGAATTTAGAGGCTTTGTGCTTCCGTGATAGTATTTTTCAGAAGGGACCATGCCTGTTCTACCGTTTTGACTTTGCCCATTTTTTTCTTGATCCGTTGTTTCACCATGGCTCTCATGCTATCATATCTTCCCCTTTTGAAGTTTAAAGTTGTGGTTGAGGTTTTGGTACTTTTCCCCTTCCCGACATCGAGTCTGAAGTTGATCATGTTGTGATCGCTCGTCCCCAGCGGGACCGTGACTTCTACTTCCTTTGCTGGCCCCGTAATGCCGTTTAGGACCAAGTCCAAGGTGACGTTTCCTCTTGTCGGCTCTCCCACCAATTGTTCCAGAAAGCAGTCCCCTAGCACTTCCAGGAACATTGCCTCCTTGCCACAATTTGAAATTCCCAGGTTCCAGTCTATTCCAGGAAAATTGAAATCCCCCAAAATTATGACATTACCTTTCTTACATTCGTGTTTAATTTCCTCTATCATTTCCACGTCTGTTTCTTCCATTTGTCCTGGCGGTCGATAGTAAAGGCCAATCTTTGTGTCAGCTCCATTGTGTCTGGGAATCTTTATCCAGAGGGATTCCAGCTTCTCTTTCTCTTCTGTCATAGTCTCTCTCACAGATTCTATTTCTTCACGAACATATAGTGCAACACCTCCATCTTTCTGCCCCACTCTATCTCTTCTGTACAGTTTGTATCCCTGAAGTACTGTATCCCATTTGTTTTCGTCATTCCACCAGGTTTCTGTTATGCCAATGATTTCCAGTTCTTCGTTCTTTGCTATTGCTTCTAATTCTCCCATTTTGTTTCTCAAACTTCTAGCGTTCGTATACATACATTTGAGTTCCCTTTGTGTTGCCTTCTTAGACTCCTTAAGCTTAGCAGTCTCCCCTGGTTCCTTCACGGTATCCTTCCTTGCTCTTGTATTGTCTCTCTTAAATGCTTTGTGGTCGTCCCCTCCTGTGTCTGAGTAGTTGTCCATAGTTCCTTCTTTGGGACATCCTGTCGCCCGGACCATCAACTGGTGGCCGACTGTCGGCTTTCCCCTGACCTTTAGTTAAAAGCCTTCTCGATGGCCTTCTTGAAGTTGCCTGCCAATACTCTTGCTCCTTCCTCGTTGAGGTGCAGTCCGTCCTTCCTGTAGTACTTGCTTCTTTTCCAGAACGTTGTCCAGTTGCGCACGAAGTCAAAGCCTTCCTCTTTGCACCATCGTCTCATCCAGGCGTTGATCGCTTGCAGTTCCCCTTGCCTCCTTCCATCCGCTCTTGGTACTGGGAGGATCTCGAGAGCTTTTCATTGATATAGTGTGTACCTTAGTTTGGTACACTTAAATTATAGTGGTTCAAAATAACTTTTATATTTGAGTGGATTACTTTATTCTTGATTTGGGTTATGTGTTGGGTAGATTATGCATGGCAGCACAGATAAAAACCATTAATATATACTGGAACATCAGTATTTTCAGGCATATCATATCCACAGTTGATCTAGTACTCTTTCAGAAATACTGATTCAGCTGGAAATGACATTTCAAGAATGCACAATGTTATACCAAAACAGTGATATATGGATCCATATACTTTACCTTACTCTTTATGAAAAAGAAAGTCATTTCAATAGAGATCTGCTTTCTTATCAAAGTTTTATCCAAGGATAGAAAGGGAACTAAAGTGCAAGCCGCACAAAAAGCAGAAAAATAGCACAAAGGGCTTTCAAGTCCTGTGCAGACTTTTACTTCAGCAACGTTAGAAACCCTGGTTGTTTGGCCTGGTTTCATTTAACTGGCTATTTTTTTTTTATTATTGATTTTGTATGAGGTTTGTACTGATTGACCTCTAATGCAGGCAGATATGCCGAAACATGGCCCATGTCTGGTCCAATAAAATTGAGTTCCCACCCAGGACTTGTAGGCCCTTTGTGTTTTTTTTGGTCGGCTTAATATTTCACATATGATAATGCATATTTATTGATACAGATTAAAAAAAAACAAAAAACCCCAAACAAGAAAAAACAACATAAAAAACACTAATCAAGGTTTGGCATTCTACTTCAGAACATAAATCTGTGATTGTATTTATCTGTCACTGGAAAAATAAATATGTATTACCATATGTAAGTTCTTGGAGCTTGGTTCCATTTTGGGAGCAAAGCTGTTTTCTGCTTGGAGCAGTTTTTCTAACTGCTTGATACATGTAATCTCAGGGTAGCTCTCATTTCCAAGGATTATGTATCAGAACCACCTCCCCCCCCCCCCCCCACCACCACCACCACCACTACCAGCACATGGATGATGAAAACTTGCATGAAACATTTAATTTCAATGGGATATAATGCTATTTTAGAATGGATAAGGGTTTGAACCACACTTTAAAACTGGGCCTGAGACTGGATCACAGAGGCTGCACTTTAGACTATGTCTTTGGGTAATTTTTACTGCAGGCAGAATTTAAATCAGCCTAACGCTGATTGATTATCAATGCAGGCACACTTTATCTGTTAGGGATTTTCACATGGTAAAATCTTCTGGTTTGTTTCTAGCTCATTTGGGCTTTTATCCCAATCTTTTTTTTTTTTTTTTTTTGCTTGTTTGCTCACACATTCATTTTAATGAAATAATTTTAATATGCATTATCATTTTTAAGTGGTTCTAACTGACTTAACAAACATTAATTCATAGTTAACATATATTAAATTGATTTAGGACACACTATATTGTTTGATGGCATTAATGAACCAAATGCATTAATGCATATCCCTATCTATCTATCTATCTATCTATCTATAAAATTGGATGTATCTGTCTGTGTGTGTGTGCGTGTGTATGTATGTTCCAGCATAAATCTGAAATGCATAGAGATTTCAACCAAACTTGGGGCTCTTTTACAAAGGTGCGCTAGCGGATTTAGCACGCGCTAAAATGCCACGCGCGCTAGCCGCTACCGCTTCCTTTAAAGCAGGCTGTAGTTTTTCAGCTAGCTATAGCATGTGCTAATCTTGTGCGTGCGCTAAAAATGCTAGCACACCTTCATAAAAGGAGCCTTTGGCATACATATCACTTACTATCTGAAAAAAATACTGTGGGGGTGGGAAGGGGGTCACACACAGATACATCTGATTTTATATATATAGATGGAGTTGCTTCGACCAATTGTGTGAAGCTTGGGGAATGATGTCACACAGTCAGTTAAGAGTATATAAGGAAATGCAGCTGTTGTGGCATAATCACAGAATGCAAGTCTATTGACATCGGAAGACTGGGATAAATAAATATCTGGGTAATGCCAGGTGATCATCTAGTTTCCTATAAAAAGCAGGCTAACAATCTTTAGTCCTTCTATAATATATAGATCTTTTACTAAATTGCACTGAAATCCGGGCTTAATGTTTTCTTACAGGGGACTTTCTTGTATATTAACCCCCTCTTTTACAAAGGTGTTAGCGGTTAGCGCACGCATTGATTTAGTGCGCACTAAATCTGCACTAATACACGTGGAGGGGCAAAATTGAAAGGGACGTCTAAGTCCGTTTATGTCCATTTCGCAAGTCGTCCAAAGTTAAAAAGAGCCTAAGACACATTTTCGAAAGATACGTCCAACTTTTTTTTATTTTCGAAAATCGTCTAATTATACGTCCTGCTGATCTGATCGTCCAAGCCGCTAAATCGTCTATCTTTATATCACATTTCCGTCCAACCTTCCGTCCAAGTCCAAAACGCCTAGAATAAGCCCTGTTGGACGTGGGAGGGGTCTGCAAAGTGATGGAATGCACACCCAGACATGCCACCTAAATAGTGGGGTACCTTACAGCAGTGTTCTTCAACCTTTTTACACCCGTGGACAGGCAAAAATAAAAGAATTATTTTGTGGACCGGCAAACTACTAGGACTAAAATTTAAAAACCGCGTTAATGCTCCATCTCCGCGAGCTCGGTCCCCGCAAACCATCTGATCAAGCCGCAATTATGATTTTATATTGAATGTATTTTATTAAAGTATAAAAAGAAACAATATTCTGAACAATTGTGATTTTATAAATACAAATATATAGAGCACGGACCAGCAAAACCCCTGTCTCCCCTCCCCTTCACATATATCCCCTCTACTATCAAGAAAACTGAACAAGCCAAGTTATTATAGAATGCTACATAGAAATATCATGCTAACAGAATACTGCAGTCCCCAGTTATGTCTCTAGCAGGATATATATTTCAAATCTGATATATTCTAATGACAAAATAGAAATAAAATTATTTTTTTCTACCTTTTGTTGTCTCTGGTTTCTGCTTTCATCTTCTTTTCACTCTTTTCCTTCCAGCATCTGCCCATTCCATCCGTCTGCCCTCTCCCCCTTCCATATGTATCTGACTTCTTTCTATGCCCCTCTTCCCTGTCCATCCAGCCTGTTCCTCCTCTCTCCTTTTTACATCATTCATTCCAGCTTCACTGCCTTCTTCATTTTTATCTCTCCTACACCAGATCTAGCATCTTTATCCCTCTTTCATTTCTCTGCTGTCCCCCTTTCCAGCATCAATGTCTCTCTACTTTCTCATTCCTCTCTCTCCCCTTTCCCTCGTCTGATCTCTCCATTCCACCCTGACCCCCTTCCCCTCCTGTAATCTCCCTGCCAGCTGTTTCCTTCCTTTTTTCTTTCTCGCTTCCCTCCTTCCTTTTTTCCTTCTCCCTTCCCTCCTCCCTCTATCCAACATTAACTCTCTTCCCATCCCTTTCCCTCCTCCCCTTCCAGCAGCATCTCTCCTTCTTCTCCCTTCCCTCCTCCCTCTATATAACATTAACTCACTTCTCTTCCCATCCCTTTCCCTCCTCCCCTCTCAGCAGCATCTCTCCTTCTAACTCTCTCCAAGTCCAGTAACAGCTCTCCCTTTATCCAGCAGCTTCCCTGCCTCCTACAGTGGCTGTCTCCCCTTCCAGCAGCTCTCAGTACTTGCCTGCAGGAAGTTGCCGGTAAATCACTGCCCTGGCAAGTAGGAGATCTGGTGGGAGGGGAGGAAGTAACTGTGAAGGGTCCCCAGGATCTTGCTCGCACACGCTGACCATCTCCCTCCACCTGCACCTGTATCTGCAGCTCTCTCCATTCTACTTGTAACTTCCCCGCGGCCCTCTTCAGCAACTTGGCAGGGGCGGCGATCAAGACAGGCTGCCGATGTCGGGACCTTCACTTTCTGAGTCCCGCCTATTTTGTTTCAACTTCCTGTTTCCGAACAGGCGAGACTCAGAGAGGGAAGGCCCCGACGTCGGCAGACTGTCTTAATCGCCTGAGGCTGGGAGGAACATTAGTGAGCAGGAACCGCAGTCGGCAGGAAATTTAACTGCTGACTTGATCTCGCCGGCCCTGCACAGACCGGCAGAAATTTTCTGCGGACCGACACCAGTCTACAGACCGGCGGTTGAAGAACTGTGCCTTACAGGGCACTGCTGTGAACTTCACAAAAAGGGTGCCATGTCTTCTCCTCCCTACAGATCCCTTATAGGTGACGGTGAGCCCCCCAAACCACCTCCAGAATCCCCTAGACCCACTTATGTACCACCCCAATAGCCCTTATGGCTGCAGGAGCCACTTATATGCCAGTAAAAAAGGGTTTTGGGGGTGTATAGGGAAGTGCACATGTTTCAATATCAATGCAGTGATTACAGGGGCTTATGGTCATGGGCCCTCCTCTCTATGGGTCTCTAACCCACCCCCAAGATGACTTAAGCTGCCTCTGGGCTGGATGACTAGGCTTTCCTATGACAGGCGGCCAGATGATGATGGTCTGGAGGCTGATATTTAAAGTTGTGAATAAAATTTTTATGGGGTGGGGGTTGGTGATCACTGGGGTAATGTGTGGGGGTCTGTGTTATGTCTTTTCAGTGCTTATCTGGTGAGTTTAGATGGGTTTTTGTGACTTAGACCATGTTTTACATGGTCTAAGTCACAACATCCAAGTTCCGTCTAGACTCTGTTAAAGTGTCAGTTATACATGCTGTACGACTAAGTCTAAGCCGACCTACGTCCCTCCCAACTCCCGCCCTCGATATGCCTCCCGAAATGCCCCATTTAGCTTTGGACGTTGAGCGGCACTATGAAGGCCTAGGTCATTTAGAAATACGTCCAAAACCCGGTTTTATTATCGGCGCTTGGACATTTTTGAGAAATGTTCGTCCAATTTTTATATTTATTTATTTATTTGCAGATTCTGCTCCAATGTCATTAGCATACAAAACCTGCAAAATAATAATAACGCAGGAACACTTTCCACATCCTATCTAAGGGGCATAAAGGCACCGATTCTATAAATGGCACCTGAAGTTAGGCGCCTAGATCAGAACACCAAGCCGATCTAAGGGCCTAACTAAATTATATTAATACAATGCATACTTCTATTTTTTCGGTAACTGCCCCTTCATTGTGGAATGCTGTTCAATTAATCTAAGAGAAGAAACATCATTGACTCAATTTAAATCAAAAATTAAGGCATTTTTATTTAAAGATGCTTACAACATTTAAATGTCCTTTTTAGGATGATAATACTTTTAAGATGGCATTTTTACTTTTATTCGTTTTTTAATTTTATCCTACCTATTGTTCTTGCCCTAATTGTTTCTTTTCTAATCAATATTGTAGTTCTCCCTGCCTACCCTATTGTTTCCAGTAAGTCATTATGTTATGTTTATTGTTAATTTTAAATGTAAACTGCCTTGAAACTACATATAGGCGATATATCAAATTTTAAATAAACTTTGAAACCCTCTTTTACTAAGAGTCACAGTACCATCCATATTTATGTGCCCAGATCCACATATAAATTTTATGTGCAGCTCTAAAAAAAGGGGGGGACAAGGCTGTGGGAGGGTCATGGGTGGATTGGGGATATTTCTATAATTTATAAATGCTGTTAAAGAATAAGGATGATCTGTGACTAATTTAGGTGTGAGGATTTATACCAGGGTTTAGTTGGTATAGATGGCTCCATCTAAAGTTAGGTGCAGTTCCAAGAAACAAACACTATTCTATAAATGTCACTTAACTTTGATCACCATTTATAGAATAGACGTATGAGGAGAGACTGGAAGCCCTGAATATGTATACCCTAGAGGAAAGGAGGGACAGGACAGATATGATTCAGACGTTCAAATACTTAAAAGGTATTAACGTAGAACAAAATATTTTCCAGAGAAAGGAAAATGGTAAAACCAGAGGACACAATTTGAGGTTGAGGGGTGGTAGACTCAAGAGCAATGTAAGGAAATTCTTCTTTATGGAGAGGGTGGTGGATGCCTGGAATGCACTCCTGAGGGAGGTGATGGAGAGGAAAACAGTGACAGAGTTCAAAAAAATGTGGGATAAACACTGAGGATCTCAAATCAGAAAATAATAGTAAATATTGACACACTAAGGCCAGTACTGGGCAGACTTGCATGGTCTGTGTCCATATATGACCATTTGGTTGAGGATGGGGTGAGGTGGGCTTCGATGGCTGGGATGGTTTAGATGGGTTTCAGTGAGCTTTGAGGGAGACTTCAGTAGATGGAACCTAAGCACAGTACCGGGCAGAGCTTTGGGTTCTGGCCCAGAAATAGCTAAGAAGGAGGAAATTTTTAATTAAATCAGTAGTTTAAAGAGTGATTAAGGTTGGGCAGACTGGATGAACCATTCGGGTCTTTATCTGCCGTCATCTACTTTGTTACCATGTAGTGTGTTTTTTTTTTAGTCTGCACTAATTTTTTTTACACCATTTATTGAACTTAGTACTTTATTTTCAGTCCTAGATACATAACATCCTATTCCAGTAGAGTCATAGTCCGTTATATCAGACTTCATTTTTTTTTTTTTAATGTAAGAATAGACTCTAATCTAATTAATGTTCCACTTCACCTGAGTTTTTATTGTGTGTCTTCAAATTCTCCCCCGACTTTAGAGTTCTGGGTAGGCCTTCTTAATGTTTGTTCATTACGAAACGCACTTATGCTCATTTGGGATCTCAATGTAGATCATATACAGTGTACCTAACTTTTACAGACTCACGCTTAGCGCCTGACTAGTTGGCACTAGAATCAGGGTCTTAGCATCTCCTATTTAGGAGGTAGTAAGTGGTACCGTGTAAACTATGCATTAACCAGTCAGCACATGGTAAGTGCAGCATGCTACCTGGATAACCCTTCGTTCTCTGCCCAAACCTTGTTCCCAACACAAAAAGCAATTAATGTGTGGTTTACCAGTGGCAAACTGTTAGAATACTGCAAACCTCCTTGCCACAGTGGTGCGCTAGCAATTGCAGTACTCTAGCAGTTACCATGTGGTAAACCACACATTAAGTAAAAGAGGACCTTAAGATCCATCTTTCTACCAATAGATTCATATTCAGATTACTTTACATACATGACAATGTTAAACCCCCCCCCCCCTCCTTTTTATGAAGCCGTGTTAGGTTTTTTTTTATTCAAAAACTGCAAGGGAACTCACTTATCAAAGGTGATACTGTTAAATAACTCCTTCACTAATCACCTTTTTTCTTTATATCAAACACTAATACTTAATTCAACACATAGCTGATGTGGTTAAGTGAACACTCAGACCCACAACTGAGGTCCCAGTGAAAAATCACGGAGCAGCTGTATAGGAGACCATCATAGTTGTTCACAGTCTCCTCCACCATACAAAGACTAAATAACAATAAATCTAAAATGAAATAAAGTAAAATAAAACAAAACATCAACTTAACTTTGAATGGTGTGAGTAATAAGCACAACTGCTCCGGGCTCCTCCTTTATTCTCAATACCGACCCCCCAACCTAGGTTTCACCCGCTGGCTTCTTCAGGAGGGGTGCTGAAATTACAAGATGACTCAAATCAACACTAAACCCAACAGCTTACTTTCTACCTTCTCAATGAACTAGAAACCATTGTAAATACTTGGTATACACATACACTCTACAACTTACCGGCACAAACACTCCATTCTGCACACAGACACGCTACTGACGACGGGATACACATCAGCTATGTGTTGAATTAAGTATTAGTGTTTGATATAAAGAAAAAAGGTGATTAGTGAAGGAGGTTTTTTTAATTGACAGCTGTGGAGGTATTAGCTCTGACACTCAAAGGAATTCTATGAGCTTCAGCGCTAATGCCGCCATGGCTGGCGATCAAAACGCCTAACATGGCTTCATAAAAGGAGAGGGGGAAGTGTAATATTTATTGCCAATATGATATAGCATAATTTTATCATTTGTCTTTTTTTGAGAGCATTTGAAGATACCATCAAACCAGTCTGAAATGCATTGCC
This sequence comes from Geotrypetes seraphini, assembly GCF_902459505.1. Taxonomy (NCBI): domain Eukaryota; kingdom Metazoa; phylum Chordata; class Amphibia; order Gymnophiona; family Dermophiidae; genus Geotrypetes; species Geotrypetes seraphini. Next base: position 327,140,782 of record NC_047084.1, on the reverse strand, counting down.
TGGTGGCTGAAGATATTTTACAGACTAAAAACCTTTTTGTAACAAATTTATAGAGACATCGAGCAAGAAAGATAAATGAGTGCCATGTACAGTGTCTATGCCTATTTATCCATCTCTTTTTACTTGAAAAAGAATGTGTGTGTGTGTGTGTGACTTTAGTAGCCATGATCACAACAAAACTCAACAAATATTCTAAAGCCATAGTAGTGGCAGACATAGCACATATCAAAAGATCTCCTTTGCAAAAACATCAAGGACAATGGATTTTTGTTCCATTTGGTTCCTGCTGGTAAGACGCGGCGTAGACACTTTCATGAATGGAAAGAGCAGAGGTTCAGATTCTTGTAGAGATCATTACTGAAAAGGCTGAAACTGCAGAGCAATCTGCCTCGACATGTGTTGGCAGACAAAGAACTAAAATCTTCAAGAGTGGAACATGTTACACGTAATTAAATATAGATCCTTGCTAATCAATAATGAACTCATAATTACTTTCCTCAAGGTTAGTTAGACAACATGCTGAATGGTGGATAGAAATTAAAAAAAAAAAAAAGAGAACAGAGACAAAAATGAAAATCAAAGATAATTTGAGAGATGCATTTTCAACCTCAAACTTGCAACTGCCTAATTTACCCTCACACCCCCTCCCCTTTTTATCAAGCTGCACTAGAAGTTTGTAGCTTGTGCCAGCAAGATAAGTGCTCTGATATTCATTGGAATTCTATGAGTGCAAAAAACTCTAATGCAGATTGATAAAAGGAGTCCTTAAGGAGCAATCTTTAAAATAATCTTTCCTGCTTTTGGCTTCATTGAGTTCTTCTTTTTGAGTTATTTCCAAATCTTTTTCTTTTTCTTTATGTGTAAGTAAGGGAATGGGGGTGAATAACTTTAGTTTTTTTTAACCTTTATTTTTATATATTTTAGAATAAAATGTCAGCATCTTTGTTTAAGGCCATTGCTTTTTTTTTCATGCTGAAGTCTCTTCTGCAACTGTTTGTGCTATAGTTAATATTACATTTATTGTATCTAAGTGATATCGGCATGCAGTTCATGTAAGTACAAGATTCCTACATAAATCTATGAAAGTGGAACTTCCCAAGCAGAACGTGCTTTCACAAACTGCAAAGACTAATATGTCCTCAGGAATTAAATGCACAGTAAATCAGTGTGAGGAATGGGGATCATGAAATTTTTTTTGTTTTAACTTTTGCAATGGACTTGATATAAGAAAAAAGCCAAAGGCTTGATATTCAGCCTGTGGTGGTAAGCTGAATATCTGGATAGGTGTGCCAATCTATCAGTTAATCGGACACCAGTTGATATTCAGAATAGTGCCTGGATAACTTGGTGCACAAAGTTAGGACAGCAGAAGAGCTTTTCTAATTTTGACTTACTTAGCTGATTAGTGGAGTGAATATCACAGCTAAGCACAGCAAGTTTGCACCTGACTTCCACTCCAGCTAAGTTGTGGCTCTGCCCAAATGCCATCACTCACCTATATATAAACTAAATCTACTTACCTATATATAAACTAAATCTACTTACTTTCAAATCCCTGTTATATAAAACTCCAGCTTTCATCTACAAGTTATTGATCCCTTATACCCCAATCAGATCACTGAGATCTATTGACCAACATCTATTAGTTACACCCTCACTTAAAGTTATTAATACACGGCAACACTTTATCTTCTCTGTTACAGCTCCTCAAACTTGGAACTCCCTCCCTATTTATCTCAGAGAAGAAAAGAACTTAGATAAATTTAAAAGTACAGTAAACTCAAGAGCTTTCTTTTCAAAGACGCTTATGATATTTAGGAGTCCCAGCCTATTTTTGCTTATTTTCATAAGGCTGCTTCTTTTATTTCCCTCCTATTGGTTTTTTTACCATAATCGTCCTTTCTATCATAATTATTGTACAGTGGTGCCTCACACAACGAACTTAATCCGTTCCAGGAGCAAGTTTGTTATGTGAAACGTTCGTTGTGTGAAATGCGTTTTCCCATAAGAATACCTGTAAAACAAAATAATTCGTTCTGCAGCCCTACATTTCCCTCCCTCCACCTCACCTCACATGCAGAGCCTGCCAGCCTTCTCCCTCACCCAGCCGCACGATCTCAAAAAGCTGTGCACGCGCAGCTGCTGGAGTTGATCAATGTTCTCTCTCCTGCAACTTCCGGTTTCCGGTTGCGTCAGAGGAGAAGATTGAACAACAGAGCATGCGCGCATGTGCTGCTCTTTGAAAGTGTGTGGCTGGCCGAAAAAGAAAGCCGGAAAACTCGGTTTATAAGGTAAGGTGGAGGGAGATGATGGAACACTGCATTCAGACAGGAGGGTGCTGCTGTTCCCGGCTCACATTAGAAAGCGGCGAGAGTAGTTCCGCCCCCCCCCCCCCGGGCCCCTCGGGCGACTTCGTTGTGTGAAACGAAGTTCGTTATAGGGAGCAAGACAAAAAGTTCGTTATGCGCAGCGTTCGCTGTACGAGGCGTCCGTTATGTGAGGCACCACTGTATTTCATTACCCTGCCTTTCCCTTTGTTTTCCTTTTCTGTTTATTCTGTTAGTCGTTAATTTTATATGTTTTATTCAGTGTCCATCTGTCTTTTATCACCCCTGTATTATCTGTAAATTGAATGATTTGTTCATCGCTTAGATATTTGAGTAAGCGATTAATCAAATACTTATTAAACTTGAAACTTGAAACTATATGGTTAGAGAATAGCAGGCTAGTGGAAATATTCAGTGGCACTATCTGGTGAACTGCAACTGAATATCAGTGGTTGGCCATCTCAGCAGGGCTTAACTCTCATGCCTAGTTAAGCCCATTTGAATATTGGGTCTAAAGTCTTAAATTGATGCTCCCTATGTTACTCTCCTAAAATTGTCCAATTTTTAGCCCAATTTAGCAGCCTAACACTGACTTTTACAAATTTCTATGATAGTCGGAGCATTTACCTTGCCGGCCCACGGTAGAAACCTCTACTGTGGCTTTGTAAAAGAACCCCTAAGTTTTCAGCGACCTTATGAACCTAATTTATAAACTTAATCTTGAAAATTAGTGCTATCTTTGTTACTGCCTACTTTTTATGTTCCTAAATTTAGGTGTTTAGTGAAATTTTGAGTATAAAGATAAGCACTCAGCCCTAGTAAGGTAAGTTTTCAGAGACCAATTTAGGAGCATATCTCTGAAGGTTAAGAGCATAAATACTTTAAGGCAGAGGTGTCAAAGTCGGTCCTCGAGGGCCAGAATCCAGTCGGGTTTTCAGGATTTCCCCAATGAATCTGCATGAGATCTATTTGCATGCACTGCTTTCAATGCATATTCATTGGGGAAATCCAGAAAACCCGACTGGATTCCGGCCCTCGAGGAGGGACTTTGACACCCCTGCTTTAAGGGCTCCTTTTACTAAGGTGCACTAGTGTTTTTAGCCCACACACAAGATTAGCGCATGCTACAGCATTCGCTAGCCAAAAAATTGCTGCCTGCTTAAAAGGAGGTGGTAGCGGGGTATTTTGGCATGCGCTAAGCGCGCGCTAAAACCGCTAGCGTGCCTTTGTAAAAGTAGCCCTAAATATCTGACCCACGAGTTTTTATTTTATTTTTTTCTTTGCCCACAAAGGTGTCATAGCTTGGTACATTATGAGGAACATTTTCTACATGACATCCAAATCCTATTTTGGATGTTTTGCAAAAAAACATTTAAAAAATATAAGAACATAAGAAGTTGCCCCCGCTGAGTCAGACCAGAGGTCCATCTTGCTCAGCGGTCCGCTCCCGCGGCGGCCCATCAGGCCTAGTGCCTGAACAGTGGTCCCTGATTAATTTTGTAATTTACCTCTAATCCCATCCCTATAATCTACCTCTACTCTTATCTGTACTCCTCAATCCTTTTGTCTTCCAAGTACCTATAATGTCAAACATGGCCATTTATGAACCAGGAAATATCTGTTTGGTCTGAAAATCACCCTACTTTACCCCTCTTTAACTAACCCGCGGTTGAAGTTTCTACTGTGGCCTGGAGTGCTAAATTCTCTGACACTGCTCAGATGCTCATAAGAATTCTATAAGCGTCAGAACAGCGTCAGATCATTAGTGATCTGGGCCATGGTAGAAACCTCTACCATGGCTTATTAAAAGAGGGCCTTAGACATTTTGGCCCTGATTCCATAAATGATGCCTGAAGTTAAGCCTCTAGGTCGGCATACCTAGCTGATCTAGAAGCTTAACTTAATTTTGGACTGATTTATAATTTTGGACTGATTTATAGGGGAGTGGTGCTGGAGTTGGAGATGTTGTAGGACAGAATGGAACAACAAGGAGGGCTGCAACATAAACATATTAAAAACAACAATATAAAATAAATACAATAATATAGGCAAAATCCAAGTCAATTCATGGTGATGGGGATTAAGATGTTGTAAGAAAAAAAATTCCTTTATTAATTACACCAAGGTATATAGAACAAATATATGCCTTAAAGTAGTTTGAAAAGTACATACTAGCAAGGTCTCGTCCTCATTCAGCGTCAAACAGCCACTTCAGTTCATGTGAACTTCTACTAAAGTCCTCCTTGAGCTGCCTTCCTCACCAAGGCCAGTTGCCAGCAGCGACAAGGACCCACTCCTCACCTGAAGGCTTTCTTCCAGCAGGAACCTCCCCTTACCAGTGCAGCCTGGGCTTAAAAGCACATCATTTGCTTCAGCCACCTTTTCCTTTGCTCCGAGTCTAGTGGGCCCATGCAGAGCCGGGGCCCTCAGGCAGCCTCAGGGAAGGCTCACCGCCCCGGTCAGCTGCCCCGGCTCCATTCCCGTCTGCAGCCCAACATCCAACAGCCCGGCCTTCCCACTGTTTATCACCGGCTTGGCTTGGTTGGCTGGTTTGTTGTTTTTTTTACCTGGCTGCTTCGCTTCCTGCACCTAGCGGCAAGTCGTGCTACAGGCGCCTGGGTAATGCTGCCGTACACCTGGGTAACGCCACCCTGAAGTTGCACTTATGGGAGAGAGAACAGTGAGGGAGTAGGATGGAGGGAAGCTGACCTTACTAGGCAGTTAGGGGCAACCTGCCCTGTTTTCTCCCCCCCAACACTTGCCCTGGGCCCCCATGATATTTTTGGGACCTAGGCACATGCCTACTAGGCCTACCCATTAATCCAGCATATTATTTATCAGTTCATTCAGTTATAAAATTATCCCCTTGTCTTCGGTTATGAACAAATCTCAGCTATTCGAGATAATAGGCTTGCTACCAAAGATGTTTCAGATCTAATACATAAAGCATGATATAAACATGAAATTTGCTTGGTAAAAGTTATGGTTTCAATTTAGAATAATTTCTCTTTTAATGTGTTGATTGTTTATTTTCTCTTATGCCATCGGTGCCTTACAAATAAATCAGCTTAAAAGATTAGAGAGAAAGCGGCGTCAGCTCTTATTCAACATGTCTTTACTGAGCCCAAAAGCCCTAAAATTAACTGTTTAAGAATAAAATAATAAAACACAGCATGTTCTAATAGTTGCGTAACAAATCATGCAATTTTAAATTACTACTGTGAAGACTGAATATTTACAAAAGCAGTCTTGCTTTGCATATGCTACTGTGCTCCTCAAATGCTGGAATCCATCCTTTCTTGAAACTGAAGTTATTTTGACCCTGTACAAACTAAAGGGTTCTGTTTGTTAGCTTACGGTATATTAGGGTTCATTAGTTAATGCACATGAATGCAAATTATAGGCTACTATAATATAAAAGCTCACAACCAGGCATGGGCATTTACTCCTCTTGTAGGGATGGTGCAATGAGATTGCTGAAAAACCATATGTTAATTATAGGGGGTATTCCTGGCATGTGGGAAGAGTGAGTCCTGATGTTAACATGTGTAGTTGCAGAATAATGCATTTTAATGGCATGGCTGATATCAAGGACAGCAGCTTACTGAACCTGTGAAAGCACATTCTCTGCTGTGTTAGAAATTAATATATGTACATAAAGGTCAACCTGTGTTAGCTGTCAACTACATTCCTCCTTACTGTGCATTAGCATGAAACCCTATATTAGTTATTTGATAAATATTAATGGTTTTGTCAGTGCATTAAACATCTCAAATATTGTGTTCAGTTCTGGCCACTGAACCTCTAAAAAGACGTATCGGAATAAGAAAAGGCACAGAGAAGGGTGACAAAAAACCCTTCAGTAGTGAATCAGAAAAAGTAAGCCCAGATCAATGGTCTTCCAAAGACAGAGGCCTGTGGAGGTCCAAACACCATTTTATTGAATGACAAATGTAAAGAGCTCTCAATGTCCACCAAAATATCTGACCCAACATGGAATAGAATCGCATGTAGTAACGGGATCCATGTTCAAATTTGGGCACAAGGAGTTACACCAACTGAAACCAGGTGTAAATCCCGGTCCGCAAGTTGGGTGCAGCTCCTTACCATTGTTTAACACTGGGCGCATCTTAAGGAAACACCCCCTGACATGCCCTTATCCTTATCATTACGCCTCCTTTGCAGATCTGTGTTGAAACACTTAGGTGCTATTCTATAAGTGGGCACATAAGTGTGTTTTCACACCGATCTGCCGTTTCTGCCCAATTTCAGTGCCTTGAATCTGTTAGAATGCTTTTTTGCACTGAAAACTCGGCAAGGAAGTAGCCCTTCATGTTCAACACCATACATAGAATTTCCCTTTTTGTTTATAGAATAGTGCCTAAGTGCACTTAAGCACATAACTGCAAATCAATGACAATTAACACCACTTAAGGGCTTTATTGCCAGTTAGTGCTTAATTTAACAATTATGCTAAGCATGTAACTGATACTATTCTATAACCCTTGCCTGCAATTATGCATGCTCGCTGTGAAACTATGTATGCAGGTTTACAGAACAAGGGCTCCCTTGCAATGGCTCCCTATTTCTTCTCGTACTGAGTTTAAAGCAGTATGCGTGATTTTCAAGGTATTGAGTGATAATGGATCGGTTGCATTAAGTTGCATTAAAGGGGGTAATTTTATTGTTACTTATTGTATAAGGTATTGATTATATGATAGGAAAGGGTGGGAAGGGTGGGAGATAAGAGCATATCATTTATACCATTGATGATTATTAAGTGATATATTTATTGTTAATTTGTTTGGACATATTGGCACACATATTGTAAGTTTGAAAATGAGTAAAGAATTAAAAAAAAAAAGTTATTTATTTTAATCATACCAGCATCATGATCACAAAATTGGGGAGGCCTCATTTGGGGCACCCTGCTCTTTCCTCCCCCCCACCCCCCGTTCCACCCTCTTCCCTCCAACAAACCACAATGAGTCAATGGTAAATTTTCCGCCAAGAGAAGTTTATTGTTTCACCAGATGACAACTGCTTTATCAAGGATTCCCCCTCAGAATGCTGGAACCTTGGGGCATTCAGTTCATTTGGCATTCTGAGGGGGAATCCTTGATAAAGCCGTTGTCATCTGGCGAAACATGTCAGATTCACTCCCCTTGGCCGACAGACAGTATATTTTGAGCGTCTTTAATTAAGATAACTAATTAGTCTCTATTCACCCTTATAAAGACAAATGAGGGGTTTGGGGTTTAAAATTCACCCAAAAAATAATTTATACTTTAAGGGCTCCTTTTATCAAGGTGCGCTAAGGGGGTTAGCGCGTCGGACATTTCATCACGCGCTAAGCCCCGCAGCACACCAAAAAACTAATGCCTCATCAATGGAGGCGTTAGCAACTAGCGCGGCTGGCGGTTGAACGCGCAGTATTGATAAAAGGAGCCCTAAGTATTTATTAAATTAAAATTTATTTTTTAAAAAGTCTATTCAAAACTTATGAGGAAGTTGGTATGTAAATCTCTTGGCAATGAGAGGATAGCTGAGCCTGGAGTGACACCTCTGAAGTTTTAATATAAGAGTGCTTGAGATTTTGCTTATTAGTAAGCTTTTGCCTGCTAGAGAGGCTTTATGAATGTATGCTGAACTTTGCTTCTTAAAAATTTGGGTTTAAGATCCTTAGAATAGGTGAGTATAGTTTTGAAGTTCTCGGGATATGGCTATTTCCATTGTGCCTTTGGATTTTGATTTAATACTCAATTTAAAGGACATGTAATGTGGAAGGGTTGTAGGTAAGTTGTAGACATGTTTTTGGTGGTAAGTAAAAGCATGCATATACAGAGATGATGAGTCCTAATGGTTAGTGCAGTGGCATTTAAACTTTGGGGACTGAGTTCAATTCCCACCTCAACTCCTTGTGACTCCATTGCCCCAGATCAAAACCTGTGCATAATATGTAAGCACAAAAAGGCAGTACATCAAATCCCATCCCCTATTTACGATTTCACAAATGAGGTTTTGGAATTTACACTTGATCCAAAGCAGATGTGTCAACTGGGTGCTTGTTTGGGCCTGAGGTTTGTAATAGTCATTGATAGGCAGTTTTGCTTACTTATCTGGTATGTAAAACCATATCCAAATGTTTAAAAACACCCCTTCCCTTTTACTAAGCCATGGTAGAGGTAGAAGGGGAGTGTGTGGTGCAGTGGTTAAAGCTACAACCTTAGCACCCTGGGGTTGTAGGTTCAAACCCATGCTGCTCCTTGTGACCCTGAGCAGGTCACTTAATCCCGCAATTGCATCAGGTACATTAGATAGATTGTGAGCCCTCCAGGACAGACAGGGAAAAATGCTTGGGTACCTGAGTAAATTCATGTAAACCGTTCTGAGCTCCCTTGGGAGAACAGTATAGAAAATTGAATAAAATTAAATAAATTCCTATGAGCGTCAGGAACATTTAGCACCCCAGTCATAGTAGAAATCTCTACCGCAGCTTAGTAAAAAGGAGGGCCAATTATTTAACTCCAATCCTTAACTGGCTTAGCACTTATATGGGTACATGGTAGTACTTATGTGTACAAAAACTGAGTGATATTGTTCTTTTTTGGACATGCAAAATCTGCCTTCACCTCTAGGAATCTGTGCCTTAGAGCTGGCGTAAATGCTTCTACGGCGATTTCGGCAGTGCACGATAACAAGCATGTGCCTGTTTCACGTACCAATGCGCCGGCCCCAATTAACCGTGCTGAAAAAACATACCCGGAGCCAACCGCCAAGAAATCAGACATGGCTGGTGCCTACAGACTGGAAAAGCAACATTGTGGAGACACAGTAAGAAAGCCGCGACATTCTCCTCAGAGGGAGAAATAAAGCGTGCGGTTCCGCCGTTCAAAACCACTAACGCAAATGCATAGTTCCAACAACGTTAGTAATCAGATACTTACAACCTCGCTTGTAGTGCCGGTAGAAGCCGGATGCTCAGCACTAGCAGGGCAGAAATGTTATTCAGCAACTGTGGTCTCTTTTTTTTTTTAAAAATTTAAGGGAAAGAAGAAAATTAGAGACCAAGGCAGGGAGGGTGAGGCAGGGACCTAGTAGAGTTATGAAGTCATTAGGATTAGATAATTTGGTACAGAATTGTGAGTTGAAAGATATATGGCGAATATTTCATTTTAATGATCGGGAATTTTCTTTTTGCTCCCATGTTCATAAATCTTTTTCAAGAATAGATTATATATTTGTTTCAAATTCATTAGTTCAACAAGTAACACAAGCCTCCTTAGATCCAATCATTTTGTCTGATCATGGTGGGGTGTGGATTAAAATTAAAATAATTGATTGAGAAAATAGTAGATCTGTGTGGAGATTTGATAATACATTGCTTGCAGAGCCAACTTTTATTGAGGAAGTTCAGTCGAAAAATAAATTGTTATTTTCAAATTAATAATACGGAAGATATCTCCATCGAGACTATATGGTATGCTTTTAAGACTACCGTGAGAGGTCAAATTTTTTCATTTTCAGCATATATTAGGAAACAAGTTAAAAGACAATTTTCTAGTTTGGAACAAGAAATTAAGCTTTTGGAGTCAAAATGGATTACTCTACGTTACAGGCTCTTTTAAAAGCTAAAGGTAAATACAATGAGGAAAGACTTATTTTCTCAACAAGCTTTGTATGATGGAAATTCAAATAAGGCGGGAAGATTATTGGCAAATTATCTAAAAGCAAAAAAAAGGAAAACAAAAATAATAGCAGTAAAGGATGAGAACGGTAATACCTGTTTTCAAATTGGATCGATTTTAAAACAATTTTTAAATTTTTATAAAGGCCTGTATTCTTCTGAGCCTTATTTAGATAAAGAAAAGGATGGGTTAGAATTTTTAAAATTAATTAAGGGACCAAAAATTCCTGAGCATATAAAAGAAAGCTTAGATAAGCCAATATCACTAAAACAGTTGCAAACAGCGTTGAAGTCCTTTAGAGTTGGATCCGCTCCAGGTGGTGATGGTTTCACAGTAAAGTTTTATAAATCATTTCAGAATACACTATTACCTTATTTGTTAAATTTGTATCAGGTCCAACTAACAAATGGATGCATCATAGGTACTATGGCAGAATCTGTTACTATAGTTTTGCCGAAGCCAAATAAAGATCCCGCATTGGTTTAAAATTACAGGCCTATTTCCTTAATTAATGTAGATGGCAAACATCTAGCTAAAACATTGGCTTTACGCTTGGCCAAGGCTCTCCCTTTTATTATTGGTATGCACCAAACAGGATTTGTTGCTCAGAGACATTCCTCTAATAACACCAGATTGGCTTTTCATATGTTAAATTTAACAAAAGCCATAAATGATCTGGCCTTTTCTCAAATCGTGCACTCAGCACTGTTGCTCTTACCTTTCATGGTCTATCGTGGTACAATGATGACACTCAGGCTTTTATCAACTCAAGTGGAATTTATTTGGCCGCAGCCATAACAGCACAATTACATAAACTGTTATCAAACTGTTATCAACATAACATTATAATCAAGCATGAACGGTGAACTGTACACTGTAACCGCACTTCAGAAAATAGCATAACACACAATGTACATCACCAGGCAACATATAAGGAATTGATGGTCAGGCGCACAGCATCTGGCTCTCTATTCCGCACAATGTGGGGCGCCGTACAAGCTTTCCCAGCTCGCCGGACCCTTCCCGTTCAAGAAGGTGTCCCCTCGTCAGCGGTACCTTTTGTGAAGATCATGGCCTGGCCCCCTGCCGTCCAAGCAAGGCGACGTGCCCCATGTCTTAACCACTGTAAAGATGTCAGCCTTCTACCCATATGCTGTGCTTACCTGCCTGCCAGACTGGCTGCGACAGTAGTGAAGGGTGGGCGGGAGGGAAGTCGCGTCGGTCTCCCTGGGTCTCCGTCTGGAAAAGGAGCGATTTCCCTTTCGCTTCCCTTTCTTCTCCTAACCCCCCCTCTCTCCCCCGGGCTTCCTTCACTGATTGGTTCCTTCTCCTCCTCCCTCCCCCCCTCCCATTTTCTCGCTCCGGCTTCGGCCAATTTGGCCTCGCTCCTCCCTATATGGGATCGGAGCTTGTTCTCAAATCATGCACTCAGCACTGTTGCTCTTACCTTTCATGGTCTATCGTGGTACAATGATGACACTCAGGCTTTTATCAACTCAAGTGGAATTTATTTGGCCGCAGCCATAACAGCACAATTACATAAACTGTTATCAAACTGTTATCAACGTAACATTATAATCAAGCATGAACGGTGAACTGTACACTGTAACCGCACTTCAGAAAATGGCATAACACACAATATACATCACCAGGCAACATATAAGGAACTGATGGTCAGGCGCACAGCATCTGGCTCTCTATTCCGCACAATGTGGGGCGCCGTACAAGCTTCCCCAGCTCGCCGGACCCTTTCCGTTCAAGGAGGTGTCCCCTCATCAGCGGTACCTTGTTGTGAAGATCATGGCCTGGCCCCCTGCCGTCCAAGCAAGGCGACGTGCCCCATGTCTTAACCACTGTAAAGATGTCAGCCTTCTACCCATATGCTGTGCTTACCTGCCACTACCCGTGATAGCGAAACCTCGCTTATCGCGGGTTCCCCCCAAGTGTCATGGCTGTGGCCCCGCACACATTAACATAGCCTCTATGCCATCCTGTATTGTACAGGTAAATATATCCAGTCCGATGTCGGAGAGGTGTACCCCGTCTGGCCGGTACAGGCCTGGACAGCTGTCCTCGAGCAAGTCATGTGTTAATGTTAACCCACGGACAGTGGGCATAAATTTTGTTAATTTCTTGCGCGTTCTCTCCACGGCTGTGTGAGATCTGGCGCCTTTCCATACCAACCGGGGTATAATATGGGACCACAGTAAGATCGTGTGGGGAAGCATTCCGGCTAAGGATAAACAGTCACTCTGAATTTTTTTGACTAATTGTATACTGTGCGTACCTGTGATGTCATTGCCGCCCAAATGCAATATGATAGCATGTGGACGGCATCGGGACCGTAGAGCCCATAGGATCGATGGCATAAGCTGGTCCCATAACATTCCCCTAGTGCCCATCCAGGTGACCACTACTTCGGTCATCGGGAACCCCAGATTCTCACCCCCTGGTCTCGCCAGGGTTCTTCTCTGGGCCCAATGCACAAAGGAGTGGCCGCATATCCAAAAGTGCTTCTGAAAACCTGTAACGCACAGATGGAAGAGATTAGTAGGGGATAGAGTATTGGTTCAGTTGTCCGAGAATGGCCGTATGTACTTCCGAAAAGCGTTGGACTTCCATCTCCCTAGGGTTTTAATTTGATGGTCGGATAAGCCATTCTCGGTGGCGATAGAGGCTGCTCCAATGCGGAAGGAATGGGAGCGAAAATGTTTGTCCTGCATGCCTAACTTGGTGAAGGATAGGTGTAAAATTCTCGCGAATTGAAAACGTGTAAGAGGTGACCCGTTTGAATGCAGTAGGAGAAGACCGGGTTTCACCGGCCTCTTAGCCATGTAACACAATAGATTGTGTAGAGGGCAAACTAGGGGTGTGGAAGAGGAGGCTAGCGATATCCAGGCCCCTCTGACGAACTGGTCGGTTTTAGATTGAGGTATCCGTATGTCTAAGGTTGAGTCAGTGAAGCGGACATTGGATAGTAACATTCCGCCGGCCGCTCCCGGTCGTTTGGAAGCCGGGACGAGTTCACTGACTCGTAGTACGCGCTAAATAGCTAATAACAAAGATTCTAATACAATATCAAAAAGCAAAAGAGACAAAGGGCAGCCTTGTCTAACCCCCCTCTGCAGACTAAAACTCTCTGAGAAACTATTATTAATATAAAATCTAGCAGCAGGGAAGCTATACAATGTTTGGATCATTTGTATAAATCCTGAACCTATACAAAACCGGCGTGAGGGATAGAAATTACAGGCGGCAAAAACAAGGGTTTTGGTGGCCGCGAGTGCAGCGGTTTCCCCATCCGCCTGCTCCTCGCACACTTACCGGCTCTTGAGTGCAGAGCAAGGCGGATGGGCTGGCGTCTCAATGGGCCTGCTACAGATGAGAAGTGAAGTCGCTGGAGGTGGGCTGCTGCCTAGAACTTTTGGAGGTAAGAAAGTCGCGTCGGTCTCCCTGGGTCTCCGTCTGGAAAAGGGGCGACTTCCCTTTCGCTTCCCCTTCTTCTCCTCCCCCCCCCCCCGGGCTTCCTTCGCTGATTGGTTCCTTCTCCTCCTCCATCCTCCCCCTCCCATCTTCTCGCTCCGGCTTCGGCCGATTTGGCCTCGCTCCTCCCTATATGGGATCGGAGCTTGTTCTGTATCCTTGGACGCAGAGAAGGCCTTTGATTGGGTAGAATGGGCCTTCATGTATCAAGCAATGGTATGGTTTTGTATAGGTTCAGGATTTATACAAATGATCCAAACATTGTATAGCTTCCCTGCTGCTAGATTTTATATTAATAATAGTTTCTCAGAGAGTTTTAGTCTGAGTTTAGCAGAGGGGGGTTAGACAAGGCTGCCCTTTGTCTCTTTTGCTTTTTGATATTGTATTAGAATCTTTGTTATTAGCTATTTAGCAAGCGAAGGAGATACAGGGTATTCCTTATTCAGATCGGGAATATAAAGTTTCTGCTTATGCAGATGATATATTGCTTCATTTGAGAAATCCCGAAACAACCATTCCAAGCTTACTAGAATTAATAGAAAAATTTGGAAAATTTTCAGGGTACAAGATAAATTGGAGTAAATCAGAAGTTCTTCCACTTAATTGTACAAAAGGTTTGTTTGAAACATTCCCCTTTCTATGAAAAGAGGACGGAATAAAATATTTAGGCATTTGGATAAAAAACACGTTGGAAAAACAATGAAAGTGAATGAAAAATTTTTATTACAGAGGGTAACAGAAATGTGTGAGCAATGGAATCCTTTACATCTTTCTTGGTGGGGGGAGTTCAAACTATTAAAATAATGGGTCTGCCTGTGGTTTGTTATCAAATAGGTATGTTACCTGTTTTTTTTTTCAGGGATCCTTTTATAAAAAGTAAAATTATATTCTTACAAAATTTATTTGGCTGGGCAAAAAGGCTAGAATTGCTTTAGTATCTCTTCAAAAACTGATTACAGTGGGAGGGATAAATTTTCCCAACTTTTATAGGTATCATCAATTCTATATTATGCGCCAGAGTATGTATTGGATCCTCCCAGAGCCTGTTGATAATATCCCGGATTGGTTATGGTTGGAATGGCACCTCATGTTTCCTCTGCGATTATTATGCTACTGTGTTTCACAGATATTGTGACTTTATATTCAGATAAGTACTACCATAGTATCTGAATAAGTTTAAATTTACTAGGGAGGGCTGGGGACAGGTGATTGCAATGATGGTCCCCATGTTAAACTCAATGCAGTGACTACACTATTTATTGGGTTACAGGTCTGAGCACATCACCAAAAAATACTTAATATATAAGTATGTAAAGATAAGAATATAAAGTCACAATATCTGTGAAACACAGTAGCATACTAATTTGAGTTATTCACAGATTATCATCGCATATTTCCCAATTATTGTTAATCCTCTGCGATTATGCCATGTACTTAGTATCAAAATGCCTAGATTATATAAAGAAAATAGATTGTTTGTAGACACATGGAAAACAATAAGATATGTGAGTAATTTAATACCTATTCCAATTCACAAATCAATAAATCAAACTATATGGTTAAACTCCAAGATTCAAATTGGCGGATTTAAAGTCATCTGGAAGCATTGGATGATTGCAGGAATACGTATATTAGAAGATGTTATTTCTAATGGTAAACTGCTAGAGTTTTTACAGTTGCAACATAAATATGGCCTTAACAAATCACAAAATTTTAGATGGATGCAACTGAAGCAGGCAATTCAGGTGGGCTTCCCTGAATGGAAAAATCTTAATAATCAATATAGTTTGGAATTCTTATGCTTTCAGGTAGATTTCCTGGGACATCATGCCGCTCTGTGGTACAAATTAATATCTGGATTTATGAATAAAAAAAACAAAAACTGGTCTTCAGGACATTTGGAGTATTGAGATTAAGCATCAAATTACTGCGTCTCAATGGCCACAAATTTGGTCTTGGAGGATGAGATGTACGATGTCTGCATCTATGACACAAACATGGTTTTTCCTGTTGCATAGAGCATTCTGGACCCCTGTTCATTTACAAAAATTAGATTGCTTTAAGTCTGATAGATGTGGGCACTGTCATCTTGAAGCAGGGACTTTAGATCATTTATTGTTCTATTGTCCATTTATTATGGCTTTCTGGAAATCAATTTGGGGCCAAATTAATAGTTTGTTAGATAATCATGTGGCATTGTCGTATGATATAATATTATTTAGCATGTCTATCAGGGCTAAGAGCTAAATATCTTCCAAAAATAATAAACTCTTACTTATTTTAACAGGAGTTACCATACAACAAATAACATGCAATTGGAAAAATTGGAATAGATTAAACTACAGTTTTTGGTGGAATTCAGTGTGTCATATTTATAAAATGGAAAGAATATTAGCTAGTCAGAAAGGAAATTTTAATAAATTTCAAGATGTGTGGGGGCCATTAACAAATTATTGCAATGAATAAGTATTATTTTCCCTGATTTGTACAAATGAAAGAATGGGGGGTAGGGGGAGGGGGACTTTAATATATGGTATTTGCATTATGAGATGTTGAAAGGATGGGAGGGAAAGAGATAATTCTATTTAACATGAAGAATTGTAGAATTCAAGTGATGTATTTAAGTCAAAATGGTTGATACTTTTTGATGCACTTGATGTAAGTTATAAAATGAATAGAGAATTAATAATAATAATAATAAAAATACTTCTGCAAAAACTGCCTGGGATAATGGGCCCACCAAACCTTCCCTAAAATCACCGCTAAAAGCATTTAATTGCTAAAACAAGCATTCAATTTGTTGCTGCAAAAGAGAACCACATTCTTTGGCTAAAATATAAGTGTAAGAAAGCCTTTTATGTGTTATGTTTTGCATTGTTTCAGAGATGAAGAAACGGTGCTGCCGAAGAATGACATTCAACGGTGTCTTAATGCTAAACTAACCTTGATATACTCGGAAGCCTTCACACTTAACACAGTCGTATAACATGCATCATTATTCAGGCATTATCATTCACTGTTAGGATAACAATAACTATCCAGAAAATACACTTTCCTCATCTTGTCTTCTCCCTTTTCCTCAAAGCCTTGAACACAACACAAAGTGTGGACCTTGACTTGAAAGATGTTGCACAAGATTGCAAGGCTTATTTTCCAGTTCCTTTTAATCCCTGCTATTGAAAAATTGTATGTAGCTTAAAAAATGAATTGTCTTGTCCAAGAATTAATGCATACCACGGCAATGGTCAATGGCACATACCGGAATATCAGAGTGCATTTCTTTGACCCTTAATGTTCTAGTTATTAAAATTGGATATGCTTTTGTTTCTCCCCTTTCAAAGTGTTGTTGTTCATGTGCCTTTGAGCTGTCATGATATATGTAATTGGAGCAACACTCAATACATTGGATTTCTCTCATTATTTTG
Source organism: Geotrypetes seraphini (assembly GCF_902459505.1). Lineage (NCBI taxonomy): Eukaryota > Metazoa > Chordata > Amphibia > Gymnophiona > Dermophiidae > Geotrypetes > Geotrypetes seraphini. The sequence continues at coordinate 327,123,859 of NC_047084.1, read as the reverse complement.
CTTTCTTGCTACAGTTCAGAAGTCATCATGATATGTCCTTCAGAAGCATGGCTGTGCTTAAAAGTGTCACTTCTGATTAACAAACAAAATCAGTCTTGAAGCAGTAGTGATTCACATCTCAGAATATCAACCTGCCTGTTTTATGACCCTGCTGCTGTCTTCCCAGTTTAGTTGTGGAACTTTTTGGAGCAATGAGGCAGGCTTCTGGGCCTTGGAGGAAGATCAGGTTGTACTCAAGTATGCTACAATTTATCTTTGCTGGATGAGGGGTGATGGTAGTGGGAGGTTGGAGGGGATTTTTAGCCTTATGTTAGTTTTATAGCTGGATTGGGGGTGGGAACTGTCAGTTTCATATTTTAATCTTTATTTTAGAAAGGGAGGACTTGGGCAATGAGCACTGATTTTCAGCACTAGGAGGGCAATTCTATAACAGTGCATCTATATATACTGTAAGTGCCTAGAAGGTACCTGATAGGAGCCTAGAGGAAAGTAGGTTCCTACTTTCCTTTAGAGAATACTAGTATAGCAAGGTATATATGCCCATATGCATTTAGGCCCTGACTCTTGGAATTCTCTAACTGGTGCCCATGTCGGTGGCCACCTTAAAAGTGTCTCCCGACTGCATTCCAATCACTTGAGAGTGCCAGTTAGAGAATTGTGCCTCAAGCACCTACGTAGGTGCGATACTTGCAAAGACAGGAGCCAGAAATGTAGGCCCAGAAAACCCAGGCCTACATTTTTGGCATCTATCTTTGCTGGGGGATCCCATTCACAGTGTACCATCAGCAGATCACGGCAGAGGAATCCACGATCAGCTGAGGGCTTCTTGAAATCATGGCTTTAGAGAATGCTGCTGTCTCAGCTAATTGGGGATTTCTCTGCCACGATAAGCTTAATTGGCAGGGATATTCCCTTTTCTTCTCTTTCCCTCCCACCCACCCTCTGACCAATCCCCCCCCCCCCAGTAGTCTTCAGAGGAGATACCCCTCTCCCATGTCCGACATCCCCCCTTTGTACCTTTGATAGGATGTCCACTCCGGCCAGCAGGCCTGCTTGGTCAAAATGGTGCTCCTTCCCCTTCCCAGTGCACCCAGGGATGCATTAATAGGGGCCTAATGTGCTGATTGGCCCAGTGGATTAGTTAAGGACCATTCAGCGACTACATCCAAGGACCTAATCCATATATTTAGCATTCCTACTACTATGTGTGCCCCACTTCACTAGCTATACTGTTGTGCAGTGACTCTTCTGTGCACCCCTTCGGTCGGGGTGTCCAGGTACATTGGGCTGGAAGGCTGTCCTACCATATCACTGGGACATGGCTGTCAGTGGTAACTCTAGTGGTGCAGCCTCTTCAGCTGGCACTGTTCATGGTGTGTGTGGTAGCTGGGGGTGTGGCTATCTGGTGCTCTGGTGACGGTGCCTTTTCTTCTTGCCTGTGGGGCTGTGTCGGTGCTGGTAGGTACCTCTTTCCTTTATACACTGCTTTTCCACCTTGCACAGGAAGAGGGGCAGTTTCAAGATGGGACACTGCATCAGGGTGGGTAGAGTCTGCTGTGCATCTCCTGTAGCCCTGTTCTTGTGGGGCTGGTGGGTTAGGGAGCATAGTTTTGTTGGTTTTGCAATACGACGAGGTGGAAATGGCTTTGGGCAAACCGAGTAAGAGAAAGAGTGCTGAGCCCTCGACTCCGAATGGGGGGGGGGGTGCTAGAGAGCCCGAAGGAGTAGGACACCAACGGCACGAGCTCCGGTGTACCAAATTACATTACATTACATTACATTACGGATTTCTATTCCGCCTATACCTTGCAGTTCAAGGCGGATTACAAAAGATTTGACTGGACATTTCCAGAGATGATCACATTACAGAGGATTTTACTGGACATTTTCCAGTGAGGATACAAATTTTTTTTTTTTTTTTTCTTGGGGATCTTATGGGTTGGATAGAAAACTGACAGTGCCTAGCAGTGTGATATTAGCAAATGGAACACAGTTAGAGTAGGCAAGATTACAATCTTTTTATGGTCTGTTTATATGAAGGGTGATTAGGTATGATACTTGGGGGAGGATTGTCTGGTGGTAGATGAGTTCAGTCGAGGTAGGTGAATTTTCTGGAGGTAGGTGAACTTAGCTGGAGGTAGGTGAAGTGGTTTAAGGTTTTTGGATGAATTTTTTAAAAAGCAGGGTTTTGATTTCTTTACGGAATGTTTTGAAGTCGTCCGATGTTGTCAGCAGGTTGGAGATGGAATGGTTGAGTTTTGCTGCTTGTGTTGCCAGAAGGTTGTCAAACATTTTCTTGCGTTGTGTGCCTTTGAGTGGAGGGAAGGCAAAAGGATTTGGGGTTCTTCTTTGTCTTGTGGTGGAGATCTGGTTTAAGCGATTGTTTAGGTAGGATGGGGAAGAGCCTTGTATTGCTTTGAATAATAGGCAGAGGAATTTGAATTGAATTCGTGCTTGTATGGGTAGCCAGTGGGAGTCTAAGAAGGCGGTTGTTATGTGATCATATTTTCTAAGTGAGTAGATCAGTCTGAGGGCGGTGTTTTGTATGGTCTGGAGTTGCTTTATCATAATGGCTGGACAAGGAAGATATAGGGAGTTGCAATAGTCCAGCAGACCTAAGACTAGGGATTGTACGACTAACAATTATAACTCGAGAAAACATCTTAAATATAATTTACTGCGTTGCAATTGCTTTCTGAATCGAGGTGGAAATGGCTTCAGGCAAAGCGAGTAAGAGAAAGAGTGCCGAGCCCTCGACTCCGACGAAAAATGGCGCTGCCAAGCTCGAGGACACAGCTACAGCCGCCATTTTAGAAGATCTCCACTCAATCCGGGAGTTCAAGAAAACTTCACTCATAACTTTTCTAGAACGTGCGCTTGAGGAATCGGACAATCGTGCGAGGCGTAACGGTTTTCGTCTCTTAGGTTTACTCAGGGACGTGAGGTCTGCGACCTGGTTGACTTTTTAGCGGTTTTACTTCCTCAAATTCTCAAGATGAACGACGATATAAACTTGAATTTGACAGTGCTTACAGATTGCTGCAGCTGAATATCTTCCGCAAGAAGTTTCCTAGACCTATTTTAGTCACGCTGCTGAGACACCAACAGGTCTTGAGGATTATGCAACATGCCAAGCTGCATGCACGATCACCTTCAAGGGCAGCAAGATACTAATTCTACTGGATCTTAAAAAAGAAACGTCAAAGAGAAGTAAACTCCTGCTATCATATAGACCCCCAACTCAAAAACTTGGGGGCTAGATTTGGCATGCTTTACCCTGCCCATATGCGGGTAACATACAACAGCGCCTCCAAAGATTACTATAATCCTGCTGAGCTAGCAGACTTTATTGAAAGTGTGAAACCCACCTCTATTGACAAAACCTGATGAACTGTTGTGCTCTTGTCTTAGTTTGTTACGTCAGTAATGAGATAATATTGTAGTAATTTAGTATGACTTATTACAGCATACTTATTTCCTATGTTTGCAATGATGTTTCTTTATAACTGTTTTTCATGATGTTTTCATAATTCCTATGTTTGTCACCGGAAACGTTCCAGTCCAGGTATCTCTCTCCTATCAGCTTCCAGACCCATGGGGTTATTAGCTTGTTTGCTAAAGTTATTTGTGTTCTTGCAGTTCATACTTGTAGTAATGTTCATGCCTGTTACTCCATTTCAGTGCACGTCATCTTGCTGTTTACACATGATGTATTGATATTCCTTGCAATTTTAATAAGCATTTGGGTGTTACTCCCTGTTATACTTATTGAATGTCACTAACCTGCCTTTCCTTGAATGTAAAGGGATTTAACAATTCCATGAAAAGACATAAAATTCTTAGATATACAGAACAATATCATCCTGACATAGTGTTCTACCAAGAGACACACCTTAGTGCTCTGGAAGCACTCAAAATTGCACCCTCCTGGGCCTATCCACCACTGATCTCTCCGTCGCTAGGCAAGAAGAATGGTGTTATTACATTAATTAGAAAATGCTCAAACCTCAAAATTGTCTCTTCTTCCCATGATGCAGAAGGACGCTGGATCAAAGTGACTTTAAGTATTGGTAATACTTATCTCAATCTATATAATGTCTATGCTCCTAATCAAGACTGTCCCTCCTTTTTTGAATCATTAGCAAGTGAAATTAGTTGATCCGGAGATCAACACTGTATACTAAGAGGTGACTTTAACTTAATTCCTATGTCCAGAGAAAAATAGGAAATCAAGGGTCCCTTACAAAAAAATCTAAATCGTGGTTTTACCTTCAAGATCTACTATGTCAATGCAAATGGGTAGACCCTTGGTGATTAATGCATTCACATTCTTCTCTCCGCCTCACTCATCATATTCTCGGATTGATTTATTTCTAGTAAGTCATTCTCTGGTGGATAAATTGGAGTCAACTGAGATACATCAAATATCAATATCTGACCATGCCTCGATTACCTTATCCTTAAAGTACATGGCTTTGCCGAAAAATAAGGGCATTTGGTGTTTCAATTCATCTTTGCTGTCTGAACCTTCGTTTATTGATCACATGAAAACTCATATTATGGAATTCTTTGATCTCAACAAGATAGAGTAGACCTCCTGGCATAACACCAGGGATGCGTTTAAATCTTATATTAGAGGCATAATCATATCCTCTGCCTCAAGGAAAGAGGATAGAGTGATGCTATAGTCTCTCCAAGATCAGATTTCTGCTTTGGAATCCTCTCATTTCAATAATCTCTTCAATTTGTCTATACAAGAAAATCTCCAGAAGCTGCGTTATGAATACAATTTAAGGCTTAGTACAGTAGCTCGGAAGTCTTTCTACAAGCTGCAAATTACTACGCCACTACCAACAAAGCGGGGCACCACCTGGCCACCTATCTGCTATCCGGACTGAATTGGGTGAGACCTTGTTGAATAGCAAAGATATTTCTGATTGTTTCCAGTCATTCTACAGGGATCTTTACTCTACTGAATCACCAGATGTCACATCAATAAATGATTATCTCCAAAAGCTGGATGGTCCCAAGTTGGACATAGATGATAATAAGATTCTTAACATGCTGATTCAAGTGGATCACCTTAAGGAGGCCTTACAATCCATGGCTAAACGCAAATCTCCAGGGCCAGATGGCCTCACAGTCGAGTTCAATCTTGCATTTCAAGATGTACTTCTCCCCATACTACAGCGGCAAAGGGTACCATCACTGAAGAGATAATCATTGTACTCTGGAAACCAGATAAAGATCCGCTGCTTGTTCAAAATTATCATCCTTTGTCCTTGATAAATGTGGACGCCAAAATTTTTGCAAAAGTCCTGGCTTCCAGATTGCAACAAGTATTACCCAAAATAATAAATACCAATCAAAATGGCTTCATGAAACGGAGACTGGCCAGCGACAACACATGGCTTTTCTCACATATATCTCAAGTACCTTCAAGTATGACATCATTTGTGGCTATGGCACTAGATGCAAAAAAAGCATTTGATCGTGTAGAATGGACTTATATGTTCAAGGTATTGTCGTGGTTTGGCTTCCATAACGACTTCACTAATCCGTCTACTAGACTTTGCATAAATGAAGTGCTCTTTGAAGCTTTTACTCCAACTAGGGGTACTAGACAGGGGTGCCCCTTATCTCCTCTCCTATTCAATTTGGCATTGGAGTCCCTTCTCATAGCCATCAGAGCCAATCAGTCAATCGTTGGCTTTCAGATTGAAGACTTGATGATAAAGATGTCAGCTTACGCTGATGATGTCCAACTTTATACCACTGTGGAGTCATTACCATCTATAATGCAATCAATTAATGCATACTCATGTGTATTTGGATATAAGCTCAACACTACAAAAACAGAGGTCATGCCTCTTACTGGAACTCCCTGTGGAGATATTATTACTAATTTACATGTTAAATATACCCCAATGAAAATGAAGTATTTGGGTGTATACTTTGGAATGTCGTTCGAGGAAACCCAGGTATATAATGTCACCTATATATCACAACAAAGAAAACTGGGGAGACCCAATGATCCACAGTGAAAACAATCCACCGATGAAAACAAAAACAAAAAACTGTGGATACAGATGTTCTGGAGATAATTTATTATACACTGACATATAAAAACATGAAAATTCAATGAAAAAGTGTTTTTTTGCTACTTCAGCTTGTCTGCGGTGTTCTTTGCTCACATATTTAAAGACAATAGACTGTTTTCAGTCTAATTCTTTATATATGAGTTTGCAAACAATTGGCCCGAGGAAGGCGTGTTCACCGAAACACGGACCGTGTAGGGTCCGGTTGGATTTTTACCACTGTATTTTTTATCATTGTACTTTTTTCATTGAATTTTCATGTTTTTATATGTCAGTGTATAATAAATTATCTCCAGAACATCTGTATGTACAGTTTTTTGTTTTTGTTTTCATTGGCCTATATATCACAAATCATTCAAGCTACTATTACAAGATGGACGCCTTTAAAACTATCATGGTGGGGACGCTTAGATTCGATAAAGATGGACAAAGTGCCGAAAATCACTTAAGTGCTATCCATGATTCCCTTCCTATTTCCAACATCAGTGTACAAGAAGTTTGGATCTACTATGCTCCAATTTTTATGGAATAACAAAGTGCCTCGCATAGCCCTGAAAAAACTGAAATGCACTAAAGAAAATGGAGGGGGTTAATATTCCTAGTCTATACGACTACCATTTGGCTTTTTTATGCAGACAAGAGTCCCATTGGTTAATGGAACCCAATATCTCACAAATGCCTGCATGACTGAAACTAGAACACAAGCTATTTGACAAGACTTGTTTGAAATATACTTCCTTTGCTGCTACCGATAATATCACCAGAAACAATCGGATTTTAGCCTCTACTAAAGCGGCTCTTCACGAAGTTGACACTCTCGCTCCGTTGCAATGGAATGCTACCATGAATTCCTCAATATGGCGAAATCCTCATATACAGATGCAAGGACAATATATTGAATGGAAGTCATGGCATAAGCGTGGAATATGGGCGATACACCACTTGATGCTAGATCGTAACTTCATTGATTATAATGCGTTATGTACTATTTTTGGATTAGAGCCCGTTCATCATTACCAATGGCTACAATTACGTCATTGTATCACAACCTATCTTAAGCAGACTACACTATCAACTGAATCACCTTCAATACTAAGTTGGGCCACTATCTTGAACTCTCAACCTGGTCAAGCTTCGACATGGTACAAACTATTACACCACCAGAAATTTGTACCTCCATCCACATTATATGACATCTGGGCCCATGACATAGCAGTGAAGTTCAATTCTTCTATATGGACAGAAAACTGGCTCTCATCCTTTAAGGCTCTGAAGTCGTCATTCATCATGCAAACTCTTTCTTTATCATAGGGCAGGGCTGCCCAAGTCCAGTCCTCGAGATCTACTGGCAGGTTTTCAGGATATCCACAATGAATATGCATGCGAGAGATTTGCCTGCACTGCCTTCTTGGCATGCAAATCTCTCTCTCATGCATATTCATTGTGGATATCCTGAAAACTTGGCCTGCCAGTAGATCTCGAAGATCGGACTTGGGCAGCCCTGTCATAGGGCATATTGGACACCACACAAACTTTCCAAATTGAACTCGTCAATTTCCAATAGATGTTGGTCTTGTCTCTGGAAAGATATTTGGGATACGATAGGTAAAATACTGCCCATTACTAAAGAGTTGTCCTACTCGATCCTTGTATATAGATCATGTGCCCTAACGAAAGTCTTAGATAAATATTAGGCCAAACTACTTAAACACTTACTATTCATAGTGGTCAAAACTATACTATCATGTTGGAAAGATTTTTCTTCTCTCAGTTACACTACGTGGTGGAACACTGTATGTCTTTATTCTAAATATGAAAAAGTAGCTGCTGAGCAAACTAATTCCTTATTGTCTTTTCAAAAGGTTTGGTCACCAATATTAGCTTATTGCAAGGGATGATAACTGTGATGATATGGGTACATCCCCTTTGTTTTCTTACCTCTATAATGATTTGGATTATTACTAGACACTAATCTGTTCTTTATATGATGCCAGTCTGAATCATGAATGTACTCCACTCGAATATGAATGGTAACTGTAAGGAAATGTTCAATGTTTATTGGTTATGTACTTTGTCTGTTTCTGTAAAATTCAATAAAAAAAGATTGCATTAAGAAAAAAAAAAGTTTTGCAATAAGGTAGGACAGTCCACTAGCCCAACGTACATGGACACCCTGACTGAGAGGCTTCCAGAAAAAGAAATTTAGCTGCTGACAGCCGTGCCCCAACCCAACCTCCTGCAGCTGCCGTAAATGACTGGCACTGACACCTCCTACCCGCAAGACTGCCTTCTGACTGTCCCAAACTCCTCTCCAGATGCCACACAGCACCCCACACACTCAGAAAGTAAGTTGCCCCCCCAAAAATGCCAACTTGAAATGCACCAAAATTCAGCTCCCAAACCCTTACCTCCCTCCTCTTACATCATACTCCATTGCTTCCTGCTAAATAGATCTCTTGTTGCTACGCTTCCTTTAACTCCTCCCTTCACCTTCCTATCCAATCCGGTGCCACCTAACCCCATCAATCAGCCTCCTCCATATCTTTTCCCTCCTTCTTTCGACCTGGTTCCCCCCTCCCACCCTTAGTCACCCATTGAATCTAATCCCTATCTAATTCCTTCCTTCATGGCTTTACCTCTCCCAATGTTATCAGCCACCCCATCTGGCTGCATGCTATTTTATAATTCTACAAGCACATAACTGAAAAGGGATGTGGCCTGGGTGTTCCAAAAACTTGGATGTGGAATTATAGAGCAGGGAAAAGGGATGAGACTTGGGGCTCCTTTTACGCGCGGAATAGCGTGTGCTAAATTGCCACGCGCGCTAGCCGCTACTATCTCCTTTTAAGCTGGCGGTAGTTTTTCAGCTAGCATGTGCTTAAAACACTAGTGCACCTTTGTAAAAGCAGCCCTTGATGTACTGTGGTTACAATCAAAGTGGCTTATATATTATGGCCAGATAGGGGAAAATATTTAAGAGTACCTAATTACTATTCAATGTACTGTTAACAGTTTTGGATGAATCTCTTCATGAAAAAGGCAGAGATTGATAAAAGGGGGGTTAGTATTAATTATAGTTTACAGGAAATACTAACATCATATATTTATTGTTGGTAAATAACTAGAAGCCAAATAATAATAATAAGCTTTTAATAATTATCCATGTAGCCAAAGAAAAATGGGACTAATTTACTTAGAACATACGAGTCTTGCACATTAATTCAGATATAGCTTTATACATTAATTTAAATTTACGTTCCATAGGCTTGTTAGACCAGGTTTCACAATTTGTGTGCAGTGAACCTAATTGAGCCATGTTTTTCTCAACCTACTGCAAGTTGCTAAAATCAGTTTTGTTACTTCATGTTGTTACCCTGGTTACAAAAATCAGCAATTCATTTGTTGAAATGACATGGCATAGCCGGAAATATTTATAACCCTGAAGTAAATTATTTTAATGGGCTGTTCTTTAAAAAAAAACTGCAGCAGAGGTGTCACTGCAGTTGAAGTAGCTGGCACAGTAAAGCATGATGAAGAAATATTTTGTTTAAAAAAATCCAATTAGCCACATCGCTATAGTGTGTGAAAGAAGATATTAACTTTTTAAGCGCAACCTACCTCCAGCTTCTCTCATTAGCCAATTATTTGTGATTATCTCGAAGAAGGCAACAACTCTGAAGAATGTCATCCAATTAGATGTCCCTTGGGGGGGGAAAATGTCTCTGTCAGAAATAGGTGAGAGGCTGACCAAATTGGAAAATAACAGAGAAGATACTTTCTGTGACACATTTATGGAGACAAAACTCAGGCCCTAGAGGATATGGATGTGTGCTCAGTTTATTAGAGCACTTTAAAATATTTAGTGTGCCCAAGTCAATTTAATTTACTTTAACATTATAATTGATTGAATGATCATTAAGTGATATATAAATACTATAAATAAATAAATAAATAAAACCAGCAAATTTAACATGATGTAAAGTCAATTTGGGTATGGTAGCCAGTTGTAGCATAAATTTACATTTTTTTTAATTATTATGCATGTGTAAAATAGATCATAAACATCTGAAAATTGAGCCAAACCTCTAACGGATTTGTTTTCTCCTGTGCATGCCCCTACAAAAGCAAGAAAATTATGGTAACAAAGGTTATATTGATCTTGAAAACTAATCTCCCCTTTTACTATGCTTTCTGCCTTGGCCTGGAGCGCTAAATGTTCCAACACTGTTCCAACGCTCATAGGAATTCTATGAGCACTGGAGCATTTAGCACTCCGAACCGTTACTTACCCCATAGCTTAGTAAAAGGGGGTGGGGGGGTAAGCAAGGGAAAAAAAATGAAGTTTGGACATGTCTCAGGGAGGGGAAGAGATAAATATGTGCATTGTACGGCACTTGAAGAAATATATTTTGATTGTTCCCATCAAGTCCTGGCCCTAAGGAAGTGATATACAAATGATAACAATAATAATAGTAACAAATTGAAAAATGCTCACCCTTATACAAAATGGCATGTTTCCTTTTCCTCCATTTGCAAATTCATATATATAATTATTCCTCTCATACATTGACTCCATACATTGACTCATACATTGACTCCACGGGCTCTCTCTCTCACCAACCTTCTGCACCCCCCCCCCCAAGCTGGCAGTTGTTGCTCTAAAGACAGGCTCTCTTAGTCTCAGCTCAGAGCTTTCTGTTGCTCAAATGCTGCCTCCCTTTTCTAGAAGGGTAGTACTTAGTAGAGGGAAAGCTCTGGGTGAACTGAAGACAGTGCTGCCATTGCCAATCAGAAAACAAATTTAAAGTAACACCGGGGGTGGGGGGGAGAGAGATAGAGAGAGAAGGATTCTAAGAAATGTAAGAAAAGTAAGAAGAAGGAGGGATGCTGGACTCATAAGGGTACAGGAGGGAGAATAAAGAGAGACTTTTGCAGGATCCCTAGGGAGGGGGAAGGATGAAAGGAAGACAGAGAAATCCTGGCTCGAGGAGGGGAGTAGGAGGGAAGGAAGGAAGAAAAATTATTGCCTTAAAGAGAAAATAGGGAAGAATGAGAGAGAAACTGGGCAAGGGGAGAGAGAAGGATACATAAGGGAGATGCTGTATAATAAGGGGTGATCCTGGTGATATGAGGAAAAATAGAGACACAGAAGGGCAGAGCTAGACAAAGAGGGAGGATATGGATACAGAGAGGAGATGCTGGTAGGTGATTGGGATAGCAGCAGGAATTGATTGGAGGGATGGTGGGCAGCAAGACTAGACCACCACCTCTCCAATCTGATGACCACAACACCCAACTACAAAACCAGGAAAGAATTGAAAATTCAAGTAATTTGTCAATTGATCTAACTAAACCTTCTCGACTCCCCAGATCCTAATACTTTTTCCAACTATCAACCTTGTAATCTCTCTGGGAATGCCCAGGCCAATTCTTTTGTAAACCGCCTAAAACCAAAAGGTATTGGTGGGATAGAAGACATCAATGTAATGTAATTTATTGATTTATATAAATCTTTTGGTATACACTTCTCCCTCCAAATCCGCGGTTTCAGCATCTGCAGATTCGGTTATTGGTGATTTTTTTTTTTGGGGGGGGGGAACCGAGTTTAATTTTTTGTGCTATTTTTAAGCCTTATCTTGTAGTATAGGGAGTTTTCGGGGCAGGAGCAATCTTCCCATGCTCCTGTCCCATGCAGATCAATCATAGAAAATGGCTGCCATGAGTTCTTTTAGTCTCTCGAGACTACGACAGGAACTCCCCGCAGCCATTTCCTGTGAGTGATCTGCACGGGGCAGGAGCGTAGGAAGATCGCTCCTGCCCCGAAAGCCCGCTAGACCACCAGGTAAGGTCCGGGATGGTTTGTTTGAGTGTGAGTTTGTATTTAAAGCATGGGAGGAAGGCGAGAGGGAGGCGGGGTGGGTCAGAGCCGGCCGAGAAGTTATTCGCGGTTTTTCACATTTTGCGGCCTGGCTCTGCACCTAATCCCTTTGGATACGGAGGGAGAAGTATAATGCAATTCACAATAGCATCATAGTAGTTTACAAACACCAGGAAGAATAATGGAAACATTGCATAAATCGCAAACAATATATATACATGAGGATAAAAAAAATAATATAAAAAAGAAGTGACTGAATAGAACAAGAGAAAATAACCTGACACTGTATGATTAACTAAATGCATAACAAAGCAAAAGGAAGAACATAAGAATAGCCTTACTGGGTCAGACCAATGTCCATCTAGTGCAGTGTCCCATCTTCATGGAGTCCAATCCAAGTCACAAGTACCTGGCAAAAAACCAAATAGTAGCAGAAATCCATGCCTCCAATCCAGGACAAGCAGTGACAGAAATAAAGGAAATCAGAATGGGTAGAGTAGGGAAATGTGAAAAACAATCAATGGAAGGCATGCTGGAATAGTCATATTTTAAGCATGACCATAAACTTTTCAGACAATTCAGCATGAAGTTCTAGAGGCAAAATATTCTATGTTGGAGGGGCAGTGCAGTAAAATGCTGGAACTCATCTTCAAAAAAGATAGACATCCAAAAGATGGCATAAACCAGCATTTGGGCATCTTACTAGTCAAAACATTCAAGAGATTTGCTTATAATGGAGGTGACAGGCATGCAAATCTGCTCCATGCATATTCATTAGGGCTATCTTGAAAACCTGACTAGCTGATGGTCTTCCAGGTTCGGATTGGAAAACACTGATTTAGAGCAGTTTGGACATTTTGGGCTAGACCTGTTTTTTAAAATGAATAAGGGCCAAAAAGGTAACCAAACTGACCAGATGATCACTGGAGGGATGACAATATGGCCCCCCACACACTCACCCAGTGGTCACTGATCCTCTTCCACCCTTCAAATATCTGCATGCAATATGAGCTGCAGGTACTATGGCCAGTCCTAGTAGACCTACAAGCAGGTCTCTTGAGTAGCCTGGTGGATAGTGCAGTGGACTGCAGAGAAGGGGACCCAGATCTATGTGCTACCTAACTAGCACAATTGTGTTGGAAAGTGTGAGCCCACCAAAACCCCACTGTACTGCCATATTGGTGACACCTGCAGGCATAAGGGATATTTGAGTTTTGAAGGCTCACCATATAATGTACGAGTATTATGGTGAAATGTCTACTTGACACTTAGGGCTCCTTTTACTAAGGTGCGCTAGCGTTTTTAGCGCACGCACGAGATTAGTGTGCGCTATAGTGCGCGCTAGTCAAAAAATTACCACCTGCTTAAAAGAAGGTGGTAGCAGCTAGCACGCACAGCATTTTAGTGCACGCTAAGCAAATTTTAAAACCGCTAGCGCGCCTTTGTAAAAGTAGCCCTTAATGTAAAGTTCACAGCAGTGCCCCCTAGGGTGCCCACTGCTTTGCTGTCATGTCTGTGTGGCCAGTCCATTAAAAATGCTGGCCCCCTCCTACATGCAAATGGCTTGTTTTAGATGTTTTTAATTTGGAGTTGTTTTTTTTTTATATAATGAAAAATAATAAAAAATTAGACAACACATCTAGCTGGACCAGTTTTGAAAGAAAAAAGATAGACATCTTGCGGGTTCGAAAATAAATATTTTATCCACCTGATTTTTGGACATTTTTTCTCAAAATGTCCAAAGTTGGACTTAGAAGTCCTATTGAAAATGCCCCTTGCTCTGTATAGGAAGTGAAATGGGGAACCCTTATCAGATTGCCAGATGATGAACAGAGAGGGTGAGAGGTAAAATATATGAGTATTGAAGAAAGATATATAGGAAGACTCTCTCTCTCTATATATATAATACTCTATGAGCAAATAGTGAGTCGTGGCGCATGGCGCGTGGCGCGTGGCTCGTGGTGGCTAGCGTGCTGTTTATGGTACGATGCAATGGATGTCAGAAGCATGATAGTGCAGTATTTTTGTAGCGCCAGTTTTTCATATGGTTCTGGGTAATTCTAGTTAGAGACAATTCTGTGTCAGTTAAGGACCACGCCCAAATAGAAGCGTACGAAAAACAGGTGAATAAAACATTTAAATATAATGTAGCTAAGGCCAGAGAAAAATATACTAAGGATTAATATAAGGGAAAGCATAATAATATCTGTGTATGTACTTTGCTGTTGAGCCAAATCATGGTGGAAATCAGGATTACATGGAATCCATTTTAGGTTCTTTGTGTGTGCTATAACTGTCCTGTCTTAGGCCAGCATCTTGTGCCAGTGAATAGTTTCTGTTCTTTGTTCAGCTTCCCGCCTTTAGCCTCGTGGTTCTAATTGAAAACAGATGTGCTCAGACTAGTTAGGAAAACTCCATATTCCAAACTGAGATATAAAATGTATGAAGTATGAATGGCCAAGATATGAATGAAATTATGAATGTTTGGGGCCCATGGATGTGATATGATTGTGGATATATAAATGGTTTTATAAGCATAAACATGCTTCAGGAAGAGGAGAGGGGGATTTAACCCCCCCTTTTTCTCCTGAGTAAGATTTCTGTGTAAGGCTGTGCAATTTGAATCTGTCAGCTTAGGAGTTTTTTTCCTTTAAGGCTCAGAACTTGTCAGCATGGAAGGACTGAGAATTTACCATGTTAATAATTGTGAATTCTTTTGAATGTTAATGTTAATTCAGAAATCATCTGAAACTTTGACTAACTTTTAAACATGGAGGAATGTTTCTTTGTTTAAACTTTGAGGCCACCCATAGAAATGTTATTGGTCGTCAAACTTGATGATGTCACTAAACCAAAAGTTATATAATAGACTGTAATGAGATAGAAAAACGAGACCATTGTGAGAAGGCCAGTCTTTGGCCACGATGATGATCTCCCATGAGCGCAACGTAAGCAATTATGCTATTCTTTTGATCTAATAATGGGAAAATAGAACCAATAATTCAATAAATCCTGGTTATAATTTTAAAACCTTGCGCTGGTGTCATTTTGCATGTAGAATTATTTTCAAACCTGAAGCTTTCACAAATGGCGTCAATGCCCCATGCTCAATTGGTGCCGAAACCCGGGAACTAACTAATTTGACGCATTGAAAAAGCTTATAGGTTATTCATAGAAATTCTAGAGATTTCGCATGGTTGTGTAACAAAAGGTAGTCACAGGTTGACTGGCTGCGCAGGAATATGGCGGAAATTAGAGATAAAACGGGACCGGAAAACTGGAAAATTGTGAGTATTACGCCTGTTTAAAGAAAAAAAATAATAATAAAAAAAAAAAAATTTAAAAATAATAAAAAGAAAAAAAATTAATTAATAATAATAAAAAAAAATAAAATTATTTAACAGTAAGGAGCATGCATGCTTGTATATATCTGTACATAATTATATGAAGTTAGTGGAAATTAAATATTAATGGAAAAAGAAAAAAGAAAAAATTAGAAATAAAAGTAACACAGAAAGAATGTTGTGAAAAGAAAGAAAAAAATTCCTTGCAGTGCTGGCATTTTTCCATCTGAGCAGGTCTCCTCTGTGAATGTAAGTTTTTGCTTGTTTGAAAATGCGTTATTAAGTTTGAAGAAAAAAAACAAATTTGTTCTTTCCTGCTGTGTGTCTAAGCTTTGTCTCTGAACTAACTCTTTCTCTCTGTGAAAGAGAAAACTGTCTGTTTTAATCTGACTTTGAAAAGTTTCCCTCTGTCCCGTCTTTTTGTTTGAAAAAACGGGCTGAGGGCACCCCCCCTCCTTCTTTGTCTCCCTCTGTGCATTTTCAGTGCCTATCTGAAGTAACTACTTTGAAAAGAAAAAAGAAACTGTGTTTCTCAGCTTTGTCTTTCTAAACTCCAGTTCTGTCTCTCTCTGTCTTTTTTGCTTTGCCCTAACTTTTTCTCTTGTCTCTGGAAAAAGAAAAATAAAGTTAATGGCTTCCCGTTCCCTTGCTATGCTGTTCCTTTGTTTGAAAGAGCGGGCTGCAAATGGGGGATTTTCACCCCCACCTTTTTCCTTCCTCTATGCCTTCCACACACGTGAGCTGAAGGCGGGCTTCTCCTTTGTTCATTACCAGGCAGAGGGGAAGGGGGAGGAAAGAGGGGGAGGGAATAGCAGCAATGGAGTCCTTTGTCTCAGGGCTACAGATTTCCAACAGGTATTTGCTTATCTCGGAGCAAGTCTGTTTGCATATTAAAAGGGTTTATTGAGAACTGGTAGTTTAACAAGACATGAGAATCCTATGTATCCGTGGCTTAAATTTGTTTCCGATGTAGTAGAGAAAAAAAGAAAAGTTTATGTAGTGTAAATGTCAGGATTCAATGTGGTCTCTTTCTGATAAAACTTTACCAACTAAGCACGAGCATGTAATTCAATTGTTTTGATGTCGAGAAGTTGAATATGTTGATTTAAGTTCAAAAAGGCTTGCAGTGTATTGGGAAAGCAGAGTTTACATAGCTAAGTGATCCCTGCGGTGTTAGGAACAATGGAGGTACTTTGGGAGAGTTTCAGAAGCTGTTTGTAGCCTAAGGGCTCTGTACAAGAAAAAAAAAAAGACGTTATGTAGCTTGAATTTTTCCCTTGTTCCTTTATTTTTAAAAGAGTTATAAGAGTGTTGCAAGAAAAGAAATGTTGGGTCAGAATGTGATATTTAAACAATTTGGAAAAGAAAGTTTGAATAGCTAGATCATTTAAATGTTTGGCTGTTTCAAAGCAGGGAGATAGTTTTGTAGAACGAATGTACAAGAATGTGGAAGAAAGTTTTGTGAGACGTGTTAAGGAAGGATGTGCTATGAATTATGACCTGATTGTAAGGGATCTGATATGGAGAAGTTCGATAGGGAAGATGAGAGAAGAGAAAAGAATTCTGCTGGACTTGGGAATGAAAGGATAATTTTGTGGAAAAGAAAAAGATTTATTCCAAAAAACAGATACCATGCTTAAAAGCAGGCAAGTGTGCATAAGGGAAAAATAAAATCCCTGCCTTTATATTTTTATCTCAGGGTTCAAATTAATTTTGAATATGAATTTTTGTACCCCTGCATGGTTTATAAAGTATTTTTAAACTTGTGCATTGTCCGAAATGTATGATTAGGGAGTAATTAAATTTAAATACATTTAAAAATTAAATTGGGAAGTTTAAAATAAAAAGATTAACAAAAGTAGAGGTTAAGTACCTATATTTTTTTGAAAATCGAAATAAATGTGAAACAAAGGGCTTGCTAACTTGGTTAACAGAAAAGAACAATTATAATAAACTTTTATGTAAGTGGATGAATTCGGAATTGAAATTTTGCTTACTTTTTACAAGTAAGCTCTTCAGGATAGGAACCTAATAAAGAATATGAAATTGAGAATAATTCCCTGATGTTAGAAAAAAAGAAAGTCTAATTTTACCATGTAGAGAATGTGTCTGCATGTTTAAATTTTCCTGTGGCCAATTTTGGTACTACAGGACCCTGAAAAAAGTCTATTTAATCTGTATGTTTTGTGTTTCAGTTAAGAACCTTCTTTGAATCTTTTCAACAATTCTACACAGAAGACTCTGCAATACAAGAATTAGTACAGTTTGCAGAGGGGATAAAGTGCTATGTGTTTTTTTCTTTGTTCTTTTGTTAATGAACATGTGCTTTCCTTCCAGGATTTACACTGACCAGCAGTACCACATTCCACCACTAGAGCTGTGGAGAACACAGAGAAAAAATTCCGATGCTGAATTTTCGGCGGGAATTTCAGTGTTCCTTTGTCTTCAACTAATGAGCTGTGCTTACCTTTCAGTTGTACAGAAAAGCCAAGCTTTCAGTTACAGAAAAGCCAAGCTTGAATTATGAAAACATTGCAGCATGAACTTTTTAAAGCCATGATTTAAATTTCACTGAAATTAATTTAGAGACTCCGACCTTACAAGTTGCTAAAACTATTTGCAAAAGACATTTCTGGACTCATATAAAAAATTTTGAACGAAAAAAACAGACTTTATCTTAAACCATGTTACTTTAAATCACTTCATTTGAATTAGGCTTCTGAACTTTAATTATGCTTTTGCATAATTTCATAGACTTATTCTGATATTGTATTAATAACTGTATTTTCTTTATCATTGTCTTCATGCATTGTTCTCAGAAAATATTTTGTGTATCCTGTATTTTAAATTTTATTTCATATGACTGTATTTCTATACACAGTGGCAGCTTCTAAGCTGTAACACAGTGCCACAATATTGTTTAATTGGGTTTAACAGCTGATATCATCAGTCCTTTTAATGAGTAAGAATTTAAATTTGAGAAATGAGTTCCTGCAACACACACAGAAAAAGAAAACTTATATCTGATGTGCATGCATTATCTGCACATGAGTACATTTCCATATTAAGCATATATTTGGGTTTTCTTAACACTGTGCATTATTTTACACTTTATTGATTTAATTCCAAGATTTTATAACATAACACTTTTGAGCATAGGGACTAATTAAATTAGGTAATACTGAGGTTCACTTTATCTTAGGGAAATCTAGGGTTCTATTTTTCTTTAACTATACTTTCTCTAAATTTTCTGACTTTTAAACTTCAAAAGTACTGGAGTTTCATGAATACCTCTATGAATAAAACAACAGACGTCTCTGCTCTAGGACTGTACTTGCACCTAGAACAGACACTGTCTAACTACCACTGGAATGGTAAGTTTCCTATATGATATGGTTTAGACAGCAACTTACATAAATGTACACTTAGATGGGTTTTATCTAGAATAGTGGATGGGATTTGCTTGCATTCTCACTAGAGAATTCAAGTAAGCTTTGGGTAAGATCTTCTAGGCACCTGCCGTTGCAGGCCTAGGTAGTACATTTTTCTGGCTTTTGCTATCTAATTGGCATTTAAAAGAATATACTTGCACAGACACACTGATCCATAAGAAGAACCGTACCCTGAGTGAACCCCAACGCCACAGATAAGACCACGAGCTCAATTATGAATATTACTTCATAAATTCAGTAATATCCAAGAGGGGACTGAGTCGTGGCGCGTGGCGCGTGGCTCGTGGTGGCTAGCGTGCTGTTTATGGTACGATGCAATGGATGTCAGAAGCATGATAGTGCAGTATTTTTGTAGCGCCAGTTTTTCATATGGTTCTGGGTAATTCTAGTTAGAGACAATTCTGTGTCAGTTAAGGACCACGCCCAAATAGAAGCGTACGAAAAACAGGTGAATAAAACATTTAAATATAATGTAGCTAAGGCCAGAGAAAAATATACTAAGGATTAATATAAGGGAAAGCATAATAATATCTGTGTATGTACTTTGCTGTTGAGCCAAATCATGGTGGAAATCAGGATTACATGGAATCCATTTTAGGTTCTTTGTGTGTGCTATAACTGTCCTGTCTTAGGCCAGCATCTTGTGCCAGTGAATAGTTTCTGTTCTTTGTTCAGCTTCCCGCCTTTAGCCTCGTGGTTCTAATTGAAAACAGATGTGCTCAGACTAGTTAGGAAAACTCCATATTCCAAACTGAGATATAAAATGTATGAAGTATGAATGGCCAAGATATGAATGAAATTATGAATGTTTGGGGCCCATGGATGTGATATGATTGTGGATATATAAATGGTTTTATAAGCATAAACATGCTTCAGGAAGAGGAGAGGGGGATTTAACCCCCCCTTTTTCTCCTGAGTAAGATTTCTGTGTAAGGCTGTGCAATTTGAATCTGTCAGCTTAGGAGTTTTTTTTTCCTTTAAGGCTCAGAACTTGTCAGCATGGAAGGACTGAGAATTTACCATGTTAATAATTGTGAATTCTTTTGAATGTTAATGTTAATTCAGAAATCATCTGAAACTTTGACTAACTTTTAAACATGGAGGAATGTTTCTTTGTTTAAACTTTGAGGCCACCCATAGAAATGTTATTGGTCGTCAAACTTGATGATGTCACTAAACCAAAAGTTATATAATAGACTGTAATGAGATAGAAAAACGAGACCATTGTGAGAAGGCCAGTCTTTGGCCACGATGATGATCTCCCATGAGCGCAACGTAAGCAATTATGCTATTCTTTTGATCTAATAATGGGAAAATAGAACCAATAATTCAATAAATCCTGGTTATAATTTTAAAACCTTGCGCTGGTGTCATTTTGCATGTAGAATTATTTTCAAACCTGAAGCTTTCACAAATGGCGTCAATGCCCCATGCTCAATAGTAAGAGTTTATTTTGAATTCTAAAACTTATTGGCAACTAATATTGTGAAAATAGTAACAGGACTATATGATCAAACCAGGAAACATTATAGAAAAGTTGTGTTTTGTATTAACTTATGAGATGTTTAATAGAGTAAAGGGGTAAATCGGCAAGAGGAGAATTATAGTAGTTCAGATTTTTAAGGACAAAAACATGGAGAAGAAATTCTAAGAAATGTTTTAAATATCAATCTTTTCTTAAGGTTCAGAAGGATTTTTGTATTGTCCTTGACATATATGATGTGAAAAACAGTGATAGATGCAAGAGCACTTCTAATGACAGGAGAGTATCTTCGAAGAGAAAAGGTGTATGATTAATAGTGTGGGGGGAATGGAGGGGGAAGCTATTGATCTGGGAACCAGAGGGTCTTTGACTTGGAGTTTATTTCGGTTTAATATACACTTAAAACAAATCCTAAGCGGGTTTACATTAAAAAAAAATTAATTAAAACTTGGGGTGCTAACATGAACAATTACGATAACATGGGAGACAACATAGGATACAAAAGGAAGACGGCAAGGGTTACATAAGAATTAGTGTATGATCTGATATTCAGGAGGTGATCTTGGAGAGAGAGCTGTTGGGGATGTGATTGAAACACTCCATACCATAAGCCTTTAATAACTGAATGCCATCAGCATGAATGTAAGATGTGAAGTCTAAATCATGAGTGAGAGTTGCCAAAGGAACAATGAAAATATGAAATAAAGAAGGCACATAATAGAACCTTGTGACATCCCACAAGACAGAGGTGTAGCTAGAGAAGATGAGTACCCATTGTGACTTGGCAAGAAAGGAGAGAAAAATATCTATGGAACCCGTTTAAAGCAACATCTGACAAACCAGTGCCATGTAGACAATTAGAAGAAGAGTGTGATCTATGATTATATTTATGTTTATTAAAAATTTGCTCTACTACTGAGATTGAACGGGTCACAGCAATTTACAAAGTCAAGAAAAGAACTCCATAGAACGAGAGGAACAAATTTCACTTACATCTCATGCACACAAGATTCTTTTAGATATAGAATGCTTCTCAATCACTCTAGGTACCCTTCAGTTACCTTAGTGGTCTCTAAAGCATGCAGCCCTCAAACAGGTGGCTGAAATGCTCTTTAAACCCTGTAAATGCATTAATTTCCATCTTGCCCCCTTGATATAGTAACTCCAAACAATCTCTTAAGTGCGCTATTATACAACTCATTTATGGAATTTCTTACTGTTGACAATCCAAAATAAAGTGAGTTTTTAAAATATATCCTTGAAGTGCTGTAGAATCAATATTAGTATTAATTTTTAAACTTTAATATCCAGTCTGAACAAGCAAGCAGGGTGGTTTACAAAATTATCCCCACTTACATGATGTCATGTTAAGTTTTTTTTATCGTTGGCCATGGCAGTAAAAACTCCAACACTCATAGAATTCCTGTGAGCATCAGAGTTTTTACCATCATGGCCAGTAATAAAAAAAGCATAATGTGACTTAATAAGGGGAGAGGGGGGGTAGTCATATGTGTATACCTGAAATTGTTTGATGGTCCTCAGAGCTTTCGCATATTCACATTGCAGCCCTTTTACATGAAAAAGGTTGGAGACCACTGAACTATTCTTACTGCCCCTAAGTCTGGTGCCCAAGTGCATTTAAAAAGATAACGGATACATATTCAGCCATTTTAATGACTGCCTCTGTTGTTATTCCTGGACATTCAATGCTGGGCACTGAATATCCAGTTTAATGGTTTATATTGTGCTGGCTAACACAAGGCTGCAAAAGTCAATATTTAGAACTTATCCAGCCATGGTTTTATGTGGTCCCATTTATTCTGTTACCCTGGCTAGTTATGGGCTCCTTTTACTAAGGTGCGCTAGCGTTTTTAGCGCATGCAACACCCTGCTCTAAATGAAAAATACTAACGCAAACTCTATGTAGACGTTAACGTCTAGTGCGTGCTACATTATAGCGTGCGCTAAAACCACTAGCACACCTTAGTAAAAGGAGCCCTAAGTGCTATATCAGCACTTAACTGTCTAAGGGCTGACTTTGTCCATGGAACACCCCCAGAATAGATGGCTTTCACTTAGATGCTAACCACTAATTTTCAGTAGTGGCGTAGTAAGGGGAGGGGGGTGGACCACCCCAGTCGCCATCTTGGTGGGGGTACCAGCATCTCTCCTCCTCTCTACCCCCCTGCTCCTTCCTGTTCCTCCCCCACCATGTGCATGCTTTCAAGTCCCCCCTCCCTCCATCGTACCTCTAGCTCTTCAGGGTGTGAACAGCAGCTTTAACCTGCTCCTCGCACCATCCTCAGTTCTCTTTCTTCTCTTCCTTTCCTTGCCCTTATGTTTCTGAGTCTGTCTGTTTTGTCAGTTTGTTTTTAACCCCTTTTAAAGTTATAGTGAACTCTAGATCTATCTTATATTTTAATGTTACTCGCTTAGTATGTAATAAGCGATTTATCAAATTTTAATAAACTTGAACTTGAAACTTCTCCCATCTGACATCACTTCCGGATCCCACAACTAAAAAGTGATGTCAGAAGGAAAGCCAACACCAGCGTGGGCAGCAAGTTAGAGATGCTACTTGTGCCAGGGAAGCTAAACAGGTACGGGGGAAATGAAGGGGAGTGCGCGCATCAGGGGGGTGGGGAACGAGTGGGAGGCAGAAAAGAGAGCGAGAGGGCACCACCACCACAGGTGCCTCCACCCTCACTACACCACTGAGCAGTGATAACCAGTTAAGTTCCCCTGAAAATTAGTGGATAGCTTCGAGCAAACCAATTTAACTGGTTAACTCAATATCAACCAGTATGTTTTCAATTAAACTTCTTTAATGAGGTCACCATACATATTTGTTTTGGCAACCTATTGCAAAGAGCAGGTGTGACACTCCTCTCCTCCCAAAAATTTGTACTTGCTTGTGTCAATGTCAAATACAGGGAGCTGGTACTGCTAACTTACAATCAGATACCCTCCAAGAACCTAGAAACATCTACAGTATCAAAGATCT
This sequence comes from Geotrypetes seraphini, assembly GCF_902459505.1. NCBI lineage: Eukaryota > Metazoa > Chordata > Amphibia > Gymnophiona > Dermophiidae > Geotrypetes > Geotrypetes seraphini. Next base: position 327,100,600 of record NC_047084.1, on the reverse strand, counting down.
AAGTGGATGAGAACAGCATTCCTATTATTGAAGTGGCAAATGGTATCATTCATAAAAAAAGGTTGCACCTTCACAGTGAAAATAGTAAACCAATACAAAACAAAATCATCAGAAGAAATTTCTCATGGATCTATATTTTGGTTTGGATCGTCATAGAAATATGTAGTCTGTCAGAGCCTAAATCGGGTCAGAGATGTGCACGAGGGGCATAATTGAAAGGAATGTCTAAGTCTGTTTTCGTCTAAGTCGCAAGTTGTCCAAAGTAAAAAACAGCGTCGGACACATTTTCGAAAAATACGTCCAAAAAATATTTGTTTTCAAAAATCATCTCTATACGTCCAGCCGCCTGATCGTCCAGATTGCTAAATCATCCTTTATACCACATTTTTGTCCAACTTGTCGTCCAAGTCCAAAATGCCTAGAAACAGACCTTTTGAAAGTGGGATGGGTCTGCAATGTGATGGACAGGATACCCACATAGGGCACCTAAACAGTGGGCTACCTTACAGGGCACTGCTGTGGACTTCACAAAAAGGGTGCCACTTAATCATCTAACTACAGCTCCCTTATAGGTAATGGTGAGTCCCCCAAACCACCTCCAGAATCTACTAGACCCACCTATCTACCATCCCAATAGTCCTTATGGCTGCAGGAGCCAATTATAGGGCAGTACTAAAGGGTTTGGGGTTTTTTAGGGGAGTGCACATGTTTCCCCATCAATATAGTCATTATAGTGGCTTATTGGCATGGGTCCTCCTCTCCATGGGTCCCTAACCCACCCCCAAGACCACATAAGAAGCCTCTGTGCAGTGCAACTAGGCTTTCCTATGCCAGGCTGCCAGGTGCTGATGTTCTGGAGGCAGAATTTAAAGTTGTGATTACGATTTTTAGGGGGGTCAGTAATCACTGGGGTAGTGTGTGTGGGGGTCTGTACTATGTGTTTGCAGTGTTTATCTGGACACTTTAGGTTGGTTTTTGTGACTTAGACCATGTTTTAAATGGTCTAAGTCACAACGTCCAGGTTTCGTCTATGTGGTGTTGTAAAACGTTTGGTTATACATGTAGTACAGCTAAGTCTAAGCCAGCCCACGTCCTGCCCAATTCCTGCCCTTGACACTACTCCTGAAATGCCCCATTTAGCTCTGGTCGTTCAGCGGCACTGTGAAGGCCTAGGTCATTTTTACATACGTCCAAAACCCGGTTTTATTATCGGCACTTGGACATATTTTGACAATGTCCATCCAAGTGCCGACTTAGGCTGTTTTTTGGCCGTTTTTCATTTTTGATTATGAGCTCCATATTTTTTCCATCTCTGTGATAAGCTTCATATGAGGGTGGTTTGAAAAGTTTGGTAAAAAAAACAAAAAACCCCAAAACAGTTAAAAAATGTAGTCTTAATTGAGGGCTATATGTATACTTAGTCCAGCAAATTTCCAGGTTTTTTTTGATAGTCCTCTAGAAGTTATCATAGATAGGACAACCCTTTTGATAACCTTTACCTTGGAAAATGATAGAGATTATATTCTTCATCTTTATTTCCAATATATTAATGACCTGTTTCTTGGCTCTGCTATTCATATTTTTTCTGCTATTTCTCAAATGTTACAAAAGCGAAGGAAATAATTCTTGGCCCTTAGGCCAAGAGTCCTCGCCTTGGGTGGTACTTTCATTTTGAAGTTTCCTGCAAAGTGTCATATCTCTTATCAAAATAAGAATTTTCTCTTTTTCGAGCCTAAGCAACTGTTTGAATTTATTGTGGCAAAAGAAGGGTTGGTTGTTATAACTAACTAGTATTTTAGCCCGTTACATTAACGGGTGCTAGAATATATGTCTGTGTGTCTTTATTTCTGTCTCTCTCTCCCTCCCGCTGTCTGTCTCTCTCCCTGGCCCCCTTTGTCTGTCTGTCTTTCTGTGTCTCTCCCTGCCCCTTTGTCTTTCTTCCTTTCTTTCTTTCTATCTAGCTGTCTCTCTCCCTGCCTCCTATGCAGCAGCATTTCTCTCCCATCACTTCCCTGTGCAGCAGCCAGAGCAGCATTCCCTCCCCCCACACCACTTCCCTGTGCAGCAGCAGCGTTTCCCCTACCCCCCTTTCCCTTCCCGTGGTCTGGCCAGCTCCCTTAGTCCCTTACCGCCACCCCCCCCTTCCCGCGGTCCCGACAAACCTTCCGATTCCAATTCCAACAGCGTCTGCAGCACTCTACACACTGCTGTTCGGGGCCTTCTACTGCCCAGAAAATCAGGGCAGTAGAAGGCCCCAAAGCAGCATGTGTAGAATGCTGCTGACGCTGCTTGAATCGGAAGGTTTCAGGACCCGCAGCCCTTGCCAGACCCCAAGCGAGCTCTGGGGGTTTTTGGGTTTTTTACGCGGGCCCAGCCGGAGCAGGAGGAGAAGCCTGGGAGGCAGGAATTAAAGTCCGTTCCGGCCCCCGCTGACGTCACCCTGGCCAGTTCACATCCTTCAGACGGCAAGAGCCACTGCGGCCGACAGGCTCCACGCCGCCACGCGCATGCGCACTCCTACCTGCGGGTCCCTACAGCGCACGGAAAACGGGAGCACGCAGGTGGGAGTGCGCATGCGCGCTTAGGGCTTTATTATATTAGATAATGAAAAGTTTATTACAGTTTTGCACAAACTGGCTGTAGGTAGAGGATGAGTTTGCTGCTTCTCTAATCCAGTATTTTCCCCCTTGTTTTTCTTACAGTTTGACCCCATTAATTATTGCGGACTATATATTTGAGATTTTGTTTAACTTCAAGGAGTTTGTTTCTTTATTTCTTGATTTGTATCAAGTCAATGTATTTTACTTCATTTGTAAAATAATAAACAGCATAAAAAAAAAAAAATTCCCAGCATGCAACAATATAAAGTCTACTAGGAAAATTACCTTATCCATCCAATATTAATTAGCAAAATGCTGGAACCAACTACCACTTACACTATGATCTTGTGACCACTATCTCAGGTTCAGAAAATGTTTAAAAGCATTTGAAGTAACTGAAATGGTGGTTGTAAAATCCCATTTCTAAACTGTCTAATGCAACTCCTGGGACATAATGATGAGCCAACGATAACCTACTTGAACTTGTAATTATGTATTTGTAACTGTACTCTAACTGTATTAATAACTGTACTGATCTACCTGTACTAGCAACCCTATTGAATGTCCGTGTCAAACTGTTCATTGTAACTTTCTGGGTAACTGACCCAATCTCTTGCAATGTAATCTGACCTTGAAATGAATAGGTAAAGGTGGAATAGAAAACCTGCTTAACATAACATAATATCTTCAAAATTAATGTTGATAAAGTAAGTACAGTAAAACTTTGGTTTGGGAGCATAATTTGTTCCAGAAGCATGCTTATAATCCAAAGCACTCGTATATCAAAGCAAATTTCCCCATAGGAAATGATGGAAACTCAGACGATTCGCTTCACGACCCCAAAACTTTAATACAAAATACTATATGTACTCGTATTACAAGACCTCGCTCGTTTAGAACAGTCACTACACTCCTGCAGCGTCAGAGAGAGAAGAACCATCGGCTCAGTTGTGATGATGTGATGTGTATATACTATATGTACTCGTATTGCAAAACTTTGCTCATTTAGAACATTAGTCACTAGTCACTACACTCATTAGTCACTACACTCTTGCAATGTCAGAGAGACAAGAGCCATTGGCTCAGTTGTGATGTGTGTATATTGTATGTCAGGGGGGTCAAAGTCCCTCCTCGAGGTCCGCAATCCAGTAGGGCTTTCAGGATTTCCCCAATGAATATGCACGAGATCTATTTGCATGCACTGCTTTCATTGTATGCTAATAGATCTCATGCATTGGGGAAATCCTGAAAACCTGACTGGATTGCGGCTCTCGAGGAGGGACTTTGACACTCCTGTTGTATGTACTTGTAATGCAAGACCTAGCTTGTATATCAAGTTAAAATTTAATAAAATGATTTGCTTGTTTTGCAAAACACTAGCAAACCAAGTTACTTGCAATTTAAGGTTTTACTGTACTTTTTTCTTTCTTTATATACATGTGGCACAATCATATTTTGAGTGCAAAACCACTCTGTAACAAGGTCATTTTTTTTCATAATGCAGTATCGAATGATATCATTCAGCATAGATAGAAGTGCTGTTTTCATGCTGTGATTTTCATAGAAACCAGACTGCCTGGGATGAAAGGTGTTATTAGAGGATGAAAATCTGTTTACCTGCTTGAAACTTAGTTGGTCAAGAAAGGAAGATTAGCAATGAACCAAAAACTTGTAAAGGATGATACATCCTGATTGGGTTTTTTTTACATGTGGATGAAAGACAGCATCCATCCATTGTAGTAGATCCTTAAAGCAAGACTTGTATTAATAAGATCTAAGAAGATTAGAGAGAAAGTAGATCAACAACTCTTCTGAATTCACAAGGGGGATCAATCCAATGGAGAATCAGAAGGTTTTATTGAAGAAATCAATGTTTGTAGACATACATAAGAGAAAGTGAGAAATTTTGGAAAAAAAAAATACTACAATTCACAGGTGAGGGATACAAAAATCTATGTGGACTTTAAAGGGAAGGTGGTGAAAGAAGGGGGAAATGTTTAAGGGATCTCACACAGGGGTTCTAATTATGAACTAGTTTCATTAATAAAGATTTTCCATAAGAAAAAGGGGGAAAGGTGAATGATTTGACAATTGTTTACCTTGGAAACAAAAGTGATTCACTACATCCTAGAGTTGTGGATAGTTATCTATCGACTGGATACATTTATTGACATGAGTTGATTTTGCAATGATTTACAGTGGGGCAAACTGCAAGCAGATTTATCTTTCTTTTAAGAATGTTCTGCCATTTGAAGGGTCAATTTAAATTGTCGCAAGGCAGATATGTACCTGGGGGTAGTTATGTGGCTATCATGTCTTAAGGGTCTGCAAAAGAGCAAGATCCTTGAGGCCAAGAGTGATTCAACAGGAAAAAGTCAATATCTTTTCACCTGTGGACCAAGAAGAAGTACAAGCAGCCAAATATTTGGACTGCAGAAAGCAGAAATGAGGCCAGAAGTATGAGAACAACAAGAACAAAAAGGTCTGACCAAGAGAGGAGTGGTATTGAGATGGCAGCAACAGACAATAAAAAAAAGTTGGTGCAGAGGAGGAGAGAGTGAAGCCCAAAGCATGAATGAAGAAAAGAAAAATCATGTTCCAACTGAGAAGAGGGAGAATCATTATGAATATTAAAATTACCTTGAAGCAGAAGAGGACCTATATAAAGAGAAAATTTGGTTAATAGAGAGATGAGGTCATCAAAGGAGACAGTGGACAGAGGAGATGAATGATATAGCAGCAAACAGTAAACTTTTGAAGAACAGTTCAGTTGTATTAACAGAGTTGACATAAAAGGAAGACCAAGAGGACAGTTTCTTAGGCCTATAAGAGAAGAGAGCATATAAAGCTACACCCTCCCCCTCCCCCACACACTTAGCTGAATGAGTGCAGGAGAAGGCAACAAAGTTAGACAGACTTGTACATGGATCTGCCCTGCACTCTTCCTATAGTGCACATGCCTACATTTTATGGCATGCAACTCAAAGGGAAGTATGGCCACAAGAAGGACATAGGTGGGTCAGAATTTAGGCATAATATTATAGAATAGTCATTTACATGCCCAACTGCCATTAGTTGCATGCCTGAATTTACAGCAGGTTTTAGCAGGTGTGAGTGCTCACATGTTGAAAACAACCATGGGGTTGATGCTGGAGAACCTTACCAAACTAGCACACAACCAATTTCTTTTTAGATCTGTAATTCATTAAGTCACTAGGACTTAAATATGAGTTAAAGGCAGCTTACCCAAGTGGTCACACTCATAGTTAGGCAAAAGATCAGTGCTAAGATAGCATTCTGCAAAAAGGCTCTGTAAGCAGAGCTCCTTTTACAGAATTCTAGTTTAATCCAGATCTTCCTGTCACCTAACTTTGGATGCCATTTACTGAATTCCACCCTTAGAGTCTATTGGGGAATCTCCTGACCTTTAGAGCTTGCAATGAAGAACATTTCTCCAGTTATAGTCAGGGCCAATGTTCCCTCTAAGCTGTGCGCTTGTGCGCGCACAGAACTTGCCGAACCAGCGCACACAAATTAAAATAGCGCGCACAAAAAAATAAATTTTTGCCTAAAATGATTTTCACTGCTAAAATGAAATGTTGCAGAAGACCAGCTGTTACGATTTCCCATTTATCACATTTATTGAAGCGCTATAATATAAATTTTAAGTCATTCACGTGATTCCGTTATCTTTGGCAGTTGAACTTGACACGTCACGTGCCCCATAGGGCCCATAGGATATGAAACACTTCCAATGGCCCATAGGATATGAAACACTTCCAATTCTTTGACTTCCTGAAGTTCCGCCATATTGTTTATTTCGTGGAATCGTAGTGTGCAGCATGGTACTGTGGTTGTATAACTGTATGCGTTTATTAAATTGCAACCAGATATAACTCTTAAAATGTCTAAACTGCAAATGGTGAAAAGTGTAAAATGCAAGAGAGCTGCAATAGCTTTTAGGTCTGAATGGCTTGAAGAAATTGTTGAAACGGAGACACCAGAATCTCGAAATACAATGCGTGTTCGACTGTGTGAAATATTTACCTATGACAAAGACGATGGAGTTGTGTGTTGTTATTGTCAAGATGCCAAAGCAACTGGAAAATTCTCTACTGGAAAAATATGGGATGATGTTTGGAAACTGGACTTTCTGAAACGCCATCTATCAAGTAAATCTCATACTGACAGTATAAGGAAATCAGAAGTAAAAATCCAAATTTAAAAGGGGGACTGGTTAACATGTTGCTTGAAAGCCCAACCAAAAAAGAAAACAGGCAAATTAGTAATGAACGGAAGCGTTCCAGTCCTGATGAAATTAAGGTTCTTGTCGACAGTGTTGTGCTGGCCATTAAGATGAATATCTCAATGCTCTCTGTTCAAGATATCAATGAGCACATGGCGAAGTATGTTAGTATACCTGATAGCTGGTGAAGCAAAAACTATACGTTTGAATTTCTTGGAATTATCAATGGCATCATGCAAGATGATTGTATGGCAGACATTAAATTAGCAACGTATCATACGTTAACTGTTGATGAAAGCACAGACATTTCTGTCAACATGTACTTAATACTCTACTTTAAGTATCGGCCAGTCAATTCAAATGAGTATAGGACATCATTTGGTGGGATGCTACAGTTGGAAGCATGTGATGCTACATCAATAGTAACAGCAATTAGGGAATTCTATAGGAAAAATGAACTTGACCTGAATAAAATGGTTATGTTCACCTCTGATGGTGCCTCTGTTATGATGGGCAAAATAGATGGTGTTGCAGCACAGCTGAGAAAAGACATTCCACATTTAGTGCAGCAACATTGTGTTGCACATCGGGAAGATTTGGGACTTTCTGATTCATGGAAAGAAGTCAAATTGATGAAAGAAGTAGAAACTGTAATGAGAACTGTGTACACGGTGTTCTGTCGGTCTTCTACTAAACGATGCAAATTTCAAGAAATAGCAGATGCATCTGAATGTGAATCAGTTGCTTTCAGACCTCTGAATGAAGTGTGCTGGTTATCTAGACACTTTGCACTTAAAGCAATTATTCGAAATTATAATCCCCTGTTAAAATATTTTGAAGAAGACAAAGATAATGATCCTATTGCAAAGTACTGCTATAAGAAGCTGAACAGTGAACAATTTCATATTACACTTGAAGTTTTGCATGATGTCTTATTAGAACTGGCTTCCTTAACCATGGCATTTCAAAAATGTGGTTTGACACCATTGGAAGCTTATCACTTGCACAGGGTAAATTGAACAAACTTCAAATGCAATAGTTAGGCGACAAGGTTAAGTGGAGTGATAAAGTCAATAGTCTTCTTGACAACAGGATGAGGTCTGGAGAAAAAGTTTCATGGATACTAATTCCATATTAACCTTCATCAACATCCTATGTTTGCATCTTAGAAACATAGAAACATAGAAACATAGAAAAAGCGGCAGAAAAGGGCTAAAGCCCACCAAGTCTGCCCATTCCAAGTATCCACCCCCTGAATTTACTCCCTTAAAGATCCCACGTGAGTATCCCATTTTTTCTTAAAATCCGTTACGCTGCTGGCCTTTATCACCTGGAGTGGGAGTCTGTTCCAATGATCCACAACTATTTCGGTGAAGAAGTACTTCCTGGGATCGCCATGAAACTTCCCTCCCCTGATTTTCAGCGGATGCCCTCTGGTGGTTGAGGGTCCCATGAGCCAGAAGATATCATCTTCTGACTCGATGCGTCCCGTGATGTACTTATACATTTCAATCATATCTCCCCGTTCTCTTCTTTCCTCAAGTGAGTACAGCCGCAACTTCTTTAGTCTTTCTTCATACGTGAGATCCTTGAGCCCCATGACCATCCTGGTGGCCGTTCGCTGAACCGACTCGATCCTCAGCACGTCCTTTCGGTAGTGTGGGCTCCAAAACTGAACACAGTACTCCAAGTGAGGCCTCACCATGGCTCTGTACAACGGCATCATAACCTCAGGTCTCCTGCTGACGAAACCTCTACGGATACACCCCATCATTTGTCTTGCCCTGGAGGAAGCCTTCTCCACTTGATTGGCAACCTTCATATCCTCGCTAATGATTACTCCTAGATCGCGTTCCGCCGTAGTTCTAACCAAGGTCTCACCATTTAGTACATAAGTTCTCCGTGGGTTTCTCCTGCCCAAGTGCATTATCTTGCATTTTTTAGCATTGAAGCCTAGCTGCCAAGTTTTTGACCATTGTTCCAGCAGCAGTAGGTTGTGTGTCATATTATCAGGTGATAAGCCACTGCCTACTATGTTACAAAGTTTGGCATCGTCTGCGAACAGTGATACCCTTCTTCTAAGTCCTTTCGTCATATCTCTTATGAATAAATTGAATAGAATCGGACCCAGGACCGATCCCTGCGGCACTCCACTGATCACGTCCGATGCTTTGGATGGGGTACCGTTTACCACCACCTTCTGAAGTCTACTGCTCAGCCAATCCCCAATCCATGTAGTTAGAATGTCTCCTAATCCCATCGATTTCAGCTTGTTCAGTAATCTTCGATGAGGGACGCTATCAAATGCTTTACTGAAGTCCAAGTATACCAAGTCCAGTGACTCTCCGGCGTCCAGTTGTCTGGTAACCCAGTCAAAAAAGCTAATCAGATTAGATTGGCAGGATCTACCCCGGGTGAACCCGTGTTGGTGTGGATCACGCAGTTTTTCTTTGTCTAGGATTGTGTCAATATTCTGTTTGATCAGTGTTTCCATGAGTTTACACACTATAGACGTGAGACTCACTGGTCTGTAGTTTGCTGTCTCTGTCCTGCAGCCCTTTTTGTGGAGTGGGATTACGTTGGCTGTTTTCCAGTCTAAGGGGACCATTCCTGTGCTTAGGGAAAGATTGAAAAGAACAGATAATGGTTCTGCCAGGACTTCCCTTAACTCCCTGAGCATTCTGGGGTGTAGGTTATCCGGCCCCATGGCTTTGTTTACTTTGAGTCTTGAAAGTTCGCCGTAGACACTACTGGGCGTAAATTCGAAATCTTGAAACGGGTCTATTCGGTTATCTCCCGTCTGCAGCTGTGGACCAGCTCCCGGCGCTTCGCGGGTGAACACTGAACAGAAGTATTGGTTTAATAATTCTGCCTTCACAGAGTCTGATTCTGCAAAGTTACCGTCCGATTGCTTCAGGCGTACTATCCCATCTTTGTTTCTTTTCCTGTCACTAATATAGCTGAAGAAAGATTTATCCCCTTTCTTAATTTTCCGTGCTAGCTCTTCCTCCATTTGGAGTTTGGCCTCTCTGACTGCTGTTTTGACAGCTTTCGCCCCCTCTCTGCCTAAATGTTTGCAGGCGATAAAAGCGTCTCTTTTCTGTTTAACTAGGTCTGAAATTTCTTTACTGAACCATTGGGGTCTTTTGTTTCTCCTGTGTTTACTTACTGTCTTTATGTATCAGTCTGTTGCTACGTGTAGTATGGACTTCAGAGACGACCACATATCCTCTACATTGTCAGTTTTTGCTTGTTTATGTAGCTCTTGATGGACGAAATCTCCCATGCGGTTGAAGTCTGTGCCTCTAAAGTTGAGAACCCTTGTTGCTGTGTTTGTTTTTGGGAAACCTTTCTTGAGGTTGAGCCAAACCATATTATGGTCGCTGGAGGCCAGTGTGTCTCCTACTGAGACTTCCGTGACGCTATGTCCCTGGTGGGCTCCAATACCAATTGCTTGAGACGTGCACCCTTTATGGAGTTTAATATTCTTCTGGTGCTACTCGTAGTCGCGGAGAGTGTGTTCCAATCTGCATCTGGCATGTTGAAGTCTCCTAGTATTACTGAGTCCCCGCGCAGTGTGATGTTCTCTATGTCCTCGATTAATTCCATGTCTTTGTCCTCCTGTTGCCTGGGAGGTCTATATATGACACCAAGGTATAGGCATTTTTCATTCCCTCTGGCCAGGTTCACCCAGAGGGATTCCCCAGTGTATCTAACATCTGTGATTCTGGTGGTTTTGATGCTTTCCTTAGTGTATAGCGCTACTCCTCCTCCCAATTTACCCACTCGGTCGCAACGAAGTAAGTTGTACCCTGGTATAACCATATCCCACCCATGCGATTCCGTGAACCAGGTTTCGGATATCGCTATCATGTCAAGATCGGCGTTTGTTATCTCAGTCTCTAATTCTAGAATTTTATTGCCCAAACTGTGTGCATTAACATACATGGCCCTCCATATCTGTGAAGAGTTTACTTTATGAGTTAATGTGGCTCCTAAATTATCAGTGATATTTCTCCCTGAATTATTGTGGATATCATTGGTACTTACCTTAGACTTGGTAGTGCGACTTGCCTCCTCAGGGTGGTTTCTTACTGCTCTGGAATATAAGTATGTACCCTCCCACAACTTACCTAGTTTAAAGCCCTATGGAGTAGGCGGGCCAATTGATGTCCAAATACGTTTCTACCTCTTCTGGTTAGGTGGAGTCCGTCTGGTCCTTGTAGTCCCTGGAGCGTCTCGCCGTGGTTTAGGAATCCAAAGTTCATTTCTATGCACCATTCTCGGAGCCATTCGTTAGTCCGTTGAATACGCTCTTCTCTAGCTCTGCCTTTGTTTCTTACTGGAAGGATTGACGAAAAGACCACCTGTGCTCCTATCTGCTTCAACTTCTTTCCCAGTGCTCCAAAATCTCTGGGGATGTTCTCTGTGGCATTCCTAGCAGTGTCGTTTGTGCCTACATGGATGAGAAACATGGGAAAATGATCATTAGGTTTTAGAATTTTGTCTAGGTTAGTGGTAATATGCTGGATCTTGGCTCCAGGGAGACAGCAGACCTCTCTTGACTGCAAATTAGGCCTGCAAATTGGTCCCTCGGTGCCCCTTAGCATGGAGTCGCCAATGACTACCACTCTTCGTTCCTTCCGAGGGGGCCGGTCTGCGTGCTCTGGATTTGACGTTGTGAGCTGGGTATCCTCATGAGCCTCTTCCGCTATTTCCTCGGTGGTTCCATCCTGTAAGACCTGAAATCTATTTTTTAGAGTTAGCTGTGGTATTGCTGAACGGTTATCCTGTTGAAGATAAAAAGAAGAAGAAGAAGAGAGTGAGAATGAGGTGGGTTTATTTCGCTTGCCCGTAGAGGAGGTTACTAGTTGCTAGGGGCCAGCATCTCCAATCATCTCCTGTACTCCAATCGTTGTGTTTAGTGCTTTAGGTTTGGGCGTGTCGAGGATGGACCTGTCGTGGGTTCTCTCTATGATGTGTGACAGTTCCAGGATTGCTTCGTCGATGAAGGCCTCGTCATCCCTTATGCTCCTCAGGCGCTTTACCTCCTCCCTGAGGCTCAGTAGTTCCTGCAAGATGTCCTCGCCTAAATTTCCCAGCTCCTCTGTCTGCGTAGAGACTGTAGTGCACTCGGAGAGGGGGGGGGAAGGTCTCAGTCTGCACCGAGGCCTCTGCCCTCTGATCCATGTCACCCTCTGCCTTCTGTGTACAGACCTCAACCATCCCCTGAGTCCCTCTGGATGCTGGAGTGTCGATCTTGATAGCAGCTTTGGTACTCCGTGTCCTCCCTGCCTTTTCCAAGTTAGAGGGATTTATTCCTGTAAAGAGAAAGGTTGAGATGTCAGAGAGTATGTAAGGAGAAAGGTGAAGATAGAGATATTAAAGATTTCAGAAATTTTTTTTTTTTTTTAATTTTTTTATTTTAACAGGGTCTGAGAGGTTTAAGGTTTAAGGCTGAGAGTGTAAGAAAGTGTATGGGTGTGAGAACAAAAAAGAGAAAGAGTGTGATTGATCGAGTGGTGGAATAAAGAGTTTAGATTAGGCCCTTCTCGAGGCCCTTCGCAAAGGCGCTCTCGCTAAGGCGAGCGCCTTTGCCGCTCGCCTTCGCTGCGCGCCGAACGGCTGCGCGCCGTTGGCCTGCCTCCTTTTATGGAGGGGCCCGGCGCCTACTGCTGATGCGGTGGGGGTGGGCGGGGCTACTCGCCGCTACCCCGAATCTGTGTTCTTCTTTTGCCGCTCGCCCTCGCGCTTCTGAATCCTCCCCTGCCTCTGCGCTGCCCGAGACTCTCTCTCTCTCCAGCCTCGTGCGCTGCCTGAGACTCTCTCCCTTCTCCTAAAGCAGTGGCCTGACCGTCGGCTCTCCTCCTTTTATGGAGGGGCCCGGCACCAACTGCTGATGCGGTGGGGGTGGGCGGGGCTACTCACCGCTACCCCGAAGCTGCGTTCTTCTTTTGCCGCTCGCGCTTCTGAATCCTCCCCTGCCTCTGCGCTGCCCGAGACTCTCTCTCTCTTGGTGAAAGATTTCCTGAAAATGAAGTTGAAGAATGGTCTGCTTTTGACTGTATAGCAATATCACAATGCGACTTTGACTTCGGAAATGGACATATCAGATCTCTTTGTTTAAAGTATAAACAATTTCTTCCAGGGGAAAGTGTTATTATTCAGCAATAAAATGACTTTAAATTCCTTGTTGCAGAAAAAATCAAAAGCAATCTGATAAACAGCTTTACAGATATGACGAAATATGGTACTTAGGTTTTCAGAATATCCACAATGACTATGCATGGGACAGATTTGCATACAATGGAAACTTTGCATGCAAATCCATTTCATGCATATTCTCTGTAGATTTCTTGATAACTCAACTTGTTTGGGGTAATTGTGGAGAACAGTTGAAATTACATAGGTAAAAGAATACCTCTAGGAACTTTCACTAGGTCAGGATAGAAATAGTATGAATTTCCCTTTAGTTGAGTTTCCACAGAGCCTTTGAGTGAGCAGAGGGAGACAGGAGTGACCGATGGACAGAGGACTCCCCAGGCCACTGTTTCAGGATATTTCTTCTTTCTTCATATGGAAGCAACTCCTTGGGTAATACATAGGGGTATGTGTGGGAGTATCGCCCCCTTCCCCTCCCAATGATGAATCATCCTTTAATAGAATGTTCATCATGGGATGTTTCATGGGACATGATAAAACTGCTGTGCTGAACTGGCCACAATGAATCATCCTAGACCCTTTCAAAATGCTCCAAGATCAAACCGTCCTGACCCCCAATGATCAAACCCACACTCATGACATCTCTCCATGATCAGACCCCCTTCAAAACCTCTACCTTACACCCTGTGATCAGAACCTCCCCCTCCCCATCCCCCTCAAGGACCAACTTACATCTCTGATGATCAAATGAGGTTTCCCAGGCAGGAGCAATCACCACTAACTCCAGCTCCTAGAGGTTCCATCAGCTACAATGGCTCTCATAAGGTCTAACTATAGTTTTTCAGTACTTCCATATGGAAAACTGATCTCTAGCAGCTGTACTGCAAGACTATTATTAGAGCTCACAGCAGCCATTTAAGCTGTAGGAGTTAGTAAGGGCAGAAGTGAATGTAGCTCCTGCCCAGGATGCCCAACTGGCCGGCAGGGATGCAAGGTAGGCTTGAGAGGGTCTGATCTCAGGGAGGATTCTGATTATGGGGTGGGGTCTGATCAGGGGAGTTGTTTGGGAGGGGGCTGATCATAGGAGGGGTTTGGGAGCAGGGGTCTGAAAACAGGATGAATCACAGATGGGCTGATCATGGGGTGGAGGGATCACAAAGAGGGATTGGAATTGGCAGAATGGAGGAAGAAACTGACAGAAGGTACTTATACAGTTCTCAGCCCATGTTTGACTGGGACTTGCATATGAACCGGCACAATATCGTATACATCCCTGCATTGAATATCTGGGTCTAATTTAGCTGAAAACAGTCAGAATTTGCCCTAATATGTCTGTGTTTCCATCTTACATTAGATCAGTTTTATGCTTGTGCACCCAGATCAAAAGAAAAAAGTATATGGAATGCTCCTCCATCTTTATCTTGTGTTCTGTCATTCAGCTCTCTGCTGTGTGAAGATCAGCAGTTCCAGCATACCATCCTTTTCCATGCTGCCCCAAACCTTACCATTTAAGTTCTGATCTATATTTATACCACTGGAACTTGTAAAGGTAATGCCACCCTTTAGTTAGTAAAGTGAAAATGCCAATAAAATAAATTTGCTAATGGCATTTCTTTCCCAGCTTCCTAATTCTATGGGAAATGCATAAACAGCTCATTACTCATCATTAACATGTCCTTTAGCATATTTACATATACAAACATGATAAATTTTATCACATTTGTGAGGATCCTATTTATCATTTCTTATTAAACATGATAAATGATTAGTTCATAGGGCAAAGTGTTTATCATAGGGTAAATCAGACTTTTATACCTGGATCCTGGAACACCAGCCCTCCCCGATCTGATAGATATGTTTTAGGTCAGTAGTTATTAAACCTATCCTGGGGGATCCCGAGCCAGTCAGATTTTCAAGATGTCCTTAATGAATATACCTGAGTGAGATTTGCCTCTCAGGAATATTCTCTCAGGCATATTCATTACATCAAATCCAAAGAAGATATCAACTATTGAGTTCAAATATTGACACATTTATTATTATAATAATTTATTCAAGCAATACACCAATAAATATTCATAAATACTTTAAACCACATACAATATCACTTTGGAAGCTCTTTCCAACTTATTAAAAGATCATTTTCAATGTCCGTTGTGAAGACTAAACTAAACTAAACTAAACTAAACCTTGGGTTTATATACCGCACCATCTCCACGAATGCGGAGCTCGGCACGGTTTACAGGAAGAAAGATGAGAGAGGAACTACAGTGGAGAGATTAAAGAGTTAGGTGTAAAGGGGGAAGGTGAGAGGCCTAAGAGGGGGGAAGTGTTACAGTTTTGAGAATAGCCAGGTTTTTAGGTGTTTGCGGAAGAGTTGGAGGGAGCTTGAGGTTCGGAGAGGGGAGGTGAGGTTATTCCAGATCTCAGTGATTCTAAAGGGGAGGGATGACCCAAGTTTGCCTACATGGGAAATACCTTTTATGGAAGGGAAGGATAGTTTAAAAATTTCGGAGGATCTGGAGGAAGTAGGGGTTGGGGAGTTCCAGGATAGAGGGATAACGGCAGGAAGGATGCCATGTAGGATCTTGTAGGCCAGACACGCACATTTGAAGTGGATCCTGGGGATTACTGGGAGCCAATGGAGCTTAGACAGGAGTGGTGAGACGTGATCAAATTTGCTTTTCACAAAAACAAGCTTAGCTGCGGCGTTCTGAATCCGCTGAAGTCTGTGGAGGCTTTTCTTGGTTAGGCTGAGGTAGATAGAATTGCAATAATCCAATCTGGAGAGGATGATGGATTGTACTAGGACTGCAAAGTGTTTTTGGTGAAAATAGGGTCTGACTTTCCTTAGCATGTGAAGGCTGAAGAAGCATTTCTTCACCAGGGATTGGAGATGTTCGTTGAAGGATAGAGAAGAGTCTAAGGTGACACCCAGAACTTTGCTTGAGAACTCGAGCTGTAATGGGGGGCCGGTGGACAATGGGATGGAGGAAGGTAGATGGTCTAATTTTTGGCCGAGCCAAAGGAGTTTTGTTTTGGACTCGTTTAGTTTCATATGCATTGTGAATGCCCAGGTTTGGAGGTTCTTTATGCATGAGGATATGTTCGTGGAGAGGTTAGTGAGGTTCGAGTCGGTCTCAAGGAGGACGAGGATGTCATCAGCGTAAGTGTAAAGAGTTTCAAGGGGGGATAGTTGGAGTAGTTTCAGGGAGGACATGTAAATGTTAAAGAGGATTGGGGAGAGGGGTGAGCCTTGTGGGACACCACAAGTCGGGGTCCAGGGGGAGGATGAGGTGCCGCTCATGTTAACCATGTAAGAACGGGAGCGCAAGAATTTGGAGAACCAATCAAGAACTATGGAGCTAATGCCTATCTCAGAGAGTTGGAAAATTAGAATGTCGTGGTGGACAACGTCAAAAGCTGCGGAGAGGTCGAATTGTAGAAGGACAGCAAACTTGTTACGAGAATGCAGTTGCTGAACTTTAGAGATTAGAGAGGCCAATAGGGATTCAGTGCAGAAGTTGGGTCTGAAGCCATATTGGTAAGGTAAGAGGATGGAGAATCTTTCTAAGTAGGAAGAGAGCTGGGTAGATATGATAGACTCGAGCAGTTTGGTGAGGAGAGGAATATTTGCTATTGGACGGTAGTTGGATGGTATGGAGGGGTCTAGGTCAGCTTTCTTCAGTAAAGGGGTCAATGCAATGTGTCCCATTTCAGTGGAGAATAGGCCTGATAATAGGGCAGAATTTATGAGTTTGGTAAGAGATGTGATGGCCTGTGCAGGGATTTTCTCAAATAGGTAGGAGGGAAATGGGTCCAGGATGCAGTTGCATGATTTTAACTTGAGGCAGAGTTTAAGGGTCTGAGAATCAGATATGAGCTTGAAGACAGTCCAGGATCTGTCGGCAGGGATGGGGTTGAGAGCAGCTAGGGTGGGGTTGGGTTCGGGGGGCACCAGAGAATTGTAGGAGATTGCGGGCGGGAAGGAGCGCCTTAAGGTAGAGATCTTATCATTGAAGAATTTTGCTAGGACCTCGGCTGAAGGAGATGAGGGAAGAAGTGTGGAGTCATTTTTAGTGGTTAGGGAGCGCCAAATGTTGAACAATGTGCCATTCTGGTTTTTGGATTTGGAGATCTTGTCTCCATAGAAGTTCTTCCTTGCTTTTTTTAATATTGAGTTGTAGAGTTTGATATTGATTCTCCAGGCCTGTCTGTCAGATGAGGATTTGGATTTTTTCCATTTTCGCTCTAAGGCTCGACATTTTTGTTTCAGGTCTCTATGGAGTGGAAGGTACCAAGGGGCTTTATGGGGATAGGTGATGGATTTAGTGGTTTGGGGGGCGAGGGAGTGGTAGGTGAACTTGGAAAGGGCGATCCAGTTGTGCCAATTGACCTTCATCATTTGCCAGTAAGAACGCCCTCAGCATCCAAAAACATTTTTCCAGTATTTAGGCAAAAGTTCACCGTGATACTTCATACCACGTCACCAAAATCCATTTGATTGAGTCATATCCCCAAAAACTGTTTTAAACGATCATCAACAGTCAAGCCCAACACAGGTCTGTGTTTTACTATGAAGCATCTTCAGGAGCTATGACTGGTAAAGGCTCCCATTCCTTTAATCATAAGCTAAAGCAGTCTCAAGGATGAGAAATCCAAATAGGGAACTCTATTCAAGCTTACAATATAGTAGAGAACCTGCATATTCATTAGGGATATCTTGAAAACCTGACTGGCTGGGGGTGCCCCAGGACAGATTTAAGAACCACTGTTTTAGGTTATGTCTATTTTGTGTTACTCTAGGCTTATTTGTCAATGAGAGAATTCAAACACCTGTTACCACCAGCATATTATAAATTCTCCAACTTTCATTCACAGCTGTATTGTGCATAAAATAATAAGGATCGATATTCAGTGCAATTTAATCAGCCAGAAATTACTCTTAGTCAGTTAAATCGCCCATTTGGGGCTAACCAGTCATTTTCAGTGCATTTAACTTACGGTTACCAAATGGCTAGAGAAAAAGGAGGACGGTTTGAGACTTTTGAGTTTTAGTTCCATTACTTTTAATAGAAGTAAAACCTGGATATCAATCCGTCCTTCTTTTTCTGGATCCATATGGTAACCATAATTTAACTAGTAACTGCCGCTGAAAATAACCAGTTAGTCCTGAACTCAAAACTGGCTATTTTGGTAGTGTTCCAAGGGCAGAGTCAGCATTTGATTAGTTAAATATTGTTCTGCCCCATTTTATGAGGGCAATTGCTCAGTTTCTTTTATAAGAACATGTTTAAGTGTTTATGCTAAGATGTATGAGTGAAGTGTGCTCTGTGGATTTAAATCCCCATAGGGTTTTGCTTATCCCAGAGAGCCAGGCTATAACCACAGAGCTTAAACTCGTACTTCTTCTGTCTGACAGAGAACGGTTGCCATATTGTGTCAGACCGCATGGCTGTTTGATAACGTAGCATTGTTCTCCCACTAGGTTCTCATCCTTTATTTCTAACAATCCAACACAGCTTAGTTTTATATCTAAGTCTGGAGAACAGTGTTATTTCCACAAGGTGTGGACACACTCCCAGCTCCCTTTTTTAATAGGAGGGGCTGGTAGAGTAATAAGATTCTGTGAAATTTGAACTGCCTTGAAGTCATCAATTGTAAGTGTTTATTCTTTACTTCATGATATTAAAGAAAGTTGTTCAAGAACTACAGTCTGGCTGATAACACTAAGCTTACAGAAGTAAGGATTAACTGAATAAGAACCTCAAACAATTGCCAATATAACTCAGAGTGAGTTCCATTGTGTTTGGCCATTCAGAGGAGTCCTGTTTGCAATACAATGCCTAAGGATATTTCAGTGAGGAAATCTACAAAGTCTGTACAGTAAAGCTGTAGCTGTGTAGTGAGCAATAGTCAGCACAAATATTGATATTCAAAGAATTTAACCAGTCAGAATAATCACATAATAAGTGCTGCACAAAAGTCATTCCTATCTTTGTATGGTAGTCCATAGCTGAATATCACACTTAACCAGCTTTGTATTAGCTGCATCCACAAATCTGGAAATTTAATGCTGTTGCCCAGGTATGGCCTGGTATTGAATTTCCAAGTTTAGTGCCAGCGGTAATCAGCAAAATACTGCCACCGGTTTAATATCAGGCCCATAGGGTTTGCAGTACTCTGATCAAGCAAACTTTGACTTTATTTATTTATCTGGATTTATATCCCATTCTCCCAGAATGGGCTGCAAGTTTACATACATCATAAAACAACAGGGTAAACATCATAAAACATAATGGGTATAGTAATGTAGAACATGACAGTACGTTTTAAATCATGGCATGATAGAATAATACTGTACATAGGAGAGCATGATAGTATTCCAAAAACATGCCAGTACTTAATAGGATACGACAGGACAAGACCTCATAAAGTGGTGGGGATGTTATGAGTTTGGTATGACATTGTGGTAACAGAGTTTGACAGTATATTATAGTGCCTGACAGTACAAAGCATGGTAAGGTAACATATAATGGAGCATGGCAGAGGATTATGATGCATAATAAGATATGGTATGGTACATGGCCTGGTAGGACAATACATAACTCTGAATGATATACTGGATATTGTATAGCATGGAATATCTGGCAAAGTGTGGAAGTGTCAGCAATAATAGTGCATGACTGTACATGGCATGGCATATACCATTCGATCCTCAACCCTTTCATTCCAGCTCACCACACCCTTTCAAATATCAAAACAGGCTAACTGGATTAGAAACCTTTGTCACCCAAGTCTTATCTGTGGCGCACAAGTGCTTCTTTGTATCACCAACTCTGTTTCACTAATTAGCTGTCCAGGATGGGATACCATTTTCTTTTTCAATAAATAATAAGATGTCCTACAAGTTTTCTGATGTCAGTTCAACAAACAAGGTTGCATGCCAGTACACATGAAAACAACCTTTGCTAAGTGGATGTCTGAATGCTGACAATTATCTGCTGGTATTTATTTTGATCCATTTGAACAGGCTGTTGTTTTAGATCACCAAAGAGCACAGGTTTTCTCTCTGCTGTGGCAAGGCAGCACAAATAGTTGCAGTCCATTTAAATTCTGGTATTGTGTCACCCTAGCAGTGGTGTTTTGACATAACGTGCAGGTCCCATGTGCTCATTCTAATTGCTTGGCTGAAAAAGAAAGATGGCCCCTCTTGCAATCACCATCCACTGCCCACTTGCTTTCTTCTAGCTGGGTATCTGGAATTAGTATTATAATGAGATAGACTATATAAATCTGACATGTGTTGTCTCCTGCCTTTCTGTGTGAAAAGGACAAAGTCTGCATACCTTCTTGATGGATATTATATACTTTCACAATAACAGAGTTGGTTTGGTTTTTTTTTTTTCTTTTCCAGGTACAGTATCATTCAGATTAAAGAGATAACACTAAATAAGAAACCTCAATCTCTACATTTCCAAGGTCCCCCTTAATCTCTTTTGTAAAGTATGGGTCCAATGAGAGTAATGCTCCAAACTGACCTCTTTGAAAATTTATAATGTATGAAAATCTCAATACCTATTTGAAAAGAGCAGAGTTTAGTACATGACCCTCAAAGTCTTGTACAACAGAACAGCCCCATGGACCGCAAACAAGAGAAACCTATACTCATATGTACTATACTTTACAGCACAGGTATCAAACTCATGGCCCGCAGGCCGAATCTGGCCCATGGTGCGATGCGGCGTTTTCATTGCCGCCCTCGGTGTTATCTTCTGGCCGGCTCCCTCCTCCTCACTGCCACAGTGTGCACAAAGCTGCGAGCGGTGGCTACGGCTGCGGCTCCTACGTGCGTCCTGCGCCTGAACCAGAAGCCTTCTCTCTAATGTCACAACGTCAGAGGGAATGCTTCCAGATGAGGCACGGGATGTGCGAGGAGCCGCCGTCCGCGGCTTTGTGCACACTGCAGCAGTGAGGAGGAGGGAGCCGGCCAGAAGACAACACCAGGGGCAGCAATGTAAACACCGCAGGCCGCGTAAAACGGCCAGGTGGAAGCCGGCCAGAAGATTAGACACCCGCCAGAGCGAGGCACCTAGTTGAGGCACAGTATGGAGGGAGGGAAACAACAAAGGTAGGGATAATGATTTTATTTTCAATTTAGTAATTGAATTGTGTTAATTTTGAGAATTTATGCATTGCTCAGGAAGAAATGTTTATTTGTTTATTTTTCTCTGGGGTTGTACTGCATGCAAAGTCTTGAATCTTAGGGTTTCCTTTCAATATATTAGTACTTTTAGTTTGTGGTTCCGTATTTACATAGGAGTTATCTGTGTTTTGGTAGGAATGAATGTTGAGAAGCATACAGTGTTCTTTGGGTAGTTTAATTTTGTGGTTAACATTATGTGTTGTTAATGAAATTATATTGTGTGTGTATATATGAAAAATGAATTTAAAAAATGGTGTTACAATTAGTACTATTATGGGGGTGGGGTCTTGCCCGTGACTTAGCCTGTGTTTTGGATTTCGGCCCCTTAATGTGACTGAGTTTGACACCCCTTCTCTACAGAGGGCCTGCAAATGAATGAGGTAGGTGGCCTCTCCTATAGCAACACAACTTATATAGACTTGTATAAAGAGTTTCCAAGTTTATTAAGAATTTACTATCCTGCCCATTGTACAAAGATGGCCGGGCAGCTTACATTCTATGCATACATTGGAAAATAGGGAACGGAATATAACAATGCATAGCAGGGAGGGAGGGGGTGAACTATGAGGGGTGCTGAAAAATTCTTGGCCCAACCAACTAACTTCCTAAATTCTGAGCATCATTTTGGCACTCTAGATGAAAAGAGCGTTATCTTATTTCATTACAAGCCAATCTGCAGAAACAAAATTCTTTGTTTTGGCATTGTTTCAGATCATTGATTGAACCATATCCATGTCATTCTCTTCTTGGTTGGGCCAATAAATTTTCAGCACCCCCTTGTACAACGTTTAGATAGTAAAGCAGCACACACAAGCTGGGGGGGATGCTATCCTATCAGGTGTACCTCATATAAGGCATATTTTAGGCATATGCATAATTGAAAAGGAAGGTTTTAAGTCATGACTTGAAGTTGGCCATGGAGTTTTATAAACAGAGAGATTGTGATAACCGATTCCAGTGGCTAGGTCCCTGAACTGGGAATGTGGCCTGGCTGGTGTGCTCATAGAATATCTTACAGAAGGAGGGTACTGTCAGAAGAATTTGGGAGGAGGACTATAAGATTCTCTGGGCAGAATAGGGGGTCAGCAACCGGGAAAGGTAAGGTGGATTTCTGCACAAGTGTGTCTTGAATACTAACTACTAAGAGAAACAAGACATAGGAGATGGATACATTGGGGGTAATTATATAAAGGCATTTTATGTCAGTAAATGTGTTTAAAAAAGTGCTTATAATATTAAGCATAGTATAAAAGTATATGCAATGGCCAGAATGTACATATTTTTGTTACCCAAGTGTAGGCATTCTTGGTGGTAGGTTTTAGGCACAGCATGGATAGAGTTGCTGCTTAAGTATTTGATTTATACTGTAGAATATATGTACTTTATGTGTGAGCATTTACACTTGTCCCCAATCAGGTGTGACTGTCTGCAGCTACATTTCAGGTTTTATTTATTCAGGATTTGCACTGGCACTTTATAGACATACAGATGCTTATGTGCTTTTGTGAAATCTGCTAAAAAAGGCACCTTGCTGTTCTCTGATTCCCGCACACCCTCCCTGTATACTCCTAGTTTGGGGATTCTTGTTTCCTCCATCTGTCTCATGGAGTTCAGAAAAACTCTGTGGATAAAGTGGGAGGTTTTGGAAATAGCTGCATGGATTTGATGCCTTGATAGTAACTCATGTGGAGGTTCCACGCTGCTCTTTTGATAGTCCCTGTCGAGGGCTGAGTAGAAACTGTATTTGCTGTTAGGTGAATGGTTATTACTACAGCATTTGTGGAATGGTAAATTAAAGCCTATATAGGGAGGTACATTGTAGGCTGAATTGTGAAATTTCTGTGCTTTAGTACAGTGTTTCTCAACTCAGTTCTATGCTTATGCTGACGATATTCTTCTATATACGACACCGGAATCTGTTCCTCACTTATTAGAAACTATAAGAGAATATTCACAAGTTTCTGGATACAAATTGAATCAAAACAAACAGAAATAATGTCTTTGAACTGCGCGGCTAAGTTGCCAGAACTTAAACAATTCGGCTTTACATGGACGAATCACAGACTAAAATACTTAGGAGTATTGTTCGCCCCCACTACTGAAGAATCTGTTGACTACATTGCAGAATATATTTTAACCACCATTAAAGACCTAACAAATAAATGATCACCACTCAATATTTCATGGTGGGGAAGATTGGAAACAATCAAAAATGACGATTGTTCCTAAAATTGATTACATTCTGAACATGTTCCCAGTCTTGTTCAAACCTGAATTATATAACCAAATTGAAAAAAAATACTAGCTGGGCTCTTATGGCGCAATAAACAACCGCGCATCGCTCTAAAGAAACTTAAAGCAGCCAAAGAAAAGGGAGGGGTGAACTTTCCAAACTTTCTTGGCTATCACTTACCCCCCTCTTTTACGAAACTGCGATAGCATTTTCTAGAGCAGAGAGCCATGCTGAATGGCCCATGCTGCTCCCGACGCTCATAGGAACTCAATGAGCGTTGGAAGCAGCACAGGCCATTCAGCGCGGCTCTCTGATCTAGAAAATGCTATCGCAGTTTCGTAAAAGAGGCTGTTAGCCTTCCTGATGAGACAGACAAACCACTGGCTTACCTCTCCATCTCCTGCAGAATCACCCGTGTGGTTACTGTTAGAGCAACATATATGTGGATCAAATAACTTAAAATACAATATGCTAATTCATTCTAATAAAACCTATAGCTCAAACCCGATCATTATGAACACTAAAAAAGCTATATTAGCTCTCAATAAGATAGTACAAATGAAACAGAACACAACGAATCTTACCCCTATATGGCAAAATGAAATCGCTAAAATACAAGGAGCTACTATTAACTGGATCACTTGGCAAAATCGAGGCATTTGGAATTTACAGCATTTAATTAGCAACAATGCAGGGATGACATTCAGGGAAATCATGGATACTTATGACGTTCCTAACCAATTGTTTTATCAGTGGATTCAGTTAAGACATTGTCTCCAAAAGATTTATATAGATCTTTCCTCTCTTGTTACACAACCAGATATCCTAATGTATTGTAATAAGTTCTAAATAGGAAAAGGGTCTGCCTCAAAATGGTACAAGTTAATACAACTCAGTTCTTTTCCCAACCCAGAGAAGACTGAATCGGCCTGGAATGAAGATTTCAGCTTTACACTACAAACTGAATGTTGGAACCAAATATGGATACTGGCGTTTAAAACCTTAAAATCTGCCTCGCTCTTGCAATCTATATACTTCATACTACAATGTGCTCATTGGACGCCATATAAATTGGTCAAAATTAGTGCAGAACATTCGAATAAATGCTGGTCCTGTCACAAAGAATTAGCTACTATTTCACAAATGCAACCTTTTACAAATATATTTGAGCTCAGTGCAGAAAACGATATGTACTATCCTGGCTATCAAAGTAAAACTGAGCCTGAAAACTATAATTACTGGCGATTGTGATTCAGACTCATCCGTAAAGCTTGATGACAAACAATCTACGGTAAATTACTCCGGATTCTCTTATACCTAGCAATTAAGAATGCATTATACTCTTGTAAAGACCTCTCTAGGGCTGATTCAAATATGTGGTGGAATTCAATATGTACAACTTTTAAATGCGAAAAAGTATACACAGAAAAAATGAAGACCACTTGAAAATTTAACAGTTTATGGGCACCATTACAAAGATACTGTCGTTGTTAAATGGTGCTTTGTTTTCCCTTGACACTGACTCTGACATACCACTTACACGTGTACTTTTTTGCCCTATTCTTCACAGCAACAGCTATAACACTACCAGAAGACTGATTTATAACTTTGTTTTACTTGCTAAGTAAATAATCTAATGATACAGCACATTCAGTAACTGATCATATACGAGACAACTGCATAACTACCCTGAATTCTAACTTTTACTTTTGTATTGCTGATCCTTTTATACTAGCTATGCTTATTCTGTTTGTAACTGATGCAATAATAATAATAATAACTTTATGTTTTTATACCGCCATATCCAAAAGTTCTAGGCGGTTTACACTAAAAAGAGTTGGACAATCAACGAAATACAATAATACAGTAAAAAAATGCAAATATTTGTAAAATAGAATTTCAATGTAGAGCTGCAATTGTATGTATATTATGGCAGGGAACCTGTGCAGGGCAATAGAAATCCTGTGCCAAGCACCCGAACCTAGGTTTGGACCCGAAACCCTGTAGTACAGAAAACTACACCTCCCAAGAGCCTCTAGTTCTCTCCCTGTGCCATGAGGAAAGAGCAGGGAGGAACCGGGGTTTGAGAGGGATGGTGCCTTTAAGAATTCTCCTGTGTTAGCCAAGGGGATGGGGCATGTTAAGGCAAGCCTTTTGACTCCCAATAAGAGCTGGGAGGAGAACATTGAGAAGGGGGCCGAGGAGGAACAGCTGAAAGAAAAGACAAGCCGACGAGGCAAGGAGGAAAATAGTCCTCATGCTTTCCAATCCCAGCTGGGAGACTGGGAAATGGAAGAGGCTAGCTCAGAGGCAGGGAGCCCTGAGGAAGAAACTGCCATAGAGGATTCCATGCAGTGAGATAGCAGCTCACCTTTAGAGCTGGTAGCTGAGGGTCCCATGGAAATGTAGCTTGCACTAAAGGTGGGAGAGTTCTGCCATTCAAGGTTATATTTTTGCCTTTTGTTTCTTTCTATGTTTCCTCTGTGGGGAAAGTGTGTGACCTAAAAGGGGTTACAAAACCCAAACTGGAGTTTTTAAACTAAGAGCCCTGTGGAAAAGGGAAACCCTGTAGAGGGCTCCAGGGAAAGAAAAAAGCCTTTTTCTTTTGCTGTTTTGTTTCTAAGGTTGAGAACTGTTTACCTCAATATTGCCTAGTTTGCTGAATTGTTTATAAAGGACTTGAGACCTCCAGGATTGGAGGGAAAGTTTCTTTATTCAGCCTAACATTTTCTTCTGGGAGAAACAGCCTGGCCAGTTGGACTAGGGTGGGGCTGCTTTTCCAGCACAGCTCTAAGGACAAATGAAGTTTTGAAGTTGAAAGTTATTTTTGTTCTTGTTCTAATTTGGTGAAGTTATGAGAAGTGCCACAGCTTTTATTTTTTTAATTCTGTATTCATTTTTAAACTTACAATAAGTGTGATAAAATATCCAAACAAATTAACAATATCTATATCACTTAATAATCATCAATGGTAACAGTGATAAATACTTAACTCCCACCCTTCCCCCCTTACCTATCAAATAATCAATACTTGTACAATGCATAACCATAAAATCCCCCCCCCTTCCCTCACAATTGAACTTATAAATTTAGGGGAAAAGAAAATTTAATCTAATCAGTACAATACTTTGTTAATGGCTCCCAAACATCTTGAAATTTCTTGAAACTACCCCGCTGTATTGCCAGAAATCTCTCCATTTTATATATATGACATAAGGAATTCCATCAAAAATTATAATTTAATCTATTCCAGTTTTTCCAATTATATGTAATTTGTTGAATGGCAACACCAGTCATTACACTGCACAACAAAGTTTTTGCTTCCTGAACACTGCTGGGTGTTTCTTATAGAATTTTGGGTGCTGATCATGAATATTACATCAAAAATTACCCATCACGTACCATTTCAGAGAAATCTTCAATTTTGTCGTGATTTTTTCTTATATTTGGATGCAAACAATTTTTTCTCCCATAAGTGTCTTATCAACAACGGTTTGTGCCGCCTGGGTATGTCCATGCATAAAATCTAGCCAGGTTGGAAGCTGTTTTATGGAAGATGACATCCTGGGCATGTCTGGGCAGGTCTGAACGAGCTTGCGCTGTCTCACCATGCTATAATGGTGGCTTCCATACACCGATCCTGCTCATTTGGTTAATATAGATAGTCCGTGTGTGTATATAGTATCAGTATAGTAAAGTATAGTAGTATAGTAGCTGTAGCAATATAACAGTAAGTAAGCTTGATGCTATAGACGTTTTGGTGTCGGGCAATATGTCTCGTCGGTGTCGTAACAGCCGCGACACATTCTGCTATATCTGTGGGGAATATACACTTACGCCTCAGAGACGTTCGATGACTGCCCTTGTAAAGAAAGCCTATCATCTGTATTTTGGCTGCAAAATAGGTGATCAAGACAAGCAATGGGCGCCTCACATTTGCTGTGCGACATGTGCTGTTAGTCTGAGAGCCTGGCTCAGAGGTACTCGAAAGACGATGCCATTTGCTGTTCCGATGATATGGCGAGAACAGAAAGACCATGTGACGGACTGTTATTTCTGTTTGACTAATGTGTCTGGTTTCTCTGCCAAAAACAAGAAGTCAATTGAATATCCTAATCTGCCTTCAGCAATGAGACCCATGCCACATGATGACAGTCTTCCAGTTCCGAAACCACCAGAGGATTGGACCTTAGACGAACCAGATGAAGAAACTGCAGTGCAGGGTTCTAACAGTGACATTGACCCGGATTTTGAACCATCCTCATCAGGCGATCCACATCTGATAACACAGTCCGAATTGAACGATTTGGTGATGAAGAAACTGCAGTGCAGGGTTCTAACAGTGACATTGACCCGGATTTTGAACCATCCTCATCAGGCGATCCACATCTGATAACACAGTCCGAATTGAACGATTTGGTCAGAGATTTGGGTCTGTCAAAAGCAAAAGCTGAGCTGCTAGGTTCGAGACTGCAGGAATGGTGTTTGCTATCACCAGGTACGAAAATTTCTGTGTTTCGAGACCGGCATCATGATATAACCAAATTTTTTGCACAAGTCGACAGTCTCTGTTTCTGTTGTGACATTGAAGGATTGTTCTCGGTCTTTGGTTGTGATCACAACCCGGAAGAGTGGCGTCTTTTCATTGATTCGTCAATGTTAAGCCTGAAAGCTGTTCTGTTGCACAATGGCAACGTTTATCCTTCAGTACCTGTTGGCTATGCAGCACATATGAAAGAAACATATGAGAATATGGAAATGTTACTAAAGTATGTCCAGTATACCAGGTATAACTGGAATATCTGTGGAGACCTCAAAGTCGTTGCTCTGTTACTAGGACTGCAGCTTGGCTATACAAAGTACTGCTGTTTCATCTGCGAATGGGACAGCCGAGACAGAGAGTCGCACTATTCTAGAAAGAACTGGCCACTCCGTAAAAAGTTAGTTCCAGGACAGAAAAATGTAGCACATGAATCGCTTGTTGACCCGACAAAGATATTTTTGCCTCCTCTTCACATTAAACTGGGACTCATGAAGAATTTTGTGAAAGCAATGAACAAGGAAGGGGAAGGTTTTCGTTATTTAAGACAGATGTTCCCAAGAATAACTGATGCCAAGATCAAAGAGGGTATTTTTGTTGGCCCCCAGATCAGACATGTTATGAGTGACAAGCGATTTGAAGATCTGTTAGTTGGGCCGGAAAAAATTGGCTGGAAAGCCTTGAAAGACGTTGTTGACAATTTTCTGGGCAATTACAGAGCCCCAAACTACATTCAGCTGGTAGACAAACTTCTCAAAGCATACAAGAGAATGAAGTGCAATATGTCACTCAAGATTCATTTCCTCCATTCACACTTGGACTTCTTCCCCGCAAATCTCGGTGCTGTGAGTGACGAGCACGGTGAAAGGTTTCATCAAGACATAGCTACGATGGAGAAACGATACCAGGGCAATTGGAATCCGTCAATGCTTGCCGACTATTGTTGGATGCTACAACGTGATGCACCAGACACTGAATATAAAAGAAACTCGGGAGCAAAACACTTTTAATTCTGTTTCATTTAGTCGCTTGTGCGAAACGTAAACTTGACTATATATTTTATTGTCAGTAAACATAAAAATGTCTATTTCTCATAGTTCTTACGTGATGCAGTAAAACCAAAACCATATTTGAGCATACCAAGTTGGTACCTGTCATAATCACCAAAAACTTTTCAGGAATCAAGACTTAACCAAAAAATTGTTGTGCAGTGTTATGAGTAATACTTTGTTATTGTTTGTAGAAATCTGGCTTTTTGCTTTCATTGCCATACCAAATAGCACAGTATCATATGATAATGCCACTGGGTTATCTAATAAACAATTAATTTGG
The DNA here is from genome assembly GCF_902459505.1 of Geotrypetes seraphini. Classification (NCBI taxonomy): domain Eukaryota; kingdom Metazoa; phylum Chordata; class Amphibia; order Gymnophiona; family Dermophiidae; genus Geotrypetes; species Geotrypetes seraphini. The sequence continues at coordinate 327,071,280 of NC_047084.1, read as the reverse complement.
TCCCAAATTAATTTCAAGAAATTCATAATAAATGGACAATAGAATAATAAATGATCTAAAGTCCCTGCTTCGAGATGACAATGCCAACATCTATTAGACTTAGAGCTATCCAATTGTTGTAACCGAACAGGGGTCTCACAAGAACTGACAGCAGCCATTCAGGAAGTGGCGCAGGTTCAGGCTGGATGCCGAAATGATCGCTCTTGCCCTGCACAGATGGCCATGACATTGGAGGAGGCAGCCGTACAGTGAGAGAACTATTTATCGGCAAGGGAGCTATTTAAAAAGGTATGGGGGAGGATGATTTACAGGCGGGATGTCTTTAGATAGGCCGCTCCATATAAGGAAGCCACACCCAGTACTCATGTTAGTAAAACCCATGTATAAGCTGCGGCCTATATATGAGGAAATACGGTAATGGAGGATGACAGACATGCAAATCTGCCCCATGCATATTCATTAGGGCTATCCTGAAAACCCGACTGGCTGGTGGTCGTCCAGGAGAGCGTTGGGACCCACTGCTTTAGAGATTTCAAAATTCCTTTGGATCAATATTCAGGCTTAGAGGCAAGTGATTTTTTTTATGCTGACTGTGTTGTTAAAAAAAAGTATACACTGTACATATTGTGTTGAACCTTGGGGTGAGGTGTTCCTTCTCTTTTTTTCTCCACTTCACATATACAGGTCTTTCTGGAATAACCATGTATATTCCATGGTCAATTTTATGAACATAAGAATAGCCTTACTGGGTCAGACCAATAGGCTCAGTTTACTCTAAGGAAACTAGTGAGGTGTATGATGGTGGCAGCTCTTGAGATGTCGGATCTTATGTTTCCTGGGCTGAGCCAAATGAGTGAGAAATAAACAAGATAAGTGACATGTTTAAAAATTAATCACACATATTTATTATAATATAAAGTGAGCACAAAGTGGTTTATGATAAAAGATTTGGTAAAATTTAAAAGTGAGCCTATGACGATATGGCATGTACAGCTTGCCAATATGAAAGTTTAACTGAGCGGTGGAATGGTGGTGCTGAGGCTCTGAAGAGCTCATTATAAATAAATAGTGCTAGAAAAAGGGATTTCTGTCACTTGGAGACATAAGTGTATGATCTTAAAGTATAATGTCAAGCATATGGATGGACAGACACATACTATTCTTATAGAGCGGCTGCTCTCCCTGGATTGAAACTCTTCTAAAAAGAGATACATGTTTCATAATCTCATTCATTTAATTCAGTACTCAATACTGAATACTACTGTAGTTCAAAAGAGCATTAAGAACCACACTATACAGTCAAATAAGAATCAGGTGAAAAAAAATATAAAAAAATTGATTCAGTTACTGTCTGTCTGCTCTCCTGAGGAGATAAAAGAGGTCAGGACATGCTCTACTACTTCTTGTATGTAGAAGTCAAGTTTAGAAGCAGTACTCTGACATCTTTGCCATGCAGATAACTCCAGCAAGCTAGCCTACTAATTCAGCTATTCACATTTTCCCTCTCTGATTGACAGCTACACAGCTTTTTACCATTCTCAGTTCTTATGCCAGTAGACTGTGCATGAAAGTAGGAAAAAAGAGCGCGAGGAGAAAGAAAGAATGAATATAACAATGAAACTAGAATACCAGATAAAAGAAAATCTATTCACAGGAGTGGATTCTCAGGTTATTTGCCAATGGTGTTTGCAAACTGTGCAAGTGCAGTGTCTACTTCTGGTCCACCAATAAGATAAATATATAAAAAGTCAACATTTTCAGTATATAGAAGCAAGCACATGTTCATCTTTAGAAGGCCAACTCTGTATTAATAATCAGTCTTAGAATTTGTGATTACGGTCTTGCACATAGAAACATGGTGGCAGAAAAGGGCTATAGCCCACCAAGTCTGCCCATTCCAAAGTATTCGCTCTCGAATTTACTCCCTTAAAGATCCCACGTGAGCATCCCATTTACTCTTAAAATCCTTCACGCTGCTGGCTTCAACAACCTGCAGTGGGAGTTTGTTCCACTGATCCACCACTCTTTCGGTGAAGAAGTACTTTCTGGAGTCTCCTTGAAACTTCCCTCCTCTGATCTTCAGCGGATGCCCTCTGGTGGTCGAGGGACCCATAAGACAGAAGATATCATCTTCCGACTCAATGCGACCCGTGATGTACTTAAACGTTTCAATCATGTCTCCCCTTTCTCTTCGTTCCTCAAGTGAGTACAGTCGCAACTTCTTTAGTCTTTCTTCATACGTTAGATCCTTTAGCCCCGAGACCATCCTGGTGGCCATTCGCTGAACCGACTCGATCCTCAGCATGTCTTTACGGTAGTGTGGTCTCCAGAATTGAACACAGTACTCCAAGTGAGGCCTCACCATGGATCTGTACAATGGCATAATGACTTCAGGTCGCCTGCTGACAAAACCTCTGCGGATACAACCCATCATTTGTCTTGCCCTGGAGGAAGCCTTCTCCACTTGATTGGCAGCCTTCATGTCATCACTAATAATCACTCCTAGATCACGTTCTTCCTTGGTCCTAACCAAGGTCTCTCCATTTAGTGTATAAGTTCTGAGCGGGTTTCTCTTACCCAGGTGCATTACCTTGCATTTTTTAGCATTGAAGCCCAACTGCCAAGTCGTTGACCATCTTTCCAGCAGTAGTAAGTCCTGTGTCATATTGTCAGGTAATAAGCTGTTGCCTACAATGTTGCAAATTTTGGCGTCATCGGCGAACAGTGATACCTTTCCCCTAAGCCCTTGCGTCATATCTCTTATGAATAAGTTGAATAAAATCGGGCCCAAGACTGAGCCCTGCGGTACTCCACTGAGCATGTCCGACGCTTCTGATGGGGTACCGTTCACCACCACCCTCTGTACTCTACCGCTCAGCCAGTCCCCAACCCATTTAGTTAGAGTGTCTCCCAAGCCCATTGATTTCAGCTTGTTCAATAACCTTCGGTGTGGGACGCTATCAAATGCTTTGCTGAAGTCCAAATACACCACGTCCAGTGCCTCCCCGGCATCCAGTTGTCTAGTAACCCAGTCAAAAAAGCTAATAAGATTGGATTGGCAGGATCTACCCTGAGTGAACCCGTGTTGGTGGGAATCACGTAGATTTTCCTCATCTAGGATTGTGTCAAGATTCCGCTTGATCAGTGTTTCCATGACTTTACACACTATAGACGTGAGACTCACTGGCCTGTAGTTTGCTGTCTCTGTCTTGCTGCCCTTTTTGTGGAGTGGGATTACGTTGGCGGTTTTCCAGTCCAAGGGGACTCTTCCTGTGCATAGGGAAAGATTGAAAAGCACAGATAATGGTTCCGCCAGGACTTCACATAACTCCCTGAGTACCCTGGGGTGTAGGTTGTCTGGTCCCATGGCTTTGTTCACTTTGAGTCTTGATAGTTCGCTGTAGACGCTATCTGGCGTAAATTCGAAATCCTGAAACGGGTCTTTCTGGTTATCTCCCGTCTGAAGCTGTGGACCGTCTCCCGGTGCCTCACATGTGAAGACTGAACAGAAATATTTGTTTAGTAGTTCTGCCTTGGCAGAATCCGATTCTGCAAAGTTACCATCCGATTGCTTCAGGCGTACAATCCCATCTTTGTTTCTTTTCCTGTCACTAATATAGCTAAAGAAAGATTTATCTCCTTTCTTAATGTTCTGTGCTAGATTTTCCTCCATTTGGATTTTGGCCTCTCTGACTGTTTTTTTGACAGCTCTGGATCTGTCTAGATAGTCGTCTTTCGCCTCCTGTTTTCCTAAATGTTTGTAGGCGATATATGCTTCTTTTTTCTTTTTAACTAGGTCTGAAATATCTTTGCTGAACCATTGGGGTTTTTTGTTTCTCCTGCGTTTACTTACTGTTCTTATGTAGCGGGTTGTCGCTTCATGTAGGATGGACTTTAGAGTCGACCACATATCCTCCACATTGTCAGCTTTTACCTGTTTATATAGCTCTTGATGGATAAATTCTCTCATGCGGTTGAAGTCTGTGCCTCTAAAGTTGAGAACCCTTGTTGCTGTGTGTGACTTAGGGAAACCCTTCTCGAGGTTGAGCCATACCATATTATGGTCGCTGGAGGCCAGTGTATCACCTACTGAAACTTCCGAGACGCTATCTCCGTTGGTGAGTACTAGGTCTAGTATTGCCTGGTTCCTGGTGGGCTCCGATACCAATTGCTTGAGACGTGCACCCTTTATGGAGGTTAAAATTCTTTTGCTGCTACTTGTAGTCGCGGAGAGTGTGTTCCAATCTGTATCAGGCATGTTGAAGTCTCCTAGTATTACTGTGTCTCCACGCAGTGTGATATTCTCTATGTCCTCTATTAATTCCATGTCTTGGTCTTCCTGTTGCCTGGGGGGTCTGTATATCACGCCAAGGTATAGGCATTTTTCATACCCTCTGGCTAGGTTCACCCAGAGGGATTCCCCGGTGTAACTAACATCTGTGATTCTGATAGTTTTGATGCTCTCCTTAGTGTACAGTGCTACGCCTCCTCCCATTTTACCCTCTCTGTCGCAACGAAGTAAGTTGTAGCCCGGTATAACCATATCCCACCCATGCGAGTCCGTGAACCAGGTTTCAGATATTGCTATTACATCCAGATCGGCATTTATTATTTCAGTCTCCAATTCTAGAAGTTTATTTCCCAGGCTGTGTGCATTTACATACATAGCCTTCCATATCTGTGAAGAGTTTCCCTTATGAGTTTGTGTGTCTCCCAAATTAGCATTGACAATTTTCCCTGACTTATTGTGGATGTTATTGGTACCTACCTTAGACTCAGAAGTGTGGGTGTGATTTGCCTCCTCAGGGTGGTTTCTTACTGCTCTGGGATATAAGTATGTACCCTCCCCCAACTTACCTAGTTTAAAGCCCTGTGGAGTAGGCGGGCCAGTCGATGTCCAAATATGTTCTTACCTCTCCTGGTTAGGTGGAGTCCGTCTGGTCCTTGTAGTCCCTGGAGCGTCTCGCCGTGGTCTAAGAATCCAAAGTTCATCTCTATGCACCATTCACGGAGCCATTCATTAGTCTGTTGGATACGCTCTTCCCTGGCTCTGCCTTTGTTTCTTACTGGTAGAATTGACGAGAAGACCACCTGTGCTCCTATCTTCTTCAATTTCTCTCCCAGTGCTCCAAAGTCTCTGGGAATATTCTCCATGGTATTCTTTGCAGTGTCGTTTGTGCCTACATGGATGAGAAACATGGGAAAATGATCATTAGGTTTTAGAAGTTTGTCAAGACTTGTGTTGATATCTCGGATCCTGGCTCCGGGGAGACAGCAGACCTCTCTTGTCTGCAAATTAGGTCTGCAAATTGGTCCCTCGGTGCCCCTTAGCATGGAGTCTCCTATGACTACCACTCTTCGTTCCTTCCGGGGGGGCTGGTCCGCGGGCCCTGGATTTGAAGTTGCGAGCTGGGTATCCTCCTGGGCCCCCTCTGCTATTTCCTCGGAGGTTCCTTCTTGCAAGATCTGAAATCTATTCCTGAGAGTGAGTTGTGGTATTGTTGTAGAAGTACCCTGTTGGGGAGAAAAAGAAGAAGAAAGTGAGAATGAGGTGGGTTTTCTTTGTTTGCCCGTAGAGGATGTTACCAGTTGCCAAGGGCCGGCATCTCTAATCATCTCCTGTACTCCAATCGTTGTATTTAGGGTTGTGGGTTTGGGCGTGTTGAAGATGGACCTGTCGTGGGTTCTCTCTGTGATGTGTGACAGTTCCAGGATGGCATCATCGATAAACGCCTCGTCGTCCCTGATGCTCCTCAGGCGCTTAACCTCCTCCCTGAGGTTCAGTATTTCCTGTAAGATATCCTCATCTAAGTTTCCATGTCCCAACTCCTCTGTCTGCGTATAGACAGTAGTGTACCTTGGGAGGGGGGGGAGGGGGATGGACTCGGTCTGCACAGAGACCTCTACCCTCTGATCCTTGTCGCCATCTTCCTTCTGTGTACAGAGCTTGGCCATCCCCAGGGTCCCCCCGGATGCTGGAGTGTTGATCTTGATAGTAGCTTTGGTGTTCCGCGTCCTTCCTGCCATATATGTATTTTACAAAAGGCTCTGGTTTGGGAATTTTCCACGTCCCAGCTTGAATATCTCAATTCTCATCATCATATCCTTTTTGAAATTGGTCTCCATGTGTTCATACTTTTGAGAGAGAGTTTGGATTTATATGTATGTGATGCATAGGGTGCATGCACAGATGTGTGTGTGTGACTGTGTGTGAAACAAGGATGCACTGTGTGAAAAATTGAATATATATTTGTTTATGTATCCTCTTTGTACTTCTCTCCATATGCATTTCTACCTTTTTCACATAGTTTTTCATTGCTAGCAATTTAAAGACAATTTTTAAAGCCATCTAGAGAAGAAGCTACTATGCTTCCATAAAATAATGCATTTTACCACAGTAATATTTACCATGAAAGTCCTTACCTTGCAAAACCTGCACATTCCTAATTGTAGTAATGAAAAGAGTAGTCCTTAAGTTGGGTGTACTGTATTTTAAAGCAGTTTACAAATGATCCTGCCTATTCCCAGATTCCAAAACACACACCCCATCTCTCCCTGGAATCTAGAAGGAGGTGGGAAAGATCCCCAGTGGCTGCTGGTTTGTAAGCTGCCAGCTTTAAAATGTCACTGGTCAATACATAGTGGTAATATCTTGAAAGGTGACAAGTTGCCAAATAAGAAGTGTATGTGTGTGTGTGGGGGGGGGGGGAGGAAGGGGGGTGGAGTTGAAGGGATAAGGAGTTGAAAGGATCATTTGCTGACCAGCAGCTTCTCTAAGGTGGATCTAGGTATAACTAAACCCCTTCAAGATAGGGTTACCAAATGGCTCCAGAAAAAGGAGGATGGATTGAGACATCCGGGTTTTACTTCCATTGCTTTTAGTGAAAGTAAAACCCAGATGTCTCAATCCATCCTTCTTACTTCCATTACTTTCAGTGGAAGTAAAACCCGGATGTCTCAATCTGTCCTCCTTTTTCTGGAGCTATATGGTAACCCTACTTTAAGATGACCCCCAGAATCATCCATCAGCTCAAAACTAGCATTACAGTATTAATATTATTATTTACAATAGCAGAGCTTCAAGATTAAGTGCAAGCAGTCTGTTATTCAATTTGTATAATACTTGGTGCTTCTGAAAGAAACTTACTTGATGTTCATTCTGTAAATGCCATTTGATCAGATCTAACCAACCTCTATCGCTTCATTCTGCATTAAACATACTGATTCATTCTTTTGGGATAAGAAAACTGGATTTTTGCAATTCCCTTAATATGGGCCTACAGACCAAAGATCTACACAGGCTACAAATAATGCAAAATATAACAATCAATATGATCCACCATTTAAAAAAACATGATTACATCACTCCTCATTTAAAAAAAATGCACACTGGATTCCAATTTAGTACTGAATTACTTATAAGTTTCTATTTCTGTTTTTTTTTTTAAGATTCACTCTTCAGAAGAGCTAGCCCATCTCTCACACTAAATAACTCTATGGGCTCCTTTTAAAAAGGTGCGTTAGGGCCTTAACGCGCGGAATAGCGCACGCTAAAATGCCACGCGCGCTAGCCACTACCACCTCCTCTTGAGCAGGCGTACCTTTGTAAAAGGAGCCCTATATTTTCCTTCACAAAATCTTAGCTATCCTCAACAAAACTGTCTTAATATACTATAGCTAACTATGAGTATAAGGAGAATCATCCATGAACACACTAGGGGCTCCTATTACTAAGGTGCGCTAGCATTTTTAGCGTGTGCAGAATATTAGCACGCGCAAACCCCCACGCAAAGCGGAAAAACTGGCATTAACGTCTAGCGCATGCGGCAATTCTGCACGTGCTAAGCGCGCGCTAAAACCGCTATCACGGCTTAGTAAAAGGAGCCCTAGATGTTCCATGTTTTTGGTAAAAGGACCTGACTTACCTCAATATCTATGACAGGAATCAACCTTAATCCAATTCCAAGCTACTAAAAAACTTTTTTTATTTTGTTATGCATACTCCTAAACACTTCATATTCCCTGGTGACTGAGCAGGACCAGCTATGGAGCTACGGAATACATGGGCAAGACAAAAAAGAACCAACAGAAACTGCAGAAAAAGTGTGAAGCAGAAAACAAAACCAAAATTACAGTGCAACGTACATGGAGCAGGAATTTATTAAAAAGTCATAAAAATATATATAACATGTATATAATAAAAAAATCCAAAAACTGGTCCTAATGTTCTTATGGACACAGTCCATGTTTCGAAAAACACTTCTTCCTCAGGGGTCCTGGATGGTGGTACGTAGAATATTAAAAAACCAGATTGGAAAAAACAAAATCAAACAAAACAGGCACTCAAACAGGAGAGTTTTATGCCCGATTGGCTGCCAGATTGGCTGCCAGTAGGACGCCTACTGCCGCCTTACAATCGGGACACACATTTGTAGAATCAACTCCTTAATGTCATTCTCCAGTTGTAACGTTTCTGATATACTACAGCAATAATAAAATAGCTCATTAGCAATAATAGCAATGATGTTACACAGAATAGTCTGCTATAACATGCAAGCATGACAAGAAAAAGTAGCATATTTAGGCTATGTAAGACATTTTATTTTAATTTGCATTTGTAACAGAAGAAATGACAATTATAGTATAAAGATAACATACATTGATTAGTACTAGCATAGGAGAGCAATAAACATATGCAGTATAATATGGAAAGCAGCTTTACCAGGTATATTTTGGTGAAAAAGCAATGTCACACTTTCTGATATACAGGCAATGGCCAATCCAGGTCCCTCGTACCTGGCCAAAACCCAAGGAGTAGCAACATTCTATGCTACCGATCCCGGGCAAGCAGTGGCTTCCCCCATGTCTTTCTCAGTAACAGACTGTGGACTTTTCCTCCAGGAAATTGTCCAAACCTTTCTTTAAACCATAAATAATCAATGACTATATAAATAAAAATGCACAAAGGTATACGGATCCTCCCTCCTCTAATGTGTTATGGATCCTGTGACACAAAAATAGTGTTGCACATCAGTCTGGAAAAATAGAATGGACATCCAATTAAAAAAAGCATTGGGGGGGGGGGGGGGGAACGGACCATCATGCGGTTCTGTCAGAATAGAAAAACAGAAGTTGCAAAAGCAAAACTAAAATACAGAAGTTCAAATCCCTGCAGGGATCATCACATGCATAAAGGAAACATGAAAATAACATAGATAGTATTGCGGCAAGGTTATTATTAATTTATAATGAAAAAAAAAAAGTCCTGTTAACTTCACACATTAAGATAAAGGGGAATCTTTTTTGTAGTTTTTACAACCACTCTCAAACTGATTTACATACAAGTACTTCAAGCATTTTCCCTATCTATCCCAGTGGGCTCACAATCTGTCTAATCAATGTAACTGGGGCAGTGGAAGATTAAAGGGTCCTTTTACTAAGGCACGTTAACTGATTTAGCACACGCTAATCAATTTACAAGCATGCTAGCTGAAAATCTACCGCCTACTCAATAGGAGACGGTAGCAGCTAGCGCGTGTGGCAATTTAGTGGGCGCTATTCTGCGCGTTAAGGCCCTAGCATGCCTTTGGAAAAGGAGCCCTTAGCGCGCTAAATGCTAATGCGCCCATTACATTCTATAGATGCGTTAGCATTTAGCGTGTGCTAAATCGATTGGCACATACTTAATCAGTTAGTGCACCTTAGTAAAAGGACCCCAAAGACACTTGTCCAGGGTCACAAATAGCAGCATGGGGTTTGAACCCACAATTTCAGGGTGTTGAGGCTGTAGCTCTACCTACTATGCCACACTCTCACTATCATGAGTTATATTATCATGAGGCATGTTAGTACCACTGAACCATTCTCAGTCTAGAACTGGAGGATGTTAGAGGAGTATGGTATAAATGACAGCGAAGGGACTAGCAGAGACAGCAGGAAAGATTGAGTAACAACGACTTTCACTGCCTATTTTCAACAAACCCTGCCCGGGATCTAAAAGTTAAGTCCCTGTTTTAAGAAGTATAAGTATCTTTGATTAACAACAGGGCAGGAGGGGAACATGAGCCAGTGAGGTTAATTCCCTTTCTAGTGTGATTGTAAAATACATACAACACATGGGGATCTGAGACTCATCCCCTTTGATAGTAACTATAAAGGATTTAAGTTCAAGAGCTATTTATAGTGGATTTTCACCTCTGGTAACTTGGACTAAGAAAATTGAAATGACATTTGAGAAGGGAATCCCACTATTTACCCTTCTCCATTCAGAATATTGTCCATTTAGACCTATTTTCTGCTTTCTGTCTTTCGACCAGTCCTTAATCCATAATAGGACATTACCACCTATTGCGTGACTTTCTAATTTACTCAGAAGTCTTTCATAAGGTACTTTGTCAAATGCCTTTTGAAAATCCATATGTTCATTCATGCCTTCAAGGAAATGCAATAGATTGGTGAGGCAAGATTTTCATGTTGGCTTTCTCTCATTAATACATGCTCATGTTTATGATCTGTCATTTTGTTCTTTATCGTAATAGTCTCTACCATTTTGCCCGGCACTGACATCAGACTCACTGGTCTATAATTTCCCAGATCACCTCTGGAATCCTTTTTAAAAATCAGCATCATATTGGCTACTCTCCAATCTTCAAGTACTATGCTGAATTTTGAAGAAAAATTACAAATCACTAACAATAACTCTGCAAGTTTATTTTCAGCACTCTATGGGTGTATACCATTTCTGGTACTGGTAACTCCCTCAAATTTTCCTTGGTGAAGAAAGAAGCAAAGAATTCATGTATTCTTTCTGCTATGGCCTTATCTTCCCTGAGATCCCCTTTTATTTATTTATTTATTCATTCACTTTTCTATATTGTTCTTCCAGGGGCGCTTAGAATGGTTTACATTACCCCTTGGTTGTCTAGCGGTCTAACTGATTCTTTTCCTGGCTTCTTGCTTTTAATATATCTAAAAAAGTTTTTAATGCGTGTTTTTGCTTCAAGCATAATCTTCTTTTCAAGGTCTCTCTTTGCCTTCCTTGTTAGCGCCTAATAACCTATATTAGGGAAGCAAGCATAAAAAGAACTATGCATTCACAGTCACACATGTAAAGTCTGCTCCACTATTAATCAAAAAAATAAACTGCACAGACACAGGTGAAATCAGGTCTGCTGTGAATAGAATAAATGATTAAGTTTAGCTTAAGTGCTAGACTGAAACTTCCTGTAGTTGCAGATCCACCAAATTAGATCCCATAGGAATAAAACACCTCAGGATTAAATGTTTAGAATCTCTAATGTACTACCACAATGCTTAGGATGGTCCAGAAACATCCTCCAGCAGTTGCTTCTTTATATATATATAGAATTCTTTATAACCTAGGAACTATATTTCTCTGAGGAAAACAGATGGTATGATCACATAGCAAGTTTGAGCATCTGTTTGGTAGCACTTATTAGGTAGAAGAAAAGCCAATACTTATTTCATTTCTTCATTCAAAGCCAAACCCAAATGACAAGCAAGTTAGATTTGAATCCTGAACCACAGTTAGGTCCATTATATATATATTCATAGAAATAGCATAGCAGGGCCAAGATGAAAAATAAGTTAAAGTCAATTCTAGGGTGCAGTACTTCTTTAACAATATCTAGGATACCAAACAAGTTGGAATTTGACCTGTCAAACATATTAACAATTGGTATTTTCTTATCAAATTATTGGGAAGTTCTTTTAACATTTTGTATATATGCATACTCTTTAATTAATAGACCTTTAACATAATCAATCAATTAATAGGAATTCCAGATGCTTTAACATGCATGCAATTAATTATAGTGACAGTTAACACATACCATTTTGCCTTGGAACTTCAAAGCCTATTTGTACTCAATATGTTATATTAGCTGGTTTTCTTTAGCACCCCTTTAGTTGCTACCAGCTGGTTTCCACAAATAAACCTCCAGTGCAGCAAGAGATGGAGACTTCTACAATTTCTTTTATTATTATCTGTACAGTCTACATGGGTTATGTCACAACAGGGTTCAGGTGGTTTAAAAATGACCAGAAAGCAAAATTTGCACCTAGGGCTATATCCCTGGTCCAAAGAATCAGGAAAGCCCTAAGTCTCATCTGTGTATCTCTTGCAAGATCAGGAAACACCCAAACTTTTGAGCCTAAAGATAAAGAATTTAAATGTCTAAAATAAGTTTCAACACAGAATTGCAGTCAGGTTCCAGGGCAAAAGATACTATCAAAGCAGTTCTTTGAGTATCACTTCCAAGGATGGTTCCCAAAATAGTGAGATTCGTATTATTTCCTGGCATCCTGAGAACCTCAACCAAATACCTTTTACCATATCAGTTGGAGAAATAATCAAAGACTTAGGAAAGTCAAGCAGTCTCAGATTATGTCTTCTAATTTGATTCTCCAAATATTCAGAGATGCTGCTTCTAAACTTTCCAATGTCTGAATCTTAATATCCAGAACTTCTAGCTTAGAGAACTGCTGGACAGATGCCTGGGCCTAGATTAGAACCGCTTCTGAAATTAATTTAATATCCTTAGTATTGCCCAAAGTTATAGACTGCAAGGAATACCATGCATATTATCTCAGAGTGACTCCAATATCATAACAGCTGTGTTTTCAATAACCCGACTCTCACTGTGGGAAGTATGCTTACTTCTCACTTTGGTCAAGCTATTCACAGTTTCCTGTTAGAAGATCTTAGTTGCTGTGTGTAAAGATGAATCTGCTCTCAGTGGAAACATTGTAGACACTTTCCTCCATTGCTCAACTTCTGCTCCTCTCTGGTAGACTTCTGCTGAGCACAGGTTTGCAACATCTCTACTTCCTGGTTGTGAGGAAACTGCTCATTCTACGGGGCTCAGAGGCCCCTTCCAAACTGCTGGCCGATGCCTGTGCATCGGATCTGGTTGAAAAAGAAGTCAATGGAGGTACAACAGGCATTTCTCAATGCTCGAGAATCACCTGCTTCATCACTGGAATGGAGGAGGGAACAGGAGTTAATTCTCTCGATGCACATAGAAGGGCCAAGATGGCGGCACTAACCTGGTGGTTTTGAGATCACTCTCGCAGCTGTTGGAGTTTTTAACCTTACAAGCAATGCCGCACAAAAGGAAGGGAAGTGTAAAGGTTCCCATCTCCTCAACGCCTTCGCTTTCTTCAAACAATCGAGCAATTTTTGCCAGCAGTTTTCTCAATAATGGGCGCAATAAGCCCTGCTGCGAGAGAGAGTAGAGAAGGCTCAATCTCGCTGGGGCATGAGATCTAATCTAATCTAATCTTCCATTTGTGAGTCGCACATACCTATATAGGCTCAAGGCGACAGATCAAAGAGGAAGGGGAAAGTAGTAGGGGAAGGGGGCATGGAGAAGCAAGAGGCAGGACTAAGAAATAGGGGGTGCTATACAGAAACTAAGACAGATCTCGCTTTTGCCTCCGCTCACAGTCCTGCCGCCTTGTCCAGCAGACGCCACTATCCTGGAAGTGGAAAGTAAGGTGGCTGAAGTTGCACTGGACGTTTCCACAGAGGCAGGATCCATGGTAGATGAGTTTCTACTGATGCAAACCAGCTCTGGGGAGTTTCTCCCTGTCAGCGAGGTCACTTTGGCTGCAATTTTGAAAATGCTCCAGAAACTGAACACAGCAACTATGAGGACAACGGATGAGGTAAAAGCTCTTGGGGCAAAAATGGATGATATTTCTAAAGCGTTTGAAAAAACAAATATTGAAACTAAAAATTAACTTACAAAAATACAGAATGAGGTGCAATCTCTACAAGCATATAAATTTGCTGTGATAAAGGATAATGCGGCGTTGTATCAGAAGACAGAAAATATTGAGAACTTTAACCGCAGATTAAATATGAGAATTCTGAACTTTCCTAAGACTTCAGGGATTTCCCCTTATGATATGTTTAAGAAGTATTTGGTGGAAGTGTTGAGATATTCTACTTAATTTATTTCTCCATTAAATAAAATTTACTATCTTCCACTTTCCACTAAGTCCCAAGAAGTACTGGAAGGGGAAATTATTCAGTCTTCACAGATTGATATGAAAAATATATCTGCTATTCTTGAAGAATCTATCTCAGATTCAGCAGTGAGAACAACGCTATTGATATCTTTTGTCTTCCAGCAAGATTTGGATTCCTTCATGAAGCAATATTTTCGATCTTCAAGGGATTTTTTTCTATGGTAAAAGAATATGGGCATATTTAGATGTGTCTAAGACTACAAAGGAAAGAAGGAAACAGTTTTTGTCTTTGAGACAAGAGACAATATCTTTGGGGGCTTCTTTCCTGCTAGCATACTCTTGTAAATGTATTGTAAAATATATTCAAGTTAAATATATATTTTTTCTCCCTGAGCAACTTAAGGCATTTCTGGAGCTGAAAAAGATTGCCTGAAGTAGACGGAATGAAATAAGAGAGCAAATTATGTGTTATTGTCTTACTTAAAATATATTTTCCTTTTATTGTGAAATGTAGCTTCTCTAATATACTGGCCTTAACTCCCCCACATTATTGTGGTCTAAAGAAGGAGACAAATTATTCTACTTTATTTAAAGGTGTAATCTAAAGTTATTTTTGCTGTATTTCTTTAACAAGAAGTCTATTTTCTTGTAAAATCTGTTGAAAATATAAATAAATAAATAAAAAAGGAGATCATTCTCTCGCCTTTCCTCTCCTTTTTCCCATCATAAAAACGATAAGAGATCAACTCATAGCACATAAGCTGGAGCTCCAGGAGTGACTGCCAGTATGACCTCATGCTATGATGCCATCTTGGATCTCTCCGTTGATCGGCGTTCTAATATTAGTGGTATAAGAGTAGTGAAATATCAGTCAAGATACCTAAGAATGACTGCAAATCTTCTCAAGTCATGGACATTGGACAGTTTGTATAATACAATTCAAAATGATTCTGTTCTGAAAGAAAATGCAGATGGCAAAGTCGAATGCTGGAAAATGTTCAGATTGGTTGAAATTACAAACAGTGAGCAGATATTTTTTTACAGTTGTTCAGACTGCCTGCATGAATTATTTGAGTTGTCTACTGTTCATTTCAAGGTCAGACGATGAATCGATTAACAGTATGGGACAAAAAATATAAGTCTGGAGCTGGGAAATGCACCATGGGTCATGGGTCAAATGTGTGATGGGTCACATGGATCATAGGTCATAAAAGATAACCCATTGTTAGCTCTGATCTAGACTAAGAAGGGAGTTTATATGTCTGACCAGGGCCAGCTCAAGGGACTGTGGCACTCTGAGCTAACTTTTTCATTGGCTACCTCCCACCACCTATGATGTAGTATCTCTCTCAAGTCCCCCCTCCCCCCAATGGACCAGGTGAAGAACTGATTTAGGGTACTGATAAAGGGTATCAAAATCTCAGTACTGAATCTATTCCTCTAGAATTTTGAAGGTACATAAACCAGACTGGCATTCAAAGCTGACATTTTGGTACCCTTTATCACCAGTTCCCTGGACTAGACCCTCACCTGGTTCATAGGTTGAGCCAGCCCTGTCTCTGACAACATTATTGCTCTAGCTTATCCCTTCTGGGAAATTTCTCTTACCTAATTGTCTGATCTCCATTTGAGGTTTATTGATCTGCAGGTGAACTCTCAGCTTAGGATACAACTGATGCTCTCCCCTTGAACCAACCAACCTTTTATTTTCTGGACATAGACAGAAGCCATTGGCAAACCCCTGATTATTGTCCCTATAAGGCTACTCTCTCAGGGACTACCTTGCTAGTAGAATGGAAAAGAAAGAGTTATTTTACTTTGTTGGTGCTATTTATGCAGGGAAGTGGTAGCTTTGCCAACATTTCCCATATTTTCCTGCATAATTTGTCTGAGGCATCCATACATCTAAGTTGCCTGCAGTTTGAGCTATGTGGTGCCTCAAACTGAGTATCCTGTGTGATGATATCTGATTCATTCTGGCTTCCATTTCTTTCTTCTGACCTATCCAACAGAGTTACTGAAAACACACATATTTAGTCAAAGAAATGTTTGCCTCACTCTCCTCATCGAAATGCTCCTGCCATCTTCTGGTCTTAACTGGCTTACATCCAGGGCATATAGCAATTGGTGTGGTTTTTACATCATTGGGTAACCAGGTAACTGTGTTTTTTCCCACTTTGCTAACCTTATCACTGTCTTCTTTAGCTGTCCAAACCATATGCAGAGTAGATGCTTTATTGTCCCTCTTAGTGGATGCACCACCCCGACCTCTGATTTCAGCATGCTTTTTATCTACCAGTAGCTAATTCCTGCACTGCTTTTATTACAAAGCAAATAACATGTTTCTTTACCCCTACCCCCACCCCACCCCCATCCATGAAATAATGTTGCTTCATGATCTACGAGTGATTATGGCCTAAGAGTGATTAGGAACATGGGATTCAGCAACAGTGCTCTTTACATCTAGGAGTTAGTCTATTTCTGAGTTTTATCCTGCCTCCCTTTCAGAACCTGAGATATCGGGCAGAGAGACAAACTCCTGTGTTATTATTGCACAGTCAGTTTCTTGATCTGAACAACTGTCAGTTTGCTACACAAATACGAAACTATACCCTCTCAGTTTCTACTGTTGAGGTCTAGAGTAGCTCCATGATTAAACACAAGACACTTTCCTACCCATCTGTTGTCATGGGAGGGGCTACCTCAGTTGCATCACATTCTGGCAGAAAGTGTCTCAAATGGCATCCAGAGGTTTTGCCCCCCTCCCCCGGTATACATTTTGCCCCAATGTGGAGGGGCAAAACATTCTGGGGGCGAAAGGTATGGGTGAGAACATTCCAGGGGCATAACATACTTGGGGCAAAATATGGTGCAAAACTTCCTATAATCATTTCAATCTACTCTCAGTCTGATTCATGTTCCTTTTTCACAATCTGATACAGAGACTATTTATTGAGAAGAAGGATCAGATATGATTAGAGGTTCTGTAGAATGCCACCACACCTTCATCTGTTCGATACCAAAAATACTTTTTTTTTTCTAATGTTTAATGTAAAGCTCAGTAAGATTAAACCAGTGAGGTATGTTTGTGTTTGGAGAGTGAATATAATCCACTCCCATTGCCATAATTATAAGTTAATAACACACTAATCCCTAGTAAGTAGTGTTTTCTGGTGAATTTAACCTTTCCAGCAGACAAGGAATCTCAGTGGCTCAAGGCTAGTGCAATAATGACTAGTTCAAGGTTATATACTGAAAGTTTATTGTAATATATAGCACACATCAAAGAGTGGCAAAAGTATTTAAATAGTACAGTAATACTGTGTTTTTCTTTCCTTTCCACTTTTTACAGAGTACCAAAGACTTCTCTCCTTGCTGACTACCAATAATGATTGTATATAAAACAAAACTAAAACAACTGTCAATTAAGAACATTATGATAACTCTCTGGGCTATGAGCCAAGGCTGTTCTTGTCATTGTAATACTGGTACAAGTAGCAAGAGAATTGAATTAGCATAAAGAACTTAAACTGTTCCAATTTGATTTTGAGTACACTTTATATGCCTGACCAGGGCCAGACATTTTCTTTAATCAGTAAAAAAAAGGGCTTATCAGTAAATATCTTATCTGATTATCTAGTTGAGCCTCCAAATTACTTTAAGGGTAGTACCAGTAATCACCACTAGGTGTGGTAGGATAGAGATAAGTATAAAATAATTGTTTAGAACTCTGAAATAGACCTCTCTTTACTAGATGACCCAAATCCTTTAACCCTCCCAATATATACAAATAAACTACAAAACATACATAACTAATAATAATAACAAAATGATTTACTTACAAGGATAGAATATAGACAAGAATGTGACAGAATAAACGATTAGAATATCAGATATCAATTGGAATAAATACACAATCCATAAGACCATAATGCCACCTGTTTCTCCCTCAATTGAATAGTGATTACAGATCTTGATTTATATAACCTGAGGAGATAATGAAAGATTCTTTCTTCTCAAGAAGGCCTGGAACATCAGATGTTTGCTTTGCCAGAGGCAGTGCTTGCACTTACATAACCTTTAGCTGTTGCCAAAGATCTGTAGTTCTGAAGTGTTCCAATAATGATCAGATGAGGTTAAGAAGAATTAGATCAATGACCGTGGAGAGCCGGTAGGTTCTCTTTTGCCATAGCAAATGTTTTACATCATTTGTCATCAGCAATGTCTGATGATTTGATAACATTGTAATAAGTGATTGGCCTGTACCCTTATGTTGTAGCTTGACAAACCACAGAAATTCTAACTTTGTTTCCTCTAATCCTTCATTTAAAGTCCTGTTCAAAACGAACAATTAAAAACAAAAAAATCTGTGCATGACTTCAGTTCATGTAAAACTCATGGATGAAAAAACACCTTTGTGAAATGAGGCATACACACATGTAAGGTTTTGCCCTACATAAGCCCCACCCGCTCCCCCACCATTCCCTCTTTAAATCTCTACTTGGTGTGGCTCTCTATGTGAAAATACCAACTTTCTAAAATGGTGTATACATGTAAATGCTGCTATTTACTTGGGGATATTCCAAAGTCTCACTTTCATAAAAGGAATTGTCTAAACAAACTTCTATACCATCACAAACACAATTAACCTCTTTCTTTCATAGACATAAACAGAAAAACGGAACTGTCTCCCTTTTATGCACATATGATATATAAACATGATCTCCCCATGTCTTTTCTATACACATATGGACATGCACACACCAAAGAATATACCTTTCCAATCTTGTTTCTTTTGTATTTTGAACTCTCAACTTTATTCATATAATAAGCATTACAATAATTGGAAGGACTATACTATCTTACCTTTCTCATGCTGTATATACAGTGTTCATTCCTAGGCAGTTTTGGTTGTACTTGAGAATCCCACGGCTGGCAGTTGTAAGTGCATGGTGTGTCAATTCAAAATGATGTTGTGTCTAAGATTCTCGTGGTCTTATAGAGCAGGCTTTTGAATCTGACACAGCTGACTAGTTTCTCAGCAGTTGCCTCATGCTATAGAAAGCAAGCATTAGGTTGAAAACACCAAATTTCTGAAGAAATCATGTAATGAGCAGATGAATCTTTACTCACTGTCCCCCCTCTTTTACTAAGGTGCACTAGCCGATTTGGCATGCACTAATCGATTTAGTGCATGCTAACAATTAGCTGGCACTAAATGTTAATGGACGCATTAGCATTTAGCGTGCGCTAATTGTTAGCACATGCTAAATCGATTAGCGTGCACTAAATCAGTTAGCGCACCTTAGTAAAAGGACCTCTGTGTCATTTATCAAACCATATTTTATTTTTGATATTGTAAGTATTGATTTTACTGGAGATTTGTGGTCTATCTAATTGAGCACAGGTACTGCCTCACCAAAAATCAGTTAGACAACAACTTTCAGTAAACAATGTACAAGTATACTATTGAGAATATGTTTCAAATTGATTTAGCTGTATTAAAATAAATTAATACAGCTGGATAATGGCAAATGGAAATAACTTCCACAATGCATATATTTTTTCCAGTGTTAAAAAGGGGCAGGATGAGTAAGAGATTTATTGTGACTTCTTTGTATCTACTATAAAGCAGAATATTGCAATGTTTGTGAGGTTCTCTTGTGCTTTCTACTGTTTGCGGTTTTGAGAAAGTCCAGAGAGATTTCAGGTCTGCAAGTTCTTTGTACCCATGCAGAGCTAGTTTAATACATATGGATTAGAGCTGTTGCAGGATATGTGTATGAAAATTATGTGGGTCTAAGCCGATATTCAGTTGGGACCAGTGTCGTACCTAGCATATGTGACACCTGGGACCCATCATTTCTTGACCTCTCCCCCCCATCTGTATGAAAAACATGATTTTTAGTAACAATCCACACGTCACACAAGAGTGTACCTAGGAAAAGGCAGCATCTTACATACTGCAGTGAGCAGAACAACATCAATACACCCAGACTAGTACAGATCAATCCTACACAGTTAATCCTAACAGAAAACCATGTCTTTTCAAACACACAGAACACAGAAAACACCTTCGCCTAGTATGGAATATGTAATCACAAACTAACCCCTCCCCCTTTTACAAAACTGTAATGTGATTTTTAGCCACATTGGTAACAGCTCTGATGCTCAAAGAATTCTGAGCATCAGAGCTGTTACCACCACGGCCAACGCCATAAAACGCTCTACAGTTTTGTAACAGGGGAGATAAAATAGAAATACGTAGACAAAGGTTAAACTGAAGCACCAAGAAGCTGGATTCTACAATGCAACACCACAAAAACAGCGGTGCATCTCCCCTAAAGCAAAAATATAAATAAATATAATTTTTTTCTACCTTGTCTTCTCTGGTTTCTGCTTTCCTCATCTTCTTGTCACTCTCTTCCTTTCATTCACTGTCTACTCTCTCTCACTGCACCTTCTATATGGTATCTTCTCTCCTTCTATTCCCCTTCCAGAAACTTTATGCCTCCCCCTTCCATCTCTCCCTTCTTCCCCCATTGGTCTGGCATCCATCTTCTTCCCTTCCTTCCTCCAATGGTCTGGCATCTTTCTCCTCTTCTTCCCTCTCCCACACCCCCATGGTCTGGCATTTCACTCTGTCCTCTCCCTTCTCCCCACTTCCATCAGCATCTGCCCCCTTTCTTTCCCTCCAATCCAATTCCATGCAGTATCCTTCCCCCTTATGTCTCTCTCCCCTTTCCCTGCTCACCAATTCCATCAGCATCTGCCCCCTTTTTCTCCCTCCACCACCCTTCCATGCTACCCTAACCCGCTTTCTCACCCTTCACCACCCTTCCATACCACCCTGAATCCCTTTCTCTCCATCCACCACCCTTCCATACCATCCTGACCTCCTTTTTCTCCTTCTACCATCCTGCTATGCTCCTTTCTCTCTCCATCCAAATCAGCAAGGTCCCGCGATGATTGCTTATACTGCCTCTGCTCCGGAAGAGGTAATTGACGTCGGAGGGGGGTGGGTCGGCAGACACAGGAAGTTGCGGCAAGGTCCCACGATGACTGCGGCTGCCAGTCCACCCCTTCCAACGTCACTTCCAGAACAAAGGCGGTAGACGCAGTCATCGCAGGATCTTCGTGCACTTTAGCGCGGCTGCTGACTCTGCCCCAGAATAAGTACGGCAGCTGCACTGAGGTGTCGTTTAGAGCAGCACAAGAGGTTCTGGACCCAGCCGGCTGTGCACCGCCCTTGGGCTGGCACCCGGGGCGGTCCGAATCCCCTGTCCTGCCCTTGGTATACCACTGGTTGGGACCCATATAAGTTTTTCAAATGGGTCCCTGCTGAATATCATGTGGACTTGCATAAGCTCTGGTGGACCACACCTAAAGAATTAGCACCAGATATTCAGTGCTAGTACCTGGACATGGCCCAATATTAAATATCTGGGGCTAATTTTGCCCACAGCAGTCAGCATTTTAAAAAACACTACCTGCTGCGGGCTGAATATTGACCGGTAAATAAATAAAGACTAATAAATTGGTAAGGCAGGATTTGCTTTTGCTGAACCTAAACTAACTCCTTCCCATTGAAGCCATATATATTTATAAGTCCATAAGTTGTTTTTTTTTTTTTTTCAGAATACCTTCAACCATTTTTTGACCTTTAACATGCATCTCCACTGTTATCTTTACTTTTTTTTATTGTTACTGTAGTTCTTTTCTAATTTCTATTTTGATTATTGTACACCACCTTGCTGATGAAAGGCAGTAAATCATTTAGCCTGGCATTGATGTCAGCCTCACTGATCTATAGGTTCTTGGATCACCCCAGGAGTCTTTAAAAAAAAAAAAAAAAATTATCATTGCATTGGCCAACCTTTCATCCTCAGGTAGCACGATCGTTTCAGATAGTACAATATAGATTACCGTACTAGTAGCAAGTTAACAACACCATTTTAAAAATTGAAGGGAGGGAAAGCTGGTTGGGATAAAGCAGTGGTATATCTTTATTTGGCCTTACATTAGCCATCTCAAGAAGGCAGGGAATGAGCAGCAAATGGTAGATTTTCCTTTTCAGCTCTACATCAGCCTTGGTGGGAGGCAGAGATTACAAGATTGGGGGGAGAGGCAGTGGTAGATCTTCCATTTTTTAGCCCCACTTGAATCTACCAGGAGACAGGTAGTGAGAGAGGTAGAGAATAATCTTTTATTCCACTCCTCATGGGTTCTATTACGATAGAGGGGGCAGGAGTCAGCCATGGCAGGTCTTGTTTGTTTGAGTGACATGCCGATCTTATTTTATAGGAAAGGATCAGAGTGGGAGTCAATTACTGGTCTTTACAGTAGATGAATATGTGTTTGTGTCACCCCCAAATCCTGGTACTTTAGGTGATTATTTATTTTGCCTAATGTTTAAAGTTAAGCAAATTATCAAGTTGCTAGGACTCGAACACGAGTTGATGGTCCCTAACAACAACATTTAAGCTGGCATGAACCCAAAAGAGAGATAAACTTTTCCGATTTTCTTCTGAAAATGTAGATTCCCCATGCTTCCTCATTCTCATTTTATCTTAGCCTTGAGCCAGTCTTCCCCTTTCAGCACAGGCAAAAGATGTATTTATATAAAAGGGGCATTTTCAAATAATCACATCTTGACACATTTACCCATTTTAACGCAGCTAGATCCATTTGGCAGTTGTCCCCTAATCTTTACAAATCTGTGCCAATGTTTTCTTTATAGTGAGCAGAAATTAAGGAAAATTGTCAGGAAAACTGTGAAATCTATTATTCACTATCGGTTTGATATATCTAGGGCTCTCTTTAATTCTCTGTAGGCAACATTTTTCATAAATCAACTCCATTGTGTGCTTTATCT
Source organism: Geotrypetes seraphini (assembly GCF_902459505.1). Taxonomy (NCBI): domain Eukaryota; kingdom Metazoa; phylum Chordata; class Amphibia; order Gymnophiona; family Dermophiidae; genus Geotrypetes; species Geotrypetes seraphini. Next base: position 327,048,410 of record NC_047084.1, on the reverse strand, counting down.
ACAGGTCTGTATACATGCTTTCATTTCTCTAACCAGCACATATATTTTTCTTCAGATATGATTTTAGGTTCTTTTTGAAAAGATTACCATTATATTGCTTTCTCCATTCTTCAAAATCAAAACTACAGTGTATGGCAGGGCAATCATATTTAAAGATCATCTCATACAAAGGAAAGAGGTTTTCCTTTAAACAATCAAGTTTATCAGTCTGGACAGATATCCCAGTAGTATTTACAGCAACTCCCTTTGCCATGACTCAATACCGAAATCATAAAATGTCTGTCTTTATTTTACCCTTAAGTCATATTCCTTTATTTTAGATAGGTGGGTAGATTTTTTAAATATCTTTAAATTAGTTTGAAGAGAGATGGCGACAATTCAGAAGGGTTTTCTGGCAGAGGTCATAGATCACACAATTCTCGAGTGAATCAAATATCGTTTGAACTTTTCCCTTGCCCATAACATTCACATTTCATGACTACAATTTCACTGTTGTTTTTAAGATACAAAACTACACAAATCTCCCCAAAATTCTGCTATGAATACTTTAAAAAACACAAACAAAAAAAAGCAGAGGAAGTCAATAGGTTCTCATAGCAGGGACCCTGCAAGCGCACAGAGCTTGATACACCAGTAAACCACAAAGAAATAATAATGTGAAAGTGAGCCCTAAGTGTGAGGAGTTAGCGATATGGAGAAAAAATCCCCAGCGCTGAACTGAACTGGTATGGGAGCTTAAATAAACACGCCACATCTGCACACTGTGTGTGCAAATAAACAGTGTACAACACAAACGTGTTAAATAAATTTAGTGCTTTTAAAATATTTAGTGCTATAAAACATGCAGGAAACCTGCTATGAGAACCCCCCACCCCCCGCCAGCTGTACCCCAGGAAAAAAAGACTCCAAACTTAGCTTTTGAATGTTGGTCCGGGAAGCTTAAAATCGCTCGAGGTGACATATGTTTAGTGAAGTGGACATAGAGGGCCTGATTCTCCAAAGTGCGTCCCGATTTTAGGCAGCTGTAGGCGTCCTACAGCTGTTTAATCAGCCAATCGGGATGCACGTTTTTTAAAAAAATGCTCCCCAGGCAGGCCACCTATATTGAAGGCGACTCCGGGAGCCTAGGGAGACCCGCAAGACGCCTAAGCTCGCCTAAGGGCCTTAGGCGAACCTAGGCGGCCCTACGCATCTCCCTAGTTGAGGAAGAAACGCTTAAAATGTAGGCCAGCAAAATGCTGGTCTACATTGTAAGTAGACGCGGCCGCTATACTTATTGCGGCAAGGGATCTCTCTGCCACTATAAGTATAGCGGGCCGCAGCCCACTGTCCGAATGCAGGCAGGAGGGTGCCCAAACCCTCCTGCCAGAAGATGCCCCCCCGACACTACCGACCGTCCCCCCCTCGACACTACCAACCGACCCCCCCCGACATTACCGATCTCCTCCCACCCCGACACTACCGATCGTTGGCAGGAGGGTGCCCAAACCCTCCTGCCAGAAGATGCCCCCCGCCTTAGATTAAGTGGGGATGGGCGGACCCGCTATGCCTAAGGCCTGATTGGTCCAGGCTTCTAGAGCCTGGGCCAATCAGGCCTTAGGCTTTGGCGGGATGGGCCGGGAAGGGGCGGGCCTGCCTCATTTCGACGAGGCGGGCCTGCCGGCTGGACGGGCAAAACCCATCTGGCCTTCAGAAAAGGTTAGTTTGGTGGGGTGGAGGTTTGGGGGCTGTTAGCGCCGGGGGGGGGAGGGTGCGTCTTCGGGCAGGAGGGATTGGGCACCCTCCTGCCAGCGATCGATATTGTCGGGGGTGGGGGCATCTTCTGGCAGGAGAGTTTGGGCACCCTCCTGCCAGCGATCGGTAATGTCGGGGGGGGGGAGGGCAGTTGGTAGTGTCGGGGGGGGCGGTCGGTAGTGTCGGGGGGAGGCATCTTCTTGCAGGAGGGTTTGGGCACCCTCCTGCCTGCATTCGGAGAGTGGGCCGCGGCCCGCTATACTTATAGCGACAGAGAGATCCCTTGCCGCGATAAGTGTAGCGGGCCGTGTCTAATCTAACCCGATTCTCTAACCAGCGTCTGTAACATGGATGCCGGTTACAGAATTGGGGTTTAGTGTAGCCCGATTCTGAATAGGACACCTCTCCCGGGCGTCCTATACAGAATCAGGGCCATAATGCCTCCAAAAACCCCTCTAAACTAGGCACCATCAGGATACTGCTGGTAGAGAGGTCATTCCATTCTACTACTTTGCTATTCAGTTATGAGGAGAGCAATTTTTCAGAAAGGAGTATCTATTTTTAGGTGCCAAGAATGTATCTATTTGGAGTCTCCAAAAATGATCTGGAAATTGGAACGACGAGTGAGGTGATTAAATTTGCAAATGACACAACACTATTAAAAATGGTTAAAACACATGCGCATTGTGAAAAACTGCAAGAAGAACATAGGAAATTGTAAGACTGGGCATTAAAATGGCAGATGAACTTTAATGTGGAGAGATGCAAAGTGATGTATATTGGGAAGAATTCTCCAAATCATAGTTACCAAATGCTAGGGTCCACCTTAGAAATCAGCACCCATGAAATATTCTGCCCAAGGTGTGGCGACAGCCAAAAACGCAAACAATGTTAGAAATTATTAGCAAAAAGAAAGGTAAATAAGACCAAGAATATTATAAAGCCTCTATGTCACTCCACGGTGTGACCTCACCTTCAATATTGCATTCGATTCTGGTCACCATATCTCAAAAAAGATATAACGGAAATAGAAAAGGTTCAAAGAACAACCATAATGATAAAGGGGATGGAACTCCTATCGTATGAGGAAAGGCTAGAAGTTAGGGCTCTTCAGTTTTAAAAAGACGCAGCTGAGGAGAGATGTGATTGAGGCCTACAAAATCCTAAGTGGTGTAGAATGTTTAAAAGTAAATCAAATTTTTACTCTTTCAAAAATTATAAAGACTAGAGGACACTCAGGGCCGAATTCCCCAACTGGTGCCTGCATTGTAAGCACTGCTCAGTGTGTGGTTGTCAATCAACCGCTAGATGCCATTTATAGAATCATACCTGGGACTCCTTTTATGAAGGTGCGCTAGCCATTTTAGCCGAAAAACTACCGCCTGCTCAAGAGGAGGCGGTAGCAACTAGCCCGCGTGGCATTTTAGCACACGCTATTGCGCGCGTTAAGGCCCTAGTGCGCCTTTGTAAAAGGAGCCCCTAGTGGTGCCTAAGCAAACTTAGGTGTTGCTAAGTGTCCTAGATATATGACACTTCTTATGAATATCTGCCTTTAAAAAAAGTTTGGATAATTTCCTAAAAGAGAAGTCAATAGGCCATTATTGAGATGGCTTGGGGAAATCCAATGCTTATTCCTAGGATAAGCAGCATAAAATCTGTTTTACTGCTTGTGACGTAGCTAGGTCCTAGGGTTGGCCACTGTTGGAAACAGGATTCTGGGCTTGATGAACCTTCGGTTTGGAGTTCCTTTCTATATCAATTCCTGTAAACTGTGCCGAGCTCTATTTCTGTGGAGATGATGCGGTATACAAACTTAAGGTTTAGTTTAGTTTAGTTTAGTCCCAGTATTTCAATTCTTAAGTTCTTATAATATGGACTTACTTTATTCAACTGGCAGACCATTATATTTGTCACGAGAAGTTAGATTAATCATACATTTTAACTCCATATGTTGGAATTTATCTACCAGAAAGAGATCTATCATATGTAGTTGTCCAGATTTGTGGAACAAAGTACTATGTAGCTTGTGAAATCCTGTTTATTTATCTTTATTTGTTAAGTAGTTAGGTTATATTAAAAATATTGAATTAGCCAATTGATTTATTTTATGTTATTGGAATTAATGGATTATGACCCAACTCTTTAAGTCTTTTGTGATATGCTTTGAGCCACATCTAGGTTAAGTGGAATACAAGTTACCATACTGCATTAGATTAGAAAAAAATATAGCAGTTATGCATTGCTGGTACTGTATACATTGAACAACCCAATCATAGGTCATAAAAACCTTTTGAGGCTCATTTTCAAAACACAAAGACATCCAAAAATGGCATAAACTCACCAAAATGTCCAAGTGCTGAGGTTTGAAACTGGTTTTCTGAACATTTTGCTAGGCTCCCTGAGTGCCCAAAGTTCGAGGGGGCATGCTGGTGGTTTGTTATGGGTGGGCTTTGGGTGTGCTTAGCACTTGAACATCTTGCAGTAATAATAAAACCTTTCCCAAGATGTTCAGGACATAACTTAGACACCTGGAGCTGGTCCTGTTTTCAAAGCATCAGTGTCAAAAGGTAGGTACCCAAACTGACCAGATGACTACTGGAGGGATAAAAGCATTGACAGGAAAAAGAACGCAAACGGGATAGTACGCCTTAGAACGCCAGACGGGAATTATGTGGAAACAGATTCCGAAAAAGCCAAACTACTGAACGATTACTTCTGTTCAGTCTTTACCTGCGAGGCACCAGTGCACGGGCCACAGCTGGAAGCAAAGCAAAGCATGGAAGACCCATTTCAAAATTTTGAGTTCACACCAGCTGATGTTTACAGAGAACTGTCAAGACTCAAGGTGAACAAAGCCATGGGACCGGACAATTTGCACCCAAGAGTGCTCAGAGAACTATGCGATGTTCTGGCAAAACCGTTAGCCATGCTCTTCAATCTCTCCCTAAGTACGGGGAGAGTCCCCTGGACTGGAAAACAGCAAACGTCATTCCCCTGCACAAAAAGGGTTGCAGAGCAGAGGCTGCGAACTATAGACCAGTGAGTCTCACATCAATAGTGTGTAAAATTATGGAAACTTTACTTAAAGGTAAATTAGACACGATGTTGGATCCCTGTCAACATGGATTCACCAGAGGCAGGTCATGCCAATCCAATCTTATAAGCTTACCGTAGACTATTAAACAAGATGAAATCGATGGGGTTGGGTGAGAAACTAACTGCATGGGTCAATGATTGGCTGAGTGGAAGACTTCAGAGGGTGGTGGTCAACGGCACCCTCTCTAAGACATCGGAGGTGACTAGCGAAGTACCGCAGGGCTCAGTCCTGGGACCATCCCTTTTCAACATATTCATAAGTGACTTGACCCGGGGGCTTCAGGGTAAAGTAGCACTGTTCACCGATGACGCCAAACTGTGTAACATAGTAAGTGAAAGCAACCTCAAGGACAGTATGATGCAGGCTCTGATCATGTTGGAAAACTGGTCCTCGACATGGCAGCTGGGCTTCAATGCTAAAAAATGTAAAGTCATGCATCTCGGCAGCGGAAATCCATACAGAACATACTCCTTGAATGGAGAAACGCTAGCTAGGACTTCAGAGGAACGGGACTTGGGGGTAATCACCAGTGCAGACATGAAGGCTGCCAAACAAGTAGAGAAGGCCTCATCTAAGGCAAAGTAAATGATGGGATGTATCAATAGAAGCTTCGTCAGCCGCAAACCTGAAGTCATAATGCCACTCTACAGAATCATGGTGAGACCTCATCTGGAATACTGTGTGCAATTCTGGAGGCCACATTACCAGAAAGATGTGCTTCGAGCTGAGTCGGTCCAGCGGATGGCCACTAGGATGGTCGCCAGACTCAAGGGTCTCTCATACGAAGAAAGACTGGGCAAACTGCAGCTCTATACCCTAGAGGAGCGCAGGGAAAGGGGTGACATGATTGAGACGTTTAAGTACGTCACAGGTCGTGTCGAGGTGGAAAACGATATATTCTTTCCCAAGGGACCCTCGGTCATAAGGGGGCACCCGCTCAAACTCAGAGGAGGGAAATTTAGTGGTGACACCAGGAAGTATTTCTTTACAGAAAGGGTGATAGATCACTGGAACAAACTTCCGGTGCAGGTGATCAAGGCCACCAATGTGCTCGACTTTAAGAATAAATGGGACACCCAGGTGGGATCCCTTTGAGGGTTGAGTTAAGGAACCAGGTCACTAGCACTCAGACTTAATGGGGTGGGTCAATAGAGTGGGCAGACTTGATGGGCTGTGGCCCTTTTCTGCCGTCATCTTTCTATGTTTCTATGTTTCTCCCCCACTCCCCCAGTGGTCACTAACCTCCTCTCATCCACAAAGATGTGAAAGAAACAGTATATACTAGCCTCTATGAAAGCTGCAGATGTTATGGCACATACTAGTAAAGCAGCAAGCAGGTGTCTGGAGTAGCCAGATGGTACAGTGAACCGCAGAGAAGAAAGTGTGAGCCCACAAAAACCCACCCACAATCTACTGTATTGGCATATGGGTGAAACCTGCAGGCTTAAAGGCTATTGGGATGGTATAGTAGATTTTGGAGGTTTTGGTGAAATATCAACCTGGAACCCTTTATGTGAATTTCACAGCAGTGTCCCCTAAGATGCCTCACTACCCTGTTGACATGTCTGTGTGGTCAGTCCATTAAGATGCTGGTCCATCTAACGTCCAAATGGGCTTGATTTGGATGTTTTTGTATTCAAAAATGGCCAGAAAAAGTTAGATGTCCTAAAGGCCAAGATGTCTAAATTGGTACATCTGGCGGGAAATGCCCAAATTCAGATTTAGACATTCTTTTTGTGTTTGTCTTGTTGAAACATGTTTAGCATTTCTTAAATATGTATGCATGTAATTTTGTAAACCACATAGTTTTTATGCAGTATATAAATTTTTAAATAAAATTCCCTATCCACATAAATAATAATGTGCATTTTCAAAATAATAAGAAAGAGGAGGCAAACAATAAAGTGATTATTGAAGCAAATTGTACTTATTTTCACAAGTTCATGTGCATAAATCATATCAATCCTCCAATGCCTCTGATTCCAAAAGGCCTCTGTTTTGCCCTCCTGCTACATCAGGGGACAAAGAGACAGTCAATCTATCGAAGTGTAAAATGGCGACCAGAACAGATACGAATGCCATCATTCAAAGTCATCTAATTGGTGACAGCAATTTTAAAAATGCTGACTACCACCAGCTGAATATTGGTCAGATTATGTTTTAATATATTTATAAATTATCTGTCAATGGGAAGCCAAAATGTTCTTAAATCGAATGTAGATTATGAGAAATTGCAGGAAAACTTGTGAGAATGGGTGACTTGGCATCAAAATGGAACACAAACTTCAGTCTAGACAAGAGCGAGATGATAAACATAGGGTAGAATAAAATAAATTATACCTAGCTGATTCTAGGTTACACATTAGAAATCACCAACCAGGAAAAGAATCTAGGTGTCATTGTGGACAATATAATGATATCTTCTGCTCATTATGTGGTGGTAGCCAAAAAGCAAAAAGAATGCTGGGAATTGTTAGGAAATAATAGAGAATACTAGGAAACAAAGAATATCATATTGCTTCCACATTTCTCCATACCGTGCATATTCCCCTGGAAAACTATAGAGTTTGCCCAAATTTGGTTATGCAGGGCAGATGCGTGTGCATATTAATTAGTTAACAAATCATTAATGATCAATTATTGGCATTAATTGGCATTAATTTAGATTTACATATGCATCTGTCTATATGCTATTCTATAATGCTGCATACCCAGAGTGTCTCACATGCAACCCTAAAGGGGACATGGCCATGAGAGGGGCATAGGTGGGTTGGGGCATTCCAAAAAATTAGGAGCGGTGTTAAAGAATTTGTGGGTTGCATGCCAGGATTTACACTAGGTTTTGGAAGACATAATACCTCATGCCCAAAGTAGGTCACAGGAATTGGTACTATGGAGGAAATTCTATAACTAGTGCCTAAACTTAGGCTTTGGTAGGCACTAGAGAATGACATGGGGAAAAAATTTGTCCCCATCACCGCCCCATCCCTGTGACCATGGTCCCTGTCACTGCCCCGACCCCGTGACCACTGTTCTTGCCTCATCCCCGCAACCACTGTCCCCGCCCCATCCCCGTCCCTGCGACCACTGTCCCTATCCCGTCCCCTTCCCCGCGACCACTGTCCCCACAGCATCCCTACAAGCCTCAGTACTACAATATTTAGCTTATTCCTTCCTTATAAATCAAAGCTTTGGCTGCTGAACTAGAGAAAGAGATGTTCAGTTGGCAGGGCTTTGTTTATAAATTTTTATCAACACAACTAATATACTACTTTATCCTAAAGCCAAAAAAAAAGAAAATAAAAATAATTTTTTTTCTACCTTTGTTGTCTGATTTCTGCTTTCCTCATCTTCTCCTCATTCAATTCCTTCCATCCATTGTCTGCCTTCTCTCTGCATCTTCCATTTGCTCTGTTACTGTGCCTCTCCTTTCCATCTCTCCCTCTACCCCCCCAATTGGTATGGCACCCATCTTATTCACTCCACTCCCCCCCCACAGTCTGCCATCTCTGTCTTCTTCCCTTCCAGCGTCTTCTCCCCACTCTTTGTTCTTCATTTCCCTTCAGCGTCTCTTCCCCATTTCCCTTCAGCGTCTTCTCCCCAGTCTCTCTTCCCCATTTTCCTTCAGCGTCTGTTCCTCTTCACCCCCCTTCACCATCTGTTCCTTTCCACCACTACCCTTCCCTCTCTCCACCCCCTTACAGTGCTGTTCCTTTCTACCGCCCTTCAGCACCCCTCGCGCAATCTGAGCATCTCCTTCCCCCTTAGCTTCATGGTGCATTTTACATTACAGTGTAATTTGTTCAAGCTGCCGGAGCCTGCCTGAAGTCGCGTGTGTCTGCAGGCGGAAGCTTCTCCTCTGACGCAACTACATGTTGCCGGCAATTAAAGAAAGGTGCAGTGGGTGGGGTATTCGCTCCATAAGGAATGCTGGACTGCAGGCGATTAAAGAAAGGTGCAGGGGGGTGTTAAAAAAAGGTACAGTGGGTGGGGTATTCACTCCATAAGGAGCGCTAGACTGCAGACAATTAAAGAAAGGTGCAGGGGGATTAAAAAATGTGCGAGGGAGCATAAGGGGGGTATTCACTCCATAAGACGCACCCTTATTTCCACCCACTTTTGGGGGGGAATACGTGCATCTTATGGAGCAAAAAATACGGTATTTATATTTTGATTTGTTAACTGCCATTAAGAAGAAATTCACACAAGGTTGTATACAAGTATAACTTGACATAAACAACTTACAGTACATTGTATAACAATAAAATGACCAAATGTTAGCATAATACACAGAAAAATGAAGCAAACTTCCAGATCAACCTCTACACACCAGAAATTTCACCAGGAATCCAGGCTCAAGTCTCATCCTGCTTGTATGACATTGCTGCTAGTTGTGTCACTACCACTGAAGTTGAACATGGCTGAGATTGAGCTTCTTATCTGTCTCCCTAATCTAAGGTGACCAGGTTACCCATTCAAGAATGGAGACTTTTTGTCTAGTCCTGGTTTCAAAGTTGGTGGCCAAAATATAAACAACCTGTGCTATGCAAATGATACAACGCTCATCACCAGCAGCAAAGAAGACCAGCTGTATCTATTGGGAAAAATCAAAGCCAAAAGTCAGAATTGAATATAAACAAGATGAAGATCATGAACACGGAAAATGATGAAACTTTTGAGCTTGAAGGCAATAGAATAGAAGTTGTAAAATATTTCAATCTCCCGGGCTCTTTTGTAATCAAAGAAGCAACTGGCAAGGAAGAAATACTCTGCAGAGCACTTGGTTGCTCTTCAATGAAGGCTCTTGACAAAGCATTCAAAAGCAAGGAATTAACATTCTAAATGAAGATCAAACTTGTCCACACACTAATTTTCTCAGTGGTCAATTACGGATGTGAAAGCTGAACACCACAGAAACAAGACAGAAGATTGACTCTTTTCAGCTTTGGTGCTGGAGAAGGATTTTATGTGTGCCATGGACCACCAGAAAAACTAACAAATCAATTCTGGAAGAGATCAAACCAGCTTTGTCACTCGAAGCCCAAATGATGAAGTTACGACTGTCTTATTTTGGTCATACTGTCAAAAGATACAGATCATTGGAGAAGGACATCATGTTTGGGAAGATCGAAAGAACCAGGCAAAGAGGGCAAACTGTAATTAGATGGCTGGACACATTGAAAACAACCACGGGGATGACACTCTGGGACCTTTCTGGACTAATACAAAACTGATTTCTTTTTAGATCTGTAATTCATCAAGTCACTAGGACTCGTGTGTGTCAATGACACCTAATTAACTTTCTCTGTCTGCAGTTCAAACTAACTCTGACTGACAAGTGCATTCATTCTAGAGCTCCTCAGTATCTCTCCTCTCATACCTTTCCCTATACCCCTCTCTGGGAACCCCATTCATGTGGTAAGTTACTCTTGTTTGTGTCCTTCTCCTCCACCATTAACTCTAGACTCTGTTCTTATATCTTGCTATGTTATATGCCTGCAATAAACTTCTTGAGTCTGTACGTCATGGCATATTAGGGTTTCATTTGTGTATATTAGGACTTTTAGTTTGTGGCCTTGTATTTGTGTGATGTTTATCTGTGTTCTGCAAGTGTGACCAAGGCAAGGTGTTCAGATAGGAATGGATGTTGAAAAGTGTTATTGTTGTCATGGTACCAAGCAGGAAGATATTTGTAGGCTGTCCTTCAGCCCTTTTAGACCTTAAATGGTTCTTGCATAAAAATTAGTGAAGACCACTAATGTAAGGCATAGCTTAATTTGCCAACCCTTCTCCCAAATCAGCTTGGCCAGTATATATTGCAGAACCTGGCACTTATGAATTTGCTTTCCTGGAAGACCCATGAGTACAATATTCTAGTAATCAAAATGGGATAAAATCATGGCCTGTATAATCACCTGTAAATATTTGGATTCCAGATAAACTTTAATCTAGCAAATCAATCTCAAATTGTAACATGTTTTCCGCGCCACCATACTTATATATGATTCCATAGGTAATTTAGAGTCAAGTATCATTCCCATGATTCTAATCTCACTCTGCAAAGCGATAGTAGCACCTGTTAGAATTGGGCTAATATGGGGTATTTTATTATTTTGTTTTTCTCTATATAGGATACTGTCTTATTTTTCAGGATTTTATTTCAATCCATTATTTTGCATTCACTCTTATATATGTAATCACAAACTTTGCTCATATAAGCATATGTCTCCTATAGATCATTTTCCATATGAAATTGGCAAAAATTAACATCTGCTTATGAATAAAGTCACAATCCAAAAATGTCTATTCCCTGGGGAATTCCCCAAGTCATGAGCAGAGCTTCTGGGAGTTGTTTTGCCAATTTACCTTTAAAGTTCTATTAAAAAAACAAACCAAACATTTCAGATCAGATCCTTCACGCCAGCCTCAGTCAATCAAAGTAATAGAATATCATGTACCACTAAATCAAAACTACTGAAAGGTCAACCTGCATAACAAACGCCTTCTTTCCCCCATCTATAAGAATCTTCTTTTGTTAGTAAAGTGTCTACTACTGTTTCCTTGCAGAGTAATCTGATTGAGATCTGTCAAGAAGTTCAGAATACATAAGCTATTGTTGCAATTGTGCTGTTACTGCACCCTCAACCATCATAGTCAGCATGAGAAGATTCACTACTGATAGTTTGAACATAATGTATTATCTAATTTATCTCCTTTCAGTAAGGAAGTCAGAACCACCTGACCCATTACAGAGGGACAATTATCTTCCTGTAGAGACCAATTCACCAGCTCAGCAACTGAAAGATACAGAGAATCTGGCATTTTCTTCAATGGTTTAGCTGGACAATAATCTAAAAGGCAAATGCACTTGACATTTTTTTTTTAATAGTATCTTAACCATCCCAAGAAGTTGACTTCTCCATATGAAGGACTGTGGATGAAGATAAACTCCATACCCTCGTATACTCACCTGGATTTTCACTCAAAAATATTCCCTTGTGGAGTTCTGACTTTCCACTATTAACTTAGAGAGATGTTTGCTTTTCTTTATGTTTTTGTTCTGCCTCCACTTTCATGAATGCAGATTACTTGTATGTAGATATATGTAAGCAGTGAGAGTGTTTCTTTAAGACAAGCTCCCAGGGTGCACTGCTGTGTCCCAGGGTGCATTGATGCCCCCCTTTTCTTCTTGCATGTCTTCTCTTGTGTAATCTGAAAGCAGTCTCCATCTTAGCTAGCATATGGACATAAGAGAGGCACTGTTCCTCATCTAGATATACCTTTAAATTTGCTAGCCTAAACACAGCTTAGTCAACTAAGTCTGGAGCATAGTATTATCCTGCACAGGGAGTCTATGATATACACTCCTGGTTTTATGCTGGTTATGTATAGATTCTGTAGAATTAATCCTTTGAGAATAACTGAACCAAATTACAGAAGTTAGTTCAAGGAACTATGGAGTCTGGCCTGATAATGTTAAGGGCTATAGGTTAATGAGTTTATCTGTCTGGGACTCTCTGGAGCACACCAGTCACAGTTTTTATATTCCTTAAATTGCAACCACTACAACCATCTGGTTATATCTTCCAAGGAATTCTGTCATGTTCCTTCCAGTTTAACCTAGTTACCAAGTAGAAGCCACAATTCTAGGAATATTTATTATATGAAGATAGGCTACCATACAGTTTTGTTTTAGTATTCCAATAACTCTTTAGATATATTAAAACCAAGAAGCCAGGAAGAGAATTTATTCAACCACTAGATGATCAAGGAATAATAAGGGCTCTCAGGGAAGAAAAGGTCATAGCAGAGTGATTAAATGAATTCTTTGCCTAGGTCTTCACTAAGGAAGATGTGGGAGAGTTACCAGTAAAGAACCCAAAAAAGAACTGCAGAGAAGAAGTACAAGATGCAGGCATTTTATTCAGTCAATAAATTGTTGTGTAATACAAATTCACCTTTGCTCTAGAGAAGCAGGGACCCAACACGGTCCATGTTTCAATTAAAACATCTTCCTGCGGTGTCCCAGGCTTTCTGTTAGAAAAAACAAAATTGAATGCAACAAATATGCAGAATAATCTGGTGTCTGTTTTGCACAAAAAAGTTGATAATCGTAGTGAAAATTTTCTCTAGCATTGCTGTAGATAGAGAGTTACTGCCATTGCCAGAAATGGTGTTCAGCTCTGATGAATCAGAGAAACTCAAATAAACCTCTGTAAAACTGGATGATGCAATGGGTCAATTTGGCAAACTGGACACCAACAAATCACCTGGACCAGAAGATATGCATCCCAGAGTACTGATATAATTGAAAAATGAACTTGCAAAGCTACTGTTAGTAATTTGTAATTTTTCTCTAATATCCAGCTTAGTACCAGAAGACTGGAAGATGGCCACCATGATACCAATTTTTAACAAGGGTTCCAGAGGTGATCCGGGAAATTATAGACTGGTGAGTCTGACATCAGTGCCGGGCAAAATGGTAGAGACTATTATAAAAACCAAAATGACAGAACATAAATAAGCATGGATTAATGAGAGAAAGCCAATATGGATTTAGTCAAGGGAAATCTTGCCTTACCAATCTACTGCATTTCTTTGAAGGGTGAATGAACAGGTAGATAAACGAGAGTCGGTTGATATTGTATATTTGGATTTTCAAAAGTCATTTGACAAAGTACCTCATGAAAGACTTCTGAGGAAATTATAAAGTCATGAGATAGGAGGTAAATTAAAGCATTGTTTTCATTGAGGAGTAGTGGCTCGTGGCCAGCAGGGGGTGATGGTTATGGGACGGTAATGGAATGGATGTCAGACCATGATAGTGCAGTATTTTTTGTGGAGTTTTTCTACAAAAGCGCCTGTTTTTCGTATGATTCTGGGTAATTCTAGTTAGATACAAACATCTGTGTCAGTTAAGGACCACGCCCAAATAGAAGTGTACGGAAAAACGGGTGAATAAAAATCTGAATAATATGTAGCTAAGGCCAGAGAAAAAAAACCACACCACAGATTAATATAAGGGAAAGCATAATAATATCTGTTTATGTACTTTGCTGTTGAGTCAGATCAGAAAGGAAACCAAAGGAATTTGTTTTGAGTTCTCTGTCTGTGCTATATTTTCTGTCTTTTGGAATCCATTTTGTGTGTCCAGGTCTTTGCTCTCAGCATCGTGGTCTTAATTAATACCACATGTGCTGTAGACTGGCTAGGAAGATAACGTGTCCTAAACTAAGATATAAAATGCATTAAGTATGAATGACCGAGTTATGAATGAATGGGGCCCCTGGAGTGATTTGTGTGACTGGAGTGATTTCTGTGACTGTGTTGAACAAAAGCATAGGGTTTGAAAAACATATTTATATATTTTTGCAACCTAAAGAAATCCTACAGCAGCATCTGGAAGTAATTAGAGTCAGAGACTGCTATTTCAGTCTCAAGCATAGGAAGGGGGGCATTGGAAGCCCACGCTTAGCACTGTGTCGGTGTAACATGAAGCTGTCAGCTTTCCTCCTCCAGACTAAGGTTACTGTGTAAGGCTATAACCTGTCAATTTAGGGAGAGGTTGAGAATTTCTCAGCACCATGTTAATAATTGTAGATTCTCTTGAATGTGTTATAATGTTATAATGTTAATTCAGAAATCAAATGTGCTGTTCTAAAACTCTGTCTAACTTTTAAACGTGGAGGAATTTTTTCTTTGTCCAACTTTAAGACCACCCATAGAATTGTTATTGGTTGTTATGATGATGATGTCACGAAAAGCCAACAGTATATAATAGAAAATCCGGAGCTAGTAAGATTGAGATCATTATGAGAAGGCCAGCATTTGGCAACTCTAACGATCTCCCATTAGCGCAACTGTTAAGCAATTATGCTGACGCTTTTGATCTCATAATGGAAAAATAGAAACAATAATTCAATAAATGTTAATTAATTTTTAAAGCCTTGCGCTGGTGTCATTTTGCATATGTTATTATTTTCAAACCTGAAGCTTTCACAAAGGCGTCGATGTCCCTTGCTCATCATGTTCTCTGATTTTTTTTAACTTAATGCAACTGTTTGTTCAGCAATTCTAACCAAAACCGATGATGGCCAACCAGCATTTCGCTGTAGCTGCATCAGGGCATAACAGGCTTAATCTAGAGGATATGTGCCGGATTAAGCCTGTTAAGGCCTGACACAGCTACAGCGAAATGCTGGCTGGCCATCGTCGGTTTTGGCTAGAATTACTGAACAAACACGACAAGGGAATTGGCTGAGCTCTATATGAACAGTCGTTCATGCACTCATTCAGAATTGAGTACATTCTACATAAAGATAAATTACAACTGTCAATGGAGCATATAATCAAAATTTGAATTTCTGGATCATATACACTTTAGAAAGTACATGGGGTACTGAAAAGTTCTCAGGCCAACCAAGAAGGGAATGACATGGATATGGTTTAATCAATGATATGAAACAATGTAAAAACATAGAATTTTGTTTCTGCAGATTGGTACTTAATGAAATAAGATAACACTCTTTTCAGCTACAGTAGCAAAATAACGCTCAGAATTTAGGAAGTTTGGTTGGTTGGGCTAAGAACCTTTTAGCACCCCCTCATAAATATTCCCCCTAATTCTATATTTAGCACTCAAAATTGTGTGCATAAATTTGGGCACATACCCAAATTGTACAAGCAATTTAATTGTTTCATGAGATAATTAGTGTTGACAAATGGGCGCTAATGATGAATTATCAATGTTGCTTGGCGACATTTAGAATTTATGTGCACATCTTGCTAGGCATTATGCAATAAACATGTATGCATTGTACATGTAGATCGTAAAAGAAAATGTGACCATGTGAGTGACATGGATGGGTCATGAGTGTTCCCAACAATTTATGTGCACTGCTACAGAATATGCCTGATCTATGCCTAATTTAGGCTGAGGATTTACACCATGGTTCAGGTATTGATAATCTTCATACCTATAAGTTAGGCACAAATCCCAGTATTAAGCATTATTCTATAACAGGCCCAGTTCAGAGCATCATTTATAGAATAGCACTTAGGCCTGGATTCTCAAACTGGCAACAAATTTTTAGGTGCTGGTAGTTGCCCAAAGTCTGTTAAAAACACTGTTCAAATAGTGTTTTTAACTGAGTTTTAAGGCACTTATAGGCATCTAAAAAATCTGTGCTAGAACCGGGCCTATGGAAGTCTTTAATTTAATTTAATGCAGAGTTTATACTGTGTACCACTAAATCAGCTCACTGGCTTCAAAGCGGTTTCAAATAAAAGCTAAACTTATACAATAGCCAAAAATCTAATCATATACTTTAAAGGAATTTCCCTCTCTGTCCCAATGGGCTTGCAATCTAACTGCAGAACCCCATCGCAACCCCCTGAATTTGTTTATACACGTTACGTTAGCCCCATCGGTGGCAAGTTTGTATGTAGCTCATTTTGAACAATATCAAGTTTATCCTGCTTCTAATTTCCAGCATGTTACACTCTGGAAGAGATATTTGGATGACATCTTAATTTTTTGGGATGGATCTGAACCTGAATTGGAGATGTTCTTAATTTGGCTGAACTCTCTCAACCCCTGCCTGATTTTTACTATGACTTACCATACAGACCGAATATCATTTCTCGATATTCTATTGATGAGAGATAAAAATCAACAGATTAGGACGACATTATACAGAAAAGAAGTAGATAGAAATCATTTCCTTCACTTTTCTAATTTTCACCCTTTTTTTCTGAAATTTAATATCCCTGTGAGCCAATTTTTACGTATTCGGAAACTCTGCTCATCTCAAGAAGAGTTTGAAAAACAAGCTAGGATACTTAGTGATCGATTCTATGAGAGGGGATACTCTAAAAAACCTGTTCACCGGGCGTACCTCCGGGCGAAGTATGCCCAACGACCCCTTCTTCTTAAAGAAAAGAATGAGGAAACACAAGATGATCACCTTATAGCAGTGCTTCCTTTTACACCACTTAGCGCTGCTTTTTTTGATATCATTAAAAAACACTGGCAGATTTTGCAGCTGAGCTCTCAATTTCAGAACTACCCTATTGCTTCCTATAAGAGAGGAAGGACTGTGGGGGAATTACTATCTACTCATCGTTTTGAGATCAAAAAAAGAGACGATAGGACTATATTCAATCATCGAGCTTGCACTCAATGTCAATGGTGTGAACTAACCATGCAAGGTCCCACGTGGTGTAATCCGTGGACCAATAAGATCTATCGGGCTAGCTCGAATACGTCCTGTCAGAGTTCTTCAGTCATCTACATGATCCAATGCCCTTGCCAATTGCTATATATAGGGAGGATGAGTAGAAAGATCAATGTTCGCCTAACTGAACATAAATCTAGAATCAATACAGGGAATTTAGAGGCTCCCCTTGTTCAACACTGGAGGGAGAAAAAGCACAAAATTACAGATCTGAAATGGAGGGTCATAGATCAGGTTATGGGTGGGTGGGAGGGTGGAGATACTAAAGAAAAGCTAAATTTTAAGGAACAAAAATGGATATACATGCTGAATACTGTTATACCTCTGGGTTTGAACGCTGAAATCGAGTGGTCTACTTTAATTTAAATGGGCTTTTGGCTGGCCAATTAGATAGGGGGGGTGTCTCACGTGGAGTCTGATGTCATCCCGCTTTTCAAAAAAAAGGTTTGGCTATTTATAGCCATGAACGCCGCGGCCATGTTTCCTGGATTAAAAGTCTAACGCGGGAAGCATGAGCCGTTGGATGTAAGGTACTGCTGAAAGTTTCTTATATATTTATCTTTCTATACTGATTATAACTGATATAAGGGTGATAAATTATAATATTATTTTACTATTGCAGGGGGATTTTCCTTGATACAGCCTGTTCGGGGCGAAACATAGTCTATGTCGGAGTGCCTACCCCCACCCGCGTAGATGAAGATGAGTATATTTTTATATTTAAAGTATTTATATTCATATATATAAAAATCGATAACGAAAAAAAGTATTATAGAGGCCTATGATGACCATGGGTGCCAATTGAGTCTGTATGATCTTAAAAGCTTATAGACATACAGTATGGTACTTCTGAGGTCTGTTAGCCTGAACAACTATTAAATGTCTTAAGTTGAAAGACTCCTTCTAGTCACTTATTGCTTTATATTAAAAGAGGTCTGAAACATTTGAGCCTGGTAGTGTTGGCTTGTAATGCCAGAAGTGGCATTAGGCGGCCTAAGGTGCCTCCTTAAGTGCGATTCACATCATAGGTAGGCCCCGAAAATGTAGACCTGGAAAACTCTGGCTTACATTTCCAGTGCCTATCATTGCTGGAGACACAATTCTGTATCTGGTGCTACTGCGTGATGTGCATGAAATCAGTGGCTGCTTTTAAAGCAGTCACCAACCACAATGCCAGTTACAGAATCCATCCCTTAGTATTCATTTTCTGGTGCCAAATTTTCAGCACCATGTATAGAATTTAGTTCATAATGTCTCAATCACTTAAGCCAGGAGAAGATTGTAGCAGCAAAAGTTCACCTTAGCCTGAGATAAGCTAAAGGGACCCTTAGATCTGAGGACCTTAAGGGAAGCCAAAAATGTTAGGGAGTCATATGCTGCCTTTCTGTAGCAGAAGGAAAACAGGTCATATATATTAAATGCAGGTGTCTTCTCTGTTCCTTGTAGTTGTAGTATCTTTTAGCATGTAATAGGAAGTAATGGGCAGATTTGATGCCATTTACAGCTCTTATCTGCTTTCATATTCTTGGTTGTTTAAATCAACAGCTGAGATTAATGTTCTTACCCTTTGTAGGAGGTCTGGGATCTCCACAGATCTATATGTACGCCATGCAGGGCTAACGGGGGTCTGGATGCTTTTACACAGAAAACCAATTCTGGTAGTTTCTTTATAACAGCATGAAACCTTTCTCTAGAAACGAGTGAAGCAAACATACTCTCTGCTTACCATCTGTCTCCCTCTCCCAACCTCTGGCAAGATTTTTAGCTTAGCAATCAATCTAACTGAAAATATCTAAGGAGAATGTCCATCTTGCTTCATACAGTAGCAACCTGTTTTCACTGCAGAGCCCATCTGCCTTGTCATACTACCAAACAATAAAAAAAAAAATCATCTCTTATAGATTGCTAGCAATCCTTCTTTGAGTTCTCAACATCCCTCTCCTAATATAACCAAGGTATCAGTTGATGTTTACTTTAGTTATATTAGAATGACAGCTTTTTTCATGATAACAAAACAGAAATTGTCATTATTGGAGGTGAGTTAGAGCAGTGGTTCCCAACCCTCTCCTGGAGGACCACCAGGACAGTCAGGTTTTCAGGATAGCCCTAATGAATATGCATGAGAGAGATATGCATATAATAGAGGTGCCAGGCACGCAGATCTGCTCCATGCATATTCATTAGGGTTAACCTGAAAACCCGACTAGCCTGGTGGTCCTCCAGTACAGGATTGGGAACCACTGAGTTAGAGGTCTGGTTTCTTGGTAACCTCTCACTTTTTCAATTGTAACTTAATATTTTATTTATTTAGAATTTATTAACTGCCTTTTCATGAAGAGATTCACCCAATATGGTTTACAATACAAAGTATAGTAATCAGATACTTTTTCCTATCTGTCCTGGCAGCCTCACAGTCTAACTGTGGTACCTGGGGCAATAGAGGGTTTAGTGACTTGCCCAGAGTTACAAGAAGCAAGCTGGGATTGAACTTATAGCCTAAGGGTGCCAAGGCATAAGCTCTAACCACTAGGCCACTATTTTTTTTTTGGTGGTGGTCAGGGGAGAGAGGATATTGGGCACCCCCAATAATTTTGAAAAGTTGGCTCCTATGGCCCTTGGTGTGTGATAGTGTTATGTTATAATTACTGTCCACGTTCTCTTTATTAAAATATGTTATAAAAATTATCTCCATCAATAAAATATATCACTCTCATAGAGAGGAATATATTTTATAAAGAACTATTAATTTATGTATTTTTTTTTGGGGGGGGGAAGTTAGCTCGCTTCATTAAAACAGCTCTGTAATAATAATTACTTAATCAAGACTATGATACAGAAATTATATAAGCAAACAGAAACTTTAATCAAGAAGGTAAGCAGTGGTTACAGATGGGATCTTTAAGCAAGAATTAAGACATACACATACAAATGTTGCTAAAGCAGAAGGAATAATTTATCTGGATTCAAAAAGTCACTTAAGATGGGAATAGTCTTTAAAATGGAGCTGAGGCCGCATGATCTAGAGAAGCCGCATGGTGATCCAGGAGAAGAATTGTAGCTTGATCCAGGCTGGTTCCAGAGGGAGAGTGTGTGTGTCCATCTTTACCCTACTGAGATTCATTTTTATAGGGCTGAGACCTGTTTCTAAAAATAGAATCCTAGGTCTTTAGTGGAGATGATTGAATTACAATGGCTTGAAAGGATGCCCCAATACAGGGTATTGTCACTTGTATCTATGTCTGAGTAGTTTACAATGGAGTGATGAGCTTCTTTTGTTTTTGCTGATTGGAGTAGCCCACAGATGGATTTGGTGTGAAAAGGGCTCTTGTTTGATC
The DNA here is from genome assembly GCF_902459505.1 of Geotrypetes seraphini. Taxonomy (NCBI): domain Eukaryota; kingdom Metazoa; phylum Chordata; class Amphibia; order Gymnophiona; family Dermophiidae; genus Geotrypetes; species Geotrypetes seraphini. The sequence continues at coordinate 327,028,008 of NC_047084.1, read as the reverse complement.
CTGCAGACCAGACATGACTTTGGTGGAGAGGCTTATGTTTGATCTACATCCTGTTGAAAGGTTCTGTTTAGTTCTGGTCCATGGCCTAGATTCACTAACCCTCCAAACCGTGTGCGATCCGTTTTTGTTTGCATGCAGGCAGACAAATTCACTAAAGGCCTGCATGCAAATGGGGACGACCGTTAACACGCCCCCTACCCACGGCCAGGATCACTAGAGAGCGATCCCCGCTCATGCACACACCTTGGCAGTAGTGACAGGAGAAGCAGCCTCCTGTCACTGCTGTCAGGGCTCAGCCCCGATCTCTCTTGCCTGTTCACTGGACTCTCCTGCTCTCTGACGCTATTCCCTGCAGTGCAAGCCTGTGGTTTTAAAGCAGGCCTGCACTGTGGGGAACAGCGGCAGAGAGCAGGAGAATCTGGCGAGCAGGCAAGAGAGATCGGGGCAGAGCAGGGCAGGCAGGAGAGCCTACACTAGCCCCACCCACCGGCCTGACACACCGGCCCTGCCTGACACCCCCTCCAGACCCCGATCTCTCCTGCCTGCCTTGCTCTTCCCCGATATCTCCCTCGCCCTCCCTCCCTGTGACTGGCATGGCACGGCCATCGCCCCCCCTCCCGGCATGGCCCTCCTGGCACAGCCCTCGCCCCCCTCCCGGCACGGTCCACCCACCACCGGCACAAAAAAGTTGGGAGCAGGAGAGGCGCTCAGTCCCTCCAGTTCCTAGGTTTCCTACCTCCCGGCCTACCCAGGTGGTGGTGCCCGGCCCATCCACCATGGTACCTTTAAAATAGTTGGGAGCAGGAGGGGTGTCCGGTCCCTCCTGCTCCTTGGGACAAGGCTCCCTCCATCTTTGGGAGCAGGAGGAAAGTCCTCCTGCTCCTGCTCCTCCATCTGGCTGACGCCCAATAGCGGCCTTAGGCCCTACCCTGGTGCATCATCTGATGCAAAGGGAGGGGCCTAAGGCACTGATTGGCTGAGGCACCTCAGGCTCCTCCCTGAAAATAGTCAGAACTAACTAGAAAAAAACAGGCTAGTTAGAAAAGAGCCAGGCCGATGATCGTTTTGTGGCTTTTAAGCAACTGCTTCAGGGCCGTGACACCAACACTCCAGACTATTGATTCACAGAGTGGTAACAAGCAGGAGTTTTACTCTGCAATCGATAGTCTGGAGTGTTGGTGTCACAGCATCATAAGTGCGCATGCGTGCTTAGGGTTTTATTATAGAGGATGCATGCATTTACAGAATAGCACTTAGGTGGAATTTTTGCATGTGTTTGCATATGTGCTCACTATACACATGTAATTGTATGCATATATTTTATACAATTTCCCTGAAAAAGCACAACTTTAATACTAAAGAAAAGAAATCAAAACAGCAGCCAAACTGTCCAGTGTGGGGGGGGGGGAAGGGGGGGAACGGGACTCACGACTCCATCAACAGTGAGCTTACCTTGTGAATTCCATTTTATTTGTATAATGTTGATTACTGGGCTTCATCTAAAAATGTTCCTACTCTGCTTCTAGTTATGGGACACGGATTTGCATAGAAAACAAAAGCATACAATTCTGACGGATGCAGTGGGTCAGCAAGTTGGCATCTGTCAATTATATAGAAGAGGAAAAGCAAAAACAACCCTGTACTAGCAAGTGAACCATATCAAGACAGAAAGGTGGGAGCAGAAAGAGAGAGAAATGGAAAAATAGAGATAATTATAAAATTGTTGCTGGAACTGTTCCCATGTTGTCTTTTATAGAAGAATACATTATTTTGGCTTGTCTCCTGAACTGGAAATTTTAAGTGTGAATTAAAAAAATAGCCTGCAGAGCTTCTGGAGTGACTTTGCCAGGGAGCAACACTTGGCAGAGGGGACAATTTCATTTTAATGCAAGAAAGTCCTATCTTTTCTACCCTTATAGTAAACTGTTAATAGTATAATGTTGCTTCTAATAGGAAGTTTACAAATAAAGTTATTCTAACCACTGGTCCTATATATTCCTTAGCTATAACATAGCATGATGTTGCCACTTTCTTTTAAAATTTTGATCAATACAGGAAAATAACTTCTCTAAGGAATATAAGAAACTAATTTGTTTTCAGTAGAGAACCATTTTGATTTGGTAAATTTTAATCTCATTTCATCACTAAAGATTTGAACCAATTCAGGCAGATCATATTTCTGTGTTTCTATGTTTTATACAGAAGCTCAATTTGGAGCAACTATTGAAAGCTTGATGACTAGATGAATTATAGTGAAATCGGACTGTGAACAGTTTGATAGCATCATATGCTATAATTTTATACAAGGTTTTTTTAGAGCATTTATCTCTAATAAAATAGCTTCATGGGCACACAATGCAGTTAGGCTCATATAAATCACTATGGGGCACATTTTCAAAAAAGAAAGACATCCAAAAAAATGTCATAAAGTGGCATTTGGACGTCTTACTGGACGAGATGTCCATGTGTCGATTTTTGAAGCTGACTTTCTGGATATTTTGTTAGGCTTCTTAGTCACTGTATGTCCAAAGAAGGGGGCATGTTATGAGAAGGCTTTGAGTGTGCTTAGCACTTGGATGCCTTGAAGTCATAATCAAACATTTCCTAAGTTGTCCAGGACAGAACTTAGATGTCTGGAGCTAAACCTGTTTTAAAAGCAACTTAAGTGCCAGAAAGGAACCCAAATTGACCAGCTGATCAGGAGGAGTGTGTGGCGCAGTGGTTGGATCTACAGCCTCAGCACCCTGGGATTGTGGGTTCAAGTCACTTAATCCTCCATATCCCCAGGTACGTTAGATAGATTGTGAGCCCACCGGGACTGAGAGGGAAAAATGCTTGAGTACCTGATTGTAAAAACCGCTTAGATAACCTTGATAGGTGGTATATAAAATCCTAATAAACTGGAAACTTGGATGGATTAAGTTATGACCTCCATCTTCATACACATACACTCCCCCAGTGATCACTAACTCCTTCCCATCCCACAAAGATCTGAATAATAATTATAGTTTATTTTTATATACCGCCAAACCATCAATTCTTGGCGATTTACACAATAGTGATTACATCAAGTAATTAAAATACAGATCCAAATAACAATGTCTTATAAAAGGAAATAACACAATTCAATAAAAGATACTGACTAACAAAGTACAACCCTAACTTATTCAAAATAAAATATACGCAATACAGAATTATTTATACTATAATAGATAAGCAACTTTAAACCTTACTCCATAAAAATAATAAAAAATCCGACTATCATAATAATTTTGAAATCTATTAAATATTGTATTGTTTAAATAGATAAGTTTTAAAATCTTTCCGAAATTGATGGTAAGTGAGGGCTGGAGTTATAAGAGCATTCAAACATGAATTCATTACTCCTGCTTGAAAAGCAAGAGTCCTTTCTAAAACTTTCTTTAAACAGCACACTTTCACTGAAGGAAAATAAAACCAACTGGTCTCTAGAATATCAGCACCTAGTATGGAAAAGCTTAGTATAGCATCACACAGGTGTCTTAAGTAGCCTGGTGGGTGGGCTAGTGAACCGTAGAGATGAGGGCCCATGCCCATAAGCCACTTGTAAGGTTTAGCCCCCCCAAATGTAAGGTTTGGAGGGGTAATGTTGAGGCAGCCTTACAATCCGCCAGGTCCCGGGTTCAATACCCTCGTAAAAGATTCAGTAGGAAGTAAAATTACTGACAAAGACCGCTACGAGTGCTTGCATAAAGAATATATATATTGTGCAGAAATAAGCTTAATATTACAGAAAAGCAAGATTCATAAAGATACATCAAGCATTAAAATTAATGAGAGAGAAAAGACGTTTCCCTGCCTTACAGAGTCCAGAGGAAAGACAGAGAAGAAGGTGATGTTCCGGCAGAGATGTTGCAGAGAGAGGGCGGAGGGGGGAGGGGGGGTTCTAATCTCCCATATTTATACATTTGAGGCTTGTTCTAAAAATAGAATCTACCCCTATCTTTTGTAAACTGTTTGAAACAATGGTGAATAAAGTGAGTTAGGTGTGAGAAACTGGAGAAGAATAGAGGGAGAACCTGTCCCTTACAGACAGTGAAAGGTCACTTGGATACACAAAGTCAGAGGCGTGAAGAAAGTACAAGAGTTTTATTCACAGCATGCCGGGACTCTAGTGCAGTTAATAGCCTGCCTACTAGAGTGTCAGAAACAGGAAATACATGGACTTTTATGCCCTTTTCGCAAACTAATATATGCAAAAACTACAATTTTCATTTGTTACTTCTATAACTTTCTACAATTATTATTGGTCCTAAGCCAGCACTTATGATAGGTTCAGGGGTACAACTTATAGTCCTATAGGAAACTAGCTCATTTCTCTGCTTATCTAAATCTTACAGGTCTAAATGCTACATGTACAGAAGGGCAGGGCACATCATGGCTCAAACTCTTATCTATTCAGCTTACAATGTGGTAAGGCAAGGACATACATTTCAGGCAGATGCAGTCAATAGATTATACACTGTTTTCAGCTATGTAGGCCAGAGCAATATTTTAAACAACAGTTAACTATTTCATGACCCTACAACAGGAGTCAAATGTAATTTCCAGTATGCCTCTGATAATGGTTTCTGATTACCTTAACTATCTGTGCTAGAACATGCAGCTGAGTTTACTATATATCTTAAGTTGTCTATAGTAAGCACCAGACATTAACATATCTTAGTACATCTTAGCTGTCTTTAGCACCTCTTCGCACTTCTTAGCTGTACCAAGGTCCTTTGTTACCTTTAATTTAGGATGTCTAAGGCTGTTTGCAATGACATGCCCTAAGATCATACATGAATGATATGATCTCCCATAGGCCTTTGCTGACATTGGTTAGGCCAACCGAAAATGCTGAGGCTGACACCACTCTAACCACATTTATGGTAGAAAGTGTGAGGCTACCAAAATCCTACTATATTACCATATAGGTGCCACCTGCAGTCATAAGGGCTACTGGAGAGCTAGACAGATGGGTACAGTAGGTAGAGGGGAGTTTTGGAGGACTCAGTATAAATTATAAAGGAATTATGGTGAGATGTACTTCTGGCACCCTTTATGTGAAGTTTATAGCAGTGCCCTCTAAGGTGCCCCACTTCTCTGTTAGCATGTCTATGTGGCCAGTTCATTACAATGCTGGCCCTTCCCACATCCAAACGGTCTAGATTTGGATGTTTTGAACTTGGACATTTTGGTGCTTGAAAATGGCAAACAAAGTTAGGCATCCTAAGGCTGGACATCCTGTTAGCTAAATCTTCCAAATAGATCATTAAAAAAAAATAATTGGACATCTAGCAGTTTCAAAAATGAATGCTTCCCCGGTCCGACTTTAGGATGTCTTGTGGCATAGGCAATTAAGAAAGAACACTTATTACCCAGGAACAAAATAAAAATAAAATTTTATTACATGGAGGAACATTTTCGACAGTGCGTCTAAGTCCAACTTTAGATATTTCTCACAAGATGTCCAAAAGTTGTGGGTGAAGAAATGTCCATTTTCAAAACCACAGACAGACATCAGATTTTTCCCCCTCCTCGAAAATGGCCCATCTAGAAGTTCTGGTCCTTAGGATGTCTTTTTTGGTCATTTTGAAAAATCAAAACATTCAAATTAAAAATGTCAAATCAAGCCTATTTGGACATGGGAGGGACTACGTGGGATTAAATCCTTTCCTCCAATAGGGGGACCACTGGAAAGGGGTCTCCAGGCACTGATGAGAAACAGAGCAACTGCAAAAGACTTCTTCATGGATTGCTTGCAGAAATTGAAACTGGATATGTTTCTAGCTCTTAGTCTAAGGGGGGAGGAGCATGTGCTCAGAAAATTGTTGGATTTCTGCAACTACCGGATTGCAGGTTGGAATTGAACACCAAGAGGGTCATAATCAAAAAATACATCTAAGTCCGTTTTGGGCCTAAGTCGCTAGTCGGCCAAAGTCGGACATGAAAAAAGTCCATTTTCGAAAAATCCATCCAAAATATATATATATTTTTTTCGAAAATCATATAACTGTACGTTCAGCCGTCAGATCGTCCAGACCACCAAATCGTCTATGTTTATACCCCATTTTTGTCCAAAAATTTGTCCAAGTCAAAAATGCCTAGAAAAAGACCTTTTGGACATGGGAGGGGTCAGCAAAGTGATGGACTGGACACCCAAACATTGCACCAGAGTAGTGGGGTACCTTACAGGGCACTACTGTGAACTTCACAAAAAGGGTGCCACATACACATCTCACTTCAACAACCTTATAGGTCATGGTGAGCCCCCCCAAAACACCCCCAGAACCTACTAGACCCACCTGTTAACCACCCCAACAGCCCTTATGGCTGCAGGTACCACTTATATGGCAGTACATAAGGGTTTTGGGGGGGTGCACATGTTTCACCATGCATGTAGTGGTTAGAGTGGCTTTTGGGCCTGGCGCCTCCACTCCATGGTTCACTATCCCACCCCAGAACACTTAAGCCACCTCTGTGCAGCTCTACTAGGCTTTCCTATGCCAGGCTGCCAGGTGCTGATGTTCTGGAGGCAGATATGTGATGTTTTTATTATGAATTTTATGGTGGGGAGGGGAGGATCAGTGATCACCGAGGGAGTGTGTAGGGGTCTGTACTTTGTCCCTGCAGTGGTTATCTGGTTACTTTGGATACCTTTTTGTGACTTAGACCTGGTTTTAGATGCCCTAAGTCACAACATCCAAGTTCCGTCTAGGCAGTGTTATTAAACTTTCCGTTATACATGCAATACGACTAAGTCTAGGACAGCCCATGTCCTGCCAAAATCCCGCCCTCACCACTCCTTCTAAAACACCCCTTTTAGCTCTTGGCGTACTGCAGCACTGTGAAGGCCTAACGTTTAAAACCCAGTTCGATTATTATCGGCACTTGGTCAACTTGTCTCACTGATCGTCTAAGTGCCGATTTAGGCTGGTTTTTAGACATATTTCTGTTTCAATTATGAGCCCCCTAGCGTATGGAATCTGGAAAGGATGTAACAGAATAGTCTGTATAGGCACCTGTGCTGTTTTCAGGGCCTGAAGCTTGTTGTGATGCCTACCTCTGAGCCCCACACCCCTCCCCTCCCCTCTGCTTGATCTCTGAGGAGAAAGCAGAAAGACAAAACAACTGACTCTTAGCTTCCAATGTGTCTGAGTGCCAAAAACATTCCACATCCAGGCAGATGCCCCAGCTGTTTTATTTCCCTGTCAAACATAGAAGGCCATAGTGTTTTTAATGTATGTTGGTAACTGATATCTGGGACCGTGAGATCTATTATGACCTGTTGATTATTTAATTTGTCATCAATTATTAAAAGTGAATTTTCGATTAAGGATTTGGAGTCTCTCATTAATAGAAGACAGCCTCAGTACCACCACAGGTTTATCTCCAAGGATATGCTTTAACAGGTAGATGGCCAAGCAAAGACCTTTAAGAGTAAAAACACTCTTTTAATGCTGTGTTTGATGGGAATCAGTTTGAGAAACCACAGTTATAAAGCAGACAATTCTGCCAGAGATGTTCGATGTGCCTGCATTGAGAGTTCATCTGCTTCAAAAGGCATTGAATTGGTATCAGAAACAGTCAGTGTTAAAGATATTAATTGGTATTAACTGTGATCTATGTGGGACTGAGAGGATTAAGATGCAGTATAAAGTTAATTTAATAATTCAAAATGTGATCAAAGTCTTGTCAGTGAATCTGGAAGCAGTGTATGCCATATATGGAATCTGTGAGCAGCCTCCATCTTTGCTACCTTGGCAACATACATCGTAACAATTTCAGCCCAGCCAAACTAGTAAGTGTACAGGGCTTACAAAAGAAAACCAAAAAGGTTCATTTCTGCCAGTTTGACAGCAGATGATGGCAAGTAAAGACTGCAGTAAGTGAGCTGACAGAACACCAATCACAGGCCACTGCAGAGGAGGAATCACACACATGAATAGATACTTCTGAGAGTGGAAATAAGTTGACTAAACTCCACAGACTTTATAGGCTCACGGTCAAAGCTATGCAGAATTACACAGCAGACAAACAAAAACACCTGACTGAGGGCTAGATTCTCAAAACTCACTGTGCATTTAATGATGGATGCTAAACCAGTTCTAGCCAGTTTAACGTCCAAGTATTTTACCTGCCGATTCTCTGAATGGCTCACCAAACTCTATTCCTAGCAGATTCCGATTGTACTATGCAAAAGTAGTACAACGAGGTCATTAATATTAAACAAGGAATCTGGGCGATTCTCTAAACTTTTAGCGCACGTTTTACAGACAAAATTTTCCAGCAGGGTCTGACCCCTGCTAAACTTTGATTGTCTCAGGCACTGACAGGAAAGTAAGGCTTGACAGATCATACTCCACCTCAAAAAAATCCCTTCCTGCCCACAAATTTAAAAAAAGACCCCTGATTTCTTCCTCCCACCGATCTCCCTCCCAAGTGCTGTTCAATGCCCCCTGCTCCCCATCCCCAGTACTTAAAAAAAAAAACAATTGGCAGGAGGGATGCCCACTACCTACTGCCACTTGGGCCCCTGCCCCTTCCCCCCATAATTTTAAGTTGAAAGATGGCAGGAGGGATGTCCATTCCCTCTAGCCAGCAGGCCTGCCTCTTCAAAATGGTGGACGTTCCTCTTTCCAGTGCATCCTGGGATGCACTAGGAGGGGCCTAAGGCCTTGATTGGCTCTGGTACCTAAGGCCCTTCCCCTGAGAGGAGCCTTACAATCTGACCCAATCAGAGCCTTAGACTCCTACCCAGTGTATCGTGGAATAGGGAGGGGCCTTAAGCACCTCAGCCAATCAGGGCCTTATGCTGAGAATTGCCAGTAAAATAAAAAAAACTCTCCCACTATAGCCACTACATCGACCTGCCAGATTTTACTGGTGAGTTTTTGGAATCCAGCCCTGCATTGGAGAGGAAATGGCAAAAATAGAACAACTCACAGAGGAAGTACTTGAATTCCCTTCAAATCTCAGTATTCACTTTGCATAATAACTGCTTTATCAGAGAGCTGTTTTAAGTTCTTAAAAAAAACAACACAGAGGATAGTCTATATGAGAAGAGCATACAGGAGAATCTGTTCAAGATGGGAGAAAGAAATGTAATAGAGACCATCAAAAATGCAGAATTAAGGACAGAGTCCAAGAAAGATGATACCTCACAACACTCTGGCACTTCTCGACATAGCTCAAGAACTTCAAAGTCAAATGAACCCAGTTCAGTCAGCTCAGTTGTACTGTTCTGGATCTATCCATGTGGCCTGGACACCAATGAGTATACTCTGTCCTGAGCAAAAGAAAGGGAAGAATAAGTTAGGGGCTTTTTTTTTTTTTTACCAAGCAAAGCTAACACATTGCTTTGATTGGTTAAAACCCATGAGCTTGGGGGTGTGCTCAGGTACCATGTGCTAATTTTGGGCTTGCCATGGCACCAACTATGAGCTAAAAAATACAAAATACAATTTGTGGGCATAATTCATTCCAGAAGCATGCTCGTAAACCAAAGTGCTCATATATCAAAGCAAATTTCCCCATAGGAAGTAAGGGAAACACACACACACACATACAAGGCCACCGGCACTGCTCGCTTCCACCCAACCACATCATACCACACCCCCGAGGCCACTGATGCGCTTCCACCCTACCCCCTAGAACCGGCATCACCCGCACGCCCAAACCCTTACCCTGATCTGGTACCGGCACGCAGCACCAATCCACAGGACATGCCGGTGCCGGTGCCTGAAGATCCTGCCTCTTGCCGCTGGGCTGGACCTTGAGCATCTGCGCATACTCAAGGCCTTCTGGCTCCCGCTTTCCCCAAGAATCTCAGAGAGAGCGGGAGGCAGAACACCTTGAGCATGCGCAGATGCTCAAGACCCAGGCCAGCGGCAAGAGGTAGGATCTTCATGCACTAGCACGTCCTGTGGGTTGGTGCTGCGTGCCGGTGCCAGATCGGGGGATGGGGGGGGGGGTGATGCCGGTTCTCGGGGGGGGGGGGAGGGCTTGCAAATCGAGTCAACACTCGCAAACCGCGTTACTAGCAAACCGAGGTTTGACTGTACTTTGTAGTTTTTGGTCCTGGGAGTGTGTTTGAGGGAGAAAAGTAGGAATGCCCAGCACTTGACTTTATAAAAGGGCCCCTTAATGATTAGGGCAATCAGCCCCAACAGCAAAGTCAAATCTCACTAGCACTGCTTATGAACTTAGTAAGTTTTGCAACCCTCTATTATCTTGGGTATAAATCACTAGAGTCACTAATGTGTATTATTTTACCTCATGCCCCATTTTGTACCATACAACCTAAGTACTATGTGTGTTAATTGCATTTACATATATTAGTAGCACAAGCTGTTATATTCTTAGGCTCAGCTTGAACCCTGAAAAGGCATCAGCTAAAATCCATTCCAAATTCTCTATGAAACAGCAGGTGTATTTTGTTTTGCTATTGATGAAAGGGCAACTGCAGATCATACTGGGGTACGACTGATTTTCGTACTGAAAAGATCAGATCACGTGTCACAGTATTATTATAGACTGCATTGGTTGACTATAGAAGCTAGAATAGTTTTCAAATTTGGTTGTGTATGTTTTAAGGCCTTGAATGGACTTTTATCCAGCTATCTTTTAGATTGCTTCAATTTTGCTACTAGAAAACACTTGCGTAAAGAGATGTGTTTACAAATGATTTCTTAGTAAAACTGGCATATTTGGTAGCTATGTGGGACAAACAAGTTAGTACTTATATATAAATCTCAACCTCTTCTCTAGTCTTTAGAAAATCGCTGAAAACCCACTTGTTTGGTAAATATTTTGATTAATTTATTATGATCATACTACATGTCTTAGCTGTTAACCGCAGTGAACCGCAAGGTAGCTGCAGTATATAAGAATTTATGTAATGTAATGTAATGTAGCTTTGACATGCAGCTCCTGATTGGTGTAGCCTGAATTTAGCAACAGGAAGAGGCAGTTGGAGCATACCGCAAGTGATTTTGCATCCGCCGGCGCACCAGCTGTTCTCTCCTACCTATAAAAACCATATTTGCGGTTTTTCAAAATTTGCAGGGGTTCCTGGAACAGAGGCGGTTGGAGAATACCGCAAATTAGTGAGTCTACGATTCGTGAACTGCAAATTCACAGGGGAACACTGTACCTAGGGCAATAGAGGGATTGGGTGACTTGCCCAAGGTCACAAGGAGCAGTGTGGGTTTTAACCACTGCAAACAAAAAAGTGGGGAAGGAAACATACACATCAACCTTTCACTTCTCACGCTGTTTTTCTCACATGGAAACACAGCCACACGAACGAAAACATTTTTTTTATTTGCGTTTTTGATGAGTGTTTGTTACTTGGCAATTCACAGAACTTTTCATTTTTGAAAGTCCAATGCTTTTGTGCCATCTCCTCACTAATTTAGACATATTTGGGTGCCCTTTATATAATCCGGGGTAGTATTTCAGAAAATATTTCCTTGGAAATCTTTGTCTACAACCTGGCACCTAGTAACTATGATTAGCCTGAAGGACTTTTCTCTTTTACCTTTCTATGACATTTGTTCCAGCACATGCCATGACCACCTGTTCCTTCCTGGTACTCACAGAAATCAGTTGTCACTCTGGGCAGTATGCCACATCCAAGAACCCAGGAGACTACTAACCATATGGGTTTTCAGCATCTGAGTTACAGATTACATTATCTATATACCAGATAATCAAATTCCCTTACCACCACTGGCTGTATTTTCATCTTGATGACCACATTTTGCCTCTCTCCAATATTAAAAAGAAAGTTATTATGATTGCTATAATTATTATTTGTATGTCATTTTACAGACACTTATAACACACAATTCCTGCAATAAGCTCTTTTAAGTTATGGTAAGTGCATGACAGCTCTTACTGCAGTTTAGTAAAAGGAGCTCTGAATAACATTTAATCATATCCACTGAAGGAAGATGAAGATGACAGCAACTTTTCCTTTACAGTACTTAATGTACTATGACCTAATAGCAAAGAATTAACATTTTGGTGTTACCAGAGATTTGTTCTGCTTCTGGCAGTGAGCTCTGCTTCTTCTTTCTGGCCTGATGTAAGCATTACTGTAGTATTTCTATGGCACGAATGCTAGAAGTCTGAGAAACAAAATGGGAGAATTTGAGACAATAGCAAGACACAATGAACTGGAAATCATTGACATAACAGAAACATGGTGGAATGATGAAAACAAATGGGACACCGTACTACAGGGATACAAACTATACAGAAGAGATAAAGTAGGGCAGAAAAGTAGAGGTAATGCCCTATATGTTCAGGATGGAGTAGAAACTGTTAGAGAGGCTACGACGGAAAGGACAGAGAAGCTGGAGTCCCTCTGGATCAAGATTCCTAGACACAATGGTGCAGACATAAAAATTGGCCTTTACTATCGACCCCCAGGACAGATGGAGGAGACAGACTCAGAAATGATAGAGGACATTAAATAAAAATGTAAGACAGGTAATGTAATAATCATGGGAGACTTCAATTTCCTGGGGATAGACTGGAACCTGGGAACCTCAAACTGCGGCAAGGAGGCCAAGTTCCTGGAAGCGCTAGGGACTGCTTCCTGGAACAAATGGTGGGAGAGCCGACGAGAGGAAACGCCACCTTAGACTTGGTCCTATATGGCATTATGGGACCGACAAAAGAAGCAGAAGGCACGGTCCCGCTGGGGACAAGCGATCACAACATGATCAACTTTAAACTTGACATCGGGAAAGGGAAACGTACCAAAACCTTAACCACGACCTTAAACTTTAAAAAGGAAAGATACGATAGCATGAGAGCCATGGTGATACAATGGCTCAAGAAAAAGAAGGACAAAGTTAAAATGGTAGATCAGGCATGGTCCCTACTGAAAAATACTATCATGGAAGCACAAAATCTCTACATTCCTTGGATTTCCAAAGAAAAGAAAACTAAAGGCAAAGGAGAACCGACATGGCTTACTAGAGAGGTGAAGGAAGCCATAAAAGAAAAAAAGGACTCCTTTAAAAAATGGAAACGCACGAAAACAACAGAAGCTTGGAACAAACACAAAGATGATCAGAAGAAATGTCACAAGGCAGTGAGGAATGTCAAAAAGGACTATGAGGAGAAAATAGCGCAAGAGGCCAAAAATTTCAAGCCCTTCTTTAGATACGTAAAAGGAAAAAAACCTGCAAAAGAGGCGGTGGGACCGCTGGATGACCAGGGAAGAAAAGGGTAAACATCAAGGAAAACAAACAAATTGCAGATAGACTATATTTCTTCTTTGCGTCTGTCTTTATGAAGGAGGACATCGCAACAATACCAAAAGCAGTGAGAGTGTTCAAAGGAGTAATAGAGGACAGCTTCACCACAGTAGAAGTGGACTTGGACCAGATATACTACCAGATCGACAATCTTAAAAGCGACAAATCCCCTGGACCTGATGGAATTCACCCGAGAGTCTTAAAAGAACTGAAGGTTGAAATCGGAGAGCTATTGCAAAAACTTGCCAACCTGTCAATTAGAACTGGACAGATATCAAACGATTGGAAGATAGCGAACGTCACGCCAATTTTCAAAAAAGGATCAAGAGGAGAACCGAGTAACTACAGACCTGTGAGTCTTACGTCTGTCCCTGGAAAGATTGTTGAAGCACTGATTAAAGATAGCATAGTCTGGCACTTGGATACACACAACCTGATGAGAGCCAGTCAACATGGCTTCAGGAAAGGGAAATCATGTTTGACAAATTTACTTCAATTTTTTAAGACCGTGAACAAACAAATTGATAGTGGAGAACCGGTGGACATAATATACTTGGACTTCCAGAAAGCGTTCGACAAGGTTCCACATGAAAGACTTCTCAGGAAACTACAAATCCATGCAATAGAGGGAGATATACTAAGAAGGATAGGCAAATGGCTGGAGAACAGAAAGCAGAAAGTGGGCATAAATGGGAAGTTCTCAGACTGGGAGAAAGTGAGTAGCAGTGTTCCCCAGGGCTCGGTACTTGGGCCCATCTTATTTCATATTTTCATCAATGACCTAGAAAAAGGAACATCCAGTGAGATCATCAAGTTTGCAGACGACACAAAGCCATGCCAGGCAATCAGATCGCAGAAGGATAGCGAGGAACTCCAGAGTGACTTGTGTCAGTTAGAGAAATGGGCAGAGAAATGGCAGATGAAGTTTAATGTGGAAAAATGCAAAGTAGTGTATTTAGGCAGAAAGAACAAGGAACACAAGTATAGAATATCAGGTGCAACTCTGAGTAAGAGCAAACAAGAAAAGGACCTTGGTGTACTGATAGATAGGACCCTGAAACCGTCAGCACAATGTGCGGCAGCGGCAAAGAAGGCAAATAGAATGTTAGGCATGATAAAGAAAGGAATCACGAGTAGATCGGAGAAAGTTATAATGCCGCTTTATAGAGCAATGGTCAGATCACACTTGGAATACTGTGTCCAACTTTGGTCTCCCAACCTAAAGAAGGATATAAAACTGCTGGAGAGGGTGCAGAGATGAGCAACGAAGCTAATAAAAGGTATGGAGAACTTGAAATACGAGGAACGACTTAAGAGACTGGGATTGTTCTCCCTTGAGAAAAGGAGACTGCGAGGGGATATGATTGAGACTTTCAAAATACTGAAAGGAATTGACAATAGAGCAGGAAAAAAAATTAGTTACAATATCCAATGTGACACGGACAAAGGACATGGACTGAAGCTAAGGGGGGACAAGTCCAGGAAGTTTTGCTTCACGCAATGAGTGGTGGACACCTGGATTGCTCTCCCAGAGACGGTTATTGCGGAATCCACCGTTCTAGGATTTAAAAGCAAACTAGATGCACATCTCCTTACAAGAGGCATAGAGGGATATGGGTGACTAAAATTACACCAGTTGTACACCTGGCTGGGCCTCCGCATGTGTGGATCGTCGGACTTGATGGACCGAAGGTCTGATCCAGAGATGGCAGTTCTTATGTTCTTATAATTCACAGTGGCGAAGGCAATTCACAGTGGTAGGAGGCGCACAGGGCGGTGGTGCCTCCCCGCTCCTTCTGCGCCACCCTCTCACTCTTTCCACACTCCACACACTCATACCTGCCCTCCCACCCCCGTATTTCTTTAAATCTTTGCCCTTCTCTCGGCTTCTGCTCACACTGGCATTGGTTTTCCTTCTGATTAGAGAATGACATGGTGACAAATTTTCCCCCGTCCCTGCGAGAACTCATTTTCCTGTCCCGTCCCTGCGAGTTCTTTCCTCATCTGCACACGCCTCAAACACTTTAAAATCATAAGTGTTTGAAGCTTGTGTGGTTAAGGCGGAGCTTACAGGAATGGGACAGGGTCAGGGACAAAATTTGCTGGGATGGGACGGGGAAATTTAGTTCCTGTGGGGACAGGGACAAATTTGTCTCCGTGTCATTCTCTACTTCTGATGTCACTTTCTGGCCCTATGACCCGGAAGTGATTTCAAAGGGAGGCAGACCAACGCAAGAAGCAGGCCAGAGTAGTTGCTCACACTGGGAGAAGATTTAAAGAGGTATAGGGGGGGAAGGGAAGGAAGGGCATGAGAGTGGCATGGGGGGGCAGAGAGGTGCCAGCACCCCCACCAAGATAGTGCCCAGGGTGGTTCCCCCCCTAAAACTAATAAATTATGCTCTATTGGAAACCATAGGAGGGACCTACCTAGACCCTACCAGGTCTACCCACTGTACTCATGCAAAGACCCACTCATTCACTTAACACACAAAAAACAAGAAGAAAAGGAAGCTTTATGTGTGTGGATGTGAGCAGTTGGAGCACTTGGAGAGCCTCTACAGTTGCTGGTGGAGTAGGCTGGACTCATTCCCCTGACGCAGCTCAGCGAAACGCAGGTTTCCCTGTTGGGAAAGAGTGGCTGCGCGGCCAGGCAGGCTTGCACTTTTTGGATGCATGGAAGACAGCCTGGACACCGTCTGCAGCTAAGCGTTTGTTTGTTTTTCCTGCTTACCATTGACTGTGTTTGAGACTCATATATGTGCTGCTTGCTTTACTCACATTTTTTGGAAGTTTTGTAATTTGGTGTGCTAGAGTTTTTTTGAGGTGGTTCCTACGAGGGCTACCATAGTGTTTCTCACTGCTGAGTGAACTGATACATTTTGGACCTTGCTTAATGGTTGTTTATAAGTGGAGTTTTTTTGCCATATGAAGATGAACTGAGGCTTTTTCTCCACTTTTTTCTTTCTTTCTTTTTTTTTCTTGTTTTTTGTGTGTTAAGTGAATGAGTGGGTCTTTGTATGAGTGCAGTGGGTAGACCTGGTAGTGTCTAGGTAGGTCCCTCCTATGGTTTCCAATAGGGCATAATTTATTAGTTTTAGAAGTTTTGTATTTCCTTCCTGATAATTTTTTGGGGTGCTTCCCCCCCTCCCCTTACTGCACCACTGGTAATTCATAATACTAGTTGAACAAGGACAGTCGAATAATAAATTTTAATTTTCATGTATTGCTATGCTCCTATAAAGAAGTACCCGTCAGAATCTATAGTAGTAAAATTAGCTGTTTTTTAATAAAACAACCAACCAACCAACCAAAACAGATTGCAAAGCTCATGACAGTTTTGCTGTGTCCTGCTCTGGAAAATTTATTAGCAGCGGGTCACCCTTTGCCTGACATTGTCTGTTTTAGTAACTACTCTGTCTTCTGTGCACTGAAGCTGCAGAGTGCTTTATCTTGGTGGAATAAGTGGCCA
The DNA here is from genome assembly GCF_902459505.1 of Geotrypetes seraphini. Lineage (NCBI taxonomy): Eukaryota > Metazoa > Chordata > Amphibia > Gymnophiona > Dermophiidae > Geotrypetes > Geotrypetes seraphini. The sequence continues at coordinate 327,011,244 of NC_047084.1, read as the reverse complement.
ATTGCGGGTTATAGCTGCTAAGAAATACACGTGAGAAACAAGCGATTCTATCCATGCAAACAAGGGACATTTTCTCCCCCTCTCACTGTTTATGCTCGTACTTAAAAGACACAAAAGAAGATTTGTACACAGTGACACTTTGTAAAACATGTGCACTGAATAAAAGTTTCAGCTCCATGGTAATCTCCTCTGAAACTGAACTCTGAGGGCAATTATTCATATGAATTTGTTGTTGCAGCTTCTGATGTAGCTTCGAGCAGCAGCAGGCTCTGTTGGCACTAGCAGCCTTGTAACTCTAATGGAAGCAAATTATGTTCTTTCTAAAGTGACAATAACACTTCTGTAATGCACTGCAAAAACGATCCAGCAAAACTGAACAGCTCTTACTCTCCAGCAACATCATTACAATAATTGCTCCTGGTTCCCCATATTTATTTATTTTCAAAGCGATATTTTATATATTATAGTAGTTTCTGACGAGCAGGTAACCTCAGCTGCTGTCTAACTGGAGGAGGAGAGGATCACTCATGAGGGAAGAAGAATGCCACACTTCAGGCAACCCCATTTCAGTCACTTTGGACGGCCAGTGTTCCAGCTGCAGAATGTACTTGAAGGCAGTCATGGTCGTTCGTGGTGTCCAGCAAGACAAAACAGAGCTGAGCTTTCTTCAAGTTTCAAGTTTCTTTATTTTTGATATACCGTCTATAAAAATACATGTCTAGACGGTGTACATTATAAAAAATTATAGAAAACAATTAAAATAAGTAAATAAAAACAATAATTTATCAAATATTATTAAAAAAAATATTGGACAAATTAAAATTAACATACATGAAACGGAAGGAAAGTAAGGGAGGGAGAGGTTGTTTAAAATACATCGAAGTAAAATTAATAAAAAAAGGACGGTAAATGAGGAATGGTAAGAACATTAGGAAGGGAGATTACTTCAGAAGAAGTGTTAGCAGTTACAAAGCTACATATGGATCAGGGGGTTAAAAGGTGGAGGCTGATGCTAAGGAGTAAAAACATCTTTAAAGAGGAAGGTTTTAAGTTTGGTTTTAAATTTTCTGAGGGAGTTCTCCAATCGAATGTCTAGTGGGAGGGCATTCCACAAAGAGGAGGCGGTAACTGAGAAGATATATTTGCGAGTGGTGTGGTGAAATAATTCCCGTATTGAGGGTATAGAGAGTAAATTTTGATTATTTGATCAGAGGACCCTTGATGATGAGTACGGGATCAAAAGTTTGTCTATGAACGCCGGTTAATTAGAGTTTTTTGTTTTGAAAGTGAGAAGTATTTTATAGGAAAGATGATGAGAAACGGGTAGCTTATGTGTTTACCTTCAATGTGCTTCTTCACATTTTCAGTTCTTATCTTTTTTTACTGAAAACCTTTACATTACATTACATTACATTAGGGACTTCTATTCCGCCTATACCTTGTAATTCAAGGCGGATTACAAAAGAGCTAACTGGATATTTCCAGTGAAGTTACAACAGCTTTGGGGTTTTGGTTTTTGTTTTTTTTGGTTATAAGGGAGGAGAGGTACCTGGATTAATTCCGGAAGAACTTGCATATTGGATATTAGATTGACTGTACGTTACTGTGTGATATAACAAATAGATTACAGTTAGAGTATAAATAAGATTACATTACATTTTAGGGATCTGAATACTTGGTTGGTGTTTTGGGGAGGAAGAGATTATTTAAGTCAGGGGTGTCCAATGTCAGTCCTCGAGGGCCGCAATCCAGTCGGGTTTTCAGGATTTCCCCAATGAATATGCATGAGATCTATTAGCATACAATGAAAGCAGTGCATGCAAATAGACCTCATGTATATTCATTGGGGAAATCCTGAAAATCCGACTGGACTGCGGCCCTCGAGGACCGACATTGGACACCCCTGATTTAAGTGGAGGTTTTGGGGGAGAATTTATCTAGGAGGAGGGGGAAGGGTTGGGTTAAAATATCTGGATCAATTTTTGAAAAGTAGAACTATGGAACTATGCATTTTTTTTTTGCAGGGAACATGCTTTAGCCATAAATTACTTTTAATTTTTCTTTCCCTTCAGCCCCCTTCATTTCCCTGAATGGTTTGATTGCACTGGCATATAGATTTTAAACTTGCATAGAGCAGGTAGGTTTATGGAAAATAACAGCAGCTAGGTGAACACAAAACATGAGAATAGCCTTACTGGGTCAGACCAATGGTCCATCTAGCCCAGTAGCCCGTTCTCAAATGGCTAATCCAGGTCACCCAAAGAGTAGCAACATTCCATGCTACTGATCCAGGGCAAGCAGTGGCTTCCCCCATGTCTTTCTCAAAAACAGACTATGGACTTTGCCTCCAGGAAATTGTCCAAACCTTTCTTAAAAGGTTTACCACAACCTCTGGCAATGTGTTCCAGAGTTTAACTATTCTCTGAGTGAAAAAAAAATTCCTCCTATTGGCTTTAAAAGTATTTCCCTGTAACTTCATTGAGTGTCCCCTAGTCTTTGTAATTTTTGACGGAGTGAAAAATCGATCCACTTGTACCCATTCTACTCCACTCAGGATTTTGTAGACTACAATCATATCTCCCTTCAGTTGTCTCTTTTCCAAGCTGAAGAGCCCTAACCTTTTTAGTCTTTCATCATACGAAAAGAGTTCCACCCCCTTTATCAGATTGAGCCTGAGATTTATAGCAAGGCACAAAAATGCTTCTCATCGTATTCTCTTCCCACCAGAGACTGACTTACAAAAAGAGGTGGAGAACATAAGGAAAAATAAATGAGCGTTATTTAGTGATTATAGCATTTCCTTCCTGCTAGGATTTACCAGTTCAGCTCTTACAGTTCTACTCCTAAACACACACATCAATAAATGCTTGAATTTGTTATCCTTATGCCCCTTGTTGATGCATGCAGACATTCATTCCATTGGTACTACACCAGGATGGAGAGGATCACAAACAACCAGGGTAATTCTGTATAGTGTGAATACATTAAGTGTGAATTTAAGCACTTTTGGCATGATATTGGGAGTTAATGGATATTAAGCCTTAAAATGGAGCTGAAACAGCAGTTCATTTATTTATGTATTCAAAAATTTATATTAAGCACTATCTACCTACCAATCTAGGCAGATTAAAATCAACATGCATAAAAATAAAAACAAACAACATATAACATACAAGAAATAATCATAAAATAACACTTGGTACAGTGCCCAGCTCTTCCAATCAATTCAAGAAGCATAAGGTATTTAAGGCTGAATTCTATAAATGGCACCTCTTTTTTTAACGTTCAAAATCTGGTAACCCTAGTTATAATGGTTAATAGCAGTCCCTAGGTGTAGGGCTGCCAAAGGTGGTAGGTATTGTGACCAGCCAGGTATTCTCCCTGCCAAGGTCCCAGTTAGGGCAGGGGAAATTGTAAAAAGGAAAGCCCGGGGTGAAATCAGGAAGGGGAATATGGTTCCTGAGAATGCTAATTTACCCTGTGACCACCAGAGGGAGCCTGAGGTGTTTGAGGAAGAGGTAGGTGATCTATCCCCGAGTCACCACCAGGGGAGCCCAAGAGGTCCCAGGAACACTGCTGACTCGATTAGAGTAGGGTGTGGCCCCAGAGTACTTAAACCAGCAGTGGAGAGCAGACAGGCAGGCCAGCTAGGGAGAAGGTTTAAACCTTTTCTCCCTAGGGAGTCCCCTGGGACAAGCAGGAGCAACCAACCTACACCCATGGAGCTGTTAGAGGCTGGACAAGCTGAGGAGCTACTGATTCCAGAAGATGAACAACCCATGGAATGTGAAGAAAGTCTGACCGAGGGTGCTCCTGATTTTCCTGAAGCCATGCAGGTGGACTGGGCCTCAGCCTGCAAACAGTGAGTTGATTTTGCACTTTACTGTTTGGGACTATTTTTGTTTTTTTTTAAGCTAGGAGTGTGAATTGTTTGGGAGAGGTTTTGCTAACACCCTGGCAGGGAATTTTTGAAAGCCTGTTTGAGGCCTTTATTTTGCAAAACCTGACACTCTCTTGTCCTGGCAGTGAATTGAACTGGCCAGAGGCTTTAATGAACTTTGAGCACTAGTGCTACTGAATAAGTGCCATGAACTGTTTTTTGTGTTTTTGAAACTGCCTGCCTGGGAGCAGTCAGAACTGGCTCTGAGGAGAGCTGAATTCTTAGACACAGCGGAGACTAAATCCTTGCTGAGAACAAGCCAAGAACTTTATTGTAGGCTGGTTGTTTGCTTGCTTGTTTTGATATTTTTGTTTGCTGCTGTTTGGGGACATTCTGACCAGTTTGGCAGCTATATTGAAAGACTACTTACCTTGATGAAGGAATGAATAAAATGGTATTATTTTCCTTTGAATTACAATTCTGGTGACTTTGTTTTTGTTGATTCCGGTTTGGAATCCGGTCCTGCAGGGTGGCTCCATTTTGGGTCACACGTCAGAGTGCTTTATTGTGGTTACTACTGTGAGTGATATTGAGCCCTCTCCTGGGCTACAGTGGGCCACAGTATGTGACATCTGATCTACACTGTTAATGCAGGGTAAATAAAGTTCAGAAGGCAGTTGGAAACCCAGCCTTTTGGGTTTAAGCAACTTCTGGAAAACATGCAGTGAATCAGACCCAGGAAGCACTTGGATCTCTCTGAATGGTGGATTGAAAGAAACCAATGAATGACATCATCAGAGGGGCTCCTAATAGGGTTACCAGAAAATCCAGATATGTCCTCCTTTTAGAGTACTGTCTGGGTGCCCGGAGGGAGTCCCAAAACCCAACAGTTTGTCCAAGTTCTGGAAGTTCCTGAGCTCGGAGCTGCATTTGGAGGGCCTCTGCGCAAGCTTAGACGTTTATGTGATGATGTCACATGCACGTACATACACGCATGATGTAATTGCGCATACGCAGAAGCCCTCCAGATACAGCCCCAAGCTTGGGTAGGTTTGTGTGGGGGTGGGGCTGGGGGCAGAACAGTGTGGAGCTGGAAGCAGAACGGGGTGGGGCTGGGCTGCCTTTGATGACCTGGAAGCTTTCTTTCTGCAGAGAAAAAGCTTCTGGGTTGCCAAAGGTAGCATGTTTAGTTCACTGATGCTGATGATGACTGAAGGGTTACAGCAGCACCGGGTGAGCAAACATAGCATCAGGCAGGAAGAAGGATGCTGAACCACGAGGATGGGGAGGAAAGGGAAGGAAAGATGCCCAGACTTCCAGGAGAAGAAAGGGTAGATAGAGATATGAGACCACAGGAGGATGGGAAGGAGAGAGATGTCAGACCACTGGATGGGGAATGGGGATGGGGGGAAGAAGAGAGAGATGTCAGACCAGGGAAAGGAAGGAGGAGGGAGGGGAAGAAGGAAAAGACAGAGAGATGCCAGACTATAAGGAGAGGATAAAGATCCCAGACCATGGCAGAGGGAAAGAGAGGGAGGAGATGGTACACAGGTATGTGAGGGTGGGGAAGGAGAAGGGGAGAACGAGGGAGGAGATGTTCATAAGGCTGGGAGGAGTGGGGAAGGAAAAAAATTGGAAGAAATGCTTTTTATAGATAGATGGGAATAGAGAAGAAGAAAGAGGGAGAAGATGGTACACATGGATAGATGGGAAGGGGAGACATGGAAAAGTAGATAGATTTGAGGAGGAAGCAGAAACATGACATAAAGTTGAATGTTAAAAGTTAATGCCAAAGATGGATATAGTCAAAAAAGATTCAAGGTAAAGGTGTAAAGATACGTCAAAAAGAAAATAGGCAGTATAAAACTTTGTATATAATAATATCAGAGCACTGCCCAAAAAATTACCTAAATAAAGCTATACATATGTAAAGATCAGCTCAGAGACATGGAGGGGCTTTTTCAGAAGGTAAAACCCCCCTATTATGCCACCTCACCACCCAATCATTGCTGAATCTTTCATATTTTAAAGCAATAAATAGTGCCAATTTGGCCAAATTCATACCAAATAAATATTAGAAAACAAAAAATTGCTTAACTTAAAACTTGGTTTCTTGGTTTCAACGTGCACACGTTTCGTGCTCCTGCTTCAGGAAACCAAACAGCATTAGAATACAGCTGCACTCAACTGAGCATACTGGGCGGCAGGGAATATTCTAAGACTAAATAAGAAATGAAAAACGTGTTACTACTGAAAAATATAAATGCAACTCTTACTTAATAAAACTTATATTATAAATTACTAGCTGATGCCCCGGCGTTGCACGGGTATTTAATTATAGCAATAACACTGTAAATGGAATCAAATAAAGATACTTTATAGTGGTGAATGAAATTATTTTTTTACAGCTTTATAAAAAGTACAATATTCAAATTATAATGTGAAATATTTGACAAAATGAATACAATACAACTAACACAAAACTTGATTATAAACAACATTTTTAGTTTCACCTCCAGGAGCAAGAACATATAAATTCTTGGGTGAAGAGACCCCCAGAACATATCACCCCAGTTAGTGAGGGATCTGCATACCAAGTTTCGTTCAAATCGGTCAAGCCATTTTAGATTTACTGTGAGAATGGCAGCTGTTTACATTTTTTCCATTGACATGAATGGGTGAAATCTGATGTTCTGTTTGTAGCTCCGCCCATGTGTGCAGGTGGGCCGCGAGACCCCCAGGACATATCACCCCAGGTAGTTGGAATTACTGTGAGAATGGCAGCTTTTTACATTTTTTCCATTGACATGAATGGGTGAAATATGATTTTGTTTGTAGCTCCGCCCACATGTGCAGGTGGGCCGCGAGACCCCCAGAACATATCACCCCAGGTAGTGAGGGATCTGCATACCAAGTTTCGTTCAAATCGGTCAAGCCGTTTTTGAATTACTGTGAGAATGGCAGCGTTTTACTTTTTTTCCATTGACATGAATGGGTGAAATCTGATGTTCTGTTTGTAGTTCCGCCCACGTGTGCAGGTGGGCCGCGAGACCCCCAGAACATATCACCCCAGGTAGTGAGGGATCTGCATACCAAGTTTAGGTCAAATCGGTCAAGCCGTTTTTGAATTACTGTGAGAATGGCAGCTCTTTACATTTTTTCCATTGACATGAATGGGTGAAATCTGATTTTCTGTTTGTAGCTCTGCCCACGTGTGCAGGTGGGCAGCGAGACCCCCAGAACATATCACCCCAGGTAGTGAGGGATCTGCATACCAATTTGCGTTCAAATCGGTCCCACAGCTTTTTACATTTTTTCCATTGACTTGAATGGGTGATATATGATTTTCTGTTTGTAGCTCCGCCCACGTGTGCAGGTGGGCCGTGAGACCCCCAGAACATATCACCCCAGGTAGTGAGGGATCTGCATACCAAGTTTCGTTCAAATCGGTCCCACAGCTTTTTACATTTTTTCCATTGACTTGAATGGGTGAAATCAGATTTTCTGTTTGTAGTTCCGCCCACGTGTGCAGGTGGGCCGAGAGACCCACAGAACATATCACCCCAGGTAGTGAGGGATCAGCATAGCAAGTTTCGTTCAAATCGGGCAAGCCGTTTTTGCGTTGGCAGCTTTTTACATTTTTTCCATTGACATGAATGGGTGAAATCTGATTTTCTGTTTGTAGCTCCGCCCACATGTGCAGGTGGGCCGCGAGACCCCCAGAACATATCACCCCAGGTAGTGAGGGATATGCATACCAAGTTTCGTTCAAATCGGGCAAGCCGTTTTTGCGTTGGCAGCTTTTTACATTTTTTCCATTGACATGAATGGGTGAAATATGATTTTCTGTTTGTAGCTCCGCCCACGTGTGCAGGTGGGCCGCAAGACCCCCAGAACATATCATCCCAGGTAATGAGGGATCTGCATACCAAGTTTCGTTCAAATCGGTCAAGCCGTTTTTGCGTGATCGCGGCACATACACACATACATACCTCCGATTTTATATATATATATAGATTTGAGTAAAAATGGCATTTCAACACGCTGGTTACCTTTAAAGCAGCTGAAATCTTCAATCAGAAGCTCACAAGTCTCTTAACAGGAGAAACGCCGACAAACAGCTAATTTTAAAGAACTGAGCATCAACACATCAAAACGTGGTGACGTCCAGTCTACCCTTCCTATCAACTCAAAGGACACTCTTATTCTAAAACAGAAAGACTAAGGGCACCTTTTACGAAGCCACGGTAGCGGTTTAACGCGCGCAATAGCGTGTGCTAAACTGCCAGATGCACTAGCCGCTACCGCCTCCTCTTGAGCAGGCGGTAGTTTTTCGGCTAACGTGAGGGTTAGCACATGATTAAAAGACACGTGCATTAAAGCCGCTACCGCGGCTTCGTAAAAGGAGCCCTAAGGGAAGCTAAAAAAAAAATGAATTTGAAAAAACCTGATCATAGAGTTCATAAAGAACTCATTAGTAGGAAAAGGTACAAAAGTAAAGGCGTCAGTAAAGACATGTTGAACGGAGAAAGCCCAACCTACTGGAATAACCGACTAAATTAATCATCCTCAACCAGACACAAAAGAACCCACTCACTATTCTCTCACCCATCATCCAAAAATGTCAAACGAAAAAAACTTTATAACAACCTAATAGCCTCCAAAGAAGCTAAACTGGACAGACAAATCACCACTCTGTTTTCTTCAACTACAAACTACAAAACCTTCAAGAGAGATATTAAAACCATACTCTTCAAAAAACACATAAAACCTATCCAGCACGACCACTCCCAACCCAACATCCAACACTCTCTATACCCTTAGTACTATCTAATATTCTTCTATCTACCAAATGTTATCTAAAACCCCATAATTCACCCTATTCTTATCTCCTAAAGACCTCTACTTCCTGTTGGTAACTCTTTACCCAACGTTTTATTACATTAAAAATTTTATGTCATCGCTTATTCTATTCCTTCAAATTTTGAATGTAATTCTTGTTTTAGTTTGGATGTAATCCACCTTGAACCGCAAGGTAATTGCGGAATAGAAATCACTAATGTAATATAATGTTGATGCTCAGTTCTTTATAATATAAGTTTTATTAAGTAAGAATTGCATTTATATTTTTCAGTAGTAACACGTTTTTCATTTCTTCAGTGGCGTACCTAGCATATGTGACACGCAGGGCCCATCATTTTTTGACACCCCCCATCTGTGTGAAAACATGATTTTTAGTAACAATCCACACATCACACATGAGTACTTAGGAAAAGGCAGCATCTTACATACTGCAGTGAGCAGTACAACATCAATACATCCATTGTAAAACTAAACAAGCCAGACTAGTACAAATCAATCCTGCAGTCAATCCTAAAAAAAACATGTCTTTCGAATACACAGAACACAGAAAACACCTTTGCCTAGTAAGGATTATGTAATCACAAACTGTCTTTTACAAAACTGTAGTGTGGATTTTAGCTACGGAGGTAACAGCTCTGACGCTCATAGAATTCTGAACATCAGAGCTGCTACCACCACAGCTGGCGCTAAATAACGCTCCACAGTTTTGTAAAAGGGGGGATAAAATAGAAATACATAGACAAAGGTTAAATTGAACCAGCAAGAAGCTGGACTCTGCATACACTGTTCCACAGAACAGTGACAGATGTCTCATAAAACAATAAATAAGTAGAAAATTTTTTTCTATCTTTGTCTTCTGTGGTTTCTGCTTTCCTCATCTTCTTGTAACTCTTTTCCTTCCATCCACTGTCTGCCGTCTCTGTTCCCCTATATGGCATCTTCTCTCCTTCAATACCCCTTCCAGAAACTGTGTGCCTCCCCCTTCCATCTCTCCTTTCACCCCCTTTGGTCTGACATCTCTCTCCTCTCCTTCCCTCTCCCACACCTCTCCTCTGCAATCCCTTTCCCTTTTTTCCCATTTTCCTTTTCAATTTATTTTCTGCATCTGTCTAGATTACGTTCTTACTACCCTCTCATCAATGTCCTTTTTTACTGTCTACCTAAAGCTTGCCACCTCTTTCCCTCACCTCTCTAGTGTTTCCCTAACTCAATCCTTTTCTCCCCCATCATGTGCCCTCCTTTTATTTATCCCCTCCTTCCATCATGTACCCTCTTTCTCCAACCCTTTCATCTAGTACCTTCTCCTCTCTCTGTCCACTTCCATCCAGCGTCTGCTCCCCTCTTTCTCTCCTCCCATTTCCTTCCTGCATTTGCTCCTTTATCTCTCCCATCTGCACTTCCATCCAGCATAGGATCCCCACTACCATCCAATGTCTGCCCTTTCTCTCTCCATCCACCCCTCTTCAATCAGCATCTGCCCCCTTTCTTTCCCTCCAATATCCTTCCCCCTTAAGTCTCTCCCCTTTCTCTATACATTAATTCCATCAGCACCACCCTTCCATACCCCCTTTCTTTCCCTCCACCACTCTTCCATTCCAGCAGTCCTGCTCCTTTCTCTCCCTTCATGCAGCAAGGTCCCACGATGGCTGTAGCTGTCGGCTGCCAGTCCACCCCACTCCGACGTACTTGCTCTGGAGCGGACTCGGGAGCCGCATGCTGGAAGCTGACTCGTCTGCTGGCTCTGCTCTGGAAGAAGTAAGTTACGTCGGAGGGGGTGGACCCGGCAGAAGCAGGGAGTTGCGGCAAAGTCCCACAATGACTGTGTCTACCGGGTCCACCCCCTCTGACGTAACATACTTCTTCCGGAGCAGAGCCAGCAGATGAGTCATCGCGGGACCTTCCTGCACCTCAGCGCGGCTGCCGACTCTGCTGCAGAGAAAGTAAGTCAGAGGTAATGTAACCATTTATTTTTTCATCAAAAGGGGACATCTATTAATTGACTGTGTATCCTTTCTTTCATTTCTTTCTTTCTGCACTCAGGCCCAACAATTGTCCCTTTCAATTCCCTCCCTCCCTCCTTCCTTCCTTCCTATGTCCTTAGTGCCCCCAGTGCCTCCTTCCCGTGTCCTTAGTGCCCCCAGTGCCTCCTTCCTGTGTCCTTAGTGCCCCCAGTGCCTCCGTCCTGTGTCCTTAGTGCCCCCAGTGCCTCCTTCCCGTGTCCTTAGTGCCCCCAGTGCCTCCGTCCTGTATCCTTAGTGTCCCCAGTGCCTCCTTCCCATTTCCTTAGTGCCCCCAGTGCCTCTTTCCCATGTCCTTAGTGCCCCCAGTGCCTCCTTCCCATGTCCTTAGTGCCCCAGTGCCTCTTTCCCATGTCCTTAGTGCCCCCAGTGCCTCTGTCCCATGTCCATAGTGCCCCCAGTGCCTCTGTCCCATGTCCATAGTGCCCCCAGTGCCTCCTTCCCGTGTCCTTAGTGCCCCCAGTGCCTCCTTCCCGTGTCCTTAGTGCCCCAGTGCCTCTGTCCCATGTCCATAGTGCCCCCAGTGCCTCTGTCCCATGTCCATAGTGCCCCCAGTGCCTCCTTCCCGTGTCCATAGTGCCCCCAGTGCCTCCGTCCTGTGTCCATAGTGCCCCCAGGGCCTCCATCATAGAAACATATAGAAACATATAAGATGACAGCAGAAAAGGGCTACAGCCCATCAAGTCTGCCCACTCTGCTTACCCACCCCCTGTCTATGCCCTAATGACCCAATTTCCTTATCTTGACTCTCGTAGTGATCCCACATGGGTATCCCATTTATTCTTAAAGTCTGGCATGCTGTCTGCCTCGATCACCTGCACTGGAAGCTTGTTCCAATGATCAACCACTCTCTCTGTGAAGAAATACTTTCTGGTGTCGCCATGAAATTTTCTGCCCCTTGTGGCCGAGGGTCCCTTGAGAAAGAAAATATCATCTTCCACTTCGACACGTCCCTGAGGTACTTAAATGTTTCGATCATGTCTCCCCTCTCCCTACGTTCCTCGAGAGTGTAGAGCTGCAATTTGTTCAGTCTCTCTTCGTACGAGAGACCCTTGAGCCCAGAGATCATCCTGGTGGCCGTCCGCTGAACCGATTCAATTCTGCACACATCTTTACTGTAATGTGGCCTCCAGAATTGCACACAGTACTCCAGATGAGGTCTCACCATGGCCCTGTACAACGGCATTATGACTTCAGGCTTTCGGCTGACGAAACTTCTATTGATACAACCCAATATCTGCCTTGCCTTAGATGAAGCCTTCTCCACTTGATTGGCAGTTTTCATGTCTGCACTGATGATTACTCCTAAATCTCGTTCTGCTGAAGTCCTAGTTAAAGTTTCTCTGTACATAGTGCCCCCACTGCCTCCTACCCGTGTCCATAGTGCCCCCAGTGCCTCCTTCCCATGTTCTTAGTGCCCCCAGTGCCTCCTTCTTATGTCCCCCCACTGCCTTCCATATTTTGTCCACCCCCAAAGCCAGCCAGCCTGCCTGCCTACCTATCTCCCTCCCTGCCGCGTTAAAGTTAGCCAGCTTGCCTGCCTACATCCTTCCCTCCCTGCTGCAGAAAAAAAAAAGCCTCTCTCCTTCCTTTCCTCCGGTCCGTGCCGCTGCAGTTTTACCACCCAGCTGCTGCTGTTAATCACCGACAAGAAGTCTTCTTTCTGACGTCAATTCTGATGTTGGAGAGGACGTTCCGGGCCAGCCAGGCAGTGATTGGCTGGCCCAGAACGTCCTCTCCGACGTCAGAATTGACGTCGGAAAGAAGACTTCTTGTCGGCGATTAGCAGCAGCAGCGGGGAGGTAAAACTAATGTGACCATTTATTTTTTTCATCAAAATGGGACATCTATTAATATTCGGTCCTGCCCTAGCCCCACCCCCAGCCCCGCCCCAATTTCTTCCATTCATTTTCATGTACACACAATATCTTATTAATTCATAATGGTAAACATAAAAAACACAAAGCACACGGTATGCAGAGAAAATGTTAATTATCATTTACGAGTTTCAGGGATTTTTTCAAAGATGTCAAACAGATTACTTTAAAATATGTAATGTCACCTCAGTAACTATAGAAAAATAGACACATATAGTGCAAAATATAGACAGCAGATATAAATTCTCAAAACAGACACATTTTGATCACTAAATTGAAAATAAAATAATTTTTCCTACCTTTCTTGTCTGGTGATTTCATGAGTCTCTTGGTTGCACTTCCTTCTGACTGTGCATCCAATCTTTCTTTCTTTCTTTTACATCCAACATTTCTTTCACAATCCAGCCCCATCCCCTTTGGGTCCAGGTCTTTCTCTCTTTTCCCTCTATTATCCTCCCTAGATCCAGTGTCAGTTCTCCTTTGTACCGTTGTTCCAGGTCTCCCTCTCCTCCTCCCTCTCTGTCTGAACCTCCCACAGTCCTGCATCTTCCTCCTGTCTTTCCCCTTTCATCCAGGCCTTTCTCTCTGTAGTCTTTCTAACCTGCTTACAACACCCCCCCCCTTTCTCTGCCTCTTTCTCTCCTTCTTTCCTTCCTCCATCCCAGCAGATTTTAGCATATCTCTTCCTTTTTTCCCCTCAGATCCAGTATCTGTCTCCTTCCTCTTTTCCTCCTCCTAGGTCTGGCATCTTTCTCTCCGTTCCCTTCCTTCTGTCCTTCCCTGGTCTTCCTTCTCAATTTATTTTCTGTCTCTGTCTAAATTATTTTTATTATTCAGTTCTCAATTTCCCTCTTTCACTGTGTCTACCTATAGCTTGCCACCTCTTTCCCTTACCCCTTCCAGTATCTAACTCTATCCTCGTCCTTCAATCCAGCATGTGCCCTTTTTTCTTTCTCCTCCCCACTTCCTTCCAGCGTCTGCTCCCCCTCTCCCTCACACTTCCATTCAGTGGCTGTCCCTCCTCTCCCCACTTTCATTCAGTGTCTGTCCCTATCTCTACCCATTCCATCTACTGTTCACCTTCTGTTTTGCCCCTTCCAGTCACTGCCCTCTTTGCTCTTTCCATCCAATGTCTGCCTTCTCTCTCTCTCTCTCTCTCCCATATGACATCTTCCTTCTTTCTATGCTCCTTTCATAACTATCTATCCTGTGCCCCTTCTCTCCTTTGTACATGATTAATTTCAGCTCTGCCACCTCTCCATTTTTTTTCTCTCTGTCACCACCACATCCCCTATGCTCTGGCATCTCTCTCTTCTCCTTTCTTTCCTTCGCACCCCACAGTCTGGTATCTTCCCTTCCCTAATTCTCTGGCATCTCTCTCCTTTCCTTTTCTTCTATCTTTCCCTCCCCCTCCATGCTCTGACATCTCCCCCTTCCTTTTCCCTTAGTCTGGCATACCTTCATCCTTCCCTCCAAGCCCTGGCATCTCCTTTCATTCCCTCCCTCATCTTCCGTCTCCCTCCAGCTGGGTACAGCAACACTCTCCCCTGCAGTTTTGGACTTCCCCACACCTGCTCCCCCAAAATTGCCGATGCTTCGGTTCCTCTTCTTCCTTCCTCCCTCCCCCCTTGCAGCATCATCAGCTCTTACTCCCTCTAACGCTGGCCCTGCAGCTCCGGACTTCCCCACACCTGCTCCCCCCCCCCCCCGATCGCTATTATTTTAAATGTTATGGCAGCCGCGGCGCTGTATCCATCATAGGAGACTTCTAACCTCGGCCTGCCCCGGAACTCTTCCTGCAACAGTGACTTCCTGTTCCCGCCTAGGCGGGCGGCTGCTGCAGGAAGAGTTCCAAGGCAGGCCGAGGTTAGAAGTCTCCTGTGATGGATACAGCGCCCCGTACCTTTAACGTTGGCCAGACGGATAGGTGCCAAGCCTGCCCGTCCGGCAGGCCAGCCGGGTCCAGAATGGGGCCGGATTGGCCCAGGCAGCAGAAACCCCGCCCACAGGTGGGGGCCTGAGGTGCCTAGGCCAATCATAATAGGCCTGGGAGCCTTAGGCCCCTCCTGTGGGCGGGTCTTAAGCACATGGGCCGGGTTTATCCAGGTTTTGGAAGGCCCCAAGTTCGGGGCTACAACTCGAGGACCTCTTTGCATGTGCAGATGTTGACGTGATGATATCACACGCATGCATGCTTCAGCTTGATGTTATTGCATTGACGTCCACGCATGTGCAGTGGCCCTCTAGACACGACCCAGAGCTCGGGGAAGGAAACAAGAGGTTTGTGTGGGGGTGGGGCTGGGTGGGTCTGGGGTGGAATAGGGCAGGGCCAAGTGTTCTCTTTTTTAAAAGAGGAAATCTGGTAACCCTAGTCCGGGCACCTGGACAGTCCTCTAAAAATAGGCCATATCTGGGTTTTCCTGGACATCTGTTAACCCTAAATAAATAAAACTCTGGAATTTATTGCTGGAGAATGTGGTGATAGTAGTTAGCTAAGCAGGGTTTAAAAAAGTTTGGCTAATTTCCTAAAAGTCCATAAGCCATTATTAAAATGGACATGGGGAAATCCACTGCTTATTCCTAGGTTAAGCACCAGAAAATCTGTTGTACTCTTTGGGATCTTGTCAGATACTTGTCACCTGGTTTGGCCACTGTTGGAAACAGGATATTGGACTTGATGGACTTTCAGTCTGCCCCAGTATGGCAATTCTTATGATCCTATCTCCGTGGTCAGATGAGACTCATGCACCAATATTCCTAGCTCCCTGGAGCATGAAGTCTACCCCTGGCTATATTTGCATGCATAAATTGGCAAAGCTGGTATTTTATAGTATAGAAAACTAGTTTAGCACAGATCATCCCATATCATTCTCTGCATTTCTTACTCATCTTTTCTACATATTTCTTATGTGCATAATATAATGGTCTTGTAATCTATTCCCATTCACTTTCTATGACACATATAATTTTAAAATAACATGTTGCACAGATATAATTATAGTGAATGGTACAGGGTTAAGATTATAATTTCCTATTTGATGCTTCACAATTTAAGATAGGTTACAGAGGTTTCCTACTGAAGCAGTGTAACTGAAAACTGCAGGCAATTAGGGTCTTAATAGAACATGTGCTTAAAGATGTAATCAGAGCATGTTTATATCTCCTGAATCAATTGCTTCTATTTACTCTTAAAGTGGTCTTACTGTATTGAAGAGAAACACAGAAACATGATGGCAGATAAAGGCCAAAAGGCCCATCCATTCTGCCCATCCGCAGTAACCATTATCTCTTCCTCTCTCTAAGAGATCCCACGTGCCTATCCCAGGCTTTCTTGAAATCATACACAGTCTCTGTCTCCACCACCTCTACCAGGAGACTGTTCCACACATCTACCACCCTTTCTGTAAAACAGTATTTCCTTAGATTACTCCTGAGCCTATCACCTCTTAACCTCATCCTATGCCCTCTCATTCCAGAGCTTCCTTTCAAAGTTCAAGATAATTCTTTCAAATGCTGACATCAGGCATTAGAATAGCATTTGAAGGCTGGATTTAAGATGTTGCCACCCATAAGCAGACCCAGAGAGCAGTAGAAAGGAGAGATCTGAGATCATGGGCCCTAAAGCAGGTGGCGTCAGGCTCCTATTAATCGCAGATATTTTGTGTCTTCAAAATTTGGCACCATAAGTAGTTGACTATAATACCTATGCTCAAATTCAGGCCTACACTATGCTCTTCTTCTTGTTCAGCTAATGACATCCTTAATTGAGAATTTTAAATAATAACCAGTGTTGATGATCTGACCAATAGTTGTTTATCTCGTTTTGGTAACACTTGATCAAGTTTACCACTTGAGCTTATGCTCCATGCTTTTCATCCAACATATTTGGTTTCATAAAATGCATGTTAATTCATTCTTATAGGCTACCTTTGGATAATAACAGTTATAACCTAAAACAATTATCATATTTCTGTTACAATACACAGGAGGACTAGTATTGTACATCTAGATATTAAGGCTTCTGGACTGGACTTAATACAGAATCTGTACTACAGCGGGGGACATGTTTATTAAGATTTGCGCCTGGCTTGAGTCAGATAAAAGCATCATCACTCTGGTGCTGAATTTGAATTCAGAGTTTGATCTGGCAGATTACAGAAATTTGAACATTGAAGGTGAGGCATGCATTCAGGAAAACTCCCTTTGTAAAATTCAAGATGAGTCAAGAAATAACCAGATGTGTGTTTTGCCACAGGATCCAGATGGACTTTTGATTTGGATAGGCTAAGCTTCAATTTATGATCTGCTGGCCACATGACAACTGTGTTGAGACAGGAACTGAAAGAAACTAGGTCTGGACATTTTGTTTAGTGAATGCTACAGTCTAGATATAATTAGTGTAGAAATCAGCATTAAAACTTAAATTAGGTTTTGAATGAGGGTTACAAGAAAGGTCAGGATCATATTGAATAATATAGAAACAAAGGGAGTTAGAACTATAGCCTCAGCACCCTGAAGTTGTGGGTTTACATCCCACATTGCTCCTTGTGTGTAAGTCACTTAATCCCCCATTGTCCCAGATACATTCGATAGAGTGTGAGCCCACCAGGACAGATATGGAAAAATGCTTGAGTACCTGAACATAAATCTCAGGCTATAAGTGGCATATAAATGCTAAAATAAATAAATAATAATTAAGACCTGCAAGTGATAAGCAAGTTATCAAGGTCCTAATAGCACCCTGTGTAAGATAACTCACAGTTTAAATTATATGTTGTACAAGCTGGTGAATACTTGTTTAGGCAGCAAGTTTAGGGGTAGAGTGTGGATTGAGCATATGCAGATTTATGTGTATATTTAATAACAAAATATGCATGCTTATCTACTGCTACCCTCATTGAAATTATTTGCATGTACCTTTATGACTTTTACCCCTTATTCTCGATCTAACTCCTATTTTTCTATCTTAGCTATCTTGGTGTGGTATAACTTAGGCGTCTGAGATAGGTGCCGGTATATTAGGCCAGGAAAATCCTAGCCTAATATACTGGCGCTTACTATTACGATGCTTAGCAATGCCTAAGTCAAGTTAGTTGCTGCTAGACGCAATTCTATACATGACACTTAGCAGCTGATTGACAATCGTGCCAATCAGTACCTAGAAGGTACTTGAGGCGGTCCAGAGGAGGGCAACGAAAATGATAGGAGGCTTGCGCCAGAAAACGTATGAGGAGAGACTGGAAGCCCTGAATATGTATACCCTAGAGGAAAGGAGAGACAGGGGAGATATGATTCAGACGTTCAAATACTTGAAGGGTATTAACGTAGAACAAAATCTTTTCCAGAGAAAGGAAAATGGTAAAACCAGAGGACATAATTTGAGGTTGAGGGGTGGTAGATTCAGGGGCAATGTTAGGAAATTCTACTTTACGGAGAGGGTGGTGGATGCCTGGAATGCGCTCCCGAGAGAGGTGGTGGAGAGTAAAACTGTGACTGATTTCAAAGAAGCGTGGGATGAACACAGAAGATTTAGAATCAGAAAATAATATTAAAGATTGAACTAGGCCAGTTACTGGGCAGACTTGTACGGTCTGTGTCTGTGTATGGCCGTTTGGTGGAGGATGGGCAGGGGAGGGCTTCAATGGCTGGGAGGGTGTAGATGGGCTGGAGTAAGTCTTAACAGAGATTTTGGCAGTTGGAACCCAAGCACAGTACCGGGTAAAGCTTTGGACTCTCGCCCAGAAATAGCTAAGAAGAAAAAAAATTAAAAAAAATTTAAATTGAATCAGGTTGGGCAGACTGGATGGACCATTCGGGTCTTTATCTGCCGTCATCTACTATGTTACTATGTAGAATTTAGGCACCATTAGGCCGTATTTATAGAATCAGGCCCACAGTGTGTTATTCTATACCTGACTGTTTTCTTGTTTTACCTCTCTTACACAGGTGAAAGAGGCTACCCTCAAAGAAGGTGACCAATTACCCCAAGTAGAGTGGTACAATAGGTCTCACTACCAAACCAGGGTCATCATAGAGAGGACCTTTGTCCTCCTGAAAAGCTGATTACTGTGCCTGAACCATTCGGGGAGAAAGCTCTTTTATAGACCTTGCAAAGTCTGTCCCGTTTTCATGACTAGCTGCATGCGCCACAATAACAAATTATCCTTTCTTGAAGCAGTAGAACTTGAAGAACCAATACTGAGGAGGGAGCTGAATTAGCTACAAAAGAATAACCAGCCTATCCCTGCCAGCATTATGTGGCTGCAAGAAATGAACTCAACCACAGGCATTTTAAGTGAAAGTGTATGAATTGAGGATGATGATGCAGAATATTTATGAGTGACTGCTGAAAAGTTCTCAGCCCAACCACGAAGAGAATGATGTGGCGCCATGAAACTTACAAGTTATTCCACACTTTTCGTGACACTTTTCATTGCATTTCATATCATATTTCTTAAATGTGTATCCTGGTATTTTGAAAGGCAAACTAAGAACTACCAGCAAGATTCTCAGCTGGGATTGTCCACCAGTCACTGAGTAAAATATTGTATTTCAATGACATGAATAACTAGAGCCATAATCAATGGCTTATTTCTTATTAGATTTCTTCTTGTTAATTAAAGTCTGCCATTGGTTTTATAAAGAGATCATCCATTTTCCTCTAATTCTTGAGTGACTGAAAATGAAATTTAACATTAATTAAAAAATGGATTTATTCTATTAGCTCTCAGTGATAGTAGTTGTGTGGGTGACTGCAGCTTAGCCCCTTTTAGAAATTAATATAATTTTATGTAACAGTAGTGGGAAAAAAGGTCAGTCTTACTGAGAAAAAGAAGCACCTTGTCTTCACACCTATCCCAATGAAGAGATAATCTTTAAACCATATATAATGACAAGTCACAGTAACCATTTCATTCCATTCTCAAGATATAACTGCTAGAATACATTTTTTTAATAGGAAAATAAGACCATTTTGTTCATTTGAAATACTTTTTCATAAGAACACTGAAAGATGATTTATTGTTCAATATATTTTATTGAGCACAGAAGAACCAAAAAAAAGATATACAAAATACCACAAGATCAGCACAGGAATTCTCCCAGAAGCAATCCACCCCCTCCCTAATCCACCTCACCCCCCAGCCCCCAATCCCCTCACACATATACCATGAGGTACTCCATACAAAGAAAACAATCATAGACAAAAGGATATTAAACAAAACAGAGTTACATAGGTAACAAGGCTAACAATTCAACAGACGGCTAGGGGCCACTGGTGTCATAGTAGACCAAAAGGGTTCCCAAGTGCCCTGGAAGACCCATCCAGGCAAAGAAGAAATATCTTGCACACCTCTGCGCTCCCAGGAGAGGAGCGTAATCAGGCGACAGCGCCAAAGTGAATAGTCCGGGGCCTCCACCTCCATCCACTTAAGCAAGATACACTGTATAGCTGTCAAAACAAGCCAACAAAGGAATGCTGCTGCCCCAGGTCAACGAGGATGAAAGTGCGGGGAGGCACCCAACAACAACAAAGCAGAGCGCTGCACAGTAATGTTCCAAATGCGGTCCACAAAGAGAAAAATAGAGTCCCAAAAGGCTTGCACTGCAGGACAAGTCCAGAACATGTGGCCTAGACCAGCGTCAGAGGCGTGACAGCGCTGGCAAGCTGCAGTTGGGCGAAGCCCCACCAAATGAGCTTGCTGTGGAGATATATACAATCAGAGAACTAATTTGTAATGTTGTTCCCAAAATACAGTATATTTGCCATAAATCGGTAACTTTTTTATAGCAGTCAATAGCACATCCTCAGACAATTCCACATTTAAATCATGAACCCAAGCATCCCTTAATCTAATATAGTCAAGGAAAGGGGACTCGTCTTTCAAATGTATATGGTAAAATTTTAATGGTACCAGCTGTTGGGAGCCAAATGTGAATGCCGTAGACAATAACTCCCTATTGGAAGTCGAAAAATGATTACAAGGTAGAGAGGAGATATAATCATGGATCTGCAGATAGGCAAAGCCATCTGAAGGAGGAAGAACAAATTCCTCACATAGCTGGTCAAAAGATTTTATCCTGCCTTCATCATCGACTAGATGAAACAAATAATGAATCCCCTTTGCTTCCCAATGCACAAAACTAGCATTATCAATCCCAGGTGGAAAATGCACATTAAAGCGGAGTGGTAAAAAGAGAGATATAGTGGGGCTAAGTGAGTGAAATTTGCAAACCCAGTGCCAAACCTGTCGTAGTGGGCAATGCAACAAGGCACTGGGTGCAGGCTCCCAGTTAGAAAGTAAAGCAGAGTGAAGAAAGGCACTAAAGTGAGTAGCAGTAAAACAAGAAAGTTCTAAGGAAGTTTTAGTAAACGTGGAGGTGCTGCAAAAAAGATCATTAATATGACGCATGCCACAAGCAATCATCAAGAAACAAAGATTTAACAACCCCAATCCTCCCTTATACCAAGGGGAGGCCGCTATCCGATAGGCAATGCGAGCGCGTCGTCCCTTCCAGAGAAACCTTTGAACCATACGCCCAAGCTGCTTTTCATCACGGGAAGACAGATAAAGAGGGAAAACCTGAAAGACATACAACCACTGCGGAACAATAAGCATATTATAGAGACTCACCCGGCCCAACAATGAAAGCAGAAGACCCCTCCACAACTGTAGCCAGTTCCCAAATGTAGAAAATAAGGGGTCCACATTCAAAGAATATAATCGGGAAAGATCAAGAGGGATACGGACCCCTAAGTATTTTAACTCTGACTCCGCCCATCTCAGGGGAAACGTCCCCCTCCAAGCAGTGCGAACCGCCATACAAGAGGGCAAGGCCATGAACTTGCCTAAATTCAAAGAGAGGACGGAGTGGAAGCCAAATTCAGAAATGAGATCCAACGCACGGGGTAAGGAAACCTCAGGATCAGTGAGGATCAAAAACATATCATCTGCAAAAGCCAATGTTTTCAAAGACTCTCCCGCAACCCGGAGACCTTGCACCTCATCAAAAAGGCGTAAAGTACAGAGCAACGGTTCCAAAAAGAGCAAAAAGAGTAGTGGAGAAAGAGGACAGCCCTGGCGCATGCCTCAAAAAATGGGAAAAGAATCTGTGTGAGTGCCATTTACAAGCAAGGAAGCCCGTGGATTAGCATATAAAGAACACACTGCCTGAAGATAAAGCCCCCCCAGCCCCATATACTCACACACCACTGAGCAGGAAGGGGGAGAGGGCCAAGAAGCCATCTCCCCAAAAATGTTGTAGAGGAGTACCCCAAAGAAGGAGAAAACACAAAGGGAGTCCCAAAGTCCCCATAAAAAGTAAGCAGAACAACAAAACCCCAGAAACTGTACCAAGAAAACAGTGAGAGGAGAACCAACCCACCCCCCAAACCCAACCCCTCATACTCCCCTCCACAAACTCACACCCCATCCCACAAAAGCGGGACCGAGAGAGGAAATCACGATCAGATGTGAGCAGGGCCCCAGACCCCCCCCACCCCACCCAACACTCCCCAACCTGACTCAAATCAGAAAACCCCACACACTCACGAACTCCACCAACCACACCACTCACACACCTCTAAGAGCTACCTATGCCCAGCCATCCACAGCCAATCATACAATCCCCAAACACCCCTAACCCCAACAATCACACTATCTAAAGGAATAAACAGCAAATTCAAAGATAGCAGTCCCAAGGAAAAGGGGAACATGCACACTGCAGGTGCAAGAGCCAAAAGCCAAGCTCCAAATAAGACACCGCAAAAGTCAAAGCACCCACAGTCAAACAAAATCAGGTTGCCGAGGAGGGACCAGGCTCAACGGGCAATGCATCCAAAAAGGCATGAGCGTCTTCCACCGTAGAGTAACTCTTCCACCCGGCATTCGTCCAGATCTTCAAGTGTGCCGGGTACTGCAACATAAAACACTGTTTGCAATTGAAGAGTGCAGAACCCACCCTGGAGAAACTCCGCCGTCGTGCTTGCAAAGCAGGCGAGTAGTCCTGAAATATTTGGAGCGGAGTTCCCTCATAGGTGAGAGTGTTATGCTTCTGCTTATAAGATCTCAGCAGCTCAGCTTTGTGCGCAGAATTGTGCACTTTTATGATAGTGACTCGGGCGCGGGTGTGATCCTCCGAGCGCCTGCCCAAGCGGTATGCCCGATCGAGACGCAAGGGCCCCACTCCAGGCGGCAAAGGAAACTCAGTATTCAGCCAGGATTCAAGAGTAGACAAAAGGCGAGAATCATGTACCGACTCAGGGAGACCAATCAACCGCAGATTATCACGCCACGATCGGTTCTCCAGGTCCTCAATCTTCTCTGCCTGGCTCCGTAATTGGTCTTTAAGAGACAGGAGGTCGGCTGCCGATGTTGTGTGCGCTTCCTCCACTAGCGCCACCTGCGTCTCGAGCTCTCCCGTGCGCCTGGTGGTCTCGGTGAGCAGGGCTTCCAGTGAGGTAAGCTGCCCAGACAGGTGCTCAAAACGCGAGTCCAGCGCAAGGACCACCGATGCCAATAAGATCTCAATGAGCGCATCAGAGAGGAGCAGCGTGGATCCCGACTCCGCTGCCGCCATCTTGGAGTCAACTTTGGAAGACCGTGGTTCTCTATCCTTTTCTTTTATGGTGGTCCTCCCACTCATCGCCTGGCTAACGTGCTGGACAAACCTGTCCATACACCGATCCGAGCCCGAGGACTCAATATTGACGCTAGGTGAGGCTAGGCGAGGTGGGAAGGATCCCGGGGCCCCGGAGCTCGAGCAAATCATGTCCTGCTCAGCTCAACACATCACATGACTCCTGAAAGATGATTTATAATAAAGCATATTTTTATTTTATAAACAATTTTATTTTCATATAATTTATTCACTTATTATACCGCTACAAAAGTGACGTGCAGAACTTTGTGGTTTACAAAAGAGGAATCTAAACTATAGCTATATGATGCAGGGTTCTATGGTAGGAGTCACTGCCCAGGAAAAGGATCTAGGTGTCATTGTTGAGGATACGTTGAAACCCTCAGCTCATTGTAGAACAGCAGCTAAAAAAGCAAATTCTCGGATGCTTCCACAGGCCGTCCAGTGTGAGGGTCATCTTCAGTGGATTCTCTACCCTACTTAAACTGCTTGCTCCATAATTCTACTTTGTAGGATGATGAGGCAGACTCACCAAAAACTGCAGTCATATGTTCATGAATCTCCTTTGGCTTTTTCCCTTCTTTTGTGAGAAATATTATCACTGAACGGTGCTCCAAATCTGACAGTTTCTTACTTGATTCGCACGATGACTCTTCCTGACATCCTGTTTCTTGGAATGCTAGACTCGCACTGAGCCGCAACTGTTCATGAGGACCTTGAGACATATCACAACATGTACAAACTTGTTTCAACATGCTTGCTACTTTCTTTCATGCTAAGGTAGATAAATTATTGACCATCCCTTATAGTAAGGTGGCTTTTTTAATTAAAAATGTTTCTTTCCTTCCTTCTGCCCATTTCTCTCCCTCCCCCCACCCTGCTGAAAATGATGTGGCTGGATGGCTGCGGGTGAAAGAAAGGCAGTTAGTATCTGACCTGTGCTTTTTCCATCCACCAAAGCCACATGGCGGGGAACCTGCAATCTGGACACACATAAAGGGTTGAATGAGTTATTTCTAAAACACAGATTAGTGAAATGCATTGCACTCATCTGTGTTAAAGAAATAACCCAAAGAACTGTTTTTTCGCAGGATTCCACTGCCTTATTTTCAGGATGGCTTCTAAAAAAAAAATCTATGTGTAAAGGAAACATTTTCATTTCACACATGTTTGCAGATATGCACCTGAATGGTTAAATTTAACTGTTTTGTCAAGTTTCATAAAATGCAAAATTGATTAAGCTCTGTGTATGGAAAATGTGTATGTTCTCTTAAGCTTTCTCAAAACATTTGCTGGGGCTTGAGGTGAATGAGACAGAAAGTCTGTTGGTCACCTATTGTTGGTCACCAATTTGAAATCCCGCAATATTCAAATAGGTGACCAAAAAAATTTCCTGCCTTATTTACGTCAAGTCCCAGCCAATCAGGTTTGAGGACCCACTATATAGGCAGAGAAAAGTATTGAAGTATTGAAATTTTAGAGAGCAGGAAAGTCCATTGGTTACACATTTGAATTTTTGTATGGATGAGGGCAGAGTTCGTGGGGACAGGGACAGAGCTCACGGGAATGGGGTGGGGATGGGGGGGGGGGGATATGCAGGGATGGGACAGGATCAAAGTTCATGGGGATGGGGACAAATCTTTTCTCAGCCTCTCTGTCTGAGCAAGCGTGTGAATCAGTACGCTGCTATGCTGTCTGGAGCCCTGACACAGCTTGTCTAGCGAAACGACAGCTAGCCTAACTTCCGTCAGCTAAGTAGTTTTGACTTTTCTGACACCATTTTGAAACATTTACTGTGTCTGCTGTAGGTAGGAAGGGGCTCAAGAGCCGGTGAAGATCTTTTCCCTTTCTAGTGCAGTAATTGACATTATTACGCAGGGGGTTCTGAGGGCTCTTCCCTCATTCAGATGTGATGTGCATGAAACTTTCAATTAAATTGTGGCATAAGTAAATCGTTGCTTGAATATAAGTGAGAAAGTTATAGGAGTTGACAAATCTTTTCTCCACATCATTCTCTAATTTCCTTGGGGGAAAGAGGAAATAGAACCTTTTCGTCACCTCAGGGAGAAGGAGGTCCCAGCAGAGGATTTCTGAAGTAATCAGGGGTGGGTCCCTGGAAGGAGTTGCTCCAGAATTTTCTCAATTCCTAGATAAAAGCAGGTGGATTTGAAGAGAAGGGGGGGGGGGGAGGAGACATGAACGGACTAGCCTGAGCTCACAGCCAGATGAAGAAGGGAAGTCTGCCTGGAGTAGATGAAGAAATCCTTGCTGATCCACAGTTATACAAGCAGAGATAGTCAAAAGACGGTCTGTCAGTATGAGCAGAAACTGTTACAACAATGCAGAAGTAATACAGTAGTGCTGGGAAGAGCTTAGGAGCCAGCACTGTTTTTCTTTGTTTTTGTGTTGTTTCTTTTTGGTTATCAACAGGGGATGGGGGATGACATGGAGTTAATGTCATCCAGGGGGTGGAGTCAAATAATCAAAAGGGAAACACCCCTAGTCTGCTTAAAAGGTTGAGTGTAGGATCCTGCGAGAAACATCATATTGTTTCATTTGTATACATGAATAAGACTAAGGCCTAGATGTACTAAAGATAGTCGGTAATACCAACTGGATCGCTGTTGGCTGATTCTGAACTAGCAATCAATGCACTACCAAGTTTGCATGCAAATGATTTGCAGAGAGGTGCAAATCATTTGCATACAAACTCGACAGATCAATCGCTCAATGAGCGATTGACCAATGCACGGAGCCCTAACATCCGTGACAGTGGAAGCAGCCTCCTATCACTGCTGTTAGGGCATCAACCCCCCCCCCCCCCACACACACACACACCACTACCACAGCAGCAAAAATAGCAGGAGGGATGCCTACTCCCTCCTGCCAATGCGATTCCACCCCCCCCACCCCGGCATGGCAATGATGCGTCAGGAGGGATGCCCATTCCCTCCTGTCCCTGCTGTCCTCTGCCACTTCCAGAAACCCCCCCCCCCAATAACACAGTTACTGACATGTCTAAACTGTTGTTTTTTTCCGACAGCTAAAACCCCCATTTTATTTATTTATTTATTTTTTGCCAATGGCATAAGATCCTCTTAACTAACCCTTCTACACTTTCTCAGACCTAGCAATGAATTTCTCACATTCCACAGAATGCCTAATTATCTCATTACCATGCAGTGTTCTCCTGTGTACCATGCAAGTTAAATCCTGTGCTGAACCCCTTTCATGCACTGTGGGCATCTTCCACAAAAAAATCTAAAAAAATCAGTGCCGCCTAGTGTGGCGCTTTGTGATTCTATAAAAGTTAGGTGCACAATAAAGAATCATGCATAGTACTGCTGAAGTGATGCTAGGCATTACTAGGCATAGTAACTTTTAGGCGCACCCTATTAATGCATCAGGGTTTTCTTAGCCTAAATGTATACATCCAAGTCATGTGCATAATGATACCTAAGTAAAAAAAACAGAAGCCTAACCCCAAAACACCCCCACGATCTGCCCCTAGCCATGCCAATATTTAGGTAGGCACTTTCGACTAGGCACCTACCATTTTGTGCTAGGCACCTAACTTTCAATTAAATCCGATTAATATCAATTATAAGTTGTGAATTGCCAATTATTGGCACCAATTATTTATTTATTTTATTATTTATATACCACTTATAGCCTAAGTGGTTTACATTTAGATACTCAAGCATTTTTTCCTTATCTGTCCTGGCAGGCTCACATTCTATCTAATGTATCTGGGGCAACGGGGGATTAAGGGCTCCTTTTACTAAGGTGCACTAGCATTTTTAGTGCATGCTAAAGATTAGCGCGTGCAAACCACGCGCTAAATGAAAAATACTAACACAAGTTCTATGGAGCCCTAAGTGTTGTAAGCATAATGACTGAATGACATTCTCAGCACTTTGTTGTGCATGTCTTGGTTAGATAAAGTTAAGAAAGTTGAGAAAATAAAGAATTTTTTTTTAAAAAAAAAAAAAAGCTCAAGTATAAGGTTTTTGGGTTTAGTTCTCTTCTGCTACCATCTTTTATTTCCTTTGTATTATTTGATAAAGATTTCAGCCATTGTAAAGCTTTCTCCCCCTTTGATTGAGGTCTAATGATACAAACCAGTAAAAATTCACTTTGGGTCTAATGTTTTTGCCGTATGAGAAAGAAAAAAATTTGTTTTGCTCTTGTATTTCAACTGTATATTGTCATTATTACCTATTGTCTCATTTTAATGTTTGAACTGAGTTGTATTATTTTCTTATTTTGACTAATATTATGTCAATACTATAAAATGAAAATAAAGAATTAAAAAAAAAAAAGAAAGTTGAGTGATGTCACTATTCCATTCATAAAGAGGCTGCTTCAGTCCGCGGCCATTAGAGTTGTGAACAGAGAGAAGTAGCTGCCGACTAAGGGCTCCTTTTACTAAGCTGCGATAGCGTTTTTAGCGCATGCAGAATTTTAGCACGCGCTAAACCCACGCTATGCGGCTAGAACTAACTCCGGCTCAGTGCTGGCATTAGCGTCTAGCGTGTGCGGTAATTCTGCGCACGCTAAGCACGTGCTAAAACCACTATCGCAGCTTAGTAAAAGGAGCCCTAAAAGTAAGTAGCGTTTATGTATGTCAGGGGTCCCCAAAGTCCCTCCTTGAGGGCCGAATCCAGTCAGGTTTTCAGGATTTCCCCAATGAATATACATTGAAAGCAGTGCATGCACATAGATCTCATGCATATTCATTGGGGAAATAAGAACATAAGCCGTGCCTCTGCTGGGTCAAACCTGAGGTCCATCATGCCCAGCAGTCTGCTCATACGGCGGACCATCAGGTCCAGGACCTGTATACTAGCCCTCTATCTATACCATTCTATCCCCTTTTCCTTCAGAAAATTGTCCAATCCCTTCTTGAACTCCAATACCGTACCCTGTCCTATCACTTCCTCTGAAAACCCGACTGGATTCGGCCCTCAAGGAGGGACTTTGGGGACCCCTGATGTAAGTGGAATAGAGTGTTCTAATTAAAAAAAGAATAGACAGCTTATATAATGTTTTCTTTTCACCAGTTTGTTTGATTTCTTGCCCAATGCCCTGCCGCAGCAAAAGCGAAATGTGGGCAGCCTACATTGGCAACGGACAGCTGACTAGTGAACAGGGAACAGTTGGCACTCTAGCATGAAAAGCTAAGTACTTTAAAAAAATATTATTTAACAAAACATAAACTGTCCAGAATTGAGATTTAAGACAAGTAAAGATATCAAATAGGAGGCTGGAGGTTTTTAAACCAATGAGGATTGTCCCATTTATGTTTGCAGGCTGAGTCAAATAGCTGGCAGCAAACTGGGATCTGAGGCTTTCCCTCCATTTTGTTAAAGCATAGGAACGTTGTGGCTCTAACATAAAAATAGTGATCATGCTATCTCACTTATATTTTCATTATTCTAAGACATAGAAGAAGAATTTATAAGTGAAGAGAGTATTTTTTGGTATTGATTAGATATTGTCTCTCACATTGCCTGTATATTAAAGCCCAAATTCTATAAGCAGCGCCTAAAAGTTAGGCGCTAATTAGGCATCATTCAGTGCGATTGAAGCACAATTGGGTGCTGTTTAGTGAATCACGCAGCGATTCTGCAACAAGGCGCCTAACATGGATCCACGCCCACGCCTAACATGCATAGTGCCTAGTTTTTTGAAGGGCGCCTAAATTTTTATAGGCACCTTGTTACAGAATCGCGCTTTCTTGATAGGCGCCTATGTTTCAATCAATGCTGATTAAAACGCTTAATTGAGATGCTTATTCAATTTAGATAGACGCCTATCTAGTTAGGCGCCTCCAAAGTCGACGCCTAACTTTAGCCGCTGCTTATAGAATTTGGGCTTAAGTGACTTGCCCATGGTCACAAGGAGCAGCATGGGATTTGAAGAACCCACAACCTCAAGGTACTGAGGCTGTAGCTTTAACCACTGTGTCGCACATTCCCCACTATGTGCCCATTAATCAATTAAGTTTGGTGTCTATGTAGGTGCATGGACATGGACGCCTAACTTTAGATGGACTTTATAGAATTTGAGGGTGGTTGGCTCTGAACATGCACTGCTTGATTTTCTTTTTTAAATATATGGAAAAATAGACAAAGAGAGACATTTGGTCTGCTCTAGTGCTTAGCTTACTTTTAGATAAACTCGTAATTTATCAGTTTAACTCACAATCTCTCCTTGTAATGAGAGAGCAATAGAGGCCTGTTAGGCTTGCTTGGTCTCTTTTTCTAGAAAGAAGGCGCAGACCTATTTGGTCTCTTCTTCCTCTCTATATAAGGTGACGTAGGAAAGTTTAGGGTCCTTCAAGTGGCCCTCTTCCTTATCTGGAAGAAAGGTTCCACACCAGCTCTCAACTTCCTTAACTGCTGACAAAGAGAAAATGAGAGCCTCACAACTTCCTTTCCTTACTAGGAAGGTAGGCTAGGAAGAAATGACCTGCCTAGTATAAAGATCACGGATGTCCATGGTTTCCCTCCTTTTGGAGAATTTAGGAATCAATTAGTTAGTCTCCAGTTCACCTAACAGCATCTTGGCAGGACAGTCGAAGTGTGTGTAAGTACACAGGCTGATTTAATAGGATATCAGCAGGTAGATTAGGGCATGCCTACTGGTTCCCATATGGGACACTCAAAGAGTAACTGTAGATCAAGTAAAGATAGGTATAACCAATGTTATTGTCATTCTTTCAATGCACATTCTAAATTAGGTACATTATATAATTATTGCATTATATTGTCATTATTTTGCATACCCAATTCTTAGTATCAATCATGAAAACTTTGAAACTATTGCTTAAATAAGATTGTTTTTTGTGGGAATTGTTTAACTTTATTGTGATGTAATGTAACCCCTTAGGGGTAAAAATATATGAATCCTGGGGCTCATGGGGAAAATTAAAATAAGAACAAAAGAAAATAAGTTTACGTATTTGTAGGGAACAAAAGAAAATAAGTTTATGTATTTGTTTTTACTGTGGCTTAAGATTCTAGAGCGATCAAATTGTTGGATGGGAGGGGAGGGATATTTATTATCTTCTTTATTATGGATGGAATTTAAGTGCTTATTTTGTAACAGATGTATGTATAATTTATGGTACTTTGTACTAGTTTTGAAAATTAATAAAGATTTATTAAAAAAAAAAAAAAGAGTCTAGAGCTGAAAGTTGAGGCTGTTGGGGAGGGAGACTTTGTGAGAGGCAGCTGTGTACTGGAAAAACTGCCTTAGTCAAAGTTATATTTTGTAGGTAAAACTTGAATTTTGAGATTTTGTGTAGTTAAACAATACAGAGCTCACGGGGTTATTTGGCTCTGAGTGTGTGAGTGCGAATTTAAAAGCTTATCTACTGAATTGAGTTTTTGTGAAGCTGCTGGTCTGTATGGAGGTTTTGATCAATGATTTCAGTTTCCATTAAAATTGAAACCATATAATTTAACAGACCTTTAAGTAATCTTTTCATTGTCTGTTAAAGGAAGCTCTTATATGTTAAGTTCTTTTTCTTAGCCTGAAGTAAAAGCTACTCAGCTTCTGATCAAGAGCCTTTTAAGGGGGTATTCTTTGTATTGTTCCAAATATTAAAAGGGCCAAGGTGACTTGGCTTCTCCCTTCCTTCTGTTATAAGGAAATATATATATATATATTTATATATTTGGTGGTATATACAGAAGCCTGAAAAGCCTTTTTAAATTTGAAAATATTAATTCATTTGAAAGGCTGAATACTTAGGGCTCCTTTTATAAAGGGGCGCTAGGGCCTTAACGCCTTTTTAGGAGGCGGTAGATTTTTGGCTACCACATGCTATAGCGCGCGGTAATTTTGTGCATGCGCTAAAAACCCTAGCGCACCTTTGTAAAAGGAGCCCTTAGACTGTCTATTGAATTAATTAGAACAGTCTTATTTAATACCTGAGATTGTATTTAAAAGAAATATTGGGATTCTTTTTGTACTTGCTGAGGGTGGTTCAGTTTAGGGTTCCCTAATTGTTTATTTTTAATTAGTTAGGGTCAGTAGAACAGCTATATTGAAAAGATATATATTTTCAGTATTTTCTTTAGGAAGATATAGGGTTTTGTTTTAATGATTTATTAAATATAGGTCAGTAGGCATCAATTAAGAACTACAATCAAGCAGGTACCCTACTCACACAAGACAGAAGAAGAGAGAAAAGGGGGATACTTACCTAGGCTGGACGTCCTGTTAATTACCTCCATCTTCAGCTGCACCTGAAAAAGAAGAAAACCAACAGAAAGAATCACTTTTAATGGTATCATTTTCACATTGAGTTCAGTGCTAAAATGTAAAAGTCTCCTAAAGAGGTGGCTATTCAAAGACGCTTTCCAATAGATTTGTCATAGCCTTCAATAGGTTCAGGAAGACGATCTAATAGAATAAAGCGGGTATTTGTTCCCAAACCTTTTGTGTCTTAACCCTCCCCTGGTTTTATTTATACTTTTAGTTTTTTTTAGAATTGTATTTATGTTTATTGTTGTTAACCCTTTCCCTCCTTACATATACCATTGTATTGGTAATGTATATTATGTCTGTTAGTTTTTAACGTTTTACATAACTTTGGAAACTTGTGTAAATCGCATTTGGATTTGGACTATGCGAAGTAATCAAAATCTATATATATAAAATCGGAGGTATTTATGTTTGTGTGTGTGTGTATGTGTGTATGTGCCGCGATCACGCAAAAACGGCTTGACCGATTTGAACAAAACTTGGTATGCAGATCCCTCACTACCTGGGATGATATGTTCTGGGGGTCTCGCGGCCCACCTGCACATGTGGGCGGAGCTACATACATAAAATCAGATTTCACCCATTCATGTCAATGGAAAAAATGTAAAAAGCTGCCATTCTCACAGTAATTCAAAAACGGCTTGACCGATTTGAACGAAACTTGGTATGCAGATCCCTCACTACCTGGGATGATATGTTCTGGGGGTCTCGCGGCCCACCTGCACATGTGGGCGGAGCTACATACATAAAATCAGATTTCACCCATTCATGTCAATGGAAAAAATGTAAAAAGCTGCCATTCTCACAGTAATTCAAAAACGGCTTGACCGATTTGAACGAAACTTGGTATGCAGATCCCTCACTACCTGGGGTGATATGTTCTGGGGGTCTCGCAGCCCACCTGCACACCTGGGCGGAGCTACAAACAGAACATCAGATTTCACCCATTCATGTCAATGGAAAAAATGTAAAAAGCTGCCATTCTCACAGTAATTCCAACTACCTGGGGTGATATGTTCTGGGGGTCTCGCGGCCCACCTACACACGTGGGCGGAGCTACAAACAGAACATCAGATTTCACCCATTCATGTCAATGGAAAAAATGTAAACAGCTGCCATTCTCACAGTAAATCAAAAATGGCTTGACCAATTTGAACGAAACTTGGTATGCAGATCCCTCACTACCTGGGGTGATATGTTCTGGGGGTCTCGCGGCCCACCTGCACATGTGGGCGGAGCTACAAACAGAAAATCAGATTTCACCCATTCATGTCAATGGAAAAAATGTAAAAAGCTGCCTTTCTCACAGTAATTCCAACTACCTGGGGTGATATGTTCTGGGGGTCTCACGACCCACCAGCACACGTGGGCGGAGCTACAAACATAACATCATATTTCACCCATTCATGTCAATGGAAAAAATGTAAAAAGCTGCCATTCTCACAGTAATTCAAAAACGGCTTGACCGATTTGAACGAAACTTGGTATGCAGATCCCTCACTACCTGGGGTGATATGTTCTGGGGGTCTCGCGGCCCACCTGCACACGTGGGCGGAGCTACGAACAGAAAATCAGATTTCACCCATTCATGTCAATGGAAAAAATGTAAAAAGCTGCCATTCTCACAGTAATTCAAAACCGGCTTGACCGATTTTAACGAAACTTGGTATGCAGATCCCTCACTATCTGGGGTGATATGTTCTGGGGGTCTCGCGGCCCACCTGCACACGTGGGAGGATCTACAAACAGAACATCAGATTTCACCCATTCATGTCAATGGAAAAAATGTAAAAAGCTGCCATTCTCACAGTAATTCAACAACGGCTTGACCGATTTGAACGAAACTTGGTATGCAGATCCCTCACTACCTGGGGTGATATGTTCTGGGGGTCTCGTGGCCCACCTGCACATGTGGGCGGAGCTACAAACAGAAAATCAGATTTCACCCATTCATGTCAATGGAAAAAATGTAAAAAGCTGCCTTTCTCACAGTAATTCCAACTACCTGGGGTGATATGTTCTGAGGGTCTCGCAGCCCACCAGCACACGTGGGCGGAGCAACAAACATAACATCATATTTCACCCATTCATGTCAATGGAAAAAATGTAAAAAGCTGCCATTCTCACAGTAATTCAAAAACGGCTTGACCGATTTGAACGCAACTTGGTATGCAGATCCCTCACTACCTGGGGTGATATGTTCTGGGGGTCTCGCTGCCCACCTGCACACGTGGGCGGAGCTACAAACAGAAAATCAGATTTCACCCATTCATGTCAATGGAAAGGATGTAAAAAGCTGCCATTCTCACCGTAATTCCAACTATAAAACACTTTCTATGACACTATAACCACTAGGGACATCGTTTCTATTCTACCACGGACACCATACATATAGAGTTTGTATGTTCTAACTGTGTTTGTAACTGTTTCCTTCATGCACCTCAGTTCATAATGTTATTACATTACATGAGTACTCACATATGCTGAACTAGGAACACAGGTTCCATTCTGAACCGGGAAACAACTGCATGGAGTTTCTTTTCAACCTGAGTTTCCACATATTGAGTTGTTTTAATCAATACTGGAACTTTTGGATGCCACTTATTCCAACAGATCTTCCTTTTCAGTTTAAGAGATTGCAAATTCCAGTGAGACTTGCATTCTCTATCACAATCAACAAATCACAGGGACAGACTATTACAGACTGTGGAGTGCATTTAAGATCCCCCTGTTTTTCCCATGGACAACTCTATGTTGCTTGCTCAAGGGTGGGTTCACCCAAGAATTTATATGTTCTTGCTCCTGGAGGTGAAACTAAAAATGTTGTTTATAATCAAGTTTTGTGTTAGTTGTATTGTATTCATTTTGTCAAATATTTCACATTATAATTTGAATATTGTACTTTTTATAAAGCTGTTAAAAAATAATTTCATTCACCACTTTAAAGTATCTTTATTTGATTCCATTTACAGTGTTATTGCTATAATTAAATACCCGTGCAACGCCGGGGCATCAGCTAGTACTATATAAACTTGAAACTTGAAATGATCTGTCTTGACTAAAGGTGATTAGTAGTTCTGACAATTTAGTGTTTACTGTAAAGAAACATAGAACACAAAGTTAAAATTGTTATTGTAACTATTTCTTACACTTTGTGATTATTTTGATTACCAATACATTTGAATTTTACACAAGAAAAGCAAATATTATACTTAACTATTTTCCTTAAATCTTAGTTTATTTCCTCCTCATGTTTTAGAAACTGCAGGATGAGGTTAGTTTGTTTTATTTCTATTCCACCCCCGTTTAGGGTTTTACAGGGCAAATCTACAACCTTGCAATCGCCTTGTGGCCAGTAAAAACTGTCTTGGGATGGGGGTACAATAATACAGAGACCCTTCTGTATCTATAGCAAAACTCCTTTGAAAGTAGAATCCTTTATATTTTCAGAAAAAAATCTTGCAGTATAACATTTTAAATGGAGATTTATAAAAAAGAAAATTTATGCCAACTACCACATCACTGAAAGATTGGAAAGAAAGGACAAAGCCCAATGGAGCCACTGACAGAGATTGATAGTGATTCTTCTAGTTAAAAGGGGCACAAGGATGACTAGGATTCAGATCATGAGTCTACAAAATTAGGATTAGAAAACCTTGTATTAACCTTATTGCCATTTCTAAGTTTATAGTTGCCAAGAGAGATATCAAGCTGATCGATTTGAATAGACCATGAAATGAAGATAAGCATGTTCTCTTTAGAGTGATAAATACAAGATTGTGTCAGAAATTATTATTTGTAAAATACTAAAACATTGTATATGTTTTATACTCATTTAATTTGGATATAACATGCTCTGGTGCAGAGGAATTTTCCATAGGCACCTCCCTAAGTGATATGAGGCTTAAATAAAAGTCATGCCTCCACCCCCATAACTGTTGTATAATAAATGGAAATAGTACTTGACATTTTTTTTATTACATATATTTACTTTTCTATATTGTCGCCACATATTTTGCTAATGATGAATGTTTTTTTGAAAGCTGTTGCAAAATAACTACATATCTTCCAAACTTTTTGTAATCATTCTTTCAAAATTTTCAGAGTTGCAATGTAATGCTTTGATTGTCCTGTATGAATTTGTCAACCTTTGTTTTGTTAGAGTTATCCATTGTTAACACAGGTCAACCTTTTTGTTTTTGATCATACAAGTCCTTCCTAGTCTATAGTCTTTACATATTTTGGCCCAGCAAGGCACTGCACTCACATCAACAGGCTTATCACCATAAACAACCAGCATGTGGTGATGCATTTTAATTGGAGGAACTCCTTCAATGGTCAGAAATTTTGGCATGTTGCTTAAATCCCACCGAGTGGTCATCGTATGCTTCCATTTCACAAGCAATAACAAAACAGCCTCTTCATGAAGACATCTCACCATGTCAGTGAGCATGTCAGTGCTGCCATCTGTTGATGAATTATGGAAATTGAGATATTGCTGCTTATTTAAAACTCATACCATACTGTACAACGATAATAGATTACAAAGACTTTGACGATTCAATACAATACAGTGTCTTATATACCACAATTTTCTGCAAGGAATCTATGTGGTTTACAATAAGATTTAGATCTAGTTCTTAAGTTACATTGTTAAGGGGAGTATTGATTTAGGATGTAGGATTTTAAGTTGCATTGTTAAGAGAAGCATTGGTTTAGAAAGCAGAGAAGATGGGTAAGAAAATGACTATAGTGAAAAGAGGTAAGTCTTTAGTTTCTTCCGGAATTCAAGGTAGTTGGTTTGTTATCTTAGGTGTATTTGCAGTTTGTTCCAAATGAGGGTTCCTTGATATTCAAAGGTAGCTTCAAATATCTTCTTTTGCCATATTTGTCGAGGAGATGGGATAGATAGTTTGTAGTGTTCATAGCACATGAGTTGAAGAAGGAATGTGGGACTTTAATGTCAGAAGTGAGTCCCTCCGAATTCTCTCCATAGATAAGCCTGCATGGTCCACAAAGCGATCCTGAACTGGATTGTTCTTTTCATCGTCAGCCAGTGTAGTTGCTCTAATAGTGGACTTGCCTTCTCGTATCGGTTCCTTTTGAGAATTAGTCTTGCAGCTGTGTTGTATAGTAGTTGAAGCTTCTTGCTTTCATGAAAACTAATGCTATGACTGCCTGAATTCCCATTTTTGCTTTTTAATATTCACAGAGCTTCATTTTGCATAAGGAAATATACATCAGGGTGGATGCTCACAATTCCCCTACTATTTGACTTAAGCCTCTGAGTGTGGAGCCTTTTGTAAACTACATATAAGGACATGGTAAATTCACACACATTTTTCAGCATGTACAGTGGAAGCATTGATTTCACAAAGAAACACACTTAAAAAAAATAGAGGCATCATATAAAGTTTTCCACATATAATACTCATGTACAAGCCAATCTTGCAATATACATATCTACTGTGGCAGCAAACAAATGTATAAGTGCTGGATTTTGCAAAAGCACAGAAACAGAAAAATTAAGGCAGAAAAAGACCATATGACCTATCCAATATGCCCATTCATGCCATCTACTATCCTTTCCTCTCCCTTAGAGGTCCTGTGTATTTGTCCCAAGCTTGATTGAATTTGGATACAGTCTGTCTCCACCACTGCCACACTGAGGCTGTTCCATGAATTCACCACCTTTAAAGTGAAGATGTATTTCCCTAGATCCCTCCTGAGTCTGTTCTTCTACACCTTCATTTTATGACCCTCATAGCCTAACTTTCTTTTGAAAGAGAACAGCTTCTTGTGTATTTAAGCCATGGATTCTTATCATATCTCATCTTTTCCTGACTTTCTTCTAATCTAAAGTATGCATATTGAGATCTTTAAGTCTGTCCCCATATGCTTTAAGTCAAAACCAACTGACCATTTTAATAGCAGCCCTCTGGAATGACCATCCTGTTTATATCTTTTTGAAGGTGTGGTCTTCAGTACTCTAAATGAGATCTCACCAGAGACTTATGTAGAGGCATGATCACCTCTTTTTTCCTCCTTGCTATTCCTCTTCCTATTCTCCCAAACATCCTTCTGGCTTTCACCAAAGCCTTTTCTACCCTTTTGGCCTCCTCCATAATATCACTCCTCTTTCATAAGCAAAAGTATTTCACTCCTTAAAATGTACCTCACCCCTGGGTTTTTGTAACCCAAATGTATGATCCTGCAATTTTATTTTTGTGTTACGTTTTAGCTGCCAAATTCTTGACCATTTTTCAGAACTTGCTAGGTCCCTCCTCATGTTATCCGCACCATCAAGAGTGTCTACCCTATTGTAGATTTTGGTGACTTCCACAAAGAGGCAACCCATACCAGACAGCCTTCTGCAATATGGCTTGCCCAAATGATTCTCGAGGCCCCCACTTACCTCGGCTTCAGAAAATCACTTAAAACTTACCTTTTTAGTGAACATGACCCCTAAGGAACCCCATTCTTCTTTACTCTTCGCCCCCCCAATTCGCCCCTTGATCTTACCCTCCTCTACGATAGCTGCTCCTTTCCCGACCTCCCCCATTCCCCCCCCTCCTCTATCAAGTTCGGTTAAATTTGTTATATAGCCGATAAATTGATGTAAATCTGCTGTCAACGCGGATCCTAATCTAACTGATGTAAACCGCCTAGAACTCGCTGGGTATGGCGGTATATAAGAATAAATTATTATTATTATTATTATATCACTTACAAAGATGTTAGCAAGAATGGCACACCACTGGTAACATCTTTTTCATCAGAGTGAGCTCTATTTACCACTAGCCTCTGTCACCCAGTTTGTCACTTTAGGGCCCATACTGAGGATTCTTAATTTATTTATAAGTAATCTATGTGGTATTGTGATAAAGACTTTGTTAATATTTAAGTACATCACATCTAGTGTGCTCCCTTGATGTAACTCTCTGGTCATCTAATCAGAGAAATTAATTAGATTTGTCTGAAAAGACCTGCCTCTAGTAAAACTATCCTGCCTCAGGTCCTGCAGTCCATTGGATTCCAGAAATCTCACTATTCTCCTTTTTAGATGTATTTCTAATCATTTATTTACCAAAGAGGTCAGACTAACTAGCCTGTGGTTCCCAACATCCTCCTTAATTTCTGCTCTTGCAAAGAGGAACCACATCTACCCTCTCCAGTCCTCCTGACCACTCAATTCTAGAAATGCTTTCTGAAGGTCAGAATGCAGAGCCACCATAACTTGACACATATTTATAAAGTAGAAGTCAGTTACAAAACCTACTACAGTAACTGTTTTGAATTTTTGAAGTTATCATAAGCACATTATCCCCCTCAATTACAGCTGTAGAAATTAGGTCCAAATGAACAGGTAGCTGACACGTTGGGCTCCTTTCACTAAGCTGAGATAGTGGTTTTAGCGCATGCTTACCGCGTGCAGAATTGCCGCGTGCGCTAGACGCTAATGCCAGCATTGAGCTGGCGTTAGTTCTAGCCGCATAGCGTGGGCTTAGCGCACGCTAAAATTCTGCGCGCTCTAAAAACGCTATCGCAGCTTAGTAAAAGGAGCCCTATGTATGCTATCCACACATGTAAATGCTGACATTTACATGTAGAATTGCTATGTAAGGTTTCTAAAATTGCCTCCAGTACCCCTGCACTTTTCAAAATAGTGTATTGCAGTGTGGCATGTGTTTTTTAGTGTGATCCAGTATCACTTGAAGTACAATGCTCATTTTCCTTTTCTATATAATAAACTTTAAATGCATACATTTGAAATTTAAAATTATGTTCATACATTATTTCTTACAGAATATAAATGTTTACAAAAAATGTAGGGCTCCATTTACAATGCTTAATCATATTTGCTGCATGGGAATTGCTAATGAGGCTTCATAAAAGGAGCCTCTGGTATTGATCATCATAGACTCCTGGGTAAATGTTTGCTACCTTTTATCATGGGAACCAGTTGTAGTGCCATTATAGAACATTGATAAATGAAGGCAGATAGACAGTCCGCATGATGTTCAGCTCTGTTTAACTGGCTAGGAACAGTTTCTAGCTGGTTAGATATTGTCAAGCCAACTAAGTACTTATATTCAGCCTAAGATAGCAGCTGAATATTGGCGCATAGCTGGCTATGTCACAAGACTAGGGCCTCCTTTTACGAAACTGCGATAGCAGTTTCTAGCATGAGGGAGCCGCGCTGAAAGGCCTGCGCTGCTCCCAATGCTCATTGAGTTCCCATGAGCGTCGGAAGCAGCGCCGGCCATTCAGTACGGCTCGCCGCGCTAGAAACTACTATCGTAGTTTCATAAACGAGGGGGTTAGTCAGCTGTCCAAAGCAATAGCTGGCCACGTATATAGCTGATCTATCTTTGAACATTATAAACTTAGCTGGCCAGCGCTGAATATTGATTTAGCTGGGTATGATTTTAGCAGCCAAAAATAAACCGGAAATTCAATGCCAGTCATCAAAGATGGCCCAGCATTGAATGTCCAGACTCAGCACCGACTATGGGAGTCAGCCTAACTCCCACATTCTGAATGTGGCTTATTTAGGGTGGAATTCAAGGAAGGGTGCTAAGTGTGTTGCTGCACGCTAACCACTAAATTAGGTTAAAGATGTGATGGACAGTAAGAAGAGGGGATTCCACCTTGAAACAGCAGCTTCTACGAAACATGAGTCATGTCAGTGACTTGATCCCTGATTTGAATATAATTCACTGAAGTTCTACTGAAGTCTCTTGCCACAATATATTTGAAGATAAGTGAGAGAAGACTTTTCTATCTTTTCTATATATATATATAAGCTGATTTCATGAAATTTTAACTTGACGATTAGATATTTAAATCTCTATCAGCAATAAAATTTTGAGCCGATAAGGGTGGTATCGCTGAGGTCTCTGAAGATATATAAAGAACAAGATTAAGTTTGAAGTAGGAACTGGGAGTTCGGCTGCATTATATTCCTATGGTCATCTTTAGTGCTTAGCGCACACTAATGCTATTATGTGGGCAAACACGCTTAGCACCCTTTCTTGAATTCCCCCCTTACCCCCTCTTTACAAAGGTGCACTAAGCTTTTTAGCGCACGTTAAACACGCACTAAACTCTAACACGTGCATGTTATCCTATGGATGTGTTAGCAGGACACGTGTTGATTTAGCGTGCACTAAATCAGCGCTAAAATGATTAGCACTCCTTTGTAAAAGAGGGCCTTTCATGCAATCCATGCAATATACTATCCCTTGTTCTCCCTCAGAGATTCTGTGTACTTTGTCTCAAGCTTTCTTGAATTTAACTCATTGTAGGTAATGTGCCATAGATTGACAGAAGTCTATGAAAAAAATATCCTAATCTGTAGTGATTCAAAAAGAAATCCATTGTTTAGTAAAGAAATGCTTTTATGAAATCCAAAGGCCTCAAATATTATTTTAATTCAAATGACAAATTAGATTATATTTTATTACTTTGTGATCCAAACATTTTGGTTCCACATCTGGTTCTAAATGAGAAAACAATCTATAATACAATAATTTTCAACATCAAAATCAACAGAAACTAATCTCTTTCATCTAATCCTGCAGATAATGTATTTTATGTCAATGTCAATACTTTCTTAACCAGGTTTATGATCATGAAACAATTTTTAAACTCTGATCTCCCTGAGAAACTATTCCAGATATAAAAGCTAAACATGTAATCTCTGACATAGGGATCCTTTTACCAAAGCGAGCTAATCAATTTAGCGCGCACTAAATGCTAAGGCGCCATAGAATATAATGGGTGCCTTAGCATTTAGGCCCGGATTCTGTTTGGGACGCCCAGTTTCAAAATTCGATGGGCATCTAATACAGAATCGGGCCTAAGGCCACCTAAAATAAACCCAATTCTGTAACCGACAACCATGTTATAGACGATTACAGAACCGGGTTTATTTTAGGCATGGCCGCTACACTTATCGCGGCAGGGGATCTCCATCCCCCCCGACAATCGCCAGCAGGAAGGTGCCAACCCCTCCTGCCGCAAGATCCCCCCACCCTGCATAGCGCCCCCCCGAAGTGGCATCCTCCTGCCGGAAAATCCCCCACCCTGCATAGCCCCCCCCTGAAGTTCACCGACAAGAGGATGCCCAGCCCCTTCTGCCGGAAAATCCCCCATCCCGCGAAGCCCCCCCCACGAAGTTCACCAGCAAAGGATCTCAAGCCTTGCCCCGCGCTGCTTCCTGAATAGTGCCGTCAGTTCTCATGATGGAAGTCATTCAGGAAGCAGCACGGGGCCAGACTTGAGATCAAAAACATCGCTCCTGCCCTGCACAGCGAGATTGGAGGCACCTGGCAGTGGTCCAGTGAAGGAGGTATTTACCATAAGGGGGATTAAAAAAGGTATGGGGGATGATTTTTTAAAAGTTCAGCTACTACAGTAACTCCGCGGCTTATCTATTGGGGCGGCTTATCTAAGAGTTTCAAAACATAAATTGGCATTTTCTGCGGCCTATATAATGGAGCAGCCTATACATGGGGAAATACAGTAATCTTGTTTAAAGATCTATTTTCCATTGGGCCTATTCACAGAAAATGAACTATCCAAGCAGGGACATCCACAGAGTCCTAGACATTTCACGAAAGAATTGTTCAATGGACAGGATGCAAATTTATTTGAAATGACATTTCCTAGGGTGTGTCATGTAGATTTTAACTTCTAAATTAAATTTTTTTTAAATCCAAAATTTAGCTTGTTTTTTCCCTGCGATGCTAATAGTATGCATAATTGCACAAAAGCATTTACTATTGCTCAATAATGCACACAATTTATGAATAAGTACACTAATACATAATAATGATCACTGTTCAGCAGTAGTGTATACTTTTAAGTAATAGGGTACACACTGAACAATAGGGCACATGCTTGTGCAATACTGCCTTCAAAACAAAAAAAAAAGTTAAAAGAACCAACCACCACAAATATCTGCAAGTGAAAAAACAATCTTGCACAAAAAAATATCTAAGAAAATGAACAAAGATTTTGGCCTGTATATTTTTACACATAGACTGCCTGATATTCAACACTATTTAACTGGCCAGCAATGGCTCCCAACTGGTTAGAAGGACACAAGATGGCTGCTAAATATTAGCACTTAATAGCTAGCAGATAGCCATTTATGTCACATGACTTTTAAAGGGCTGGTCAGCTAAGTTTAATGGCCAAATCAGACCGCTTAAATAGCTGCTTTATCTTTGACTGCTATAAACTTAGCCAGTCAGTGCTTAATATTGATTTAGCCAGCTAAGTTTATAGTGACTTAAAATAGACTGGATATTCAATGCCGGTCACTGGAAATGGCCTGACATTGAATATCCGGCCTGAATATCTGGCCCAGAGATTTTTTGAAATTATATATAAAGATACACAGGAGTACTGTATTTTCACGCATATAACGCGCGCGTTATACACAATTTTACAAACCGTGCATAACCTTGCGCATTATACGCGTGAGCGCGTTGTACAAAATTTTTTTTACATAGTTTCCCCCCGACGTCTGATTCACCCCCCCCCCCGCAGGACCGCTCGCACCCCCACCCCGAAGGACCGCTCGCACGCACCCGCACACATGCACGCACCCGCACCCGCACCCCCACCCCGAAGGACCGATGGGGCAAGAGGGAGCTCAAGTCCTCTTGCCCCCCCGACTCCCTGACACGATCGGGGCAAAAGGGAGCCCAAGCTCTCTTGCCCGCCGACTCCCCAACTCCCCGACAATATCGGGCCAGGAGGGAGCCCAAGTCCTCCTGGCCCTGGCGACCCCCTACCCCCACCCCGCACTACATTACAGGCAGGAGGGATCCCAGGCCCTCCTGCCCTCAAAGCAAACCCCCCTCCCCCCAACGACCGCTCCCCCCAAGAACCTCTGACCGCCCCCCCAGCCGACCCGCGACCCCCCTGGCCGACCCCCACGACACCCCCACACTCCTTTCCCGTACCTTTGTGAAGTTGGCCAGACAGACGGGAGCCAAACCCGCCTGTCCGGCAGGCAGCCAACGACGGAATGAGGCCGGATTGGCCCATCCGTCCCAAAGCTCCGCCTACTGGTGGGGCCTAAGGCGCCTGGGCCAATTAGAATAGGCACGGGAGCCTTAGGTCCCTCCTGAGAGCAGGGCCTTGGGCACATGGTCGGGTTGGGCCCATGTGCCTCAGGCCCCACCCCCAGGAGGGACCTAAGGCTGGGCCTATTCTGATTGGCCCAGGCGCCTTAGGCCCCCACCAGTAGGCGGAGCTTTGGGACGGATGGGCCAATTCGGCCTCATTCCATCGTTGGCTGCCTGCCGGACAGGCGGGTTTGGCTCCTGTCTGTCCGGCCAACAACACAAAGGTACGGGGAAGGGGGGTGGGGGTGTCGTGGGGGTCGGCCAGGGGGTTGGCGGGTCAGCTGGGGGGGTGGTCGGAGGTTCTTGGGGGGGGCGGTCGTTGGGGGGAGGGGGGTTTGCTTCGAGGGCAGGAGGGCCTGGGATCCCTCCTGCCCGTAATGTAGTGCGGGGTGGGGGTGGGGGTAGGGGGTTGGGCTCCCTCCTGGCCCGATATTGTCGGGGAGTTGGGGAGTCGGCGGGGCAAGAGGGCTTGGGCTCCATTTTGCCCCGATCATGTCGGGGAGTCGGGGGGGCAAGAGGGCTTGAGCTCCCTCTTGCCCCGATCATGTCGGGGGTGCCGCGGTTGGCTGGGGCAAGAAGGCTTGATCTCCCTCTTGCCCCGATCGTGTCGGGGAGTCGGGTACGTGCGAGCGGTCCTTCAGGGTGGGGGTGCGAGCAGTCCTTCGGGGTGGGGGTGCGAGCGGTCCTGCGGGGGGGGGGGGTGAATCGGACGTCAGGGGGGGCATCAGGCTTTCAGAGTGGGGACAGGACTTCAAGGGGGAGAGGAGAGTCGGGGCGGGCGAAAGGAGAGTCGGGGCGGGCGAAAGGAGAGTCGGGCGGCGACGGGAGAGTCGGGCAGCATGTGCAGTATACGGGTGTGCGCGGTATACAATTTTTTAAAACATATATTTGGGTTTCCCGCGCGCTATACCCGTGTGCGCGTTTTACACGGGTGCGCGTTATCTACGTGAAAATACGGTACATGTGTAATACTCTACACATCCAGAAACACAGTTTTTTGGCTTACACGTGCAGATATCAACATCTGTACATTTAAGTGTCATATTTTGCAAAGCTTTATTTAGAGAAACTGCAACCAGATCATCATTGATCCATTTAATGCATTTAATTCTCCTGTTTTATATTTTATATTTCCATTATC
The DNA here is from genome assembly GCF_902459505.1 of Geotrypetes seraphini. Taxonomy (NCBI): domain Eukaryota; kingdom Metazoa; phylum Chordata; class Amphibia; order Gymnophiona; family Dermophiidae; genus Geotrypetes; species Geotrypetes seraphini. The sequence goes on along the minus strand of NC_047084.1, from coordinate 326,966,407 downwards.
AACTTGCTTTAAGACTTGCATTTATCAACCTTAATGAAAGATAAGTATTCAAGTTTGTTATAAAGTTACTGCCGGCTGGGGACTCTCGCCGATATGTTTCATCATACAAAGCTTTCACGTACAACAAGAAAATTGTGTTACTGCACTATTATCAGAATTAAAATTTCACCGATAACAGTTCAAAATTCCCACATATAAGCTTAATAAATTCAGTATATTAGTAATAATCCAAACCCATTTACACCATGTTCCTCCATTATAACTGTCCGTTACTTTGACAAGATATCAGCAGCGTTTCTTTTCATTCATTTATTGAATCTTTTTATTATGTAACTTTTTATTCAAAAGACAAAATACACGCAAAAGAGCAGATATAGCATTTTCCAATATATAGCGAATACAAAACAACCAACAAATAGAACCACAGAAACAAGTGGAGTCCAGGCTTGTGTTCTTATAGCCTGGACCCAGCTGTTCCTCACCCCGGTAAAAGCCCCACCCCTACCCTAACACTGTCACCTCCCACCAACCGCCACTCACCCCCCAAAACAAAACCCACCCTCAACCCACTGGCAATAAAGGAAACACTGGCTTCCACAATCTATTGACCACTTGGCTTTTGATCATAGGGGGTAAAGTATCCAAATAAGAGGCTCAAACGGTCAAAAAAAGCTTACTCCTGGAACAAGAAAACTGAACTGACAAAGATTCCCATACCATTAAAAGATGAAATTTATTGCGCCAATATCAGATGGTGGGTGGGGATTCTCCGGGAAGTCCTGAAGACAATGATTCAGGATGCACTTCTTCCCCACAATATAGCCCTTATGGATAAGCAAACTATCGCCCGCAGAAAGCCCGCCCAGATGACCCTTAGCCAAAAAAAAGAATCCCTTCTATCTGTGAGGGGAGGGTATAGCCCACCAGAGTCTCCAAATAGCACCGGACCTCTGTACTTCCACTGAGTGTACTGCAATATTTATAATGATGGGACTTCCAGTAACCCCCCCCCCCCCTCCACTGGCTCTAAATACCATGCACGGTATTTTAAATCATGAATGGGATTGTAGTGGATATGCTGCTGCTGTCTGTGTTACCCCTCCCCCCACCCCCCAAAAAAATCTAGAAATCACTTTCTGGACTAATCTGACCAATCCTAGATAAAGGACATAAGAACGTAAGAGTTGTCATACTGGGGCAGACTGAAGGTACATCAAGTCCAGTATTCTATTTCCAATAGTGGCCAACCCAGGTCATTTTATTCTGCTTAACCTAGGTATAAACAGTAGATTTTCCCAAGTCCATCTTAATAATGGCTTATGGACTTCTCTTTTAGGAAATTATCCAAACATTTTTAAACCCTGCTAAGCTAACTGCTTTCTCCACATTCTCTGGCAACGAAGTCCAGAATTATTAAATATTTTCTCTGGTTTGATTTAGATCTGCAATTAGCAGCTTCATTGAATGCCCCCTAGTCTTAGTATGTTTGGAAAGCGTAAACAAGAGATTCACATCTATGTGTTCTTCTGAAACTCAGTATTTTATAGACTTCTATCCTATTTCCCATGAGCGATCTCATCTCCAGACTACAGAACCCTAGCTGCTATAGTCTTTCTTCATAGGGAAGTTGTCCCATCCCTTTTAGAATTTTTGTTGCCCTTCTCTGTACCTTTTTGTAAGTTTGCTATACCTTTTTTTGAGATGCGGTGACTAGAACTGCACACAGTATTCAAGGTGCAGGCACGTACAGTACATCATGGAGAGATACAAAGGCATTGTAAGTCTCTCATCTGTGTTTTCCATTCCTTTCTTGATAATTCCTAACATTCTATTATTTTCTTTAGCTGCTGCTGCACAATGAGCTGAGGGTTTCAATGCATCTTCAACAATGACACCTAGATCCTTTCCCTAGGTCGTGACTCCTAATTCATAGCTGCATTACCAATGTAAATAGTTCCATAATTAAATAGAGCTTTAACCAGTGAAGAGTTTTTAGTTTAAAATATACAGATCTGACTGTGCACCTCACTCATAAAGGCCTGATTCCTCCTCCATACAAAATCATTCACCTCCAAGGACACTATGGAAGCATCCCAGTGAAGAGAAAGCAACAAGGGAACTAAGGAGGCTTCCCTCCCACCACTACCACTAAAATTTCAGTCTTGTTTATTTAGTACCATTCCTAGATAACCAGTGTTCAGTAGCCTGTAAAATTAGTTTCAGTTGCTCAGTAATCACCTCAACTCTTTCTACCCAAGAGAAAAAATAATTGTACATCATCTGCATAAACAAAGTCTATCACACCCAGTTTTTAATCAGGAAGCCTAATGGGCATTAAAATATATTAAAGGAAATGGGGATTGACAAGAGCCCAGGGAAATCCAGGATACTATTCCTTTTACTTGTCTGTCATGTCCAAAAAGAACTAATCCACTTCAAGGCTAATCCAGTTACACCATTTCTCCTACAATGCAACAATAAAAGGGAGAAACAGAGAATTATGGCAGCAGATAAGAACCAAATGGCCCATCCAGGGTGCCTATCCACAGCATCCACCATCTCCTCCTCCTCCTAAGAGATCCCACGTGCCTGACCCATACTTTCTTGAATTCAGATACAGTCTTTTCCTCCACCATCTCTATCAGGAGATTATTCTACACATCTACCACCCTTTCTATAAAAATGTATTTCCTTAGATTACTCCTGAGCCTATCACCTCTTAACTTCATCCTATGCCCTCTCACTCTTGAGTTTCCTTTCAATTGAAAGAGACTCACCTCATATGTATTTATGCAATGTAGATATTTAAACATCTTTATCATATATCCCCTCTCCCGCCTTTCCTCCAAAGTATACAGATTGAGATCTTTAAGTTTGTCCCCATACACTTATGATGAAGACCACAAACCATTTTAGTAGCCTTCCTCTGGACTGACTCCATCCTTTTTATATCTTTTTGAAGGTTCAGCCTCCAGAATTGTACACAATATTCTAAATGAGGTCTCACCAGAGTCTTATACAGGTGCAATACCTCCTTTTTCCTACTGGCCTTACCTCTCCCTATACAACCTAGCATCCTTCTAGTTTTCGCCGTGACCTTTTCAACCTGTTTGGTCACCTTAAGATCATCACATACAATCACACTCAAGTCCCACTCCTCTGTCATGCACATAAATTCTTCACCCCCTAAACTGTACCGTTCCTTTGGGTTTTTGCGACCCAAATGCATGACCTTGCATTTCTTAGCATTAAATCTTAGCTGCCAAATTCTGGATCATTCCTCAAGCTTCACTAGGTCCTTCCTCATGTTAACCACACCATCAGGGGTGTCTACTCTATTGTAGATTTTGGTATCATCTGCAAAGAGGCAAATCTTATCAGACAGCACTTCAGCAATATCACTTAAAAAATGTTAAAAAGAACAGGCCCAATAACTGAACCTTGAGGCACACCACTAGTAACATCCCTTTCCTCAGAACGATCTCCATTGACCACTATCCTCTGTTGCTTTCTACTCAATCAGTTCCTGACCCAGTCCATCATTTTGGGAGCAGTTCATTAAGTAAAAAGCAGAAACTAGATCTAGTGAAAGTATCACCCCTCATTTCCAAATAATGGCACATCTCATCCTATAAGGACATAAGTACCAAATCTATGCTATATTTCCATTTAAAATATGACTGGATATCCTCTAGGGCAGGGTTGTCCAACGTTGGTCTTCGAGGGTCTCAATCCAGTCGGGTTTTCAGGATTTCCCCAATAAATTTGCATGAGATCTATTTGCACGCACTATTTCCACTGTATGCAAATAGAACTCATGCATATTTGGGGGGAAATCCTGAAAACCCAATGCTGGTGACGACCGAGGTTGGACACCCCTGCTCTAAGATCTCTGTTTCATCTTCAAAATCCTGTAGTGCAAAGAACACCAACCATTCTAGGACCTTGGTCAAAATCGTAAATAAGTCATTGGTTTATAATTTTTGCACTCTGTTAAATTTAGACCTGTCTTTTGTAGCAGAGGAGTAATAATGGCATGCATGTTTTAACTGAGTCAGTACTTTTTCTTCCTGAACTGATCTGCATACAATCTTTCTTTTCTGCCATAAATTGGCAAGGCATGAGTACAATAGACAGTGCATAGATCTAATCTTATTTCTAACTTCTTTTCATTGTCAAAGGGGAAGAAAAAATTACTTTAAAATTCTGAAGAGGGAATATACAGTACAGGTTTTGGACTCCCTATGATTACATTCCCCCCCCCCCCCATGCACACTTTTACTAAACCGCGATAGTGGTTATTAGTGCAGGGAGCATTGTTGAATGCTCCGCGCTGCTCCTGACACTCATAGAGTTCCTATGAGCATTGGAAGCAGCGTGGAGCATTCATCGCGGCTCCCTGCGCTAATAACCGCTATCACGGTTTAGTAAAAGGGGGGTTAGTTTGATAGATCTCACATAGATCCTTCAATTTTGAAACAAACCAATCAAGAAAACGCTTTCCCTGCAGATACAGAAACTGAGTGACTTTATTCCAAATATTAAAGCCAATGCTTCTATAGTTGGGCAAATGTACTAGGTTCCTTCAGAACAACCTTACTCATGCATGAAAGCACAGCTGCCATCCTGAAGAGGCTACTCTCTGTACTGTGTATATCCAGTTAGAACATACAATTATCACCTCAAGCTTCTGAAATTTCCACCTAGAACCTCAGAGACACCACTCCAGGCTCACAAAGTTCACAGCCTTAAGACTGACGTGTCAATTCTTCACTGGTTCTTCTTATAAAGTACATTTCTTAATTTACACATACATTTTTTAAAAAATTTATATTAAGTTATATAACTTTCCTCATTTATTTATAAAAAAAGCTTATAAAGTGTACTTAATTTTTATTTGTGGTCAATCAGGTAGGGATTATCTTGCCAACATGTTTCTCCGGAGCTTTTTCAAGGCATTATCCATATAAATAAAGCATCGTATTACAATTCTAACCAACATCCTCTTTTCTTTTAGGTGTATACTTATTAACTGCTTTCCCACAATATACTACATTTACATGCACTTTTATTTCACCCCCCCCCCCCAGTTTTCTAGACCACTCTAATTCAGATGGCAGCTTAATTGGCAATTTGATCTTTCCATACAGTACAATGGTTACATAGAAACATAGAGTATAACTTTGGGGGTATTTTACTAAGGCGCACTAGCTGATTTAGCGTGCGCTAAATGCTAATGTGTCCATAGAATATAGTGGGCGCATTAGCAAAATATTTAGGGCTCCTTTTACAAAGCCGCGCTAGCGGGGTTAACGTACATGACTTTTCATCACGTGCTAACTCCTGTGCTGGCCAAAAACTACCACCTGCTCAAGAGGAGGCGGTAGCGGCTAGCGCGTCCGGCGGTTTAGCGTGTGCTATTATGCACGTTAAACCGCTAGCGCGCCTTTGTAAAAGGAGCCCTTAGTGTGCACTAAATTGGCTAGCATGCCTTAATAAAAGACCCCCCTATGCGATGTAACATTGTTGAAAAGTTTCTAATAAAAAAAAACCCAAGAATAAATATTATATCAGAGTTTTCATGGATTTGCATTTTGCTCCTCTTAGTCACAGTCCATAGCTTTCCAATCACTGCAGATCAGCAGTAAGCCTTTCCAAATGTTCATCTTGGCTCCTGCGTGGAAGTAGTATGCCATCAAGATAGCACATTACACCTTTGAACCCTCACAAAATGTATTCAGTGACTGATTGAAAATATTGCTGGTTGACCGATAATGGTAAAAAGGGAAATGATTATGCTGAAAAAGTATTTGGCACGTGCTTATGGCTATTATTATTTAATTTTCCTATCAGCTAACATTTGTTGGTGTGCTTGTGAGAAATCCAATTTGTAAAATGTTTACCACCTGCTTTTGCTATAAAGAGATTTTGGATAATGGGCAGAGGATATCTATCAACATCCAAATACTGATATATTGTCACTTTACAATCGCCACAGAGTCTAATGGACTTATCAACCGCTAGCACAACTACAAATGGAGCTGCTGAAGTAGTGCCTTTCTTTATATATAGTACCAGTCATAGAAACCTATAGATATACAGCATAAGATAAGATGAAGCCCATAAAACTTTTCACCTAAGCATTTTCCTTTCCTGCTGAAGTATTTAGTTAGTTAATTTTATAGCCCGTCCTCTCAGAGGAGCTCAGAATGGGTTACAGCAGGGATGTCAAACTCAATCACATTAAGTGGCCAAAATCCAAAACACAGGCTAAGACACGGGTCAGAACCCGCCCAATCTCTGCCCCAGGCCCTACCCATTCTCCACCCTAGACACCGCCCCATAATAATACTAATTATAACACCATTTTTTCCATTCATTTTTCATATATACAAACCCAATCTAATCTTATTAACACATAATGATAATGGTTAACCACAAAATTAAACTACACAAAACACACTGTATGCTTCTCAACATTCATTCCTACTAGAACACAGATAACCCCTATAAAATACAGGACCAAAATCTAAAAGTACTAATATATTTAAAAAAACACCCTAAGATTCAAGATTCTGCATGCAGTACAACCTCTAGAAAAAAGAAACAAATGTATTTCTTCCTGAGCAGTGCAAAAGATAGACCGGAGATTAAAATGCTCAAAACTGACAAAATTCAAACTTGAAAATAAAACCATTCCCCCTACCTTTGTTGTCTCCCTCCCTCCATGCTGTGCCTCCCTCCGGCAGGTGTCTAACCTTCTGGCCGGCTCCAATCTGGCCGTTTTATGCGGCCCATGGTCCAATGCACCCCGGTGTTAACTTGTGGCCGGCTCCCTCCTCCTCATATCCATAGTGTGCACGGAGCCGCGTGTAGCAGCTCCTCATGCGTCCTGCACCTGAACTGGAAGCCTTCTTTCTGACGTTGCAATGTCAGAGGGAATGCTTCTGGATGAGGTGTGGGATGCGGCTCCGTGCACATTACAGATGTGAGGAGGAGGGAGCCAGCCATAAGGTAAAATTTGGGGCATCAGACCTCGGGCTGCATAAAACGACCAGGCGGGCTGGATTTGACCCGAGGGCCTTGAGTTTGACACCTTTGGGTTACAGCATTACATACATAATACAGATTAGTATATTGAAATAAATTCAGTTTCAGAATTACATACATGGTACGGAATGGGTTACAGAGTTACATACTTAATACATTCATCTTGGGAGGGGGTATTTCTGAGGGAATTCCTTGGGGGAGAGCAGGGAAAGGTTGGTAAGGAGGGGTCAGAGGGAGTGATAGTGGCTGGATTATTAGTTGAGGAGAAGGGTCTTCACCACTCCCCAGAAGGTCATCAGTGAGTTCTGCGATCTGATTTGTGAGGGGGGAGTTGGTCCCAGAGTTGAGGGATGAAATATCTATAGGAGCATCTGCGGGCAGTTTCTGATAGGAGAGACCTTCTCGGGGGGATGCACCGGCGTCTCTCTGTTTCAGAGCGGAAGGGGCAGGTGGGGGTGTACAGAGGTAGCTTGGATCCTATATAGGCTGGGATGGTGGTGTGGACTCTTTTATGTGCTATTACAAGGGCCTTGAATGTGCAGCGTTTGTTGATCAGCAGCCAGTGCTCTGCGTGGAGGGCTGGGGAGATGGGGTCGTGGTAGTTGAGGTTGAATAGGAGGCGGATTGCTGCATTTTGGACTTGTGGAGGCACTTGATATCTTTTTTGGCAACTCCATTGAATATGGAGTTGCAGTAATCCATCCTGGAGAGAACATAGTTATGCTAGGTATGGTTTGGAGATGTAGGGTTTGATTCTTCTCAGTTGTCAGAGGTAGTAGAAGGAGGCGGAAACTACCTGAAAAATGTGGATGGATAGGGACAGATGGTTGTCCAATGTTACTCCAAGGCTGCATACCCGATTTGCTGCTGTTAGTGTGCTGGATTCCCCGTTAGTGTGTTAGTATAGTGTGGTGGATTCCCATGATAGTGTTGGGTGCATGTATTTGGTGCTTTTTTTCCTGATCCATAAAATTTTGGTCTTGGAGGTGTTCAGCTGTAGTTTGTAACTTGTCATCCAGGTTTTCATGTCGGAAAGGCAAAATTGGGGGTTGGAGATTTGGGCTGATTGGTTTTCACCTACTGTAGGGAAAGCCAGAGATCGACTGTTGTCTCTCTATTGCACCAAATTAGGCAAACGAGGCAGATATTAAAATGTTCTGTTTCTGCTATGAGATTCAAATGCTATTATTAATGCTAGAATGATGTGTGTTTTAATTGGCTTTAGTGTGCCTATATTCATGAGAACAGTTGTAGGGTGACTTGCATATCAGCCTGCAAGCAGTAGTAACTTTTCTTTTGTATGTGTGCTAAATACAAGGGGCTGCTGAAAAATTCTCAGCCCAACCAAGACGAGAATGATGTGGAGTCATGAAACTTGCACGTTATTCCACACTTCTTTTGACACTTTTCGTTTCAATGAGGCAATGAGATCTAGTAACTAGGCACAGGTATAGGGAAACCAAGCCATTGTGACATCAATGATGAGGTTGGCTCTTAGGCATTGGTGGAATGAGGCATTATGACATCACAATGCAAGGGGCCACTGAAAAGTTCTCAGACCAACCAAGAAGAGAATGATGTGGAGCCATGAAACTTGTACATTATTTCACACTTTTCTTGACACTTTTCATTTCAATGAAATGTGTGGCATAACTTGCAAGTGTGGAATAACTTGCAAGTTTCATGGCTCCACATCATTCTCTTCTTGGTTGGGCTGAGAACTTTTCAGTGACCTGTCGTATATGACTTTTAGGCATAGTGTGACTCATAACTCCCAGATTAGATTAGATTAGCTTCAGTGGCATAGTAAGGGTAAGCGGCAGCCTTCTTCTGCCCTCTTCCACGCCCTCCCCCCCCACCCACCCACCCACCGTGCACATGCCTGTGATACGAGTGTGAAACGGATGTTATGAAAGAATTATTAATATTGAATGACACTGCCTAGGATCCATGAAAGCTGTTACAAGGAAACACAAGTATTATGAGAACGAGCCAGGCCAGAAATTTTTCAGCACCTACTGATAAACTGCCTATTATGAGAGCAGGTCATTGTCAGCACACGAGCAGAGCCAGGAGTTTTCAGCACCTGATGATAGGTGCTTAACAGAAACACACTCTCACCACATGAGATAAGCACGCGTTTGTACATCCAATCTGGCTAAAGGGGGTAGGGGAAAAAGTATCCAATCCATAAAGAGGGGCTGGGTATACAACCCACGAGCTACCCCACGAGCTAAGCTAGATGTTTTCAAGACATACTGATTGGAGATTACATTCTCAACATGAGATAAGCACGCGTTTGTATATCCAATCTGGAAAAAGGGGATGGGGAAAAAGTACAATTTAAGGGGGGGGAGTTACCTGTAAGGAAGGGACATTTTTTTCCATTGCTGACGAGCTGTGTGATGACATATTGAATAAGCCTCCTGATTGTGGTCCCCCATCGGAGTGATGCAATAACCGGTAACGTATTGATTCAAACTCTGTACTTAATCAATGATTATGGCTAGAAATATTTGTATATATATGTAATAAAACTTAATTTGTATACTATTTTGATCTCCTGGTATTCTTCCAGTGAGGATAGTGATTGAAGGTCTTCTATTGCCTTTTTAAATAGTAATACAATGCCCCCTTCCCTTTCTGTACCTTTTTAACTTATCTGGTGTGAGTAGCATGCCCACATCAGTGTCAGCTCGCCCTTTGACATAACTTCCTAGGCATAGGTCAAAAAGTGACATCAGAGAGAGTGCCGATGCTGATGCGGGCAGCAACCTTGAGCCGGGGAAGTAAAAAAAAGGTATGGGGAAAGGTAAGGGGCGTGCACACGCAGCAAGGAGAGGAGCAGGGGAGGTGGCAAAGAGGAGAAGAAGGCACCCAGAGTGGACCGCCCCCTTACTATGCCACTGGATAGATTAGATTTAAAATAGAAACAGAGAAACATGATGGCAGATAAAGACCAAATAGGCCACCCAGTATCTCCTCCTCCCCCTAAGACATCCCTAAGAGATTTGAAAGATGATGACTTAAAACACACTCCAAGAAATGAATGTCATCGTGGAACCAGCATCTAGCTGCATTTTAGCTGATTAGTCAATAATATCTATTGTTATCTTTTATCTTCTTTTTTTTTTTAATAATTCCACAATAAACAAGTCTGGATGATTCTATTTGAGAGTTGGAAGTCTACATTAGAAAGCTGGCCAGAATTCTTACACATATATGTCCTGAAGATGGCTTTAGAAATAGAAGGCATATAACTCCTTTTATTTTTTTTGCAAAATTGGCACTTGTTAATCTAGTGGTATGGAAGCACTTCAGCTGTTTTCCCCCAAGCTTTACAACTATGGAACTATTATAACCATGGAATATAATGATGTATTTCATGCTCTTACCTCTAATGTAACTTCAGAACGCAAACTGGCATGAAATTGCCTGAAATGCAGATGGTCGTGCATCCTTTCTAGACTCTGATGATCAGGAGGAGGATAGAAGGAGGGATGAAGGAATGCAAATAATTATTATCTGTAAAATGCTGTGAGTCAGCCAGCCAAAATGCAATAAAAGTTTATATTACATTCTTACTGGCTGACTTACACTGTTTTTGTCTGTTTATATTTAAAGATCCCTCCCCATAGGTTTTGATGAAGGTGAAATTAAAAAAAAAACACAACTTTGGGTTCTGTCAATGGGCTAGATTCACTAACCTGCCCGATTGTGACCGATCCGTGTCCGATCCGGGCAGGTCCGACGGATTCTACAACCAATAATATTCTAATGGGGCGATTTGAAGAATGCCCCCATCCGCCGACACGGCTCGCTAGTGTGCGATCCTGACACATGCGCAGACCATCTGCTTTCCCTGTAGATGGTCTGTGCATGTGTTGGTGTTCGTTTTTGCTGCATTTTTTTTGGGGGGGGGCTTGGGGGGGCTTCGACTCTCTTGCTATCTCTTCAACTACCATCAGTTGTCTTGAAGGGTGATCCCCAGTGGCAGCAGCCTCTTTAAAAGGCTAAAACTCACTGGCCCTGACTCTCCTGCTCTCTGCCGCCTTCCCTGCAGTGCGAGCCCGCAGGTTTAAAGCTGGGCTGCACTGCGTAGTGCAGCCCCGCTGTAAACACGCGGGCTCGCACTGCAGGGAAGGAGGCAGAGAGCAGGAGAGTTGGGGCAGCAGAGATCAGTCTGGTTGGCAGAGATCAGGGGGAGTTTGGATTCGGGGCAGAGAGCAGCAGAGATCAGGGCAGCAGAGAGCAGGGCGGCAATGGAGCTGGAGAGTGGGAAAGGACGTTTGCGACAGGTCCCCAGCAGTCACTTCTTGTGTTGATTGGCCAGCCCAGTTGTTTACTGAATCACGCCCCTGCCTATTTTGCATGCCGTTCCCCTCATTTGCATGCACGGATCGGAATCGGATCGGCAGAGTGGTAAGTGAATCGGGCCGGAGTAAAATCAGATTGCAAAGGGGTCGCAAACCAGTCGGTACACGATTGGTTTGCTTTGTGAATCTAGCCCAATATGTATGCCCCCTTTGCAGATATGCATCATAGCACGTACCACCCTTACAGAATAATGCTTAGGGCTAGTGAGATTAAAGGTACTAATATATCCAGAAAAAGTGCATTAGAACATAAAGGAGGTCACTTTAGAAGGGTTGTGTGGCTTTCTTTTTTTTATTTATTTATTTATTCATTTTCAAAATACAATTCAAGATATACTTGTACAGAAAGAGGGGCATAATCAAAAGGGACAACTAAGTCCGTTTACGTCCAAAGTAAAAAACAGCCTAGGACACATTTTCGAAAATACGTCCAAAATTTTTTTACTTTTGAAAATCGTCTAATTATACGTCCTGCAGATCTGATCGTCCAAGTCGCTAAATCGTCCATCTTTATACCACATTTTCGTCCAACTTTTCGTCCAAGTCAAAAACTCGTACAACAAGCCCTGTTGGACATGGGAGGGGTCTGCAAAGTGATGGAGTGAACACCCAGACATGCCATCTAAATAGTGGGGTACCTTACAGGGCACTGCTGTGAACTTCACAAAAAGGGTGTCATGTCTTCTCACTACAGCTCCCTTATAGGTTATGGTGAGCCCCCAAACCACCTCCAGAATCCCCTAGACCCACTTATCTACCACCCCAATAGTCCTTATGGCTGCAGGAGCCACTTATATGCCAGTACAAAAGGGTTTTGGGGGTATATAGGGGAGTGCACAGTTTAAATATCAATGCAGTGATTACAGGGGCTTATGGGCATGGGTCCTCCTCTCCATGGGTCCCTACCCCACCCTCAAGACGACTTAAGCCGCCTCTGGGCTGGACGACTAGGCTTTCCTATGCCAGGCGGCCAGGCGGAATTTTAAAGATGTGAACAATAATTTTATGGGGATGGGGGGTCGGTGATTACTGGGGTAGTGTGTGGGGGGTCTGTTTTATGAGCTTGAAGTGCTTATCTGGTGAGTTTAGGTGGGTTTTTGTGACTTCACAACATCCAAGTTCCGTCGATCGTGGGCTGTATAATTTTCGGTTATACATGCTGTACGACTAAGTCTAAGCCGGCCCACGTCCCGCCCAACTCCCGCCCTCGACACTCCTCCCGAAATGCCCCGTTTAGCTTTGGTCGTTCAGCGGCACTATGAAGGCCTAGGTCATTTAGAAATACATCCAAAACCCCTTTTTTTGTATCGGCACTTGGACGTTTTTCAGAAATGTTCGTCCAAGTGCCAACTTAGGCCGGTTTTTGGATGTTTTTTTCTTTCGATTATGAGCCCCAAACCTTTTAAGTCAAGAAAATCTAAAAAAGTACAAAATTTAACTTAAATCAGCTCAAGTCCACAAAAGATCCAAAATGTAATATATAAACGGAAATCAAAGGAAAACCTAATATAGGAAAAATGATGCGGGTTAACTGATATGGGAGTCTAATACATTCTATACCTCTCCTTTTTTTTCCTTCTCAAGCCGAGACAGTGAGAGGAAAGTGGTCAGCTGGAAGGGCTCAAAGAAAACATATTTTTGAGAATTATATTGTATAATACACTTGCAAGGGTAATGAAGATAAAAGGTTGCTCCAAGAGCTATAATTCCTGGTTTCAACATAAGAAATTATTTTCTACGCCTTTGTGTATCCCTAGCCAAGCACAGGAAACATTTGTATCTTAAAGCCCCAAAATTCCTTTGCTCTATTTTTAAGGAAAAGTCTCAATATCCAATTTTTATCCAGCGTTAGGGCTAAAGTCGCCAACAGTGTTGCCAAAGTATCCATTTCTCTGTCTGATAACTCCAATAAAGCTGAGCTGTCAGGAAAAAAACCGCACTGGCTTCTGCTCAGTAACACGCATCAACAGCCATCTTCTGTGTGGCTTTCTATATATTCAAATAGCAGTAAATGTATGGGGTTCATAATCAAAACAAAAAACGTCTAAAAAGTGTCCTAAATGGCTACTTGGACGATCAAAAAGCCTAATCGTCCAAGTACCTATTACCAAAGCTGGTTTTTAGACGTATCTAAAAACAGCTTAGGCCTTTCCCCTGCCTCTAAACGCACAGAGAGAAAAGAGGCGTGTTTAGAGGAGGGGAAAGGGCGGGAGGTGGGCCAACCTACACCTAGGCGTACAACACATATAACCAAAACAGTTGACAGGTTGCCTAGTCAGCACTTAGACCTTTTTGACTTAGACGAAGTCAAACCAGGTCTAAGTGCCGAAAAAGGGGTCGCTGAGCTGATTGTGACTGCTGCGATCAGCTCAGCGGCCCCAGCAACCTGCCTACCCCTCCACCGCAAGCACAATAGGCCTGGGAGCCTTAGGCCCCTCCTGTGGGTGGGGCCTTAGGCACATGGGCCCAACCTGGCCCATCACTCCCCAATCCAGCCCATGTGCCTAAGGACCCGCCCACAGGAGGGGCCTAAGGCTCCAAGACCTATTCTGATTGGCCCAGGCACCTCAGGCCCCACCTGCGGGCAGGATTTCTGCCACCTGGGCCAATCCGGCCCCATTCTGGACCCGGCTGGGCGGGCTTGGCACCCATCCGTCTGGCCAACGTTAAAGGTACGGGGAAGTGGGGTGGGGGAGTTGTGGGGTCGGCCGGGGGGGTCATGGGTCGGTAGGGGGGACGATTGGGGGTTCTGGGGGGCGGTTGTTGGGGGGAGGGCGGTTGTGTCGAGGGCAGGAGGGCCTGGGATCCCTCTTGCTCGTATTGTAGTGAGGGGTAGGGGGTCGCCGGGGCCAGGAGGGCTTGGGCTCCCTCCTAGCCCAATCCAGTCGGGAAGGGGGGTCGCCGGGGCCAGGAGAGCTTGGGCTCTCTCCTGGCCCGTTCCTGTTGGAGCGGGAGGGGGGTCGCTGGGGCCAGGAGGGCTTGGGCTCCCTCCTGGCTATATCGAGTTGGGTGGACACGACAGCAGGGGCAAGAGGGCTTAGGCTCCCTCTTGCCCCGATATCGTCGGGGGTGGCGCGGCTACCGCGAGGCAAGAGGGCTTGGGCTCCCTCTTGCCTCGATGTTGTCGGGGAGGGGGGGTCACGGTTCGACATGGCAGGAGGGCTTGGGCACCCTCCTGCCTGGATCGTTGTTGGGGGGGGGGATTCTGTAACCGGTATTGTTTTTGACAGACACCGGTTTCAGAATCCAGCTTTTAGGCGAAGGACTGGCTCCTCCTTCGCCTAAAAGCCCTTCTGTTGGACGTTTGGGGCTTAGGCGTTTTTTTGGTTCATTATGGGCAAAAAGTGTAGACGTCGTGGGGGTGTACTTGTAGACGTAGTGGTGATCTATGCGTTTAGTAGAGGCAGGCCATAATCAAAACAAGGATGTTTGTTTTGGTTATGGACACTTTCCCTGCTTCTGCTTTGAATGTTTAAGGACTTAGGCCAAAAAGGGACTTAGATGGTTATTTTGATTATGCCCCTCCACGTGTGCAAGTGATGGTGCAACATAACTTCTTACTGATTCAAAATGTAGAAGTAATATCACAGGGGCTTGAAGAGTTGACCATTTACTCTTTATTGAGAAATAAGAACTGGTTACCTATTTCTTTGAGAATTCCTTTTAAGGTTAGGAATAGGCAATCGCTAAGGTAGGATTTTTTCTGTTTTATCTTCTCTTTTTTTTTCCATCAGGTGTTACCAATGAGACCGATGGTGTATCTACACAGGCAGCAATCTCCTGGCAGCGGCATCTTCCTGCCGGCCAGTGTACCTGCTGGTCTGCTCTCTCTGCCACGAACCACTCTCCTCTCCCCCAACCTCAACCCCCCCTTCCCCCAGCGCACACGTCTACTTTACATTTCTTGCAAATGTTTCTAGGAGGAGGAACCGATTCTCAACGCTGCCCTGATGCCGATTTTCTCCACTTCTTGCCCCACCCTCTCTGACAACTTCATGTTTCCGCTGGGGCAGGCAGTGGAGAGAAGTTGCTGGGTGGCGGCAGGGTAGCGCTGAGAATTGTTTCCTTCGCCCAGCAATGTTTGCAAGAAATGTAAAGTAGATGCCGGGGGGAAGGAAAAGATGTCGGGGAAGGTTCATGGCAGAGAAAGCTGCTTCCACCAGAGTGCTGTCTGGTGCCGCCAGATTTGGGGGAAGGATAGAAGGTAAAGAGGAAGCAATATAGGACTTGGGAGAGGGAGCAGGAGAGGGAGAGATGTTGTATTCAAATGAGGGAAGGAGGGAGAGATGTGACACTCAGGAATAGGGTAGGGGAAAACTTTTCAGCACCCCCTTGTATTGTGACTAATACCTTTAGGATGCTCTATTATACAGGTTTTATCAAGTGCTTTATTTTACCTACATATAATAAGTTGCAGGGACACTGTATAAGATAAATGACTTTTATAGTGTTATTGTCAAAAGTGTGTCTGAGTTAGAATGTTTTGTTTATTTGATTATGAACAAATTGAGTAATTTTGAGACAATGTGCACAAATTGAGCACTTGTCACACTTCTTGTGTCCTTCAAGAAACGGTGAACTATTTCAGGGAACTGGTATGGACAAGAGCAATAGTCATTCTTTTAAATTATTTTCTTTAAAATAAGACACTACTAAGTTTATATTCCTAAAGCATTGGTGGCCTTCTAGTAAACGAAGGGCCGCTAAAACGTTCTCAGCCCAACCAAAAAGAGAATGATGTGGAGCCATGAAACTTACAAGTTTTTCCACACTTTTCTTGACCCTTTTTGCTTCAATGAGGCACCAGTATAGGGTCTAGTAAATGGGCACCAGTATAGGGAAACCAAGCCATTGTAACATCACCAATGAGGCTGGCTCTTAGGGATTGGTGGAATGAGGCATTATGACATCACAGTATGGGGGAGGGCACTGAAAAGTTCTCAGCCCAGCCAAGAAGAGAATGAGGTAGAGCCATGACACTTTTTGTTTCAATGATATTAAATGAAATGGAAAGTGTCAAGAAAAGTGTGGAATAACTTGCAAGTTTCATGGCTCCACATCATTCTCTTCGTGGTTGGGCTGAGAACTTTTCAGCAGACCTTTGTAAGGGGTTCACACCTGCGATGTGTTGAGCTGAATTAATTTACGTGTCTTTCAATCGGAAAGATGTATTTATAAGCATTTACAGACTCATTACATAAAAGATATCTAGGTAAGCACCGAGACATCCACTCAGGATGTTCTAATTCCCTGAATATTTTAGTAAAGCATCAAGTTCAGAAATAAAATAAAATTGAACTAAAAAAATAAAAAAGTTTAAAAAGAACATCTTCCCTCGCTCATATACATGCAAACTGTAGTCAGGGTTGAATTTCACAAGATCGCAAAACATAAGAGAAGTTAATAAAGGACCTGACAGAAAAGCTATTTTTGTTTTTAATATTCAGGCAGTGTTAGACACCAGTAAGGTAAGCACAATTGGTTGCTCAGTCACTGATGAGATCTCATGTCCAAACATGCAGACGAGCAGATAGCTGACACTTATGCCTGCAGCACAAATGCGGATGGAAAATGTTTTAAAAATATAAGCATATTGCCACTATAAATTGGGAAATGTATACAGTGGTAGATATTCAACCGGTGGTGGTCAGCACAATTTTTAAACACTGACCATTGTTGGCTAAATTAGCCCTAGCTATTTAGGCCAATATTCTCTAAATGGCGCCGTAAGTTAGGCGGTGATAGGCAGCCTCCCGCCACCTAACTTAGGGCCTCTTTTATCAAGCTGCACGGTAAATGTTCTAACGCTCATAGAATCCCTATGAGCGTCGGAGCACTTATCTTGCTGGCCTGCACTAAAAACCTCTAGCGCAGCTTGATAAAAAGGGGGGGGGGGGGGGATAATCATTAAATTGATGTTAATTGACATGGTAATTGTCCACATTGTTTAAAGCCGATTAAAACATCATTAAAAAACGTAGACACCCTTAGGTGTCTCCAGAAAGGATGCCATGATTGCATCTAAAGGCGCCTAAGGTCAAAGCAAGCATGGTTTACACCAGAAATGACCTTAGCGCCTCTGTAGATGCAATTCTCATCAAACATAGACACCGGGAACGAAGGCCTTTAAAATCCTGGCCTACATTACCGGCGCCTATGTTTAATGGTAGACGCAATTCTGCACATAGTGGCACAGCATGATTGGCACACGATAAGTGGTGTTTTTTCTTTTTATAAAGATGACTGTTGATGTAGGCGCCATTTGCAGAATCTGGCCCTCGGTGTCAGGTCATGGGCAGGCACTGGCGATGAATATCAAGGGCTAATTTGAGTTACTGTGGTCACTGAAGCTTATGCGGGGCTCGGCCAATATTCAATCTGGGCCCGCATAAGACAGTCATGTAGGCCCTGACTGAATATCGGCAGGGACACACATCTTTAAAAATTCTTCCCGAGCCCTCTGCTCATCCTTAAGATCTCCACCCTTCCAAAACAAATTAGCTGAGTAAGTCTCTCTGATCCCCCCTCCCCTCTGAAAAGGGCACCCAGAGCAGCAATCCCCCCACCCTTCCCCCGGTCCAGCTTCACTGCAGGCCCTCCCTGGCCCACCTATATCTCTAGTGGTCCAGCTGGGGAACTGGGGGCAGAAGCGAAGCCCACTCGCCACAGCCCCTAGAGATGGCTGCCTCAAAATTGTTGCCGCAAACTCTCACAGTAGCGTCTCCTGTCAGCATCCACTAATATTACTTTGGAGTATCCGTGGAAATGCTTTGGAATCACACAAACCATGTCCAGAACATACTCCTTTAAAATGCATATATCCATTGGCATCTGCACATGCAGTGTCATTATAAAACTGGATTTTACATGTTTTGTACATATGTAAATGCCACTAATGATGCAATAATGTGCATCCAAACACAGGAGTCATAAAGAAGAGATGTCACCAGCCTAGGCTTGGAGAGCAATTAGCATTTTACAGTTTAAAAACCCCCAAAACTACAACAAATCAGGTTTCACATCAAAAGCACTCTGTTTCTGTGCTCTGCGCATTCTCCAACTGGCTTGAACAGTTTTACTTTTCCCTCCTTCAGCCTTCTCTCAAGCCAGAGTGTTGCAGGCTGTTACAACACCCACCCCCGATCAAGGCAGAAGGGTATAGAATTGAAACCCAAGGTTTTTTAATTCCCACCCACCTGTAATGAATAGTTTCAGTAATTCTAATCCCTCCCCCTCCTTGAGGACATGGACTGAGGCACAACAGCACATCTTTCACAGGGCAAGAAAACAAAACACTTTACTTCCAATCTTTAAATAAACCAGGATAGTTTCACAATTCTAACCTTTCATTTGGCCAAAAGAAATTCCATGGGAATTTCTCTTTCTTCCCCATTTTGAGTGCTGTTCTCACACTGCAGAGCAATTTCCTTGGGAAGGGTTTCCCCCTGGTTAGGAAGCACTTTCAGGAGCTTCAATCATTTTAATGATGTAATTATTAACTTTCCTCCCTCTTTATCCTCAGCTCATGTTCGTATTTGTAATTTGTCTATTTAATGTTCACAATTTTTTTTTCCTCTTACCCCCCTTTTAAAATTTATTGTAACATTATTTTTAGCTTTTTAAACCAGCCAGGTGCATGTCGATGGTCGGTATATCAAAATTTAATTAAACTTGAAACTCCATTCTCAGGAAGGCCGGTGCTCTCCCATAACTTCTCCCTCTTGAAAGCATTAGCTTGCGTTTAAGTTCCCCCTCAAGGGTATAATGGGGTATTGCCTGAAAAGGCTTCCTTTTTCTCTTATAAGTCTCAGCTGTGGGTCTGGCTCTGCTGTTCAACTCTATGAGCTCAGGTGTTTGTTTGTTTTTTTCCTTCCCCGTGAAACTGAAGCCCAAGGTTTGGTTTGGCAACTAACCTCTCTCCTGTTACTTTGATAACCTTTTCTTTGACCCATCTCATTTCCCACTGTGTGGATTTGGGATGCCCTGGTATCATCTGGGTAAGGAATACAGGCCCATTTTGGGGTCTTGCCAAGGGATACTGGCATTTTAGACCACCCTGCACTACCCTGCCTGTGATAATAGAAAGTTAGGATAACCAAAAGATTGTCCTAAATTTATCTGGTTTGCAGTATTGCCTAGGTTTACTAGCTAGTAAATATTTAGCTGGTAGCAGTCAGTGTTTTAAAAACACTCACCATTGCTGGCTAAATTATTGTAGACCATTCAATGATGGATCATGGCTAAGCACCGACATTGAATATCTTAAGTATGATAAGACAAATACTGGCCAACAGCACTTATGCAGATCCTGACCGATATTTAGTCGAGATCTGCATAAGACACCTATGTGGACCCTTGCTGCGTATTGGCTGGGGTCCATGTAAGCAATCCATCAGACCAGTTCATGATCTTTCTGCCCCATTTACCAATTCTTCCCAATCCCCCACTCTGTTATCCTCCCAGCTTCTGGATTGACCCCTCCTTTCTGATCCCTTGTTTCCCTTATCTGCCCCCCTTTTTGTTCCCCAACCCCCACAGCAACCCCTTCACTCCCAAAACTTACTTGGGGGATATCCCTGTTGTTTACTGAGGTGAAGCTGGAGTAATCCTCTTTCCACTCCTGTCCCATCAGCTCTGAATCCCAAAATGGCATCACTGA
Organism: Geotrypetes seraphini; assembly: GCF_902459505.1. NCBI lineage: Eukaryota > Metazoa > Chordata > Amphibia > Gymnophiona > Dermophiidae > Geotrypetes > Geotrypetes seraphini. The sequence continues at coordinate 326,946,322 of NC_047084.1, read as the reverse complement.
CCTGTAGCAGTAGTTTCATGACATTATCCCATCATCTCCAGGTTTCAAAACAGTGGTGCAAATCCTAGTGGTAATGTCATAGTGCTCGGAATCTGCCTTCCGTATAATTCCCAGATCCTTCCTGACTCTGACTCTTGGTGTCTAGTGGGACAGAGCTGGAACAATCCCATTTCTGCTCCTGCCCTCTCAGCTCTGTGTCTGAAGATGACAACACTGACCCCCTAGGAGTGATTCAGTGGTTCTACCCTATTGGTTCTCGGCCTCAAAATGATGGCTTTGATCCCTTGAAGGGCATAGAGAAGGTAGACAGGGACAGATTCTTCAGATTGTAGGGAACCACAAATACTAGGGGTCACTCGGCGAAATTGAAAGGGGACAGGTTTAGAACAAATGCTAGGAAGTTCTTTTTTACCCAGAGGATGGTGGACACATGGAACGCGCTTCCAGAGGTTGTGATAAACCAGAGCACAGTACAGGGGTTCAAGGAAGGTTTAGATAGATTCCTAAAGGATAAGGGGATTGAGGGGTACAGATAAAAGCAGAGGTAGGTTATAGAGATGATAAAGAAACCACTTCAGAGGTCATAGACCTGATGGACCGCCGCGAGAGCGGATCACTGGGCGCGATGGACCTCTGGTCTGACCCAGCGGAGGCAACTCTTATGTTCTTATGGTGGTGTTATGGAGCTACCACTGGAAGTGAGCCTTCCATATAACTCCTGACCTTTCCCCAAATCCATCCTTCGACTGCCTCTCCACTGCCTGTTTTTCAGATAGCAGGTTAGGGTCAATATTCAGCAGCACTGCCCAGTTACCCAAGTGCCACTGATAATCAGCAGCTGGCCCAATTAGCATGGTTTAACTGGGCAGGATCCTGAAATTTAATGTAATGTTATGTCATGTGCAGTCTTATATCACGCCAAATCCTTGCAGAGCAGAGTTCGAGGTGGGTTACAAATAGTGAAGCACTGTGAACATCAGAAGATGCAGTACAAATTCCAAAGTGCCATACAACACTGCCTCTGGTACTGACGAAAGGGTGGCAGAGGCAGGTCCTATGAAATTTGTAGTACCTTTAAACTTAGACACTCAGACATTAAACAAAACTTTATTTAGATTAAGGCCATCCAGTTTTAGTCACTCTGTTAAAACCCCTACACCTCCCCAACTATATTCTCATTCTAATTTTTTTAGCACGGCTTTTCTAACAAGGGAGAATCCTATTTTTAAATGCTCTCATGATTTCTAGTATATGTAATTGCTGCCAACATTTCTATATCACAAAATATATGGGAGTGCTGTGGAGGAATGAAAGAGGAAAGGGATGAGCCTCTAAAGGGTGTGAGAAGGTTGTGTTGTGTTTGCTGAGATGCTGAAAAAAAGGCAGGAGATTGGGTAAAGATCCAGAAGGAGAGACAAAATGGAAAGAAAATCTTTTAAAAACAACTTGGAAGAAGAGTGAAAAACAAGAAACAACTCAATTAAAAATCAGCTACTCAGACAACATATGTCAACTTTGGCAATGCTTGTTTTAGCCTAGTTTGGGAGGGTGAAAATTTTAGAAACTTTATTGATGGTAGGAGATGTGTTGGCTGCCTCCTCTGGTTTTACTTCTCTTATATATAAATTTTTTCCCCTCTGGATTTTATCCTGTTAGTCCTGGTGTCCTTGGATGCAGTAAGTCTGTTTCTACTCTTATCGTAGTTTTCAATTAAATTAAACAGCTCCGCGCAATTCAAACAGCCAATGTTTGAACCTCTTAATGATTTGTATCTACGGAATGGATTTCAGTTTTAATAGCAAGACATTGTCAAGCATTGGCGTAAAATGGAGGAAGCAGAAAGATAAACAAGTAAAGAGATTAGCAGGTAAAAATGTCTGTGTATACTTAGTACCTGGGATAATTTTCAAACGGAATGTGCTTTCTTTTTGAAAACTGGTACAAAATGTGGAGGGTAAAAGTAACCCCAACTTAACCAATTTGCAGTTACTTTGAGAAATGTCTCTAATAATGATTTTAGCATACAGTACACACTAAGGACTAGATTCAGTAAATGGTGCCCAAAGATAGACACCAAAATGATGCATCTAAGTTAGCAGTCTATAAAGGGCGCTCTGTACGGAATGACCTTTACAGAATACTAGCTTAGAGTATGCGTTTAGGTGGGTAAGGAACAGTGATTAACAGGATACAGCACTGTAGATGCACGGGATGAGCAGTTATTGTACTATAGGTTTTGATGTTATTCTTCAGTATTTTATGTTATGGATTTTATTCTGTGTTATTGATTTATGTGTGGAGTTTTGGAACCCACTTAGCTTTTAGGCAGGCTCTACATTTTTTTAAAATAAATAAATAACTTTGGGAGCAAATGCAGATAATCTATAACATCACCCCTAATTTCTGTAAATACCCCTGAGCCACCCATACCCCCTCCATGGCCGCATCTACTTTGGAGTTACGCATTTTGAAATTTAGGCATGTATATTATAGAATGGGACATTTAGCGCCCTGGGCCACAGTAGAAACCTCTACCACAGTTTAGTAAAAGGAGGTCTAAGTACTTATTAACACCAATAATTGATTGTTATCACCTACATTAGCTAATTAGTTTATATGCCCACTTGGGATCTGTGCCCAAACCTACGTGCCCAACTTTGGGTAATCCATACTAAATCTGTCAGTAAACTTTACTAGGTAGGTCCCTCCATGTTACATAAGTTGATTGATATACGTCAATTATTTTAAGAGAGAAGTATTAAATCATTCCACAGGCTGAAGGGATGATCCTATGAGAACCAATTGACATGTTATCAATTTTCATTCACTTCAAATATATTAATCAGAGGGTTAGCAGACTTTTTTAGAGTGGAGAAATGTTTAATGCATTCCTTACAACATTTTATGAAAACCGCCGCCTACTCAAGCCATACTTTCTTATTATCAATATGGACATTGATGCATGATTGACAAGGGCAAGTTGTGATGCCCCAAATTCTCTATAATGACAAGCTAAAAGCACTGAAATGACATCGAAATTTGAAAGTCAACTAAAAGCAAAAAATCAATTCAAACTGTTCTGGCTATAACAGCATTAAGATACTTTACATCCATCTACCACTCTAATCTGGTTATTATATCTGATGCTCGAGTTACTTAGCCTTTAGCTTAATGTCTTATATTTCATGGCTGGGTAAAACATTCCCTAGCGATATTATATCTAAAGATAGCTATCAGTATATACAGCAATTTTAGATGGGAAAAATATCTTAAATGACTATATGCAAGTTCCTGACCTCAAAGAATATAGAATTGAAGCCAACACAGGGCTACATGAAGAGAAGTGCTGAAGGTCGCACAGTGTATACTGAAGGTGGGACTTGAATTCAAGTCTTCAGATTTCACAAGTCTGTACTGTAACCAGCACAAAACTATAAACATTTAAGGAATCGCTAAATAAAGTAAGCCCTATACCACACAGAACTCCACTGTCTTGAGTCTCCGATGCGATGTGCTTCGTCCTATGTCTGACCATGTTTTCTCATACAAAGTTCTTCCACACTCTGTCATACTGTTCGCCATCTTTGTCCTATGCCATGTTTGCCCTACAGTCTCGTGCCTTGTCTGCCGCATAATGTATGCTGTCCCATGTCTTCCATGCTATGTTTCATCATGCATGCTTGTCTTACCAATTTTGCCAAATCGTGTCATACTATGTTACCCATCCTTTGTAATGCTATGTTTTGCCTCACTATGCTTGTTTCATCATACCATGTTTGTCATATTATGTTTTACCATGCTTTGTTAACTACTGTATGTTTTGCCATCCCTGTCAGACAATGTTTGCCATGCTATCTTCTACCATACTACAGTATGTCGGAGAGTGTGGCGCAGGGGTTGGAACTGCAGCCTCAGCACCCATGGGGTTGTGGGTTTGGGCCCGTGTGGCTTCTTGTGACCCTGGGCAGGTCACATGATCCCCCTCCCATTGCCCCAGGTATATTAGATAGGCTGTAAACCCACTGGGACAGACAGGGAAAATGCTTGAATACCTGAATAAACCGTTCTGGACTCCCCCGGGAGAAAGGTATAGAAAATTGAATAAATAAATAAATAATAAGTAACATCTCAAGTGGTATCTTGACTTAGGGGTCCTTTTACTAAGCTGCGGTAGCAAGTGGCCTTGTGTTTTCCAGTGCAGTAAGGCCATTTTTACCACAGCAGTAAAAGGGCATTAAGGGTCAAGTGTTAATGTTGCCATTAATCCGCAATCATGAAAAAAAAAAAAACCCGACAGCATGAGCACTTACTGACAACTGCTTTGTAGGTGGTAAAGGCTCACGCAGTAACCCTTCACTAACCAATAACCACACTAATTCATTAGCACAGAGATGCCCACTCTCCACCCCCTGATGTGTCCCCTTCCAAGAAAAAAAAAGTATTTTTAGCACGCAGTTAGCACGTGCAGATTTGGCACGCCTGAGAGTGTCTCACGTTACACCATTGTAAGCTATGGTAAGCTGCTGCTCAGTAAAAAGGCCCCTAAGTTATGTAAGCAGAACCATGAGAAAAAACAATATGCTTAGCTGCAATGTTATCAATACTGTCATCAGCTAGGTTGAAAAAGACTGCACACTCTTTGGAGAGAGGGTGCCTGTTATCAACATTGCTTCTAAAACAAAATTAAATGGCAAAATAAAGCAAAAAGTCCTATGTTGTATGTAAGAACTAGTATATCCTGCAGTCAGTGGTAAAATACTGTTAAATGATCTCTTATATAAAACATTCAGTATCCAATCAAAATCTTAAACTCCTTTTATTCATTTTTTTAAGGGCTTCAGATATGCCAATGTTTAGCCAAATGTTTTCTATGGCTACCAATATATTTGTGGCCATGGCTTCCTCATTAGCCCCTAGATCTGCTAAGCACGTCGATGTAAGCATCTAACTTTAGACATCTTTTATAGAATCGTGGCCCTAGTGCACACTAAGCTTCGGTAAAAGGGCCTCTTGGAATCACAGGCAGTGAGTGTTTTCTATATATATTTGGTACCATTACCTATCTGTATGGTTGCATTGAATAAGAATATAAAAATTGTCATACTGGGAAATACCGAAAGTCCATCAAGCCCAGTATCTTGTTCCCAACAGTGGCTAACCCAGGTCTCAAGTAGTAAAACAGATTTTGTTGCCGCATATCCAAGGAATAAGCAGTGGATTTTCCCCAAAACATCTCAATAATGGTCTATGGACCTCTCCTTTAAGAAATTATCCAAGCTTTTTTTTAAACCCTGCTAAGCTAACTAATTTCACCACATTCTCCAGCAACTAATTCCAGATTTTAATTACACATTGTGTGAAAAAATATTTTCTCCAGTTTGTTTTAAATGTACTGCTTAGTAGCTTCATCGCATGTCCTCTAATCCTAGTATTTTGGGAAAGAGTAAACAAGCAATTCACATCTAACCTTTCCACGACACTCAATATTATCACCCCCAAGCCTTTTCTTCTCCAAGTTGAAGAGCCCTAACCGCTTTAGCATTTTCACATAGGGAAGTTGTCCCATCCCTTTTATCATTTTTGTTGCGTTTCTCTGTACATTTTCTAATTCCACTCTATCTTTTTTTGAGATACTGCAACCAGAATGTTCCTATTTAAAAAAAATGCTACAGCTTTTATTAAAAAAAAAAAAAAGGTTGCCACTGGATCTGAATATTAACCTATTGATTTTATTTTTATAATGCATTTATCCAACGAATTCATATTTTTACAGGAGCTATAAGGCCAGTAAATAGTACAAAGTGTAAAAGCAATGAGTCAGTCAATCTATACAGAAAAGTAATATCACAAGAGCAAGAGCCAATGTAAGAGAAATTGAAAGCAAAAATGACAATTGAAAAAGAATAAATAACAGCCAGTGGAGATAATAGAGAAGAGGAGAAACGTGTCAACTTCAATGGAACAAAAATAAAAATAAGATTTGCAATAGCATGTTGAATTAAGTACAGAGGCGGAAGAGTAGGAGAAACCAGTTAGTAAAGAAGAAGGCCAAAAGCATGGCACAAAAAAGTGGATACAAAGTATTTTTTGAAAGAAAGAATACAGGGAATATTAGGCATATAAAACTGATTGGTTGTAGTGAGAGGAAAATAGAAATCCATTGTTAGGTAGGATAGCTCACTAACCATCGATAACACAAGAAGGAACACAAGTGAGGAGAAATGACAATAAACAATGTTTGTATGAGAGAATATAATAAACATGCAGACTAAGGGCTCCTTTTACAAAGGTGCATTAGGGCTTTAATGTGCGGAATAGCACGCACTGAATTGCCCTGCACACTAGACCTTAACACCAGAATTGAGCTGGCGTCAGTTCTAGAAGCATTCCACACTGTGTATCGCGCGGTAATTTCCTGTGCGAGCTAAAAACGCTAGTGCATTTTAGTAAAAGGAGCCCTAAGGTTTCAGGTATGACAATCACAGCCACTGAGCATTCGTGTATTTTGAACTAAAGAGCTGAACGGGAATGGGGAAGACGGGAATCCCGCGGGTCCCGTGGTGATCCCGCGGGTTCCTCCTTCGAGTCACGGGGATCCCGTGGGGACGCCCCCTAGGGTCGTGAGGATCTTGTGGGGACGCCCCCATGGGTCGCGGGGATCCCGTGGGGACGCCCCTCGTACTCTCGGGGATCCCACGGGGTTCAATGCCGCGAGGCTCATCTGATTTTCCTACCTGCCCTGCTGTGAGGCTTGTCTTCCATTTCCTGCCTGCCCTGCTGCAGCACACATAGCCAATCGGAAGGCTTCCCCGATGTCAGCGCTGACGTCGGAGGGAGGGCTTAAGCAAAGCCCTCCCTTCCTCCGACGTCAGCGCTGACATCGGGAAAACTTCCGGTCGGCTGTGTGCGGCAGGGCAGGTAGGGAAAAGGCAGTGGCGTACCAAAGGGAGGGGGGGGGGCGGTCCGTCCCGGGTGCAGCCATGGGGAGGGAATGTGCACAGCCGGTCAGGTCCCCTTACCTTTGTGGCGTTTCCCCCGACCAACCGACAACAGGCCCGGCCGACAAACCTCCCTGCCCTGTAGCAGCGAATCTAAATTACCTTCTTACAGCAATTTCAATACTCCAGCTGCTGTAAGAAGGTAATTTAGATTTGCGGCTACAGGGCAGGGAGGTTTGTCGGACCAGGCCTGTTCTGTTATCGGTCAGGTGGGGAAGCGCCACAAAGGTAAGGGGCAGGGAAGGAGAAAGGGAGGAAAGGCGGAGTGGAGAAGAAAAGACACTTAAGGGAAATGGGTAAAACTGAGGGGGGAGAAGGACGCTGAAAGCACTGGGGAAGACACAGGGGTGGAGAAGGACACTGAAAGGACATGGGGAAGATGGGAGGGGGGAGAAGGACGCTGAAAGGACATGAGGAAGACAGAGGAGGGAGGACACTGAAAGCACATGTGGAAGACAGAGGGGGGAGAAGGATGCTGACAGGACATGGGGAAGATGGGGGGGGGGAGAAGGATGCTGAAAGGAAATGGGAAGAGAGAGTGGGGAGAAGAAGCTGGCAGGGAAGAAGACAGAGATGCCAGACTATAGAGGGAGCGGAGGGAAGAAGATGGGTGCCAGACCAATTTGGAAGAGGGGAGAAAGGGAGAGGCACAGTAACAGAGCAAATGGAAGACGCAGAGAGAAGAGAGAAAGTAGATGGAAGTAATTGAATGAGAACATGAGGAAAACAGAAACCAGGTAACAAAGGTAGGAAAAAAATTCTTTTTTTTTTTTGCTTCAGGATAAAGTAGTATATTAGTTGTGTTGATAAAAATTTATAAACATTAGAGGCTCTGGTAGAAACCCGTTTACAAAGTATGTATTCTTTCCAATTAATATTTCCAAATTAATAAAGTCTTTTTGCTTATTTTTAAATGGGTTTTTACCAGAGCCTTTAATTCAGTAGCATAATTAACTGAAATAACTATTTCTGAAGTTTATAGGGATGGGCAGGGACATAGGGGATTCCTCGTGGGGACGGGCGGGGACGGAGGGATTCCTCGCGGGGACGGGTGGGGATGGGTGGGAGTCCTCATTGGGACGGGTAGGACTTTGGCAGGGACGGATGGAGACGGGTGGGATTTTTGTCCCCGCGCAACTCTCTATTCTGAACCCCATATGCACGTTTAAACAGATAATGCTTTTAGAGGTATTCTGAATTTTGTATGTGAAGATTCACCTTAGAGAGATCAAGGAAGAGCATTCGAAAGAGTTGGAGCTACAAAGAAAAAAGTGCAATATTTGGTAGACTCAAGTCTTGTGCTACCGCAGGGACAGTTAGAAGGTGTTCACAAGAAGAATGAAAAATTCATGTGGACATCAATAGAGTAATTAAGGAGGCTAGATAAAGCAGATTATCAGCATGCAAAACTGTGTGTGCCTAGGCTCGGATCCTAAATTGAACTCTACAGAAGGCAAGATGCCAATATTAACAAGTAAGCAGCAATGTGATAGCCTCAAATCTATGGGCACGACAGAGGAATCAAACTGCTGTTTTCTGTAATGATTAGTGGTGTATCTAGATGTTTTATGTGGCAATAGAGCAGGGATCTCAAAGTCCCTCCTTGAGGACCGCAATCCAGTCAGGTTTTCAGGATTTCCTCAATGAATATGCATTGAAAGCAGTGCATGCACATAGATCTCATGCATATTCATTGGGGAAATCCTGAAAACCTGACTGGATTGCGGCCCTCAAGGAGGGACTTTGAGACCCCTGCAATAGAGGGTCTAGCTCTGTATGGGGTGGGAGTGGAGATCCAAAGTGACAAATCTGCGCATTCACCACATCATATACCCTCTCCCCTCCCACACACTTTAAAATTAACAGTGTAAAACACCAAGGCCTTCTCTATATAAATTTCCCCCTGCCAATCTCAGCTACTCAGTAAAACTGTAATTTCTTGTTATCAGTAGCAGATGAATCCGGAGATGAGTGGATTAAGACCATCTACCAGCAGGCAGAGATAGAGAAACAAAAGCTGAGCTCTGTCATGTATAGGATGGTAATCCTAATGTTAAGCCAGTATTCTCTATCTCCCAGCAGGTGGAGAGATGGTCTTTCACAAGCAGGGTTACCAGATTTTTTGTATGTAAAATCTGAACCTATAGACCCGCCCCAGGCCCACCCATCACGCACACACCATATCCCAGGCTCACCCCTAGCCCCGCCCCGCCCCCTCAGTCTACTCATCTCAGTTGGGAGGGCATCCGCGCATGCACGGATGCCCCTCCCTTCATGATCTGCTTTTCAAAACACAGACAAAGTGTTTTCTTGCTACAAGCTGATTCTTACTTGGACACTTCTACTCCTTTCCAGAGCTTTCTGAAGGGGCATTCTGTGATTCCTTTTGATATTTCTATCAGCTGGTGTTTCTGCATCTAATTACGCTTCCTAACTGTAGCTCTGGACTATATAATACTATGAAACCCCCTAAAAGGGTGTGGTTTAATTGAGAAATTGGGAAGAGTGGTGATTTTAGTCACAGTGAGTTTTTTGTAAATCTTTATTAAATTTCCAAACTACCATAATGCAAAAAAAGAATTTCAATATACATAAGTTTACACGAAATGCACATTAACTTACAGACATGAATGTACAACCATTCCCCCCCCCCCATCAAATAATCAGAAAAAGTACCTACCTACCAGAAACCTCTATATCAGGGGTGCCCAACGCGTCGATCGCGATCGACCAGTAGCTCAGGAAGGCAACTCGAGTCGATCGCACTCGTGTTGCCGTCCTGATCTACGGGCCGATCAGCCTTCCTCTCCAGTGTTCTCCCTAGGGCCTTTTAGCTGGGCGGTCCGCCCAGCTGTCATCTGCCGCTGCTGAACAAAAAACCGGCTTGGAGATTTCAGCCCGTAGCGAACTTATGCTCCGGGCTCTAACGTGTGCGTGCAGGCTTCTCTTCTCTTCCCTCCGAAACCGGAAGTTATGCCCGGGGAGGGGGAGGGGGGGAGAAGGGAAGCCGGCACGCACATGTTGAGAGCCCTGAAGCAAGCGTTCGCTACGGGCTAAGGCGGGAGACATGTTAGAAACATTTCCTCTTCTTGCTGCCGGGTCCTGCCTACTTTCTGTTTCCGCGAAGGCAGGACCCGGCAGCATTTCCCCCAACAGTTCCTCGCGATGCTGGTCGGCCAAAGCAGGGAGAGGTTGGGGCGGCGTCGGCTTTTGGGCGTGTTATTGGTGGCGGTTTGGGTCCTGGTCCCCGATGGCAGTGGCATTGTCTTGGGGGAGGGCAGGAAGAAAGAAAGAAAGAAAAAGGGCAGGCAGGGAGACAGAAGGAAAGAAGAGAAACAGAAAAAAAGGAAAGGGAGGCAGAGAGAAAGAAAGGGCAGGGAGAGAGGAAGGAAAATTTGGGGGAGGGAATGAGGTGTGGCGGAGAGGAAGCATACAGGCTGAAAGAAGGGAAGAAAGACTGGATGCACAGTCAGAAGAAGAAAGTGCAACCAGAGACTCATGAAATCACCAGACAAGGTAGGAAAAATGATTTTATTTTAAATTTAGTGATCGAAATGTGTCTCAATTTATATCTGCTGTCTATATTTTACACTAAGGTCCCCTTTTACTAAACCGCAATAGAGTTTTTTTAGCGCAGGGAACCTATGAGCGTCGAGAGCAGCGCTGGGCATTCAGCGCAGCTCCCTGCGCTCTAAAAACTGCTATCGTGGTTTAGTAAAAAGGGAGGGGGGTATATTTGTCTATTTTTGTATGGTTGTTACTGAGGTGATAGTGCATAGAGTCATCTGCTTTGACCTCTTTGAAAAACCCTGGAATAGGAATGATAATTAACATTTTCTATGCGTACAGTGTGCGTTGTGTTTTTTTAAAATTTTATTGTTGGTAGATCATTTTGACTTGGTCATTTTAAAAGTAGCTCGCAAGCCCAAAAAGTGTGGGCACCCCTGCTCTATATATTCCTTGAATGAAATTCCAATGTAAAATTCTCCCCCCTCCCACCCACCCTGGATGTGTATGCTTAAGGATCGATAAAATAAAATCAATTATCATTCCTTACAGAACTTAGTCAATGGTTCCCAAACATCCATAAATTTCTTATACCATCCCTGTTGTACGGCCATTGAATGTTCCATTTTAAAATTATAACAGAGAGATTCCCACCAGAAAGTGTAATTTAATCTATCACAGTTCTTCCAATTCCTCAAAGGATTGTATCAATTTGAATTGGTTATATTCCTGAGATCAGTTACTGGCTTATCTCGTCAGCTGTATTGATGAATAGGCTGGATCCTAATACTGATCGTGAGAATTCACAGGAGCCAGTCAAGAAGCCGCTCAGCGTCGAGCAGGAGCACCAATGCGCGTCCCTGCTCGCTGCCACTCAGCGGCAGAAGAAGCCGGATATGCCACCGACCAGGTTAACAGCGGGGCAGGAGCACGGAAAGCTCGTTCCTGCTCGCTGCACCTCAAAGCGCCAATTTTTGAGGAGGTCACGGCCCCTGTGGCCACCCCCTTTCCAATGCCTATGAGCTGTAGAGTGGGCACACTGATGTCTCAAGCACTTGAGCATGCTGTTTTCTCTGGATCTAGGGCATAGCTCCATCTCTGTATGTGAAGCAAGTGTGTTGCTGAGAATTTTTCATCAGCCCCTTGTAAAATGCTTGCCTGCCTCTCTCATGTCCCAGGCACAGAGCTGCTAAGATGCCCTCCTGGACTTCCCTTCAGATGAGCTTAAAAACCTCCCAAAAAACAACTTATCTCCGGATCTAAGACATGGCTCCATCTCTGGATGTAGAGTAAGTACGCTGACATCTCTAGTCCTTGAGCATAGTTCCATCTCTGGGTATGGAATGTGTGTGCAACATTTTTGTCCCTCAAACATAGGTTTATCACTGAATGTAGAGCAAGCACAGTAGAATCTCTGGCCTTCGAGCATAGCCCTATCGCTAGCTGAAGAGCATGGAGATAATTTAAGCCACTCAGTAAAATTGCAATTATAAATGATAGCATCATTCAACAAATTCTTCTACTGTATTAGGAGTGAAGTCTGGATTCTCTATAGAATTGAACAGAATCGCAAGATAAATCTGAATTTGCAGTTTTGTATCACAAATACCATATTTTCCAGTAAATGAGCTATCCCCCTTAAAACTCACAGCACAAAAGAAATATTCAAATTGTGCATCATCACCTCAGGAGCAGTACACACTTCTACTGACAGAAAATTTGTGTAAAGCAGATGGGGTTTTGTGTGGTGACTCTACGGTGGGCTACTGAAAAGTTTTCAGCCCAACGAAGAAGAAAATGATGTGGAGCCATGAAACTTACAAGTAATGCCACACTTTTCTTGCCACTGTTCAATTCAATGATATGGAATGAAATGAAAAGTGTCAAGAAATTATGGAATAACTTGTAAGTTTCATGGCTCCACATCATTCTCTTTTTGGATGGGCTGAGAACTTTTCAATGGCCCCTTGAATTGTGATGTCATAATGCCTCATTCTACTAATGCCTAAGAGCCAACCTCATCGGTGATGTCACAATAGCTTGGTTTCCTTATGCTTGTGCCTATTTACTATATACATTTGCCTCATTGAAAAGTGTCAAGAGAAGTGTGGAATAACTTCTAAGTTTCATGGCTCCATATCATTCTCTTCATGGTTGGGCTCAAAACTTTTCAGCAGCCCCTAGTACTAATGTAACTTAATCTATTTTATGTGCATTCATTGTGGGAAACCTGAAAAGCTGACTGGCTGGGTTGTCCTGAAGATCAGGTTAAGAACCATTATTCTAAAGTGAAGGGGTTAGGAATGTTTTTAGCCAACTCAGTATGTAAGAAATTAAATAAAAACTGGATCCAAATTTCCTTTTGGATGCAAAAGAACATTACCATAAATCCATAAAATTAATTCTCATTTTACTGTGCTAGCTGCAACTGAATTTTGGGATGTAGTTCACCCAAAAGCATGACTGCCTAGTGGAGTGTAAGTGTGTGCTTTGAACTCTGTTAGTTCTCAAATGGCAATGACATCTTCTGTTTCACCTGTAAATATATTTTTCTATTATCAAATTAGCATCTACAATTGCAGTTTTCTGAGAGGCTGGAGATGAGCCACTGTATTGGAATAACATAATTGCCATATTACAACTATGCTAGGTATGTTACAGCCACTAATTATCAGCTTCGCTAATTATTATTGGTAGCAGTTAATCTTTGTTCTCATAGCTGCTGCCATTGATGAGACTGTACAGGGTTTTTTTTTCTTGGAGTACTATGAATGTGACCTCTAGTATTTACAGCAGCAGTTCCTTGGAAAAATCCGGAGGTAATTTGACATGATGGTGGCATCCCCTCCATTTAAGTTTCCTGGTACTGAAGAGCTTTGCGGCGTCGCATCAGCTTCCACTCGCGTGGCATGACCGTGCTGCGATAGTATTAGGGCAAACAGTTGCAGATGGTGGGCTCGCCACAGCCAGCTTTGCTAACTTTTCCAGTCATGATTTTGCAAACTTTACTGCCAAACAAGATGTTTTGATCAAAACACCAGCTTTGTGCCAAAGAATCAGCATCTGGAGTAAAATTCTGCTAATATCCTCAAGGCGGTAGGATTTACACTTTAGCATGAAGGGATGATTTTCAGTATATATTACAGCCATAAAGAAAGCTAAAATCCTGCCAACCACAGTGAATTACTTTAGATAGCTCTGGAGTGACTTACTATCTTGCTAAGTTTCACTCATGATCTATTCATTTCTTTATAAATAACATAAAGACTATCAAATATAGTCAGCATTTTTACAAATCATTTATTTTTCAGTGTATTACCACTATATCTCCATGTGCTGCAGTATATTTACATGGTCTCGGATTAAAAACGATATATAACCCCCTTCCTCAACATACAAAACCTTGGTTTGGGATTGTCTAATTGGGAAGAGGAAGAAATGCGTCTCTCCATCACCTACAGTAGATCCTTGTCTTTATTTTGTTTACGTTTATATTTATTTGTCATTTGCTATACTCAGGGGCAGACTCACAGTTATCTAGAGGCCTAGGTCTTAAGGGTCATGCCCACTCAACCTCCCATCTAACAGAGATTACTGGTTCTGCATCTATAGTAATCTTTCTAATCTTCACTCCTTATTGCAATCAGAACCCTTGTCTAACTTCTGCTATATCTTTATACACATACAACTAGCCACTTCCTCTCCTGCCAGGCTGTCCTATATCCTTTATGTAAGAAAAGACTAGTGGTAGGGTGTTTCCTTGCCCAAGTCTCTCTGCAGGCAATAACTGCTGACTAGAAATTCCACCTACCTCCTTTAAAGTACAGTAGTGGGATACCTTAACTAGCATACTCTTTTTATGACCAGAAGGAAGAAAGGGGTGGCGGACTCCCTTGCTAGTATTTTTTTTGGAAGCAAGAGATAGTTTTTGAAATATGAAAGGAAGGAGGCAAGGGGGTTGGTGTTAAAAAAACCAGAACAAGTGGGACAGCTGCAGATATCTCCACAGAAGCTGCATTCCTACAGAATATGTACCTCAGTCACACACAACATAGACAGACACTCACTATGAAACAAGGGATTACAAATTAGAACTACAGATATAAAGTCAACATTGAACTGGGAACCTCAAGATGTCAAGCTTGGTGTGTACCACAACACGGAAGAAATAAAAATAGAAATACATTTCCTCTTATATTGAACATCATATAACAACATCCACAATATACATTTCCTAAATTAACATAATCTAGTTAAAAATTCAACATAAAACACTCTTATCAACCTTTGCTGTCTGGATATTTTATTTTTACACCACGTTGGTCCTAGTTTTTCTTTTCTTCTTTCCTATTTATCTTTTGCCAACTCTTTTTCCAGGGGCTGTATTCCATTGTCATTTCTCTCCTCTCTTGTCTTTTTCCATTCCCTTATTACATCTGTTTCAGACATATTGATCTTTCCTTTGTAGCTTTCCTCCCTTTCTTTCATTTCTGCCTCACTGACAAGTAAGTTTCATCCTATTTTTCATCCTGCAATCCTCCATTTCCTCCTTTTACTTTTCAACTATCAACTTTCCATCTCCTCTCACCCCTAGCTCTCTCACTTCCCACCTCATTCCTTCCCCAACCTCTTAATCCCTTCTGTCTTTTCTCTAATCCCCCTTATCACATTTTCATTCTCTGTACTTACCATTCTCCTCTTCTTGAAACCCCCCATGACCTCTTCCACATGGTTCTACCATTCCCTGGTTCTCCCTTCCTCCCTCACTTTCCCTCCATTCACTCTTGTAGACCAGCAACACCTTCTTCTCTCCACTCACCCACCCTTGTAGTCTGACATATGCATATTTATTCCCTCTACACCAGCATCTCCCTGTATCATCTTTCCTGCTCTTAATCCTCCTTCTCTACCCCTGTGATTCATCTCTTCCTTTCTTTTCTATTCCTCCCAACAACTCTTCCTCCCTCCTCTTTATCCCAGGTCTATCATTTCTCTTTATTTATTTATCATTTTTCTCTCACCCAGGGTCCACCATTTCTTTCTTCCCTTCCCTCTACTTCTGGGTCCATAATTTCTCTTTTATTACCTCCCCAAACCCTTCCTAGATCCATTATTTTTCTCTTTAATCCCTCCCATCCCTTCCATAGGAGGTGTCCAGGTGGGGGAGGGGTGGTAGGTTTCTGGCATGAGGGATTGCGTTCCCTCCTGCCGCATTTGTTCGGGTGGGGGGTGGATGTTCCAGGCAGGAGGAACTGGGCATCCCTCCTGCTAAATTCATTCAGGGGGGTGGGGGGTGTTCTGGGTAGGAGGAACTGGGCATTCCTCCTGCCACATTCATTTGGGGGGGGGGGGGGTGCTCCGGACAGGAAAGATTGAGCATCCCTTCTGCTATGTTCGTTCGGGGGGCTGCCGCTAAATTTATCATGGTATGGAGATCCCTTGCCACAATAAGCTTAGCAGCCCTGTCTACGTACAATGCGTATGGTCACCTAGGTCTGCGTAAGGCTACTTCTGGGCCAAACCACGCCTGTGCCTAGCCTTAGGTAAGCTTAGGCAGACTTGTGCACCTCCCTAGTTTCCTGGAGGTGCCTCCAGTGTAAGCAGCCTGCTTCGGGAGGGTTTTTTTTTTAGGAATTGTGCGTCCCGATTGGCTGGTTAGGCAGCAGTTGGCCACCTATAAATGGGATGCCGTTTATAGAATCTGGACCTAAGTCTCCAGATGGTGTACCTTGGAACTAAAGCACCAAAATGATTGCACTGAATAAAAGTCATCTTGATTGGTTGGTATGAGAAGTGACTGATATATAGACAACAATACTTATCGGTAACAAACCTGGGATGAGTGAAACAATTAGTACTTAATTCAGCAGAGAACCAAGCAGATGAGAACATAAGAGCATAAGCAATATCTCTGCTGGGTCAGACCTGAGGTCCATTGTGCCCAGCAGTCCGCTCACGTGGCGGCCCAACAGGTTCAGGTGCAGTAATCCTCTATCTATACCCCTCTATCCCCTTTTCCAACAGGAAATTGTCCAATCCTTTCTTGAACCTCAGTACCGTACTCTGCCCTATTACGTCCTCTGGAAGCACATTCCAGGTGTCCACCACACATTGGGTAAAGAAGAACTTCCTAGCATTCGTTTTGAATCTGTCCCCTTTCAACTTTTCTGAATGTCCTCTTGTTCTTTTATTATTTGAAAGTTTGAAGAATCTGTCCCTCTCTACTCTCTCTATGCCTTTCATGATTTTGTAAGTCTCTATCATAACCCCTCTAAGTCTCCTCTTCTCCAGGGAAAAGAGACCCAGTTTCTCCAATCTCTCAGCGTATGAAAGGTTTTCCATCCCCTTTATCAGATGCGCCACTCTCCTCTGAATCCTCTTGAATATCGCCATATCCTTCTTAAGGTACGGCGACCAATATTGGAAGCCGTACTCCAGATGCGGACGCACCATCGCCCGATACAATGGCAGGATAACTTCTTTCGTTCTGGTTGTAATACCCTTCTTGATTATGCCTAGCATTCTGTTTGCCTTCTTAGCGGCCGCTGCGCACTGTGCTTCATTGTCATGTCCACCATTACCCCCAAGTCCCTTTCTTTGGTACTCTCATTTAATAACATCCCTCCTATCGTATAGTTGTACCTTGGGTTTCTGTTTCCCACATGTAATACTTTACATTTCTCAATGTAGTGTAAGCACAGGTGAGAGTGGGATGAGGGGAGGGTCTGAGGGTCCTTGAGAGCCGTAGCCAGGTCAGGTTTTCAGGATATCCACAATAAATATGCATGAGATAGATTTGCATCTCAAGGAGGAAGTGCATGCAAATCCATCTCATACATATTCATTGTGGATATCCTGAAAACCTGACCTGGCTACGGCTCTCGAGGACCGGAATTGCCTACCCCTGGCCTAGGCAACCAAAGATCTGTGAGCTATGAAACCCATCTCCAATGTAATGTTCTATTAAAACACCTTTCTATAACTCTGTTTATAATAGAGCCTGCCTCCAGACAAGAGGTGTGGGTAGGAGGCTAGAAATATATCACAATCCAGGTTTCTCACTCTAACATCCTCATACAGTCTCCAGTTGTGCTCTTCCACCTCTACCTACCAGAATGGCCACTGTCAACTGAAAATGTAATCACTCATTGTTCCCATTTCTAGATAATTTATAAATATGTTAAATAGTAATGGTACCAGTACAGATCTCTGAGGAACTACACTATTTACCTTCCTCCATTGACAAACATGGTCATTTAATCCTACCTTCTGTTTTTTATGTTTTAATTAGTTCCCAGTCCACAACAGAACTTCTATGTGTGGCGGAGCTTCACAGTATGGTGGTTTGCAGGATCTTTCATGCCAACATGAAGAAGCAGAATCACTTATTAGAGTTGATAATCCTTGACCTTCATAATGTCTTGGATTCTTAGAAGCAGTGGTTGCCTATTCTTTAATGTTAGAATGTGTTCACGTTCTCGGTTTCAAGACAAAACCCTCATGGATTACTGAACTGAGGTTGGGCTAGGGGTTCAGGATGACTATTAGACTAGTCAGTATTTTAGAGTAAGCAGAGTCATAGACATGAACATTCTGCCAGATATCTCCCAAGACATGTGGCTAAGCATTGGATCATAAAATAGTTAAAAGATCTGAGATTTACTAGCTCCAGATTTCTATCATTGACCCTAAAAAACCTCTCCTAAACCTTAGCATGAAATAAATCCTCTCATATTATATTATATGAGACTTCAGACTTGAGTATATGTTCTGATTTTAGCTTTTACTACTTGTATGTTCCAGATCTAGACCTTTGTCAACTATAATTCCTAAATCTTGAGTGCTTCCTAAATTATGCCTGATCAGTCTGAATACCTTCAACTTGGACCCAACCCTGATTCAATCCCTCTAAATAAATCCAAGGCAATAATTTGACAATGGCGTGGTGTGTCTTCTACTTCCAGGGCAGTAAACTGTTTTTTTAGATTGATGATTAGTGGAAATAGCATTTAGTTTCCAATGGAAGAGATAATCTTATGGCCTCTTTTACAAAGGCGTGCTAGCGGCTGCGCTGCGCTAACGGCCCCGAAGCCCATAGAGATTTAAAGGGCTTCGGGGCTGTTGCTGCGCAGCTTTGTAAAAGAGGCTGTTAGTCTCATCTTTATCTTCTAATCTAGATTCTTCAGTTGATACTTCTATAATCATTGCATTAATGCAGTCGTCATTATTCTTAATATTTGAGGCTTACTACCTTATCTTTAAGTACTGCATCCTGTTCTTTAAAGGCTGCTGTGAACATTTTCACATTGAATTTTTTTTTCCCCTGAGATTCATAACAATCTGTACAGTGTCAGAAACAGTATTGATGGTAGCAAATTCGGTAATATGATGTAAGGATCTTTTGTACAAACTGATAAAAATAAGTAAAGCCTTATAAAATCCCTAGCTTTCTCTGAATTGTCTGAGTGAATTCAACATGCCTTTTACTGTGAAATCTAACTTTTACCTCTGCTCCCAAATGCCATATTTGAAATTCTACTAGATTATTCATGTGTAACTTTGAAGCTTATCTTATCCCGCTTATTTACTAAGTATTTCTGTGCATCTATGAGAAGTCCAGTTTAGTGTGACTCTTTTGTCAGAATTTTCTTGCTTTGGATCCAAAACAGTACGAGGGGCCCCTGAAAAGTTCTCAGCCCAACCGGCAAAGTTGGGGCAGTCTCCATTAAAGGCTATACACTTAGTCCAGTGATATTTCACTTTCTTGTTCCATCAGAAAAACATGGAACCCAAAAAAAGTGAAAAAAAATTGTTAGACTAATTGTTTTCCGAAACTGCGATAGCAGTTTCTAGCACGGGGAGCCGCGCTGAATGGCCCGTATGGCTCCAGACGCTCATAGGAACTCGTACTTAAAGTAATTATCTCAAAAGATTTAATTCAAAAACTACCTCCAGTATCAAGTACTGCTTGGAATTTACTTGTTTGTTCTACTTTTGTTGACAATCACTCATTCTTAATTGAAATGAATTATATAACAGCTTAGTCGGTTATATAATTCAACTTTGTAACTTCTTCAAATAACCAATTAATTAAGTTTAAGCCTGCTCCTTAATTTGTGAATCCGTCTCTAAAGCAAGTTGGGAAGCAGGGGTGCATGGGTGGCAAAGAAGAATCAAACAACTCAGAGGGTTTTAAAATGCTGAACTATGCCATTAGTAAAAGAACTGAAAACAAAAAAAAACTCACACTCTTAGCACCTCCATTATCAAGGAAAATTAAAACACTTCTCACATCATTTTGAATTCATATTTTTTAACACAATACTTTCTATAAAGTAAGAGTTTTTGTATGAATCAGAATGTTTCTATTTTATGAAGAATCATTTACATATAAGTGTTTGAATTTCATATTTTGTTAAGATTGCTTTTGGAGCTCTTGGTTTCCTTTAGACACAGACATCCAATGAAATTGATCTCATTCTCAAAGGATAAAGTGAGCCATTCCACAAATTTCCTGCATTAAAGAAGAGAGGGCTAGATGAACAAAACATGTTAGTTAAAACTGTGAGGGTCACTATGGGATGATTTTTTTGACCAATTTCTAAACAGTAATTGATGTTCAAACGGCTGCCCAAGCAAATGAGTTTTGCGGAGGGCAGTTGTAATCCCATCGGATCGCTCGCTTAGAAACCTGCTCTCACACATGTGCAGAGCAAGTTTAGGGAAGTCTGAACAGCTGAGCGGTAGGGGAAGCCCCAAAACAGCCTCCTGTCACTCAGTTGTTAGGGCTTTTTTTTCTTTTTTAATGGTATAGATGTGCCTGTGTTACACATGCACAATAACTGTCCCCATTTTAAAAAGCAAGCTGCCCCCCCCCCCACATGATGAGCCACCCATTCTAATGACGGTCCCCCCCAATGACTTCCATAACCAAAATGGAGGCAGGAGGTATGCCCACTCCCTCCTGCTACCACAACCCCCCCTTCCCTGTGCTGAACTTCCGAAAAGGGAATTACGAAGGGATGAGACTCATGTTAGGGAAGAAGATTAAGAAGAGGATAAGCACTGTAAAAACGCTAGAGCAAGCTTGGTCCCTTTTTAAGGACACAGTCACCGAGGCGCAAAATCTATATATACCACGTATCAACAAGGGATCCAAGAGGAAAAAGAATAAAGAACCAGCATGACTCACTGTAAAGGTGAAGGAAGCGATTAGAGACAAGAAAACTTCATTTAAGGAATGGAAAAGGTCAAAAACGGATGAAAACTGGAACAAGCACAAACATCAACGCAGGTGCCATAAGGCGGTAAAAGGGGCCAAAAGAGACTACGAGGAAAAAATAGCCAAGGAGGCAAAGAACTTCAAAATCAGCTTCTGAATTTGAACAAGTGTCAGAGTCAACTTCAGCAATATTCTTGGAATCAGATAATCCATTAGTCAGAAGGAAATAAGTAGCAGTTGGCTGCGTAGAACTACTGACAATGACATTTTCTGCCTCTACTTTGGCTGCAAATTTACTAAATATTTATTTTTGCACTCTCTTTCTATCCTCCTTCTTTGCAAGTACTGTGCCAGTGCTGGCCATGCTGCATGACAAAACATCTTGCCTCTGCATGATTAGAAATTGTTTGCTTCGATTTTCATTGTGACTAATGCATCATTGGTAGTAACATCAAAAAGATGGACAAGACATTCTTTGAAGGTTTCATGATTTGTTAATCACATTTGTTGCATCTGTGCTGGTTCTTTTTTAGCTTCTCGTATTCATCATAAAACTTCATCAATATGCAAATCCCTGAGTCTATTTGCTGATGTGATATTCTTGTATGCTCTCAAATTTCAAAGACCTTGAACATGGCCAGATGAGAAGCCTCTTCCAAAGCAGCCTTTTTGTCAGTGTGTAAGTACATCATCAATCGAAGAACATCCACATTGGTGGGAAGATGTGAACTGGACAGTTCATCAGTGCCCTTCCCTAGCAGCCGTACTTCCACATGCAGATGATAACCCGAAACTGGAAAAACTATGATTGTCTGAATTTCCCTTTCTGGTGGGATATAATCTGTGCTCCAGCTATGGATATGAGAAAATTAATGCAGAAAGTCTGGCGCACAGTAATCTTTTTTAATTGGTTTGGGGTCCGTTGGCATCATATGTTACTTCTCTATAGCAGGTCTCTGATTATAAGTCAGTTTTTGTTTACTTTCATTCACATCCAAGATGGGGGGGGGGGGGGATATTTCTGTCCTAATTTGACCCTAGAATATTTACACTTGGGTATAGAGAAAGGGTGGGAAGATATTATTAATCTGAAGAGGGGAAGGTTAATGGGAAAATAGTTGTCACTATGTTTTATTGATTAATCATTGAGTGGGGGGGGAGAAATAATGTTTGGTTATATATATATTTGTAAGTTGAATGTGCTTAAGTTGATGTATTATGTGTTATATATTTGTGTATTGCACTTTTGAAGTAAGGAAAATCAATAAAGAATAATAAAAAAAAAACACTGCTTCTAATCTTTGACATTCTTAATTATTTATCTAAAATTCTTATATACCATCTATAATCTAAACAGTGCACAAAAATAAAACATTCATAAAATGAACATCACAAAATAAAACAATACAGTCTTCACTCTTAATTAAATTATTCTGCTCCGTAATCAACAGGAATGCTGTAACAAACAGCTCAGTTTATAACTCTCGTATTTCTTAAATTGTAACCTGTTTGCGCATGATTGTAACTGCCCTACCAAAGCATTCCATAACTTAACACCAGCAATACAGAAAGTCATTGCCCTAGTCCCTGCATATCTCCCTCCCACAATCGGGTTCCATAACTTTCAATTTTCAGATCGCAAAGATCTATTTGGCTGACAAGGAACCCCCCAACTTGGCAAAAATACCATGGTGTTTAACGGTAGTTTGATGAACCTCATAAATCACCTTATGCTGAACCCAAAATGCTACTGGCAGCCAATGCAATTTCTTCAAAACCAACTCAGTTTCAACTTCCTATTATCACTAAACTAACTTTCTGCTTTGCAGTAGTATTAGTACTAAGTTGTTGTTATTCAAATAACAATAAAAATGTTGTTGTCAATAGCAACAGCTTCAAAGAATAGTTATTTAATATCCAACCAATATCAAGGGATCCTTTTACAAAGGTGTGCTAGCGGTTTTAGAGCGCGCTTAGCGCACACTTAAAATGCCCCGTGCGCTAGCCACTACCGCCTTCTTTTAAGCAGGCAGTAGTTTTTTGGCTAGCACATGCTATAGCGTGCGCTAAAAACGCTAGCGCACCTTCGTAAAAGGAGCCCTAAGTAACTTTTCTAACCACTTTACCACATTGTTATGAATAGCCATTCACGTTATGATGATATTGTAGGACCATGAGCGACCTCTAAATTTATCCCAAACTACTTCAGTTTTTAACCATATTATATCTACAAGAGGTAGAACATATTCAGACATGGAAAGACATGTTCTGATGAGGTTAAATTTTTACTATAGTCTTATAGAGCAGTGTTCTTCAACTTTTTTACACCTATGGACCGGCGGAAATAAAATAATTATTTTGTGGACCGGCGGTTGAAGAACACTGGGCTAAGTCGTGGGCCAGACCCCGCACATCTCTACCCAATCTCCGCCCCAGACCCCGTCCCCATCAGAGTACTAATTATAGCATAATTTTTTTTCCATTCATTTTTCATATACACACAATATAATCTTATTAAGAACATAATGGTTAACCACAAAATTAAACTGCAGAAAGCTATATTCCTAAATTTTCCATTGGTGATTATATTTGTTTTTTGCATCAATAAAAAAAATTTGTTTTATCGTAAACTACATAAAGCACACTGTGTGCTTCTCAACATTCATTCCTACCAGAAAACAGATAACCCCTTTGCAAATACGGGACCAAAAACTAAAAGTACTAATATATATAAACAAACCCTAAGATGCAAGACGCTGCATGCAGTACAACCCCTGAGAAAAAGAAACAAATGCATTTCTTCCTGAACAGTGCAAAATACAGACAGCAGATGCAAATTCTCAAAATTGACACAATTTAATCACTAAATTAAAAAAAATAAAATCATTCCCCCTACCTTTGTTGTCTCCCTCCCTCCATGCTGTGCCTTACATCCTGGCCTGTCCCCGCCTGGCTGTTTTATGCCTTCCCCGATGTTATTTTCGAGCCTGATACTTCTTCCTCACTGATGCAGTGCACAAAGCGGCTCCTCGTACATCCCGCGCCTCATCTGGAAGCCTTCCCTCTGATGTTGCGACATCAGAGAAAAGGCTTCCGGTTCAGGCGTAGGAGCCGCTGCCCACGGCTTTGTGCAGTGAGGAAGAGGGAACCGGCCTGAAGGTAAGGCCACATCAATCGCACTGTGGACCGGCGATTAAAGAACACTCTTTTGGGCCTGTTGCAATTGCCGGCCCTGTGGACCAGCAGTAAATTTCTGCGAACTGGCACCAGTCCACGGCCCAGTGGTTGAAGA
Source organism: Geotrypetes seraphini (assembly GCF_902459505.1). Lineage (NCBI taxonomy): Eukaryota > Metazoa > Chordata > Amphibia > Gymnophiona > Dermophiidae > Geotrypetes > Geotrypetes seraphini. The sequence continues at coordinate 326,922,303 of NC_047084.1, read as the reverse complement.
ACACTGTTATAGACCACTCTAGGTATGTATGCATTAGTGCTAGCACAGCTTGGTCAAGTCTCCCAGAGATTAAAAAACAGAGAAAACTGAAGATAATTAAAAGCTATAATTTACTTTATGTAAGTATAGTAAAATATGCATGTCAAACGCTAATAATAGTGGTAAGTTATTATATTTCATTTCTACATTAAATCCAGTAAAACATATTCATTAAACATCACAAATTAATAGGTTATTTATCCTTTTACAGGTTTACGTGCAGTTTAAACCTCTATGAACTCGGATACGTAAAACTTATTTTATAGTTCTCTTTTAATTAGAAATTAACCATCTGATTTTCAGCCCACTTTTGTCAGCAGTTTTAAAGCCACTGACACTGTGGTCTGAATATATCCTAGATATTCAATGCAAGAGCCATGTCTGGGCATTGGCATTGAATAATTCCAGACCAGCTAATGACCTGGAAGTTATACGGGTGCGTGCTGATATTGAGCGCCAGCATCCACTTAGTTAAGTGGGCAAAGATAGGGCGGCCTTATGTAAGGCCTTATTTATCCACTTATCTATATCAGCACCAGCACTGAATATGACCATTATCTGCACAAATGTCATAGCTTCTTCCCAGCTCCATCCATAAACTGCCTGGGCAATAATTCTACAGTTTCCCAGCGGTCAGAGTCTCATTGCAATTAATAGCTGGGAATGCCCTGCTGAGTGAGGTTTAAGTGAGCAGAAGCCTTTTCTTCCTGCTTAAACCCCACTGAATATTGACACATGGTATCCATGCTCCAGGAAACCTTTAAAAAAGGTATGTGAGGACCAGCTGATAATGCCAGTACCTGCATAGCTAACTGGCCTATTTATTACAGCTTTTGAGCTGTCCTAATTTGGGTGGGTTACTTTGTGAACCCCCGGCACTGAATATTATTATCACCTGCATTACCTCTGGTTCTTCCCCAATACCGTCCCGACCTCCCATTTTTTAATGGCCAGCCAGAGCCAATATTTAGAAGCACCACCCAGTTAAATGCCGTTAAATATGGCAGTTGGTTGGCCAGGAGTAATTTAAGTGGGCTGGATCTTCTGCTGCCCATTTAAATTGCTTTCAAAATCGGATGATCTATTACTAGTCATTTAAACTAAACAGTGGTGGTAACAAATGGAAGCAGATGAGATCAAGAAGTCACCCCCCAGAAACCACAAAAATGCAACAGCAATGAGGAAGATAATGTTAAGAACCATTGTCAACAAAGAGGAATCTATAATAATAAAATGCTAGCCGCGCATGCGCACTCTCGCCGCGTGTTCCCTGAGATCTGATCTGTCGCGCTGTGCCAGCGAGAGTGCGCATGCACGCATACTACGTCACCAGGATCGACTCCACAAGCCGGGACCGCAGCCAGCCGCCGATCGCCTCCACAGCACAGAATTACTTCTCTGGCCTTCATCGCCAGTCCTAAAACAGAGACCCAAATCGTAAGAAAGAGAAACGGAGCGAGCGTGACTGGGAGGAAGAGGCTCGCAGAACGTTTCTCCGGTAGTTTTAGTGCCCTTTCTTTTGTCGCAGCCGTGGGGCTGGGGGGGGGTGGCGGTCGCCGAAGAAACGAGATGAAGCGGGCACGTTTTCCTTGACTGCGTGGCTCACGCCTCTTTCCCTCCATCGATGGCGCCGAAGCCCCAGTTCGAGGAGAGCCCCGTGCACATGGCGGTGTGCGTCCGACCCTTGCTGCTCAAGGAGGTGCTGCACAGCCACCAGTCGTGCCTGCGGGCGGACCCCCGGGGCCGGCGGGTTGAGCCTACCATCCAACCCTCCCACCGCGAGACAAACACAAACCTCCAGCCTGCAGCAGCTCCACAGCAGCCGATTGCCTCCACAAGCCCGCGAGGGGAGGAGGGAGAGGGCTGGGGCTTTTCCGCTAGCAGCATGGCCCCGATCCCCTTGCGCCCGCTCTCCGCTCCACTGCCGAGCTCTGGAGCGAAGAAGCCATGGTCCGGCCCAGCCCGCTGAGAGGGAGAGCGGGGACACACACAAGAGCTCTGCCGCCAGCTCAGCTCGGCCGCTCCGTCTCTACCGGGGCTAACAGCAGCAGCCCCCGAAGCTCCTCACCAGCCTGTCCCGCCCCCTCGAGAAGGGCTCCCGCAGTGTCCGCTCACGCTAACGACCAGCCCCAGGTCTAGGCCGAGCAGCCACCACCAGCGCCGCCGCTCGGAGGCCGCCGGGACAGAGCTGCGGGCCTGGAGCCGCTCAGCACTCCTCGGCCACCCGTGAAGCATGAGCAAAGCACGGCCCGGCCCCGCTCCCACCAGGCGGGACATGGCGCTGCCGGTTAGAGAGACAGAGAGACCACCCGCATCACTCCCAGCATTCCATGACGTGTATGTATTGCCTGGGCTCGACTGCCACATTGAGTCACGCAGCACTACAGTGTCACACACTGTTAAAGTTAAATTCTGGCCTGGGCAGCTGTAAAAGGCAGACATGTAACGAAACACTCTTACGCTTCATGGGGGATCCAATCTGGGAAGGGAGGAAGAGAATTGGCTTGGAGGTAATAATGTTGATGAGGTAAGGAAAGGGGGAGAGGAATAAGATGGGGGAAAAGGAAAAAGAAATGAAGTAGGGGAAAGGAAAGACCAGGATAAAGGGTCAGATAAGGAGAAATGAGAGATAAGGAGAAATGAGGAAGGGATGAGAAATTAGATGGTGAGGCTGAAGGAAAAGGCAGAAATGTAACTAGGAGACATGGAAAAACTAGAAGGGGGGGGGGGGAATTGAATAGGATAGTGGAAGGAAGACGGTCTGTTAAGAATATTTAAAAAATGGAGACAGGCAACAGGAAATGCATTTTTAGAAGGAGAAAAGAATGTAATCTCAGAAAGCGTGGGAGGAGAAGAAAGAATGGAAACTAAGAGTTGAGCCCGGAAACAGAGACAAGAATGAAATAAAAACATAAAAAGATCAATTAAAGGGCTGCTGCTGGATAAGGTGAGCAGTGATGGGGGTGGTGGAGGACACAGAGGAGGTAAAAGGAAGGGAGAAATGGTGGTGGTGGACAGCCAAGGAAAAAAAAGAAAGACAGAAATACAGAAAGTGGCTAAGGAGAGAGAAAAAGAAATAAAACCACACACACACACACACATATATTCTAGCACCCGTTAATGTAACGGGCTATAAGACTAGTATTGGAATATTATGTTTACTTATGGAGGCTGAATCTTGCTGAGGTCTAAAATGACGGAGTTTAACAAAGCATGGGATAGACACAAAGGATCCGTAAATAGAAAGAGGATCATATATAAACATAACTTGACAAATCAAATCAAAATCTATAGCTTTGTTTTGATGTGCAAGAGTGATGCTTAAATTGCAGCTCCAGCAGTGAGGAAGCCGATGCTCGATGGGCTTCTATGGTGTGTGTTTTGTACTTTATATGACAAGACAGATCAGGATGGGCTGGAGTTAGCTTTGATGGCACCTCCAGCAGTGAGGTAGTGTAGCCCATGCCGACGGACTTCTATGGTCTATGTCCCGTATGTGGCAAGAGGGGCTGGAGTAGGTTTTGACAGCACCTTGGTAGCTGTGAGGAAGTAGGCCCAGTTCAGAGCAGGCTTTTTTTTTACTGTTTGAGCCCTGAAAATGACAAGGATGGATCACGAATAAGTATGCATATTTAATACTACATTCATGTCATCTGAGTACAGATCTTGCATATCTTGGGGAGGGGGGGGAGGGGAGGGTGGAGAGGAAGACATCTTTTAGTGGAACTTAGCAAGTAAAATGTAATAATATACTGGATTGTTCGTTCAACATTGCCTTGATAATAAATGTGACTGTTAGGCAGACTGAATGGACCACACAGGTCTTTATCTGCCATCATCCATACCACATTCATATGTTATGAGTACAGGTACTGTAAGTCTCAGTTGCTGCAGGCAAAACCTCTTAAAATAGAACTTAGCAAGTAAAATGTTGATAGTAATACTATTTGATTGTTGATTGAGTCATGAATTGATAATGAACGTGACTGTTGGGCAGACTGGATGAACTATGCAGGTCTATCTGCCATCATCTACCATGATACTATGCTACTATGGGACCCTTTTGCTAAGCCATGCTATGCCCTATAACGGAATTTTAAAAAAATCTTACACCTATTGTTTTAAACGTTGTTAACTGCCTTGATTTGACTACAATTGTTAAGAAATGCGGTAAATCAAATAAACTAATTGTAACTGTAGCCCATTTATCTGCTATGGCATGAGCAGTAGCATCACGTCGTGAAGCGTGCTGACGCTTCAGGACTCAATGAAGAGGCCCCTTTCACTATTTCATCAGAAGCTCATATAGCTAAGGATCTATACTGCAATACAACAGATTTAAAAAAAACCAAACATAACATTGGGACTCATACATCAGCCATTCTTATTTATAATTCACCTGCTCTTTCAAATAATTCCAAGATATCATATAATTTTTTGGACAAAAATTGGCCGCAACTTTATTTAACATTATTTCCAATATTAACTTTCATCATATTCTTGTAAATGGCATAATACCTCCAAATTTTAACCGTTTTGGGATTTACCTCTAAGAGCTAATCGGTGTCGAAACTAGCTCCATTATCCCCCAAAACATTCTCTTATAACTCCCGGTGACTTACGGTGTCATCAAGCCACCTGAACTTGTGGCAGTGGTGCCCACGAGTACATCTTTGCAACTCACATATCATAGGTATTACACTTCAATCCACCTCTGATAAATGCTCTGCCCTTAGGGCCCCCCCCACCAAGCTGTGACCGAAACTCCCCAATCCCAAACTGATCCCCCCAACTCACCACTTCCCCCCTAACTGCCACCTAGGGTGAGAGAGATGGAAAAGCTCATATCCCTCCTGATTCTCCTCGCCTTTTCTCTCACTGTGCCACTTCTGTTTGCCCATTAAGTTTCTCAACTTCCTTCACATCTTCAACTCCTCCCCCCATCCCTTACTTCCAACCACCATCAGTCTTTTCCTTTTCCCCTGTTACTACCTAACCTCACCCCTCCCCATTCCTTCCCCTTCCTATCTTTTTAACCCCTTATGCCTGGCTTTGATGTTGCCCAATGTTATTAGCCACCCTGTATAGACCTTTAAACACCTGAAACTGGGCACCTCATTGAGTCCTCAAGCGTCGGCATTCTTCATGAAGTGATGATATTGCTTTATCCAGCGTTCTCATATTCTGACACAAAGAGCTCCTTTTACTAAGGTGCACTAGCGTTTTTAGCGCATGCAGGATATTACCGCGCACAACACTGCGCGCTACGTGGCTAGAACTAACGCCAGCTCAATGCTGGCGTTAAGGTCTAACGCGCACAGCAATTCCGCGCGCGCTATTCTGTACATTAATGTCCTAAAGCACCTTAGTAAAAAGAGCCCTAAATTTCAAACAAAGAGGATATCCTAAAAAGATTATTTGGAAAGCTTACAAACAAGCAAAGAATGCACATAGAGAATGGCTGTTTAATTGTCCTTCACAGCAGAAGAAGGAGTCAACAACATGCATTTTACCTTACTTTAGTTAAGCTGTTAAGATATGTAAAATTATTGAAAACATTGGCATATATTAAGTTTGCGTTCAAATCTGTTAGTTCTAGATTTGTATTCACTAGTGGGAATGATCTAGTGGAACTTTTATCATCCAATAAAATTGACATATAGTTGACAACCCTGGACATCATCGGTGTAATAATTGACTATGCTATAGTCACAGATAGAGTGATACAACCATACACACACACAAAGAATTTAAATTGTTAACTTATACAGACTGTAATTTCAGTCAAATGATATGCAGTATACAATGCCCCTGCCTTTTTTGATATATAGGACAGACCAAATGAAAAATCAAACTTTGGATACCTGAACATCATAGCCATATCTGTAATAATCACATGCAGGTGCCTTTGGTGAAGCATTGGTGTACAGCACAAAATACTATCAGTTTCAATTTGTGGTGTTTTTATGGGTCCACAGTGCACGTGGAGGGAATATATCACATATACAGCATTGTTGCAAAAGTATAAAAATAATAATAATAACTTTATTCTTCTATACCACCACAATCTTGTGACTTCTAGGCAGTTTACAATCAAGGTAGCTGAACATTCAGCGTGTTACAATATGCGGATGATCAGAGGAAATAGAGTGCAGAGATTTTAAGAAAGCGAAAATGTAAATATACAGTTTGTTGAATATAGGTTATACAGTTTGCTAAGAAATTTCTGAGAGGACCTGTTAGGAAAAGGTCACGTATTACAAAAAATACAGCGAAAAATTACAATATGATAATAATAACAGTTTAGATAAATCGCTGAACCGTGAAGTTCTATGCGGACTTATGAGGGGAGAAAGGGAATGGATAAGAGACGGGAGGACATTTATTGTGGAGAGAGAGAGGAGCGGGTCAGTTGTCTAGATATTTCAGGAGCAGGTATGTTTTTAGGCGCTTCCTGAATTCCTCATAAGTAGTGGGTGAAAGCAATTGATCTAGGTCTTTACCCCATATGGCTGCTTGGTGTGAGAGAAGGTATTCATGGTGTTTTTTCAGTTTGCAACCTCTAACTGGAGGGGAAACGAAGTTTGAATGTGTGCTTCTCTTGCGTCTGTTGGTGGAAAAGGAGAAAAGGTCTGTTATGTATTTGGGGGCTAGCCCGTATAGTACTTTGAAGCAGAGGCAGGCAAATTTAAACTTTACGCGGGCTTCTGTCGGCAGCCAGTGCAACTGCCGGTAATAAGGTGTCACGTGATCAAATTTCTTCAGCCCGAAGATAAGTCTGACTGCTGCATTTTGCATTATTTGAAGACGTCTCATATTCTTTTGGGAGACGATGTTGCAATAGTCAAGTTGACTTAGTACGAGGGATTGCACTAGGATTCTGAATGCTGACGTATCAAAATATGATTTGATGGATCTAAGTTTCCAGAGAGTGAAAAAACCCTTTCTGATTACGGAGTCCACCTGGTTTTTCATGGTTAAGCATTGATCCAGAGTTACACTCAGTATCTTCATGGTGGGCTGAATAGGGTAACTAAGTTCGTTGATGCTTAGCGGGGTTTTGTTGTCAAGCGGGTGTGGAGAGGCAACGAAAAATTTTGTTTTTTCTGGATTGAGTTTGAGCTTGAAATCTGTCATCCATTGTTCCATCTCATTTATGGCTTCTGATGCCTTGGGAATGGTTTCCGAGATAGAGTTAGCAAATGGGATGATGATCGTGAAATCATCTGCGTAACTGAATAGTTTTATTCCCAGTTGGGTTAGTTGCATGCCCAATGAGGACATGTAGACATTGAAAAGCAGTGGGGAGAGCGGGGAACCTTGTGGCACACCGGATGAGTTGCTCCAGATATTGGAGTGATCATGGTTGAAGCGTACCGGTAGGTACGGGATGTAAGGAAGCCACAAAATCAGTTCAATGCCTCATCCCTGATACCAATGGTGTCTAGGCATTGTAGTATTTTCCCATGGTCTACCAGATCAAATGCAGAGCTCATATCAAATTGCATGATCAGGGCGTTGTGGCCCTTGCTAAATAATAGGTGCAAATAGTCTAAGATAGCAGTGATTACTGTCTCCGTACTGAATAAAGGTCTAAGAATGGATTGAGTTTCATGTAGGAGAGAGAACTGATTAAGATATTCCATTGATTGGGTGTGAACCAAACCTTCCATGATTTTTACAATAAAAGGGATAGATGCTATAGGTCTGTAGTTGGTTATTAGCGTTGATGATTCTTTTCTATTTTTTGGGATGGGGTTATTATTATGTGACCGTTGTTAGTAAGGAAATTCCCGTTTTTTAATGAGCTAAGTAGTGTAGCAATGATAGTTTAAATTCTAGTGGCGCCACTTTCATAATGTCCGGGGGGCACGTGTCTAGAACGCAGTGAGACTTAGAGTATTTGTTGTATAGTTTGGTGTAATTGTTCCATTCTAAATCATGAAAGGAACTCCAAATCATGTCTGTTGGTATTTCATTGTCTTGTGAGTTAGCTATTTGGTGATCACTAGGGATGTTTGTTAAACAGTTATTTCTTAGGTTTTTAATTTTAGATTCAAAATGTAGCTCTAGGTCTTTCGCAGAGGGTAACTTCGTGTTTTGTACAGGTATAGTGTAGCGAGTGGTGTCAAATAGATTTGTGGTTAGGTTGAACAATTCTTTTGTATTGATTCCTTGTGAACCATTGCAAGATAGGTTGATTTTGGCAGAGTAGAATGTGTTACGTTTGTCTTTTATCAGTTGTTTGTAGGTTTTTATGTTGGCTCTCCATTTGTTACGGTCTGCCACTTCTCCTGTTTTTTTCCAAATTCTTTCCAGTCGTCTAGCTAGTTGTTTCATTTTTAGTAGTTCGGTGTCGAACCATTTGTTATATTTGTTTGCATTTCTTTTGCTTTTATGTATAGGGGCAATTTTATCTAAAATGGATGTGCTGGTTGTTATCCAGTGGTCCCAGAAATCAACTCCTTCCTCTATCTCCGTTTGCAGTTCGTATTGTGACCAGTATTCTTCTGGATTAATATAGCCTCTTATGTGATGTTCTTTTTTTATCATCGGACGTGTTTTAGATTTTCGGTGCGACCAGATTAACTTGAAATAGTAAGTGAAATGGTCAGACCAGATGTCTTGACGCCAGGTGCCTTCAGACAGAGAAATGACTGGGTCAAGGATTTCCTTTGTGGACATGGCAACCAAATCTAAATGATGGCCTTTTTCGTGATGGTATACACTTGGAATACAATTACCCCCAATGGGTTTGAACAAAGAAATGAACTCCAATAGAAAATAGACACGTCATCAGGAGGGAGGAGCTAAGATAGTAGATGTGGAGGGGCAGTTTTGATATGACATCTAAATCCAAGTTTAGGCTTTTTGCAGGGCCACTCCATTCTACATCTACCAAACAGATCTATAAAACATAGAGTAAAGTGGCCTTGTTAATGGAGTCAAAGCTAAATATAAAGGGATACCTAATATCACTAACTACTATAAAAAGATTATAAAATGCTTTAAATGCATCATATATCAGTAAAATTATTAATTAATACTCAGAATCTAAGATGAAGAATATAAAAATGCATCCAGCTCCAAAAACTACCAATACCACTTAAGTTATAAAAGAGGATATTTGTCCATTATTTATGCTGTTTTGAAATACCCAATTATATATCTGGCAGGCATTGTAATATAATAGTTTTATTAGTGTGTTCTATTGTTTTAATTGTTGTATTTATCTTGCTCTCTTGTTCCTGTTTGTGGATGATTACATTATGTGAGTTAAATTGTTCAGTGCCTCGAGCATTTACTGGAAAGGCAGTTTACAGATGTAAATAAATAAATAACATATTTGGCTGCTGTAGGGCTAGTGTAAGCCAAAACACACAGGGTTGATTTGAGCCCAGTGTTTTTTTATTGCATGGCAAAATATTGTGACTGATAAACTGAAGCCCATGAAAAATGAAGTCCTATTGTGCCCTTGGGAAACTTTTCATAGGCTAAAACAGACACGCTGCTTCAGTGCAAATTATTGACACAAATCAGACTGCATAAACTTTATCTAATGCTTAATCCAAATAATGAGAGGTTTGATCAGATCTCTCAATATATCAATGTAGCAATAAGAAAAATTAGAAAGGAAAACAAAGAAGGATGTCATGTAATAAAAGTATTTGCTTGCAGTGTGACAGTATTATTTGAGGTCAATTTCACTGTTTGTAGTAACATAAGAACATAAGAATAGCCTCACTGGGTCAGACCAATGGTCCATCAAGTCCAGTAGCCCGTTCCCACGGTGGCCAATCCAGGTCATCAGTACCTGGCCAAAACCCAAGGTTTAGCAATATTCCATGCTACCGATACAGGGCAAGCAGTGGCTTCCCCCATGTCTTTCTCAATAAAAGACTATGGACTTTTCCTCCAGGAACATGTCCAAACCTTTCTTAAAACCAACTATCCGCTCTTGCCACATCCTCTGGCAATGCTTTCCAGAGCTTAACTATTCTCTGAGTGAAAAAAAAGATTTCCTCCAATTGGTTTTAAAAGTATTTCCCTGTAACTTCATCGAGTGTCCCCTGGTCTCCACTCAGGATTTTGTAGACTTTAATCATGTCTCCTCTCAGCCGTCTCAGTCATATCATTGTATTTGCATATGTGAATTAAAATATGTAGACAATTAATAGTAGCTTTATGAAATTAATACAAATGCGTCATTGTATAAGTCCATAAAATGCTAATTATTAGGCTCTAGACAGCACCTGTCTTGTTCTATTTAAATGCAATCCCAAAAGTTTTATGCATTTTATTTATTAACCCCTCCCCCCTCTTTTTATAAAACCACAAAAACAGTTTTTATCACCCAGAGCATTCAGCGTGCTGGGTGGCGCTAAAAACTGTTTTTGTGGTTTTCTAAAAAAAAAAAGGGGGGGGGAGGGGTTAGTCAGTTAGTTATATAGTGATTCAAGACTTCTTATACCACCTTTAACTGAAGTGAACAGAGCAAGATGATGTACAATCTAAAGAAATGGAAAAAGAAAGAATCATTCATAACAAGACCATTTTCAAATCAAATCAATCCTAATACTCACATAAAAATGGGTATAGGAAAAAGAGAGAGGGTCTGGGATACAGGCACCGACTGAAGTTACCAAGAACCACGTTTACTTATAGTAACATAGTAAATGATGGCAGATAAAGACCCAAGTGGTCCATTCAGTCTGCCCAACCATACATGCTCCATAAATTAATTTAAATTGTCCATTTTCTTAGATATTTCTTGGCCAGAAACCTAGAGCCCTGCCCAGTAGTGTGCTTAGGTTTCATCTACTGGAGTCTCCATCAAAGCTCACTCCAGCCCATCTTAACCATCCCAGCCATCGAAACCCTCCCCAGCCCATCCTCAACTGAATGTCCATATAAGGGACACAGCCGTGCAAGTACTGGCCTTAGTTCCTTCAATGTACACCATTATTTCCTGATTAGAGATCCTCTGTGTTCATCCCACGCTTGTTTGAACTCTGTCACCGTTTTCTTCTCCACCACCTCCCTTGGGAGTGCATTCCATGCATCAACCACCCTCTCTCTGTAAAGAAGAATTTCCTAACATTACTCATGAATCTCCCATCTCTCAATCTCATATTATGCCCTCTAGTTTTACTATTTTCCTTTCTCTGGAATATATTATGTTCTGCGTTAATACCTTTGAAGTATTTGAATGTCTGAATCATATCTCCCCTGTCCCTTCTTTCCTCTAGGGTATACATATTCAGGGCTTCCAGTCTCTCATCATATGTCTTCTGGCACAAACCTCCTACCATTTTCGTTGCCTTCCTCTGGACCCCTTCAAGTCTTTTTATGTCCTTTGCCAGATACGGTCTCCAAAACTGAACACAATACTCCAAGTGGGGCATCACCATCGACTTGTAGAGGGCAAGATTCTCAAAACTGTGCCATTTGTGGTGGCTGCCTAAAACAGCGGTGCCAGTTGTGTGTCATTGTCACTATGACACTGTTTCAAGAATCATGACCATAGCAAAAATAGGCACCAGAAATGTAGGCCAGAGTTTTAAATGTCTACATTTCCATTACCTGTCTATAACATGAATCGTGACTATGGAGGCACCTGAGGGGACCTAAGGTCACTTCTGGCATTAACCATGCCTTCTGTGACCTTAGGCGTTTTTAGGCACCTCTGTAGTCAGAATAATGCTGATGTTGCTGGAGGCACCTCAATTTTTTTAAATGAGAAAATAATTGATTTTAGATGGCACGGTCAATTACTATACCAATTAAAATCAATTAAGCCAATTAAGTTAGGCAACGGTATGGCGCCTACTGTTGCCTAAATTAATGGACCATTTGTAGAATCTGAGCCTCAGAGAATACTTGTTCAAAGAGGTATGTTTTACTGCAATTTTAAAGTTCTTGAGATGTGGTTCTTTATGAATATTAAGAGGCAGGGAATTCCATAGTGATGGAGCACTAAAGAAAAAGGCAGACAGTCTTGTGTCTTGTGGAGTGTATCGGGGGAGGGGGAGAACTAATCAATGATCATTTAATGAACGGAGGATTCAAGAAGGTGTGTATGGGATGGTCAGGCAGTAAAGGTAAGCAGGTAAACCATAGGGCTCCTTTTACAAAGCTGCGATAGCGTTTTTAGCGCATGCAGAATTTTAGCACCTGCTAACCGCACGCTACACTAGCGTTAGCATCTAGCATGCGCGGCAATTTAGCGCGCGCTAAGCGTGTGCTAAAACCGCTAGCGCAGCTTTGTAAAAGGAGCCCATAGTGAAGTGGTTTAAAAGAGGATTTTAAACTGGAAGCTAGTGTTATTCCTTAAGTAGTGGTGAGACATGGGTATACCTGTTTACTTGACATAGATAAATTGAGTAATTTTGAAGAGTTTGATGTTTGTGGAAAAGTGCTTGGGTGATTCCAATTTACCATGAAGGATTGAAAGTCCTCATCTTTCTAGATCTCAACAAAACGAAAGCAATTTTTTGCTATGAAGAACCAACTAAAATCACTCAGTGCACAATATGATTTAATTTACCCAGCGAGAATGAAGGTTACTGTCCACAACACCACTTATTCTTTTGAGGATCCGGATACCTTAAAACATTTTCTGGACACTTTCTGAACTCATTAAAAAAAAAAAAACATCCTTAATTGTAGGCGGTGGTAGGCGTCCTACTGCGGTGGTAGGCGTCTTACCAGCCAATCAGGATGCACGAGGCAGGCCCGCCTACACTATAGACATCTGTCGTGGATGAGGGAGACACATAGGCATGCTTAAGCTCACCCAAGGCTGGGGGTGGGCGTAGTTTTGCCTGGAAGTAGCCTTAGGCGAGCTTAAGTGTCCCTAGGCATCTCTCTAGGGCTGCAATAGGTGCCTGAAATGTAGGCCATTGAAATGCTGGCCTACATTTCAATTAGATGCGACCACTAAGCTGATCATGGCAAGGAGGGATGCCCATTCCCTCCTGCCGGCACCCCCCCCCCCGAGCCCATGACCCCCCCAAAACCCCTTCCATCCCACCCCCCAAAGCCCACCCGGACCACACATTTTCCTCATGAGGCTGTTTAATCCTTCTCTTTGTTTTGTTGCATGTAACTTAGGCTTGTCATTCAAAATAGCACTTAGGTGCCCTGCTGATATTTTTGCAGGTAAGTGTACACTTACATGTGTAAGTCCTAGTATTCTAGACATTTGCATACACAACGGGCATGTAAATGCAGATGCATAGATCATAGAATTGCCTTTCACCTGAATAAAGGAAACAGCAGAAGAGAAAGAAGGTGTAATCTGAATGGAACCTCATTTACAATCCTAACCAACTAAACACAGCTTTTGTCTGACACATGTGTACAAAAAGTTAGGCATCCCTGGCCGAATTGTATGTATGTTTGGATAGAGTTCATGCTTTTTCAATAGTTTTGAGTTGCATTCAGGTATGGTAGGCATCTTCCTAACTTTGGAGTATTTATAATCAAGTTTGTACTTGAGGCAAAGGGAGTTGAATAGCTTTACCCAAGATCACAAGGAGCTCAGTGGGACTTCACTGTTGTCTTCCTGGTTCTCAGTTTGCTGCTTTAACCATTAGGTACTTAGTTGGTTAGTTAGTTTTATATCCCTTCCTCCCCAGGAGCCCAGAACGGTTTACAGTAGATTACATACAACAGGCAAACACTAGACAGCGAGTCAGTAGGTGGCTGATGCCCTAAGAGTAACCAATGGCCTTGCCAACCAGGTCATGACTTGGCCCAGAAGATCATAGGTAGTTTATATAGTTTGTATTCCAGGTGGCTTCAAGTATCGCTAGTTCGTCATGCCTGGGCAGCTAGGGTCTTAAGTTTGGTGCATGCTAGGATAAGAATAGGATTGTCATTAGGCTACTCCTGTTCCTCCCTAAATGAACAGAAGCTGATACAACCTCTACAAAGCTGAACATGATATCATAATGTAAATGTTAATGCATAATTATTATTTGCTAATTTCAACAAACTGATAATAATAAAGAAGTAAATATGAGGTTTGACAACTAAGTTCATGAACTTGCCACCGTGCGCTTACTTTGGCAGCACTGTACAAACGGCATGGTAAGTTTTCATAACCTTGGTATATCAGTGTTTCACAACTGTGTTCATGTCGATATGTGGCGGTGTCTTGATGAGTGGTGTTCATTACTGTTGTTGCATATTTTTGTGTGTCTTCGCAAGAATGTCAGAGCTTGAATTATAGCAATGAACAAACATTACATTTCTTGTTAAACTTGGCAAGAGTGGAAGTGAAACCAGGGATATGTTAGTCCAAATTTATGGGGATAATGCCATGAAGAAAATAGTAGTGTACAAATGGATTAAAAGTTTTTCTGAGGGGAGAGAAAGCCTCACTGATGAAGAGAGGTCAGGATAGCCAGTAATGAGCAAAAGTTTGTCGAATTGGTGTCAAAATCGTTGGCTAACTGTGAGAAGCATAGCAGATCAAGTAAACATCGATAAACAGTTAGGAAAATTTTAACTGAAAATCTTGGCATGAGAAAGGTGTGTGCAAAATTGATCTTTCATGGCTCTTACATCACAGCAATGTGAGGGAGTTTTTAGACAGTAAACAAATAACTGTATTGAAACACCCTCCCTACTCACCTGATTTGCCTCCAATGACTTTTTTCTTTACCCAAAGATAAAAGAAATATTGAAAGGGTAATACAATGATAGCTCTGATGACCATTCCAGAAAAAGAGTTCTAAAATTGCTTTGAAGGGTGGATTAGGTGCTGGCATCAATGCATAGATTCTGAAAGGGAGTACTTCAAAAAAATGAGTTCATGAACTTAATTGTCAGAACTCATATCATAGGTACAAAGGTCTGTGTCCTATCATTAGGCCTTCAGTCAGTCATGAAAGCCAATTCCACAGCTGAAGAAATATTCTGACCCTTCTAGCCTGTCAACTTGTGGCAGTTTTTCTGTTTGCTTTTCAACAACCCTGGACCTTTCTCAGCAGCAGTCTGAGCATTTGAAAATGTAAATAATTCACTCTGTAATGGGAGACAATAAAGATATTTGTACTTCCCGCTAGCAATTTCAACTGCCATGAACGTTGTTTTAAAATAAAAAGTTCATAAATGCTTAAAATCAAGGTAAGATCTAAAAAAACAAAACACCCCCCCCCCCAAAAAAAAAAAAAAAGATATCTGACAGACCTAACAAACAAAACCCTCAGATCTTTATACTGTAAATAAACTAATGGAAGTTTGGGAGCCACTGGAGTAGTTGTGCCTAGTACAACATTGAACATAAGAATTGCCATACAGGGTCCATCAAGCCCAGTATCTTGTTTCTAATAGAGGCCAACCTAGTAGTACAATTTCATCATAATGCCACTGTCTAAAGTATGCAAAAGGTGAAACAAAAATTGAACTGTTTACCACAAGCACGCAAGATACATTTGGGGGAAAAAAAAGGATGGAACATCTTAAATATATTGTGCTTTGGGGTTCTGTGATAGCTACTGGCACAGAAAATATTGTGTAGGTAGAAGGATGAATCTATTCAACTGTATTTAAATGCAGTATATCCGAGAGACTAATGCCCTACCAATGAAGATATGGAAGTTGAAAACAAGTTGAATATTTCAGCAAGACAATGGTCTGAAGTGCTTACAAGAATGGAAGGTGAAGTATCAAGAATGAAATATTATTGAAAATCTGTGGAGAAATCTCAAACATTCTGTATATGCTAAGATATCTAAAAATATGTTTGCACTAGAAGAGTTTGGGAAAACAGAGAAGCAAGAATAGAAAGATTCTTAGCAGGCTACATTTTTTAAAGTTTCAATCTATTAGCATTAGCACGGAAAAGTCATTTTGCATACAAAAATGCAGAACAAAGACATGTTTAAATTTATATCATGTAGAGGCTGCATCATCTGTTTACTTAGGAATACATTCCCAAACATACAATTTGATTAAGGGCTCCTTTTATGAATGTGCGCTAGTGTTTTTAACACTTGCACAAGATGAGCGCTCACTAGCCAAAAAACTACCGCCTGCTTAAAAGAATCCGGTAGCAGCTAGCGTGCGCTATTCCGCGCGTTAAGGCCCTAACGCACCTTTGTAAAAGGAGCCCTAAGGTGCGCTAGCGTTTTTAACGCATGCTGAAGATTAGCATGCGCAAACCCCATGCTAAATGAAAAATACTAACGCAAGCTCTATGGAGGCATTAGTGTTTAGTGCGAGCGGCATTGTAGCGCGCATTAAAACCGCTAAAGCACCTTAGTAAAAGGAGCTCTAAATCTTATACACATCTTTAAGTGGAAAGTTTTTCTAGTCTAATCACTCCTATAGGATGATTAAATCAAGTATATTTCATATTGATTTAAAATAGACTTTCAGTTTATAAAGAAAAGAAAGAAAAATTGAGCATTGACTAAAAGCCCTCATTTTGCTATCTTAGCAGGCTGCACATGAGTGACCCAGTTATGATTCAGCTTGGCTGACAGTTCAAATTAAGCTGGCCTGGCTCTGAATTTTGTTCAATTTTTAAGTAGATTGTAACTTATTATAATTATGAATTTTTAATGCCTGTTTTGACTTTCTAGGCTCATGTCAGCTTATGTTTCCTGACGAGCTCTATCATTTTTTTTTAATGCTAACTTATTCAGGATTTAAAGTTTTCAGATTGTGATGCAAGTCATCTAAAACCTTTTCATTCTTTGAAATGAGCATGGAAAAGAAGATTCTCTTCTCTCAAACTTTATGTAGATACTCAGATATAAGCTTCTTTCTCTTATAAGCTGCATCCCTAACTCTCTCCCTAACCCTCCTGTGGCATACATTTATTTATTTTTAAATACCCCCCCCCCCACTTTTCCTAGATAAGATACAGTAAAAACACACATACATTTAAAAGCAACAACAACAAAAAGCCACACAAAGAACAATGAGACAACCCAAGTATTGACTTGATCAATAAATTATTCAGTATCAATATCAAATGTTTGATAACAATATGTAACAAAATTGTATTTTTTGTTCTTGGGTATTAACGTGTTCTTTCTTAATTGCCAGTGGTTCTTAAACCTTTCCTAGGGGACCTCCAGCCAGTCGGGTTTTTAAGATATCCCTAATGAATATGCATGAGAAAAATTTGCATGTCTAATACCTACTTTATAGGCAAATCTTGCTCATGCATATTCATTAGGGATATCTTGAAACCCAACTGACTGGGGGGTCCTCCCAGTACAGGTTTAATAACCATTGGCTTATGCCACAAAGGTATAGAAAATGGCTATCATTCCCCTCAAACTTTGCTCTTGTGACCAAGACATTAATATTTTGAAATTTACCATTTTTTTTGTAAAACATTCCAGATGATTCCACGCTAAGTAAACTTAGGGGCACTTTTACTAAAGCACAAATATCTGGCAGATGCATTTTGCTGTGTATGCAGTAAATTTTTCAAGACAAGAAGGAAAAAGTACTCCACATAAGCATCTGCTAAGATGTGTGATGTTTACAAGGCATAGTTTGGCATGCTTGTTGGGGATCAAGACAAAATTATGCACCTCACTTCACATGTGGGCTGCCAAAAAAAACTATGGAAGGTAAGATAATTCTTTAATTTAAATTTAAAATTATACTTCATTTTAAAAACATTAAAGAAATACTTCCAATAAGCAAGATGAAGAAGGAAAATAAGGAATAATTTCCACTCTATATAATAATGATGCATATGGCCCACATTATTGGAGAATCTGAGATGGAATTTTCAGTTATAAAATTTATTAGAATGTTTAATTTTTAAAAAATATTTAAATTTTAAAATTGTCAATGTTATTTGGAAACATATATGAAATATGTTGTTAGAATCTCATGCACATTAATCACAGGTAGAATAAATTTATATTTCATTACTACAATTATATTTTATTCTTCTACAGGATCGTACAGAGGGGAAAAGAGAACCATGAAGTTTACTATCCCAAGAATTTGGTGGGAACCCAATGTCTACTCAAGCAACTGCTACTTCTCCATGGTGGACTCTTCCAAATATTGAACCGGCAAACATGGAGATTTTGGAACTTGGCTGCAACAGGAATGGCTGTGTAGCTGTTGAGCTCCTCCTTTGGGCACACAAACTGAATATTTATTACACTCTGATTCCCTTCAGACTGACTTTTTTTTTTTTTTAAATCTCTGATGGCCTCAGGAAAACAACAAAGCTTGGAATCTGCATTTGCTTCTCGGGGGAAAAGCAAAAGATTGAAACCCACTCCTCTGACTCCTTCAAAAGTACTTTTACCAGGTGATTCTATGGAAGTACTTGAACAACTGGTAGAAGGAATGAAAAATGTGCAAACGATGTTGCAGGATAACTCTCAAAAGTTACAGGATAACCCTCTAAAGTTAACCTCACTTCAGGAAGAACTGACAAATTTAACTCATCAAATATCCAATTCCAGATGGGATAGTTGCGAGCAGCAAATTTCAGCCTGTGAGACACAGCTGGTCCAGTCTCAGCTGGATCATAAATCTATCATTACCTTAAAAACAAAACTGGAAGATTTGGAAAATCGGAAAAGAAAAAATAATATCAGAATTCTGAGACTTTCTGAAAATATTGATGGGCAAGATATGGTAGGTTTCCTGAAGGACTTTATTCCAAAAGTGCTGTCTGTGAAGTTTTCTCCATCTCTATAATTTAAGAGGGTTCATAGAATCCCTTCCAAGAAAAATAACACTGCTACTGGCCTCAGACCCATAATTTTTAAGTTACTGAGATTCACACAAATGATGAAAATTTTAAAAGTAGACAAGGAGAAAAAGAGCATAAAGTGGTAGGATTCTAAACTTTTTTTTCCTGATTATGCCAAGGCCACAGCTGACAAAATAAAACAATTTTTGGCACGTCACTCCCAGCTGAAACAAATGGGGGCATTGTATGGATTATTTTTCCCTGCAAAGATGAAGGTCACTCACTGCAACAGAACAATATACTATGAGGATCTATTAAAGTTACAAGAATACATTAGTCAACATGAATATGGAATGTCCTAAGAATAAGAATAGAGAAGAAAAGACCGGGACTTAAATTGTAGAAGGGTTAGAAATGCGGAAGAGTGTGAGGACCTACAAAGGGACCTAAACAAACTGGAGGAGTGGGCGAATAAGTGGCAGATGGACTTCAATGTAGGGAAATGCAAGGTCATGCACATAGGGAGAAAGAACCCGATGTTCAGCTACCAAATGGGGGGATTAGCATTAGAGGGAAGTAACCTTGAAATAAATTTGGGTATACTGGTGGACACAACAATGAAGTCAACAGCACAATGCGCAGCAGCCGCGAAGAAGGCAAACAGAATGTTGGGTATTATTAAGAAGGGTATTACGACCAGAATGAGAGAAGCCATCCTGCCGTTGTATCGGGCAATGGTGCACCCGCACCTGGAGTACTGTGTTCAGTATTGGTCACCGTACCTTAAGAAGGATATAACAATACTTGAGAGGGTCCAGAGGAGAGCGACACGAATGATTAAGGGCATGGAAAACCTTTCATACACTGAAAGATTGGAGAGACTGGGGCTCTTCTCCCTGGAAAAGCGGAGACTCAGAGGAGACATGATAGAGACCTACAAGATCATGAAGGGCATAGAGAGAGTAGAGAGGGACAGATTCTTCAAACTTTCAAAACATAAAAGAACAAGAGGACATTCGGAAAAGTTGGAAGGAAACAGATTCAGAATGAATACTAGGAAGTTTTTCTTTACCCAGCGTGTGGTGGACACCTGGAATGCGCTTCCAGAGGACGTAATAGGACAGAGTACGGTACTGGAGTTCAAGAAAAGATTGGACAATTTCCTGCTGGAAAAAGGGATAGAGGGGTATAGATAGAGGGCTACTGCACAGGTCCTGTACCTGTTGGGCTGCCGCGTGAGCGGACTGCTGGGCACGATGGACCTCAGGTCTGACCCAGTGGAGGCATTGCTTATGTTCTTATGTTTATGTAATAATTACTTATTTTCCTTCTTTTTTGACTTTAAGTTGGCAATATTTGTATTATATAAAGTTGTTTTTTTGGTTTGGGGTTTTTTTTTTGCTATTTTGGTCTTAAATGGCTTAGTCAGTTGCAATTTGAATTAAATTCTTTTACTCTCTGAACACTCTAAAGAACTGAACTGAACACTCTAAAGAACACTGAACACTCTAAAGAATGACTGATTATCAGAAAGAGGCTTGGAATGCTGGGAGGTTAAACCACTTACCTCTGCTATTCCTCAAACTGTTTTTGTCCTGCTGCTGGATTGGTTGGTGTTCTGCTCTCCTCTGCAGGAGATTTTCATGGATTTGGATGATCCTGGCTCACAGATATTTTGCCTCCTTGGTGTTTTTTCTTTTAGGGCTGAATTCTGAACATTGCGCATATGCGGCAGTTGGGAGGATGTAGATGAATGTTTGATGCTGAGTGGTGGGACCTCCAGATTGGCTTGTGTAGTCCGAGACCTGCTGACGTTGAGAGGGATGGTTCTTCCGGCACGCATTTTTTAGCACTCAATGCCCCGGAAATGATTGGCTGCCCTTATCGATGTCACGTCGGCGGTGTCCAGTGGAAAAGAGGCATTATTAAAACAAATCTGGATAGGATACTTGTCACGCAGATGGATAGTGGAGTATAGTGAGTGCGTCGCTTGCGTGTTCTTTTGGCGTCTCCGTTTGTTGCGGCATCCATTTGTTGAGCGGAGCCAGGCACCATTGAGCTCAGAGTCGGGAACTGCTACTGTCTGGGTCAGAAGATAGGCAACAGCTCCTTCAGTGGCATCTATCTGGTAACTTACATTGCTGCAGGAGTGGGAATTTGTCATCAAATTAGAATATGTAAAAACAAAACATCCCCAGCTTCATATATAAATGTAAAATCTACAAAATGATGCAAGGAGGAGATTAGTTGAATTGAATACTTTCATTTAAAGAATTTAATCCACCATGATGTGAAACCAGATAACTTTTTGATGGGGCTGGGAAAGAAGAGGAACCTGGTCTACATCATAGATTTTGGACTGGCAAAGAAATATCGAGATGCTCAAACTCACCAACATATTCCCTATCGTGAAAATAAGAACCTGACAGGAACTTCCCATTATGCATCTATCAATGCTCATAATGGAATTGAGCAATCTTGCAGGGATAACTTGGAGTTCTTGGGTTAAGTGTTGATGTACTTCAATCTGGGTTCCCTTCAATGGCAAGGACTAAAGGCAGCGACAAGGAGGCAGAAATATGAGTGTATCAATTAAGAGAAGGGGAAAGAAAGAGAGATAAAAAGAAAAAAAGATGTCAATGCCCATTAAGGTTCTGTGCAAAGGATACCCCTTGGAGTTTGCTACATATCTGAATTTCTGTTGTTCTTTACGTTTTGATGACAAACCAGACTCACTGCTATTCACTTGAGAAGAACTAATAGTGTGCTGCAACTGCATATTCTGATGTCTGCCCCTATATCTGACTTGGTTATGTTAAATGATTATTATAGCAAAAGCAGCTTGGGAAAGTATGAATGGATGAAATGGGTGGTAGTGGTAATTGGAAGGTTGGAAAGTTGAGTAGATAATAGATGTAAGGTCAATAGGGGCGGGTATGAATGAGGATTTATTGATTGAATGAGTGAGAGTGTTGATTATTCTCTGATTTTAATATTTTTAGTTTACTGTACTTATATAAATATGACCGATTTCAATTAATTAATATTAGTTATATTTGTACTGTCAATTTATACATTTAAGGACAAAGGGGAGAAAAAGGAAAGGGAAATGGAGAAAAGAGTGAAAGGGAAGGAAAAGAAGGGGAAGGGGAAAGAGGAAAAAGGGGAAAAAAGTAAATTTTAGTAAATCTAATTCTAATATATTTACATAAAACTGACATAATTTAATTATGTATTCAAAATTTTTTTTCATGAAAGTATAGACCTGTCAGTTCCTTAATTTATAATGAGGTTCTACTTTTATTTATTCAATAAGTTTGCCTTATTAATTGAGGATGATATGGGGTTGCTTAGGAATATCCTTTATCATAGGGGAATTTTGAGCCTGTATACATTTAGCTACTTAAGAAGTTAATTTACATGTAATATACATTGAATATGATACTTACTTTAAGATTACAATGAAGTATTGTTTACCAAATCATTTTATTTACATTATATACTGTTCAGTTGAATTTTTTTAGGCTTAATAACATTTTTAGTTTAATTGTGATAGATAATTATAATTGAATTAATTTTATGTGTCAATTGGGGGATTATTTGAGGTGATTTTAGTGTTCCTAGGGGTAGATGGTAGTTGCTAGTCGTTATGGGTGCAGCCAAGTTTATGCGATACTTATTGGGTTGAGGTTGGGGAGGGAGGAGGGGGGATTTTGTTTGGGTTCGTGGATGTGGTGGAAAATATTGGCATTTTCTATGTTCAAAGGGAAATTAAAAGTTTATTTGGTAGTAGGTCTTCATCACTTAAAATGGTTTTAAAAATATTTTCACTGAATGTCAACGGGCACAATCATCCAATTAAGAGGAAAAAAAACACTCAATTTTTTAAAACAGCAGGAGACGGATATATATTTTATCCAGGAAACTAATTTATCTGCTAGTGAATTGGCCAAGTTAGAAGGGGGGTGGGTCAAGCATAGTTTTTCTGCTCCTGCAGTGGGAAAGAAGGCTAGGGTGGCTATCCTAGTGAATAAAAAATGCTCAGCTGCATTTAATGTAGTTTCAGCAGATCCTATGGGAAGATGGATTCAGGTACACATGAGATCGGGAAAAGATATTCTGAAGCTTTTTAATATTTATGCCCCTAATTCAAATCAGGCTGAATTTTTCAAAACTCTTCAATAGTTGATTCTCCCACTGGCTTCTTCTAATCTATTAGTAGCTGGGGACTTTATTGCTGTTATGGATCCATTGCTGGACAAACAACCCAGTATGCTAATAAAATCTATGGGTTTAGATAATTTAATACAGTCCCGTGGTTTGAAAGATATTTGGCAAATTCTTCATTTTAATGCTCGGGAATTTTCTTTCTGCTCCCATGTACATAAATCATTTTCAAGAATAGATTACATTTTCATTTCAGACCCATTAATTCAACCGGTTACAAAAGCCAGCATAGACCCAATTATTTTATCAGATCATGCTGGAGTTTGGATTGAATAGAATAAGAACGAGAGGGCACTCTCTAAAGTTGAAAGGGGATAGATTCCGTACAAACGTAAGGAAGTTCTTCTTTACCCAGAGAGTGGTAGAAAACTGGAACGCTCTTCTGGAGTCTTTCATAGGGGAAAACACCCTCTAGGGATTCAAGACAAAGTTATACAAGTTCCTGCTGAAAAAGAATGTGTGCTGGTAGGGCTAGACTCAGTTAGGGCGCTGATCTTTGACCAGAGGGCCACCGTGTGAGCGGATTGCTGGGCATGATGGACCGCTGGTCTGACCCAGTAGCAGCAATTCTTATGTTCTTATAAATTTCCTGAACAAGATTGTTATAGACCTGTTTGGAGATTTAATAATACATTGCTTGCAGATTCAAACTTTCTTGAGGAATTTCAGTTAAAAATGAATGAATATTTTCAACTTAATACTTCAGAAGAAATCTCTTTAGAAACAT
This sequence comes from Geotrypetes seraphini, assembly GCF_902459505.1. Classification (NCBI taxonomy): domain Eukaryota; kingdom Metazoa; phylum Chordata; class Amphibia; order Gymnophiona; family Dermophiidae; genus Geotrypetes; species Geotrypetes seraphini. The sequence continues at coordinate 326,898,619 of NC_047084.1, read as the reverse complement.
TGTGGGATGCTTTCAAAGCTACTATGAGAGGGCAAATCATTTTGTATTCGGCACAAATTAGGAAACAGCTTAAAATGGAATTTTCTACTTTGGAACAAAATATTAAGGATTTGGAGTCACAATTGGCTTCAAAATGGGAACTAATTACAAGCCCTCTTAAAAGATAATTGGCTAGGAAAGATTTGTTTTCTCAACAGGCTCTGTATTATGGAAACTCGAATAAAGCGGGAAGATCATTGGCTAATTACCTCAAAGCTACAAAAAAGAAAAGTTAAGATTGTGGCTATTAAAGATGAGAAGGGTGAAACTTATTCCCAAATTGGAAATATTTTAAAACAATTTTTGAAATATTATAAAGCTTTATAATCTTCTGAGCTTTATTCAAAAAAGAACTTGAGGGTTTAGAGTTTTTAAAGTTAATTAAGGGGCCAAAAATCCCCAAGCATATAAAGGGAGATTTTGAGTGCCTATATCATTGAAAGAACTTCAGACAGCACTGAAGTCCCTTAGAGCTGGATCAGCTCCAGGTGGTGATAGATTTACTGTGGAGTTTTACAAATCATTTCAAATTATATTATTACCTCATCTTTTTAATTTATATCAGGCTCAACTAACTACAGGTATTATGGCAGAATTTTTAACTATTGTTTTACCAAAGCCAAATAAAGATCCCATGTTGGTTTCAAATTACAGGCCTATTTCTTTGATTAATGTAGATGGAAAACTTCTGGCTAAGTTATTAGCTTTACGCTTGGCCAAGGCTCTCCCTTTTATTATTTGTATGCACCAAATGGGTTTCGTTGCTCAAAGACATTCATCAAACACCACCAGACTAGCTTTTCATATGTTAAATTTAACAAAAGCTATGGAAGATCCGGCCTTCTCAGTATCTTTGGATGCAGAGAATGCCTTTGATCGTGCGGAATGGACCTTTATGTATCAAGCAATGGATTGGTTTGGTATTGGTTTAGGATTTATACAAATGATTCAAACCTTGTATAGTTCCCCTTCTGCCAGATTATATATTAATAATACTTTTTCAGAATGTTTTTGACTGGAAAGGGGAGTTAGACAAGGATGTCTCCTTTGCTTTTTGATATTGTTTTGGAGCCCTTGTTATTGGCTATTCAACAGGCAAGGAAGATTCAGGGTATTCCTTATTCAGGTCGGGAATATAAGGTCTCTGCTTAAGCAGATGACATTTTGCTTTATTTGAGGAATCCTGGATCTACCATCCCGCATTTACTGGATTTGATTGACCGATTTGGCAAATTTTCTGGATGTAAAATAAATTGGAGTACATCAGAGATTCTTCTGCTAAATATACACTGTCCAAAAGGATTATTTGACTCATTCCCTTTTCTTTGGAAAGAAGATGGTATAAAATATTTAGGCATTTGGATTCAAAAAACATTGGAAGACACGATGAAAGTAAATGAAAAATCTTTATTACTAAAGGTCTCAGAAATGTGTGAGCAATGGAACTTCTTACATCTGTGTTGGTGGGGGAGAGTTCAAATGGTTAAAATTATGATTTTGCCTGTGGTTTGCTACCAAATGGGTATGTTGCCAGTTTATTTTCAGAGGTCCTGATAACCCGGCGTTGCCCGGATATTTATTTATCCCAAAATATCCAACCCCCTACATGTCCCACCCCCCTAAGTCCCACATGTCCCACCCCCCAAGTTACCCCCCCCACATGTCCCAACCCCCTACCCTACACATGTCCCAAAGGAATGTCCCTCTCTATGGGGCTGAACTTAGACTTAAACGGCATCGGGAGTGTCGGTATTCATCTCTGCGAGCCCGAAAACTATGGGTTGGACATTAATATCTGTCGCTTTTGATAATTTTAACATATCACCCTCTTCCCACCCCCACAGTATTTTACCCCGTCCCACCTGCACAATATTTTTCCCCAGATAGTAAGTCATATGTGTACCAAGTTTGGTTGAAATCTCTCCATGCGTTTCAGAGTTATGGTGAGTATTCATCTGTGAGCCCGAAAACACTATGGGGTAGATACTAAAATCTGTCATTTTCAATCATTTTTACATATCCCCCCCTTCCCACCCCCACAGTGTTTGTCCTCAGACAGTAAGTAATGTGTATGTCAAGTTTGGTTGAAATCTGTCCATGCATTGAAGAGTTATGCTGGAACATACATACATACATACACACACACACACACATATATTCAAATTATAATGTGAAATATTTTAAAAAATGAATACAATACAACTAACGCAAAACTTGATTATAAACAACATTTTTAGTTTCACCTCCAGGAGCAAGAACATATAAAATCTTGGGTGAACCCACCCTTGAGCAAGCAACATAGAGTTGTGGGCCGCGAGACCCCCAGAACATATCACCCCAGGTAGTGAGGGATCTGCATACCAAGTTTTGTTCAAATCGGTCAAGCCGTTGTTGAATTACTGTGAGAATGGCAGCTTTTTACATTTTTTCCATTGATATGAATGGGTGAAATCTGATTTTCTGTTTGTAGCTCCGCCCACGTGTGCAGGTGGGCCGCGAGACCCCCAGAACATATCACCCCAGGTAGTGAGAGATCTGCATACCAAGTTTCGTTCAAATCGGTCAAGCCGTTTTTGAATTACAGTGAGAATGGCAGCTTTTTACATTTTTTCCATTGACATGAAAGGGTGAAATATGATTTTCTGTTTGTAGCTCCGCCCACGTGTGCAGATGGGCCGCGAGACCCCCAGAACATATCACCCCAGGTAGTGAGGGATCTGCATACCAAGTTTCGTTCAAAGCGGTCAAGCCGTTTTTGAATTACTGTGAGAATGGCAGCTTTTTACATTTTTTCAATTGACATGAATGGGTGAAATCTGATTTTCTGTTTGTAGCTCCGCCCACGTGTGCAGGTGGGCCGCGAGACCCCCAGAACATATCACCCCAGGTAGTGAGGGATCTGCATACCAAGTTTCGTTCAAATCGGTCAAGCCGTTGTTGAATTACTGTGAAAATGGCAGCTTTTTACATTTTTTCCATTGACATGAATGGGTGAAATCTGATTTTCTGTTTGAAGCTCCGCCCACGTGTGCAGGTGGGCCACAAGACCCCAGAACATATCACCCCAGGTAGTGAGGGATCTGCATACCAAGTTTCATTCAAATCGGTCAAGCCGTTTTTGAATTACAGTGAGAATGGCAGCTTTTTACATTTTTTCCATTGACATGAATGGGTGAAATCTAATTTTCTGTTTGTAGCTCCGCCCACGTGTGCAGGTGGGCCGCGAGACCCCCAGAACATATCACCCCAGGTAGTGAGGGAGCTGCATACCAAGTTTCGTTCAAATCGGTCAAGCCGTTTTTGAATTACTGTGAGAATGGCAGCTTTTTACATTTTTTCCATTGACATGAATGGGTGAAATCTGATTTTATGTTTGTAGCTCCGCCCACGTGTGCAGGTGGGCTGCGAGACCCCCAGAACCTATCATCCCAGGTAGTGAGGGATCTGCATACCAAGTTTCGTTCAAATCGGTCAAGCCGTTTTTGCGTGATCGCGGCACATACACACATACACACACATACATACCTCCGATTTTATATATATAGATTGAATAGTATTCTCACTAAATTTATTTGGCTGGGTAAAACTGCTCGAGTTGCTTTAGTATCTTTATAAAAACCAATTGCGGCAGGTGGGGTAAATTTCCCAAACATTTATAGGTACCATTATGCCTATATACTGTGTCAGGGTATGTATTGGATCCTTCCTGAGCACATGGAACATCTTCCAGAATGGCTTTACTTGGAATGGCAACTAATGTCTCCATTGCATTTGTGTAATGTTTTAAGTATCAAGTTACCTAGGCTTTATAAGGACTATAGAATTTCAGTTTCCACATGGCAAACATTAAAATTTATTAATAACCTAACACCTACTCCAATTCATCAATCCACATGTCAGTCCTTATGGTTGAACTCCAAGATTCAAATTGGTGGGTTTAAGATCATCTGGAATCATTGGATGCAGGCAGATATATGTACACTGGATGATGTGTTATCAAATGGGAGACTGCTTAAATTTTCACAACTGCAACTATCATTTGGCATTGCAAAGTCTCAAAAATATAAGTGGTTGCAGTTGAAGCAGGCCATTCAGAAGGGGTTCCCTGATTGGCGAAACTTGAAAACTCAGTATAGTTTGCTGGGCCTTTGCTTCCAGATAGATTTCCTAGGGTAACAGGCTGCCAATTGGTACAAATTAATATCAGAATATTTGAATAAGAAACCTAAAATGGGCTTAAAAGATATTTGGAGCATTGAGATTAAACTGCAGATTTCTGCATCTCAATGGCCACGAATTTGGACTTGGAGGATGAGATGTACAGCGTCAGCATCTATGAGACAAACATGTCTTTTTTGTTGCGTAGAAGTTTTTGGACCCCTGTTAGATTACAAAAATTAGATAGTTCTAAGTCAAATAGATGCTGGCACTGTCATCTGCTTTTCTTTTGTCCCTTGATACTTAAATTTTGGCAATCCATTTGGAGTCAAATCAATAGAATACTAGAAAATCCAGTGGCATTGACATATGATACAGTGCTGTTTGGCACCAAGAGTCCAATAACTTCTCATAACAACAAATTATTTTTCATCATGACGGGAGTCACTATACAACTTATTCTGAAAAACTGGAAAAATTGGTATAGATTAAACTATAGTTTTTGGTGGGAATCCTTGTGCCAAACTTATAAATTTGAACATATGAGAGCAATACAATTGGGACATTATAAAAATTTTTTGTAAAGATTGATTATTAGATTTAGCCCTTTGATTATACGCATCCAGGATGGGTGGATGGGAGGGGGGTATGTAATTAATTTATTATTGGATTGGTTATTTATCTTGTTCATTTGCATGATATTAAATGTTTTTACACTTTTAGGAAGGATGGGTGGGGATGGGGAGGGGGTTCTTTATTTATTGTATCATTACGTTGTTCGTCCCCACATGGATCACTAACGCCATATCTTCTCCCACACTGTCGATGATCCTGTTGATTAGGCTCACTATGTCTTCTACCTTGGCTCCTGGTAGGCAGGTCACCAGCCGATCCAGTCTTCCTCCCGCTATGTGGTTGTCGACTTGTTTGATGATGGAGTCCCCCAAGATGATTGTTGTCCTCTCTATATTCTCTTGATTCTCCAGCCACAGGTTCGTGTCCCTAGTGTACGTCCATCTCTGCAGCCATAGGTCCGTGTCCTTCATTCTCGCTGCTGTGTCACCCATTCCTTCGTGGTGGTTGTCCATCGGGTGGTCCACACTCTCTGTAGGTGTATCTCAGCAGTTCCATTGTTGCTGATGATTTTCCACAGCCTCTCTGTATGCCTCTTCTATGAATTTCTCCAGCTCTCAAACTTCTTCCTCAATGGTGTTCTCTGTCTCGATGTTCTCTGCATCTCTATCTTCCTCCTCCACTGCTTGGAGTGCCACCAGTTCCAGTATTCTGCCCTCCAGGAGTCTAACTTGTTTCTTCAGGTTCTCCAGTTTCCGCATCGAGCGCATATGTAAGACTGCCTCCCAGAGAGGAGATAGTCATACATATGGCAGACGGTGCAGAAAACTGGGTAGCTCAACATCCTGCTTCTGTCTGCTGCTTCCATTGCTGCCCGCTTGCCAGTCTGCTGTGGATGTCTTCTGTGTCTGCTGGCTGTCCTCTGTGCCTGCTGTGTCCCCTGTGCCTGCCTGGTAATGTGTCCTCTGTGCCTGCTGTGCCTGCCTGGTTGTATGTCCTCTGTGCCTGCCTGGTAGTGTGTCCTCTGTACCTGCTGAGCCTGCCTCGTTGTGTGTCCTCTGCGCCTGCCTGGTTATGTGTCTTCTGCGCCTGCTGTGGTCTCCTTCTGCTTCTACTTTAGTGGTGGCTCGTCCCTTCTCAAGGCCCTTCGACGTGCGTTGGACGACTGAGTGCCATTGGCTCCTCCCCTTTTGAGTCGGAACCCGGTGGATGACATCGGAGGGGTGGGCAGAGCTAACTTGCTGCCTCCCCTAGCTCTCTCTCTCTGTCCTCTGCTTCTCTCTGTGCTTACTCCCCCCTCTTCTGCCTCTCTCCTTCTCCTGCTAGCTGCCTCTTTCCTTCCTCTGTTTAAATATCTATGTAGCAAAAATTGCATTAGGCAAATATCTTTCATTTGAAAGGAAGCTCCGGAATGAGAGGCATAGGATGAAGTTAAGAGGCTCAGGAGTAATCTAAGGAAATACTTTTTTTTACTGAAAGTGTAGTAGATGTGTGGAATAGTCTCCCAGTAGAAGTAGTGGAGACAAAGACTGTTTGAATTCAAAAAAGCATGGGACAGGTGCATAGGATCTCATAGGGAGAGGAGGTGATAGTGGATGTTGTGCATGGGCAGATTGAATGAGTCATTTGTCCTTTATCTGATGTTATGTTTCATGTTTCTGTGGACAGTATCTCTCCTTCACTGCCCTAGCCTCCATTGGGGTCCAATATCTAATCTTCTAGTTCCATAGCTAACATAGCTCCCCTTCCCTTTCTTATACTTATAGAGGTCCACTGGGATAAGCAGCATAAAATCTGTTTTACTCTTTTGGGATTTTGTTTGAAATTTGTGACCTGGATTGACTATATGGGAAATAGGATACTGAGCTCGATGGAAGTATGATAATGCTTACATTCCTGTGTTTTACTTGATGGTATAGAAGGATTATGCCACTGACTCAAGGCAACACTCAATGAATTCACCCTATGATGCTTCATGGCAGAGCACAGTAGTGGTTTGCCATTGCCTTCTCCTGTGCTGCTCCACTATGTTGCTGCTTCCCAACATAGGGCCCCTCAGTCTACAGCAGCTGGTTTTCTCAGGTGGTCTCCCATCCAGATACTAGCCAGGCTTGACCCTGCCTGGTTTCCAATGGTAAGAGTAGGCCTACTCAGGGTGGTATATGCTGATGGTATATGTGCATAATATTGCCCACATTCAGATGTGTTTGGTGATGTAGTAAGGTGAGTAGGATATAGTTGTAAATATGTAATATGTAAAAATAACACATAGGTATGTATGTATATCATGTTATATTTATATGTTCTCCCAAACAAGCATAAATGTATGTGTTTGCATTTTAATTGATTGTTGCAGCTCTTGTTAGGATATATTTTAAAGACTACACTGATTTTTTGTTTAGATGACCTGTTCTATAATAATCGTATAACTACTTGCCTATGTATGAAGGCTGACTATTTTTGGGATATTATATAAAGATAACATAGGTGTTTTGTGCCTTTAAAAAAATAGCCTTAAAAACAAGCAAAAATAGTGGGTGAAAACATTATGTAAATTAGGAGTGAAAAAGTTACAGCCAACCCTAGCACATGGGTATCTTAACTCCAGCCTGCTCTGCATAACCAATATTTGCATTACTTCTAGCCCACCACTGCCTATTGGTTGCTTCTACTTCCTCGTTGTCCCTTCCCCACTACCCCCCCCCCCATGAAAGTTTTTTTTTTTTAGTAGTAAATTTCTAAATAAATGAATTATATCACTGAAAAAATAAATACCTGTAGCACAGGTAATTTGAGAAAATGTACTCTTAATTTGTGATAAATATAGTTGATGTGATTTGTCAGGGGGAATTCCCCTCTGCTCCTTAAACCGGACCACCCCAGCCTCTGAGCCCAGTGAGGCCATTGCACCAACATTTGCTATGATATAATGAGATCACCACACCAGCTCTTGCTATGACAACAGCGTACTGTTATATCTCAAATGTACATGTTCTGATTGAGACCAAATAGGACTCTTGAGGAAGGCACAGATTCCCAAAACATGGGCCTTGTTGGGTGTTGCCTTCCATATTTGAGATTTTGTTCCAATACATTTTATATTGGGTCACCCAGATACAATAATGGGCTTTTACAAACGTGCATTGTCAAGCAGCGTACGCTACATGCCAAGCCACCCATAGGAAAAGAATAGGTGGCTTGGGATTTAGCGTGCACTGCTTGGCAGCTCACCTTTGTAAAGGAATCTGCGTATCTTGACCTGATCATATCAATTCTGATTTCTAGTCTAGCTAAAATGGGGCTGAGTATGTATTTTTGTATGTATGCATAAACATATGCAAACAGTGCAGAGGGGTAGCCTAATGATGAGTGCAACAACTTGAGAACCTGGGGGAACTGGGTTCAATGTCCACTGTAGCTCCTTGTGACTCTGGGCAATCACTTAACCCTCCGTTGCCCTGGGTAAAAATAAGTAACTGTATACAATAAGAGCAGGTGATTTTTTTTTTTTTTTGTCAGTGTGGGTCCAGAAGAATAGAACAGACTTCCAAAGTATATAAGGCAGTAAGGGGATTTAAATAAGTTTAAGTGATTGTTAAGGCTCCACTTTTTTTTGCCAGATGAAATATGGATGATGAAGCTATGCTTTAAAGAGGAAGGCGCAATGACGTCTGGTATGTAGCATTTATTGGAGAGGCATTTCCTTTTTATTAAGGTTTTTATGTAGAGTGAATTTTATGTAGGCTTGAGTATTTTATCTGTGTATGGTTTTTACTAATCCGCTTTGTATAAGGTGCACTATTACTAAAAACTATAAACCATTTTGTTTGTAGCCACAAAAAGACAGTACAGTATCTCAAATCCCATCCCCTTACTATCCCTCCCTATTACTAAGCCCTGTTAGAGGTTTCTACTGCGGCTTGGAGCGCTAAATGCGTCAAACTCTCCCTTCCTTCCAGAAAAGGAATTAAGATCTTTAGTCAATCTTTGGCTTTTAAACTTTCGCAACTATGGAACGATCTCCCCTTAACTCTGGGAAGCCCCAGTTCATTTCCAATTTTTTCATAAATTTTTAAAAACTTTTCTATTTGCTAAACATTTTGAAAATTAATTTTCTTTTAAAACTATTGTTCTTACTTTGTTCTGATTTTATTTAACTGTTGTAAACCGAGTCGAGCTTCCTTAGGTTGATGACCCGGTATATAAAGTTAAGCTTTAGTGTAGGATTCCTATGAGCATCGGAGCATTTAGCACCCTGTACCTCAGTAGAAACCTCTACCACGGCTTACTAAAAGAGAGCCTATAATTGTTGTTTTCTGAATGCAAAAACTGCTGTTATATTATTGGAATGTGTACCCACTAAATCCAGCACAGATCCTTGCCCCAAACAAGGCTGAGAAAGAAGCAGATCCTTCAGAAAGAATGTGGTTGTTTCACTGTGAGCACTTAAAGTGTTGTTAGTGTGCTGTTTTTCTTATTTATTTATTTATTTATTTTGGGGGGGGGATGTAATAATGAGATTTCTAATTGCAATTAGTTGCAAAGCTTTTTTTTTTTTTAATGCTTCCCCTTATTGCAGTGCTTAAATCAGCTCTGAAATGAAAAAAGAAATGAAGGAAACTCCTAAAAATTAATAATGGAAAAAGCACACAGCAGCTTCGTACCCATTTAGCAGATTATCATTTTCATTTGTTTCTAAATAGCACTCAACTAGGATACTCCTCAAATCACCAGGAAAATGACAAAGTGACAGGGACTAAATTAGAAAGCTGAGTTTGAATAGCTGTGTCGTTTTTTTGTTTTTTTTTTTTTATGGATGGCCCGGCCACCTAAAGAGTGAAGATTTGCCATTTAATTACATTGCTGCTTAATTTATAGCTCTCTTTTTAATTATATTGATGTTGCTGGAATTTCCAGCGGAGGAAGTAATGTGCTGAGTCTCAGGCTCTGAATGGGGCTCCATGAAGCTCCGTGGGACGCAAGTGGCATGGAATCTAGCAATGAAGTGGCATCACTACAGATGATGTTTGTAGAATCCAGCTTGAGTGAGAGAGGAAATGGAGAAATGATGGTGGGTTTGGAGAAAAAGTAAGATGTTAATATCAGAAAAAAAAAATCTTAGTAGGACTTTGGGTGATAATGGGCATGAAGAATACGTCTAAAAATTTATTAATGCAAATAGAAATCTAGGTAGCACTCTTAGGAGACAATTTTCATATGGTTTGCAGAGTACAAATAGTCACACATTATTTGCAAGTTGCTCAAGGAGAAAGTATTGCTTTTGCAGTAGATATTTTGCCAGGCAAATCCATGCATAGAACTATTTCAACCTTGAACTGTATACTTACTTTTACTGCCAGACAGACTGGATAATTTTCCAATAGCCAATTTCCGGCTGAACACTTAATAAGGGTTAATTCTATAAAAGCACTAACAAAGGCAGTCACGTGCTCTGCAGCTCATCGCCCATTTCTTATTGTAATGAACAACTCCAGACCACAATTTTTTGGCACAAATCAGTTGCAGCTTTACTACAATTTACATAAAATTTCCCAATCACTTATTTTCACACTTGTAACAGAAACGGTTTTCGATAGTAGCCATTGCAAAGATCAGATGATTATGAACTGACCATAACAATTTATTTCTGACCTACAGGCATGGTCCATGGTACTGCTGAATCTACTACTATTTATTATCTCTATAGCACTACCAGACCATGTAGCACTGTACATTAAACATACAAGAGACAGTCCCTGCTTGAAAGAGCTTACAATCTAATTATGACAGACAAACAGGAAAGTGTAAATCTATACACGCTTCTCAGGGAATGGCAAAAGAATGATGTGACAGGGTAGGAGACTATAGAGGGAATGACAAACAGATATGGGTGCTTAACAAGTGGGTTGGGTTAGGACTTAAACCATAGCTTCAAAAAGTGGGCTTTCAGCATGGATTTGAATACTGCCAGAGATGGAGCCTGACGCACCGAGTCAGGCAGGTTGTTTCAGGCATACGGTGCAGCAAGGTAGAAGGGACAGTGTAGGGAGTTGGCAGTAGAGGAGAAGGGTAAAGACTTGCCCAATAAACAGAGTTCCCAGGGCAGAATTAAGGGAGAGATATGGGAGGAGAGATACTGAAGAAAAGAATACACTTGTAGGTCAATAACAGGAGTTTGAAGTAGATGCAAAAACGGACAGAGAGCCAGTGAAGAGACTTGAGGATTATCCCATTCCCCCCAAGTCCATGATAGTACCGCACATGAACCATTCCAAAACTCCCATACAGTGTTCTTCTCTATACTGATTAACTTCTATATTCCAAACAGCTGAAAAGGTTTTCAACAATTGCACCAACAGAAAATATTTATATTTAAAATTTTAAATGACAAAGAGTCCAGTGGTACTGAGATCTCTTTTGCATTCTTATCAACTTTCACGGACATTCCGATCTGTGGATAAGATGTACCTGAAAGTACTGGCCATGAACATGGTTAGACTCTCAGGTTTCTGTCATGCCATGTTGACCATACAGGGTCTGATATTATAGAATGCACTGCCCATTGAGACTTTTTTTTTTTTAAGGCATTGAGTATTTGGCAGTTCAGGAAAATATTTGAGTCTGTTTTTTAGTCAATTTTATTATGTATGTTTTGTGGTGACCCGCACAGAATTGTAGGTTGGAGCGGGCAATAACTTGGCTAGTCTCAAAAATGTAAATCTCGCTACCCTCTTTATAATCACTAATTCTTATTATTTTTTCCTTCATTATATTGTAGTTCCTATAAACCGTGCCAAGCTCTTTCTTTATGGAGAGAATGTGGTATATAAACTTAAGGTTTAGTTTAGTTTAAAGTGGATTTTTCAGTCTAATGAAAAGTTCCTTCAGATTAGGCCAGGTTGCAATATTATTGATGTCTTGTGACTGTGCTTATAGGTTTTAACTGAGGGAATCTCTGAAACACTTGACTTCTATATAGCAAAGAGGGCCAGATTCTATAAATGGCACATAGCAGGTAGGCACCACTTAGCGCAGTTGTCAATCAACCACTAGGTTCCATTTGTATAATCATGCCTAGCAGTGCCAAACTCAACTTAGGTGCCAGTAGGCATCATAATGTTAAGCACTGGTATATTAGACCAAGGTTTTCTTGGCCTAATTTACCAGTACCTAAGGCAATCCACAACCAAACTCTGCTCCTAAATATGCTTACTTTTGGGTAGACCTGGGTAGGCACCATTAGGCACCTCGGTGTAGAAGCTTACATGGTATGCTACCGGAAATTATTGTTTTTAAATTGGTCTTTAATGGCACTGTTCAATTAACAACACCGATTGAACCAATTAAAAAATTAAGTTAGGCTAGGCGCAATGATCTAGGTGCCTAATGGTAGGTGTTTGTTTTTTAATACAATCAGGGCCAGAATGCTTTAATATCATTATTGTCATTACCATATGCATTAGAAGTAGTGTTGTCTAATTCATCATATTTTGCATCTTCACCCTCACCTTCGTTATTGTCATATTGTCCAATTACAAAGAAGTCTTTCACAAAGTTAGAATCGTTGTCTGCTGTTCTAATAATTTTTCATCTGATGGCAAACTGCTTGGATATCTTTGAGAACTGATGTAAGAATGCCAAATGTGTTGAAGAATTGGAAGTCAGCCTCTCTACTGGATTACACCTTTTGGTGGAATTCTTTATGTATGTATCATAAATATGAATCATATGCCTATGAAAAACGTTGTATATCCACTTTCTCAACTTCCTCTTTTCATTACTATTCTCCATGGAAGATTTTGGATCATTACATGCACTCAGATTGAATTGTCCACTCTTATCATGCATTGTCATGTACTGTTATGAGATGATATACTTGCTCTGTAGAAAGGTTTTGTTTCTTTTTCTCTCCCTCTTTTCCTTTTTCTCCTGCCCTTCATGCTTCTTCGACTTCACATTCTTATATCCTTTTCAGGGCTTTAACTGTTTTGATTATGTTATTATGGTGAATTGTACAATACTGGTCCCTCTTCCTGTTTATTAGTTTTCATGTACTTTCGCTGTATTCCAGTTTAAGGACTGTTATTTTGTTTTTTCTAAAATCTTAATAAAAATTTTGAACTTAAAAAAAAAAAGAATGCCAAATGTGTAGAAACCTTTCAATTTTAAGGCTAGACAAGCAGACTTCTTCTCTAAAGAATCTGTTAATCTAGTAGACAGCCACCCCAATATAATATTTTCCATGTGACCACCAGCAGTTTTTAATGATAGAGAGACATGTGTCTGTTCACCATGAACTGTTAAATGCTTCATCTTCATCTCTGCTTTAAAGTGACTCGACTTATCACTGTTTTGTTTGGCTGGAGACCAGTAACCAGTTCATCATAGGCTGTTCTCATGAGAAACAACAACAAGTGGACACTCACAAGTTGATTTTGCAGCATTTTTAGTGAGCTGGTGCCAACTTTTTGGAATGACTAGTTACTGTAGATGAAACATGGTTACCCCATTATGATCCTGAGATAAAACAACAGTCCATTCAATGGCAGCACTCAGGTTCTGCAAGGCCAAGGATATTCATGTAATGTAATGTAATGTAATTTATTTCTTATATACCGCTACATCCGTTAGGTTCTAAGCGGTTTACAGAAAATATACATTAAGATTAGAAATAAGAAAGGTACTTGAAAAATTCCCTTACTGTCCTGAAGGCTCACAATCTAACTAAAGTACCTGGAGGGTAATAGAGAAGTGAAAAGTAGAGTTAGAGGAAAAATAAAAATAAAATAAACATTTTAACAAGACAGCATTGATCTAAATACTTTGGAAGGTAGAAGAGAGGAGAGAAAGGAATAGAAGCAGAAGGGGGAGCCGTTGAACAGTAGAATTCTGGAGAAATTTAAATGATAGAAATAGAACAAAACAAAGACAAAAGGCAAAACAATAGATAAGATTAAAGATAAATCATAAGCTGGAAAGAAAAATAAAATAAAACTTTGTCTTCAATCCACGGTTTCAGCGTCAGTGATGAAGTGGAGCAAGTAAGTTTAGGAGGAGCGTTTGACGTTTCCAGATAGGGCTTCTTCAGGGAAGAGACTTGGCAGACAGTCCCAGGATGCCTATGTCTCCTCCCCTGCGATGTTCTCCCATCCATGCATTCCCTCCCAGACACACTGCCCGTGCCCCAGCCGCTCCAAGGAGGCTGCCCCAGATGAGGCCCACGGTGAATGCAGGATTCTCTCCTCTGCGGGAAAGCTGCCCGGAGCCGACAGTCGATCTTCTTAGCGGATTGCATGGGGGGAAGAGTTCACACTCTTGGTAGGATCGGGTCTGTGTGCTCTCGGTGGTTGTGGCTGGTCTCGTTGCTGCTTAGGTGTAAAAGCAGTTGATCTCCTACTTCTGATAATATTTAAAAGCAAGCATATTGATGGCCCAAAAGACAGCAGAAAAGATCATGGCCACAGTGTTTTTGGATCAGGAAGGTTTTGTAATGACTATCTTCCAAGGGGCCAAACACTAATTGCAGAGCACTACTGTAACTTGCTGTGCTGATTAAAGGAGGCATTGAAAGAAAAATGGAGAGGGAAACTGCTGAAAGGAGTTCTATTTTTACAAGACAATGCACCTGCTCACAAGGTTGGCAAAACAATGAATGCATTGACACAGTTGGGGTTTCAGTGCTTAGACCATCCATCCTTCTCACCAGATCTTGCTCCGACTATTTTCCATTTCCAAAACTTAAAAAGAGTTTGAAAGGGCAACAATTTTTCAGTGATTTGGAGGTGATTGCAGCAGTGGAGCAGTATTTATGTGACCAGACATCAGAGTATTTTTGGGAAGGGTTACAGAAACTTCAGACACAATGTGCCAAGGGGCTCCTAATAATAAAAAAACCGTCTAAAAAGTGGCCTAAATGGGTACTTGGATGATCAAAAAGCCTGATCGTCCAGGTACCCATAATCAAAGCTGGTTTTAGACGTATCTAAAACCAGCTTAGGCCTTTCCCCTGCCTCTAAACGCACACAGAGAAAAGAGGCGTTTTTAGAGGAGGGGAAAGGGCGGGCAGTGGGAGGGAGGTGGGCTGACCTAGACCTAGGCATGCAGCAGGTATAACCAAATCTTTAGGCAGGTTGCCTAGTTGGCACTTATACGTTTTGACTTAGACCAAGTCAAAACAGGTATAAGTGCTGAAAAGAGGCCGCTGAGCTGATCATGGCTGCTACGATCAGCTCAGCGGTCCCAGAAACCTGCCTACCCCCTACAGCAATGATCACGGCAGGAGAGATGGCTCATCTCCCCTGCCGTGATCCACTCTTCCCCCCCCCACAATGATCAGGGCAAGAGGGAGCCCAAGCCCTCTTGCCCCTGTGGCACCCCGACTACGTTCGGGACAAGAGGGAGCCTAAGCCCACTTGCCCCTGCGGCACCCTGACTCCCCGATTACATTCGGGGCAAGAGGGAGCCCAAGCCCTCTTGCCCCACGATCCCCAACCCCCTCCCCCTCCGAGTCCGATGGGGCCAGGAGGGAGCTCAAGCCCTCCTGGCCCTGTGACCTCCAACTCCCCTCCCCCCCACAATCCGGCCAGGAGGGAGCCAAAGCCCTCCTGGCCTGGTGACACCCCTAACCCCCCACCCCCCACTAAAATACAGGCAGGAGGGAACCCAGGACCTCCTGCCCTCGATGCAACCCCCCTAAGACCGGCCCCCCCGAACCCCCAATTGCCACCCCTGCCAACCCGCGACCCCCCTGCCGACCCCACGACCCATCTCCGGAATGGCTGGCCTTAGGGCCTGATTGGCCCAGGTGGCTCAAACCCCGCCCACAGGTGGGGCTTGAGGCGCCTGGACCAACTGGTATCGTCCCAGTTGTCATAGGCCCCTCCTGTGGGTGGGGCCTTAGGCACATGGACCCAACTGGCCTGTTGGGGGGGAAGCGCCACGAAGGTAAGGGGCAGGGAGGGAGAAATGGAGGAAAGGTGGAGTGGAGAGGAAAAGACGCTTAAGGGAAATGGGTAAAACAGAGGGGGGAGAAGGACGCTAAAAGCACTTGCCCTCTTGCCCTGATGCTGTCAGGGGGTTTGGGGTGTTGCCAGGCAGGAGGGCTTGGGCCCCCTCCTGCCCAATCGTAATAGCCAGGGGAGGGCTGATCGCTGCAGGAGAGATGGCTCATCTCTCCTGCCAGTGATGGTGATAGCCCACCCCCTCCGAACCCCAGCACTTAGGGGTGAGGATCGTCGGCAGGGGAGATGCCCTGCCGTGATGCTTACCCCGAAGTGCCCCACCTCCTGCCCACCGCCCGCCCTTTCCCCTCCTCTAAAAATGCCTCTTTTTGCTCTATGTGTTTAGAGGCAGGGGAAAGGCCTAAGCTGGTTTTAGATATGTCTAAAACCAGCTTTGATTATGGGTACTTGGACAATCAGGCTTTTTGATCGTCCAAATACCCATTTAGGCCACTTTTTAGATTTTTTTTATTATGAGCCCCTTAGCCTGTGGGAAAGTCTCATGTTATCTCTTGCTAAGCCCATTTCCTAGCAGCCTTGAGTTGACATAGCCCCAATTTCTGGAAAGGAATCAAAAACTTGTCATAATCCAGTAAAATGATTTCTCTTACAATGTGTTTGAAGGGCTGCTGGAGGTGGTAGTGTGTGTGTGTGTGTGTGTGTGTGGGGGGGGTGTTAGATTCTTCATTGCCATAGATAAAACTGTTACACAGATAAAGACAATGTTAGATTTATTTGTAAACTTTATTAAACAACTTATCATGTGAAGTGATTTGGAATTAATGACACAATTAAACTGTCATTTAAATGGAATATCTACTATGTTGGGGGTTTTTTCTAGGTATTTATAACACAGAATATCAGCTTTCTTAAAAATGCAAGGATTCTTCATGAACTATCACTGTGATCTGAAACATGCATGAATTAAAAGCAATGTTTGTGGAAAAACTTTGGGCTATCTCATCCTTCACACAGCTTTATAAACAAAACTGAATATAAACAGACATTTTTAAATGCTTGGAATTTCCCAGAGCTTTACAAAAACGATAACTGTTTTCCATTCTCATCCCTCTCACCTCTTCTGTTTCTGCTCTTGACCTCCCCAATCTCATAATCTATTTGACACAGAAGACTTCTGGGGTGAGATTTACAGTAAAATACTTTTAAACTACTATTCCAGAAAAGAGTATACCGAAAATTTAAAATAATTCTATTTATTCATGCTCAGCTCCATTTTACAAAGGTCATAGAAGAAACTGCATCGGAAGTTTCACCAGTATTTTAGAACAGAATCTGTCAATATAGAGCTATTCTGAAACCCAGAATAAATTGACTTTTATGTGCTAGGTGCATTCAAAAAGGTTAAAAGTAGATTACAAAAAGAACCCAAAACAACAGTATATAACAGCAGCCAATGATCACAAAAATCAATAACATAACATTGTAATAAATATTTTGAAATTAAGAAGTAGGACGATAACATTTTTAACTCACTTGGTAAATCAAGCCATATCTTAACATCCTTGTAAGATATTGATTTTTCCATTGTTTTCTTATATTGCACACCAAAGAAGGAGGAAGGGGGGAGTCCTGCATAAGAGGAGTTGGGGTATAAGGGAAATGAAAATAAGCTCAATGGATATTCTGGGCTCAACCCTACTGACAGTTCCATCTTTAAGAATTATTAGCACTAAACGGCTCAACATCTTCCAATGGCGTACCTAGCATATGTGACACTCAGGGCCCATCATTTTTGGCACCCCCCCCCCCACCATCTATACAAAAAACATAACTTATAGTAACAAGCCACACATCACACATGAGTACCTAGGAAAAGGCAGCATCTTACATACTGCAGTGAGCAGTACAACATCAATACACCCATTGTAAAACTAAACAAGCCAGACTAGTACAGATCAATCCTACACCATCATTCCTAACAGAAAATCATGTCTTTCGAACACACAGAACACAGAAAACACCTTTGCCTAGTATGGAATATGTCATCACAAACAAACCCCTCCCCCTTTTACTAAACTGTAGTGTGAATTTTAGCCACGGTGGTAACAGCTCTGACGCTCATAGAATTCTGAGCATCAGAACTGTTACCACCATGGCTGGCGCTAAAAAACGCTCCACAGTTTTGTAAAAGGGGGAATAAAATAGAAATACATAGATAAAGGTTAAATTGAACCAGCAAGAAGCTGGACTCTGCATACAATACAACACCACAGAAACAGTGACACATGTCTCCTAAAGCAATAAATAAATAGAAAATTTTTGTTCTACCTTTATCTTCTCTGGTTTCTGCTTTCCTCATCTTCTTGTTACTCTCTTCCTTCCATCCACTGTCTGCCATCTCTCTGCCCCTATATGACATCTTTTCTCCTTCTATGCTCCTTACAGAAACTATGCCTCCCCCTTCCATCTCTCCTTTCACCCCCAATTGGTCTGGCATCTCTCTCCTCTACTTCCCTCTCCCACACCTCTCTTCTGCAATCCCTTTCTTCCCTCATTTTCCTTTTCAGTTTATTTTCTGCATCCATCTAGATTACGTTCTTACTACCCTCTCATCAATTTCCTTTCTTACTGTCTACCTACAGCTCGCCATCTCTTTCCTTCACCCCCCTCCAGTATTTCCCTAACTCAATCCTTTTCCCCCATCATCTGCCTTCTCTCTCCCCTCTTCCATCATCTGCCCCTTCTCCCTTTCCCTTCTCTCCACTTCCATCATCTGCCCTCTTCTCTCTCCCCTTTCTCCCCACTTCCATCATCTGCCCCCTTCTCTCAATCTCTCCATCCACCATAGGCCCATCTTTCTCCCTTCCTCACCTTTACGATTTTTGGCAACAAGATCTGCAACCCCCCTCCCGCCCCCCCACGATGACACTTAAGATCGGCAACAGGCCTCCTTCTACCCCTGTCATCAACAGAACTTCAGATCGGCAATGCGGTGCTCAATCAAAAGCTGAAACAGGAAGCTGAGTCAGAGGGAAGCTTTTGACGTGAGCACTAGAGAATGACACGGGGAAAAAATCTGTCCCCGTCGCTGCTCCGTCCCCTTCACCGCCCCGTCATCACCATTCCTTTCACCGCCCCGTCACCGCCATCCCATTCACCACCCCGTCACCATCCCCGCAGCATCCATACAAGCCTCAGCACTGCAATATTTAGCTTATTCCTTCCTTATAAATCAAAGTTCTAGCTGCTGAACTGGAGAAAGAGATGTTCAGCTGGCAGGGCTTTGTTTATAAATTTTTATCAACACAACTAATATACTACTTTATCCTGAAGCAAAAAAAAAAAAAAGAAATATAATTTTTTTTCTACCTTTGTTGTCTGATTTCTGCTTTCCTCATCTTCCCATTCAATTCCTTCCATCCACTGAATCTCTTCTCTCTGCATCTTACATTTGCTCTGTTACTGTGCCTCTCCCTTTCTCCCCCCTTCAAAATTGGTCTGGCACCCATCTTCTTCCCTGCCAGCGTCTTCTCCCCACTCTCTCTTCCCCATTTCCCTTCAGCATCTTCTCCCAACTCTCTCTTCCCCTTTTCCTTTCAGCATCCTTCTCCCCCCTCTATCTTCCCCATGTCCTTTCAGCGTCCTTCTCACTACTCAGGAGTTCAGGGTGCTGTGGGCCAGGAGGGCTTGGGCTCCCTCCTGCCCGGATCGTTGTGGGGGGGGGGGGATTCTGTA
The DNA here is from genome assembly GCF_902459505.1 of Geotrypetes seraphini. Taxonomy (NCBI): domain Eukaryota; kingdom Metazoa; phylum Chordata; class Amphibia; order Gymnophiona; family Dermophiidae; genus Geotrypetes; species Geotrypetes seraphini. The sequence continues at coordinate 326,879,153 of NC_047084.1, read as the reverse complement.
ACCGGTGTTGTTTTTGACAGACACTGGTTACAGAATCCAGCTTTTAAGCGAAGGACTGGCTCCTCCTTCACCTAAAAGCCTTTGTTTTGGGCGTTTGGGACTTAGATTTTTTGTAGGTTGATTATATGGTGTAAGTTTAGACGTAGTGGTGGTCTGGGCGTTTAACCAGCTGAACTTAGAGGCAGGCCATTATCAAAAAAAAACCCTCCTTTTTTATGTTTTTTTTGATAATGGACATTTTCCCTGCTTCTAATTTCAACGTTTAAGACCTTAGGCCAAAAGGGGACTTAGACGTTTTTTTTAAATTATGCCCCTCCACGTCTATTTCTAGTGCAAAAGACATGAATCTTGAACTAGTGGGTTATTCACTCCTACTCACTAGTTTGTATAGAAGGTATCATCTACCTATATTATTTTGAAGAAACAAGCATCTGGATAGAGATTGTTCCTTGGGTGAAAGCTCATCTATGCCCTCTCCAAGTTATGCTTTTGTCCCATTGGTCTCCACAGACAGATTCCCTCCAGAGACTGCTGGCCTGGATGGTGGGGGCGCATCAAAGTTTGCATTGGTGGTTCCAGCCAGAGTCATTGTCAAAAGGCTTGCCTCTCTACATCTCTTCTTGGGTGATCCTGATGACAGATGACAGTCTTTATGGCTGGAGGAATTATTGTGAGCGTCACCCAGTTCAGGACCAATGGTCGACCTCTCAAAGGAAATGGTCCATCAACAGATTAGAGCTGCAGCATTGGAGATGACCTTGGAAGGTAAGGCGGTCAGGGTTTTATCAGACAAATGCCACAGTGGTGACATATGTCAACAGATTGAGGGGGGGTTGTAGGGCACCAAGAGTGCCCCATTAAATATGGAGGCCCAATTGTTATTTCGATTGACAGAGCTCCACTTTCAAGCACATGTAGCGGGAGTAGACAATGTGCAGGCTGACTCTCAGTTGGCATACCCTACATCCAGGATAGTGGTCACTTTCCCAGAAGGCCTTCGAAAGCAATAAAATCATCCTCCCTGAGTTCAGGGCTGCCAGCATAGCTGTTGCTAGCATTCAGCATTTTCAGTTGGCATTACTAATGTCAGCGAAGGCCTATGGGAAATTATATCAATCTGACTCTGGCATGTGAATGCAGATAGACCCTGAGGGCAGGGAGACTGTTTTAAATAGCCCTGATTGAATCATGATTAGCTAAAAGGTGTTAATGTCTGATTAAGAGGGTGCTTAGGACAATGGTGCACAGGTGCACAGATAGCTAAAGTTAATCAGAAACTATTGTCAGAGACAAACTGGAAATACACATATACAGCCTATTTTTCTCCTGTCTACGAAGGAGGGGGGAGATTTAACTTCTATTGAAGCTCAATAGATTCTGGTTTTTAGAATAAGTTTCCAAACTATAAAAGCCCCCTCGCAGCATCACCCCCCTCTCTTGGCTCTTGGCACTCTGGTCCTCTCTTGTTTCTCTTGAGCTCTCTCTTTCTCTATCTCTGTCTATCCTTCTCTTTATCTATGGAACACAAAGCATCACCCCATCCCCCTTTTCTCTCTCTCTCTGCCTTTCCCTGGAACTTCACACTTTCTTCTGGACTCTGTAAAGCAGGGAAACTGCTTTGCTCTCTCATTAATTGTAATGCTTATAAATATTGCTTTTCTGTAAGACTATTTCTATAATATATTCTTTATGCAACCACCTCTGGCTGTGTTTCGTATTTGATTCTACTCCTGGTGAATCATCTGTGAGGAAACTGAACATGGGACCTGGCGTTTGTAAGGGTGCCTCTCAAGTGACCCCACCAACCTTATATTATGGGGGCCACTAACAATCCTTACAAGGGCGTAGGTCGCCACATCCACAAAATTCTTTGGACAGACCAATCGGAACACCTGAGGAAGACTTTAAAAGTCAAAATACAGACCGTATTGGGTCCTCTTCACTGACTTCTGTTGTGAATGAACTCTACAGTTTCAAATTTGTGGATTTACTGTTTGTCTTAATAAAGCCATCATCAGCAATATCAGGTTCTGCAGTCTTTTTTTTGTTCTGAGGCAGCTATTCACAGAGCAGTGCAGGACAAGGCAGGAAGCGAAAAACTCTCACCTGACTGCTTGCCACTCTGCTGCTGCCGGTGCCGCTCAGGGGAAGAAAGCAAGAGAGCTGGACTGTAATTCATGGAGCGGCAAGGCAGGAAGCGAAAAACTTGCGCCTGCCTTCTTGCCACTCCGACTCTGCCGCTACTGCTGGGGAGAAAGCCAGATGGAAGGGCAGGAGGCTGAAAGCTCCTGCCCTATGGCGCTGGACCGCCGGACTGCTGGAGAAATTAAGGTAGGGGAGGGTGATTAGTTAGTATTCGCTCCATAAAATGCACCCTTATTTCCACCCACTTTTTTTTTTTGGGGGGGGGGAAGTGTGTCTTACAGAGCAAAAAATACGGTAAAGTGATTTCTGGGGTGAATTATTATTTTTTTTTTGAGAAACATTTCTCATTTTTTAAAGGCATAATTAGTCTATACCCGAGACTGAAATGTTACAGGATTATCCCTCTATCTTGTGGTATAAATACTCATAAGCACCACTTTTGGTACCTTTTCACTCAGTGGGTCACATATAGATAATTCACAGTGATTTATTTATTTTAAATATTTATAGCCTACACTTATCACAACTCAAAGTGAGTCTTAGAATGTGCAAAATATTACTTCAAAATACTTTATTGCGCTTTGTGTTATGTGTTTTAATGTGCACTAAGAATGCATTAAAGCTTAGCACCCTTTAGCAGACATATCCCTATGTTCCTCTCTTCAGGTCAAAGCAAAATAAGCTAGAAGGAGGAAGAGTAGCCTAATGGTAGCAGTCTGAGAACCTGGGGGACTGGGTTTGGCTCCCACTGCAGCTTCTTGTGGTTCTGGGCAGGTCATGTAACCCTTCATTGCACCAGGTACAAAATAAGTGCCTGTGTATAATAAGCTTCCAATAAACAATGAACAATATGTAAACTGCTTTGATTGTAACCAAACCAGTACCTTTCCCTAAAGAATTATATTGCTGAATGTACAGGTAAATTGTAGAATGCATTTGTAAAGTTGTAACGATTTGTAGAATAAATGCATGAGCTTGGAGGATGATGTGGTTAAAGAGAGGCTAGAAAACTGGGCATGTTAAAAAAAATACAACAACCCAGAATTTACAGCTAAATGACTTTAGGTTTATAAGGTCATGGGAATTGGCTTGCTCACTGGGTACTTGGAATGGGCTATTTTCCAACAAAAATTCATGGGGCTGCAGATTAAGGGGCTTAAACAAGATTTATTTACAACTACAGCAAGGATGACTAGGCATTCAACAAGTTCAACTGACAGACCCATCTCTCCCCTCAGGCCATCTCCATCCACCTCATTGTTTCCACATTTATAATACTGGTATCCACATTTATAATACAAGATCCGGTATAGAAAAGTTTGTATAACACTCTCCTTTTTTTTTTTAGGCTCTGCATTATTTCTCAGTCTTCGTTCTATTTCCGACCAGCATTTACCTTCCATGCCAACAACACTATCGAATTTGGATTGAATGCTTTTAGGCATCATATTTCTCAGTGTCTGAAATGCTAAGCTTTTCATGTTATCTTTAGAACAAGGTTCTCCTACTTCCGTTTCCCACTTTCCCTCAAAATCCTGAATGAAAGAGTATATGTCTGTACCAAGTTTGTATTTTAGGGAAGTGAATTTGGACATGTTCTTCTCATCCGGGTATCGGGACCTTAATGCACTCCACACCGCTGACCTATAATTGTTAAATCTGTCACCATCAAAATTTTTAACATCAATTGTATAATTAGCAGTGCCAGCATCGGCAAATATGTCAGTGGTTGTATTATCTACACACTCGACCAACAGGGAACGAACGTCGCCGAGAGCTAATTCCCATTGGGATGTGATTTGTTCATATTTAGATATCCAAGGTGAAGCTCCCAAAAGTAGCGGTGGAAGCTGAGCCTTAACAGAAAACTTATCTGCAAAGCTCCATGCTACATAATCAGTTTTGATCTTCCCTGTGTTAGATTGTGTAATCATAAGTGGGGCCTGAAGCATCTGCGGTGAAGTAGATTAGGTCGGAGCTGGTATTGAGCCATCAGCGGGAACAGGTAGAACAAGTGTAGCTGAGACAGGAATAGCTTGCACTGTATCAATGGAGACTTGTATTGAAGGGGGTTGGACCATAGAGTGTGTTGGGACATCAGTAGGGGCTAGTGAAATTGGGGTAACTGGAACACTAGCTGGGTGCAGTTCAGCATTGACAAGGCAAAATGTGTTGCCGGGAGCTCTGTGAGTTGACCATAAAATTTACGCTCATACTTTTCCCACAGATTGAGACAATCTTTCATATATTTGAGGTTCCATCCGGAATCCTCTAGTCCTTGCTGGATACATAATCTGGCAGTGTTCATGTGCCTAGTTTCAAAGGAACCTTCTTGAGGAAAAGGAATAATTTGTGGAGCTAAGGACTTTGTCCAGCCGGCTAAATTTTCAATCCAAGGATGAACATAAAATGAAGAATGTTCTTGTTGGGCTACAATCTGGGTTGGGGGTCAGACTGGAATGAAAATAAGAATCAGTATCATGATACAACATTTTCCTATGGGGAACAGGAAAAGGAAGTTCACAGCCATCTGAGCGATTAACATGTGGTGGGAAAGTCATACAGTTGCCACATGTGGTACAGTTCTGTGGGTTTGGGCAAGAATGTAATGCAAGGCAGACCGTGCAATAGGATACTGTACAGTGGAGGTCATTATGTACTTGGGCATAATTTACAAGGTTAAATTTGCCAGTGCATTCACTCTCAAGCGCACAATCTTTAGGATTAGGGCATGCATTTAATTTCCAGAGTGGAGTAAATGGAGCAGATCCAGAAACTGAAATTCACCCATCATGTCAGAGATTGCACAATGCCTCTGCAGCCTCTTTTTCAGCTATTGCATAAGAAGGGGCTCTGGACAAATTGGGACCAGATGGAGAAAGATCAGTGGGAACAGGAGCAAGTTGCTCAAGGCGATCCAAGTCCCGTGAACGCTGTTCACGTGCCTCATGCAAAAAGTTAGGAGGGACAATATCATGGGGGCGGTTTCTCTATAAAGCAGTAACACTTTCAAATGGCATCGCATGAATAGGGACATGTGGGTACAGATGTATGTGATTCGGTGGGTTCAAACTTTAGAGGATACCTAATAGAGTCTTCTGAAGTCAGTCTCTCAGGCGTATCAAAAGTAATTAAAGGCTGTGATGAGTCTAAATGCTCGTGTGATCTGATTTGGTAATCAAAATGTGAGTGTTCCCTTTTCAAATTATCCTGTAGCAGCTGGCCTACACAATTTCCTTCACATGTCTGTGCCTGTGTTTGTGTCATTTGATTGCATCTGCTATCTGGTTCTGTTGGGATGGTATATCTAAGGTGTTCCTGATGAACATGATCTCTGTCATGTACATCTGTATGTCGTCCAGTTTCATGTTTGGTCCACTGCATAAAGCTTGCTCCTTCACGAATCATATCAGGAGTTTCACTCACTCTGATAGGTAAGGGTGCAGATGGCTCAGGATTATTGAAGTGGTGAGTAGGGCAATCCCTATCGTAAGAGTCAATCTCTGTAGGGTATTTGTTAGAAACGCAAGATGCTAGGCCAATATGTCCATTGGCAGGCACCAATTCTACAATGCCATTGATTTTATAGGCAGGCATGGAATTCAGAGTGGACGGGGAAATCAAGTTGAAGCGTTGCACTTTAGGGCTAGGTGGTCTAAAAGGCACACAATCATATCCACCTGCAGGAGATTGCAGGGACAGATATAGACCAGCTAAAAGTTTAGTCGGCTGAGGAGTAACATGAGAGTAAGGGGGTGGCTTTATATATTCTGGAGAACCTACGTAAGGGATTCTGGTTGGTAGGGGGTTCTGGGATAGGTGTGTGTACTTTCTTTGTTGTACTGCCTGGCATGGAGTGACATCTTGGGTTGGAGGATCTTGGCAGTTATCAAACCATAAATTCCACATGTTTAAATGTTCAAAAAGGGATGTACCTGTCTTATCATTTAGGATAATAGTGTGGAAGGCGACAAGGTCTCTCCAACTAAACTAAACTAAACTAAACCTTAAGTTTGTATACCGCATCATCTCCACAAAAGTAGAGCTTGACACGGTTTACAGGAATTGATATAGAAAGGAACTCCAATGAAGAGGGGAAGGACTTAGTAAAGAGGAAGATAGAGGGACTTAGCATATCAAAGAGGGGGGGAGTAGTTACATTTTAGAAAAAAGCCAGGTTTTCAAATGTTTTCGGAAGCGTTGGAGGGAGGTCATACTCTGACACGGGGCAGAAAAGCCGTTCCACAGCTCGGTGATCCTGAAGAGGAGGGATGTCCCTAGTTTTCCTGTGTGGGATATGCCTTTTAAAGAGGGGAAGGAAAGTTTGAATTTTTTTGTAGATCTGGTGGAGTTAGGATTCGAGGAGATCCAAGATAGTGGGAAAAGAGGAGGAAGGATACCGTGTAGAAGGCTAGACAGGCACATTTGTAGTGAACCCTAAGGATTACTGGGAGCCAGTGAAGCTTAGACAGAACCGGGGAGACATGGTCGAATTTGCTTTTTGCGAAGATTAGTTTAGCCACGGTTTTCTGAATCCGCTGAAGTCTAAGAAGGCTTTTCTTTGTTAGGCTTAAGTAGATGGAGTTACAGTAATCTAATCTGGAAAGAATGATGGATTGGACGAGGACGGCAAAGTGTTGTTGATGGAAGCAGGATCTCACTTTCCTTAACATGTGGAGATTGAAGAAGCATTTTTTTACTAAGGAGTTGAGGTGATCGTTGAAGGATAGTGTAGAGTCAATGATGATTCCAAGAACTTTGCTTGAGTGCTCAAGCTTCAATGTGGTGCCAGAGGATAGTGGGATGAGGGTGGGTAGCTGATCTAAATCTGGGCCGAGCCAAAGTAGTTTTGTTTTGGTCTCGTTTAGTTTCATTTGTACGGTGAGAGCCCAGGATTGGAGGTTCGCTATACTTGAAGTAATGTTCTCAGAGAGGTTGATGAGGTTGGAGTCGGTCTCGAGGAGGACAAGGATGTCATTGGCGTAAGTGTAAAGTGTTTCCAAGGGGGGATAATTGGAGGAGTTTCAGGGAGGTCATATACACATTGAAGAGAATTGGGGATAGAGGAGAACCCTGAGGAACTCCGCAAATCAGTTTCCAAGGGGAGGATGAGGTGCCGTTCATGTTAACAGAGTAGGAGCGGGAGCGTAGGAATTTTGAGAGCCAGTCTAAGACTGTGGAGTTTATGCCAATTTCAGAGAGTTGGAGAATTAGTATGTCATGATGGACAATGTCGAAAGCTGCAGAAAGGTCGAATTGAAGAAGGACAGCGAACTTGTTGCAGGAGTGAAGTTGTTGGACCTTTGAGATTAATGAGGCCAGTAGGGATTCGGTGCTGAAGTTGGGTCTGAAGCCATGTTGGTAGGGTAGGAGAATGGAGAATCTCGAGAGAAAGGATGAGAGTTGGGTGGCTATGATGGACTCCAGCATCTTGGTCAGGAGAGGAATATTTGCTATTGGGCGATAGCTGGAGGGTGTTGAGGGGTCTAGATCGGCTTTTTTCAGTAGAGGGGATAAGGCAATGTGTCTCCAATAAAGAGAGCCTTCCTTTGGCCATTTCCAATCATTAAAAGTTTTCTTTATGTGTTTCTTACAGGTGTACTTGACCCATTTATCATGAAAATGTTGAATTGACTTATTTAACCCTGGGTGAGTAGCTAATTTCACAACGTCTAATGACAACATGATTGAAATAGTTAATTCTACTTGCTGAGAGAAAGAAAAGAAAAAAAAAAAATGCTTGCCCTCTTATCTAAGAATTCCCAACTGAAAAAGATAAGGAAAAGAAAAACTTACAACAGACAGCTGGGCTGCTCTCTAGCAGTCAAAAAACTTGGCTCACGATCAAGAATAGAGCAATACCCACCAGTCACATACGATCGGAGGTCGCTCCTTAATGTACAAAAAACAATGATGATTTAAATCTGGCCAAGCATAAAGTTATACTCCAAATTTCTCTAATTTACTTGTTGGCACTGGGGAAGCCAGAAAAAAAGGCCTCATTGTGTTCAAGAAATGCTCCCATTTATAAACATGAGAAGCTTAGAAAGATAGGTTTTGAATGCATAACTAACATGGGCGTAGGCCAAGAAATTTAGCCGCATAAGTCAGCCCTTGAAAATATGCCGGAACCGCAAGGGAACCAACCTTTATCAGGTTGGAAGTTTCAGGAAGAAAAATAGTTCAAGGAGTTAAAGAGAAAGAGAGTCAAGCATCAGATCCCATATATTACCAGAATATACTTTCACCAAAATGAAAGCTGACTGGAACGTTATTTATATAGGTAACATTTGTATGGGACTGTTTTAACATAGTACCAATGGCAAGAATTCATGAATCACTTCCAAAAAACAGCACTTTTATTTTGTAAAGAGAATAGAAAACAAGCTAGTGGCCCTGAGCTGCTGTACTCAAATAAAGACAATTTTTCTTCTAGTTTTCAATGTCAGGGGTCACCAAATGACAGTGATAGCTGCTGATCGCGCCACAGAAATAGACCTCGCACTCCTTGGCTACTGATATGAAATATATTTATTAGCAATAAATGAAAGTTAGCAAAAGACACTGAAATGCAGCACTCAGGGCACATAAGGATAATATACATACATGGTAGCTGGCTACTGTCTTAGGATTAATCTCTTCTCCTCCCCTCCTTCTTCTCTTATGCCAGCCAGCATAACATTTATACACTTTAGCTCAGTAGCCTATGATACAGATTACATACTTGCTTTTCTATTGGCACTTATCATGGAGCCATACTGAAACATGACATCACCTTGTGCCAAAACTGACCTTTCTATATTTCCCTGACAAATCTCTAAGGCTAATAATTCCAGAGAGCAAGCCCCCCATCTTCCTGAGTTACACTGTCCTTCGCTAGTACTTCTTAGGAGGACTTCTTATCATGTACTGTATTGTTCTGAAAAGCCCCAAAACAATGATGCCACAGTCAGGAGATCTGACTGCTGGTTTCTGGAGCAAAGGTAAATCTCTTTCTTACTGACAGAGAGGAAAATGACTGCTTAGATGTTTGAATTCATATGCACAATGTCTCTCTTAGAAATATAACTATTTGGGGTTCTCAGGGGTCTTTGCCTACACTATATGCAGGTCTTATGCTTGCGTCTTCTTCCGCCTACATTATCATGCAGGTCTTACTCCCGATTATCCTCTGATTCATCCTCAAGACACAGGGGGTTTGAGAAGATCTAAGAACATAAGAATTTGCCGCTGCTGGGTCAGACCAGTGGTCCATTGTGCCCAGCAGTCCGCTCACACGGTGGCCTCCAGATCAAAGACCAGTGCCCTGAGACCAGCTCTACCTGCTTACGTTCCGCTTCAACAGGAATCCGTCCAACTTTGTCTTAAATCCCTGGAGGGTGTTTTCCCTTATAACAGCCTCCGGAAGAGCATTCCAGTTTTCCACCACTCTCTGGGTGAAGAAGAACTTCCTTACGTTTGTATGGAATCTGTCCCCTTTTAACTTTAGAGAATGCCCTCTCATTCTCCCTACCTTGGAGAGGATGAACAACCTGTCTTTATCTACTAAGTCTATTCCCTTCAGTATCTTGAATGTTTTTATCATGTCCCATCTCAGTCTCCTCTTTTCAAGGGAGAAGAGGCCCAGTTTCCGTAACCTCTCACTATACGGCAACTACTCCATCCCCTTTACCATTTTAGTCGCTCTTCTCTGGACCCTTTCGAGTAGTACCGTGTCCTTCTTCATGTACGGAGACCAGTGCTGGACGCAGTACTCCAGGTGACGGTGCACCATGGCCCGGTACAGCGGCATGACAACTCTCTCCAATCTGTTAATGATCCCCTTCTTAATCATTCCCAGCATTCTTTTCACCCTTTTCACCGCCGCTGCACATTGCATGGACGGCTTCATCGTCTTGTTGACCAGTACTCCCAAGTCTCTTTCCTGTACCACCCCAGACATCCTGTATTCAGACAACGTGACATAATCAAGCTCGAGAAATGGGCATCGATATGGCAAATGAAGTTCAACATGGATAAATGTAAAGTGATGCATGGCGGTAACAAAAATCTCATGTCCGGGCCTGTATTTGGAGAGACCTCCCAGGATAGAAACTTGGGAGTTCTGATCAACAAGTCGATATAGTCATCCACGCAATGTGTGGCGGTGGCAAAAAGGGTGAACAGAATGATAGGAATGATTAAGATGGGGATCACAAAAAGATCGGAGAAGGTTATCATGCTGCTGTACCGGGCCATGCTGTGCCCTCACCTGGAGTACTGCACTGGTTGCCATAATGAAGGAGAACACAGTACTACTCGAAAGGTTCAGAGAAGAGCGACTTAAACGGTTAAGGGCTGGAGGAGTTGCCATACAGTGAGAGATTGGAGAAACTAGGTCTCTTCTCCCTTGAAAAGAGGAGACTGAGAGGGTACATGATCTAAACATTCAAAATTCTGAAGGGAATAGACTTAGCAGATAAAGACAGATTGTTCACCTTCTCCAACGTAGGGAGAATGAGAGGGCATTCTCTAAAGTTGAAAGGGGATAGATTCCGTATAAACATAAGGAAGTTCTTCTTCATCTAGAGAGTGGTAGAAAACTGGAACGCTCTTCCGGTTCCGGTTATAGGGGAAAACACCCTCCAGGGATTCAAGACAAAGTTGGACAAATTCCTGCTAAACTGGAACGTACGCAGGTGAGGCTGGACTCATTTAGAGCACTGGTCTTTGACCTGGGGGCCGCTGCATGAGCCGAGTGCTGGGCACGATGAACCACTAGTTTGACCCAGCAGCGGCAATTCTTATGTTCTTGTTCTTTATATTGTGACAAACCCAGCACCAGCACTAGTCCAGTCCCTGATAGGATTAAGTGCAGAAGAATGGACCAGATTGATTCTGGCGCTCAACTTGAGGCTGACCTCCCTTGCCCCTATAATCAAAGTGATAGTGAGCTGGAACAGAGGCAGGCAGGTTGGCAACAGCAGCTTCCGGGCTTTAGAACAGCTAAAGAAGCCACAAGGAAAGTTGCTGCAGTTGAAAAACTCAGGCAGAGGAAAACTGCTGTAGAGCCAAAACCCATCCCCCGCTACAAGCTAAAGGGGATTGGCTCTGATCTGTTTAAAAGCAGGCAGAGACAAACAGGTAGAGGAGGAGCGAGTGACGAGGGCGAGTCACTCCCACAGCCCAAGGCAGGAGAGGAGCTGTGGAACAGGGCAGCAGAGGAAAACATGCTGGATTATCCCATGCAGGATTTGGAGGAAATCTTAACCCCTTCAAACTATCCAGTGCCAGACCAGGTAGAAGGCATGGAAGTAGAAATAGCTGGCCCTAGGGTAGAAGGCCAAGTAGAAGGTATGGAATTCTGAATGAAAGAATACAGCAACAGGAAAACTGTTTGTGCTTTATGTTTTCTTTTTGCATATCGGTTTTTCCTCTCTCTCTCTCTGCTGCCCAAGTTAAATCTGAAGAAGGGGATATATATTGAGCTGTATAAGCATGAGAAGTTGGAGAATAATACTTGCCTGAAGTCTGAATCAAGTAATGCATTCAAAGACAAGTTTATGAACCAGAGGCAGGCTGCACTGTTTTAGAGTGTAGTTGGAACTGTAAGAGAGTTACTGTGACTCCCGTTGCAGGGAGCTAATTAGATTAACCGTCTCAGCTGTGTGATTTGTGCCTGCACGTAGGAGCAGAGAGAAAAGCTGTACTGCTAACAGAGTGTGCTGTGACGATTTTTGCCTACTGAGTTCTTGTCTGCTTGAAAATGTACTGTAAGTTTGATTTTTTGCCAATTTACTATTTTTGTTCAATGACCTGCAAAGTGATATTGTTTTGCTGTTGCATATCTTTTGACCTGGAGGTCAGAATAAACCACTTATGTTTTCCTAAAGAACTCGTTTGCTTGGTGATATAATGAAACCTTGTACTTACCCTATATCTCGAGGGGCCTAGACCGTTGTCTGGGGCCACCTAAAAATCCTGAAGGTACCCCTAGTTGAAGGGGACGCGCCCAAATCTGTGTGTTTGTCACACGCCAGCCCTGAACTGCAAGGGGGTTTGTGACAATATACATAAACTCCCCATCTTCATTCTTCAGAATTAGAAACACAATCCTGGAATTAGGGGCATTTGCCTTTATTATAAAAGACCACTAAGGAGTGGCTCTGTCCTTTTGATATCTGTGGTATTCTGTTTCTTTACTAATTTACGGTAATAAAATATGTGGTAATTCTATGATAACAGCACATTTTAATTATTTATTAGGATTTCTTTACTGTCCTTTTGAAGAATTTCACCCAAGGCAGTGTACAGCAAGATGAACCCCAAAGGAATTTTTTTGTAGAACAGTTGTCTTGATCGTATGCTTACATTTTCCCAACTTGTCTTTCCCTAGAGAACATTCCAGGTTCAGAACTTCCTGCATTCCAGCATATACAATTTTCATAGGGTTTTCAGTCAGTGAAGATTTACCAGTAATTTGTCTGGGCTACTTGGAGGTTTCACTCAATTTAAGAGAGCTGTAAAAATGTTTTCTTTGAATTCTGTTCACTGAGTGTACCATAGTGGAGATTCAGCACTCTTTTGTTTTTTCTATCTTGGTCTCTCCTCCTGTTCCTGTCCTCCTTTTTCTTTCTGCCCAATATTGTCTGGATTCTCTAACCGGCACCAGTAGGCACACAAGCTTAATAAAAACGCCATTTAAATGACATTTTTACCTGAGTTTCAAGGCGCCTAACACCACTGTAGGCATGGCTAATGCCAGAAGTGATGTTAAGTGGACTTAAGTGCCTGGAGAGTCACAATTGACATCAAAGGTAGGCACCAGAAATGTAAGCCTAGAAAACCCTGGCCTACATTTAAGTGTAAACAATTTTTATTGAGCAATAAAGTAAGATACACTCAACAAATGAACAGTGGCGGTGTTCAAGATAAGACAGAAAGACTCCCAACCTAAACCCCTCCCCCTCCCATTATGCAAAACAAAATCATGGATGATAAAAGAATAAGAATAACCCTGGCTTACATTTATGGTGCCTAATGGCGGCTACTTTTACCATAGGCACGATTCTGTATCTGGCATGTTATGTGATTGACATGCGATCGGTAGCCGCTTTTAAGGCATCCCGCCACAATGGCACCAGTTACAGAATCCGGGCTTATGTGTTTAAGTTGCTAAGGCTACAGTCAGTGGATTAGACACTAGAAGTTACATTTTCAATATGATGTCCAAATCTGAGCTTGGACGTTTTGTGGGAGACACACAAAAATCTACTACCAAATATGGCCATTTTTAAAACTGCAAAACGTCTATCTGGCTTTATTGAAAATGACCATCCAGAACACATCCAAAACACCATCCAAAACACATTCAAAAGAAAAACACACAAAAAAATCCTTTGGGTTATAAGAGGGGCCAGCATATTCAATAGAATGACCACAGAGACATCCCAGCAGAGCAGTGGGGCCCTTCAGGAGGCACTACAGTATTTGGAGGGGGCCTGAGTTTGGAGGAGGAAGAGTTTGGAGGAGGAGGCTCCAAATATCTTCCTTTCTCTTGCCCTCCCTCCCCTTCCAAGTCCAACTCTTTCCCTTCCCCTCTCTCTCTCTGTCTCCCTCCCTCCCTTCCTGTCCCATGTTCATTTTTCTCTTCCTCTCTCTTCCCCGCTCCCTCTATGTCCCAAATCTATTTCCCTCTCTCTCTCTCTCTCTCTCTCCCAACCTCCCTCCCTTCTCAGGTTAAGCTGTGATTCTGCAGACACAAGAGGGTTTCAAATTCAGAGAAGACCTTCTTACTTGCTTAGGGGTAGGACAGCAAGTATAATTTCTGTCCAGATTGGCCTCACTTGTAATTATGAGGGTGATCTGAATGGTTGGGTATTGCTGTAGATATCCACGCATCTTGTATACATAATTTAACTTGATTTAATATTTGCATTTTGGTTTGTTTGTTTTTTTCAAGTGAAAAGTTCATTCGAAGCAGAACAGTTTGTTAAAATTAAAAACATAAATAAGTGCTAATAGTACTATAGTTGCAGCATTTACATATCAGGTTAATATACTGCAAACAGTAACTTAAAACTCATCAAATTATAATAACCCATTGTGCTAGTTATTACTAGTTCTTTGCACCATGTTTCCCAGAATCAAAGTTTTCATGTTATTAGAATCCACTAGGGCTCTTGTGCTTCTTTTATTTATTTATGCTGAACTCACTCAGACCCTGCTTCTAGGAAAAATGCATTTTGGTCAGACCACAAAACTGAGGCATCAGTAGAGCAACATGGACGTGGTTTCATGGCATGTGGCCCCAGTTTCTACAGTCATAGATCTGGATCTGGCTTTGCTGAGATGAACCCAGAGTTTATTTCCACCTTTTGGATGCCTTTCCTTACTTTGCAATATATGGATAATTGCCTATATTGAAGATCTACAGTTTGGATTACATACAATGTTCCCTCTAATTTTTCATAGGCTATGTGTGCAAAAAATATCACCTGTGCGCATTTTAAAGAAAAACTAAATTTGTGTGCGCTATAAAAATGATTGCCAGAGGGCCCGGAGTTCAGTTATGGGCATTTATGGGCAGGTCTTTGAGTTTAATCTGAATTAATGAAAACATAATGTAATTTTAGTTACACTTTATGTTAGATACACTTTATGTAGCATAAAGTCTCATTTCAATAAACATAAATTATGTTTCATTGAAATGTTTCATTGAGCGCTACCTATAAATAAGGTATCATTGTACTATATACTTAAAATTTAGAAAATAACAGCAATTTAGTTTTCAAAATTTTTCCCTGTGATCTTTCATATTTATCCAGTCCGAATAAATTCTGACAAGATCTGTTGAGCCTCCATCTTGAAGGTGACTCAACATGCATCAGCATTTCCAAATGCTCTAAATGTAAACGATTCCTTTGTTTAGTCTTCAAATTGTTCATTAGACTAAAACCACGCTCACAATCTGAACTAGATGCTAAAAATGTGGCACCAATGTCCATCAATTTTGCTAAATCTGCAAATTGATTATTCTGAAATGCAAATTTCGTCATATCTGGAAAGCTGTTTATCAGATTGCTTTTGATTTTTTCTGCAACAAGGAATTTAAAGTCATTGTATTGCTGAATAATAACACTTTCCTCTGGAAGAAATTGTTTATACTTTAAAAAAGAGATCTGATATGTCCATTTCCGAAGTCAAAGTCGCATTGTGATAAGGCTGTACAGTCAAAAGCAGACCATTCCTTAACTTCATTTTCAGGAAATCTTTCACCCAGATGCAAACATAGGATGTTGATGAAGGTTAATATGGAATTAGTATCCACTGAAACTTTTTCTCCAGACCTAATCCTGTTGTCAAGAAGACTGTTGACTTTATCACTCCACTTAACCTTGTCGCCTAAGTATTGCATTCAAAGTTTGTTCAATTTACCCTGTGCAAGATGATAAGCTTGCAATGGTGTCAAACCACATTTTTGAAATGCCATGGTTAAGGAAGCCAGTTCTGATAAGATATCATTCAAAACTTTAAGTGTAATATGAAATTGTTCACTGTTCACCTTCTTATAGCAGTACTTTGCAATAGGATCATTATCTTTGTCTTCAAAATATTTTAACAGGGGATCATAATTTCGAATAATTGCTTTAAGTGCAAAGTGTCTAGATAACCAGCGCACTTCATTCAGAGGTCTGAAAGCAATTGATTCATATTCAGATGCATCTGCTATTTCTTTAAATTTGCATCGTTTAGTGGAAGACTGACAGAACACCGTGTACACAGTTTTCATTACAGTTTCTACTTCTTTCATCAATTTTACTTCTTTCCATGAATCAGAAAGTCCATATCTTCCCAATGTGCAACACAATGTTGCTGCACTAAATGTGGAATGTCATTTTTCAGCTGTGCTGCAACACTATCTATTTTGCCCAACATAACAGAGGCACCATCAGAGATGAACATAACCATTTTATTCAGGTCAAGTTCATTTTTCCTATAGAATTCCTTAATTGCTGTTACTATTGATGTAGCATCACATGCTTCCAACTGTAGCATCCCACCAAATGATGTCCTATACTCATTTGAATTGACTGGCCGATACTTAAAGTAGAGTATTAAGTACTTATTGACAGAAATGTCTGTGCTTTCATCAACAGTTAACATATGATGCGTTGCTAATTTAATGTCTGCCATATGATCATCTTGCACGATGCCATTGATAATTCCAAGAAATTCAAACGCATAGTTTTTGCTTCTCCAGCTATCAGGTATATTAACATACTTCGCCATGTGCTCATTGATATCTTGAACAGAGAGCATTGAGATATTCATCTTAATGGCCAGCACAACACTGTCGACAAGAACCTTAATTTCATCAGGACTGGAACGCTTCCGTTCATTACTAATTTGCATGTTTTCTTTTTTGGTTGGGCTTTCAAGCAACATGTTAACCAGTCCCCCTCTAAAATTTGGATTTTTACTTCTGAGTTTCCTAATACTGTTGGCATGAGATTTACTTGATAGATGGTGTTTCAGAAAGTCCAGTTTCCAAACATCATCCCAGTAGAGAATTTTCCAGTTGCTTTGGCATCTTGACAATAACAACACACAACTCCATCGTCTTCGTCATATGTAAATATTTCACACAGTCAAACACGCATTGTATTTTGAGATTCCGGTGTCTCCGTTTCAACAATTTCTTCAAGCCATTCAGACCTACAAGCTGTTGCAGCTCTCTTGCGTTTTACACTTTTCACCATTCGCGGTTTAGACATTTTAAGAGTTATATCTGGTTGCAATTTAATAAACGAATACAGTTATACAACCGCAGTACCATGCTGCACACTATGATTCCACGAAATAAACAATATGGTGGAACTTCAGGAAGTCAAAGAATCGGAAGTGTTTCATATCCTATGGGTCATAGGCTATGGCCCTATGGGGCACGCGACGTGTCAAGTTCAACTGACAAAGATAACGGAATCACGTGAATGACTTAAAATTTATATTATAGCGCTTCAATAAATGTGATAAATGGGAAATCGGAACAGCTGGTCTTCTGCAACATTTAATTTTAGCAGTGAAAATCATTTTAGGCAAAAATGTATTTTTTTGTGCGCGCTATTTTAATTTGTGTGCACAGGTTCGGCAAGTTGTGTGCGCGCTTAAAGGGAACAGTGATTACATATTGCATTTTTTGTATACTGGAGGTCTGCCATCTTTGAACTGGAAGTGGTTGAAGGCTTTGTTTGCTCTGGGCAAAGATAAGTACTTTGTGACACTTATTTTTTTGAGAGAGCTTTACTAGATACATATAAGATTGAAAAATTACAATGTATTTAGGGTTTGGTGATTGTATTTATAGTAGTACAGTCAAACCTTGGTTTGCGAGCATAATTCGTTCCAGAAGCATTCTTGTAATCCAAGCACTCATACATCAAAGTGAATTTCCCCTTAGGAAATAACGGAAACTCAGATAATTCATTCCACAACCCAAAAACTTTAATACAAAATACTATACGTACTCGTATTGCAAGACCTCGCTCATTTAGAACAGTCACTACACTCCTGCAGTGTCAGAGAAGAACCATCGGCTCAGTTGTGATGATGTGACATGGGTATACTATATGTACTTGTATTGCAAGACATTGCTTGTATATCAAATTAAAATTTAATAAAATGTTTTGCTTGTCTTGCAAAACACTTGTAAACTAAGTTACTTGCAATCCAAGGTTTTACTGTATATGGGAGTTTTTTTAACCGATGATGAGTGCCTCTTCTGATTTCAATATAGGAAGTTGATAGCCAGCGGTGGAAGATTGCTATTGCCCTTCCCTTGTTCTGTGCAACACTAAGGGGGGTAATAATTTAAAAAAAAAAAAAAGTCTAAAAAGTGTCCTAAATGGCTACTTGGACGATCAAAAAGCCTGATCGTCCAAGTACCCATAACCAAAGCTGGTTTTTAGACGTATCTAAAAACAGCTTAGGCCTTTCCCCTGCCTCTAAACGCACAGAGAGAAAAGAGGTGTGTTTAGAGGAGGGGAAAGGGCGGGCAGTGGGCGGGAGGTGGGTCGACCTACACCTAGCCGTACAACAGGTATAACCAATACAGTTTAGTCGGCACTTAGACCTAATAAAACCTTGTCTAAGTGACGAAAAAGGGGCCACTGAGCTGATGGCCGCTGGCGCCATCAGTTCAGCGGCCCGGCAACCTAACCATCGCGGCAGGAGAGATGCCTCATCTCCCCTACCACGATGCCATCACTCTTCTACCCGAACTGCTGCAACCCGCGGCAGTTCGGGTAGAGGAGTGATGGCATCGCGGTAGAGGAGATGAGGCATCTTTCCTGCCGCGATGCATCACTCCCCTCCCACACACACAGCATCGGGGCAAGAGGGAGCTCAAGCCCTCTTGCCCCCCCCCCGACTTCCTGCCACGATCGGGGCAAGAGGGAGCCCAAGCCCTCTTGCCCCGCCGACTCCCCAACTCCCCGACAATATCGGGCCAGGAGGGAGCCCAAGTCCTCCTGGCCCTGGTGACCCCTCCCCCGCTAGTTGTTCGGGCCAGGAGGGAGCCCAAACCCTCCTGGCCACGGCGACCCCCTACCCCCACCCCACACTACATTACGGGCAGGAGGGATCCCAGGCCCTCCTGACATCGACGCAAACCCCTCTCCCCCCAACAACCGCCCCCCCAAGAACCTCCGACCGCCCCCCCCCCAGCCGACCCGCGACTTAGGCCAAAAGGGGACTTAGACGCTTTTTTTGATTATGCCCCTCCACGTGTTTTTCCTACCTTAGCAATTTGAAGTCTTTATTCACGGGTTTTCTTGAGTGTTTTTTTTGTGTGAAGTAGTAGTTTGCTGAGATGAAACCACAGCGAGCAACTTCTCTATTTGAACATCCATTTCAAAGTCAGGGGCTCTTCAAACTACTTTAACTCTGTTGTTTCTATTTGCTCTTTGATAGTAAGCTACTTATTGTTCAGGGATATCAGGATAGGGATTGGGACTTATATACCACCTTCTTGTAGGTTAGCAACCACACTCAAAGTGATTTACATACAAGTACTTCAAGCATTTACCTTATCTGTCTTGGTGGGCAGGGGAGGATTAAGTGACTTGTCCAGGGTCACAGGGAGCAGCACAGTATTTGAATACACCAACCTCAGGAGGCTCAGGCTGTAGCTATAACCATTGTGCCACACTCTCCTCAATACAGTATAAGAAGTGAGCCAAGTATAGAACAGTAAAGCCATTGTGATATCACTGATGAGGTTGGCTCTTAGACATTGGTGGAATGAGGCATTATGACATCACAAGCTCAACTCTGGAATGTTGTTACTATTTGGGTTTCTGCCAGGCATTATGACATCAGGGAAAGGGTTTGGAACTTGAATACCGCCCATTTGCAGTTTTAAAACCACACTCAAAGCAGTTTACATACAGATCCTTCAAGCATTTTCCCCATCTGTCCTGGTGGGCTCACAGTCTATCTAATATACCTGGGGCAGTAGAGGATTAAGTGACTTGCCCAGGGCCACAGGGAACAGTGCAGGGCTTGAACCCACAACTTCAGCGTGCTGAGGCTATAGCTCTAACCACTATGCCACACTCTCTTCAGGATGAATCACTGAAGCTAAGTTGAGATTGATCTCAGGGATCTTTGTGCTAATTCGTGAGGTGCGGCTAAATCCATTAGTGCATGAGCAGGTCTAGTCTATCAGGAATCTACTTCAATAGTACTTATTTGAAACGACTCAAAATGGATATCTCAGAATGGACAAAAAAGTCCAGCTCCCCAAAACATCCAAATTGTGATTTTCAAAAGGCAAAGTTTGGATGTTTCACACTGCATTTTGGCCAAGCAGAAGGGACATGATGGAGGCATGTTTTGGGGAGACTAGGATAGGCCCAATATTAGGATGTCTTTCAATGATAATGAACTGGAAGAAATGTCCAAGGCAAAAAAATGACTTTTTTATTTAGATCTGTTTCAATCACATTCAGTGTACAACAAGGTGTCCTGATTGTGCAGCTGATCACTGGGGGTATGAAGGCATGACCCGCCTCCCCCTCCTCTGTCATCTCCCAGTGGTTACTGAACCCCCCTCCTGCCTCCCTAAGAAGTGAAAGTTACAGTTGATACCAGGCTCCTAATAGAGCAGCAAACAAGTGTAAGGAATAACCTAGTGGTCAATGCAGTGGACTTTGAACAATGAACTCCAGGTATAATTCCCTCTTTAACTCTATTCCGGTGTCATATCACATCCCCTTTAAATATAATATCCTTTCTCACCAGATTGTATCAAGTGGTCTTCCCTCATTTTTATATAGTCTTCTGGTCGCATGCTTGCCTCAAAGAATCTTAAGCTCCTCACAACAGCAGTTATTAGTCATTCCCTCATAACTTTTCCTGAATTTCCATAGGAATTCTTCATTCTGCGTTATGGCTCCTACTCTATAATTCTTTGCCTTTTTACCTTCGTTCAGAGAAATCATTTGTAACCTTCAAAGTACAATTAAAGGCATAATACTTCTCTTTGGCCTTTAGCTCTTAATTTACTTCCTCCTGATAGCTACCTTTCTTTTGTGTGGGCAGAATTAAATACTTTGTTTTCTCCCTTACCACACTGTTCAAACCTTTCCCCAACCTTTTTATTTTTATTGTAATCCCTGAATCCCTCTTTCCTCTTTTCTCAATTGTTTTTCTTTACATTTTGTCTTCCTTTTCTTCTTACCCTATTTAATTTGGTTCTTGTTTGGGTTTTTTTTTTTTTTTGTAATTAACTTTTTATTTTAAGCCGCTTAGAATTGCCTTCTGGTTTTATATTTGCGGTATATTAAATAAATTGAACTTGAACTTATTTCTGTTATATGTGAGCCTTCCTGGAACATAGAAATACCTACTATACCTGAATTAAGAGACTTGCATGGATGATGGCTATTGCAGTGGAGTTACCTATTGGTACTGTCAGTAGTAAAGGGTGTGTGTGTGTGGGGGGGTGCAGTCTGCCCTGGGCGTGGTCTTCTTCCTCTCCACCCCTTCCTCTCCTTGCCTTGTACGCCCTTTGCCTTCCTCCATACCTTTTTGGCGCACTCTCTGATGTCACTTCTGGGACCCGCACCTAGGAGTGATGTCATAGGGAGCCGACACTGACGTGGGCAGTATGCCGCTCACGCCGGAGAAGTTGAAAAAGTGTGGGGAAAGAAAGGCGGGGCGGGGGCAGGGAAGAGGGTGCAGTCGTTTTTTATTTGATCCTGGAGGGCTCATAGTAATACATAAAGGAATTAAGTTGGGATTTGTACCTGGATCACATTATTTAAAGTCCACCGCATTGATCACTAGGCTCTGCTCTGCAGAGATGTCTGTGTGGACATTCTTGTGCAAATGATGCTTTTGTGCCTGCTTTTTGACATTCATATACTGGACGTTTCATTTTGGCAGAGGGCTATTTTGGACATTTTCAGTGCAAGAATAGCCTTCTCACATGTTTTCAAACAGGATATCCAGAGGATTTTCCTATTTGAAAATTGTGGTGAAACAGACTTTTTCTTGATGTAATGAGCAGGACGTTCTAATTCTGATTGGACGTTCTTTCTAAAATGCCCATCCATATCTGTTATGTTCTCCAGACTGTTACATTTCCAGCTGGAGTCTTGTAGCTTATAGATGAGGGCCTCGACTGTGCTTTTTGAATTATTTTTCTGAAGCTATCAGAGTGCCTGGTATTTCTTCCCAGTTTCACATTCAGGAGAGAGAAAGGGGGATAACAATCACCGTGGGTTTAAGGTGGTGTGCTTTAATCCCTCCTGCAAACAACTCTCAAGCAGAGCATATTACTGTTATCCAGACGTGCCAAGTACTAGGTCAAAATAACAAGGTCCATTTTTATAGACATGGACGTCCCTTCCCCTTCTGTGATCAGAGTTGGATGTTCATATTTTGGCTCCTCCCTAATCCTGCCCAGATTACACCCAGATTATGTGCCCCTGTCATTTGGATGTATTGCAGTGTTAGATGCCCCTTCCTGGCTTCATATAATCTGAATTTTGATATCCATGCAGTATGAATGTTTAAATGCCAGTTTTCAGATGTCCAAAACAAGAATAGAACTTTTAAAAATAACACCTTAGTGTGCAAAGTTGACCATGCAAGTGTCAGTTATTATTAATTTAATAATTAACTGCTAATTGGCATTGTCAATCAATTGTTGGCTATAATTAGTGTTAATTAGGACTGCACATTAATTACAATTAATACCATGATTAACATATTAATTATTAAGTATGATAAAAATTGAATTGTGATTAATAATCGCATGTAGCCCTTCTGCCTGCACACCTTTCTCCCCTCCCTCCCTCACATGGTCTAGCAATGCATCTCTCCTTCCCGGATCTGGACCCAATTGATGATCTCCAGTGACGACACACACCCTCTCCCTCAAACACACACCCACGCCCCTGTACTGGCACCCTTTACCTTTGCAAATCAAAATTTGGCCCTGCAGCCAGTGGCAGTCCTATTGAAAGGCTGCTTGTGGCCTACACCAGACTTTCCCTGTGACCCAACCTGTCCCCTTCTCAAAACAGGAAGTTCATCAGAAGGGGGGGGGGGTGGGTGGGCTGGGTTAGAGGAAAGGCCCAGTGCAGGCAGCAGGCAGCCTTTCAATAGCACTGCTGCTGCCTGCAGGGTCATAGATTGATCTGCAAAGATAAAAGATTGTGGGATGCGGGTGTGCTGTGGAGGTACTAGGATTCTGGAAGGAGAGATGACAGATTATGCAGGAGGAGGGGGATGAGAGTGAGTGAGTTAAGAAAGGTTTTTAGACGTATTTCAGTTTTGATTATGAGCCCCACAGCTTATAACTACAAGGGGACATGGACTTTGAAGGGGCATAGAATCTGCCTAGCACTTATGCACATGGGTTATAGAATATTGTTATTTGTCTGACAGCTGCTAGTTACCCCCTCTATGGGGTACTTTTGAGAGATTAGATGTAGAGAATGACACAGGGACAAATTTTTCTCCTTCCCAGCAGGAACTCAATTTCCCTGTCCCGTCCTTGCAAGTTTTCTCACTGTCCCTGTCCCTGCCCCATTCCTGTAAGATCAGCCTTAACCACACAAACCTCAAACCCTTATGATTTTAAAGTGTTTGAGGCTTGTGCAGATGAGGACAGAGCTTGCAGGAATAGGACAGGGACAGGAAAATAACTCGTGGGGATGGGAGCGGGAAAATAAGCTCCTGCGGGGACAGGGGAAAATTTGTCCCCATGTCATTCTCTAATTAGATGCTTAATTAGAGAAAGTTGCTGTTGATTAAACCTTCTCATCAGAAGTTAAAGGGCTGAAGGAAGGGAAAGAAACACAATTTAAAGAACTCCCTGAAAAGATTTTATCATTAAAAACAATATATTCATTCAAATAAATCTGTTAATAATACTCTTGTGCAAGACAAGATTATCTTGACTAAGAAGATTAGATAATTCATCAAGATGTCTCAACCTCCATTTGAGTGTTTGCCAAGAGTATTTGATAAATTTGCTTAAGCAGCAATTGTAGGGGTACTTGGGTACTTGCAGCCCATGCCACAGATAGGCAAGCTATTTTACTTGCCAAATCCCTGAAAGGAATCTTAGAGCCTCAGCCCTGCAAGTAAATGCAACTACCTTCTTAGAAGATTCTACATTGACAGTTAAAGAGAGATCTACTGTATACACTCCTCCCTCCGTATTCACGGTGGTTACGGGCGGAACATAGCCACGAATACGGAAAAACCGCAAATAACTTTTTGTATGTTATTCACGTATTTTTGTAACAGCCACCATTTTTTCTATTGAAATCGCGAATAACTTTTTCAGGCTGATAGCAGGCAAGCAGCGATTTTCTCCGTGCATGCTGGGAAGCAGCGTTTTTCTCTGTGCACACCGGGAAACTTGGAAGCAGCAATTTTGAGGGCGAAAGATTGGAAGCAGCAATTTTGAGGGGGAAAGATTGGAAGCAGCGATTTTGAGGGGGAAAGATTGGAAGCAGCAATTTTGAGGGGGAAAGATTGGAAGCAGCAATTTTGAGGGGGAAAGATTGGAAGCAGCGATTTTGTGGGTGGAAGCATGGAAGCATCAATTTTCTGAATGAATGCTGGTAAGCGCTAAACTTTTTTATCGGTACAGTTCAGTACAGGTACTTTACTCATGATATAATTTGGGGGTGAGATATCAGCATGTGAAAAATCACGAATAAGCGAAACCGTGAGTGTTGAAACCGCAAATACAGAGGGAGAAGTGCACAACTTGTTTTCTTTATGATCAGGCAAAATTTGATTATGAGGCATAAAGTTTGGATTTGACTTGATCTGGTGAAAGGTAGCGATCTTTCCAGGCTATATTCACTGAGAAAGAGGAGAACTGGTTATGTTATTCCTTAAAATTTAATGTAAAATGCTTGATTAAATGTGCTGGCTTGTTATGGATTGGGTTTTGGTTTTGTTTTTTTAAATCTTGGAACAATTCAGTATACACAAACACTAAGGGCTCCTTTTACTAAACAGCGGTAGAGCTTATCACCAAGGGCTGGAGAGGCAAATGCTCTGATGCTCATTCAATTCCTATGAACATCGGAACATTTACCTCAATGGCCTGTGATAAAAAGCTCTACCGCGGTTTAGTAAAAGCCAGCATAAATGGGATTTAGAAACTTTTCCATGTGTAAAATAGGCTTTACATAATAGTTACAAAATTACCCACATGTCCATTATAAATTTAGTCTTCATGCAGTAATATACTGCAACTTACATTATCATCAACAGTCCATAAAACACAAAATAATCTGGCAAGCAAATGAACCTCTGGGAAAAATATCACTTTGTCAGTACTGAAGTTTGCAGAATGTTTTCATGGCTGTACACTTTTTTTTTTTTTTTTAAGTTTCTGAATTAAATGTTAGCACCTTTTAGAGACCTCCGACCTTCACTGGCAACAGAGTAAGAATGGTACAAATATGAATGCCTTCCGGCAGGGAGAAAGGGCAACTGGGAATGGATACAAAAAGAACTGGAAGCAAAGGAGTGAAAATGAGATAAAGGAACAAAAAGATCAAGGTGGATGATTACTAGAAATGAGAATGTCCATTCAGGCCACGAGGAATGAATTCACAGTAGAAGTTGCAGAGAACAGTGCACAGACTAATCACACCGAATTCTTCCTACAGCACTAAAAGGGTCCCCTGCTGTAAAATCCTAGAGAACGTGTGTATCTGGATGGCTACTTGGACAAAGAATCAATAAGGTAAATGTAGAAGGCAGCTGATGTTGATTCAGATCTTGCTCATAAAGGAATAACATAAAATAATTAACAGCACTAATAGTCCCAGGCACAGCTTACTTTCCCACGTTAAAAACATTCTTTCGATATTCGAATCACCGACCTGTATTAGTACGAGATTTTTCTCCCAACAGGAGACTATGAATGCTGTAAAGTGGAAAAAAAAAGGTTTTTACTCTGCTTTGTAGAAATTTGTTTGCCCAATGACAGATTAAATAATCTTCTAGGCGTTTTGCTACTGAGGAAGCTTTTTTCAAGTGGAATGGGGAAGCTCCATTGAGCGGTTCAGATCAGGCCCGGAATATTTATGGATGTCTTATATTCTATCGGATAGCAAACCCTAGAGATTATACAAGAGGTTCACTTCTACTCATCATTGGAACTGCCCAGTTAAAGCTAAGTGGAACATTTATTTTCTATTTATGTACTGATTGTGAGAACATTATAGAGTAAAAAAGTAGACATATAATAAAAGAAAAAAAAAAAAATAGGAAGAAGATATATTGGATGTTTGAAGGAGGAGCATGAGGAGGTTTTTATGACTAATGATAGCTCAACAATGTGTGAGTAGGTCAGGAAACTTTTTATTTTCCAAAGTCCTTGAGTAATCTAAGGAAATACTTTTTTTTCCAGAAAGGGTGGTAGATGTGTGGAATAGTCTCCAAGTAGAGGTGGTGGAGACAGAGACAGTGTCTGAATTCAAGAACATAAGAATTGCCACTGCTGGGTGAGACCAGTGGTTCATCATGCCTATCAGTCTGCTCATGCGGCTGCCCTCTGGTCAAAGACCAGCGCCCTAACTGAGACTAGCCCTACCTGTGTACGTTGTGGTTCAGCAGGAACTTGTCTAACTTTGTCTTGAATCCCTGGAGGGTGTTTTCCCCTATGACAGACTCCGGAAGAGCGTTCCAGTTTCTACCATTCTCTGGGTGAAGAAGAACTTCCTTATGTTCGTACGGAATCTATCCCCTTTCAATTTTAGAGAGTGCCCTCTCGTTCTTCCTACTATGGAGAGGGTGAACAACCTGTCATTATCTACTAAGTCTATTCCCTTCAGTACCTTCAATGTTTCAATCATGCCCCCTCTCAATCTCCTCTGTTCAAGAGAGAAGAGGCCCAGTTTCTCTAATCTTTCGCTGTGCGGCAACTCTTCCAGTCCCTTAACCATCTTAGTCGCTCTTCTCTGGACCCTTTCGAGTAGTACCGTGTCTTTCTTCATGTACGGCGACCAGTGCTAGACGCAGTACTCCAGGTGAGGGCACACCATAACCTGGTAAAGTGGCATGATAACCTTCTCCAATCTGTTCGTGATCCCCTTATTTATCATTCCTATCATTCTGTTTGCCCTTTTCGCCACCGCCGCACATTGCATGGATGGCTTCATCGACTTGGCAAGTGGGATCTAATAGGAAGAGGTGATAGTGGATGCTGTGGATGGGCAGAGTGAATGGGTTATTTGGTCTTTATCTGTCATCATGTTTTTATGTTTCACTGCCAGAGGGGATGGGGATGAAAATATGGGGATGGTTGATGAATCTTCATCCCTATATCACTCTCTAGTTAGAGGCAGGTATAATGAGGGAATAGAGAGAACATAAGAACATAAAAATAGCCTTACTGGGTCAGACCAATGGTCCATCAAGCCCATTAGCTCATTCTAACGGTGGCCAATCCAGGTCACTTGTACCTGGCCAAAACCCAAGGTGTAGCAACATTCCATGCTACTGATACAGAGTAAGCAGTGGCTTCCCCCATTTCTTTCTCAATAACAGACTATGGACTTTTCCTCCAGAAACTTGTCCAAACCTTTCTTAAAACCAGCTATGCTATCAGCTCTTACCACATTCTCTGTCAACGTGTTCCAGAGTTTAACTATTCTCTGAGTGAAAAAAAAATTTCCTCCTATTGGTTTTAAAAGTATTTCCCTGTAACTTCACAGAGTGTCCCCTAGTCTTTATAATTTTTGATGGAGTGAAAAATCGATCTACTTGGACCCATTCTACTCCACTCAGGATTTTGTAGACTTCAATCATAGCTCCCCTCAGCCATCTCATTTCCAAGATGAAGAGCCCTAACCATTTTAGTCTTTCCTCATATGATAGGAGTTCCATCCCCTTTACCATCTTGGTTGCTCTTCTTTGAACCTTTTCTAGTGCCACTATATCTTTCTTGAGATATTGAGACCAGAATTGAATGCAATACTCCAAATGAGGTCGCACCATGGAGTGATACAGGGGCATTATGACATTCTTAGTCTTATTAACCATCCCTTTTTTAATAATTCCCAGCATCCTGTTTGCTTTTTTGGCTGCCGCCACATATTGGTCAGAAGGTTTCATCATATTATCTACAATGATACCCAGCAGCCACTTGAAAGAGAATTAGCAGTTGATAGGAAAGCAAAAAAGAGAGCTAGAACCATTGTGATGAGAAAAAAAAAAGTCCAGGCAACAAAGGTAGAAAAAGTATTTTATTTTGAATATTTTAAATGAAATATGATATCTTTGGAAAATATACATAGCAAATGTCTGAAATGTGTTCAATAGAAAAAGAAATGCTCTTCTGTTTTTATTTCTTGTGTTGCAGTAGCTGCTAAGCTTAACTTCTTGGGGTTCCCAGTTCATTTTTTGTCTAAATAGTTTTTTTTTTCCTAATTTGTGATCCCTTGCTCTGTATTTGGTGAGGGTCCATCAATTTGATAGCAATGGCAGATAGGGAAATTGGAGGAGGCAGGGAGGAAAAGTGAGAGGGGATTTGGGAGGGGGCCCTTCTTTATTTTGACCTGGGTCCTAACATGTATAACACTCATTTAACTTTTGCTGTACAGCTGGTAAGGACCCCCCAGCATCTCCAGTTGAGGGTGTCCTCCAAAGATAGCCAGAACTACCTTCTAACAAGCTCTGCAGTCGGCAACAGTATCCTTCAGTCACCGACAACTAAGCATGCATGGGTTGCCAGCATCCATGGCTTAGGGATGTTGCTGTTGCCTGCCAATGCTTGGTAAAAGGAATTTCTGGCTACCTTCAGAGAATGTCTTCAGCTAACAGAACTTGGAAATCCTCATTAGCTATAGTATTTATTTTTTGGGTTTGGGGGGTATGGTGTGGCAGAGATAATGTTATGTCCATGCACTTTGGGCTCAGGCCCACCCAAATTTGACTCTCTGGCTACACCACTGGGCCTATAGCAGTTTTGTGCTTTCAGAAGCTTTCATCAGTTGTGTTTGGACAAGGCAAACTCGCAGCCCAATTTGCTTGCTTTTATCTGTAGCTGCTTTTAGTGTTTGAATCTGAAAAGCTTACTCTTGTCCAAAATAGAAAAAAACAACAATATTAAAGAAAAAATATAAAACAATTAAAAAAATATATTTTATGTGTTGTTATTTTTTTATATATATCTTCCTCTCTACTCTCTCCCCCCAAAAAACCAAACAAACCCAAAACAAACAAACAAAAAAATCCCTTGTCTGAACCTGAGTACTGTACTTGAAAGGAATTTCTTCTAACAGTAGATCTCTGTCTTTTTTGACTCAATTGCATTGTCTCTATAGTGTATCCAAACCATGATCTACTTGTAAAACAAGAGTCTAATATACTAGGATTTACAATAATCCGAAATGCCATTTCATGTGATTTTCTAACAGAAATGACAGTTAAAAAAAATGTCACATTGAATCTATTATGAATAGTGCTGCATATAGCCATATGATCTTATAATCTGCTCTTTAATAAATAGCAACATTCAACCATTTTGCATATCTCAGCATGGATATCCTTCACTATTCACCTAAACATGTTGCACTTTATTGATTCTGTTACTCTTTTCAACATGAATTGCAAGTAAAAAATCTAGTTTGAAGGTCTGAAAACTGCACGGAGGATGAGATTGCTCATGTTTCTATGGCCAATGAGTAATTTGTCACATGCAACCATTTATGTGCTATCAACCTCATTATTGTGGTTCAGTGCACAAAACGCCCTTGGGAGTTCAACACTAATTGTGTGCAGGAGTGAAGCATGCCATCTCAACTACCTAATAACCAATTCACTTTAAGGGCATGTGCATACCGTATTAGAGGAAAACTGTAATGTATTTGGAAAGGCTAAAATCAATATAAGGCAATGGAATCAAATCTTTTTTTTTTAGGTAAATAAAAAAAAAAAGCATCAGCAGGATTTCATCTGTGAAATGAATATGCTGAAAAGACAAGTCTGATAGGTTAAAGGTACATATCAAGGCCCATTTTAGACAGAAAATAGAAATTGTATTTGATAAATCCAGATCAGGCGATGTCAAATTCTGGTAATATTTTAAGAAAGAATCTGCCTCTGTAGAGCTTTTTATAAAACATTTTTAGGACTCAACACGCATGTTGGGGTTGCATGAGGTGGGAACATTCATTTTACAACTGTCGATGTGGAAAACACCAATGTTTATTAGTATTTATATATTGCTCTTTAGTTACAACATTAGTGTGGTGTACAATAAATTAAAAGGAAAGGAACGCCAAAATTTATAGGACAGATAAGAGAGAAAAAAAAAACATTTAATAGTCCATTAGTTGCAGCGTGATCTGTTGCCAAGGATCAAAAAGTATAAGATTAAAAAAATCATAAGAACATAAGAAGTTGCCTCCGCTGAGGCAGACCATAGGCCCATTGCCTGAGTAGTGGTCTATACCTATCTATACCCTTCAATCCCTTTTTCTTCTAGGAATCTATCCAAACCTTCTTTGAAACCATTTAATGTTTTCTTGTCTACAACAGCCTCTGGAAGCGCATTCCATGTATCCACCACCCTGTGAGTGAAAAAGAACTTCCTAGCGTTTGTTCTAAACCTGTCCCCTTTCAATTTCTCCGAGTGCCCCCTTGTACTTGTGGTGCCCCATAATTTGAAAAATCTGTCCCTGTCTACTTTTTCTATGCCCTTCTGGATCTTGAAGGTTTCTATCATGTCTCCTCTAAGTCTCCGCTTTTCCAGGGAGAAAAGTCCCAACTGCTTCAATCTGTCGGTATATGGGAGATTTTCCATTCCCTTTATCAGTTTAGTTGCTCTTCTCTGTACTCCCTCAAGTACTGCCATGTCCTTCTTGAGGTACGGCGAACAGTACTGGACACAGTACTCCAGATGCGGCCGCACCATTGCACGATACAGCAGCATGATGACTTCCTTTGTCCTGGTCGTAATACCCTTCTTAATGATACCCAACATTCTGTTTGCTTTCTTTGAGGCTGTGGTGCACTGCGCCGATGCCTTCAGTGTTGCGTCTACCTTCACTCCCAGGTCCCTCTCCAGGTTACTGACCCCTAGTGGTGTTCCCCCCATTTTGTATGTGAACATCGGGTTCTTTTTCCCCACGTGCATGACCTTGCATTTCCCTATGTTGAAGCTCATTTGCCATTTTTCGGCCCACTTTTCCAGTTGCATTAGATCCTTTTGGAGATCTTTGCAGTCTTCCCTGGTTTGAGCCCTGCTGTATAGTTTGGTGTCATCTGCAAATTTAATGACCTCACACTTGGTTCCCACCTCTAGGTCGTTTATGTAGATATTGAACAGGAGCGGTCCTAGCACTGACCCCTGTGGAACTCTGCTCGTGACCCCTTTCCAGTCTGAGTAATGGCCCTTTACGCCAACCCTCTGCTTCCTATTTGCCAGCCAGTTTTAGATCCATCGGTGGACCTCCCCTTGCACCCCGTGGTTCCATATCTTCTTAAGCAGTCTCTCGTGTGGTACCTTGTCGAAGGCTTTTTGGAAGTCAAGGTAAATGATGTCTATAGATTCCCCTTTATCCACCTGGCTGTTCACCCTCTCAAAGAAGTACAATAAGTTTGTGAGGCATGACCTGCCCTTGCAGAAGCCATGTTGACTCGGTTTTAGCTGCCCATTTTTTCGGTGTGTTCACAGATGCTGTCTTTAATCAGTGCCTCCATCATCTTTCCCGGGACTGAGGTCAGGCTCACCGGCCTGTAGTTTCCTGGGTCGTCCCTTGAGCCCTTCTTGAAGATGGGCGTAACATTTGCTATTTTCCAATCCTCTGGGATCTCTCCGGTTTTTAAGGATAGGTTGTATATCTGTCGAAGTGGCTCCATTATTTCATTTTTTAGTTCCTTGAGTACCCTTGGGTGAATGCTGTCCGGACCTGGCGATTTGTCGCTCTTTAGTCTGTCTATCTGCCTGAGTACATCTTCTTGGCTTACCTCTAAATTGACCAGCTTATGTAAGAATATAAAAAACACTAACCCCCTCTTTTACAAAGGTGCACTAAGTTTTTTAGCGCACGCTAAATATTAGCACGCGCTAACCATGCGCTAAATACATGTTATCCTATGGACGCGTTAGCATTTAGCGCGTGCTAAACATGTGCTAAAATGCTTAGTGCGACTTTGTAAAAGGACCCCTAAATTTTAGAAGAAAAAGCCAAATTGAATAAGTAAGTTTTTAAAGAGGCTTTAAATTTTATGTAGGCTCACAATGTAATTCATTTGGCAGGGAATTCCATAAAAATGGAACTGATGCAAAAAAAAAAAAAAAAGCAGAATTACAAGTGTATTTTAGTCTAACTAGGTAAATAGGTGATAATGCTAATCTATTTAAAGTCGATGAACGCAAAGTTTGTTCCTAATGGAGGGAACGCAGCAACTTGAAAGTGTACGTGTTGACATACGTGTAAAAACGGTTCATAGACTAAACCGCGCAAGACAATCGTGCACAAAGTCGGGCCGACAATCACACGCAGGACATCAGCGTGCCAGATTTAAACTGAATTTTAAAGCAGTCCAAGGGGGTGTATGGGGGGGAACCACCGCATTTAACTTAGTAGTGTTGGCGCTGCAATTGGGGGGGAAACCCCCCATTATAGAGGAAACAGGCTTTTTCCATATTTTTTTAGCGAAAAAGTTCAGTTTCCTCTGTAATGTGAGATCTCTCTGCCACAATAAGTATAGCGGCCATGGCTGCGGCCACCAGTCCCCCCACCCGAACGAACGAGGCAGGAGGGATGCACAATCCCTCCTGCCGGAAGACCCCCCACCCACCACCCAAAGATTGATGGCAGGAGGGAGCCCAACCCCTCCTGCCGTAAAACACCCCCATCTACCCCCGATGATTGCCAGCAGGAGGGAGCCCAACCCCTTCTGCTGGAGGATAACCCCATGCGTGGACCCCCCTGCTAAAAAACCCCTTCACTAACCTTAAAAGTTGACTGCTGGATGGGTCTTCCTACCGTCCATTTGGCAGGCCCACCTCCGTTGAAATGAGGCGGGCCTGCCCCTTCCTGGTGCATTGTGGGATGCACTGGGGAGGGGCCTAAGGCCTGATTGGCCCAGGCACCTAAGGCCCCTCATATGGGACGGGCCTTAGGCACATGGGCCAACCTAATATTCCTAGAACTCCTTTATTCATTTACTCACATAGACAATGGTGATTATTTTAGAAACCCTAGTCACAATATATAATGTGGTTTCCTGCTAGGACTATTATTTAGAGTATTTAGGCCTAGATTTTCAATAAACTGCATTAAAAAATGACGGGCTGCTATTGCATCCGTTCTGGTAGAGATTTTTAAAAAGCGAGTCATTCCAGCAGTGGGAGAGATGCCTAATCTCTCCCGCTGCCATGCAATATCCCCAGCCTCCAAAGACTCGCACCCTCTCCCCCTTACCTTGGTTTTAGAATGCTGACCGGAGGGATGCCTACTCCCTCTGGCAAGCTGGCCTACCTTTTCAAAATGGGCCTTTCCCTCCCTGGTACATTCCCGGTGCATTGGCTATGTCTGTTGCCATGAGACGACTCACATGGCTTCGAGTCTCTGACCTTGACATCTTTGTATAAGAGGCATTATCCAACAATCTCGCCATCTTCTAAATCTCTGCCACAGAAGAGACAAAAATCACAAAAGCCTCAGACTTCTGCTCTACAAAAATCAAATGTCTTTTTGACATGCTTCAAGAGAGTATATCCACAATTCCTCCAACTCAGTCACCTCCACAACTCATCAGAGGACGACTTTTGTTGTATTATCAATACTAGACTCTCATTACTATGGACATTTGGGTTTCTCTCTTCATTTCATCACCATTCATCTAAACAACCCTCCAAGATAGTCCTCAACTAAATGCCATAGAGATAGTACCCTTTCCCAGAAAAA
Source organism: Geotrypetes seraphini (assembly GCF_902459505.1). Taxonomy (NCBI): domain Eukaryota; kingdom Metazoa; phylum Chordata; class Amphibia; order Gymnophiona; family Dermophiidae; genus Geotrypetes; species Geotrypetes seraphini. Next base: position 326,845,560 of record NC_047084.1, on the reverse strand, counting down.
TCAGAGATTCTACTCCAGGTATTTTCTAATTCCACAGAAGACAGGAGGGCTTCATCACAGACGACGGGAGGTCTCAACCTCTGAGCTCTCAACAAATATTTAGTAAAAGAAAAGTTTTGCATTCTATCTCTGGGGACTTTATACCCACTTTTAGAGTGAAATGATTGGCTGTGCTTTCTAGAACTCAAAAGAAGCCTATACACACATTCCCATACATCTGGACCACAGAAAGTATCTTCATTTCCGTGTAGGTCATCATCATCTTCAATATAAAGTTCTGCTATTCAGCCTCACATCATCTCCAGGAGTATTCACAAAGGGGCAAATTCTATAAACGAAGTCCCTATTTTAGGTGGTATACTGCTGTCTAACAACCAGTGAAGATGCACGTTAAAAAAAATCATCCCTGACAGGCTGTCTACATTGTAGGCACCTCCGTGAGACTAGGGAGGTGCGTAGGGCCTCCTAAGCTCGCCTAAGGCTAGGTGGGTGTGGTTTTGCCCAGAAGTGGTCTTAGGCAAGCTTAGGCAGTCCTAAGCGGCCATAGGTGCCTCCTTAAGCCTGGGATAGGTGCCTGAAATGTAGACCAGCAAAATGCTGGCCTACATTTCAAGCAGCTGCAGCTGCTGGGCTTATCACCTCTGAGATGTCCATTCCCCCTTCTGAGTTGCACTCTATGGGATTTGGGTGCCTAGTGTTATAGAATAGCACACAGGGAACTACAAATGCTAATCCCACCATATATAGAATATGGGGGAAAGCAGAGAAGTTATTAACATGGGCTACCACTGATTATTTTACATTACATTGCATTAGTGATTTCTGTTCCGCCAATACCTTGCGGTTCAAGGCGGACTACATAAGATTTATCAGGAGTTACAAGAATTGTAACTTTACATAAGAATTGTTATAGGAATTTCATAGGAGTTATATAAGAATTGTCGGGAACTTGAGGCGATACATGTTGGGTAATTAGAAACATTTTAGATTTGAAAAGGGTAGTGGGCGTGGTGGGTGGATATTGGGAAGGAACTGGTTGTGTTAAATAGGTTTTTATGTATTTTTTGAAGAGTAGGGTTTTAGTTTCTTTTTTGAAGGTTTTATAGTTTGTGGTCGAGGACAGCAGATTGGTGATTTGTCTGTCTAGTTTTGCTGCTTTGGAGGCCATTAGATTGTCATATAGTTTTCTTCGTTTGACATTTTTGGTTGGTGGGTATGTGAATAGTAAGTGTATTCTCCTGTGTCTAGTTGAGGTGGATTGAGTTAGTCGGTTGTTCCAGTAGGATGGGCTTTCCCATTAATAGCTTTGAAAAGTAGGTAGTAGAATTTGAAGTGTATTCTTGCTTGTATTGGGAGCCATTGTAAGTCGTGGTATACTTCTGTGATGTGGTCATATTTTTTCAATATGACCACAAAACATTTGCAAACTTGGTACCTCGTAAACCGAGCAAGCCTCGATTTGCGAGCGCCCTCCCTCCCCCCGCGAACCAGCACCCTCCCCCCCGCCATCCGGCACCCCCCACCGCCTTTGGGCACCCCCCCCCCGATGCGACCTGAGGTCCCCTCAACCCACCCAAACCCTCTTCTTACTTTGATGTAGCCTCCGCACTGGCACCAGCATGTCCTGTGCTGGTGCCGGTGCCCGAAGATCTGCCTCCTGTGCTGGGCCTTGAGCATGTGCGCATGCTCAAGGCCTGAGAGTTCACGTCGAATGTGAACTCTCACGTCGAACGTGAACTCTCAGGCCTTGAGCATGCGCACATACTCAAGGCCCAGCACAGGAGGCAGATCTTCGGGCACCGGCACCAGCGCAGGACATGCTGGTGCCGGTGTCGGTGCGGAGGCTACATCAAAGTAAGAAGAGAGTTCGGGTGGGTTGGGGGGACCTCAGGTCACGGCGGGGGGGTGCACGATGGCAGCGGGGGGGGGTGCACGATGGCGGCGGGGGTGCCAGATTTTGGGGGGGAGAGTGCCGGTTCGCGGGGGTGGCCTTCGGGGGGAGCAATGCCGGGTCTCGGGGAGGGAGCAGCGCTGCTGGCCTGGGGGGGGGCGGTGGAGGGTGGGAACCTATCAAAGCGAGTTTCCATTATTTCTTATGGGGAAACTCGCTTTGATAAACGAGCATTTTGGATTACGAGCATGCTCCTGGAACGGATTATGCTCGTAATCCAGGGTACCACTGTATTTTGTATTGTTTGTAATTGCTTTATCATGGTCACTGGGCAAGGGAGGTTTAGTACGTTGCAGTAGTCAATTAGTCCAAGGATAAGTGATTGTACCAAAAGTTGGAATTGTTTCTTGTCGAAGAATTTTCGGATTTGTCCTAAGTTTCTCATAGTCACGAATGATGCTTTTATTACTTTGTTGATTTGAGGTTGCATGGTACAGCCTCTGTCAATCAGTACTCCAAGAAGTTTTAGTGTGGATTGAATGGGGTATGAGATGTTAAGGTTGGAGTTATGCTGTTTTCTAGGAGGATGAAATTTGTTTTGTCAGGGCTGAGTTTTAGTTTGTGTTCCGTTATCCATGTTGCTACTGTTTCGAGTGTTTTGTGTATTGTACCTGTTATGGTGGGTTCTGGGTGGTCGAAGGGGAGGAGAATGGTGATGTCATCTGCGTAGCTGTATGAGGTTATGCCATGTTTGTCTAGGCAGGAGCTGAGGGAGGCTATGGTTCTGATTTTTCTTTAATTGTTTTAACCCTGTAGGTTCTGGATTGTAGGAAGCCTTTAAACCATGAGAGAACCTTGCCTGAGATTCCTATGGAGTCTAGCGTTTGTAGGAGGATGTTATGGTCTACCAGATCGAAGGCTGCAGAGAGGTTTAGTTGTATGAGCATGATTTTCTTGCCTGTACTGAGATGTTGTCAAGCTGTGTCCATTAGTGTTCCTAGTAGGGTCTCACTGCTGTAGTTGATTCTGAAGCCAGACTGTATGGGGTGGAGTAGGTTGTGGTTTTCTAGGTATGAGGTTAAGGTTTTGGCTACTAGGCCTTCCATCAGCTTGATGTACAATGGGATTGAGGCTATGGGTCTGTAGTTGGATGGTTGGTCCGTTGTTCCTTAGGGGTCTTTTAGTATCGGAGTTATGATGATTTTGCTGAGGTCTAGTGAGAACTGTCCATCTATGAGTAGAGATTGTATCCATTGTAGGAGCAGGGAGCGGAATAGTGTGCTCGAGGTTTTTAATAAGTATGGGGGCAGTGGTTGAGGTCACAAGCTGCGTGGCTGTATTTTTTATATAGTTTGTTGAAGTCTGACCATTGTATGGGTGAGAAGTGGGACCAGGTTCTGTCTGCTGCAACTGATTCTTTTTCTGTGGGGGGAAATGAGGTCTCTTCTACCTGAGTGGGAGTTCCATTGAACATGGTTCTGATGTTTGCGATCTTGTTTTTGAAGTATGTGGCTAAGAGAGAGGCTGAGGGAGTTGGGGTTGCTGTTGGCTAGGTAGGGTGTGGTGTCTGTGAGAACTTTTAGTAGCTGGAATAGCTTTTTTGTATCTTGGTGTCCTTCTCCTATTTGCTTTGAGTAGTAGGTTTTTCGTTTTTCTTTCAGTTTTTGTTTGTATTTTTGGTTCGTTATTCTCCATGTTGTTTCTGTGGATTATTGGCTGCTTTTTCTCCATTTTCTTTCTAGTAGTTTGCATTGCCTTTTGAGTTGGAGTAGTTCGTTGTCAAACCACTTGTATGATTTTCTGTGGATTTTGGTTTTGGGTTTTTCTGGGGCTAGTTCATCTAGGATTGCAGTATTTAGACGGTTCCATTGAGGGATGAAGTCATTGGGTGTGTAATGTTGGATTATGTTGTCTGCTTTTGTCCAGAATCAATGTGGGATCAATGTGTTTGCATGAGTTGTACGTTGTTTTTTGAGTAATTGGAGTGCTTTTGTTATTGATCCAATTGATTTCGAAGGAGTATGTGTAGTGATCAGACCAGACGGAACAGTTCCATTTTCCACAACTTGTGCTTCTTTTAAGCAGAAGTTCCATTTTATGCAATGAGACCTAGTTGTTAATAAGGCAGGTTAATAATAACAGTAGCCCATGTTGATAACTTCACTCCTTAAAGCAGGCATTCCCTGGGAGAAAGTTTCAATTTTATGCATATATTTTACCAAATTCAAGGCTATATGTGTTAACTAGCATCTAGCAATAATTATATTATGCCTGTTCTGGAGCAGGTACAAATATGCATTATGCTTTTGCTGTTGGTTACACATATACTGTAAGAGAAAATGATATAAAGGAAATTATATACCATATATATTCAAATATAAACTGAGATTTTTGAGCCAAAAAAAGGCCCAAAAATGGGGGTCTCAGTTTATATTTGAGTGTACTATCATAGTTAAAAAAAATATCTAAATTTATGCCTACCGACATATGGGGAATGGAGTCATGGGTCAGGGCAGGCCCGACATGCAAGGCAGACAGCTGATTCTTTTGGGGGTTCAGAGAGCATTTGGGGGGAGTCATGGAGGGTGTACGCTGTGAGCAGGAGGGCCTGGGATCCCTCCTGCTCATATTTGAGGGGGGGATGTGGGTTTGGGGTGCATCTTTGGCAGGAGGGCTTGGGATCCATCCAGTATTCGCGGGGGGGGGGGGGGGGGGTGATTGCCTTACAAAAGTGGAATTTTGGACTTCTAGTTTCAGATTGAAATTGAACCCAGATAAATCAAAGTTTTTTCTGGCTAGCCCTAATGATAAGCTTACGTAAACAATGCTTACGGTAAACGGTCAAACTTATCCAATAGTTCCTACTTTAAAAATATTAGGAGTTATTTTGGCTCATAGAGATTTACTGGTCAAAAGATGTTTTATCACTCTTTGGAAGTTGCATACCATTAGAAAATATTTTGATTTTATATCATTTAAAATACTGGTTCAATCATCAATTTTTTCAATGCTGGATTACTGTAATGTTGTTTATTTGGGTGTTCATAAAAAAAACAACTAGTAGATTAAGATTAATTCAAAACACAGCAATCTGTTTGATTTTTAATCTAAAAAAACATGATCATATCAGCTCATATTATCAAAGGCTCCACTGGTTGCCGTTTGAGGCTAGAGTGTTGTTTAAATTTGGATGTATTTGCTACAAAGTCTTATTTGGGTTGGCCCCATCTTATCTTGTTGCTCATTTTAGATTTTTTATAAGTACAAAAAATATACGTAGAACTGGCTGGTTTTATTTTCCTTCAGCGAAAGCGTGCCGTTTTAAGAAATTTTTAGATAGGATTCTGGCATTTCAAGCAGGAGTAATGAATACATGCTTGAATGTTCTTATTACTCCAGCCCTCACTTATCAGCAATTTCGGAAAGATTTTAAGACCTATCTATTTAAACAGTACAATACTTAATAGATATTAATATCAATTTGATAAATGGATTTTTATTATTTTTAAGGAATAAGGCTTACAGAAGCTTATCTATTTCAGTATAAATAATCTGTATTGTGCACACTTTGTTTGAATGAGTTAGGGTCGCACTTTGTCAGTTAGTATCTTTTATTGAATTGTGTTATTTCCTTTTATAAGACACTGTTATCTGGCTCTGTATTTTAAATACTTTGTAATTTATTGTGTAAACCACCAAGAACTGATGGTGTGGCGGTATACAAAAATAAACTATTATTATTATTATTATTACTACTTAGGATTCCTCCTGCTATTTCGGGGTTCTAGGGGTGGGATTGCCAGCAGGAGGACTTCAGATACCTCCTGCCGGTGATTGCGATCTTGTCAGGGGGGATCGCGATCGCGGCAGGAGAGATTAGGCATCTCTCCTGCTACAATCATTGCCGGGGCAGCTGAGCTGATTGCATCAGCCGCAATCAGCTCAGCGGCCCCCATTCGGAACTTATACCTGTTTTGACTTGATCTAAGTCAAAACGTATAAATTCCAACTAGGCAACCTCGTTAAACTTTTGGTTATACTTCCTGTACGACTAAGTCTAGGTCGACCCACCTCCCGCCCTTTCCCCTCCTCTAAAAACACCTCTTTTCGCTCTAGGCATTCAGAGGCAGGGGAAAGACCTAAGCTGGTTTTAGATACATCTAAAACCAGCTTTGATTATCGGTACTTGGATGATCTGTCTTTTTGATCATCTAAGTACCGATTTAGGCCACTTTTTGGACTTTAAAAAAAAAATATATATTATTATGAACCCCTTGGGTTATCATGGTGAGCCAACCTTTTTTCCTCCTTTTTGGAGGGAAAAAGGATACCTCGGTTTATATTCGAGTATATACAGTATGTATATTTCCTTCATGAAACTGCAACATTATCTATAGGTGCTAGTCACATCCACTTGTGTGGGCAGTTATAACATTTTGAGATCTCCGTTTCCCTACAAACAAACCAAAGGCAAAAATGGCAGCTCATTTTCTTTTACCTGCAAATCATCTCTAGAGTGCCATTTGATGGACCGGAGCTGCACAGTTTTTATTACTCAGTGTGCCCTTTAGCAGTGAGTAATTGAATCTCTCAGTGCCAGATCCAAATTTAGCTGCGGTGAATAGAAAGTTCTGCAAATAATTGCCATACAGTGGTCTTCATACAAAAAGCCTCTCTCATTGCATGGGAAACTCGAGACTTGAAATTTCAAAGCATTATAACAAAAAGATTAATCATCAGCATCCCAGTTTTCTTAGTCAAATGAAATCTTTTTGAAGTCTGATAATTTGCCTATGAAATAATAAATTATTTTTAGGCATGTTTCTCACTGATACTGCCCGTTCTAGGGTGAGTTCGATTTTCTGTCTGTCTATCTTGTCCATGTATATGTCTGCCTCTGTTTCTTTGACTATGCACCGAGAAACAGATGTATAGCATGGAAAGCTAAGTAGCTGATGAATTCATAATTGCTAAAAGGGAAGTGCTGGTAAGTTTCCCAGGTCCACCAGCACAAGAAGAGGCTTCTGATTATGGTAGCATAGGCGGGAAGTTTCAATGAGGTTTCCCAGGATTGCCAACAGAAAGGCAATAGATCTGGAGGAGAGTGGTAGAATTGAATCTACTGGTGAGGTGACATGGGAAGGGAGGAAAATGAAGAAAATGGAAAGCAGCTGAGGGAGGAGAGAAGAGGGATGAACCAAGGAAGTGAAGGAAAGGGTAACTGAATTAGAGAGAAAGAGGAGGCTGACTCAAATTCCAACAGCAAATCTTCCTGTAGTGTTGAATCATCACCCTCCCCATATATTTTTATTCCCCTTCCAATGCTCATTCAACTTCTCTTATCACAAGAATACCTCAGTCCCCTCTCTCACTCACTTAACCTCACCTCCATTTGTAGCCTCTATCTATATAAATCCTCATTCAACTTCTTGTATATTCATTGAGCTCCTTTACACACATACCTCAATCCACTCTTTCTTAAACTTTTTTGTTTGGGAGGGGCACAAGCTCTGCCACAGACCCGCCCAATCTCTGACACAGACCCCGCCCCCATAATAGTACTAATTGTAATACCATTTTTTCCATTCATTTTTCATATATACACCCAATCTAATCTTATTAACAATATATAATGGTTAACCACAAAATTAAACTACACAAAACACACTGTACATATGTTTCTCAACATTCATTCCTACCAGAGCACAGATAACCCCTATGGAAATACAGGACCACAAACTAAAAGTACTAATATATATAAATGAAACCCTAAGATTCAAGACTCTGCATGCAGTATAACCCAGAGAAATAGAAACAAATGCATTTCTTCCTTAACAGTGCAAAATGTAGACAGCAGATGTAATTTCTCAAAATTGACTCAATTCAATCACTAAATTGAAAATAAAATAATTTCCCCTACCATTATTGTCTGGTGATTTTGGTTTTCAAACCATCTTTCCAAATCTCTGGCTGTACTTCCTTCTGTCTCTTAACTGTTTATCCAGGGCCACCTTATCTATTTGCTGGCTTTCTCTCCTTCACTTTCTGTCATACATCCATCTTTATACTAACAAAACCCGAAAAATGGGAGCTGAAATCAAGGGAAAAGAAAAAATCTCCCAAGCCCCGAGAAGGAAACTGAGATCAGGGGGAGAGACTAGCTGTAGTGCCTGTAATGCCGAAGAAAAACCACTTCGCCTAAACAATATTTATAGAATTTTATAGAGAGCCCTCAGTCACACAGCCCTCCTCCGGACCCGGAGGTAACGGCTGCCATTGGCTTACACCCAGAGAGGTGTCAACTGTGAAACATCCCCGGGCTCTCTGTGAGTTTTAGTGCTAAATAACACAAAAGTGCTCAAGAGTGCAAACAAAATCAAAACACACTCACTACAGGTAGTCTCTACCCCTGATCCAGGGGGGCTAACAAGAAAGTTCAAGTGTCCAATTTCGACCAAATAATGCCAAAAGAAGGTACTTAGCTTCTCTGAAAAAGCAGCCAGTAGGTCACCAAACGTCCTACGGGCGCCATTTTCTTTGATTGCCAATCTGCTGTAGCCTGATGATTCCGAGGCTTCTGCTCAGCGTCAGTCGTTCCTGAAGAAGGGGGAGTGCTCCCCCAAAACGGAGTCCCGTAGGACGTTTGGTGGCCTGCGGACGTTTGGTGACCTGCTGGCTGCTTTTTCAGAGAAGCTAAGTACCTTCTTTTGGCATTATTTGGTCGAAATTGGACACTTGAACTTTCTTGTTAGCCCCCCTGGATCAGGGGTAGAGACTATCTGTAGTGAGTGTGTTTTGATTTTGTTTGCACTCTTGAGCACTTTTGTGTTATTTAGCACTAAAACTCACAGAGAGCCCGGGGATGTTTCACAGTTGACACCTCTCTGGGTGTAAGCCAGTGGCAGCCGTTACCTCCGGGTCCGGAGGAGGGCTGTGTGACTGAGGGCTCTCTATAAAAATCTATAAATATTGTTTAGGCGAAGTGGTTTTTCTTCGGCATTACAGGCACTACAGCTAGTCTCTCCCCCTGATCTCAGTTTCCTTCTCGGGGCTTGGGAGATACATCAATCTTTAGCATTAACTTTTAACATTCAACATTTTTCCATTTGTCTGCTTTCTTCTCAAAATCTACTTTTCCCTTCCTATCTATCCATGTGTACTATCTCTTCCCTCTTTCTTCTCCCTTACTCCCATCTATTCATAAGAATCATTTCTTCTTATCTCTTCCCTGCTGCACCCATTGCTCTCTCCCCTTTCCCTCCATACCTATGCACCATCTTATCCCTCTCCCATGGTCAGACATCTCTGTCTTTCCCTTACATGTCATAGGAATCAGAGATGTATAGATATGTTGGGATGTCATGGAGATTGGGGATGTGCTTACTTCTCTTCCTGACCCCTCAAGATATCTGGATTTATGTGGGGTATGTTGGAATACCTTCTTTGGCAGCACACTGTGCTACTGAACTGCCAATATTGCAGCTGCATTTATCGTTTCCTCTTGAAGTGGTGGTAAAGAGAGCTGCATGACAGCTAGTGTGCAGTACCTACCTGTGTACAAGCTGTCACAACTGGTGATTCCTTTGCCTGACCATGTCAGACCCAGATCTCATCCACTCCCATATTTAAAAGCTCATGTGGCTTTTTAACCATGATAGCTGCCTTTTTAACACAAGAGGCAGTAGTGTAGGTCAACTCTACTGTCTATTACTCAGTAAATCCTGTGTTATCTAGTAAAAGGGTCCCATAATCCTTGTTATTATATTTCTTACAATATTTAGAAGGAAATCTCAAAGGATTTACAGTCTTAAGAGGCAGAAGCTCTTACTGTAATGTTGGTCCTACATAATTCAAGGAGCATGTGGTGCAGTGGTTAGAACCACAGCCTCAGCACCCTGAGGTTGTGGGTTCAAATCCCACACTGCTCCTTGTGACCCTGGGGAAGTTACTTAATCCCCCATTGCCCCAGGTACATTAGATAGAGTAAGAGCCTGCTGGGACAGATAAGGAAAATGCTGAATGTAAACCACTTAGACTATAAGTGGTATATAAATGCTTAAATAAAATATATTTTGAAACCTCCAAAATTATTTATTCTAAAAAGTAATATTTGAAAAACAAATAAAGAAAAAAGTTAAAAAAAGTTAAACCTAATATAGATACTATGCAAACATAAAGACTGCAAAAAGAGTCACTTTGCCATCTTTTCCCCCTCTTCAATGGTGTATGACAACTCAAGGGAGTTAGTTCACTTTCAATTGATCTTCCATGGGAGCAGTGGCGTACCTAGGGGGGGGCGGGCCGCCCCGGGTACCAGCCCTAAGGGGGTGTTCCCGGCCTTGCCGTTCAGTCCCCCGCCACCCCCGAAGGACCGCTCGCCCCCCTGGCCTCCCCGCACCACCTATGAACAGCCGCAGCAGGATCGCGAAGTCAGCGTCAGCATCCCTGCGCTGCTTCCTACGACGCGATCCCGCCCCTCCTCTGACGTCAGAGGAGGGGCGGGACCGTGGCGCAGGAAGCAGCAGGGATCGCTGACGCTGACTTCGCGAACCTGCTGCGGCTGTTCATAGGTGGTGCGGGGAGGCCAGGGGGGCGAGCGGTCCTTCGGGGGTGGCAGGGGACTGAACGGCAAGGCCGGGAACACCCCCTTAGGGCTGGTACCCGACGCTGACTTCGCGATCCTGCTGCGGCTGTTCATAGGTGGTGCGGGGAGGCCAGGGGGGCGAGCGGGTCCTTCGGGGTGGGTCGGGGCATCAGGCCTTCAGGGTGGGGCGGGCGGGCAGGCAAGCAGGCTTTCAAGGGGGAGGGGGTGACAGGCAGGCAGGCAGGCCTTCAAGGGGGGACAGGCCTACGGGGGGGGGTGCAGACATTCAAGGGGTGCAGGCCTTCAAGGGGGGCAGGCAGGCCTTCAGGGGGGTGCAGACCTTCGGGGGGGGGGGGGTGTAGGCCTTTGGGGGGGTGCAGACCTTCAAGGGGGTGCAGGCCTTCAAAGGGGGAAAGGCAGGCAGGCCTTCAAGGGGGGGACAGGCCTACAAGGGGGGGGGACAGGCCTACAAGGGGGGGACAGGCCTACAAGGGGGGGGACAGGCCTTCAAGGGGGGGTGCAGGCCTTCAAGGGGGGGGTGCAGGCCTTCAAGGGGGGTGCAGGCCTTCAAGGGGGAGACAGGCCTTCAAGGGGGGGGAAAGGCAGGCAGGCAGGCCTTAAAGGGGGGACAGGCCTACAAGGGGGTGGGACAGGCCTTCAAGGGGGGGACAGGCCTTCGGGGGGGTGCAGACCTTCAAGGGGGGAAAGGCAGGCAGGCCTTCAAGGGGGGGACAGGCCTACAAGGGGGGTGACAGGCCTACAAGGGGGGGGACAGGCCTACAAGGGGGGGACAGGCCTTCAAGGGGGGGTGCAGGCCTTCAAGGGGGGTGCAGGCCTTCAAGGGGGAGACAGGCCTTCAAGGGGGGGAAAGGCAGGCAGGCAGGCCTTAAAGGGGGGACAGGCCTACAAGGGGGTGGGACAGGCCTTCAAGGGGGGGGCAGGCCTTCGGGGGGGTGCAGACCTTCAAGGGAGTGCAGGCCTTCGGGGGGGGGGTGCAGTCCTTCAGGGGTGGGGTTTAGGCGTTCAGAGGGGGACAGACCTTCGGGTGGGAGGTAAAGTCCTTCGGGGGTGCAGGTCTTCAGGGGTGGGGTGTAGCCCTTCGGAGGGGGGACAGACCTTGGGGGGAGGGGGGTCCTGGTGTAAAAGTACACAGAGGGAGAGAGGGAAGGGGGGGTTCAAAGATACATGCATATGCCAGACTTTGGGGGTTAGAAATAATGGGTCTAAAAACAGAGGAGTGGGAGAGAGATGGTGCATAATGGGATTTAGGGAGGGAAGGAACAGAAAGGGAGAGAACTTGGAAACAGGGGATGGTGTGGAGGGGGGATAGAGATACTGGATAGGAGGATAGTTGGGAACAGAAAGGGAGAGATGGTGGATCCTGGGGTGGTGGGGAGTTGAGAAAAGGTGAATCTGTGGATGGAGACAAAAAAAAGGAAAGATGCCAGAGCTCCGGGAGAGGGAAGGGAAACGGAAGGGGAGAACAGAGATGGCAGACGGATGGTTAGCACGGAGAAAGGAGACCCTGGCAAGCAAGACAACAAGAGCCTGGGACCAACAAGATTTGAATATTGATCAGAGAACAAAAGGTAGAAAAAATAATTTTATTTTCTGTTTTGTGATTACAATATGTTAGATTTGAAAAGTGTACATGAGACAGCTTGAAATGGGAACTTTTCTATTTTTGTGAATGGCAAGGCTGAGTTCAGTTAAAATATATGCTTTATAAGAAAATATAATAATGTGTTTTATAAAGTTTATAAGCATTGCTGGCATACTCGGTGAGGTGTTCCTAGTGTTGGTGGTGGTGGTAGCATGTCAGTGTGTTGAGAGGAAGAGGTAGTCTGGGAAATTCTGCTGAGCAAACTCTGGGCCCATTTCCACCCCCAGTTAGTCCACTCCACTCAACTGGTTCACACACTGAGTGGGTCTTTGGGTGTTATTTCTGGGTAGTTGTTTTAGAATCTCTTCCAGTGGTTTGTCAGTATCTCCTTCTGGTCCAAGGAAGGAAACTTTGTCAACCTTAGCATTGACCTTCAGAATATGTTTGTAACAGCGCTGCTTGTGTGGCATTAGGCTATGTAGTGATCGAAAGAAAAAAACAGACCTTTGCACATTTTTGCACTATATGGTGGGTGTATGAGGAGATTCATTTCCTGCACAGTTAAGTCCATTTTTTCTACTGAATAATAGTATAGGTACAATGAAAGTAAATAGCAAAAATGTTTGAGTAGATAATTAAGGAAATCTTTTTCATATTGCTTGCTTATGGACTGGGAAAAAAGACTGTTCAAGCAAATGTCTCCAGAACTGCTTTAATGGAAAAATGTGATTTTTTTTTTTTTAAGTACTTTGTGAAATTTATTGTTGTTGTGAAATTTATTGTTATACTTTGTTTAAACTTAAAAAGCGGTGTCATTAACAGTGAATCTAATCGAAAAATCGATTCAACAGGGTGAATCGGATCGAATGAAATATTTTTCTCTGAATCGGGCAGCACTATTGGCTACCATGAGAATGGGCTACTGGGCATGATGGACCATTGGTGTGACCCAGTTAGGCTATTCTTATGTTATGTTCTCATCTGTAGGGGCCTTTGTTTTCACTTCTTATTTTAATGTATTTTTTTCCTGGGAACTTATCAGTGTTTTTTTATAATGGGAACAAAAATGGAAGAGAATTAATGTGTGTGGAATGGGGGGGTAACTAATTTCTTCAGCTAAATAATTCAATCCACTTCAAACAGACATAGGAGAACTCACGCACCATTCACACACCCTCCAACCAAAAACGTCAAAAGAAAAAAAACTGTTCGACAACCTCCTAGCCATTCGAGCTGCAACACTTGACCCCCAACTCTACAACCTATTGACCTCGACCACAAACTACAAAACCTTAAAAAAAGAAATAAAAACCCTTCTATTAAAAAAACACATAAAACCAAACTAACATAATCAGAACTGTCCCAAGCATCACCTGCAACTACTCCATATGTACTTCTGATGTCATGACAATTCAGACATAATTTATGTTATGTTATGTTTGGAATAATGGTTACATAAATGAGGTTCAATAAAAGAAAATTTTCTGTGGGAGCATTTGTTGGAACTTCTGTTATCCTGATTTCTTCTATCTGTGGGCTTTCTTTAGCTAACCTACTTATCTGGGGCTTTCCACTTCTGCAGCTGCCCTTTTCACGGTCCACTTTGCGCTTGCACTCTCTGGGGAGGGGGGGTTGGGTCTGGGCTTGGTGGGGTAGGTGTGTCTGGTAGTTTTGTCTGGGTGGTGGCTGGGTGTTTCTTGGGTGCTTGTTGTGCGGATTGGTGTGTCTGGTGAGCGGTCTGGGTGTTGTTGCTTGTGGGGGTTTTTTTTCATTATAAAATATGGCTGAGGGTCTAGTCCGGCTTATTATTCTTGTGGGTTCTGGGGTGGGATTTGTTTGCTTGCCCCAAGTTTTGGCCTTTTGTTGTGTATTGCTATGCCTCTCATTGGCAATTTTCTCTTGGGAGAGGCTTGTTCATGCTTGTTGTTGCTGTTACTCTCATTCTGTGTTCTTTTTGATAATGTATAAGTTTCTGTACAGACCATGGTTGCTTGTCTGGACCTTTTGCCATTCTCAATAAAAATACTTTGGAAAAAAAAAAAAAAAAAAAAAAAAAATTTTCACTGCCTTTTTCTATTCTGACCATTTATTCCATTTCATGGTTATTGCAAAAAAAAAAAAAAAAAAAAATTTTACATGAGGGGGGGGGGGGGTGTCAAAAAATGATGGGCCCCGGGTGCCACATACCCTAGGTACACCACTGCATGGGAGTAGTGAATACCACTTCTCTTTGTACTTTAGATGGTAAACAGAATGCTTTGGCTAAATAAGGAGTAGCCTCTGATGGTATCATGCTTTCCACAGGGGAATTTGATGTCTTCATTAAGAAAACTAAGAAACTGAGTTTCTTTCATTTGAAAGGAAGCTCTGGAATGAAAGGGCATAGGATGAAGTTAAGAGGCGATACGCTCAGGAGTAATCTATGGAAATACTTTTTTTCACAAAAAGGGTAGTAAATGCGTGAAACAGAAGTCTCCCAAAGAAAGTGGTGGAGACAAAGACTGTGTCTGAATTCAAGAAAGCCTGGAATAGGCAAGTGGGATCTCTTAGAGCAGTGGTTCCCAACCGTGTTTTGGAGGACCCCAAGGCCAATCGGGTTTTCAGGCTATCCCTAATGAATATGCATGCAATAGATTTGCACATAATGGAAGTGACAGGCATGCAAATCTGCTCCATGCATATTCATTAGGGCTATCCTGAAAACCTGATTGGCCTGGGGGTCTTCCAGGATAGGGTTGGGAACCATCGTCTTAGAGAGAGGAAGAGATAATGGTCACTCTGGATGGGCAGACTGGATGGGCCATTTGACCTTTATCTACCATCATGTTTCTATGTTAAGCTCATAGGCCTAGCTCATTTTTTCAGATTTGCATTGACCTACGATCCTGAACCAAGGTTTTAGTCATTCCCTATGATGTTAGAAAATGTAGTCTTTAAAGGAGGAAATTATCAATGTGGGCTATTACCATTAAGATGGGTTATTTTGCAACAAACTGTGTCATTGTAGCAGAGGATCTCATTGCATAAAATGGGACCCTGTGCCAAAATGCAAACCTTGTTTCAAAATAACCCATCTGGGGAAGAGAGGGCAGGAAACCCTTTATGAGTAGAGTGGATGGGAAGACATGAGTACAATGTGAAACTAATGCAGGTAGGTAAGGTGGTATATGATATGGACCACTGCAAAATTTTTTAATGTTATGCTTGCTAAGCAAGAAGCTAGTGTTTTCCTTTAAAAGAAGGAGAGACATGATCATAGTGATGAACTTTACTGTATGTATGAGTTTTGTGTCAGTAGATTGAATCAGTTGCAGATGCTTCAGAGGCTTAAGAAGTATGCCAATGTAAAGAGCATTGCAGTAACCATGGCAACTTACAACTAATGCAAAGATGAGAGTGCACAAGTGTGATTTCAGGAGAAAGGGTTTTGGATGGATCTGTATGATAGAAAGCACATTTGTCGAGTTCATCATCCTTTACTTAGCTCTATTGCAGCTTATTTAGATTTTTGTAAATAACTGAAATAAGGAAAAATATGTCCAACCAGCCTGATTTGAATTGTCATATGGTTCTGATCATAGTTCAATCACCCACCCCTAATAAATGAATAAATGCAAGCATTAATTAACCGATTCAAACAATTTCAATGGCTTGACTCAAAATTACCCTATTTCCTCTATATCTTTGATGAAAGTGAGATTCATAGAAGAACATTTCTCAAGATGAAATAAACTCTTGATAATGATCACATCATGGATACATTTTAAGACAACCAAAATGGCTTTATATTTTCCCCATGGGAACAATAGCACCAAAAGTAATTTAGCTTTATAAACATGACTTTTCCCAAACAGATTGCCCTAATAAATTTTTTCCCATTGCTCCATAATGAAAGGGAAAGCCTGACAGCAAATATTGCCATGCATAACATGGGAAATACATATTTAAAGAACAAATTTCCATTCAACAAAGCTTTATTTGCAACCTCTAGAAAGCAGTGACAGTCCTTTAAGACAAGATTTTGATGTAAGCCAAGGAAACTAGTTGTACATCAAAATATATTTTTTTATGTGCATTGATTACTGGATTATACATTTTTAAGTTGAATATTGTGTTTCATTAAATATGTGTCTGACTATGGCTAGGGAAGTAAATGCTCCAACTCTCATAGAATCCCTATGAGCATCAGAGCATTTACCTCTACTGTGGCTTTGTAAAAGGAGTCCTGTGACAGGGTGTAGTACCTATTACTGGCCAGCAGAGGGAGCCTGAACTCATTGAGCCTGAGAGGAGAGCTGATTTGCTAGTATTGTGTTCAGTTTTGGAGACCGTATCTGGTGAAGGACATAAGAAGACTTGAAGCGGTCCAGAGGAGGGCAACAAAAATGATAGAAGGTTTGCACCAAAAGATGTATGAGGAGTGACTGGAAGTCCTGAATATGTATACCCTAGAGGAAAGGAGGGACAGGGGGAGATATGATTCAGACGTTCAGGTACTTGAAAGGTATTAACGTAGAACTAAATCTTTTCAAGAGAAATGAAAATGGTAAAACCAGAGGGCATAATTTGAGTCTGAGGGGTGGGAGACTCAAGAGCAATATAAGGAAATTCTTCTTTACGGAGAGGGTAGTGGATGCCTGGAATGTGCTCCCGAGAGAGGTGGTGGAGAGGAAAAGGGTGACGGAGTTCAAAAAAGCTTGGGATGAACACAGAGGATCTAGAATCAGAAAGTAATAGTAAATATTGAAGAAGTAAGGCCAGTACTGGGCAGACTCACACGGTCTGTATCTGTATATGGCCTTTTGGATGAGGATAGGCTGGGAAGGGCTTCAGTGGCTAAGAGGGTGTAGATGGGCTGGAGTGAGCTTTGACGGAGACTTCAGTAGTTGGAACCCAAGCACAGTACTGGGTAGAGCTTTGGATTCTTGCCCAGAAATAACTAAGACGAAGAAAAAAAATTAAAATTGAATCATGCTGGGCAAACTGGATGGACCATTCAGGTCTTTATCTGCTGTCATCTACTATGTTACTATGCTTTTACTATGTTACTCGCCATGAGTGGATTGTGGTGATGAAAAGAATAGCACCTAACACAAGGAGGAGAAGGAGGAGGAGATCTAGGAGTGGATATGTGATGTGTGTTAGCCACTCAGCCCAGTCACATGATTACAAGCCCTTAATTGTTTAAATGGGCACTAATTGGCTTTAACTACCTATAGTGAACCTTAAGTGGTGTTAATTGACACCAGTTTGTAGTTACATACTGTGCATAGCTGATATGCATGCATAACTTAATTAATTGGCCTAATCGGCATTGATAACTGGCAATGAAAACCTTGTAATTGGCACTAATTGGCACTAAAAAGTTACACACATAACTCAGCGCAATTCTATAAAAAGTATGCACTAGTTGCAGAGCACAAATTTGAAAAGGAGGCATTGCTGGTACAGATTGTGGTCATTCCTAAAAATTATGCACATTGCTATAGAACAGTGTTCTTCAATCTTTTTACACCTATGGACCGGCGGAAATAAAAGAATTATTTTGTGGACTGGAAAACTACTAAGACTGAAATTTAAAAAAAAAATTTCCGCCCCGTCTCCGCGAGCTCGGTTCCCACAAACCATCTGATCCCATCCGCACAAGCCTCAGTTATGATTTTATATTGAATGTATTTTATTCAAGTATAAAAAGAAACAATATTCTGTATAATTGTTATTTTATAAATACAAATATACAGAACAAGGACCAACAAAACCCCTGTCCCCCATCCCCTTCACATATATCCCCTCTACTATCAAGAAAACTAAGCAAGCCAAATTATTACAGAATGCTACATAGAAATATCATGCTAACAGTATGCTGAAGTCACACATGACAGGAATAGTGTTAGGGGAGTGCTCCCTGGTCAGAGAGAGCCCTAAGCCAGCTGGAAGCTAAAGAATCACTGCCTGGGCTTTGCAGTCCCCAGTTATGTCTCTAGCAGGATATATAGTTCAAATCTGATATAGTCTAATGACAAAATAGAAATACAATTATTTTTCTACCTTTATTGTCTGCCCATTTTGTTCTGCTTTATTCTGTCTGTTCTTAATTTTCTTTCCAAGGTCTTCAGTCTATCTGCCACTTCTGTCCCTTCCTGTCTTCTATCTATTACTCCAATATCCAGAACCTCCTTTTTCTTCTTACTGCATCCACCCCATGTCCAGCATCTCCCACGTGTCTTCCTACTCAGTCAAGTCTGTTTTTTCCTTCACCCTACAACCTCCATGTCCAGCATCTTTCTGTGTTTTTTTTTCTTCCCGTTGCTGAGCCAGCCAGCCAATCCACCATCTTCCCCCATCCAATTCTAGTACCTCCCCTCTTTTCCCCATCTTAATCCAGCAGATACCTTCCATCACCCTACTTCCTCCATTCCTTATTCAGCATCTTCTCCTTGTCTCCCTAGTCCCCCTTCACCATGTCCAACATATCCCCTCTGTCTCCCTACTCCCTCTACCCATATCCAACATCTTATTTCTGTCTTCATACTCCACCCTCGTGTTCAGCATTTTCCATGTCTCTCTGCCCCCTGCAAGGTCCAGCATCTGTCTTTGTGTCCCTATTCTTCCAACTCCCACCTAGTTCCAATAACTATCCTCCCTCAAGGGGATCCACCATCTCCCTTCTGTCATACCAATCCCCCCCCCCCCCGGGTCTACCATCCCCTTCCCACAACACATGGGAATCCAGCATCTCTTATTCCCTCCCTTGGCTGCTGGCCCCAGAATGACTCCAGTGTCACAATGGCTGGTCTCACCATAACTGACACTAAATCAGAAGCAGCCTGGTTCTTAACTCGCATCAGTTTACTTACAGTTTCCTTGCCCAGAACTCTGGAAGCAACTTGAAAGGCTTGTTCTTCATTCAGAGTTAAGCCCAATAATGCTGCTGTCTGCCTCCTTTGCTCGCTGGGACTTGCCTCAGACAAGCACTGAACTGCAGTGGTGGGGGAGCCACCTATTCCATGGGGCTTAGGGATGTCTTTCCCGAACTCAATTGCTATCAGCCCTGCCTTCAATTGTGGTCCTGCTAAATCAGATGGCTAGAACGAAGACAGAAGCCGCGGGACCTTTCCTCTTGCCTGCATTGCTATTCGCTATAAGCTCTGCCGGTCTCAATTCTGCCCCTCAAAAATAGGAAGTCACTTAAGAGGGGGAGGGGGGAATCAGGATCGGCAAAGCCTATAGCGATGCAGGCAAGAGGAAATGTCCCGAGGCTTCTGTGTTTCTTTATGCCATCCGTTGTAGCAGTACCGCAGCCGATCCTAACGCCAGCCCTGGAAGGGAAAGGGGAAGAGATGCCCGACAGGAAATTGAACCGCGTCGATCTCGCCGGCCCTGCACACACCGGCAGGAATTTTCTGCGGACTGGCGGGTGAAGAACAGTGCTATAGAATACATCTGATGCTCATACAACTTAGGTGCAGGTGTTTACGTATAAAACCCAGGTATTTAGGTATAAAACCCAGCCTGGGTTTAGCTGTCCTAAAGAGGTGCACCTAACTTATGCAAGGCACACAAGCACTAAGTGTGATTCTCTAAAAGGTAAGGACACCTTGTAGAATTGCACTAAGTGCCATTCTGGTTGGCAGCAATTTTTAGGTGCCGTATATGGAATCAGGCCCTAACTGCATTTAAGTGCTGCGTTATAAACATGGAGGCGCATTTTTGAGAGAACGTCCAAGTCCATATAGGGACATACTGCTCATAACATCCTATTTTAAAAAGTCCATTTCACAACCATTTTTAAATAAGAAAAATGTTGGGATTTCCTGTTTGAAAATGCAGAAGAACAGCCATTTTATCAGGTTTTCTATTCACTTCAAGGTCAGATTGCATTACAAGAGGTTGGGTCAGTTATCCAGGAAGTTACAATGGACAGTTTGACATGGACATTCAATAGGGTTGCTAGTACAGGTAGATCAATACAATTATTAATACAGTTATGTCATAGTTACTGTATATGCTCAAATATAAACCAACTTGAATATAAACTGAGGTAACCTTTTTTCTCAAAAAAAGGAGGAAAAAAAAGGTTGACTTGAATATAAACTGGGGGTGGGGGGTGAGGGTTAATATTTAAGTGTGATGCATTACCTTGCCCTGCCAGGCTCTTTACTCTGTTTCCCCTCCGTTGCTGCTCTGCATCCAGCCCCCTTACTCACTCCCTACCCTGCCCTGCCAGTCTCTGCAGTCACCTCCCCTGTGTAACTTTAGTATCCCTGGTGGTCCTGTGGTGAATGGCGGGAAGAGTGACCTTCCTTAGCTCCTGCCCGTGCAGAACCGCTAGCTAATTGGCTGCTACAAGTTCTCGCTGGAACGTGTTAACCTTTATTGTCTTACTGTCCTATAATTTGATGTAGTTCCACCTCGTTCCCTTTTGTCTGTTCGGTTAATTCTTTATGTAATACCCCTTTTGGGTTTTCTTGCTCTTGTTTTTAATTATATGTACTCCGCGTAGCAGTACAATAAGTGGACTAACAAATTTTAAATAGACTTAGAAACTTTAACCCCTTCTTTTACAAAGGTGCGTTAAGCTTTTTAGCGTGCGCTAAATATTAGCATGTGCCAAACATATGCTAAATACTAACACACCCATATTATCCTATGGACGCATTAGCGTTAGCGCGCGCATTGATTTAGCGCGTGCTAAAACGCTTAGTACGCCTTTGTAAAAGAGGGCCTAAGTAGATCATAGCACAAACGTGTCTGTCTGGCTCCATTTGTACAAAAAATTTGTTAAAAAAAAAAGAGCAGAGGGGCAGCCTAGTGGTCAGTGCAGTGAACTTAAAAACATAACAATTATTGTGAGCCCTCCAGGAACAGATAAAAACTTCCTGTACCTAAAGGTAGTGTTATTGAAAGTTCTAGATTAAAAACACTTAGGGCTCCTTTTACTAAGGTGCGCTAGCATTTTTAGCACACGGTGCATTGCCGCGTGCGCTCACCCCATGCTATGCGCCAAGAACTAATGCCAGCTCAATGCTGGCATTAGCGTCTAGTGCGTGTGGCAATGCAGTGTGCGCTAAGCACGCGCTAAAACCGCTAGCGCAGCTTAGTAAAAGGAGCCCTTATAGTTACAATAAATGCATATTTTATACTTACATACCCTCCCCCCTTTAATCAAGCCTCACTGCCAAGCAGCTAAATGCTGAGCCACTTATTATATTCCTATGTGTGGCTCAGCATTTAGCTCATTGCTGCTCAGCAGTGCGGTTGGATAAAAAGGGGAGTAAGTTAAAGTAGAATAATGAACACATTACAAAATTACTTGAGTAAAAATTTTAAAAAAATGTTATTGCCTTATATAATACTCTTTGAGTATAAGGTAAAAAATTTATTGCTCTACTATGTAATCCACTTTGCTTTTAATAAAAGTGAATTTTTAAATTGCTCCAGGTGGTGATGGTTTCACTGTAGAGTTTTACAAGTCATTCCAAATTACCCTATTACCTCATCTTTTAAATTTATAGCAGGCTCAACTAACTAAAGGTTGTGTATCAGGTACTATGGCAGAATCGTTAACTATTGTTTTACCAAAGCCAAATAAAGATCCCATGTTGGTTTCAAATTACAGGCCTATTTCTTTGATAAATGTGGATGGAAAACTTTTGGCTAATCTATTGGCTTTATGCTTGGCTAAGGCTCTCCCTTACATTATTGGTATGCATCAAATGGGGTTTGTTGCTCAAAGGCATTCTTCTAATAATACTAGATTGGCTTTTCATATGTTGAATTTAACAAAAGCCATGGATGATCCAGCTTTCTCTGTTTCTTTGGATGCAGAGAAGGCCTTTGATCGTGTAGAATGAACCTTTATGTATCAAGCCATGGATTGATTTGGTATTGGTTCTAGATTTATACAAATGATTCAAACCTTGTATAGCTCCCTCTTTGCCAGATTATATATTAATAATACTTTTTCAGAACACTTTAGTCTGGAGAGGGGAGTTAGGCAGGGATGTCCACTATCTCCTCTGCTGTTTGCTATTGTTCTGGAACCTTTGTTATTAGCTATTCAACAGGCGGAGGAGATACAGGGTATTCCTTATGCAGGTCGGGAATACAAAGTCTCTGCTTATGCAGATGATATTTTGCTTCATTTGAGGAATCCTGAAACAACCATTCCACATTTACTTAATCTAATTGATAGATTTGGGAAATTTTCAGGATATAAGATAAACTGGAGTAAATCGGAGGTTCTTGTTTTAAACGTTCACTGTTCCAAAGTATTATTTGATAAATTCCCTTTCCTTTGGAAGGAAGAGGGCATAAAATATTTAGGCATTTGGATTCAAAAAACGTTGGAAGAAATGATAAAAGTAAATGAAAAATCCTTATTGCTGAAGGTCGCTGAAATGTTGAGCAATGGAATCCATTACATTTGTCTGGATGGGGGAGAGTTCAAATAGTAAAAATGATGATTTTGCCTGTGGTTTGCTATCAAGTGGGTATGATACCAGTTTATTTTCAGGGGTCCTTTTATAAGAAACTAAATAATATTCTTATAAAATTTATTTGGCTGGGAAAAAATGCAAGAATTGCTTTAGTATCTCTGCAAAAACCAATTGAGGAGGGTGGGGTAAATTTTCCCAATTTTTATAGGTACCATCAGGCCTATATAATGTGCCAGGGAATGTATTGGATCCTCCCCGAGCTCATAGAACATCATCCAGATTGGCTATATCTAGAATGGAAAATTATGTCTCCAATGAGATAATCCCATGTATTAAGTATCAGAATACCTAGATATGCTAAGGACAACATAATAATATTGGACACATGGAAAACAATTAAATTTATTAATAAATTAACAGATATTCCTATAATAAAATCTACTTTTCAGTCCTTATGGTTAAACTCCAAGATACAAGTGGGCGTTGCTGGGATCTCCTGGAAGAATTGGATGCAGGCAGGTATTTGAACATTGAATGATGTTATCTCTAATGGAAAACTGCTTGATTTTTTACAACTACAACAATCATTTGGTAATCTGAAGTCTCAACAATATAGGTGGTTGCAGTTGAAGCAGGCCATTCGGAGTGGGTTCCCAGAATGGAAAAATTTAAAAAATTATTATAGCTTGCAGATCCTTTGCTACCAGACAGATTTAGTAGGACATCAGGCTGCCCAGTGGTATAAATTAATTTCTAAATTTTTGAATAAAAAGCAAAAAAATAGTCTTAGAGACATTTGGCGCATCGAGATAAAACAGTATATTTCTGTATCTCGTTGGCCACAAATTTGGTCTTGGAGGTTGAAGTGTACAAGGTCAGCATCTATGAGACAAACTTGGTTATTTTTATTGCATAGGATTTTTTGGACCCCCAGTTTGTTTACAAACATTAGATAGTTCCAAGTCTAATAGATGTTGGTATTGTCATAATGATATAGGGACTTTGGATCATCTGTTATATTATTGTCCTTTGATACTTAATTTCTGGAAATCAATTTGGAGACAAATTAATCTTATTCTTGATTCAGCAATTCCCCTAACATATGAAGCTATAATTTGCGGTACGCTTTTACATGTCAATGCTTCTTTGGATAAATATAAAAGTCATCTTTTTATGATAATGACAGGAATAGCTATCCATTTGATTACACATAATTGGAAGAGGTATGACAGATTAAATTACACGTTTTGGTGGACAAATGTTTGTTCCACATATAAATATGAGAAAATGAATGCAGAGTGTTTGGGGTTTAGTAGTACATTTAATAGAGTGTGGAGTCCATTGACTATATTTGTATCATCAAAATAATTGTAATGTATTTATTTATTTTTATTTTCTTGAAGTTGGTAGAATTCCTTACACATCCAGGGGAGGGTGGGAGGAGGGAAAGATATTTTGTTTATTAAAATACTTAATTATAACATTATAATTACATAATTTGTCTTTTTTATTAAATTTGGGAAGAAGGGGGGAGAAAATGATTGTTTTAAGTACAAATTGTATGTTTAATAATGTGTTATATGAAATATTACATGTTCAGATAATTATATTGCATTGTCAAAGTTTAAAAATCAATAAAGATTTATAAAAAAAAAAAAGAAAATGACTGTCTGTCACTGATACAAGTGTGCTTCAGAGTCATTAAACTAGCACAGCAAAAAAGGGTGTTCAACAACTGTAGTGACAGGAAGTGGATTGTTCAGTCTGAAAAAAAAAAAAAGTTCCTTCAAATCAGGCCAGGTCTTTTGACTGGGTGAGCAGATATTGATTGAGGGGGACTCTCTGAAACACTTGACTTCCCAAATAGCAGAGAATGCTTTATCATTATCATTTATGCAGTAACACAATCTATATATTTCACAAGGGTCCTCAATCACCACTATAACTCAAATGGTAGCGTAACTTCACCACCATTAGAATACCCTTATGTATTCAACACTTTAGTCAAGTTTCAGGGATCCTCAACGGCACCACTTGGAGCTCAATAACATTTCATTGTGCCAAGCTTTATGTGTCTACTCGTCATCGGATCCCGTTATTATATTAATTATCAAGTGCTATTCTTCACTCTTGCATTATATCAAACCATTTTTTGGAGTTTATATATTTTTAAATCAGTATTTAAAAGCTGTTACTTAGCTTTTTCGTGTGGTCTCTGGCAAGGGGAATGTCATACCGACATGTTTCGCTATGGATAGCTTTATCAAGGAATACCCCCTATGAAAACAGCAAAAGTTACACCCAGTATTAAACCGCCAGCACATACGACCACTAATGACTCTAAGGTCTCTAAGGACTGAGTGGTCGTATGCGCTGGCGGTTTAATACTGGGTGTAACTTTTGCTGTTTTCGTAGGGGGTATTCCTTGATAAAGCTATCCATAGCGAAACATGTCGGTATGACATTCCCCTTGCCAGAGACCACACGAAAAAGCTAAGTAACAGCTTTTAAATACTGATTTAAAAATATATAAACTCCAAAAAATGGTTTGATATAATGCAAGAGTGAAGAATAGCACTTGATAATTAATATAATAACGGGACCCGATGACGAGTAGACACATAAAGCTTGGCGCAATGAAATGTTATTGAGCTCCAAGTGGTGCCGATGAGGATCCCTGAAACTTGACTAAAGTATTGAATACATAAGGGTATTCTAATGGTGGTGAAGTTACGCTACCATTTGAGTTATAGTTATCATTATCATTGTCATTATCATCTGCATTAGAAGTAGTGCTATCTAATTCATCACTTGCATCGTCATCTTCATTTTCATCATGCAGTCTAATTACAGAGTTGAAATCCATTGTCTGTTATTCAAACGATTTTTCATCTGTTGGCAAACTCTGTTTACATATCTTTGAGAACTAATGCAAGAACATCATATATGTGTGAGAACCCTTCAATCTTAAGTCCAGACAAGCAGATTTCATCTTGAAAGACTCTTTCAATCCAGTGGACAGTCACCCCAATTTAATATTTTCAATAGAATGACCTACAGTTTGTTGTGCTACAGACTTATGTCTGTTCACCAAGAACTGCAACCAGTTTCAGCTTCATCTCTGCTTCAAAGTCACCCAACTCATCACTGTTCTGTTTGGCTGGAGGCCAATAACTAATTTAACAAAGGCAACTCTGCTATTTTCACTGAACAGCAAAATTTAAGATGAGATAATCCACTGTTTGCAATAGTGAAATTCTGCTCCCGGTTTTACATCCATTTTTACTTTTTACTTCTAAGTGCAAGCATTAGAAGTAACTGAGTAGAAGCAGAAATAATTGGTGAAATTATTACTTCAGTAAAAGTAAAATTAACATATGCTTCCTGTATTTCTTTACAAGTAGAAGTGACAAAACTTTTATTTAAGTATAGTAACTAATTACATTTACTTAGGGCCAGATTCTGTAATCAGCGCCAGTATTGGCAGCAGTGTTAAAAGCGGCTGACAATCACATGTCAATCATGCATCGGCACCAGTTTCAGAATCGCACCCATGGGAAAGATAGGCGCCAGAAAAATAGGCCAAGATTTCTGGGCCCACATTTCTGTCAATTCTTTGCATGAGCGCAAAACACAGGGGAAACAAATCCACAAAAGATAGAATGATCAATACAAGTGGAATTGTCCAATAAAGATAAGGTGCAACAAATAAAGATGTCTTTCAAACCGTCTGGACAATCAGGTTATTCTTTATTCTTCCAATAATACTCGAGTATTATTGGAAGAATAAAGAATAACCTGATTGTCCAGACGGTTTGAAAGACATCTTTATTTGTTGCACCTTATCTTTATTGGACAATTCCACTTGTATTGATAATTCTTTGCATGAAACATGCCTACATAGGTGCTTTAGGCCACTTAATGCCACTTACAACATTGGCCAAACTTATTTTGGGGTTTGGCAGCCTAAACCTATGTAGGCACAATTTTATTTAGGCACTTCACCCTTGCTGTTTTTTTTTCACATTTTAACCCTTTCAGGACCATAAGGATCGTAGGCCAATTTTTGTGGTTTTGACGACATTTTTATGGTAAAAAGGGCTTGCAAATGCCAAAAAATTGATTTTTTTTGTGAAATATCATTATTTTTATTTAAAAAAATCACACTTCTGGCTTATGGACAGTGTGGCAAGTGAATCTTCTCGTCAATCTAGCAACGACGCTAATGAATGAATGTCGGAACCAGTTTGTTTACATAAAGGCAGTATCATATGGAATCCGTACATATCAAATTTAGAACTGTAGACTATCCCAATCAAAATTTATAGGATTTTAAAGTTATGGGACAAATATGTCCCTTGGTCCTGAAAGGGTTAAATGGTATTCTTCAATTAACTTAGGCACCAGTGGGGTGTCTACTGGCACCATTTCTAGCATTTCTCCCTTAGTTACTATATAACACAGCCTAAATGCAGGTATCTTATAAATTAAGGTACAGTAGGTATTTCTATAGTCCTAAAGGGCTCATATATTTGTACAGAAATAAAGAGTTAAAATGAGAGTTAAACCTAGGTCCCATTGTTCAAAGTCCACTGTACTGACCACTAGGCTATTCCATACACTTGCATATTGATCTATTAGGAATGGCCATAATACCTGAAGCTTTTATAGAGCCCGGTATCCATTGCCCCTTTCATTTCTTACGGGAATGGGAGAGGATCAGTAAATATTGAAATATTAAGGGGGAGGGGGTTCATACTTTCATCCCTCAAGTAGTCAGCTGTTCAATCAGGGCACCATTTTGTATCCCAGATGTGATTGTTGTCAACTGTCTTGTCCATAAGAACAGCCTTACTGGGTCCATCAAGCCCAGTAGCCTATTTTCACAGTGACCAAAACCCAAGGTGTAGCAATATTCCATGCTATCAATATAATGCAATAGTGGCTTCCCCCACGTATTTTTCAATAACAGACTATGGACTTTTCCTCCAGGAACTTGTCCAAATCTTTCTTAAAACCAGCTATGCTATCCGCTTTTACTTCCTCTGTCAACGCGTTCCAGAGCTTAACTATTCTCTGAGTGAAAAAAATTCATCCTATTGGTTTTAAAAGTATTTCCCTGTAACTGTAACTGTAAGTGTTCCTTAGTCTTTGTAATTTTTGACGGAGTGAAAAATTAATCCACTTGTACCCGTTCTACACCACTCAGGATTTTGTAGCCTTCAATCATATCTCCCCTCAGCCATCTCTTTTCCTAACCGTTTTAATCTTCCCTCATACGAGAAGAGTTCCATCCCCTTTACCATCTTGGTCGCTCTTCTTTGAACCTTTTCTAGTGCCACTAAATCTTTCTTGAGATAAGGAAACCAGAATTGAACGCAATACTCCAAATGAGGTCGCACCATGGAGCGATACAGGGGCATTATAATATTCTTGGAGGGGCATAATAAAAAAAAACGTCTAAGTCCCCTTTTGGCCTAAGGCCTTAAACATTGAAAGTAGAAGCAGGGAAAATGTCCATAATCAAAAAAAACATCCAAAAGGAGGTTTGTTTTGATAATGGCCTGCCTCTACATTCAGCTGTTTAAACACCCAGACCACCACTACGTCTACACTTATACCCCCAAGACGTCTACACTTATACCCGATAATGAACCAAAAAAACGCCTAAGCCCCAAACGTCCAACACAAGGGCTTTTAGGCGAAGGAGGAGCCAGTCCTTCGCTTTTCTGGTGTCTGTCAAAAACAACACCGGTTACAGAATCCACACCAACCCTCCCCCATGACATTGGGGCAGGAGGGAACCTAAGCCATCCTGCCCCGCAGCACCGACCCCCCGCCCGATTACATTCGGGGCAAGAGGGAGCCCAAACCCTCTTGCCCCGTGGCATCCCGATGTTCCCCGACGACATCGGGGCAAGAGGGAACCCAAGCCCTCCTGCCCCGGGCACCCGCAGCACCCCCCAATTATGATCAGGCCAGGAGGGAGCCCAAGCCCTCCTGGTCTCTCGCCCCCAACCCCCTACATAATCGGGCAGGAGGGAGCCCAACCCCTCCTGCCCAGATGGACCCCCTACCCTCCACCCCCCACTACAATATGGGCAGGAGGGAACCCAGGCCCTCCTTCCCTCGACACAACCCCCCCAACGACTGCCCCCCCGCACCTCTGATTGCCCCCCACTGATCCGTGACCCCCCGCCGACCCCATGACCCCCCACTCCCATTCCCACCCCCCATACCTGTAAAATGTTGGACGGACAGACAGGTGCCACACCCGCCTGTCCGGCAGGCCAGCCGGCTGCAGAATGGGGCCGGATTGGCATAGGCATCTGAAACTCCGCCCATAGGTGGGGCCTAAGGCGCCTGGGTGAACTGAAATAGGCCTTCCTGTGATTATGAACCCCTTAGTCTTGTTAACCATCCTTTTTAAATAATTCCTAGCATCCTGTTTGCTTTTTTGGCAGCCACCACACATTGGGCAGAAAGTTTCATTATATTGTCTACGATGATACCCAGATCCTTTTCTTGGGCGCTAATCCCCAAGGTGGACCCTAGCATCTGGTAACTGTGATTCAGGTTATTCTTTTCAATGTGCATCATTTTGCATTTGTCCACATTAAATTTCATCTTCCACTTGGATCCCCAGTCTTCCAATTTCCTAAGGTCCGTCTGCAATTTTTCACAAGACGCATGTGTTTTAACAACTTTGAACAGTTTAGTATCATCTGCAAATTTAATCACCTCACTCGTTGTTCCAATTTCCAGATCATTTATAAATAAGTTAAATAGCACCGGTCCTAGTACAGACCCCTGCAGAACTCCAGTATTCACTCTCCTCCAATGAGAAAAATGAACATTTAACCTTACCCTCTGTGTTCTATCCAATGTTTGGCTCATCAGGGGAACAAACAATACAGCCTTGAAAAGTGCAGCCATGCTGGGGCTGGTCTCAGTGTGGCTGCACTTTTCAAGGCTGTATTGGTTGTTCCTCTGATGAACCAAACATTGGTGAAACAAGGTCGCTTGTTGTGAAGATTGGAGAAGATGTGACAGCGTTGGAGCTCAAGTCGTCTTTTGTCAGCTAAGTCCTTGAACGTGCCTCCTGGTGACTTTGCCCTTTTCTAAATCTGAGCTGTTCTGTGAGGGAGTTTTTTGCTAGTGAAAGTATCAAAAGCAATTTTGATTTATACCTTTTGGTTCTACATTGCTACATTAGTCTGAGGTTTTTTCTTTTTGGGTTCATGCTGGGTTTGAAGAGGGAGGTGCCTCAGTGCCACGATCACACATTTTGAATCATTAAATGAACATATTATATGAGGGGGTCCAGAGAAGAGCGACAAAAATGATAAGAGGTATGGAAAACCTTTTGTATGCCGACAGGCTAGAACAGCTGGGGCTGTTCTCCCTGGAAAAGAGGAGACTTAGAGGAGACATGATACAAACTTTCAAGATCCTGAAAGGCATAGATAAGGTAGACAGGAACAGATTCTTCAGACTGTGGGGAACAACAAGTACAAGGGGCAGGGCCGCCATCAGGGCAGTACTACCAGTCCTGCATTCAGGGTCCCGGAGCTGACAGGGGGCCTGGGCTCCCCCAGGGTCGCAAGCATAGTCTCCTCTCCTTCTCCTTACCTGCCCTGCCGCAGCACACAGCCGAACGGAAGTCTTCCCGATGTCAGCGCTGACGTCAGAGGGAGGGCTTAAGCAAAGCACTCCCTTCCTCCGACATCAGCGCTGACATCGGGAAGACTTATGGTCGGCTGCTTGCGGCAGGGCAGGTAGGGAAAAGGCAGTCGTGTTCCGAAGGGGGGGGGGGGGCGGTCCGCCCCGGGTGCAGCCATGGGGGTGTGTGCACAGCCAGTCAGGTCCTCTTAGTCTTGTGGCGCTTCCCCCAACCAACCGACCGACAACAGGCCCGGCCGACAAACCTCCCTGCCCTGTAGCAGCGAATCTAAATTACCTTCTTACAGCAGCTTCAATACTCCAGCTGCTGTAAGAAGGTAATTTAGATTCGCAGCTACAGGGCAAGGAGGTTTGTCCGACCGGGCCTGTTCTGTTGTCAGTCGGGTGGGGAAGCACCACAAAGGTAAGAGGCAGGGAGGGAGGAAAGGTGGAATGGAGAAGAAAAGACGCTTAAGGGAAATGGGTAAAACTGAGGGGGGAGAAGGCCGCTGAAAGCACTGGGGAAGACAAAGGGATGGAGAAGGCCGCTGAAAGGACATGGGGAAGACGGGAGGGGGGAGAAGGACGCTGAAAGCACATGGGGAAGACAGAGGGCGAAGAAGGACCCTGAAAGGACATGGGGAAGACAGAGGGGGGAGAAGGACCCTGAAAGGACATGGGGAAGATAAAGGGGTGGAGAAGGATGCTGAAAGGACATGGGAAGATGGGGGGAGAAGGATGCTGAAAGGGCATGGGGAAGATGGGGGGAGAAGGACGTTGAAAGGGCATGGGGAAGACAGGGGGGAGAAGGACGCTGAAAGCACATGGGGAAGACAAAGGGGTGGAGAAGGACGCTGAAAGCACATGGGGAAGACAGAGGGGGAGAAGGACGCTGAAAGGACATGGGGAAGATGGGGGGGGGGAGAAGGACGCTGAAAGGAAATGGGGAAGAGAGAGTAGGGAGAAGACACTGGCAGGGAAGAAGACAGAGATGCCAGACTATGGGGGGAGTGGAGGGAAGAAGATGGGTGCCAGACCAATTTGGGAGGGGGGAAAAAGGGAGAGGCACAGTAATAGAGCAAATGGAAGACGCAGAAAGAAGAGAGACAGTGGATGGAAGGAATTAAATGAGAACATGAGGAAAGCAGAAACCAGGCAACAAAGGTAGGAAAAAAAATCTTTTTTTTTTTTGCTTCAGGATAAAGTAGTATATTAGGTGTGTTGATAAAAATTTATAAACATTAGAGGCTCTGGTAGAAACCCTTTTACAAAGTATTCTTCCCAATTAATATTTCCAAATTAATAAAGTCTTTTTGCTTATTTTTAAATGGGTTTCTACCAGAGCCTTTAATTCAGTAGCATAATTAAATGAAATAACTATTTCTATAGTTTATAGGGACGGGCGGGGACGGAGGGGATTCCTCGCGGGGACGGATGGGGATGGAGGGATTCCTCGCGGGGATGGGTGGGGACGGGTGGGACTTTGGCGGGGACGGGTGGGATTTCTGTCCCCACGCAATTTAAACATGCACCTTTCTTCATCCATCCCATAACACACACAGCCTGGTGGTGATGATTATCAGTTTGATTCATGAATATATAATGATGTTATGAGTGTGCACCTCTTCCTTCCCATCCTCCTTAGCATGTCACATACAGCATGTTACATTACACAAAGTCTGTGTAATGTAACATGCTGTATGTGACATGCTGAGGAGGATGGGAAGGAAGAGGTGCACACTCATAACATTATTATATATTCATCCATAGCTGAATGTTAATGATGTGCTCATATGCACTTATTTATCATCATAACATATACATCATCATTAACATGCAGCTGTGGATGTGTAAGGACAGGCTGAGGAGGATGGATGGGAAGGAAGGAAGGTGCACATATCAACGTATCGTACATTTTTAACATGTATGATGCAGCTATAGGCAAGCTGAGGAGGATGGGATCATACAGATGTGTATGTTCAGATATGCACTCAGATGTGTATGTTTAGATAAGCGCTCACATATACGGTCAGATCTGTATGTTCAGATATGCGCTCAGATGTGTATGTTTAGATATGCGCTCACATATTCGGTCAGATGTGTATGCTCAGATATGCGCTCAGATGTGTATGTTTAGATATGCGGTCAGATATGTATGTTCAGATATGTGCTCGGTCAGATATGTAAGGGCTAGCAGACACATTAATTATTTTGTCAGATCAATCAATTCTGATCAATTAAATAATCGATTGTAAATAATTTTGTACATTTTTATTAATCCGTTTGATCAATATCGATCGGAATTATTTTTCTGTTCGATGGTATCCGATTAGAGCAGCTAATCCTGCAACAGAGACCTCCAGTGCAATTGTGATCTACTTCTGGCCTACAAAGGTCAAAAGAAATCCTTAACTGAGATTTTACATTCAAAAGTGAATTATAGCTACTAGCACTATTATTTATTAGTTATTTATTATGCAGATGTTTGTTAGTTTGTTATTAGTTCAGTATTAAACATATATTAGTTTAGAATAGATAGATATAGATTAGTTTAGTTTAGGTTAGGTTAGGGCCCTGCTGAAAGAGTTTACCTTGATGTGGTTGCAGGCTTACAAATCTTTTGGTCAAAGAGTGCGGCGACAGAGAAAAGTATGTGTGTATTTGGCCCATGGAAGAAGGGGGGGTCGGGGGGGAAAGGGTGCGTGGGGGGCCCAATAGGATTGCTCAGTAAGGGGCCCAGAAATTTCTGATGGCGGCCCTGACAAGGGGGCACTCGGAGAAATTGAAAGGGGATAGGTTTAGAACCAATGCCAGGAAGTTCTTCTTCACCCATAGAGTGGTGGACACTTGGAACACACTCCCGGAGGTTGTGATAGGGCAGAAGACACTACAGGGATTCAAAGAAGGTTTGGATAAATTCCTGAAGGATAAGGGGATTGAGGGATACGGCTAGAAGTAGTGATAGGTTTTTTAGGATGAGGCAGGTAACACTTGACAGGTCATGGACCTGATGGGCCGCCGCGGGTGCGGACCGCTGGGCGCGATGGACCTCTGGTCTGATCCCAGTGGAGGCAACTTCTTATGTTCTTATGTTCTTGTGCGTCCTCGTATAATTTGTTAACACATTAGTGTTTTTCCTATGGCAAATTCACTGAAGATCATGGAAATTGAATGTTAGTGCATTTGCCGTGGAGGAATCGCTACCATAGCTTTGTAAAAGGAGCCCTTAATCAATTTAAGTGCTGACTGGCTAAGTTATAGCTGCCAAAGTCAGACCTACTATTTGCATGGCCAGATTTGGGCAGTCAGCACTTAAAATTGCGCAATGTAGCTGGCTAAGTTTTAGCTGCTGACCACTAACATTCAGCAGGGACAGCCAGCTATCTCCCATTGAATATTAATGGTTAACCAGACAAATGCTATTCAACCGGCCTGGAGCTCTTCTTGGCCGATTAAAGAGCATTGTATACCAGTGGTATGGGGGTTTCAGTCCTGGTGTGCAATAGATATAGCAAGTCTTTCACTGAATTAAATTTTTTAAGGCAATATTAAATCTTTGATTTGGAAATAAATATTTGCTATTAATGCAAAAAAGAAAAAAGAGGTCTTTTAGAACAAGTGATGTTTGTTGAGCAGCAGTTGTGTACTGTAGGTTTAAGCTGAGGACATTTTTGTTCTTATGTGGTCTTTTCTTTAGCACTAGATTATTTTAGAATTCATATATATATATATTAGATAAAACTGATGAGTGCGCACTGCAACTCCACTCCAGCACTACCTAAGTGGTGGGGGAGTGTGTGGTGCAGTGGTTAAAGGATTCAAGGACACCAACTTCGAGAACATGGGGGAATTCATCCACCAGTCGCTGCAAAACCAAGCAGAGACTGATAATGTAGAGGAATTGTGGTCAACACTGAAAGCTACCATACACGAAGCAACAAACCGATTTATTAAATCTGTAAGTAAACGACAAAGAAAAAACAAGCCGCAGTGGTTCTCTGCGGAGGTCTCCAACCTCATAAATGAGAAGAAAAGAGCATTCATATCCTTCAAACATTCAGGGAAGCAGGGCTCCAGGGAAGACTATCTGGCCAAGTCAAGAGCCGTCAAAACGGCAGTCAGAGAGGCCAAATTGCAGATGGAGGAGAATCTAGCAAAGAACATCAAAAAGGGCGATAAAGCATTCTTTAGATATATTAGTGATAGAAACAGGAACACAGGAGGGATAGTACGCCTTAAGAAACCGGACGAGAACTATGTAGAATCGGACTCAGAGAAGGCTAAATTGTTAAATGAATACTTTTGCTCAGTCTTCACCCGTGAGGCGCAGGGATCCGGCCCTCAGCTACCAACAGGGGATAGCTCGATAGACCCATTTTGCAGCTTCGAGTTTACGCCCAGTAGTGTCTACAGTGAACTATCCAAACTCAAGGTTCACAAAGCTATGGGGCCAGACAACATACACCCCAGAGTACTCAGGGAATTAAGAGACACCTTGGCAAAACCACTATCGACACTCTTCAATCTCTCCCTTAGCAAAGGAAAAGTTCCGCTTGACTGGAAAACGGCTAATGTCATTCCACTCCACAAAAAAGGAAGCAGGACGGAAGCTACGAACTACAGACCAGTGAGTCTCACATCAATAGTGAGCAAACTAATGGAAACTCTAATCAAACACCAATTGGATACGATCCTGAACGAGGGGAATCTGCGAAATCCCCGTCAACATGGGTTCACAAAGGGGAGGTCATGTCAATCCAACCTGATCAGCTTCTTTGACTGGGTGACGAGGAAGCTGGATATTGGGGAGTCCCTGGACGTCATGTACTTGGATTTCAGCAAAGCATTCGATAGCGTACCTCACCGCAGGTTATTGAGCAAGATGAGCTCTATAGGTTTGGGTGACACCTTGACTACATGGGTGAGGGACTGGCTAGGAGCAGTGTTCCCGCTAAGCTGCGCTGGCGTGCGCTGGCGCACAAAATATTACATCGCAGCGCACAAGTTTCTCGTCACAGCGCACGGCGTACGGCAGATGGCAGGGCGGCGAGAGGAGAATCGGGCGAGTTGGCTCATAACTTGCTGGCGCTTAGCTCACAGCGAAAAAAGTTTGCTCACAACACCCGCCCGCTTAGAGGGAGCACTGGCTAGGAGGTAGACTTCAGAGGGTGGTGGTGAATGGCTCCCCCTCTGAAACGACAGAGGTGATAAGTGGAGTACCGCAGGGCTCGGTCTTGGGCCCAATCTTATTCAACATCTTCATAAGGGACTTGGCTGAGGGGCTTCAGGGTAAATTAACGTTATTCGCCGCCGCCGCCAAATTATGCAATATAGTGGACAAGAACACAACGGGACCTGACAACAAATCCAAGACCGATAGTATGGCACACGACCTCCTCCTACTGGAGAATTGGTCCAGGACCTGGCAACTAAACTTCAATGCCAAAAAATGCAAGGTCATGCACCTTGGCAACAAAAATCCATGTAAGACTTACACTCTTAATGGTGAGATCCTAGAGAGAACTGTAGCAGAACGAGACTTAGGGGTAATCATCAGTGAGGACATGAAGACTGCTACTCAGGTGGAGAAAGCTTCATCTAAAGCCAGACAAATCATAGGTTGCATACACAGGAGTTTCGTTAGCCGTAAGCCCAAAGTCATAATGACATTGTATAGGTCCATGGTGAGACCCCATCTGGAATACTGTGTACAATTCTGGAGACCACATTACCGCAAGGATTTGCTGAGACTTGAATCGGTCCAGCGAATGGCCACACGGATGGTCACAGGGCTCAGGGATCTCCCGTATGAGGAACGGTTGAATAAATTGCAGCTCTACTCCCTAGAGGAACGCAGGGAGAGGGGGGACATGATCGAAACATTCAAATACCTCATGCGCCGTATCGAGGTGGGGGAGGATATCTTCTTCTTCAAGGAACCCACGTCAACAAGAGGGCATCCATGGAAAATCAGGGGAGGGACATTGCATGGCGACACCAGGAAATACTTCTTCACCGAGAGGGTGGTGGATCGATGGAATGGTCTTCCGATACAGGTGATTGAGGCCAGCAGTGTGCCTGATTTTAAAGCTAAATGGGATCGAATGGTGGGTTCTCTTCGCAAAGGGAGGTAGGGGAGGGTCATTAGTGTGGGCAGACTTGATGGGCCTTGGCCCTTATCTGCCGTCACTTTCTATGTTTCTATGTTAAAGCTACATCCTCTGCACCCTGAGGTTGCGGGTTCAAATTCACCTGCTCCTTGTGACCCCGGGCAAGTTACTTAATTCCCCCCATTGCCCCAGGTACCTGAATAAATTAATGTAAATAGTTCTGAGCTCCCTTGGGAGAACAGTATAGAAAATTGAATAAATAAATAAACCCCACCTCTAGGAATACAAATACACAGGTTATGTAAATCGTTTTAATACCTTCTTTTTAAAATTGCATTTTCCTAGGAGAATTTTTTAGAAAAATTTTATGTATCCGAAACATGCTGTTTACTCATATTTTTTTCTTTAAACATTACCTCCATAACGCTACCTGTAATTGCAGTACATTTACTCAGGGTAAAGGACTTGTAAGGGCGAAAAAGGCATAATGAGATTATAAGGGTGCCCTGTCTTTATCTTTTTTGGTTCTTCCAGATATCATTTTATGATAGTAGGTGAATATCTCAATGACAGTACATAAATGATAGAAGCCCTCATCAGTTGCTATTCACCAAAAGGATAATGAAAATGCTGGGGCTAAGTTGCCTCCAGCCTGTTACTACCTCTAGTTTACGAATACAGCAATGATATTGGTTCTATCTAAAGTAATCACTGCTTTTGCTTCCATTCTCCTAATTAGACAAAATGCTGTTTCAAACATTTTCCCCTTCTGTATCTTTATCTGCATAATGCATCAGCAGACGAAGCCAACTTTGGAAATGCCCTTGGGCTCAAATCACTTCACTATACACAGTTGGCGATATTTTTCCTTTGCATTTGACTTATTTGTAATATTATACTGATGAGCCATGCCTTCTTGCAAAATTATGGTAATTCTGTTTTTTTGAGGGAATATTTTCTCTACTTGCTGCCCCCTATTTAACCCTTCGAGGAAGTTAGATAATATGGATTTAGTTGAAAGATTTAAATTGAAAAGAAATAGAATTCTGAGCTACAAGAGATTGTTTTTCCACCATTTTCTTTTCCTATTGAGAAAGGATGTGTATAAGAGTCCTAGTTCTATACTGACTCCCTTTACTCCCCCATTGATCACTGACCCCCCTCCCACCACCCAAAGATATATAAAAAAAAAACAACCCCGTATATTCCAACCTGTTTTACAGCTTCAGATGATCACACGGACAGCTGAGCAGAGCAGTGAATGCCACATTTAAAAGTCCCAGGTACACATGTGTACTGTATATTGGGTTTTGGAGGGCTCACTATACAATATAAGCAGGCTATAGTGACGTGTGTACCTGGGACTTTTAATTGTTATATTTCCTGCAATACCCCTTTGCTCTGCTCAGATATCTGTGTGGCCTGTTTGCTAGAAATGCTGGCTGCTAGGACATCCCAATAGTTTTCTTTGTGTGCATTTTTTATTTGTATTTGAAAATGGACAAAAAAGATAGATGTACTAAGGGCCAAAACATTTAGATAGGTCATTTTAAAAGAAAAAAGATAGACATTTTGCTGTTTTGAAAATATACATTTTCTCTACTGGATTTATATAAGAACATAAGAATTGCCATTGCTGGGTCAGACCAGTGGTCCATCTTGGCCAGCAGTCCGCTCACACGGCGGCCCTTAGGTCAAAGACCAGTGCTCTAAATGAATCCAGCCTCTCCAATCTCTCACTGTACGGCAACTCCTCCAGCCCTTTAACCATTTTAGTCACTCTTCTCTGGACCCTTTCAAGTAGTACCGTGTCCTTCTTCATGTACGGTGACCAGTGCTGGAGGCAGTACTTCAGGTGAGGGCACACCATGGCCCGATACAGCTGCATGATAACCTTCTCGGATCTGTTCGTGATCCCCTTCTTTATCATTCCTAGCATTCTGTTCACCCTTTTCGCCACCACCAAGCATTGTGCGGACGTCTTCATCGACTTGTCAATCAGAACTCCCAAGTCTCTTTTCTGGGAGGTCTCTCCAAGTACCGCCCCGACCGTCCTGTATTCGTGCATGAGATTTTTGTTACCGACACGCATCACTTTACACTTATCCACGTTGAATCTCATTTTCCATGTTGATGCCCATTTCTCAAGCTTGATTATGTTACGTTACAGATCTTTGCAATTCCCCTGTGTCTTCACTACTCTGAATAACTTCATATCGTCCGCAAATTTAATCACCTCACTCGTTATACCAATGTCCAGATCATTTATAAAGATGTTGAAGAGCACAAGTCCAAGCACCGAGCCCTACGGCACCCCACTGGTGTCGCTCTTCAAGTCCGAGTATTGTCCATTTACCCCCCACTCTCTGTTTCCTATACTCCAGCCAGTTTTTAATCCATGAGTATTTCACCCTCGATTCCATGGCTCACAATTTTCCGTAGTCGTTCATGTGGAACCTTGTCAAACATCTGAAAATCCAGATATACAATGTCGACCGGGTTGCCCTTGTCTATCTGCCTGTTTACTCCCTCAAAGAAGTGCAGCAAGTTCGTCAAACACTATCTGCCTTTGCTGAAACCATGCTGACTGGCCCTCATCAGATCATGTCCGTCAAGGTGATCAATGCAGTCCTTTATCAGCGCCTCTACCATCTTTCCCGGTACCAAGGTCAAACTCACTAGTCTGTAGTTTTCCAGATCTCCCCTTGAATCTTTCTTGAAGATCGGTGTAACATTCTTGAAGATCGGTGTAACAGTCTTCCGGAATCTTTCCTGATTTGATCGACAGATTGGCTATTAGTTGAAGCAGTCCAGTTATAGTCCCTTTCAGTTCCTTGATGACCCTCAGATAGATGCCATCTGGTCCCGGGGATTTATCACTCTTAAGCCTATCAATCTGCCTACATACCTCCTCTAGATTGGCCATCAACCCTGCCATCCCGTCTTTGTTTCCAGCTTATAGCCTGATAGGTTCTGGTATGCTGTGTATATCCTCCTTGGTAAATACAGATGAAAAAAATGTGTTGTTGGCGATTGCTTTGTCCTCCTTTAGCACTCCCTTTATTCCATGGTCATCCAATGGTCCCACTGCTTCCTTCGCAGGTTGTTTCCCCTTAATATATCGAAAGAACAGCTTGAAGTTTTTCACCTCCTTGGCTATTTTTTCCTCGTAGTCTCTTTTAGCCCCTTTTACCACCTTATGGCACTTGAGTTGATGTTGTTTGTGTTTTTCCAGTTTTCATCCGTCTTTGACCTTTTCCATTCCTTACATGAAGTTTTCTTGTCTCCGCTTCCTTCACCTCTACAGTGAGCCACGCTGGTTCTTTGTTCTTTTTCCTCTTAGATAACTTGTTGTATGCAGTATATATAGATTTTGCGCCTTGGTGACTGTGCCCTTAAAAAGGGACCAAGCTTGCTATAGCATTTTTACAGTGCATAGCCTCTTTTAATCTTCTTCCTCACCGTGAGTCTCATCCCTTCATAATTCATTTTTCAGAAGTTCATTACCATGGCTGTCATTCTGGAACGATGTTTCGCCCCTGCATTCAGATAGAAGTGGATCTTATTGTGATTGCTGTTCCCAAAACATCCAAACTCAGACTTTTACTCTGTTCACCCTGTGATTTTTTTTTTTTTTTTAAAGATTTTTATATAGCAATAATTGAGCATTTTGTAGCAATACTATTTATTTTTTTACTCTACAGTAAGATTTTAACCTAAGTATCTCATAGCAGATAGGTAAAATACTGATTTAGAGCACTGGCCTAGGGGCCGCCACGTGAGCAGACTGCTGGGCATGATGGACCACTGGTCTGACCCAGCAGCAGCAATTTTTATGTTCTTATTCAGTATATTGTAAACTGTTTTGGGTGTATCTCATCATGTTAGGAGGAAGGGTAGCACTTTACATCAAAGAGAACATCAAAATAACCAGAATCACAGATGTCAAGTACACCGGGGAATCCATATGGGTAAACCTGACCAGAGGCGGAGAAAAATGCCTGTACCTTGGTGTGGTATACAGACCTCCAAGACAATCGGAGGACAAGGACACAGAATTAATTGAAGATATTGAGAATATCACTTTACGGGGGGATGTCGTTCTGCTAGGGGACTTCAACATGCCTGATGTAGACTGGAACACACTCTCAGCGACAACTTGTGGTAGCAGAAGGGTATTAACGTCCATAAAGGGAGTACGGCTCAAACAAATGGTACTAGAACCCACTAGGGCCCAGGCCATCCTGGACCTGGTACTTACGAACAGAGAAAGCATCTCAGGGGTCTCAGTAGGAGACAGGCTAGCCACCAGTGACCATAACATGGTATGGTTCAACCTCAGGAAGGGCTTCGCTAGATCACAAACAAAAACGAGAGTACTCAATTTCCGGGGGACAGACTTCGCACGCATGGGAGAGTTCGTCCATCAGACACTGCAGGATCAAGAAGTAACTGATAATGTGGAAGCTATGTGGTCAACCCTGAAACTGACCCTACACGAAGCAACTATTCGCTACATAAAATCGGTAAATAAACAACAAAGAAACAAGAAACCCTAATGGTTCACTGACGAGGTCTTGTACCTCATCAAGAAGAAAAAAAAACACATTTCTTTCCGGGGAAAGAAGAAGCTAACATTGAATACAGGACCAGGTCCGCAGAGGTCAAAACAGCAGTCAGGGAGGCCAAATCACGAGTAGAAGAAACTCTAGCGAAGAACATTAAGAAAGGGGACAAATCCTTCTTCAAGTATATTAGTGACAGGAAAAGGACCACAAAAGGGATAGTATGCCTTAGAACACTGGAAGAAAATTATGTGGAAACAGATTCCAATAAAGCCAAACTACTGAATGAATACTTTTGCTCAGTCTTTACCTACGAGGCACTAGGGCACGGGCCACAGCTGGAAGCAAAGCCAAGCGCGGAAGACCCATTCCAGAATCTGAAGTTCACACCAGCTGATGTTTACAACGAACTGACAAGTCTCAAGGTGAGCAAAGCCATGGGACCAGACAAATTGCACCCAAGAGTGCTCAGAGAACTGTGCGATGTCCTGGCGGAACCATTAGCCCTGCTCTTCAATCTCTTCCTACGTACGGGGAGAGTCCCCCTGGACTGGAAAACAGCTAATGTCGTTCCTCTGCACAAAAAGGGTTGCAGAGCAGAGGCTGCGAATTACAGACCAGTGAGCCTCACATCGATAGTGTGTAAACTCATGGAAACATTACTTAAACGTAAAATAGACACAATCTTGGATGAGGGGAATCTAAGGGATCCCAGCCAACATGGATTCACTAAGGGTAGGTCCTGCCAATCCAATCTCATCAGCTTCTTTGATTGGGTAACAGGAAAGCTGGACTTGGGAGAGTCTCTGGACATAGTGTACTTGGATTTCAGCAAGGCTTTTGACAGCGTACCACACCGCAGGTATTAAGCAAGATGAAATCGATGGGGTTAGGTGAGACACTAACTGCATGGGTCACTGACTGGTTGAGTGGGAGACTTCAGAGGGTGGTGGTCAACGGCACTCTCTCTGAGACATCGGAGGTGACCAGCGGAGTGCCACAGGGCTCTGTCCTGGGTCCACTACTTTTTAACATATTCATAAGGGACTTGATCCGAGGGCTTCAGGGTAAAGTAACGTTATTCGCCGATGACGCCAAGCTATGTAATATAGTAAGTGAAAGCAATTTGCAGGATAGTATGACGCAGGACCTACTTATGTTGGAAAGCTGGTCCTCGACATGGCAGCTGGGCTTCAACGCTAAGAAATGTAAGGTCATGCACCTCGGTAGCAGAAATCCTTGCAGAACTTACACCTTAAATGGAGAAACATTAGCTAGAACTTCAGTGGAACGAGATTTGGGAGTAATTATCAGTGCAGACATGAAGGTTGCCAAACAGGTAGAGAAGGCCTCATCCAAGGCTAGGCAAATGATGGGATGTATCAATAGAAGTTTCATCAGCCGGAAACCTGAAGTCAAAATGCCACTGTACAGAACCATGGTGAGACCTTACCTGGAATACTGTGTGCAATTCTGGAGGCCACATTATCGTAAAGACGTGCTAAGAGTCGAGTCGGTTCAGCGGATGGCCACTAGGATGATCTCGGGGTCAAGGGTCTCTCATACGACGAGAGACTGAACAAATTGCAGCTCTACACCCTAGAGGAGCGCAGGGAGAGGGGGGACATGATTGAGACATTTAAATACATCACGGGACGTATCGAGGTGGAGGATGACATCTTCTTTCTCAAAGGACCCTCTGCCACAAGAGGGCATCTGCTCAAACTCAGAGGAGGGAAATTTGGTGGGGACACCAGGAAGTATTTCTTCTCGGAAAGAGTGGTGGATCACTGGAACTGGCTTCCAGTGCAGGTGGTTGAGGCCACCAGCGTGCTCGACTTTAAGAATAAATGGGACATCTACATGGGATCCCTACGAAGGTTGGGTTAAAGGAACTGGGTCATTTGCATTCAGACTTAATGGGGTGGGTCAGTAGAGTGGGCAGACTTGATGGGCTATAGCCCTTTTCTGCCGTCATCTTTCTATGTTTCTATGTTTCTATGAAAGGACAGTTAATAAATCTCAATAAATAAATAATACTAACTTTTGATCCTTTCCTTGCAACTTGATGCAGTCATACACCAGCTGCTGGGATGTAATCAACCTCCTTGGAAATCTGATACTGTTGTAGTTGCAACTTTGTGTAGGTTACTCCATGGTAATTAGGGTTTAACCATAGTAGCCTAATGCATTCTATCACTGCAATTATATTAACAAAATCTGCAGAAGTTGCATCTTCTCTCTCTAAGTTGCCCAACTTTATATGACTGAGGAAACACTCAGAACCGCTCCTTCATTTCTTAAACTTTACTCCTCCCAAACACCACACAGCTGTATTACCAATTTTATGGTCTTAAAATATCCAAATATGGAACAAAAACAAAAGGGACAGAAAATCCATGTAAAATCAAACAACAGAAGAACAAGTGGGGAGTGGGATAGACCACGTCAGCCTTGGGGTAGGCAATCTTTATTCATATAAATCAACTTACAGCTATAATACGTATAAAATGATAAAGTCCAAATGTATGGAAAGTCCTGTTATGGAGTAATG
The DNA here is from genome assembly GCF_902459505.1 of Geotrypetes seraphini. Classification (NCBI taxonomy): domain Eukaryota; kingdom Metazoa; phylum Chordata; class Amphibia; order Gymnophiona; family Dermophiidae; genus Geotrypetes; species Geotrypetes seraphini. Next base: position 326,802,152 of record NC_047084.1, on the reverse strand, counting down.
CAATCAAGTAATGTAATCAATGACCCAACTATAATACATATAAAATGATAAAGTCCAAGGGCTCCTTTTACTAAGCTGCGATAGCGGTTTAAGCACGCTTGCTAGATGCTAACGCCAACTTTGAGCTGGCGTTAGTTATAGCCACGTAACACGGGTTTAGCACGCACTAAAATTCAGCTAAATTTGCAGCTTAGTAAAAGGAGCCCCAAATGTATGAAAAGTCCTGTATTATAGGTTTAAGTTGATTTATATGAATAAAGATTGTCTACCCCAAGGTTGACATGGTCTATCCCACTCCCCACTTGTTCTACCCCAAGGTTGAGGTGGTCTATCCCACTCTCCACTTGTTCTTCTGTTGTCTTACAATATCCAAATCATATTAAAGTTGCCGTACCATTCTGGTTGATGATGACTCTACTGATATTCAATTCCAGGTATTCAACACCCTCTCTACAAAGAAGTATTTTCTCATGTTTCCTCCCTGTAACTTCATGTCACAATACTATTATCTTTGAGTTTCTTCTATGGAAAATTTTTTTTACCTTCCTGTACGTTCTTAAATCCTGTCCAATATTTTAAAGTTTCCATCATGTCTCCAATTTCTTCTTTCTTCCAGCAAATGCATTTCCTGCAATATCCTCGCAGAGTATTGGAAAATTTTCTAACAAAGATAACTGAATTAAGAATGACTGAACTAAGGAGGACATGAGTGAGCTGTGCCTTCCACAGCCCTGTGGCATTTCTGAAAGATTTAACCCCAGCAACTGAAGTGAATCTGATAAATCACACTGTCAGTCTGAAGCACTCAAGCAATAGAATCAGAATTGTCAGAGAGCATTCCAACTTCTTCAGTGTGGGTTAGATTTCTAACATTCCTTATGGTAATATTTCAAAAGTGAAGTTAAGTTTTCCATGGGAACTGCACAATGGTGGGCTCATTTATGCAAAATATTTATCCATTCAAAAAAAACACAAAAAAACAAAACACTTTATTACAATGGAAACAATAATAGCCAGAATAGAAACTCAAAGGAAGGATAGAATCAAAGCTGAAGAATAGAGAGCAGAAAAGAGAAAAAGAAAAATGATGTAATTTAGGTAACTTATATAGAATTTGGTCTTAAATGCAGAACCTTTTAAAAAATACATACAACACCACCAAAAAAGCATATATCTTTGGTAGCCCAAACATCAAAGAACCATTTTAGAAATGAAAGTATGTATATATATATTTTTTAAAATGCACTTGAGAGCTGGATATCTCAATTCTGAGTTGCACCTGTTTTCTAAATTCCACTTCCACAGATGTAAATTGTGGGCTTTCTAAAACTGCTCTTCTGAGGTAAACTATTTAAAATCCATGTCTGAAATTTCTGATATTTTAAGAGAGATTTTAACTGAAAGGCAAACACCATGTTCCCCCCTCCTAAGAACCCCTCCAAACTTGACATCCAAACAAGCAAAGCCATGTGTAACTCAAACAGTGTAAATGCTGACATGGAAATTGTCCGCAGTATACACTGAAGGACTGCCCAAACTATGTCAAGAATGCATTTCCTAAAATTTGTGCATGCGGCCATTTCTATGTATAAATAGCCCTTTTTCTAAAATGTTCTGTAAGGGCTATGTTTAATATTAACTTTTATAGCATTTTTACCTGGAGATATGATGAATATCATTTTTTTCCTTATATTTGAAAATTTTCTTGCCATTAAAATATTTATTTATTCAATTTTCTATACCGTTCTCCCAGGAGAGCTCAGAATGGTTTACATGAGATTATTCAGGTACTCAAGCATTTTCCCTGTCTGTCCTGGTAGACTCACAATCTATCTAATGCACCTGGGGCACTAAGTGACTTGCCCAGGGTCACAAGGAGCAGCGTGGGTTTGAACCCACAACCTCAGGATGCTGAGGCTGTAGCTTTAACCACTGCACCACACTCCCATTAAACATCGCCTTTTCATAGACATAGTTCCAATCAAATAATTTTACAGAGTGCATACTGAATAATTTAAGTAAAATAATTCCTTATATTACTTAACTATCCCTCTCATTTACAAAGCCATGCTAGCATTTGTAGTGCCGGCCACGGTGGTGACGGCTCGGATTCTCATAGAAATTCTAGGAGAAATTCTCCACAGTTTTCCTCATCGCTTCACACCCTTTTCCTTTGTGATCCTTCAAATTTATTATTATTAGGATTTTATATACCACCTATCAAGGTTATCTAAGTGGTTTTACAATCAGGTACTCAAGCATTTTCCCTATCTATCCCAGTGGGCTCACAATCTATCTAATGGACCTGGGCTATGGAAGATTAAGTGACTTGCCCAAAGTCACTCGGAGCAGCATGGGGGTTTGAACCCTCAACCCCAGGGTGATGAGGCTGTAGCTTCAACCACTGTGCCACACACTCCTGGTTTTGAGTGCAGTTCTTTCCTATAAACCAGTTGACGTTCCCTTCATTCTTTTTGTATTTGGCTGTCTCATGCTTTTTGTATTTTGTTTTTATTTGTAAACCACTGTGATCTGCTACCTAGGTATAACAAGTTTAATACACCATAAACCACATGACTACAGAGATTGGCATCATTGTATAAAGTAATATGCTAGAATAGTAATCAAATCACTAATGGGAAAATGCTAAAGGTCTGTATCTAATGCAATATAGTGGTACATACCAAGAGCACACCTTGTGGGGAGGAGAAGGTAGATAAATAATAAGTAAATAAACCTATAGTAAAGGGGTATCAATATAATGACAGAATGTTTGTTTATTTATTTAAAATATTTATTATCTGCCTCAAACCTAGGTGGCTTACAATAAAGCATTCATCAGTTGAACAAATAAACATTGAACAAACATTCTGTCATTATATTGATACCCCTTTACTATAGGTTTATCTACTTATTATTTAACTACCTTCTCCTTCCCACAAGGTGTGCTCTTGGTATGTACCACTATATTGCATTAGATACAGACCTTTAGCATTTTCCCATTAGTGATTTGATTACTATTCTAGCATATTACTTTATACAATGATGCCAATCTCTGTAGTCGTGTGGTTTATGGTGTATTTAACTTGTTATACTGTTTAACCTATTTTTTTACATCACCCATAAGCAGTAATAAAAATTCAGAATGCACACCAAGTTCATAGGTCTTCTTTTCAATTACAGGTCTGGATAAACAAAAAATAAAAATAAATAAATAAGTTTTAACAATTTCCTAAACCTCAAAACATGATCAATAAACATAAATTCCCAGGCATATCATTCCACATAACTGGGCCAGCCACTGAAAAGGAGGATTTTGCTGCATCAACATAATGTACCTCTTTGCGTCTTCCCACATCTAACAACATTCAACTTTCAGATCTCAATGTATGTGTAAACTTTAATTAAAGCATCCGGGAAATTTATCATATATCTCCTGATGTATCAATTTTAGTATCTTATAGTGGAGCAGAGTTCAGGTTTAAGAAATTCACTTCCATAAAGATCTAAAAAAAAATGAGAAAAGAAAAAGGCAGAAGCAGGTGGGCAATTCAGCATTTATAAGGAATTGGGAAACTTCCTGAGAAAGTATGAACCCTGTGGAGAAAGATCCAGCTGAAGCAGTTGGAAAGGAGAATGGCATGCTTGAGGAGCTTTGAAAGATATGAGAACTGGGAAGGGATGTGGAAATATCCTTCTGGAAGTGAAACCAGAGATGACATTAGGCATTGTCCGAACCATGGGACACAGAAAACTGTAATCCAGGGGAAGGAGAATGGGTGTCTTGAAACAGGACATCACAGGCAGTACAAGAAAAAGATGTATCCATTAATTTGATGGGATTTGGTCTAATATTTTGGTGAGATGAGAAAGAAGCTCCTATTTTACTAGTCACCCAAGGAGAAGGAACTAATTGATTTGTCTTGAGGATAAAGGACAAATTTGGGATATGCATGGGGAACAATTGGGGTTCCATTCATTTTCAGATCAATTACTCATTCAGTTCATTTCATTCCTTTTCATTAAAGCCAACGGGACGAACAATTTTGTACTATAACAAGTGTAAATCTATTTCCATTGAAAATGTGCTGAAAACTGAAGTGAATAAATAGCATAATGGCTATAGCACTAGGTTAAGAACTACTCATAGAAGTAGGTGGGTTTAAGATCCTACCAATGCTCCACTGTTGTAGGTATAAACATAAAATGTAACTCACTCTAAACTACTATCGAAAATTCAAATATTATTTTTTAAACTTTGTTGGAAGGCATCTGAAATTGAGGCAACAGCACTGCAAATATTAAGAAATATCCCACATGTCAAAAGACATGTGAAGGGGCATTTAGATGTAGGCCTCCCAATGCCGTGTGGATGGGCAGCACCTATTTCCATAACAGCATCTGAGAGCCCAGAGTCTGTAATAGAATACGCACATAGTCATGCATTGACAAACCTAAATGTAGGCATGCCCATATATGTCAAGTCTGTGGTAGGCATAAATAGGTGTGTGTAATTGGAAGTGAGTGACATAGTAGCAGGTTATCGACAAACACTCACTCACTGATGTGGCAGTTAAGCTATCTTCCAGGAGGCCTACTCGGGCACCACTAAGTGTGATTCTGTAATGGGTACCTAAGTGTGATTGACATGCAATAGGTGCCTATCTTTTTTAAGCTCCCGTTATAGAAGCTACAGACGTGCCTTCATTAGGCTGCCACACAACCCCCTTAACATTTTTATCCTTATTGTGTTACTTTCCTATCACAATTGTAGTTCTACCCTCCTTTCCTATAGCTCTAGTAAGTGATTTTATGTCTCAGTATTGTCTATGTATTTTTACCCTAACTTTTAATATAAATCGCTTAGAAATATTTATAACTGGGGGGCGCTGGTGAGCACCGACTGGGATGGCAGCAGGGTAACGGAGCTCCAGCCTTATTAAATATTCCATCGAGGAAAACACTGCTTTTCATTTATTTTTTTAAGCGCAATAGACACGAATTGCAGGTTAAACATGACCAGCACCAAACCAAGTAAAAGGAAAAACGCCGAACCATCATCACCACAAAAAGCTGGCGAAGAGAAACCTGAGGATAGTTCGGCGGCCTCCATTTTGGATGAGCTGCGCTCGATCAGGAACTTAATTCTTGATACAAAGCAAGATATCAACGATATTAAAACTGAACTCACCACTATGCGGGAAGAATTCACTTCAGTTAAAGCTCGTACGGAAGCCCTCGAGGCTAAAGTTCAATCCTCTGAGGATTCCATTAAACTTTTATTTAAACAGTCCAATCGCATAGCTCAGCTGGAACTTGCACTGGAAGCGGAGAAAAACCGTGCTAAAAAGAACAGTTTCCGGCTGCTCGGCCTGCCTGAAGGTAGGGAAGCATGCGATCTGCGGGATTTTCTAGCTGCACTATTGCCTGAACTACTCAAAATACCGCCTGAAACAAAGCTCGATATCGACATGGCATTCCGTGTCCCGCAGCACGTGGCGCGTCCCAGCAAATTCCCGCGCCCGATCGTGGTGACTCTACTGCGGCAGGCTCAAGTACAACTTATCCTACAGAAGGCAAAAACATATGCGCCAGTGATCTTTGAAGGCACCAAACTGATCCTAGTTCCCGATCTCTCAAAGGAAACTGCAAAGAAGAGGAAGCAGCTTCTAGCGTTTCGTCCAAAACTAAACGCCATCGGTGCCAAACATGGCCTCCTTTATCCGGCAAGAATGCGGGTCACACACAACAATGCAACGAAGGATTTCACAAATCCAGCTGACCTAGCTGATTTCATAGAAAACCTGCTACCGACGGCGATTGACAAGACCTGATTACATAGAAGGCCAATCTCTACTATCAACTTCAAGGCTTTTCATTCATTTACCTTTTCTTTTATCAATAACTCTCTCTGTTTCTGATAGCCTGTTTCCTATGCAATTGTTAGCTGTTAGGGGGCTCACATGCCTCTAATGGCATATCTCTATCAGTAACCTGTTTCAGCAATGTTTTTCACACAAATGCTTTATTGCTGTCTGCTCTGTTCCCTCACTCCCTGTTCTTTGTTTGCCTACCCATGGAATTTTACTGTAGTTTTACAGTTAGTCGCGTTTTTTTGATTACAAGTGTTTTTATCATTTTTTTTCTTCCATCTAGTTATGCAGGCATTTACCAGTACTATGGTATTTTATGTATGTTTTGTTGTCTCATGTGTTTGTATAGTTTTCTGTTCAGTGTTTCGTGTGGCCACAGTATTCACCTTTCTTATGCACATGTCTCTCTATCTGTGCTGCAATACCAAACAACTTACAGTATAATTCACTTAATCATGTATTCTCCTAACAATGCTATTGTTGTCTATATCTCCGACATGCTATTACTATTGATTGCTAATGCCTTTTTCCATTACTGCATTACATTCAAATGTTCTTATATACAATTTACTGCCAATAATTGTTATTGCTATGCCGGTTTGATAAGGTACTGCAATTGGTCACAACCAATGCATAGAATATACTATATAGTACGATTTGGTTATTATGATCTATGCTGTCTGTTCTGTTATTTCAATATTACAGAAGTAATGAGAGGATTATTATTACTTTGTAGGAGAGTGTTTGAGTCTACGGCTAAGTACCACATTTATGTGTCTTATAACTTTTGGTGCAACTTCCATAATTACCGTACTATAGTAAGTAATCCAATTGCTCTACTTGTGTTTCGTATACATCTCTGTATTAATATATCCTTGCATACTTTCTCATTTTATGTGTATCTATATGCATTTTGCAAGTGCTATCAAAAGGTTGAGCCCTGTCATAATACTTTTATTTCTAAGCCTATATATACACAATGCCTAGTATATAAGCACATAATAGTTCAGAATATGTATGAATCTTTTATGTCAGCTTAATAATGTCAATAACTTACTTTTCCTTAAATGTAAAAGGTTTTAATAACCCAATCAAAAGATCCAAAATACTTAAATATACCACACAGTATAATCCGGATGTGGTAATGTATCAAGAAACTCATCTTAATGAAATGGAATCCAAAAAGATCTGTCCTAAATGGGCATACCCACCTCTGTTTTCACCAGCAATGGGCAAGAAAAATGGGGTACTCACGCTGATCAGACGTCGCCCAGACATAAAGATCAACTCCCATTCTAATGATGACTGTGGCCGTTGGTCCAAAATTGATCTAAGCATTGGCATTGAGCGCCTTACTATTGTTAACCTCTATGCCCCTAATATAGATGAACCAGTCTTTTTCCATAAAATATCAGATGTAATTTCTTCTACTGGTAACACTCCTTGTGTAATAGGTGGTGATTTCAATCAGATACTGGACAAAAAATTAGATAGGAAATCTGGGTCCACTTACCGCACCACTAAAACATGGCAAAGTATACAAGATTTAATGAAACACCTGAAGATGATCGACATTTGGAGAATTCTACATCCTGATGAACTTATGTACACCTTCTATTCTCCTCCTCATGCTTCTTACTCGAGAATAGACTATTTCTTAGTGAGCTATTCATTAACCCAAAAAGTACACTCAGCCCAAATTAACTCTATTTCGATATCTGACCATGCCTCTATATTACTTACACTAACTGATTTAAGTTGGAAACGTACACCGGGCTTATGGAGATTTAACTCTTCTTTGTTATCTGATGAAGATTTTTGTACGTATATTAAACAACAAATTGCATTTTATTTTGATCTTAACAAACCAGGGGATACCTCTTGGCAAACAACCTGGGATGCGTTCAAAGCCCACATAAGAGGTTACATCATCTCATATTCTGCCACCAAACATAAAGCTGAACGCGCCCGTATGCAACAATTGGAATCTGATATACAACTGGCAGAGAAATCACATCAGGAAGATCTAAATAACCCCATTAAACTTTCTAATTTGCAGAAATTGAGATTTGACTATAATTTAACATTAAGCTCGGAGGCTGCCAAAGAACTGTTTCGGAATTCCACCACTTACTACTCGAGTATGAATAAATGTGGACATCAACTTGCTGCTTATCTAAAACTAAAATCAGAAAAGACTTTAATTCCAGCAATTACAGATGAGAATGGAAGTACGGTATTAAATACTGTTGACATTTGTAAGCAATTTCAGAAGTTTTATCAGGAACTTTACAAAACTGAAAACCCTGACCAATCTAAATTTGACTCATTTTTGGAATGCCTACCCCATAAATCCCTGACTGAGGATGAGACATCGTCATTATCTGAAACGTTTACACAGTCACAAGTGGAACAGGCCTTGAAAACAATGGCTAAAAATAAAACACCTGGACCTGATGGGTTGCCTGTGGAATTTTACCAGGCCTTTAGTTCTGATATTCTTCCGTTTCTATCTCAATACTTTACACAATTAGCTGAACTTGGGACAGCTTTTGGTTCTATTACGGAAGCGATCACAATTGTTTTACCCAAGCCGGGTAAGGATCCCTTATTTGTCCAAAACTATAGACCACTATCACTGATAAATGTCGATGCCAAATTATATGCGAAACTTCTAGCAATTAGACTCAATTCAGTCCTCCCTTCAATTATCCATCATGACCAATGTGGTTTTATGCAAAATAGACTATCTAGTGACAACACCAGACTCTTTGCACATGTTTTGCTCCGAGCTCCGCAAGTTAAGGATTCTATGGTGGCCATGGCATTGGATGCGGAAAAAGCCTTCGACCGCGTTGAGTGGCCATTTCTCTTTAGAGTAATGTCTTGGTTTGGCTTTCCTGAAAGCTTCCTCCGAATGGTACAAGTTTTATACTCCAACCCGACTACCAAGCTTCGAATAAATGACATCCTCTCAGAAGATTTTCATCCATCCAGAGGTACAAGGCAGGGCTGCCCTTTGTCGCCCCTATTATTCAATATCGCACTGGAACCTCTTCTTATAGCCATCAGATCTTCACCTAATATTGTGGGTCTCCAATATGATACAGTGGACATTAAATTGTCGGCTTACGCTGATGATGTTATGATTTATGCCACCCTTCCATCCATCCCATACATCTTACAATTAATCAACAGTTATGCAAGTATATCGGGCTACAAACTCAATACATCCAAGACGGAGGTTATGCCATTATCTGGTTCCCCTTGTAGGGACATCATATCTAACCTTGGTTTGCAATATTCCTCTTCCCGTCTGAAATACTTAGGGGTCTATTTTGGCCCATCACTGGAAGAAACACAACAGTATAATGAGGATCATATATTTAAATTGATCAAAGAAAATACATCATCATGGTCTCCATTGAAATTGAGCTGGTGGGGAAGGCTGGATTCCATAAAGATGGTACTGGCTCCTAAAATAACATATATACTCTCAATGTTACCTTTCCTGTTTCCTACAAAGACTTACAACAAGATAGAAGCTATATTGGCTGAGTTTCTATGGAACCACAAAACTCCACGCATTGCCCTAAAGAAACTGAAGGCATTCAAATGTAATGGGGGTGTGAATTTCCCAAGTATGTATGAATATCACATTGCCTTCTTAGCCAGACAAGGGTCGAAATGGCTTTGCCCAACCTCAAACTCTCCTATTCCTGCATGGCTCAAGCTGGAACGTCAACTTTATGATGAAAGGTTCCTACAATTTGCTTCCTTCCTCACATCTCCTCCTCGTATACGCAATAACAAGATACTTTCCTCTACCATAAAGGCTCTTTATGAACTGGACAAACTAGCACCGATTCCGTGGAACTCTACTACTCTCGCCTCCATCTGGCTAAATCCTCAGGTAAAAATTCAAGGACAATATGTGGAATGGAAGTCATGGATAAAATGTGGTATTTGGTCCATTTCACAAGTTCTAGATGTTGGTAAATTGACCTCTTTTGCGGTTTTATCTACTACATATGCTCTACCATCTTCTATGTTCTTCCAATGGCATCAACTTCATCACAGCCTTCACTCTTTAATGAAGTCTACAATTCTGTCAAATAATTCTCCCACCATTCTGGAATGGTGTAGAATATATAGTGGTTTTAAGGGTGAAGCATCTAGATGGTATAAATTGTTAAAAGGGTCTATTTATCACAGTCCCAATGTTTTATATAGTATATGGGCACATGACACCTCTATACAACTCTCCTCTCAAGACTGGGAATCTATGTGGCTCAGAGCCTTTGGTTTGTTAAAGGCAGCATCTATCAAACAATTGGTTCTTTTTATGTATCACAAGGCTTATTGGACCCCATATAGATTGTCGAAAGTTTCATCTACTGTCTCAAATATGTGCTGGTCTTGTGCAGCTGATGTCGGTACATTAACCCATATGTTATTCTCTTGCAGTCTTCTAAACTCATATTGGACTAAAGTTTGGTCTACTATATGTGACATTCTACCTATTTCTGATCCCCTTAACTACTCCATTATTATTCTAGGTAGTGTGGCATTAACATCGAAACTAGATAAATATGGGACTAAACTATTGCACTGCTTATTAATAATTGCACTTAAGACTATATTATCACATTGGAAAGACTTCTCAACCCTTAATTTCCATGAATGGTGGAACACTGTTTGTATGTATGCGAAGTATGAAAAATCGATTGCAGAAAGAGATGTTTTCTCGTTTTCTTCATATACGAAGATGTGGTCATATTTACTGTCTTATGCCGAACGCTCTCCTTAACTCACATGTATGTGTACACATTTCTGTTTTACATACATATGCCACCTTGCCTGTTTAACACATGAATGTTTACTTTAATGCTTGTAATTTTGAAAGCGTGACAGTTCTCATTGTTATCTTAATCTGTTAACATTATTGTATTTCTTTATATGAAACTTCAATAAAACTTATTGAACATAAAAAAGAAATATTTATAACTATTTTATCAAATTTTTAATAAAACTTGGAATCAGGCCCTAGGTATCTAACTCGGTTGGCGCCTATCACCTCACAGTAGGTGTCTTCACTGAGGCGCCTACCGGGTCCTACCAGTATCTACATGAGAAGTAGGCATGATTAGGGACAGAGTTTGGGCATGGTTTAAGTGAAACACCAGTAGATATCTGTGTTAGGCACTGGTATATTTGGCCAAGAAAGCCCTGGCTTAATATACCAGCATCTAACATTATTTCACCTATCAACACCCAAGTTGATTTTGGCGCTGCTAGGCACAATTCTATAACTTCACTTGACATGAAGTAGGTGCCATTTTGCTACTGAGTAAGGTGCTATTTATAGAATCTGGCCCACAATGCCTCCCTCTCCTGCAATCTTTTCTTACATTGGTCACAGTGAAATTGCAAATAGGGTCAATTTACAGGTCTTTTTTAGACACACACCCCCTCCCAATTTTTATATATTGGTGTGTTAATGTGAACTGAATAGATTTTATTGTGTGCTCAATTTGTTGAAGTATGCTAATGAACCAAATTAAAATTTTTTTAAAATGTAAATCCTTAAAAAGAATTTTCTAATATCCTTAGAAATCTAAAGTCAGTCTACTTTTGGTTTAAATTTGAGCATGGGTATGGTTGGTGTAGACATCCCTAGTTCAGAATTCAAATGAACAAATAAATAACTGGTAATACAACTCAAACCGTGTGGATTTCTGCCTGGCATGAATTTGATACAAAGTTTGGATTATTGCAGATCTGCAGAGGAAAAATCTTTATACTCTTCCTGTTGGGTTCTGGACAAAATCAGATGCAAGCCTAAGAATCTAAAGCATATCTGAAAATCCACGTTTTGATAAAGACCTTAGAACATTTCTGCTCAGAAGACAGGCCGTGAAAATCATGTTGTCTGTTTCCTTTCTAGAGCTGTGAGGTTTTGAAAAGGCAGTAAAAAAAAAAAAATAAAGTCTGCAATATATCAGTAATTAAAGCTTCACTTCTGCAGGCAATAGCTGTAGCGAATAAGATCTGAACCTATATAAACGTTCCACTGCCATTTCCTCTGTGCCAGTTTTTAATTTCATTATATATCAAAAGTAGTGTTAATTGGATTCAATAAATCTTTCTTTATGTTGTTCTAAACTGCTTGATTATTGGTACAGTAATCAAATGTACATATGGCAATTGAAAAAGGAATCATTGCAGGGAGCTCCTTGCTTTTCCTAAGCCTGAGCCTGCCCTTTAAAGTCTGCCTAACGTACACTTTGAAGTATGCAGTTTTCAAGAGTTATCCACAGTCATATACCTCTTAATTCTGTCTAAAGTGCTAAAAATTGAGCACAGAAATTTGCACACACAGTTTAATTGGGATCTTAACAGGCAATTATCAGCATTAAATGGTTTTAATTAAAATGTATGCACATAAATTTAGTTGTGGGATCCGAGCCTAAATTTTATGCGTGAGTCCAAAATTGGGCTAAGGAAACGATGGGGTCATGAGTGGATCGGGAGTTTTCCTGCAATGTGCATGAAATATACCCCCTCTACAAAGCTGTGCTAGCGTTTTTAGCGCTGGCCACGGCGGTAACAGCTCAGACACTCATAGAAATTCTATGAGCGTCGGAGCTGTTACCGCAGCAGCCAGTTCTAAAAACGCAAGTGCGGCTTTGTAAAGGAGGGGATTTATTTCATGCATATTGCAGGAACACTCCCGAACACTCTCAGTGGGGGACCTGCCCTTAATTTAGGCACAAGGATTTCCATCACTTTTCATCCGGTATAAATAGGAGCAGCTGAAGTTAGGTGTGGTTCCCGATGCTAAATGCTATCCTATAAACAGCACCTAACTTTGAGCACCAGTTATATTTGTAACCTTATTTGTAATATTACCTAGAAATGTCCAGTCATCTTACTATCTAATTTGCAAGTTCTCCTGGAAATATCCAGCTATCTTACCTCTTTTGTAACCAAAAAAACAATTGTAACGTTACTGGAAATGTCCAATTAGCTCTTTTGTAATCCGCCTTGAAATGCAAGGTATAGGCAGAATAGAAGTCACTAATGTAATGTAATGTAATGTAATGCTCAGGACCACTGTGAACTGAAAAACACCCACACACTCACCCCAAAATGTTTTTTGTTGTATCTTCCATACAACTCGGTCGATTCTTATGAAATTTAGTGTGTCATATTCTGAGGGAAGTTGATGTAAAATAATGTAAATATTTCACACTGTATCGCAGCATTACCTTGTGAAAATGAAGCGTGAACTGAATTAAAACACTGCATTGGGAGGGGGAGGCCCTTCATTCTGAGCACGCAGCCCTATAGGCAGATGGGAGTGGGCTTACCTCCTGCCAATTTGTCGTCAGAAGGTATGGGGGTTGTAGAGGGATGTGGGGGGATATCGAGGGGATGTAGGGAGACATAGAGGATGTCCTATTTGGGTGGCGAGAGGGGGTCATGACCACTGGGGGAGTAATGGAGGGTCATAACTTAAACTCTTCAGTGGTCTTCTTGTCAGTTTGGGTATCTCTGGGGAACTTAGATGCAACTAAAACAGGTCTAACTCATTGTTCTGCCTAGGAAAGCTTCGGTTATTCCCTCATGATGTCCAGGTCTAAGCCTCCCAATACGCCCTGCTGAGCTCTAGACATGCAGTGCTTTGAAGTGCTGCTGAACATCCAGAAAGTTATTTTTGATCGGCATTTGGACGTCCTTGCTATTAGGATGTCCAAGTGCTGACTCAGGCGGGTTTTTGGATGTTTCTGAGTTTTGATTATGCCCCCCCACAGTGTCCATTGCTCAGATCTTGCATAGCAGCAAATCAAGGCCATGTTTGTTCCAACCGTTCTGTGGGAACTCTTGCAACAATTTTTTCTGCCGTAACCATTTTGATACGGATTGTTAAAAAATTTATCATCTGCTTCTGTGCATATCCCATTGAAACAATGCATTTTTACAAGGTAGTGCTGCAGTACAGTGGGAAATATTTACATCATTTTACATCAACTTCCCTCAGGATACGACATTACATTTCATAAGAATTGGTTGAGCTCTGTGGAAGATTTTGCTGTGGGGTTTTTGGGTTCACGGTGTATAAATTGGTAGGCACCTAGGAAAGCATCACCTTCACATGTCAATCAAAACTAAGCACCATTTGTAGGATTGCTCCTAGTGGCACCTAAATTGACATAGAACCCTGTAGGCGAACATCTTAGGTGCCAGTATATTAATCCAGGATTTCCTAATTGAATCCATACCCAAACTCTACCCCAAACCATACCTAGTTGCTAGTAGGTGCTGGTAGGTGCCTCAGTGTAGATGCTTATGTCTAAGTCATAGGGGCCTACTGAGTTAGGCGTCTAACAGCAAATTAATTTTTAAAATCAGTTTTAATTGGTTTTTCAATTATTAGCACCCATTAAAAAATGACCCCCTCCTCCCCTTTTTTTATGAAGCCACATTAAGGTTTTTGATCACCAGCCACAGCGGTAAAAGCTCTGACGCTCATAGAATTCCTGAGTGTTGGAGTTTTTACTGCCATGGCCTGTGATAAAAATCCTTAATAAAGCATCATAAAAAGGAGGGGGGGAGGGTATAAGTTAGGCAACTAGATTGGCTAGGTGCCTTTAATAGAATCAGGGCCCCTGTGCTTTATTTTTGGTACCAATTTCTTTAGGTGCCATATATAGAGCCCATAATGGGGAATTCTACATTCAGCCTCTTTTACAAAGCCGCTTCGAAGCTGTTGCCGCATGGCAGCCGCTACCGCAGCTTTGTAAAAGAGGCTGATAGTGTCCCGGAAAAAAATGGGACCTTTAACAAAATTTCAAAACACTTTGCAACTATAGTATTTAAACATTTAGTAGATCTTAGTAGACCTTTGAAAATACATTAGTCTAATCTTTATTAGGAAATTCCCTTAGTAAATGCAAAATTTTAATCACAATTTTATCTTCTATGCTATAATACCATTTAGCTAAAATGAATCTTTAATAATCGGTTCCTAAATTATGTCATTTGAGAACAGGGCTCATCCAGTTCTTATAGCATCTTGCAGTAACACCTGTCAATAATTGCAATAATTTTTTAATAGTAAATTTGTTTTGGGTTTATTTGGAAAAAATGTTGTGGGTTCTGTTTTTTCCAGATAACGTATATAACAGGGAACCTACAGTTAGATGCCCAAAGCGTACGTGGGAGGATCCTGTTCTATAAAGGGAAGTAACCTACTTTTCTTTATAGAATACTAGAGTAACCGGCTATATACAAATGTACAGTATGTTTCATTTCTTTCGCTACAATATCACTAAAATCAGACCCTTCCTTTCTGAGCGAACTGTCAAGACCCTCATCACCTCTCGCCTAGACTACTGCAACCTGCTTCTCACTAGCTCTCCGCTAAACTTCGCTTCTGCTTCACTTCATTCAGAACTCTGCTGCTCATCCCATATTCCGTCGATGTCGCTATACCCACATTGCCCCTCTCCTCAAGTCACTTCATTGGCTCCCTAGCCATTTCTAAATAAGTTTCAAGTTCATTTATGGCTTAATATACTGACCATCACATGTATCTGGACGGTTTACAATATAAAAAATTAGAAAAATTTAATAAAATTTAAAATTAAGTTGAAGTAAAATAAGAGGAGGGTAAAACTAAAACTATGAACAAATTAAGACTTATTAGAAACAGAAGGTACTAGGGGATAGGGAAATTTTAATTACAATACGTAAATTAAAAGGAAGTTCAAACTCTTCTTACTGACCTACAAGTGTATTCGCTCTGCAGCGCCTCAGTATCTCTCCTCTCTCCTCACACTCCCCCCTCCCCTGGCACTCCACTTATCGGATAAGTCTTTCTTATCTGTACCCTTGTCCTCTATAGCCAACTTCATACTCTGTCCCTTCTACCTTGCTACATCAGGCTTCGTATCTGTCAGTATTCAAATCCAGACTCAAAGTCCACTTCTTTGAAGATGTTTTCAGTTGCAAATGCCAATCCACCTTCTAAGTGTCTGTGTTATCATTCCCTCTGTAGATCCCCCCACCTGAGCAAAGCGTATTGATGCACCTTCTTGTCTAGTTTGTCTGTCGTGACTAGATTGTAAGTACAGATGTACAGTGCTGCGTATGTCTAGTAGCACAATAAAAATGATTAGTAGATGTGCTTAGGAATGAAATTTAAGCCAGCCTTAGAACATGCTTCACCCATGTGTCCACCCTCTTTACAAATGCATTTTATGTAAAGCAGGTATTTACAGAATAATGCTCCTGCAGAATTTTAGTAGTTGCATGCATAGATGCTCACATGCATGTATAAATGTCATTAGTTTGACATTTATATGCATAATGGGTTGGTACATAGCACCTATGCCAGGAATAGGGAACTCCAGTCCTCGAGAGCCGTATTCCAGTCGGGTTTTCAGGATTTCCCCAATGAATATGCATGAGATCTATTTTCATGGACTGCTTTCAATGCATATTCATTGGGGAAATCCTGAAAACCCAATATGGTTCTCGAAGCCTGAAGGCTGAAGGCTGAAGCCTGAAGGCTCTGACAGTACTTATCTGAATTTGATTGGCTGAACTGCTTCTGCTTGTTGCTGCTCAGCCAATCAAATTCAAAGCAGTGCCTTCAGGACATTTAGGGGTGGGGTGAATTACCTGAAGGCCCTGACTGCACGCCACGTACTAGGAGACATGTGATGAAGCTACTAAGTAGTAGATTTGAAACAAACCAAAGAAAATATTTCTTCACACAATGTATAATTAAACTCTGGAATTCATTGCCAAAGAATGTGGTGAAATCAATTAGCTTAGGAGGGTTTAATCAAGGTTTGGATAATTTTCTAAAAGAGAAGTCCATAGGGTATTATTGAGATGTTTTTGGGAAAATTCACTGCTTATTCTGTTTTACTACTTGGGCTCTTGCTAGGTACTTGTGACCTGTGTTCATCACAGTTGGAAACAGAATACTGGGCTTGATGGACCTTTGGTCTGTCCCAGTAACATAGTAAATGACGGCAGATAAAGACCTGAAAGGTCCATCCAGTCTTTCCTGTAATCACATGCATTACAATTTCATGATTAAATTAAGATGTCATTTTTCTTTGTTATTTCTGGGCCACAGACCTCTCACTTGATTTACTGTACCAGTATGGCAATTCTTATGTTCTTAACCTGTTTAAGAGCATAAGAATTGCCATACTGGGACAGATTGAAGGTCATCCTTTCTAACCACCCAAATCATGCTCAGTTCCCACCCCTATACTTATTAAGTAGCTAGCTCATATTTTCATCACACTGACTGTTATAATCACACAGAAGTACTTGCAACACATACTTGATCAGTCATTTATGACTTTCAGTAACATAATATGGATTTGACAGTACAGTGTATCAATGTAAACTATATTAAGCATCTAATCTGGGTTTTTACCACGTGGTAGATTTAAGGCAGAATCATGCTAATATCTTCTGTGTGATTATAACAATCACACAGAAGATATTAGCATGATTCTGCCTTAAATCTACCACGTGGTAAAAACCCAGATTAGATGCTTAATATAGTTCAGTAAAAGTGCTCCTAAGTTTAAGAATAAATGGTCCTGATGCTCTGTAATACATTTAGGAAGTGTAAAAGGTTTTCTAAATTTATATTTTTATCTAAAGCAGTTATATATAAGTATTCTCTGGCCTATCACAAAATAGATCTTCACTAATAGACACAAACACACATTTATAAAATAGCTTAGTCTGAATGACCATCTTTAATGCAGATTTATGGGAATACCATTATATTAACATTGAAATATTAGCAAATCCATATTATGTTACTGAAAGTCATATATGACTGATCAAGTCTATCCAAATAAAAAAAATAATTAGATTCCCTACTCTATAGACAGTAAATCAAGTGGGAGGCTATTAGTTTTGAAGTAGATTATGAACTGTGAAAAGACAGGTTCTAAATTCATAGACCCTTTAATTAAAGGGGGAGTAGAATGGTAATTTATTTGGTATCTTAAACCAGTGACACGCATGGGGTTGGTGGTTTGTCTCAATGACAATATGCTCCCTGCTGGCTCCTCTTATTATTTCTAGCTAACGACTCTGTGCTCCTATGTTTATTTAATGGGAGCTAAGTCACCAGGAATGAACCAGTCTTTTGACGCCAGACCACAAAGTTCTTTCAGTGTTGGTCTTAAGCATTCTTGTAGTCTATATTCTTTCATTATTTGCTGTCATTAGAAAGCACTGAAACTTAAACCATATAATAGTTTGACATATGCGAAATCCACATGTGTTTATATTATACCAGTTTTCAGCAGCTTGTCAATAACATTGTGCTGCTTATGATACACAGTCCTATTTTTCACATATAAACTGCTAAATTTCAATAAAACTCCCACATATGCATTTAAGAATATGTTGTAGATAAGGTTTAAAAAAAAAAAAATTGGCATTTGCTTTTCAAAGATTCTGATTCTAATCTACATTTTATTAATGTGTTAAGTGAAAGTGAAACTTTGCTTCTAAATTTACTGCTGTAGATGTTCTGGCCAAATCTGGATACAGGCCAGAGATGGCCACATACTTGGACAAGTGCAGGAAGATGGTAGAAAAGGCAGGAAAGACTCTAAAATATCCAGAGACCCAGATTACTAGAAAATCCTACTTAACCTTCTAATTAACCCTTTCCCCTTTTTATCAAGCTGTGTAGAGGTTTTTAGCGCGGGCTGGTGAGATAAGCGCTCTGACACTCATTGGAAATCTATGAGCGTTGGATCATTTACAGCACTAGCCCGCGCTATAAACCTCTAGCGCAGCTTGATAAAAGGGGCTGTTAGTATACATGTACTCAGAGAATAATAGCATTCAATAGAAAAATGCATAGAAACATGATGGCAGATAAAGGTCAAATGGCCCATCCGTTCTGCCCATTCGCAGTAACCATTATCTCTTCCTCTCTCTAAGAGATTCCACGTACCTATCCCAGGTTAAAGAAACATAGAAACATGATGGTTATCATTAGGTCCCTAGCATAGGAAGTGGGGGGGGGCTCAAGGGTTCCGCCCTAGTCCCAGCAGAATCCAGTAGCACAACCTCTCTCTCCAGCTCCTGACTCCTCCACCTACCTTCCCCGGTCACTGTCATTTTAAATCTTCTGGCAGCCGCCATGCAGCATTAAGCAGGTCTGCCCGAAAGTCTTCATTCTGCAGCGACGCTGCACAGCAGCTGCTGGAAGATTTAAAATGACAGTGACTGGGAGGAGGTGCCATAAATGTAGGGGAGTAGAGCCATAAATGATTCTGACTGCCAACATTTGGGGAGGGCTTGACCCCTGTGTTCCAAGGCCTTGGTCCTTGTGGCCTCCCCTGTCCCAAAGCCTATGGCCCCTGGCAACTGTAGGTTATGATTTTTTTTCTAACGTGCCTTGTCAGAGATAGATCTGCCCTGAATGCAACATTAAAAATGATATTCCTAGGAAATTCTAGCTATGTACTAAGCAATTTGTAGTTATTTTGGCTGTGAAAATGAGTTTATATATATTTTTTTCATTACTGAGCTATTTTGCATACTTTTGCTTTATAGCAACTCACCCTCTTTTACTAAAGCCAGTAGTTAATTCAAGGCTAATTAAGGCTAATCATGGTTTCTATGTAGCCACATCACATTGAGTCATCATCAGCTCAAAATATACATTTCAAAAGTGCATTCAACCATGTATTCTTTATACACGATAATCTCTCATAAACATTAAACTGTATATCTTTTATATTCTATTACATTAATCAAAAATTTATCTTAATCTCCCCTCCTCCAACAAGATCATGTTTCGTAACCTGCATTAGGAAGCCGGGGATTGAAATTATTCATAGATTTGTTGTAACTCCATCAGTTCATCCATTGTTCCTAGAAAAGATGGTGACGGCATCTTAAATCAAGTGCTATCCAATGTCACAGGCAGTGAACTAGCCAATCATACTAGACTACAACGTCATCTATTTGATTTCAAGATTTAAACCATTAGGAATCGATGTATCTAATTTAAAAATCCACCAATGTTCTTTATAAATTAGCTTAGATTGCCTCAGAAATTATATTTACAGGAGCATGATTGAATATAGTCCATTATACAGTACAGTGGTACCTTGGGTTACGAGCATAATCCGTTCCAGGAGCATGCTCGTAATCCAAAATGCTCGTTTATCAAAGCGAGTTTCCCCATAGGAAATAATGGAAACTCGCTTTGATAGGTTCCCCCCCACATGAGAACCGGCATTGCTCCCCCCGAAGGCCCCCCTTGCGATCCGGCACCCTCCCCCCGCGATCTGGCACCCCCCCGCGATCCAGCACCCCCACTATGCAATTAGGCACCCCCCGCTGCGATCCGGCAGCCCCCCGACGCGACTGGGCACCCCCATGACGCTTCTTACCGTCATCTGGGCATCGGCACCAGCATGTCCTGTGCGTTGGAGCCGGTGCCCGAAGATCGGCCTCCTCTTCTGCTGGGCCTTGAGCATCTGCACATGCTCAAGGCCTGCGAGTTCACATTCTGAACATGAACTCGCAGACCTTGAGCATGCGCAGATGCTCAAGGCCCAGCAGAAGAGGAGGCCGATCTTCGGGCACCTGCACCAAGCACAGGACATGCCGGTGCCGGTGCCCAGATGACAGTAAGAAGTGGCGGGGGGGGGTGCCCAATCACGGCGGGGGGGTGCCCAATCGCATTGGGGGGCGCCGGATTGCGGCGGGGGGGTGCCCAATCGCGTCAGGGGGGGGGTGCCGGATCACGGGGGA
This sequence comes from Geotrypetes seraphini, assembly GCF_902459505.1. Taxonomy (NCBI): domain Eukaryota; kingdom Metazoa; phylum Chordata; class Amphibia; order Gymnophiona; family Dermophiidae; genus Geotrypetes; species Geotrypetes seraphini. The sequence goes on along the minus strand of NC_047084.1, from coordinate 326,781,450 downwards.
AGGGTGCCGGATCGCGGGGGGGAGGGTACCGGATTGCGGGGGGCGCTTGTAAATCAAGCCACACTGTTTCTGAGGTGCCGATTTTGCAAATGTTTTTCTTGTCTTGCAAAACACTCGTAAACCGAGGTACCACTGTATATCACTTATTAGATAATTTATACGTAAGCAGTGATCTACCATTACAGAATTGCCAGGTTAGGACCCTAAACCCTTAAGGTTCAGCCTTAGAATCATCCCAGGATCACATTCCGAATGCCAAGGAATCATCTGTTACTTTTCTAAAGAGAGCTTATCACCGCCACACACTGAAATTACACTTCCTTCCTGTTGCTTTGCTAGCTCAGATGCACATCTTTAAGCTCATTAGATTACTGAAAGTCATATATATTATTTTTTCATAACAAGCTTCCATAAATATGGCAGTTGTTTCAATATGGTCAATACGGAATCAACCAGGACCAGGGAAGCTTGTCGTCAAACATTTGAATTGATTAGTTTTGCAAGAACTGGAAATGTTGCAAGTACTTTAATCAAAAAGGTTTGTTAATTTAATTAAAACGAAGAGATGCTCAATGCAATTTAAGGCTGATTGTTGATCTTGTCATAAAAAGTGCAAAGTCAGTGTAATTATTATTATTATGAATGAAGTGGGGTATTATACTCCATAAGAAATGTATAAAAAAAATTAAAGAGCAGAATTCATACACTACTAAACAACATCTACTCTCTTCTGATACCTGGGAAGGTAACTTAGGGCCACTATCACCACAAATTCAAAATAAGTGGAGAAAAAAAAGACCTCGTTATCGCCAATGCTGGTTAAGACATCACTGCTAAAGTAGGTGCTAGCAAACATATAAACAAATACAGTGGACCCGTAACAGTCATAGGTTTTGAAAAAAAACACTTTCTAAATATATCAAACAGTTATCCAATCCTCCTCAGGCCACTGGAATTGTAGAATCTTAGGCCCTCCTTTACTAAGGTGCGCTAATCAAATTAGCATGCGCTAACTGAATTAGCCCTCACTAAACACTAATGCTTGCATGTTAGCCTATGGATGGGTTAGTGTTCAGCGTGCGCTAATTCGATTCGCGTGCGCTAATCGGTTAACGCACCTTAGTAAAAGAGGGGGTTAATCTCAGTCCGAAGGTATACTATACTGTAGACACAGTCACATATAACCGACAGCAGCATCAATGGTAAGGCCACTTATCTTGCGCTGGTCATCTCAAAAACTGTGTCCAAAGAAATTCAAATCCCAAGAGTCCAGATACAGACGGGAGAACTCCGTTTCGCCGGACGAATCTTAAGAACATAAGAACATAAGCAGTGCCTCTGATGGGTCAGACCAGAGGTCCATCATGCCCAGCAGTCCGCTCACGCGGCGGCCCATCAGGTCCAGAACCTGTATAGCAATCCTCTATCTATACCCTTCTATTCCCTTTTCCTTCAGGAAATTATCTAATCCCTTCTTGAACCCCAATACCGTACTCTGTCCTATCACAACCTCTGAAAGCGCATTCCAGATTTTCCTAGCATTGGTTCTGAATCTGTCCCCTCTTAATTTTTCTGAATGCCCTCTCTTTGCGATAGAGCTTGTACCCCGGTTTTCTTCATTCCACCATGTTTCAGAGGTTCTCTTTTTTGGCCATGACTTCTAATTCTCCCATTTTATTCCTTAGGCTCCTTGCATTAGTATACATGCAATTTAAGTCCTGGTATTTTTTTGTCTGCATTTTCTTTTCCTGTGCTACGATCTTTATTTTCTTTTCCTGCGAATCTTTTCCTGCGAATCTTCTGGGGAATTATACAAGAAATGTTCCGCACTAGCTGTGCCAAAAAAAAAAAAAAATTAAAAAAAAAGGTGAGTTCTCCAACTCCAGTGTTCACTTTCATAACCTAGTACGTCAGCACGCAAAGAAATGTGCTTTTAAATTATTTACCCTACCTTTTGTTTTTCCCTTTTTTTCCAGCGCCCTAATTGTAACTTTACCCCCTTTCCCTCTTTTCATGTTAGTTATTATTGGAATTTTATGTTATTATGTTTAAAGTTGCTTTATTTTATTATGTACATCGCCTAGAAAATTCGAAATAGGCGATTCATCAAGAGCTAAATAAACTTGAAACTTGAACTTGAAACTTGAAATGTCCATCGGCGTCATGACTTCATAGTATAAGCATCCTCCATATAACATGTTTGTTGCACAACAGCTATGCATATAACCACTAGAAAATTTAAAACCCCCATTTATGTGGGCAGTACCACTGCTAACCTCAAAAGCAATGTTGAGACAAAATTGGCCTAATTAACCCCAACTGCTAGGAAAGAAAGTACAACTGTTTAGACAATTTATTGACAAAACTATATTTTTGTTTTATTCATATTGCTGCTAATAAATTATCTACTCTGGAGGGGGTGGGTGGGGAATGGAATGAGGACAGCATTAGGGGGGAAAAAAGCCTGGGAAAGTAAAATTCCTGAGTCTGTGACCTTTTCCATGCTTTGTTTTCTAGAGCATTTCTAACTGTGGGAAGAGGAAAGGTGGACTGACAGTAACGTAGCTAGAGAGGTCGACACCCGGGGCGGTGGTGCCCTCACATAGCCATGCCGTGTGCTTCCCGCTCTTCCCCACCACTTAAGCGCATCCTCATCCCTCACCGCTTGAGCACTTCCCCCACTCCGCCCCCTCGTGTACTTCTTGAAATGTTCTCCAACACAAACAGCAGCTTCCACCTGCTGATTGCACCGCCCTAGGCTCCTTTCTGACATCACATCCTAGTCCCGCGATCAGGACATGATGTCAGAAGGGAACTGAGGCCGGCACGAGCAGCAGGTGGAAGATGCTGTTTGTGCTGGCGAACGGTTCAAGAGGTATGCAGAGGGGTGGCAGAAAGGAGAAGAGGCGACGGCGCCCCCGTGGAGATGATGCTAGAGAATGACACAGGGTCAATTTTTCCCCCTTCCCTGCAGGAACTCAATTTCCCTGCCCCATCACCACGAGAGTTTTGTCGCTGTCTCTGTCCCTGCCCCATTCCTGTAAGCTCTGCATTAACTGCACAAACCTCAAACACTTATGATTTTAAAATGTTTGAGACCTGTGCAGATGAGGACAGTGCTTTGGGACAGGACAAGAACTCGCCCAAATGGGACGGGAAAATGAATTCCCGCAGGGACGGGGAAAAAACTGTCCCCATGTCATTCTCATGTCTGCCTCCCACCTCCCCTTAATATGCTACTGGCTGCATACTTGCTCTTAGTATCCTGTATCTTCTGTACTCCTGCTTTAGGCCACTATGCAACAGGATGTCCAAGATTTGCCATGAGGGAAATTTATTGCTTGGATAGGCAATGGAGTTGTCCCAGTGCTGGAATAGACTTTGGTGCCCTTGTTAAGGAGGGTGGAACATGAATATTTGAGCCTGTATCGACAGTGTAAGGTTTCAGGACTGTGCTGAGAGCAGTGTTAGAAGCCCTTGAAAATGCTGTCACGTCACATCAGCGGCTGAGGAGGAAGCGCCTGAGTTTTGGGCTCTGAGTCATCCGGCAAAACCCTGTAGAATCCTGGAAGAACTTTTGGCAGTAACAAATCCGAGATAGCTTGGAGGCAAGAGTTTAGGCCAGCAGTTGAAGAAGACTGTACAGAGACCTACTCTAGCAAAAGAATGGACTGCTAACACCAGACTAGAGAGTGTGCAACCTAAAGTCAGTGCTTTCTTTAGCTCTCCATGTTGCTTATGGGAATATTTATTGTATTTACCGTATTTGCCGGCGTATAAGACGACTTTTTAGTACCTTAAAATCCTCCCCAAAGTCGGGGGTCGTCTTATACGCCGGGTACAGTTTACATGCCCTTACTTGCGGGGCTGGATGTACTCAGTCGCGCGGCTCTTCTTCTCCCTACCTTCTCTGCTTGCAGCACAGAGCCGAACGGAAGTCTTCCCGACGTCAGCGCTGACGTCGGGAAGACTTCCGTTCGGCTCTGTGCTGCAGGCATGGCAGGTAAGGAGAAGGAGAGTAGCCTCGCGGTTCGAGGGGCGGCCGCCCCGCCCCGGTTGCAGCACAGCCGGCCAGGTTCCCTTACTTTTGTGGCACTTCCCCGACCGACTGATAACAGCCCGGGTCCGACAATCCTCCCTGCCCTGTAGCCGCGAATCTAAATACCTTCTTACAGCAGCTGTAAGAAGGTAATTTAGATTCGCGGTTAAGGGCAGGGAGGTTTGTCGGACTGGGGCTGTTGTCGGTCGGTCGGGGAAGTGCCACAAAAGTAAGGGAACCTGGCCGGCTGTGCTGCACCCGGGGCGGTAGAGAAGGTGTGCGGAAGAAGGGGTCGTCTTATACGGCGAGTATAACACAAAACTCTATTTTTTAACTAAAAGTTGGGGGGGGTCGTCTTATACGCCCAGTCGTCCTATACGCCGGCAAATACGGTAGTTTTATTGTGGGGTTTTTTCCAAGCATCAATGTCAGAAATAGTGTGCACTGTTCCCTGACAGTGTGCACTAATTGTGAGGGGTGCGTGCTCTTTCCAAATTGTGCACACTATTTCTGACACGCATACACGGTAAATACTGTTGAAATCCCCATGATGTTTCAAATGAACAAACATCCCTAAAAACATCTACTGTTACCCTTGACTCCGTTTGGTCTGCTTTGACCATATTGGAGAAATCATTACCTATATTATCTCACAATATTTGAGGGGGAAAAAACAGCACTCACCCAAGCACTCACCTTTTCTTGTTCACCTAGCTGAAATTGGTTGGACAATGATTTTTTTTTGTCTTTAGGATCCACTTTAATTTAAAAAAAAAAATAAAAAAAATGGACCACAATGTGGGCATGAGATCCCTGATATTAAACAGTCATTAGAACCTTTCATTTTGTAAACTTCTTTCCTGTATTCGGATGCTTTGAAATTTGGTGAAAGACATCTAGAAGTGTTTGTTAGTTCTTGGTTTCTTTGCCAAAGGTTCATTATGTTAGCAGGATGCTTGTTATTTCCTGAATTCTTGCAAATGCAGATACCATAATTAGACTGAACTCAATGCTGTGAGTTGTGAACTTTCCTCTTACATGTGGGTAGTGCATCCTAATCATTATTTTGCCTTTGATCATATCATCTGCTTCAGTAAAACTGTAGTCTTTTACTAGTAGCTGCAATTTCTTTTCTGGGGGTGGGAGGAGTGGGAGGTGCCTCCTTTCTTTTTCTTTCAGCTTAATCACTAATACTACTCTCCGTGCACTACCACAAGCCTTGATTTGCAACTACCCAGGGATTTGTTTTCCTTTATTTGTAATACTGTATACCCATCCTCCCACCATTGCTAGTTAGAACATCACAGCAATAGTCATGAGACTATTCACCCCCATACTCAGAGCTAAGGACTAATATTCAGCAAGATGGCTGCTGAATATTAGTGATTATAAGCTGGCCTGCACCAATATTCTTTGGCCGAACAGCTAAGTTTGAATGGTCAGATAGACCCATATAAATAGCAGATCTATCTTTGGTCACTATAACTTAGCCAGCGAGGCATTGAATTTTCAAGTTTGCTGCTAACTACGGTCTTGCAACAGGACCCCATAGATTCTAAATCTAACCATCTTTAACAATTACTATAGGCTATGAATATTCACTCCATACTTTTCCTCAGCCTGGCCAACCCAGGAAGCAGGTCCTAATCCAATCACACTGAGAGTGCATTACATAAAGGTTCAGATAGCCATTGACCCACCGGGCAGGTACAAAGTATTACTTCTGTAACAGATTGTGCTGCTGGTATCCTGTTATAACATGTGTAACTTGCAAATATTTGTTTGGATTTAGGATCTACAGTATATTAACTTTATATACCTTTGCAGTGCATCTTAATCTGCTTTTTCATCCTCTACTGCTGTGACATACATATTTACATTACATTAGAGATTTCTGTTCCGCCATTACCTTGTGGTTCAAGGCAGATTACAAAAGATTTATTAATGGGGGTTACAATGGAAGAACAATTGTCATTTCTGGAGTTGTGAAGAGTAGATCATTTGTCATTTCTAGAGTTGAAAGCAGTAAGGTCATTTGTCAAGTGATAAAAAGTGGTGTAGAATAGGTAGATATTTATGAATGGAGGGTATTTATTTAAAAAATTATATACCGCCTTTAAACAAAGCAGTTTTCATAAAAAAATAAACATACATAATTGCAGAATATAAAACAAAATTACATTTCTAAAAATAAAACTAAATTCAGCACCATAAAAATATATTTTCTTTAAATAGGAAAAGAAAGAAAGAAAAAAAAACCCAAAACCATTTGCACCCAACAAATGAACAATGCCTAAGCAATTAATAAGAAAGGCACTTAGGAATCCACTTATTGACTCAAATACAGAGTCAGGACAGAAGTTACATTTACCAGGAAATATATAAAGGCTGAGTAGCTCTACAAATAGGCGTCCACAAATAGCTTGGCTTTCAACAGGTTTTTTGAAACTAAAACGGTCAGTGCTTAATCTTAGATGTCCCGACCGCTTATTCCAAAGTGACATTCCAGCTACAGAAAACATCTTAGATTTTGTAGCTGCAAATCTCACATATGATTGTCCTTTTCTTTTTCTCCACGTCACGTTAGTAAGCAGCACAAATGTTTCTTTTCTTCCTTTGAGGGTCCTCTGAATAATAATTTTCTATGCTTCAGGAAAGTGTATGCCGTCCCAATAAGTGCTACATTGGAACAGGTATTCCTAAAGCCTCCTTGCTTTCTGAAGAGTTTTGTGGCAGTTGCCAGATGCAGTTACAAATCTTCATGCTGTAGTTCAGCTTTGTATCACTTATCTTTATTGAACGTGATGTACTGCTAAGATTGCCTAGCAAATCACAACAGTTTACAGATGTAAAAACCAGAATATGGACGACGACAAAAAACAGGACACCGAACTCCACAGAAGAAATTAAATAAACAATCATCCATAAAGGAGTACAATATGCAGTTATAACATTGATATTTATTTATTTAAAAACTTAATATACCGCCTGGAGTCACAGTGGTTTCCAATTAAACATAAACAAAGCAAGAAAACCGAAACAATATGAAGACATTCTTGAAAAAATCATCAACACACGTAAAAATCAAATTTGCAAATCCTTCAATAACATATTAAAAAAATACAAGAAATGGCCAACACTGTAGGAAAGACAGATCAGAAATAGGCTGGGCTGCTTCACCTATCTTATGTTGCATTGATCAATATTCAGTGATTGTTATAGGCCACTTGAAAAAAAATAAGACTTTAGGAGTGAACAGAAAATTTGTATGTGATTTTTCAAGCCTAATATATTGAGGCAATGAGTTCCATAATGCCGAGGTCAGAAAGGCACTATTTCTAGTCGATTTCCATTTTGCACAAGATGGCAATTACCATAGGACGGGTATGATGGATTGAATGCTACCATATGACTGCCACTGAGTAACTTCTGTTAGGTACAAGACGAAGCTGAGCCTTGACAATAAATAGCCTCTCTACCAACAAGACCTCTGTGGTGCCTCTTAGTATAAATTAGGGTTACCATATGGCTCCAGGAAAAGGAGGACAGATTGAGACATCCGGATTTTACTTCCATTGCTTTCTGTGGAAGTAAAACCCGGATATCTGAATCCGACCTCTTTTTTTTCTGGAGCTAAATGGTAACCCCAATATAAATGCATAGACAACAAGAACCTCATATTCCCACACCAAACAGCATAGGATCTCAAAGTAGCTTGGACGACCCCAGAGGAAATATCTGCGGGCCCATCTCTGTCTAGGCGTGTGTCTAGAATTTTGTAAATCATACCACCAGCTACGACTCAAACACCACAAACAGGTATGCTTCTGAGATAGTTGGGTAGCCTAGCTAGGATACAGCTACTATAATGTAAAACTTGCCCCTATGTACATTGCTGAAATTGTGGTATTTAAATATGTGGATAAGAGAGTGGAATTGGGACTTCAGAATGTTCTCTCCTTATAACCTAATCCTATACAGGCTATTTAGCAACAACAAGAAATTAAGCAGCAGTTAATGTGATCTCCAAATCTATATCCTCCAAGACCTGTGGTGACCAGCAGAAGGCACTGTTAGGAATCTCTAGACACAACCCTGCAAACATATGCCCTCAGGTGATGCTCATTTTCCACAGATTTGGGTAGACATGGTACTCCTGTCTTGCATAGCTGACAGAGGAGCCCTATCTACCAGGTTACTGCTACAGGCTTGCCATTTAACAACATATTTGAAAAACCAAACACAACGAGGAAATTCTATAAAGTGATGCCTAGAGATAAGATGCCATTTAGGAGCATCAAAGGTGCCATTAATGGACAGCTGGCACCTATGCGCACCAACTGCCATTCTATGAGGTAGCATCTAAATGCCATGGTGCCTTACTACAAGGGGGAGTACACATAGTTGGAGTATGGGCAGATGTATGCCAGAGGTACACATGGCATAAGAGGAATGACTACATATTGGTATGCCAATACTGATCTTATGTTAGCATTTGATGATGGAATCTTGGCAACAAAAATTCCATTATAGAATTGGTGCAAAGCGCAAGTTATTCAGATGCCTAGAACGAGACAACAGTTTCTAGATTTGCTCCCAAACTGAATTATGTGATTGAAAAGGACTGATTATCAAAAAGACACATTATCCTATTATTCAGGGTTCTCAAGAAATACATCAACGTAGCAGCGCTGAGGGATATGTCTCTCAGAGGAATCAAGTCTAACAGAAAATGATAGTGGCTTTGCATTGCACTGAACATAGAAGCCTAAAGATGAATCGAGAACATCTGGAAGAGAGGTTGTCACTCATAAATCTCTAGAATTAAATTTGGGCAACCTTTTAAAAGAAATCAACAATAGATTAAAGCCTATCTGCATTAATGTTGCCAAAGTAATTCATGACAAAGGATGGCCTTCATAATGAAACATTTTCAGTGCCAGAGCTGGTTGGGCACACTGATACTGGAAAGTCAAATGGTCTATTGGTTCTATTGGTTCAAATATAAATTGGTTCTGTTCAAATAAAAAATTGGCAATACCATGTTCCAGTGACTCATCATTTTTATAAATAGAGGCATCATGATGTAAAAATGAACTCACCAATAAGAAGGGTAGATTATTGATCTACAGACTAGTCAGAAGCATATTGGAGAATATTTGACACTTAGGGGGATTTATCAAAGTGTGCTACTATTAAGATGGGGTATTTTACCACAAGTTATGCTATTTTAGCACAGTGGCCCATTTTATGCCATCAACCTTGTGCTAAAAGAGTGTGACATAGCACACTTTGATAAATGCCCCCCTTAAGGATGTGTGTAAGAGCTTTTTCTTTTTTTTAGTTCAGTGTTTATTATGGATTTATAGTATGGTATCATCCACTGTGAAGTTTTGTTTTTTTAGATCTGACTATATATTAAGGCCTGGATTTTCTAAATGGCACCGATATCAGTAGCCACTTAAATGTGGCCTCTGATCGCGTGTCTATCATGTAACGATGCCATTTAGAGAATTGCACCTCTGGGACTCGAAATGTAGGCCAGGATTTTCAAGACCTACATTTCTGGTGCCTATCTTTGCCGTAAATCATGCCTACATACAGTGATGCAGTGAGGGCGAGAGGCATCCTGGGTGGTGGCCCTCATCTCCTCCCCCCCCCCCCACTGCCACACGCTCCTTCCCCGCTCCCTCCTGCCCTGCGCACACTGCTTCCCTTTCCCCCGTACCTCTGTAATGTTCCTGGCACGAGCAACATCCCCCAACCTGATGTCCCGCCAGCATCGGCTCTTCCTCTGACATCACTTCTTCGTGGAGATGGTGCGGTATATAAACCCAAGGTTTAGTTTAGTTTAGTTTAGTTTATGGCACCTAATGCCATTTCCGGTGTTAGCCACACCAGTATATTGGTGTTAGGCATCCCATAGGTGCCAGTAGGGTACCTACTAAGTTTAAGTGTCATTTATAGAATTTCCTTCTAAGTTCATATTTTTGTTGCTTGAATTTGTCATGTCATTTTAGCAACATGAAATTATTATATTTTCAGCCCCATGTTAGATAGAATATAGATTGAATGGATATTTCCAGGCTGAGATATTTACAATTCTAATATTATTTTAGAACAGAGACTCGTGACATCTAGAGTCCAATATTCTGACTTCTGCACAGGTGTACATATTTTTGCAAGACAATCCAGCAAGAGCAGCCATTTTACAAAGATACCCGTTGCAAACCTTAGCAACTTACATGAGCAATGTATTTCATTTTACAAACAAGACATAGGTAGGTCATTAAATTAACAACAGAGAGAGAAATAAGCAATGGGGAATTAAGAGGAAGCATTCCCTTAATCCTTCCAGTAAAGGGCTGGCTCAAGTTAACACTTTTAACCAGCTATAAATCCTGCTGTTGAAATATCCTGATATCCATTCCCTTTCAGAAAACGAGGCATGCAAGAATAGATTTTTGGCTATGCCCCCTAGGGCCAGATTCTCTCAAGGGTACCTAAAGTTAGGCGCCTTTTATGCACCTAACTTAATTGGTAAAATCCTCTTGATAGTTTCAATAATTGAAAAAAATAATTGGGCGATGGGCGTCTACTCGAGTCTAGAAAAGTTAGGTGCGTATTGCATGGCACTTAGCGGCGTTTTTACGGGTGGAGCATGAGTTAAGCATTGCTAATCACGATTCTCCAAAAACGTTAGGTGCTGGAAATATAGGCCAGGGTTTTAAAGGCCTACATTTCCAGCACCTACGTTTTCACATAGGCACCACTAAGCGTGATTCTACAAACAATGCCTCAACGTGACTGAGATGCGGCTGGCGCCATTTTTCTAGACACTGGCCTATTTAGGCACAATTTACAGTATCTGAGACGTAAACATGGAAACATAGAAATAGACGGCAGATAAGGGCCACGGCCCATCAAGTCTGCCCACTCCAATGACCCTCCCTATCTATCTTTGCGGATAGATCCCACATGTCTGTCCCATCTGGCCTTAAAATCTGGCACACTACTGGCCTCAATAACCTGAAGTGGAAGACTATTCCAGCGATCAACCACCCTTTCAGTGAAGAAGAACTTCCTAGTGTCACCGTGCAGTTTCTCGCCCACTGATGCCCCCTTGTTGCTGCGGGACCCTTGAAAAGAAGATATCTTCTTCCACCTCGATGCGGCCCGTGAGATACTTGAATGTCTCGATCATATCTCCCCTCTATCTACGTTCCTCGAGTGAGTAGAGCTGCAACTTCCCTAACCGCTCTTCGTATGGGAGCTCCTTGAGTCCCGAGACGTAGTGCTACTTTAATTGTGTAGATATTGCCTTTCAAAGTTTGAGCTTTCTACATTCCTGTGACAGGTGTACACGCTGGCATTCATGTGTTAAATCACAAACAGAACTTCTAATTAAGGACATTTGCATTTGTAGTTATGTGGGAGTAGATTTAGTAAGTGGCACCTGAATTTGGGCACAGATCAAATGCGCACTGAGCACTATAAATGATTTCCGAGTTGAGCGCTGCTTATAGAATAGTGCATACTGCCAGGAACCATGCCCGACTTTGTTCATGAAGATTTATACCAACTAAAACCTGGTGTAAAGTCTTCGCATGGATCCCCGAACGCTGTAATCCTGCACGCACCTTCAAGTTTCTCAAGTTTATTAAAAATGTGATATACCGCCTAAAAATTGTCAAAGCAGTGTACATTGCAATAAAAATAACATTTAAAACAATTAACATCTTCAGCGAACGCTCCTGTCCTTTCCCCTGGTCACACCCCTTTTCAGTTGTGTGCTAAAAGATTTGCATGTAGATCTTTATGGACTAGCGCTTAGCAAGATTGGCTGTCAGCTTCCAGTTATTACTAACAATTGGATCATTACTCAAATAAACTGTGAGCACGAGTTGGGCATGCACCCAGATTTGCATGTGCAATTTTATGTTTATTAAAATTTGATATACCGCCATATACATTCATAAAATATCTAATTAACAGATAAAACACAAAAAGAATGCCATAAAATATAGGATAACACACAGAGAAACACAGCAAACAGCATCATGCAATGCTACCATATATGGAATCTGGAGGATAGTGGATTCTGCTTTCATTTTTACATTATTTTTGATGATTATTTTAATGATTCAGAGTAATAATTGCACTTAGTATTTATCTAGTAGGTTTTATTTCACCTTGGTCTTTTTAAAGATAGAAAATGTATACAATCATATAAATAAAAGCCTTCAAAGAAATGAAAGGTCTCTAAGCTTAAAGATCTAATAATTCAGGGGGAGTTTTAGTATAAGATGATTGCACAGCTCCTGATCTCTGACTGGGAAGTGGCATAAAGCAACTTTACAATGCAAACTAATTTATAGGGATTAATGTTCTAGACTTAATTGTAAAGGGACATCATGATGGTTTTGATGAAAATGACACCAACACAGCTCAAATTCTAGTCAAAATGCACATAAATACGCAGCCGATAAGTCACCAGGAAAGAAAGCTCCCTACATCCAAGTCATGCATGAGAACGTAGCCTCCCAAATCGCTGGATGCAGACAGTTTTGTCACTTGGCTGCTCAAAGCGATCACAAGCACACACAGAGAAAAAAAAAAAACCAATGAGAAAAGCAAGGCCAACTCTGAATCTTATTGCGAGTTTCACTCCCTCATCTGTGGTCTAATTTGTGACTGAAAGATTGGCCTTATATCATTCTGACATATCAGTAAACTTAGTTGAAGAAAGCAGAAGAAAACTTATAACTCATTTCAAAATATAGATTCCTCAAGGACACTCCCCTATAAATAAATATATTACAAGTATAACATGTCTTCAGTATTCTCAACTATGTTCTAAATATACACTAATGCCTGGGTTCTGTATAGGAAGTCCAGTCTCAGAAGCCGATGGGCGTTCTATACAGAATCACGTCTAAGCCCGTCTAAAAAGAACCCAATACTCTAACCAACGTCAATATCGCAGACGCCGGTTAGAGAATCAGGTTGTAAGTACATGCAGCCGCTGAGCTTATCGCAGCAAGGGATCTCCCTACTGGATACATTTAACGGCTGTGGCCGCCCATCCCCCCTCTCATGATTGCGGCAGTTGGGAATTCCCAGTCCCTCTTGTCCAGCACCCCTCTCCTGCATGATCGCAGCAGGAGGGATGCACCAGGAAGGGGCAGGACTACCATTCCGATGAAGGCAGGCCTGCCGGCCGGATGGAGACAGTACCCGTCTGGCCATCAAAAAAAGTTTAGAGGGGGGTGGGGGGAATCCAGGGGGGTTCTGGTGGGGTTAGGAGGCATTCTAGTGGGGGTCTGGGTTGAGGCGGAGAAAGAGTCCAGGGGGTAGTCTGGCCGATCTATTTGGGAGAGGTTCCGACAGGAGGGATTGGGCATCCTTCCTGCCGGCGATCTACGCATGGCGTGAGGGGTTCTGGCAGGAGGGACTGGGTATCCCTTCTGCCGGCAATCTACAGAGGGGGGTGGGGTTCCTGCAGGAGAGACTGGGCATCTCTCCAGCCATGATTGTGAGGGAGGGGAATGCTGGACAGGAGGGACTAGGCATCCTTCCTGCCACGATCATGAGGAGGGTGCCAGGCAGGAGGGACTGAGCATTCTTCCTGCCCTGATTGTAAGAGGGTGGACAGGAGGCCACCTTTGCAGCCGCTAAACTTATCGCAGCAGGGAGATCCCTTGCTGCGATAAGCTCAGCAGCCACATCTACTTACAATGTAGGCCAGCATTTTTCTGCCCTACATTGTACTCATCTCCCGCTGGCCTAGGGAGATGCCTACGGCCGCCTAGGTCCACCTATGGCTACTTCCGGCCAAACCACACCCATACCTAGCCTTGAGTGAGCTTAGGTGGCCTTGCACGCCTTCCTAGGCTCCCGGAGGTGCCTCCAGTGTAGGCGGCCCTGCCTCAGGAGGTTTTTATTTTAAAAAAATGAGCATCGCGATTGGCTGGTTATACAGTGGTAGGATGCCTACCACCGCCTACAATCGGGACACCGTTTATAGAATCCAGGCCTAAACCCCCACCTACCAGTGCTGATTCACCATCTGACTTCACTATTCTATCAGTGTTATTTTTAGCTGGTATTTAAACTCCCTAGAAAAACAACTGTTATCTATATCCCCCAATCAGAACCCTCCCGGTCAGATTAAAGAGCCCCATTTCAATTCTGCATTTAGCCCGCATGGTGTCACTGTATTTATTTTATATATCCAACACTGTTATTTCACATTTAACCATTTATCAATATGATAAATGGTTAAATGTGAAAGAACAGCATTGGATTTATAAAACATACAGTACATTTAGATGTTATCATCAGCTTTATGGAGTGGGATCCATTGCTTTACTAACTCTTGAAACCTAGAAAAAATGTGAAAATATTGGCTTAAATATTGTAGTTCGATTAAGATCTTGGTTTTTAAAAAAAACAAAACAAAAGAAAAAAACACACACAAAAAACAGCAGAAACTTCACTAATGATGAGACCAGCTTTAAAAGGCATTCATTTACATGATTATTGTACGCAGAATTCTGTCAGAGGTAGTATTTCTGTTTTCTCCCAGCTGATCTATTAGCCTGAGAATTTAGAGACTTAAGCTATCTGGGTAACTAATCTAACCATTGTATTCTAGGGATTTGTTAGAAACAATAAAGCATCATCTGCATAAGTAGATAACTTAAAATCCTGATCCTGGCTAGTCATTTTACTGATACCTTTATTAGGACAAATAGCATAAAAAAGGCTCTAAAGCAAAACTACCCAAACTGTAGTTTGGGATCCTGTAAGGGGTCACAAACCCTACATTCAGGGTGACAATGTGGGTGAGCATCATTATTGTGCACCTGCTGGGGAGTCACACAATTTGATTTGGCTGCTATCATGGGGTCATTTATGCTTTAGAACAGTGTTTGCCTAAGAGAGTATTATTAAGAGAAATTTGAAAACATATAAAGGGGCTCATAATCGAAAGAGAAAAACGTCCAAAAACCGGCCTAAATCGGCACTTGGACGAACATTTCCCAAATACGTCCAAGTGCCGATAATAAAAAATGGGTTTTGGACATATTTCTAAACGACCTAGGCCTACATAGTGCCGCTGAACGACCAAAGCTAAATGAGGTGTTTCGGGAGGAGTTTCGAGGGTGGGAGTTGGGGGGGATGTGGGCCGGCTTAGACTTAGTTGTACAGCATGTATAACCGAAAGTTTTACAGCCCACGATCGACAGAACTTAAACTTGGTCTAAGTCACAAAAACTCACCATATAAGCACTGCAAATACATAACACAGACCCCCCCACACACACTACCCCAGTGATCACCAACCCCCCCCATAAAAATATTAATCGCACCTTTAAAATTCAGCCTCTAGACCATCATCACCTGGCCGCATGGTATAGAAAAGCCTAGTCGTCCAGCACAAAGGCAGCTTAAATCATCTTGGGGGTGGGTTAGGAACCCATAGAGAGGAGGACCTATGCCCATAAACCCCTGTAATCACTGCATTGATAATGAAACATGTGCACTCCACTATACACCCCCCAAAACCCTTTTTTACTGGCATATAAGTGGCTCCTGCAGTCATAAGGGCTATTGGGGTGGTAGATAAGTGGGTCTAGGGCGGGGGTCGGCAACCCGCGGCTCCAGAGCCGCATGCGGCTCTTTTCCACCTTTGCTGCGGCTCCGGTAGTGTGTCACGCAGGAATGCAGCTTACAAGTCCGGCGTCGCGGCGGGAAATAGCCATGCTGAGCAGTGAGCTCAGCACACACAGATGAAAGCCTTGCTTGCTGATTGGTCCGGCGGCCCCGCCCCGCCGTGCCGCCGGACCAATCAGCAAGCAAGGCTTTCATCTGTGTAGTGCTGAGCTCACTGCTCAGCATGGCTATTTCCCGCCGCGACGCCGGACTTGTAAGGTGCACGTCTGAAAAAGAAATCATCCTGGCCGGGGTCGGTGTCATGCTCCGGAGATCTACAGCCTTCCTATCTCCCTCTCCCTGCTTCCGGCCACATCCCCTGCTCCGCGGCTCTCTTCGGCAACTCAGCAGCAGCGATCGACACAAGCTTCTGACGTCGGGGCCTACCCTCTGCGAGTCCCGCTTGTTTCAACTTCCTTTTTCCACAAAGGCGGGACTCGTAGAGGGAAGGCCTCGATGTCGGCAGCTTGTCTTGATCACCGCTGCTGACGAGTTGCTGAAGAGAGCCGCGGAGCAGGGGGATGTTGCCAGGTGCAGGTAGAAGGGAGAGGGCCAGATGCAGGACTCGTGGGTGAGGGAGGAGAAGAGAGAGGGGAGGGAAACAAAAGGAAATATTTCATACTGGGCTGGGCCTGAGTGGAGGGAGGGTGGAAAGATTCTGGCTACCGGGTGCAGTAACAAAGGAAAAGGGAGGAAAGCTGAAAATGGAGATAGTGACACAAAGAAGAGAAAGGGTAAGCAGGACCTACTGAATAAGGATAGAGATACAGAGGGGACATGGAGAGGAGGTGAAATAGAGACATAGAAGTAATGCTGAAAAAGTGGGGGGGGGGAGATAAAAACATTGAAAGGACAAATGGTGAACATGGGGTAAAGACAAGGACAGAGACAAATGAAGATTCTGAAAAAGTGGTGAGATAGGGATATAGGTGAGATGGACACAAAGAAGGGGGATGCTGGAAAATAGGTGGAATGGTAATTCTGACAGACACAGAAGGGAAATGCTGGATCAAGGAGAGATGGGGCTCAGGCTGGATGGAATGAGGAGAAATGCCTTGTTGGCCCGGAACTTCCTCTCCTACATCAGAATTGACGTCAGGGAGCGGAATGCTGGTCAGCGCAACACTTCTGCAGGGAAAGCTTGGGACGGCGGTGGCTTGGGGGCTGTTCCCCGATTGCGGTGGCAGCAAACCGAGTGGCTTGGGAGACGGCACGGAGACAGAAAGAAGGGGGAACAGGGAGACAGAAAGAAAAAGTTGGGGGAGAGAATGAGGTCTGGAGGAGAGGAAACATACAGGAGGCTGAAAGAAAGGAAGAAAGATTGGATGCACAGTCAGAAGAAGAAAGTGCAACCAGAGACTCATGAAATCACCAAATAGCAAAGGTAGGAAAAATGATTTTATTTTCAATTTAGTGATCCTGTATATAGCATTAAGATAAGAAACAATATATGCAGTGTTAGATTTGTTTTATAATGGTTTTGCGGCTCCAAGTTTTTTTTTCTTTTCGAAAACGGGTCCAAGTGGCTCTTTATGTCTTAAAGGTTGCAGACCCCTGGTCTAGGGGATGGAGATGGTTTGGGTGGTCTGTAGTACTTTGCACCAAGGAGACTGACAGGCAGTAATGAAAGGTAGTGACTTTGTTGTACGCACCCTTGTTGCTTGCATTTGCCTGCATGATGTTGCATTATTGGATGGGGGGAGGGGCAGGAGCTCCGCCCTGACCCCAGCAAAATCCTGCAGCATATCTTCTGATTCACCCATCTACCTCTTCCCAGTGCTGTAGTTTTAAATCTTTGGGCAGCCGCTGTGCAGTGTCAAGGAGCAGGCCTGACCCCGGAAGAAGAATGAAGGGTTCCGGGGCAGACCTGCTCATTAATGCTGCGCAGTAGCTGCCCGAATATTTAAGGCAGAATACAGGGACATGGGAGGGCAGGTGGGCACCAAATTTTTGGGAAGACCATGGCCCCTGTGACCTCCCCTGTTCCAACACCTATGGAAGGTGGTATGCTTCAAAATTAGTATTTCAAGTTACATTTGTAAGCCCTAAATCTTTTGGTGGCCCTGGGAGCTTTCTTGTATATACTTTGCAGTCCTTTACATGGAAAAAGTTGGAGACCACTGACCTAGATTGTGAACATATACAACAGATGCACAGAAATTTGCACCCCACTCATGCTTCATCCAAACTTTGTTGATATGAACGGCCATCTGCATAGTACACACTGCGGTCCTTTTACTAAGGTGCGCTAGCCGATGTAGTGGTGCTACATATTAGCGTGCGCTAAATGCTAATGCATCCATTATATTGTATGGACACGTTAGTGTTTAGCGCATGCTAAATCGACTAGCACTCCTTAGTAAAAGAGGGGGACTATGAAATATTGATGGGTACTTACAAAATAGCATGTAACCAGAAGCTGCTTATTTACAGGCTCATATATTCTCATATAAGTGTACTTGCCATAAAATGGCTCCTTATAGAATTACCACCTACATAGAGCACAAAATTGTGTATGCCATCGATTTGAGTGAAACTAATTAATTCAGAATCCAAAACTGAATTGAAAACTAAACAGGATGATTAAACCAAGCACAAGCTGAGCCAACAATTGTTGTCATGTTCATATGCAAGTATAATTAATTCTCCAGGTACAATCCTGGGATTGATGAGTATATTCTACTTGTGATACAGCTTAAACATAGAACATAGAAACATAGAAGATGACGGCAGAAAAGGGCTACAGCCCATCAAGTCTGCCCACTCTGCTTACCCACCCCCTGTCTATGCCCTAATGACCCAATTTCCTTATCTTGACCCTCGTAGGGATCCCACATGGGTATCCCATTTATTCTTAAAGTCTGGCACGCTGTCTGCCTTGATCACCTGCTTATATACATGAGTATGTTGCTGATTTTCAAAACTAACTAGTAACGTATGTGACTTTGTAAGCCTATGTGCTTTAACAAAGAGCCTCTTTATGTCCTTGTGCTAAAGAACATGTTGGAAGAATGATACATCCAATTAAAAAAAGAGAAATATTTTTATTTTTCTTAGTAAAGAAAGAAACAACTCAGCACATAGAACTTGCGTAAGTAGCACATTATCAACAAAGCAACCTTCTCGTACAAATTTTGTGCAGCTTCAAAATCACAGTCAACCTACATTAAACACAACAATACACAATGAAAATCGAGAATAGTTGCATAATATCGATCAAGGCTGATTAATGTCTCTTTGTTGACTTTTTAGCTTTATCTTCTAATTGGCATCCTCACCAGATCACCCGCAATCACCCTATACATCTCACATGATCCCTACCACTCTTCTTCCTTGTTCCTCTCTACTTAGACACAGCCACTTTCATCTCCTCACATGGACAGAACAGTGGCAGATATCCAGAGATCTCCCAGAAATCATATATTAATCCTGGATGACTTCCATTTCTGAAAAAAAAACATTGCCATAGACTCTAGGTATCCGGAAAGCACCTTTGAGCTGCTTGTTTGTATCTGACAAAATGTCACAGTTCAGGAAGAACCTCACTCAGTTATGACCTCCATTGGTTCGTAAGGCTCTCATTCTTCTGTCTTCCAGGTACTACTAGCCTACCTTTCTCCATCACTTTCCAGCCTCTCTTTGATCCTAATGTTTACTGTTTAGTAACCATGGGGAAAAGAGCCTCCCCTTTCCTGCAGACTGACATTGTCTATAGATGGAGTTACTAAGGGGTCCTTTTATCAAGCCGCGCTAGCGGGGTTAGCGCGTCGGACATTTCATCAAGCGCTAACCCCTGCGGCCGGCTAAAAAAACTAACGCCTGCTCAATGCTAGCGTTAAACCCCTATCGCAGCTTGATAAAAGGACCCCTAAGTGCTGCAAACTGATCCTGCTCACGAACCAGGCCAGGTCTTCATTCCCTCGGGTTTCAGCCTGATCGGGAGGCAACCTGAAATGTTTCTTGCCTGTTTCAATGAATAGTTAAAATAGCAGCTATATTTCTGATTGATACTTCTGCCTGGTAACATAGTGATAAAAGAATAGTGGTACAATAAAATGTTAAAATGGTGGTGGTATATGAGTACTAGGGTTATATGTGAGTAGAAAGGTCATATGAGTACAGAGGATGTGTGTGAGTAGCATGGCAGAACACGAATGACAGACATATGAATGTGAATGTAAGGAGGTACGGTGTGTGCAAAGAGAGTGTTTGGAAACATCTTTTCCCCTTTCCTCCTTCTTTCTTATTTTGTTTCCCTCTTTTACCTTTCTTCTCTCCTTCCCAGTTCTCATATGTTCTTTTCTTTCCTCCCGTATCTTCTACTCTTCCCCCTCCCCCCTCTTCTGCTTTCACCTCATAGGAAGCCCAACAGGTCCAAGTCCTCTTTCGTTTTCTCTTTTGGGGTCTTTTAGTAAAGTGCGCTAAATGCTAACGTGTCCATAGAATATAATGGGCATGTTAGCATTTAGCGCACGCTAAATCGGCAAAACGCGCCTTAGTAAACGACCCCCTTTGCCTCTGGAAAGTCCTGCTCCTGATCCCAGGTTTTAGCCCCACCTAAGCTCCATCTAAACCCTGCTCCTTGAAATCTCCAAGCAGTATGGGATTCCACTTTCAAATACTACAGCAGCTTTTGAGATTTGTTTTTGCACCATGCCTGCAATATATACATGGAAATGCTGGCATTTCAAAATGGAAATTGCAACTAAGGGTTTTAAAATAACCCCATAATTGGCTGCTGGTTTTCTTTTAACAAATTTCATGACTTTGAGGTGTGCAATTGAAAAGCCAAAGAGTTGCCTACGGCATAACTCCAGTGAAGAAATATACGTTTCAGATTAAGTGCAAGAAAACCTCATGCTGTTTCAATGAGCAATTAAAATAGCAGCTATATTTTTGATTGATACTTCCGCCTGGTAATATACTGACAAAAGAGGAGGAGGCATGCTTTCTAAAAAGAATAGTGGTGAAATAAAATGTTAAAACATAAATTGTCATACATGCTAGCTTAACAGTTCTGTGAAAACACCTATAGGGCCTACTTCACCGCTCGCTAACCAGAAAGATTAATTACATTTTTTTTTGTGACATCATAAAGCGACTCGTTTCCGAAAGCACTTCAAGAACTTTCTTTAAATGCACAAATCTAGCAAGCCCGTTTCATTTCATTTTACTTTCTATATGCAAGCCTTTGAGCTACCTTTCTGCGTTGTAATGCTAAGCTTCGAGAGCTTAAAGCCATGCTGGCTGATTAATGCCTAGCTATTTGAAGTATACTCTCTCCTTATCTGGCCCAGTGCAGACCTTACTGCAGCTATGGGGAGACCTGCTAGTAAGTCAAAGCCACGTGAGATTCTTGTCTGGTCTCCTTAGAGAAAATTATTGCATAAACCTAGTTCCACACAGCAAGAAACAAAGCAAAACCTGCAGCCAATTTTGCTTTAAAAAGTCAAGATATGTTTTTCCTGAAACCAATCTGACTTACTACATCTTTCTGCTTTGTTTTTATGCAAATTTAAACTAATGATGGCTTAATAGAAAAGGATCATATATTCTCATCAGACTATCTGCTCCCGACGCTCATAGAGTTCCTATGAGCGTCGAGAGCAGCGCGGACCATTCAGCACAGCTCACCGCGCTAAAAACTACTAGCGCAGTTTAATAGATGAGGGGGTCAGTTTCACTGAGTGAGAGTGTTTGCAGTGTGTTTATATATGTGTGTTTGTCTGCGTGCATACATGCATACTCATAAGTTATGAGTGATTACATCAGTAGTGAATAGTCCTAAATATTTACACTGATGCATCACTGGAATCACAGCATCATCTAACACTATCTCTGAAGGAAAGAACGGCAGCTGTCATTCACGACAGACACACAAAACTTCTGTTTTTAGCTACATTCAGTTTCATCTGGTTCTGGTGCATCCAGCCCTTAATAACCTGAGGACAGTCATTGAGGCCCTTCATAGCATCAGCAATTGAATTGTTCACAGGTATCAAAAACTAGATATGAGCCACATATAAATAAAAACTAATCCCAAGTTCACACAACTCTTTACAAAGAGGTAGCAGATAGATGTTACATAAAACAGCTGACAAAGCCGAGCCTTGGGGAACACCACAGATTAACGTGGACCAACTAGACTTCTCCCGAACTACCTCCTCACAGAACATCCTGTTTTCCATGATAAAAAAGAGAAAAGGGAAGAAGAGGGGAGGTAAAGGAAAGGGGAAGAAAGGGAGAGGCAGAAGGTAAAAAGTGTGAGGGGGAAGAGGGAGAAGGGAAAAAGGGGGGAAGGAGAGGGAAGAATACATTTTCAGGAGTTCTGAAGGTTCTAAATAATGAGTAACAGGAAAGTTTAGAAATCTACGATTCTTAGCACAAGAGAGAGGTTTTCCCTCATTTCTAACTTAGCTTGAAAAGAGAGGCTATCCTTAATATTTGAGGCAAAGCCAGATTTCAATATTGTTATAGAAGAATTAATTTTTTTGAGTCCTTTGCTCATTTTCCAGCAGTTTATTTTCATGTTCGGCAAACAAATTAGGAACAGTCTTTTTGAATGGAATGTTCTAGTCTAGAAACTACCTGCCATACTGTAGTGTATATCTTGTAGAGTAATATTTTTTTTTCCTGAGAGTCAGCATCAGTTCCGGAGTTTGGGATCAACTGAACAGGTTTAGTTAATGGAACTGAAGAAATAGTTGGATCTGTCTCTTCTGGAAAAGAACTCATTTGTGAAACATCAGAATGCTGAATTAACACTCACTACATGGGAGGTAATTGCTCCCATTCTAGAAAAGTTACCAGGCTGAGGAGAAGGAACACATTTTCCAGAGCATTAAAGAAGCAGCAGAAAGTGATACAATACTAACTATTCCAGAGGGGATCCAATATAATGGTCCATGGGATCTTTAATGGTGTCAGGTACCCACTTAGACCCTTCTCTTCCTTATACCAGAACTGAAGAAAAATTACTGTTCCTGGCTCCTAAGGGGCAAGTCATGTCCCTTTCACCGTTCCCCTTTGGCCACATGCCCAGAGGCATGCATCCAAGGGCCATGTTCTGTGATACTAGCTGGAATAAATAAGACCTCAAAGGTCAGGCACTGATATCATCTGCCAAGAAAAAGATTTGCCTGTCAGCAGATCTACCAGCACAGCACACTCTTGGGCTGAAGTAGCAACACTCCCATTCCTCCGTGGCACCATCTGGAATACTGTATATACTTGACTATAAGTCGATCCAAATATAAGTCGAGATTCCCTTTCCCCCCCAAAAGGAGGAAAAATGGTTGATTCAAATATGTCAGGCAGCTTAATATTCAAGTGTCCTGCCCCGTCAGGCTCTGCACCCAGCCCCCTTTTATCCTCACCTCCCCTGTCAAGCTCTGCGCCCAGCACCCTTCCATCTTCCCCTCCCCTGTCAGGCTTTGTGCCCAGCACCCTTCCATCCTCCCCTCTCCTGTTAGGCTCTGCACCCAGCACCCTTCCATCCTCCCCTCTCCTGTTAGGCTCTGCACCCAGCACCCTTCCATCCTCCCCTCCCTTGTCAGGCTCTGCACCCAGCATCCTTCCATCCTCCCCTCCCCTTTCAGACTCTGCACCCAGCACCCTTCCATCCTCCCCTTCCCTGTCAGGCTCTGTACTCTTCCTCCCAGGCTCTGCCCTCTGTCCCCCCTCCCTGCCCTATCTTCCTACCTCTGCTGATCATTGGTGGAGGTGCAGCGGGCAGGAACAAGCTTTCTGAACTCCTGCCCCACTGCTAACCGGCTGCACGGATCCAGTTAGTCCAAATCAGCAGCACAAGCAGCAGCAGCACAATTTGGCGTTGCTTCTCATCACTGAGCAACTTCCATACTGGCTCCCGTGAATTCTTATGACCCCACCAAACTCTCTCTCTCTCAGTCATCAGGGGTAATCGGGGGTTCTACAGGGGGAGCTCTTTTGGGGAGGTTACTATCAGATGTGTACTTCTAGGGAGGTATCTCAGGGGGGATGGGGGAATTCAACCTTTGCAAGGCCCGATGCTCCTAGGCTAAAGGAATAATGCTGCTTGCGAGGTAGCTCACAGGAAGTGTTATTCCTATAGGATGGTATACCGCAAGTTGTTGAATCTTGCAGTGTATCAATGCATGGTAAATGCCAAACCTTTACTGCACCATGATGAGTCTCCTCCCCACTCATATATAAATGAAATTTCACTAGCAAATATGTAGCAAAAAAACTACTTTAGACTAGGTAAAAATTGTTGATAAAGGAGGAAATAGCCTCAGAAATAATGAAAAGTATATTGCTATATGTTCTGTGAGTACATTTAAGACCAATGGATCAAGTTAAATAAAATTTGATTCTATCGATCAATGAAACTTGGAATAATAAAATTTGATTCTATTGATCAATGAAGCTTGGAATAATTTGTATGAAGTGATTGGCAGACAAGAATTGGAAATTAATTGAACATGAGCTAGAAGTTGAATATGAAGTTATAGCAAACTTACATGGGAGAATTAAATTTTTAAAAAATTGGATCCATGAAAATAAGTGGTGGAGTTTTATTCAATGAAACTCATCTTCTGTGTCCACAAAGTCTCTTTACAAGTTCAAAAAACTACTAAAAAGGCAATTGATGAGATATGTTAATCAAATTTGTCCTATGTACTCAGTCGTTATCACAGTATGTAATCAATTGTATTTGGGTATTTCAGGTACCCTGTTCATGAAAGAGAGGCTGTTGAATAAACCTCTAAAAAAATGGCTACTCCTCAAGAAAAGGCACAATGTGTATTGTGGTTTATTGAAACAAAATCGGATACGCAGACTCAGTGTAACTACAGGACTAAGTATTGTGACAAATCCATGGCAAGATTTGTCCCTGTGGTTAATAAAAACAGAACACGGTCCCTAATCAGACCTGATCAG
Source organism: Geotrypetes seraphini (assembly GCF_902459505.1). Classification (NCBI taxonomy): domain Eukaryota; kingdom Metazoa; phylum Chordata; class Amphibia; order Gymnophiona; family Dermophiidae; genus Geotrypetes; species Geotrypetes seraphini. The sequence goes on along the minus strand of NC_047084.1, from coordinate 326,756,771 downwards.
GTAAGGAATAGGGATATAGAAATGGCTGACTACCCCTCAGACAGTGAGGTAGAGAAATAAAGGTATGAGCCTAAGAATAGTCCACAGAAAACACCACACCAGTTTAAATATGATAAAAAGCCTGCTAGGAATTTTACTATGAAGTGGAAACCTGGTCCTGCAGGGTATTCACAGTTTCGTCAGCCTAGGAGAAACCAGGTTTCTCTCCCTAGGGATTTTCAGCCCAACCCCCCTCCTAGGAGAGAGGGGTGAGACTATGACTCTTAAAAGCACAGCCCTGAAACACAGTAAGAGCGAGACAGGGTAAGCAAAGCAGAGGCACCAACAGGAGCATGCCCAAGAAGGTGAGGGGAGGAGTCTCTCTCCTCAACATGTGGCCACCAGGCCCCCGCCTGGGCTGCTAGCGTCCTGAGTGACCCACAGATAAACTGCTCCGGCGTGCTGCTCAATAAGGAGACAGTCCCCACAGGCAAATTCTCAAATAAAACAGTCAAAAAGAAAAACTAGATAATTAGTCAGAAACACAATGGGGTGAGTTCAACCCTTGTCAGAATCCTGTCCAGAGTTCTTTATTCCTCAATAGGACAAAAATCAGAATGGCAAACAGGAAAGAATAAGAAAAACTCAAGACCAAAATCCTGGTCAGCAAATCAGGCTATACCAACACTCTAGTGCCTCAGCAGCACAGCTCAGCTTTCTGAAGTTAGGCATTACATGGGCCTAGGCCTTATTCTGACCCTAGCACTGGGCCTTACTCAAAATGGGTCTCAAGTCCAAATATCACAGTGCATTAACATTCACTGCATTACTTTCCTAAAACATCAATTGTCAAAAGAAAATGTTCAGGAGGCCCTCAGCTCTGCTCCTGAGCTGGGGCAGGAGAACTGTCAAGTTTGTCTTCAAGCAAAACACAGCATTCATATAACCCACTCGAGATCTTGACAAATTTCTCCCACAATAGTACAGTTTTCAGTTCCTGGGCTTTACTGCACTCAAACAAAAACGATGCAGTTCAAAAAAACCAAAACAAAACATTTTTCCAGCAAACAAACTGAGAAAGCATCAGCAACAGACCTTTATGAAATTACAGCTAAAGAGCCCTGCCCCCGCCTAGGGCCTTGCATTGGGCCTCAGCAGTGCTATGAGTCCATTTAGGAAAAAGGCAAAAAAAAAACCCCTCTTTCATACTAAGTCGCAGTCTGTAGCACGAGTCCCATTAATTGTCCACACCATAAATCCAAAGAAGCATTCAAAACAGTTTAGTTCTGAGCAGTAGTTAGCTATGAAAACTTCCCACAAAACAAACACAGTTTTAGAGCTCAGTGGGCCTTACAGGCAACTCCTATTTCCATAGCTTCAGGGTCTGGAAATATCTGTTCAAAAATGTCCATTTCTTCCTCTTGAAGAATGGCCTGAGCTTCCTGGCATGGAGCTAAATTATCCACTTCCATGGGTTCCAGGTTATTAAGTTGCTTCGGTCTGACTGGCTGCTGAGCACTGGAGAGAGGACCCTTTCCCTTCCTTGTCCTCTCTAACTCTGGAGAGAAAGCTGATGGCTTTTCAGTGTGAGAGCCCCGCCCTGCTCCCAGTGTGCCTGCACTGCTCTGAGGCTCTCTTGGGCTTCCCCTGTGGATGGTCGGGTAAATGCAAGGTTTTCTCACAGGGGCATTTTGCCTAAACCTAATAGTCACAGGTTTGGAGACAAACCTTGCAGAGCTGGGCTGAGTTTCCATCTCCTCAGCTTCTGAATGGTCAGAAACTTGTCCTCAGTCAGATCCTCCCTAGTGTAAACAGGGAGCCTATGCTGCTGGGCTTTATGGGGCTTGGGAACAGCTTTCCTAGCCTTGGTCCTGCCTCTCCTGGGGGTTTTCCCTGTGAACATGTCAGGCACGGAGCCTGGCTGGTCACAAACCTCCAAGTAGGGAGGACATAGAAGTGGCAGAGGTCTTGCCTAACCAGGGGCCCACTGCTGAGAGCTTGACTGGAGAAGAGGCAATGGACATTTTGACTTACCTCCAGATGCCAGCTGGAACCAGGATATAATGGAGGTTAGTTCCTAAGCTAAGGAAAGGATAGAACCTGCCTTTCAGATATCAAGACTGAGCTTTTTGGTTTCTGTGTGTTGGAATACTCTCTGCAAGCAAGACTCAGGTGACCTTGAGAAGGAAAAAGCCTTCCCGTTTTCTCCATGACTGTTCTGATGCTTTGTTTGTTAAGAAGTTATAAATTTCAACCTGTGAAGTCTCTGTGATAAAGCCTCTGCAACAGTAGTAACTTATCTAAAGCACCCTGCTGTGCTACATTCACAGAAAATCTCAGCTATTGCTGATAAGCCCTGTTAACTACCCAACGAGCAAGGGCTGAGTGCTGGACACTATACCTCACAAGTTAAGCTGGAGACTTGTGGCTTTATCTCCAATGTTTTGCTACTGTGTTTGTCTTCTATGTTTATGCAGTTTTCTTTTATTGTATGGATTTATTTTTATGGCAGGCCCTGGTGAAGAGGACTGTCTTTAGCCAGATAAAGTCCAGAGGAATTATATTGCATGCCATACTTGAACTTTGGACATTTCTGACAACTGTGTAATATTGAATATTAATAGGAAGATATACAGTGGTATTCTGTGAATTATTATCAATTAGTTTACTACTAAATTTCACAGTTATTAAATCTTTTCCGTTTATGTTTAATCCTTATCTTAGATAAATATCTAAAATTATTACGGTGATGTGCTCAGACCTGTAACCCAATAAATAGTGAAGTCACTACCATGAGTTTAACAAGGGGACCATCATTGCAACCACCTGTCCCCGACCCTCCCTAAATGATCTTATTACTGTTCAGATACTCTGCTTGTACTTATCTGAATGGAGAGGGTTCAGCTGATCTTCTTTATCTTTGTTAAATCTCACTGGTGACTGTGATCTACCCAATATAGTGAAGTTTAAAATTCAAAATTCAATGCTGATTGTATTTGTCCTCATTTACTCCCGTCCCCCCGACTCGAGTTTCGTTTGCTTCATCGGGGAGGGACACTAGAAATCAAAATCAAATCAAAATGTTCATTATTACTACTTTTCTTAAAAATCTTACAAATTATATAATGCGATCCAAACAACATCTCTTCATAATTCTCTTTATATTCTTAAGTAGTGGCTATATCTTATTGTGTTACCTCATACCGGCTCGCTGAGAACAGAGTCATTCAAAGTCTTCAGGTCATCTGAATAACTCTACTCCGCCTATTTGCTTATATACGAAGCTGAACAGGAAGGGGTTGATCTAGTTGCATCCCCGGATGTAAACTCATGGTAGTGACTTCACTATTTATTGGGTTACAGGTCTGAGCACATCACCGTAATAATTTTAGATATTTATCTAAGATAAGGATTAAACATAAACGGAAAAGATTTAATAACTGTGAAATTTAGTAGTAAACTAATTGACAACTGTGTAAACCATTTTATTTTGCCTGATATATGAATTTCATGACTGTGGCTGATGGTGCTCAGCCCACTTACCAAATAAAGCCTAGAATTGTGTGTTCAACAATATCTGGACTATGTCTCCCATTCTTTCTTTTTTTGGAATGTACAAGGTGCAGAAATTTATTCAATAAAAAATATAAAAACATATACAATATACCTGTACATAAAATCAATCTGATAAATATATCCAAAACCTGGTCCTAGTATTCATGTGGATCGGATCCAACACAGTCCGTGTTTCGAAAAACACTTCTTCCTCAGGGGTCCCAGATGATGGCATGTAGAACACCCAAAAAAAACAGATTGGAAAAAACAAAATCGAATGGAACAGGTGTAAAATTCTCCTGTATAGGCGTTCGGTTTCATTTTTTCCAATCTAGTCTCCCTGACACCATCATCTGGGACCCCTGAGGAAGAAATGTTCCTCTTTTTTTTTTTTTTTAACTTTATTAATTTTCCAAACTGAACAAAAGGTGCATACAAGTGAGCATACAAATATAAACAATTAACAGCACTTATTATTGCAAAGTAAAACATAGAAAACAAAATACCTTACACCCTCCGCCCTCCCTAACCTCCCCCCTCATCTGGATGTGTATGGAAAGACAAGAAAAAACCAAAATGTAAGGATCATATCAATCAACTAATATACAATTTAGCAAATGTGTCTAATAGACCCCATACTTCTTTAAATTTCTTATTATTCCCCACCTGCTCCACAATCATTCTCTCATATTTGTAATACAAGCACAATGTCTCCCACCAAAAGGAGAGGTTCAGCTGATCATAATTTTTCCAATTCCTGGTTATCATCTGTATAGCAATCCCTGTCATAATTAAAATAAGTCTGCTTTTGTGTTTGTCAACTGGGTTCTTTGGTTTCAATAAAGTACCATATAAAACCGTTTCGTATGTCAATGGCAGAGGATCACCAAGTATCATAATAATCTTTCCCCAAATCGATTTCCAGAAATTGAGTATTAAGGGACAATAAAACAACAAATGATCCAGTGTCCCTACTTCAAGATGACAGTGCCGGCAACTATTAGACTTAGAACTATCCAACTTTTGTAGCCAAACTGGGGTCCAAAAAATTCTATGTAACAAAAAGAATCATGTTTGTCTCATAGATGCTGACGCTGTACATCTCATCCTCCGAGTCCAAATCCGTGGCCATTGAGTAGCAGAAATCTGCTGCTTTATCTCAGTGCTCCAAATGTCTTTTGAACTTGTTTTAGGTTTCTTATTGAAATATTCAGATAATAATTTATATCACTTGGTGGCCTAATGCCCCTGCCAATCTGTCTGGAAGCACAGGCCCGGCAAGCTATACTGATTTTTTAAATTTCGCCAATCAGGGAACCATTTCTGAATGGCCTGTTTCAATGAAATCATTTATATGCTTGAGACTTTGATATGCTGAATGATTGTTACACTCTCCCATTCTTAGTAAAATTAGCTCAGTGTGGCCTGGGCAGACTAGGCAGGGGCCTAGGTCTGTTTTACCTGAAAGGCCTTCCTCTTTTCTGAGGAAGACACGCCAACACTGCTAAGTCCACCTGCAGGTCTAGGCAAGGGCTAGCTGTGTGACAGTATGGAAAACATCCACTGTCACATCCATCAATTCGTGCATGGCACAAAAAATTTATGGAGACAGTATTGGATAAAGAAAGGAGACAAAGAATATCGGAGGAAAACGTCGATCGTGTAAGACAATTCTTTGCTCGTTCTCCTTCAAAATCCGTCTGTACAGAGGTGTATTAAAAGAGGCAAAAAAAAACCCTTCACTATCTACTCCTCATTTTGTAATAATTTTCACAGATTTGTCTATTCATTTGTTTTTTAATAAAATCTTGAAATTGTAAAGAGACTTTGTGGACACCTTGTATATGTCACAAGTCCAAAGTTTCTCCCCACGTTAGCCACTCTTTTGCAGTTCAACCACCACTGCCTCAGGGAATTATAAATAGTGGACCATCTACAGACAAAATAATAATGCATCAGCTGACTCAGCTTACAGTCAATGATAGAAAAGCCAAAAGAGCTTACTTGTCAAGAGTTCAGTATTCTAGCATGTCTTTGAAATGCAACCAAAATGGTATGGCTTTCCATCTCTCTCAGAAAAACTCTCAATAATTGGATAGCACCTTAATGGCTGCAGTGTCCAATCAAAATTTAATGAAAATTAAAGGCACATTATCACATATTAAAAAAAAAAAATTAAAGTGTAAATATCACTGGACAAAGAATGATAACTTGCATCAATCTTCAGAAGTAGTGATTAGAAGAAATAAAACCAGTCAGTGGCAACATTTAAGCCCAGTGCTTGAACTACCGTATTTTCACATAGATAATGCGCACCCGTGTAAAACGCGCACACGGGTATAGCGCGCAAAAAACACATATTTATGTATATAAATTTTTATATACCGCGCACACCCATATACCGCGCATGCTGCCTGACTCTCCTTTCGCCCGCCCCGACTCTCCTCTGGAGACCCCGACTTTGTTTTCGCCCGCCCCGACTCTCCTTTCCTCCTTGAAGTCCTGTCCCTACCCTGAAAGCCTGATGCCCCCCCCCGACGTCCGATTCACCCCCCCCCCGCAGGACCGCTCGCACCCCCACCCCGAAGGACCGCTTGCACACACCCGCACCCCCACCCTGAAGGACCGCTTGCACCCCTACCCGAAGGACCGCTCGCACCCCCACCCCGAAGGAGCGCTCGCACTCCCACCCCGAAGGACCGCTCGCACCCCTACCCGAAGAACCGCTCGCACCCCCACAGCCTCACCCCCTCCCCCATGGAGAAGCAGTCTACCTTGTTTCCAGATGCCAGCGAGCCCAGCTGTTTTCTCTGCCGGCGGTCTCGCCCCTTCTCTGAGCCCTGCTGCGCTGCTTTTTCTTCCGGCGGTCCCACCCTTTCTCTGACATCAGAGAAAGGGCGGGACCGCCTGAAGAGGAAGCAGCGCAGCACAGGGCTCTGAGAAGGGGCAGGACCACCGGCAGAGGAAGCAGCTGGGCTGGCATCCGGAAACAAGGTAGACAGCTTCTCCATGGGGGAGGGGGGAGGCTGTGGGGGTGCGAGCAGTCCTTCGGGTGGGGGTGCGAGCGGTCCTTCGGGGTGGGAGTGCGAGCGCTTCTTCCGGGTGATGAATCGGGCGTCGGGGGGGGAAACTATGTAAAAAAATTTTTGTACAACGCGCTCACGCGTATAACGTGCAAGGGTATGCGCGGTTTGTAAAAACCACGTATAACGCGCGCGTTATATGCGAGAAAATACGGTATATCTAAAGTGTAAATCGAAAATTGGTCTCCTCACTTGCTACCCTTTCAGGTGGTGTCCCACAGGGGTATGTGTGGGAACCTATCCTGTTTAACATATTTCTTTCCCCTTTAGCCATCTCTGATACAACTTTCTGTTGCCACTTGCCTTCAACACAGGTAAAAGCAGCTCATTTGGGGGAAGGAGCAATGCCCCCTTGCCCCCCCCCCCCACCAACTATATTCATGCTCACATAGAATTTTTGAAAATTTAAAAAAAATATAAACCAAAACATTCAGTCTCTAAAAAAAAATTTAAAAAATACATATCTGTAACCGCTCCCCTTCAAAACCCAGCTGGGAATGATAGATTTTAATAGTATGAGAGACTCATTATTGTAGTTACATAAATCTATTTCCCCAAATAAAAGTCTGAGAAGATACTCAAAGAGACTGTGGAGGCTGGGAGAAAGATGGGGAGTAAATCCAATCCAAGAGCTGAGGCAACACTGCTATAAACTTCAACCTGGTGGTAACTGAATCCCAGAAAAGATATTAAACTGATAGAATGGAGATAGAATAAGGCATTGTTGGGCGATCCGTGGCCGAGTGTTGCCAGGCGACCGATTCCCAAAGAGTCCTCATGCAAATTATGTGATCGGATACATGCCCAACAACGACCCCACGGATCACTGCAGAACGATCCAGATGCATGCGCACACCATTCTCTTTGTCTGTAGATGTGATCCGTGCATGAACTTGCTCTCAGCACAAGCTTGAGGTCAAAACTAAAGGGGGAGGGATGGTTGCACTCGATGGACCCACGAGTGGATTTCAGGAATTATTTCAATTTTTTGTGCAGCCAGAATGGAGCAGAACTCGCTTTGCAGCCAAACTACGAAACAACACGGAACAGAACACGTCTTATGCAGCCCCACTTTAAACCTATGGGTTAAAACTGCGGGTTAAAACCACGGGCTCGCACTATGCTTTTTGCACAAGGGAGATGTGTTTTAAGACATTCCCAAAATGTTTTATTTTGATGGTTTTATTTTTTATTTTGATACTGGGATTTCAGGGCGGCAGAGAGCAGGCAGTTGGCAAGGACGTGAGCAACTGGTCCTTAGCAGTCGCTTCATTTTGGATTGGCAAGCCCAATCGGTGTTCCTTTTTTCTGTTTAGTGAATCAAGTGCTTCCTACTTATGCATGCCATTTCCCCTCCTTGCATGGGCGGATCGGATTGGGTGGGAGATTGATTGGCCAGAAGGTTAGTGAGTTGGGTCAGGGTCTTGGAATGCTCACAAATCTAGGCCTTAGGGTGTTCTGTCTTCCCCTAAGAGCTTTCCTTGTAAATAATCCTCAGGATTACAGAACACTGCATTCTGGAATGTTTACTGTGAATCAATGAAAGGTAAACATTCTCTGCCAAGAAAGAGAGAGAGTTTTTAGGGAGGGGCAACCAGGAGCACATTTGTTATTTATATCATTTCCCGTGTAATTTCTGGAAAGGTTCATTTTGATTGTTTTCTTTTTTTTTTAAGTTCAATAATTTTTATTAAGTATTTTAAAGGATACAAGAATCATTTAAAGTACATAGAAACAAAATAAAGCTTTCTGTATATAAAATATATAAATCTATGTTTAACTGTATAGGAGCAAAGGCTCCAATTATTAAAAATGTATGTAAGGGATATATAAGATAAAGATGAGAGAGAGCAGTAAAGAAAAAGGAAAGAAAAATAGAAGAGAGGAGAAGAAAAGGATAACAGGAGTGTCTAAGAAGATGAGCGTACATAGGAATCTAAGAATGACCATGGAGATTTGTTGTATTTCAAGTTCATGCAGGTTCGGAATGTAACTCTCTTCTCATATGCGTAGGATTCAAATCTATGATACATACTCAGAGAGTTCCACCAAAAGGTATAATCTAATAGCGAGGGTGATTTCCAATTTTTTAGAATGTGCATGAGGGCAGTCACCAACATGGTATCAATGAGTTTGGGTGGACAATTTGATTGTGTGAAACATGGGTGTTGAGAGCGAAGGATTACAATGTCTATAGAGATTTCTTCTGAGCAGTTAGTAATAGATTGTATGGTGTTCCAGACGTAGGTCCAAAAAGAGCGGACTAGAGTACAATGAAATAACATATGATCAAGAGTTCCTTCCTCTTTCAAACAGTTCCAGCAAACAGTGTCTTGCTTTAAGTTAGCTTTCCACATGCGAAGTGGGGTCCATATTGCCTGCCACATAAGGAAGTACATTGATTGTGATACTCTAGAAGATAAGAGCGGGCGATTTGTTGATGACCAGAAAAGCTCCCAATCAATGTCAGAAAGCGGAGTGGTAAGTATAGCGTCCCAGTGCTTCATAGAGTGAGGTGAAAAAGTGAAGGAGTGATCTCTTAAAATATTGTAGAAGGATGATATCGCCTTGCCTTTTAATAGAGACAGAGAAGACCAGTTGTAAATAGTATTTTTGGAAGTCATATAGTCAAATCGTATATGTAAAGACGGCAACACTCCAGTGAGAGAACGCCATTGTGAATAAGTAGAAGGAGGCAGCGAGTATGTAGAGCACAGTATATCGAATGGAATTAACGAGTTGAGGGTAGACAATTGATGGACAAACCATATACCTGCCCGCTGCCACCTTTTCCATGATAGAGATTTGTCGTGATTTTGAATTTTGGGATTGTTCCAAAGGGACATGAGTGGACTAACCTTAACTGAGATTTCAGTCAATGTATCTATAAGATAAAGAGCATGCTGCGTTGCACCCAATAAAGAGTATCTCTTTAAGTGCCTTGGTATTGACACCGTTAGTAAGCATGAGATGTGTAAAGGCGTACATAAAAAACATTCCATTTCAAACCAGGCAGGAAGATCTTGAGTGGGATGATTTTGAGTGGAGGAGTTAGTGAGCCAGTAAGCTCCATATTTGGCTAATGAAGCAATATAATAGTGATAGAAATCAGGAAAGTTGAGACCACCGTTGATCTTAGAGGCTTTCAATTTGGCGAGAGCAATTCGAGGTTTTTTCTTGTTCCAAATGAATTCAGATATTTTCATATTTAGCCAATGAAATAATGATTTCCGGCATAACAGAGGGAGCATAGAAAGGATATAATTAATTTGAGGGGCCAGAGTCATTTTGATGGATGCAATTCTACCCCACCAGGATAGAAAGAGTGGAGTCCATCGAGATGTAGTGTTTAGAACTAGATTTTTGACTTTAGATATATTAAGATCTTGAGCATGAACCGAATCTTTATGTATTAAAATCCCCAAGTATTTCACAGCTTCATGTGACCATGAGAAAGGAAAATGAGCCAAATCTGATGGAAGTATATTATCATTTAAAGGGAAGTTCTCTGATTTCTCCCAATTAACAGAGTATCTTGAAAGGAGGGAGTATTGAGTGATAATATGAATAAGATTGGGAAGGGAGAGTAAAGGGTCTCTCAGAAAAAGTAAAACATCATCAGCATAAGCTGCTAATTTGAAATCTCGATCAGAGGAGGGAATACCTTTAATTGAGGGACTTTGTCGTATAGCTGAAAGGAGTGGCTCTAACACTAAATTAAATAGCAATGGTGAGAGAGGACAGCCTTGTCGAGTACCTCTATGGAGGGGAAATTTATTGGATAAAGAGTTGTTAATCCTAATACGAGCTGTGGGTTGATGATATAGCGTTTTTATCCAGTTTGTAAAAAATGGGCCAAAATTATACCACTTCAGGACACGGAAAAGAAAAGGCCACTCCACTCGGTCAAAGGCTTTTTCAGCATCAATAGCTAGGCCTATTACAGGGTCTGACATTGTTTTAGCATGAGCGTTAATATAGTGAAATAGGCGCAGGTTGTCTCCTATATATCTTTGTTTAATGAACCCTGTTTGATCTTTATGTATAAGCAGTGGGATTATTTTGGTAAGTCTTAATGCAAGTAATTTTGCCATTATCTTGTAGTCTAAATTGAGGAGAGAGATGGGGCGAAAGTTTTTAACTAAAGTGTCATCTCTGTCAGGTTTAGGGATTACTACAATGGTGGCCTCAGTGAAATTGAATTGCTTGTCCGGAGTGGAGTGGAGGAAGTCATAATATTTAAGGAGATGAGGAGCTAGTAGGGTGCGAAATTGCTTAAAGAATTCATTCGTGAAGCCGTCTGGGCCAGGGGCTTTCCCAGCAGGTAAGGAAGATATGGCAGTTTCGATTTCTAATATAGTTATTGGAGAATCAAGTTCCAATATAACAGATTCTGGAATGGTCGGGTGAGTTAAGGAGGTAAGAAATGAGTCTATATCTGCTTCAGGAGTGGTAGATTCAGATTGGTATAAAGAAGTATAGAATTTTTCAAATTGAGAGGAAATTAGAGATCTGGTTTTGACTAATTGACCTGATGGATTCTGAATAGCCGTTATATGTAGTCTTTTAGATTTATTTTTAAGGTATCTGGCCAAAGGACGACCCATTATATTATCTCCCATGTAATGACCAGAGTTAGAGATAAAAATATCACGCCTAGCTATTGTCACAAACCTGCTACTGAGGTCAGGTTTGTGCCTGTGAAAGTACAAAAACCCCTGATCTTTAAAAGGGCTGATCAATGCAGCAGCAGTGCTAGCAGTGGGGAACAGGATTCTAGCCCTGAGGAGATTGCCCAAGAGCAGGAGCCCTGGGGGGAGGGGAAGCAGAATGAGTTTAAAAACTTCCCTGAACCTAGAACAGTCCCTGCTAAGAAGCACTCTGGTAGGCAGGCTCCTAATCAAGCTAGCACCCAGCTCCTGAGACTAATTGAGCAACACCAGAAGGCTCAGCAAAAGCCAACCCGTTCTCCTTTTAGAGCAGGGCGTGGCTTTCTCAAACCTGGTCATAACCAGCAGTCCAAGCTGGGAAGAGTCAGTCTGGATCCAACCTGGGAAGAAGACTCATGTCCTGGTGCTGCTCCCATGTCTCAGCAAGGGAACGAGATAGAAATGGAGGACCTGAGTAATTTCCCTTTGGCAAGCTTACCTGAGGAAGCAATGGACATTGCCGGTGACAGTTGAGAGGACTGCAGGAGAGAGAGCTAAGTTGTTTTTGCTATGTTTTGTTCTTCTCTGACAAGCCTGATTGGTGTTTTGAGGCACCTGGGACTTGTGCTGGCTGGGACTGTGTGTGTGTGTGAGAATTCTTATCAAGTCTCACCCTGAAGAAACCTTTTTGTTCTTTGAAGGACTGTGAACTCTGTTTGGAATATTTTTGGTTTGCCTTTTTTGTGATAAGGCCAAGTTAGCTGCTGATTGTTGTGCAGTGGGAGTTGTGGGGTCTGAATCCACAAAGATCCTAGGTTGGGATAGAGGGGCCATTTTCTGGCAAGCTAAATAAGTGGATTCAGCAACTCCCCACCCCCGCCAGCTTTGCTGGCTTAAAAGGGGAAAAGCCTGTGATACTCTCAGGCTAACACAGCGTGCTTGTGAAAACAAACTGACTTTTGAATTGCATAATAAAGACTACCTAAGAAAGACTTACCCTGAGGAAAGGGCTGCTCAGGTTTAGCTGTAAAAAAAGCTGAACTACTGAGCTTGCTTTTGTTTTTCTTTTCCTTTTGAATGTGGACTTGAGCACAGTGACTATGATAAATAAAGTGTGCTATCTTTAAAAGCTGAAGCATCCTGAGCAATTTTTGTGTTTACCTGACTTTACTATCACCAGCAGGGCCTTTCAATTCGGGAAGGCACGTCCAGGAACTGTGTTTGTGCGCAGCACCCGGTAGCCATTCTGACTACTCACTATCGGGTGTGCGACAAGTGGTGTCAGAGGTGGGATCTAGTGCCTCCTGCTGGTGACATGTGAGAATTGGAAAAAAAAAAAAAAAAAACGTTTTTGGTTTGGAATTTTTTTTTTGGGAAAAAAAAAAAAGAAAACCCATTCTGGATTGTGTTTTTTTTTGAGCTTGTTGGTTCCAGTTACTGTTCTTTGGACTCTTTTTTTGTTGGTGGTTGCAAGGAGGTGCAGCAGGACGAACAGCCAGGAGCAGTGCAGTGGAGGAACCAAGGACCGGATCCAGAGGGACCTGACCGGACCAGACCTGCTGAGAGCTGAGGACTGCGGAGGACCCAGTTCCGGAAAGCGGACAGCGGGGACCGGAGGTGCAGTGTTGCAGTGCAGAGCCCAAGCCGTGCAGAGAACGACTGGAGGCCAAGGAGGCCTAACAACCAAAGGCGTAGACTCATCAGTACTGCGGGTAAGAGTACCCAACCTAAGGGGCTGATGAGGATAAAAGTAACCCTATCTTGAGTGGCTGACATTTCCTTCAAGGGAAGGGGTGTCAGGTTGTTTGAAGTGCCACACTTGGGTTTCTCTTGTGTTTGTTTGCCTTCCAGATTCAGCAAAGATGGATCAACAACAGTTGATGGCATTCCTCGCTGCGGAGAGGCAGAAGCAGAGCGAAGACCTGCAGGCCGTCCTCAAAGCCAATCAAGACCTTTGGTACCGGTCTCAGGAACACTCGCAGAGACAACATGATGAAATGGTCACAGCTATGGGCGAGTAGACAAAGCTATTTAATCAACTGCTACAACAATCGCCTCCAAGACCAGCCGGGAGTCCAATCCAGAAACCTGAGCCCGGGACAGCGGTAGGAGCTGATTTTTTATCTAGGTTGGACTTAGGCAGGATAACCTCTAGTGGGACGTCTGATGGAGCCTGGGAGGAGGTTGAAAGGGTAGCACCCTCAGGTGGTCATTCCTTGGAAAAGGTAGCGGGAGACTATCTGGATCTCGCCTGGACTGAGAAAGCCACCCCTGCTCAGAACCCTGAGGGAATTAAGGAGCAGTTAAGGGAAGGGAAGGCTACTCACCCCCAAACCCAGAGGGATAAAACCCAGGGTTATCCCACACATAGTGAGGGTCGCCGTTGTTTTCATTGTGGAAAAAGGGGACACACCTGGCGGTTTTGTAGAGAAAGAAAAGACTTAGTAGTGATCCAAGGGACAAATATTAATATCCCTAACGATTACCAAGTGTTAGTCTCCGTAGCGGGGAGTGAAGTTTCTGCCCTGGTTGACACAGGGGCGGAGCAGTCGGTAGCCTCGTGTCAACTATGGACCCAGTTGGGAAAAACCCAAAGCATGGGGAATAGGGTGGAGAAAGTCCCTATTACATGTATACATGGAGAGTCTAGAGAGTATCCTCTCTGGCCCGTCACAATAGAGCATAAAGGGGAAAGAGCACACATTCGGATAGCTGTGGTGGACTCTACCCCTTACCCTTTGATACTGGGTAGGGACTGGCTAAGCCAGACTCAGGCAAAGAGTCCTGAAGGAATTAAGAACCCACCAAAAAGGGAAAAATGGGTGTTGGGAGATAAGGTAAAAGGGAAAAGTTCTGTCCCCGCAGGGAGGTGGCGTCAATTTAGGGGGCCAAGGCCAAAGGGATGGCGTCCCTCTATTCGTTGGGCCCCTCTTTCTGTTAAAGCCTTAACACCGACCCAAGCTTATGCTAGGGCAGCGGGATATGATCTCTATGCTGCCCAAGCACAAACTATCCCAGCTAGAGGAAGGGCCTTGGTATTGACAGATATCCAAGTGTCACCCCCACCAGGGTCCTATTTAAGAATAGCTCCTCGGTCAGGGTTAGCACTGAAGCACTCTGTGGATGTGGCTGCGGGTGTAATTGACCCTGATTTTAGAGGGAATTTAGCGGTCTTATTGGTCAACCAAGGGGATACTGAATATAATGTCCACCCTGGAGACCGCATTGCCCAAATGGTGTGTGAACGAATTTGGCATGCCAGGTTAGAACAAAGGGGGCGGCTTCCAGACACAAAAAGGGGACAGGAAGGATTTGGGTCATCAGGAGATAGGTCGCAGGCGACCCCGTCAACACCTAAAATATTAGGGGGGGGACAAGGGGATCCTGTGGAGGAGACCCTCGCAGCGCTGCGGGCAGAGATGTTGGCCCTTAGGGAAGAATTAGGAGCAACACAGCGGAAATGGGAATCAGAGTTGAAGTTGCAGGCGGAAGACAATGCCCTCCCCTCAAAGGACCCCCCCAAGAGTTCTGCAGAGAAATTGGGAGCGGAAATGCTGGCACAATGTCAACAGGAGTCGGAAAAATTGAGAAAGCTGTTAGCTCAGATGAACTCACAAATAAGTCAGGTGAAAGTTCAAATGGCAGAAGACCAAGCACAACAGAAGGGAGTGAAACAGAGTGTTGGGGAGGTAAGGCTATTATGTGAGGAGTTAGCCAACAAACATGGTAAGACAGAAGGGTGGGTCAAGCAACAACAGACCCAGAAAGACCAACTGGAACAACATAATCAACAATTTGGGCAGGTTATAGAAACCTTTAAAGAAGTAGAAAAGGGAATAAGCGAGATGAGACAGCAAGTGGCCCAAATGAAGGAAGAGGAATTGGAAGGAATAGCAAATGTAATGACTGCCCTGGTGAAGCGGGTGGAGGGGTTGGAAAATGTGGAAAATGATGCTACCATAGCCTTGGAAGCTAGGTATGAGACCCCGGTGTTACAGTGGCCCGATGATTTTGGGGACCCTGAGCCACCACCCGGACCACTAGGGAAGAAAAATAACAAAACACGTAGGCGATATTGATAGTTTGTCTAGAATACAGGAGAACCCTGAGTCCCCTGTAATGCCTGAGGACAGTCATCAACCAAAGGTGGGGGTATGTCACAAACCTGCTACTGAGGTCAGGTTTGTGCCTGTGAAAGTACAAAAACCCCTGATCTTTAAAAGGGCTGATCAATGCAGCAGCAGTGCTAGCAGTGGGGAACAGGATTCTAGCCCTGAGGAGATTGCCCAAGAGCAGGAGCCCTGGGGGGAGGGGAAGCAGAATGAGTTTAAAAACTTCCCTGAACCTAGAACAGTCCCTGCTAAGAAGCACTCTGGTAGGCAGGCTCCTAATCAAGCTAGCACCCAGCTCCTGAGACTAATTGAGCAACACCAGAAGGCTCAGCAAAAGCCAACCCGTTCTCCTTTTAGAGCAGGGCGTGGCTTTCTCAAACCTGGTCATAACCAGCAGTCCAAGCTGGGAAGAGTCAGTCTGGATCCAACCTGGGAAGAAGACTCATGTCCTGGTGCTGCTCCCATGTCTCAGCAAGGGAACGAGATAGAAATGGAGGACCTGAGTAATTTCCCTTTGGCAAGCTTACCTGAGGAAGCAATGGACATTGCCGGTGACAGTTGAGAGGACTGCAGGAGAGAGAGCTAAGTTGTTTTTGCTATGTTTTGTTCTTCTCTGACAAGCCTGATTGGTGTTTTGAGGCACCTGGGACTTGTGCTGGCTGGGACTGTGTGTGTGTGTGAGAATTCTTATCAAGTCTCACCCTGAAGAAACCTTTTTGTTCTTTGAAGGACTGTGAACTCTGTTTGGAATATTTTTGGTTTGCCTTTTTTGTGATAAGGCCAAGTTAGCTGCTGATTGTTGTGCAGTGGGAGTTGTGGGGTCTGAATCCACAAAGATCCTAGGTTGGGATAGAGGGGCCATTTTCTGGCAAGCTAAATAAGTGGATTCAGCAACTCCCCACCCCCGCCAGCTTTGCTGGCTTAAAAGGGGAAAAGCCTGTGATACTCTCAGGCTAACACAGCGTGCTTGTGAAAACAAACTGACTTTTGAATTGCATAATAAAGACTACCTAAGAAAGACTTACCCTGAGGAAAGGGCTGCTCAGGTTTAGCTGTAAAAAAAGCTGAACTACTGAGCTTGCTTTTGTTTTTCTTTTCCTTTTGAATGTGGACTTGAGCACAGTGACTATGATAAATAAAGTGTGCTATCTTTAAAAGCTGAAGCATCCTGAGCAATTTTTGTGTTTACCTGACTTTACTATCACCAGCAGGGCCTTTCAATTCGGGAAGGCACGTCCAGGAACTGTGTTTGTGCGCAGCACCCGGTAGCCATTCTGACTACTCACTATCGGGTGTGCGACACTATATATGAAACTAAAGTATTATATTTTGATTGTTTTCAACTCGTCGGTTTTTCATCATGGAAGCAAAGTCATATAGGGCTCAATTCAAGAAAGGTCACCTAAATTTAGGCACCGATACTATAACAATAGTTATGCACATAACTGCCGTTATAGAATACGAGTATACATTGGCATTCATGTGCCTAAATTTAGATACCAGCCCTTATGCCATGTCAAAGACAGGTGTAAATACTTGCATCTGACTTTCGGTGGTTGTGTGCATAAATGATCATTTTCTATAACTTATGTGCCCTGACCCATCAATGACTGCACAAATACGAACCAATCCAAAGAAAGAGGAGAGCGGTCCAGGTCACCAAACCAACAGGGATTTATTTGCAATCAGATGATAAGAACACAGTTGTGCCTCGGGAGTAGTGTTCTGACTCAACATGGGCTTACTGAATAAATCCCTGTTGGTTTGGTGACCTGGAATGCGCTGCTCTTTCTTTGGACTGACCCATCTATATACAGTTGTACATGTAATTCATTATCAATTAATGCAAATTTAAGGCCATTACCCCCAAATTATGTATATGACATCTTAAGCTGTCCACAAATTGATGGGCACAGCCAATTTGCATGCACAACTTAATTGTTTAACAGGCTTAATCAGCACTGATAACAGCTCATAAATGATGGCAATTGACACTAATTAGACGTTTCTTGCATAACTTGTTAGGCACATTCTATAAAGTCTGTGCTTCAGTCGTATTATGTGAATCTGAAAAGGAGGTATGGTCAAGGGAGGAGCATGGGTGGATCAAGGGCATTCCTAAAAGTTAGGGACGCTGTTATAGAATAAGCCCAATCCACATTTAGGCCTGGGTTTTTCTTGTCATAAATGGGTACGTCAAAAGTTATGATGCGCATTGGTGCTTAGTACAATTCTTTATCTTATACGGGCACCATTTTAGTAATGGTGCAGGGGAGGCCAGGAGCAATGGGGTGCACCCCCCCCATACCTCCCCCCTAAACTTTCTTAGATGGCCAGCTGGAAGGGTCCTTTCTGTGTCCAGCCGGCAGGCCCACCTTTGCTGGAATGGCGGGCCTGCCCCTTCTCGGTGCAACTTGGGATGCACATTCCTGTGTTGTGCTCTCCTTTTCCAACAGTTTTGTGCATTGGAGCAGAATGGTTAATAGACTTGTTACCTTTTATTTTAATATGCTGTGTGCCCTTATCTATAGCCCATCTGTGCTGAACCCCGTTCTGCATCGTGAGCCAAGGAATGTGAATATAAACCACAAGCAGTGGTATAGTAAAGGGGGGATGGGGGAGGGAGGTTGGTCTACCCCGGGCGCCATCTTGATAGGGGTGCCAGCACCCATTCTGCCTCTCCGCCTCCCCTGCTCCTTCCCCTCCCCCCCCGCCTTTTCCCTTCTCCGGTACTCCGCAACCCCAACCTGCTGCTCGCATCAGCATCAGCTCTTCCTCTGACATCACTTCCTGGACCCGCTCATGATCAAAAATGTGAAACGTCCAAAATCCAGCCCAAGTTGGCACTTGGACGTCCTAATAGCTGGGACATCCACATTCCATTAATCAAAACTGCTTTTCTGGACGTCCA
Organism: Geotrypetes seraphini; assembly: GCF_902459505.1. Lineage (NCBI taxonomy): Eukaryota > Metazoa > Chordata > Amphibia > Gymnophiona > Dermophiidae > Geotrypetes > Geotrypetes seraphini. The sequence continues at coordinate 326,738,482 of NC_047084.1, read as the reverse complement.
GCAGCGCTTCTAGGCCGATGTGCATCCAGAGCTCAAAGGGGCATGTTGGGAGGTGTTATGGGTGGACATCGGTTAGGCTTAGACCTGGATATCCTGCAGCGATAATCAAAGCTTTCCCAGGACATCCTAGATGGAACTTAGACGCTGACAGTTAGACCTGGAGGCCTCACAATTAAAAAAAAAAAAAAAGTTAAAATGGGATTTGAACATGGTCCTTTACTTTACAGGCCACTGCTCTAATCAAGTTTCAAGTTTATTAAAAATTTGATATAAACGCAGTGTCAAATATTTTCAATGCGTATAACAATAAAAAAAAATTGGGGGGGGGGACAAAGTGAGATAGATAGGCCTCTGTCTAGGCCTACCTCGGTAATGAGACCTCGAACGCTATATACTGGTTTCAATAAGTATATATTTATTTATCCAATCAATAACAGCTTACAGGAATATATAATTTAGGATATAGCGTAACAGAAGGTGACCTCTAGGCCTAGAGGTCCTCTGATGTCTGTTCTTCCCTCTCCCTTCTAAAGGCCTGGTTTTTATACATTTCTTAGTGGCCAACACCACGTTGGTTTACATCATATGATACATCCTTATTGGCTATTTACTTATGCATTACTGCCTAGCTACATTCATTTATTGGCTATTCTCCTCTACGTCATGTTATATGTCTACTCTGTTTTCCGTAAAGCCTACCTTTTCCCCGAAATGCCTGTTTCCCCACCATATTAGTATTTCCGAGCACAAGCCCCCCTCCCAACTTTAAACATCTCCGATACTTTCTATTAGATGATATTTCTTATGAATTCTTTCTTCCGAGAATTCTGTCTTCTGACCATGGTCTGTTTATCTCTTTATGGTATCTGGCTGGGTGGGCCTTGGTGTAAAACCACAGCTAGCCCACAGCCTCAGGACCTGTTGCTTTTTCTCTAGCTTTAGTAGCTAATTGAACTCATAAAACAGCGTATTTCTCCATCTTTGCATGCTCTTCAGTTAATGGTGAAATATCTTTCCATAGTTAATCTACTGTTTCTATCATCTGCAGAGATAGATAAGGTAGATGTCAGTTGCAGGGGGTGAGAGCAGATTTTTCTGTAAAGAGAAAAGTGATCTTTGTCTTCCTTCCATCCCCCTTCACCTGGCCAATGTCAGGACTTTCCGGGATGTATCCAGAGCTTCCATGCTTTATTCTCTCTCATCCCCTCTTCAAAGCCCCTCCAGGTAGCTTTGACCCCTGTTCATTCGGTGAGGAGTTAGTTTGTATCAGAAACTGTACATTAAGGGCCGGGGCTATGTGCTAGGAATCACCCATGGAAAAGGAAAGAGACAAGTGCCCACCCTTACTACGCTACCGAGGACAGAGCAGTATAACATGTCGCAGTGTACTTATTGCTTATAATACTAGGCTAAGCAGTCAATGATTCAGATTTTTGTGCAAAGCAGAAATCATGTAAGCATTTGAATGCTGCATTAAAATTTATACCTGCCGGGCTGTGATAGAAACATCAGCATAAATTACTGATGTAGTGGGGATAGGAGGTGGCTTGTGGGAGGGGAAATCAGCTGCTGGTGTTTCATAGGGAGGTACATTAAAAATCAGCCAATTCAAGATTATCAAAAATGTTGTGTATGGGTCTGTGTAGGGGTCTCTATTTCAACATTTGGGATAGTTCGGGCAACCAGGCATCTGCAGGGGTTCATAATTTAACCTGATACATTTTAATATATTCTCTCTTTATGGCTTCATCCTGTTATGAGCATACTACATCCAAAAGGGATGGCGGGATAAATTAACAAGTTAGATTATTTCCATGCTCTTCCAAAACAGCTGGGATCGGTGCAGACTCGGCTGGGTTCAGACGCCAGGGGTGAAAGTCCAGGTAACCACATCAAATCTTACGTCATCATCCTTCAGCTGGGCTCATCACTTCTTCTTCACTGCAGTTCTCCTCAGCTTAGCAGCAAGAAAGGGAATGGAAAGAATCCAACTGGAGGGGAAAATAACTAGGGAGCTATTGTGGGAGTCAAAACAGGATGAAAATGCATAAAGTCACAATCAAGAAAAACACATGAACTTGCAATAGGGCTGTTAGAAATAATTATCAACACATGAAAAAATATATATGTACTAATACTGCATGAGTCCATAAAAGAATTAAAGTGCAAATTAATAAGTCCATAATTAAAGCTGTAAAAGTTCAAGGTCATAAAGGTCATCCCGTCTTTGGTAGCAACCGTCAGGAAGTCTTCGCTGGTAAGTCTAGGCACTTATTCAGTTTCTTCTCCGGTAGCAAGATCCTTCCGTTGGGGCTCATCCGTCATCGGGGTTTCCTACGGCCGAACATCTTTCTTCCAGCGATGATATTTCAAATAGCATTAGTCCATAATTATGCAAATAAGTCCTTAATAGACATTAAAAGGGATGTAAACACGGATTCTCATGTAGCATACAGCTTCCTCTGATAGGCAATTGTCTTTGTGTAGTGATCCATAATTAATAAGGCAAAAATATCTGTACTGTATATATCATTTAACTTGTTTCCAACAATACCTGAGCAATATTACTAACAGGATAGGTACAGCGTTAAAAGATGACATACAAAAGAAAACAAAAACTTATCTGCTTTAATTCAGATAGGCTAAGGTCTAATATATGTATTGGCTGAATTATATTTGTCAGCCTAAGGGAGTTATAGTTACAATGGCATATGATGTTCAAAGGACAGGAGTAATATGCTAAACATGAATATGAATTAGCAAAGAGTCAAACCCAAGCAAAAGGATGGCTAAGCTATAGCCTTAAACATATTAACACATAGGTTATATTGAAACATACTAAAATAAAGAGGATAAACCCTAAAAATTACAATAAAATAGGATTTATGGGAAAAATGTCCTTCCCATGGGATTCTATTAAATCATGGGTTCAATTTTGTTTCTTTCACTAATATTCTGAATGTCAATCAACAAAAAGACCTAAACTACAGTATTTTGAATTCCAATCAATAGGACTGGATATTTCCTTCAGCAACTTATTAGAAAAGTTCTTAAACAACAGTTAGAACCATTTTTTTATAATAAAGCCAAACGCTAATTGCATTGTGTTAAACCAAAAAGTATTTCTTCGTGTATCAGAGAATATGTAAGAAGAAGTAACATTTCTTTTACAAGTTCCAAGAAAAGGCAGAGAGAGAAAGACTGCTAGAAGTTTTTTTTTTTCCGAAACTGTTATGATAAGTAAAGGAACAATAGTTCCCCTTTTATATTGCTACTTATGTTGAGTACTCATAAAGCAGAAGTTATTCTCACTTCGGTATGTTAGCACAACATTAATTAATATTACCATTTGGGATAGAAGCGGATCGTAAGAACCCTATGCAATATGTTCCAGTTATTGTAGAGACATGAATAATGAAAAAACAAAACGAAAATAGCAACTGATAATTTCAAGTTAAAGAAATAAAGCACTACATTTCCCAGTGTCCCTAAACATAGACACATCAACCAGGAAGTAGCTCGGTATGTTTGTGTAACGGAAAAAAGAAGAAGCATAACTCATTTCTTAAACTTTGATCACAGACAAAGAATAAGGTTTGAAATCGTTGTGGTGAGTAGTAAAAAATAAATCTTCTTTCATTATATTGGTAATTATAGTGAGCGCTCATAAATGGAAATCCACTCGTATTTCCATAAACACTGAAGTTGATACAGGGCACAATACAACAGATAATGACTCATAGTAACATAAAAGACTGTAACGCTGAAAAATAGACAGACATTAATTGCTAGCAAGTATTAAGGGAGTGCCCCTCTTGTATAATTCAAGTGCACTGTAGTTTTTCCTAACTCTAGAAAACAAATGATCGTTAGTAATGGGAAAAAGTGAGGTGATGGGAAAGCCCATAATAAAAATCCCAGACCTAGAAAGACAAAGGGTGTGTTTATTTTTACATTGTCAGTTATACTTAATGCCTGTCAGTTATTTGGTTAGACATAATCACCTGACACGAATCCTTCCTATCTACGTACACTATCTCTATATATCTATTGACTTTCGATATTTGTCTCTCATTCCTTCTTTCCAATACTGTTTGTATTTATATATAAAAACAATAGTGATCCAAATCATTTCTGTAATTTCGTTCTTCTCTTTCTCAAAAACAATCCTTTATAATCCAGCAAACTTATATGAAATAAATAATTGTTTAATGAAAGCTTATGGTAACATTGAAATGCAGTTAAAATATATACTTCCTCTTTCAGTCTCATTCACTCTCATCCCCCTCACCCCCCCAATTTTTTTTTTTTTTTTTTTGGTTCGTGACCACAAAAGAACAGGAAACAAAAACTCACAAGAGCAATGCTTTCGCTGTCTCACAAAGCGCCATATGTTACACAGGTCAGTACACAAGCGACAGCTAGCATAAACGGAAGAATAAAGAAAGCCTGTAGACAGCATGACAAGCTGAAAATATTACAGTAAAACACAGACTCAGAGCTATGCCAAGGCTAGAAGACCCCTCTTGTTAGTAGCAAAGAAATAAACCCATAAAAACAGAACTAATAAGCCAAAACCCATACAAAATAGAGGCCATACATGATAATACTACATCATAAGGGGCTAGGTAACACAAAGCACAATGCAGAGAAGAGATGTATACTTTCGGCTCAACAATGGTAGGAAATATGGGGGCAAAAGGAGGAACAGGATTGTCTAAGCAACAGCGTAACAGCTTAACAGAAGATCAAGAGGGAACAGACAAGAGAAAGAGAAGCTAGGGCCAGGGGCACAAGACAAATAACTCTGGCTCGCACTGGCAGCCAAAGAAGTATAAGACAAGTGGATTTCTAAGGTCATATAGAGCAGGGGGAGAAATCAGACATAGCTGGCTCCGAGACAAAAACACTACTTAAGCACAGTTTCCTGGAAAGTGGGGGAAGGTGGGGAACGGGGTGCATTGCTGCTGAATAGTTTCACAGATATCATCTAATGCCTGAGAGATAGTGGCCCACGGGACAGGGGAATAACGACCAGTATGTGTTGTAAGAGTGCGATCTGCCTGCCATTGCACTTGGTGTGCAACGGAAGGTGGAAAGATAGGACTAGGGTTAAGAGTATTTGCTGTGGAGAGCAAAGGGGCAGTGAACAGTGGCAGAGAGCGATACAAACAGGAGGACTGAGACGCTAGCAGCAAAAGCGGAGAAGCAGGAGAAGAAGGGGGTGGGAGACTGCAGGAGCAGGCAACATGGGAGAAATAAACAATATATCCAACTACAAAGTGTACAAACTAATGAGTCTAAAAATAAAACTAATAAGAATACTTACAAAATGATGCAATGTGATCACAGAAGAGCAGGTACCTGTGTAGCAATAACTCAGGCGTGGCCAGAGACCACAGAAACAGCATAACCACCAGTCAAAGCTGGTTCAACAGTCACACCATAACAGTGATAGTTTGATATAGCAGAGGAAATGTCAGGCTTGGCTCAAGACCACAAGAAATAAAGAAAAGAATTTAACCAGCAAACGAATCAGTGTCTGTACCAAAAAAGAAAATTAAGGAGTGTAAAAAGAAGGCATATAAAACGGAAGTGTTAGTGGGTGACAACACATATATACATCAACTACGCCCTGAACTAGAGGCTGACTACACAACCCGCCAACCATTCTGACTCCTATCCTATGCTGACTCCTATCCTAACCTATGGACTGACTACCACCCACCAGTCATAAACATATATACACATATCCAAATTCTTAAACAATTCCTAAACTATGGACTGACTACCACCCACCAGTCAAAAGCATATATACACATATCCTAATTCTTAAACAATTCCTAAACTATGGACTGACTACCACTCATCAGTCAAAAACATACACATATATCCTAAGTCTTAAACAATTCCTAAACTATGGACTACCTAAGCTATCGGTGGACTACTCGACCCGTCCGCAAGCAAATATATCATCTTATGAACTATGGACTGCCTACCACCGGTCAGTCCGACTAACTACCCAACGCGCTAGTCTATACAGGACCCGTAGGACAGCTAAGGATGGTAGCCCGGTCCTGGGCGAATTGACGTGAACTCCTGCTCCAGGGTCCGGGATCCAAAGTTGACGCCACAGGGCCTGTGTAACGACAAACAAACAGGATTAGTAAGAAAAGAGAAAGCAGTGTTTAAGGCAGACCTCATTCCATTGCTGGCTTTAAACTAGAAAAAGAAAGAAAAAACCGCATAAAAGGGGAAGTAAAATAACACAGCAAATCTGCAAGAAAATAAGGAAGTTTAGGTAGAGACACTGCATAAGTACAAGCAAGCAACCCAGAAACACACTTTTGGCCAAAAGTAATGGAGAGGCAATCTGACAAGCAGAGTATAGGCCTTCAATCCAGTGAGGTCTCTAAAGCGGCATGTTCCCTTTATTTCACGTCGGGGTCACCACTGAGATAGATAGGCCTCTGTCTAGGCCTACCTCGGTAATGAGACCTCGAACGCTATATACTGGTTTCAATAAGTATATATTTATTTATCCAATCAATAACAGCTTACAGGAATATATAATTTAGGATATAGCGTAACAGAAGGTGACCTCTAGGCCTAGAGGTCCTCTGATGTCTGTTCTTCCCTCTCCCTTCTAAAGGCCTGGTTTTTATACATTTCTTAGTGGCCAACACCACGTTGGTTTACATCATATGATACATCCTTATTGGCTATTTACTTATGCATTACTGCCTAGCTACATTCATTTATTGGCTATTCTCCTCTACGTCATGTTATATGTCTACTCTGTTTTCCGTAAAGCCTACCTTTTCCCCGAAATGCCTGTTTCCCCACCATATTAGTATTTCCGAGCACAAGCCCCCCTCCCAACTTTAAACATCTCCGATACTTTCTATTAGATGATATTTCTTATGAATTCTTTCTTCCGAGAATTCTGTCTTCTGACCATGGTCTGTTTATCTCTTTATGGTATCTGGCTGGGTGGGCCTTGGTGTAAAACCACAGCTAGCCCACAGCCTCAGGACCTGTTGCTTTTTCTCTAGCTTTAGTAGCTAATTGAACTCATAAAACAGCGTATTTCTCCATCTTTGCATGCTCTTCAGTTAATGGTGAAATATCTTTCCATAGTTAATCTACTGTTTCTATCATCTGCAGAGATAGATAAGGTAGATGTCAGTTGCAGGGGGTGAGAGCAGATTTTTCTGTAAAGAGAAAAGTGATCTTTGTCTTCCTTCCATCCCCCTTCACCTGGCCAATGTCAGGACTTTCCGGGATGTATCCAGAGCTTCCATGCTTTATTCTCTCTCAAAAGTAAAACAATTTATACAAGTAAACATACAATCTATGTACACAATTAATTAGCGAAACATAAGGGAAGAGGGGTGAACTACAATTTTTTAAAGAAAGTAGAAAAACATTTAAGGAAAAAACAACATCAGGAGGGTAATTGAAAATGTTTTACAAATAAGACTAGGCCTAAAAGTGAAAGGGAGAAGTTGTGACCTATATATAGATCTGGTTAAATTTAAGTATTTGAGCCCGAGATTGTTGATAAAAGAATTAACCTGTCTGTGACTCAAATGCATCTTTAAATAGGTAGCTTTTTAATGTGCTTTTAAATTTTTCTAGAAAGGTTTCACTGCGCAGATAAATTGGTAACTTGTTCCAAAGCTGGAGTGCTATGATTGAAAAACTTGTAGCTCTTCTGGTGCCTATTATTTTCAAAGAAGGGATTCTTAGCAAATGCTGTTCTGTTGATCTTAAAGATCTGGTTGAAGAGTATGGTATCAAATAACAATGTAGAAATATTGGTGTGTTGGTTTGTTGGACTTTGAAGGTTATTAATGCAATTTTATAGATTATTCTGTGTGAAATTGGTAGCCAGTGTGCTTTTCGTATTTTGTATAATTTGTAACCTTCTTATTTCTTTTTGAGTTATGCCGTGGTACAATGTATTGCAGTAGTCCAGCCTGGAAATAACCAAAGAATGAATTAGAACATTAAGTGCTTTTGGTTCTAAGACTTTGGATAAGGATCTAATGAGACGTAGTTTATAAAAACAATTTTTAACTACAGAACTAATCTGATCATGGAAAGATAATTCTTGGTCCAATATTACTCCCAGTATTTTCGTTGTCGTCACTTTTTGCAGTGGGAAATTGTCCAGGAGTATTTGTGATGAGAATATAAGATCCTTTTTCCATGGAAAAAACATTATTGAAGATTTAGTTGCGTTCAGGGCTAGCATGTTGTCTTTAAGACATTGACTAATTTGTTTTAACTTATTATTTATATTTGTTATCTCATTGGAGTCAGCAGTATTTAATGGATATAAAAGCTGAATGTCATCTACATAGGCAAAAGTGGAGAATCCAATGAATTGACTTAAAGTGAGGAGTGGTGATAAAAAAATATTGAATAAAAGAGGAGACAAGATTGAACCTTGAGGGATATCATACGAGTTTGTATAGTTATTTGATGATGAATTGTTGAAAATAACTTTAGCTGACCTATCTTGAAAGTATGATTTAAACCAGTTTAGCACTTGGTCAGAGATGCCAATGGAAGACAGTCTCTTGATGAGTAAATAATGGCCAATGGTGTCAAATGCTGCAGATAAATCGAGTGAGATCAAAAGTACAGATTTATGGTGATCTAAGTGATATTGAATGTTGGTTGTAAGACCTATCATAGAGTGTTCTGTTGAGTGATTAGGATGTAGTATATGAGTTTTTTCAACGAAATTGCTTACATGATTGAAAACAACTTTTTCTATTAATTTAGTGATAAATGGTAGATTGGCAATAGGTCAGTAATTTGACTCAATTGCAATTGAGTCTTTAGGATTTTTTTATTATTGGACGGATGATTGCTTCTTTCCATTCTTTTGGTATAAATCCTGTGGTTAAGCTGTTTTCAATCATTATCTGAATGAAAGGACCAAAGAAGGAAAAGAAACGTTTTATAAAAAAGGGAGAGTGAGTTAGAACCTGCGCCTTTGACATTGATTCTTTGTAAGAGTTGTTTAAAGACCTCTAGGGTTGGTATTTGAAAATTGATACATTTTGAAGTAGATTGCCCCTCTGCTCTGTATGGATGTTTGTGTGGCCATCTTCTAAAAATGCTGTCATACAGACATCCATGTCCCTTGCCCCATCACCCACCACCTTTGGATTTTCCAGTTTGCAAAATGGCTGTACATGCTGCTCATTTCCTGTCCATTTCACATATTTTCAAACAGGAAATTTCACATACACTGATACACAGAGGGGGTTGAAATAATGTCACAAGCCACGTTCTGTATGTTTTGCTCACTTACTGCTATGCTATTATCTATCCAGCTAGTGAAACAAGGGCTACAATATACACCTTGTAGGATTCAGCTTGCTAATTCCTTTGTTACCTAGCTAGATCACTTTGAAACAAACAGTTTTCTCTATACTATTTTTACATAAGGAAACAAGAAAGTTTTTGTTTTGTTTTTTTCCAAAACCATACTGCTCGTAGGCTATGGGGTACATTTATTTATTCAATTTTCTATAGAACGGTTGACATGAATTTATTCAGGTACTCAAGCATTTTCCCCTGTCTGTCCCGGTGGCCTCACAGTCTATCTAATGTACCTGGGGCAATTAGGGGAGCAGGTGACTTGCCCAGGGTCACAAGGAGCAGCGTGGGCCTGCACGCCTCAGGGTGCTGAGGCTTCAGCTCCAACCACAGTGCTGCATTCTCAGATATAGTATGGTGAAAGATAGCATGACAAACATTTACAAAGATGGCAAAAAAAAAACCCCACCAAAAAACCATATCTAACAAAGTATGGTAAAACTTAATAGGATCAAACATGATATGATGATAAGATAATATTAAATATTGAACTAGGCCAGTTACTGGGCAGACTTGCACGGTCTGTGTCTGTGTATGGCCGTTTGGTGGGGGATGGGCAGGGGAGGGCTTCAATGGCTGGGAGGGTGTAGATGGGCTGGAGTAAGTCTTAACAGAGATTTCGGCAGTTGGAACCCAAGCACAGTACCGGGTAAAGCTTTGGATTCTTGCCCAGAAATAGCTAAGAAGAAAAAATTAAAAAAAAAAAAAAAAAAAATTTAAAGTGAATCAGGTTGGGCAGACTGGATGGACCATTCGGGTCTTTATCTGCCGTCATCTACTATGTTACTATGATACATAGCATAGTGAGTATAGTTCTGTAAAACGTAGCACGGAAAACATAATATTACAAAGCATGGTTAATATAGTATGGCATGAGATGGCAAAAATGGTAAGGCAAGCGTGCATGATGAAACATAGCATGGAAGGCATGGTCTGCCTTATTTCAAGCTCAGAGCCAGAAAAACGCATGTGCTGTCTGGGCAGTGTGATACTTTCCCCAGACAGTAGAGGAGAAGGATCTGTTCTTTAATTTAGGGACAGTGGAGCACCATTTTGTTCGAAGAAGCCAAACCAAGCTCTGTCCCGCCCCCAGCTCTCTATTTACTGATGTTGTGATGCTCGAAATATTGGTAGGGCTACGGCCCTACTGGTTCACCCCGTTCTGCTGCCTATGCTTTATTTTATTCGACGAACAATCCCTTGGAAAAATGTCCCTTTAATCCTACCTTTTTCGTCTGGTTCTGTCTTTGTTGAAGAAATTGCAGCTTTACATATCACCAACAAAGCAAACAGATGATCATGTTGATTTTGAGGATCATGATGTACATTTTCTCTTAGTCCCGTGGTGATTAATGGAAAAAAAAAAAAATCTATGGGCTTTCAAAGGAAATAGCATTCTGGGGAAAGAACTCGGTGAAAATTCACCAAAGGCCGAGCAGTTAAGAAATCAATTACAGTCAGTCCTGTTTCTGAAGAGCACAGCCAGTTCCTTATTCTTTTTATTGAAAGCAATAATTTGTCTGTAGAAAAATATATTTTATGAACAGTAGGCTGTCAAGTCCTGTAGGCAAAGAGAAGGATATACAACTACAACAGCAACAACAATAATTAGAGTGGCTCCATAGCAGTGCCGTATAGCCACATAGAAGAAATAGGTTTGATTCCCAGATTAGGTCTTCTACTCCCTCAGTAAGGCCCTCCTTTACAAAGTTACACTGGTGTTTTTAACACGGGTTGCGGTGGTAAGAACTCCGACACTCATAGGAATTCTATGAGAGTTCTTATTTCTGTGGCCGGCGCTAATAATGCTGTGTGAGAAGGGGGTTAGTCAGAACTAAGGATTTGCTAATTTTAGCTTTTGCAGTCCCAGGGTAGAATGACTTTCAGTCAGGAAACCATTGGCATATACAAGGTAGAAAAAAAACAAACAAAAAAAAAACCCAACAAAAAACACCCAAAAACCCCTCCTTGTGTCGTTTTCCTTGATTGTCTCATTTGCCTTCAATTATTATATTTCCATCCCTACATTCCTTATTGGTTTTGTTTGTCCTGTAGGTTATGTATTTGATATATTAATTTTTGTTTCCCTGAACATTGTCATAAACTGATTTTAAAATTGTGCATCGCTTTGAATATATGATTAGGTGATCAATCAAATTTTAAATAAACTTGAAACTTGAAAACTTGATATGGGAAAGCCACAGTCCATATTACGTTACATTACACGAGTATTTATGGATCACTAATATGCCCCAGAAGGAGTTCAATGTGTTTTACAATTTAGAAGAGCCCAGGATTTACATTATTTCATTAGGATTCATGACATAGATATTTTGGTTTGTGTTCATGTAGGCGTATGATTATGGTCTATGATAGTGTTTCTCAAGTCATTCCTGGAGTACCATCTTGCCAGTCATGCTTTCAGGGTATTCTCAATTAATATGAATGGAAAAGATTTGCATACAATAGAGGCAATATATGCAAACTAATCTCATGCCTATTAATTGTAGATATTCTGAAAACCTGATTGGCAAGAGGCTACTCCAGAACTGACTTGAGAATACTAATATATGGTTTGGAAAAAGGACTGGCCATTTCTGGTGTTCTAGGTTCTGGTATGTGGGGTGATGGGTATGTAGAGAGCTTGATCATCTATCAACATGGGAGAGGTGGTTTGTGTCTTATTTGGTTTCTGTTGGCCATAGCCTGTTGTTTTGGGGGGGTAAGATATATTTCAAATTGATAGGTTTTTAGGCCTTTACAAAAGTTTTGGTAAGAGGTTGCTTAATTGTGTTGGTAAAGGATTCCACCATATGCTGCCAGGTATGGAAAGGTTGTAGATTGACTAGTTTTGTATTTGATTCCCCTAGGATTTGGGAATCTTATTCTCATATGATTGCTGATTAGGTTGTATTTGTCATTGGGTGGTATCTATTCAATTCAACATGTAGTCTGATGCTTTGCCATGGAAGATTAAAAAGATCTATGTACATGTTTTAAAAACACATCTTGCTTTGAAGAGGAGCCAGTGTAGTTCGAGGTCTAGGGGTGTCCCTTTGTCATATTTAGTTGCTGAGAAAACATTTGTAGGGTTTTTGCATCCTTCATAAAGAACAGTGCAATAATCTAGTTGAGATAGTACCAGTTAGTGAACCAAGATCAGAAAGTTTTGTTTGTCAAAACAATGCAGAATATTTGTGAATATTTTCTTGGTTAATGTTCGTATTTGTGCCTCCCAGGATAGGTTGTTGTCAAATATATTTCCTAGGATTCTCAGCTCTGATTCCAGTTACCGTGAGTTGTTATGCAGTGTTATTTGAGTGTCGTAGTTGGTGATTCTGGGTGGAATTGCCAGTATTTTTTATTTATTTATTTAGTTTGAGTTTGAGTTTGAGTTTCATGTTGTCAACCCAATTGGCTTCCTCTACTGATTTGTTAATCTTATTTTCTTTCTTATAGAAAGGAATACATATTGTAGTATCATCTGCGTAGAAGTAAATGTGGTCGTTCTTATCTAAGAAGTGTCCTAGTGTTGACATTATGTTGAAAAGTATTGAGGAGAGTGGTGAGCCTTGTGTGAGCCGCTTGATGCTGACCATTATTCCGGTCTTTCTCCACTCATTTTTACGCTGTATGTTCTCTTTGTTAGAAATCCTTCTAGCCGAGTGTGTACTTTACTGCTTATTCTTAGAAAGTTTAGGATCAGTAATAGGAGTTGATGGTCTACCACATCAAATGCACTAGCTAAATTAAATTGTAGGTCAAGGACTTGTCCATTGTCCATGCGTGTTCTAATCTCAGATATCAGGGCGCTGAGTACTGTTTTAATGCTATACTGTTTTATGAAACACGATTGTGTAGTATGCTTTAGTTTACATATTTTGTGATTTGATTTGTTATTGTGCTTTTTAATAGCTTAACATGAAGTGGGATTAAAGCTACTGGTCTGTAATTTTTGACATCGTTCATTTCTCTATTTTGATCTTTTGCAATGAGAGTGATTTTTCCTAGGTGTTTGGGGAATATTCATTTTTCTAGTGAGTCATTCAATATACGTTGCTGGCTAAATGTCTCTTTGAACAGGTTACAGCTTCACCACACAGGTGGCTGGCTTTAATGAACCTCCTCAGATTCTATATTGCTAAAGAAGGACTCCTTTACGTGCCAAACACTGCTAACTCACCTGAAGTTATTAACACTTGTATGAGGTTCCTATGCAGCTAACCTTTACAAATGGTATGGGGGGGGATGTTGGGGGTAGAGGGTCCTTTAGCGAGGGAAGGTCTGTCCTGAGCACCCCCCCCCCCCCGGCCACTAGACCACCAGGATTCTGTTTTGGGGTGGTGAGAGTGGTCTGGGAGATCAGAAAGGGGGGCTTGGTGTTGGGGGTCATGGTTTTGGGCCCCCCCTGCCAGCAGGACTGCATTTTTTAAATGCTGTTGTGCCTGTGCTGTGTGCGCACACATGCACAATAGTTACCAGCAGCTCCAGGGCTGCCAATAATTAGTGACTGGAAATGAGGTGGGGGATCCCTTTTTGTGCATCGCTAGGAGAGCTTGTTTAAATACTAATGAGCTCCTAGCAATGTATTTGCATAGGGTTTTCAGTGGTACAGTGGGTTTGGGAATGGGGTGTGCATGGCAGGGGCTGGGAAAGGGCACGTTCGCCCCGGGTGCCTTCTACACTTGCTACATCGCTGGTAACAACTATTGAGACCAGCAATAATTTGAATGTACTGTATGCACGCTTTTACATAAGAACATAAGCATTGTCTCTGCCGGGTCAGCCCAGGGGTCCATCGTGCCCAGCAGTCTGCTCCCGCGGCGGCCCCCCAGGTCCCTACGTGGGTTGAGCAGCACTCAGACTTAATGGGGTGGGTCAGTAGAGTGGGCAGACTTGATGGGCTGTAGCCCTTTTCTGCCGTCACCTTTCTATGCTTCTATGTTTCTATGTCCTTGACCTGTAAGTGATCCTTTACCTAAATCTTTTATTCCCTAATCATTTAATATCCTATAGTAACCCTCTATCTGTACCCTTCAGTCCCCTTCTCCTTCAGGAAATCATCCAATCCCTTTTTGAAACCCAATATCGTACACTGTCCTATTACCTCTTCTGGGAGCGCATTCCAGGTGTCCACCACCCTCTGCGTGAAGAAGAACTTCCTAGCATTCATTCTGAATCTGTCTCCTTTCAATTTTTCTGAATGCCCTCTTGTTTTTGTTGTCCCCACTAGTCTGAAGAATCTGTCCCTCTCCACCTTCTCTATGCCTTTCATGATCTTATAAGTCTCTATCATGTCCCCTCTAAGTTTCCGCTTTTCCAGGGAAAAAAGCCCCAGCTTCTCTAACCTTTCAGCATATGAACGGCTTTCCATGCCTTTTATCATCCTTGTTGCTCTTCTCTGGACCCTCTCGAGTATCGCCATATCCTTCTTAAGGTATGGCGGCCAGTATTGGACACAGTACTCCAGATGCGGGCGCACCATCGCCCGATACAGTGGCAGGATAACTTCTTTCGTTCTGGTCGTGATACCTTTTTTGATAATGCCCAACATTTTAATTGCTATTCTATAAAGATGCATGTATAAATGTATGCATGCAAGTTCAAAAAGGGGTGTGAACATGGGAGGGGCATAGGTGGGTCGGGGGCGTTCCTGGAATCTGTGCACATTGTTACAGAATTAGGCAGATCTGCACCTAATGTAGATGTGAGGACTTACACCCGGTTTCTTTTGGTGCAGTACAGATCCATGCACCAAATGCTATTTTATAAACAGCCCCTGATTCAGAGTGCTATATATAGAATAATGCTGAGCGTTCATTTTTTGGGGCACTATCTGAATTCAAGAAAGCATTGGGACATAACCTCTGAGGAAGAGGAATGGGCTGTAAAGCTTAGTAATTTGCCGAAGATAGCCAGTCTGCGTAGGCTGTATGTTGTTTTTTTATCTGCTGTCATTTTTTAATGTTTCTATTGAGTCAGTATTCAGAGGATGCAGCAACCATATTTTAAACTTAAGCTTTAAAAAAAAAAAAGTGTATTCCTAACCATTACATCTAGCCAAAGTCAGATTACAGAATGGAAGCTTACTTGATCATATTAACTTTCACGTTGTTCTTGTATTTAAGTCTTTTACCTGTGTAATTAAACCAACCATGCAATCTCCTTGGTAATCATAAGAACATAAGAATAGCCTTACTGGGTCAGACCAATGGTCCATCAAGCCCATTAGCCCATTCTCTCGGTGGCCAATCCAGATCACTAGAATCTGGTCAAAATCCAAGGTGTAGCAATATTCCATGCTACCGATACAGGGCAAGCAGTGGCTTCCCCTGTGTCTTTCTCAATAACAGACTATGGACTTTTCCTCCAGGAATTTGTCCAAACCTTTCTTAAAATGAGCTATGCTATCTGCTCTTACCACATCCTCTGGCAATGTGTTCCAGAGCTTAACTATTCTCTGAGTGAAAAAAAATTTCCTCCTATTGGTTTTAAAAGAATTTCCCTGTAACTTCATCGAGTGTCCCCCTAGTCCTTGTCATTTTTGATGGAGTGAAAAATCGATCTACTTGTACCCGCTCTACTCCTCTCAGGATTTTGTAGACTTCAATCATATCTCCCCTCAGCCGTCTCTTTTCCAATCTGAAGAGCCCTAACCATTTTAGTCTTTCCTCTAATTAAGAAAAGGTATGGTCAGTGGTGTATTGAGGGTGAGTGGCGCCCGAGGCAGTGGCCCCATCCCCTGCCCTCTTCTCTGCACCCACCCCTGCCCTGCATGCGCATCCCTTCCCCCGTACATCTTTAATTTTCCCAGTGCGAGCAGCACCACGAACTTGCTGCCCGCATCAGTGTTGGCTCTCCCTCTGACTTCACTTCCTGGGCGTGGACCCGGAAGTAACGTCATAGAAAGAGCTGACACCCACGAGGGCAGCAAGTTCGTGATGCTGCTCATGCTGGGAAAATTGAAGAGGTACCGGGGAAGGGAAGGGGTGCACATACACGGTAGAGGGGATCAGGAAGGAGCAGCAGGGCAGAGAGGATGATGGGTGCTGGCACTTCCAGCAAGATGGCACCTGGGGTGGGCAGCCCCACTCCTTACTACGTCACTGGGTACGGTATCCTTTAGGGCAGTGGTTATGAAATAAATTTGCATATAATGGAGGTGACAGGCATGCAAATCTGCCCCATGCATATTCATTAGGGCTATCCTGAAAACCTGACTGGCTTGTGGTCCTCCGGGACAGGGTTGGGAACTGCTGCTTTAGGGGACCTGATTATGCCAGTCTAGTAAGTCCTCTAAGGTTGTTGTCTAAGACTCATAGAATAGGTAAAAGAGTCAAGCAAAAATTGGGTGTAGGGAAGGAGTGAGCATTATGTCTTTTTACTCTGTATAGAGACTTGGGGGGCTGATTCTCTAAAGGGTGTCTAACCTATTTATTTATTCAATTTTCTATACTGTTCTCCCAGGGGAGGTCAGAACAGTTTACATTAATTTATTCAGGTACTCTAGCATTTTTCTGATGGCTCACAATCTATCAAATGCACCTGGGGCAATGGGGGGATTAAGTGATTTGCCCAAGGTCACAAGGAGCAGCGTTGGTTTGAACCCACAACCTTGGGGTGCCGAGGCTACAGCTTTAACCACTGCATCACACTTTCAGACATAGTATGGTAAAAGAAGGCATGGCAGACATTGTCTAACAAAGATGGCAAAACATGGTTAACAAAGCATGGTAAAAAAACATAACATGACAAAAACTTAGTATGGTGAGACAGCATGGCGAGCATAGTTTGGCAATAACATAGCAAAGCACAGAACACTTAATAGCCTCAATAATTGGTAAAAAATAATTGGGTGATAGGCACCTATCTGATTTTATAAAAGATAGGTGCCTATCACATGGTGCTTAGCAGTGCTTAATGTCTAAGTTTCTATGGGCGTTTCTATGGGCAGAACGTGACTCAGGCACCACTAAGTACAATTCTCCAAAAACATAGGTATCTGAAATTTAGGCCTTTAAAGCCATGGCCTATATTTCATGTGCCTATGTTTTTACATAGGTGCCACCAGCTGCGATTCTGTAAATGATGCCTAAATGTGAATGCCATGCGGCTGGTGCCATTTTTTAGGTGCCAGCCAATTTAGGCGCCATTTATAGAATCAGCTCCTTGGTGCATAGCGGTATCTGGGAACAGTGGGCCTGATATTCAGTGCTATTTAGCTGGCAGGGCATGGCTCCCCGCCAGCTAAATAGCACATAACCAGCTCTCTGGCAATATTCAGACAGGCGGCTATCTCTCGCTGAATATCCAGCTCAGTGGATTGGTCGGTGACTACTGGATTATCTGGTAACTGCTAATATTCAATGGCTTGCTGGCTGAGTTTGGCAACTATGTCTTAGCCAGTCAAAAATAGGCCAGAACATAAGAAATGCCTTCACCGGATCAGACCCTAGGTCCATCTAGTCCGGCGACCCGCACACACGGAAGCCAATCCAGGTGTTCCCTGCCGAAGACCTTGTTTGCCCGTATCCCTCAATGTGTTTTGCAAGAAGGTGTGCATCCGACTTGCCCTTGAATCCCGGAATGGTGGTCTCCGACACAACTTCCTCCGGGAGAGCATTCCAAGCGTCCACCACTCGCTGTGTGAAACAGAACTTCCTGAAATTCAATGCCAGTTCCTACAGCTAAAGGCTCGTGTCCTAGCTGTGGGAGCTTTATTTTTTCTTAAATTTCCCTGTAAAGGCTTGGTCACACATGAGAACAATAAATACATTTTTGTTGACCCATCTCAGTTGGAGATATTTTTGCAAGATAAATCTAAATTGGGATAAATTTCCCCAGACTAATACAGAGGTTTGAAGAGAGGAGATCAAAGAAAGTTGAGTTGATATCCTGCCTGCAGATAAGGTAAAGTATTATATATATTTTTCTTTGCATTATTTATAGTTCCTCCTCCACTGGGTTAATAACAGTAGTCCTAATAATGTGGACTAGGAATATAAGTTTGGGTATGGTATTATTGTTTCCTGGAATTGATTTGTAATTGCTTATTGTTTTTATTTGTTGTAATAAATGAATAATCTTATAAATAAAAAACAAAACAAAAATTCAATGCCAGTTGTCAGATACGGTGCCAGAATTGAATTCCCAGTACTGCCTTGCAGTATGTTATCGATACTGTCTCGGCATGGTGATACTTAGTATTTATGCACTTATGGAATTGGTATTTACATAAATTCACATTTTTATAAAATATGCATATACAATCAGACTGCCAGTGGTCTGAATATTGGGGAGAGTGAGTACAAATGAAGTATTAGCAATGGATGCCTTGAGTTTACTGCCAGGTCTCACTAACTGGTGCACCTCCTGTGGAGTGAAGTTTGGGGTGAGCTAACCAGTTCAGCACATCACAGGGGGATGAATGATGATCAATGTCATTTCCTTCAAATCCTTATTAAATAATTTCCTGGCTTACCCTCCAGAGTCCCAAGTAGGTTGGGAATAAACTGAACCGGTTTTGAACATCTCCTTTTACATCAGTTGCTATTCAGTAAAACCCAAATACATAGAACCATAGAAACGTGATGCCAGATAAAGGCCAAATGGCCCATCTAGTCTGCCCATCTGCAATAGTCATTATTTCTTCCTCGCTCTAAGAGATCTCACATGCCTATCCCAGGCTTTCTTGAATGCAGACACAGTCTCTGTCTCCACCACTTCTTCTGGAATACTGTTTCACGCATCTATCACCCTTTCTGTATAAATGTGTTTCTTTAGATTTCTCCTGAGCCTATCATCTCTTAACTTCATTCTATGCCCTCTAATTCCAGAGCTTTCTTTCAATTGAAAGAGACTCGACTCATGCACATTTATGCCACGTAGTTATTTAAATGTCTCTATCATATCTCCCCTCTCCCACCTTTCCTCTAAAGTATACATATTGAGATATTCAAAGCATTACACGGCTCTTCCCCCTCCTATCTAAACAACCGCTTAAACCAAATCTCCACCTCAAGACACAGAAGAACCTCGAACCCTTTCGCCTTCCCCCCACTCAAAGGCACACATCGCAAGAAAATGTTTGACAACCTTCTGGCAACACAAGCAGCAAAAATCAACCATTCCATCTCCAATCTTATGACAATATCAGACAACTTCAAAACATTCAGAAAAGAAATCAAAACCCTGCTTTTCAAAAAATTCATCCAAATATCTTAACCCCTCCTCTTTTACCTCCAGAAGATTCACCTACCTTCAGATAACCTTCCCCCAAATTACCCACCTTAACACCGTCCAATTAAACAAATACCATAAATAGATTGTAACCTACCCTCTCTAACTGCATTCCATATGTATTTTTCATACAGTTCTTCACTGTCAGTTTAATTTCCATCCTATAAATTCACATAGAATTTTTCTTTTTTCAACCATCTTTATTTTCTCTTCTTTATTAATTTCCAGGTACTTTAGTTAGATTGTGAGCCTTCGGGACAGTAAGGGAATTTTTAAGTACCTTCTTACTTCTCATTTATAATCTTAATGTATATTTTCTTCAAACCGCTTAGAACCTAACGGATGTAGCGGTATATAAGAAATAAATTACATTACATTACATTACATATTTAAGTCTGTCCCTTTACACCTTATGATGAAGACCACACGCCATTTTAGTAGCCTTCCTCTGGACCGACTCCATCCTTTTTATATCTTTTGAAAATGCGGTCTTCAGAATTGTACACAATATACTAAATGAGGTCTCACCAGAGTCTTATACAGAGGCATCAATACCTCCTTTTTCCTACTGGCCATACCTCTTCCTATGCACCATTTTTGCCTTCCAGAGGGCAAAAATGGTTTGAGTTCAGTCTAGCACTAAGCAGAGACACAAAACGGCTCAAATGAAAGTCCACCATATCCAGATTCCTTTAAATTCTTTTTTTGCTTGATGAGCTGACTTCCTTGTAAAAACAAGTTGAATTGCTCTGTACGCTAATCAGTCTTTTCAATTGTGGAAACAGTTTTGCTGCCTGAAACTATTAGTGTCAAGTAGAATCTGATTCTTTGTGAAATGCACTAACAAAGATAGTGTTAAGAGGATGAACTAAAAGAACAGATCGGCTCCGAGCTCCAGTTAGTCTGCTCACTGGTTTCCATGGCAAATGCTAAGCAGCAGCTAATACTAGATTAGCTATTTGAACATTAAGCTAAAACAACCAATTTATTGTTCCATCATAGCTGATATATGAATTCATTATTAAATAGTATAAAAGTGTAATAAAATGTTCATCTCGAAATATCAAAAATCTTTGTTAATGCATGGTTTTCATCAAATCAAATAGGGCAGTAATCCTGGCATAGGCATTTAAACATTCTGATTATGCATTTATTATTAAATTGCAAATGCCATTGTTTATTGTTTTTCTAAAAAATCTATATATTTGTTAACAATCAGAAAATTAAAGCAGAAGACCTTTCTCAGAAAGTCCTGTATTGTACAGGATAAGACTAATTGTTGTTTATCAATCCCATCCAAGTGTTGGCTTTACTAAGCTTTTATTTTCTTCCATGGACAGAGATTGGGACAAAGGTATCAGTAAATCAGGCCTTAAATTTCTAAATTTGTTGGAACTAAAGTGCAGTTGCTTATTCAGAACATGTCAGATATGACATATAATAATGTCTTTACTTTTCCATCAACCGTAGCTCTGAAAGGACAAATTCATGGCAGGTTGCACCTTCCCTGGCCTCTGAAATGATTAGCTCCTCTGGAGATTACACCATGTTATGGAAAGATAATCTTCCTTCTTCTCTCATCTTGATATCCGTCAATACATCCTCTACAGACCAGACACCTTCCTGACAAATGCCATAACAATCCTTCATTCCTTTCCTTTATTGTTATTGTACATTCATGCCAGACGAATCACAATGACTGAAATGGAGGTTATTATTCTATAAGTAACTACCCAGGGTTTAGTCATCACTAAGGGGAGAAATTATTGTCATGGGCATTTGTAATTTGTCATCATGTTAGGAGTATGTGTCAATTATTTTAGAATCAAGGAAGTAAGATGCCTATTTTATGCATTCCAGCAAATGCACTGTTGAAAAGGCTTATTTACTGTCAAATCTATTTTTATTGATAGACAAAGCAAACATAACAATGCAGAAAAGGAATCCATATCTATACAAATAATGCTGCAAGGTATGTACAGCCAGTCCATCATATAGAGCAATACAACCCCCAACCCCCCCCCAAAAAAATATATATATATATCTTAAGAAAATACCCACAACAACCCCCCCTACCATCCCAAAGCCAAATAAACCAATATCCAAACATCCCCAAAATCAGGATCTGGCTCTTTCTAAATCGGAACTCATTAAGAAACACTGGAGGCCCATCTTTTTTGGCCTACCCAGTTAAAAAAGCACTGCTCCCGAAACCCAGCCCCTTGATCCCCCACCCCCTTCATTTTGGTGTCAGATCGGAGATGCTTGATGGCCCCCACCTCAAGAAGAAAGGGAATTTAAAACCTCACTGTGTGCTCTAGGAGAAAGAGAAAAAATATATGCTTCCCAAATTTGAAGAAAAATGCAAAAAGAATTAAACCATATAACAAAATGTAAATCACCCAAACATATAGTAAATAACACAACTATGAGACAGCTGCTCAAAAAATCAAGAAAACAACCTTACACAAAAAACATGTGGAGTAAAAGAGACCTCAGAGAAAATGCATCCAATAACTTCAGTCCAACAAGTGTCCTGTGTAGAGACTGAGCATAAAAAACCAAAAAAAAAAATCCCAAAAAAACTCAGCACAAAATAATTCAGAATCC
Source organism: Geotrypetes seraphini (assembly GCF_902459505.1). Classification (NCBI taxonomy): domain Eukaryota; kingdom Metazoa; phylum Chordata; class Amphibia; order Gymnophiona; family Dermophiidae; genus Geotrypetes; species Geotrypetes seraphini. The sequence continues at coordinate 326,716,234 of NC_047084.1, read as the reverse complement.
AGGCAAGCAATGTACTTATCTTCATAGCAGTATCCAGGAGCCAAACTGCAGAGGCAATCCAAGAGCACACCGCAGAGATGAGCCAAAGTTTAGAGCTCACAGTGCAACTTGTTACAAAATGTTTAAAAAAAACCCCTATCAAACCAGGCCCAACAGCAGCTCTGTTTCGCAAATGAGCTGTTGCAAGGGCACAGACGGCAGAAACCTCCTCATTCACGACCATAAAGACAGAAAAAAAAAATCAAGTTTCAAATTTCAAGTTTAATTAAAAATTTGATTTGATCGCAAAATCATAATCCAATGTGATTTGCAAATGATGATAAAATTGGGGTTAAAAGAAAAACACATTAATCAAACCAGATGGTTAATACAACTTTAGACCAACCAGACACAAAAGGTGAAAAGAAAAAAATAAAGGGTTAAATACAATTTGTAAACAAATAAAAAGGGCAAGGTAATGAAACAATAGGATGTGGAAAAGGTTACCCGCTCAATTTTCACTTATCAGCATTATTAGTCCTCTAACACGCATCCTGAATATATAAAATTTACATAACTCAGTTAAAAGCGTCCTTAAAAAGCCAGCTTTTCAGGAGACTTTTAAACTTACTAAGTAATTTTTCTTCCCTTATATTGATTGGGAGCGAATTCCAGATTTGAGGGGCCATGACGGAAAAGATTGTGTCTCTCCTTGAATAAATGAATCTTAGTAAAAGGACTAAGAAGAGAGATTTCTCTTCTGATCTTAAGGATTTTGTAGGAATATAAGGGATTAGAAGCCTTTCTAAGAATGCAGGAGCTTTATTCGTTAAAGTTTTGTGTGTAAGTAATGCTATTTTATATGTTATTCTATGATTTACAGGTAACCAATGCTTTTCCTTTAGAAGAGGAGTCACATTATCAAATTTTTTCCTTTTTAGTAATTATTTTTATTGCCGTGTTTTGTACGATTTGCAAACCGTTATATAGTCTATTTTTTATATGACTAACAAGTGTATTAAAGTATTCAGAGATGATTCATCCAGAAATGCGGATAGTGATCTAATCAACCTTAACCTATAGAAACAATTTCTAACAAGTGAACTTATTTGATCATGATAATTCAATTTCTGGTCCAAAAAGACCCCGAGTATCTTTACCTTGGTAATTTCTTTAAGCGTAATTTTATTGATGTTTATGCTGGCTCCTAATTTCTGTCCCTCCCTACATGGGAATAGCATAACCTCACCAGCAGCTTGAACTTCTCTAATGAAGATCAACATTTATAACTCCCTTACTTAGATACTTTTAGGCAATGTCCAAAAGAGCCCACCAAACTGGTTATGTCAACATATCAACGTAGCAATGCGATGACATCATTGCATATCCAAAAACTAAAGAAAAAAAAATGATATCCAAACATCAAAAAAGTAAACTGCACTCAATATTGTTTTTAAGGCCTGATGGGAAAATTGTGTCTCATTCAAAAATCCATTTCTGCTCCAATTGCTACAGACATTTTTGTAAATTTCCTTTCTGGATGAAAGATGAAATATGGTCCAACACCCAACAGTGCAAATCACTAAACTTATGATGAGCAGACATGCAATGTGATACTAATGGAGCTTCCATTCTGCCTGAAGTAAGGCAACTTCTATGTTCCACCAGACATACCCTCAAAGCTATAGAGGTCTGTCTGACATACAAAAGATGGCATGGACATCCTAACAAAACATACTTCTATTTGTCATAAAAAATAAAACAGGTACTGTACATAAACATTACTATAAGGTACTGTCATAAACATTAATATAAGAGCACTAGAAGTGCCCAGAGAAGCAGAGCAACCAATAAAATGAAATCTGAGGAAGAAAAAGCCTAAGATCCCAAACTCTACCCTTAAGAGACAGGTGACAAGTATATAAAAAGACCTCATTGACATAAAAAAACCTCCTCATATAAAAATTAAATTGGTGCTTTGTGCAATGCAAATAAATCCACTAAAATTTCAAAAATTAAGAAATATGTAGAGGCTTATCTGTATCAGAAAATGTCTATCAATGTCTTTTCAAAGTACACTGTTACCTCATCTTTTTCAATTGTATCAATCACATCTGATGAAAGGTCAGATATTAGGTACTATGGCAGAAACTCTTACTATTGTTTAGCCAAAGTCAAACAGAGATCGTATGTTGGTTTCAAACTACAGGCCTATTTCTTTAATTAATGTGGATGGAAAAATCTTGGCTAAACTATTGGCTCTGAGGTTAGCTAAGGCTCTCCCTTATATTACTGGAATGCACCAAACAGGTTTTGTTGCTCGAAGATATTTTGCAAATAATACTAGATTGGCACTTCATATGCTTAATTTAGCAAAAACAATAGAGGATCTGGCCTTCTCTGTATCCTTGGATGCAGAGAAGGCCTTTGATCGAGTAGAATGGCCTTTTATGAACCAAGCAATGGATTGGTTTGGGATAGGTTCCGGATTTATTCAAATGATTCAAACCTTATATAGTTCCCCCTCAGCCAGATTATATATTAATAATACGTTCTCAGAACATTTTCATTTAAAGAGAGGAGTTAGACAAGGATGTCCCTTAGCTCCTTTGCTTTTTGATATTGTTTTGGAATCCTTGTTGTTGGCTATTCAGCAGGCAGAGGAGATACGGGGAATTCCATATGCAGGTCGAGATTATAAAGTTTCGGCTTATGCAGATGATATGTTGCTTCATTTGAAAAATCCTGAATCAACCATCCCTCATTTACTGGATTTAATTGATCATTTTGATAAATTTTCTGGATATAAGATAAATTGGAGCAAATCAGAGGTTCTTCCATTGAATGTACACTGGAGGAGCGTGTGGCGCAGATGTTGGAGCTACAGCCTCAGCACCCTGGGGTTGTGGGTTCAAACCCCACGCTGCTCCTTGTGACCCTGGGCAAGTCACTTAGTCCTCCGTAGCCCCAGGTACGTTAGATAGATTGTGAGCCCACCGGGACAGATAGGGCAAATGGTTGAGTACCTGATTGTAAAAACCGCTTAGATAATCTTGATAGGCAGTATATAAAAACCTAATAAACTTGAAACTTGTAAAAGGAATATTTGATCCAATTCCATTCATTTGAAAGGAATAGGGAATAAAATATTTAGGTATAATGATTCAAAAAATATTGGAAGATTCAATTACAGTAAATGAAAGATCCTTATTGCTGAAGGTCAAAGAAATGTGTGAGCATTGGAATCCATTACATCTTTCTTGGTGGGGGAAAGTCCAAACTATCAAAATGATGATCTCGTCTGTAGTTTGTTACCAAATGAGTATGTTACCAATTTATTTTCAATCATCTTTTTACAAAAAACTAAATGGGATTCTTTCAAAATTCCTTTGGCTTGCTAAAACTCTTAGAATAGCCTTAGTATCTTTGCAAAAATCCCAATCGATGGGAGGGGTAAATTTTCCTAATTTTTACAGATATCAAGCTTTTATTTTGCATCAGGGTATGTATTGGATCCTTCCTGAACTCATAGAGAATCTGCCGGATTGGTTGATTCTGGAAAGTCATCTTATGGCCCCGCTTTATCTTAATCAAAACCGGCAAATGGTCTCCAATAAATAATCCATTGAGCTAAAAGGAATTTTCACCTTGGATTCACATACACTCAGAATTATGTAATTCAGCCTAGGTCCGAAGTCCCAACAGCCGAACCCACCACCCAGTCACTGTGTATGAAATATATTTTTGTAATAATTAATGGCTCTTAGAGATAATTTCAATGTGCAACTACTAAACGTTTGCAGACATTCAAAAAAGTGCTAATGACTTAGCTTGTGAAGTCTCACGGGTCCCCTTTTTCGTGGGTCATGTTTCGTGGAACTTTCTCAAGGAACCCACAAGTGGATTAAAGTTGTGTTTGATTATCACATGTTGAGGTGGTGTTTTTAAATTGTACTGTGCAATTCTGCCACTAAAATAGAGAAGAATAAAAAAAGTACTTGAAATGGAACTTTTTAAATAACAAAGGTCATTCGGGGGGGGGGGGGGGGGGGCGCTAGAGAGCCCGAACAAGATGGAGGCTTAGGTCCCGAGCTCCCGCTGGCGATCCCGATACACAGCGCATTTCATCAACTTTAACCTGCACATACATTGATCTTTTATGATCGTGACGATGCCTCAACCCAAGCAGGGTAAAGTAGAGGCTGCTTTCGCCGGCACTGCGGGCGCAAAAAGACCAAAACAGGACCCGCCGACGCCTACTAAGGGGGAAGCGGCCCGATCACGTGGCGACCCTGACCTAATGATTTCGGAGCAATTACAGCTAATTTCTAACATGATGTCAGAGAGTAAAGACGATATTAAAGACATCAAACATGAAATTATTAACCTAACTGAAAAGTTATCGGCGATGGATGCCCGACTGCTAGCACTGGAACGCAAACACCAGGTAGTCGATGAGCTTGCCACTAACCAGAAGATGGATCGCCGAGCCCTGCACGCGCTAGAGAGTCTGCTGGAGGACCTAGGCAATCGCGGCAGGAGACAGAACCTTCGCGTCAACGGCTTACATGAAGGAGCGGAAGGGTCGGATGCCTGTAAATTTTTTGAAGACTGGCTTCCCAGGGTGTTATCCCTTAAGTTTGATCGGGCACTTGAGGTGGAGCGAGCCCACAGAGTGCCAATCAAGATGTCTTCGGGCTCCCAGCGTGCACGCCCGATGGTGTTGAAATTACTGCGCTTTCCACATGTTGCTATGATACTGGACAAAATGAGATCACTGAAAAAAGTGGAATGGCAAGGGCAATCAATCTATATATCTGCAGATTACACCAAAGATACGGCAGAGAAGCGCCGAAAATTTCTTGCCATGCGCCCTCGACTGCGTGCAATAGAGGCCCGTTTTGGTCTCCTGGCTCCTGCACGATTTAAGATCACATATCAAAATAGAACCAAAACTTACACGGATCCTCCTGAAGTGGATAAGTTTTTGAAAGAGCAAGAGGACCTTGTGCGTATGGATACCTGATATTCTGTATTATTCTTATTCCTGTATATCCATGCCATGATATCCACAACTGCTGTATGTGCAGATGATTGCATAATTGTTTTGCATAATTGTTTTGCTATTTTAATTCCACTATGGTGGCTATAGGTGCTGTGTTTCACCAATGCTGTTTAATGTTTGACTCATCTTTTTTCAGGGGGATTGCTGGGGGGGGGCGAGAGGACTTCGAGCCTCCATGTTGTTGTTGTGTCTCCTCCCCTCCGCAGGCCTTCGGGTTGCCTTTTGGGCGGGTTGGCTACAAGGCGTTTGTCTTGTGGGCGGGTGGGAGTTGTTATGACTGGTGGGGGGAGGGAGGGAGGTATGAATGTGAGTATGTGTGGGGTTTTTCTTCTTTTTTGTTCCAGCTCTAGACAGCAGACTACAACTTTGAGAATTGCTTGGCATATGTTTTTCGGCACTAATACTGTACTGTTACTGGTATTGACTCTGATGCTAATTAACCATGATGGGAGTGTGTAATGTTTTCTCTCTGAATATTAGGGGCTTGCATCATCCTATTAAGAGAAAAAAAATGTCGTTATTCTGTAAACATCATGCTGCACAGGTGGTTTTTTTTGCAAGAAACCAAGCTGAATGTCATTGAATCTGCCAAACTGAAGAGGGATTGGGTCTCGCATTGTTTCTTTTCCCCAGCTGTCTCCACTAAGGGAGGGGTTGCTATTTTACTATCCAAACATCTTCATTACACTATAATTGGCTCTTCCCATGATTCTCAAGGTCGATGGGTGTCAGTCACCCTTGATATAGCTGCCAGCAGATACACATTCCTCTCGGTATATGGACCCAATACTGCAGATCCAAAGTTTTTTTCACGAGATCTCTCGGGAGTTGGCTTCCCTTTCTACTGACCATATCATTGTGGGGGGTGATTGGAATCTGGTGTTGGATTCGCACTTAGACCGTAAATCTCATTCATCCTATCGCTTACCTACAACCCATTCGCTCTTGCAGAATATAATTCAATCCTATGACCTCGCTGATGTATGGTGTCTCTTCAACCCCAAAGATCAAGAATACACCTTTTGGTCAGCGCCCCACGCGTCTGCTATGCGTCTGGATTACTTCCTTATGTCCAATTCGCTCATACGCTCTGTACATTCTTCATCTATACTCTCCTGCCCTCTTTCGGATCATTCTGCCATATCAATATCCTATGATCTCTCGACTCCCTCGCCCTCTACACCCTCGTGGCGTTTGAATGTTGCTCTCTTGACAGATCCAGAATTCTTTTCCCAAGTTGAGCTATGACAGCTGATTATTTCCTGTACAACGATACACCACTTGTTTCTTATCAGATGGTCTGGGATGCCTATAAGGCGTACCTAAGGGGTCGCATCATAGCCTATTTGGCCCATCTTGCCAAATTACGTAAAAAATCTCTGCTTGATCTTGATGTTCAAATAAAATCCCTGGAGGTCCGTTACCATATCTCATCGGCCGCCTCGGATTTAATACAAATACATAAGCTAAAGTTCCAATACAATACCATTCTATCTGAGCAAGCTGGTGTAATGTTGCTACGCGAAGGTGCTCTATACTATGAACATCGAAACAAAGCGGGTACCCTATTAGCTAGTTACCTTAAACAAAAAAAAAGAGCTTGCCATATCGTTGCCCTTAAGCAGGGGGGCTCTCTCATTATAGATCCAGTTGTTATTACTGATCAGTTCTGTTCTTTCTACGAGAAACTATATACTTCGGGAGTTAATCCCTCTGAGGCTGACTTTGACGAATTTTTCCGAGACCTGTTGCCACCTATTCCATCTAAACTTCATGAAGAACTCAATCAACCCTTATCTCCTTCAGATATCAGTGCGGCCATTGGTGGACTACGTACAGGCAAGGCCCCGGGAGGTGATGGCCTCCCATTGAGCTTTTATAAAACCTTTCAAACTACGTTGATACCATTACTCCTCCGGCTTTACACTGATTTTATGACGAAGGGCTCGAGTGGAGGGATTTTTGCTGAAGCGGATATAGTGGTCTTTTCCAAGCCCGGTCGTGATCCCTTGCTCCCTAAAAATTATAGACCAATTTCGTTGCTCAATTATGACTGTAAAATTTATGCTAAAATACTTGCAGATAGGCTTGCTAAGGTTCTTCCTTTGCTTATACATCCTACTCAATGTGGCTTTGTCAAGGGACGACTTACAGCTGATAATTCTAGAGTACTCTGTCATGTATTGCAGGCTGCCAGTCATGTCTCCATCCCTCAATGTGTGATGTCATTAGATGCCGAAAAGGCTTTTGATTATGTGGAATGGAAATACTTGTTTCATACCCTACACTGGTTCCAATTGGGTGATGTCTTCATTGATATGGTACGCCTATTGTATTCTAGTCCTAGGGCCAGGTTGAATGTGGATGGTCACTTTTCCTCCTACTCTTTAACTAGGGGAACTCGTCAGGGGTGTCCCCTATCGCCCCTCCTGTTCAACCTGGCCCTGGAGCCCTTATTGCGATGATTGGATACCTCAGCAGATAATCAGGGTATAAAGGTGGGCCCCAGAGAGGTGCATCTGTCCGCTTTTGCGGATGATGTGCTTCTCTATGTATCCAATCCAGAAGTCACTTTGCCGGCCGTGTTTACACTTCTCTCTGGTTTTGGCACTTTATCAGGATATACTATCAACTGGGATAAGACTGAGGTACTCCCTCTGAATGTGCATTGTACTCAGGCAATGATATCCCCTTTTGGCCTTACGTGGTGTCCTCATGATCTTAAATATCTGGGCATTCGTTTTTGTAACACCTGGCAAGACACAATAGATCTGAATGTTACGAACCTCTTGACCAAGATCCAAACGCTATGTAACCAATGGTCCCCCTTGCATTTGACGTGGTGGGGTAGATTAGAGTCCATACGCATGATGATGACTCCTCAAATATTATATGTTTTACAAATGCTCCCTCTTCTGTTTCCCCCTACTTTCTTTAAAAAATTAGATAGAATTCTTGTACAATTTTTGTGGAAAGGGAAGCCACCTCGCATTGCACTATCTACTCTGAAGAAGCCTTGGCACATGGGAGGAGTTAATTTCCTCCATTTTTCTCTCTACGCCTACGCGGCGTTAATACGTGGCGTTAGCAAATGGTTTTTACCACCAGACAGTCCTGATTTACCTTACTGGGGCGAACTTGAGAGAAATCTGGTAACTCCCTATTCTTTAGACAGGATTTGTTTTTCTTTGGGGACTCCCTGTTTCAGGGAATGGGTGACTCTTTCTATATCTCAGAAAGCACTTATGACTCTTGGACGAGAGCTGCGCTTTCCCCTTTCTCTTTCTTTTTATTCACCTGTTTGGGGTAACCCCAAGATCACTGTGGGCTCCCGTATGATATATTGGTCTGTTTGGATTGAATGTGGGATTTGGTACCTCCAAAACCTATTCAGGAGGGACACCCTGATGTCATTTACACAGCTGAAGTACACTTATGGGCTGCCTCCCACTCAAGCCTATAGATACTTACAACTCAGACATAGCATACTTGCTACTTTTGGAAATGATTTAAGTCGTCTTCATTGCACTCCTATATCTCCTATTATCCCTATGTTGTCCGCATGGAGTAATAAACCGCATGTCATGTCTGTGATATATAATGTATTCCGGACTGAGGGTCCGCTCACGTTGTTACCTGTTCAGCGATCATGGGAACGAGATCTTTCTCGTTCAGTTTCTGAGAGTCAATGGAGCTAGATATGGCGACGCTCCAATAGACCCTTGCACTCGGCCTCTATTAGACAGTCTCTGTTTTTTGTTCTTCACAAATCATTATGGACTCCAATCAAGCAACAACGAGCTATGTCCACTTCATCTAGCGTGTGCTGGAGATGTCTTTTGGCTGCTGGAACTTTACAACACCTGCTTTTTGACTGTTCCTTCGTATCTGTCTTTTGGATGAACGTCGGGGATATAATGAGTCATATTATTCCTTCTCCAGCAGTGTTATCCTATGACCTGATAATACTACGATCTTCAGCTCTTGAACCTCCTCTTCCTCGACATATGGAGATCTTGTTTGACATACTCTGTGGCTTGGCCATCAAGACTGTGCTACTTAATTGGAAGACGCAAAAACCAATATCTATTTCTCAATGGTGGTCTATGGTTCTCTCTGCATATAAATATGAGTCTAGAGTGGCTGAGTGTAGAGGCTCTAAATCTTCTTTTCGTAATATCTGGTCTCCATTGATTGCTTACTGTGAGTGTACCACGTGAGTTATTCTTTTGCGATGCATCTTATTTTATTTTACTCTATTTTATTTTTCTACAGTGCTGTATTGCTGGTGCTTCTGATAATATTAATGACTGATACTGCTATGCTATTGTATTTCAACGAGCTTGTCACTACTACATCTTTATTAGTGGAATGTTTATTTTGCTGTCATGAGCTGTTTTGTAATTGCTTTTTATGTTGTTATTTTCTCAATAAAAATTGATTGACTTTAAAAAAAATAACAAAGGTCATTCAAAACACACTCAAAATTCAAAAAGTGTACAGGGCAACAAAGAGAGGGTACCTGTCATATCAGTGTAACTGTGCACAAGGAATCTTAAAGCTGCTTACTGCTTTTTCGTAGCTCGTACTACCACCTACTCAATAGGAGGCAGTAGTGGCTACCGCACGCGGCATTTTAGCACGCGCTATTCTGCACATTAAGGTCCTAGTACACCTTTGTAAAAGGATCTCTTTATCTTAATCATATATTGAGAATCAAACTTCCTAGAATATATAAGACAATATTATTTTTCATTCAACTTGGATTATGTTAAAATTTATAGATGCCTTAACTCCTATTCCGATACAGCAATCCAAATGTCAATCCCTAACGTTGAACTCCAAGATACAAATCGGTGAGACTAAAATCCTCTGGAAACATTGGTTGCAGATAGGCATTCGTACTCTAAATGATGTAATTTTGAATGAAAAAAATCATATCTTTATTATAGTTACAACAATCATTTGACATTTCAGAATCTCAAGATTATAAATGGTTGCAGTTGAAGCAGGCCATTCAGAAGGGATTCCCTGACTGGTGCAATTTAAATAGTCAGTATAGTTTGCCTGGTCTATGTTTCCAGACATAGGGCATCAGGCCACCAAGTGGTATAAATTAATATCTGAATATTTGGAAAAAAACCTAAAACAAGCTTAAGAGACATTTGTAGTATTGAAACAAAGCACCATATTTCTGTGATGCAATGACCACGGATTTGGACTTGGAGAATAAGATGTACAAGCGGTCCAGAGGAGGGCGACGAAAATGATAGGAGGCTTGCGCCAGAAGACGTATGAGGAGAGACTGGAAGCCCTGAATATGTATACCCTAGAGGAAAGGAGAGACAGGGGAGATATGATTCAGACGTTCAAATACTTAAAGGGTATTAACGTAGAACAAAATCTTTTCCAGAGAAAGGAAAATGGTAAAACCAGAGGACATAATTTGAGGTTGAGGGGTGGTAGATTCAGGGGCAATGTTAGGAAATTCTACTTTACGGAGAGGGTGGTGGATGCCTGGAATGCGCTCCCGAGAGAGGTGGTGGAGAGTAAAACTGTGACTGAGTTCAAAGAAGTGTGGGATGAACACAGAAGATTTAGAATCAGAAAATAATATTAAAGATTGAACTAGGCCAGTTACTGGGCAGACTTGTACGGTCTGCGTCTATGTATGGCCGTTTGGAGGAGGATGGGCAGGGGAGGGCTTCAATGGCTGGGAGGGTGTAGATGGGCTGGAGTAAGTCTTAACAGAGATTTCGGCAGTTGGAACCCAAGCACAGTACCGGGTAAAGCTTTGGATTCTCGCCCAGAAATAGCTAAGAAGAAAAAAAAAAAAAAAATTTAAATTGAATCAGGTTGGGCAGACTGGATGGACCATTCGGGTCTTTATCTGCCGTCATCTACTATGTTACTATGTTACTATGAGACAAACTTGTTTTTTTTGTTATATAGAATACTTTGGACCCCTGTATGTTTACAAAAATTGGATAACTCAAAACCTAATAGACGTTAGGACTGTCAACTTGCAGTAGGGACATTGGATCATCTTTTATTTTATTGCCAATTGATACTCAATTTCTGGAAGTCAATTTGGTGCAAAATCAACCTGGTACTAGGTGTCTCTATTCCATTGTCGTATGACATGGTTTTATTTGGGACATTGTTAAAACTTAATAACATAGAAACATAGAAACATAGAAAGATGACGGCAGAAAAGGGCTACAGCCCATCAAGTCTGCCCACTCTTCTGACCCACCCCATCAAGTCTGAGTGCTAATGACCCAGATCCTTAGCTCGACCCCCATAGGGATCCCACGTGGATGTCCCATTTATTCTTAAAGTCTAGCACGCTGGTGGCCTTGACCACCTGCACCGGAAGTTTGTTCCAGTGATCTACAACCCTTTCTGTGAAGAAATACTTCCTGGTGTCACCATTAAATTTCCCTCCTCTGAGTTTGAGCGGGTGCCCCCTTGTGACCGAGGGTCCCCTGGGGAAGAATATATCGCTTTCCGCCTCGACACGACCTGTGATGTACTTAAATGTCTCAATCATGTCTCCCCTTTCTCTACGCTCCTCAAGAGTGTATAGCTGTAGTTTGCCCAGTCTTTCTTCGTATGTGAGACTCTTGAGTCCGGAGACCATTCTAGTGGCCATTCGCTGGACAGATTCAGCTCGAAGCACATCTTTTTGGTAGTGTGGTCTCCAAAATTGCACACAGTATTCCAGGTGAGGTCTCACCATGGCTCTGTAAAGCGGCATTATGACTTCAGGTTTGCGGCTGATGAAGCCTCTATTGATACATCCCAACATCTGCCTTGCCTTGGATGAGGCCTGCTCCATCTGTTTGGCAGCCTTCATATCAGCACTGACGATTACTCCCAAGTCCCGTTCTTCTGAAGTCCTAGCTAGTGTTTCCCCATTTAAGGTGTAAGTTTTGCATGGATTTCCGCAGCCGAGATGCATGACCTTACATTTCTTAGCGTTGAAGCCCAGCTGCCATGTCGAGGACCAGTTTTCCAACGTGATCAAATCCTGCGTCATATTATCCTTGAGATTGCTTTCACTTACTATATTACACAGTTTGGCGTCGTCGGCGAACAATGTTACTTTACCCTGAAGCCCTTGGGTCAAGTCCCTTATGAATATGTTGAAAAGGGATGGTCCCAGGACCGAGCCCTGCGGCACTCCGCTAGTCACTTCCGATGTCTCAGAGAGGGTGCCGTTGACCACCACCCTCTGAAGTCTTCCACTCAGCCAATCGTTGACCCATGCAGTTAGTTTCTCACCTAACCCCATCGACTTCATCTTGTGCAATAGTCTGCGGTGTGGGACACTGTCAAAAGCTTTACTGAAATCCAAGTACACTATGTCCAGAGACTCTCCCGAGTCTAACTTTCCCGTCACCCAATCAAAGAAGCTGATTAGATTGGATTGGCATGACCTACCCCTAGTGAATCCATGTTGACAGGGATCCCTTAGGTTCCCCTCGTCCAAAATCGTGTCTAGTTTACCTTTAAGTAAAGTTTCCATGAGTTTACATACTACTGATGTGAGACTTACTGGTCTGTAATTTGCAGCCTCTGCTCTGCAACCTTTTTTGTGCAGAGGAATGACGTTGGCTGTTTTCCAGTCCAGGGGGACTCTCCCCGTACTTAGGGAGAGATTGAAGAGTACTGCTAACGGTTTTGCCAAAACATCGCTTAGCTCTCTGAGCACTCTTGGGTGCAAATTGTCCGGTCCCATGGCTTTGTTCACCTTAAGTTTTGACAGTTCACTGTAGACATCAGCAGGTGTGAACTCAAAATTCTGAAATGGATCTTCCATGCTTTGCTTCATTTCCAGCCTTGGCCCGTGCCCTGGTGCCTCGCAGGTAAAGACCGAGCAGAAGTAATCATTCAGCAGTTTGGCTTTATCGGAATCTGTTTCCACATAATTCCCGTCTGTCGTTCTAAGGCGTACTATCCCATTTGTGTTCTTCTTCCTGTCACTAATGTACCTGAAGAAGGACTTGTCCCCTTTCTTAATGTTCTTCGCTAGAGTTTCTTCCATTCGAAGTTTGGCCTCCCTGACTGCTGTTTTGACCGCTGCAGACTTTGTCTTGTATTCAATGTTTGCTTCCTTCTCCCCGGTGCGTTTGTATAAGAGAAATGCTCTTTTCTTCTCCTTGACGCGGTTCGAGACCTCATCAGTGAACCATTTGGGTCTCTTGTTTCTTTGTTGTTTATTTACCGATTTAATGTAGCGGATAGATGCCTCATGAAGGGTCGACTTCAAGGTTGACCACATAGCTTCCACATTATTAGTTACTTCTTGAACCTGTAGTGTCTGATGAACAAAATCTCCCATGCGTGCGAAGTCAGTGCCCCGGAAATTGAGTACCCTTGTTCTTGTTTGAGATCTAGGGAAGCCTTTCCTAAGGTTAAACCATACCATGTTATGGTCACTGGTGGCTAGCGTTTCTCCCACCGAGACCTCCGAGACGCTTTCCCCGTTCGTAAGTACCAGGTCCAGGATGGCCTGGGCCCTAGTAGGCTCTAGCACCATTTGTTTGAGCTGTACTCCCTTCATGGACGCTAATATCCTCCTGCTATCACAAGTTGTTGCTGAGAGTGTGTTCCAGTCTACATCAGGCATATTGAAGTCTCCTGATAGAACAACATCCCCCCGCAAGGTGATATTCTCAATGTCTTCGATTAATTCTGCGTCTTTGTCCTCCGATTGTCTAGGAGGTCTATATACCACACCAAGGTATAGGCATTTTTCTCCGCCTCTGGCCAGGTTTACCCAGATAGATTCCCCAGTATACTTGACATCCGTGATCCTGGTTGTCTTAATGTTCTCTTTGATGTAAAGTGCTACCCCTCCTCCTAACTTACCCTCTCTGTCTTGGCGAAGCAAGTTGTATCCTGGTATAGTCATATCCCACCCATGAGAGTCCGTGAACCATGTTTCGGACACAGCCACCACGTCTAAGTCTGCATTAACCATTTCTGTTTCCAGTTCTAGAAGTTTATTCCCCAGGCTGCGTGCGTTAACATACATAGCTCTCCACTCTTGGTGTTTACTAAGCTCCTTATGAGTTAAGGTGTCTCCTAGTGAATCTGTTGCAGTAAGGGTATTTACCTCGGACTTAGAAGCGGAGTTTTTGTTCGCCACCTCAGGATTGTTACTTACTGCTCCGGTGTAAAAGTGGGTACCCACCCCCGACTTACCTAGTTTAAAGCCCTTCGAAGTAGGCGGGCTAATCGGTGTCCGAAGACGTTCTTACCTCTGTTGGTCAGGTGGAGTCCGTCTGGTCCCTGTAGTCCCTGTAGTGCCTCACCGTGATTCAGGAATCCGAAGTTCATTTCCCGGCACCATCGTTGTAGCCACTCATTCGTCTTCAGGATACGTTCGTCCCTGTCCCTTCCTCTGCCCCTAACAGGAAGAATTGAAGAGAATACTACCTGTGCCTCTGTCTGCTTCAGCCTCCTTCCCAGAGCTCCGAAGTCTCTAGCTATATCCTCCAGGGTGTTCTTGGCAGTGTCATTTGTTCCGATGTGGATGAGTAGCATTGGGAAGTGATCCTGGGGCCTTAGAAGTCGATCAAGACAAGCGGTCACATCTCGTATTCTGGCTCCGGGTAGACAGCAGACCTCCCTCGTCTGTAAATCCGGTCTGCATATTGGTCCCTCGGTGCCCCTCAACATGGAGTCCCCGATGGCTATCACTCTACGCTTCTTTTGGGGGTGTCGATCTGTTGTCCCCGGAGATGGGGATGTGTGTTGATCCTGGTCCTGCTCTACGTCGGTAGTCTCTTCCTGCTCTACGTCGGTAGTCTCTTCCTGCAAAACCAGGAATCTGTTCTTCAGATTCAGATGTGGAGTCGATGTGAAGCTGCCCTGGTGAGAGAAGGAGTAAGAAGGTGAAGAGATTGTAAATGGGGGGGGGGGAGAGGGGGGGTTTCCTACGTTTACCTGTGGAGGAGGTCACTAACTGCCAGGAGTCAGTGTCTCCATCCATCTCCTGAACTCCAGCAGTTGGTTTCTGTGTCGTCGGCCCTGGTGTCACCATGAGAGATCCGTCACGGGCCCGTTCCGTGATTTGGGATAGTTCCTGCACTATCCCATCGATATAGGCCTCATCCTCTCTGATGCCTCTCAGACGTTTCACCTCCTCCCTGAGGCTCCTTAGTTCCTGGATGATGTCGTCATCCTGCTGGCCGACCTCCTCTGTCTGTGTAGAGGCCGTAATGTACTGCTGTGGGATGGTCTCGGTCTGCACGGAGACGTCCTTTCCCGGTGCTGTGCTCTCCTCCGTCTGTATGTAGGCTGTGGTCAGCTCCCGGATCACCTCAGTGCAGGGGATGCCGATCTTGCTTGTGGGTTTCACACTCCTTGTCCGCCCTGCCATATCAAAAAAAGGGAGAGAGTGAATGAGAGAGAATAATCGAGAGAGAGTAAATGAGAGAGTATGAGAGATAGTATGAGAGTGAGGTTAGGGCCTCTGGAGGGTAAAGTTGAAAAGATAGATGTTAGAGAGATCTGAACAGTAGGTGTTTAGAATGTAGGATTTGCCCTACGGTGTCCTGCCTTCGCCGCGCGCCGAACGGCTGGGCGCCGTTGGCTCCCTTCTTCTTAAAGGGGGAGCCCGGCACCGATGCGACCTCTGACGCGGTGGGGGTGGGCGGAGCTTTCTCTCGCCTCGACCCCGATCAGGCTTCCGCTCCTCTGCCTCTCCTCGCTTCGGCTGTCTCCCCTCTGCCTCTCTGGATCAGGCTTTCTCCCCTCTGCCTCTCCTGCTGATCCTGCAAAGAAAACGAGAGAGAAAAAAAAAACCAAAAACGCTGCCGAGGTCTGCCTCGTGGTCCGGCTCCCTTCTTCTTAAAGGGGGAGCCCGGCACCGATGCGACCTCTGACGCGGTGGGGGTGGGCGGAGCTTTCTCTCGCCTCGACCCCGATCAGGCTTCCGCTCCTCTGCCTCTCCTCGCTTCGGCTGTCTCCCCTCTGCCTCTCTGGATCAGGCTTTCTCCCCTCTGCCTCTCCTGCTGATCCTGCAAAGAAAACGAGAGAGAAAAAAAAAACCAAAAACGCTGCCGAGGTCTGCCTCGTGGTCCGGCTCCCTTCTTCTTAAAGGGGGAGCCCGGCACCGATGCGACCTCTGACGCGGTGGGGGTGGGCGGAGCTTTCTCTCGCCTCGACCCCGATCAGGCTTCCGCTCCTCTGCCTCTCCTCGCTTCGGCTGTCTCCCCTCTGCCTCTCTGGATCAGGCTTTCTCCCCTCTGCCTCTCCTGCTGATCCTGCAAAGAAAACGAGAGAGAAAAAAAAAAACCAAAAACGCTGCCGAGGTCAATTGACAAATATAAAAATAGACGTATTATTATTATGACTGGAGTGGCCATGCAATTAATAACTAGAAATTGGAAAAATTGGGATAGATTGAACTTTTTATATCTATAATATAAACAAAGTGTTTCTCACCAAAAAGAACAATCTGAGAATAGTAAGATTTTTAAAGTTACTTGGAGTCCATTGGAGTCATATGTTAACTAAAGTTTAATCATTCCATTGTTTAACAGATACACACATCCAGGTAGGAAGGGAGGGGGGAGGGTTGTGGGGGGAGGGTAATTTGTTTCAGTTAATTATAAGTATGTAAGTGCTGTTCTTTGATATTTTTGATTGTATAATTGTTGCACTTTTTATATGCCTTAAAAATCAATAAAGATTTTTTTTTAAAAGAAAATGTCTACCACACCAACAATGACCAGCGTTTCATATTCATGGCTGTTTTAGGGTGTGAAAAACTGCACAGACCTAGCAACAAAAAACATAATAACTTTAGAAAACAGATACATGCATATATATATATAAGTGCTGAAAAATACATTAGCTAAAGGAAAAAAACAATGAAAAGTACCTTCAATGTAAGAAACCACCTCTGTAGTGTCTTACTGCTTCACAAAGGTGGCTACAAGATGTTATCCAGGACTAAAAAAAGAGGGAAGGGAAAGAGGGGAATTGATGCCATATCCTTATATCCCCCCCCAAAAAAACAAATATCTGCTTAAAGGCAAAGGATGAACAAGAATGCAATTCTCCAGGCTGAATGCTGTTACCAGCAAAGAAAAACTCCATGCCAGCACATAAACCACATGGGTTGAAGTATAGCCAGTCAAATATCTTGACACAACCACATGTCCTTTTAATGGATATTCATATCGATCTATCTTCAGCATCAGAATGCAAACAGAGCACTGTCCACATTTTTTATATCCCCTCATTCTCTCCTGTTCAACCACAGATTATGTCCAGACATCAGATTTACATAAAAGATCTTTTAAATTACAATTACGAGAATAAGAAAACATCAAATGTACCTCTTGAAAACAATGATGAGTACTTAAAATATCAAAATGGTTCCTAATGTTTTTAAATGAAGATAAAGAACCAGAAGTATACTTCATTCCATATGTCATCACAGCATTATTCATACTACATTCTGAACTATCCAAAATAGCATCCCTAGGATTATACAGAGCCCTTTTACGGGCCCTATCTATGATGTTTATTGGATAGCCCCTTACTAAAAATCTCTCCCTTAATTCTCCCGCGGTTCTTAAATATCCGTTAGTAGAATCACAGATTTGCCTGAGAAACTGAGAAAAGGGAACACTAGTTTTCATGTGAGGAGGGTGCATACTGTTGAAATGCCAAAGAGTATTACGATCAGTTGGTTTAACATAGACAGATGTACTAGATTGTCCATTCAATAAGGAAACCTATTTAAAAAGAAAAATAATTTGCCTGCCTGTATATCCTTCATTCTGTCTATGGGCACAATAACGTTCCCAAAAATAAACTGAAATCACCTAATTTGTCATGTATGAAGTAAATATGTATACATTACATTACATTAGTGATTTCTATTCCGCCATTACCTGGTATCAGAGTACCTTGCATTTACATGCCCACAATTACACCAACCATAGAGTTGGCAAACTGGAGGTACCTAACTGTGGTAGAGATATATGTAACTTGGGATTCTACCCATAATTTGAATTCAATTTTTTTGGCACTCTACCTTTGGAATGATCTTCCTGCTTCAATTCATAATGAGGAGTCCTTTACTAAATTTAAACAACTTATAATGATTCATTTATATAACTTAGGGCCTCTTTTACAAAGCCATGGTAGTGATGCTGCTGCGGTAAAGCTCATTCAATTCCTATGGGCTTTTGTGCATTTACCACAGCAACATCGCTACTGCGGCTTTGTGAAAGGGGCCCTTAGGGGAAAATTCTATGAAAGGTGCCTAAAGTTATGTGCCTAAATGAATAGGTGCCTAAATTTAGACATCAAACTTAATTAGTAAATTGGCTTCAATAATGAGTTTTAACAAGCTCATAATTGGAAAAAAAAAAATCAAATTGAGAGATAGGCGCCTATCTACTTCTATGCAATTCTACAAAAGATAGGCGCCTATCGTATGGCATCTTTTGGCACCTAACACCAAAGTAGGTATGTTTAGGGGTGGAGAAAGACTTAGGTGCCACTAGGTACGATTGTCTAAAGGACTTAGATGCCTATGATGTAAGCCTTTAAAACCCTGGCCTACACTACAGGCGCCTAAGTTTAAAGTTAGGTACCACTCAGCATAATTTTGTAATGGGTGCCTAAGTGTGATTGACATGCATTGAGTACTTAACTTTAGGTGCCTATCTTTTTTAGAATTTGGCCCATAGAGGGGCATTTTCAATAGGATGTCTAAGTCCAACTTTGAAAGACATCACGATATGAACTGGGCGTGCCCACAAAATGCCCAAAATTGGACTTCCAGAAGGGTCCATTTTCGAAAATGCTGGATATCCAATTTTTTTTTGGTTTGAAAATCGTCTAGTTGGACATCTTGACCACCAGGACATCCAACTAGATGTCCAACTTCAGGACATCTAACTTTATTCCCCATTTTCGACCACAATACCATTCAAAACGTCCAAATGAAGCCCATTTGGATGTGGGAGGGGGCAGCTTTCTAATGGATTGGCCACACAGACATGCCAACGGAACACTGGGGCACATTAGAAGGCACTGTTGTGAACTTCACATAAACAGTGTCAGAAGTACATGTCATCCATAACCCCCTTATAATGTATGATGAGCCCTCCAAAACACCCCAAAACCTACTATACCCACTTGTCCACTACCCCAATAGCCCTTATGGCTGCAGGTGGCACCTATATGACAGGGTTTTGATGGGTTTTGGTGGGCTCCTCCTCTCTATGTTTCACTAGCCCACCCACCTGACTACTTACAACATTTGTGTGATGCTCTAGTAAACTTTTCCTACCAAGTGCTGCTGTTCTAGACCAAAGTATGTACTGTTTCATTCAAATTTGGGGGTGGAATGGGAGGGGGTCAGTGACCACTAGGGGAGTGTGTGGGGCTAATTACTTAATCCCTCCAGTGGTCATTTGGTCATTTTGGGTACCCTTTTAGCACTTAAATGTTTCTCAAACAGTTCTAATTGAAAATGTCTAAGTTCTATCTAGAATGTCCTGGAAAAGGTTTGATTATAGTTGCAGGACGTCCAAGTTTAAGCGCACCCAAAGCCCGCCAATTTCCTGCTCATGGCACTCCTACCAACATGCTCATTTCAACTCTGGACGCATAGCAAGTAAGAAGTCCCACTAGATGTTGTCACAGGGAAGACCCAGTGATGTTAAAGGAAGCCCTGCAGTGCCCTGAAACAGGGGTGGAAAATAAAGAGGTAATGCCAAAACTTTTACTTTGTCCACCTAAACCCAGGGTTAGAGCACTGCAGGAAGATAAAACTCTTTTCAACAGTAGCCCTGTGTTAACCAAACCACTACCGAAATCCTGTTCATCTTTCTCTAAGAATGTGAAAGTAGGGAAGTGTAATGAACTACAAGTTCCAGCATGCCTCAGACAAGAGAAAAAAAAGTTCAGGGCTGGAACAGCTTCTGCAGCCCAGCTGACACAGGTTCTAATCAGCTGAGAAAGCACCAGAATACTGCTGTAGGTAGGCTTGGGGGCTCAACTGCAGTTAAGATTAATCAAGGCAAAGGTAGGAGAAAAGGAGAATTCTGCAGTGCACATATTAAACGTGAGTTTCACTTTAACAGTGTTCTCCCTGAACTACTGAGAAGCACTAGGAACAATTTTCAGCCATCCACAAACAGTAACATATAAATGCATTTAGGTGCCCTGTCATGAACTTACTCCCTCTTGCTTTTTCTGTCTATCTTTACCCAAAAGACAGAACAGGATAGATAAGGGAGTGCAAGAGTAGATGGGGACAGCCTTGATACAGCCAGCTTGGCGAAACATGTCGGCAGAGGTCCCCAGCTGACAGAGCATCAGCTGAAAAAGATAAGGGGTTCAGCTTGAAATCTTAAATTAAATTATTTAAATAAAGAGAAAAAAAAATCTAAAGTTTAAAAGTAAGAAAAGATATGATAAAGGATCTTCTAACATGAATTAATGAAGAATTACTGCACTAACTTCTGAAGATCTTTGAATCGGATATACTGAATGCATCATAATTGCATGATTTTTGTTGTCAATTGCACTTAAATGAAACATGGATCCCTCTTATTCTATAACTATGAGCATAAATTCAAGGAATGTCCCCAATCTGCCCAAGTCCCTTCTATTTCCACACCCCCTTTTTAGACCCACACCTAAATTTTACAAACGTATATTTTAATTCAAACCAATTAGCATCAATTAAGCTCCCAATTGCTAATTGGCTTTTTATTTAATTAAATTTGTGTGCAAATGGGATTGGCATGTTTATATAGAATTCAGGCCTTTTCCCTTATATGTTCACAATTAGATCTCTTAGGAATGAACTAGTGAATCACAAAATTTTTCTTTTTACATTAATCTATGCTTTTAATTTATTTTCTCTTTTATGGCTGAATCTTTCAAAATATATTTGCTTGCTCTAATAATAATTTAAAAAAAAAAAAAAAAAAACAACCTCATAATTCTTCTGTCAGGTTGACCTCAATCTGTTCTGTAAATTTATTCAGTGTTTAACCTGATGACCTGTAGTTTGCAGCGGAATATTAACGAATTGTTGTCAGTTTATTTTCAGTATGGTATTTTTGTCATATCATCTGCATATATCACACAAATTTATCTATCCGTAAAGTCCTTGTGCTTGTATTAGACAACAACAACAAAAAATGCTGTGGAAAGTTGGTGTTCCTGATAGTGACTTTATTGTAAAATCAACTTGATAATCCACATAAAACATTTAGGACTCCTTTTTCTAAGATGCGCTAGCGTTTTTAGTGCGCGCTGTAGATTAGCATGCGCTGCCCCCCCTGCGCTACGCGTTAAAACTAACACCAGCTCAATGATGACTTAAGTGTCCAGCGTGCATGGAAATGCAGCGCATGCCAAGCACGCGCTAAAACCGTTAGCACAGCTTAGTAAAAGGAGCCCTTAGGATCTGATCCCTTTTACAATAAAGAACATCAACTCTCCACAGCATTTTTTGTTGTTGTTGGACTTTTATTCTGTGGGAACATTAGGGTCAATTTCTTGTTTTGTTAAAAATCTGTCTTTCATGAATACATTTAAGAGTTTATATAATAACATTTAACACATGGGTTAAGTTATTTTCTATGCAAAGCACCTTAAGCAGTTAATACATGTTTAATGCATGGCAACCATTAGCATGGACAGCAGTAATGATTACACTGTGCTAGAAGCAGCCCTGTGCTAAAAATAATGTGTTAACTGTTCAAATGCATTATGAGGTGGGAACTGGTTGGAGAATGGAAATGAAAAGTATAGCAATTGTCTAAAAAACTACTCCTAGGGGGTCTTAGAGCTGCCATTTTGAATCCAGGCAGTAACGGGGTAGTAACGGAGAATATTGCTCCTTGGACACAATACCAGGGAAACCCCATTAGGTGCCAGAAGGGGTTTACGGGGTGGGAAGGGTCTGCTAATGCAAATGGAGATATGTGATCAAGGGAGTGGGACTTTGATTAAGGAGTGAGGGCCATTATTGGGTGGTGAAGCTGTCATTGTGAAGGCTTATGATCAGATGACTGTCATCAGGAGTGGTTGTGATTGGAATGGGGATGTGATCAACAAGGCTTGTCATTAGAACAGAGGCTAGAGACTTGCAGGTGGAGGGAGTGGGGGGGGGGGGGGGGCGAGTGCATCTCCACTATCAGGGGATCCAAGTTAAATATATGCAGTCCCATGCAATAAATTGGTGCTCCCTGTACTAGCTGCGGGCCATTTGTTGACATGACACCAACAATTAATGCATAGGCTTTATCTTTTCTATACATTAAATATGGACTTAATTTTCAAAACACTTAGAAATGGGGAGGGGGTAATTTTTTTAATTTTCACTAGGTGCTTTGAATGAAAGGAATGTCTTTATTATATGACTAGTGTTTAAGCCCGTTACATTAACGGGCTAGAGTACATGTCTGTCTGTTTTTTTTTATTTGTCTCTCTGTCCTTGGATACTGTCTGTCTGTCATTCTTTCTGTCTGTCTCTCCCTGGCACCCTATCTGTCTATCTTTATTTCTAACTCTATCCTCTTCCCTCAATCCTGCATGTGCCCTTTTTTCTTTTTCCTCCCCACTTCCTTCCAACGTCTGCTCCCCCGTCCCTCAGACTTCCATTCAGTGGCTGTTCCTCCTCTCCCCCACACTTCCATTCAGTGTCTGTCTCCCTCTCTCTACCCCTTCTATCTACTGTTCACCCTCTGTCTTGCCCCTTCCATTCACTGCCCTCTCTTCTCTTTCCATCCAGTGTCCGCCTTCTCTCTCTCTGTTCCATATGGCATCTCCTCCTTCCTTTCCCCTTTCCTTTTCCCTTGGTCTGGCATACATTTCTCCTTCCCTGCATGCCCTGCCATCTCTTCTTCCCTCCAAGCCATTCTCTCCCCCTCTGCTCCCTTTCCTCCTTGAACTTCATTGGGCAGCAGCAGCAGCATTCACATTTCAGGTCTTCCTTTCTGTCGGGTCATCTTCCTGAAAGAGAAAGTAAGCAGGACCCGCCAGAGAGGAAGGCCTGAAGCCGACAACAGCAGCGAATTGTAAATGCTGCTGCTGCCCGAAGAAGCCAGGCCTTGAAAAACCCGAGGCATACCGCTTCTCTTCCCTCCCAGCCCAACCCCCGCTAACTCAGCTCCCTTACCTTTCCTATCCCTGCCTGCGTCGTGGAAGCGGCAATCGGGGTGGCGAGGATGCGGGCAGGGAGAAAGCTTGCTTGTGCTTCCTCCAGCGATTGGTGAGTGAGGGCAAGAGGAGGGCAGTGGCTAGAGTGATCCCTGCCTCTGCATTCTAAAATGGAACGCGGCCATGGATCAGAAATCACAGTGGCAGGGATCACGAAGTTTCAAGAGCGCATGCGCGCTCTAGGGTTTTATTATATAGGATATATGTGTTATGATATATTGAAGAGTTGGGAGGGAATGGGATAAAATATATTGAGTATGATTAATTATACAATTTCAAGTGATATATTTAAGTTAAAATGATGTTACTTTTTGTTACACTTGATGTAAGTTATAAAAATGAATAAAGAATTTTAAAAAAAACCACTTAGAAACACAAAGTACCATTGTAATCTATGGAACTTTGTGTATCTATGTACTTTGAAAATATGTCTCTGTCACCTAACACACAGTAAATACAACTTACCACATTTTAATAAATGTCCACCTAGGAATGCATTAAATTGGCCCTGTGTTAAAAATAACATAGGTTTATGGTAAAATAACACATTAATACTAGCATTTCTTAGCAACTCTAGGCATACAGAGCTGCAAATGCATTTATAATTTACCCACAAGTACCAACACAAAGTTATACATTTTTTGATCTGTAAGCCTATCTGGCCAAAATAAATGTTTCCAGCACTACTGGCCTTACCATCCATACAGAGAGACAGCCCTTTCAGCTGGTCCCCTTCTAGGATCTCATGAGACTCTCTCCATGCTAGCATATCTTCCTCTTCATAGGTTATTATAAAAGTTCCTTCCAAAATTTAGTCAAGGAACTCCAACCAAATTTTAAATATGCATAACTGGACATCCTACATTACACACACATACTCATTAAACTGTAAAAATAGGAGTAGAATTCAGGAAAGTTCCTCAGTGTATGCCAAGTATAGGTTTTGTGGAAATTCTGCTACAGATTAAAAAAGATATCTATTTAATAGCTTTGCTATCAATGCATCCCATTCTGCAAGTCTCTTTCTGTTACTGAGTGTACCGAACACATGTTTAGAAGAGGAACAAAAATTAGACTTGATCTGCAATTAATGTGATCATATTTCTACTTTCTACTCACAATGCATCTTTTTGGTTTAATAAAATGAAAGCCCTTTTCAATATGCACAAAGCGTGAGTTTTAGTCTTTTCTTGTATGGCTAGATAAAGCAGTTTCAGAATGAAGTCAAATTAGTTCCTGTATCATTTGGCCCAAACACTGATATCTTTTTTTTTTTTTTTTTCCTTCTTGGATGCCTCAGAAAATAATTTCATTTTATTCCTTCAGAACATAATGAAAAAATATACCAGATTAAAAAAAAGAAATTGAGTGAAAACTGTAGATATTCTCTTGTAGCATACAAAGGAACACTTAGAAGCCAAGTCATGTAAAAGGCACACCTACTCCCAAAGTTAATGTGATGTAGAGAATGCACACAGTAAAAGGCGGCAGGCCTATTTTGGTTTTCACTGTGAGCAAACAATGTGTTTTTTTCTGACATGCTAACTGAACCGTGGTTGCAGGATAGGTTGCTATAGCCTTCCACTGCATTAGGTATGTGCATAGGCAAAAAAAAATATCCTCCATGTAAGTATTATATAGAATATGGATGTACTCCTCCCATTCAGCTTACTATCCATTCTCAGGAATGTCTATCTATATGTTGAATAAAAGTAGGCAATATATATTTTTTTAACACTGGTTGCTGTGAGCTGACTTAAATCCAAATATTTAATGACAGCCCATATATGGCTCACACTTTGAATGCATGATGTTTCATAGCGCATAGCACATAGTGCATGTCTTTTAAGAAAATGTTAAAAAAACACAATTATTTGTGGACGCCTTTCTCTAACTGTGGTCACTATTTGTTTTAGATTTAAATAATTCTGTATTGAGGAAATTTGTGGGGGAATACATTTGTTTACTGCATTTTATAATGTTTGTGCTTGAAACTGTGGATGTAAATGTTTTGTGCATTGCTTAGATTTAAGCGATTCATACATTTTTAAAATCTAATATAATAAAACCCTAAGCCGCGCATGCGCACTCCCATCTGCGTGCTCCCGTTTTCTGTGCGCTGTAGGGCACCGCAGGTAGGAGTGCGCATGCACGCAAATCTCTCTTTCTTTCTCTCTTCCCCCAAGGCGGATGTCGGCCTTGGCGGCTGTTGGCAGCTGCAGGCCGTGGTGGCTGCTGCTGCCAGCGACTGCAGGCCGCAGCGGCTGTTGGCGGCTGCAGGCTGCGGCAGGCAAGCACGGAGCCACCAGCAGCAGGTGGCGGAGCACGGAGCCACCAGCAGAGAGTGGCGGTCAGCCCGAGAAACCCCTGACCTACAGGCCGGGCCAAAGTTTCTGTTTTAGCTTAAAAGACGCTGCAGCGGCTCCTCTCACGAGCCGCTCCTGCATTGGAGAAGGCGGCGATCGTGAGAATCGGGGCTTGGGCTGTTCGGTCCGTGCAGGCTCCTCTCGCGGAGAGGGAATGCTTCGGCTGCTGCACAAGGAAGTAGGGAAGGAGATAGGAAGAAAGACGCAGGGACAGGGGCAGGGAGAGAGACAGAAAGACAGACAGACAAAGGGGGCCAGGGAGGGAGAGAGACAGAAAGAAAGACAGCGGGAGGAAGAGAGACAGAAAGAAAAAGACAGGGGTAGGGAGAGAAACAGAAAGAAAGACAGACATATATTCTACCACCAGTGGGAGGAAGGGAGACAGAAAGAAAAGAAGAAAGACACAGGGACAGGGAGAGACACAGAAAGACAGACAGACAAAGAGGGCCAGGGAGAGAGACAGACAGAAAGAAAGACAGCGGGACAGAGAGAGAGACAGAAATAAAGACAGACAGACATATATTCTAGCACCCGTTAATGTAACGTGCTAAAATACTAGTAAATAAATATTTGTTTGGATTATATTGCCCTGTGCTTTCATGACTAAGGCCCTCTTTTACAAAGGTGTGCTAAGCATTTTAGCGCGGATTTAGCATGTGCTAAATCAACACATGCATTAACCGCTAATGTGTGCATTGGATAAAATACATACGTTAGCATTTAGTGCATGTTTAACGTGCGCTAATATTTAGCATGCGCTATAAAGCTTAGCGCACCTTGTAAAAGAGGGGGTAACTGGATTTCAAGAACCTCACTACTGGAACATCAAGTGACTAACCACTATCCTGGGAAAGGGATTTCATATTCTGGTTTTTGTTTTTTCTTGCTACTTGTATACTGTATATACAAGATTTTGCCGAATGTTTGTTATTTGCCAGGAGTATATGAGAAAGTCAGTTGGTGAGTGGGGTTTTTTCTGCCAATGACTGAAGGTGAGCCACCCTGTTTTATGTACTCCTTGTAGGGTTCAATAGGGTTTGGCTCTTTAAACCTGAGGCTTTATCTCCACTTTTATTGAATGCGTTATGCTGTGAGCGTTTCTGAAATGCTTGGATTATTTTTGGAATAGGGTCATTGGTGGCTCCCAAAAGTTATCCACGTACTGGTGATATTCAGTGTCAGTAGCCAGGTGAGTTCAAATGAGTTAGGGCACTGGCTTAGATAGTTATACAGGCACTGACACCAAATATTGCAATATTGGGAAGTGGGTTTAGCTCTTTCTTTGTGAAATACACTTTGGGGCTCATGTACAAAAAAAGGAAAACGTCCAAAAAAGTGACATAAAGGGGCAGATGGACTTTTTCTCACCAAACCCTTTCAATTTGCTATTTTTGAAACCTGTTTTCAATGTTGTTTGATTAAATTTCAAGGGGGCATGTTAGAGGGACTAATGTGGGCTTATGACCTGGACGTATTTCTGCCATAATCAAACATTTTAGAATGAACATTTTTGAATACATCCAGGCACAATTAGGGCATTTGGGGCTAGACTTGTTTAACAATGAATAAGTGCCAAAAAAGTACCCAAATTGACCAGATGACCACTGGAGAGATGTAAGAATGACTCCCCCCCACACACACACACACATACACACACTCCCCTAGTGGTCACTGACCCAATCCCATCCCCCAAAGATGTAAATGAAACAGCACATACCTGCCTGTATGACAGGTTGAGATATGGAAAATGATGTAATTTAAACCACCCTATGTCTATTCGGAAAATGCTGCAATTTTAAAATGCCCTATGTCCACCAAGTCTGTATTTCCCACCAAAGTTTATCATGTACTCTTGTGACCCATTCTGGGCTCCTTTGGGAGGATGGGCTACATAAACGAATGAATAAATAAATAAATAAAAATTCTAGGTAGTCCTAGTAGAGTAGCAGGCAATTTCCCAGAGTTGCCTAATGTCACAACTACGACTTCTGATAAGCGCAACGAGCCGGGCCCTTTGCGACCGATACTGCTTCCAGTGTGTTCCTTCCAACTAAGGAACCCTTCAGGCTTCCACCTAGGCCCCAGCCTAGGGTGAATATTGTCAGATAAATGACCACAGTGTAATAGGCAAGGAAAAACGCACACACCCAGGAATGACCAAAAATAAAGGAGTACTTTTATTTTTTGACCTCTGGTCAAACTGTCCTAGTATTATTAGCAGATTGCAGTACTTTTTAATACATTTTGTTTAAGAACCAAAACATTAGAGCTCTGTGCTAACCTGGCCACACTGGCTTCACAAACAACAGCCTGGCTCTAATTCAAAACACAAAATCATACAAGACTTTGGCTGGACTTTAGTCTTTCTACCTCAGTCCTCTTCACCAGCCCTATGAGATTAGGATACTCCCACCATTACTCCCTCAGCAGGAGAGAGGAGCAAACAAAATACTTGAGGTATGAAAAATAAAGTTTTACAAAACCAAAAAGGAAAAAACTGTTTACCTTGAAGCTCTCCCACAGAATGCCTGCAGATAGGGAACTCATTCAAATGGAGCTCCTCCGTGTCTTACGTTCCTGTAGTATCTTATATCTAGCTAATCAGCCTCCAGCTGAGCTGAGAGGGAAGAACACAAGCGTATTTTAGAATGTTAAGGCAACAGTTCAGGTACTTGAATGCTTCAGAGCCTAGTTCTGGGACGCTTAAACAATTCAGCATACAAAAAAAACTTAGTCCCAAAACTTTCAGGCAAAAAGATAAGAAACAAAAATAGCAAAAACACTTTCAACCTTTCTCAGCATGTGTCCATTGCATCCAGTCTCCCTCCAGGAATAACCAGGAATAACACTAATGCCTTCTAGCTGCCTCTCAGCTGTAGTCTCAGGCCCATCTGAAATGTCGACCATTTCCCAATCTTTGCCCAGCTCGTTAGAATTCAGCTGGTGAGGCAAGTCTTGCTGCCTCTGAGGCTCTCCTTGCAGCCCCCTTTGCTCCTCCTCCCCTATGATTCTGAGTTGCCTTGTTTTAACTGGCTCCAAGCCACCCCTCTCTGATCTGAAGAGGGGGAAGGGAGAAAGCTCCCTCTGCAGCTGTGACTGCTCTCATGTCAGCTTCCTGCTGGTTCTCTACTTTTCTGGGAAATGTAGTCTTTTAGCTTCTGAAGTTTTAGGTGAGCTAAAGGCAGGCTTGGCAGAGTGTACTACAGCTGGCCTGATCTCTACCTGGCAGTCTCTGTCTAGCTCATCATTACTAGTGCAAGGGAGGTCAGCGCTAACCTGGTCAGCTCTTCTGCACAGGGGTTTGCTATTCCTTCTACTCAATCCTATGCCAAAGCTAGTAGGAGAGCTAGGTTTGTCACAATACTGGTCAGTGCAGTGAACTGCAGAGAAAGGGACCCAGGCCCATATCCTATTCTAACTACTATACTTGTAGTGGAGCACGTGGGCCCACTAAAACCCATCCAAAAACTACTAGACCATCATACAGGTGACACCTGCTGGCATAAGGGCTATTGTTGTGGTGTATAGTTGGGTTCAGTAGGCTTTGGGTGGATTTTTGAGGGCTCACCATACTCTATAAGAGGGTTATGGTGAGATGTGTACCTGGGTCCTTTTATGTGAAGTTCACTGCAGTGCCCTCCCCCCCCCTAAGATGCCCCACTGCTCCGCTGGGTTCTGTGCGGTCAGTTTACTAAGAATGTTTACCCCTCCTACATCCCAATTGTTCACTTTGTGCATTTTTCTTTTGGACATATGTTTTGTTTTGGGGGGTTTTCTTCAAAAATGGTTCAAAAAGATAGAAACACATTTGAAAAATTGCTATTTTTGAAAACAACAACAACAAAAAACCTTGGATTTGGATATCCTATCATAAATAGCCTTCCATATGTTTGGAACTTAACTGGCCATGTCAAGTGATAACTTTCATAGCACTATAGATGTTTGTTTAGAGCTATATCTCTGATGTGCAGTGATTAACTCGGTTGCCTATCATGTCAGTATGGCATTTTTAAGACATAACACACTTTTCTGAAGACATATATTGAAAAAAAATATTTTTTAAGTAGAGGGTATAATAATAAACTTATTGAATGAGAATGTTTCTTATTTAAAATTGTTAAAGTCTGAATCTTTATAATCACTTAGAATTGCAATTTTGGCACAGGATCTTGGGTATTAATAATTATATTGGAAAAATTCATCCTTGCATAAATAAAATATCTTTATTAACAATACTGGATATTGGCATGCCAAGATAACATCTGACACCATCTGTGGTCTGCACCTGGACCATCCCCACCACTAACAGTGTCACAGAGGATAGATATAATATACCCAGTCATTGACTATCAAGGAAGGAGCCACTCAGCGTGATTTAACTGTTACGAGTCCTCCTATCTGGTTATGTCATGCTGAAGACAGACTCTTCTGTTTTCTGGCAGCATATTGTTATGCCTTTCGCCCTGTCAAGCTTATAAATGCCAACTTGTGCATATAAAATGTTCTATCAGCGTGTACAAGTTAAACATTTCCATTTTCTTTGGTGTCCTGTGTCTTTCAAGTGATTTTTTTTTACATTTTATTTAATGTAACTCATGTGCACAGTTTTTAAATAAGGTTCTTATTGCTAAATATTACTTGTTATTATGCAATAGTGATCTTTGAAGAATTTTGAAAGGTGATGGAGGCTCTCTATGAATGGAATGGCTCTCTATGAATAGAATTGCTCCTTGAAACAACGGATGGGCAAAACATGAATGGAAGCATAGAGCAGCTTTGAACATGAGCTAAATGTTATATTAAATTAATTTATAAAGATAAATAAGTAAAAATTTAAAAGAAGAAAATATATGGTAGGGAAATGGAGGGCTGACTAATGAGGAGGGTAGCTACATGAACTCCTGAACTGAAACAAAAATATGTCTGTTCAGGTGTAGCCACTGAGGTCTTTATCCATAGAAATAATACCTTAAATGCTTTGTGGAAAAGTTTGAAAGGAAGTGAAAATTAGATTGAAGATTGATGAGAGAAAAAGAGATCTATAAAAGAATTGTAGAACTGAGAAAGTGGAGTATATATAAATGAGTAGTATATAGTATTGCTTCACTTATAATATACTAAGAACATTTGCCAAGTATACATGCGACCATTGATAAATACTGCATTAACCCCTGAAGCAGCCTGTTGATGAAACATATTAGGTTGTATACTATATATATATATAGATTGTTCACCAAACTTTAGTTGCTTATAAAATTACTCCCACGCACAGGCAGTGGAATGTTTTTTTTGTTTTTTTGGAGGGGGGAGGCAAAGGTTCCGACCTAACCCCAGCAAGATCCTGTGGCATGACATGAGAACATAAGAATAGCCAGTAGGTCATTCTCACGATGGCTAATCCAGGTCCCTAATACCTGGCCAAAACCCAAGGTGTAGCAATATTCCATGCTACCGATCCAGGGCAAGCAGTGGCTTCCCCCATGTTTTTCTCAATAGCAGACTATGGACTTTTCCTCTAGGAAATTGTCCAAACCTTTCTTAAAACCAGCTATGCTATCCACTCTTACCACAACTTCCAGAGCTTAACTAATCTCTGAGTGAAAAAAATATTTCCTCCTATTGGCTTTAAAAGTATTTCCCTGTAATTTCATAGTGTCCCCTAATCTCTCTAGCTCCTGACTCCCCCACCTACTTTCCCCAGTTGCTGTAATTTTAAATTTTCCAGCAGTCGCTATGCATCAACGAGCAGGCCTGCCCCTGAAGTCTTCATTCTCCAGCGATGCTACATGGCAGCTGAGTGGCGGCTGCCCAAAGATTTAAAATTACAGCGGCCTGGAGCAAATGGGTGGGGGTGTAAAGCTATTGACCAGCAATTTTGGGGAAGGCCATGGCCACTGTGCCCTTCTCCGTTGCGATGCCTATGTCCCCAAGGAGTCCTTGGCTTTCTTTGTGTGCAACCATTAAAACTGTAGTCTATATAAATTATTATTCACTAGTCTTTAAGCCCGTTACATTACCGGGTGCTAGAATAAATGTGTGTGTCTGTCTTTCTTTCTCTCTCTCTCCTTAGCCGCTTTCTGTTTGTTTTTCTTTCCTTCTTTCTGTCTCTCTCTTTCCTTGGCTGTCCACCACCACCCCTTGCCTGCTACCCCTGTCCAGCAGTAGCTTTTTTCCCTTTTACCTGCCCCGTGTCCAGCAGCACCCCTTCCCTCATCCCCCTGTCCAGCAGTATGCCTTCTCCCTTCCTGTTACCTACCCCCCTGTCCAGCAGCACCTCTTCCCTGCTCCCCCTGTTAAGAAGTAGGCCTTCTCCCTTCCTGTTACTTCCCCCTGTCCAGCAGCACCTCTTCCTTGCTCCCCCTGTCCAGAAGTAGGCCTTCTCCCTTCCTGTTACTTCCCCCTCTGTCCAGCAGCACCTCTTTCCTGCTCCCCCTGTTCAGAAGTAGGCCTTCTCCCTTCCTGTTACTACCCCCCTGTGCAGCAGCACCCCTTACCTGCTCCCCCTGTCCAGCATCCGGCTTCCTGGTTTCTTCTGGCCCACCGGCACGAACCGCTGCCGCCGCCGCTGCTCTTATAAGTATTGCTGGGCAAAGCACGCGTTGCAATTTCCTCTGCTGTCTCCTTCTCTTTCAACAGTATTTCCTTTTGTTGCTGCTTTCGCCATTCCTTCTCCTTCTCATTGCGTCTGCCGCCCTCTTCAAAGCAGCCTGCTGAGGTTCGCCGGCCAGCTGTTGCGAATCTCGCAGGCCACTCTTCACCTCGGTAGCATGTTCTCTCTGACGTGATCGCATCAGAGGGAACATGCTACCGAGGTGGAGAGTGACCTGCGAGGTTCACTTTGGCCGGCCGGCGAACCTCAGGAGGCTGCTTTGCAGAGGAGCAGTAGCAGCGGCAGCGGCTGGTGAGTGAGGGCGGTTGGATGGAGTCGCCAGCATGTTCCCTGCCTCCGTGTTCAAAAATGAAATTCGGCATGGAGGGACACATTATGCTGTCAGGGAACACGCCGTCCTAAGTGCGCATGCGCGCTTAGGATTTTATTAAAGAGGATAATCATACCTTTAAGCAAAAGTCATAATACAAGTCAAGGGATAACAGAAATATCAATTACTTCTTGTATTATCCCTACCCCACCCCGTTACTCATACTATCTATAATTACTGCCAACTGCTTGAAAGGCAACTTACCCCCTCCCCCACCCCCACCAAGCTGCACTAGAGGTTTTTAGTGCTGTTATGCTCATAGGAATTTTATGAGCCTCGGAGCATTTACTGCACTAGTGCAGCTTGATAAATGGAGCCATTAGTTATGTTAATATTTTCAAGCTACCGTATTTTCAGTTTGACAGTTAGGTCCATAATAAGGTATAAGAGCAACCCAGGAAGCATGTACGGTCAAAATTATTTTTTGCTTGCAAAAGTTAAAATCTTGAAATTCTTTGTTTATTATTTCTAAAATGTATGAACGTCAGTACAATAGCATTGACCTTCTGAAAATCTTTTTTTGAAGCCTTAACTTTTGTGAGTGAGTAATCAATCTGTATTAGTTTGAACATAGTAATTTCAGCAGGGCAGTTGGCAAGTCTATTATTCTCCCTGTGAGTTGTGACTTTTCAATGATCTTGGAAGTCTTGGTATTTAAGACTGAACCTCTATATCCAAAAATGCCATGGAACTCATAATGCATTGGTGTGTTTTAGTTGAGTGAAAAGAACAATCATATTTGAATGATTTTGTCCTCAGTTTTGTTTTTCAGATTGTCAGGATGGTAAAGTTTGGTAGTTTGTCCAAGTTAAATAAGAAGCCATACTTTCTTCCAATCAATTTTTTTCCTACAGGCTTATTAATGTTTCTTAACTTGATTTCAAGAATATGCATTAGTATGCTTTCTGGTTGCTAATTTCTTAAAAATGTAGAGAATCTCTTATTACGTAAACCACACTATGCGGTAACAAGACCTGTGCTAGCTGCTTCATAAAAGATAGAGAAAGAAAGCATGGCATTTCTTGGGTGGGTCAACAATGTTGCAGGCTTTTGGGTTACGACTGCCAATAGTGCAGCTGCATTTATTGCCACCTCATGAGGAAATGCTAAGGTTCTTTACATGATGTTCAAGGTTCTTCAGTATAATTGACCTTCAAGTGTCCACTCTCTATTGCAGTGACATTGGCCCTCCTGTGAGCTTTGGTCCTCAGACAGTTTGAAACTAGAAAATCCATCTCTAGCTGTTGTAAGGCTTACAGGGGGCTGCAAATCTATGTTTTCTGTGCAGGACTTGGCGCTTTGGAATGCCTTACCTTTGGCGTTGCGCCAATCAAACATGCTTTGTCAGTTTAGAAAGGGGTGAACACTATTTTATTTGAGTACTTTGTTGGTGCTAGACATGTGACTATGTGAGTTAAAGTCGCTTGAGTATTGATTTCTGATGTTTTGTAATTGTTTTGTACTGTTTTTTTTAATAAATTTGTATGTTTTTATTGTATTCTTCTTAGATTTGTGGATAGGCAGTTTATAAATAATTGTAAATAAATAAATAACCTGAAATCCTCTAATACAACTACTACTCAATAAGCAGTGGAATCTCCCTTCATCTCTAACTCCCCTACTCACATCTCTATCCCTCCCCAGTCACCCCCTGAAGGATCCCTACTGATCCCATCTTACCACTATGCAAATCATCTGCCCCTTAAAAAAAAACAAAAAAACTCCTCTTCCTCAAACCCACCCCCTCTCCCACCATCTTGGCCTACCTCCTCAGGACCCACATGGGTACATCAGTGATAGTTAGTGGTGCCTGGGCCTGAGCAGCCCTTCTACTCCCATTTTGGTCTCCACTAATCTCTAAAATAGCTGCCATGATCCCTAGCAGTAGTCTCGAGGTGCAATCACATTTTTACTTTTGTTTTTATATTTGTATTGATTTTTATGAAAAGCACATAGATTTCAATAGATTGTATATCAAATAAACATGAAACTTAAACTTTGATCTAGCCTCCTTTCTCAGGTTAATTGACTTCCAATTTTTATTCATTGAAGCAAGATTGTTAATTAATTAGAATCTATCTGCTCATATTCACCTGGATTTTATATATGGAGCCTAGATTTGCGTGCCCAATTTGCATGCGTTTCTGAGATGCATGCATAATGAATTGAACAAGTTCAGAACCATCAATAATTAGATGCAACTACCAATTAATGTTAATTGGCACCATTAAAATGTTCACGCTTATCTGGATGTGTGCTATTCTGTAAGGCAGGGTGCCCTATTCCCACAGTAGGTATCTCAAAGAGAGCATGGACATGGGAGAAGCACCAGTATATCAGGGGCATTCCAAAATGTTAGGAAATACTGGGTCAGCATGCCCAACTTGGGTATCAAGGCAGGAACCCGGGGTGAAGCAATCCCCTCCTCTGGCCAGAGCTCCCTCTCCTCCAGGCAGTGGGAAGGTGCATGGATCGGTCAAGTGGTTGTGTGTGGCCATTGGCTCTGCTGGTCCCCCACCCTGGAACAGGAAGTTGACATCAGAGGGAGCAGGGCTGGTGGACCACAGACCCATGACCACTCCAGTACTCCCAAGGTTCCTGTACCTGGGGCAGGCTTCCCCCTTCACCCAGCCCCATCCTTTATTTATTTCATTTTCTATGTCATTCTCCCAGGGGAGCTCAGAATGGTTTACGTTAATTTATTCA
The DNA here is from genome assembly GCF_902459505.1 of Geotrypetes seraphini. NCBI lineage: Eukaryota > Metazoa > Chordata > Amphibia > Gymnophiona > Dermophiidae > Geotrypetes > Geotrypetes seraphini. The sequence continues at coordinate 326,680,919 of NC_047084.1, read as the reverse complement.
GGTACTCAAGCATTTTTTCCTGTTGGTCCCGGTAGGCTCACAGTCTCTCTAATGTACCTGGGGCAATAAAGGGATTAAGTGACTTGCCCAGGGTCACAAGGGGCATCATGGGTTTGTACCCACAACCTCAGGATGCTGAGGCTGTAGCTTTAACCACTGTACCACTCTCTCCCATTGATATGCTTTTACACTAGATTTCAGCAGGCATAATTCTGGCACCAAAAGTTAAGGAGCAAGATTTGGTTCTAAGTGCTATTCTATTAATGGCATGTGCCCTTTATAGAACAGCACTTAGTGTTGATGTTTTTGTATACCCATAGGCAGCAGATATATTTATGGAGTAGAGGGAGAAGATTCTTGAAGAAATTGAGCTTCCCTCTGAGTAAGCATTTTTCTCAGCACTCCTTCATCTACCAAGTTCGCAATTTCCAATTTTAAATCCTCCACTGGATCCCTGTCCAACTTCAAATATGCTTTAACATCAGTTAGTTGGCGCTGGGCTTCTATATGATATATAGATCTCTCTTGTATAGTAATAGCCCCATATTTGTCAGCCCTCATAATCATAATGTTGGAATTATTTTGAAGTTCCTTAAGTGCCAATGCTTGATTTTTATTAAGGTTGTATTTTCTCTTTTGTACATAATATTATTCTTCTAACTTTCTCAAATTATTAAGCACTAAGGGGTAAATTCTCTATTACTGCGTTTAACTTAGGCGTGCTTTGGACGTCCGATGTAAGTGAATAATTACGGAGTTAAGGGTCTTAATTAATGTTAATTGGGAAATTAACGACACATAGACGTCCCTAAGAGGTAGTTGACGGACTGACGTCTACAGAAAGCATAGTCCCGTCTCCAGCTCTGGACGTGGGCGTTACGTGGGCGTGCCAAATGAGGACGCTAGATAGGCGCTACCTGAGCGAACGCCTGCGTCTAAATATCGTGTATTATGTAGACGTAAGAAACCCTGGTCTAACTTGGATTTCAATGCCTTTTCAATTTTCGTAATTGCGGCTCTTTGTTAGACGCGAGGCAGACGTTCGCTGTGTTTTTCATCAATAATTCCAATAGTGAGTTTGAATAGGTAATTTTCATCTTTCTCTGTCCTAATAAATATAATGTCAATGGAACACATTATATTGCATGGATAACAAACCACATTTCTGCCCGAACAATAATATAATTTACACATGGCTTTTACAACCCCCTTTTTTTTCTCAACAAACAGCACTGCAATTGGCACTCTTTTGAAAGCAAAGAAAAACCAGCACACATTATCAGCACTTAAAAAGAGAATAAACAGATACACACCTTAACATTCAAGCTTCCCTCATTGCAAAATGGAGGTCTTCAGTGACCTCATTGTGACCTCATCAATCTGCACCTTCAAAGTAGTATGCCACAATTAAAAGATGTGCTGGGTGTAGAACTCACAACCTCTGGATGTTAGGAGCACAGGCTGGCTCCTAACACATAGAGTTACAGCTGCTTCTACTTAGGTCCATCTCACCACCCTTTCATATCATACTTGACTGAGCTGTCTATGCTTCATTAGCTATCATATCAGGATGAACTCAAATAAGTTTAAGCAAAGGAATGCCTAAAGATTTGGAAGGTTTTCAAGTAGAAAACAAATATCAAATATATATTAAAGAATTGCAGCACAAATGACGCTGATCGGTAAGGGCAAAAAAACACCACTTTTCCGGTATGACGCCTAAACGGAACAGATTACTTACAGTCATATATCCATTAGTACAGTGCTTAGAATGAAGATTAGCGTGTGAGAAAAATGGAGCTCCACCTCACATGCATTCAAGCACACTTGGGAATATGGGTTTGGGGCTCAGTGAAAGCAGTGCTTTTAACCATTGAGCTACCACTCTTTTGTCTCAGCCTACTATGACATTATAGCTAAACTCCTTTTTCCTTAGCACTTCACTAAGATATGATATGACAAGGGAGCCAGAGACATTGGAGCAAAAGGTGCTGTAGCTCAGTGAGGAAAGGCACTCTCTACCAATTCTCTGGGCTTTGCAGGTTCAAATCCCAGCCTGTATAATACTAGTGGCATATCTGCCTTCCAGATGCACCTTGATGATGCTTTCCACTTCTTATAGGAGTTGAATATAACATTACTGTACAACTTTGCTGTGTAGCAGAAAAATAAACTTTTCCCCCTTCCATGCTAAGAATTTGAGTTCAACTCATCTTATATTTCTCCTTTTAAACATGGCATACTTTGTTAGTTTTTATCATGGTAAAGTATACATTTCTGAAATGGTGAAGAAACAATAATATACAACTGCAGTGTTTTGTCTCACCAAACTGCTATAAGCACAAGAAAGCATTTCTAGGTCAACATGGTAATGTTCCTGTTCCGAGCTCTGACCTCTGAAACTCCCCGGTTCGACTCCCACCTTTGCTCATTTTAATAAGGTCCTAGTTTTTTCCTATTAGCTCTTATAACAGGGTCTACATGGTGGACTTTGCCATTTGTAAGATGCACATTTCCCTTTCCAGGCAAACCTATTTTCAACTTACCATGGCTCGGACATCCTAAGCAGTGATGAGAGGAAACCTTTCCTCTGACAGCAAGATGACATTTGTGGATCGCCTGGTTAATGTGCTCTCATCACTGCTTAGGATGTCCGAGCCATGGTAAGTTGAAAATAGGTTTGCCTGGAAAGGGAAATGTGCATCTTACAAATGGCAAAGTCCACCATGTAGACCCTGTTATAAGAGCTAATAGGAAAAAACTAGGATCTTATTAAAATGAGCAAAGGTAGGAGTCGAACCGGGGAGTTTCAGAGGTCAGAGCTCAGAACAGGAGCATTACCGTGTTGATCTAGAAATGCTTTCTTGTGCTTATAGCAGTTTGGTGAGACAAAACACTGCAGTTGTATATTATTGTTTCTTCACCATTTCAGAAATGTATACTTTACCATGATAAAAACTAACAAAGTATGCCATGTTTAAAAGGAGAAATATAAGATGAGTTGAACTCAAATTTTTAGCATGGAAGGGGGAAAAGTTTATTTTTCTGCTACACCGCAAAGTTGTACAGTAATGTTATATTCAACTCCTATAAGAAGTGGAAAGCATCATCAAGGTGCACCTGGAAGGCAGATATGCCACAAGTAAAATACAGGCTGGGATTTGAACCCACAAAGCCCAGAGGATTGGTAGAGAGTGCCTTTCCTCACTGAGCTACAGCACCTTTTGCTCCAATGTCTCTGGCTCCCTTGTCATATCATATCTTAGTGAAGTGCTAAGGAAAAAGGAGTTTAGCTATAATGTCATAGCAAGCTGAGACAAAAGAGTGGTAGCTCAATGGTTAAAAGCGCTGCTTTCACTGAGCCCCAAACCCATATTCCCAAATGTGCTTGAATGCATGTGAGGTGGAGCTCCATTTTTCTCACACGCTAATCTTCATTCTAAGCACTGTACTAATGGATATATGACTGTAAGTAATCTGTTCCGTTTAGGCGTCATACCGGAAAAGTGGTGTTTTTTTGCCCTTACCGATCAGCGTCATTTGTGCTGCAATTCTTTAATACATATTTGATATTTGTTTTCTACTTGAAAACCTTCCAAATCTTTAGGCATTCCTTTGCTTAAACTTATTTGAGTTCATCCTGATATGATAGCTAATGAAGCATAGACAGCTCAGTCAAGTATGATATGAAAGGGTGGTGAGATGGACCTAAGTAGAAGCAGCTGTAACTCTATGTGTTAGGAGCCAGCCTGTGCTCCTAAAATCCAGAGGTTGTGAGTTCTACACCCAGCACATCTTTTAATTGTGGCATACTACTTTGAAGGTGCAGATTGATGAGGTCACAATGAGGTCAGTTTTGTGCAACTGAAGACCTCCATTTTGCAATGAGGGAAGCTTGAATGTTAAGGTATGTATCTGTTTATTTTCTTTTTAAGTGCTGATAATGTGTGCTGATTTTTCTTTGCTTTCAAAAGAGAGCCGATTGCAGTGCTGTTTGTTGAGGAAAAAAAAGGGGGTTGTAAAAGCCATGTGTAAATTATATTATTGTTTGGGCAGAAATGTGGTTTGTTATCCACATTTTTCTAATGTCCAACCCAGACCATGCTCACACGCTAATCTTCATTCTAAGCACCTTCACTTTTGTTTCCTTGCATCCTAACAGTTCTCAGAAGTGGTGGAATTTGCTGTTTCTCCTCAGCATTCTGCAGCCACAGGTGCATGAGATACTTTCATTTGCTCCTAACTGCAAGCCATTCTATAGGAATGTGTTTCTTTTAATGCAATATAGGCATTGGCCAACAGCTATGAGTTAAATCAAACTTCAGAGGGCTTGGACAGGTGTTGAAGAATGATCCAGTTAGGGGGGGATGTTTTTGGTGGGGGAGGGTGTTCAGCATGAGAGAGAACAGGTTGCATTAAATATTAGACAATGGCTGCACATAATAAAAGCTGAAGCAAAATATTGATATGTAAAGGCAAGGCTAAAGAGTTACCAGGTGTCCTGGCTGAGAAATGAATATAAACTATTTGCTAACCTTACTCAAGACTTGAACCCCCTGATGTATGGAAGATGAAAAGCAATGCCTTAAGGCATAGAGCTATAGAGGTAACTTTGTTTTGAACATAGAGCTTTGTATCAAAGCTTAGAGATGTGAAGGAAATGACTACAACGTCACTACAGCTGTATATGGCAAAACAACATCCAATGCACATCCAATTAGATTTGAATCCTAACGGTTCCTATGACGTCAGATGCTAATTAGGCGTGCTTTAGTATATAGAAAGCTTTGGCACAGCCATTTTTCCTATGTAAGACCCCCTCATGTGAGTTGGTGTTTGTGGTGTTCCGTTTCCTCAATGATGAAACTTTGTACTATGACTTGCCTGTTCTCCTTTATACTCCCTTCTGCCTTTGACACTCCTCCCCACCCCCATTATCTGTATTTCTTTAGTTTATGGATTTTTCTGGGTGTTGGTGTGAGGGATTGTTGAGGACTTAGGTTTTGTGTTAAGTGTGGAGGGGAATAAATTGTTAGGGAAAAGAAGGGGCCAGGTCAGGTTACACACAGATGCCCACACCCACCACTCTCCCTGCTTTCATAATGTCATGGTCTGCCCCACCTCCATTTTCCATATTAGCAGAGTACACCAAAAAGAAAGAGCGGAGGGGGCCTACAACTTTCAATTAACTCCAAGTGGAATGGATGGGAACCTGTGTTTAAATATGGGAAATATGTCATCAACCAAGGCAGCTACTGCACCAGATGGGATACATATTAATGAGATTCTTAAGTTGAATGCAGGAGAGGTGTCTAGATATGGCCAGACTTGGGGGGGGGGGGGGAGAGAGATATGCTGGATAGTAGTCTGGAATGAGAAAAGATAAAAGCAAGAGGTGGAGGATGTCATGGAGGCAAGGAGAGATTAGGGATGCAAGGGTATTTGCAAACAGAAAGGGTGAAAGGTTGACACTGGGGATGGAAGGAGATTAGGGAGAAACACTAGGTTTTGAGGTGGAATGGAGAGATGGCATGTAGGTTCCAGCCCTCTCCTCCCCTCCCCTGGTATGCATCAAGGAAAATAACAGAAAAGAGAGGGACAGATGTTGATGCATAGGGAGCTAGGTTGTGAAAGGTGGGATAAGAGGATTGTAAGGGATAGCCCTAATGAGCATGCATGAGAGACCTGCATCTAATGGAGGTGTCAGCCATCAAATCTACCACTATACATATCCATTAGGGGTATCCTCAAACCCTAACTGGCATAGTGGTCGTTCATGACACTGTTGGGACATACCTCTGTAAACCACATGATACAGCAATGTAGCTCCGTGAAGCACCTAACGAATACAATATAAGCTGAAACACAAACACACTGTCAGCTATATATGTTTCATTTATTTGATGGATTTTATTGTAAAACATAAATCCATTGACTTGCTGTTGTACATAATAGATGGAAATATGCATAATATAGGATGCAACCACAAAAAACAAAAGGGAACAAGCCTGAAGAAGTATTTAATACCTTATTTAACTCAGATGGTGCTCAGAATCCATGGATGGAATAGAAAAAACTCAGGATGGGGAACAAACCCCTAAAGAGATTGGTCATTGAAAGTGCTTCATTCTGTTTAGCATGTCCATAACATAGGTGAGTATTCAATGATTCAAAAAAATATAGTTTCAAAAAGTGCAAGCAAACTTAACTTCAAAGTCCATACAGCGATGGTCCGGCAGGGTTCTGACACGTTTTGCCAAGGAGGCTTCTTCAGAGAACCCGCTGTGCTGTGTGCAATTCAAAATTAAATGCTTCCTGGTTCAAAGGAAGAAATCTTTCATTTCCTGTGACAAAGATGAAGTCAGGCAAATGTCCAGGCTGCCAACAGATGGCACAGGTTGCACCTTAAGATGAAGTCAGGCAAATGTCCAGGCTGCCAAAAGATGGCACAGGTTGCACCTTAAGATGAAGTCAGGCAAATGTCCAGGCTGCCAACAGATGGCACAGGTTGCACCTTAAGATGAAGTTAGGCAAATGTCCAGGCTGCCAACAGATGGCACGGGTTGCACCTTAAGATGAAGTCAGGCAAATGTCCTGGCTGCCAACAGATGGCACGGGTTGCACCTTAAGATGAAGTCAGGCAAATGTCCAGGCTGCCAACAGATGGCACGGGTTGCACCTTAAGATGAAGTCAGGCAAATGTCCAGGCTGCCAACAGATGGCACGGGTTGCACCTTAAGATGAAGTCAGGCAAATGTCCAGGCTGCCAACAGATGGCACGGGTTGCACCTTAAGATGAAGTCAGGCAAATGTCCAGGCTGCCAACAGATGGCACGGGTTGCACCTTAAGATGAAGTCAGGCAAATGTCCAGGCTGCCAACAGATGGCACGGGTTGCACCTTAAGATGAAGTCAGGCAAATGTCCAGGCTGCCAACAGATGGCACGGGTTGCACCTTAAGATGAAGTTAGCAACATGGCTCCTGGAGAGCTACAGATCCTTGGAAGGGTGTAATAGTTATTATCCAACTATGATGCCCTCGATGGGAGTTGAAGCTGATGAAGATTGGCACTCAGGCCAGGAGGCTATCTGGATGAAAGATCTGCAGTGACTGAACCGTGATATAGAGGCTGTGGCGTGTACATGCAGAGGAGGTCCAGCGGAGCCCCAGGGTCCATGCGGCATGACTGGCCTGGGAGTGTTCAGAGGATATAGTGGGTCCTAATGGGGGTCCTTTCCTTTTCCCTTTCCCCGGCCACGGCCTCGACCCTGGCCACGGGTGGCCGGGGGGAAACCCTGCCTGGTGGGAGCCTGGCTGGAGGAGGTCTGGGAGGTGGATTGAGCTCCAGGATCCCCATGGGAGGCAGTCTGGGTGATGAGCTGGGGGAGAAGGTGTGAAAGAATGCCACACATGTTCTCCAGGGCCCGGCGAGTCCCTGCCTGCTCTTCCAGCATTGCAGCCTGCAGGGCACATGTTGCAGACTGCTCGGCCACCAGGGAGGCCAGGTGCTGGTTCATTACATGTGTGGCTTCCTTTATCTCAGCCACCTCCCTGATGAGCAAAGTTTGCCTTTGGTGGATGTGGTCACCCACCTCCACCAATTGACGGTGGAGCTCATCAGGGGGGGCCTCCAGCTCATCACCCTGATGGAAATCTTCCTCCCCCAGGGCTCCGACCTCATCCACCTCTTCTTCCCCCTCCAACTCTTCCCCCTCCTCTACTGCCCTGTTGTCATCGTGGGGATGAAGGGGGGGGGGGGGGGGGGGCGCCGGTGCAGCTTGTGTATCACTGTTCTGAGGAGGAGGGGTGGCGTATGATGTGCCAGCCACTGCTTCCTCCACCTCCTCCTCCTCATCCCCTTCATCCCTATCAGCAGCAGAAGGAGGATGGGACGCCTCTGCAAAAAGACAAAAAAATACACATTGGTATTAGTTGAAAGCGGTAACATCTGAGAACATCATTTGAATTGCATCACAGGTCACAATACTGTACATCTGGTCATTTACAAGGTATTATGCAGGCTAACATATGGAACATTAGCAACTTATTCCACATGTTAGGCTTCCAAGAGTATCAAAACAGGTAATGGCTTTTATTATATTACTATGAATTGCATTGGTTGTATAGTACTGTTGTAGTTTAGAAAGATATAAAATATGAGTTAAAACACCAACAAGTCAATGGCTTCTATGTAAAGTGATTTTACCTTGGTGCCCCAGGGAAGTATCAATGGCTCCCACAACAGGACCTATTCCAGGACCCACTATGTCCATCACCTCACTCTCCAGGACAGTCAGTTGGAGGTTGCCGCAAGGACCCTGCGCATTAATCCGTTCCTGCTTCCGCCGGACCTCTCTCCGCAGGGCATGCCACCGTTTTTTCAGAGCCTCTATATCACGGCCCTGATGGTGTACAGCATCTATGTCACTGCAGATTCTTCTCCAGATAGCATGCTGGCCTTCTATCCCAATCCTATCAGCTTCCCTCCCAAAGAGGGAATCATAGTTGGCCCCGACTTGGGCCACAAGGATCTGCAACTCTCCATGCAAGAAATTTGATTTTCGCTTTGGAGCCATGTTGCAAGGTGTAGCCATCTTTTCAGGCTACTTGTAGAACACGTTGAAACACCCCCCCTATAGAACACCCAAAGAGGTGTGGTGGGCGTGGTTAGGAAGCGGGCCAAGGAACCGCACCCGAACAGCGCCCAATAGGCATAGAGAAAGTTTTCCCGCCATGCTGACGTCAGACGCTACATAGGCGTGCATGGGTATAAGAAGGTCCAGGTGAGCAGCGTTTCCTTTCTATTCTGTCCAATTGCTTATGCAGATGTTTGAGACTTTACTCTGTCTTAGTCTTTTACATTTTTTTTCCTATCTCTGCCTCCCATTTCTCTCTATTCCACAGAGCCATTAACAAGCTACATGTCATTCTAATATGTTGTTTTATCTTTTCTAGAAGCAGCTCAGATAGTAAGTCCAAGTGAGAATGATATTTTGTAAGCTACTTAGGTGTCCTTATGATAGAACTAAAGAAACCAACCAGCAAAAACTGACTTCTCTTTATGGGCTTTCATTGTGTGCTATTGTTTATAATAGTTATTTTATTTCTGATATCTCTTACTCTCCATTCCACAGGGCTGACAAAAATGACTGAGAAGACTGATAAAGACCATGCTGGTACAAATTTTGCTGGGAGAAATATGGATATGTAAGTAAAATGGATGTGTTCATACATCTGAGAGGGTTTACTCATAGAGCTAAAGTTAATTCTTTGTAGAATCAAATTACAGGCAAGTTAAAATCAGGTGAGGAATGGTTCTGTGTACTAACTCATTGATAAGAATAGGTCGGGTGTGTTGGGGGGGGGGGGGGAAAACACTGCCATTCAGTGGACATCCAATCAGTGTACATGGTTCAGGTGGAAAACTCCTAATGAGTGCCTAATGGCTGCCATTTTTAATAAGGAGTCTAAAGGTATGTTAGCAGCTCTGTTACTTCTAGGTGTGTGTTCTGCCACAACATCAGTGTTTAATTTTGGAGACATAGGTTTTTGTTAACAGTTTCTCTCTATTCTTCATTTCAGGTTAACTCTGCTCATCACCTATGTGTTTGCCAGAGAGAGACCAGACGAGCAGCTCAGCACACCAGCTTGCACCTAGCCAAACAGTTGTAGGTGAGAATGATATATGGTAACCTTTATTTGCTTACTCTACTATTCTTCACTTGAGTCACTCTTCTGATGAGTGAAATAAATGTTTCACACTTCTATTGTTCTCTTCACACAGGTATTCTTGATGACTTTCAGGAACAATAGTAAATTGATAATGTTGGCCTCATAGAACACCATGGCACACATTCCTGCTGTTATATGCACACAAACTTTTTGTTTTCAGTTAGTCTATTCCCTCACATGAGTTCTAAACAGTAGCAGTAGAGGATTACAGGTGATATTAACCCACACCATCAGCGAGTTAAGGCTATTGCTTTAACAACTATACCACAGTGACATCTAAGCAGCTCAACATAAATGAGGTTAACCCTTTGCTTCAGGGAAGGGAGGACAGATATGGACCTTGGGGGTTGAACCCCCTGTTTGTGAACCTTGTGTAAACCAGCTTCTTCTCTTTTCTGTTTTCAGGCAACTGTAGTTGTTCCTGCAGTATTGTCAGTTGGGGTTTTGTATTACTGAGAGCAGTGCAGCTGTGAGCATCTTTGTGGTTTCCACACCTGCTTAACCAAAATAGTGCAGCTCAAGAACCAGGAGGATAGATTGAGGTATCTGGCCTTTACTTCCATCACCTTCCGTGAAAGGAAGAAAAACCCACATGTCTCATTTGGATTCTCCTGGGGTGGAGCCAACTCTTACTAGCAGTAACCCTATTCCTCAACAACAAATCTACAACAGTGACTTATATTCTCTTCCTTATGTAGCCATTTACTTTGGAACAGGGACTGACTTACTTTGCACATCATAGCTGAGATGTCATCATCTACCTACAGTTGCATATACCCTTGCATTCACTTGCTGCTTTCCTAGATTCTGCAATGATTTGACATCAGAAGGGCTAGCAGGTAATAGAATGAATGACAGACCCCAATAAAGATTGTCAAACTTTCTATATGTCACCTTTTTGTTATATTGAAAAGGGCCCATTCAGCAGTCCCTCCTGAACCCCTATCTCTGTCCACTAAACTGCTCTGTTTAGTGGACTCTGTCCACTAAACTGCTGATGCTACAAGGTTAAAACCACACAGGAAAGTTTAAACTATAACATTTTTTTTTATTCAAGTATAAAACTTTTAAAAATTTAAACTTTTGAAAAATATAACTATTTACATATAACACATAACGCAGGAAAAGAGGGTGGGTGCCCCCCAAGAGCAGCTTGAGCTACCTCAGGCGAGGGGGGCGGAAGAGGTGCAGTTATTGAGAGGGTGTATGGCTGCTGGCACCATGCCCTCTTTCGGCTACCAGCCATCCTCTCAACACACCCTCTCAATACCTGCACCTCTTCCAAGAGGGCAGAGTTGGCCTAGGAGCTCCTTTGCCCCACCAGCTATACTGATGAAAAGTGGATACAGTACCTGCAAATTTTAACAAAATTTAAAGAACCCCTATATTGGTTGGTTTGAGTTGTATATTAAAATATATTGATCTGTAATACAGAAAAGGCAAGGTTTTAGAATTTTTTGAAATCCAATAGATTGCCCTTGTGAGATAATAACCGTATTATAAGCATCTTCCTCTGTACTGTCAGTATCTATACAATGATTTTGTCTCTGACCTGGAAGAATAAATGATATATGGTAGACATGAGAGACAATTTGTCTACTTCCTTGACCCAGTCCCAAGCATCTCCAGAGTATAAACAGTGGCAATTGATTTTTTAATATGGACTTTTACTGTTGTCCATTAAGGGCTATATGCCGAGGCCAACAAACACATTTTACTGTCGGCTGGTAGCTGTGCTCGGATCAAGATGTCAGGAGAAAGAGGTGATTATTTTATTCATTCATTGACTCACAGCATCTGAAAACATTCTCCGCAACGTTAGAATGCATGAAAAATATTAGCAGGAATTAGCATTAGATGTTTGAGGTTAACAGAATGATCTGAATAAGAGTTAGCCCGTGAGAGGAGAATTAACTAGAAATAATGTGATGGAATGGAAATATGATTTCGATGAGAGCTAAGTGACAAGGAAAACAAAGAACTTGTTATGCTTAATTTGAACAGATTTCATAAATGTGGGCTGGTATTATGAAATTGTACAGAATAATAACACTAATGCATCTGCTCTGTCTTTGTGCAGTTACCTAGATTACATTGCTTGACACAAGCGCTCTATAATAACCTCCATCTGCTGCGCTGTTTCTGTCATTTCTGGAGCTGTAACATATTGTGACAGGGGCTTCATTTACCTAAACTTATCTTGGCAACTTGTACTTCATTAAAGTGAATCCTGCAAGCATCCGTTAAAGCTTTCTTATCTGGCCATGCATAGCAAAGCTTCATAAATCATTCTTTCACTTTCCATTTTGCAGCTCCTGGAAAAGTAACATTATTGAATTCAGATCACTGGAACAGAGAAGTACTAAAATGTTTATTGACCAGCTCTTAGGCAACGGGGTTCTGACTTGAATGCACTCAGTACTATTACCTCAGGCCTTTGAATATAATGCCACTAATATGCTTTAAACTGCAAATAATTCATGGTGGCAGGCTAACACAACCAGCAGATATCTCAGTGGCAAAAACATAATTAGCATATAAATATCCCCTTCTCATTTAGAAAAGGTACAGAGAAAGGCGACAAAAATGATAAAAAGGATGGGATAACTTCCCCATGAGGAAAGGCTAAAGCAGCTAGGGCTCTTCAGGTTTGGAGAAGAGATGACTCAGGGGTGATATAATAGAGGTCTATAAAATAATGAGTGGAATGGAAAGGGTAGATGTGAATCGCTTGTTTACTCTTTCCAAAAATACTAGGATTAGGGAGCATGTGATGAAGATACTAGATAGTAGATTTAAAATAAACTGGAGAAAATATTTCTTCATACAACATGCAATTAAACTCTGGAATTCATTGCTGGAAAATGTGGTGAAATTAGTTAGCTTAGCAGGGTTTAAAAAAGGTTGGATAATTTCCTAAAAGAGAAGTCCATAGGCCATTCTTGAGATGGCTTGTGGAAATCCACTGCTTATTCCTATAAGTAACATAAAATCTGTTTTACCACATGGGATCTAGTTAGGTACTTGGAATCTGGGTTGGCCACTATTGGAAACAGGATACTGGGCTTGATGGACCTTCGCTCTGTCCCAATATGTCAGTTCTTATAAACCCATATCACAAAACATTTTTAAGACGTTCTGCAGAAAGTGCAGGTATCTATACATACCTCAGTGATGGTAACTAAGATAGAAACATAATGGCATATAAAGGTCAAATGGCCCATCAAGTCTGCCCATCCACAGTAACCATAATCTCTTTCTCTCTCTGAGAGATCCCACATGACTATCCCAGGCCCTTTTGAATTTAGACACAGTCTCTGTCTCCACCACCTCTTCTGGGAGACTGTTCCATGCATCTACCACCCTTTCTGTAAAAAAGTATTTCCTTAGATTACTCTGGAGCCTATCACCTCTTAACTTCATCCTAAGCCCTCTCATTGCAGAATTTCCTTTCAAATGAAAGAGACTCGATTCGTGCACATTTACGCCACATAGATATTTAAACGTCTCTATCATATCTCCCCTCTCCCGCCTTTCCTCCAAAGTATACAGATTGAGATCTTTAAGTCTGTTCCTATACACTTATGATGAAGACCACATACGATTTTAGTAGCCTTCCTCTGGACCGACTCCATCCTTTTTATATCTTTTTAAAGGTGTGGCCTCCAGAATTGTACACAATATTCTAAATAAGGTCTCACCAAAGTCTTATACAGGGGCATCAATACCTCCTTTTTACTACTGGCCATACCTCTCCCTATGCACCCTAGCATCCTTCTAGCTTTCACCGTCACCTTTTCAACCTGTTTGGCCACCTTAAGATCATCACATACAATCACACCCAAGTCCCGCTTTTCTGTCATGCACATAAGTTCTTCACCCTATCTAAATTGTAACGTTCCCTCTATTTTTTGCAGTCCAAATGCATGACCTTGTATTTCTTAGCATTACATTTTAGTTGCCAAATTTCAGACCATTCTTCAAGCTTTGCCAGGTCTTCTTCATGTTATTCACACCATCCAGCTCTATTTTGGTATCATCCGCAAAGAGGCAAATCTTACCTGACAACCCTTCAGCAATATTGTTTATAAAAATATTTTAAAAAACAGGCCCAAGAACAGAACCTTGAGGCACACCACTGATAACATCCCTTTCCTCAGAGTGATCTCCATTGATCACTACCCTCTGTCACCTTCCACTCAACCAGTTCTTGACCCAGCCGTCACTTTGGGATCCATCCTGAGGCACTCAGTTTATTTATTAGACATCTGAGTGGAACACTGTCAAAGGCTTTGCTAAAATCTAAATACACCACACCTGGCGCACATCCTCTATCCAATTCTCTGGTCACCCAGTGAAAGAAACTGATAAAATTTGTCTGACAAGATCTACCTCTAATGAATCCATGTTGCCTCCGGTCCTGTAATCCACAGGATTCCAGAAACTTGACCATTCTGTAATTCCCTACTTTTTCCTTACTTCCACTTTTGTGGAGAGGGACCACATTCGCTCTTCTCCAGTCCTCCGGTACCACTCCCGACTCTAGAGACTCATTGAAAAGGTCAGTCAGCAGAGCTACCAGAACTTTCCTAAGTTCCTTCAGCACCCTCAGATGTACACTATACGGCCCTATTGCTTTGTCTACCTTTATTTTAGCTAGCTCCTCACGAACACAACCCTCTGAAAATTGATCAGGATCTACCACTCCTCCATCCTATTCACATTGGTCTTCTGTGGTCTCGCTCCCGGCACTTCAGCCATGAGCACAGAACAGAAATATTTGTGAAGCAATTTGGCATTTTCTTTATCAGCTTCTACATATTCCTCCCTTTTATAGAAAGATGATGACGGCAGAAAAGGGCTATAGCCCATCAAGTCTGCCCACTCTACTGACCCACCCCGATAAGTCTAGATGCTAGTGATTCGTCCTACGTAAGGATCCCACGTACATGTCCCATTTACTTTTAAAGTCAAGCACGCCGGTGGCCTCGACCACCTGCACCGGAAGCTTATTCCAGTGATCTAACACCCTTTCCGTGAAAAAATACTTCCTGGTGTCACTACTAAATTTCCCTCCTCTGAGCTTAAGCGGATGCCCTCTTGTGGTCAAGGGTCCTTTGTGGAAGAAGATGTCATCTTCCACCTCGACACGTCCTGTGATGTATTTAAATGTCTCAATCATGTCCCCTCTCTCCCTGCGTTCCTCTAGAGTGTAGAGCCGCAGTCTGCTCAGTCTCTCTTCGTATGAGAGACCCTTGAACTCCAAGATCATCCTAGTGGCCATCCGCTGAACCGACTCGACTAATCACATCTTTACGGTAATGTGGCCTCCAGAACTGCACACAGTATTCCAGATGAGGTCTCACCATGGTTCTGTACAGCGGCATTATGACTTCTGGTTTCCGACTGACAAAACTTCTATTGATACATCCCATCATGTGCCTTGCCTTGGATGTGGCCTTCTCTACCTGCTTGGCAGCCTTCATGTCTGCACTGATGATTACTCCCAAACCTCGTTCTGCTGAGGTCGTGGCTAATGCTTCTCCAGTTAGGGTGTAAGTTCTGTACGGATTTCTGCTACCGAGGTGCATGACCTTACATTTCATAGCATTGAAGCCTAGCTGCCATGTCGAGGACCAGTTTTCCAGCTTACGAAGGTCCTGTGTCATACTATCCTGTAAAAAGCTTTCACTTACTATGTTGCACAGTTTTGCATCGTCGGCGAATAACGTTACTTTACCCTGTAGCCCTCGTGTCAAGTCCCTTATGAATATGTTAAAAAGGAGAGGACCCAGGACCGAGCCCTGCGGCACTCCACTGGTCACTTCTGATGTTTCAGAAAGGGTACCATTGACCATCACCCTCTGAAGTCTACCACTCAGCCAATCATTGACCCATGCAGTTATCGTCTCACCCAACCCCATTGATTTCATCTTATTTAGTAGCCTGCGGTGTGGGACGCTGTCAAAAGCTTTGCTGAAATCCAAGTATACTATGTCCAGAGACTCTCCTGAGTCCAACTTTCCTGTTACCCAATCAAAGAAGCTGATGAGGTTGGATTGACACGACCTACCCTTAGTGAATCCATGTTGTCTAGGATCCCTAAGATTCCCCTCATCCAAGATCGTGTCCAACTTACGTTTAATTAGTGTTTCCATGATTTTACATACTATCGATGTGAGACTCACTGGTCGGTAATTCGCAGCCTCTGCCCTGCAACCCTTTTTATGCAGAGGAACAACATTCGCTGTTTTCCAATCCAGGGGGACTCTCCCCTTCTTTAGGGAGAGATTGAAGAGCATGGCTAATGGTTCCGCCAGGACCTCGCACAGCTCTCTGAGCACTCTTGGGTGCAATTCGTCTGGACCCATGGCTTTGCTCACCTGGAGTCTTGACAATTCGCTGTAGACATCAGCTGGTGTGAACTCAAAATTCTGAAATGGGTCTTCCGCGCTTGACATTGCTTCCAGATGTGGCCCTTTCCCTGGTGCCTCGCAGGTAAAAACCGAGCAGAAGTATTCATTCAGTAGTTTGGCTTTATCGGAATCTGTTTCCGTGTAATTCCCGTCCGGTGTTCTGAGGCGTGTTATCCCGTTTGTGTTTTTTTTTCTGTCGCTAATGTACCTGAAGAAGGATTTGTCCCCTTTCTTAATGTTCTTTGCTAGAGTTTCTTCCACTGCAAGCTTGGCCTCCCTGACTGCTGTTTTGACTGCTGCAGACCTGGCCCTATATTCAATGTTAGCTTCACCTGTTCCCGTATGTTTGTATGAAAGAAATGCTCTTTTTTTCTCCTTGACGAGGTACGAGACCTCTTCAGTGAACCATTGGGGTTTTTTGTTTCTTTGTTGTTTATGTACCAATTTTATGTAGCGGATAGTTGCCTCGTGTAGGGTTAATTTCAGGTTTGACCACATGGCTTCCACATTATCAGTTGCTTCTTGATCCTGCAGCGTCTGCTGGACGAAATCTCCCATACGTGCGAAATCAGTGCCCCGGAAATTGAGTACCCTCGTTTTAGTTTGTGATTTAGGGAAACCTTTCCTGAGGTTGAACCATACCATGTTATGGTCACTGGTAGCTAGCGTTTCTCCCACTGAGACCTCCGAGACACTCTCGCCGTTTGTAAGTACGAGGTCTAGGATGGCCTCGGCCCTAGTGGGCTCTAGTACCATTTGTTTGAGCTGTACTCCCATCATGGACGTCAAAATCCTCCTGCTACCACAAGTTGTCGCTGAGAGTGTGTTCCAGTCTACATCGGGCATGTTGAAGTCCCCTAGCAGAACAGTGTCCCCCCGTAGAGTAATATTTTCAATGTCTTCAATCAATTCGTTATCCTTGTCCTCTGTTTGTCTTGGAGGTCTGTATACCACACCAAGGTACAATCACTTTTCTCCACCTCTGGCCAGGTTGACCCAGATGGATTTCCCGGTGTACTTAACATCTGTGACCTGGTTATCTTGATGCTCTCTTTGATGTAAATTGCTACCCCTCCTCCTAGCTTACCCTTCCTATCTTGTCAAAGCAGGTTGTATCCTGGTATAGTTGTATCCCACCCATGGGAGTCCGTGAACCATGTTTCTGATATTGCCACCATGTCTAGGTCGGCATTCATAATTTCTGTTTCCAGTTCTAGAAATTTATTCCCTAAACTATGTGCGTTGACATACATAGCTCTCCATTCTGTGCGTTTGTTAAACCCCTGTACAGAGATTCCTATCTGACTCAAAGTGTTTCCTAGTGAACCTTTAGCAGTGAGGGTACTTACCTTGGACTTAGAAGCGCAGTTTTGGATCACCACATCAGGATTGTTTCTTACTGCACTGGTATATAAGTGGGTACCCTCCCCCGACTTACCTAGTTTAAAGCCCTCCGAAGTAGGCGGGCTAAACGGTGTCCGAAGACGTTCTTACCTCTGCTGGTCAGGTGAAGTCCGTCTGGTCCCTGGAGTCCCTGTAGTGCCTCTCCATGATTTAGGAATCCGAAGTTCAATTCTCGGCACCATCGTTGTAGCCATTCGTTTGTCTTCAGGATGCGTTCGTCTCTGTCCCTACCCTTGCCCCTAACAGGAAGAATAGAAGAGAATACTACCTGTGCTCCTGTCTGCTTCAGCTTTTCTCCCAGAGCTCCGAAGTCTCTGGCTATGTCCTCCGGCACGTTCCTGGCAGTGTCATTAGTTCCGATGTGGATGAGCAGCATGGGAAAATGGTCCTGGGGGCTGAGAAGTCTATCAAGTCTGGCGGTCACGTCCCGTATTCTGGCTCCTGGCAGGCAGCAGACCTCCCTCGACTGCATATCCGGTCTGCATATTGGTCCCTCGGTGCCTCTCAGCATGGAATCCCCGATGACTATTACTCTGCGCTTCTTTTGGGGGGGTCGATCTGTTGTGGCCGCAGATGGGGTCGTTTGTTGAATGTCGGTAGGCTCTTCCTGCTTCACGTCGATAGTCCCTTCTTGCAAGACCTGGAATCTGTTCTTCAGGTTGAGTTGTGGAGTCGAAGTGGAGCTACCCTGGTAAGAGAAAGAATAAGAAGGTGAAGAAATTGTAGATGGGGGGGGGGGGGTTCTCCTACGTTTACCTGTGGAGGAGGTCACTAACTGCCAGGAGTCAGTGTCTCCAGCCATCTCCTGGATTCCGACAGTTGGACTCGGCGTCGACGGCCCTGGTGTCTCAGTGAGGGACCTGTCACGGGTCTTTTCGGTGATGTGGGACAGCTCCTGCACTAGTCCATCGATGTAGGCCTCGTCATCTCTAATGTCTCTCAGGCGTTTCACCTCCTCCCTGAGGCTCTGTAATTCCTGCATGATGACGTCTTCCTGTTGGACGACCTCCTCTGTTTGTGTAGTCCAGTTTGTGGACTTTATAGTCCAGTTTGTGAGTTAAATACCTCCTGAGAGAACACAAAGTTTGTGCAACTTATTTATTCTATCAAAAATATATGATCAGAGAAAAGCAGAGATTGCTCCTGGTGAATACTAAATACATGAAGTGAAACAATAGAGAAATACTTTCTTTCAGGTTCTTAAAAGTCTTTAACAAGAGATCCTCAAATATGTAATTTTCCTAACCAGCACTAAATTGTATAAAACATTTTGGATGCTACGTTTTTCTTGGCTAAAACTTTGAATTGTTAAAGTAAAAATTGCATTTTGTCTGTTGAGTACAAAAAGACAAATGCCATAGAAAATAAAAACTGACAAGGCTATCAAAAAGTACAGTTGTTAGCACTGCGGTCCCTAAACAAAATACTGTTTTCTCTCTACTGCAGTTCCAGGTCTTTTTAAAGCAGACATTTATGCTTTCATGGTGGTAGCTAGTTAATATAAAAACAAGTCATTATTTTTAGTGTATTGTTTATTTCAGATTTTGTTGTTGTTTAATTGTCCTTTTTGTTTCATTTACTCCCCTCCTTTTTTTACAAAATTGCACAAGAGGCTCTTAGCGCCGGCCAGATAGCTGAATGCTCTGCGTCACTCCAAATAAAATATTCAAATTAGGGGCAGGAAATTTCAGACCTTAAAATTTGTGTGGGCTGCCCCAAATTTACTTGTACAAATCTTTTAAATATCAGTTTCTTGGTAGTATATATATATATATATTTCTATAATATGAACTTTCTCAGGCTGTTTTGCCAGACTGAGTCAGGATTCTGAAAATGTTAATTGTTTCTAACTGTGCAAAACAATTCTATATTGGGATTTTGTTTCAATATGTCAAAAAGACATACTGAATCATAATGGATTGAAAATGACTCACTCCATTTTATTTCAAATTCTTTGGCTGACTTATCTCAGTGGCAGTAGAGGAGCCATCTTTTTTAGGTCCTACACCACTAAAGGTGGCATAAGCTCTGCCCCTTTCAGCTGCAAGACCAGCTCCACAAGTTAGAATCTTTTTCTCCTAGGCTTCAGCTTAGATCCACTTTTATAGCAAATGTATGTGCAGAAAAGAGTTGAGATAGTACCACAGCAGAGAGGATTACTTGACAAAAGAGGGAAAAGGTCCTTCATGGGATTCTTTCTTCTGCTCCCCTTGCCATCTGTGCACATGATAACTCAGGAAGCCTTCTCACACCAACAGAAGAGAGAGATACAAGAAACACTGGGTGACTACAAAAAAAGAAAGCCCTTCATTAATTGGACTGATATTTTGCATATTTGATTACACTGTGGTATCTTTAAATACTGACTGCAGCTGTCACAATGAATTTACAATTCATTTCACTTTATAATAGCTTTCACTGAAAAGTTCTCATCCTAACCAAGAATGATGTGGAGCCATGAAACTTACAAATTATTCCACACTTTTCTTGACACTTTTAAGGCTCCTTTTACTAAGGTACACTAGCGTTTTTAGTGTGCGCTAAAGATTAGCGCACGCTAACCACGCGCTAAATGAAAAATACTAATGCAAGCTCTATGGAGGCGTTAGCGTTTAGCGTGTGCGGCATTGTAGCGCACACTAAGCGCACGCTAAAACCGCTAGCCCACCTTAGTAAAAGGAGCCCTTAGTTTCAATGATATGAAATGAAAAGTGTGGAATAACTTGTAAGTTTCATGAAACAAAATAATCCTTAGCAACAAATTGTAAAGGAATTTTTTTCAAATTTTTACTTTTTAGATATATAATAAATAGACAAAAAAAAGTCACTACCCTGTGAACATGTCCTTAATCATCGGCTCCTCTTACATGTTGGGTGGCAAGTTCAGTAAAAAAAAACTCAAAGACCGAGAAAAACCTGAACCAGTTGGGTGGGGTTCAGGTTTTTCTCGGTCTTTGTCTGAGTTTTTTACTGAACTTCCTACCCAACATGTAAGAGGAGCTGATGATTAAGGACATGTTGCCTTATTGGCAAAAAGTACCTGACTTAGAACATAAGAATTGCCATCTCCGGATCAGACCCTGGGTCCATCAAGCCGGTGATCCGCACACGCGGAGGCTCCGCCAGGTGTACCTGGCATAGTTTTAGTCCCCATATCACTGTATGCTTCTCAAGGGAGATGTGCATCTACTTTACCCTTACCCATATCACTCTATGCTACTCTTAAGGAGATGTGCATCTAGTTTACCCTTAAATCCTAGAACGGTGGATTCTGCAATTACTTCCTTTGGGAGAGCATTCCAGGTATCCACCACTCGCTGTGTGAAACAGAACTTCCTGATATTCGTCCTGGACCTGTCCCCCCTCAGCTTCAGTCTATGTCCTCTTGTTCGTGTCACACTGGACATTGTAAATAACTGCTTTCCCTGCTCCATTTTGTTGAATCCTTTCAGTATTTTGAAAGTCTCGATCAGATCCCCTCACAGTCTCCTCAAGGGAGAGCAACCCCAGTCTCCTAAGTCGTTCCTCGTAGTCCAGGTTCTCCATAACTTTCACTAGCTTCGTTGCTCGTCTCTGCACTCTCTCTAGCAGTTTTATATCCTTCTTTAGGTATGGAGACCAATGCTGGATGCAGTATTCCAGGTGCAGTCTGACCATGGCTCTGTAGAGTGGTATTATAACTTTCTCTTATCTACTCGTAATTCCCTTCTTTATCATGCCTAGCATTCTATTTGCTTTCTTCACCGCTGCCGCACATTGCGCCGGCGGTTTCAGGGTCCTATCTATCAGTACACCCAGGTTCTTTTCCTGTTCAGTCTTTCCCAGATTTACACCGGACATACTATACTTGTGATCTTTATTTTTTCTGCCTAAATGCCTCACTTTGCATTTTTCCACATTAAAATTCATCTGCCATTTATCTGCCCACTTCTCCAATTGATTCAAGTCGCTCTGGAGTTCCTCGCTGTCCTTCTGCGATCTGATTGCCTGGCATAGCTTTGTGTCATCTGCAAACTTGATGATTTCACTGGATGTTCCTTCTTCCAGGTCATTTATGAAAATATTAAATAAGGTGGGTCCAAGTACCGAGCCCTGGGGTACACCGCTAGTCACTTTTTCCCATTCTGAGAACTTCCCATTTATGCCCACTCTCTGTTTTCTGTTCTCTAGCCATTTGCCTATCCATCTTAGTATATCTCCCTCTATTCCATGGCCTTGTAATTTCCTGAGAAGTCTTACATGTGGAACCTTGTTGAATGCTTTCTGAAAGTCCAAGTATACAATATCCACCGGTTCTCCACTATCAATTTGTCTGTTCACTGTCTCAAAAAATTGAAGTAGGTTTGTCAAACATGATTTCCCTTTCCTGAAGCCATGTTGACTGGCTCTCATCAGGTCATGTGTGTCTAGTGCCGGACTATGCTATCTTTGATTAGCGCCTCAACCATCTTTCAAGGGACAGACGTGAGACTCACAGGTCTGTAGTTGCCTGGCACTCCTCTCGATCCTTTTTTTAAATATCGGCTTGACGTTCGCTATCTTCCAGTCATCTGGTATCTGTCCTGTTTTGATTGACAGGTTGGCAAGTTTTTGCAATAGTTCTCCGATTTCAAATTTCAGTTCTTTTAGGACTCTCGGATGAATTCCGTCCGGTCCAGGAGATTTATCACTTAAGTTTGTCAATCTGGTGGTAAATCTGGTCCAAGTTCACTTCTACTGTGGTGAGGCTGTCCTATATGACTTCCTTGAACACTTTCACTGTGTCAGGTATTGTTGTGGTATCTTCCTTTGTAAAGACAGATGCAAAGAAGGAATTCAGTCTGTCTGCAATTTATTTGTCATCCTTGACACACTCTTTTCCTCCCAGGTCATCCAGCGGTCCTACCGCCTCCTGTGCGGGTTTTTTCCCTTTTACGTATCTAAAAAAGGGCTTGAAATTTTTGGCCTCTTGTACTATTTTCTACTTGTAGACCTTTTTGGCAACCCTCACCGCCATGTGACATTTTTTCTGATCATCTCTATATTTGTTCCAAGCTTTGGATGTTTCCGTGCGTTTCCATGTCTTAAAGGAGTCCTTCTTTTCATTTATGGCTTCCTTCACCTCTTTGGTAAGCCACGCTGGCTCTCTTTTGCCTTTGGTTTTCTTTACTTTGGACATCCGCGGAATGTAGAGGCATGAAATTGTATATTCATTCAGTGTGGCTGAAGCTCGTTTGATTAGCTTTCTAGATGCAGTGTTAGTTCACAGGGTAGTGACTTTTTTGTCTATTTACAAAATAATCCTTTTCATGTTTCCTATTCATGTGGGGTCCAAGAACCTAGTCCACCTCCATTATGTTACCTGGTCAAATATGCTTCTCTTACTTGAGCCACAGGCCTGACTTCTTGGTGAATGGTATTGATGCATATCTGTTTTAACCTATCCCTTGCACCTGAATTTTCATTATCTTTCTGTTGACATAACTTTCCATCCCTTGTATTCATATGTTCTGACTAAATCAGTATTGTTCTCATCAGTTGGGCTCAATAATTGCTCTTGGCAATTGGATGTTGAGTCAGTGACATGTTCTTTAATAACACAATTTGATCTTATTAGTGCCTTTGACTTAGCTGAGCATCAATTATGGCTGTATATTCTTCATGAATTTGAAATTCAATTCAGGGTTCTCAGTTGGTTTCAGGGTTGTTGTTGTTTTAGAGACAATATCATATATGGTCAAAATGAGGGGAGAATTATCTAAGCCCTGGAGAGGGGGCTCATCATGGTATCTCTCAAGGCTCACCTCTCTTTCTCTCCCACCCTATTCAATATTTTGATACAGTGTTTAGGGGTAGTTCTAGAGAAGAACAATATCCAATCGCATGCTTATGCTGATGACTGAGCATGATGCTCAATTGAAATTGTTATATTGTCTGGAATTAATAGAGAACTGGATTACTTCTCATAACCTGACATTGAATAAAATTAAGACATTTCTTTGGATCAAGAAACCAGATTTGCAGGATATATACCCATTTTATGGCTATCAGATTTGAATTATGATTTGCAAAGTTCTTCGTGAATCCTTGGAATAGAAGTGGACAGTTTTCTCATACTGAGAAATCAAATAGATAAGATTATTAAGAACTGATTTATACTCATGAAAAAAACTGAGAGCAGTTAGAACATTTTTTGACCTCCAGATATTTTGATGTATTGTTCAATCTTTATGTCCAAAAATCACAGCTCTTAAATCAATAAAGAATGCTTTGCAACATAGAACAATAAATAAACAATAATATATTAATTATTTGTGAAATGCTCAAACCCTACACCCTGTGATTTGGTGATAACTCCAAACTGGGGTTCAAAAGGGGACCATCATAGCTTTCACCGTCCCCATAAACCAACCACTCCAGAATGCTAAAATTCAGTGCTAATAAACTAACACTCTACAAATGTGGTATTGAGGATAATTCTCCAATGATTTATCTGGAAATGGAGGTATTGTTGATTGTTGAGAACCCCAGACCAATATAAGAAGACTACTTCATACTGCATACCTGCAGGTAGGTTTAGTTATAAGGTACAATAGCGAATTTTGCACCTACAAACACAGGTTTTAACATTTATTTTAATAATAGGCACGGTGAACACTTTAGTTGTGTGTGTTTTATTCGACAGTGTCCTTCCCTGATGAAGACTTGAAACTCGAGTCGGGGGGACGGGGAGAATTGAACAGTCTAAGATGAACAAAGAAAAAAAGAGAAGAGATAGTATGAAGTAGTCTTCTTATATTGGTCTGGGGTTCTCAACAATCAACAATACCTCCATTTCCAGATAAGTCATTGGAGAATTATCCTCAATACCACATTTGTAGAGTGTTAGTTTATTAGCACTGAATTTTAGCGTTCTGGAGTGGTTGGTTTATGGGGATGGTGAAAGCTATGATGGTCCCCTTTTGAACCCCAGTTTGGAGTTATCACCAAATCACGGGGTGTAGGGTCTGAGCATTTCACAAATAATTAATATATTATTGTTTATTTATTGTTTTATGTTGCAAAGCATTCTTTATTGATTTAAGAGCTGTGAATTTTGGACATACAATATAGCAATATCACAGAGGAATATTTGGTATCTCCCTATCAATATTAAGATTGTTCAATCTTTAGTCATTTCACAGCTGGGCTATTGTAATGTCATTTTCTTAGGTTGTATCTCAGAAATTTCAGCTTCAGTTGGTTCAAAATTCAGCAGCTAGATTAATTTGTTCTGTAGCTTCCCTAATGATGATTATATTGACATCCGATTGAAGTTTGTATTTTTGTTTATATGTTTTTATATTAAAAAAATAATTGGAGTCTATGGGCTGACTACCCTGAGTAGACCCACTCTTACTACTGGAAGCTAAGCAGAGTCATGCCTGGCTAATACCTGGATGGGAGACCACCTGGGAATGCCAGATGCTGTAGCCTAAGAGGCCCCATATTGGGCAGCAGCAGCAAAATAGTAGAGCCACACACTATGCAGGAGAAGGCAATGACAAACCATTCCTGTACTCTCTCATTAAACATCGCAGGGCAGATTCCTCACTGTGCATGTTGCCTTGACTTGGTGGCATAATCCATATATTCATATGGTAGATCTTTTCCAACTGTTGTCAGATTTATCCTCTTGGAATGTGAGAGAGAAATTACTGCTAGGATCTCATAAATTGTTAGGCAATTAATTCCCTATCAGGCAGCACTAATCTGGAACATTGTCAGGCAGTACTTTGAAGAAAGCCTTTTGCATGAACAATGCATACTATTTACATTGTCCTTCATGACTTTTGATGTAGTATGTTGACCCTTGAGGCAGGCACATCTGCGCCAAAACACGGTGCAATGTGAGGTTCCTGTATTTTGGACTTATACAAATAAATTACTTATTTTTTATTTATCCTCTGAGTATTCTCCTGACTTTCGAATCGTGGGGTTCTTTCTTCTGAATCAGTTCTCTGAGTATACCTTACTGTTGACAGTTAGGTGCGTAACTTCTAGTATTCTATAACCTATACACTTAAATCCCAGGCATGCCTCTGACCTGCCAAAGTCTCTCCCACAGCTATGTCCCCTAGAAGTTGGGCACAATATAAATTGTACATACAGGGCTAAATTCTATATATGACACCCCAAAAATCATCACTGGCAAAAATTATATTCTATAAGCCACACTTAAAGTTAAGCATGCATTAATAATATGAGAACTGATTTCACGTCACATGGTTTATAGAAAGCATGGTGCAAATGTCAGCACGTTCTATAATAACACGTTTAACTTAAAGTAACTCCCCCCCATCTTCCCATGACCCTCCCATTTTTGCTCCCCATTTTTGACATGCATAAAATTTATAACACAGACAAATACCAAAAGGTTTCCACATACAACTATGTAAATAATTGTTATTAAGAGGAAAATACCTCAGACACCTGCACCACCGAAGAAGATAAACTCAGAGGTGGTAAAAAGCAGGGACAGGATTTCTATCATCGGTCAAAAAACTCTTTAAACTGATCGAAAAAACTTTTAAATTCAGTAGACAATATTTCTTATCTCTTTTCACTTTTCAAAAATGATCAGTTATGACATTCATGCAACCTGTTCCAGAGCTTAACTATTGTCTGAGTGAAAAAAATATTTATTCCTATTGGTTTTAAAATAATTTCCCTGTAACTTCATTGATTGTCCCATAGTCTTTGTAATTTTGATGTACTATCTAGAAGTAAAACAAAGACATAAAGGAGAAAAAATAATACCTTTTTATTGGAATAACGTAATGTAGTTTATGATTAGCTTTCAGATCGGATGGAGCAAAAAAATCTATTCACTTGTACCTGTTCTGTACCACTCAGGATTTTGTAGACTTCAATTATATTTCCCCTCAGCCTTCCCTTTTCCATGCTGAAGAGCCCTAGCTTTTTTAGTCTTTCCTCATAAGAGAGGAGTCCCATCCCCTTTATCATCTTGGTTGCTCTTCTTAGAATCTTTTCTAATTCTACTATATCTTTTTGGACATACATCGCCCAGAATTGAATGCAATACTCAAGGTGAGGTCACACCATGGAAAGATATTGAGGCATTATAATATTCTCAGTTTTATTTATCATCCCTTTTCTAATAATTACTAGCATCTTGTTTGCATTTTTTGGCAGCTGCTGCACATTGAGCAGAAGGTTTCAGCATATTATCTATGATGCTGACCCCTAAGGTAGACTCTAGCACCTGGTACTAAGATTTGGATTATTCTTCCCAATGCACATCACTTTGCATTTGTCCATATTAAATTTCATCTGCCATTTGGATCCTGCACCTATGTTGATATGTGTGTACCGTGTTTCCACGAAAATAAGACCTAACCCCAAAATAAGCCCTAGCATGATTTTCAGGGTAGATCTTAATATAAGCGCTACCCCTGAAAATAAGCCCTAGTCGCCAGCAGCAGCAGCAGCACTCACCCCCCTTGCAACCCCTGGCCATCCCATGTCTCCCTCCCATCCGAACTGCGAGACTAAATGTACCTTATAAGAAACCGGCAGCATTGGCAGCAATGTAGACAGGCTCCTTTATGGCCTGGGCCGTTCCTCTACCACATCACTGATGACATCATCAGCAACGCGGCAGAGGAATGGCCCAGGCCGCGAAGGAGCCTGTCTATATTGCTGCTGATGCTGCCAGTTTGTTATAAGGTACATTTAGTCTTGCGGTTCAGATGGGAGGGAGAGATGGATCAGCAGGGGGGAGGGATAGAAAGATGCTACATGGAGGGATGGGAGGAAGGGAGGGATAGAAGCTGCAAGGGTTCTGCAGTACAAGAGATGAGAGGGAGGGATAGAAAGATACTGCACAAGGGGATGGGTGAGAGGGGAGGAAAGATGCTGCACATGTGGGGTGAGAAAGGAAATAGAAAGAATTGGGGTGGAGGAGAGGAAGGGAGAGATGATCATTGTACATGATAAAAATAAGACATCCCCAAAAATAAGACCTAGTGCCTTTTTTGAGTCCAAAATTAATATAAGACAGTGTCTTATTTTTGAGGATATATGGTAGGAACATTTTTGATAAAATGTTTAAGTTTGAGTTTGGATGTTTTGGGAAAAATTTCCATAAATGAGCTTTACTGCTGAATTTTGAACTAGTTGCAGACTACTAGCAATGCTTTAGAGCAAAGAACTAGAGTTATGTTACAGTAGTCTAGTCAAGATATAATTAAGGATTGCCCTAAAATTTGGAAAGCCTGTTTTGAAGTATTTTCTAATGGATCTTAGCTTTTTTATCACAAGAAAAGATTGTTTTATTATTGATTGTGCGTGACTTTTCATGGATAGGTGGTTATTAATTTCTGCTCCTAAGATCTGCAGTTCTAATGGGAAGTCTGTGTCATCTACTGTGATCCTTGGAATGTAGCTTAGGTCAGTCGAGGGTCCTAGCCAAAGGAATTTGTTTTTGTTGTTATTTATATTTAGGCGGTAAGTTGAGGTCCAGTTTTCTATGACAGTGGTGAGGGTGTTGACTAATCCAGCTGTTATAAGTAGCATGATTGTTATGTCGTCTGCATATGTGAAATGTTTTATTTGTGCAAGATCTAGGGTGGATCCTAAGGATTATATTAGGAGGTTGATGGTGTTCAACCTCCTAATATAGTGGAGATCCTTGTGGGACCCTACTGGTAGGGTACCAGCTACCAGAAAGTTCACCACACTTACATACTGCTGGGTGATTAGGAAGCCTTGGAACCAGGAGAGGGCTGAACCATCAAATCCAAAATTCCTGAACATCTTAGACATATGATCCAAAGTCTGCTAGGTCAAATGCACTCCTTAAGTCAAATTGGATATATTTAAAGATGGTCATCAAATATCTTCCAATGTTGGGTTGCAACACTGCTGACTAGCTTGTGTCAATGACATCCATACTTTCCAGCCTCCCCCTTAAAAATGTCATTGTGGGTGTTCTCAATGAGGTGGGTAATTGCAAATTATTTTCTTTTTTCTATTTGAAATGCCTTGTCGTTCAAACATATGGCTCTTCCATCCATCCATGTCCCTCTTTCTATTACAAGTTTTGACATAGAGGTTGAAACTAGCAAAAGAAAACAAAAGCCCCTCTAGAATATCTAATGGGGCAATGGGGTTGCCATTGGTCCATAGGCCTATTCCAAATTTCATCATTTTGGAATGAGACATGCAGATTGTAATATAAGGCTTAATCTTTTGCAAACTCTTGTCTCAGTATAACAATCGGCAGCAGAAATACAAAGAACCACAGGGACCAGGGACTGGCATGAACAGCGGGCTTTTCTAACTGAAGCTTTAATTGTAAACAGAGATTGAGGGACAGGTGGACATTTTGAGCTCTGTTGAGCACTAAACTTTTTATGTCTCTCTGAGGACATGGATTTGGATAGGTGATAACAAATCTGTCCTCATCTGTGTAGAATGCTGAAACACTTGATGAGTCATGTGAGAAGAAATATTTACCTTCTTCTCTATGTTTCCTTCAATGTATGACTTAAATGGATATTGTAAGCAAACATATATGATTATTTTTGAATAAAAACAAAAAAAAGAAAAAAAGGCAAAGTTGATTTCCAACCGTATGAAGTTTAGGTAAACAGGCAATCTACAATGGGAAGTGAAAAAGACATTGAATTGGACATGAGTGATGACATGGTATGCTCTGAACTGTAGCTCAGAAACAACAAAGGTTATTTATCAAGCAAGGACAAGCCTGAGGTGCACAAGATTTCTTAAAGGAAAAAAAAAGACAGAATAAAGGACGTCCTTTATGAGCACAGGCTGATTTGGACAAACCAGATGGGATTATTTAGCCTGCACATGTCAAATAGTCACACTTAATTCAAAAACAGCTCAGAGCAAAATTTTCAACATTTTGCCAAGTTTAGAGGGTTGGCTGGCCCTGCAGATTGATCTGCTGTCATTAATACACTGACCTTGAAATTGTGGACATGGATATGTTCCTGTGCTACTCTGGTTAAAAAGAAAAAAGGCTATGTTAGAACAGAGACTATCATGACATAATTCATTTTGATGAACTTCACAGCCAATAAACCTAGTAAGAAATTCGTACTGCTCTCAAATGCTGCAATCGACATGGCAGTTAACTGGAAATTATGTACAAAGTTTACTAGAATGCCAATTATTAACTGACTGCACATGCATTTATAATAGCCTGCATGATCTTTTATTTCATTTATGAAACATGATCAAAATATATACCATCACCAGCCAGGTTTCGAGATGGTGGGAAAATTAATGGAGCTTTTCCAGGACTGTTCGAAATCTCAATTCAAATTGTCATTCCATATAGTAACAGCATGAGATTTTTATTTACAGAACACTTGCAAGATAGCTGTAGCACATTTTATTGGATGCAAAAAAATAAAAGCTTTTATCATTCTTATTCAGTTTTCTTCTTCAAAATAGGCTCAACTAAAAAAAAAAATGTTTTAGAGGTCAAAATGTTTTGCTTCTGTAT
Organism: Geotrypetes seraphini; assembly: GCF_902459505.1. NCBI lineage: Eukaryota > Metazoa > Chordata > Amphibia > Gymnophiona > Dermophiidae > Geotrypetes > Geotrypetes seraphini. The sequence goes on along the minus strand of NC_047084.1, from coordinate 326,650,850 downwards.
ACTCCCATGACAGTAGAATTTCAACTAAATCACTAGAATTTCAACTAAATCACTAGAATTTCAACTAAATCGCTTATAGTATGCAAATATGATGGGATTTTTGATGACACACGATACACGGTTGCTATGGGACAGTTAACAATGCATTAGGATAGTGATGTCTTAGAAGCAATACCCATGGAAAACCAGACCACATGCAATTCTGGAAAAATTAATTTGGTTCCATGATGAAAGGCCTACAGAACATTGCACAACAATTTAACACAATCAAAAGCAAGTAGAAATGAAAGAATAAGCCTCTGTTTCTCAGGCAAACATTAATCCAGTTTGCATCTGGGGAAATAATTGCAAATTGTTTTACTCTTTGCCTGGATTAAGGGAATAATTTGGGATAGAGTGAATAAATGAATAAAGTAGTATATTTGCTGTGTTATTTCATTTGGATATGTGGAAATGAAAGTTAACAAATAAAGTTGTGGCTGATACCGGTTTACTGAGCTAACTTTCAAAAATCCAAAAATAAATGTATTAGTTCATGATGCCCAGAGATGCCAAGTTACCCAGTTCCAAGCTGGAGATTTTGGGACAGTCCTGGATTTCTGCTCACCTCATCTGGTGTATTATGGAACTTTCAGCACTGATTTCAATGGATAGGATCAAGCACTACAAATCCCACACTGCTTTAGACTATAAGTTCAAAACCAGGCTTGTCTCAAAATCTCCAGCCTGGAACTGGAAAACTTGGCATCTCTGGTTTTGTTGAAATTTATTTCTCTGTAAGTTCTCCAGTTCTATAGCTGAATCAGACACCTTCATTAACAATCTGAACAAAATCAGCTACTAAGAAGGTCAGCTACGTGCTTGAAAGTTTCACATGCTTTCTTAGAAGGCTGAAAAAAGCTCCACATTCCTCCCTTCTGTTGGAGGTTCAATAGCAAGAGTTCATCTTCCTTATAATGATGAGCAGTCAGAAAATTTTTATTTCATTTCCCGTGTCATTTATAGGAATGTTCATTTTGTTGGGGGAGTTCTCCAACTTTTGTCATGTCATAAAAGTTGGCACAGAATGAATATTTTCAGGGACCCTAGTCTCAGATAAACAAAACACTAATACACACAGATGTGGACACACCAGGACTTCATGAATATTCCTGTGGTTTAGAGGAGTCTGTTAGGGCAGGGTTGATGCCCCTTCACTCCTTATTATGGCTGTGCTGCATCTAATGTTGCAGCTACAACCTTTCACCATAGTCTTGTGGTACCTCGGCACTCCCTAGCACTATACATGAACAACAAGGAACCAAAAACCCCACAGGAAATAATCAAAAGCGCAAAAAGTGGGGATGGAATAGTACACATCAACCAAGGATAAATATTTAAAATAAAGTCTTAATGAATCCTAACTCCTCTCACCTTGGGTTCTGCAGCCCCAACCCTATGGGCTCCTTTTACAAAGGTGTGTTAGGGCCTTAACGCGCAGAATAGAGCGCGCTAAAATGCTGTGCGTGCTAGCTGCTACCGCCTTCTCTTGAGCAGGCAGTAGTTTTTTGGCTAGCGCACGCTATAGCGCATGCTAATCCGGTGCGTGCCCTAAAAACGCTAGCACACCTTTGTAAAAGAAGCCCTAGCCATGGGATCGGCACATGGGATCTATTCACAGGGCAAAGGTAAGGGAAGGGACATTAAGGTGGGCAGACTAGATGGGCCGTGGGCCCTTATCTGCCATCTATTTCTATGTTTCTATGTTTCTATGTTCTTTTTTACCCAGAGGGTGGTGGACACATGGAACGCGCTTCCGGAGGATGTGATAGGCCAGAAATCTGTACAGAGGTTCAAGGAGGGTTTGGATAGGTTCCTGAAGGAAAAGGGGATAGAGGGGTACAGATAGAACTTGAGGTAGGTTATAGAAGTGGTCAGAAACCACTTCACAGGTCGTGGACCTGATGGGCCGCCGCGGGAGCGGACCGCTGGGCGAGATGGACCTCTGGTCTGACCCAGTGGAGGCAACTTCTTATGTTCTTATCATGTTTGTCCAAGTTAGATTGTAAGCTCTTCCAAGCAGGGACCATCTTTTAAATGTTGAAATGAAAAGCGCTGAGTATGCCTTTCAATGCTATATACTTTTGAACAGAAGAGCAGTGATTTAATAGCGAAATGCCAGGGGAAAACTTTTGAGCCCAAATGAACCTACCTTAAAAAATGCTGATCGCTGTGAAAAAATAATGTGAAAAACATCTATAATATGACAATGGGACTTTCTATTTGTTTTCAATGAACTGGAGTGGAGGAGTAGCTTGTGGTCAGAGCAGTAGGTTGATACTCGGGGGGAAAACTGGATTCAAAGCTCAATGATGCTCTGCAGCCTCAGGTGAAAACTGAGAAAGTACCTCATCTTGATGATGCAAGCTAAATCCAATAACTTTTTTTAAACAGAAGTAACAGCATTATAAGGCATCAACGTGGTTATTTTAGAAGCTCTATTCTAGTTTTGGACATATAAAAACTGGCATTTATTGATTATATAAAGCCAAAATATGGACACTAAATTTGCAGAATATCCATTTTGCAGGGAGGTGTAGTCTGAGTGTGTTTTGGGTGGGGCTAGGGAGGGCCCCAAAATATGGATATACAACTTTGATCTCAGAAGGGAAAGGGTGTCCATTTTTTAAAAGATTGTGTTATTTAGTCCTTCTACTTGGCAGGTCCAGGTTACTGAAAGGTGCTCTAATTGAACAGATGTCTACTGAAGGGGTTAAAGCAAGTTACTTCCCTGGTCCCCCAATGTTTGCTCTCCCCTTAATGTGAAACTGACAAGAGATTAGGGTTACCATATGGCTTCAGAAAAAGGAGGAGGGATTGAGATATCCAGGTTTTACTTCCTTTGAAGGCAATGGAAGTAAAACCTGGATGTCTCAATCCATTTTCTGTGTTCTGGAGCCATATGGTAACCCTACAAGAGATGCCAGGAATCTATGACAGCTTTATTTATTTATTTTGATTTATATCCCATCCTCCTCAAGGAGCCCAGAATGGGTTATAAGGTAACATACATAACAGCAATAAGACACATAACAATTAACAACAAGGACGGAAGACTAAGGCAATAGGGTACCGTGAGCAGGGCAGAATTAACCAATAGGCCAAGTAGGCACTTGCCTAGGCCCGAAATGGTCAGGGGGGCCCAATGAAGGAGGGCATCAACATTGTTTTTTTCCAAACAGCGATGGGCCCCTCCAGCATCGATTGGCAACGCGAGCCCCCCCCCTGATCTGCAACGCGGGCCCCACCCCGATCGGCAACGTGGCCCCCCCCTCGACAGAAAGCAAGCAACGTGGGTAAGAAAGGCAACAAGAACTGTAATTGTACAAGCGGTGCTGCTTGCCCAAAGCTTCCCTCTGACGCAGCTTCCTGTTTCCGCCTGGGTGCATGGTGGGGTGGGGCGGGGCAGGTGGCCCAGTGTACTTGTGTACCTAGGGGCCCTCGATTAATTAATCCTGCCCTGACCGTGAGATGTGTCTAGTTCAATTGTTCTGGATTAGCAGACACTTGGAACCTGAAGCATGCACAGAGAGAGAGTCAGTGTGTGCATAGGGAGTCAGTTGAGCATCTATTAAGAATACATTGGTTTGGGAGTAACAGTTTGAATGCTAGCTTGTCCTGAGGAGTAAGGTGAAGTGGTGGGTTTTTATTCCTTGGTATTTAACTCAAACTATGACAATCTATCAACCACTTAGAGCTTTGCGATCTGTGGGTATGATATGATTGGCTCTGACAGACTTCTCAAAAATGCACTATGAAACTATGAGAACATCTGCCATTTCTATCATGGGAGTAACGCTGTGGAACAAAATTACCAGACCGCTAAGAGCGCTATCTGATATTCATATCTTTAAGAAAATTATTAAAACGACATTATTTTTAGAAGCTTTTAAAGAAAAGATGTGATCCTTAATGTCTATTTATTTTGTATATGTTACTTATGTAATGCCGCCTAGGAACAGGCAGTAGATACATTTTTTAAATAAATAAAGCTCAAAAGTCCATTAATGGATTTGATGATAGAATGCAATTGATTCTAGAAACTCCGACCAAGGGGTATTTGAAGATGTGTTTCCTCCTGAGAGCGAAGGGATCAATTTGAGACATAAGGTGGGAGTTTAGCTGATATGCAGCTGGGCGCCATATTGTGTAAGGACTTGAATGCAAGTACTAAGCCTTTGAAGATGCGACATTTGAAGATGCTAGTGCTTGGGATACTGAATCAAGGATGCAATGGTTCTTCAGTAGTCTGAAATGTAGCAACCAGGCTAATATTTTCAACAACCAGAAATGAGAAAGTGTCACCTCTATATCTCAAATTACACTGGTTTCCCATTGAAGCAAGAAGTATCTTTAACCTATGTACCGAGATTTTTGGGTCACAAAAATGGCCCAAAAATGGGGCTCTCAGTTTATATTTGAGCCACCACCTGACCACTTAGTATAGCTGTACTCTTCCTGCTTAACTACAAGGGGGTCCCCCCTCCGAGCCACTATCCACAATACACACTCTCCCCAGAGCCGCAATCCACATAAATGCCCTACTTCTCTAGGCACTGATCCCCATATACCCATTGATGCTGCTGCCACTGTAGATTTGCTGACCTGCATGCACCCCCAAGAACCACTGGCCTCCTTATACCTGTAGGTTTTGCTGCGGCCGATCTGCTGTATGTTGAACCAGGCATGCTCAAAGCCTGCTGGCTTATACCTTCTTTGACAGTCTCGGAGGGGTGGGAGCTGACAGACCTTGAGCATGCACAGATGCTCAAGGCTCCACCCAGTTCAACATACAGCAGATCGGCTGCAGAAAAACCTATAGGTATAAGGAGGCCAGAGGTTCTGGGGGGTGCATGCAGGTCAGCAAATCTACAGCGGCAGCAGCACCAGCACCAATGGATATTTGGAGATCAGTGACTCAGGGGGTGGGAGCATGTATTATGGATAGCAGCTCCGGTGTGTGTGTGTTGCGAATAGCAGCACCCCCCCCCCACAGACAGGATAGTGACCAGTGGTGTACCACATGGGCTTCGCCCCGGGTGCTCTGAGGATCCTATTCTGGGCAGCAACAGCAGTGCTCCCAATTCACTGCTCTTGGCATCAGGCCTTCCTCTCTGATGGGTCCTGCCTTTGTGGAAACAGGAAGTAGGCGGGACCCAGCAGAGAGGAAGGCCCGACACAACAAGAGCAGTGAATTGTAAAGTTTGTGCTGCAGACCAGAGGGTGACAAAGGGAGAAAGAGAGAGAGAGAGAGAGAGAGAGAGGGGAGAAGGAGAGAAATGCTGCACTCCGTTGGCGTGAGAGAGGGAGAAGGAAAACCAGGGAAGGGAGAGGAGACAAAAGAGATTCCAGACCATGGGGAAAGAAAGGACAGAGGGGAAGGAAGGTAAGGAGATGCCAGGCCATGGAGGGGGAAGAAGAGATGCCAGAGCATGGGGCAGGGAAGGGAAGGAGACTGGGATGCCAAACCATCAGGAAAGAAGGGAGGGACGGAAAGGAGATGCCAGAGCATGGAGGGAGAGAGATAGATGGATGAAGAAGAGAGGAAAAAGATCCCAGGAGATGGAGGAAGGGAAGTAGATGCCAGATCATGGGGTAAGTTAGGGTGAGAGGGAAGGAAGGGAAGAAGGAAAGGAGAAGGGAGAGATACCAGGGCATGGGGAGGCAGTGGAGACAGAAAAATGGAAGGAACAAAGAGGACAGACGCTGGATGGAATGGGGAGTGAAGAAAAGATGAGGAAAGCAGAAACCAGAGCTTACAAAAGGTAGAGAAAAGATTTTTTTGCTTTAGAATAAAGTAGTATTGTGTCTGTATTGATAAACATTTATACCAGTAAATGGAAATAAGGTAATCTTTTTTTATTGGACTAAAATTAATACATTTTTTAAACTAAGTTTTGGAGATCAAAATCCCATTCATCAGGGGTTTTGCAATAATAAAAATATTTAGTGTTAAAACTTATGACACAGTGATTTTTGGAATGTGTATGAGGGCCAAATGCCAAATATCTACAGCAAACAATAAATTATTGTTGATTCTTACGGGAGTGGGAATTCAACAGATAACAACTAATTGGAAAGACTGTTCTAGATTGAATTGTAATTTTTGGTGGAACTCAGTTTGTCATATGTATAAGATGGAAAGATTTCTTGCGATACAGAAGGGGTATTTTAAAAGATTTCAAGAGGTGTGGAGGCCATTAATTGAATATTATAACGAGTAAAGTTTATTCTTTTTCCTTAGGGGATAATATATAGAAATGGGATGGGATGGGAGGGATAGGGAGGGAAAAATATTGGAAATATGTTGTTATGAAAAATAAGGAGATATATGTAATAGGATGGGATATTTATTGTTGTGCATTACTGGGTATAATAAAATGTTTAAAGTGTTTGAGGAAGAAGGATGGGGGGAGGGACAGATTTCATGTCAGATTAATTGTATTATCAAAAAGGGATATATAATTATATATAAATTTGTAAGGAATATTTTATTGATATGGAAAAGGGTGGGAGGTGGGGGAGGGAATAAAAACATGTATAATAATATTGTTTAAGAATGCCAAGTGTGTTATGTAAATTAATTGTAATAATACTGTACACTTGTTGAAAGAAATAAAAAGGATTAAAGATTAAAAAAAAAAAAAAAACTTATGGCAAGGATGTGTGGTCTTTATAGACTGACTCACCAGGATCACCCAAGTTTCTAATCTTGGTGATGCTGTGGCGGAGGAAGGGGCAGTAGTGAAGCCAAAACAAACAGCATCAGACAATATAATGGAATGAAATATACATCCATACATGCCTAGAACAGGGAAAAATCTATTTTTCAAACCCTTCCAGTCTTTAGGAGTCTGCAACATGCAGCTATATCATCTTCATGCAGCATGTTGCTCTGTAGTAATTACATAAGCATGGTAACAAGGAGGGTCCCAGGCGATGTTTGATGTTGTTTACTTGTCTAAAAAGTCTGTGCTGTGTCCAGGTATTTTCTCTGTGGGTGTGCCAATATCATATATAATTGATCTGCCAGGGATCCCAGATCTGTGGATTTTTAGTAGCATAAAAGTTACTAGCAAAGGGGTGGATTAGTATCAAGTTTACTCACTGACATAGGTTGACATTTTTTCCAGTTATTTTGTATGTTCCTTTGTGTGATACCTTTTTGTGTCATGAAATATGCATTATCTGAGAGTTGCCAAAATAGCTGGTCTATATATTTTTGTGTGTCCATAACCCCTAGAGCAGTGATGGCTAACCTTTTTGAGCCCGAGTGCCCAAACTGCCGCACAAAACCAAAGAATTTCCTCAAAGTGCCAGCACGTCAATTAAACCTTAATAACAAGATTTTAGTATCTAAAAACTCTTTATAAAGTTGCCTGAACTATGTAACATCATTTTTAAAGGTTGGAATCTTTGTATTGTCAGAGAATCAATTTGATTCACAATCCTTTGGTTTTCATTTCAATTTATTGGCAATTTATAATGTTTTAATGATTTCATTCAATTTAATGAATTTAGGAAGAATTTGATTCAGTTACACAATATATTTTAAATGTATTATTCACATAACATGTCAAATGTATCCTGAGTAAAAAAAAAGATAAACTTCTTAAAACTGTTAACTGTGTCAAGACACGGTGTGCATTCCCAAAGAGTCTATACATGTTTTTTTGTAAAATTTACAATCAAATTAGAAAATAGGTAAATCATTACATTTCTAATAATATGATGTAAAGAAAACAAAAGAGCTTTCAATTAAACCAACCGTTTTTATTGGAAATTCCAGATTGGAATACAACAGGGCCATGTAAAGTCCCTTTTTTAAATAACATCTTTAAATAATATTTAAATAACTTAAAAAGTGTCTTAACTGCAAACTGAAAACACTGCTTCATGTAAACATATGCATTGGGCATGCTCTGAAAAAAATTAATGTGATTTTTGTTGTTGCATGCATGCTGATAACTTGTCAATCCTTGGCTCATAGTGCGTTGATTTCAGAGCAACACATGCAGCACTCATGTCATCCGTTAATCTGTTTCTAGCATCAGATTTTATATGATTCAAAGCCGAAAACAGCTGCTCACAAGCATAGGATGACTCAAACAAAGTAAGAAGAGCAATCCCAAGTGCTTTCATGGACTTAAAATTGTCTGGTAGAGAATTCCATGCTTTTAGGATTTCATTTTCAGAACTGCTAGCAATGATTTCATTTGTCACCCTTTCACACTCAATACGTTCAAGAGCCGCACGCAGGTCATTGAATTTACTTTTCCAGATAGAGCTTTCTTGAAATTCCAGTAGCTCCATTTCCAAATTTTGAATATCCAACCACTATAAGCAGGAAAGATCAAGATCTTCAAATGTGGACTTTTCTGGGGAAGTTATAAATGAAAGGGTTGTCTCCATCTTACGGAACTGAGAAAATCTTTTACTAAAATTCTCCTTTGCTTCGGCTACAATGGTGGAATATGCTTTGTGGATTTTCTGGTGTTTTTTATGACTGTTCACAAATGTTGTAGAATTATCCAAATGTATTTTTAGGTTGGGAAAATATTTTATCTGTCCACTCTCAAGATCTTTTTCAAAAACATGCAATTTTCTCTCAAAAGCTTTGATGTCACTAAACATGCTTTCTGCTGTTTTTCCCATGCCTTGTAATTTTTTGTTTAGTACATTAAAGTGATTAGTAAAATCTGTAAAGAACATGAGGTTGGTAAGCCAGGCCATGTTGGTGAGTTGAGGATAGTCTTCCCCCTTTTCGTTCATAAATAGCCTAACTTCTTCCAAGCAGGCCATAAATCTCTCTAACACTCGTCCTCTGCTCAGCCACCGGACATTATTGTACATCAGTAAAGTGTTATATTGTGCCTGAACCTCATCAAGAAGGGCTTGAAATTGTCGAAAATTAAGAGCATGCGCCATGATGAAGTTCACCATTTTTGTTACATCTTTGAGGACATCGTCAAGTTTTTTGCTGCTTTCTTTGGCGCAGAGAGCCTCTTGATGTATTATGCAGTGAAATTGAATCAGTGGATGTTTTGCTTCCTTAGCAAAGAAATGAATGAATCCTGATGTTGTCCCCACCATGCTAGGTGCTCCATCGCTAGTAACTAAAACCACTTTTTCTGAACTTATGTCTAGTGATGAAAAAGCCTCCATCACAGCATTGTGGATATCTATCCCTTGTGTTCTTCCAGGCAAAGACAGCAGTTTTACCAGCTCTTCTCTCATGATGTCACCAGTAGCATAACGCAAAATGAGCGCTAGTCTTGCATGGTTAGTAATATCTGTACTTTCATCCAAGCACATGGAGTAGAAGGGTGCTTTTTGTAAGTCGCAAGTAAGCTGTTGACTAACATCAGCAGCCATTCGCAGAACCCTATCTTTTGCAGTATTTCTGCTTAGCGGCATCTCAGAGATGCGCTGCACAATTTTATCCTTGTTTTGGAAATCATGGAAGAGTGAATTACTCCCAGCCAAAATTGCCTTTTTGATAAAATCTCCATCAGAGAGGGGCTTACCATGTTTTGCCATGCACAGTGAAATTTGAAAGCTGGCAACTGTAAGATGATTACTTTTTGAAAGATAGTTGCTAAAACTAAGAGACTGGGAGTGATATTTCTTTAATTTTCCTACAAGGAACTCTTTTCTTTGAGCTAAACCAAGTTCAGCAACACTGTTATGGTTGGTCTCAAAGTGACGTTTGACACTTGATGTGCGAGACACAACACTTTCATTACACATAATACACAATGCTTTCCCACTACGTTCAATCACTCCATATGTCTCTGTCCAGGCCTCTTGGAATGATCTTCCACTATCTGATTTTGCTTTTTTTGCTGTACTCATTTTCTTTGTTCAAGACTTCAAGTCTACAAAAAGATAAAATTTGTATAATAAAAAAAATCTAATGAAGTACTGTATACAAATCCGTCCCCATAAAAAAATATTTGATTGGGGAATTTTACTAATTGTAGACATCCGTTTTGGTCAAAAAATATACTGTCCGGGTGAAAACCAGACTTGTGCAACCCTAACCTGGACACCTAGACAAATAGCCAGATAATTTAATAGGTTTTTAAAAAGGAGCCCAGGCAAGTTTATAATTAACATTAGTATTATTGGTCCAATTAAACTTAGGCAGCACAGGTAGGGCAAAGTAGAAGTTTACCTAATAATAAATGATGTAGAATGCAGATTGTGTCTCCTGTTCTCCTCAAGTCTCCCGCCAGGGTGGGAGGGCGTGACAGAAGAACGCTCGGTGCTGTAGGCGAGTACCTGGGTGGGTTCAGAGGCGGAGGCAGGGAGTGAGACTTTGCTTCTCACAGCCCCGCGGCGGTTCAGGCAGCCGTGAGGAACACATTGCCAGGCAGGGCCGGACTGGGACAAAAAATAGGCCCGGGCATTTTAGGTTGAGCAGCCCAATCACATGACCTCACGCAGGCCCCGCCCATTGAAGTCCAGGGGCAGGGCTAAAATGCAGAAGCACACTTGAGAGGCACGGCCAGCCACTAATAAGTAAGGAGTGCAACAGCCAACACACAAGAAGATGTGACATGGGGGAGGGGAGAGAGAGAAGATGGGACATGGAGGGGGGGGAGAGAAGATCCATATCCTCACCTCTTTAGCATGGGAGCACTAGGAACTGTTCCTGATTACAGATGTCACATGTGGAGTCACACTACAGCCTCACTGAGTTCCTGTGACAGACTCAGTGTGAAGCTTCTCTTCCTCCCCCTCACACACTGCCTGGCTCATAGGATACTAAGGGGAAGACAGGCAGGCTAAACATCCACTCACAGGACTGCAGCCAGCACAGTAGGATGGGCCGCGGCCCACCGGGACAATGCCCAGTCCTCCCAATGGCCAGTCCGGCCCTGTTGCCAGGTGAGCTGCAAAGCAGACACAGGCACACTCACCTCCTGCCGCGCCGCATATCTTAATTGCGGACCTCACCGCATGCCAGCTGCAAGGCCTTCGCGTGCCACAGTTGGCACGCGTGCCATAGGTTCGCCATCACTGCCCTAGAGTCTTTCTTTGTTTACTGAATGATAGTGATGTTTTGTGGGGGAAAAGTTGCAGAGCTATGCTCTGTTTATTGTCTAAAGCTTTCTAAGTAGTTATTGGGATTATGAAATAGATTTCTATTTTTTTGCATCTGTAATCTAGAGTGCTGGACATTTTTCTTCCTTCCTTCCTTCCTTATTTGGTTTTGTAGTAATGTACCTTTAAAATTTTTAAATAATTCTTCCAGGTCAGAACAGAACTGAATTTCATCTAGTTTGGTGGAAAGTGGAATGATAAAACTTCTGACAGTACTCAGACTTCATGCTGTGATAGTTGGTGGTTAGAGAGTTTTATTATCTCAGCTTCATTCACACATCTGTCAGTGTTTTAGAAAGTTTGTTTATGGGAATTCTGGTAATTGTCATGTTCTTTAGTGAACAATACAAAAACCCAAAATGGGGAAGACTGCAAATAAGCAGAAACAAAAAAGTCTCCCCTGACCCAGGAACAGGAAGGGTAGAGGCAGCCGAACCAAAAGACCAGCCTCAAACTAATAATTGCTAGTGTGAGTGGAAAACCCTCAGTCTCACAGCTTGCTATGGGAACAAGTCCCTAAAGCACCAGCTGCCACAATCAAAACCCAGAAAGGGTATTACTTGTGAAACATTCCTGGGTTTCCCACCTAAATTTACTAGTGCACAAATGTGCTAGAAGTGAAATAATAAATGAAAAATTCACTAAGCAGTGAGTTGGTTCGGCTATCTCTATCCCCCATCCAGGAGTCGAGGAGCGTCTAGAATCACCCGGGCTGGCTGAAACACAAACAAAATCAAAAGGAACAAGAGTACTTAGCTTCTCCGATAAGATCCGGAGGGCAAAAAGACCAGCTTAAAGTAAATCCGTCCAACGGGGCTCTGTTTCGAGGGGGGAAACCACCCCTCTTCCTCAGGAACTAGCTGTGTGATCCAACTGTGCTCTCAGATGCTGGCCGAAGAGTGGAGAGTCCGGAATGAAAATGTTCTTTAATGAGGCATAGGCATTGATATTCATCCACTGGACCAGGTAATTTATTCTGGCGGCGACGCGGAGCAGGATCAATCTTCCTGTGCTCCTGCCCCATGCGGATCCATTAGCAAAATGGCTGCAATGGGAACTCATGGTGGCCATTTTGGTGATGGCTTTGCATGGGGTGGGAGTGTGGGGGGGGTCAGTCCTGCCCTGCGTCACCGCTGGATCACCAGGGAAGGTCCGGAATGCAGGAGGGAGGCGGGGATGGGTCAGAGCCAGCCCTAAAAGTTATTCGCATTTTTTAAAATATTCATTGGCTGGCGCTGCCCCTAACCCCCGCGATTATTGAGGGGGAGGTATATAATCCAAAAGCAACTGGGTATGCAGAAGCTGTCAGCCAAGTGGGTGCCCAAATGTTTGAATGATGATAAGAACCGACTGTTTATACTTTTTAAGAAACTGATGTACTTTTATGAATTCTATAATCCTGAATGTTCAGCTTACTTGTTGTGAACCGCCTAGAACCATCCGTGGTCTGGCGGTATATAAGAATAAAGTTATTATTATTATTATTATTCTGCTGGATTGGTTTACCATGGTATATTAATTTTCACATGGCTATGGATAAGGGCATTAAAGCTTTTGGGGCCAGATTGTCTAAAGAGTGCCTAACTTAGCTGGCAAAATCCCCTTGAAAAAATAAAATAAAATTGGGCAATAGGTGCCTACCCAATTCTATGATTCAGGATGTGACTCAGGTGCCACTGAGCACGATTCTCCAAAAACGTAGGCACTTGAAATGTAGACTAGAGAATGACACGGTGGCGGTTTACCCGCGGCCACCGCATTTTAGCCGCGGGTCACCCGCTGAAAACGGGGAAGAAAACTAGCAGTCGCTGCGGCGACGGGGACAAGGCCATTCACCGCCCGCGGGGTGGTGAATGGTCTTGTCTCCGCAGTGAGGTATCAAGGATCGCGCGTTCCCCGCAGCCACCGCTCGCCCGCCCGTAGCATTTAGCCAGCTCCCTCCCTCCACCTCACCTTAAATTTCGAGTTTTCCGGCTTCCTTTTTTCCGAGCCGCACGTGTTCAAAAATCCGTGCACGCGCGGCTGCGCGAGTCAATCAATCTTCTCCTCTGACGCAACCGGAAACAGGAAGTTGCAGGAGAGGAGAAGTTTGATTGACTCGCGCAGCCGCGCGTGCACAGATTTTTGAACACGTGCGGCTCGGAAAAAAGGAAGCCGGAAAACTCGAAATTTAAGGTGAGGTGGAGGGAGAGAGCTGGCTAAATGCACGGCTTTTTGAACGCGTGCGGCTAGAGAAAAAGGAAGCCGGCAAACTCGGAACGAATATAAGGTGAGGTGGAGGGAGGGTGGGGGCTGCTGGACCATTCTTCATTACTTTGCCATACTAATTCCATTCTATGTTAGGTGCCACGGACTCAGATTCGAGTCCTAGCGATGATGAGTTAAAGATCCCAAAAGAAGCCAACTTCTAAATCCAGTGGTTAGAGCTACACTACACTCCTTGTGACCCTGGGCAAGTCACTTAATCCCTATTGCTTCTGACACAATGGGCAGTTCCAAAGACCAAGACTGGCCAGTGTCAAAGACAGGATGCTGAGCTTGATAGACCCTTAGTCTCCACTGTTTTTAGTGATCAACAAAGTTCTATGTTTCTATAATCACCCTAATTCTGTTATCATTGGACTAGATATTCAAAATGATTTAAATGGCCAGGACAGGCTCCTGGCTGTTCAAATCATCTGTTCAGGGCTAACCAGGCATTTTCAATCTTCATGTTCAGCCCAAATGGTGTCACACAATTCAGCAAAAATACCCAATGTTGTTCCTCATAATTTAAATATTGCTCATAGAAGGAACAACATTGGGTATTTTTGCAAATGGAAGTTGGAGGGTTAATTCCCTTGAAACAGCCAATTGAGTGAAACATGAATTCATGCTGGGACACAAGATAGGTTGAATTTGTTTTGAATTTAAAAAGAAAAATGATCAATGAAGAATACTATAATGGCAAGAAAATATAATGATAAAACAGCAACTAATTTTGCCTATTTTTATATATTAAAAAAGTACTACATAAGGTGAATGTCCATATTGCTGTCTGTTGTTCTGCTGAGCACTGGCATTGAAACAGCAAAATGCATTTAATGCATACTTGTCCTCTGTCGGAAACATTATGGTGGTATATTAGTTGTGTTAATAAAAATTTATAAACAAAGCCCTGCCAGCTGAACATCTCTTTCTCTAGTTCAGCAGCAGGAACTTTGATTTATAAGAATGGAATACGCTAAATATTAGAGTACTAAGGCTTATATGGATGCTGCGGGGACGGTGACGGGGCGGTGAATGGGATGGCAGTGGCGGTGACGGGGCGGTGAAAGGGATGGCAGTGACGGTGACGGGGCGGTGAATGGAATGGCGGTGACGGGGCGGTGCAGAGGATGGTGGGCCGGGGACGGGGCGGTGACGGGGACAGATTTTTTCCCCATGTCATTCTCTAATGTAGACGTTTATCACCCTAGCCTACATTTCTAGCATCTAAGGTCCTTTTTTACTAAGGTGCGCTCAGCGTTTTAGCACACGTTTAGCGCATGCTAAATCAATGCCGTGAGGCGCCCGCGGAAGCGCTCCGCCCCTATCAAGGTGAGTCCCTCGACCTCGGGCTCCTCATCTTCGGGGCGTCGAGCAGCACCGCAGGTACCGCAAAAGAAAAAGGCGGTACCGGTGCCCTCTTTGGATGAGCGCATTGCAGCCGTCCTACAAACGCAGCTCAAGGAGCAGTTACAACAACTCCTTCCTGCTCTATTGGCACCGAACCGCTAATGCATCCATAGGATAACATGCACGTGTTAGTGTTTAGCGCGTGATCAGCGCACGCTAATATTTAACGCGTGTTAAAAAGCATAGCGCACCTTAGTAAAGAGGGGGTACGTTTATACATAGGCACCACTAAGTGTGACTCTGTAAATGGCATCTGAGCGTGATTGACACACGGCTGGCACATTTTTCTAGACACCGGCCAATTTAGGTGCCATTTACAGAATCCGGGCCTTTTTTTTCTTTGCTTTCTGATGAATCTGTATTATTTCTTAGGATGAAATTCTGGCAGATATTTCTCCAGCTGCTCCCTGTGGATTGAAGTTTGCTCAAATATTTTTTTTTCTCAATTATTTTGTTTTGGTTTTTTTTTTTTTAATGAATATTGTCAGCCTAGCATTGCTAGCAGTCAGTATACTTGAACAGATTATTCCTCAGTTTCTATTGTGAGTTTGCAGACTGTTTCTATATAATTAGAACTAATACTGTTTTTAGAGAACTGGCTAAAGACTTTTGGGATAATCTTGTTCTTGTATTGTGAGAGAAAGTAGAGATGGCTGTGTGTGGTATATCTTGAATAAATAATTGTAGTTACCATGGGCTAGATCCTCTAAGCCCACCGATGAAGTTCCGACCACTTAGCAACCCCTTTGCGATCCAATTTCCCTCGACCCAATTCACTAACCTCTGTCTCGACCATCCTCCAATCCGCGCATGCATATGAGGGCGAACGGCATTCAAATGTAGGCAGGCAGAGGTTCACCAAAAAAAAAAAAAGCAACACCGACTGGGCTGGCCGATCAGCAAACAAGCGACTGCAGGGGACCAGTCGTTCACGTCATTTCCGACTGCTCTGCCCCAAATCTCCTTGCTCTCTGCCCCAGCTCAAGCCGTGATTCTCCTGCCGCCCTGCTCTGTCCCGAATCTCCTGCCCCGATTCTCCCTGACTCTCCTGCTCTTCCCCGCTGTGCAAGCTCATGTTTTAACCCGCGTGTTTAAAGTGGGTTAAAACCATGGCCTCGCGAAAAAGTAAAAAGTTAAGCTCTGCCGGGCATGGAGGGCCAGCGCATGCACAGACCATCTACAGATGGTCTGTGCATGCGTTAGGATCGCTATAGAACAATCCGGGCAGGTGGTTGGGGGTGTGATTCCAATTGCCCTCATTTGTATGAAGGCAATTTGTGAATCAGCCACCTGAACAAGGATCGGATCCCTCACGGATTGGATCGGATCTATGCCCTTAGTGAATCTAGGCCCATGTTAGTCCACTTGGCTATGTAGAAACAGGTGTAAACAAGCTGCCATTACAACAGGTCCTATTTTACGTAATGAGACCTACTTGCTAATAAAGGGGGTTAATAGTAAAATAATATGTCTTAATGATAGCCCTGTGTTAATAATAAAGTCTTTTCTTAGATCCCCCTTTACAAAGCTGTGGTAACGTGTCCCCATCATGGCAAATGTGGCACAGCTCCTAGGAATTGAATGGGTGAGTCACATTTTCTGCACAGGAATTACTACTGCGGCCTTGTAAAAGGGGCCCTTAATTTCTTATTCTTTCCAAATTTAAGCTCAAGATGACATGTATCAGATATATAATCCTGTCCAAGTTGGACTTACAACCTAAGTTGTGCTTGAGGCAATAGAAGGTCAAGCGACTTGCTCAAGGTCAAAAGCAGGTACATGTTTCTTGGACTCACAATATGATTGTGACCAGCTTTAAAATGTTATCCTCTCTCTATCAGCTCAGAGAATTAGTAGAGCAGTTTCACTGAGTTTAAAGTAATACACAGTCATCAAGATTTTGGCATATGAGGGGGTGCTGAAAAGTTCTCAGCCCAGCCAAGGAAAGCATGACGTGGATGTGGTTCAATCTGATTCAATGTCAAAATATAGACTTTTGTTTCTGCAAATTGGCACTTAAAATAAAATGACACTCTTCTCAGCTACAGTGCCAAAGTAATGCTCAGAATTTTGGAAGTTGGTTGGGCTGAGAAGTTTTAAGCACCCCCATATACAGTATTGTGATGGGAAGGAGGACTTGCCATTCAAAGCAGTGGGCACTGGAGAAAGAAGTGACTTGTGCAGGATCACAAGGATCATCACTGGGATTTGATCTCACAACCTCTGATTGCAGAGGCAGCAGTTTTACCAGTGAGCCACAAGACTGACAAATGGGATGAATCTTTTGTTATGATGGGAAATAAATCTATGATGAATTATTTGATATTTTTCTAAGAAAGTCTGGATGTCACTGGACTGATGGAGGATATGTTGTCAGATGCATTTTATGTGGGGAAACCTTTGGTCACTTAGGGGCGAATTTTGTAAAGGATGCGTAAAGTTAGGCATCCATAATGTAGATGTCCAGCAACTTAGGCGTTCAAATAAATTAGATAATAAGCCGAATTAATGACTTTAACAAGAAATAATTGAAAGTTAGACATCCAAAGGTTGTTCGCGATTCACAAAATAGGCATCCAGAATTTTAAAGAAAGAGCAGCGCCTAACAAAATAGACATGGGCATGGTTTTAATATGGATGTCCATTTACAGAATTGAGTGTGGCTCAGTGGTTAACAGCACTGCTTCTATTTTCTACAGATCATGGGTTCAAATCCCTAGTATGGTCAGGTACCCCAGCATATATTCCTTTTTTTTTTTGTGACATTCTGCCATCTAGGTGCATATTGATGATGTCACCATGATGTCAAGATTGTGCATCAAACGTGTCTACTTGCTCTGAGCCACAGCCATTGTGAGTAAGGGTTCTCTTCTTATTTTCTTAAACTTTGGGAATGAGGTTTAGTATGCAATACATTTTATCATGTGCTTTGCTTGGGTAATGCATTATTAAACTTCATATTCCATTATTATCAAAGATGAGTCCTCTTTACACCAAAATAATAGAAGGTTTAGTATGTTTCATGTGCTTTGATTGAGGAACACAGAGGCCAAAAGAGGAGCTGGACAAGTGTTGAAGGTACATGTTTGATAGTTATCCTAGAGAAATGACTGCTTATGAATCAAGAGGATATAAGCTTGGCTTTTGAACTACATGTGGTTTACTATCTGAATGTGTGGTGCAGTGATTAGACCTATAGTCTCAGTACCCTGAGGTTGTTGGTTCAAACCCTTCACTGCTCCTTGTGACCTTGGTAAGTTACTTAAGGGCAAATTCTATAAGAAACACCCAAAAGTTAGGCGCCTAATTAGGTGCTGTTCAGCGCAATTCAAGTAAAATTGGATGCTGTTTAATGAATCACACTGAGTGGAACCTATTTTGGAGGCACCCAAGAAATAGGCCAGCTCTAGACACAACTAAAAGTTAGGTGCCTAGCTGAGCGCGTAAGCACGCTTAAGAGCAGTGATTCTGCAACAAGGCGCCTAACATGTAACCACGCCCACGCCTAACATGCATAGCGCCTATTTTTTTTGAAGGTCGCCTAAATTTTTAGAGGCGGCTTGTTACAGAATCGCGCTTTCTTGATAGGCGCCTATGTTTCAATCAGTTCTGATTAAAAAGCTTAATTGAGCTTGTTATTCAATTTAGATAGGCGCCTATCTAGTTGGGCGCCTCCAAAATAGGTGCCTAACTTTAAGCGCTGGTTACAGAATTTGGGCCCTAGTGCCTTTACCAGGTTATTGGAAAGTTGACCTTTTAACTCAGAATATTCCCCCAGTTTCTGGAACCAGGGTGTGTTTCTCTTACCTAGTACTGACAACAGTAGAAGGCAACACCTCTTGATCTTTGTCTCCATCTTACGTGGCCTTTGCATATTTGCTTCAAGATAAAGATGTTTGACTCTTGCCTCCTTGGTATACATCTAATAGGAGGAAAAGGAAAGGCTGGCTACCATAGCCACTGCACTTGAAGAGATAAGGAGTGGGATGCATTGTTTTTCGTAAATATTTTATTGAAAGTTTTTTATACAAGCAACAACAACAGAGCTTACAAAAGCTGCTGAATGAGCGTCAGGAGAAGCTGGAGCCAGGGAACCAGTCCTCTACTACAAAAACTACCAAAGAGAAAACCAAACAAACCAACAAAGAAGATTAAGTCTTAACAAGATTAAACCTTAAGGAACAAGAAAGCTCTAGATGTAATCCCAGGAAACTATACGGATAAGGAGATTCAGCATCAGAAATCCCATCTGAGGAACCACCTCATAGATAAAGACATTTTGCTTGAAGGCTCAGAGAACCATCTACCAACTAAAATTACTGAAAGACTTAGGGCTACATTCACTAAGGGCACAGATCCGATCTGATCCGTAAGCGATCCGATCCGATCCATTTCCGGTGTGGGGGGGGGGGGGGGGGCGGCTGATTCAAGAATCACCCTCATGCAAATGAGGACAATCAGAATCACGCCCCCAACCAACTGCATAGATCGCTCTCAAGCGATTCCGACGCATGCACAGACCATCTGTAGATGGTCTGCGCTTGCGCTGGCTCTCCATGGCAGGCAAAGCTGCAAAAAGAAAACTTTTCTTGTTTTTTACTTTTTTATAAATCTGTGGTTTTAACCCATTTTAAACCTATGGGTTAAAACCACGGGCTTGCACTGTGGGGGAAGGCAAGGAGAGTCGGGGCAGAAGTAGGGTAGCAATCGTGGCTGAGAGCAGGAGAGTCGGGCAGACAGCAATGTTAGGGCAGAGAACAGGAGAATCGGGGCAGAAGCAGGGCGGCGATCGGGGCAGAGAGCAGGGCAACAGAAGGCAGGGCAGTCGGAAAGGACCTGAGCGACTGGTCCTCAGCACTCACTTATTTTTGGATCGGTCAGCCCAGTCAGTGCCCCTCATTGTTTTGTGAATCGCTGCCTGCCTACATTTGAATGCCATTTCCCCTCATTTGCATGCGCGGATCGGAGGATGATAGGGACAGAGGTTAGTGAATCGGATCAGAGGGAAGTCAGATTGCACAGGGGTCACTAAGTGGTTGGAACTTGATCGGTGGGCTTAGTGAATCTAGCCCTTAAAGAGAAGCATTCTTCTGGAGGAGAGGTCCAAAAAAAGTAAAAATGCAAAGGACTTTGACCAGGAACCTTCTGTAGTCCATAGCATTTCAATGAAACTACAAGAGACCATAAACGATCAAAAAAAATTTTTTTTTCTACTGCCTCTACCTGTAGTTGCTAATAAGCATGTATCCCATGTTATTGGCCGAAGAAATTCAGGTTAAGTAAACTCGTGATTCTGGACTTTAAATCAGGCCTAGACTGACTTATTGGATGCAAGGAGGCATTGAGTGAGTGGATTAATATGCGAACTAGCCTCCCAAAATAAACTAGTCCTGGCTTTGACCCTACAACAAATTCTTATATTTACTTGAAGAACTTGCCCCATTGCTCACAGATCTAGCATTGATTACACAAATAGCTTTTATGTACGGTATACTGCAATCTCAGACAACTATTAGAATGAAAATTTTTTGTCTAGGAAAGTTGGAGATAGGACTTTATCTGTTTACAGCCATACCACCAAGGAGTGTGTGTGGGGGGGGGGGGGGAGAGAATATGTGATGGGCCTTCACAACTAATAGCAACTATGAAATGTGAGTCAAAGCAATGAACCAGCACTACAGAATGTGCTTGACAAATCCTCCAAGGGGAAAAAGCTAGGAAATCAAAAGAAAATTAGCTCTGCAGGAAAAGGCAAAGAGGACCCTGAGGGTACAAGTTTGTGATTGCCAGAGCTAAATTTGTCCAGCCCTGGTGGCTCGAACTAGGCAGGGTTATAGAAAGGATATGTGGAAACTAGAGAGAGCGAGAGATGAACCAGACCAATAATTTCATTCTGAGAGGAGAAATCTTATCCTTTATCTAAAGATCTAAAGGTAAGAATTGTTTATGAATTATACTGTTGTAAGCCAGAACAACTGTCAAGGGAACAGTTACACTGTTCTATAGGAAAAAGTATCTGGAAATGTGGAGCTTAAGTGAAGGAAGAAACACACGGGGCAAAGTGTGGTAAACCCATTTCTCCTCTCTACCTCCATCTAACGCCAGGAGTACCAATGCAACAAAGAAGCTCAAAGCTGTGACAAAACATTCATTCTTACTTAGATCAATTTAAAGAGACTCAGAAAACTGCTAAGCAATTGGCGTCTTCGTGTGCTGATTCCTAGAGAACATAAACACAAGTACCAGCAAAGTATGAAGTGCCTTAACATTAGCATTCGCACCCCGTCACCTGCAGCTAAAAACTAAACACCATCAATCAATAATCACACAACTCAATTTATTGGAATAAATATTTGGCCGCAGCTTTATTATCTATCTTAATATTATCTCCACTTACAATATAACCTGTGTCCAAAACCAACAAACTCCCAATGCATATTTCACCCCCCCCCCCCTACCGGGAGCTATTTAGTGTTGAAACTAGCTCCCATTAAGTCTTTAAACTTATAAAATTCCCCCAAACATGACCCATGGTGATGCCAGGCCATGCTTCCCCTAGCAGCGGTGTCACCCACGAGTGTTACATTTATTTATTTATTAATTGCTCTTCTCCCAACTCCAACTGAGCCAAACCTCATTTTCTTCCCCGCCCAAAGCTGCAACCAACAATGTATGAAGTGCCTATATGCCAGCAGTAAGGCAAAATGAGTAATGACTACAAGAAGAAAACTATAAGAAAGATTTAGGTCTGAAATTATTAAAAAACAAACAAACAGCAGCCATATGTGGGGGTTGAAGAAAGATGTGAGGTTGCGTGGCCTCGTTTTTATAAATCAGTGAAGGCTAAGAAGCAAGGCAGAAAAGTGAGACCATGTGTGGAAAACACAGTTGTTCAATGAGAGGGTCAGTCCTGTGTAAAAATAAACAGATAAATAGATATTTAGTTATTTCTAAAATTTCGAGATCGCTTAAACCTAAGTGGTTAACAGGTAAAACATTCATAATAGTTCGAGGTCAGTACAATTACAAAATGCATTAATTTAAATCGCAATCACATAATAATTTACAGGTCCTTTTACTAAGGTGTGGTAGCCGATTTAGCGAGCGCTAACTGATTTAGCGTGCGCTAATTAATTTAGCGCACGCTAAACACTGCCTTGCCCATAGACTATAATGGATGCGCTAAATCGATTAGCGCACCTTTGTAAAAGAGGGGGTTAGTCTACTTAAGTAACATCAAAAACTCAAGGAATCTACTGTACATATTATCTGCCCCCACTCAATAAAGTGCAGTAAGTGCAATTCAGATTTCTTATCAAATATGGCTACCAGGGAAGTTTCAAAGGAAAGCCTCAACATACAGGCTATCCTCTGAGTGTATGTTTGGAATATTAAAACTCTTCCCAAAGCATTAATTTCAGCTACTTCCAGTAGCACTAGAGTGGATGGCAATGATTTATTCTCCAAAAGGCAACACCAAAACTAGAAAAAACTGCCACATAGAAACATAGAAAGTGATGGCAGATAAGGGACAAGGCCCGTCCAATCTGCCCACACCAATGACCCTCCCTTACCTCTCTCTGTGAAGAGATCCCACGTGTTGATCCCATTTAGTCTTAAAATCAGGCACGCTGCTGGCCTCAATTACCTGTATCGGAAGACCATTCCATCGATCCACCACCCTCTCGATGAAGAAGTATTTCCTGGTGTCGCTATGCAATTTCCCTCCCCTGATTTTCCACAGATGCCCTCGTGTTGTCGTGGGTTCCTTGAAAAAGAAGATATCCTCCTCCACCTCGATACGGCGCGTGAGGTATTTGAACGTCTCGATCATGTCTCCCCTCTCTCTGCGTTCCTCTAGTGTGTAGAGCTGCAATTTATTCAGCCGTTCCTCTTACGGGAGATCCCTGAGTCCTGAGACCATCTGGGTGGCCATTCGCTGGACCGACTCAAGTCTCAGCACATTTTTGCGGTAATGTGGCCTCCAGAATTGTACACAGTATTCCAGATGGGGTCTCACCATGGACCTATATAATGGCATTATGACTTCGGGCTTACGGCTAACGAAACTCCTGCGTATGCAATCTATGATTTGTCTGGCCTTAGATGAAGCTTTCTCCACTTGATTAGCAGTCTTCATGTCCTCACTGATGATTACCCCTAAGTCTCGTTCTGCTACAGTTCTCTCTAGGATCTCACCATTAAGAGTGTAAGTCTTGCATGGATTTTTGCTGCCAAGGTGCATGACCTTGCATTTTTTGGCAGAAGTCTATATTGAACACTCAAAGGGCATTCACCAGCAACCAGCAATCAAAAACATCAATGAAGATTGAAGTACATATAAATAAATAAATAATGTGAGACACTTCAGTCTGAGCCCAATTGCAATTGCGATAACCTTTCCCGGTCCCAGGACAAAAGCTCATAGGTGACCAGCACCAGGTTTAGAAACAAACCTAAATAAGCTTTGCCGCATACATCAGGTTATCGAGATTTTAATTCTTTGTTCCTTTGTTTCTAATAAATTATTTAGAATTGCAGAAAATTGTATTAAGCTGGCTTTAAATGTAATTTAGTAGATCAATTTGGGTTCTTTGAGTATAGTACTACTCAAATCACACCTACACAACCCACAGGGTTTTTTTTTTCCTTATAAATACTCTAAAAGGCTTTCACGTGTATTGCAACTTCACTCAAAGTTGCTTCTTCCTTAATTATTCCCATCCCGTTTAGCTTTCTCACAGTCATAGCCCTCACACTCATTTTTATATACTTTTTATTTAACACAAAACCAGCAGACAGAAAATGTTACATGCAGAGAAATACAATTTAGCTAGTGCACAGCAGACTTGTTAGAGAAAGTCTTGCACTGGTATAGCTGACCCTGTAAGGAGGGGTGAAGGTAGCCCCAAAGGTTATATAGAAGTGACTTTGCTTGAAGATGGGAGAAAAAATAGCAAAGCAAAGAACAGTGTACCTTAATAATGTGAAAAGGGTGCTGGTGGATAAAGGGTGACAATGACTTGTGAAGTACAAAGAAAGCTACCAGTCCCCATTAATAACAATCCCTTACAAAGCCACAATAAGGAGAAAAAAAATAAGGAGAAAAAAATGGATGGGGCTCAGTGAGGGCAGAGCATGATCCAGGCAAGATTAAACTATTGAACACTGCTCAGAGAAAACAGCAGCAACACTCCAACATATGCCTATTTTTTTAAGCAGCAGCAGCTTGATTCAGCTGGTCCAGGGGTAGGCAAGTCCAGTCCTTGTATATTTTTTTAGGATGGTGATCACTTTTCCTCTTTCTCTTCTGATATGGATCGGAAATATGGGTGTTTGAGGGCCATGAATGATTACTCACAGAAAACTGGTTTTCAGGCTCTACTGCAAGCTAGAATAGAAGTGTATGTGTGAGTGTTATTAACTTTTGAATGGAGTATTTTACTTTTGTACTGGTTTCCTCTGTGGCAGTGAGAGTGATATAGCTAAATTAGGTTTACCATATGGCTCCAGAAAAAGGAGGACGGATTGAGACATCCAGGTTTAACTTCCATTGAAAGCAATGGAAGAAAAACCCGGATGTTTTAATCCGTTCTTCTTTTTCTGGAGCCATATGGTAACCCTAGATCAGGCGTAGGCAATTCCGGTCCTCGAGAGCCGGAACCAGGTCAGGTTTTCAGGATATCCACAATAAATATGCATGAGGTAGATTTGCATCTCAAGGAGGCAGTGCATGCAAATCCATCTCATACATATTCATTGTGGATATCCTGAAAACCTGACCTGGCTCCGAGGACCGGGATTGCCTACCCCTGAGCTAGGCCAAAGATGATCTTGGGACCTTGTGGAAACGGTACACCTGAAATCCAGGCCAGAGTCAAGCCTGGTTTTGATTTATCTTAAGAAGTTACAATCATAAGGCATTAGGATTAACACTTACAAAATTGTCCCATCCAAATTGTTCTTCCCATTATTGTCTCTCTTTCCTATAAGCAATGGAGTTCTACCACTTTACCCTAATCTACTATGTTACTAGTATGTCTGTATGTCTGTATGTTTTACAGTCTTTGCCCTAAGATTTTATTTTTTATTGTAGACTCATTTGTACTCTGCTTAGAAATACGATAGGCGGAATATCAAATTTTTAAGAAAACTTGAAACTTGATCGTCATTTTGGGTCAGGTCCATCAACCCAGTTTCTTGTTTCCAACAGTGGCCAATCTATTCAAGCGGCTTTTTGGGCCAAGCATCTGAATCACCTATTTATGTCTTTCAACTCTTACCAACAGTTTTGTCGTGCTTTAAAAATGCATCTCTTTATTGAGTCTTTGGGGAATTAGATGTATTTTGCTGTCGAAATTCATTTGTATTCTTTATCTTTTGTGAATGAACCACGTAGAACCTACTGGTATTTGCAGTATAGAAGTGAGTTTTATGTTATGTTTAAGAAAAAAAAAAAATCCAGGTGCAAGCACCTGGCAATATCCCAAAAAGAGTAAACCAGATTTTATGTTGCTTATCCTAGAAACAAGCAGTGGATTTTCCCATCTTAATAATGGCTTATGGATTTTTCTTTAAGGAAATTGTCTAAACGTTTTTTCAAACTTTGCTAAACTAAGGGGTCCTTTAACTAAGGCACGCTAGCCATTTTAGTATGTGCTAAATGCTAATGCGTCCATAGACTATAATGGATGCGTTAGCGTTTAGAGCGCGCTAATATTTAGTGTACACTAAAACGGCTATTGCGCCTTAGTAAAAGGACCCCTAAATGCTTTTGTCATATTATCTGGCATTGAATTCCATACTTTAAATACATGTTGAATGAGGAAATATTTTTTTTTTCCAATTTATTTTAAATTTACTACTTAGTAGCTTTTTTTAATGCCCCCTAGTCATTGTATTTTTTGAAAAGAATAAACAAGCAAGTCCACTCCACTAATTATTTTATAGACCTCCCCTCAGCCATCAGTTCTCCAAACTGTAAAGCCCTAATCTCTTTAGCCTTTTCTCATAGGGAAGTTGTCCCACCTCCCTTAGCATTTTTTCACCCTTCTCTGTACTTTTTCTAATTTCACTTTTTTTTTGAGCTGAGGTCACCAGAATTCCATACAGTATTTGTGGTGCAGACACACCATGAAAAAATAGAAACACATTTTATATATGAAATTAAGGATGTTAGTGGTAATATACTGTATATACTCAAATATAGGATGAGATTTTTGGGCCAAAAAGTGGCCCAAAAAGAGGGGTCTCGTCCTATATTTGGGTCATCCCCCAGTGACCACTTGAAACCCTCCTGGACATCCTGCAGGCCTGCCGTTAGGCCGGGACAGGAAGGATCCCTCTTGTCTCCTGCCCCGGCCGACACTAACAATTATCACCCTCCCTCCCTTGTGTACCTTTTCCCTGGTGGTCCAGCGTGTATCCCGTGCTGAACCCCTCCTGTCAATTTTGACGCTAGTAGCCTGTGGCGCACCCAGGCCAACATGCAGGAGTGAGCTTTTCATGCTCCTGGCCTGCCCTGCACCACTTCTTGATAGGCTGCCACCAGTTCTCATGGCAGCCTATCAAGGAGCGGTGCAGGACCAGCCGGGAGCACATCCGGCTTAGATGCGCCGCTGGCTACTAGCGTCAAAATCGGCTGATTGGAATCGACGGCTGTGCAGAAGGCAGATTCATGGACTCAGTCATTCCTTGTATTTTCTGACCGGAAGAGGCAGTCAGAAAATCCGCGAACTGCAAATTTGTGGGAGTCTACTGTATATTGAATGACAATGATTTAACCTTGATATTACAAAGACATGAATTAATGTGTGAATGGTGTTGAAATCTAAGCTCTTCCTGACTGAACAAATACGTCTAAGCTAGTAATAACCTTTTTTTAATACCTGACCTATCTCTTTTAATACCTGACCTATCTGTTGTTCAAAGGACAGTTTGCTGTCTAAAAGGATTCTTAGATGACAAAATGTCCTTACTGGAATCAAATCAACATCTAATAATTTAATTTAATTGGATCTGCAGGTGCTGAAAGCATTCCACTAATCTAACAAGTAGTGGTTTTTTTTGTTGTTGTTTTTTCAGATTAATGACTAGACCATAAGATGACAACTAATCTGCAACAATAGACATGCAAGACTGAAGAGGGGCTAAATCTATATTATGTGGAGAAACCAGAAAGATCAGTAGGATGTTGTCTGCATATACAAATGCATTAATATATTCTTTTCTTGGTTTAAAGTCAATAGTGGACTTGAAAAGATATTAAATAATAATGGAGACAAACCTGAGCCCTGAGAGACTCAACAGGTCAATTTAAACGCAAATGCAATAGATGTTCTATCTTTCAAAAACAATTCAAACCATTTTAACACAAACCTGTTATTACAATTGATTGAAGTTGTTTAATAAGACGTTCATGGTCAAGCAAATCAAAAGCCACAGAAAGGTCTAAGGAGACCAAAAGACTTAGGGCTCCTTTTACTAAGCTGCGTTAGGGCTTTAACACGCGGATTGGCTGGCGTTAGTTCTAGAAGTGTAGCACACGGTAATTTCCTGCATGCGCTAAAAACGCTAGCGACTTTTGATAACACTTGGTCTATTATGGCAAATATCAGCACTTAGACCCTTGACCACTATCCAGATCATTTACTTATAGCTTTCTGGATCCATTTTCATTTATTTTGTGTCTATTTCATATCATACTGTTATATTAGTGTCTGCTGACGCTATAACGTACATACTTGTAATGTTTTAGTATGGATTGCATTATACCTTATCTATTTCGACATACTTTCCTCACTCTTCTATTCTGTATATATTTCTCGTTTCTATACTTTTATATGATTTGCATAAAACGATGATGGTTATAATGTTTACTGCTCATTGTTTTTGCTACTTCTCATTTGTAATTGGATATACTGTATTTTCACGCATATAACGCGCTCGTTATATACGATTTTTACAAACCGTGCATAACCTTGCGCATTATACACGTGAGCGCGTTGTATAATTTTTTTTTTTACATAGTTCCCCCCCCCCCCCGACGCCCGATTCATCACCCGGAAGGAGCGCTCGCACCCCCACCCCGAAGGACCAGGACCAGAGGAGACTCGGGGCAGAGTCGGGACGAGAGGAGACTCGGGGCAGGGCTGGAAAGGTTTGGACGGGACCAGAGGAGACTCGGAGCAGAGTCGGGACCAGAGGAGACTCGGGGCAGGGCTGGAAAGGTTTGGACGGGACCAGAGGAGACTTGGGGCAGAGTCAGGACCAGAGGAGACTCGGGGCAGGGCTGGAAAGGTTTGGACGGGACCAGAGGAGACTCGGGGCAGAGTCGGGATGAGAGGAAACTCAGGGCAGGGCTGGAAAGGTTTGGACAGGACCAGAGGAGACTCGGGGCAGAGTCGGGACCAGAGGAGACTCAGGGCAGGGCTGGAAAGGAGAGTCGGGGCGGAGACAGGAGAGTCGGGGCGGCAAGCAGCATGCGCGGTATACGCATATGCACGCTATATAAAAATTTTTTTACATATATTTCGGTTTCCCGCGCGCTATACCCGTGTGCGCATTTTACACGGGTGCGCATTATCTAAGTGAAAATACGGTACTTGATGGGTGTCATCACCCGGTTTATAACCTGTGCTTCCTCGGAAGCCACGCTTTTTGTCTTTATGTTCTTATGTTTTCTAAAACCAATAAAATTTTCTTGAACTAAAAAAAACGCTAGCGCACCTTAGTAAAAGGATCCCTTAAATTTCCAGCATCTAGTGAAGCATGAAGTTCACTGTTCAGAATTGTTATACTAGTCTCTGTACTGTGGGTATTTCGAAACCCTGTCTGCTGTGGATGTAATACCAAAGTATCTTCAACAAATTTCACAAGCTGTTCAAATATCACATAATTCAACTATTTTTGAAATAATACAAAGATTAGATATGGAACGATAATTGTAAAGCTAAGTTTTTAATAACAGGATGTATAGCTGCAGATTTCCATACCAGAGGTACATAACCTGTGGTAAGGCTCAAATTGATTAAATGCAAGTAATACTCCATGACTTGATATTTTCAGCCAATTAGAAAGAAAAAGATCAAACCAAGAAGACGTGACATGTGCTTTAGAAAGCATTTGCGATAATTGAGTTAAAGAGGGAATAATATTAAATGCCTCCCCCCATGTTGGCAATCATATACTTCTTTCTTAGCCACTTCTGTCAGCCATGATAGCCCAACTAACTGTGGGGCCCTTTTACATAGCTGCATTAAAAAGTAGCCTTCGTGCGTGCTTACACGTGACATTCCTGTGTGCTAAGGCCAATTTTACTGTGTGGATAAATTGGCAAATTTTTCTATTTCCAGCATTATTGGCCAATGTGCTAATTTTCCCATTGACACATGGTCATTAGCGCATGAGCACTTATCTATACCTATTTTGTAGGAGGTAATGACATGCATGCTAATCACGTGCTAATCGGTTGGTGCAATGCAATGTAACCCATTAGTGTAAAACATTCCTACTCTCTATCCCTGACCCACCCCCAGTGCTAAAAAATAAAGGTTGTTTTAGTGCATGGGAAGCACATGCAAAAATTATCACAGGACACCTGAGTGTGCCCTGTGGTAATCATTTTTTTTATTCCGGTAAGCATGCATTAGTGCTTGCCACAGCTTAGCCAAAGGGCCCCTGTGTGAATTCAAACAGTTGAGGAGTAGATATATGTGCTTGTAGCCCTAGTTTTATGTGAAGCACAAAATCCTTCTGTTTTAAAATCTTCTAAACTCTGAATGGAATTGTAAATGGGAGAAAAATAAAGTCCTGTGCATATTTCATTGGTTTAAATAAAATATAGTATCACCCCCTGAGTAAGAATTTAGAGAACTTGATAAGAATGTATAAACTCTTGAGCCTAATTTGTGACTAGCAGAATTTGGTACGATTGGTGAATGTATTAAATTCCTGCATTATTATTTGGAATTTTGATCACATTCTTATCCCTGAGGAAGAATTGTTAGAACTTTCAGAAGCAATTGGCTGAGGATGAATGAAGATTTGATGAACAGACCTGGAGCCATATGTCTTTTACTTGAGGAAAAGAAGGAGTCATTCATTTTTTTCAATGACTACTTCAGAAAAATTACTGAAGTTCTGTGTGTCCCAGTAATTTCAGCACCCAGGGTTAAATTACAGTATACCTGTTGCAGATTTCTGGGTCTCGCTGGATCTTGTCAGGTAGAAACTCACATTTCAGCCATCATGCTGTGACTTTCTTCAGGGAATGCTGTGAGGTCTGCAGTTTGTCTTTACACACACATATATATATATATATATATATATATATATATGTATATATATATATATATAGTGGGTCCACTGACTTGATTGAGAACAGAGAGGTCCATTGGTCATGAATATGAATTTTGGCGGGAAACCAACAAATTTTCCCGCAAAAAGTCAAAATCATGGCCAATGAACTACCCTGTTCCCAATCAGGTAAGTGGACCCACTAAACTTAATTACAAACTGCAGACCTCACAGCATACCCTGAAGAAAGCCCCAGCATGATGGCTGAAATTTTGGTTTCTATCTGACAAGATACAGCGAGACACAGAAACCTGCAACACATATACTGTAATTTAACCCTGGGTGTTGAAATTGCTGGGATACACAGAACTAAGTGGCCCTACGTGACTCCCTAGGCATTATGAACCAAATGGTGTGCCCTGTACCCTGTCCTGGACTACCACCAGAGGGGGGACAGGGTACAGGGCACACCATTTGGTTCAGAATTTTTTTTCTTGGTTTTTCTTCCTCTAGAGGTGGGTGCATCTTATGGTCAGGTGCGTCTTATGGAGCGAAAAATACGGTACATGCCTAAACTTTATGTTCAAATCAAAAAAGGGTGTGTGGAAATGGTGATGGGTGATGGGCAGATCTGTGGCATTGCTTTGTTATATGCATAATTATAGAGTAAGGATATCTATGCCTATATTTGGGCACAGGCTTTTGCACCATATTTCTGTTGGTGGAATTGAGCGCACTTAAATTTAGATGGGCGTTACAGGTCTTTGTCTGCCAACACTTACTATGTTACTATGTAAACATCATTGAAACATTGGCACATGCATCTTCAGTTGGATATCTTATGTTTTGTGCTGACCCTGGCTTCATTTTCTGTATGAGTAGTTTCACTTCACCCTGCCTAAAACTGAACTCCCCTTCACTGTGGCATGTTGTGGACTTTGAGAGACCATGCTCACACATGCCTGTTTTGTAAAGATGTGTTTATATTAGTGTCAATCAAGTGCACATGTTCAATGAGCAAGTGCTCTTAATTATAGAATCAGCCTTAATATGCATACCTCCTCAATGAAGCACCCATATAGCTGTGTTGCATGCCAATAGACTTTCTCTATAGTTCTGATACATACCAACTTCAGGAGGAAATTGGCATGCCTCTTCACATGATAAATGACCTTATTAAGGTACATTCCTTTCACTTAATCCCAGATGTCATTGGTCTTTTCAGATTGGCTATGCCTAACCTTGTGACAGAGCAGATGGCAGTTGCACCTGTGTGGCTTCTCTCTAATTGGGCTCCATTCCCATAGGGCCACTCATTGTCTTCCATAGGGCTCCATCTGGCCTCTTGCCCCTTCCTTCTTTGTCATCCAGCAGGACTACCCCACCCCCCCCATTACAGTAAGTCTGCACACAGGGCTGAAATCTATTATAAGGATACTTCTCTCTGAGCTGGTGAGGTGCCTCATAATTGTGTTTAGGGACATCTCAGAGCTGCTCTCCACAAACTGTGTTCCCTGGTGAGCCAGATTGTGTTTAATGTCTGTTCCACACCTGCAATCAAAATGAAAAACCCAGAGGAAGAACACCTCAAAATCAAATTCTATAATAGGTATATTTATCTTATCTTTCCTTTGGTTTAAAATACAGAGGTTTTAATTCTTGTGTATTCTTATGTCTTCATTGGAATGTTTTTTTTTTGTCTTAATTTTTATGTGAAGTTTATAATTTTACTATGTTTAAGGTAATTAATACTAACACTATATATATGTATATGTATATTCACAGTAATCAATCATCTTTGAGGCAACCCCTTAGGCAAAACATGGCTATGCTGGGCATGTATGTGTGGAACCCTGCTGCATAAAGTAGTAAATAAAGTTTTCCATTATATATGGTCTGCTCTTCTTTTTCACCTATATATGAGATCTAAACATGAACATCATTGTAGCTGTAATGCATCACTCTAGCCTAAAAGATGATGATGGCTTCTGTGCATGCAGGGGTGGACCAAATTCTATAATAGTTCTTAAAGTGAGCACTAAGGGAGAAGCAGAATCCACTCACACAATTGTATCACTATAAATAATAATTTAGTGATTTGGAAGTCCTCAGTGTGATTTGCATTTTCTGACTTATGCAACTCACACTGAGGTCTTCCAGGAAGGGAGGTGGGGGTGGGGGGCCGGGGGGGTCAGCGGGGGGGAGTGATTGTGGGTTGGGGGGCGGTCGATGGGGGGGGTTGCGTCGAGGGCAGGAGGGCCTGGGATCCCTCCTGCCCGTATTTTAGTGGGGGGTGGGGGTTAGAGGGGGTCGCAGGCTAGGAGGGCTTGGGCTCCCTCCTGGCCGGATATGTGTGTTGGGGGGGAGGGGGGAGATCACCAAGCCAGGAGGGCTTGGCTTCCTCCTGGTCCCAATGGATTCAGCCTGGGGAGGGGGGGTTGGGGATCACGGGCAGGAGGGCTTGGGCTCCTTCCTGCCCCAATATTGTCGGGGAGGTTGAGGATGCCCCGGAGCAAGAGGGCTTGGGCTCCCTCTTGCCTCGAACGTAGTCGGGGTGCTGCGGGCCAGGAGGGCTTGGGCTCCCTCCTGCCCTGATCGTTGGGGGGGGAAGAGTGGATTGTGGCAGGGGAGATGAGCCATCTCTCCTGCCACGATTATTGCTGTAGGGGATAGGCAGGTTGCTGGGGCCGCTGAGCTGATCGCAGCAGCCACGATCAGCTCAGTGGCCCCTTTTCGGCACTTATACCTGTTATGACTTGGTCTGAGTCAAAACGTATAAGTGCCAACTAGGCAACCTGCTGAAAGTTTTGGTTATACTTGCTGCACGCCTAGGTCTGGGTCGGCCCACCTCCTGCCCACTGCCCGCTCTTTCCCCTCCTCTAAAAATGCATCTTTTCTCTCTGTGCGTTTAGAGGCAGGGGAAAGGCCTAAGCTGGTTTTAGATACGTCTAAAACCAGCATTGATTATGGGTATTTGGACGATCAGGCTTTTTGATTATCCAAGTAGTCATTTAGGCCACCTTTTAGACGTTTTTTTTTTAAATTATGAACCTCATAACACAGACCTCCACACACTACCCCAGTGATCACCGACCCCCCCCCCCCCACCCCCATAAAAATTTTATTCAGAACTTTAAAATTCAGCCTCTAGACCATCATCACCTGGCCGCCTAGCATAGGAAAGCCTAGTCGTCCAGCCCAGAGGCAGCTTAAGCTGTCTTGGGGGGGGTTACAGACCCATGGAGAGGAGGACCCATGCCCATAAGCCCCTGTAATCACTGCATTGATACTTAAACATGTGCAATCCCCCAAAACCCTTTTTTATTGGCATATAAGTGGCTCCTGCAGCCATATGGGCTATTGGGTTGGTAGATAAGTGGGTCTAGGGGATTCTGGAGGTGGTTTTGGGGGGGCTCACCGTCACCTATAAGGGAGCTGTAGTGAGGAGAAGCCATGGCACCCTTTTTGTGAAGTTCCAGCAGTGCCCTGTAAGGTACCCTACTATTTAGGTGCCATGTCTGGGTGTTCAATCCATCACTTTGCAGACCCTTCCCACGTCCAACAGGGCTTGGTCTAGGCATTTTGGACTTGGACGGAAAGTTGGACGGAAATGTGGTATAAAGATGGACGATTTAACGGCTTGGACGATCAGATCGGCAGGATGTATAATTAGACGATTTTTGAAAGTAAAAAAAAGTTGGACGTCTCTTTCGAAAATGTGTCTTAGGCTCCTTTTAACTTTGGAAGACTTGCGAGATGTACGTAAACAGACTTAGATGTCCCTTTTGATTATGCCTCTCTAAACTAGTAAATACTGGTATAAAATCAAATATTTAGTGACTTACTAAAGTGACAGTAAAAAACATGTTAAAAACAACTTCAAAATCTGATGGAAATGGAATGGAGTGTCTACTCACCAGTATCTCTTACCCATGCTTCTACGTAGTGAATTAGACTAGCTTAGTGGTGCACCCTAACATAAACACCTCACTTGATGCATCAGAGCAAAAATAATGCATGAAGGGTTCCTTTTATAAATCTGCGGAAGAGGTAAATCCTCCTAAAATCAGGAATTGTATGAGCATCGGAGCATTTACCTCTACCGCAGCTTTGTTTAAAGCCATTGTAAACACAAAGGGGGTCCTTTTATTAAGGCACGCTAAACAATTTAGAGTTCACTAACCGTTTTAGCACGCACTAAAGATTAGCGCATGCTAAATGCTAAGACATCCATTATAGTCTATAGGCGCCCTAGTATTTATCATGCGCTAATCTTTAGTACACGCTAAATTGGTTATATTTTTTCAGTGTTCACATCTTGTTACAATTAACTGTCTCTGAACTGAACGGAAATCTAATCCTCTCTCATTGATGGGTTGCATCAAAGCAGCTCCTGATTGGTAAGGCCCGACTTTAGTACAGGAAGAGGCGTTCGGAGCATACCGCGAGTGATTTCCTTCACTCGCTGGCGCTCCGGCTGCCCTCTCCTGCCTCTCCGGCTGCTTTCTTCTGTCTCCCCTGCTAAAAACCAACAGGAGCTCAAGGCAGCCATTTCCTGTGAGTGATCTGCATGGGGCAGGAGCGTGGGAAGATCGCTCCTGCCCGAAAACCCGCTAGACCACCAGGTAAGGTTTAAAGGGGGGATTACAGGGCTTAAAATAGCCGGGGGAAGCGGGGGTTAGGGGCAGAACTGGCCCAAATATTATTCGGTTTTTTTTAATATTCACAGGCTGGCTCTGCCCCTAACCCCCATGGATATGGAGGGAGAAGTGTAAATCACTCTTTTCTTATGAAGATACAGTAAAACCTTGGTTTGCGAGCATAATTCATTCTAGAAGCATGATTGTAATCCAAAGCACTCATATATCACAGTAAATTTCCCCATAGGAAATAATGGAAACTCAGACAATTCATTCCACAATCCAAAAACTTATATTGCAAGACCTCGCTCATTTAGAACAGTCACTACAATCCTGCAGCGTCAGAGAGAGAAGAACCATCGTCTCAGATGTGATGATGTGACGCATGTACTCGTATTGCAAGACTTTGCTTGTTTAGAACAGTCACAACACTCTTGCAGTGTCAGAGAGAGAAGAACCATCGGCTCAATTGTGATGTGTGTACAGTGTACTGTAGGTACTTGTATTGCAAGACATTGCTTGTATATCAAGTTAAAATAAAATGTTATATGTTATATAAAATGTTTTGCTTGTCTTGCAAAACACTTGCAAACCAAGTTACTTGCAATCCAAGGTTTTACTGTAGTTTTAAAAATTACCCTACCCGGATTGATCTGATTGAAACCAGGTTTATACATGTCCAAGTCCTCCTCTGCATTACCCAAATCCATTTGGACAGAACATTTAAATATTCCTATTTTTCCTATGTTTATTAGAGAATTAAAGAAGACGTGATGTGTAGAATGCTTAAGAATATACGGTATTTGGAAAATATGAAACCATGAACTTTTTTTTTTTTTTGTTAAGCCTTCTGTCTTTGCACATCTGTACCACAGAACCCATGTTCCTACTGTAAGTATTCAAGGGCAAATAACTCCATAGTATGCATCAAAATTCCCTGCAGTGGCATGAGAAAGAAAAAAAAAGATTCATAAAGGCCAAGGAAATTGTAGAAAATAAATTACCTGAACACCATCATTATGATAGTTAATGACTTCAGGGATGACATTAAATTAAACAATATGGTCAAAAGTAAGCCTCCATCTGTGTTTGTGCCACCAAGGGAAAATGGTTTAGTATCATTTCCTACCTCTTTCTTGGTCCCTTTGACAAGTAACTCATGAGGTGCTCAGTCCTTGTGCTGAAGTGACTAATGAAAGGTAATAGACTGGGAATTGGCAAATGAATTGGGTCTGATGGGGAAGTCTCATTATTAGGCTATTTGCCGCTCCCCCAGGCAGATTTATCAGAGATTATTCTCATGACAGCTTCTCTGAGTCAGTCAGCAAGATACTATTTTCATGATGAGTCAAAACTGTGTGAAAAAGTAGGATGTAGAAGTACCGTAGTCAGCAGAGAGGGTGAATTAATAAGCTGCATTGCCCAAAAAAGTACAATGCCTTGGAAAGAGCTCCTGGGTTCATATATGAGAGGGTACTGAAAAGTTATTTGCCCAACTAACCAACTTCCTAAATTCTGAGCGTTATTTTGCCACTGTACTGTAACTGAAAAGGGTGTTATATTAATTTGTTAAGTGCCAATTTGCAGAAACAAAATTTTATGCTTTTTGACGTTGTTTCAGATCATTGATTGAATCATAGAGCCTTCCATTTTGATCTGGTTTAGGTACAACCTTGCCAATCAGTTGCCTATGTTTTGACATTATCTTGGAAGGTAATTGGATTGTCTTTCAGATATGGGTGTAGAACAGAACCTAAACTATGTGGTGGATGAACAGGAAAATAAATATCTATTATGATCTATCATGTTAAGTGCTAAACTGTTGTGTCATACTAGGTTAGCCACGCTTCTATACTATGTTTACCATGCCTCATTCATATATATATATATATATATATAATACTAGTGTTTAAGCCCGTTACATTAACGGGTGCTAGACTAGATGTGTCTGTCTGTCTGTTTCTTTATCTCTCTCCTTGGTCACTGTCTGTGTCCTTCTGTTCCCCCCCTCCCCTGAGCAAAGATGTTTGCCCCAGCACACTCCTCCCCCCAAAGCAGCACCCTTTCCCTCTCCCTGTCTCTCCATGGCCCCTTCTGTCTTCCCCCAGAGCAAAGCTGTCTGTTCCCAACACACCTCCCACCCAAAGCAGCCCCCTTTCCCTATCCCTATCTCCCCATGACCCCTTCTGTCTCCCCCCAGCACACCCCTACCCCAAAGCAGCCCCCTTTCCCTCTCCCTGTCTCTCCATGGCCCCTTCTGTCTTCCCCCCAGAGCAAAACTGTCTGTCCCCAGCACACTTCCCCCCCCAAAGCAGCCCCCTTCCCTCTCCCTCTGGCCCCCTGTATTGATCCCCCTGCTTACCCTCCCTCCATCCCGGCGTCTTCTGGCCTGCTCCTCTTCAAAGCAGGCCGCGATCGTGGTAGCCTGCCCCAGCGAACCTCGCAGGCCGCTCCCCAACCCGGAAACATGCTCCCTCCCAACGCAATCCCATGCATCAGAGGGAACGTGCCACCGAGGCCGGAAAGCGGCCCGCGAGGCCCGCCAAAGCCGGCCCCGAAGAGGAGGATCAGCGGCAGCGGTAGCAGCGGTGAGCGAGGGCGGGAGGAGGCTTGCTTCCGGTTGGTGAGTGAGGGCGGGAGGAGGGGAGTGGCCAGAGTTATCTCTGGCCGGGTTCTAAAATGGAACACGGCCACGGATCACACACCACAGCGGCAGGGATCACGTTTTTTTAAAAGCGCATGCGTCACTAACGTTTTATTATATAGGACTATGTTTGCCATGCTATGCTTGTATATATAATACAATGTCTGCCATACTATGCTTGCCATGCTATACTAGCCATGATTGTCATGCTATGTTAAACCTGTATATATAAGACTATGGTTGCCATACTAAGCTGCCATCCTGTGCTTTGTCATTCAATGTTTGTCATGTTATGTTTTTACCATGCTTTGTTATGTACACCTCATGTGTATTTATGCCACAAAGGTATTTAAATGTCTCTATCATATCTCCCCTCTCCTACCTTTCCTCCAATGTATACATATTGAGATCTTTAAGACTGTCCCCATACGCCTTATCATGTAGACCAACAACCATTTTAGTTGCATTCCTTTGGACCGACTCCATCCTGTTTATATCTTTTTGAAAGTGCAGTCTCCAGAATGGTACACAATATTCTAAATGAGGTCTCACTAGAGTCTTATATAGGGACATCAATGCCTCCTTTTTCCTACTGGCCATTCCTTTTGCTATGCACCCAAGAATCCTTCTAGTTGTTGCCATTGCCTTTTTAACATGTTTGACTACCTTAACAACATCACAAACTATCACACTCAAGTCTCGCTCCTTTTTCATACTCAAAACTTCTTCAACCCCTAAACTGTAGCATTAATCTTAGCGGCCAAATTTCAGATGATTCTTCAAGCTTCATTAGGTCCTCCCTTGTGTTTTCCATACCATCAGGGGGGTCTATTCTATTGCAGATTTTGGTATCATCCGCAAAGAGGCAAATCTTACCAGTCAACCCTTCAGGAATATTGTTTACACAAATGTAGAAAAGCTTAAACCATTCTTCTGGTTTTTCATTTCATTTGTGGGGATTTGGCTCCAGTTTCTGTGGTTGTTTTGGGTCAGGGACATGCCAGGCCTAACTGCCTACAGTAAATTCAGACTTACACTAGTATTCTATAATAGCAGTTGTGTATACAACTGCTGGTATAGAATTCATGTTTAGCAAACATGGAGGGGCATTTTTGATAGGATGTCTAAGCCCAACATTGCAAATGCTTCAATATATCATATGCTTCAATATACTGTATATATCATATGCTTCAATATATATTGTGCTACTTTGCTTAGCACAATTTCATTCAGCCCTTATTATATAAGGTGCTAGCTGTACAGTATTTTACACACTGAATCTTAGAAAGCTCAAGAGCTATAAAATTTTATATATTCTGTATATGTGTCACTTAGCACATAAGCTTAGATAAACTATAACATAGTCATGAGAATTTTTGTATTGATCGTCAGAACGCCGTTGGGGATGACAAACTCCCGACTGCATAGACTTCATCGATCCCCTTAGAACAAGACAAGTCAGTGATTCTACAAATGATATGATAACCCCTCGACCCTGAAGAAAGTTTCATTAAAGCATGCATGTCGGGAGAGGTGGAAACTTGAAGCATAAACGCACAAGATAAGTGATGAACAGTTTTAAATTTTGCATGTAGTGAGAAAAGTGGCATTGAAAAAAATAAATTAAAATGCATGATAAAGTAGAAAAAGCACAAAAAAAGCAGAAAACAGAAATAAATTGTGATTTCAATTAGAACTATAGACACAGTAATGGGATCGATGAAGACCTATGCAGTCGGGAGTCTGTCATCCCCGACAGCGTTCTGAAGATCCGTACAAAAATTCTAATGACTATACCAAGTTTCCAAGTTTATTATAAGATTTGATTAATCGCCTATTCCAGGTTCTAAGCGATGTACAGCTAAAATTACAAAGTTAGGGTAAACATACATAATTAGAACAACTTAATATTAAACATATTAAAATAGCATAAAAATACATAACATGACTAAACGTATACAACAGGACAATGAACATACATGATCACAAAAAGGTAAAGTTATGGGAAGAAATACAATTCAATATAAAAGAAACAATTAAGGTTAAAAAACATTAGAGAAAGGGGAAGAAATTTAATATAAAATGTAGAAAAGATTTAATATACCATAGTACATCTAAGCTTACAGTATGTGCAAAGTGACACATATATAGATATACAATCTTATAGCTCTTGAGCTTTCTAAGATTCAGTATGTGAAATACTATACAGCTAGCACCTTATATAATAAGCCCAATGTTGGACAGTTTGAGAAAAACATCTTAAAATTGGGTGGAGAAAATGTCCATTTTCACACCCACAAGACATCTATCTTTTTTTTAAAATGGTCCAGATAGACGTTTTGTCCAACTAGACATTTAAATTTTTTGCCATTATTGACCCCCCCCCAAAAAAAACCAATCAACCCATCCAAATTAAAACCGTCCAAAACAAGCTATTTCCATGTAGCAGGGACCAGCATTTTTTATGCTACACAGACATGCCAAGCAGAGCAGTAGAGCACCCTAAGGGGGCCCTGCTCTTAACTTTACATTAAAGGTGTCAGGTATACATAACTCCATAACCCCATACACTATAAGATGAGCCTTCTAAAACCCCTACAAAGCCTATTGTATGCACCTGTCTACCCCCTCAATACCCTTATGCCTGCACCTATATGGCAGTACAGTGGGGGTTTGGTAGGTTCCCTTCTCTGTAGTCAACTGCACTGCCCACCAGCCTATTTCAGAAGCCTGCTTGTACTGTGTTTCCCTGAAAATAAGACAGTGTCTTATATTAATTTGGGGGTCAAAAAAGCGCATTAGGGCATCAGGGGATGTCTTATTTTTTTCATATACAACAATCATCTCTCCCTTCCTCTCCTCCACCCCATTTCTTCCTATTTCCTTTCTCCCCCACCCCCATGTACAACATCTTTCCTCCATTCTCACCCATCCCCTTGTGCAGCATCTTTCTATCCCTCCCTTCCATCTCCTTGTGCAACAGAACCCCACCAAACCTCCCACTGTGAGTCTGACATACCTCCGCTCCGAGGCCTCCTAAAGCTGCAGGGGTGGGGGTTGCTGAATTGATGAGTCCATTTTTTTCAGCAAATCAGGCAACACTAGTGTCAGGGATGGAGTCGGGGACATTCAGGAGGGGGAGCTTCGGAGATCGATCTTAACTAGGGCTTATTTTGGGGGTAGGGCTTATATTAGTAGCATCTTTAAAAATTATGCTAGGGCTTATTTTTGGGGAAACAGGGCAGCTCTACTAGGACTGGTCATAGTATCTTCAGCTGTCATAGACACAGATATGTACTTTTTCAAGTATATATTTGGGGGGAGGGTCAGTGAACACTGGGGGAGTGTGCGGGGGCCATATTTTCATCTCTCCAGTGGTCAACTGATCAGTCTGGTTACTCTTTGGACCTGTATTCATTTTAAAAAAACAGTTCTAGCCCAAAACGTCCAAATTGTGCCCTGAACATTTTGTAAAATGTTTATCACTGTAAAATGTCCAAGTGTCAAGCTAGCCCTAATATTTTCAAAAACACGGCCCATTAAGATTTAGATGAACTGGAGACAAAATTACCAGAAAGATGTCTAAAAAGTGCACACTTGGATGTTTTGGGTTTTTTTTTAAATTCTTTATTTGGTTATTTGTTACAATACATTAATAACAAATATTCATGAATGACCAAAACAGACTCAAAATAGAGAACATAAAAACATAGGCAATTATCAACCGTGTCTTAGTCCACATTATCATGGTCGCCAGTACCTTTTTTTAAAAAAGGAAAAGGAAAAAAGAATCAAATCCATCAATCTACTATCTAAGGACAGGCAAAATGGCATTTATATTTATGTACATCGTCCTCCAAAAACAAAATCAGTAATAGAAACTAAACTTTCAACAAAGGTTTCTCTTTAACAAAGTCTTCTAACTGGACTGGATCAAAAAATACATATTTATCACTTCCATACGATATAAGGCATTTGCATGAAATTTCAAAAAGAAAGTAGCTCCAACTGCCAAAACCTTGGGCTTTAGCTGAAGGAACTGCTTCCTTTTAAACTGAGTTTGTCTAGAGACATCAGGAAAAATTATCCCCCGTTGGCCACAAAACATCTCCTTTCTGCCATGAAGAACCTCCCTCCTACCCTCCCTCCCCCCATCTTCCTTCCTGCCCTGAAAGAACTCCCCCTCCCCCAAAAGAAAAAGGCAGGAGGGATACCCACTCCCTCCTGCCACCAGAGGCCCCCCTCTCCTCCCCACCCCTTCCCCATACCTAAATGTTGGGATCAGGAGGTACTGAAAATACCTCCTGCTCCTCCTTTCTTCCGATGACACTGGGCCTTAGGCCCTGCCCTGGCGCATCATATGATGCATGAGGAGGGGCATAAGGCCCTAATGATGCCTAGGGTTCCTCCCTTGGGATGGGCCTGAGATGTCTGAGTCAATCAGGGGCTTCCATAGGAAGGAGCCTAAGGAAATCCCTGATTGGCCAAAACAAATGAAAAATCAGCCAACAATGACTGAGTTGCTATTATTAGTGAATCTAGCCCTAAGTGACTTGCACAGGGTCACAAGGAGCAGCACAGGTTTTGAGGCTGTAGTTTTAACTACTACCCCACACTCTCCTCCACAGTTTTTCTCATTGAGTCCATCAGACAGACCTGCATAACTTTCAAAACAAAGGAAAGGGAAATTCACCATTGTGTCACATTACACAGGTGCATTTTTCAACTGGTTATATCACAGTGTTAATGCTGTAGGAACTGACTCACTAAGCTTCCTTCCAAAAGACAGAGAATAGAAGGCAGCAGTTAGTAAATCAAGCCTTTCATTTCGCTATGCTTTCCATTTTTTTTCACAATGCCATATTATAATCAGAAGCAACGTCACATGCCATTACTTTTCTCTTGATGTGTTTCCTTCTGATTGCATTATTGAACTTAATGGAGCCAATGTTCATAGTGTAGTAATTGTAGGTTACTGTTTCACGAAGGTTTAATGTTCCTCTGTAGCAACTAATTTATCATTTATCATCTACAGAATGACATCTTCATGTTGAGGAGGGAAGAACAGATACCTCGTATTCTTGCCACCAGAAAGTGGGTTGTAGACAAGAAATCTTCAGGCACTTTTAATTGGACCTAAAAAAAAGAAGCTAACATTTTTGTGTCAGGTATTTTCTTTCAGGCAACAGAGTTAGTAGTAATGTATGAATAAATCAATCTAAGTAATCTAATTGATTTACTAAGCAGCCAAGTGGTCTGTGCCTACAGTGCAGGAAAAAAATTGGCATGTTACTAGGCCATTTAAATGGTATGCAAATCAAATTTGCAGTACATTTATTACAGTAATATTCACATTAAATGGTGGACCTCACTGCAGAATGGCTTAATTATAACTCCCTGGTTCTGTGAAAATTTTCATGTGAAATATAGCTAGACAAACATAGGTAAGGATGTGCATTGCATATTTATGCAGCTTCATTTCCTTTTTTTATAGGTGTTGTGTTGCATTTTGCAAAAAGTCAATAATATGTGACCATCTCAGGGAAAAGGTGACTAAGGGCCACTTTTAAAATGCTGTGGTAGTGATTCCTATGTGCCAAATGCAAAGCGGCCCATTCATTTCCTATAATCTTCGTCTTTTTTGTTGTGCCAGGCCTCACTACTGCAGCTTTATAAGTCCGTAAAGTCTCATAGAAACATAGCAACATGATGGCAGACAAAGGCCAAATGGCCCATCTAGTCTGCCCATCCAAAGCATCCACCATCTCCTCCTCTCCCTAGGAGATCTCAAGTGCCTGTCTCATACTTTCTTGAATTCAGACAGTCTTTATCTCCGCCACCTCTACTGGGAGGCTATTCCATGCATCTACTCGTACCACCCTTTCTGTAAAAATGTATTTCCAAGGGCTGTTTTGGACCGGAGGGCGCCTCTGAGAAGAACTGACAGGCACCCCTGTGGACACCTGCCGATATCGAGTGCTGTGAAGAGAGGTCCTCCTAGGTCTCTTAAAAATCTTTGAGCCGTTGAACGCAGTCCGCAGACATGATTCTGAAGGGATGTGAGCCTGAAGGGGTGTGGCCAAAGGGGCACATCCCTTCAGAGCTCTGAGGAGCAGAGAGCAGGGGTTTAAAGATCTTTTTTTTCACACAGTGGGTAAAAGAAAAGCAAAAATTGTTCCCTCAAAACTTATTAATATT
Organism: Geotrypetes seraphini; assembly: GCF_902459505.1. Taxonomy (NCBI): domain Eukaryota; kingdom Metazoa; phylum Chordata; class Amphibia; order Gymnophiona; family Dermophiidae; genus Geotrypetes; species Geotrypetes seraphini. Next base: position 326,607,266 of record NC_047084.1, on the reverse strand, counting down.
ACGGGACACATGGATCGCCATCTAACACCCAATGTTATGACATCTGTTGGAGTCAATTTGAATTTATATATACAAACTGCTTCAGATGAATCATCACCTCCTCTTCAACCAGTAGCAATGAATGAAGGAAGGGTTGATTCTGGTCCCAATGAAGGACCAGAATCAACTTCTTCACAATTATCTGGAATGGATTTGCAACTGGATAATTTTGATCAGGTTAAGGCTCTTAGTATGGCCCTGCATGAATTACTGGCCTTCTTTCTATTTCTACTGGTTTAAAGAAGAATACATACCATCTACAATTCTCCAGTCCCACAGGAACACTTCTGTTTCCAAAGATCTGCCAGCACTTCTTTGAGCTCCCTATAGGATAATTCATGCAGCAGCAGAAGATCTATAGATTATCTACATTAGAGAAAAGAATAAGGAAGGAAGACTCATTAAGAAAAATACCTGGACTCTAGTGAGGTGAGGTTAAGGTTACCAGATGTCCAGTTTTATCCTGACATGTCATCTTTTTAGAGGGCAGGTTCAGGCGTCCGGACGGCTTTTCAAAACCCAGCACTTTGTCTGGGTCTTGAAAAGCTTCTTCTTTGGGACCGCGTTGGGAGGTCATCCGCACATGCATGGATGCAACAGGGTGATATCACGTGCACACACGCATGTGTGCTTGATGCCATCATGTCGTATCCATGCATATGTGGATGCCCTCCCTCCTGATGAGAACAAATTGAGGGAGGGTGGGTGCAGGGCTGGGGGTCGAGATGGGGGTGTAGCAGGGAGGGGCTGGGTGGAACGGGGAGGGGCTGTGGGTCCAGATTTTAGTCAACTAAAATCTGGTAACTCTAGGTGAGGGAAAGAGGTTCTGACAATAACCTGTTTTCCCTAACAGTAATATCTAGATCATTTTGGACACTACCAAGGTGAAGGAAAGGGTATTTGTGACTTGGATTGGCAGCTGCCAGAGACAGGATGCTGGGCTTGATAGACTCATTTTTACCTAGTATATAACATACTAATGTTCTTATGTCCTAGACCTTTACTTGTCATATCATATTTCCATGATTAATTTCTGGAAAATGATTTTTTTTTTCTAATCATATATTACATTTTTCAAAATAAGAGCAGGGACAGAAGGCAGCTCACTTCTCTGAATTTTAACTGTCTCTCATTGGAAATGATGATTCCATTTGCAGCTACTTATGAACACACTTGTTTAAACTTGAAAGCTGCTTTTTGGAAGCGATATTGCAAAGAAAATACACAAAAACACAGCTGTCCCTTTCAAAGAAATATTTCTGCATACTTATTTCAATTGCTTTCCTTCCTTTTAATTTGTAAATTCAAAATAGACTGCAATTGTCTTAATGCATAAAACATTTGAAACCTGTAGCTTACAGCTTTGAAATATCAATGTTTTGTCACAAAATAACCATGATTAATGTAGGAATTATGGGATAGATATTCTTAGCAATGCCATTTGCTTACTGTCACAGGATGGTTAGTGCTGTCATAAACCTTTTCAGCTGTCTATTATCCTCTACAGTGCCACTGACATGAATAAGGGGTATGCTAAGAGAGCATCAGGAGGCATTTACGCATACAAATGCAGAACCGAGGGAAGTTATCAGTGGATTATCTTGGCACTCACTGACATAGTAGTCTGATATAGCAAAATCAGAGGAAGCTGTTTATAATGTTGCTGATAAGGCTGCATAGAATATACAGAACAAAGATTATCTCTTCAGAATCTCAGCCTAAGTCTAAACTGAGAGGACATACTGTACTTAGGATCTCTTTTTTACAAGACCAACTTCCTTAGCTTGGTGATGACATGCACAGGCAATTTTCTGTTCTTCAGATCCATAAGAACACTCTTGTTGCCTCACATTCTACCACAGAGAAGAATAAAGCCTGTCAAAGGACATCTCCGTTGGTTGATTGTGCTCTTCTTTCCTTTTCATGAGATGACCTCAGCTCTGCTCACCAGCCTCGCCTAATTCCTTCTTTTGCGCTGGGTGTAATTCTCAGACATGCAAGCGAGAGGGAGAGAATGGAGGTGAGATGAAGATTGCAGCCCAGAATGCATGTTAAATTCCAGCAAAGAAGGAAGAATGAGAATAACAGACTGATAAAATTTCCTCTGAAGTGTTAAGATGAGAAAAAGGCAATCAAAGAAATAAAAGAAAAAAGATGACTGAAAAAGAACATATGGGCTATTCAGTCTCATCATCCAAACCAATAGCCCAAAATGTATAACACTTCTTCCCTCTGAAGTCATCCATGCATGCTTTCTTGAATTCTGATACTGTTCTCATCTTAGTTGTCTCCACTGGGAGGCGGTTCTTTGCATTCACAATCTTTCCCATTGAGAAATATTTCCCTTAGTTACTCCTGACACAAAAACATATTAACATGATGGCAGATAAAGGCCAAATGGCCCATCCAGTCTGCCCATCTGCAGCATTCACTGTCTCCCTAAGAGGTCTTCTGTGCGCATCCCAGGCTTTCTTGAATTCAGACAAAGGGCTCCTTTTACAAAGCTGCGGTAGGGCCTTAATGCGCGGAATAGCACGCGCTAAATTGCTGAGCGTGCTAGCCGTTACCGCCTTCTTTTGAGCAGGCAGTAGATTTTTGGCTAGCGCACACTATAGCGCATGCTAATCCGATGCGTGCGCTAAAACCGTTAGCGCACCTTCGTAAAAGGAGCCCAAAGTCTTTGTCTCCTCCACCTCTATGGGAGACTATTCCAACCATCTACCACTCTTTCTACAAAAAATAATTTCCATAAAATAACTCCTGATCCTATTACCTCTTAATTTCATCCTATGCCCTTTCAATCTGGAGCTTCCTTTCAAGTGATGCAAATTCATGCCACATAGGTATTTAAACATCTCTATCGTATTTCACTTTCCCACCTTTCCACCAAAGTATACATATTAAAATCTTTAAGTCTGTTCTCATATGCCTTATGACAAAGACCACCAATCATTTTTGTAGCCTTCCTGGACCAACTTCATCCTGTTTATATCTTTTTCAAAGTGCAGTCTACAGAACTGTACAAATATTCTAAATGAGGTCTCACCAGAGTCTTATACAGGGGCATCAATACCCCCTTTTTCCTAGAAACCTAGAAACATGATGGCAGATAAAGGTCAAATGGCCCATCTAGTCTGCTCATCCGCAGTAAACATTATCTCTTTCTCTCTCCTATTGGCCATACCTCTCTCCTTAGGCTCCCAAAAATCCTTCTAGCTTTCACCATCACCTTTTCAACATATATGGCCACCTTTAGATCATCACACCCAAATCCTGCTCCTTTTTCGTACACAAATGTTCTTCACCACCTAAACTGTACCATTCCCTGACAGCCCTTCGACAATATTGCTTACTAAAAAATGTTAAAAAGAACAGGCCCATGAATCGAACCTTGAGTCACATCACTGGTAACATCCCTTTCCTCAGAGCAATCTTCCATTCATCACTATCTTCTGTTGCCTTCCACTTAACCAGTTCCTGACCCATACCGAGTGCCATACCAAGGGTACTCAGTTTATTTATTAGACACCCATGTTGGAACACTGTCAAAGGTCTTGCTAAAATCTAAATAAACCATGCCAGTCTTCAGCCAATTAAAAATTAAAAAATTACAATTAAGAGTTCTGTGTGGAACTAATAGGACACCTAGCGACGTCTAACAATATGCACCTGAAAAGTAGGCATGGTTAGGGGCGGAAAATAGGTGTGGAAAACTTAGGTGTCACTAGGTAAGGGAGATAGGTGCCTGTAAATTAGGCCAGATAAAACCTGGCCTAATGTATCAGCACCTACCTTCACAGTGCCTAGCGATGCCTAAGTCCACTTAGGCTCTGCTAGGCATGATTCTATAAGCAGCACCTAATGGTTGATTGACAACCATGTGGAGCAGCACCTACAATGTAGGTACGCTTAGGCACCATTTATAGAATCTGGCCTAAATGCGCATTAGCGCTTAACATAGAATAGTAAAAGGATGCTACATTTACTAGAATGAGCTCCCCTGTTACCATATGCAAACATATATTAAAATGTGTTATTAACATCAGATCCTATTTTATTCAATAGATATGTGTACTAATAATGCATGCTGCATTAGCCTACAGCAACATATTAAAGCACATTTCTATATTTAGTTCTAAATCTAGCAGATTACAGTTTGAATGCTTAAACTTAGAAAAATATGAAACTGAGAAACTAGCTAGTTAGGTTCAGTTGCGTATTTGCCCAACTAGTTAAAATTATCCTGCTATTCTTGAGTGGGCAGACTTGTTGGGCCGCCGGCCCTCTTCTGCCATCATATTCTATGTTTCTATGTCTTTGGATATTGATCTCACAATTATCATAAATATACAGTTTGGGCTATTGTGGACTAATGGCTACCCAGGCCATCTTCAAATCTGACAGCTTTAATTTAATAACAAGTTTCTGCAGACCTTTTCAACTAATAATTATTGTAGTATCGGTCTTGCCAATTTAGTGTTCATTTCCTTTTTCAGCTCTTTTGTAAACAGTCTGAAATCCCTGACTAGCAATGTTCTGTGTGGTTCATTGTTTTCACTGTCATTGAGATGTAAAAGCCATGCTGTTTTTTTTAATTAAAAATGAAGTATTAGTAACTTTTATGTTAAGTTAATGGCCCTTCTTTATAAAACTAGAGGAAAAGATATAAAAAAAAAGTACTGTATTAAAGAAAAAGAGTATTACATTTCTCTCTGGACTATAAATTTACAAATACTCACACAGATATACAATATCTTTTAAGGGTAATTTTCAAATTGCTTGTATATGGGCAAACAAAATATTTTCTGCCAAGAATGTCCTTTGCAATATTGCCCCTTCACCCACCTTGCACTTTTCTTTTGCTACGTTTACGTCCCAGCAAAGAGTTTGCAAATGCACATTTTGCCAGTACATATGCATTATATATTTATTTGATATCCTATCTTATTCTGGTGCCAACATCAATGGGGAAGGTGTGGTGCAGTGGCTAAAGCTACAGTCTTAGCACCCTGAGGTTGTGGGTTCAAACCCACACTGCTCCTTGTAATCCTGAGCAAGTCACTTAGGGCTAGATTCACTAAACCTTCTGATCCTGTACTGACGATCACAAAACCAGTTTTACTGGATTTGCGATTGTTCCCCAACCCCGACACGATTCACTAAACTGCTGCCCGATCAATCTCCTACCCGATCCGATTCAGCCCATGCAAATTAGTATAACCCCATGAAAAATAGCCAAGCGACTGATTCACTAACGACTGCTTGGCTATTTTGAATTGGGTTTTACTATCCTAAAGCCCGACTGCTGCAGACCTGTCGGTACCTGTGTTACCAGACCCACAAACACAAGTGTGGAAGGTAAATATAAAACTAATTACAACGCCCTTCTACTAAATAACATACTCTATGGAAAGGAGAATACGGTGCAGATAAACGTCAAAACCCCTGTCAAAGCAAAGGCTTCTACAACATTTTAGCCAACCAATGTGAAGGAAAAACCCCTCAGAACCCCTCCCACACCACCTTGAGTAATACCAAGTGTGAGAAAATTTCTAGGGGTAGGTCACGTCATTGGCATAAAAAGCCTTTCACATTGAAAAATGTGAAAGCCTTAAGCAATGCAGGGAGAATCTTATACTATAACAAGTTTCAAGTTTCAAGTTTATTTAGATTTAATGGTTCGCCTAATAAATTCTAAGCGAATTACATAACAGTATAATAGGGATAAAACAATTAAATAAAAAGTAAAAATATTAAAAGAAAAAACAAAAAAAGACAGGGTTAATACAGACTCACAGTTTGGACAAGACTGGAATAATGGGAAAGAACATAAGGGAATGAAAGTTACAAATTTGTTGGATTCCCAATGGGAAGAGAAGAAGATAGTAAAGGATGGGAAAAAACACTAGGGATGGGGTTTTAAAAAAGTAAAAACTATCTAATCAGTGCTATCTTCATTCAAATATTCATGAAGAGAAAAAAAAATACTTATCCCACGCTGAGGTAGATATATGGAGCAAGTGTCACATTGACGCGGTACCCAGCGTTTCGCCGGAAATGGCTGGTCAATACATAATAATAATAATAATAAATCCAGCTCAGGGGCTAAAGGACTAATAAAATAAAAAAAATCCAAAAGCCCTTCCTGCTGCAAAAAAGACAGTGAATGAATCGCTGTTTTAAAATCGGCCAGGAATCAGTCAACAGCGATTGAATCGCTATCTTTAGTGAATCTGGGCCTTAATCCCCTATTGCCCAAGGTATATTAGATAGATTGTGAGCTCACCAGAACAGATAGGGAAAAAAATTTGAGTACCTGAATAAATTCACATAAACCATTTTGAGCTCTGCAGAGAGACTGGTAATTGCCCTTCTCATATGTATCTAGTGGTTAGACTAGCCTGGCTAAGAATTAGGAGATGAATGCAATTCATCTTAGTTGGAGATGGACCTTATAAATTTGAAAATGAATGAACACTAGCAACATCTGTACAGACTGAAGCACATTCCAAAACCAATAAACAGGAAAATATATATAACAAGGTCACAGCTATATTATCCATCAATATCCAAATAATCCATACACAAAACAAATCATTGTACAATAAAAATTATATGACCCCTTTCAGCCTAGGGTGTTATATGTAAAATATAGATATCTCCAGCACACTACTTCAGGACAGTTACATATACTGTCATCTGCTGCCAGTTCTTCTTTGCCTCCTTCGGCCACAGGCTCCACAGTGATACCCTATACAAAATAGGCATCAGTTAGGATAGTTTGGCCAAAATTCCTGCAGCAACATCAGGTTATTCAGATTAAAGGTCTAACTAATTTGTTCAAGGAGGCGCATTCAGTTCTCCAACCCAACATTTAAACACCCTCAGCATCCCTAGGCTGAAACTAACGGAATTTGCATATCCAATTTTCCTGTTAGCAAAAATAGGGCTAGATTCATTAAGCCCACCGATCGTGTTTGTGATCGGTGGGCTTAATGAACACAGGGCCAGACGGAAACTCAATGCCTGACAGTATGGTGCACGACCTACTCCTACTGGAGCACTGGTCCAGGACCTGGCAACTCAGTTTCAATACCAGAAAATGTAAAGTCATGCACCTGGGCAGCCAAAATCCATGCAAGACGTACATCTTTAATGGTAAAATCCTACAAAGGACTGTAGCAGAACGTGACTTAGGGGTGATCATCAGTGAGGACATGAAGACTGCCAAGCAAGTGGAGAAAGCTTCATCTAAGGCTAGACAAATCATAGGTTGTATACGTAGGGGTTTCGTCAGCCGGAAGCCCGAAGTCATTATGCCATTGTACAGATCCATGGTGAGACCCCATCTGGAGTACTGTGTACAATTTTGGAGGCCGCATTACCGCAAAGATGTGCTGAGACTTGAGTCGGTCCAACGTATGGCCACCCGGATGGTCTTGGGGCTCAAGGATCTCCCGTATGAGGAAAGGCTGAAAAAATTGCAGCTATACTCACTCGAGGAACGCAGAGAGAGGGGGGACATGATCGAGATGTTCAAATATCTCACGGGCCGTATAGAGGTGGAGGAGGATATCTTCTTTTTCAAAGGCCCCACGGCAACAAGAGGGCATCCGTGGAAAACAGGGGCGGGAAACTACACGGTGACATCAGGAAATACTTCTTCACCGAGAAGGTGGTTGATCACTGGAATAATCTTCCACTGCAGGTGGTCGAGGCCAGGAGCGTGCCTGATTTTAAGTCAAAATGGGATCGCCACGTGGGATCTCTTCACAGAGAAAGGTAGGGGAGGGTTATTGGGGTGGGCAGACTTGGTGGGCCGTGGCCCTTATCTGCCATCTATTTCTATGTTTCTATGTGTACCGACCCAATTTTCCTCCGAACCGATTCACTAATCTCGTGGCTGATTAACCTCTGATCTGATTCCATCTGTGCATGCAAATGAGGGGAAACGGCATGCATAGTAGGTAGGCAGCGATTCACTAAACAGAATCTGGAAACCGACTGGGCTGGCCGATCCAAAAACAAGTGAATGCTGAGGACCAGCCGCTCACATCCTTGCTGACTATCCTGCCCCTCAGAAGCAGTTCTCTCCTTGCTCTCATCCAAAAAGCGTCCTGCTCTCTGTCGCCTTGCAGTGCGAGCCCGTTGTTTTAACCCGTGGATTAAAATCACTGAATGCACTTGTATCATATCTCTGTTCACCTGTGAGAAAACTTCAGAAAGCAGGATGGAAGGGCCAGTCATCTCGCTGCGGGTGGCCAGGCTGCTTCGACTCGTCGCTGTGTGCAGAGACATCAGGCTGAGGGACGGGGCAGAGTTGGGAAAAATGGCCGGTATCAGGGAGAGTTGGCATAGGCCGATGGAGCAGCCTACACTATTCAACTGGCTGGAGAGGGGGCATGCGGAATGGACCCTGGAGCGTGAGTCAAATGAGAGAAAAAAAAAAAAAGTTTCCAGCGCAGAACATCTACAGGTCTTCTACCCTGAACTCTCCGCTCCTAAGGGCTGCCGATCTGTTTCTTCAAGAGTTCCTCTAGTGGTGTACAGCATATAAGAACATAAGAACATAAGAACATAAGAACATAAGAAATGCCTCTGCTGGGTCAGACCCGAGGTCCATCGTGCCCAGCAGTCCGCTCACGCGGCGGCCCAACAGGTCCAGGACCTGTGCAGTAATCTTCTATCTATACCCCTCTATCCCCATTTCCAGTAGAAATTTGTCCAATCCTTTCTTGAACCCCAGTACCGTACTCTGCCTTATAACGTCCTCTGGAAGCGCATTCCAGGTGTCCACCACACGTTGGGTAAAGAAGAACTTCCTAGCATTTGTTTTGAATCTGTCCCCTTTCAACTTTTCCGAATGCCCTCTTGTTCTCTTATTTTTCGAAAGTACCAGCTCTAAAAAGAGCTCTGTGTCAGCCAATGACAGTTTCAAATTTATTTAAAATTTATTATATCACCCACTCAAATCTTTTAGGCGGTGTACAAAAATGTCATAACAATTAAAATGCAATATTATAAAAAACAAGCCGAGGGAAAGACAATTTAAGGACAAGAACGAACGGGACCAAAAGGAGATAAGGGAGTGGAACTACAATGATAGAAAAAAAAACAAAGAACACTTAAGGGAAAAAAAACAAAAGGATGGGGACTATAAAAAAAATCTTTTTAAAATCTAAATCTAAATCGTCCTTAAAAGGACAGTTTAAGCTACAAAGGCATAGAGAAAAAGGAATGTCTTTAGCTTCACCTTAAAATCAATAAGTGTTAAATTTTCACGCAGGTAGTTAGGAATACAGTTCCGGAGAAAAGGAGCATTGACAGAAAAAATTGTAGTCCTCATTTTGCTGATCTGTATCAATGAGGGAACAGTAAGGAGATTGTGAGCAGTAGATCGTAGGGTCCTAGTTTGATTATACAAGATAAGTAAGTTATTAATAAATTCTTGCTGGTTATTTATTTTTATTTTATAGGTTAGTAATAGAATTTTGTAGGTGATCCTATGCTCTACTGGTAACCAATGAGCTTTACGTAAAAGAGGAATGACATGGTCATATTTTTTTGCATTAAATAAAATTTTTACTGCAGTATTTTGTACCATTTGAAGTCTTTTTATTTCCATTTTTGTAAAGCCTATCTAGGAAGCTACATCCCAAATGAGTAAGATACACAGATATGACTTTATGCAGTGCAAACTCATAGATTCTAGACTCCCTTTCAGCATGTTGGCTTTGTTATCCCCACCATTTCTTCTCCCTTCTGAACTTGTGGGGAATAGACATCCACTTCTGTTATTCTGACTCAGACTACATTCATTTGAACCCACAAGCTTTATTCCTATTCATTAGATAACCTCTTAAAATGCATAACATTTTACCCAAGTGTTTGAGTATTCTATATTGAATGAAGTGCACAAATTTGCCTTTATAGAATATTAGCTTAGCATCTAGTTTATGGGTGCCTAACGTTTAGGGCCAGATTCTAATAGGTGTCATTAGGTGCCAATTTAAGCACCTACCTTAATTACCCAGACCATCTTAATAGATTCAATTATGAGCTTCAACAAGCTCATAACTGGAAAAAAAAGGATTATAGGTATCGTTCCAATTCTATAAAAGGTAGGCGCCTATTGCATGACACCTAGCGATGCCTAATGCCTAAGTGGGTGTGTTTGGGGATGAAGACAGACATAGGCACCCGCTAGGCATGATTCTCTAAAGAACTTAGGCACCTGCGATGTAGTCCAAGTTTAAAATTTTATTAAAATTTTATATACCGCCTAAAAAAAAATTGTCTAAGCGGTTAACATCAATCATAGTTACAAAATTTCTAAAATTTAGGAGAACAAACACCAGAAAGTCCAACAGGACAAAAACTCACAGGTTCAAGAACACGCAGAAGACAGTGGGATCGGACAATGAACACTCCGACACACACTGTGTTTTGGTGCATAAAGACGCCTACATCAGGGGTCACTGTAGCGGTGTGATTCACAAGCAGGTCCTTTGTTAAAACAAAACTGGGTCAATCAAACGTGCAATAAAAGCCAAGCACTGAAACGAACAGGGAAGGGGGAAGAAGTACATAAAATGCTAGTACCCGAGGGGGAGGGGAGGATGCTCTTCCTTTATTCGTTTTATTCCATGGGTGGGAGTTACATATTATAGGCATCTTTAAATAAAAATGTATTAATTTTATTTATTAAAAAAATGATATACCGCATAAGACCCAGGAGGCCAAGATGGAGGAAGGACTGTTAGGCTGAGAGCTTCACTGCTGAGAGCTCTTCCATTATTGTCCTTTTTTCCTTTAAAGAAACTAACCTGCAGTATGCCGAAGCGGAGGGGCCGTTGCGCAATTGGAGCATCAGGGCGTTCGGGCCCGGTCAGCTTCGGCTCAATGGATGAACTTCTGCAACAAATTCAGGGAGTCACGGAAGCGTCGGCACGCCCACAGGAGACGCACCGCGGCGAGACGGAGGCGTTCTCCATGGGCCCAGATACCACCTTGAGCCCCGATGCTAGAGTGCTTCCTCCTCCTCCTCGGACCCCAGCTCCCCGCGGGTGCAGGAACTATCGGAAGGCAGTGAGGGACTCTCCCCCGAGGCCATTGGGAGTAAATAGGGGAGCATGGTAGTGGATCCCCGGCTATTTCAGGGGATTCCAGTGGAAACTGAGGACTTATCATCTCCACGGTTTGTCCGTGAGCAGAGGAACTATACCCAGGAGGATATATTGGTTGGTGAGAGTTTTTCTTCAAAATAACTTTTTTCTACACTAAAGAAACCCCAAGATGCAATTTGGGATCTCATAGCAGATCTAGCTAAATCAGTTAAGCCCCAACTGTTGGAGTTGGAGCATAAGATTTGTATCCAAGAAAATGAAATTAAGAATATCAAAGTTGACTTGCAAGATTTAAAAACTTCAACAATGAATTCTTCCCAGGAAATGAAAGATTCTAAACAAATAACTGAAACACTGGTGAGAGATAATATCAATTTAAAGAAAAAATTGGAGTCTCTAGAAAACTTTTCCTGTAATAATAATCTTAGATTAATTAATTTTCACAGAGTTGTGGAGGTAACTCCTAGAGACATGTTAAAACATTACTTAAAGGAAGTCCTAGAAATTACTGAGAAACTATTACCGCTATTCACTCGAGTGTACTATTTACCTATTAAAAGGGAAGAAAAATTAAAGGAAGATGGTCAACAGTCGCTTAATATTTCTACGGTCTTGGAGCTATCGGATCGGGAGGTAGCAATGCCCGCAACACTTTTGCTTATATGAGAAACTAACTGCATGGGTCAATGATTGGCTGAGTGGAAGACTTCAGAGGGTGGTGGTCAACGGCACCCTCTCTGAGACATCGGAGGTGACTAGCGGAGTGCCGCAGGGATCAGTACTGGGACCATCCCTTTTCAACATATTCATAAGGGACTTGACCCGGGGGCTTCAGGGAAAAGTAGCACTGTTCGCCGACGACGCCAAACTGTGTAACATAGTAAGTGAAAGCAATCTCAAGGATAATATGACGCAGGATCTGATCACGTTGGAAAACTGGTCCTCGACATGGCAGCTGGGCGTCAACGCTAAGAAGTGTAAGGTCATGCATCTCGGCAGCAAAAATCCATGCAGAATATACACCTTGAATGGAGAAGCACTAGCTAGGACTTCAGAAGAACGGGACTTGGGAGTAATCATCAGTGCAGACATGAAGGCTGCCAAACAAGTAGAGAAGGCCTCGTCCAAGGCAAAGCAAATGATGGGATGTATCAAGAGAAGCTTCATCAGCTGCAAACCTGAAGTCATAATGCCACTGTACAGAGCCATGGTGAGACCTCATCTGGAATACTGTGTGCAATTCTGGAGGCCACATTACCGGAAAGATGTGCTTCGAGCCGAGTCGGTCCAGCGGATGGCCACTAGAATGGTCTCCGGACTCAAGGGTCTCTCATACGAAGAAAGACTGGGCAAATTGCAGCTCTATACTCTAGAGGAACGCAGGGAAAGGGGTGACATGATTGAGACATTTAAATACGTCACAGGTCGTGTAGAGCTGGAAGACGACATATTCGTTCCCAAGGGACCCTCGGTCACAAGGGGGCACCCGCTTAAACTTAGAGGAGGGAAATTTAGTAGCGACACCAGGAAGTACTTCTTCACAGAAAGGGTGGTGGATCATTGGAACAAACTTCCGGTGCAGGTGATCAGGCCACCAGCGTGCTCGACATTAAGAATAAATGGGACATCCACGTGGGATCCCTACGAAGGTCGAGCTAAGGAACTAAGTCATATGCACTCAGACTTAATGGGGTGGGTCAGTAGAGTGGGCAGACTTGATGGGCTGTAGCCCTTTTCTGCCGTCATCTTTCTATGTTTCTATGTTTCTATAGTTGCCTTAGCACCTGATAAGAACTGGTTACTGAGACTTTTCTTTAAAAACAAACAGAAAGAATTTCTTGGGTATAAGATACAAATGATCCAATCTGTCACGAGATATACAAAAACGTCGACGTGAATTTTTGTTGTTAAAGCCAGGAGTTATTGCTCTTGGGTCGACCTTTTTTCTTCGCCACCCATGTAAATGTGTGATAATCTATCAAACGCAAAAATATGTATTCTTTGATCCTAGCCAACTTACAACCTTCTTGTCAATGGCTTCTCTGAAAAAAGGAGAGGGAATTTGAGTACTCTTTGATTGTTGATCACCTTTCTCAGCCTATACAATCTTTAGTCTTCATTTTTTTATTTTCTAATATTATATTGTATATTCTCGCTGATGCTAGAGGACTTGAGTTAAAGTTAAACTATATATACATTTTCTTATTAAGATAGCAGATAATCTGTTTAGTATTATATTTTGCATTATATTTACTTTTGGCTTGACTTTACCTTTCTGTACAAGTAGATACTTGATATGTCATTGAAAAATGAAAAAAAAAAAAAAAAAGATATACCGCATACAACTATGTGGTTTCCATATCACATACATAAAATTCTTGTTTCCCTCCAATTATCATATATAAATCATACATTGATGTCAGAAAAACTCTAAAAGGCGATTATCAACTGAAATATACCTTAGCATAATAAGGCATTGACAAATAATTGAGTTGTCAGCATTTTCTTAAAATTCATCCTCCGCATACAACACCTGTCAGAATGAGTCTCTTCACGTAAGCACAAGGGTAATGAGTTCCAGAGAATTGGTGCTGTAACAGAGAATATTTTTTTTCCTGATGGAGTCATAGAATGTATGTCGTAGTGAAGGGATATTTAGGAGATATTGATTACTGGAGCGAAGGATTCTAGGTGAGCAGTACGGGATAAAGAAGTCTGTCAATGAAAAACTCTGGCCCTACATTACCGCACCTACGTTTCTTGATAGCCACTGTTAGGAGTAATTCTGTAAATGGTGCATAAGTGTGATTGACATGCTGCCAACACCTTTTATCTAGGTGCTGTTTATAGAGCCTGGCCCTTAATGCCCTTTACAGAACTGCCTTTATGATGCTCAAATTAATATAGGCAAAATCATCAATTTCTATTAAATCAGCATACATTCTACAGTAACATTGATCAAAATTATGAAGATACTCTGATTTGATGCCCAACAAAGACAATACATTAGAGTTCTAGAAAATATAATGAGAGAGCCCCTGTAAAGCACAGGAATGCAACAGAGACAGAAAAAAAATAGCCAAATGAGTGAATGAACCTATGGTGGACAACAAAATAATTACAATGGATTCAATGATTAAAAATCCCATGAATTGAATGAAAAATTGATCTACATTTGGAAAGGATGAATTACTGACTACTGGCTCAAAGACTTGACCACTCAGCAGCAAGAATAGGTTGTCAATAAAATGCTTTATTCAATGGAGCATCTATGGAGAAAATTTCTTAATCTTTAAAGATAAGGAAAAATGATCCACTTTAGAAAATTGATAATCTAACATATTTACCAAACGTGTTCAAACTGTTTACTGGAATTTTAGCCAAGTCAGTTTATGAATATCTAAAAACAAATAGCCTTTTCCCAGTGGAGCAAAAGGGAAACTGCGGTAATTCAAGAGAGACAAGTGATCAATTACTTATTGACAAAATGATCCTGAAAAATTGCAAAAGAAGAAAATTAATCTTGAATATGGTATGGATTGATTACAGAAAAGCTTTCAATTCATTTCAATATAGGTAGATCATTCGATATACTGAATTATTTAATATTAGTCAAAATATACAAAATTCCTAAAAAAGAAAAAAAAAACCAACAATGGCATTTTAGGAAGCTGTTCTGTTTAAAAAAATTAATCCATATTATCTAAAATTCTAGCTGATTTAAAGTTAGAACAGTGAACAGCAAGGCAAGAAGACCCAATATTCCACAGGAGAAGGAGCAATCCAAAGAAAAACAGACAGTGGAAAACACAATGTTCTTGACTTCCCTTTATTTCTTCCAAACGTTTTCAAACAGAATAAAAACTTATCCACATAGATCAAATAGAGGTCTTACAGGACCTGACATGGGCCGTATTTCGGATGACAAGCCTTCCTCAAGGGTCCGATCATAAATGATGCATTTATGAATTGTGGAGATAATTAGCCAAATCTCGAAAACACAAATGTGAAAAACAAAGCGCCCAGCTATCAACTTTGTTTTTCATCTCTATATGATCTATGTGGATAAGATTTTATTCTGTTTGAAAACATGGAAACCTCTACCATGGCTTAGTAAAGGGGGGTGAGAGGTAAAGCCAAGTATAATATAGCTTATATTATTATTATTATTATTTTAATCTTTATTCATTTTTAAAACTTTCAACAAGTGTAACATAAGATACAATCATTTTATCCTTTAACATCACTTAATATACCATCAAATTCTAACTTACATCAAATATCACCCTCCCTTATACTCAACAATTGTTCTTAAGCATAAAAAATCATAAAATATTCTCTCCCCCCTCCCCACCCTGGATGTGTATGAACAAAAGGGAAAAAATAATATTCATTCTGTACAATATTTTGTTAAACATAGAAACATAGAATATGACGGCAGAAAAAGGCCACTGGCCCAAGTCTGCCCACCCTGAGGACCCTCCCCCCTAAGCACTTCCTTGAAGTGAACCCAAATGCTTATCCCATATTTTCTTAAAATCGAGCACATTGCTTGCCTCAATTACCTGAAGTGGAAGATCATTCCAATGATCAACCACCCTTCGGTGAAGAAATACTTCCTAGTGTTGCTATGAAATCTCCCACCCTTGAGTTTCAATGGATGCCCTCTTGTTGCCGTAGGTCCTGTAAGGAAAAAGATATCTTCTTCTACCTCAATATGGCCAGTAACATATTTGAACGTCTCTATCATATCTCCCCTCTCTCTCCGTTCCTCGAGAGAGTATAGCTGCAACTTACCTAGATGTTCCTCATATGGGAGATCCTTGAGTCCTGAGACCATCCTGGTGGCCATTCGCTGAACCGACTCCACTCTCAGCACATCCTTTTGATGATGTGGCTTCCAAAATTGAACACAATATTCCAGATGAGGTCTCACCATGGACCTGTACAACGGCATTACAACTTCAGGCTTCTGGCTGACAAAACTTCTTCGGATGCATCCCAGCATTTGCCTAGCCTTGGATGAAGCTTTCTCTACTTGATTGGCAGTCTTCATATCTTCACTAATGATTACTCCAAGGTCCCATTCTGCAGCAGTTCTTGTTAAGGTCTCATCATTCATTCATTCACTTCCATGGATTTCTGCTGCCAAGGTGCATAACCTTACATTTTTTGGCATTAAAACTCAGTTGCCAAGTTGTGGACCATTGTTCCAGAAAGAGTAGGTCCTGTGTCATACTGTCGGGCATTGTGCTTTTGCCCACTATGTTGCACAGTTTAGTGTTGTCGGCAAATAATGCAATTTTACCTTGAAGTCTGTGAGGCAGGTCCTGTACAAAGATATTAAATAGGATGGGACCCAAGACCAAGTCCTGCGGCACTCCACTGATCACTTCCGATGTTTCGGAGGGAGTACCATTTACCACCACCCTCTGAAGTCTGCCGCTGAGCCAGTCTTTAACCCATGCTGTCAATGTTTCCCCTAATCCCAATGAACTTATCTTGTTCAATAACCTGCGGTGTGGGACACTGACAAATGCCTTACTAAAGTCCAAGTACACGATATCCAGGGACTCTCCCATATCTAGCTTTTTCGTTACCCAGTAAAAGAAACTGATTAGATTGAATTGGCAGGACCTTCCCAAACATCCCTAAATTTCTTAAAATGCCCCTGCTGTATAGCTATTACCCGTTCCATTTTAAAGATTTGGCATAATGAATTCTACCAAAAATTATAATTCAGCTGATCCCAATTTTTCCAATTTTTCATAATTTGCTGTATGGCAACCCCTGTCATGATGAGCAAAAGTTTATTATTTTTAGAAGATATTTGACTCTTGGCTTACATTAAAGAAGTTGCAAATCTTAGATGTCACTATTACATACAGTCCTACAGCGCTAAGTCTCATTTTGTTCTGCATTATTCAGCTACAAACATTTATTATTTAAATCCTGTTTAATTAAATATGTCTTAAGCTGTTTGCAAAATGGCATCATCTGCTCTATCTTACGCAATTGAATAAAAAATTCCATAATTGTGAGCCTGCTACCTGGGAAGAGCTGGTTTGAAGCTCTCGTATATAGGTCCATTTTATTAATCAAAATATGGTAAATCTGTCACCAGCCTAAAGCTCTCAAAGGTTAATAACCCCACAGTCTTATCAACAAATGGTGTTTAACAAAGGACAGTTGTGGAAATAAAGAAAAATCTAATATTGGGGTCCTTTTACTAAGGCGTGCTAACCGATTTAGCACACGCTAATTGATTTAGCATGCGCTAAAGATTAGTGCATGGTAAATGTTAAGGCATCCATTATATTCTATGGGTGCCTTAGCGTGCGCAAATCTTTAGTGCACGCTAAATCAGTGTGCCTAGTAAAAGGACCACATTGTACCTGGATAGCAAATTTCTTTGAGTGCCAGGAGTGCCATATGAGAGAAATTAAGCAGGCATAATATCATTTTAAATTTTGTTAAAAAATAAAACTTGAGTTGTGTTCACGTTTAAAAATCTACCGCCTGCTCAAAAGGAGGCTTAGCGGCTAGCGCGCGCTATTCTGCGCATTAACGGCCCAAACGGGGCTTTGTAAAAGGAGCTCTAAGTGGTTTCCAAACTAAAAAAAGAATTTCACAAAGTGAGAAAAAAAATGCCAATTTGTACATAGGAAAGTCGAATATCAATCATTCAGTGCACAAAGTGGAGTAAAAGATGAGAGTCTGGCGGATAATGGCTCTGTGTGGGTGGCCTGGCTGCAGTGGAAATCCATATCCCTATGCTGCATACCTGAAGAGATTTCAGCTTTGGTGTGGTTTGAAATTAGAAAAACTCCTTGAAGATGCTTAATGAGTTTTAAAATTATGTTACCTTCTTTTAAAGAGGTTTCCACAAATAAAATGCTTTAGCAGTCTTGCTCTTAAAAAAAACCCAACTTTATTTAGTTTTTAATGCCAACAAAAAAGTGCAATACAATTTACATACAAATAATAATAATAATCAAATAAGCACTTATAAACAATCAGAATCTACACAAAAAATAAAATTCTTGCTCTTATAAGATAGCCCAAATTTGGAATATACTATCTGAGTTTATTAGGTTTGAGGGTTCATACCTTATTTTCAAGAGAAATTTGAAAACATTTCTTTTTGGGAATAACTGTTATAAGTCCTTTTCATAATTACTCCGCTGTATTGCTGTTCTATTGCTAATTCTATTTTGATGTAATAATTTCCTTTTTGACAACCACTTTGGGGCCCCTCGAGGGAAGAAGTGGTATATAAAAGTGATGAACAGAATCGAATAGAATAATTAAGGAGATGGAAGTCCTCTCAAATGAGGGAAAGCTTAACAGTTTAGGGCTCTTCAGCTTGCAAAAGAGTTGGAATATGATGGAGGTTTTTAAAAGCTTAAGTGGTGTAGAATTGATTTTATTAACCCTTAAAAAGTACAAAGACTAGGGAACACTCAGTGAAGCTATATGAGAAAAATAGGAGGAAATGTTTCATTCAAGAAATCATTAGTTCTGGATTAGAGAATGGCATGGGGACATACCCCCTCTTTTACTGAGGTGCGCTAACCGATTAGCGCTCGCTAATCAAATTAGCGCATGCTAAACGCTAACGCATCCATAGACTAACATGCGCGCGTTAGCGTTTAGCGCGTGCTAATTGGTTAGCACACCTTAGTAAAAGAGAGCCAAAGTGTTCCCCATCCCCGTAGGAACTCAATTTCTCCATCCCATCCCCGCAAGTTTTGTCCCTGTCCCTGTCCCTGTCTCATTTCTGTAAATTTTGTACAGCCTTAGCTGTACAAACCTCGAACAGGTACGATTTTAAAGTGTTTGAGGCTTGTGCAGATGAGGACAGAGCTTGCAGGGATGGAGCAGGGACAGAAAAAGAACTCACCGGGATGGGATGGGAAAATGAGTTCCCCCCAGGGAATGGGGGAAAATTTGTCCGGGTGTAATTCTCTATTCTGGATCTCATTGCCAGAGGGTATACTAACAAATGTTAGTATATCTAGGTTTAAAAAGGGTTTGGACAAGTTCCTGGACGAAAGTCCATAGTCTGCTTTAGAAATAAACATGGGGCGAAGCCACTGTTTGCCCTAGGATCAGTAATATGAAATCAGGCTACTACAGCATTTGGAATTCTGCCAGGTAACTGTGACCTGGATTGGACACTGCTGGGAGCAGGATAGTGGCTTAGATGGGCCATCACTCTGGCCAGTATGGCTATTCTTAACAAAAATATTAAACATATTAATCATAGTTATCAAATGTCAAAGTGAAATCTGAAAATCTTCAATGTGGTATACAGGGATTAATTGAAATCATATGGAACATTAGTCACTAAACACTGTTCATATTTTCAGTGAGACTATTTTGATGGAATATGGACCTCATAATGTGCATTTTGTATTATTTAAAGGTGACGTTACTACACTTAAGACGTCATTTTACTGTTAACCCTTAACTTAGGAGCTAATTTTCAAAGCACTTAGAATTATAAAGTTCCATAGGTTACTATGTAACTTTGTAAGTCTAAGTGCTTTAATAATATGCATAAAATAGGACTTGTGCTAATATAGCATGAGTTGTGGTAAAATGGTAGCCAATTTTGATAACTATGCCCCTGTAAGAGGAAAAATTGAAAATAAAAAAGAAAGGGAACTTCTGAATGGTAGCATCATTAAAGGCCTACTATTTGAAGAAACCTACAAATTCTTAGGAATGCTTCAAGTTTATGAAATGATTCATGTCAAACTAAAAATAAAAACTATGATAAGATATTGTATATAAGGTGTGGTTGGAAAATTTTAAAGGCAAAAGTCAATGTAGCAAATACAGTAAAATTGTTAAATATACAAGGGGCTGCTGAAAAGTTCTCAACCCAACCAACAAAATTGGGGCAGTCTTCACTGAGGGCTATATACTTACCCTCCTCTTTTACAAAAGTGCGCTAAGCTTATTAGGGCGCGCTAAATATTAGTGCACACTAAACACACGCTAAATGCTAACGCATGCATGTTATCCTAGGGCCACGTTAGCGGTTAGCGTACACATTGATTTAGCATATGCTAAATCCGTGTTAAAACGCTTAGCGCGCCTATGTAAAAGAGGCCCTTAGTCCAGTGATTTTCTCATTTTTTTTCATTCTGTATTTTTCTGATGGAATGAATAAACTAGAAAATCCCTGGACTATGGCCTGGATTCTCTAACTGGCACCAATTATTTAGGCACCAGTAGGTGCCCATACTCAGTAAAAACAAAAAAAAAACCCCGTTAAAATGATATTTTTAACTCAGTTACAAGGCGCCTACCAGCACCTAAAAAATCAGTGCCAGAATTGCTCCTCTGTAGGCATTTTGGGCTGCCTAAAGCCACTGTGGGTGTGGCTATTGCCAAAAATGGCGTTAGACAGCCTAAAGCACCTATGGAAGTGTGATTCACATTACTTTTTCCAGAGGCGTGAGTCTGTACCTGTCTCCATTGTGTGAGTGGTGTAGAACGGATCCATTTTTTTACTGCTTCAAGATTGACAAAGACTAGGGGATACTCAATGAAGTTATAGAGTAATACTTTTTAAAAACAATAGTAGGAAATATTTTTTCACTCAGAGAATAGTTAAGCTCTGGAGCAGTTAATGTAGCTGGTTTTAAAAAAGGTTTGTTCAAGCTCCTGGAGGAAAAGTACAGATTCTGCTGTTGAGACGGACATGGGGGAAGCCACTACTTGCCCTGGATCAGAATGCTGCTATTATTTGGGGTTTTGCCAGGTACTTGTATTTATTATGTAATTAATGTATTGTTTTGTATATGATTTATATATCAGATTTTTTTTAATTGCATTAATTTTCAATAAAAACAAAAACAAAAAAGAACACAAACTTCAGGGTGCTGAGGCTGTAGCTCTAACCACTGGAATACAAAATAATGAGTACCACAAGCTAAACTTCTACATTAAACTGTGGTTAAGTAAAAATATCACTTCGGAAAGATGATTTGTATACAGAATGAGACATGGCTGGTGGCCTATACAGTAGATGTTTTGTAATCCTGGCAGCGTTTCCTAGTCAAAATGTGCCAGCTAGCTGGTACCGTAGTGGTCAAGTACTCTGCTCTTTTACCCTATAGAGAAAATCACCTGTTGATTGAATGGGTATTTTTCCCCTTGAGTGGAGGCGGTTTTTGTTTTTTTTTTTTAATTCTTTATACATTTTCAAATTTACAATAAGTGTAACAATATATCCAAACAAATTAACAATAAATATAACACTTAATAATCATCAATGGTACAAATAATATGCTCTTATCTTCCACCCTTCCCACCCTTTCTTATCATATAATCAATACCTTATACAATATGTAACAATACATTTACCCTCCCCTCCCCCATCACAATAAAACTTGTAAATTTAAGGGAAAAAAAATAAAATGTCATCTAATCGGTACAATACTTTGTAAATGGCTCCCACACATCCTGAAATTTCCTGAAAAAACCGCTCTGTATTGCAATAAATCTTTCCATTTTATAAACATGACATAAGGAATTCCACCAGAAATTATAATTTAATCTACTCCAATTTTTCCAATTATATGTAATTATACCTAAAAGAGGCAGGTTTTCAAAAGGATATTTCTACAAGTAAATATCCATTTTGAAATTTGCCACTGAAATTCCTAAGTATTTTACAAAGAGATATGCTGATGAAGTACTTTTTGCAAAAGATATGACACCTCATCGGAGGTGTGGGGGTGGGGGGTTGTCAGGGTGTATAACATCACCTTTAGGGGAGAGTGCATGGAGACTCATTGGGGATCTGGAAGATATGAGGGGTTGAGGACTGCATCAAGGTGGAAGAAGATATCTTCTTTTTCAAGGGTCCAGCGACAACAAGGGGGCATCCGTGGAAAATCAGGGGCGGGAAACTGCACGGGGACACCAGGAAATTCTTTTTTACTGAAAGGGTGGTTGATCGCTGGAATAGTCTTCTACTTCAGGTTATTGAGGCCAGCAGCGTGCCTGATTTTAAGGCCAAATGGGATAGACATGTGGGATCTATTCAAAGTAGATAGGTAGGAGAGGGTCATTGGGGTGGGCAGACTAGATGGGCCGTGGCCCTTATCTGCCATCTATTTCTATGTTTCTACTACGGGTAATGTTTTTCCGAGGAGGTTAAATTAAAGTGCTGTGATAAGAGCAGATAGAATGGGCTTATTGCTCAATCCACTGATACACTTAGGACCTGATTCTCTAAAAGTGCGTCCCGATTTTAGGCAGCTGTAGGCGTCCTACAGCTGTCTAATCAGCCAATCGGGATGCACGTTTTTTAAAAAAAATGCTCCCCAGGCAGGCCGCCTATATTGAAGGCGAGGTCCGCAAGACACCTAGGTCCTGATTCTGAATAGGACGCCCGGGAGAGGTGTCCTATTCAGAATCGGCCTAAACTAAACCCCGATTCTGTAACCGGCATCCATGTTACAGACGTGGGTTAGAGAAACGGGTTAGATTAGACACGGCCCGCTACACTTATCGCGGCAAGGGATCTCTCTGCCGCTATAAGTATAGCGGGCCGCGGCCCCCTGACCAGGAGGGTGCCCAAACCTTCTGCCCGAAGACGCCCCCCCCGACACTACCGACCGCCCCCCCCGACACTACCGACCGCCCCCCCCCCCCGACATTACCGATCCACCCCCCCGACAATATCGATAGCTGGCAGGAGGGTGCCCAATCCCTCCTGCCCGAAGACGCACCCCCCCGGCGCTAACCCCCCCCAAACCTCCACTCCACCAAACCTGTTCTTAGAAGGGTCTTGCACGTCTTGAGCCGGTAGGCACACCTCGTCGAAATGAAGCGGGCCCGCCCCTTCCCGGCCCATCCCGCCGAAGCCTAAGGCCTGATTGGCCCAGGCTCTAGAAGCCTGGACCAATCAGGCCTTAGGCATAGCGGGTCCGCCCATCCCCACTTATATGCCACTTATATCCTAAGTGGTTTACATTCAGGTACTTTATCATATTTCTCTATCTGTCCCATTAAGCTCAAACTCTATCTAATGTACCTGGGGCAATGAGGGGATTAAGAGACCTTCCCAGGGTCACAAGGAGCAGCGAGGGAATTGAACCCACATTCAATTTATTCAATACAGAAAAACAGGATAAATAAGGAATGGCGGAGTTACATTTGTTTAGTAAATAGGCCTCTATCATAATTAGATGTCAGTGGACATGGCATTTGTGTGGTCATTTACCTGGTTATATATATGGCAATAAATATATCCCTCCAAACAAGTACTGCCTTGTGCTCTCCTTGAACCAGTTTTTGCTGCAGCTGTTGATCTATTTTTGAGTGTGTTAAAAAAAAATATCTTTCTTTCTTTTTTTTCCCCTTTGATAATTACTTTTGTGACTTTGTGAATAGCAGCTATCCAAGGAAATGACATAAATGATGGTCCTCTGGACAGAATGGAGACGAGACAGCTCACAGGGACAAGGAAAGGCCCAGGAGCTCCAGGACACAAATTGGATTCCTGCCAAGGTTGTTTCCTGACAAATATGCGTCAGTTTTGAGAGTTCAGTTTGTTGTGCCTATGCCTATGCTGAGACAATCAATAGCAGTCCATGTCTTCAAACATAGGGGAATTTTTAATATCAATACATAGATCAGACAATGTCGCGACTCATTGAATGTCATCGAATCATCTCACGTAAGATGTTAAAGCATGTGCAATTCTGTAACATGAATAAGGTCAGTTTAAAGCGTAAAATGCTATGTAGTTTAAAACTTTAGACAATCAAATAATGCAGCCAGGATTTCAAGGGTTGCCTCTCAGATTTTCCCACAAACACCTACCACATTTCTAAATTAGGGGCATCTAGAGCCAAATAAAGAGGCAGCAAAGGTACTGATCGACAAAAAGAACGTCAAAGTATGCTACCATAAGATTTAAGAACTCTAACCCTGGCTATCTGGAGAGCCTAAGGTTGATTTTTGACAAAAACGAAACAACATGGGTTGCTTCTACCAAAGTGTTCTGTGACTCATGTCTGCCATAGGGATGCCAGGTGGCATTCCTCAAAAGCAACACTACAGTATGACAAGATAATGACAACCCTAGTGGCATACAGAAAGGAAAGGGTAAAGGGGATGGGACTTCTATGAAGGGGTGCTGAAAGGTTCTCAGCCCAACCAACAAACTTCCTAAATGTGTTGCAGTCTAAGAAAAGGGACCAAGTCTTAGTGCATACTTACTTGAGGATACCACTGGGGGCAACAATGTCAGCTGGGTTCTATTTATTGGCTGAATTATATTGTTAATTGAAACAATTTATCTCTGGCAAATGAAATGATAGAAGGATGTGCTTTGTTAAGAACATAAGAATTTGTCTCCACTGGGTCAGACCAGAGGTCCATCCCGCCCAGCGGTCTGCTCCCACGATGGCCCCTCAGGCCTATCACCTGTGCAGTGGTCCCTGACTATTCCTATAACCTAGCTCAACTCCTATTTGTATCCCTCAATCCCTTTATCCTCTAGGAACCTATCTAAACCTTTGAATCAGCATCTTCTTGAATACTTAGCCAGCTGAATAGCTCAGTTTCTAAGACTTGGTCCCTTTTCTTGGATTATGACACATTTCTGAGCATTATTTTACCACTATAGCTGAAAAGAGTGGGGTTTTTTTTGTTGTTGTTTTTTTGCATTAAGTGCCAATTTGCAGAAACAAAATTCTACATTTTGACATTCTTTTAGATCATTGAACCATATCCATATCATTCTCGTCTTTGTTGGGCTGAGAACTTTCAGCACCCCTTAATAGAGAGTTACCATATGACTCCCAAAAAAGGAGTATGGATTGAGACATCCAGGTTTTATTTTTGTTGAAAGCAAGGGAAGTATGGAGGACAAATTGAAATATCTGGTTTATACTTCCATTGAAAGCAATAGAAGTAAACCCAGATGTTTCAATCCGTCCTCCTTTATTTGGAGCCACATGGCAACCCTCCCCTTATATGCTTCTTTTTCTGTGTGGTTACACAATCAAATCAGTTTACATATTTTGAACCCGGGGCAATGAAGTGTTAAGTGACTTGTCCAAAGTTACAAGAAGCTGCAGTGGGATCAAACACCCAACCTAAGGGCGCGGAGGCACCTGCTCAAACCACTAGGCCACTCCTCTGTTATGTTTTTAGGGAGCTGTTATCAGGAGCAGATACACAACAGATCCAAGTGCTCTTTTGGAGGCCATCATAATCTTGGGGTGTAGTGCATAGATCTGTCCCTCTTGTTATTGAAGACCTTACACCTTTGATACTACTGTGTGGAAAGCTTCCTTATTCACAATGAGAAAAAGTGTATCTGATAGTTATAAAAGCTAAAGTTTGGTGTGAGCTGGCTGGAAATCACCACAGTTAAATTGGGTTCTGTTTGTCAAATAGTCATGTGTCTCCAGATAATTGGTGCCCATTTATCTATCTTGTTTGGCCTTTTTGAGAGCAGCAGAGCTGTCACAAGCCATTTTCTGTTCTTACGTTAAAGGGGATCTCAACAAAGTAAGCATTGACAGCTATATATAAATGTCATTAGGGCCCTTTTAGCCCCAGTGCAGCCATGTCCCACAGGTCTGGGTTGACTGCCTTGCTTTGAAGCTACCTGTTGCCTAAACATGGGAAGACTGTTTATGATGATTGATGTCTTATTATCCATGGCATGCCATGGATTTGAAATATTCAAAAATATAGAACCCACTCAGAAAGAATGTCCAGAAAGTATCAAAGTATATTCTTTCAATTAATGTATATATGAGAGATAAGAAGGGACACGTGGCAAAAAAAAAAAATAATACCAGAAATAGTAATTAATAGTGAATGAGAGCCCTTAGTTATCACAACTCTAATATGGGGAACCAACCCCTAAATCAGAGTTGATACAAGTTAAACCTGAAATAGGTAATATTTGTGATACATCGCCGGAGCTCTCATGTAATGTGAAATACGTGAATCAATAAAAGTGAAAAGTTATAAATAAAGCCACAACTGTCCGTTCTTAAATCAATTATATATAAGTGCCCAAAATCAAATGCCTGGAAAATGTTCTTGACTGCAAAGCTGGAACCAATCAAAAAAAGGAACACAGTACTTATCTTATATGTGAATGTAACTTCAAAGTGTGCTCAATTTCAGTTCAACGGGACTCCGTTTCTGGCAGATAAAAAAACCCCTTCCTCAGGAACCGCGGACTGCTAAGGTTCCAATGTAAATCACGAGCAAGTAGCTGCAAGTTGAAAATGGCACTGAGAGAGTGAAGGAAAGCACCCAAGGCTACTCCCTTAAATCAGGAATGCAAAACAATGTCAAAACGTATGACGTATAAATGATGACGTAGAGATGAAAATTAAAATCAGCTGGGAACCCAACACGTAGACATTAGATCGCACAGTTCCACTCAGTGAAGTCATTTAAACCTCCCGGATGCATGGACTGAAGTTCAAAAATCCAAAATTGTTCTCTAAGCTGGAGCCGGGACTTGTGTCAACTCTGTTTTAGGGGTTGGTTCCCCATATTAGAGTTGTGATAACTGAGGACTCTCATTCACTATTAATTACTATTTTTGGTATTATTTTTTTGCCACGTGTCCCTTCTTATGTCTCTTATATATATTAATGCAGGGCTGCCCGATTCCGGTTCTCAAAATCTACTGGAAGGCCAGGTTTTCAGGATATGCACAATGAATATGTATGAGAGAGATTTGCCTGCACTGCCTTCTTGGTATGCAGATCTCTCTCATGCATGTTCATTGTGGATATCCTGAAAACCTGGCCTGCCAGTAGATCTTGAGGACTGGAATTGGGCAGCCCTGTATTAATGGATTTGAAAGAAACATAGAAACATGATGGCAGATGGCCAAATGGTCCATCCAGTCTGCCCATCCATAGTATCCATTATCTCCTCCTCTCCCTAAGAGAACCCATGCGCTAATCCCAGGCTTTCTTGAATTCAGACACAGTCTCTTTCTCCACCAACTCTTCTGGGAGATTGTTCCATGCATCTACCACCCTTTCTGCAAAAATGTATTTCCTTCAGACCACCTATGCACTCATGATATCCATAAACACCTGTCACTCAGGCATAATATAAAGCAGTGTATCTCAAACTGTGTGCCTCCTGAGATTTCAGGTGTGCTGCAGCACATGGGGGAGGAGGAGAGGCACTGGCACAGGCTGACTGCCTACAGGACGAGCCTCTCATGGCAAGAGGCATATCCTATAGACAATCAGTTGGCACTAGCACCTCTCCTTCTCCCTGGCCCTCTTCCCTGCTGGCACCCCCTGCTGGCATCTCAGGGCCCGTCTGGAGGGCCTTTGCGAATGCATGGGCATCGATGTGATTATGTTACAAATGCATGTGATGTCATCACGGTGACGTCCATGCACTTCCAGATGTCACTACATTTGTGTCGTAGCTTGAGAAAGTTTACAGGACACTGATATCGAGTTTGGCTGTCTCTCAGTGAGGCGATGATTAAGTTATCATCTGGCATGCTCATGGACTATGACTGTGGACTGGTTGCCTTGTTTTGAGCAGTGTGAACTGTCCAGTAGCCCCCGTGGATAGACTTTTGAGGAGGACTGATGGTTACCCAGTTAGTCCATTAATTCTGAGGGAACACGAGCTCTCAGAGCACACTGCTGAGTTCCTTCTATCCGCTTTACACTTTTGAAAAGGTGAATCTGAAAGAAAAGGGTATTTAACTCTTTATTTGGCATTGCTGCTCAGAAGCAACATGTGTCTTCCATGGCTCTTATGGGAGATTTCCATCTCCAAATGCCTGTTACCTTGACACTGTTAAGCTTGTTCAACATCAAGTTATATACAACAGCCGTTTCACCATCTGCCAATTAAAGGGTTAATAAAGCAGTAGCCTTCTTTGTTCCACTTGCTTAAAAGCATCTTGGCTTATAATTGTACATTTTGTTGGTTTTTTTAATATATTAAGGGGCAGGAGGTGGAGGCAGAGTTGCTCATACCTGACCATTTTAATGCAAGCAACATTAGTACAGAGGTAGATGGATCTTACACACAGGGGTGCCATGTTACCCAATTTACGGAGAGGGTGGTGGATGCCTGGAATGCGCTCCCGAGAGAGGTGGTGGAGAGTAAAACTGTGACTGAGTTCAAAGAAGCGTGGGATGAACACAGAAGATTTAGAATCAGAAAATAATATTAAAGATTGAACTAGGCCAGTTACTGGGCAGACTTGTACGGTCTGCGTCTATGTATGGCCGTTTGGAGGAGGATGGGCAGGGGAGGGCTTCAATGGCTGGGAGGGTGTAGATGGGCTGGAGTAAGTCTTAACAGAGATTTCGGCAGTTGGAACCCAAGCACAGTACCGGGTAAAGCTTTGGATTCTTGCCCAGAAATAGCTAAGAAGAAAAAAAAAAAAATTTAAATTGAATCAGGTTGGGCAGACTGGATGGACCATTCGGGTCTTTATCTGCCGTCATCTACTATGTTACTATGTAATTCCAGCAATGATATGTTACTCCATTTCTGGATTTTTGACAACCTCCATCTTGATGCATTTTGGGACCTGGAGCATTGATTTTAATGAATAGAATCTAAAAATACCAAGCATGGCTTTGGAATTTCACACACACACAACCTCCCCCTTTTACAAAATTGTAGTACAGTTTTTAGCGCCGGCCGAGGCGGTAACAGCTTCAATACTCATAGAATTTCTATGAGCGTCAGAAAAAGTGCTATAGTTTTGTAAAAGGGGGAGGGGTGTAAGTGGAAAACATACATTGAGACTTTTGGCATGCCACTTTATGCTTCACTACATCAGGGACAAACATGAGGGTTTATTTGCAAAGTTGTATTAAATCAATGATGCATACAATTGGTTAAAGTGCTTTAATTGGCAATTATGTGCTATTTGCTAATAATGCTTCTTTAAAGCTGAAAATTTGACCACAACACTCATTAAAAATAATAAGCTGTTTTGCATGCAAATATATGCAAAAAAAAAAAAAAAAGCACTTGCATTAAACTTTGCAAACCACATTATTTATAGAACTTTATCTACAGAAGAAAACTTATCTCACTAACATATAGATCAGTGCTCCCAGGGAAAATTTTTTAAAAGACCACAAATGTTAAAAAAATTTTCCTCAGGTTACTCCTGTCTGTCTACTTTCACTTTCATCCTATGACCCCTTATTCCAAAGCTTACTTTCAATTGAAATGACTCACCTCCTGCGCATTTATGCCATAGATATATTTAAATGTTTCTTTCACATATCACCACTCCTTTCTTTCTTACAGAGTACAAATACTGAGATCTTTAAGTCTGACCCTATTTGCTTTATGATGAAGATCACTGACCATTTTAGTAGCCACCTTCTTACTGTGGAAGGAGTGGCCTTGTAGTTAGAACTATAGCCTTCGCACCCTGAGGATGTGAGTTCAAGCCCTGTGCAACTCCTTGTGACCCTGGGCAAGTCACTCAATCCTCCACTTCCCCAGGTATGTTAGATAGATTGTGAACCCACCAAGACAGATAGGGACAAATGACTGAATACCTGAATGTAAACCACTTAGATAATTAATAGGCAGAAAATAAAAATATATCTTTTTGAAAGTGTGGTGTCCAGAATTGCACATAGTACTCAAAGGGCTCCTTTTATTAAGTTGCGGTAGTGATTCCCATGTGACAAACGCAATAAAGCCCATTCAGTATCAATGGGCTTCGTTACATTTGCCACGCCAAGAATTGCTACCTTGTCTTTGTAAAAGGAACCCTAAATTAGTTCTCACCAGAGACTTACATAGAGACATTTTTACCATCTTTTTTCCTATTGGCCATTCTTCTCCCTAGTCACATAATCATTATTTTATTATTTATTTAAGTATTTATATACCACTTATAGTCATAAGAACATAAGAGACGCCTTCACCGGATCAGACCAAGGTCCATCTAGTCCGGCGATCCGCACACGCGGAGGCCCATTTAGGTGCTCCTTTTTGGAGACCCGGTTTTCCCATATCCCTCAATATGATCTGCAAGAAGGTGTGCATCCAACATGCGTTTGAAACCCAGCACAGTATTTTCTGCCACCACCTCCTCTGGGAGAGCATTCCAAGCGCCCACCACTCTTTGTGTGAAACAGAACTTCCTGACATTTGTCCTGAACCTGCTGCCATTCAGTTTTAGGCTATGACCTCTTGTCCTTGTCACATCTGAAAATGTCAGTAATGCTGCTTCCTGGTCAATTTGATCAAATCCCTTTAATATTTTAAAAGTCTCTATTAGATCCCCACGCAGTCTTCTCTTTTCGAGGGTGAACAGTCCCAGTTTTCCGAGGCGTTCCATGTAGCTTAAATTCTCCATGCCTTTGACTAGTTTCGTGGCTTGCCTCTGTACCCTCTCCAACAGAATTTTATCCTTCTTAAGGTATGGAGACCAGTGTTGAACAAAGTATTCTAAGTGTGGTCTGACCATTGTTCTGTAAAGTGGCATTATAACATCTTCCGACCTACTCGTGATCCCCTTCTTAATCATGCCTAACATCCTATTTGCTTTCTTCGCTGCTGCCGCACATTGAGCCGATGGTTTTAGGGTTCTGTCTATCAGCACCCCCAAATCCCTTTCTTGTTCGCATTTGGCTAATGTCACCCCCGACATCTTGTATTCATGTTCTTTGTTTTTTTTTCCTTGATGCATCACCTTGCATTTTTCTATGTTAAAACTCATCTGCCACTTTATCGCCCACGTTTCCAGCTGATTTAGATCTTTCTGAAGATCCTCACAGTCCCTTTGAGAGCCAACCGCCCGACATAGTTTTGTATCATCCGCAAACTTGATTATATTACAAGTTGTTTCCTCTTCCAGGTCATTTATAAAAATATTGAACAAAATTGGACCAAGAACCAAGCCCTGGGGCACGCCGCTGGTCACCTTTTCCCATTCCGAGAATTTCCCATTTATGGTTACCCTCTGCGTTCTGTTCTCTAACCAATTTCCGATCCATCCGTGCACTTCTCCTCCTATTCCATGACTTAATAGTTTACTCATAAGCCTTGTGTGCGGAACCTTGTCAAACGCTTTTTGGAAGTCCAAGTAAATTATGTCCACTGGATTTCCACTATCTATTTGCTTCTCAAAAAACTGAAGTAAATTTGTCAAACATGACCTCCCTTTCCTGAAGCCGTGTTGACTATCTCTCATTAGGTTGTACTTATCCAAGTGTTGTACAATGCGGTCTTTAATTAGTGTTTCGATTATCTTCCCAGGAACCGATGTGAGACTGTAGTTTCCTGGTTCACCTCTTGACCCTTTTTTGAAAATTGGGATGACATTTGCTATCCTCCAGTCATCTGGTACTTGCCCGGTTCTAATTGACATGTTAGCTAAGGATTGTAGTAGTTCCCCAATTTCTATCTTAAGTTCCTTTAAAACTCTCGGGTGAATCCCGTCCGGTCCAGGGGATTTATCACTTTTTAGTTTATCAATCTGAAAGTAAATCTGGTCCAACTCCACATTTATTGATGTTAGGCTCTCCTCTATGCCTCCGGTGAATACCCTCCCAGTGTCTGGCATTGTTGTAGTGTCCTCGTTTGTGAAGACAGAGGCAAAGAATGAATTTAACCTATCAGCAACCTGTTTGTCTTCTTTGATTGACCCTATCTAGTCTAAGTGGTTTACATTCAGGTACTCAAACATTTTTCCCTATCTGTCCTGGCAGGCTCACACTCTATCTAATGTACTTGGGGCAATGGGGAATTAAGTGACTTGTCCAGGGTCACAAGGAGAAGTGTGGGATTTGAACCCACAACTTCAGGGTGCTCTCACATTTTCTACTTGTTTGAACATCTTGGGATCAACACATATGATCACAGCCAAGTCATGCTCCCTTTAACTGTACCATTCCCTTGTGTTTTTGTAGCCCAAATGCAAAGCCCTGCAATTTTATTTTATTTTTTTTGCATTAAATTTTAGCTGCCAAAATCTGGACAATTCTTCAAGCTTCTCTTGCTATTCACAACATTACAGAGTTTTGTAAGACAAAGGTGCCCCAGGGCAACAGTTGGTTTCCTACCATGGTTGTTTTCTCATATATTTTGTGTCTTTTATCATATTCATCAGTGTTATGAATATACCGTGAAAGCCTTTTGGTTTGAGGTGGTTTACAGGAAAAATGGCTGAGGAGAATCAGCGAGCTACAGCAATGGAGAGAGGACTGAAAATTGTATAGATTACATAGAGGGAGATTAAGCAGGGTTTTATAAGGAGGGAGATAAATAAATAGGTAGGAATGTTCATAGTCTTAGAGCAAACAACATGGAATAGAGAGTCAGTGGGTTGGGACTTTTTCCATGGAATATTTAAGGTGGTACATCCTGTTTGGGGAAGAGGAGCGTTTGGGGAAGAGGAGCTTTCTGAAGTGCATGTAAGAGGTTGATGTTCTGACCAGTTGGCTCCATTCGGGATCTTTGGAGGCTGGTTGGTAGGGTAGGAGTCTTTGATGAATCTTTTATGGGTGCATTCTTTAATTGAGGGGAAGGCGAAGAATGATTGAGGTTGAGTAGATCATCTAATATATAACTAATCATATACTGGAGTCAGGGTATCAAAGTTCAACACCATTTGATATTTATGTGGTCTTCTATCACAAATCCAGACTCATAAAAACCTCCCACATTTCAAATTATGGGCATCCAGAGCCAAAAAGCAGGCAGCAGTGATACCAATCAATCTAATTGAACACCGTAACAGTTCCTTCAGAGAAAGCAGGTTGCAAACAGGCATGGGACACTGAAGAAAGGTAGCCCACACTGGAACCAGCAAGTGCACCAGAACTCTCGTTTTCCAGCACACTTGATAGAGCTCAGCAAATGCTGCTCTGCCTTTGTGGGACTCTGCTTGGGACCTGATGGGGTGATCATGACTAGTGGATAACCCTGGACGTGTAAGATCCTGGGTTGTTTTTTACACATTTATGTCTTTGCTGCATATTTATGAGGGTAAATCAATAAGTAAAGGCTAAATATATTTAACGGCTTTAATAGAAGTAACTGTGAGCAATTTAACATATCACTTTTCTACATAGTCCCCATGCAAGACAACGCAGTTGTATCATTCAACTAGCTTCTGCATTCCTGTGGAGAAGTTTTTCGCTGATTTCGAAGCCAGGTGAGCACCACTTCCTTTACTTCATCATGCTTTGTCTTTTGCTCTCCAGGTCACAGTGATGCGCCCATGTCTCGTCACCAGTGACAGATCTCTTCAGAATACTCAAATCCTCTTCATGCCACCTCAGGAACTGTGTTGCAATGTCCACACACTGTTGCTTGTGAAGATCAGTAAGTTGTTTAGGAACCCATCATGCACAGACTCTCCTGTATCTCAGGTCATTATGCACTATGGCAAATGCAGATCCATGGCTGATATCCAAATTTGCAGCCAATTGAGACACTGTTATCTGTCGGTCTTTTCTAATCAAGGCATCTGCCCTGTCAATGTGCTCTTGTATGCCCGATGTTGATGGATGACAAGAACGACCTTAATCGGTTATACCTGTTCTTCCCACTTTAAATCTTTTTCCCTACTCATAAACATTTTGTTTATTCATGGTGCTATGTCCATACTGAGTCAATATATGAAAGAGAATTTCCATGGCTTTCACTCCCTCTGCTCAAAGAAAGCACACTACACTTCTCCCTCAATATTCACGAGGGTTAGGGGCAGAGCCAGCCCGCGAATATTAAAAAAACGTGAATATTATTTGAGCCGGTTCTGACCCACCCCCCGCTTTCCCCTGAAATTAAAGCTGTATTCAGCCTTCTTTGATGTGAACCGCCTAGAAGTCTTTCGACTGTGGCGGTATAGAAGAATAAAGTTATTATTATTATATGTTGCATTTTGCTAGCTCTGTTCTGGTTATCGCGTAATTTAACAGTTGTCTTTAATTTTTGATTCGCCCTTGTAGCTATTTCAGTTGTGATGGGTTACAGCCATTATGGCTTTTGTAATCCTATTCATAAATTTTCAGGTGTGCTTTCTTTGTGTCCTTCATAATGTTTCTATTAGTTCCCCTAATGTCTCCCATTCTCTCCAGTGTAGCACTTACCATAATGATGATAAATGTGCATTCAGCTCAAAATAAGATCCCTCATTTGAATGATTTACTTGTTGACTGTGCTCCTGACCTGCTTGCTGCTGAATGGAGGAGTAGCCTAATGGTTACTACAGATGTCTGAAAACCAGGGGAACCAGTTCAATTCCCAATACAGCTTATTGCGACTCTGGGCAAGTCACTTAAGCCTCAATTGCCCCGGGTACAAAATAAGTACCTGTGTGTAATAAGTAAACTACTTTCAGTTTAACCACAGCAAAGCAGTATATAAAATTTCATTTATTTCCTGTTACTGAATCTTGTATTTTGGCTACAGACATTGTCATAACTAGTTGAGGGCTGCTGACTATGATGTTTTCTATAAATCTGAGGATGTGAACTGTTAGGGTGCGATTTTGATCTATTCAAATAAATGCCTGAAACTTTTTTGCACTTTTTATTTACCACCTCATGACGCTTTTTTGCTGCATGATAATTTTCTGATATCATGCTTGCTATGTAGGCCACCTGGAGTTATCTGCTTTACTGAGTTATATGGTCACTGCACACATTGATCTTATACTATACTATGCAGGTCTTATATCCCGCAATTTTTCTTCAAAGATTCAGGGCCTCTTTTACGAAGCCGTTTAGTGCGGGCCACTGTAGTAACGGCCCCGAAGTCCATAGATTAAAGAGCTTCAGGGTTGTTGCAGCACAGCTTTGTAAAAGAGGCCCTCAATGCAGCTAACAAAAGACTTTGTATAGCATTTAGTAGAAACAGTGCCTGACGCACAAGAGATCAATAAAGGCATCTATACAATAAACAATGTCATCAAAGGCAAGAATTTATCTCACATTCAATTCCGTACTTCATTCATCCAAATTTGCAAATCGTCTTACTGGTTCTCAGCGGGCCACTAGGCACTCAAACTGCTTTCATTGTGCTGGGCTTTATACTCCCACTCGTCATCAGATCCAGTTTTCTAAATACTTAATATTTTTGATAGTTATATTTAAATAAACTTTAATATTTATCTTAAATAAATATGTACTAAAAGTACTTAGCTGTGTAAAAGACGCTTTTCAACGGGGGTAAAGTCACCATGTTTCGCCCGTATAGTTCCAAGGGCTTTCTCAAGGCTACCACTCCCTATTTACACCATTCAAACCAACCAATTGTGCCAATTGTTACAATCTATACAATAAAGACATCTATAATATGACCAGAGTCATATTATTTTATAAGGAAAATACTGTTGATATGTCTTAAGTGTCTTTCAGAAGCGGAAGTATGAGCAGATCTGTTGTTTATATGTTGGGAGTATATTCCAAATGTATGGAGCTTGGAATTCGAAGGTTGACTCAAACATTCTTATTTGACAGACTTTTTGAGGGGATGGGAAAGGAATCTTGAACCATTATGTTGATCTTCAGTTGAGGAAGGAGGGTGTGATCTTGATGTTTGTGGTGTGTCTGTAGGAGTTTTCACCGTGTATGGCTTTGTGAATCATGCAGGTCATCTTGAACTGTGTTTGTTTCTTTATTGGTAGCCAATGTAGTTCTTTTCAAAACATGCTATAATCGATCACTACTATACCTGGATAATTATCTAATACCCTATTTTTCAATACGTTCGCTATGTTCTTTACAGTAAAACCTTTTAGTAATTCCATCATTCAGGCAAACAGTATATACATCCACTAGAGATCATGCTTTTGCAGTCATCAGTCCTTAACTTTGGAACGCTCTTCCAAATTACATTCGAATAGAACAAAATTTTTATTAAAATCATTTTTAAAAACCTTTCTGTTTACAGATGCATATGACCAATGAAATATAAAGGATACAGGAGGCATGTCAGACCATGACCTGAAACAAAAAGCACACAATCAGCTTTTAATTCTTATACATTCTATTTTTCCTTCTTTTACTATTAATATTGTAGTTCTATCTTTTACTATTTTTAAATATTAATTCTATGTAAACCACATAGAAGTTCTCCCATTGCGGTATATCAAGTGTAAAATAAACTTGGAAAACTTGGTATGGTTCTCTCCATTTTCCTGACTCTATCGACCTCTTTTACAAAGCCACGCTAGTGGCTGCCGTGCAGCAACAGCCCCGAAGCCCTTTAAATCTCTATGGGCTTCGGGGCCATTAGCACAGCACAGCCGCTAGTGCAGCTTTGTTAAGGAGGCCGTAAGTATTAGTCTGACTGCTGTATTTGAAAGGTCTTTAATTTTTTGAGTTCTTGTTCTGTGATTCCACTGAAAAAAGGTATAGCAGTAGTATTGCTTGAGTGATTGTCCTAAAGTTGTCTTGAGTTAAGACTGACCTAATTGGTCTTAGTTGTCTTAGTCTGAAGAAGAATTTTCTCATCACTGTACTGATATGGGGTTCATAGGTTAGGGAAGAGCCAAGAATAACTCCCAGTACTTTGGAAGTTCTCTCTATGTTTAGCTTCTCTACTTTAGTCAGTTTTATTTCTGTGCACGGTAATGAGTCAACCGAACCAAATCAGAGAATCTTAGTCTTAGTTTAGTTTGAGGTAGTTTTTCTGTGTTCAGTCACTTAGGTATTCTATTGTATTTTTTTTACATGCTATAGTGTATTACCCACTGTATTTCTGGTGTTGCAAAGGAGAAAGATGCTGTCTGCATATGAAACGATGTGGACTTATGGAAGGGTGAAGCTTTTGCCTAGAATGTGAATGTATAGATTGAATAAAGAGGGAGAGTGTGGTGAATGGAGAATGGTGGCCCTCCAGTTTTGTGATTTTACTAGATTGTTATTGTTAGAGAGCTTTAGTTTTCCATCTGTTCCAAATCATCTCTGATTCTGATTCTTTTTAGATGCAGTGTCATCTTGGGGACTGATTCAGATGGTCACAGTCCCCACCCATGAACACAGCAATACCTTAGATCTAATTTTCTTCCAGCTAAAGCATCACTCTCACAAGGGTGGGTTGAGTTAGTCCTGTGGTCCAATCACTGTTTGTTGACCTTTTCTATGTTTATTATTGTATCCTCTGCCACTCCGCCTTCTTCACAGTTCTCAAGGCCATTTTGACATGTTTTTAAATTAATAAGTCTGTCTTTTTCTCTGCTGTTTCTCAGCTTTCTCAATCAAAAAGAGGTGAAAAAAAAAAAAGCAACAGAGTTGGAAAAAAAAATCAAGAAAACAAATTTTTTAAAAAAATCTTTAATAATGTATAATTCATTACTGGGCTGGTAACTGGTAAAGATTTTTTTTTTTTTTTTTTACATCATACTGCTTTGTTGTCTTGATTTTTTAAACAACTCTTATTTTCTGCCTGGATCTCAAATGTGTACATTGTATAATTATGTTCCGCGCTGGCACTCAATAAAGAAAACCTTTTCTGTTTTGCTGGATTCCCATGGTGTTACCAGGAAGTGTGTACAGTAGCTGCTATTTGCTACATAGCCACCTTTTCATGCTATAAGAGGAAATTGCGGAGATTGGATTGGAGAAGGAGGTTCACCAGGCAATCTTGTGATCTAGAATTAGAGGGCAACTGAAACCGGGGTATTTGATTCTGGTGAAATCTGAATCTGAAATTTGAGGCTTGGTTTCAGTCTGAACAGAAATCATAGTTCTACTCTCCCCCACCTCCCCAACAACAAGCCCATACCACCCCTCCTCTCAGGCCAGCCCTTCTTCCTCAACAAAAAAAACTTATCCTCCAGAGCTACCCACCAACCCTGTCCTCCCCTACCGCTTATCCATAGGCCCTTCTAAAAGCCCTGTTGGTCCAGTGGCCTCTTCAAAGCAGGAGTGATCTCAAGTCACTCCTTCTCCTATCCACTACATAGTGAAAATGGCGACTGAAATTTCCCTCGGTAGCCTCACAAGACTGCTGTGTGAGGTAGCAGCCACCATTTGGGGACTGGAACTGGCATAGGCAGGAGCAATACCCAGCTATACACTTCCTGGTAACACAAAGGGAATCTGGCAAAACAGCAGTGACTTCTTATATTGAGTTTGATACTGCTTTGGGAAGTTGCAGTCTCTGTTTTCATTGAAGAGCAGGTGGGAGCAAGAGTGACTCGGGAACGCTCCTGCTCCAAAGAGGCTCGTAGACTACAAGGGATTTTAGATAGTAGGTCCAGGGAGGGCCTACAGGTGAGGAGTGGAAAGATGGCAGAATTAATTGACAGCATAGGATGGGCTTTTTGTCAAGCTGGCCTGGTGTCTGGAGTGGGTAGTTTTAGTTTCAGCCAAAAATGCACTGATATTTTCTGCTGAAATCTGAACCCAGGTTTCAGGCCAGTTTTGATGTTAAATCCAAACCAAAACTGAACTTTGCTTGGCCTCTTTCTAGAATTATTTGGTTTGGGTATATAAGAATGTAGTTGCAGAGGACAAACAATCCTATATCACTATTCATTTACTGTACACAAGGCACTGAACAGTCCATGAGAAATTTTCATGATTGTCCAAGAGCTGATAAATGTTAGGTTAGATTATTATTCAGATTTAACATTTTTTTAAAATTTTATAAACAACATACAGAAAGTGCAAGAAATTATGTTACAATGAAATACGTAGAAGCACTTATACTCTAACCAAAAACCCTAAGTGTAAAAACACCTCCCCCTACTTTTATTATTGCTCCTCATTTTTAGTACTCGACATGGGTATCAGGGTGATTCTTGAATCCTCTCTGTATACTTCAAAGCAATGGATGGACTTTATTTGTCTTGGAAATAAGGTGATTAGTAAGAATATCGTAGTCTTACTTAGAAGCATAGAAATATGATAGCAGATAAAGGCTAAATGGCCCTTTCAGTCTACCCATCTGCAGTAACCATTATCTCTTCCTCTCTCTAAGAGACCCCACGCTTTCATAAATTCAGACACAGTTTCTGTTTCCACCACCTCTTCCAGGAGACTGTTCCACACATCTACTACCCTTTCTGTAAAAAAGTATTTCCTTAGATTACTCCTGAGCTTTTCACCTCTTAACTTCATCCTATTCCCTTTCATTCCAGAGCTTCCTTTCAAATTAGAGACTCAACTCATGCACATTTATTCCACGTAGGTATTTAAATGTTTCTATCATGTCTCCCCTCTCCCGCCTTTCCTCCAAAGTATACATATTGAGATCTTTAAGTCTGTCCCCATACGCATTATGATGAAAACCACACACCATTTTAGTAGCCTTCCTCTGGACCGACTCCATCCTTTTTATATCTTTTTGAAGGTGCAGCCCCCAGAATTGTACACAATATTCTAAATGAGGTCTCACTAGTGTTTTATACAGGGGCATAAATACCTCCTTTTTCCAACTGTCCATACCTCTTCCTATGTACCCTAGCATCCTTCTAGCTTTCACCATCACCTTTTCTACCTCTTTGGCCACCTTAAGATCATCACATACAATCACACCCAAGTCCCGCTCTTCTGTCCTGCCTATTATTAGCCAATCTCTAGCCTTCCTTTTCTTGTAAAGTTTCTTGAGCACGTTGTCCTCCACCAACTTCAGGCTTATTGTAATGAACATTCTCTTTTTGATTGTCAAGAACACAGCTTTCATCCATTTCATTATGTTGAAATCTTACTGGTTCCAAGTCCAAATCTTACTGGTTCCAAGCCCTTATTTAAGGGCATGGAACAACCTGGTACTGTGTTTATTTTACGCTTTCATGATATCACCCAGTGGCGTACCTAGGGGCTGATCATTTTAACCCTTCCAATATAAAAAGGGATTGGAGGAGCATCCCCTAGGAACTGCACCTGGGGTGGATCCCCCCTGCCCTGCTCTGCTGTCCGTTCCCCCACCCACCCATCCACACAAACTGCCTGAGGAAGGGAATTTTGGTCTCCAAACATTAGTAAAACAATGTATTAAAATTAGACCAATAAAAAGATTACCTTATTTCCATTTTCTATTTATAAATATTTATCAATACAGCTACAATACTACTTTTTTATAAAGCAACAAAAAATATTTTTTTTTTCTACCTTTTGTCATCTCTGGTTTCTGCTTTCCTCATCTTCTCTTCACTCTTCATTCCATCCAGTGTCCACCCTCTTTCTCTGTGCCTTCCATTTTTCTCTTTCTGTCTCCACTCCCTCCCCATGCTCTGGTATCTTTCTCTTCTCCTTTCCTTCCCTCCTTCCCACTCCAATTCACCCCATGGTCTGGCATCTACTTCCCTTCCCCCCTGCCCTGGGATCTCTCCTCTCTTCTCCTTTCCATCCTTTCCCTCCCTCACTTCCTTCCTGATGGTCTGACATCTCAGTCTCCTTCCCTTCCTTCCCCATGCCCTGGCAACTCTCTCCTCCCCTTCCCTTCCATTTCTCCCTCTCCCTTTTCCTCTGGTATATTTTCTCTTTCCTTTCCCTTCCTCCTTTCTTTCTTCATGATCTGGCATGTCTGTCTTTTTCCCTTCCCTCCCCCTCCATGGTCTGGCATCTCCTTTCCTTCATCCCTTTCCCTTCTTCCTGTCCTTACCCATGGTCTAGCATCTCTCTTTCATCTCTTCTCCCTTTCCTGGTCTTCCTTATCCTTCCCTCCCTCTCCCCAATTGGGTACAGCATTTCTCTCACCCTCCCCTCCTCTTTCTCACCCTCCAGTTGGCAATTAAATGTTCACAACTTGCTGCTCTTATCAGCATCGGGACTTCCTCTCTGCTGGGTCCTGCATTTTAGTCAAGGGAAATCTCTTCTCACAAATCTACTGCATTTTTTGAAGAGGTGAATGAACATGTGGATAAAGGTGAATCGGTTGATATTGTGTATTTGGATTTTCAAAAGGCATTTGACAAAGTGCCTCATGAAAGACTTCTGAGGAAATTAAAAAGTCATGGGATAGGAGGTAATGTCCTGGTTGAAAGACAGAAAACAGAGAGTGGGTTTAAATGGTCAATATTCTCAATGAAGAAGGGTAAATACTAGGACTGGGGGACATGCAATGAAGCTACTAAGCAGTAGATTTAAAACAAACCAGAGAAAATATTTCTTCACACAACATGTAATTAAACTCTAGAATTCATTGCCAGAGAATGTGGTGAAATCAGTTAGCTTAGCGAGGTTAAAAAAAGGTTTGGATAATTTCCTAAGAGAATCTGTAGGCCATTATTGAGATGGCTTGGGGAAATCCACTGCTTATTCCAAGGATAAGCAGCATAGCGTCTGTTTTACTGCTTGGGATCTAGCTAGGTACTTGGGACCTAGGGTGGCCACTGTTGGAAACAGTATACTGGGCTTGATGGACCTTTGGTCTAGCCCAGTATGGCAATTCTTGTATTCCTAGGCGATACCCAGCAGAGAGGAAGGCCCACTGCTGGCCCAGTGACTTGTGAATGCTCCTGCTGCTGCTACCGGGAAAACACCGACACTGGCCCTCAGAGCACCCCCTTATGGGCTATACTTGGAGTGTACCGCTGCCTCTCCCCCCTCCACTTGGTACACCACTGATGTCACCAAAGCTAATACTGGTATTCATAATATGTTATTACATCAATTTTAATCTATTGGCCCTGGCAAAACTATTGGTTTTCTTCTCACTTGACTGATCATAAACAGCAGGTTCATATAGAGACATTGGTGTCTTCGTGAGGGGTGGTGCTTCAATTTTGTGTTTTCAATTGCTAGGGACAGGCATCATGGGATTCCCTGGAATCCTGCAGAGCTTGCCTGTTCCTCACTATTGATAATGTGATAGCAAAACAGCACCTCCCACTAGCAGGACTGTAGGTGGAGGACTCCCGCTCAGCTTAGATGGGAACAGTGGAAGTAACATCATAGATAAAGGACCAGAGAAAGAGAAAAACAGCAAACAAAGCCCCAAAAAGGCTTTTTGGAAGGTCAAGTTGGCCATCAGTCTTCAACAGCCTGATAAGACCTGTCTAGTTTATATAAGGGATGAGTTGCTGTATGCAACAACATATCTTATGTTACTGCATGCCATTACCAAATAAAAAATGAGCAAAAACGTGTCATTTGGTTTTCTGTCATTTGCTGATAATAGTGTGTGCTTTTTGGAAATAATGCATGCTATATGGAAAGAGTGCACTCTTTCAGATCATGGAACCACCATGCATGTGTGAACCACTGCAAATGCACAATCTCAGGAAACTGATAAAAATCACAAAGGGCCAGAAAAACCTGAATAAAACGAAAATTTCCATAATTGTAAAGAGGGTAGATTGTGCTCTAGGAAAAGAATTCTTTCGGCCAGAGTTTTGGAGTTCATTACCTAGTGAAATAAGAAATTTATCTAACATTGTTCTTTATAGGAAATAATAAAAACATGATTATTCCAGAAGCATCTTTGACTAAACAGAGTGGATATTATGACTAAATTTAAAGATGTATATATACTAACTTTATAAATTAATGTGATATTGTATTATCTTTTATTGTGACCCATTTGGGACTTCGTAGTTAAGTGGGATATAAATATGGAAATTAAATTTAAAAGAGACAAGACTAACCCCCTCTTTTACTAACGCATAGCATGGGTTTTAGCAGCGGCGGTAACTGCTCTGATGCTCATAGGAAATCTATGAGCGTCAGAGCAGTTACCGCTACTGCCGGTGCTAAAACCAGCGCTATACATTAGTAAAAGAGGGGGGTAAGATTTTCAGGCTGCCGATCCATAGTTCTATCAGGATATTTTGGGACTGTAATATATTGGGCTGAATAAATTCAGTTGAACTGCTGTTCTTAAGGTTTTAAAAAAACCAAAACCTTCTTGTTAGATTCTACTTGCCATCTTGTCCTTACTA
Source organism: Geotrypetes seraphini (assembly GCF_902459505.1). Classification (NCBI taxonomy): domain Eukaryota; kingdom Metazoa; phylum Chordata; class Amphibia; order Gymnophiona; family Dermophiidae; genus Geotrypetes; species Geotrypetes seraphini. The sequence goes on along the minus strand of NC_047084.1, from coordinate 326,564,234 downwards.
ATAACTTGCAGGGGGGAAGTAGATTTCTTTTTTTTTTTTAATTCTTTATTCATTTTCAAATTTACAATAAGTGTAACAATATATACAAACAAATTAACAATAAATATAACACTTAATAATCATCAATGGTACAAATAATATGCTCTTATCTCCCACCTTATACAATCAATACCTTATACAATATGTAACAATAAATTTACCCTCCCCTCCCCCCTCACAATCAAACTTGTAAATTTAAGGGAAAAAAAAAAAATAAAATGTCATCTAATTGGTACAATACTTTGTAAATGGCTCCCACACATCCTGAAATTTCCTGAAAAAACCACTCTGTATTGCAATAAATCTTTCCATTTTATAAACATGACATAAGGAATTCCACCAGAAATTATAATTTAATCTACTCCAATTTTTCTATGAAGTCACAGAATAGTAAAATGGTAATCTTCCTCACTCAGGAATGTAGGTTTGCTTTACAATACTTCCTAGGGATACTAGGAGGTAATATTGACTCTCCAGATGCTTGTAGAAGAAAATCCTTGCAAATTACCAAGGTACATGTTAGGATAGTAATGAATGCAGTAAACCAGAGCTAAAAGACAACATTCTACCATAGGTTATTAAAATAGTGACCTTTGACTGTAAAATTTCTCTGGACAGGGAAATACCTTCCATTCCTGTAAGTAACTCATCTTGAACAACCAATGAAAATGTACAAGTAAAACCTAAATAATAAATAAACTAGGACTGATTAAAATTCCTCGCTCCTGAAACTAGGGAACTTGGCAACTCGGCAGCCAAAGCTTCCTAAATTTTTTGAGGGTTTTTTTTTTTTTGTGTGTGTGTGTATGGCTTTCTTAGTAAAGAAAATCAGCTTAAATTCTTGATTCCCCCCCCCCCCCCCGTGGTAAACAGACAAGATTAGTGGTCTCAAACTCAAACCATTTGCAGGGCCACATTTTGGATTTGTAGGTACTTGGAGGGCCTCAGAAAAAATAGTTACTGCCTTTTTAAAGAAATGAATATTTTTTATGAGGTAAAACTCTTTATAGTTTATAAATCTTTCCTTTTAGCTAAGTCTTAATAATAATATTGTAATTTATAGCTAAAGAAACATATGATCAAGAAACTGTTTTATTTTACTTTTGTGATTATGAGGGCCTCAAAATAGTACCTGGCGGGCCGCATGTGGCCCCCGGGCCGTGAGTTTGAGACCACTGGACAAGATGGTATGGAGTAATAAAATAGGGACAAATTTCCTAATAGAAAATAGTTGCTCTCTGAAAACAGGCATTCCATAAAGTGCAGTTAATGTTTCCAAACACATTGCTGTAGCACAGCATTCATATCCTAGCTGACATTTCTAATGGTATTTAGACTTATGACAAATCTGACTTATTGAGTCATCACCACTCCTGTTATAAAACAATTGCTGATTTGGTGACATATCAGTCAAGTGCCTTTGGTGAAGTCTCTTCACTGACAGGATAGACTAGTTTTGGAAGGACTATAAATTCATTTCCTCTCTCGTTCTGTTTGCATGTTTTATCCTTTAAAATGCTGTAGTTCAGCTAGATGCTTCTCTGCAAGTTCTACATTTAGCTTTTAACCACATATATTATCAGATGCATTTCAGTGCAAGAATTCTGTCAAATAACAATTTAGTTAATTGAAGATAATGCCTTGCAGAAGCCTGAAAAAGAACTGCTCAGAGGTGTTGATACCAAGGCTTTGTCATTGTACCATTAAAACTGAAATTGAATTGAAATGTACCATTAAATTTTGTTGTCCCTAATAACATTTGCAACCATTTCATTAAAAAAAATAAACTAATTATAACAAACAACATATTTTCTGTGATAGGATTCTGTGTAAGAGACAAGGGGATGTAAGCCACTGTCTCCTTTTACCAGCTGGGAATCCAAATGTTCTTTTAGACTTCTGAGAGTTAAGCTGCCAATCAGGCTGGACATTTTTTCAGATATCATCAGTCTTGCCTTCTCGTGCCATTAGTTGCATGATATCTGCCAGTTTTTCCTACTGTTCCTGCTGGCATGTCTTGCACCAGAGAATTCCTTGCTTTTAACCTCGGGGCTAATATATGTTACAGTTGGTGTGTTCCATCTAATTCTCAAATATCTAGCAAACACAGAGACAAATGTTAGCACAAATGAAAACTGTAGAGAAAGAAAAGCTTGTCTTTGCTACTGTTGCTGCAGCTGATGAGATAAAGAGAATTTTGTTTAGCAGTATTTTCTAGGTCACTCCCAGGATTGCAATTTCTACTATGTGAATGCAAAGAAAAACATAGTTTTTCAGACTCTATTTAATTAATATTTAGTTTATGATGCATGCAAAAAAAAAAAAAGTAAGAAACAAAACATGTGCTTTGTATACTTCTTTATTTAAATGATCTTTGAAGTCCAATAAACAGCTAACAATTTCATTTGGTCTGGAGCGCAGGGCTTTTGTGAGATGAGTGTGAATTGGTATCTGCAAACATTAGTTTTACGCTACCCTGAGGTGAATGGTAGATGAAATTAATCTGTTTGTCCGCACCTGAGTAGACAATATTCTGTGCAATAAAACTATCATGCACAGTTTAATACAAATGCAATCACAATGGGTTATACAGTATTTCCTTACATCTATAGGTACTAACAACTCTTCAGGGTAGAAAAAGTTAATCCATTGTTCTTAAGAAAACTAAGATATATTTCCTCATCTAGTTCTATTTATTGGGCAGTAGGATGCCACACATGCTTAGGCCTCAATTAACTGGACATCTGTGCCATAGCTGGCTTACTCAGTCAGAAAGGTAGATGTTGTCACTTTTCCCTGTCTGCTCCATCAGGCTGCACATGAGCCCATGGCTTGGTTGCTTGGGGGAGGGGGAGAGGGTATGTAACAGCAAGTTTAGGTTGGGGGTTTCCATTCCAGTTTTTCTTCTTACTTTGAAGAGGTGGGCAAAGGAGCCATCACCTTAGCACTCATAATGTCTGATGGTGCCCCCCATGTCTACCCTAAATTGACTTTGGGCGGTTGTCCTACATAGCATCTATGATTGACTTTATGATAACATGTGAGGCTTAGAGTAGTCACCTTCTCCTATCAAAGGATGATGCCCAGAAGGTTGCTAGGATGTCTAATCTAATCTGAGATTTATGAGTCACACTATGCCTGAATTGGTTCAAGGCTACTTACAGTACAATTTAAAGAGATACTGTACTGTTTAAAGAGTGGGGCTATGAGGTAGAAGGTGGAGGTGACTTTTAGCTCAGTGGCTGACAGTGTAAGTAGTGTCGTAGAAGTTGTAAGGAGTTTTGTAGGCTCAAGAGTCAGTTTTCTGTAGTGGATATGGTGTTGAAGAGATAAGTCTTTAGTTTCTTTCAGAATGTGAGATAGTTTGGTTCAGATCTGATAGCTGTAGGGAGGTTGTTCCATATCTTTGTACCGGTATAGGTAAAATTTGGAAGGCGAGATTAATGAAGGTAGGAATGTTACCTTGCTTTTTTCATGCTGCTATTCATGCCACAATGACTAAGTTCCAGCTCTGGTCTACACTGAGAAGGAGACCACAGAGAGTTGATAGGGTAACCATGGTTCAGTCCCCTTTACCAGAATGTTTGGAGTGAAAGGCAAATGCTTTAGGGCAGGGGTGTCAAAGTCCCTCCTCGAGGGCCACAATCCATTCGGATTTTCAGGATTTCCCCAATGAATATGCATGAGATCTATTAGCATACAATGAAAGCAGTGCATGCAAATAGAGCGCATGCAGATTCACTGGGGAAATCCTGAAAACCCAACTGAGTTGAGGCCCTCGAGGAGGGACTTTGACACCTCTGCTTTAGGGAAACAGCAGGAGATTATGTTATAGATTCCATATGGCAGTGGCCAAAATAAATCCAGAAGTGAAACAGAATGGCTGCTGCAGGAAGGAGAAGGAGCAATGGCATGAACAGTTGTGAGGACTGTAGCCTTAGAAAAAGCCATAGTGAGGACTTCTATGGAGAAAGAGGGCTGCAGTCAGTATAAAACTCCACCCCACCAGAAAAAGCAATTTCAATTGTGGAGTGGCGTGGTGATGGTGAGAGATGCCTGGGGTAGTGGTGCTTCTCCGCCACCCTCTTCTCCTCCCCCCACTCCTTCCTCTCCCCTACACCGGTCACACACACCTCTTCCCTACCCTGTACCTCTTTTAATTTCCCCGTTATGAGCAGCATCACCAACTTGCTGCCCACATCAGCGTTAGCTCTCCCTCTAACGTCACTTCCTAAGCGTGCATGCATGCATGGTGGTTCCTAGGTGTGGGACCCAGAAGTGACGTCAGAGGGAAATCCAATGCTGGCATGAACAGTAAGTTGGAGTTGTTGCTCGTGCCGGCGAAGAGATAGAGGTATGGTGGGGGGAAGTGAAGGCACGCATGTGGCAGGGGGAGGAGTGGGAAGGAGTGGGTGGGGGGTTGAAAGGAGAAGGGTTGCCAGCACCCTCACCAAAATGGCAGCTGAGGCGAATTGCCCGCCCCAGCTCCCCTTACTACTCCACTGCCTGCAACCCCAGTGATTACAGCAGCTACAGTGCAAGATGGCTAGAAGGTACTTCACCACTGCCCCTCCCCATTATGATGATATCTGTAGCAGCCTTCAAAAGGCTGCAGTCATAGATAAAATCGAGAAGAAAGGGCTTGTCAAGCATTCTGCAATGGTAGCTGACTTTTGAAAGAGAGCAGCTGTAAGAGGCATGAGTGACCGGAGATAGCAAAAGTAGGGTTACCATATTTTGGGACACAAAACCCCGCCCTGTTCTGCCTCGGACCCTGCCCAACCCCATTCCACTCCAGCTCTGCCCAGTTTCTCCTCCAGCCATGCCCTGTTCCCCCCCCCCTGCCCTCACAAAGCCTCCTCTCTTCTTCCCCAATGAGCTACAGCCACGTCTGGAGTGCCTGGAGTATGCGTGGATATGTGTGATGTCATCCACGGTTGCTCAGAGACCCTCCAGATGCGATCGGAGCTTTTTGGGGCTTTCCAAAAGCCGGACAAAATGCAGGGTTTTGAAAAGTCCATCCGGGCACCTGTACAGTACTCTTTTTAGAGGACATGTCTGGGTTTTCCTGAATGTCTGGTAACCCTAAGCAAAAGGGAATGAGGCACAGGCAGTAACATGGGGAGCACATGAGTACTATTGACATAAAGAAAATCTCCAGGTCTTCCCACAAAAGAAGAGAATCAGTTGCTGCAGACTCAGGGTCAGAGAAAGAAAGAAGATTTACATTGGTCCACCTCCCCCCCTTTCCAAGCACTGATGTGACCAGAAGAAAAGATCATCCTCCCTAATAACCTGTAAAAGGAAGTTAACTGGGGAGCAAGCTTCACAGCCCAGGAGGAGGAAGAGTGGGACACTAAACAACAACAAGTTTCAAGTTTATTAAATTTTTGTTATTTACGCAATATCAAAAGCTTCAAAGCGTATAATATTTTAAAAATGGGGGGTAGAACAAAACTCTTTAACATAATTACAATCAAATTCTATACATTCTAATATATAACTGATACGGAAGGTGAAAGGGATGAACTATAATCTTTAAAGAGAGATAGAAAACATTTAGCGGGAAACACAAAAAGGAGAAAAAAAAAGAAGAAAAAGATGAATCTATAATCTATACAGAAATCTAATTTAGATCTAAGAAGTTTGGTGATTTGTAAAATTGTGTTGTCTATTTTTCAAAAGCGTCCTTGAACAAAAAACTTTTTAAGGAACGCTTGGATTTTTCTAAAGAAGATTCATTACGAATATAAATTGGTAGATTGTTCCAAAGCTGGGGTGCTATACCTGAGAAAATGGTAGATCTTCTGGTTCCTATTATCTTTAATGAAAGGATAGTCAATAGCTGTTGTTGTGTTGATCTCAATGCCCTGGATGGAGAATACGGTGTTAAGAAATGATGTAGAAAAGTTGGAGCATGATTGAGTTAGTGATAATTTTTATTGCTGTGTTTTGTATTATCTGTAATCTTATTATTTCTTTTTGTGTTATGCCCTGATATAAAGAGTTACAATAATCCAGCCTTGAAAAGGGACTAGTAGGGTAAGTAGGATAGAAATACAATAATTGAAGACAAATCAGACAATCTAGGAGAATTACAAGAGGAGGGGTATTTGTTGCTAATTAAGATTGCACTAATTGGTTGTTATTCAATTAAATTGCACACACAAACTGGACATGCACTCAAATTTGTGTGGCTGTACTTTTCAAGGCTGTATTGTTTGTTCCCCTGATGAGCCAAACATTGGTGAAACAAGGTCGCTTGTTGGAAAGATTGGAGAAGACATGACAACATTGGAGCTCAAATCGTCTTTTGTCAGCTAAGTCCTTGAATGTGCCTCTGGGTGACTTTGCCCTTTTCTAAACCTGAGCTGTTCAGTGAGGGAGTTTTTTTTTGCCAGTGAAAGTATCAAAGCAGTTTTGATTTATACCTTTTGGTTCTATATTGCTACATTAGTCTAAGGCTTTTTCTCCCTCTTTTTGGGTGCATGCTGGGTTTGAAGAGGGGAGTACCTCGGTGCCACGATCACATATTTTGAATCATTATATGAACATATTATATGCTGTGCATCCTCATAGAATTTGTTAATATTTTTTAAATGTCATAGCCAGTGTTACAACACACACACACAAGTACAGATGCATGTGCACACACATACACCACTGGCTTTAAAAGTGACCCCAGAAAATGCTTTTGTTCTACACCTATACATCAATATTGCTTATCTGCTGTTCTTTTAACAAATTTCTACCATCAGTGGTGACATGCACATTTGAGGTGACACTTGTTTGGATTGTCTTAGGTAATCTTTTCTGAATTAAAAGTCAGAGAAATGGTGGTGACAGCAGCAAAAAAAGGAATAGTTAGCATCTGGGATTGTCTTATCTGCTGGTAGGATATATTTCCAGATTCAGTGATCCCTTTTGTTGAGGTACTGGGGCCAACTAAATGTTTAACGTGTTTAGTAAAAGATCCCCAAAATTTATTGAACAGATACATACGTAAGCATGATTGAATGGGACGGAGCCAAAATGGATTTAATCAGAGGAAGTTTTCCCTCAATCATTTGCTTCATTATTTTGAAGGTGCAAATTCACTTGTGGATAAAGGTGAGCTGGTTCTTATAGTGTCTCTGGATTTTCATAAAGCATTTGATAAAGATTATGAAAGACTCCTGAGGAAAAAGTCATGAGACAGGAGGTAATGTCCTACTGTGGTTTGAAAACTGGTTAAAAGATAAGACAATAGAAAGTAGAAACATAGAAACATAGAAAAAAGCAGCAGAAAAGGGCTATAGCCCACCAAGTCTGCCCATTCCAAGTATCCCCTCACCTGAATTTACTCCCTTAAAGATCCCACGTGAGTATCCCATTTTCTCTTAAAATCCGTCACGCTGCTGGCCTTTATCACCTGGAGTGGGAGTCTGTTCCAATGATCCACTACTCTTTCGGTGAAGAAGTACTTCCTGGAGTCGCCATGAAACTTCCCTCCCCTGATTTTCAGCGGATGCCCTCTGGTGGTCGAGGGTCCCATGAGCCAGAAGATATCATCTTCTGACTCGATGTGTCCCGTGATGTACTTATATGTTTCAATCATATCTCCCCGTTCTCTTCTTTCCTCAAGTGAGTACAGCCGCAATTTTTTAAATCTTTCTTCATACGTGAGATCCTTGACCCCCAAGACCATCCTGGTGGCCGTTCGCTGAACCGACTCGATCCTCAGCACGTCCTTTCGGTAGTGTGGTCTCCAAAACTGAACACAGTACTCCAAGTGAGGCCTCACCATGGCTCTGTACAACGGCATCATAACTTCAGGTCTCCTGGTGACAAAACCTCTGCGGATACACCCCATCATTTGTCTTGCCCTGGAGGAAGCCTTCTCCACTTGATTGGCAACCTTCATGTCCTCACTAATGATCACCCCTAAGTCGCGTTCCGCCGTGGTCCTAACCAAGGTCTCACCATTTAGTACATAAGTTCTACGCGGGTTTCTCTTACCCAGATGCATTATCTTGCATGTTTTAGCATTGAAGCCTAGCTGCCAAGTAGTTGACCATTGTTCCAGCAACAGTAGGTCGTGTGTCATATTATCAGGTAATAAGCTTTTGCCTACTATGTTGCAAAGTTTGGCGTCGTCAGCGAACAGTGATACCCTTCCTCTAAGTCCTTGCGTCATATCTCTTATGAATAAGTTAAATAGAATCGGGCCCAGGACCGAGCCCTGCGGCACTCCACTGATCACGTCCGATGCTTCGGATGGGGTACCGTTCACCACCACCTTCTGAAGTCTACCGCTCAGCCAATCCCCAACCAATGTAGTTAGAGTGTCTCCTAATCCTATCGATTTCAGCTTGTTCAGTAATCTTCGATGAGGGACGCTATCAAATGCTTTACTGAAGTCCAAATATACCACGTCCAGTGACTCTCCGGCGTCCAGTTGTCTAGTAACCCAGTCAAAAAAGCTAATCAGATTAGATTGGCAGGATCTGCCCTGGGTGAACCCATGTTGGTGTGGATCACGCAGTTTTTCTTCGTCTAGGATTGTGCCAAGATTCTGTTTGATCAGTGTTTCCATGAGTTTACACACTATAGACGTGAGACTCACTGGTCTGTAGTTTGCTGTCTCTGTCCTGCAGCCCTTTTTGTGGAGTGGGATTATGTTGGCGGTTTTCCAGTCCAAGGGGACCCTTCCTGTGCTTAGGGAAAGATTGAAAAGAACAGATAATGGTTCTGCCAGGACTTCCCTTAACTCCCTGAGCATTCTGGGGTGTAGGTTATCCGGTCCCATGGCTTTGTTTACCTTGAGTCTTGATAGTTCGTCATAGACGCTACTGGGCGTAAATTCAAAATCTTGAAACGGGTCTTTCTGGTTATCTCCCATCTGCAGCTGTGGACCAGCTCCCGGCGCTTCGCGGGTGAACACTGAACAGAAGTATTTGTTTAGTAGTTCTGCCTTCTCAGAATCTGATTCCGCAAAGTTACCGTCCGATTGCTTCAGGCGTACTATCCCATCTTTGTTTCTTTTCCTGTCACTAATATAGCTGAAGAAAGATTTATCCCCTTTCTTAATTTTCCGTGCTAGCTCTTCCTCCATTCGGAGTTTGGCTTCTCTGACTGCTGTTTTGACAGCTTTAGATCTGTCTAGATAGTCCTCTTTTGCCCCATCTCTGCCTAAATGTTTGTAGGTGATAAATGCGTCTTTTTTCTGTTTAACTAGGTCTGAAATTTCTTTACTGAACCATTGGGGTCTTTTGTTTCTCCTGCGTTTACTTACTGTCTTTATGTATCGGTCTGTTGCTTCGTGTAGGATGGAGTTCAGAGACGACCACATATCCTCCACATTGTCAGATATTGCTTGTTTATGTAGCTCCTGATGGACAAAATCTCCCATGCGGTTGAAGTCTGTGCCTCTAAAGTTGAGAACCCTTGTTGCTGTGTTTGTCTAAGGGAAACCTTTCTTGAGGTTGAGCCATACCATATTATGGTCGCTGGAGGCCAGTGTGTCTCCTACTGAGACTTCCGTGACGCTATCTCCGTTGGTGAGAACTAGGTCTAGTAACGCCTGGTCCCTGGTGGGCTCCAATACCAATTGCTTGAGACGTGCACCCTTTATGGAGGTTAATATTCTTTTGCTGCTACCTGTAGTCGCGGAGAGTGTGTTCCAATCTGCAACTGGCATGTTGAAGTCTCCTAGCATTACTGTGTCCCCGCGCAGTGTGATGTTCTCTATGTCCTCGATTAATTCCATGTCTTTGTCCTCCTGTTGCCTGGGAGGTCTATATATCACCCCAAGGTATAGGCATTTTTCATTCCCTCTGGCCAGGTTCACCCAGAGGGATTCCCCGGTGTATCTAACATCTGTGATTCTGGTGGTTTTGATGCTTTCCTTAGTGTATAGCGCTCCTCCTCCTCCCAATTTACCCTCTCGGTCGCAACGAAGTAGGTTGTACCCTGGTATAACCATATCCCACCCATGCAATTCCGTGAACCAGGTTTCAGATATCGCTATCACGTCAAGATCGGCGTTTGTTATCTCAGTCTCTAATGCTAGAATTTTATTGCCCAAGCTGTGTGCATTAACATACATAGCCCTCCATAAGAGATTCCTTTACGAGCTAGTGTGGCTCCTAAATTATAAGTGATATTTCTCCCTGAATATTGTGGATATCATTGGTACTTACCTTAGACTTGGTAGTGTGAGTGCGACTTGCCTCCTCAGGGTGGTTTCTTACTGCTCTAGGATATAAGTATGTACCCTCCCCCAACTTACCTAGTTTAAAGCCCTATGGAGTAGGCGGGCCAATCGATGTCCAAATACGTTTCTACCTCTTCTGGTTAGGTGGAGTCCGTCTGGTCCTTGTAGTCCCTGGAGCGTCTCGCCGTGGTTTAGGAATCCAAAGTTCATTTCTATGCACCATTCTCGGAGCCATTCGTTAGTCCGTTGAATACGCTCTTCTCTAGCTCTGCCTTTGTTTCTTACTGGAAGAATTGATGAAAAGACCACCTGTGCTCCTATCTGCTTCAACTTCTTTCCCAGCGCTCCAAAATCTCTGGGGATGTTCTCTGTGGCATTCCTAGCAGTGTCGTTTGTGCCTACATGGATGAGAAACATGGGAAAATGATCATTAGGTTTTAGAATTTTGTCTAGGCTAGTGGTAATATCCTGGATCCTGGCTCCAGGGAGACAGCAGACCTCTCTTGACTGCAAATTAGGCCTGCAAATTGGTCCCTCGGTGCCCCTTAGCATGGAGTCACCAATGACTACCACTCTTCGTTCCTTCTGAGGGGGCCGGTCTGCGTGCTCTGGATTTGACGTTGTGAGCTGGGTATCCTCATGAGTCCCTTCTGCTATTACCCCTTCTGTAGGGTTAAATTATCAGTGGGGAAGGGGGAATAGTGAGTTTCTCCAGGGATCTGTGCTGTGACCGCTGCTTTTTAAATTATTTATAAATGACCTAGAAACAGGAATAATGAGTAAGGCGAATAGATTTGCTGAAGACACAAAATTATTCAACGTTGTTAAATCATAAGCAAATTGTAAGAAAGTCTAAGAAGAACTAATGAGACTGGGAAACTGGGTATCCAATTGACAGATGATATTTAAAGTGAGCAAAGTGCAAAGTGATACATGAAGGGAAGAACAATCCACCCAGGAAGACTCTGTGTGAAGCAGTGGCTAAGAAAGCAAATAGAATGTTAGGAATTATGAGGAAAGGAACAAAGAACAAGACAATGTTATAATGTCTTCATGTTGCTTTATAATGCAACTACACTGTAAATATTTGATAGGATTCTGGTCGCCGTATCTCGAAAAAGGTATAGCTGAATTACTACTACTACTACAATCACTTCCATAGCACTGAAGGGTATACACGGCACTGTTTATTTGACATAAAAAATATGGTCCTTGCTCAGAAGAGCTTACAATTTAACTTCAACAAAAAGACGCTCCCACTCCCTCCTGCCTAAATGATCCCCCTTCTGGACACACCCCTCACCCAAGATTGACAGGATTGCTATTTGAAAATTGACCAGAGAATCAGCAAACAACGACTAAGTCACTATCTTTAGTGAATCTGGGCATTAGCTTTTAGAGATTGCCAACAGGTATTTAAGAAAAAGATCTTTCATACATTTAATTGTACTAAAGAAGAACAAAAGGTCATCAGTTCTTTTTGGCATAACCCAGACATTGCAATTAATAGAGCAGAAAATGGGGGAGCAGTTGTTCTTAATACAACTGACTATGAGAATGACATGAATAAGAAAGGCCATTGAAAAGTTCTCAGCCCAGTGATTTTCCACTTTTTTCATTCCGTCAGAAAAATACAGAATGAAAAAAATGGAAAATCGCAGGACACAGCGTAGCCCTCGATGGAGACTGCCCCCACTTTGTTGGTTGGACTGAGAACTTTTCAGCTGCCCCTCACCGATAACTATCAGTTACATCTAATTCTATGGAATTATCTGTTGATCCTACTACATTATGACAAGAAGAGGTCAGGTCCCTAACCCAAAGAGGGTTAGAGGCTGGTTATCTGACTAAATCAAGAGCTTCGCCCCCTCTTTTACAAAGGTACACTATGCATTTTAGTGCATGCTAAATATATGCATGCATTATAAGTCTATGGGCGCAGAGGTTAAAGCTACAGCCTCAGCACCCTGAGGTTGTGGGTTTAAACCTACACTGCTTCTTGTGACCCTGGGTAAGTCACTTAATCCCCCCAGTGCCCCAGGTACTTTAGTTAGATTGTGAGCCCACCAGGACAGATAGGGAAAAATGCTTGAGTATCTGTATAAATTCATGTAAAGCCGTTCTGACTACCTGGAGAGAATGGTATAGAAAATGTAATAAATAATTCAGAATTGACTATTTATGGTATGTTAATTTTTTTATTGTTATCTGTCTTAATGTCAAAGATTCAGGTAGAAGTGGTATATGAATGCCAATTTACACTGAATTATATTATATTGTATTAATGGTTTTGTTAAAATGATATCACTGTACCCTTTTAATATGCTGTTCACTAAACAGTGTAAACTTGGAACACCCTTGCCTTTCTCATTAAAATCTTGCAGATATTATTTGCAGTTTTGTAAAAATGCGAAAGTGTTTATGTTTCATAAATTCCGTTTTTCAGATCATAATTCTAATTAACGCTGGGTTTTACTAAATGGCACTAGAGGTTTTTTAGCATGGGCCAGCGAGGTAAATCCTATGAGTGTCGGAGCATTTACCTCGCTGGCCTGCACTAAAAACCTCTAGTGCTCTTTATTAAAAAGAAGCCTAATAGTTTTTAGCAGTCTTGTCAGCATTGACTGGTTTTTCTTCCCCTTTCTTTTTTCTTATGTAATTCCCAGATTTATTAATCTGGTTTCTTGTTTGTGGAATCCGCCCTGACCTGAGAAGGTAGAGATGGAATAGAAGACCCACTATAGCATAACATTTTTTTTCAAGGGCAGCACATCTTTCAGATCTTTAAAGCCATCTCTATCCTGAACTTACTAGGCACTTCCTTCATCCAAAGCAGTGGCCTATACAAAAATCACATTATAATTTTGATTATGGGACACCTATTTTGTGTCTTTTTAAAAAAAATACAGTACCATAGTTTTCCCATAATCAAGGATCCTGCAGCTGAAATAAAATATCTCATATACAGTACTGTATATTGCATAAACATAACCCCTAGTCAGTCAGGTAATAGCTGTTTTTGATGCAAATTGCAGCTTCTTTCTTGGACACAGTCCACATGGTTTCTTACTTTGAATGCTTTAACCCAGTAGTTACTCAGGGGACAATGATTGATCTTTATTCCCATCTCTTTGATGATGCATAATTCAGAAAAGATCTTAGTTCCATCCAGATCATACACACAATACAAGCAGTCCAATGAATGAAGATGAACTGCTTTGCTTCAATTCATTAGGCAATGGCTGGGTCTATGTTCAGATTATATCCAGTATCACAAATCTCTCAAGAAAAGTCAATGTACTTGTACTTCTCAATTGCAAATCTAAAAGCACATTTGGAAAAATATCAATCTGCATTCCAAAAAAAATACTCTGTCATATTTAAATGTGTATCATTCCATTCACAAAGGATCTTTGTAAAAGTAGAAAATTATGTGGTTAGACTCCAATCACCTCGTAAAACTCACAATTATGGGCTCCTTTTACAAAGCCGCACTAGGGCCTTAAAGCGCGGAATAGTGCACACTAAATTTCCCCGCGCGCTAGTTGCTACCGCCTCCTTTTGAGCAGGCGATAGATTTTTGGCTATAACCACTAGCGCACCTTCGTCAAAGGAGCCCTATATTTCAGTTAACATAACATAACCAAACATAGCATGAAAATGTATTTATGAATCACAGTACCAGTCAGTTCAAAGTGATGTACAAAAATAAAAAGATGATCATTATTAGTGAAATTGCATAGTATTCAAAAATCAATTCAATCATTAACATATTTAACAAACAATTCAGTTTTTAATAACCTTCTAAAGTACATATAGGTAGAATTAACACAATTCAGGGACCAAAAGATCCTTCATTTGAAAATTTCATAGCCAAGATTATGCATGTTTTGTTAGATTTATAACTCTGTTGGCAGAATTGTATCTCTCTGTAATATAACATAACATAACATAAAACGTTATTTATGAATCACAGATACCTCACAGTCCTGTGCGATTTACAAAAGATAAAACCAGCGCATTAACCGTTGAATTTACAATCAATTACAACCATACAATAAAAAAGTAAATTGGTTACATATCTTTTATACTTGCATTCCTTTACTGACAGAAAAGCAAAATAAGTAATATTTCACAAAGATCATTTTGGTAAAGAAAATGAAAGATGAGCCTATAAGTAAGAAGGAATTAAACCAGACATGATCTTATAACAAACAAATCCCAATTTGAATAATACCCTGGCCTGTATTGGGAACCAATGTGATTTCTTGTAAAAAAAGCAAAACAACCCCACCCCACCCCCCCGAAAGATTACCACTGAATACCTCTAAACAAAAGGGAAAAGGGGCCATCCAGTAGCAGGCCACAGCTTGTTTGCAGTTTTAATTGATTCCTTTCTCAACTTGGGACCCCTGATGAAGGTGTGTTTTCCAAAACACGGACCATGTCGGGTCCCATGGTTTGTTAGTTTTTAGGTGTTTTTAACAGCATTCCATTTATTGACATAATAAACTTTGCCTGCATCATTGTACGCCCGTCTGCAAAGATCATGTTAACGCCACACAATTGCAGAATTTGCAGGGTACGTAAGAGGCATTATGGGTCAATCAGAAAACAGGGAATGGAAAATTTATTTACATTGGTGTGATATACAGGCCTCCTTCACAGACAGAAGGTGACAGAGTTTTAATAGTAAACATTGAGAATATTGTTGTAAAAGGGGAAGTGTTACTTATAGGTGATTTTAACATGCTAGATGTTGATTGGAGTATCCCTACAGCAGGGTCTTCTACAAGGAGAACTGTTTTAGCAGTTGGTAATTTATTTTGATTTCTATCCTGTTCTCCTGGGAGCTCAGAACAGGTTATAATTGACATTCACAGTAAAGTTACAGGACAAAAAAATTATAGGCATTCGAAGAATAGGCAGGTGAGGGGATATAAAGAGAGAAGGGGAGAGGGAGCAAGGGAAGGGAGGAGGAAAGGGAGAGCAGAGAGAGGGAGTGGTAGGGAAGCCTCTTAGGCTGTTCTTTTTTGTAAGGCACCTCCTGCTGCTCCAAGCTGTTCTCACCATCATCTTCCCCTCCCCAGGGTTCTGTAACCTGGTGGTTCAATGGGAACTCAGTCCCTATCTGTTTGTCTGAGCTTAGCCTGTCACTCTGGTTAGCCCTTTTCAGGGTAAGGCTTGGATTTGGAGGAGATAGACCTGGCACAACCCTAGTCTTAAGGCTGGGGTTGTGACAAAGTGCAGAGTCCTTGATTCCTAGGTCGGTGAGCCTGTGCAGTAGGAGTTGGTGGTCAATAGTGTCAAAGGCAGCACTTAGGTCTAGCAGTACTAGCAGCACATCGCTACCTTTGTCTAGTATTGACCAACTGTCATCGATGATGTCTAGAAGAACTGCTTCTGTGCTGTGGCCAGCTCGGAAGACAAATTGAAAAGGGGAGAGGGCATTGTGTTCTTCTATGAAATGGAGTAGCCGGTGGAGTACTGTTCTTTCCAGGATTTTGGATACAAATGGAAGGTTGGAGACTGGGCAGTAGTTTTTTGGGTCATTTGGGTCGAGAGTAGGTTTCTTGAGAGTGGGTTTGATAATAGCCATTTTCCAACTGAGTGGGACCTTACCAGTTGCCAGGGAGGTATTTATGATGGGGAGGAGGGATTCAGCTAAGGTGTCGGTGGTGGATAGAAGGAGGCTGAAAGGGCAGGGGTCTAGGATAGTGCTGGAGGGTTTGAGCAACTTCAGAGTTTCGAGAAGTTCATTGTGTATGGCTGGGGGGAGTTGGGATAATGATCTGGATGCTGGGTTAGTTGGACCTTGAGGAGAGCAGGTAGGAGGGGGTCCATTGCTGGGGGTGTTGTCCAGTTTGTTGCGGGATGGTGCCAATTTTGTTTTGAAAAAAGCTAGATAGGATCTCGCTGTCTAGGTCTGTGGGGCTGTTGGGATTGCATCCTTAGGCACCAGAGAAAAGGCGGTTTGTCAGGGCAAACAAATGTCTAGACCGGTTGGGGACTTTTTATAGGAGCTGAGAGTAGTAGGGTTTTTTCGCCTCCAAGATGGAGGACTTATAGGAGGCTAGTAGACTCTTCCAGTGAGCCTTTGATTCTTCATTTGGGTGTTTAACCCATTTTCTTTCGAATTTCCTCAGTTCTTTTCAGGTATCGCAGGTTGTTAGTAAACCAAAAGACTGGGAGGTTTGTTGGTGGGTGCTTTTTTGTTTATTTTCTGGCAAGGCTGTCGTAGAGGGACTGGATTCCTGAGTGCCAGTTGGAGGCAGCCAAGTTGATGGATTGGAGGTGTTGGCTGCAGGTTTTGCTAATGCTCTGGATATCAACTGTCATTTCTTGTGGGCTGACTGAGTCTGCGATATGAGTCCAAGTGGTGGGATTCAGGTTTCTTGGGGGGGGGCTGGGGTGGTTTCATCAGGGAGCTGGAATGTGAAGAGGTGGTGGTCTGACCATGGGACTGGAGTGGTGGTACAGTTAAAATGTTGGGGTCAGTGAGGAAATCTTTGTGTATTAACACTAAGGGCTCCTTTTACGAAGGTGCGTTAGTGTTTTTAACGCATGCACCGGATTAACGCGCGCTAGCCGAAAAACTACTGCCTGCTCAAGAGGAGGCGGTAGCGGCTAGCACGTGCGGCATTTTAGCGTGTGCTATTCCGCGCATTAAGGCCCTAACGCGCCTTCTTAAAAGGAGCCCTAAGTCTAAGGTGTTGCCTGAGGTGGATATAATCTGGGATGGAGCCCTACTGGACTTAGTGCTTACAAATGAGGAAAGTGTTTGATGTTACAGTGGGTGATCATCTGGCATCCAGCGATTACTGCATGGTGTGGTTTAATATTAAAACAGGTGTAGAGAGGGGTTATTCAAAAATAAAGGTTCTACATTGAAAAAAAACCCAACTAAATGTGTTCAGATGGTGAATTACATCAAAGAATTGTCTGGATGGGAATATCTGGAAGAAGGAGGAAACCAGTGGGTAAAACTGAAAGGAGCTATGGTAAGGGCAACAAACCATTTTGTAAGGAATGTAAGTAAAAGTAAGAGGAAAAGAAGGTTGCTTTGGTTCTCAAAAGTAGTAGCTGAAAAGGTAAGGGAAAAGGAGGTTAGTTGTCAAACTACAAGAGATCACGGAGGAAGACAGACTAAAATATCTGGAAAGATTAAGAGAAGCTAGTCAAGTAGTCAGGAAAGCAAAGATGCAAATTGAAAAAAATGCTAGGCTTTGCTATGCCATATACTGATGTTCTGAAGGTAGGTATGTATGTTTTTATTCCAATTTTTATGGTGTTGTATGGGGGGGTCAATGATCACTGGAGCAGTGTGTGTGTGTGGAGGGGGGTCTGTGCTTTTTGTCTGCAGTGTTTGCCTGGTCACCCTGGATAACTTTTTGGCATTTAGACCTGGTTTTACATGGCATAAGTCACAACGTACAAGTTCCGTCCAGGCAGCCTCGTTAAACTTTTGGTTATATTTGCAGTATGACTAAGTTTAGATCAGCCCACATCCCACCCAAATCCCGCCCTCACCACTCCTCCTAAAACACCCCTTTTAGCTCTGGTTGTAGAACAGCACTGAAAAGGCCTAAGTCATTTTTAGATACATCTAAAATCTATTTTGATTATCGGCACTTGGAAGGGTTGTCTTACTGATTGTCCAAGTGCCGATTTAGGTCAGTTTTTAGATGTATTTCCATTTTGATTATGAGCCCCTTAGGTTAAAAAAACACTTACCAAATTATTATCAAATATTGACCACTAGACACAAACCAGAGTCAAGGACACTCTAAATAGAGAGGAACAGATCTTTACATCTTAATAAGTTCAGTAGCAACAATTGTGACTTAGCTTATACTCCAACAGCTTCTTCACCCAACAGGCATTATCAGTTGTTTGTAATCCAAGCAGTCAAAAATATCAAAAGCAGTCACAAAAGATCCCCTCTCATATCAGTCTCGACATGAGGCTCTGGCCAAAGGCCTTGTTTCACAAACGCTGCATTAGGAGTAAAGTTCACAATGCTTTATGCCACTTTTTTCAGTAGTAGGACAAGGAAAAAAGTAGGGAGAAGAGTGGCCCACATGTTTATAAGTAAGAGAACAAATAAAGTCTTTTAATTTTTAAATACCTTTAGCCTTTCCTAAATCCTGTTTAAACAGCAAATCACACAATTATATATATTATTTTCCCTCTCTCTACTATTGTCTTCCTAGTCCTTTGTTAATAATGTTCTTCTTATTTATTCAAGCTTATTATTGTCCCAGGGCAGTTTTTGCATAAGCCACTTGCTCCATTCAGGTGTTTTCCCTAACTGTCCCGATTGGCTCTGTTCTATCTAGTATAGCTGGAAAGTAGAGGAAATGCATGCATTTGTAGAAAGACACACATTAGCCTAGGCCTTTCATATGCCAAGACCTGGCTTCCCTGGGACACTATTCTCTGCCATATTAGCCAGAGCACCATCTCAAAGTGCATTGATGCCGAGCATAGATCACCAATTCTATGATGGCATTTCTGTACAAAGATGCCATTATAGAATATTAGCCTAAGGTGGTATTGATATACCTAAATTTTGGTGTGAACCATTATGCCAGGTCAATGATAGACATACGTTTTTGCACTTAAGTTTTCTATGATCTGCATATAATTTGTAACATAGAATACTATGGAGCTCATTTTCAAAAAAATATAGATATCCAAAAGACAACATAAACTGGCACTTGGACATCTTAATAGTCATAAAGTCCAAATGGCCATTTTCAAAACTGACTTTCTAGATGTCTTTCTGGTTGTTTTGTCTCCAGTGTGTTTAAACTTTAAGAAGACGTGTTAGAGGTATATTTTGGGTGGACTTAGGTCAGGCTTAGGACATGGACATTCTGCAGGGATAATCAAACTTTTAATAAAATGTCCAGGGCATTAGACCTGTTTTAAAAACAAGGGTCAAAAAGGTGTTCAAAGTGACCATATGACCTCTAGAGGAATTAAGGCAAGACCCCCCTTTACTCCCCCAGTGGTCACCAACATCCTCGCACCACCCAAATATGTGAAATATATTACAGCTTCAGATGGCCACATAGTTACATCTGAGCAAAGCAGGGGAGCGCTCTAAGGGGTACTGCAGTGAATGTCATATTAAAATGTCCCAGGTATACGTCACTATAACCTGCTTATAATGTATGGTGAACCCTCCAAAACCCACGCAAAACCTACATAAAGATGACACCTGCAGGTATAAGGGCTAATATTGCGGTATACAGATGGATACCATAAATTTTGAGTAGGTTTTGGAGGGTTCACTATACAATATAAGCAGATTATAGTGACACGTGTACTTGGCACTTTTTAATGTGACATTCACTGCAGTAATCTCAGATGGCTCCTCTGCTCTGCTCTACTCTGTTCTGCTCAGCTGCCTGTGTGGCCAGTTTGCTAAGAATGCTGGCTGCTTGGACATCCCAACAGCTTGTTTTTGTGTGTGTTTTTATTTGGATATCTTCATATAGTAACTCTTTTGACTAAAGAAATTCAGTTGGGATGTGGTGGAACAATACTGAAGGGACTTCTTGAGAAAGCCTTTGGGCGAAACATGTAGGAGCTGACACGTCCCTACTTTACCTCAGAGTTTCTAAATTCGCTATCTTTCACCCTAAATCAGATCGAACTTTGGATGTCAGCGTTTAGACTAAAACTAAACCCAGAAAAAACCAAACTCTTCTTAGCATCCCCAAATGACAAAATTAAGGAAACCACGATACACATCAATGGTCTTGACTATTCTATTGAGCAATCACTAAAAATACTAGGTGTCACTTTAGACAAGCATCTCACACTGGAGAAACACACCGACCTAGTATTTAAGAAAAGCATCTCGGTGCTCTGGAAACTCCGCACCATTAAAAAATACTTTGATGACGCCTCCTTTCGTCTGCTGGTCCAATCTTCCATTCTTAGTGTCCTGGACTACTGTAACATCATTTATCTAGGCGCCTTCAAGAAAATCACCAGAAAGCTGAGACTGGTCCAAAATACCGCCATCCGCCTTATCTTTGGCCTGAAGAAATGGGATCACATATCCCCTTTCTACCACAAGCTGCACTGGCTGCCATTCGAATCCAGAGTCCTATTTAAGTTCTCTTGCATCTGCTACAAAACCGTTTCTGGTATGTCACCAGCCTATCTTTACCCCCACTTCAACCTGAACTATAATAAGAAGAGCCCCCGCAGAACAACTCTATTCGCTTTTCCCTCACTGAAATCGTGTCACCTTAAAAGATTCCTCGAACGAACCTTCTCTTTCCAAGCGGCCAAACTAAACTCATGGCTCGCCCAAATCATACTTGACAGCTATTCATACCTCCCCTTCAGAAAAAAGCTCAAAACTCTACTTTTTAACGGACCAAATCCCTAACGCTCCCCTCTTCCGCCGTAACGTTACCCCCTCTCCACCTTAGAAAACTGATGAAACCCCTCCTTTACAACAGACCTATCCCTTAGCCCCCCCTTCCCCCATCTAAACCCTCCTCTCCCCTCTCCCCCCCCCTTACTTTCCCACCCCCCCTCCAAGTTGGTTGCCCCCCCCCTTTTTCCATCTAATATGCTCTTATCTAATTTCCTCTCTTAAACTCTATTGTATCCTACTGCAGCACACTGTATGTATCCCGTATTTAGCCCTTCCCCCTCCTAAATCGTTTATGTAAACGAGTTTGTCCCCACGATTGCCTTGTTATGTTCTTCTTTTTTTCGAATCGCACTGTATGTAATTTCATCTACCTGTTGTGAACCGCCTTGAACTCCCTGGGTATGGCGGTATACAAAATAAAATATTATTATTATTATTATTATTACCCGACATTTTAAGAAGAGTTACTAAACTTCTCATGCAGAACTAATGCAGGAAGCTAAGTACAAAGTTATCTTCTTTTTTTTAAGAGAATATGTAGAAGTTATTTATTGGATAGTTAAATAAGTGGCATATCGAATGCACAAAGCACAGCACAAAAGCACATAAAAACAAGTCTGATGAAGATGAATCTGCTGTTCGAGTGACCGAGCCTAGAATCAATTGGCTGGCGGTTGGCACAATCTGAAGACTTAAAAATTTGTTCAAAAATTGCTTTATTGAATACAGTGAAGATAATATAAGCGCTGTTTATATTGTCACAACCCTAGCCTTAAAGCTAAGCTTGTTCCAGGGAAGTCTTCTCCTAACCCTAGCATTACACTAAAGAGGGCTAACCAATGTGACCGGGCAAACTCTAATTCCCAGCTAAGATCAGAGTTCCAGTTGAAACACCAAGTCACTGAGCCCTGGGGAGGGGAGGAGGAATATGAGAATAGCCTAGAGCAGCAGGAGGTATACCACATAAAGGAACAGCCTAGGAAACAAGCTCCTAGGTCAGGTAATGCACAGCTGCAAGGACTAATTAAAGCCCAAAGGAAAACTCAGTGCAAGGAGCAAGCTGCCCTGCCCCCATACAGGTTAGGGCGTGGTCAGTTGCACGCTTTAGAGACTGCACTGAGGAAGGCTAGGACAGTCTATCCTGGCTCTGACCAGGAAGCAGGCTCTCAGGACCGGTCTCCTGAAGCTGCCCAAAGTCAGGACATTGAAATGTCAGAGGCAGCTCCTGTCCCTGAAGCCAGCCAAACCTCCAGCCCTGAACCCATGGAGTTTATGGATACTGCCATGGAGCCACAGGAGGACTTGATGGATGAAAGTTAAGTGCAATAACTTTACTTTTTCTGTGGTTGAAATTTTGAAGATTTTTGTTTTTGAATGCATGCAAGCCCCAGTGTAAAGCCAAGAGAGCAGTGCTGGGCTCACGGCTACAAGGGTGCCTGTTTTGTGGGACTTCAAAGCAAGTTTGATTTTGTTTGGCAATTTTTAAGTTTTGCCTTTTTGCGGTTTGTGTGGGACTTGTATTGCTGATTTGAGTGAAGGAACAGTAGCGGGGAGAATCTACCAACCATTTTTGGCAAGCTGTTTAAAAGCTGATATAAGGTGGATTCAGCTACTCCCTTCCCCCACCAGTGTGCTTAACTGGTTGGGCAGGCCTGTTACAAACCGGGCCTCTGCAACATTGCTCAAGCCTAGGAGCAACCTTTTGGAAAGACTTTTGCAAACCTGGACAATTAGGATAGCTGTAGGTGGTTTTTCTGTACCTGCTCAGATATTGGGACTATTGGAGCTGAGCTATTAGGTACTGCTTGGGACTTACCTGTTTGTACCTGCCAGGAAGGTGAGGGCTATATTTTTGAAAGCCCTAGTTTATTTTGTATCTTGCTATGAACTGGAAAATTTTCAATGGATGAAGTGTTTCAAGGCCAATAAAGTGAAACACTCTCTGAAAAAGAACTTTATTAATTCTGACCAATTGTTTCTTTTATATTCTTAAACC
Source organism: Geotrypetes seraphini (assembly GCF_902459505.1). Taxonomy (NCBI): domain Eukaryota; kingdom Metazoa; phylum Chordata; class Amphibia; order Gymnophiona; family Dermophiidae; genus Geotrypetes; species Geotrypetes seraphini. The sequence goes on along the minus strand of NC_047084.1, from coordinate 326,541,602 downwards.
AGCAGGACCTTCAACTTATTTTGAAGGCACGGGTAAGTCGGTCGTGGCTGAGCGGTGAACGGGGCCTAAGTCAAAACCCGGCACCGGCCTTGCCACAATATCCTATATTTTATGACATTCTTTTTGTGTTTTATATGTTAACTAGCTAATGCCCCGGCGTTGCATGGGTATTTAATTATAGCAATAACACAGTAAATGGATTGAAATAAAGATACTTTATAGTGGTGAATGAAAGTATTTTTTTACAGCTTTATAAAAAGTACAATAATCAAATTATAATGTGAAATATTTGACAAAATGAATACAATACAACTAACACAAAACTTGATTATAAACAACAATTTTAGTTTCACCTCCAGGAGCAAGAACATATAAATTCTTGGGTGAACCCACCCTTGATCAAGCAACATAGAGTTGTCCATAGGAAAAACAGGGGGATCTTAAATCCACTCCACAGTATGTAATAGTCTGTCCCTGTGATTTGTTGATTGTGATAGAGAATGCAAGTCTCACTGGAATTTGCAATCTCTTAAACTGAAAAGGAAGATCTGTTGGAATAAGAGGCATCCAAAAGTTTCAGTATTGATTTAAAAAACTCAATATGTGGAAACTCAGGTTGAAAAGAAACTCCATGCAGTTTGTTCCCGGTCCAGAATGGAACCTGTGTTCCTAGTTCAGGATATGTGAGTACTCATGTAATGTAATAACATTATGAACTGGGGTGCATGAAGGAAACAGTTACAAACACAGTTAGAACATACAAACTCTATATGTATGGTGTCCGTGGTCGAATAGAAACGATGTCCCTAGTGGTTATAGTGTCATAGAAAGTGTTTTATAGTTGGAATTACTGTGAGAATGGCAGCTGTTTATATTTTGTCCATTGACATGAATGGGTGAAATCTGATTTTCTGTTTGTAGCTCCGCCCACGTGTGCAGGTGGGCCGCGAGACCCCCAGAACATATCACCCCAGGTAGTGAGGGATCTGCATACCAAGTTTCGTTCAAAGCGGTCAAGCCGTTTTTGAATTACTGTGAGAATGGCAGCTTTTTACATTTTTTCAATTGACATGAATGGGTGAAATCTGATTTTCTGTTTGTAGCTCCGCCCACGTGTGCAGGTGGGCCGCAAGACCCCCAGAACATATCACCCCAGGTAGTGAGGGATCTGCATACCAAGTAACGTTCAAATCGGTCAAGTCGTTTTTGAATGACTGTGAGAATGGCAGCTTTTTACATTTTTTCCATTGACATGAATGGGTGAAATCCGATTTTATGTTTGTAGCTCCGCCCACGTGTGTAGATGGGCCGTGAGACCCCCAGAACATATCACCCCAGGTAGTGAGGGATCTGCATACCAAGTTTCGTTCAAATCGGTGAAGCCGTTTTTGAATTACTGTGAGAATGGCAGCTTTTTACATTTTTTCCATTGACATGAATGGGTGAAATGTGAATTTCTGTTTGTAGCTCCGCCCACGTGTGCAGGTGGGCCGCGAGACCCCCCAGAACATATCACCCCAGGTAGTAAGGGATCAGCATACCAAGTTTCGTTCAAATCGGGCAAGCCGTTTTTGCGTTGGCAGCTTTTTACATTTTTTCCATTGACATGAATGGGTGAAATCTGATTTTCTGTTTGTAGCTCCGCCCACGTGTGCAGGTGGGCCGCGAGACCCCCAGAACATATCACCCCAGGTAGTGAGGGATCAGCATACCAATTTTCGTTCAAATCGGGCAAGCCGTTTTGGCGTTGGCAGCTTTTTACATTTTTTCCATTGACATGAATGGGTGAAATCTGATTGATTTTCTGTTTGTAGCTCCGCCCACGTGTGCAGGTGGGCCGCGAGACCCCCAGAACATATCACCCCAGGTAGTGAGGGAGCTGCATACCAAGTTTTGTTCAAATCGGTCAAGCTGTTTTTGAATTACTGTGAGAATGGCAGCTTTTTACATTTTTTCCATTGACATGAATGGGTGAAATCTGATTTTATGTTTGTAGCTCCGCCCACGTGTGCAGGTGGGCCGCGAGACCCCCAGAACATATCATCCCAGGTAGTGAGGGATCTGCATACCAAGTTTCGTTCAAATCGGTCAAACCATTTTTGCGTGATCGCGGCACATACACACATACACACACACATACACACATACATACCTCCGATTTTATATATATAGATTAGAAATTTTATTGATGTAAACTACTAAGAACTACATTGTAAGATTTGGCGGTATATCAAATTTTAATAAGCTTAAACATAGTACATACATGTACAGGTATATAGGCGATGGTAGGGTTGTCCATAAAAATCTAAAGTTTGAGAAACTGTGCAAATTGAAGTTTTTCCCATGAATTTTATTGTGCTTGATCAGAAAATAACTTTTTTAAAAAAGTTTTAAAGGCCATCCTGGGGTCCCTCAAAGCCACGGATTACTTAAAACTCTGTTTTTCTTAAACACTGGCTTTTACAAAGCTGCAGTAGAGGTTTCTACTGTAGGCTTGTTGAAAGAGTAGGGAGTTTAGTAGGAGAAATTGGCAAAGAGACCACAAGGTTTAGAGCTAAGAAAGTTATTTAAATGGGCATAGTATTCTTATTTGGTGAGTGAAAGGGCAGACTGGAAGGATGTGGGCAGGAGTTGAAGTATATGAAGTCAGCATGTGTGTAGGATTTAAGTCAAAGACATTCAGCAGATTGGGCACAGGAGTATAGGTAGTGGATGTTGGAGGTGAGCAAGGGTCATTGACGCCATTTGTGAAAGCTTCAGGTTTGAAAATAATTATACATGCAAAATGACACCAGCGCAAGGTTTTAAAAATTATAACCAAGATTTATTGAATTATTGTTTCTATTTTTCCATTATTAGATCAAAAGCATCAGCATAATTAATGCTTACGTTGCGCTAATGGGAGATCATCATCGTGGCCAAAGGCTGGCCTTCTCACAATGGTCTCGTTTTACTAGCTCCAAAGTTTCTATTATATACTGTTGGCTTTTCGGTGACATCATCATCATAACAGCCAATAACAATTCTATGGGTGGTCTTAAAGTTTAAAAAAAGAAACATTCCTCCATGTTTAAAAGTTATACAGTTTTAGAAAACTACCTTTGATTTCCGAATTAACACCATAACATCATTCAAGAGAATCCACAATTATTAACAGGGTGCTGAGAAATTCTCAACCTCTCCCTAAATTGACAGTAACTTTAGTCTGGAAGAGGAAAGCCGACAGCTTCATGTTACACACAGTGATAAGCATGGGCTTCCAATGCCCCCCCTTCCTATGCTGGAGACTGAAGCAACAGTCTCTGACTCTAATTACTCCCAGATGTTGCCTCAGGATTTTCCTTAGTGTTTCTTCAGGTTTAAAATATATAAAATATTAGAAATTAAGTACACACCATTCTTTCATATATCTCTCATATATCAATCATTCCTTCGTTCATTCGGGGCCCCTTGCACACATTCATACTTAATGCATTTTATCTCTTAGTTTAGGACACGTGATCTTCCTAGCCAGTCTACAGTACATGTGGTATTACTTAACACCATGCTGCTGGGAGCGGGAAAAACTCAGAGAGGACAAAGAAGACAAAAACTAGTCACTGGTAAACACAAAGAACCCAAAATGGATTCCATGTAATCCTGATTTCCACCATGATTTGGCTCAACAGCAAAGTACATACACAGATATTATTATGCTTTCCCTTATATTAATCCTTAGTATATTTTTCTCTGGCCTTAGCTACATTATATTTAAATTTTTATTCACCTGTTTTTCCGTACGCTTCTATTTGGGCGTGGTCCTTAACTGACACAGAATTGTCTCTAACTAGAATTACCCAGAATCATATGAAAAACTGGCGCTTTTGTAGAAAAACTTCACAAAAATACTGCACTATCATGCTCCGACATCCATTCCATTATCGTCCCATAAACAGCACCTCCTGCTGGCCACGAGCCACTACTCCTCAGAGGTCAGCCAGGGTTGGGATTTGGCATGCCTTAAAGGACATGACATGGGAGGTGCAAGGGTATCTAGAGCAGAGGAGAGAATGGTATTATAGGAGAAGATAGCTTCATTGACAGACTTGTATGACATAGGTAGTTGAGAGGAGGGATGAGAAAGTTGTGGTTCTTAAACGTATTGATGGTGATTGGCTGGGTTGGGGGTGGGGAGGTGGGAGGGGGAGGGTGATAAATTGTGTACATTAACAGATGGTGGTCTGAGAGGGAAATAGTTGAAAGAAGTATAATATTCTGAAAATTTAAAGAAAAATACAACATGGAAATGAAGACATTCACTGAAGGTTAAGATCTCTGGCTGTCAACTTACCAGAAAGTGTATATATTTTTTTTTAAGTTCACTTGTTTTATTGAAAAGCAAAAATAAAAGAATAAAAACAAAAAAAGAAACTGGCAGCAGCACAATACCTCAGATATGAATGATACATAGGTTGGAATAAAATATTCAAGAATAGAAGATATTAAACAAATATACTGAATAATTCATGTAAGAGAAATAACACAAAAAGCTGAAGTCACATAGCTTCAGGACACATGTTTCACAAAATAGTTTATGTGGTGCCCAAATACTTACAAATGTACCCATCTCTTTCCTTATTATATGAATAATAGTTCCACAACTAAAAATATTGTATTCCACCAAAAAGAAAAAAAGATTCTTTCACTTCTTAAAAATGGTTTTGAAAGGAATTGCAATCAAAAGGTCTCTTATTCTCGTCTATAAATGAGTCCAGCAAGCATAGTAAATGGAATACTCACAGTAAACTTGTAGGATAAGGGCTCAAAGTACTCAAGGTACTTAACATCAGATGAAATTTAATATGGACAAACGTAAAGTGATGCACAGTGGGAAGAATAAGCCAAATCATAGTTACCAGATGCTAGGGTCCACATTGGGGGTCAGCGCTTAAAAAAAAGATCTGGGTGTCATCGTGGACAATATGCTGGATCTTTCCGCCCAATGTGTGGCAGCTACCAGGGCCAGATTAAAGCACAGGCCCAGTAGGCACGTGCCTAGGGCCCAACATTGTCAGGGGGGCCCGAAGGATGGGGGCTCCCCCCGGCATCAATAGCAAGATTGGAAACAAAATTGGCAATCCAGCCCCCACCCCCGGCATCAACAGCAAGATCGGAACTTCCAATTTTGCTGTTGATGTTGGGGGGGGGCCCATTGCCAATTTTACATCCAATCTTCCTGGAACTTCCGATTTTGGAATTCCGTTTGGCCCAGTTGCCTAAGGCCCCACCTATGGGTGGGACTTAGGCACCTGGGCCAATAAGGCCCTAGGCCCCTCCCCGGTGCATCCCACAATGCACCAGCATGGAGCAGGCCCGCCATTCCGAGGATGATGGACCTGCCAGACAGACGGACCAGGGACCTGTCCGGCCATCCAACCTTAAGGTTTGTGTATGGGGGGTCCAGTGTGGTAGGGAGGGGGTCCAGGGAGGAAGGGGGTTGTTCGGGGAGGTTATTTAGGGGTAGGGGGGCTCACAGGACGGGGGTTCACCTTCCAGAAGGAGGGCTTGGGCTCCCTCCTGCTGGTTCAGGAGGGAGTGTTCTGGGGTGGGTGGTCTCCGCCTTCCAGTAGGAGGGCTTGGGATCCCTCCTGCCAGTTGTTGATTGTGGGGGGGGGGGGGGTGCACCACGCCTTCAGCAGGAGAAATTAGGCATCTCTCTTGCCGGTATTGGGTTTGTTGGGGGGATGCCGGCAGGTGGAGGCGCTCCCTGTTACAAACTAAATACAGCTAAGTAAAAATTATTATGATCTATTATTGGATTGAAGATTAAGTATATAAAGAAAAATATAATAAAGAAGATACATTTGGATCCCATGAAGATTGGGTTCTATGGGTTGTTACCCATTTGAACTTTCGGGTGTTTGACCCTCTGAGGATCGCGTATCTCATTTCTCCTTATGAATTTGGAGTGCTTTAGAATTATACTGGAATATTTCTCTTTGGTATAACTTACACATATACATCAATTCCAGTTTTGTATAGCCATTCATTTAAGGACTCTATAGGCAGGAAAGATTAGGCATCTCTCCTGACGCGATCGTTGCAGGGGGGTGATTCTGTAACTGGTTTTGTTTTTAACAGATACCAGTTACAAAATCCAGCTTTTAGGCGAAGGACTGACCCCTCCTTTGCCTAAAAGGTCTGGGTTTGGGTGTTTGGGACTTGGGCAATTTTTTAGTTGGGAATATGGTGTAGGGATAGACGTAGTGGCAGTTTGAGCCATTAGACTGCTGAACGTGCAGGTAGGCCAATCTAAAAAAAACCCCTCAATTTGGACGTTTTTGTTTGAGAATTTCCATACTGCCAACTTCAGCGTCTACTGACTTAGGCCAAAAGGGGACTTAAACTTTTTATTGATTATGCCCCTCCACATCTCCAGGCCAGCCATATACATTGCAAGCTCTACTCAGATAGGCCAATTTAGCTTTGAAGCTTGTTATAATTATAACTTTTAAGCTGAGGCCTTTTGGATAGATAGAACAATTACTCTGGGATTCTATGAAGAAGGTTATTTTGCTGCTTTTGAAAGACAAGTCAGTGCATGTTGTGGCCCCGCAGGAGCTGGCTATAGCAGAGAACTTTTTGAACATAATAACTACCATTTTCTGTGTTTATTTCCTCATGAACTGTGAGAGAAAAAGGTCACTTACTTTTCCGTTCACAAAATAAATGAATTTATTTCTCTTTTAAATCTCTCTGTGGCTGTAATATTCAAGGCTCCAAATCTGCCATTTGTTCATGCTGTTATACTTGGAATCTTTCATCCAATTCTGGTGCCACTTTAGTCCTCTCATACTATATTGGGGTTCTCCTGTGACTGTTGATTTCAAACTTTGCAGTTCCATTATATCAAAAGCCGCTTTGTGATCTGGTCAATAATAGCTCCTTTCTGAAAAACCTGCAGAAAATTGCAGAACACCAATGAACATCTTGGCTGCTTTCCAATGTTCATTTTAAAGTTTTTTTAATCAACTTTATTGCCGTTCAAAAGAAAGTATGTACATGTCTAATTGTCACAGACAAATCTTTCTGAAGACATCAGGATATTTCACATATACATCAAAAGATGTAATATTTCCACAAAACTCAGATGCTGACATAACTCCCTTGGTGCTTCTTTGTCCTCCTCAGAAATTTTTGGGATTTTTCTGTCAACATTAATACTGCTAGGACCCTCTTCTGGTGACTTGGGATCTCCATGCAAATGTTGGTACTGTTTTGCCTCTCTTCCAGTGCTTTGGAGTTTCCTGCCATTGATGGTACTACTATAACCATCCCAGGGTTGCTTAGGGTTTACTTCCAATGTTGGTGTTTATTTGGCCCTTTCCTGGTAAACTGAAGTCTACATATCAATACTAATACTGCTGTGCCCCTCTTCTAGTTCCATGGTATCGACATCATACTCTTTGTGTTATATTTTTTGATGGACTGTTGGAGTCTTCATTGCACTCGTTGGGTCTTTTTGCTGCTTTGCAGTCATTATGCATTGAGGTGGGATTTTACTGCATGGTAGCTGTAAAATTGATGCAGCAGCTATTGGGGGCATTCACACAGCTTTTTAATGCAGGTTGCAAAGAATATTCAAATGCATGCACGGGACCTACTTCCAAATTAATGCAGAAGAACTTATGGCCTCCTATTTAAGAGGCAATAATAGTTTTGAAGTTGACTCTATTAGGCTGTTAACATATGAGATGTGCAGTGGGGTAATGGAAAAATGCCTTCCATGCTCACTGTCCACTCATGCCATATCATCACACATACACATGTATGTTTATTTTGTATGTTGTATGTTTATTTTGTTAAAGTTATGTTTAATTGTATTACCTGTTTTTACCCTATTTTAAAATGTATAACCACCTTGAAATAAATGATAAGGTGATATATCAAATTTTTAATAAACTTGAATTTGAAATTTACACACACATGAAAACCCCCCCCACAACACTTGGTTTACTGCACACTAAGGGCTTCTTTTACAAAGGCGCGCTAGGGCCTTAGCGCGCGGAATAGCGTGTGCTAAATTGCCGCGTTCGCTAGCCGCTACCACCTCCTTTTGAACAGGCGGTAGATTTTCGGCTAGCGCATGCTAATCCGGTGCATGCGTTAAAAACGCTAGCGCACCTTTGTAAAAGGAGCCCTAAGTGTCCAAATACTGCAAATCCACTTAATGTTGCTCTGTGCTAGAGGTTAGCGTCAAATAAACCAGGCATTAAGGCCCTGATTCTATCAACAGCACTTGAAGTTAGGCGCCAAGATTGGTGTGCCTAGCTGATCTAGGTGCCTAACTTAATTTTTCAATTAGGCTTACTTGGTGCTGATATTTGAGAAGTGTCATTAAGAAGTGATTAAATAAAAAAAATGTCAAAAAGTTAATTATCTGGTAGGCGCCTACCACTTTGAGATAGGCATATACTATGAGGTGCCTACCAGAAAGTAGGCATAGGTTAAGGGTAAATTCTGGGCAGATTTTAGGCATGGTTTAAAAAAAAAAAAAAAAAAAAACCCCTGGCATATAAGGGAGTGCACCTAAGGTTTCAATGTCCACTGGTGGCTAAGGTTGCTTAGCCACCGCTAGGTGCAATTCTATAAACGGTGCCTGCCATAGTAGTAGTAGTGGATGATTGACAGGTTTGCTCAGTGGCACCTAGAAGTTTGGCACTGTTTATAGAATCAGGGCCTAAGTCAAGGGTGTCAAAGTTTCTCCTCGAGGGCCGCAATCCAGTCGGGTTTTCAGGATTTCCCCAATGAATATGTATGAGATCTATTTGCATGCACTGATTTCATTGTATGCTAATAGATCTCATGCATATTCATTGGGGAAATTCTCAAAAACCCGACTGGATTGCGGCCCTCGAGGAGGGACTTGGATACCCCTGTCCTATGTGCTTCACACAGTTTAATAAAAGGACCTCTTTATGCTATTAGACTCTTTTGATTCTTGGAGTCTTAGAATATTGATGCCTTCGTAGCAGGTGTCTGCCAACAAATAAGTAAACAAGTTTGATTAAAAATGGATGGAAAATCCCACCAGAGTGTAAAATTGTTTTTTTTCCCCTTGCTTTTAATAGTTTCAACTGATCTGAAGAATTTAGAGTCTAAAGACCAACTCAGCCAAAGAGCAACGAAACAAAAAAATTTCTATAGTAACATATGTCAATTCTTAAGGGAATTATACTGGGATAAGGCAATCTTTTGTCAAGGCAGTGATAACAAGAAAGTTGGATAGCATATCAAAATAATTTTTTTTTAAATTTGTTTTTTTTTGGTTGTCTGGAGCAGGATACACAAATACACCATCACTTCTATATGGCACTCAAAACAATGTGTGGAAATTTGGGCTCACACACAATTTGCACACACAATGCAATTTGCAAATGAGCCAATTAGTGCCACCGCATTGCATCCCAGGATAGTGGTGATCAATTATTGATGCCAATGAGCATTAATTTAAATTTGTGCACACAGCATTAAGCACCAGGATCCGTACATAACTTTTATGCATAGATCAGAAAAGAAGACATGGCCATAGGAAGGGAATGGGTGGATCAGGGCCATTTCTGGAATTTCTGCGCAGTGTTACAGTATAAGAGAGATCTGCACCAAATTTAGGTGTGGTTGCAGATCCTGTCACCAAATGCTATTCTATAAACTACACCCAAATTTGAGCATCATTTATAGAATACGAGGGACCGCTGAAAAATTCTCAGCCCAACCAAGTTGTAACAGTCTCCATTGAAGGCTATACACTTAGGCCTAGATTCTGTAAAGTGCGCCTAACCTTAGGTGTGCTTTAGACGTTCATGTGGCGCAAGTGGCAAATCAGCGTTATTTAGGCACTATTTAGGCATTGTATAGATGTCTCTAATGCACTAAGCATCTATTAGGCACGCGTTCCCAGATAGACGTCCCTACGATGTTATATATAAAAAGGTGGTTTTTACTGATTTGTTATCATCATTTCAGGACTGTAAGCTTTAACATAATTAACCCAAAGCATACCATCATTAAAAGGATAATAAAAATAAAAGTATACCATGTTTAAAAGGATATTTATAATATATTAGTTTCAGTGGGAGTTGATCTAGGAACAACAACATGGAAGGGGAAAAAGCTTTACTCCTGTACTACATAGAAACTTGTATAGCAATGGCATCATTAGCTCCTATAAGAAGTGTAAAGCATAGGACTTTGAGCTCCATATAGGCTTCAAATAGACGTGGTTTAAGCTCCAGAAAGGCTTTAGCATGAAACATGCTATTTAGGTAATCCAATCAGCTTTCCCTGGGCATCCCACAAACGTTATTTGAGAGAGGTTTTTAGAAGTGATTCCTTGCTCTAAATAACACTCTCTTTGTCATGAATCATTGCTACAATCAGCTCATTCTTCAAAGCAAACAGAAAGCCCATAACTTCAATTGGCCAAGCTTAAAAACAGAATAAAACACAGAACAGACCTGAATGTGGCTTCTAGTTCATTGCAAATGGAGGTATGCAGCTGCAAAATGATGACCTTATTGTGACATCATCAAAGTGCATTTGCACAAGTAAAAGACAAACCAGGAGTTGAACTCACAACCTCTGGAAGATCTATACAGCGCTTTTATTCATTGAGCTACAGCACCTTCAACTCCAATTTCTCTGACTCCCATGTCATATCATAGCTTAGTGATCTGCTAAAGTAAAATCTGCTTAGTTATCATTTCACAGTTAGCTGAGATAAAAGACTGGTAGCTCAATGGCTTAAAGCGTTGCTGTTATTGTCCCAAAAGCCAGAATCTCAAGTTGGATTCAATAAATGTGATGTGGATTCAAATACTGCTGTTTTGTATCAAATGCAAGCTCAACTTTTGGAATATTGTTTCTAGTATTGCTAATGTTGTGAGGTTTGAGATAAAAATTAGATGTGATTGGTCTGTAGCTTGTCATTTTTATTAAAATGAGCATTTTGTCAGCTGAAGGACATGAGGGAATCAAACCCAGACCAGGCTCATACTCCAACCGCTGTGCTACAGAATCAGCCATAAAATCATAGCAATTCTAATTGGATTATACTGTGCTGTTTAGGCATCATTTGGACACTATAAGAATGCTTATCTCAAGTTGTCAGGGTAGGAAACTGACTGAAAGAAGCCACCAAGTTAAGGCACCTGGTTCATCCTCTCCGCCTCTCATCTAATCTCATGTTTTCAAATATTATGCTAGTTGCAGGCTGTGAAAGCAGCAGTTAGGATCTGCGTACTGATAGCCTGGATTTGGCACTAAGGCCCTGAACCAGTGGTTATTGGCCATGAAACGATCGTCAGCCTGGCCTGTTTGTATTCAGTGGTTTTTACCATTAATCATTCTTGGCTATTTTTTGCTCCCACCTGCTAACTTTAAACTTGTGCGAAAGTTTTTTGCCTATGATGCTTTGGTGGAAGAGTGTGGGTACACCTCTCCGTTTGTCTGAGGCTTTTCTTTCGCTTAAGTAATAAGCTAGCTTTCTTGGCTTGTGTGATGCTTTTGTTTTGGAGTGATATTTTTGAATCTTTGAGCTAATCAGATGATACATAGGCAGGTCAGTCAACTATTATATGAAAGGGCACTGAGTAGCTCTATGTGTTAAAGTTCTCTACTGATCATACAGAGGTTGTGAGTTCAAAACCCAGCACATCTTTTAATTGTTGCATACTACCTTGAAGGTGCAGCTTTGTAAAGCCGAAGAGCTCCATTTTGCAATGAGGAAAAATGCATGTTAAGGTCTGTATCTGATTTTTCTCTTTTTAAGCGCTGAAAAATGAAGTAATGTGTGCAATAATGATATGTTTTTCATGTTCTTTCTTTGCTTTCAAGAAAGAGTTGATTGCAGCACTGTTTGTTGAGAAAAAAGGGGTTCTTTTTAAGCAGGAAAGCCAAAGGTGGAGTAATGAGTAAATCATATTACTGTTTGGGCAGAAAAGTACTATGTTTTCCATGCAATATGTTTATATTGATGTGCTCTATTGATATGGTTGCTTATTAAATCTATTAGGAGGGAGAAAGAAGAAAAAAAAACATATTCAATCTCACTATAGTAAATATCATTGTGAAAACTGAAAGCACTCCTAATCTGTGTTTATAGGAAGTCTCCGACTAAGAAAGCTGAAACTCCATTGAAAACTACACTTAGACCAGATTTTCCTTCGCCTTACATTTTCCACACTGTTTAGACACCCTCTGCCGCCTAACTAGCATCTATGTGGTGCCTATCCTTAACCACGACCATGTTACGCCCACGTCTACAAACTTAGATGCGACTAAGGGTAGGTCATGCCAATCCAATCTTATCAGCTTCTTTGACTGGGTAACTAGGAGGCTGGACCTGGGAGAGTCCCTAGACGTCGTGTACTTGGACTTCAGCAAAGCTTTTGACAGCGTCCCCCACCGTAGATTACTGAGCAAGATGAAATCAATGGGATTAGGTGATACACTAACTGCATGGGTCAGCGACTGGCTAAGCGGGAGACTTCAGAGGGTGTTGGTTAACAGTACCCTCTCTGAAACGTCGAGGGTGACCAGTGGAGTGCCACAGGGATCAGTCTTGGGCCCGATTCTTTTCAACATATTTATAGGAGACATGACTCAGGGGCTTCAAGGTAAAATAGCATTATTCGCCGACGATGCCAAATTATGTAACACTGTGAGTGACACCGCAAGTAAAAATGATTTGTCCGACAGCATGAGGCAGGACCTGCTTTTACTGAAACATTGGTCCACAACCTGGCAGCTGGGCTTCAATGCGAAAAAATGCAAGGTCATGCACCTTGGTAACAATAATCCGTGTAAGACATACACACTGAATGGTGAAACCTTGTCCAGGACTACAGCAGAGCGGGATTTGGGGGTGATCATTAGTGGAGACATGAAATCAGCCAATCAAGTGGAGAAGGCTTCATCTAAGGCTGGACAAATGCTGGGATGTGTCCGTAGAGGCTTTTTTAGCCAGAAGCCAGAGGTCATTATGCCGTTGTACAGAAGCATGGTGAGACATCATCTGGAGTGCTGTGTGCAATTCTGGAGGCCGCACTACCGTAAGGATGTGCTGAGAGTTGAGTCGGTTCAGCGAATGGCCACCAGGATGATCCTGGGGCTCAAGGATCTCTCGTATGAAGACAGGCTGCACAAGTTGCGGCTGTACTCTCTCGAGGAACATAGGGAGAGGGGAGATATGATAGAGACATTTAAGTACATCACTGGTCGCATAGAGGAGGAAGACGACGTTTTCCTTCTAAAAGGACCCTCGTCCACAAGGGGACATCCGTTGAAAATCAGGGGGGGGGAAATTTCATGGGGATACCAGGAAGTACTTCTTCACTGAAAGAGTGGTGGACCATTGGAACGAGCTCCCGGAGCAGGTGATCGTAGCCAGCAGCATACAAGATTTTAAGAATAAATGGGATGCCCACGTCGGATCCCTACGAGGGTAGCATAGAGGAGGGCAGCTTGGGGACGAGTGATAGAGTGTAAATTAGGGGAGGGTTGTTGGAGTGGGCAGACTTGATGGGCTATGGCCCTTTTCTGCCGTCATTTTCTATGTTTCTATGTTTCTATTCCCTAAATCTGCGCCTATCTCGCATCTGTCCGACTAAGTCCCACTTAACACTTGTTGAGACCCTTAAATAGCTCATTATCCACTTAAAACGGATGCCTAAAGCATGCCTAAAGTTAGGCGCAGTTTACAGAATCGGGGCCTTAGGAGCTAATTCTATAACTGAGCGTTCCAATTGTAGGCAGCAGTAGACATCCTATCACCGTCTGGTAATCAATCAGGACACACATTTTTAGAAAATAAATTTCCCAGGAAGAACAACACGGTAGGCATTTGTCATGGGTCTAGGGAGATGGGAAGAGACACCTAAGTTCACCCAAGGTTAGGCTTGTACGTGGTTTTACCTGGAAGTTGCCTTGGGTGAGTTTAAGCTGCCCTAGGAATCTCCCAGGGGCCATGACAGATGCCAGAAATGTAGGCCAGCAAAATGCTGGCCTACATTTCAAAAGTTAAAAGTAGACACATCCAGCTGAGCTGATCGCAGCAACAGAATCCTCCAGACTTTCTTCAAATAGGTATGGGGGTATCACAGTAGGCTTAAGGGTGTCAGGAGGTGTTGAGGTTCATGGGGTGTTGTGGGGGTTCATGGGGTAGTTTCAGGAGTTCAGGGATGGTGTTAGTAGGAGGGAGTGGGCATCCCTCCTGCCAGTCTTCAATAGGGGTTGTGTTGGGGGTTTGAGGAGGGTGTTTGCAGGAAGGAGTGGGCATCTCTTCTGCCAGTTTTCATTGAGGGAGGGGTTGGGGGTTTGAAGGGGGCATCCCACCTGCCAGGCTACAATTGGGGGTATGTCAGGGGTTTGGGAGGATCAGTGGCAGGATGGAGTGGGCATCCCTCCTGCTGATTGTGGTGTTGTGTAGGTCCTCTGAAGCACTGTTTCAGGCAGTCCTGCTGGCTCAGCTGATCGGGGATTGCTTGCTGCAATCAGCTGATGGCAAGGGATCCCTCATCAAAAATAAGTGGCTGAGCTGCCTATGTTTGCAATCAGGCTAAGGTGTGATTCTCTGACTGGTGCCTGTGACATGGGTGCCAGTTAGAGAATTGGAGGGGGGAGGTTAGGCATCTGTACGTTAGGGCAGACACAATTTTGTTTAGGATGCCGATACACAATTATCAGCCATTTCTTAGGTGGCCACCAAGACCAGCGTCATACAGAATGAGCTCCTTAGTCCAGTGATTTTCCACTTTTGTTGTTTCATCAGAAAAAAAGAGAATGACAAAAGTGGAAAATCACTGGACTAAGGCCTGGATGCACTAAATATACTGACTGGATACTGGATAATACTGACTGGATTGCTGTTGGCTGATTCTCTGACCGATTGTGGACAGGCAATCGATGCAATGATTTGAGCAGAGGCTCGCCCTAATCTCATCTGATCAATTGCTGTGAGAGTGATTTAAACACATGCGTAGAATGTTCCTGTTGGTTCATGCTGCAATGTATGCATGTGCCTGTTGTACATCAGTCATAGGCATGGTTTATTTGTGTGTGTCATATGTGCACGTCATTGGCATGCGTCAAAGGCATCGGCCGCAAAGCATTTTGGGAGCTGTTGGAAGTAGCTGTTCGAAGCTGTTGGACAGAGCTGTTCTAAGGAGCTGTTGAAAGGAATTTAAGGTAGTGTTGGATGGCGAGCAGTGATGCGGATTTTATACTTTTCTGTCCTGTCTTCTGTTTACCGCTTTTTTTCTTATTGGTGACGTCATACACATGCAACCATCTAAGCCATAGGGAAGGGGGCGGGAAGTTACAAATCATTTGCATGCAAACTCGCCGTCTCAATCGCTCAACCTGACAGTAGTGACAGGAGAAGCAGCCTCCTGTCACTGCTGTCAGGGCTTCTGCCGTTTGTTTGTTTTTTCTTTTTTTTTTAATGGCAGAGATATTTTGCATGTATTATACCCGCAAAATATCTTGCCAATTAAAAAAAAAATGAAAAAAGCCTCCCCCCAACAGTGCCCCCTCCCCCCAAACTCCCAAAAATGGCAGGAAGAATGCCCACTCCCTCCTGCCACCAGCCGCTCCACCTGACACTGCCCTCTCCGTCCACGCAAATATGGCAGGTGAGATGCCAAGTCCCTCCTGCCATCAGGACCCCCCCCAACTTACCCAACGCTGACCCCCCCACCTGCACGAATATGTAAGGAGGGATGCCAACTCCCTCCTGCTGTCAGAACCCCCCTACCACCATCAATCCATGCCCACCCCTTCCCCGTACCTTTAAAAGTTGGGAGCAGGAGGGGTGCTCAGTCCCTCCTGCTTCATAGGCCTCCAGGGATCTTCAGGAGCAGGAGGAACCACAAAGTCCTCCTGTTCTTGCTCCTCCGCCAGGCCGCAACACAATACCGGCCTTAGGTCCCACCCGGTGCATCATGTGATGCATGGGAAGGGGCCTAATTCCCTGATTGGCTCAGGTGCCTAAAATGTGAGTTCAAAGAATCACTTAGCTTGAAAAAGTTCAGGCTCCAACTTGAAGAGCAGCCATGAAGTGATTAAAAGGTAGATGAAACTCCTAGGTCATCGGACAATGAAGTAAATCAGGTGAAACAGATCCAAAATCAGCAAAGAAGCACACTAAAGTGCTGGTGCAAGTGCAGTAGTAGTGCAGAGTCCGTGTCATTACAATATAAGTTCAACACTGTCAAAGTGTTGAAAACTCAAAAGGAATGTTCAAAAGTTCAAAAAGAATGTTCTGAAACAATCCCAAAAGAAAATAACATGCCCAAAAAGGCAGCCAGTCTTCTTACTCCTCCTCAACACAGGCCGTGTTTTGAAAACAATCTTTATCAAGAGGAAGAACTGAGCTGAAAATAAAATAAAATAAAATGTACAAAACACTAACACAACATAAACAAATATTAACTAAACAAAAAAAATAAATAAATCAACATAACAGCAACCATATAGGGCAGAGAGTCAAACCAGAGAATGCCAGGAACAAGGCAAGACTTGCAAACGACACACCCACAAATAGCATGGCTGACGAGAAAGGGCGGGGTAATAAATAGCCAAAAGGCACAATAACTTTAATGTAACTAAAAAGGCTAACAAACAGACAAAATCACACAATCAGTCTCAAAGAAGCACCAGCCACTCAATCTCTTTGTTAAGATTGTTTTTGATTGAGTATATATCTGTGCAGGGGATTCTTTTTCTGAGTAGATATCAATTTTTGAATCCTCGTGCTTGAGCAGGATGTTATTGATGCTATACTAATATGAGCTGATCATATTAAGAACATATGAATAGCCTTACTGGGTCAGACCAATGGTCCATCAAGCCCAGTAGCCTTTTCTCATGGTGGCCAATTCAGGTCACTAGTACCTGGCCAAATCCCAAGGTGTAGCAATATTACATGCTACCAACACAGGATAAGCAGTAGCTTCCCACATGTCTTTCTCAATAACAGACTATGGACTATTCCTCCAGGAACTTGTCCAAACCTTTCTTAAAACCTGCTATGCTATCCGCTCTTACCAAATCCTCTGGCAACGTGTTCCAGAGCTTAACTATTCTCTGAGTGCAAAAAAATTTCCTCCTATTGGTTTTACAAGTATTTCCGTGTAACTTCATTGAGTGTCTCCTAGACTTTGTAATTTTTGACTGAGCGAAAAATTGATCCACTTGTACCGGTTTTACTCCACTCAGGATAGTGTAACATTGGCTACCCTCCAATCTTCAGGTACTACAGATGATTTTAGCAACAGGTTACAGATTACTAACAGCAGGTCAGCAATTTCATTTTTGAGTTATTTTAGTACCCTGAGATATATACCATCTGGTCCTGGCGATTTATCACCTTTTAACTTGTCGATTTGGCTCAGTACATCTTCCAGATTCACCGAGATTTCTTTCAGTTCCTTCGCATTGGTTTGTGAATTTTTTTTTTTTTGAATGATTGATATTCTATTATCCATAGGAACTCCCTTTTTCCATTAAATTATTATACTGTGGGTTGGATAGATTGTGAAGTGATCCATTCTATGTATTTTGGTAACACAGTTACCGACAGGTCTGAAGCAATCGGGTTTTAGGATAGTAAAACCTGATTCAAAATAACCAAGGAATTGTTAGTGAATCAATCGCTTGGCTATTTTGCATGGGGTTTTACTCATTTGCATGGGTGGATCGGATAGGAGATTGAACAGACATCAGTTTAGTGAATCAGGTCGGAGAACAGGAACGATCGCAAAACCAGTAAAACTGGTTATGTGATCGTCGTCACAGGATCGGTAAGTTTAGTGAATCTAGTCCAAAGACCTTGGATTTCTTTCCCACTAAAAAGAAATTCAAACTGTTATATCACCTCTTAGGCCCTCTTTTACTAAGGTGCGCAAACCGATTAGCACGCGCTAAACTCTGACGCCTGCATGTTAGTCTGTGGACGCATTAGTGTTTAGCGTGCGCTAATTCAAATAGTGTGCGCTAATCGGTTAACGCACCTTAGTAAAAGAGGGGGTTTGTCTCCAGCTACCACTGAAATGCTTTCAAGTTTCAAGTTTTCAAGTTTATTAGGATTTTATATACCGCCTATCAAGGTTATCTAAGCGGTTTTACAATCAGGTACTGAATACTGATGTTGCCAACATTTGTTTATTTCTGATCTGAGGATGAAGGGGTTACCTTTGAAAGCTAATCATAAACTACAATAAGTTAGTCTAATGAAAAAGGTGTTATTTTTTTCCTTTATGTTTCTGTATTATTTGTACATATTACCTTGAAGAGTGCACTAACACAGCAATCACATCTTTTCACTAGAAATGGAAGGAAGCAACCTACCCCCCCCCCTTTTTTTTTGAAGCCACGTTAGGATTTTTTAACGTCAGCCATGGCGGTATTTGCTCTGAGGCTCATAGAATTCCTATGAGTGTTGGAGCTAATACCGCCATGGCCAGCAATAAAAAAAAACCTAACATGGCTTTGTAAAAGAGGGGAGGGGAGAATAGAGAAACAGGAGAAAAAATTAATAAGTTAAAACGCAATAAAAATAGAGAAAGAAAAATAAAAAAAGATATATCTTGCATACTAAGGGAACTTTTTTATAGCTGCATAAGAAACTAATGCATCAAAATTGGCCTAATGCAGGATGCACGAATGTGTTACATAAGAAAATAAGAACATAAGAAGTTGCCTCCCACTGGGTCAGACCAGAGGTCCATCGCGCCCAGCAGTCCGCACCCGCGGTGGCCCATCAGGTCCACAACCTGTCAGGTTTTTTTGTTTTAGCCCTATATCCCCTTATTTTTCTATCTATATTCTTTCTATACCCTATCTACCTCTGTCTGTACCCCTCAATCCCCCTATCCTTCAGGAATCTATCCAATCCCTCTTTGAATCCCCGTAGTGTACTTTGCCCGATCACATCCTCCGGGAGCGTGTTCCATGTGTCCACAACCCGCTGAGTGAAGAAGAACCTCCTGGCGTTAGTTCTAAACCTGTCCCCGTTTAGTTTCTCCGAGTGCCCCCTTATACTTGTGGTTCCCCGTAGTCTGAAGAATCTTTCCTTGTCTACCTTCTCAATGCCTTTCATGATCTTGAAAGTTTCTTTCATATCTCCTCTAAGTCTACGCTTCTCCAGGGAGAAGAGCCCCAGCTTGTTCAGCCTGTCAGCATATGAACAGCCTTCTATACCTTTTATCATTTTTGTCGCTCTTCTCTGGACCCGCTCAAGTATCGCCATGTCCTTCTTGAGGTACGGCGACCAATACTGGACACAGTATTCCAGATGCGGGCGCACCATCACTCGATACAGCGGCATGATGGCTTCCTTCGTCCTGGTTGTGATACCCTTCTTAATGATGCCCAGCATTCTGTTTGCTTTCTTTGAGGCCGCCGCACATTGTGCCGATGATTTCATTGTTGTTCTACCAGTACACCCAAGTCTCTTTCAAGCTTATTCTCTCCCAGTAATGCTCCCCCCATTTTGTAGCTGAACATCGGGTTCCTTTTCCCTATATGCATGACCTTGCATTTCTTTATGTTAAAGCGCATTTGCCATTTATTTGCCCACTCTTCAAGTTTGCTTAGATCCCTTTGCAGGTCTTCGCACTCCTCTGCGGTTCTAACCCTGCTGCAGAGTTTGGTGTCATCTGCAAATTTTATAACTTCACACTTTGTTCCCTTTTCCAGGTCATTTATAAATATATTAAACAGCAGCGGTCCCAGCACCGACCCCTGCGGGACACCGCTCGTGACCCTCTGTCAGTCCAAGTATTGGCCCTTCACTCCAACCCTTTTTTTTCTGCCTGCCAACCAGTGTCTGATCCATCTGTGTACATCCCCTCCCACCCCGTGGTTCCACAGTTTCTTAAGTAGCCGCTCATGGGGTACCTTGTTGAAGGCTTTTTGGAAATCGAGGTAAATGATATCTATGGATTCCCCTTTGTCCATCTGGCTGTTTATCCCTTCGAAGAAGTGCAGTAAGTTTGTTTGGCACGATCTTCCCTTACAGAAGCCATGTTGGCTCGTTTTCAGTTGTCCATTTCTTTCTATGTGTTCGCAGATGCTGTCCTTTATCAGTGCTTCCATCATCTTACCTGGAACTGAAGTCAAGCTCACCGGTCTGTAGTTCCCCGGGTCACCCCTCGATCCCTTTTTGAAGAGAGGCGTGACATTTGCTAGTTCCCAGTCCTCCGGTATCTCCCCAGTCCTCAAGGATAGATTACAAATTTGTCGGAGTGTTTCAGCTATTTCATACCTCAGTTCTTTTAGTACCCTTGGGTGGATTCCGTCCGGGCCCAGTGATTTGTCACTTTTCAGTCTATCTATCTGTTGGAGGACGTCTTCATGGCTTACCTCTAGTTGCTCCAGTTTTTCATCTTGCTTAGTTTTGCCATCTATGCGGTAAGCATGCAATATTAATTTATTTTTTCCATTTTTGGAATGGATGTGTGGGGGTGGAGAATAGGAATGGATGAGCTAATCAGTTAGCATACTGACATTACCACTGCACTAACTGGTTAGCAAATCCACAATGTTTACGTGCTCCTGCACAATTTTTTTTTTTAATGACTGTATTCTAATGATAATATTAGCACATAACTCTTTTACTAATCACCTTTCTTCTTTAATTCAAACACTAATACTTATTTCAACATAAAGCTGATATGGTTAAGTGAACACTCAGACCCACAGCTGAGGTCCGGTGAAAAAATCACGGGGCAGCTGTTAAGGAGACCATCATAGTTGTTCACAGTCTCCTCCACCAAACAAAGACTGAATAACATCAAATCAAACTAAACTAAAATAAAATAATGTATTTAACCACAACTTAACTTTGAATGGTATTGTCGGCAATAAGAATAACGGAGGAGCCCGGAGCAGTTATGTGTACCATCCACACCATTCAAAGTTAAGTTGTGGTTAAATACATTATTTTATTTTAGTTTGATTTGATGTTATTCAGTCTTTGTTTGGTGGAGGAGACTGTGAACAACTATGATGGTCTCCTTAACAGCTGCCCCGTGATTTTTTCACCGGACCTCAGCTGTGGGTCTGAGTGTTCACATAATCATATCAGCTTTATGTTGAAATAAGTATTAGTGTTTGAATTAAAGAAGAAAGGTGATTAGTAAAAGAGTTATTCATAGTATCACCTTGGATTAGTAAGTTCCCTTGCTGTTGTTGAATATTAGCACATAGCCATATATATTCAAGAAATTGAAGGAAAAAAAAAAGCCTTTTTGACAGCCACGCTAGAAATGGATCAGAGTGTGGGAAAGGCTTATGTAAGGTTGCACTAAACCCATTTCTTTGCACAGCTTAGTAAAAGGGTCCCTAAATGATTGAAATGGTTTAAAACTATGCAGAGAATTGTTGTAGAAGTTTGAAATCTCTGTCACAGATGTTTTGAAATTTTGTGCCCTAATTTTCTCCAGAACTTGAAAATGACTCATAATTTGAGAGTTATTACACTGTTTCCATAGACACTCATTGGGAGCGTTACCATTTTCAGTCTACCTGATTCTTCTAGATCAGGGGTGTCAAAGTCCCTCCTCGAGGGCCGTAATCCAGTCGGGTTTTCAGGATTTCCCCAATGAATATGCATTGAAAGCAGTGCATGCACATAGATCTCATGCATATTCATTGGGGAAATCCTGAAAACCCGACTGGATTCCGGCCCTCGAGGACCGACTTTGACACCTGTGTTCTAGATCATGGGTAGACAATTCCGGTCCTCAAGAGCCACAGGCAGGTCAGGTTTTCAGGATATCCACAATGAATATGTATGAGATGGATTTGCATGTACTGCCTTTTTGAGATGCAAATCTATCTCATGCATATTTTTTATGGATATCCTGAAAACCTGACCTGCCTGTGGTTCTTGAGGACCGGAATTGCCTACCCTTGTCCTAGATTATGGAATTGAATCCCACCTACCATCAGATCACTGGGAGGATTGCTTTCAGGAAAGTGGTAAAAAGCAAACAAACATCTGTTTATCTAATACCGACTGCTAAGACTGCCCTTAAACCTAAATCAGTTCCGACTAATCTCACCATTTATGACAAGTGATGTGACCTCCTACGATTTGTGAGAAATCACTAAATCTGCCTTGCTACTCTAAATTCTCCCAGTACCTATGTTAGAACTGGGAGTAATTGTTCATGCTGTCTTGCTATTGTAAATCATCCAATCATTTATATTAGATTTATCCTTTTCTGTATGGGAATTGTCCTACCACTATAAGAAGGCTGAATTTATTCTATCATCACTATTAGAAGCCACTCTCAAACTATCTTTTCACTTATCACTATTAGAAGTCTTTACTCAAACTTTCTTATTGCTAAATTATATTATGCATGTTAACTTATAACCCATTCTGGTCCCTTTAGGGAGTATGGGCTAAAAAAAAGTGACTAAATAAATAAAGTTTGGTTTTCTCCTACTTTAATTTCAACCAGTAATTTTTTCTAACTAGACTACTGTTTGCTGTTTAGCCCCTTCAAACAATAGCATCAATAAAGTAGACATTTCTTTAAATGAGTAAAAAAAATAAATAAATTAGTGCCACTGTTGCGTGATAATCTTTTTATTCGACTTTGCTGTTCAAATTCAAAAGCATGTTGCACTTGTCCATAAAATACAATAAGTTTTATTCAATCTTTCAGTGCTTCAAGTAACATGAAATAGTTTTATAGTTGAAAAGAATTTGCATAATGCTTTTGAAGAGCTTAATAGCCATAATAATTTTAATCTACTATGGAGTGTTTATAATATATAATAAGCTAAAACATTTTATTGTATAAAAGGATCATTAAGGCATATCTTCTAATCAAAAGAGTTATGAAAGTGATACGTGATCAGACTCATAACACTTCTTCAAAATTGGTTTAGATCTTCAGTACAAACGGAAAGAAATGTTTTAATGGAATGAACGGTCAGAGAGATTGCATTATTTGTGACTTCTTAAATAATTGGAAAAGTGGCTATTATGGTCTGACAAATGCATTAATGTTGGTTGTTATATTTAAATGCACACGTTGTTTTGTTCATGCAGCCTGAATCCAGTGAATCCAATCTAATTTTATATTTGTCTTCTCTCTGTCAAGAAATGAGCTATATACACATGAGGGTCACTCAGTCAAATGAGCTATCCAATCAAGATTCACAATAGCAAAACATGACAAGGTGTGATCATATTGAGTTGTAGGAAAAGTGCTCAGTTCTGTAGAATCCAGAGTCATGTGATTTACTGGATTAGTGGTTCTTAAATCCGTCCTGGGGGACCCCCCCCCAGCCAGTTGGGTTTTCAAAATATCCCTAATGAATATACATGAGACAGATTTGCATGCCTGTTTCCTTGTTTATATACAAATCTGCCTCATGCGTATTCATTAGGGATATCTTGAAAAGCCAACTGGTTTGGAGGTCCCCCAGAACAGGTTTAAGAACCACTGGACTGGATATTTTTTTCTTTTGCTGAATAAAGACACATAGAGATTTGAGTTGGCTTGGGGATTATTCATGCATGTGCTGTGAAATTGTTTTTGTTTGCTTTCTGTTATTCCGCACTCTAGATACTCTGCATGTTTGCAAATCTGCACCTCTTAAAGAGTTTGGAAATTAAATATTTTGTAAAAAATCTGCTGAGCCCCTATCAACAATACAGGTACTACCATTAGAAATTCACTTCTCTGTAGTTTAAAACTTTGTAGCATCACTAAAGTTAATAATTTCATTATGCCAATAAATTCATTATGCCAATTAATTTCATTATGCCAATTAATTCAAGATTACACCTTAGAGATTTACCAGTCAATATTCAGTCGGCGGCAGTCAGAATTTTTGTTTTGTTTCCTTCTGACTGCTGGTAGCTAAATTAGCCCCAGGTATTCAATGCCAGGCCATGTGAGGGAACCAACAGCAAATAGCTGGGCCTGACCAAACTGCTAGTGACCTCCAAACTTTACGCAGATTCCATCAAACGTTCAGCCGAGACCTACATAAGCTTTGTTCATATATCCCAAAGTGCTCTGAATCCCTCTTCTGCGCCCCCGATATAGCTCTTCCCCCATACTTCTAGTTGAAGCTGTTTGCGGCGGTCATCAATGTGCTCTTCGTGACCCTGCTGGCTCTCCCACTGACATCACTTCTGTGTGCTGCACATAGGAAGTAACATCAGAGGGAGCTGACGGGGTTGCAAGGAGCAAGTTGTTGGCTGCTGCAAGCAACAACTTCAACCATCCTGGCCGCCTCTCACCCTCGCTACACCATTGCCCGCTGTTATAGAATAAGGGGGATCTGTGCCAAATTTAGGTATGAGAATTTAAGCTAGGATTCAGTTAGGGCTCCTTTTACGAAGGTGCACTAGGGCCTTAACACGTGGAATAGCATGCGCTAAATTGTCGTGCGCGCCAGCCACTACCGCCTCCTCTTGAGCACGCGGTAGATTTCCAGCTAGCGTGCGCTATAGTGGGCGCTAATCCGGTACATGCGCTGAAACCGCTAGTGCACCTTCGTAAAAGGAGCCCTTAGTGTAAATCCTTGTGGCTAATGTTAGTCACAGATCCTGGCACTTAAGGAGTCCTTTTATCAAGCCGCGCTAGTGGGGTTAGCACGTCGGACATTTCATCACGCGCAAACCCCCATGGGCGGCTAAAAAACTAACGCCTGCTCAATGCAGGCATTAGCGGCTAGCGCGGCAGGCAGTTTAACGCGCAGTATTACATGTGTTAAACCCCTACCGCAGCTTGATGAAAGGACCCCTAAGTGTTATTCTATAACTAGTACTATTTTTTTCAGTGCCAATTTTTTTATGCCATTTATAGAATTTGGTCCTTAATAGGTGCTCTCTAGATCCCTAAATATAGGTGCACTGTGATATAATTCAGTTTCACAGATAGTGCCAAGGTAGTTCCGTATGGATTTTCCAGTGATAGCATCCAGATAGCACTGTTGAATATCCATGGTGAGGGTTGGCTCAACCATTTATCTGGATAATGGAATACATGGTTTTAACCTTCCTGGGTGCCCCTACTACTCCTTGGTCTTCTAATAAACATCTTGCATAGGTACAGAGCAGCTGGTGAAAAAGTTATGAACTGTGGAATCCTCCATCGCATAGGCTGCCAAAAGGGCTAGTGGCTGAATGTGTGGTAAGCATCTTGACCTTGCAGCATGAAGTATTGAATCACATTGATGTGCAAGAGAGAAATGATATAGGATCAGGTGATTCTTCTTGAAGAATGAAACAGAAGCCTGAGCATCGCCAAATTCACTGCTGATTCTTTAAGAAGACAATGACATACAGTAGGGAGGATCTTCTATCATAGGTTAATCAATAAGATGATGATTGCATTCAAGACCCTAAACCAGGGATCCTCAAACTATGACCCTCCAAGGTCACTTACCTGGCCTCCACCCCCGCTGTGGCCACAGGTGTTGCTGCATCCAGTGTAATTAGCATCAGCCGGGGGAGGGGGGAGGACAAGGTGATCTGATGTGCTGAGGCCAAAGATATGCCAAGCCACCATCACTACACTGAGGCAGACAGGTTGTAGCCAGGCCCTCTACTTTCCCTAAGTTACTAGCTGCCTGCACAACAGCAGGCAAGCAATGCTGCTAGTCAGGCCCTGAGCTCAGGCCAGGCCAGCAGGCCAAAATCGGTCAGTTGCTCACACCCAGGGCCTGACTGGAGCCCCACAGCACCAACAAAAAGTGTGTGGATTCATTACCATCTGCTACCCAGTACCCAGAAGCACAGGCCAGCAGCAGATGTGATAGATACGCGCACCCATCCCAAAGAAGTAATAGCCATTGTGATCCCTAGGAAACAATTATGTCAAGGAAAAGAAAAATTGACTCCGAGTGCAGGATATTCAAAGAACAGTGGACCTACAATTACTTTTTCATGGAGTACAAGGAGAGAGCTGTTTATCTGGTATGGCAGGACTTAGTGGCTGTGTTCAAGGAATACAATTTGCGTTGACTATGGACATAAAGACAAATATCATTGTTTGATCGGACAAGTGAGAAAAGACAAAATATTAAAACTGGAAAATGGATTGACAACTCAACAAAAATACTTTTATGAAGCAAAAGCAGCTAAATGTTTCATCACTGCGAGCAGGTTTTCAAGTTGCCAAGCTAATAGCGCGCACCTGCAGATCATTTGTAGAGAGAGAATTTGTTAAAGAATGTCTTCTTTCTGTTGCCAACGAGATGTGTCCAGAGAAGGCTGATTTGTTTAGTACAGTGAGTCTTTCAGGACCTACAATTACACTAAGGATTGAAAAAATTGGGGACAATTTGCATCAGCATTTGCAAAACTCCTCAAAAAAACTTTGCAATTTTTCATTGACACTCGACGAAAGCAATGATGTTCGTGATCCTGCAGAACTTCTAAATTTCATTCATGGGACAAATGATCATTTCGAAGTTACAGAGGAACTTACTGCACTGCAAAGCATCAAAGCATCCCTATCCGCAATTGTATACAGTTCAAGCTCCTATTGCTGACCTACAAGTGTGTTCATTCTGCTGCCCCTCAATATCTCTCCTTATACACCTCCCAGAGAACTCCTTTCCCTAGATAAGCCGCTTTTAGCTTTACCCTTCTCCTCCACTGCCAATTCCAGACTTTGTTCCTTTCATCTAGCTGCCCCCATGCCTGGAATAAATTACCTGAGCTTGTCCATTAAGCCCCTTCCCTTCCTTTGTTTAAAAGCAGAATGAAAACCCACCTTTTTGATAAAATCTTCAATTCTTAACCCTACTCCTCTACCCTCCAACCCAGCCAGCAGATTAACCGTTTCCCTTAATTGTATCCATGATATCTTGTTTGTCTGTCTTGGCTGTTTAGATTGTAAGTTCTTTTGAGCAGGGACTGTCTTCTTTGGGACTCTGTACAGCGCTGCATGTCTGTTAGCGCTATAGAAATAATTCATAGTAGTAGTAGTGTAAAGAGTTTCAGTCTTTGGGAAGCAGAGCTGAGATTGTGATGACAGAATGCCTCATTCCACCAATAAGAGCCAACCTCATCAGTGATGTCACAATGGCTTGATTGTCCTATACTCCCTTCTGGCCTCCAACCCAGCCAGCAGATTAACCGTTCCCCTTAACTGTGTCCATGACATCCTGTTTGTCTGTCTTGGCTGTTTAGATTATAAGCTCTTTCGAGCAGGGACTGTTTTCTTCTTTGTGACTCTGTATAGCGCTGCATACATCTGGTAGCACTATAGAAATAATTAATAGTAGCAGTAGTAGAAGGACAAACACAACCATTCATGTCCAATAACTATGCACTATCTCATCCACCAACAAGCGCTGTGTTGTAAATCACTGATGTGGGACTCTGTCATGAAAGTTATGGTGTCCTGTGTTAACTTCATTAGGCCTCATGCACTAAACCATAGACAGTTTCCTATGAAGGTATTCTGAACCACACAGAAGTCCACTGCTTGTTCCTAGGATAAGCAGCATAAAATCTGTTTTGCTACTTGGGATCTTGCTAGATACATTGAGACCTAGGTTGGCCACTGTTGGAAACAGGATACTCAGCAATTCATATGTTATGAGCTGTCAATGAAGAGATGCTACTCTTTCAGGTTACAGGGGATTACAATTGCTTCAAACAGACTGGTCACATTGCGGAAGAAGTAGAGCCCATCTTTATGGATGAAAAAGATGGAAAATGCTTGATGACACATCTAATCTGTGACTTGCACACTTTCATTGAATAAGTTCCACTACTAGATGTCAAAAGCTCGGCATTAGACTTCATAAGACCAAGATCTCTGATCAAGTCATTGAGGTCTTTTTGGTATGGAAAGCAAGAGTTTCTCTCTTCAGCTGAACCACTGATATTATAAACTGGATCTATAATGTCTCCCTTACTCTCTGGCTTGCTGCTTTCTTCTGAAGACAGCTGCTCTCTATCTGGGGGAGTAGGTACAGGGAGCTCAAGGCACCGGGCGATGGATGAAGGAATACCTGGATATGTGGTTGCAGATACATGCTTGCCAGTTCAATGTTTGGAAGGGTCCACCATGCATAAGTAGCCATTATTTGAGTGGTCAGTGGGTTCCCACCAATTTCTTGACACCAAATGTCATGGCTCTCTTTTCTTCTCTATATCATCATGTAGAACAGGGGTGTCAAACTCAAATCACATAAGGGGCCGAAATCTAAAACACAGGCTAAGAGGTGGGCCAGATTTTTTATTAATAATAATAATAATAATTTATTTATATACCTCCCTACCTCAAAGTTCTAGGCGGTTTACATGTTAATAACTTTATACAAACAATGATTAAAAATGCAGTTCTCCGAATAGTACTAAAATTATACAAGAAAAATACTCAAAATTATGCTATAAAATTCTAAAATTATACAGTAAAATAAGATACAATTTGCTAAAATACAGTGAAAAACCTCAAGAACCTTCTGGCTTTAAGATCAATATATAGTGGTACCTTGGATTACAAGCATAATCTGTTCCAGGAGCATGCTCGTAATCCAAAATGCTCGTTTATCAAAGCGAGTTTCCCCAAAGAAAATAATGGAAACTCGCTTTGATTCGTACCCCCCCCCCCGATAACCAGCATCGCTCCCCCCCCCCGCTCGCAAAGGCCCCCTTGCATTCTCCCCAGCGAGATGGAGAATTAGAAGTCCTTGAGCATGCGCAGATGCATGCTCAAGGCAGGCAGGCAGAAGCCGGAAGCCGGAAGATCTTCTAGGCACACGATCTGTGCCTGCGCTAGACGGGGGGGGAGTAAGTTTAAGTTGTTCGGGCAGGGGGGCCGG
Organism: Geotrypetes seraphini; assembly: GCF_902459505.1. Taxonomy (NCBI): domain Eukaryota; kingdom Metazoa; phylum Chordata; class Amphibia; order Gymnophiona; family Dermophiidae; genus Geotrypetes; species Geotrypetes seraphini. The sequence continues at coordinate 326,512,748 of NC_047084.1, read as the reverse complement.
TTCACACGAGGGGGGGGTGCCGGTTGGAGCGAGGGGGCCTTTGCGAGGAGGGGGTAGCAATGCCGGTTATCAGGGCGGGGTGCTCGCAAATCGAGTCAACACTCGGTTTGCGAGTCAAAAGTTTGCTGAGTGTTTTGCTCGTCTTGCAAAACACTCGCAAACCGGGTTACTCGCAAACCGAGGTTTGACTGTACTATGTAGGCCCCAAAAACCCTGGCCTATATTACTGGCACCTATTTTTGATGGAGTTGCGATTCTGTATAGAGCGTCATCACATGATTGGCAAGCGTTCGGTGGCGGCTGATATCGGTGCCTTATAAAGAATTTGAGCCTTAGTGCTCATTTTTTCAGCAATCAAATTTGGATGCCATTTACAGGATCTAGTCCAAGGTGCTTTGCACATAAATGCAAGGGAGCATTCACAGGGTAGAGGCATAGACCAATCCAGTGTATTGCAAACTGTGTACCGCAGCACACTAGTGTGCCACGAAAGATACTTACCTCCTCCTTTGCTGACGCACAGTGTTAGCCCCAGAACCGGCAGCTGCTCTGACGCTCACAAGACTTCTGTGAGCGTCGGATCAATTGTCGCCGCCATCAAAACTCACGCTGCGTGCCAGCAAAGGAGGGGGTTAGTCTTAGTAGAAGTATAGGGATACAACCTCTCCAAACCCACACCGGCTACAAAATAAATAAAAAAAGACTTTTCCTCTCTTTTAAGTCCTAGTTAATGCTTGCTGTCTAACACCAGCTCTAGTAGGATACACATTTCAAATCTGACATATTATAATCACAAAATAGAAAACAAAATTATTTTTTCTACCTTTTGTTGTCTGGTCATTTTGCTTTTAGTCCCAGATTCTCTTTCTGATTTTGTCTATCTTCTAATTCTCTTTCCAGTGTCTGCTGTCCATTTTTTTATTCTCTTCTCTCTTGCTCCAGTTCCTGTCTCCAAAATATTGATTTCTACCTTTCAATTTTTCTCTTTTTTTCTTTTCTGCCTCTGTCCACTCAAATCTTGCCCTCTTTCTCATCCTTCTCCTTTTAAAATTTTCAGCTACCTATCAATTTTCCATCTCCAGATCCAACTTCTCTCTCTGCCTCTTCCCAACTGCCCCATCCTATCTCTTCCCCTGTCTGCCTGCCTCCCTCCCTCCCCCCAAGTCCACCATTTCTCCCTTTCTCTTCCCAACGCTTCTAGTTCAAGTTTCAAGTTTATTGACTTTTAATATACCGACCATCAACAAGTATCTGGCCGGTTTACAATAAAAATTTTAAAAAAGATAAATAATTAAAAAATAATAAAAGTGCACACCATGGACATTAACTAGACAGACTTGAAGGTGAGGGAAAATAGGTAGGATTGGGGGGAGAGTTACATGTTAGAAGAAGAAAGGAGAGAGAGGGAAGAGGGTAAAATATATGGGGCGGGATCGCTTTATAAAAGTGGTTGGCTGAAGAAGAAAAGAAGAAAAGAAAGAAGAATGAAAAGAAAAAGAAAAAAAAAAAGGAAAATCTAAACACAGGAAAAGGCGTCGCTAAATAAGAAGGTCTTCAGGCTTATCTTAAATTTATCAAGTTGATGTTCGGATCGGAGTAGCTGTGGCAGAGCATTCCACAAAGTTGGAGCTACTACTGCGAAGTTTATTTTCCTAGTATAAAAGAAATCTTCCCAATGCTTCTCCTTTCAAGTATCTTTTTCCCTCTTTCTCCACACTACCCCAGGTCCAACCTCTCTCCCTTCATATTGCTCTCTTCACAGCCCAGCATGCCTTTTCCTCCAGCGCCGGTCTCTCTATCCTCAAAGCCCAGCATGCCTTTCCCTCCTGCACCAGTCCCTCTCTCCTCACAGCCCAGCGTGTCTTTCCCTCCAGTGCCAGTCTGATGTCGCCACCAAGCCAAGGAGTCTGCCAGCCTCAGCGATTCGACAGTGTTGTGTAGCTCCCCCTCCTGCTTTTTGCCTGCCACGGTCTGTCTCCATTGATGTGCAACTTCCTATTTCCACTCGAGTGGACCACGGTGGATGGAAGGCAGGAGGGGGAGCCACGGACAACACTGTCAAATCACTGCCGAAGCCAGCAGATTTTCTGGCATGACAGCAACGTTGGACCAGCGCAGGAAGGAGGACATGCTGGGCTGTGAGAAGGGGAAGTTCAGGAGCATGACCACGGGCCACATAAAAAGGCCAGGTGGGCCAGATTCGGCCTTCGGCTCTTGTGTTTGACATATGTGTTGTAGAAGAACAAAATCAAATTGTGGAAATGAAAACAATAAATTTATCTCATCTATGACTAATGTGTATGAGATTCTCACAATATATTTATAATATGATATAGTTTCAAATAATTTAAAATTTAAAATATATTTTTAAATTAAACATTCTAAAAAATTTTATAGAAGAAAACTATGCCATCCAAGGGAGAAACAAAATTGTCTTACCTTCCAATTTTTTTGGGCAGTGTTCACATGTGAAGTAAGGTGCCCAGGTTTTGTCTTGATCCCCAACAAGCATGCCAAAATGTGCCTTGTAGGCATCACATATCTTAGCAGATGCTTCTGTGGAGTACTTTTTTCCTTTTGTCTTGATAAATTGGCTGCATACGTAGCAAAATGCATCTGCCAGATGTTTGTAGCCTCTGGATACCATCTAAAACAATTAAATATGTTACCACTTAGGCAGCTAGAACTGAATTGATCTGGTGGGCTTAAGATCTCTATAGTTATACTGTACTACTGTTTATATTGATAGTAAGTTCTAGAAAATTCTTGAAGTTATTCTAAGGGATCCTTTTACTAAGGCCTATACCAAAAATTACCACCGATTTTGGCCTGTGGCAATTCTGAAATTACCACGTGCCAAAAAAGTGTGGGTCATATATATGTCTGCTGGGAAGCAAGCTTTAGCCCACATATGCATCTTTAATATTAAACCTGCATCAGTCGACTGAGTAACTTTCTTATATCCTACCTCTGTAAAGTAGCAAACTCTTATTTTAACTCTACATAAAACTTTTCATGCACACTGCTCACTTCAGTGATAAATAATTAAATCTCATTGTCTGAGTCGGCTTTCTGTCCACTCCATCTTTGACATTTTTCTTGTGATCACAACATCGCAGTATTCTCCACAGACTATCTGCTGACACACGTCACAGTTCATTCAGCATTTGCGATCCTGTTTGGCAGAGTAAAGATGGCAGTGCTTTCGTTTTTGACTTGTAACTACTTCTGGCATGGTTTTCACTGTGTTAATGGCTGGAATGCCTCTGCTGGAGAGAGAGGTCAACACAAAATTTTTGGCATCACCAAGTCTTTTCCAGCATCTATGAGAAATAGATGTCTCATAACGCCAGGCTCTTTACCATTAGCTGAGCATTTCCTTGATGGATTCAATGATTTCCATATAACAAACACATTCATGCCTGTTATACTCATCAGACCAAAGACCAGACTAATTGGCTACTGGACATTTGCAGCTGAACCATGCACACATCTTGTCTAACATTTCTACTCTGCCCTTCGTTCTGTTGTAAAATGTGACAATCTCTTGCTTGTTTTGCTCATTGCCAGTTGTAGACACATCATGGTGCATTGAAAAAATTGAGATGATTGACTTGTTCTTTTGAGGAACATGTGACACAAGTGAAAAGTTATCATGGAAACTAAACATGGAAGAATAAATACTCTGCACATTTTATATTTGTCAGCATTTCTGGTAGGATTTCTTTCCAGTTCTTAAGCATTGTCCCTACATTTGTGAGGTTGTGTTTCATAAGTTCCTCGGCTAAAGCAAATAAAGAAAAAAAGTTGTCAGTTGTAATGTTATGGACAGATCCCAAAATTGAACATACAAGGTCTAGCACGACATGTTTGCTCCACCCAACTTGATGCTGCTTATCTATCATTTCTGTGTAGACCTGCAGATTTGCACAGTATGCAACAGCATCACACATGCACCAAATTTATGACATATTTAGCAGACTTGTTAGGCAGTACTTGTTACAGTACTCGCCCAAAATTCACAGGGGTTCCATTCCAGGAACCCCCGTGAATTTTGAAAAGCCACAAATGCAGTTTTTCACCTGTCAAAAGGCAGGGGAGGCAGGAGAGGGCAGCTGGAGCGCTGGCGAATAAAGAAAATTACTCGCGGTCTGCTCCGACTGCCTCTTCCTGTAGTAAAGTTGGACTACAGTTGACATGCAGCTCCTGATTGGTGTAGGCCGACTTTACTACAGGAAGAGGCGGACAGAGCAAACCATGAATGAGCGAGTCCGCTATTCACGAAACACACACCATCCACGAAAGGGTGAAGTTGTTCATCAATTGTTACATGCTCGCTGACTTTGTAGAGACTCTATTGATTCACCAGTTTATCAAAAACAATTCTCACTTTACAAAGACAATCAGTTTTCATATTCTCAGCAGATTTCTCATGGTCATCAAATGGCCAATAATAGCTTGGTAGATAGCCAAGAATGTCTTTGAATCATTTTTTGGCCATTGCAACGGTAAAAATTGGATGACCATATTCTTCATTCTACATCTCTGATAGTGGTTCACCTTTGACCTTCAGAACCTCTGCTAGGTACAGTAAACCAAGGAAATACTTAATTTCTTCAAATGTTGAAATAGAGCGAGAGAGTGGCCATGGCACAATGAAAAAAAGGGGTGTCTTGCCTGGAAACAGTGAAACGTGACATGTCGGTGGAAAAAGCCCCCTTACTGACTGGAAATAAATAAGCTAAGTTTGTGCACCTTATTCACTTATACACTTTATATTTGAGATTATATAAATGGTATGAAATTATACTTATAAAGAAAAATAAGAAAAAAAAAATCTAAAAGGATCTGTGACAATGAAACTGTGATAACTATGGAGACAACACTGAGATCCAAGAATTATATAAATTAAATACGAGTATAGTGTATGGCTGACTATATTTCAATCTCTTAGGCAGTGTTCATTTTTTGATTGTATGGACTTTCGGACTGCATCCAGGCATTTTACTGCCGGTTGCCAAACTCTTCATGAGTCCAATCTTTATTGAAGTATAATTTATAAAATGTAAAGCTTCTGAACTAAGTATTTGTATATTTTTATCAATTTTATCTTTTAAACTTGTAAATTTTTCTCTCTCATATTATTAATGGAAGAACATCACTTAGCTTAGTGGTGATCAGTTCTTCTTTCACCCCTCCCAACATGCATGTTTCAACAAGGAAACTTTTCTTTAGGGTCGAGGTAAACGTATATGGGAGCTAGTTTTAGTCTTGAATAATATGTTCTGCAGGTGAAGAAGTTACAAAAGAGTTACAGAAAAGACCTAAAATAATACAATTACATGGAACAAACAACAAAGTGACATATATATTCAGTATATTTCAGGCATACTGACTGTTGGTATCCTTAGCACTTGACTGAGCCTGGAGTCAACAGGGCAAGTTTGGAACACCTTGATGCAGGCACATTGATGAACTAAAATTAAACAAGCATTGAGATCATTTAAATTATCATGACATGTAATGTATAACATAAACTAAATGCTGCTTTTCCTTCTCTTCAAGTAGAAATTTAATACAAAATTGAACAATACTCCTTAAGCACTCCATTTCATTTAATTATCTACTTTAGTGATCTTTTTTTTTTATGTGCGGGTAGGAAGTTAATTGACCTATTCCAGTATTCAATGTCTTTGTTCAACATAGGGCTTGTAAATATAAAATATCAATAAAACAGACTCCACAGCATTCCTTCAGTTTCATTAAATTGCAATTGCATTGTATATAAAACATGACAGTTATAACCTAATAATCATGCTTCACAATCCCTTTGAGAGTTATGGGAACAAAGATAGCAATATAGCAGTCCTTGAAATTGTTTTAAGGACTTGTTCAGGCCTCATTCAACCCTTTTGAGATACTTGATTTTGTTATGCATTTTTTTATGTTGGCTTCCCAGCAGAAAAATGCAACCAGAGTACTGGTTTATGCCCCGCAGGTCCCTTTTCTTTTCCACTATTGACTTGGCTTTTTCCATGGAGAAGGAGAACATAGACATGTTCTGCGATGTCTATAATTGGAAGCCCTTGTTTGATGATGTCACTGATGAGCTGTTTCAGGCAATGCCTTCCTAGGCGTAATCTTATAATTACTCAGTCTGCTTACAGACTCATAAGTACTTCTATTCTTAAAACTGAAAGCTAGTTTTTAAAAGTTAATTCCCTATGGCAAATCTGTTTCACAATTGTCCTCTGCAAATACTCTTCCAAACATCAGCTATGCAAGATGCAAGTACAGTATATATATATATATATATATATATATATATATATATATATATATATATATATATATCCCTCTACATCCACAGTTCTGAGCGGGTTACATAAAAACATACATTTTTCTGTGTCATTTTTAACATTTGGATTCTTAGAGGAGAAAGAAAAGTGTGAAATTTATCTGATATTTGTACAGTATATCATAGTGAAATGAGAATGAGAAAAACTACATAAGCCCTATTTAGTTGTAAAATTTTACTGCTAAAAAACTTATGATGAAAACATAAAGCCCAGTTTTGTATAGATCAGAATATGGATGTTACAGAACTGTAATAGTATTTTATAAAAAGCTCATTGAGCATGGAGCCTTGTATAAAACACATACAGTGCCATGGAAAACTTGTTTTAGGAGGAAAAAAGCATCTACAAAAAGAGACATAACTTTGCCCCGCCCCCCAACCAGGCCAAGCTTGACCCTTTGGTGGGCCTTGGAACAACCCAGTACTTTGACTCTAAACACCACGATATCAATACACTTTTAAACTAGCAGAGATGTGTAGAAACTATTATGCAAGCCTCTCACCAGCCCAAGGCAAAACTGCATCCTCTTCTTCATCACTCTGTTCCCTGACATCATTATTCCTCTCTTCTCTCCCTCTACTTGATTTGTCCCTGTGTCTACATGAGTTTTTAAGCTTCACTTTTTACCTACTGCTGCCACTTTTGCTGATTTTTTTTTCATTTGTAGGCTGGTTCGGCAGGTCTCAAAAGGCTAAGAAGTACATGTAGTTCCTGCTGACAAAAGAGAGGGCAGTAGATAAGATGTGTGCTTGATAATTTCCCCTGCTAACTAAAGGACAATCCTCAGGGCATGGGAAGGATAGACAGATTTTATGAGGTAACAGTGGCTCTGGCATGCTCTTGTTTCTGCCAGCACTTGATTGACCAAGGGTAAAAAGTCTATTTAGGGAACAACTGAATTACACATTTGACAGGGTTCACTAATCATTTGGGCATTAAATATGTGTCTAGTTTACCTTTGCTTTAAACTTGCCCTGCCTATCATTTACATATGCAAATGTCATATTTTATAGCCCTGGATTTACAAGAGGCGCCAATTAAGAAATCTAGATCCAAAACTCAAACTTTTGTAATCTAGGGTAGACTAACCCCCCCCAAAAAAAAAAAAAACCCCAAAAAACCCAAAACATAAACATGGCTATAATCAAGTCAGAAGCTAACCAATATGGACTGAATTCTGTAAATTGTGCTGAAAAATCAGCACTGACAAAAAAATGTGCGAAGTGTTATTCTATAAATGATACTCAAAGTTAGATGCTGTTTATAAAATGGATTTAGTGCCAGGATCTACACCTAACTTTAGAACATAAGAGTTGCCATACTGGTACAAACCAAAGGTCCATCAAGCCCGGTATCCTGTTTCCAACAGTGGTCAACCCAGTTCAAAAGTACCTGGCAAGATCCCAATGAGAAAAACAGATTTTATGTTGCCTATTCTAGGAATAAACAGTGGATTTCCTCAAACCATCTTAATAATGGTTTATGGACTTCTCATTTAGGAAATTATCCAAACCTATTTTAAACCTAGCTAAGCTAACCACTTTCACTACATTCTCTGGAACGAATTCCAGAGTTTACCAGTTAAGTGAAGAAATTTTGTCCAGTTTGTTTTAAATCTACTACTTTGTAGCTTCATTGTATGCCCCCTAGTCCTAGTATTTTTAGAAATAGTAAACAAGTGGTTCACCTCTACTCATTCCACTCCACTCAGTAATTTATAGACCTCTATCTCCCCTGAGCATTATCTTCTCCAGGCTGAATAGCCCAAGCTGCTTTAGCCTTTCATGATAGAGAAGTCATCCCATACTTATCATTTTTGTCATCCTCTGTACCTTTTCTATTACTTATAAAATATTACTTCTAACATACAAAACCTTAACTTTTAAAGAACCTCTATTTCTCAACCGAATGCTTATTCCCCACAACACTTCCCGGTCTCTTTGATCGACAGCCCAATATCTCCTAACTGTTCCTTCTTTAAAAATTATTGGCACTAGAAGACATGATATGTTCTCAGTAATGGCCCCCCAATTATGGAACGCTCTTCTCCAACATATCAGAGAAGAAAAAGACTTTGGTCAATTCAAAAAACTACTAAAAAGTTATCTTTTTAAAGATGCATTCAATCTCTAGCTTTTTTCCTATTACATGCAGACATTAGGGCTCAGTTCTATTACCCCATCCTATTGTTTCATTCTTTGTTTTGTTTCTTTTCTTAAGCTGTGATGATGTAACTTTACCCTTCTATCCTTCTCGTTTCGTGTATGTCTTAACAGTGTTAGTTTTAAGTTATTTTGATTACTTATATAAACCTGTTTTATGAAGTTGTAAATCGCTTAGTAACTGGAATACGCGATTCATCAAATATAAATAAAAACTTGAAACTTGAAACTTAATGCCTCTATATCTTTTTTGAGATGCGGTGACCAGAGCTGCACACAGTATTCAACATGCAGCCACACCATAGAGCAGACATGTCAAACTCTGGCCCGTGGGCCAAATTTGGCCCGCCAGAGGATTACCAATTTGCACTGAAGCTGGCCCACCGGAAAAAGGAGCACATATAACATATTTTCTTTCTTAGCTGCCGCCACTGTATACTGAGCTGTGAGCTACAATGTCTTTCTAGGGTGGTGACACCTAGCATGGAACCCTGCATCATGTTATGTGTTCCTCTTTCCCAAGTGCATCACTTTGTACCTGGTCACATCAAAACCTCATCTGCCACTTGCTGCCAGTCTCACAAGATCCTCTTGCAATTTTTCACAATCTTCTTGCGATTTAAAAACTGTGGGGTCCTTTTACTAAGGCGTGCTAACTGATTTAGCACACGCTAACCGATTTGACACAAGCTAACCGATTTAGCGCATGCTTATTGATTTAGCGTGTGCTAAAGATTAGCGCACGTTAAATGCTAAGGCGCCCATAGAATATAACGGGCGCCTTAGCATTTAGGCCCTGATTCTGAAAAGTGCCGTCCCGATTTTAGGAAGCTGTAGGCGTCCTACAGCTGTCTAATCAACCAATGGGGATGCACATTTAAAAAAAAAAATGCTCCCCAGGCAGGCCGCCTATATTGAAGGCGCCTCCGGGAGCCTAGGGAGGCCTGCAAGATGCCTAAGCTCGCCTAAGGGCCTTAGGCGAACCTAGGCAGCCCTATGCATCTCCCTAGTAGAGGAAGAGACGCTTAAAATGTAGGCCCGATTCTCCCGGGCGTCCTATACAGAATCAGGGCCTTAGTGTGTGCTAATCGCTAGCACGCGCTAAATCGATTAGCGCACACTAAGAGCTTCTTTTACTAAGCTACGAGGCTAGAACTAACACCAGCTCAATGCTAAAACCGCTATCGCAGCTTAGTAAAAGGAGCCCTAAATCAGTTAGCGTGCCTTAGTAAAAGGAAGCCTGTGTGTCAATAGAAAATTTACACTCTTTTACAAAAGTGTGGTAGAGGTTTCTACTGCAGGCTGGCGAGGTAAATGCTCCAACACACATAGAATTTCTATGAGCATTGGAGCATTTACCTCACCGGCCCGCAGTAGAAACCTCTACCATGGCTTTGTAAAAGGAGTCCTTAATTATCTCACTAGTTATTCCTCTCTATATCATTGATAAATATGTTAAAAAGCACAGCACAGACCCCCGGGGAACCCCACTGTTTACCCTTCTCTAATGTAAATACTGACCATTTAACCCTATTCTCAGTTTTCTATTTTTCAACCAGATCTTAATTCATAATAGCACATTGCCTCGTATCCCATGATTTTCTAATTTCCTCAGAAGTCTTTGATGAGCAACTTTGTCAAATGTGTTTTGACTCACTTTTTTATCCACATGTTCACCCCTTCAAATAAATATTGATTGATGAGGCAAGATTTCTCTTGACTAAATCCATGTTGGCTCTACGTCTTCAATCCATTCTTATGTATATGCTCTGTGATTTTGTTCTTTATAATAGTCTTCACCATTTTGCCCAGCACTGATGTCAAACTCACTGCTCTATAATTCCCTGGATCACATATGTAATCAAATTTAAAAATCAGTATTTCATTGGCCACCCTCTAGTCTTCTGGTACCATGCTGGATTTTAAAGATAAATTATAAATCACTAAGGGCTCCTTTTATCAAGCCGCGCTAGCAGTTCAACGCGCGTAATTGCGCTCGTTAAACTGCCGGCTGCGCTAGCCGCTAATGCCTGCCTTGAGCAGGCGGTAGTTTTTTGGCCAGGTGGGGGTTATGTCCAAATAGCAAGGGAGCATGTTCCAGGAACGTTTGGAGTAAGATTAGGGAAGGTTTGAAATGTGGATACCCACAGCCATTACCAAAGGGGAATATGCATCTGGGGCTGATATTCAGAGTGATTTAAGCAGGCAAGAAGCTCTCCTGGCTGCTTAAATGCCTGTATTAGGGGGGGGGGGGGGAGGGAGGAAGAGGGGGGAGGAACTCATCTACAATATCCGCTTGCAGTTTTGTACATTATTATTGAAAAATTAGCACTCCTTTCGAGTAAGTGGGAAAACAGGGTAGGCCAGAACTCAAGTTATGAAGTCTTACAGCAGAATTTTATAACAAGATTAAATACTCATTATTACTGTTATCATGATTTAAATAGCACATTCCAGATGACATATAATAGGTGTCCCTACTGCCAGACACAGAATACACACAGCAAGAAACAAGAGAATTTAAGTTGACACAGCAAGACAGTGCCTGAGAAGGATTAAAGTAAGGATATTAATTATCAGATATGATGTTGAGAAATTACTTAAGCAGAAGAATTATAATTAGATGGTTTACAGTTATGTGCTGTCTGAAAAAGGTAGGCTTAAAGTTTACTTTTTTGATTAGTTAAAGCTTCAGAAAACAAGCCTCTGTCGCATTAACAATATAATATCTGGTTCATAGAAACATAGAAACATAGAAAGATGACGGCAGAAAAGGGCTATAGCCCATCAAGTCTGCCCACTCTTCTGACCCACCCCATTAAAATGACCTATTTCCTTAACTCTACCCTCGTAGGGATCCTACGTTTATGTCCCATTTATTCTTAAACAGGGTGAAACAGGGTGAAAAGCGTAGACATATCTAACTTTCAGGAACATATACTGTGACAAAAGGGCACGTTTCTTGTGCATGTGTATGTTGTGGACTTGGTGGGAAAAGACATGGTAAAGTATGTCTCATTAGGATGGCAAGAGTTGTGGGGTAGAAAATGAGATAGGGCTAAATTTGTCCTCGTTCCTCAGGATCTATTCCATCCCCGTCTCATTTGCATTGCCCTCATCTATCATCCCTTTTTCTTCATCCTTTCTTTTCCTGCTCCATATACTCTCTCTCTCTTCCCTGTCTTTTTTTTTTCCTTATCTGTTTGCATTCTTTTTTTTTTTTTATTTTACAGTGGTGCCTCACACAACGAACTTAATTGGTTCCAGGAGCAAGTTTGTTATGCGAAAAGTTCGTTATGTGAAACGCGTTTTCCCATAACAATACATGTTAAAAAAAATAATTCGTTCTGTAGCATAAAATATGCTAAGATGACATAAAAAAAGATAAATTTTTTGTTATTATTTTTATTTAGATACATCTAAAAACATAATTGTTTTTTAAAACAACACACATTTTTTAAATTTAAAGACAGACTAAGTAGAGTCTAATTTTACAGTGAGAGAGGGCAGAGTCTCAGCAGCAAAAACTGGGACTTAACTGTTCATTTTTTTTTTTTTTCTAGCATCGGGGAAGCGGCGAGAGTAGCTCCGCCCCCCCAACGCATCAGCAGTAGGCGCCGGGCCCCTGCGAGCCGACGGTCCGCCACTGCACAGGGAGCCAGGCGGAGAGAGGGCAGTTAAGCGCAGTGCCTGCGCGGAAGGATGCAGCTCGGGCGACTTCGTTGTGTGAAACGAAGTTCGTTGTAGGAAGCAAGACATGAAGTTCGTTGTGCGCAGCGTTCGCTGTGCGAGGCGTTCGTTATGCGAGGCACCACTGTATTTGGATTTAATTCATTTACAATATCATAAAAGATATCAAAGAAAAAAGGTTTCCATATAAGTTTTCAGTACAACAAATAATACAACAAAAATCCTTTACAAGCCCACTAAAAGGGGAAACAAATTGCTTATATCAACTAAGATTTTAAGGAAAAAACAAGGAAATGGGTTGAGTTCTAAATGAACCCAAATCATTCCCAACTAAATTAGGACATTGGACATTCCTACCCTAATTTCTCATCAATAAATGAAAAAGAAAAGGAAGAAGAGAAAAAAAACCCAAAAACAAAGACAACTCACTTCTGTTCACGTGCTACCAGAAATTGTTGCAATTGAATGGGATCCCAAAAAACAAACTCAGTATTATCTGTTTGCATTCTATGGATGTGCCTACACACAAACACACACACATTGCTCAGCTTTAATATTTCCCAAATCTGTCCAGATTTTTGAATATACTGTATTTGTTTTTAATTTCACACATTCTTCATCAGTTTATTTATTGTATTTCAATACAATCAAGCAATTGACTTGCACACCAACGCTACGAAATATAAGGACCCTTTTACTAAGCTGTAGTAAAAAATGGCCTTAGCACATCTCTTGCATAGGTTTTTCCTCTGTGCTAAGGCAATTTTTACCACTGATGGGAAATGGACGATTTTCCATTCTCTGAATTAGTGGCTATGCACTAATGTTGACATTAGCACATAGCTGTTACCAAAAATCAATGTATGAGCCCTTCCACCACCCATTTTGTAGGCAGTGTGCTTTCCCTGCACTGATCAGTTAGTGCATGGTAATGTGGTTGTGCAAATTCACACTATGATGCCCACATTCCCCCCCCCAGACAATGCCCCTTCTGAGAAAAATAAAGGAAAAAAAATTAGTGTGTGGTTTGCATGTGTGCACATTGTATTTTTATTGCAGGATGCCTCAGCGCATCCTGTAGTAAGCCATTTTCAGCGCTGGCCATGGCGGTAATAGTCTGACGCTCATAGAATTCATATGAGCATCGGAGCTGTTACCGCTGCTCCCGGTACTTAAAAAACACACTACAGTTTTGTAAAAGGGATGGTGGTGATGGTAAGTGTGTGTTACCGCTTACTGCAATTAAGCCTAACAGACCAATCTTAATTCCTGGGAGTCTCTCTAGATAAATCAAAGAATCTCCTGAAATATTTCCAACTGAGACACCAGGCACACACTTTCTCCCAGGAGAAAAATAAACACAAATGACCTTAAGGTGGCCAAACAGGTTGAAAAGGTGACAGTGAAGGGAGAGGCATGGCCAGTAGGAAAAAGGCGGTATTGATGCCCTTATATAACACTCTGGTAAGACCTAATTTAGTATATTGTGTACAATTCTGGAGGCCGCGCCTTCAAAAAGATATAAAAAGGATGGAGTTGGTCCAGAGGAAGGCTACTAAAATGGTGTGTGGTCTTCATCCTAAGGCATATGGGGACAGACTTAAAGATCTCAATCAGTATATTTTGGAGGAAAGGCGGGAGAGAGGAGATATGATAGAGATGTTTAAATACCTACGTAATGTAAATGCGCATGAGTCGAGTCTTTTTCATTTGAAAAGGAAACTCTGCAATGAGAGGGCAGAGGATGAAATTAAGAGGTGATAGGCTCCGGCGTAATCTAAAGAAATACTTTTTTACAGAAAGGGTGGTAATTGCATGGAAGAATCCCACAGAAGAGGTGGTAGAGACAGAGGCTGTGTCTAAATTCAAAAGGGCCTGGGATAGGCACGTGAGATCTCTCGGAGAGAGAAAGAGATTATGGTTACTGTGGATGGGCAGACTGGATGGGCTGTTTGGCAGCATTATGGGGTAAAGATCTGGAACAATTGCTTCTGCTTACTAACACTTATGGGGAATTTAGGAGACACCTAAAAACAGATCTGTTCCTGATGTACTTAGGTAGCTGATTTGTTTAATCTTATTACACAATAATTGATCTTTAGGGCTCACAGTTACTAGTTCTTAATTTTTATAAGTTTTACTTAATTGGTACCATTTTTTAACTATTGTAAACCACATAGAACTTTACAGTCCTGCGGTATATAAACTGTTATTATTATTATTTATCTGCCATCATGTTTCTATGTTTCTATGACATTGCTAAAGTGCACAAGGAAGCACTAACTAGCTTGCACATTCACTTTACTATGTGCTAAATAGTTAGCGGAGACATAATGTGGCATCAATTACTGAGGTGTCCTGCGGTAGACTACTCGTGCACTACTACTGTATATATTTTTTATTTTTTGTAAGAGGAAGTGTGTCTGGGGGCGGAGAGGAGGCATTCCTGGACTAAACTATTAGCACATCTGCATTACCATGTGCTAACTGGTTAGCATAGCATTACCACATAAGCCCTTACTGCTTTAATGGTCGTTGCCAATGGTAACATTAGCGCATGACCATTAATAGAAAAGTGGAAAATCGGCCATTTCCAGGATGTGTTAAAAATAGCCTTTGTGCACTGGAAAACCCTACATACCAGAAAGTGTGTGTTAAGGCCACTTTTTACCTCAGCTTAGGAAAAAAGACCCCATAATGACTTTAAATATTATTTTGAAGGTTAAAGCACATTAAATTACTTTAAGTACATAAGGGGGCAATTCTATAGCTATACATCTTTATGAGGGGCTACTGAAAAGCTCTCAGCCCATCCAAGTAGAGAATGATGTGGAGCCATGAAACTTACAAGTTATTCCACACTTCTCTTGACACTTTTTGTTTCAATGAGGCAAATGGATCTAGTAAATGGGCACAAGCATAGGGAAACCAAGCCATTGTGACATCACCAATGAGGCTGGCACTTAGGCATTGGTGGAATGAGGCATTATGACATCACAGTATGGGGGCACTGAAAAGCTCTCAGCCCAACCAAGAAGAGAATGAGCTGGAGCCATGAAACTTACAAGTTAATCCACACTTCTCTTGACATTTTTCGTTTCAATGATATGAAATGAAACAAAAAGTGTCAAGAAAAGTGTGGAATATCTTGTTTCATTGCTCCACATCATTCTTTTTTGGGTTGGGCAGAGAACCTTTCAGCAGCCCCTCATATGTACTGTCCAGAGGGCACCTGCACATATTTTATGAAGAAAGTAAGCTCTTGCTGTTCTTCATAGAAAAGTAGCATAATTAATTACAGTATATGCATGTGTATGTACTTAGGCACTGGTGTAAGTGTGTGTGCCTATGTTTTTGAAAAACTCATGTAGCATATAATATAAGTTATAGTATATGTATGACTCTGTGCCCAACCTATGAATGTATATACATAGGGTTACCAGATTTTCAGTTTGGAAAATCCAGACCCCCCCTAGACCCGCCTCCCAAGCCTGTCCAGTTCCACCCATCCCTACCCCATCATTCAATGAGCTCTAGGCACATTAGTACACTGGGCTCCCTGGTCCTACCCTGCCACGCCCATGTTCCCTATCCTGCCCCATGCCCACATCTCCATTTATTTACATATTTGCTTATTTACTTTATTTCCACTTTATTTCTTTTATTTTAAAATTCAAAACAAATAACAAAGATTGCCATGCCCATGCCAGTGTACAGTTTTATTTCTATGCAATAGTACACAAAAGTGTACTGCAACCTTGATTCATGATTCAGATGGGATTTCCATTTGATTTCACACTTTCCCACTACATAGAGACAAGTTAAATATACAAAACCATATAATGATAAGCTAATGCAATAATATTTTAAACTTCCACATCCATTTGCATGCCAGTATGTTAATTAGTTCACTTTAAATTTAGCAAATTGGAATTTCTAACTGTATTGAAGAAATAAATCTAAAAATTTATTAAACTATAATTGCAAAACTGTAGGCCTAAAAGCATCATTCATAAGCAACGTTACAGTAATATTCTTTCTTTTCTCCTGGCAAATTCTTCAATGATGTTGTCCAAATCCAAGGAGATTGTACATTTGTTCTCAATTGTCAGTAATGCAAACACATTTAGGGCTCCTTTTACGAAGGTGCGCTAGGGCTTTAACACACGGAATAGCGCGTGCTACATTGCTGCGCATGCTAGACCTTAATGTCAGCATTGAGCTGGCATTAGTTCTAGAAGCGTAGCGTGCGGTGTAGCGCATGGTAATTTCCTGCGTGCGGTAAAAACGCTTGCGCACCTTAGTAAAAGGAGCCCTTAGTTTTCTTTCCTCGTTGTTAATCGAAGATAATTCTTCACTCGTTTCAACAATGAAAATGATCTCTCTCCTGAACAGAGAGTGGTATAGCTATGAGGTACTATTTATAGTACAGTGGGCTGGAGGGATGCCACAATGGTGGGCCTTCCCCTTCCTAGTGCATCCTGGGAATTACTAGAGTAGGGTCTAAGGCCCTGATTGGCCAAGGCGCCTAAGGTCCTTCCCATAGGTTTTTCCCTGTTGGTAAGATTTTGTATTTCTGTGGGTGGAGTTTTTTATACTGATGATAAGAAGATTGAGCAACTTGAAAAAAGTATAGTTTGAATGTTGCCTTGTGCTGTTGTTGGAAGGTTTTTTTAAAGGCTTTTTCTCCACCATTGTTTTCTGAAAATACTGTTCTCCACAGAGGGAGCCCTCCACTGGCTGGTAACATTGCAAACATTGCATAGTTTTTGTAGTAGTTTATTATCACCATAGAAAAGCAACCCCCTTGCAGCTAGAAACTGAACAGTAGCAACTACACGTTTCAAGACATTTTGCCAATATCTTGTCTCTGCTTCTGGTTGATGAACTAAATTAGAATCTACTCGCGCATTGACATCTCATAAGTGAACACATACTAGGAACAGCATTGTAATGATCAGCTGATTTCTCACAATCGCATAAACAAGTAGAACTTTTTCTAGTCCTTGAATCCAGAAATGAAAGCAGTTTCTTTCTTAGAGAATAATTTGCAGCATTAGCAATAAAATGACCCTCTAGCAGAGGTGTCCAACCTGCGGCTCGAGGGCCACATGCAGCCCCGTGAAGTATTTTGTGCGGCCCCGGTTGAGGGCGATGCAGTGTTTTCCTCTGCTGCTCACGGGTATTTACCGTCTTGCTTGCTCCCTCCTCTGTCTTGCTGCAGCGTTTGTGCAGCCCCAGAAAATTTTTTTCGGACAATGCAGCCCAGGGAAGCTAAAAGGTTGGACATCCCTACTCTAGAGAGAAGGAAAGTATACTAGCTATTCCCTTGACAGTACTTCTCCATTTCTTTGTTTTCAGTACAAATGCTCCTTTGTTAAGCACTTGCTTTTCTTTCTATTTTTTCTCAAAGAAGCAGAGAAATCACCAATGTTTTGACTAGGTTTATTTAGTGAATAATTTTCGTCAACATTCCATGTGGCTGGATCAATAGAATAACTAACAATGATTTTGTCTAAATAGGGTTGCTGTATGGCAGTAATTTCCTATTTACTTTCTGAAGTTTTAGCTTGCTCTTGAGCCATGGAGCCTAGCATCAGTCCCTACCCCCAGGAGCACACCAGCATTAAATAAAAAAAACTATTTTTTTTATTATTATTGAAAACCTCCTGGGCACTGTAGAACCCACCCTTACACAGAAAACCACAAACATATTTGGTTTAGAACCAGTAACAATAATGTGGAACAGAAATGTGTTTATTATTACTATTATTACTAATAATAATAACAATAATAATTTTAATATAATTTTATCGCCCTTCTCTGTACCTTTTCTTATTCTGCTGTATCTTTTTTGAGATGCAGTGACCAGAACTGCACACAGTATTCGAGGTGTGGTCATACCATAGAGAGATACAAAGGTATAACATTTTCATCTTTGTTTTCCATTCCTTTCCTGATAATTTGTAAAATTCTATTTGCTTTCTTAGCCGCAGCAGCACACTCAACTGAGGGTTTCAACATATCCTCAATGATGTCATCTAAATCCTTTCCCTGGATGGTGACTCCTAACATGGAACTCTACATCATGTAGCTATAGTTTGGGTTCTTCTTTCTCACATGCATCACTTTGCATTTGCTCACATTAAATGTCATCTGTCATTTGGTTACCTAATCTCGAAAGGTCCTCTTACAATTTTTCAGTCTTCTTGTGATTAAATAACATTGAATAACTTTGGCCCTATTTTACTAAGGTGCGCTAATCGATTTAGCGCACACTAATTGATTTAACGCATGCTAAATGCTAATGCAAACATGTTAGTCTATGGACGCATTAGCGGTTAGTGTGCCTTATTAAAAGAGGGGGCTTGTGTTATCAGATAATTTAGGGGTCCTTTTACTAAGGCGCACTAACCGATTTAGCACGCACTATAGATTAGCATATGCTAAATGTTAAGGCGCCTATTATATTCTATGGGCGCCTTAGCATTTAGCATGTGCTTATCTTTAGCACGCGCTAAATCAGTTAGCACGCCTTAGTAAAAGGACCCCTTAATTACCTCTGTAGTAATTCTCAGCTTTAGATTATTTATAAATATGTTAAAAAGCAGCAATTGTAGCACAGACCCCTGTGGAACCCACTATTTACCCTTCTCCTTTGATAATATTGACTATTTAATCTTATACTCTGTTTTCTTTGTTTTAACCAGTTCTTAATCCACAATAGGGCACTGCCTCCTATCCCATGAGATTCTAATTTCCTCATTCTCATGGGGAAAGGTAGGGGTGGGGAATTGAGAAACAGGGAGAGATGAATGGGTGATCAGAGGTTGACAATGCAATATAATGTTTGGTTTATATTGTGATAGGGATTCCAGATCTTTGTTCAGTCCTCTCTAATGTGTATCGAAACATTTCATCATTTAAACTTCAAAGGTCTTTTATTCCTGGATTGTTTCAAATTGTTCTATAGTATTCTAAACATACAATCACCGATGAAGTCCTCTAGTCTTGCAAAGTGCTCTCCCACTGAGGTTGGCTTTGTGGTATTTAATATGGTGTCTATATAAGCTGGTTCTTGACTTTTAACATCTGGCCTGCCTCCCCAAAATAACACTTTTCCTCTTATTTTTTTTTTTTCATTGAATAATATATAATATACATGAAGAACGTGAGTAGGATTCCCTTATGCCAAATGTTTTTGTTTGTTTTTTTCCCGAGTGACTAGATTCCATGCCTTCATGATACTCTTTGAGAACATTTTACATAGTGGCATGAAACATTCAGTGATTTGTGATTGACAATTCTTGGTAAGCATTGAACAAGTATTAAGAAAAGGTATCAGAAAGCAGTATGATTTGCTGCAAAGAAGTATCATGATAGGTGAAAAGATTTTAATAACAGCGTTAGGTAAGTTACGTGGCATTAGGAGTCTTAACACTGTTTAACTTAATTGTTTAATGACTTCAAATTGGCACAATAATTGATTGTGCTGATTAAAAACCAATTAAAATGCCATTTAAAAAACTTTTTAAGAGTACCTCCAAAACCGGCACCGTTCTTCCATCTGAGGAATTGCTTTACAGTGCCTAAGGCCACTATGGGCGTGGTTAGTGCTGGAAGCAGCCTTAGGCGATGTTAGGTACCTCCTTAGACACAATTCTCCTGAAAGGTAGGCACCAGAAATCTAGGCCTTTAAAACCCTGGCCTACGTTACACGTTGCCACAGATCTGGAAACGGTGCCATTCCATGACTGACACATGAGTTGGTGCCATGTTTGGAGGCGTTGCTCGATAATGACGCCATTTGTGTCTCATCAATAACAAACTCCACTAGAGTTAATCCTTTTTTTTTCTTTCTTTCTCACTAGTTTGGAAGCCAAAAACAAATCATCTCCTTCTAGCTCAGTGTATCGCAAACTGTATGCCTTAGCACACTAGTGTGCCGTGGTGAGATTCCAGGTGTGCCTTGAGACACCGGTGAGGAGGAGACGCATCAACGTTGGCCGACTGCTTACAGGACGTGCCTCTCGTGGTAAGAGGTCTGCCCAGTAGGCAGTCAGCTGGTACCAGTGCCTCTCCTCCTCTCTTCTCCTCCAGCACCCCCTACTGGCGTAGTGATAGCATGCTCAGGGACCCATCTGTAGGGCCTCCATGTGATATCATCGTGTTGGCACCCTTGCATTTCTGGATGCCCTCCAGCCGCAGCCCTGAATATAGTGTGGCTGCGGTGTCAAAAAGTTTGCGGGACACTACTCTAGCTATGCAAAATAGTTAGAATGCGCACTACTTCACTACTTTCACAGAATAATTTAGCATTAGTCTGGCAAGCCGGTAATGAAGCGAATAATTCCAAGAGGAGCTAGATTGTTTTTGTGAGCACCATTCAAGAGGTTAACCAATCTATGGCAAATGCTCTATTCTAGCCTCTTCGATTAGCATTTCTGTGTATTATTGACAAGATTCACTAAAATATGAGCAAATGTGTGAGTGGCACCTGACATTTCATAATGGTATAATGAGCACTGCAATGTCAGGCTATGCTTCAACCTGCTCTTCCCCTGAGTTTGTTTTCACGTAAAGTACTGATCTTTATTGCCTGCATTAGAAGCATATTTTGAAGAGTGATAGCTTCTAAATGCTTCTGTTGTGTGATAGAAATTCAGATCCTATTACTATAATGATGCAAATTTGTCATATTAATTTTTCAGCAGGTTGACTAAATAATAAGGAAGTGCATTAATTTGAAATAATACAGGGAATGTAAACAACATTCCCCTTGTCATTTCATATAATTGTTTAACCCTAAGGGCTCCTTTTCAAAGGTGCACTAGCGTTTTTAGCACGCGCTTAGCGCGTGCTAAAATGCCGCATGCACTAGCTGCTACGCCTCCTTTTAAGCTAATCTTGTGCATGCACTAAAAACGCTAGCGCACCTTCGTAAAAGGAGCCCTAAATGCCAAGAAAAAAAACTTAATATATCAGGTTTTTATCCAATGGCATTACATTTCAGGGGTATCTGTGCTGTTAATAGCTATCCAGCATGAGTACCCTCAACCAGTGACCCTTGAGTTGGAGGGTATCAGTTTTCTAGGAAGAGCTATTGTGCCTCTGGGGAGCATGCCTCCAGCTAATCAATTTCTATCTGTGTCTTGCATTTCTGGTAAACTTAGTTCCTTTTTCCTGATTAGCCCAGTGGGGATCTGCCCAGGTATAGGGTTGGGTATTTCTGCCTCACCTCTTGGGCTTTGTTTTCTTGTCCAGCTGTGCATTTGTTTTCTGGTTTTTGCTTACTTCCTGAAGGCTCAGGATTCCAGTTTCATGATTGGCTGTTTGATTTCAGTGATCCTTGCTTGACCTTTTGTGTTGGATGCAATCTCAAAGATACAGTAATCTTAAAACCTACCTTGAATAATCCTAGTTCCCATAGTAACATACCCCCTCTTTTACTAAGGTGCGTTAACCGATTAGCGCACGCTAAACGCTAACGCGTCCATAGACTAACATGAACGCGTTAGCGTTTAGAACGTGCTAACTCAATTAGCGTGTGCTAATCGGTTAACGCACCTTAGTAAAAGAGGGCCATAGTAAATGACGGCAGATGAAGACTCAAATGGTCCATTCAGTCTGCCCAACCGTACACTCTCTATAAATTAAGGGTTTAATTTAAATTGCCCTTCTTCTTAGATATTTCTGGGTCAGAAACCCAGAGCTCTGCCTGATACTGTGCTTAGGTCCCATCTACTGGAGTCTCCATCAAAGCTCACTCCATCCTATCTAAACTAAAGAGTTGCGTGGGGACAGAAATCCCACCCATCCCCACCCGTCCCCGCCAGGATCCTCTCCATCCCCGCCCATCATCGCAAGGAATTACCTCCATCCCCACCCGTCCCCATAAAAAGCAGCAATTACTTCTGACAGGATCATCAATTCCACAGTTTCTTTTGTGTTTGCGCTGCTGTTTTCCTTGTGGAATCTCTTTGGTGGAACCCTTTTTTGTTTTCTGTTCAGGTGATTAACTTATAAACCCCCTCTTTTACTAAGGCTGACGTGTCCGTTATATTATATGGATGAACCCTGCTTCCAAAGCCTTCCATCTCCGTGGGAGTCCCGTGGGCCAGAGGAGGGTCCCCTTGGGAGTCCCATGAGTTAGGGGGGATTCCCACAGAACCCCCGCAATTCCCGCGATCCCCGTTCCCATGCAGACCTCTAATCTAAACCATCCCAGCCATCGAAGCTCTCCCCAGTTCATCCTCAACTGAATGGCCATATACGAGACAAAGACCCTTACAAGTCTGCCCAGTACTGGCCTTAGTTCTTCAATATATACCATTATTTTCTGATTAGAGATTCTCTGTGCTCATTCCATGATGTTTTGAACTCTGTTATTATTTTCCTCATCTTGTTCTTATCTAATATTCAAGCCTTGGGAGTCCCTGTAGTAGCTGCCCATACTCTGGCTAAGGACCTTGTGGCCAAATGAACCACCAAAGAAAAGATATTGATAGGATTGCCTCCATCACCTACATACAAAAAATGATAGAACTTAGCCAAATTTGAGAACCAACAATAGTTTAAGCAGAGCTGCCAAGTTACTTGATCTGAGGAGGGAGACATTATGGCTAGTTATGCTTTTAAACTTGTATTTCAAAGCAATAATAGTCCCCAATTCTACCCATTGAAATTAATGCTGCAGGTATCGTGACCAATCTTGCAAAAGAAGACAGAGTTGACACAGGGTGCAGGGATAGAAAGGCAGAAAAGCTGAAGGTAGAATCAACAGAGCAGAACTACAGGCAGGAATCTTAGATATAATATACTACCAAATAGTTAACCAGTTAATTTCTTGCAGCAAAGGAGAAGTGGAGGGAAATATCAAACAATGAAATTGATGCCTGACAGTGATGTTCTATGTACCTGAAGTCTAAGCATGGGTTTTACACAAACCAGTACAGAAGAAATGTTGATAAATCAGTTTAAATCAGAAATCTTGATCCTCTTTTATTTCTATAGCAATGCAACTCATTCGTAAGTGCTCAGGGCACACTCTTTGTACTGAATCCATTGAAAATTCTGCATTATTTTACAATCCAAAAATGTCTCTACATATGAGCATGTTCTCAATGACTTTAGCCATAAAAGGCATGATGGGAATTGTCATGTAATCTTTACATAGGCTTCTTGGGCATCAGAAGGATGATAGCCGATATTTTAAAGATTTTAGATAAAGATATGAAGCAAGAGAAGAATTAGTACAGGCTCTGAGACAATTTAACAATTTAACCCTCCCTCCCTCTTTTATGAAGACATGTTAGGCTTTTTTTTATCAAAATACTACTGAAAAAATTGGCTAAACCTCCTTAAACCTGAGAATAGAAAGTCTGACGATATAATTATTCTCTGGTTAGAATAAAGGACATCAGTATGAGTCCACCATGAATTATAGGAACCTCTGGTTCAGGCTAAATCTCAAAGGTGACTAGCACCAGACATACATCTCAATTTTTTCAGTAGTATTTTGATTAGGTCTATTGGCTATATAATTTAGGGTTTTCTTTGAGGCTTTTTTTATCGCCAGCTGAAGCAGTATTAGCTCGGATGCTCATAGGAATTCTATGAACATTGGAGCTAATATCTCCGCGGTCGGCGATAAAAAAGCCTAATGCAGTCTGATAAAAGGGGGTGTTTATATGCACTAATTGATTTAGCAATGTTAATTCACAGGTTAATGCATGTTGAATTGATTTAGTGCATATACAAAAGAGTCTTTTTCCAAAACAATTGTTAAATTTTTACACTTACTGCCTATCCCATAACCATTTACGGCTCCTTTTACGTAGGTGCATTAGGGCCTTAATGTGTGGAATAGTGCCCGCTATAATGCCGCACACGCTAGCCGCTACCGCCTCCTCTTGAGCAGGCGGTAGTTTTTTGGCTAGCGCACGCTATAGCATGCGCTAAGCCAGTGCGTGCGCTAAAAACGCTAGCGCACCTTTGTAAAAGGAGCTTTTAGTATTGGTTCTCGCTCTAACAGCATCTTTAAAAAAAATAAAATAAAATAAAAAATCAGCTACCATTTTTGTAACAAGATGAAACACAGCAGTGCAAGAGTATACAGTTAATTTTAGAAACAGCAGCAGGGTAAGCATTTTTGCAATAAATTTTTCTCACTTTTTTTCAAAGCCAGTGCGTATGTTACGTTTTATGACCAGGATTTGTTAACAGCGTGACTTTTATCAGAGAGCTATCACAAGTTTGTATTTGAATGCTAATATTTAGCCAAATTTCCTGCATATAAAACAACATTTAATGTTAAATATACAAATGTGGCAACCTTTTAATGCTGGGTTTTTTTTAGCAGCTTTTTTCAAGACAGCCGCAATTTTTTGTAACTTAACAAAAATGGTAGAGCAGTGGCACATACTGAGGGCTCCTTTTACTAAGGCACGCTAGCGTTTTTAGCGCACGCAGGAAATTACCGCGCGCTACGCTTCTAGAACTAATGCCAGCTCAATGCTGGCATTAAAGTCTAGCGCGCGTGCACTATTTCGTGCGTTAAAGCCCTAGCGCAACTTCATAAAATGAGCCCTGAATCTTATTTACAACAGTCAGGTATATTTTCCCGCAGCACTTTGTTGAAACTGTTTTGGATATCACATGTACTTTTGGCTGCATGTCGTGCTGCTACTTTCCTCCTTATAGATAGGCATAGGTCTGCCTGCTGTATTACATTATGTAGATAATATTTTGTGATTCTCTGAATTGGTACGGTATGCATGTTTCTTGCCTTCTTAACATTTATTGTACTTTCTATACTAAACTCAATAAAAAAAATTTTGACTAAAAAAAAAAAAAAGTAAACCTATATGCAACTATTTTCTAAGTAGGATTTGTTAATAACATTATGATTTCCCTCAGCAAGACAAAGTGCAGGCATTGTTAATGATATCTGCTGTATACAAAGCAGGGCAGGATTAATTCGTCGAAGGCCCCTAGACACCAAGGCACTGGGCCCCCTGCCCCGCCACACCCCACCAGGCGGAAACAGGAAGCTGCGTCAGAGGGAAGCTTTGGGCAAGCAGCACCGCTTGCGCAATTAAAGTTCCAATTGCCTTTCTTAGCCGCGTTGCTTGCTTGTCTTACTTTCTGTCATTTGGGGGGGGGTGCATTGCCGATTGGGGGGGGGCACGTTGCCGATCGATGTTGGAAGGGCCCATCGCCGTTTGGAAAAAACAATGTTGATGCCCTCCTTCATCGGGCCCCCCTGACCGTTTTGGGCCCTAGGCACGTGCCTATTTGGCCTATTGGTTAATCCTGCCCTAATACAAAGTAGCTTTCAAACATATGTAAAGTAACAGCTAAACATGCATTTGAAGGAGTGTAATAATAACCCTTTTCGGGTGATGTTCTTTGGGTCTGGTTAAAGATGTTATCCTAAAGTCGACTATAATAGAGAAAGTAAATAGTTTCCACTCGTAAATAGTTTCCTATGCAAAAGGGGCATTTCAGAGTAATTTTTTATTTTCCTGTTTTTCACTTTTTCTTTTAGTTCACTTAAGTGAAAACAAAGCAGTTTGAAACTTTATAACATAATATAAGCACTTCCCCTGAAGAAGCCGTCCTGGAGTGAAACGGGCAAGCCATAGTTTCGTCTGGAGCAAGATAAGTACTTTAAGTATTAAAATATTTGATGGTTAAAGTCAAAATATTTGCACACTGCTAGTAAAAAAAAAAACGGCATTAATTAATTAATTTATTTATTTATTTATTTATTTAAAATATATATATACCGTTTAACACTAAGGGCTCCTTTTACAAAGGTGCGCTAGTGGTTTTAGCGCATGCACCGGATTAGCACGCACTATAGCGTGCGCTAGCTGAAAATCTACCGCCCTGCTCAAAAGGAGGCGGTAGCGGCTAGCGCGCTGGGCAATTGAGCGTGTGCTATTCCGCAAGTTAAGGCCCTAGCGTGGCTTTGTAAAAGGAGCCCTAAATGGTTTACATAATTTACATGCACAATATTTAAAATAAACACTGCACATACATATATCATTTGAGCAAAGAAAAAAAAGATAACCAGTTTTTTGACCAATGATGATGTTCAAGCCCTTTAAAGTGATTTAGGCATTTGAGGTCTTTTTCTGGTTTGGCTATGATATAAAATAAATATCAGTAGCAATACAAAACAGACATAATCACATCCATTTAAGTTTTATTTTCTGGTTATTTTGGATTTATGGTAAGTTTTCACTAGTTTATTTGAATTATCCAAAATATCTAGAAATATGTTAAAGCCCCAAAAGATTGCTTACAACATATTACTTTTCTTGCAATTTCTAAACAAGCATGTTATTCAATTCGAAGCTGCAGACAGGCAACTTTAAAAACAAAAAGATATTAAAAAACAAAACAAAAAACACAGCTATAAAAAAAAGAGAGAAACAGCAATTCTTAATACTCTATAAATATATGGCCAACATAACAATAATGCATGAAAGGGTGTTTTCAAAGGCATATCTTGCTGTATTGAAGTTTTGGAGACATTTACAATTGATTTAGAAGGCTTCCCTTGGTAAAATTGATCACCTTGACAATGAATTAGAGCTGAATTTGTTTTCAGTCTTTCTCGTCTGATGAGATAAATTTGGTGTGTGGGTATGAGGGAGCTATTTATTAATGTCCTCCCACTGTTCACATTTATTGATGAAGCAAGTCATCGTTCCCCACCAGCAGAACCTTAATGCCTTCCCAGAATCCATCTGGTTTCAACAATACTCAGGAACCAGATTTTCTTTAAAAAGTCAATAGTAACTGACATAGAAACACAGAAACATGATGGCAGATAAAGGCCAAATGGCCCATCCAGTCTGCCTATTCACAGTAACCTCTTAAGAGATCCAATGTGCCTATCCCACACTCTCTTGAATTCATACACAGTCTTCTGGGAGACTGTCCCATGCATCTACCACCCTTTCTGTAAAAAAAAAAGTATTTCCTTAGATTACTCTGGAGCTTATCACCTTTTAACTTCATCCTATGCCCTCTCATTCCACAACTTACTTTCAAATGAAAGAGACTCGGCTCATGCACATTTATGCCACGTAAGTATTTAAACGTCTCTATCATACCTCCTCTCTCCCACCTTTCCTCCAAAGTATACAGCACATATTGAGATCTTTAAGTCTGTCCCTGAAACATAGTAGCAAGCATGTACCATATTAGACTAATTCATAGCTAGCAAGTCTTTTGAAGCATCCTTTTGCTATGATTAGAGCAGTGTTTTTCAACCGCTGTTCCGCGGCACACTAGTGTGCCGCGAGATGTTGCCTGGTGTGCCGCAGGGCCGCCATCAGGGCAGTACTACCAGTCCTGCATTCAGGGGCCCGGAGCTGACAGGGGGCCCGAGGCAGGGGCGCCAGTAGCTTGCCAAGGCAAAGTGAGTCGATCACCCAAGACTCACTTTGTCTTGGCGATCTAATCTATCGAGCCGATAAGTCTTCTTCTCCCCGACGTCAATTCTGCAGTCGGAGAGGAAGTTCGGGCCAGCCAATTGCTGCCTGGCTGGGCGGAACTTCCTCTCCGATTGCAGAATTGACGTCAGGGAGAGCATGCGTCGGCGTCGGCTTTGGGGCCTGTTATCCATTGGTGGGTCCTGTTCCCCGATGGCAGCGGCAGCGGCAGTGGCTTGGGGAACGGCAGGGAGAAAGAAAGAAAGGGGGCAGGCAGGGAAACAGAAGGAAAGAAGAGAAACAGAAAAAAAGAAAGAAAGGTCAGGGAGAGAGGAAGAAAAAGTTGGGGGAGGGAATGAGGTGTGGAGGAAAGAAAGCATACAGGCTGATAGAAGGGAAGAAAGATTGGATGCACAGTCAGAAGAAGAAAGTGCAACCAGAAATCACCAGACAAGGTAGGAAAAATGATTTTATTTTAAATTTAGCAAAGTGGAGGCAGTATTACCACAGTTTTCAAAGGAATTTGCCCAAATAACTTAATAGTTAACTGGGTAAATTCCCAGAGATGAAAACTTCCCTTCACTTACTATTCTGAATTTATATCTGCTGTCTATATTTTACAATATGGTCACCTTTTACTAAACCGCAATAGTGGTTTTTAGCGCAGGGAGCCTATGAGCGTCAAGAGCAGCGCTGGGCATTTAGCGCAGCTCCCTGCGCTAAAAACTGCTATTGTGGTTTAATAAAAAGGATGGAGGGTATATTTGTCTATTTTTGTATGCTATAAAAACCAAATACAGAGAGAGACTGAGAGCTGTTGACAAAGAGCTACGTGTGTGTCTTTCTTCGATTCCAGCCAGAATATCAGCTTTGTGTTCAGCCAAACAGGCCCAGGTTTCGCACTGAATAAAGTATTTTATAATTTTTCACTATTCTGTTTACTTAATATTTCATAATAAAGTAATTATAAAATACTTTCTTTGTGTTTATTTGATTCCTATTCAAGAGAATTACTTTATATATAGTCAATATAGGCACAGAGTTAAATTTTTTAACATTTTCTAATGGTGGTGTGCCTCGTGATTTTTTTCATGAAACAAGTGTGCCTTTGCCCAAAAAAAGGTTGAAAAACACTGGATTAGAGCATTGCATATCCAGGAATAACATTGGTGGTGGGAGGTAAAACACTCACCATCGTCAGCTGAATGTTTTGTTTATTGTGAGATTCTATACCACAACTAATGGCTGGGGAACCAATTCAGAGCAGTTAGCATGAGCATCTGTAAAGGTGTTACAATACATGAGCTTCTGTAGAGTTGCAAAGAGCTTCTGTGAAGTGTTACAATACATGGGCTCTATATAGAGTTACAGGGGCTTCTGTAGCGGTGCTGCAATTCAGAGTTATTAATATCGGCATAATTATGCCATAATCAATCATCCAACTTATATGGATATGCTTATACCAAATCAATTGTCCTACGTATATTTACCTATAATACTAGGTTTAGAATTGCAGCTACGTATACAACATTTGCAACATCTCCTATGAATGTCAGCCAATTCAACTAAATATAATCTATATACTCATATCTATATCGTGTTTTTTGTTTATCTTTGAAATATTATCTTCATCAGAGTCTAGTTTTCTGGGCTTCTGTACGTTGTCTATTTATATCCCTATTGTGGTCATCTTATCGTGTTCCTGATGGGGAGGAATGGGGGCTAGCCAACTGTCTCCTCTGTGTTGTTTTATTGGCTAAAGCAGTCTCTGAAGACGATGGCCTTTATCCCTTTCTTGAACTTTCATGTATCTTTTTCTAGTTGTAATTCCTTCGGAGCCATCACTGAGAACATATATGTGCATATATGTGATCATCCAGTTTATAGAGTTTCTACCTGGGCAGGCACTTAATGGTAACATAGGGCTCCTTTAACTAAGCTGCGATAGCGGTTTTAGCGCTCGCTTAGCATGTGCTAAATTGCTGTGCACACTAGACGCTAATGCTAGCATTGAGCTGGTGTTAGTTCTAGCCACGTAGCGCGGGTTTAGCACGCGCGGCAAATCTGCGTGCGTTAAAAACGCTATCGCAGCTTAGTAAAAGGAACCCATAGTTTCATAGTTTATTAAAATTGGATTAAACGCTTAACATAAAATTCAAAGCGTTGTACAATAAAAATTGTTTATATATTGATTAGGGAACAGACTACAAATAATAAACATAAACCTTACAAGACAGACAAACTTGAATAGGGAGAGGATGAGAACACAAGAGGAAAAAAAAAGGGGAGATTACACTTTTTTATGGACTCCATTTATGAGATGCTGATAAAAAAAAAAATATTTTGAGCAGTCCTAGGTGAGACATTCTTTATACTTGCTGAATATAGCGCAAACAGACTGGATTTCTGTGACTTTTTTCCCCTTTCTATAGCCCTGCTTTCTGAAGAATCTATCAGCTCTCTGTTATTGTTTATGTAATTGCAGGAAAATTTCTTTCTTTCTTTCTTTCCTTTCTCTTCTATTGAAGCTAGTGATTGTATGTATAGTACTGATGATAGACTACAATAAAAAATATGTTTTCAAAATGAACAAAAAAAAGTAACACTTAACAGACTGAATTATTGATTCAGTATCGATTCAGAAGAAAAGGTTACCATTATATAAGCTTATACAGAATTCTGTGCAAAAGTGTTGCATTACTCTATAGCAGGGGTGTCAAAGTCCCTCCTCGAGGGCCGCAATCCAGTCGGGTTTTCAGGATTTCCCCAATGAATATGCATGAGATCTATTAGCATACGATGAAAGCAGTGCATGCAAATAGATCTCGTGCATATTCATTGGGAAAATCCTGAAAACCCGACTGGATTGCGGTCTTCGAGGAGGGACTTTGACACCCCTGCTCTAGAGTATTTTGCTGATGTTTATACAACAAAAAAATCGTATATATCTCCTTCATTTCCATTTGGTTGATGCAGAAACAGCAAATAAAGAAAGTCTGCCATGATTTAATAGTTGCAATATAATGTTGGCAACAGTTCCTCAAACCCTCACTCCAATCCTGTCTCCTACTACTTAAAAACCCTGTCCCAACCTAGCCACTCCTTCCCTACCTCTCCACTCCCATGGTGCCCTACTAGGAAGTCCATATAGTTATCAGATTATTGTGGGAGACAGTGGTCACTGTATTGCAATACAATTGCTAGGGTGTCAGTTATCATTTTTGAGGAAGCACCGAATTGGACAGCAGTGGAGAGGGGCATTGACGCTCTGGATGACCTAACAGATCTGCAGACACCTGATATGACACAATGGTAGGAAAGCAGGGACAAGATTTCTGTGGCAGGGTTCTTTTCTGAATGGTAGGGGGCAGGATTGGACAATTTGTAAGGGGGGTAGGATGCTCAAGTGGGGGTAGCTGGATATGATTTGGAGAATTAGGATTCTGACTTGATGGAGGGCGCTTATTGTGTCAGGGCTTGGGATTGAAGTGGCAGGGCCTCAGGACAGGGTACAGTGGGGGAGGGATGTTGGGAGAACTGCTGTAGCCTGGTAATTTTAGCTTAATATGCTACTGCCTGCACTGCATTGCCTTATAGCATGAGAATACCCACTCAGTCAGGCACTGAAAGTAATATACAGTAACTATCTGACCTGTTCAGTATATACAGGGCAGATGATGGCCACACCCCCTGCATCTACTGCACAGCCTTTGCACTTACCACACACTAATTTTTCTGTCACTCGTGCAGAGCTAAAACAGCTAATTTTTTTTGCACATTAAAACTGGTTTCCAATCAATTTAAAAACTCTTTTTATAAGAAAGTTACTTGCTAATTGCGTTGACAGGGAAGTGGGGACTTTAATAAGAAAAGAATGTCTCACTAATTATGAAAAGATAATTTGTGAACAGTTACTGCTCAGCAGGATAAAAGAAACAAAACATTTGTTCTGCAAGAAAAAGATTTATTAAATGACACAGTTTTATTTAAAAAAAAAAAAAAAGGGGGGGGACTTATTTAACAAATAAGGTTGCAGGTTCAAGCGCAGTGCTGCTCATTGTGACCTTGGTCAAGTCACTTAACACTCCATTATCCCAGGTACATTAGCCAGATTGTGAGCTTGTAAACAGGTATAAATGTTCATGCACGGGGATATTTCTTTAAATAGAAGTCTACACTAAGGGTTAGATTCACTAAGCAAACTGATCGTGTACCGATTGGTTTGTGACCCCTTTGCGACCCGATTTTATTCTGGCCCGATTCACTTACCTCTGTGCCGATCTGATTCTGATCCGTGCATGCAAATGAGGGGAACAGCATGCAAAAGTAGGCAGGGACGTGGTTCACTAAAGAAATCTTGCTGGGCTGGCTGATCAACACAAGAAGCGACTTCTGGGGACCAGTCGCAAACGTCCTTTCCCAGCCCTGTAGCCCGTCTCTGCTGCTCTGCTCTCTGTCCCTTCCATGGAACTTGCAAAAAACCAGCAGACAACATTGCTAAAAAAAAAAAAAAAAAAAGTAAGAACAGTGGTCTTCAGCTTGGGCAGATGTCCTTTAAAATCCAGTCAACCTCCGTGTGCTTGGTCAATCCAAAGCAGCGCTAGTGGAAAAATTCAGTGAGGTTTTGAAGGCATCCATTGCTAAAAGCAAGATAGGAGACCACTACATAAGATAACAGATGCAAATGCCGCCCCGACTCTCCCCCTCTCTGCCACCCTTCCTCGCAGTGTGAGCCTATGGTTTTAAAGTGGGGCTGCACTGCGAGGAAGGGCAGCAGAGAGCAGGAGAGTTGGGGAAGCAAGAGCAGGGCTTGGCTGGAAGGGGCAGAGAGCAGAGCTGTTGAATCTAGCCGGGGGCAGTGAACGGCAGTCTGGGCAAAGGGGAAGAGGCTGCTGCCACCGTGGATCACCCTTCCCTGGGAGAGCAGGAGAGTCGGGGCCTGTTAAAAACAAAAAAAACCCCCAGCAAAAACAGACACAAAACGCATGCGCAGACCATCCGCAGGTATATAAGAAGGTTCTTCAAAAGGTTACCACACTTTCATATTTTCACTGGAAATGGTTGGGGGTGGGAGAAGTGGTAAGAGGATGTGTTGTAGAATACCATGGGAAAAATGTATCGCAAAACAGGGTGAATACATTGACAAGTGGTGTAATGTGCTTTTGAGATATGTAATAAATAGTTTTTTAAAAAATAATAAAAAAGCAAAAACTTTTTGAAAATACCATCAACATGTTTAACATTTATGCATAAAGACACGGCTATAGAGATGTTATTGCCTAAGAACAGCACATATCCGTGTAACTTCTGCACGTTACATGTATAAGTGGGATCTCACAAGTAAATATGCTTTATGAAGAGTGTGAACTATAAACAATATTGTCTGAAAACAAATCATTTAGGGGTCAATATTCAAAGAGATTTAACTAGGCAAGAGAGACTCCCCATGGAGCTACGTTCTCTTAGGCTTCCACGGCTAGCGTCATGATTGTAGCAGGTTACCGGGTCTTGCCACGTCTGTGTAGGAAGAACCAACGTTTAAGCCATCATGCTGTGGCTTTCTTCACGATATGCTGTGAGGGCTGCAGTGTGTCTTTATATATCGTGGGTACACGGACCCGATTGAGAACAGGGCAGTCTGTGGGTTGAGAAATTTGAATTTTTGGTGGGAAATATTGTTGGGCTGACCTGATTGAGTACAGGGGAGGCTGTTGGTCGTGAATTTGAATTTTAGCGGGAAAGTTACTGCCATGGCTAGCACTAAAAACACCAGCACAGTTTTGTAAAAAAGGGGGGTGTGTGTGTGGAGGTAATGTATGCAGGAATAACGACAGAGCAATTAAAACATTTATAAACATTGCAAAATGCTGCTATTTGGCTGTTAGGTAAATTACACATTAGGGATCATGTGACTCCTCTATATTTGAAATTTCATTGGCTACCGATAGAATATAGGATCAAGTTTAAGATCTTGATATTAGATCAAAAAGCATTATTTAAACTGCAACCCCTATATCTTTCAAATTTAGGGGTCCTTTTACTAAGGCATGCTAACTGATTTAACGCACACTAAAGATTAGTGCATGATAAATGCTAAAGCACTCATTATATTCTATGGATGCCTTAGCATTTAGCGCACACTAAATCGGTTAGTGTGCACTAACATAGTAATATAGTAGATGACGGCAGATAAAGACCCGAATGGTCCATCCAGTCTGCCGAACCTGATTCAATTTAAATTTTTTTCTTCTTAGCTATTTCTGGGCAAGAATCCAAAGCTCTGCCCGGTACTGTGCTTGGGTTCCAACTACTGAAGTCTCCATCAAAGCTCACTCCAGCCCATCTACACCCTCTCAGCCATTAAAGCCCTTCCCAGCCCATCCTCAACCAACAGGCCATATACAGACACAGACCGTGCAAGTATGCCCAGTACTGGCCTTAGTTCCTCAATATTTACTATTATTTTCTGATTCTAGATCCTTTGTGTTCATCCCAAGCTTTTTTGAACTCCATCACCGTTTTCCTCTCCACCCCCTCTCTCGGGAGCATATTCTAGGCATCCACCACCCTCTTCGTAAAGAAGAATTTCCTTACATTGCTCTTGAGTCTCCCACCCCTCAGCCTTAAATTATGCCCTCTGGTTTTACCATTTTCCTTTCTCTTGAAAAGATTTTGTTCTACATTAATACCTTTCAACTACTTGAACATCTGAATCATATCTCCCCTGTCTGTTCTTTCCTCTAGGGCAAGGGTATCCAACCTTTTGGCTTCCCTGGGCCGCATTGGCCTAAAAAAATTTTCTCGGGCCGCCCAAATGCGCAAAGGCTGCAGCAAGACAGAGGAGGGAGCCGGCAAGATGGTAAACACCCGGGAACAGCAGAGGAAAATACTGCCTCGCCCTTGACCGGGGCCACACAAAATACTTCACGGGGCCGCATACATATTCAGGGCTTCCAGTCTCTCCTCATACATCTTTTGGCGCAAACCTCCTATCATTTTCATCACCCTCCTCTGGACCGCTTCAAGTCTTCTTATGTTCTTCGCCAGATAGGGTCTCCAAAACTGAACACAGTACTCCATGTGGGGCCTCACCAACAACTAAATCAGTTAGCATGCCTTAGTAAAAGGACCATTTGGTATTATTTTATACACTTAGATGATTATTAAGATCCCTGAATGATAATAGAGTAGTTGTACCTCATATCTAAGGCTCATCTTGTTTCAACTAGAAATTGTTCATTTTTTAAATTTGGTTCCAGTTTCACAGAGTAGTCTATCATTGGAGTTGAGAAAAGAAGACTCTTTAATACATTTTAAAAGACATCCTAAATTCTATTATTTTCAATTGTCCTTATCATAACAGTACTTGATTTCAGTGTTTCATCTGTATTATATTATAATTTTATTTATACATCATAGATATATTGTAAAGTAAGTATGAGTTATGCTATTTTATATAGTGTGATTTTCTTTTCTTTTTTTCCCCATTCTATTTTTAATGGAGTTCTTTCATCATTTTAACCGGGACAGGTAGGGAAAATGCTTGAGTACCTGATTGTAAAACTGCTTAGATAACACTTGATAGGCGGTATATAAACATCTAATAATAAAAACTTAACCACTTTGATCCTATTTGGCAACTTAAGCGGTATATCTCTTACATTGTAAACTGCCACAAATGCATTGTACATTCTCTTGCATTGTATCTTTGCTGTACATTCTCTTGCATTGTATCTTCGCTGTATATGTACAGTCTCTTGCATTGTAAACCGCTCTGAACTGTTTGTGGTATTGCGGTATACAAAAATAAAGTTATTGTTATTATTATATAAAGAATTGTAATAAGCAAACATAGGGCTCCTTTTACAAAGGTGCGTTAGGGCCTTAACGCGCAGAATCGTGCGTGCTACAATGCCGTGCGCGGTAGCTGCTACCGCCTCCTCTTGAGCAGCTGGTAGTTTTTCGGGTAGCGTACTAATCCGGTGCGTGCGCTAAAAACGCTAGCGCACCTTTGTAAAAGGAGCCCATAGTGTACAGGACAAGTAAGCCATCATACATGTACCACTAATATCCTCCACATTCCTCCTGTCCTAGCAGACACATGTATGTGGCTTTGACATGCTTCTTGGAGTTCAGTGCCCTGGCTTTGTTTTCTCTTGCAGAGAGCACAGAATAATATTTTGGGGTTTCTCTTTTGCTATTTGTACTAAGGAGATTTTTCCTAGTTCAGGTCAGTGGGAAAATGCTTACTACATAGATCTGTGGAAGGAGAGCTGTGAAATGCATGTTATTTTCTTCTGATGGAAAATAATAAGTCATGCTATGTATTTTCTTTCTTTTTACTTTTTGATATTCTATTCAGGTGGAATCTGAAAAAAAAAAAGGATCAAGGTATAAGCCTCCCCATTAGTGAGCGAGTTTTTATTACTTTTGAAAAGAAGGTACCATTATCTCTGCTGGAGATCAAGGAACTCATAGCTTCAAATGCCATTTGCCAGGATTTACCTACTAAACTTCAAGAGGCATTCTTAGTAGCCGTGCATGCTTCGCTCTGTAATTCAAGCCTGCTTGACATCCTTTCTCAAACTCATGCAATACATGTAAAATACAAAATTTAATGGAATATGTTTACTGTAAAATGATCATGAAAAGCCCTGCCATTTTTTTTAAGGAAATCTTTCTAAGAGGCCAACTATTTGCTGAATCTTTGATGTTCTGATATTTGCTGAGGGCTGGGTTCTAGTCCCTCCTCTTCATTCTACTTGAATTGGAGTAAGAACATGTAACCACTAGGCTGAAATAGAAAAGGAAGAATCATAAATGGTGTACTAAGATACAATATAATGAAAAAAAAAAAGACATGAGTCAAACATATTAAATTGTTAATACATACTTAGATTGTGAGCCCACTAGGGACAGAGAATGTACCTGCATATAATAAATGCAAACAGATTTGATTGTTCCACAGAAATGCAGTATATCAAATCCCATTATCTTACCTGACATTACATATGGCTCTGTTACCTAAAAGGCGGCATCTCTTATACAATAGAGTAAATTTCAAGCAAAGCATGTTTGCATTATTTCAAGAAAAGTTTGGGTTTTTTTTTGCTTTAATTCACTGGTCAGAAATATGGAACTAAATAGGGTAAATAGAATAAGAATTTGCTAACATTTACACATCAGGAAAGTTCAGAAACTTTATTAGTTCATAGACCACAAGCACCCAACATGACCAAGTTTCAAATTTTCTTTATCAGAAATGTAACAACTCTATGTAGGTAAAGTACTAGGTAGTTTAGGTCAGTGTATTCCTACTCAGAGATTTAGAGGTCCTTTTACTAAGTGGCCTTGCATTAAGGTCCGGATTCTCAAACTGGCGCCAAATTTCTAGTCCCCAGTAGGCACCCATACCTCCATTAAAAACACCATCCAAATGGTGTTTTTAACCAAGGTTTGAAGCACATATTGGTGCTTAGAAAATTGGTGCCAGAATCGTACCTAGGCAGGCACAATAGGCCGCCAAACACCAAAGTAGGCATGGCCAACACCAGAAGTGGTGTTAAGTGGCCTAAACTGCCTATGTAGGCGTGATTCATATGAAGATAGGCCCCAGAAATGTAGGCCCAGAAAATCCTGGCCTACATTTCCGGTACCTATCTTTCACATTGGCACAATTCCAAAACCGATTGGTGGCCTATCTTCATCATCGTAGTTGCTCTTCTTTGAATCTTTTCTGGTTCTGCTATGTCCTTTTTTTGAGATAAAACGACTAGAATTGAATGCAATACTAAAGGTAAGCTCCTGTAAGTTAAATGCACACCTGTTACATTTAGCACTAATATTTATACTAGTTCTATGGCTGATGTAAGTGTGGGCACCTAGGCATTAGGCACATCAACACCCAGTAACACTACTATTCTGTAATGGAACCTAGCGGTCCAGGTTCTGCTATAGCATAGGCTTCTGCTGTGCAACCTTGGGGTGCCTAAATGGTTATATAATTACCCTCTTATTGCATGCTAATTCATGCATAAAGCACATAGAATGGAAAAGGATGATAATGGGCATGGATTGCACCATCCACAATACCTTAAGGAGCATAATTACCAATATGGGCTACCTTTAAAAAGTGTTATTGTACTACTAACTCATGCTACTTGAGCACAGGTCCCTAATAAATAGGGCTAACAGTAACATAACATGTCTTAACAGTAACCCACACTGATGACTTCCTCCCTAAATGTAAATTTGGTGCTCCACTAGACATCAGGATTCCTGTTTCTATCACTGATCCTGAAAAAAAAAATCCTCATTTCAATCTATATAATAATCTTATAAAGTGCAATATTTCAAATAGCATTCATTTTTATCTCATCAAGTAGACAAAATTTGAAAAAAAACAAACCCCAAACAAACAAGCAAAAAACAAACAAACAGCACTTAGCTGATGTGTAGATTAATTAAGCCAGTACTGGTATTGCCACTGCTGATCTGCTGGGTTTCTGTGGTTCTTTTCCTCTGATAAAAATAAATGCTTATACTGTATTGTATAAGTGTCTAAAGTTGTTTCACTAATCACAAAAAGGACAGACCTCTGCACTGTTTTTGATTTGATCACTGGTCTCCCTACATCTCAATTTGTTTGGAAGTATTGTTAAATCCAAATATTTAAGCCCAGGAGCCGTGCATGTCCCAGCACTGAACATCCTGGGCAAATTCCTGGAGGAAAAGTCCATAGTCTGCTGTTGCGATAAACATGGGACAGTAGCATGGTATGCTGCTACTATTATGGTTTTTGCCAGGTACTTGCAGATACTTGGGTACATTGGTCTGACCCAGTAAGGCTATTCTTATGTTCTTAAAGTAAGGGTTTAGCCCTTTACAAATAAACTATAAGTTAAATTTGACAAAAGTAAATAATTTGGAAACTATTTTCAGCCCCAATGATCAACTTGGATGAACTAAAGGACACAGATATGAAGTTTGATATTTACTATTTCCATGTTGTATGAGTATTGCAATCTTTTTTTGTTTTGTCCAGCGTTGACCCAGAATGGTAATTTATGCTGTCATTACTTCCAGGCTTCATTGTTTCAGTGCATTATAACTCAAGATTCCATTTTGTAACATCTGCAGGCTCTAGCTTCCGCAGAACACACTGCTTAGGCTCATTACCGGGATTAATCCCTGGCTGCCTATTACTTCTTTACTCGGCAGACTTCATGTGCATTTCAAGATTTTATGTTTAATATACAGTACTGGCCATTTACAATACTGCCACACTACCAAGCACATTGTTCTATAGGTTTCCATAGCAACCAACAATCATCTTTCCTAATCACTGCGCATTGCCTGCAGTTTTAAAGTGAAAATTGTGTAAAACCAGTACACTCACAAGTTGTACTATACCGGAGGGATTGCCTGCAATGCAATGCTCTCATTCGATGTTTAAGATTCACTGATATGATCTACTTATCTCTTCAGTCTGCTTGATGCTGAAGGCAAACAGACTCCTTCACAGCTGTGCTTCTGTCTAGAATTCTCCTCCAGAGTATTGTTGAAAACCCTGCCTTTCTTCTTTTTTCCCCCCTAATTTGTTTTATAAATAACTTATTACTGTTCTATTTTCATAATATTGTTGCTATATTTCCTCCAGCTTTTTTTCTAATCCTAGTTATTGTTTTATTAGTGTCACTATAATTGCTATGATTATTATCGCAAGTATTTATTTTTTTTTCTGTGAATGCTGTTCTTGCCGCTATACGAGCCGCACTGAATGCTACGCTCTGCTTACAACGCTGAAAGAGTTTTTATAAGCGTCGGGAGCAACACACAGCATTCAGCGCAGCTCCTCAAAAACCCTAGCGCAGTTTAGTAAAAGGGGACCAAAATCTTTTTCATCAGACAAATATAAGCATATTCATGTAAAATTATTCTGTTTCCTTAACAACTCTTCCATTGTATAATAACAAATATAACCATAGGTGCCTTACAAAACACCATCTAAATTCCAGTAATTGTAATTATAAAGATCACCTACACATGTGCCAACATTTTGCTATATATGGGGAGGAAAAAGTCTCCTCACCTCACCTCCCTACAGAGTCCGGGTGGTAGGTATTACAGGGTGAAGAAACCTCAAGGGCATAAAAAAAAACCTCTCCCACCTCAAATAGCTCAAATCAACTATGGATTCGAGACAAAAAAAAAAAAATCATAAGTGCTTATCTTATAGTGGAAGTCCGTATCAACTGCTGCCTCAGGGTGTGAACTCAATCATCGGACCTCTATTTTACAGTATCAAACCTTGATGTCTCCCTGTGGACCTTTGATAAAAGGGGGCTTTCATTAACAATTACTGGGGCTAATTGGTTTTAACTAAAATGTATGTGTGTAAATTTAGCTGCAAGATTTGTGCCTAAATTTTATACAAGAGTCAAAAAAGAGAGTATGAAAATGTTTATCAGCGGTGGGTTCGCTGAATTGCTATACATAGTTTAGGTACAAAGATTTATACCACGTTTCAGCTGGTGTAAATGGCTGTGTGGGAGTGTGTGGCACAGGGCTTAGAACTATAGCTTCAACACCCTGAGGCTGTGGGTTCAAATCCCTCGCTGCTCCTTGTCTCCCTGGGCAAGTCACTTAATCCCCCCACCGGGAAAGATAGGGAAATATGATAAAGTACCTGAATGCAAACCACTTAGGATAAATTTAGGCACTGAAGATAGCCTTGCTTAGCACCCATCTGTATGACTAACATTTAGACGCACCCATTTAGGCCAATGAAAACCAGGTCTAAATACCTGTGCTTAAGCTGTGTGCAGATTGGGCTTATGCTATATCAGTGTGCTTAACTTTTAGGAACATCCAAAGTGGTGAACTGGATTAGAAACTGGTTGTCGGACAGATGCCAGAAGTTGGTGATTAATGGAAGTCGCTCGGAGGAAGGAAAGGTGAGTAGTGGAGTCCCTCAGGGTTTGGTGCTGGGGCTGATCCTGTTCAGTATGTTTGTGAGTGACATTGCTGAAGGGATAGAAGGAAAGGTTTGCCTTTTTACGGATGATATCAAGATTTGTAACAGAGTAGACACCGAGGAGGGAGTGGAAAACATGAAAAAGGATCTGCAAATTTAGAGGAATGGTCTAATATCTGGCAACTAAAATTAAATGCAAAGAAATGCAGAGTAATGCATTTGGGGATTAATAATTGATAGGAACCCTGTGTGCTCAGAGGTGAGAGGCTGATATGAACGGAGGGGGAGAGGGACCTTGAGGTGATAGTGTCTGAGGATCTAAAGGCGAAAAAACAGTGTGACAAGGTGGTAGCTGCTGCCAGAAGGATGCTGGGCTGTATAAAGAGAGGTGTGTTCAGTAGAAGAAAGAAGTTGTTGATGTCCCTGTATAGGTCATTGGTGAGGCTCCGCTTGGAGTATTGTATTTAGTTTTGGAGACCGTATCTGGCGAAGGACACAAGAAGACTTGAAGCGGTCCAGAAGAGGGCAACAAAAATGATAGGAGGTTTGCACCAAAAGACGTATGAGGAGAGACTGGAAGCTCTGAATATGTATACCCTAGAAAAAAGGAAAGACAGGGGAGATATGATTCAGACGTTCAATACTTGGAAGGTATCAACGTAGAAGAAAATCTTTTCCAGAGAAAGGAAAATGGTAAAACCAGAGGGCATAATTTGAAGCTGATGGGTGATAGACTCAAGAGCAATGCAAGGAAATTCTTCTTTATGGAGAGGGTGGTGGATGCCTGGAATGTGCTCGTGAGAGAGGTGTTGGAGAGGAAAATGGTGACAGTTCAAAAACGCGTGGGGTAAACACAGAGGATCTAGAATCAGAAAATAATAGTAAGTATTGAAGAACTAAGGCCAGTACAGACTTGCACAGACTGTGTATGTATATGGCCGTATGGTTGAGGATGGGCTGGGGAGGGCTTCAATGTCTGGGATGGTGTAGATGGGCTGGAGTGAGCTTTGACAGAGACTTCAGTAGTTAGAACCTAAGCACAGTACCGGGTAGAGCTTTGGATTATTGCCCAGAAATAGCTAAGAAGAAAAAAAAAATTTAAATTGAATCAGGTTGGGCAGACTGGATGGACCATTAGGGTCTTTATCTGCCATCATCTATGTTACTATGACCTGCCCATATTCATCTCTTGGCCATACTGCCTTTGAGACCCACAAGCTAGAATTTGCATGCGGGTATATGGTCAATTTACCATTCAAGAAAAGATGACAAGTGGTTAACCTTTCGTGAATTGCAATGTGAATATAAGTTGCCTCCTAATCAATTTTACCAATGGTTACAACTCCAACATTGCCTTAATGTTTTTCTAAGGTGTAAGCCGCTAAGCTCTTCTGTCCCGAATTTATTGTCTTTTATGACAACAATAACATCTAAAAAGGGGGCTGCTTCTAAATGGTACAAAATTCTGCAGGCCAATTTGTTTTCTCATCCTAAGGACACAGAAGCAACATGGCAATTTAATATCAAGACGGTTGTCTAGGAGCAATGTTGGACTTCCATTCACAAATCATTAGGATAAGCAGCAATTAAACAATCCATATTTTTTGTATTCCACAAAGCCATTTGGACACCTTACAAACTATCTAAAATTAAAAGTGATAACTCAAACATGTGTTGGACATGTCAAAAGGAAGTTGGCACTTTAACTATTCACTTTATCATTGCAATCATATACGTGAATATTGGCTGTGTGTATGGGAGACTATCAGTTCTTTGCTGGAGATAAAGGAATCACTTACATTAAATATTATAGTATTGGGGCATTTTGGTCTTCTGCAGCCAATATCTGAGACACTCAAAATTATTAAGAATTTTGCTCAATTTGGCTATTAAAATTATATTGCAACATTGGAAAGACACATAAATTGTGGAGTATATAACCTGGTGGAATACTGTTTGTTTAACTGCCAAATATGGGCATGTTGCTGCAGAAAGATACAATGCTTTACATGAATTTACTAAAATATAGGGGCAGCTGATATCCTATAGTCATGCGACTGATAAACCAAATGATTGACTATGATTTGCCTGAATAAGATGCACATCCATTCTGTCCTTTTTGTTGAATTTATGATAATATCAGTGATCATT
The DNA here is from genome assembly GCF_902459505.1 of Geotrypetes seraphini. Taxonomy (NCBI): domain Eukaryota; kingdom Metazoa; phylum Chordata; class Amphibia; order Gymnophiona; family Dermophiidae; genus Geotrypetes; species Geotrypetes seraphini. Next base: position 326,469,961 of record NC_047084.1, on the reverse strand, counting down.
ATTTAATTGTTAATTTGCTGTTTTGCTAGTTCTGTTTGTTTTGGTTTTCTCTTTTGTTAGTCATACAGTACATATGATCTATTTTATTGTGATGAGGTGATTTTTTCTTAAATACCAATAAAAATGTATTGAAATGAAAATGAATTTGCATGCACTGCTTTATAGAATATGCTTAGAAAGTTTTGCATTTAAAGTCTAATTGGTGCTAATTATTACTTTTTAATTGCCAATTATTGGTGCTGATTGGTTTGCTAAACAATTAAGTTACACACACAAATTGGCAATGCCTACAGATTTGCACATGAAACTTTGGTCATACTATATAGAATCAGACCCAAAGCACATAAATCATGACTTTGTCTATATATGGGTCACATTGAAATATTTTTCTTCTTGTCACACTACAGTACATACTTACATATGGGTAGCCGTTGGATAATTTTATAGAAATATTTTTATTAAAAAAACTTTTATTCTTGAAAATCTTCTGTAAATGTGGCCCCTAAGGGTCATATTCTCCAAATTTCATCTCAAAATTATGCGATGGTAGGCATCCTGCCACCATTTAATGAACCAATCAGGATACATGTTTTCTGAAACAAAAAAAAAACTGCAGGCACCGTTCTTAGGTGCCTGTCTCACGCCTAAGGAGGCCTACTGATACCCAAGGCCAGTGTAGGCGTGGTTTGCACCAGAAGTGGCCTTAGGCATCTGCAGGCATCCCTATGCACCTCCATAGGTATAAGACCAGCACCATGCTGGCCTACATTTAAGGCACCAACTGTATGTTAAAAAAATATGTGATTCTGGATACGATGCCTGCCGGTGATTGACATGCAACAGGCACCTGCCACAGTAGGCACCATTTCCAGAATCAGACCCTAAATGTAAATGTTCACTTGTAATGTTCACATACAAGTGAACATTTACATTTAGGGCCTGATTCTTGAAGTGGTGCCTACTGTGGCAGGTGCCTGTTGCATGTCAATCACCGGCAGGCATCAGGGAGGGGTTGTTGAGTTTTAACTCTTTTATATTCTTTGGCATTTAAAAAAAAAGATGTGTGTATTTTAGCTCAAAAAGGTATCACCACAATTTAATAGGTGTAACTGTATGCAAGTATTTTTCCTGTGATAATTTTCAAAGCGAACATATGCAGGTACTTTTACTGTGAAAATCTGGCAAATTCTGTGCTGTGAAAAGTGTGTGTCTACTTTTTATCCATTCTGCAGTAGAAAGAATACTTCTTAAATAACTTAAGATTGCAATCCATTATTATGTTTTGTGAATAAGTTCATCAAAATGTAAAAGCAACACACAAGTCACAGTGTTAATAACTGATGTCCCCCCAGGATTTTCTGCATGTAGTTAAATGGCCATTAGCAGGAAATTATGCCCTAGGATGCTATTATATGCAATGAAATAGCCAAGTCCTTTCAAAATGCACTTTATATTAGCTGAGTTACTGCCCCTGCATTGCTTCCAGTAGGGCAATAAAGGTAGTGGACAGCAAGGACTTTTAAAAACTGATAGTTTTTTTTATTGTGTTGCCCCTTTGCAGTGTATCCTCCCACCTTCCCCTGCAAAAGCCTTCAAATCTTAGGGATCAATACCATTTTAGTGATTATAGTCTGTTTCAAATGTACAGTTCAGTGGGTACTAGAACACTCTTTCATGGTCAAGAGAATGCATTCTTCTCTTCTGAAACTATTTCACAATTGGCTGACAGAACATCTATCAAGTGGCCAGATGACCCTGTATAAATATGTGGCCACTGGGTAACAGAATGGACAACAGCAAGGTAACCCAAGGTTAACTGTATAAGATGAAAATTATCAATGAGTTTGCAATTCATTCTCATACAGCTTTGGAATTATAGACTGACATCTTGAAAACAAACCAGAAAACTCCTCCATCCTGAGAATGTGCACTTCCAGAAGCAAAGGAGAAATGGGCATCATAGAAATAGACTATGGGGCCCATAATAAAAAAAAACATAGGCATCCAAAAAGCATTCTATATCAGCACTTGGACGTTCTAATCGCCAGGACATCTAAATGCTGATAATCAAAACCGTCTTTCTGTACATCTAGCGAGGTGTTCCAGCCTCTGTATGTTCAGAGTATGAGAAGGGCGTGGTGGAGGCGTGTTATGGGCGGGCTTTGGGCATTCTCAAGGGCTGGTTAGACCTGGATGTCTTGCAGCGATAATCAAACATTTTGTAAGGCATCCTGGACAGAACTTATATGTTGGGAAGTAGACCTGTTTTAGAAGGGTCTAAGTTCAAAGATACCCAAACTGATCAGATGGCCATTGCATGCATCAAGGTAAGACACCCCCACACTCCCCCAGTGCTCACGGGCTCCCTCACAACCACAAAGATCAGAATACAAATGTACATACCTGTCTCCAGAATTTCAGCACCTGGTATAGGAAAAGCCTAGTAGAGCTGCACACAGGTGTTTTTAAGTAGCCTGGTTGGTGAGCTAGTGAACTATAGAGAGAAGTAGCAAGTCCCATAAGCCACTCTAACCACTACATTCATGGTGGAAAATATGAGCACCCCCCAAACCTCCCCCAACCCTTCTCTACTGCCATATAGGTACCACTTGCAGTTATAAGGGCCATTTGGGTTGTATACAGGTAGGTATAGTGGGCTTTGAGAGGATGTTTGAGGAGTTCTAGTGAGATGTTTTTGTGGTTGAAAATGGCAAAGTTGTGACATCCTAATGTTCAATGACCTGAGGCCAAAACATCTAAGCAGATGATAAAAAAAGGGATTTCTAGCAGTTTTACTGGTTTTGAGAATGGCCGTTTCTCCATCCACGACTTTGGACATCTTGTGGGAAATGTCCAAAGTCGGAATTAGACATCCTATCAAAAATGCCCCCCCATGCATTTTTAGATTGTACACTACCTTGTTCTGTACCTACAGTTAAAGGCGGTATAGTAAATACTGACTAAATAAATAAATGGGCAGGTCAGAGCATTTACTGAAGATAAGTGCAGTATTACTGAATCCCTAGGATGCCCACCTATGATAGAAGGAGTGGCCTAGTGGTCAGAATTGCTGCCTCAGTACCCTGAGGTTATGGGCTTGATCCGAGTGCTACTCCTTGTGAACCTAACAAGTTACGTAACCCTCCATTGCCCTAGATAGCATACTTAGATTGTGAGCCCTCCAGAATGGATAGGGAAAAATAGTAAACCCACAATGATCCCACATTGAACCCACAATGAACCCACATTGAAACATGCAGTATATCAAGCACCAATAAACCTTAAATTATACTTGTAGACCAGGATTTACACCAGGGTTCAATTTGGTATAAATCCTCATGCAGAAATGTTGGCGTGGATATTGGTTCTAATTACAATTCTGCAAATGATTTCCAACTCAGCGTTGTCTACAGAATAACACTCCACTTGGATTTTTTTCAGCACTGCTTACTGAATCTAGTCCACAGTGCTGAGGGAGTGCAGATGAATATGCATTGCCATTTCCAGATAGGAGAAATATCCAGATAACGGTGGCAATTATTCCAATATTTCCCTATGAATCTTGATCCAATTGTTTTTCTAATCCAACTCAAAAACGTACCTCAGGAACTCTTCACTTTCAAAATTTGACATTAAGTAGATTATTTTAGAATATCTGCATGCTTATGAAGGAATACATGTTGAAGTCGGGAGTGTCGGAAGCAACACAAAATATTCAGCAGTTTTATAAAAGACATACATTTTTTTAAAAACCAACTTTCTAGTGAAGGATCTATAATAAGACACTAACCCCTTCCTTTACAAAGCCGCACTAGCGTTTTTAGCTCCAGCCGCGGTGGTAAGAACTTCGGCACTCATTGAATTCCTATGAGGGTCGGAGTTCTTACCACCACAACTAGTGCTAAAAAACGCTAGCGCAACTTTGTAAAGGAGTGGGTAAATAGCGTCATGACAATTTTATTATTAAAACAATTTTCTTGTTTTTTTATTTTAATATGATAGCTTTTAATTTTGAATTGTTACTTTGTAAATATGACAATTTCCTTTTATTTTTGTAATCTTCATTAAATCTAATGAGCTGAAGAACAGACATAACTCTGCCCTCTTCCAACTGCTATAATATAGCATACACATTCTGTAATTCCTTATATTGTAAGTCGCCTTGAAGCTGTTTAGGCATACCCTCTCCCCCCCCCCTTTTTACAAAACTGTACCGTGGTTTTTAGCGCCAGCTGCAGCAGTAATAGTTACGCCGCTCATAGGAATTCTATGGGCTTCGAAGATGTTACCGCTGTGGCCAGCACTAGAAACTAGAGAATGACACGGTGACAAAATTCATCACCGTTCTCATCCCTGCGGATAACCGCGGGAAATAATCCCATGTCATTTTCTAGTGTCTATTTCAACCTCAGTCCTTCTACACCAGCATTCTTCAAAGCAAAGCTTGCGGGTCAGTGGTTGTGGCCATTCATACTCTGATTCTTACCTCTTTCCTTAAAGAATGACATGAAGATGGTTTCCCGCGGTTATCCGCGGGGACGGGAACGGTGATGAATTTTGTCACCGTGTCATTCTCTACTAGAAACCATGCTAGGGTTTTGTAAAAGAGGGAATTACGACTCAGAAATACTAGATTAGATTAGACTATGCTTTAAATTTCTGTCCCTGCCTTTCATTTTCTTTAGCCTTCTCATACATAAAATGGTGGGGGAAGTAGGGGGGGAGTCAAGAAGATAGACCAGACCACAGAAAAACTACTCTATTCCCTAATTCATAACCCTATTTACCCATCATTCCCAGGGGTTCATGCAAGGTATAAATGTAACAGTTCTGGATCAAACCCTAGCACAGAAAGAAAACCTCCTGTAGCAGATTCAGGTACCTTCCATATGTGTATGCTTTTATGTAAATAAAAGCATGTGCATATTACCTGTGTGGATATTAGTTTATTTGAAATAAGCAGAGGCATTCTCTGCAGGGTTGAAGAAGGTTAGCACATACAGTACATACAAACTTTAGAAAATGCACTCAATTGTGAATGAAATAAGTGAGGAGATTTATATATACTAAATATTACATCTTTTACTAAGGCCATTCAGGTAGTAAGACTTACTATAGCTGTGGGTATAGATGAATGGAGGAAGGGGTGTGTTGTGAGTATGCATACCCACAATGCACTGGTGCTACAGTAAAGGCATGTGGCACTTTTTACCACTGGGTTAACGCAGGAGACTTTACCGCTTGCAAAAAGGCAGGTGGTAAGGACTTTTCAGATGTGCTGTTACCACAGCACATGTGGGTGGAAACCTGTTTCTCGGCAGACACACCTGAGAGCCATGCTTTTTTGATCCATGGTGTGGACCAATATCGGCGATAGGCACCTGCTGTGCTAATTTGACCACAGGGTGTAATAAAAGGGCCTCTTAGAGTAACTTTAAGAACTTTTTAGAACTTGCAATCAATATACATAGTAGCACAGTATAACTATAGAAATTTTAAGCCCACCATCTTAGTTTAGTTCCAACTTCCAAAGTGGTAACATATCTGCATTGTTTAAACTGGCAGGTGCATTTTGCTATATATGCAGCAAATATATCAAGACAAAAGGGGAAACTACTCCATACAAACATCTACTAAGATGTGTAATGCCTACAAGGCATATTTTGGCATGCCTCTTGGGGATCAAGACAAATCTTGGGCACCTCTCTTCATATGCAAGCAATGCCAAAAACCTAAAAAACTACATACTGAGCATACAAGTATCTATAAAATAGTGATTTTCAAAACAAAATAAATGTTTTTTTCTGGTTCAAAATTGCTATGTTCAGGATAAAAAATTTTAGACATTTTCAACAAAACATCTATTGGACTTAGGCATCATATTGAAAATGCCCCTCCACGAGTCCACCAAAATTATTTTTTCTTAGCTCTTAAACTCTGGAACAATCTTCCTTCTTCATTTAGGTCAGAACTTTCCTTTGTTTAATTAAAAACACATCTTAAAACTCACTTTTTTCAGCAAACCATTGGAATTTTTACCCTCTAACTCCTGACTGGGATTTGGGTTATCTGCAAATGGATACAGTCTCTGCATAGTTTTATTGTTACATTATTATTATTTATTTTAAATTGAAGGGTCCTTTTATCAAACCACAGTAGAGCTTTTTATTGCGGGCCGGCAAGGTAAATGCTCTGATGCTCATAAGAATTCTATGAGCATTGGTGCATTTACCATACTGGCTCACAATAAAAACCTCTAGCATGGCTAGATAAAAGGGGCCCTTAATTATTTGACTGAGATCTGTACTATTATTATTGGTATGTCTTTCCTATTTTGTAAACAGCTTAGATCTGCATGCCGGAATTAGTGGTACAGTCAAACCTCGGTTTACGAGTACTGCGGTTTACAAGTGTTTTGCAAGACGAGCAAAACATTTGTAAAATTTGTGACCCGTAAACCGAGCTTGACTCGCTATACGAGCATGTCCCAAAGTAAAACATCCTGCATCCCCCTCTCCATACCTTGCAATGCATGCTTTCTGATGCTCTTTCACTTCAGTTTTGCCTTTTAGGGTGTCCAACCTGCTGCCCCGTGCGGCCCGCTCGAGGGCAATGCGTTTGTTCCGTCTGCTGCCCCTGGATGATTGCCTTCTTGCCGGCTCCCTCCTCCTTGCTGTGTTCGCTCTGGGCCGCCGCGGCAGCTCCTGCATTCCTCCTGCGGCTGGCCCTGAGACGTTCCCTCTGATGTTGCGACGTCAGAGGGAGGGCTTCCGGGTCAGCCGCGGGGAGCACGTGGGAACTGCTGGCCGCCGCTTTGAACGAGCAGTGCGGCAAGAAGGAGAAAGCCGGCATGAAGGTAGGCACCGCAGCGCAGTGAGGGCTTATGGGTCGGCCGTGGGGGGAACATGGGATCTGTTGCCTGCAGCTTGAAATGAGCACTGCAGCATGAAGGTAGGCACCGCGGCATAGTGAGGAGGATAAAGCCGGCATGAATGTAAGCACTGAACGAAAAAGAAGTTAAAGATGCAAGGCCCCAGTGAGGTTGGTTGGCTGTGGAAAGAGCCCCAGTTCTATTATGTTTATGTCGGTGGCTGGCAGCAGTAGCAACGAATTGTCCGAGTCTCCATTATATCCTATGGGGAACTCTGCTTTGATAAATGAGCGTTTTGGTTTACGAGCATGCTCCTGGAACGGACCATGCTCGTAAACCAAGGTACCACTGTATATTAAATGAATGAATCAACTTTAACAATAATTTTGTAAGATCTGGAAACTGGATCACCTCATTTGTTTGCATTCCTACATCTACACTAACATTGGTCCTTTATCCCTACTTTCTCCTTGCTATCTTTAACTCAGTTTTTAGTTCACAAAAGTACACAGTTTCCTATATCATGGCTTTTTAATTTCCTCAGAAGTCTCTTATGAAGGACCTTGTCAAAACCTGTATGAAAATCTAATTACTTTATCAACTGTCTCACCTCTATGCACATGTTTATTTATACCTTGAAAAAACAAAAAGCAAGCTGGTGAGGCCTGACTTTCCTTGACTAAATCCATGTTGAATCTGTCCCATTAAAGAATGTCCATCTATGTGTTCAGTAATTTTGTTCTTTATAATAGCTTTCTCCATTTTGCCTGCCACCACAGCAAGTAATGGGTCAATGAGCCATGAGTCAGTGGCTCAAATTTGTCACAGAAGATTGGATGGGTAAGATGGGTTATGGGTTTGTGGATTCAAAATGTGATCCAATCTGTTTAGCTCAATTCAAGCTCACTTTCAATTTCAATTCAAGCTACCTAGTCAAGCTCAGTTTCAAATATTACTTTGATGGTAGGGGCTGCAGAGTGACAGATTTCCCACACTGTCAGACAATGCTAGCAAGATATTTGTGAATTTCACTTTGTCTATTGAATGCCAAACACATTTCAGTGCCTTCAATGCTTGTAATATCATTGTCAATCCTGAAGTATTTATTAAACATGAAAAATGTTACATAATCTATTAGATCTCAGCGATACCTCTCAGGATGCACCTGCATTATCACAGGTCAAAGTTTTAACTTTAAATGTCTATATTTAACTTTAATCTTAACTCTAACTAGAGTATAAAAATAAAAACGTTTATCTTAAGCTTGGTTGAACCATCCACGGCTAGGGGAATACTCAACCAACATGTTTTGCCTAATGAGTTCCAATCCCCATGGCCGGTTACTGTACTTTGCGATGGTCTTTCTGCATAGCCTTAAACCTCAGGCTTCTCTTCAGGACTGCCTCAGTTTGCAGTCCATAATTCCATCAAAACAAATTCCAGGCTCAAGCGAAGAGAAGAAAAAAAAAAATTGATAGTTTTCAGTTCCGCTATATGTCAGGTCAAAAGTTATTTTATTATAACCATCTTATAGCTTTTCACGTTCTGATAATATTAGTCTGACAGAATCTCCCTTCCCTCCCCTCTTCAGTTTTCCTATCTCCCACCAGGTCCAGTTTGGAAACTTAAGTTCCTTACTTAGTCCTAATATAGAGACCTACAAAATAGAGACCTACAAAATCATGAAGGGCATAGAGAGAGTAGAGAAGGACAGATTCTTCAAACTTTCAAAAAATATAAGAACAAGAGGGCATTCGGAAAATTTGAAAGGGGACAGATTCAAAACAAATGCCAGGAAGTTCTTCTTTACCCAACGTGTGGTGGACACCTGGAATGCACTTCCAGAGGACGTAATAGGGCAGAGTACGGTACTGGGGTTTAAGAAAGGATTGGACAATTTCCTGCTGGAGAAGGGGATAGAAGGGTATAGATAGAGGATTACTGCACAGGTCCTGGACCTGTTGGGCCGCCGCGTGAGGGGGCTGCTGGGTGCGATGGACCACAAGTCTGACCCAGCGGAGACATTGCTTATGTTCTTATGTAAGTTTAAACTTCACTCTTCCCCTGAATATTGTGGTTGTTTTAAACAACCCTCTACCCTCCACCACTTTGAATTCCTTTCTTCTCTGACTTCACACACTGGAACCAAAAGGGTTTTTTTAAAGACTGTTACTAAAACTCGCAATTTGCTCCTTTTGTTAACCAGTCACCAATCTGCCTGTAAGAAAAACATCCATAAGCTCCTCCGGGGAAGTTTCTTTCTCCTGCTTTATTTATTAATTTTAAAAATGTCTTGCCCACCTAAAAATTAGGTGGGTCACAATTATACATACACAATGAGGGGAATTTTTAATAGGATGTCTAAGATTGAGGCTGGATGTTTTTTGGCAATACGTCCACAAACCCAGCAGAAAAATGTTCATTTCCAAAACTACCAGATGTCTATCTTTTATTTTTGAAAATAAGAACATAAGAACATAAGAAGTTGCCTCCGCTGGGGCAGACCAGAGGTTCATCCTGCCCAGCGGTCCGCTCCCGCGGCGGCCCATCAGGCCCACTGCCTGAACAGTGGTCTCTGACTAATTTTGTAATTTACCTCTACTCCTATCTGTACCCCTCAATCCCTTTGTCCTCTAGGTACCTGTCCAGACCTTCTTTGAAGCACTGTAGTGTACTTCTGCCTATCACATCCTCCAGCAGCGCGTTCCATGTATCCACCACCCTCTGGATGAAAAAGAACTTCCTGGCATTTGTTTTAAACCTTTCCCCTTTCAATTTCTCCGAGTTCCCCCTTGTACCTGTGGTTCCCCTTAGTTTGAAAAATCTGTCCCTATCCACTTTTTCTATGCCCTTCATGATCTTGAAGGTTTCTATCATGTCTCCCCTGAGTCGTCGCTTTTCCAGGGAGAAACGCCCCAGCTTTTTCAGTCTGTCAGTATATGAGAGGTTCCCCATACCTTTTATTAGCTTAGTTGCTCTTCTCTGGACTCTCTCAAGTATCGCCATGTCTTTCTTGAGGTACGGCGACCAGTACTGGACACAGTACTCCAGGTGCGGGCGCATCATTGCACGATACAGTGGCAGGATGACTTCCTTCATCCTGGTTGTGATACCTTTGTTAATGATAACCAACATTTTGTTCGCTTTTCTTGAGGCTGTGGCGCACTGCGCCGACGCCTTCAATGTTGTGTCCACCATCACTCCCAGGTCTCTTTCAAGGTTGCTCACCCCTAGCGGTGATACCCCCATCTTGTAAGTGAACATCGGGTTCTTTTTCCCAATATGCATGACCTTGTATTTCCCTATGTTGAAGCTCATTTGCCACTTTTTGGCCCACTCTTCCAGCGTTGTCAGATCTTTTTGGAGGTCTTTGCAGTCCTCCATGGTTATGACCCTGCTGTATAATTTAGTGTCATCCGCAAATTTAATAACCTCACATTTTGTTCCCGCCTCCAGGTCGTTAATAAATATATTGAACAGGAGCGGTCCCAGCACCGACCCCTGTGGAACTCCGCTCGTGACCCTTTGCCAATCTGAGTAATGGCCCTTTACAACCCTCTGTTTCCTGTCCGCCAGCCAGTTTTTGATCCATCGGTGGACCTCCCCTTGCACCCCGTGGTTCCATAGCTTCCTTAGCAGTCTTTCGTGTGGTACCTTGTCGAAGGCTTTTTGGATATATAAATTTTGGATGTATAAGTTTTGGATGTATAAGTTTGGATGTATAAGTTTTGGATGTATAAGTTTTGGTCCTTAGGATGTCTATCTTTTTTGGCCATTTTCAAAAATAGAAACAGCCACATGGAAAACGCACAAAAACAAGGGCTCCTTTTATGAAGGTTCGCTAGCAGTTTCAGCGTGCTACAATGCTGCGCGCGCTAGAAGCTAACGCCTCCATAGTTAGTGTTTTCCATGTAGCGCGGGGTTAGCGCACACTAAAAATGCTAACGCCCCTTCGTAAAAGCAGCCCCAAGTTTTGTAGACCTATCCAACTACCTTATCTGATGGTGGCACAGGAATCCCCATCAGCTGATCCGGTTTTGGGGATTCCTGTTGGCTCAGCTGAATAGGGATACCCTCTGCCAGGATCAGCTGAGTGGTGGAGCCCTTTACCCCTCCCTTGACAACCCCCAATATCCCCTTCATATACCCGGACCCCCCACATCCCCTACATCCCCCAACATTACTGGACCCCCCACATATATACACACATCCCCAGATACTCCCCAACATCCCCCAACATTGCTGTTCCCTCCCCAACATCCTCTAAATATTGTTGGAACCCCCCCCAACACACACACACACACACATTCCTGCCCCCCCTGTACCTGCCGATGACAGATTGGCAGGAGGAAAGTCCACTCCCTCATGCCTACAGGGTTGCGTGCTGCGAATGACGGGCCTTCCCCCTCCTAATTTATCTTGGGATGCAGTCGTAGAGGTCTAAGGTCCTGATTGCCTCAAAATGCAGTAAGGAAGATAGTAATCACAGGTACTCTATGAGTAATTGATAAAAGGTTAAAGATAAAAAAAGTGAAAAGATATAAGTTAAGAAGGTGGAGGGACCTGATCAAAAAATTAAAATGTCTAAGTCCCTTTTAGGCCTAAGGCTTTAAGTGCCCAAAGTAGGCAGTCCTTTGCCTATAAGCACGATTCTCTAACCGGCATCTGTCATAAGCAACAGTTAGAGAATCATGGAACCGTTCCCCCCCCCCCACCCCCCGCAACGATCACAGCAGGAGAGATGCCCAATCTCTCCTGCCGACACCCTCTGCGACCTTCCCCCAAATTATTTTGGCAGTAGGGATGACCAGTGCCTCCTCTTCGACACTTACCATGACCCCTGATGCTTTTCCAGCAGGAGAGAAACTCAGTCTCTCCTGCTGACCCCTCCCCTCCCGAAAGTTCACTGGCAGGAGGGATGCCAAGTCCCTCCTGCCAGATACCCCCCACTCCCCCAAAGGTAGCCCACCCAGACCATCCAAGGCCACCCCCTTCCAGGTCCCCCAACCCAACCAGGGTTATATGACATTTTAATAAATAAAGACTTTATAAGTCTTTATTCATTTTTAAAACTTTCAATAAGTGTAACATATGATACAATCATTTTATACTTTAACATCACTTAATATACCATCAAAGTTTAACTCACATCAAATATAAAAGACTTTAAAAAAAATTTCTCCAACTTTAGGTCTTTCTGGGCAACCCTAACATTTGGTTATAGAATAAGTGTGTGTATGTGTGTGGGGGGGGGGGGAGGGAGTGATACGCACTTAATTTATGCATAAGAGTTTGCACCATGTTTCCATTGGTATAAGCGACAATGCCTAAAGTTATATACAGTTCCCAGCATTAAGTACTATTCTATAAATGGAATTAAACTTTGAGTGCCGTTTAAAGAATAGCACACCTTTTTTTTTCCCCAGCGCCAGTTTTTTTAAGGTGCCATGTATAGAACCTGGCCATTCTGCATAGGCTCACTCTTACCAACAGAAGCTAAGCAGGGTCAGGCCTGGCTAATACCTGGTTGGGAGACCATCTGGGAACACCAGGTGCTGTAGGCTGAGGGGTCCCATGTTGGGCAATAGTAACACACTGCAGGGGAGAAGGCAATGGCAAATTGCTCCTGTACTCTGCCATGAAACACCACAGGTTGGATTCCTCAGTGTGCATGTTGCCATGACTCAGTTGTATGATCCGTCCATCCTTATAGAATCTAGTCCTCTGTGTCTTACGGTTATATTTCTTTCTTTTATTTGAGATTCTTGCATTGGTAGGTCTGATGGAAGCATGATTTCTTACACATAGGACAGGTAAGGAGAATTGTTTCACTGAGAACACAGAGCTCACTGATCTATCAAAGAACATGACAGCACTTGTTCATTAAACAGAGGTGCCCTTCTTACCACAGCTGTGAGCATGCTTTAGTTCAGAGCTTTGCAAAGGGACACATTATATACGGTTGTCTTAGTAGTAATTAATCCAAAGAGGTGTGATGGAAGCAAGACACTGCTGCGTAGGAAGCAGAATTTTTGTAGGTTGTGATGCCTTTTCAAGGGTTAAGCGAACAAAGACCGGGAGGGTAAATAAACAAAGTATAGGCGACATTGCATATTGGATGAGTCACTAAGTGCTGCTTTTACGAAGCCGCATTAGCGGTTTAACACGCGTAATAGAGCACGCTAATCTGCCGGCCACGCTAGCCGCTACCGCCTCCTCTTGAGCAGGCGGTAGTTTTTCTGCTAGCGCCGATAAAAAGTCACGTGCAATAAAGCCACCAACGCGGCTTCGTAAAAGGAGCCCTAAATACTGTGAATAAAAATATACGAGAATTAGTATATTAAAACAAATAACTGAATTCAATAGATAATACGGACAGTTAACTACTGGCTTAGAACCAAATTATCTGACTGAAACTGAAGCCCTTATGTGGACCTGTATGTGTGAATGCCTACTTCAGTAGAATATTTAAAATGCAACTCATTTTGAGAAACTGGAAAAGCTGGGATGGGCTGAATTATAGTTTTGGGTGGGAGTCCCTATGCCAAACTTTCAAACTTGAGCGTATGAATGCAGTACAATTGGGTCAGTATAAAAAAATTGGGTCAGTATAAAAAAATTTAAGGAGAATACATTAGAGAACTAAAAAAAAATTTAAGGTAAATACATTAGAGAACTAAAAGACTTGTCATCGTTTAAAAAAACCTTAAAAACATACCTTTTTAATGATGCATTCGACCTTTTACTTTCTACTAAATAATCTTTAATTTATGAAGCCAATTTGGCACCAACTTTACCCTCCCTTTTGTTCATTCCATTAATGTTTTTCTTTCTTACTTGATCAAGGATTGTAACTTTTCCCCCTTTTCTCCCTCACGACTCACGTTAGTTTTACCCATATTGTCAATGTCACTTTGTACGTCAGCACCTGATATTTATTTGTATATTTTTTATTATATTGTACATCGCTTAGTAAATTAAATAAGCGATTTATATTGATATTGTTAATATTAATAATTGATGGATGGGAGGGGTTATAGTTATGGTTCTATATTTTCTGCTTGTGATAGTGTTTTCTTTGTCATAGTTCATGTTATTATTCTAATGTATTACATTATTGTATTTTATTAAAATAATAAAATTATTAAAAAAAAAAAATAATAAATAAGCGATTTATTAAGCACAAATAAAAACTTGAAACTTGAGGTCTGGGAGCCATTAATAGTTTTAGCCCTTGAATATACATGTTCAGGGAGGGGGGAGGGGATGGGGTGGGTGAGAGGGAGGGGATATAACAGTGATGTTCTTTTTTGATTGAATAATTGAAGGGGAGGGGGTAATATTTATTTATGTATTTCTACTGAATGTTCATGAGTGCTTAGTCTGTTATTATTATTGGATATATTTATGATTTTCTGCACTTTGGGCTCCTTTTACAAAGGTGCGCTAGTGGTTTTAGTGTGCGCTTAGCACACGCTAAAATGCCATGCGCACTAGCCGCAACCCCCTCCTTTTAAGCAGGCAGTAATTTTTCAGCTAGTGCACGCTATAGCGCATGCTAATCTTGTGCATGCGCTAAAAACTTTAGCGCACTTTGTAAAAGGAGCCCTTTATGTTCATTTTTTTAAAAAAAAACCTAATAAAGATTTGAAAAAAAAAATTAAAATGTTGAAATCTTTAGTCAAGCAATCTTTTCTTGATGTTCACAGAATCTCAAGGACACCACCGAAGATATTAATTATTATCACAGTCTGTCTGGTCATATAAAATTCTGAGTGGTCCACAGTATATTCTGCAAGGTGAAAGATTCACTCATGATGAAAGGGCTTCATAAATCATTCTTGAAAGGGATTCAATATCTTAGACATCGTTTCTAATAGAAAAACAAAACGCTGTCCAAACCTGTTTCTTAGGGCTGTACTTTTGGTACTCCAGAGTCCTGCTAATGACCAAAGCGTAACTTTGAGCATTGTAGAGCATTATATATTTGTCAGTGCCAAAAGTATATCCTGAGACAGGCTAGACAGAATTTTGTTTTGTAGTTCATTCAGAGAAGGCAAAACATATCAATAAAAGTGTCCTTCCATTTCTTCAAAATATGGTTGGAAGATGCATTCAACCTCTCCAATAACACTGTGACAATGGCAGGAGCCAAGAGGAAAAAAGAGAGTGGCTACCAAATGGACAGCAATAGCTAAAAGGGGCTTCAAAAAAGGAAGGAGCAAAAATAATAAATTCAGCTGCAGACTTCTTTCACAAGGAAACAACATGTTCAATTAAGAGCTTAGGTTCAACCTATATTACTACTACTTCTATTTATTATTTCTATATCTCTACTATGTGCACACAGCACAGTACATTAAACACGCAAGAGACAGTCCCTGCTCGGAAGAGCTTACAATCTAATTATGACAGACAAACAGGGTGAATCTATACACGCTGCTACATGATCTTGGACAATAAAGTTTACTCCAAGAATGACTGATATGAGATTTTGTTTCAAGAACTCATTACCAGGGATGAGATTTCTATGAGGGGAAGTTATCACAGTGTGTTAAAAGGTTTTTACCACACCTTGATTTACCATGGGAGTCACCAAACAGTAGTTTCTCTATACCACAAGATGCTAACTCCCACAGTATGGGAATGATGCTGCCTCCAAGCCACCTCACAAAAGCATTAGTCCATTGTTCTAGGACTATTGGATTGCCAAGCTGCAACCTAATGCTCCAAGGCTGAATCTTAAAGGGGTCATGGTATTTCTTACTCAAGTAGCATCTGCACCCCCTGATGAGATCCCCAATTTAAAGATCCTTCCTGATCAAAGATCCCTCTATTGAGACCCCCCCCAAAAAAAAAAAAAAAAAAAAAACCCAACAACTCCAGGGGTCTACCTGGTGGTCAAGTGGTTTCTTGGACAGGAACAATCCCCAAATCATTCCTGCCCTTGCTGGCACCATCACTCAAAATGGCGCCCTGCTTGTGTCCTTTTATGAAATAAACAAGTTGGTTTTACATCAGTGTTCTTTAGTGTTGTGCTCATTGTCCGTTCCCACTTCCTTTTCTACTACGGTACTTCAGCTAGGATGTCATGTTTCCATAATAACACAGCTTCCTCCCTAAATCTGATTATGGGTTCTTAAAATAATGATGGACTCCAAGAGTTTTTTTCTAAATTTTAACCATTGGTTCCAGGTAATACACATATAGACATAGGAAGTACAATTGTGTACAGATCATTTAGGTTGTAAAATGGATGGCCAAGTTGAGGTTTTCAAAATTGCAGCATAAATGAGGATCCTTCTATATTATACTTAACAAACCATGGGAAATGCATGCTTATTTGGTGGCACGTACAGTAAGTAGTGAACAGACAGCTTACAAAAATAAAGTTTAAAGAAAGAGTTATATGTGCCAGGGCTTTGTGCCAGCACTTACATGTGCAAGTAGGAGATTTTGCTGCCTATACAAGCAAGTGCTGGCACTTATTATATTGGATTCTGCAAAACTGCATGTCCAATGGAAATGAAATAAGGAGCTGAACTCTAAACTTTAATTTGTGTGCTCTGTGAGGTGATTTGTAACACCAGAAATCTAAGCATAATTCTCCTCACTAGTGCTAGGAAAGACTCCAAGTCCAAACCAGCAGTTGACTGACAGTTATGCATAACAGAGAAATGTTTGGTATATGTGTTTTTTCCATATTCCATATACATGTACATATACAGAGCAATTCAATACCATAGGGGCTAACATTTATGCTTCTATGCAAATGTTTAGAAATGCTGGCCATCGTCACAGAGGTCCAATAAATGGTTATACACCTTGAGGCAGAAGGAAATTGGCCAACACTGGCCATCATCAAAAAAGGTGAAATTGAACCTTCATCAGGAGATAAGTTTTTATGATCTATCTTTAATCTCATAATTGCATTGACAGAGCCACAAAACATTTTGTTGGGAGAGGAGTTGTTTGGTTTTGGGTTTTTTTTTAATGCCAGTGAGGTTTCTTCACCTAATAAAGCCTATCACCTAAATTTAACTAGGTGGAGGTGAGATTCTTAGGCTTTTTATTCTCCATTTAACAGCATTGTGCTGTGCACATGCAATAACATTCACATGATTGATCTAAAAATCCAGAGAGTGGACTATGGGGCATTTAAGCTTAAAATAGAATAGAGGAGTTATTATTGATTTATCATTGATTTCTATTTGACCTGTGTAGTGTTTACTAATGTTTAGAAAAATGCCTTTTGCACATTTATGCATGCAAACGCCAAACATATCTGATTAACTAAGCACTTATTTAAAATGAGATTTACAGTACACATGGGCAGTGTATAGATGGAGTACAAACTTATGCACATAAGAATTCTATAGGCTACACGTGTATCGGTGAC
Source organism: Geotrypetes seraphini (assembly GCF_902459505.1). NCBI lineage: Eukaryota > Metazoa > Chordata > Amphibia > Gymnophiona > Dermophiidae > Geotrypetes > Geotrypetes seraphini. Next base: position 326,452,691 of record NC_047084.1, on the reverse strand, counting down.
ACTTAAGTTTGCCATTGTATGCTACTTATTGGGGAAGGGGGGGGCCTCATGGTCCAAGCATGGTTAAAGAATGAATAGCTGTGGAGTGGAACAACTTTTGCAGAGTAAAGCATGAGAATCTTGATATCGGGACTGGGAGCCTCAACCCTGAAGAAATTTCATTGAAGCATGGACATGTCAGTAGAGGTGATCCCTTTATAATCATTGCAATAAAGCTAAGTACTATTTTGATATTGAAAAACTAAGGGCTCCTTTTCAAAGGTGCGCTGTGTTTTAGCGCGTGATACATATTAGTCACGCTAACCACGCGCTAAACGCTAATGCATGCATGTTAGTCTATGGACGCGTTAGCATGCATTTATATTTAGCGCATTCTAAATGCGCGCTAAAACGCGTGGAGGGGCATAATCAAAAAAAGCGTCTAAGTCCCCTTTTGGCCTAAGTCCCTAAACGTTCAACCCAGAAGCAGGGAAAGTGTCCATAACCAAAACAAACGTCCATGTTTTGATTATGGCCTTCCTCTGCCTAAACGCCCAATCTCCACTATGTCTAAAAGTACACCCACAGCACGTCTACACTTTTTAGCCATAATGAAAGAAAAAAACGCCTAAGCTCCAAACGTCCAACAGAAGAGCTATTAGGCGAAGGAGGAGCCAGTCCTTCGCCTAAAAGCTGGATTCTGTAACCGGTGTCTGTCAAAAACAACACCGGTTACAGAATCCCCCCCCCCACAACGATCCAGGAAGGAGGGTGCCCAAGCCCTCCTGCCATGTCAAACAACCAACCCCCCCCCCACAACATCGGGGCAAGAGGGAGCCCAAGCCCTCTTGCCCTTCTGAAGCCGCGACCCCCCGACTCGATCGGGGCAAGAGGGAGCCCAAGCCCTCTTGCCCTGATGAAGCCGTGACCACCCCCCCGATCTGGCCAGGAGGGAGTCCAACCCCTCCTGGCCCAGGCGAACCCCCTACCCCCCGACTCGATCGGGCCAGGAGGGAGCCCAAGCCCTCCTGGCCCAGGCAACCCCCTAACACCATCCCCCACTACATTATGGGCAGGAGGGATCAGAATAGGCCCGGGAGCCCAACCCGGGCCATGTGCCTAAGGCCCCGCCCACAGGAGGGGCCTACGGCTCCCGGGCCTATTCTGATTGGCCCAGGCGCCTTAGGCCCCACCAGTAGGCCGGGCTTTGGTACGTCTGGGCCAATCCAGCCCCATTCTTCTGTGGGCTGCCGGACGGATGGACGGGTTTGGCACCCATCTGTCCGGCCAATGAAAAAAAGGTACGGGGAAGGGGGGTGGGGGTGAGGGGGTCGTAGGGTCAGCCGGGGGGGTCACAGGTCAGCTGGGGTGGGCCGATCGGGGATTCTGGGGGGCGGATGTTGGGGGGAGGGGGGTTTGTCAAGGGCAAGAGGGCCTGGGATTCCTCCTGCCCGTAATGTAGTGGGGGGTGGGGGTAGGGGGTCGCCTGGGCCAGGAGGGCTTGGGCTTCCTCCTGGCCCGATCGAGTCGGGGGGTAGGGTGGTTGCCTGGGCCAGGAAGGTTTGGACTCCCTCCTGGCCTGATCGAGTCGGGGGGGTTGCCGCCGGGGCAAGAGGGCTTGGGCTCCCTCTTGCCCCGATCGAGTCGGGGGGGTCGCAGCTTCAGCAGGGCAAGAGGGCTTGGGCTCCCTCTTGCCCCGATGTTGTTTGTAGGGGGGGGGGATGATCCATCGCGTTAGGAGAGATGCCTTTTCTCCCCTACCGCGATGCCATCACTATTCTACCGGAACTGCCACGAGTCGCGGCAGTTCGGGTAGAGGAGTGATGGCATCGCGGTATGGGAGATGAGGCAGCGGCCAGCGGCCATCAGCTTAGCGGCCCCTTTTTCGGCAATTAGACCTGGTTTTCTTTCGTCTAAGTCAAAAAGGTCTAAGTGCCGACTAAACTGTTTTGGTTATACCTGTTGTATGCCTAGGTGGAGGTCGGCCCACTTCCCGCCCACTGCCCGCCCTTTCCCCTCCTCTAAACACACCTCTTTTCTCTCTGTGCGTTTAGTGGCAGGGGAAAGGCCTAAGCTGTTTTTAGATACAACCAGCTTTGATTAAGGGAACTTGGACGATCAGGCTTTTTGATCGTCCAAGTAGCCACTTAGGACACTTTTTAGACATTTTTTTTTTTTTTTAATTATTACCCCCATAGCGTACCTTAGTAAAACAGGGGGCAAGTTTCAGCCAGTAGAAGTGTGGTGCCCAGAGCTGGGTGTGTAAACTGATTGTAAGTGCTAGTATATAATGGGTGTGCGATGTATTTCAGTGTCCATGCTTGAATGCCATGCATAAACATTTCCCCTATCAGCATGGGAATTAACATAAATTAACTGCAATAGCACAAAACTGTTAGCACGGACTGCCACGTTAACACCAAGTGCAGCTTAATAAATAGGCCTCAATGTGTGTTAACATGCTAAGATGGGGTACGGAAAAGTCCTCAGCCCAATCAACCAACCTCCTAAATTCTGAGCATTATTGTAACACTGTAGCCGAAAAGAGTGTTATCTTATTTTGTTAAGTGCCAATTTGCAGCAACAAAATTCTGTTTTTGACATTGTTTCAAATCATTGATTGAGCCATGTCCACGTCTTCAGTGGCGCAGTGAGGGTGAGTGGCTCCCGGAGCAGCAGTGTCTCTCCACAGCCCTCTTCTCCGCCCCTCGCTCCTTCTCTAGCCCCTTACCACGCAGCCCCCCTTCCTTTCCCCCATACCTCTTTAATTTTCCCAGCAGGAGCATCATCCCAAACTTGCTGCCGGCATCATGTCGGCTATTCCTCTGACATAACTTCCTAGGTGCGGGACATGGAAGCGATGTCGTAGAGAGCCGACATCGATGTGGGCGGCAAATTTGTGATACTGCTCATGCCGGGAAAATTAAACTAAACTAAAGTAAACCTTAAGTTTGTAAACCGCATCATCTCCATAAAGATAGAGCTCAGCACGGTTTACAGGTAATTCAATAAATGAGGGAATGACATAATAAGAAATTAGAGGTTATGAAGAGGATAGCTAGCTTTACATTTTAAATAGATAGCTTTACGGTATAGAGAAAAGCCAGGTTTTCAGATGCTTTCGGAATAATTGGAATGAGCCTTTCTTTCTTTCTTTTTCTTTGTCTCTCTTTCTTTCTTTCTTTCTTTCTCTTTAAACTAAACCTTAAGTTTGTATACTGCATCATCTCCATAAAGATAGAGCTCAGCACGGTTTACAGGTAATTCAATAAATGAGGGAAGGACATAATAAGAAATTAGAGGTTAAGAAGAGGATAGCTAGCTTTACATTTTAAATAGATAGCTTTAAGTTTTGGAGAAAAGCCAGGTGTTCAGATGCTTTCGGAATAATTGGAATGAGCCTAGGTTCCGTAGCGGGGCAGGGAGGTTATTCCAAAATTACATTAAAGAGGTACGAGGGAAGCAAAGGGGCAGACTTGTGGTGGTGGGGGTTGAGAAGGAGCGAGAGGGCGGAGAGGAGGATAGGTGCCGGCGGCCCCACCAAGATGGTGCCTGGGGTAGACCGCCCCTGCCCCCCTCCCCCTTACTATGCCACTGCACGTCATTCTCTTCTTGGGCTGAAAACCTTTCAGCACCACCTTGTAAAACAAGGGATTTTTCACAGTCTGATAATAGGCCCTTAAATTTACCCCCAAGCGCGATCACACAAATTATTGAATTAAACCTGACTGCACAAGTTTTGTGCTATCGAATTTCAACTGATAGCTCATCCACAACCTCAGCTGATTCATTACTTCTGAATATATAGGTAAATTTAACCTGTTGTAAATGAAGGGCTCCTTTTACGAAGGCGCGCTAGCGGTTTAACGCGTGTAATAGCGCGCGCTAAACCACCAGCCACGCTAGCCACTACGCCTCCTCTTGAGCAGGTGGTAGTTTTTGGGCTAGCGCGGGGTTAGCGCGTGATGAAAAGTCGTGCGCAATGAAGCCGCTAACGTGGCTTTGTAAAAGGAGCCCTAACTGGCTCATTTTGCTTTTATTAAAGATCTATTCTGAATTACCTCTTTTTAAAAAAATATTTTATACTATCTAAAATTTCCATTTTTAAAGTAGTTTTAGAGCAATTTGTTGAGAAGTGGTGAAATAAGATTTCAAGTCCTACTTCAACTTCTGATGCTCCTGTTGACCTTAGGCAAGCCACTTCACCCTTCATTGCCTCAGGTACAACAACTGAAATTGTAAGCTCTCAAGGGCAAATAAAAGTCATTTGTCTTGAGCTCAGGGTTGGAAAGGTGAGTAATTAAATCTAAAACCAAGTCAAGAAGGGATTGCTCTCAGCTCAAGATCCATATACCTCTTTAAATGTGAATTTAGAAAGGACTTTATCCAGGAGAAGAAATACAAAATCACTACACAGAAATCAGGCCCATTACTAACATATTAGCCTTTTCTATATAAGAATGAAATATTGTCTCAAGATGTCAGATTTAAACCTGATTTTTTAATGGAAAATTTGATGCTGCAATAGGAATTACAATATGAAAATTGGTTTGGAAGCCATGTTAGTTCACTTTTAAAGGAAATATATGCCAGAAAACTAGAACACTGCATCAATGATTTTATGGTGAGAATACTAAAAGGAAATGTTTAAGACAATCCAGTTTGGAGAAGAGATGGCTCAGGGGTGATATGATAGAGGTCTATAAAATACTGAGTGGAGTGGAAAAGGTAGATGTGAATCACTTGTTCTCTTTTTCCAAAAATACAAGGACTAGAGGCATGCAATGAAGCTACTAAGGGCTCCTTTTACGAAGGTGTGCTAAGGGGTTTTACAGCACACACCGGATTAGCGTGCGCTATAGCCAAAAATCTACCACCTGCTCAAAAGGAGGCAGTAGCGCATGTGGCTATTCCGCGCATTAAGACCCTAGTGCGCCTTTGTAAAAGGAGCCCTAAGTTCTAGATTTAAAACAAACTGGAGAAAATATTTCTTCACACAACATGTAATTAAACTCTGGAATTCGTTGCCAGAGAATGTGGTGAGATCAGTTACCTTAGCAGGGTTTAAAAAAGGCTTGGATAATTTCCTAAAAGAGAAGTCCATAGGCCATTATTGAGATGGCTTGGGAAAATCCACTGCTTATTCCCAAGATAAGCACCATAAAATATGTTTCACTCCTTGAGATCTAGCTAGGTACTTGGGACCTGGGTTGGCCACTTCTGGAAACAGAATACTGGGCTTGATGGACCTTCAGTCTGTGCCCATATGGTAGTTCTTATGATCTTATTTTGATACCCACCAGAGAGGACTTAACAAAGACCTTGGTTTTCTATCACATTATACACCACAAATTTATACTTATGAGCCTCATCCATATCTCTCCCAGACTTCCCTGTTTCTCACCTTCATACCCCTCCCTCTTCCTGTGAATCTGTCATTGGAATGCTTTTATATTTCACTTATGGTATATATACTGATATTTGTCAACATTTGCTTATTTTTGATCTGAAAAAGAAAGGTCACCTTTGAAAGTTAATTTTAAAAAATGTACCTAGTCCAATAAAAAAGGTATGATCTTATTTATTTTATCTTTTGTTTTATTTCTATATATTACCAATATGAAAATTGAATGAATGTTATTATTTTCCATTTTGTTCATAAATATTTCAAGTTTTTTAAATTTGACAATGTTGCTCTTTATAGAGCTATTGCCCATAACAAGGTAATACAGCTTAATAATCACTTGGTTATGTGAATAAGAATTTGCATTATTGCAATATTGTAGTGTTTGCAAGTTGACAACGGTTCTATTCTGTATAGAGATTTTCTGCCAACAGAACTTCATAGCTAGCTACAAAGATGAGTGACTGTTTCCAACTCTCTCTTGAAGAATCTACAGATGTTTATGGGCACCAGTTTTTTCTATACAGGCAATCCCCGGGTTAAGAACGGATACATTTTTAAAGTATGAGTCATACTTAAGTCGGTTGTCTGTAACTTGGGGACTGCCTGTACTTGCTTTAAACCATCTCAGCCATAATCTGCTGTCCTGGGCTGCCACTATCAGTTCTCTTCCTTAGGTTTCAACTCACCTTTCCAAATCATTCATTTGTCTGGTGTATTTTGCATTGTATTTATGCATCTGTCGCTTGCTCCTCAACAGCTGATGCATTTCCTTGATTTTTTTTCCTCATCCCTTGCAAATTTTGTCTCTTCTTTCCCTTTCAGTACCAGTGGATTCTCATTCATTCCTTTGAGTCGTCAGAATTCTTGTTCAAGTTTAATGATGGAGATGGATTCTGGAAGTTTTATTTCATATTTCACACAAGCCTGGAGGTTTTTGTCTGTGTTGATGCTGCTAGAGCATCAACCAAGGCTTCAGGCCATGCTTCATAAATACATTTTTGTCAGTGGTAAAGGTTTAACACCACTATCCAAGGCTAAAGAAAAGGAACCTGGAATCAAAGCAATTTTTTAGCATGATAATGTTTTGTACATCCCCCTATTTTTAATCTACATGATAAATCTCTTTATACTGTCAGACTTATTGGAAATTGAAACATCATCCTGTAAATGTGTTGGATTGAGCCGTTATGTACAATCCGCAACACCACTGAAGGAACCTGCTACAACAACTGCATACCCCAAAGCAGAGGCAAAAGACCAGACTTCCACAAAGAAACAAGAGATGTCCACAAAGCAGAATTAGAGAATGACACGGGGACAAATTTTTCCCCGTCCCCACGGGAACTCATTTTCCCGTCCCCGCAAGTTCTTTTCTTGCCCCTGCCCCATTCCCGCAAGCTCCGTCCTCATCTGTACAAGCCTCAAACACTTTAAAATCTCTAGTGTTCGAGACTTGTGTGGTTAGGGCAGAGCTTACAGGAATGGGGTAGGGACAGGGACAACAATAAAATTTGTGGGATGGGGCAAGGAAATTGAGTTCCCACGGGGATAGGAAAAAAATTGTCCCTGTGTCATTCTCTAGCCAGAATGTCTTTCTAGTTCTGCAGCACTGATCATTCTAACATGGACATATTCATGTGTCCGGTCTCATAGTACATTATCGCGTCTGCCGATGGTGGAGGTGGGAAAGTGGCCCCGGGGGCTCCGGCTTTGCCCTTGAGCTCGGAGCCTGGGACCCTGCAGTCTCTGTGGCTGGTGCTGGTGCAGCTGGAGAAACCAGAAGGGAAGATCAGCTCCTTGGAGCAGCATTTGGGCGCCCAGGAAAGGAGAATATCGGCGAATTGCACGCAGCTGGATGCCCTGGAGAACAAGGTGCGGGTGACATTTGAGAACATCGCTCTTTCCTTCTCCCAGGAGGAGTGGGGATATTTAGAAGGAGGACAAAACGATCTATAAAGAGGGGTGATGAAGGAGAATTATGAGAACTTGAGATGTCTAGACACAGACCATGAAAGGATCAATCCTAACGTATTAGCAAGTATTATTATCAAGAAGCAGGAATGTTAATTAAAGGGGAGTGGTTGTACTATTCAAATCCTGACAATGATTTTCAGGTCATGAAAAAGAGTCTGATATTACCTAGATGGAAGGATAACTAATCGAAGTTTTATTGATAAAATGCCATCTACACACAATAAGTAATTGAACTTTGGCAATTATGCTTATGACATAAAAGTAATAAATCAGGTGTACGTATGTTCATCTAGGCATAACTTTAAAAGATTATAAGAAAATGCATGTCATAGAACAGTGCTCTAAGAAACAGTGAAAGCAACTAGCTGAAAGAAATAAACATTATTATGGAGCTTATTTAGTGTCATTTTATACAGAGTATAGAGTTTTAGTAGCTCTCTGTTTCCTAAGGTATGCTGGAGTTGGTAAGTAATGATAAATATAAGCAAGAAAATTCTTCAGGGCCTCTCAGGCCTCTTCTGTCGAGGTGGTTAGAACAGTAGAAAGTGTTTATATCTAAAAAATGTTATGTCATGCAGTGTCTACAAGCTGCCCTTAGCATTGTGGGTACTTGGTTGGTCCTGTCAGTAAGTGGTCAGGCATTCCCTATATTTTGCAACTTCCCACCTGTCAACTGGTTTCCCAGTTTCATCTGATCAAGTACCTTGGTCCTCCAGCTATGCTCTTACAATTTTTAGGGACATGGACCCCTCTGAAAAGCCAGGGGCCACAAGGGCCCAGAGTCTGTAAACGGCGCCTAAATCATCTGACGCCTTGAGAAATGCCTGCGTGTCAATCACGGGTGTCATTTGCAGAATCATGCCTAGCGGTGCCTATGTAAAAAAAACACATAGGTGCCAGAAATGTAGGCGAGAGTTTTAAATGCCTACATTTCAGGTGCCTAAGTTTTTGGAACATTGCGCTTAGCGGTGCCTAAGTCACACATCACCCATAAAAACATCCGTGTAGGTGTTAAGTGACACTTAGTAAAACTGGCGGGAGGAGGTAAATTGGGGATGAAACAGCAGTTAAGACCTTCAGTTTCAGATTGCTTGTGTTGGCTTATTTGTGTGTGAATGGCCAGGCACCTGCAAGCCTGATGAGGGTGTCAGGTCAAAAGCGCGCCGGGACAAAGGTGCGCCCAGACAATTGAGCGCAGCGCGGTGGCGCGCGCCGCTCAAAATTACTGTTTTTAGGGCTCCAATGGGGGGGCATGGGGGGGAACCCCCCACTTTACTTAATAGACATCGCGCCGCGTTGTGGGGGCATTGTGGGGGTTTGGGGGGTTGTAACCCCCCACATTTTACTGAAAACGTCACTTTTTCCCTGTTTTTAGGGAAAAAGTTAAGTTTACAGTAAAATGTGGAGGGTTACAACCCCCCAAACCCCCCATAACGCCGGCGCGATGTCTATTAAGTAAAGTGGGGGGGTTCCCCAACAAAACCCCCCGTCGGAGCCCCTAAAAACAGTAATTTTGAGCAGCGCGCGCCTCTGCGCTGCGCTCAATTGTCCGGGTGCGCCTTTATCTTTCGCGCCGTTGTCTATGAACCCCTGATGAGTACTATTCAGTCTTATGTTCCACTACCAAAGCTGTGCTCTGTCCGTCACACAGACTTGTTTGTTCCCCCCAGTTTCCTGCCTGAGACTGAATATCACAGGAACAAGCTAAACTAAACTAAAACTTAGTTTTATAGACCGAGTCATCAACCAAGAGGAGCTCGACTCGGTTAACAATGTAATACATAATACATAGACTTGACAAGGAAAAGTAGACTGAAATAGTTAATTTCCAAAATGTTTTAACAAAGTTTTCAGAGCTTTCCGGAATAAAGCAAAAGAACCTAAACTTCTTAATGTAAGCGGTAAAGCATTCCAGAATTCGGTTAATTTAAAAGCAAAAGATTGACTAAGGGCTCCTTTTACTAAGGTGCGCTAGCGTTTTTAGTGCGTGCTACGTTGCCGCACGCACTAACCCTGCGCTACGCGCCAAGAACTAACGCCAGCTCAAAGTTGGCATTAGCATCTAGCTCGTGCGCTAAAACCGCTAGCGCAGCTTAGTAAAAGGAGCCCTAAATCTCTTAAAGGTTTTGTTTTTACCGCCGAGAGAGGGAAATGGAAGTAACTTCTGGCAAGATGAGACTATGAACATTCCAGTCTAAAGGAATCAAAGTGGCAAAGATGCCAAATAGGATCTTAAATGTTTTCATGCATTGGCCCGCAGGAATGGCATCACGTACCTATGTATATACAGCAGCAGAGTAACCTTAGTGTTTTTAAGAAGTTATTGAAGAGACACCTGTTTTGTAATATGAATTATGGGAATTGAAGTTATATATAAGCGCTGGTCACTTATTTATTAGTGGTTTAAATGTATATTATTTGTATTGTGTATATTAAATTGCACAGAAGTGCACTTAGGCCTGATTCTATAATTTGGCACCCAAGTATTATAGCACATAACTGCAAAAGAGGTATTCAAATAGGAGGGGAATGACAGGTCATAGACATTCTGACTGCTGCCAAGGTAGGTGTCATCTACTCGTGCTGTGGGTCACACCCTAGATTTCGTTTTGGTTCCTACTTTTTCTGTGTCCCGTTTCACTTCTCTCCCAGTTTCTTGGTCCAATCATTTCCTGATCTCTTTTAATTTATCCCTTTCTTTCCCTTCTCAGATTCATTGTGCTTCTCACTTCCAAACTACAGTAGATTTTGGAGTTGTGTGAATCACTGAGTGTACCCCTCTTTTTACATTCTTTACTTCAGGCTTTCTATCTCTCCTAATTGAAGAACACAAATTCTTAAAACCAGCTATTAAATATTTAATACAAACAAGTATTATCTGAATCAATTCAATTTTAATCTTATCTCCCACAGTTCATTTCATTACAGTACTTTTTACAACTTACTAGAGAATGACACGGTGACAAAATTCATCACCGTTCCCGTCCCCACGGATAACCGCGGGAAATAGTCCCATGTCATTTTCCAGTGTCTATTTCAACCTCGATCCTTCTACACCAGCATTTTTCAAAGCAAAGTTTGCGGGTCAGTGGTTGTGCCCAATTATACTCCGATTCTTCCCTCTCTCCTTAAAGAATGACATGAAGATGGTTTCCCGCGGTTATCCGCGGGGACGGGAACAGTGATGAATTTTGTCACCGTGTCATTCTCTACAACTTACCAATACTTAATAAATATCAGAATAATAAATATCAGAATAATTTAGTCAGTGAACCTAATCTCCATTGTGATTACTTTTATCCCAAACTGGATCTTAGTAGTTCATTAGTCCATGATCATCTAGTCAGAGAAGCTTCAAACTGAGAGTTGCACAACAGTCTAGCACATGAGAATCACAGTTTCTTAAACACAACTGGCAGGCCTCTCTGTCCTCATGATGGTCCTGTTCTTCAATTCATAAATCATTCAGCTTAACACAAGACTGTATTTCGCCACCTGGCATCTTCAGGAGCTGTGTTTGCAAGGCTCACCAACATCACAACTTCACCAGTAAACTAAGCATGACTCGAGCGGGGACCCAGGGTTCAGCACAAGCCGGGATCAGCTGACAAGCAGGAAACACACCATCTACCAGGAAATCAAACTAATTGAAGAACAGGGAGATTGTTGGTACCAAAGCTCACACACACCTTTGGACAACATTGCCCCCAGACAATTTACTCTATCACTAGTCCATAATATGCCACGATTTTATAGTGGCCTTCTCCTTCTGAAGTGGCAGCTCATGCACGTGGAGAGACTTTGGCATTACCTTCAGCTCTTCAATCCTGCAGAACTTTTCAGTGAAAATATAACAGTAAGCTGCAACAGGCTAAAAAGCAGTACTATTCAAGACTCAGTGATCACTTGGACAACCTTCCTAGACATATTTTCTTCCTCTTACTTCTTATAACTTACTTCTAAACCAACTAAACCAGATTCTCTGGTCCCAGTGGCAGCTTCCTTAGCCACCTATTTCACCGATATGATTGCCAAGGTCAGACAACTTTTCTCTATTAACCCCCCTACTCTCGTTCCTTGCCCACTCACCTCCCCCTCAGCTCTGCCCCTTTTCAAAATGGTCAATTTTCTCATTCCCATTATTGGTCCAAATATCTAAGCCCTGTCATGTAGACCATGCATTTAGATTCAGTTCCTTCCTCTTGGCTGAATCTTTCAGCTCATGGTCTTCTACCACTGGTCCTTAATCTCATCACTGCTAGTTTATTTATGGAAATTGTTCCCACCATTTGGAAAAAGGCCATTGGTGGGCAACCTATATAGAATCATTCTTACCAATATCTTTTTACAATACCAACTTCGGAGTGCTACTTATAGAATTCCCCCATAAAGTATGGTATTCAAAGGATATATGCCCCTACCTTTAAGAGCTGTGCTCCTAAATTGGTTTCTTAGAACATTTACTAGAGCTGAATGCCTAAATTAATATTCAAATGGGCCAATATTCAACCCATGGTGGTCAGCATTTTTTTTTTTTAGACTACTGCTAGTAAAAAAAGCCACTGACTATTCAGTACTAGTATCCAGCTGCATCTGGGGCTGAATATCAGAAATCAGTAATGGTGGTACTACCAACTGGTTGGCAGCAATATTCAGACCAGCAACTGGATCACAATGCAGATAATGATTTTAGCTATGCTAACTTTATTCAATGAGCTGTCCAGTTGCCAATCTGAATATCAGATAACTTTTACTTTTTTGGGGGGGACCTTGTGACCTGGGTTGGCTTGATGGACCTTCTGTCTGTCCTAGTATGGCAACTCTTAAGTTCTTATAACCTCCAGTTTTGTCCATGAACCACCTTGGCACCACCAGGAAGTTAGAGGGAATGAATATTCAGTGTCACTGAAGTAAAGAGACAGTGTAACTCACTGCTCAGTATAAAACTACTAACTTTCTGGCAACAAAGGCAACTTTCTTGCCCTTGTTACAGAAAGGTATTGGGTTTATATTGAACAGTCAGTTACACTGTCTCTTTGATTGAAACTATTGGATATATTGGTTTTATGCCTTAGAACATCCATTGAACCTGATGCAGCCTTCTTAGGCAAAATGTGACCACGTTCGGTGCATTTTTACCAATAAACTCTTGGAAATACCACCTGGACTTCTGTGGTTTTTAAGTGCTAATTATTTGGTTCTATTACCAGTATATACTGTAAATATTGATTTCTACATGCACTGTATCTTAGAACAAGCTCTGTGTCAGCAGATCCTGTTCTGAAATACTAACGGGACTTGAGATAGCCTGATACAGATACCTCAGTTCCACATTGTATGCCTTTTGTAAGAAGACATTCTACACGAGCTCTATACCAGCCTAAATGTTAAGCAGGTTAAGCACACAGACCAGGATCCTATCAGGCATTCTCTGGGCTTCTAATTTTTAGGTATCATGTTATAAAATTATCCTGATATTACATAAGTTGAATCACTGTTAGTCAAAAAATGTTGATGTTATAATGAATCCTAGTTGCTTCTATAAAGGTAAAGAAAATAAAATCCTCAATTAAAGTAAACAACTAGTGTTAGAAGCCCCCATTTTAAGTTCCACATTCCTGTCTCTAGTGTGAGCAGTTATTGGAGGTTCAAAATATCTTTTGTGATAATGATGAACTGATAATTTTCATGATGAGCTGTTTAATGCAATATGTTTTCGTATGGCTCAGCCTTCCTATAATATTTGAAAGCAAGTCTCAAAAACATTTTGGGGTACTCATTCATAGTACGAATAAATGGGAAACATTTTTCTCAAAATACTGATGCCATTAGTTCAATTTGTATAATCATGGCAGAGTATCACAAGTACATTACCACTGAAACATTTAGCATAGCTTAAAACATTAGGAGTAGTTAATTTCTTTTGAATATATGTTGCAAAACCATTCTGAGTTTTCTGAATTCAAGTATCCAGAAAGGCAATCTGCTGATGCCCCACATAAGAAATAAATCACAAGAGTAAGGTCACAAGCATTCAACCATTCTATAAAGGAATTGAGTTCATCCATTGTACCAGACCACAAGACAAAGAAATCATAAATGTATCACTTTGAAAGGTGAATCTTGTCAACAAAAGGAGTACTGGACAGTTATAACCTTTCAGATTTTACCACATACAAACTAGCTAATCAGTGGCCATTATATGGCTCCATGACTGTGCTCTTGACATGCTTAAAGAAGGTTATCTTTTCCATAGTTTAGTGTAAGTCAATTTGGCCTGTATAGTTCATCATATCACTTTCATTGTTTAAATTGTTAAACCAATGGCTCCCAACCCTGTCCTGGAGGATCACCAGTCAGTTGGTTTTTTTGGGATAGCCATAATGAATATACATGAGAAAGATTTGCATAAAATGGAGGTAACAGGCATGTAAATCTATTCCATGCATATTCATTAGGGCTATCCTGAAAACCTGACTTGCTGGTGGTCCTCCAGAACAGGGTTGGGAACTACTGATAAGTTAGGATCAAACTATTGTTAATTGCCCTTGTCAACAGCATCTTTGACATCTGATCCCCTGATGAAGCAGAATCTTGCATGGCACTCTTCCTCCTTTATTTCCTCTATCCTGGAACTCTGTGAGACCTGATATTACCAGATCTATCCAAAAGCTTAAATTATCTTTCCCTTGTTAAAAGGCGTTATCTATATTGGAAAATTAGGGAAATCTTTTTACTTTAAAATTACTGAGCTTTGGAATAACTTTCCAGTCCAGCTGCGTAACTTGGGCTCTTTCCAATTGTTTCAAAAACATCTGAAAACGTGGCTATTTTCAAAAATGTAAATTCCACTGCTCTCTATACAATCACTAATTCTTATTATATTTTCCTCTTTTCAAAACTCTTGTAAACCGTGCCGAACTCTGTCCTTATAGAAAAAATGCGGTATATAAGCGTGGAGGGGCATAATCAAAAGGAACATCTAAGTCCGTTTTCGTCTAACTCGCAAGTCGTCCAAAGTAAAAAAACAGCCTAGGACACATTTTCGAAAAATACGTCCAAAATTTTTTTTCTTTCAAAAATCGTCTAATTATACGTCCTGCAGCTCTGATCATCCAAGTTGCTAAATTGTCTATTTTTATACCACATTTTTGTCCAACTTTTCATCCAAGTCAAAAATGCCTACATCAAGCTCTGTTGGACATTGGAGGGATCTGCAAAGTGATGGACTGAATACCCAGACATGGCACCTAAATAGTGGGGTACCTTACAGGGCACTATTGTGAACTTCACAAAAAGGGTGCCATGTCTTCTCATCACTACAGCTCCCTCATGGTGATCCTCCCAAACCACCTCCCTAGAACCACTTATCTACCACCCTAATAGCCCTTATGGCTGCAGGAGCCACTTATATGCCAGTAAAAAAGGGTTTTGGGGTGTATAAGGGAGTGCACATGTTTAAGTATCAATGCACTGATTACAGGGGCTTATGGGCATGGGTCCGCCTCTCCATGAGTTCCTAACCCACCCCTAAGACGGCTTAAGCCGCCTATGTGCTGGACAACTAGGCTTTCCTATGCCAGGCTGCCAGGTGATGATGGTCTGGAGGCTGAATTTTAAAGGTGTGATTACAATTTTTATGGGGTTGGGGGGGTCGGTGATCACCGACTGGGGTAGTATGTGTGTGTGGGGGTCTGTTTTATGTGTTTGCAGTACTTATCTGGTGACTTTTGATGGGTTTTTGTGACATAGACCATGTTTTAGATGGTCTAAGTCAGAACGTCCAAGTTCCGTCGATCCTGGGCTATATAACTTTTGGTTATACAAGCTGTACAACTAAGTCTAAGCTGGCCTATGTCCTGCCCAACTCCTGCCCTCGACACTCCTCCTGAAATGCCCCGTTTAGCTTTGGTCGTTCAGCGGCACTATGAAGGCCTAGTTCGTTTAGAAATACATCCAAAATCTGTTTTTATTATCGGCACTTGGATGTATTTGGACAATGTTCGACCAAGTGCCGACTTAGGCCGGTTTTTAGATGTTTTTCTCATTTGATTATGAGCCCCTTAAGGTTTAGTTTAGTTTAGGTCCCGTTGGGATCAGGAATCTTCAGTTAAGTTGTGCTGTTCTACATTTGTTGATAAATATACATTGGTGATTTGTATATTCATGTTTAGGATTTTTTTTTTTATTTCACCAATGATTGGTTTTACCCTAAATAACAGGCATACACTGTTTAATTTGCCTGTCAAGGGAGTCTGAGATATTTTTTCCTCCTTATGTAAAGTATACAGTTGGAATTTTAGTGACATATGTTTAATTTTTGAGGTTATAATTTTGATGTTACAATTTCATGTTTTCGCATCTTCCACTTTTGTAGCTGGTGCAACAAAATAAGAATAAAGATTTAATGGGTCAGACCAAAGGCTATTAAGCCCAATATCTTGTTTCCACAGTCTAATTGTAAGCATCTGGCAGGATCTCAAACGGAACCTAGCAGTAGGAGGGGTGGCCTAGTGCTTAGAACAATGGATGAAGCACCAAGGAAAGCAGGCTCAACTCTTAGCATGGTTCCTTGTAACTTTGGGCCAACTTGTAAACTGCTTTTGTTGTTCCACCGAAAGGCAGAATCACAAACAAAAACATGCTATGCTACTTATCCCTTTAATAGTGGTTTACATATAGGGTTAGTAAACTCACACTAAATGACATGGTATATTCACCAAGCCCTTTGTTTAGATTTTGCTAAACGAATGCTAAAACCTGTTATTGCATAAAAACCTACTTCCAAAGGGTTTTACATCAAAGGGTCTAGCACATAAGGAATGTTTCTCAATATAAATGAAAAAAAGCGGTGAACCTATCCAGAAAAAAAAAATTTTTCAAAGGAAATCTGAGAGCCTGAAGAGAAAAAAAAAATCCCAAACAAACCTAAAACATGCATATGCTTCAGAATGTTTGTTAAAGAAATAAATAATTTAGGGCCCCTTTTATAAAGCCATGATAGTGATTCCCATGCAACAAATGTAACACACGTTTTCAATTCCTATGGGCTGCATCGCATTTGCCAAACTGAAACTTGCTACTGCGGCTTTGTAAAAGGGGCTCATAGATAATACAGGAGGAGGAAAGTGGAGTCAGCCAGGTGGAGTCAGCTTCTACAGCTTTGATTGTAACTACACAGAAAAAGTGGTATATCAAGTCCCATCCCCTCCCTTGTATTCTGTTTGTTACCATTCATTATGCTTATCTCATACTCCTTCCAAAGTAATTTAAAACAATTTTCAAAAATATTAATGGATGCCAGAAGAATTATCAGCTAAGTCTTCTATCAGGCTGTGTTCTATTCTTATCCTCTTCCACTGCTGTCTTGTCAAGTGACAAAAACAGGGGGCTCCAATTCCTCGTGGTTACATACAGTTAAGTGCCTAGACCAGGTGTGGGCATCTCCGGTCCTCGAGGGCCACAATCCAGTCGAGTTTTCAGGATTACCCCAATGAAGATGTATTGAAAGCAGTGCATGCAAATAGATCGCATGCATCTTCATTGGGGAAAACCCGAAAACCCGACTGGATTCCGGACCTTGAGGACCGAGGTTGCTCACCCCTGGCCTAGACCAGGGGTGTCAAAGTCCCTCCTCGAGGGCCGCAATCCAGTTGGGTTTTCAGGATTTCCCCAATGAATATGCATGATATCTATTTGCATGCACTGCTTTCATTGTATGCTAATAGATCTCATGCATATTCATTGGAGAAATCCTGAAAACCCGACTGGATTGCGGCCCTCGAGAAGGGACTTTGACACCCCTAGCCTAGACTATGATTCCTAAGTCCCTTTCTCAGGATGCATTGAACCAGCAACACAGAAAATGACAAAGAAGAGATAGAAACTGATGAAGAAAAAAGATAACATCCTTAGACACTTAAAATAAATCCACTTATTTTTGTTTGTTGTTAAGCAATGGATTACCAGAGATCATATTTCTTTACTGTCAGTGGAGATGAGTGGATGTGATCCATCCTCACAAAAGAAAAAGGGACTTGCATATTGCTTTTTTTGTGGTTACACATTCCAAGTGGTTTGCGTACATGCAGGTATTTATTTTGTACCCAGAGCAATGGAAGATTAAGTGACTTGCCCATGGTCACAAGGAACAGTGCTGCAATTTGCTCCTATGACCTCAGGGTGCCGAAGCAGCAGCTCTACCACTAGGCTACTCCTCACTGGAGATAAGGAAGAAGTGGGAAACTATAGGTCAGTAAGACTCAAGTGAGTGACAGGAAGCATAATGAAGTCAGTACTGAAGGAAATGTTAACTAACTTTCTAGAATCCAGTGAGTTGTAGGATCCAAGACAACATGGTTTTGCAAAAAGGAAAAATCCAGCCAAACCAATCTGATTTCTTTGACTGGGTGACCAAGAATCTGGATAAAGGACATGCACTAGACGTAATCTACTTGAGTTCAGCAAAACCTTTGATATGGTCCTTCACAGAAGACTAATTAATAAGCTGGGAAAGCTGAACTTAGGTTCCAATGTGGTGAACCGTGTTTGCATTAGAGCATGATTGATAAGAAAAATTAGCATATGAGAGCTTACCAACAAATATTTTGTAGTCAATATGGGGGGAAATTCTATATAGGATGCTGGTATCAGCAGCCACCTAAGCAGCTACTGAGAATCACACACCGGTGTCCTATACAGAATCGCATCTGCCCTAATGGACAGATGCCTAACCCTGCCTAACCAGCCCGATTCTCTAACTGGTTAGATAATTACACCAGTTAGATAATTACACTTGATCCCTTGCCATCAGATGATCATGGCAAGGGATTTCCCCTGCCTCAATCAGCTGAGCAGCCGCAGCAGGGAACCCCCCATCCCCCACCAAGTCAGCTTGCAGAAGGGATGCCCACCAGCAATGCTCCCTTCCCCCTGAGAAATCCCCTGGCAGGAGGGATGCTCACTTCCTCCTGCCATCACCCCAGGAACAACCCCCCACCCGGTGATACCCCCCTCAAAAGCCCCCCATCTGTATACCCCTTGAAATCCTCCTAACCAGTATACCCCCTGGCACTCCCAGCCCCCCACACACTCCCTGTACCCCCTACCCAAGACTCTGTTTGGCCAGATACCATGGGAGAGGCCTTAGGTATCTGGCCAATTGGAGTTTTAGGCCACTCTTACTGCATCCCAGGATGCACTGGGAAAGAGGCCTAAGACTCTGGGAGGGGCCTTAGGTATCTGGGTCAATCAGAGCCCTAGGCACCCTGCCTGATGCATCCCAGAATGCACTGGGAAGGGGAAGGCCCACCATTTTGCAGTGGCATGCCTGTCAGCTGGATGGTGTATGCATCCCTCTGGCCAGACTTTCATCTTAAAAGGTATAGGGTATGTGGGGGGCTAGTTTATTTTGGAGGGGTCTACCAGTTAAGGTGGGTTCTGGGGTGGTATACAAGGGGGGCTCTGGAGAGGGATGTTACTGGGGGGAGAAAGTTACATGGTATGGCAGCAGGAGGAAGTGGGCATCCCTCCTGCTTAAGGATTTCTTGGGAGGAGGAAGGGCATCAGTAATTCTGACAGGAGGGAGTGGGCATCCTTCTGCAAGGAGATTTGTCAGGGGGGTTTGAGGGTTTCATCATACTTTCATTGGAAGTTTTCTTCGTACAGGAGGGGGTGGGCATCCCTCCTGTCATCCAACTTCACAGCACGGGGGTTCCCTACCATGGCTGCTCAGCTGATTGTGGCAGGGAGATTTCTTTGCCTCGATCAGCTCAGTGGCCACATCTATTTGAAATGTAGGCCAGCATTTTGCTGGTCTACATTTCATGGATCTATCATGGCCCTAGGGCCGCTTAAACTCGTCCAAGGTCACTTCCAGGTGAAGCCACGCCCATGTTCAGCCTTGAGCAAGCTTATGGTAGGATGTCTACCTCTGACTACAATTGGGATGCTGTTTATAGAATTTGCCCATAAGGGTTCACATGCTAATTCTGCGCTAATCAATTGACATGTGGTAATGTAGAAGCACTAACCCCTCCTTTTATCAAACTGCGCTAGAGGTTTTTAGCACGGGCTGGCGAGGTAAGTTCTCCAACTCTCACAGGAATTCTATGAGCTGCGAAGCATTTACCGCACCGGCTGGGGGGTTTATATTACTTACAATGTCAACTGTGCTGGGCATCCAATCGAGGGGTCCTTGTACTTTGTCTCATTGTTGCCATGCTCTTTCGCTTGTTGAGTTACTTGGCTGTTTTACCATGCTTTTATCTGCTCCCTTTCTTTGGTTGTATGTTCCCTTTGCAATTGCTAATAAAGATATTCAAAAAAAACAAACAAAAACCCTCTAGTACAGCTTGATAAAAGGGGCCGTAACTGATTAGTGCAGAAATGTCCACTCTCTTACACTCCCTATACAGTACATTACATGAACCTTCCCAGAAACATTACAAAAGTTTTTTTAGCATGTGGTGTACGCATGAAGATCCAAAAACTTACTGCAAGATGTCTAGATTCATCCCACTGTAAGCCATTTTAACCTGCGGTAAATGCCCACAAGGGTTTAACACAGTTTATTAAAAGAACTTCTAAATTAGGAACCTCTTTATAGACTTGTTCTCTACATGTGCATTTTTTTCTCTGTACAGAGGGGAACAAGAATGCTTTCTTACAATCTGGCTTGCAGCTTTCTCAGATAACTTCCTACAATAAAAAGTGGCATTGGCAAGCTGTCTATTGATTCTAACAATGCATTTAGCCTTATCAGAAATGACAGCAGATTTTTAATAATCGCTTTCATGAGAATGTCAGTATCATCGAAGATTTCCTAATGCATATTTTTCTGTTTTGAGGACCTGTGGGAATTTTTCATTTTTGTCAAAGAAGTAAAATTGCTTTAGAGAGGAGGTGTTCATGATTGACAGCTATCATTTTATAGCAGTGGTTTTACCAATTTAATTCAGTTAAACAGTTTGGCTTGTATGACAAAATTAATTGAATGGCTTTAGACAGGTATTGAAATATCTCACAGGATGTGAATAAACAAGTAGAGAAATGCTGTTATTTAAAGCACTGCAGAACTTTCATTCTGTTTGACTCTATGTCAGTGATAACATGTTGCACCCCTGTTCCCTCTGAGCTGAGCAGGAGTCTTCCAACTACATTGCTGCCAGTCCGGGGTGATGCTTCAATAATTATGCAAACACATCTTCCTTAGGGGTCCTAAGATGCGTAATTGAATTTTTAAAAAATGCAAATGTGGATGTAGAGCATCAACATGAAACCAAGAGCATGGGGTATGCCATTTTATAGGAGCCCAACTTTTGCAGCATATCCCATGCTTTTGGTTTCATGTTGATTCTCTACATCCACGTTTATGTTTTTTGTTGTTGCTCAATTACACATATTAAGACCCCTGAGGAAGATGTGTTCGTTGAAACACGGACTGTGTTGAGTCCTTCTCAGCATATGTGGATTGTTTCTGAATTTGCAAAAAATAAACTGAATAAAAGCCTACATCACGAACACCATCTCCACAGTTTCTTTTGCTTTTGGTTCCTCCATTGACTGTGGACCTGTTGGGTTTCTTCTTCTGCTTCAATAATTAGGGACAGGCAGATTCTCTGGAGTCCTACAGAGCTTGCCACTCCCTCACTATTGAAAATGTGAGAGTGAAACAGCAGCAGCACCACTGGCACCACTGCACTGGCAGGACTGCTCAGTTTAGAGGGAACCGTGGTAGCACCACTCCTCCATATATTTGATCCACCCTATCATTTTGACAGTGCGGCTTTGTAAAGGAGGGGAATATTTAAGCAGGAAGATGGAGCAGCATTACAGATGGAAAATTCAGCTTACCTCCAAAATAGATCTAGTCCAGTGCAAGCAAAACAGTAATATGCTATATGGCATGCAAATATGCATATCAGCTCATTATTATATATACAGATGAAAGTGATTTGAGGTAAACTTTGTAAACTATGTTCCAGATATTTTTAGAATGAAAGCTATACCTCAGGTATGGAGTTAAATTCCCCCGGGAGTCTTGTTATGTTATATACTTGGTAATGCTCCCTTTGACGGTGTTTAAAGGACCCCTAGTCATCTGTGCAAGCTTGCTCATTGTGCTCAGACATAGGCGTCGGAACATGGGAAGCCACAGGGGTCATGGCCCCCCTAAAATTTGGTGCCCATGTGCCCTCCCATGTCCCTGTGTTCTACCTTAAATCTTCAGGCAGCCACCGCACAGCGTCAAGTGACAGGCCAGCCCAGGAACCCTTCATTCTACTTCCAGGGACTGGCCTGCTCCTTGGGTGAATCAGGAGAGATGCCGCAGGTTTTCACTGGGGCCAGAGCGGAACGCCTGCCCCTCCCCCAAACATGACAACGTTCCACTGCCCATGTGCCCAGAGGAGGATAATTGTGTTGCATTAAGCACCTCCAATCATTTTGAGAATTGTCATTTAAGCGCCCAATAACTAGTAAAATGTACTCATCCCCTCTTAAGAAAATGAAATTTATGAGATTAGCTAATCCCTCCCCCCCTCCCCCCATATACCCTCACCTCCATACACCCAGGGATTAAATAATAATCATGAGGAAGGGCTGTGGGCAGGAGAATTAATTTTCCCAAAGGAACACCTTTTTTTATGGGGTCAGAGTTTTGGGGAAAAGGTCTTCAAAGGGGGAACATTATTTTTTTAAATAGGTTGGGGTACTGGGAAGGAGACAGGGTTTCCTAACTATACCACTAGGAATTTTCTGTCTGGTTTGTAAAGAATTTACCACTAACTTTTGTAGACCCATTAAAAATGGTGGTCCCAGGATGGACCACTGCCTAATACTGTAAGGTAAATTATTGCACAATTTACTAACCTGAGCACCACAGTTCAGTGAATCTCATTGTAATTTATTCATAGTTAAAAACGTACATAATAAAGCGGACCAACTGAAAGACAAATTTGTAAAACTTGCCTAACCAAGGCATGTTTCAGAGTATAAACTAATTTCAAATGAGTTTTTCTGTCCATGGTTATGATTTTCATATCCTTAGCAATATCAAAAGACTCGTAGGTCACAAAGAACACTTGATTTTATGGTTACAATGCAATACACAATATAGTTCTTTATCCATGACATTAATTTTAATACTGGGATTTAAAATATTTTCTTCTTTTTTTATTTTTAGACATCAAAGAAATTGATGATGTCCCTAAATGATAAGCTATGGAGTTTGCCACAACTGATGCACAAAATGTGAAATCAGCTTTTCTTTCAACATTGTCAACAGTTTATTCTGGGTATGTTTCAGCTGTGAAAATAACCTCTTCTCAGCAGCTTGCTACTATTGCACTCCAAAACAGGTCAGAAAATCATTTCTGCATTAGGGAATCCCAAATGAATCTTATCTTGGTTGATGACAACTTGATAAAGATCCTGGTAGTTTTAATGGCCTTTATTTATGTAACTTTCTTCCATTTATTTCCCCAGCGAGATTGACATCAACAGCTTCTTGATAGTTTATCTGGAACATTACAATTTCCTTTGGTTGTTTCTCTGAGACTTCTGAATCAAGCAAACATGAAAAATTGTTTAGTACATTATTGTGTTGTTGTTGTTATCCACCAAATGGATTTCAAATGTATCTATTGTTCAGATAAATGATTTCATTCATAATTACCACCAGCAAATTAGTGTCGTGGTAAGAAATTGTTCTTATAAAATCAGACTGATTAGATCTCTTTCCAGCTTCCTTGAGCCCTCCTCTCTAAATATTCTAATTCACTCGCTAGTTATCACTACAATTGATTATTGCAACTCTCTCTATAAAGGAATTACGCAAAAAGAAATCAGACGGCTACAACTCATTCAAAACACCACTATTAAAATTATTAGTAATGCAAAAAAAATATGATCATGTCACTCCATTATTAAAAAATACACATTGGCTTCAAATTCCACATCACATCACTTTCAAAAATCGCACTTCTCACTTTCAAAACGCTCAGATCCAGACTTCCAGATTTTATTGATAATCTATTGATTCTGCATCCACCCACCAGAATTCTTAGATCTTCTTCTCAACATCTACTTTTTGTTCCCTCCCTCAAAACTTTTCATGTGCGACGCACAACATCATTTGCCGTTACTGCACCCCAAATCTGGAACTCCCTGTCCTCCTATCTAAGGGAAGAACCAAATATTGATAAATTTAAAGGAGCATTAAAAAAGCTTCCACTTTTAATCCATAATCCAGGACTTCTTTACAATCTATGAAAAGGCAGCTCTCAACTAACTTTCCCCTACCCTTTTGTGTTAGATCCTTAGATGTCTTCTTTTCTAAAACTTATTTCACCCTCTATCCTCCTGTTTTCTGTTTGTCAATAGGTCTTGTTTTGTGTTTTGGTTCTCCTTATTTATTTTAATTTTGTTCCCCATTTTAATTGTATTGTATATTGCCTATAAGGTTAATAGGTGATTAATCAAATTTTTAATAAACCTTGAAACCTTGTCTCTTGGAAAAAAATGTTTGAACTACATTAAGCATTAAAACTGACCTTTATTTTCTTTTTACATTTCTTCAGATTTGTACAACACATTAACCTTCCTTTTATTAAGCTGTGCTAGAGGTTTTTTTAGCACAGGCCAGCGAGGTAAGTGTTCCAATGCTCATAGGAATTCTATGAGTGTCATAGCATTTACCACATGGGCTC
The DNA here is from genome assembly GCF_902459505.1 of Geotrypetes seraphini. Classification (NCBI taxonomy): domain Eukaryota; kingdom Metazoa; phylum Chordata; class Amphibia; order Gymnophiona; family Dermophiidae; genus Geotrypetes; species Geotrypetes seraphini. The sequence continues at coordinate 326,428,622 of NC_047084.1, read as the reverse complement.
ATGCTAAAAACCTCTAGCACAGCTTAATAAAGGGGCCCTAAAGTAGGTTGTATGTTGCCTAAATTTTTGGTTTCTTTCAAGAAGTCAACTAATGATGGGTGTCTAAAGTTACTCAGAGTGGGTGAGGGGGGTTTATCAATGTGGACTACCATTATGATGTGTTGTTTTACTGTTAACCTCAGTTATTGCTAATTAGGCCTTTCTGCGTAAAATGGAACTATACTAAAATAGTACAAATTAGTGGTAAAATAACACTTTTTTAAATTATAGCCCATATTGATAACTATACCTCTATATCAACTTTTGCCACTTAATGCTGAATATCAGTTGATCATCCAACGTGAAATTTGGATCTGGAAATGGTACACCCATATGAACAGATACAATACATTTTGTTCAGGCAAGAGGTTGACTTTATAAAATGCATAAGCTGAGAAGATTGTTAGGTTTCTTTATCAATCCAAAAGGATGTCAAGAGATCCTCCAAGTAAACAGTACCACACCCCAAATGTATCGCTACAACTTAACAGTGAGTCTCACTGCTTGTTGCAACTCTTATTTCTGAGAGGAAAAGGATCTCAGAAATCTGCTCAGATAAAATAATGCTTATACTATGGGGCTTACGGGTTACAGATTTCTATCCTGGGTTACAGATTTCTATCCTGAAAAACCTCTCAATAACTTATAAATACTTGATACATTCTTAACAAATATCTCCTCGATAAAATACTTAAAAAAAAAAAATATTTTATCACATTTCAATTGTTTAATACTTATTCAAACACTGATACTTCACAGCCAAAATCTTAACATATGAGTATAACACAGCCCACATTTATCTCAAACATGCACTAGGCCAGTGTTTTTCAACCGCTGTTCCGCGGCACACTAGTGTGCCGCGAGATGTTGCCTGGTGTGCCGTACGGTCAGGGCCGCCATCAGGGCAGTACCACCAGTCTAGGGAGAGGGGCGGTCCGCCCCACGTGGACATGAGAGAGCTGGACGGGGGACCCGCGGAGTTCAATGCATCTCGAGCCGCGAGTCTCGTCTTCTGTTCCTGCCTGCCCTGCAGCTAACATATAACCGATCGCAAGCGTTCCCCGATGTCAGCGCTGACGTCGGAGGGAGGGCTTAAGCAAAGCCTGCCCTCCGACGTCAGCGCTGACGTCGGAGAATACTTCCGTTCGGCTATTTGTGCGCGGCAGGGCAGGCAGGAAGCAGAAGACAAGCCTTGCGGCTTGAGCTTCGTTTTGCTGAGAAAGTTGCAAAGATGGGCTGGGAGGCAAACACGGAACACAAAAGGGGGGAGGGAGTGCGTTTTGGACACAAGGCATGAACTTGGGAGAGAGGAAGGGAGGGAAAGAGATGCTGAGGTGGGGGAGGGAATGCGTTTTTGGACACAGAAGAAATGGACTTGGGAGAGAGGAAGGGAGGGAAAGAGATGCTGAGGTGGGGGAGGGAATGCATTTTTGGACACAGAAGAAATGGACTTGGGAGAGAGGAAGGGAGGGAATGAGTGTTTGGACACAGAAGGCATGGACTTTGGAGAGAGGAAGGGAGGGAAAGAGATGGTTGTGTACACGGGGAATAGAAGAAAGGAGAATTTTTGGTCATAGGGAGGGAGTGAGGTATAGATAGTGGCATACCAGGGTGGGGGGGGGGGCGGTCTGCCCCACCCCGGGTTTACGTCCCAAGGGGGTGCACAGCTGGCCACCCTCCAGTGTTGTCCCTAGGCCGGCAAACTGCGGCTCTTTAGCCACTTGAGTGCCACCGCCGCCAACGGTGTTGTTGGCGGTGGCAGCATTATAAAATACTTTCTTTGTGTTTATTTGATTCCTATTCAAGAGAATTACTTTATATATAGTCAATATAGGCACAGAGTTAAATTTTTTAACATTTTCTAATGGTGGTGTGCCTCGTGATTTTTTTCATGAAACAAGTGTGCCTTTGCCCAAAAAAGGTTGAAAAACACTGCACTAGGCAATGCACTGTGAGATGGCAGACTGGCTGAGGTCCACTCTGACGGCCAATAAAAATTGTAAACCACTAGTGGTGACTAATTGTAAAAGACTAGGGCTGAGAATATCTTTACATTACATTACATTACATTTGTGATTTCTATTCCGCTTGTGCCTTGCGGTTCTAAGCGGATTACAATTTAGAAGACTGGACATTTCCAGTAGCTTTACAGTACATATAATCAAGGATGCGTTAAGTTACAATTGTTATTCTGGACTTTTCCAGGAGAAATTGGTAATGGATAGTAGATAGTGATAGGTTGTTTAGACGAGTAGAGTTAATAATGTCCGGGTTCTGTTGTTTAGATGAGTGGAGATAATACTGTCCGGATTCAAGGTGTTGCTGGAGGTGGTGTTAGGGTAGTCATGAGCGCATTTTCTAGTACTTTTGTGAGGTTATGATGATGGGAAGTGTTTTTTGAAGAGATGAGTTTTGATTTCTTTTCGGAATGCTTTAATGTCTATTGATTTGGTCAGTAGATTGGTGATGTTAATATCGATCTTTGCTGCCTGTGTTGCTAAAAGGCTGTCATATAGTTTCTTTCGTCGTGTTCCTTTGAGAGGGGGGTAAGTGAATAGGCTCTGAGTTCTCCTTGATCTGTGTGAGAGGTTACGGTGTAGTCTGTTGTTTAGGTAGATGGGTGCTGTTCCATGCATTACTTTGTATAATAGACAGTAGAATTTGAACTGGGATCTTGCTTTTATTGGTAGCCAGTGTGAGTCTAGGTATGCTTTGGTTATGTGGTCATATTTGCTTAGTGAGTAGATGATTCTGAGGGCTGTGTTCTGAACTGTCTGTAATTGTTTTATCATGTAATTTGGGCATGATAGGTATAGGCTGTTACAGTAATCTACAATACTCAGTACTAGGGATTGTACTAATATCTTATATTGATCTTTGTTGAAGAATTTTCTTATTTTTCTTAGGTTACGTATTGTGAAGAATGCTTTTTGGATGATTTTGTGGATTTGAGACTGCATTGTGCAATTTCTGTCTAGTAGAATTCCCAGGATCTTGAGTGTGCTTTGCATTGGGTACTTGATTGTATTTACTTCTAGTTCTGTGAGAGATGGTTTTTTTTCCCTTTCCAGTAGTAGGAATTTAGTTTTTTCCGAGTTCAGTTTTAGTTTATGATTTGACATCCATTTTTCTACCGTTTCCATTATCATTTTCAGGTGGTTTGTGGATAAGGGGTCTTGATTATTAAAGGGGAGGAGGATAGTTATATCATCTGCATAGCTGAATGATACTGTGTTTAGGGCGTCTAGGGTTATGCCTAGGGATGCTATGAAGAGGTTAAATAATATGGGTGACAAAGGTGATCCTTGTGGTACTCCACATGGGTTTGACCATGGATCGGATATGTGCTCTTTTGATTTGACTTTGTATGTTCGTGTTTTGAGGAAGCTTTGGAACCATTTGTGAACATTACCTGAGATTCCTATTGCGTCTAATGTCTGGAGTAGCGTGTGATGGTCAACTAAGTCGAATGCCGCAGAAAGGTCGAGTTGAATGAGAAGCAGCTTGTTTCCTTTGCTGAGGTGTTGTCGGGCAATGTCTAATAGTGATACCAGTAGAGTTTCTGTGTTATGGTTGGATCTGAATCCAGATTGTGATGGATGTAGTATGTGATGGTCTTCAAGGTAGTTGGAGAGGTGTTGTGCGACAAGGCCTTCTGTTATTTTAATGTATAGTGGGATTGATGCGATTGGTCTATAGTTTGCAGGATTATCTATAGGGCCTTTGGGATCTTTTAGGATGGGTGTAATTATGATTTCTCCTAATTCCGGTGGGAAATGACCTTCGCTTAGTGTTGTTTGAAGCCAAAGTGTGAGGCTAGCTTTAAATTTGGTGGAAGCTGTTGCTAGTAAGTATGAGGGACAGTTATTCAAGTCACATGAGGATTTGCTGTATTTTTTGTACAGCCTGTTCAAGTCTGACCATTGTATCTTTGTGAAGTTTGTCCATATCCTGTCTGCTGGGATTGCTTCATCTGTTTTGGGATTGATTCGTATTTCTTCTATGTTGATTCTTGAATTGTTGAATGTGGATCTGGTTGTGATGATTTTGTGTTTGAAGTGATCCGCTAATTGGGTGGCTGTGGGAGTTTGGTTTCCTTGGGTGGCGAGAAATGGTTTGGTATCAGTGAGCTTTCTTAAGATGTCAAAAAGTATTCTTGTGTCTGGTTTTTCGGTGCTGATGAGTTTGGAGTAGTAGTTTTTTTCGTTTTTCCTTCAGTTTGGTATTGTATTGTTTGATTAGGATTTTCCATTCGTCTTTGATGTGATTGTGTTTTTGTTTTTTCCATGACCTTTCTAGTTGTCTGCATTTTCTCTTTAGTTGTAGAAGTTCGTCGTCGAACCATTTATTAGATGGTCTGTCTATTTTGTTTTTGTTTTTTATTGGAGCTAGTTCGTTTAGTGTAGATTCACTGAGGGTCCGCCAACTATTTATGAATTCTTTGGGGTTGTTGGGGTCGATTTTGGGGTCGACTGTGTTCCAGAATGTGTGAGGTTCGATTTTCGGTCTGAATTTGATGAGTGTTTTCTTTGGGATGGGTTTGTTGTTATTTTGAGCCCAATTGATGGTGAATGAATATTTGAAATGGTCTGACCATAGAGTAGGGTGCCAGGACCCGTTTGAGATGTAGATGTATTGTGTGTTTTGATTTGGGGATGAATAAGCTGCTATATCGAGTTGATGACCTTTTTCGTGTGTGGGTTCTGGGTTGAGAATTTGATAGGATAGAGTGTTGAGGTATGAGAGTATATCTGTTGTTTGTTTGGATGATTGATCTTCTAAGTGGAGATTTAAGTCTCCGAGGATCAAGTTGTGTGAGGAGGAGAGTGAGTTCTGGAAGATGAATTCTTCAAGTTCTTGTTTTGAAGTGTTCCATTTACCTGGTGTAATGTAGCAAATAAGACAATTCAGGTTTCCATTAAGTGATTTGTCAGATATTTGGCAGGCTAGCAGATCAAGATAAGGGGTTGAGTGCTTGGTTAGTACGTTGATGTTGAGATTGTTTTTTATTATGATTGCTAGACCTCCTCCTCTTTTGTTTTCTCGACATACTACTTCAAGTTTATATCCTTTGGGGCAGAATTCTGTGATGCTTGGATCTGACTCAGAGGTGAGCCATGTTTCGGTTAGGAAGAGACAGTCTAGATTGTCTTTGGTCAGCCAATCTTTGATTAATTCTGCCTTTGGGCTGACGGATCTGATGTTCATATAGGCGCAAGCAATTGTAGTGTATTTTGTGGTGGGTGTAGTGGTTGTATTGATGACAGTTCTTGGTGAGGTTTGGTATTTTTGTGTGTTTGAGTTAGGTTTTGGTGGAGGTCTTTTTCCCCAGATGGTGGGGATGCTGGCTTGGCTGGATAGTGGGCATGGAGTTAGCGTTCTAGTGGTATGCATTTTTCTGGTATGTTGAACAGGTCTGTGTGTTGTTGTTAGGATAGGGATGGTTTGTGTTTGGTAGCCTGTGGTTTTCCATTTTGCTATAAATGTGGCAATTAGTATGAGGGCAAGAATTAGGTTGTGTGTGCGTAGTGCCATTTTTTTTTTTTTTTTTTTTTTTTTATATTTGTGAAGACTGCGGTTTAGTAGTCATTTGAGTTGGTTGTGAGAGTGGATGTATGGGTTGTGTTCAGAGTTCTCTGGAGAGGTGGCTGGAGAGGCAAGGGCTCTAATAGGGAGCAGAGTCCTTCTACTTGTACGGCGTCGGGCGGAGGAAGGAGGGACTAGATGGCAGAAGCTTCCTCTTTCCTCTGCCTATGAAGTCGCTGGGTGGGGGGGCTTTCGGTGGCCCTCAAGGGCTGAAGAAGAAGTCGGTCTGCGTTCGGTGATCCGCGGTTGCTGGAGCGGCAGGGGCTCTAATAGAGAGCAGAGTCCTCCTGCTTGCACGGCGTCAGGCGGAGGAAGCTAGAAGTGTAGTTTTCAGTGAAGTTGGGTACCCGGATAGACTTAGTGGTGAAGGGTTTCACAAATTAAGTTTAAACATAAGAAAAAGTTACCCCTGCTGGGTCGAGGGTAAGGTCGGAGCGGCGTACTTGAGATCCGCCGATGTGGCTATTGGTTCCGTTTGGTGATGGCCCTGATTCTCTTTCGATTTCTCCCCTACTCAAACGTAGGGATGGTAGAGATGAGGCCAGGAGCCCAGCGGTAAAAGGGCCACCGAACTTGGCCGCTGGTGGTCCAAGCGCCGAATGCGCTGCTCCTCTCTTGGGCTCTCTCCCCTGTAACACGGGGGAGGGGTGGAGATGAGACTCAGCGGGACAGAGCCGCCGAAACTGGCCTGCCTGTGGTCCAAGCGCCGAATGCGCTGCTCCTCTCTTGGGCTCTCTCCCCTGTAACACGGGGGAGGGGTGGAGATGAGACTCTGCGGGACAGAGCCGCCGAAACTGGCCTGCCTGTGGTCCAAGCGCCGAATGCGCTGCTCCTCTCTTGGGCTCTCTCCCTTGTAACACGGGGGAGGGGTGGAGATGAGACTCTGCGGGACAGAGCCGCCGAAACTGGCCTGCCTGTGGTCCAAGCGCCGAATGCGCTGCTCCTCTCTTGGGCTCTCTCCCCTGTAACACGGGGGAGGGGTGGAGATGAGACTCTGCGGGACAGAGCCGCCGAAACTGGCCTGCCTGTGGTCCAAGCGCCGAATGCGCTGCTCCTCTCTTGGGCTCTCTCCCCTGTAACACGGGGGAGGGGTGGAGATGAGACTCTGCGGGACAGAGCCGCCGAAACTGGCCTGCCTGTGGTCCAAGCGCCGAATGCGCTGCTCCTCTCTTGGGCTCTCTCCCCTGTAACATGGGGGAGGGGTGGAGATGAGACTCTGCGGGACAGAGCCGCCGAAACTGGCCTGCCTGTGGTCCAAGCGCCGAATGCGCTGCTCCTCTCTTGGGCTCTCTCCCCTGTAACACGGGGGAGGGGTGGAGATGAGACTCTGCGGGACAGAGCCGCCATACCATTATATGTTTAACACTGTTTGTGATGGAGAGGAGGAATGGCTATAGGTCTTAGCAGAGATAGTGGATAGTAGCCTTATTGAAGAACATTAAAAAAAATATAAGAATAGCCTTACTGGGTCAGACCTTTGGTCTATGGAGACCCATCAAATGCGTGCATGACAATAGTGCCCTGACAAATGCGCCCCGACAATTGTGAGCAAGACAAATGTGCGCACGAATGGGAGGTGACCCATCAAATGTGCCCCAATGGTAGATACTTTCTTGTTTTTTTGAGGGTTACAAAGTAACCCTCTTTTATGAGGGAACGGGGAACCCCCCCCCCCCCACTAAACTTAAAAGATTCACTTGATATCTAGTGTTAGGGTAAGGTTTACATCATGATTATGGGAACCGTTAACATAAGTGGATATCAGGAAGGCCCTGATTTGCTGAGATTCCTCAGGCCCCATCCCTTGGGAAGGGCTTGAGGTGCCTCAGGCCTTCCAGATATCCACTTATGGCAGATTCAGTCACGGGGTGCAATTGACGGGCCACAATTGTCATGCGCGCACTTGTCCATGCGCACATTGGTGCACAATTGTCTTACGCAGATTTGTCGGTGTACCATGGTCCATCTAGCTCAGTAGCCCGTCTTCACAGTGGTCAATCCAGGTCACTAGTACCTGGCAAACCCCCCAGATAATTGCAGAAAAATCTGTGAGCTCTAGAACTCGAACCCTAGGATCTTATGATAGGGATTCCTTATTGTGGACCTCTGCTCTGCAAAGCCCATTTATTCAAGTCACTCCTGATTCCTGACTCCCTTTACCCACACCCTGCCGAACCTGGCACTAACATTTTATTTATTTATTTATTTTTTTTGCCCGTCCTCCCAAAAGAGTACAAAACAAGTTACAATCCACATACATGAGTATATATTGACAATGAGATAATGCAGCTTGACAAGAATTTGACTCTTATACTTAATTAGACTTTTATTTCTACAGATTCATGATATGTTTGATCCATTCAGATTTTAAGTTGATATCAACATCTCATGCAAAGACAAAACAGCCCCAGAACTCTAGCAAAACATGCACACATACATTCAGCCATAGTTCTGATCTTGGCCTATGTTGCCTTCTTTTCTTGTGCTGGGAACATATAATTTTTGTTTTTTCCATCTTTTTAATTATGACTATATTGTTGTGTTGTTTCCTTATTTCCATGGTTGTAATTGTGATTTCACTATTTAAGAAAAATAAAATTAACATAAAATGCACAGACGATCACACTTACAGGCACACAGAGGTAAGGACTATGAAGAAATGGAGCACATCCACAGAAACTCATTAAGAAGCAGGGAAAGCACACAGCGGGAGGTTGAGAGGAGCACAAATGGGAGGGGGCGAGAATTGGAGAACGATGTGAACAGGAGGTTGGCAGGGCAGAGTGGCAGAGAGGTAAATGAGAGGGATAAAACAGAATGGAAAAGTTAAGTTTTGCCAAAGACACACAAGTACATACATGGGCAAATGTGACAATCAGAACAAGGACATGCAAACAGCTTCTCTCTAATCATCACAAATGCAAATAGTTCCAAAAACCAGGTGAATTTGACATTTGATTGTGCTCCATATAAGATCAAATTTTGGCATTTAAGTGTCTTGCCCAGCATGTTTTTTTGGAGCGCCTTGTTCAACGCTCTGTGCCCTGGGAATATGGTTTACTGTTATTGGGGGATCAGCGTGGTTCAATTGAGGGAGGGCTCACGCTGCCCCAGCGAAAGGATCTTTACATGGCTGTTTTGGTGGCCAAAAAAGCTTCTGTTGCAACATTGGATGGCTGACACGGTGGCCTCTTTCCCGCAGTGGCTTGCTCGCTTGGCTGAGGTAGGCCGCTATGAAATACAGCGCACTCCTAAGTCTGGGCACCTTGCGCACCGGAGTTACATAGCTCTTTGGCGGAGAACCTTGCTTTTATGTCCTGGTGCTGCGCTTGAGGCTGCAGATCCCTTGCTCTGATTCATCTAGGGGCGGCTGTCGCTCCTTCCTTTCTTCCCTGGGTAGATGCATGCTTGTATGGTTGCTTGGGGGGGTATGACTGCTGGGGTGCCTAGTGAGTGATTGTTGTGACTTGAGGCCGGTTGTTTGTGGTTCGGCTATGTCTGGATGGGGGTTCCATATTACTTAAAATGCCAATTGTGCTGAGCAACCAACCAAGGGTTTGTTGTACTTTGTCTCATTGTTGCCATGTTCTTTCTCTTGTTAAGTTGCTTGCCTGTTTTACACTGATTCTATTTGCTTCCCTTTTGGTTGTATGTTCCTTTTGCAATTGCTAATAAATATACTAAAAAAAAAAAAAAAATCCATCCATTGATCCAACTGCTGAAGGGCAGGCAGATGCTGTAGGTCTCATATTTAATTTCAGAATTCTGTATTTCCAAATAAAATGAAAAACAGTTAAGCAGCTCCTGAAGTAGCTATAAGTTTGACTTATAAGCATCTGCCATCTTGTTCCCTTCCATATTTTAAGCTGCATGCCCTATCTATGAAGTATATCTTGATATGTTCATTCCCTCATGATCACTGAAAAATGATTCAGTGGCTGCAACCATTTCAACATCTGTTCCCATCAGAATAGCTTCTAGGCCAATGATTGTTGTTAGATAAACAATTCTGAACACAATTCTCTATATTATCAACTTTCTTTTGTATAACTTACATATGACTTATTGATTTTTATTCTGTAACCTGACCCACCATTTCTCCTACCATCCATTGCAGAATGTGCATTATTATATATATCTGACAATTAATTTTTATTCTTTTAGTAAGTTTATAGAATAATAAACCAGCCAATGTCAGTTTAAGAATTACATTAGAATTGTACCATTATCTGACTAGCTCCTATGCTTTCATGAATCTACAGTGGTTATCTAGTTCCCATTTGTATACAATTAACTGTTTCAGGAAATGGCCCCATTCCCATCAGTTCATGTTAGTTACTATATCACTGGTTCCCAAACTTGATCCCATACACAACCCAGCCAGTCAGGTTTTCTGGATAGCCACAATGATTTGAACTCTCTGCCTCCACTCCATGCACATTTCTCTCATGAATATTCATTGTGGATAGCTTGAAAACTTGACTGGCTAGGGTGCTTCCAGGACCAAGATTTGGGACCACTGTACTATATACAGCATTTCTTGTTGCCTTGGACTTTGCCGCTACCGCAGCTTTGTAAAAGGAGCCCTCTCTTATCTCAGGTGGTAGCAAATGTCCTTGTATGGAAAGAATGAAATAAACAACCATTTAAACCTTATCTCCTTTGGACTGGGGCAATGTAGATACTGATTGCAAAGGGAGCTTTTCTTGTGAAGATATTGGATGCATATCAACTGAAACGTATAGGGCAGAGTCCTACCTTGTAAAATCTTTAAAATCATTATATATAGCTTAATAAAATCCTGGCTTCTATTAGCAGCCAGTGAAGCTGAACAAAAAAAGGAGCAACTCTATTATGTTTATGCTTTGAATATATCAAACTACTGTAACCTCCATTATCTGCAGTTTCTTTTGTGATAATATAATATAACAATACTTCATTCATAACAGTAACAAAACTTACACCACTAATCTAAACTGGTCAAACTAAATATATTTTGAATCCTAAATTATGGTAAAGTTTTGCACTTACCGTCATTAGATGCATAACATATGGTGTAGTATTATTACTGCTTGAGTACTTGTACGTAAACCACTTTGAATGTGATTGTGTAACTTGTGACAAAGGGATGTCTTTCCCAAGGTTTGCCACAGGGAAAGGAAGGAAAGTATACAAACCCCAGTGCAGAAGAGCTGACCAGGTCAGTGCCCAGGACAATAAATTAGCTGACTACCTGGTGAGTGACAATGAAATGGAAATAGAACAGGAAGGCTTAGACTTACCTGAAGCAGTCCCAAAGCCAGGCAGGAAGAAGCTGCCTTGCTATTGTCCATTGCCTGTAAGGCAGAAAGCTCACAAGCAGTTTCCCCTCAGAGAAACGGCATGGGCTGAGGAAGGAATTCCCTTCCCCCATCCAAAGCCAAGGGGGAGTGGTTATTTCCCTCAGCTTAAAGCCAGGCTCATCAGAGAGCAAAGGGAGGAAGGAGGAGGAGCAGAATGAGGCTTGGCAGTAGAGCAGAGGCAGGACGGGGCTGAGCAGTTCCTCAGCACTGACTGGGAAATGACTGAGGAACAGGCTGGTAATTTGGCCACCAAATTCCTTCCCCCAGAGCCAATGGTGTTGGAGGAAAGTGGGGCTACACAGGAAAGCTGGTCAGAGGAAACGGAGAGCTGAATATCCTGGAAAAGGTCTGTGAACAGAGGTTTTGTTTTGGCTGTATTTCTCTGTTTGCTCTTTGAACTAATGACTATGGGAGTTACTAGGGAAAATAATCCTGTACTGCAATTTCACATGCTAGTGTGCTGGAATTTGTAAAGGATACAGTAATCTCCTCTTCAGGTTATGTTCACAGCTGAACCAAACACCAGGATGTAATGCTGGCTAGTTTAAACCTCAGAGTTTCCTGGCTTCAGGACTCCATGAAAATGCCCAGCTGTGAAGTGATTGCCATAGCAACTAACTAACTCAATTAGCCTGCCTGCCTCGTAGGGAGAAGGAGATTAACCCTCTCAGGGAAAAGCCTGCTCTGGACTAGAGAGAAAGTCCAGCCCAGCTGGAGAGAGTAAGTGCACTGCAGGACAGCACAGAATATTTCTCAGACATGAAAAGGAATGTCTCTTCTGTAAAGCTACAGTGGAAAGTTATTTATGCTAACTGTTTCACCTCCTAGCCTCATGAAATACTAAGGACTGTATGTGGTTTATCAACCAAGCCCAGAGCTGATTACTGGGTGACCAGGAGTGAAATGAACTTTTCTGTTGGTTTCTGTATGATGTTCATGCTACCAGGAAAACCTGGAGTGACACTGTAATTCCACGGCCGGTGGACAAATAAAAGCTTAAGTTTGCACCAAGGCCATTCTGACAAAGCGTGATTTTTCTCAAAGCCCTTGGGGAATGTTTAGTTGGGCATTTGCCAGCGGCTACCAACTTGAAAGGAGACCCTAATTCTAAAGGGACCATGCCAGTAACAAACTTCGTGTCACTACCCGACGGCTCAGGGTGTTCGCAGAGAGCGCGGGTGTGACAAACTACAAAAAGGCAGTATACAAGTCCCTATCCCTTAACCCCTTAGCCCAGTGGTCTCAAACTCAAACCTTTTGCATGGCCACATTTTGAATTTGTAGGTACTTGGAGGGCCTCAGAAAAAATAGTTACCGTATTTCCCCATGTATAGGCCACGGCCTAAACATGGGTTTTACAATCCCCTGAAGTGGGTGCGGCTTCATTATATGTGGCAGCCTATCTAAAGACATTGTAGATAAGCTGCCCCATTGGAAGATCAGCCGAGTTCCCCGTACCTGCAGCTCCCTTCTGGATGGCTACCGGCTTCCTCTTGCCTCGTTGTGGCCAGTGGTGCAGGGCAAGAGTGATCTTCTCAGCATCCAGCCGGCCCCGTGTTGCTTCCTTAATGCCTATGCTAGTTCTCGCGGGACTCGCAAGTCTCGTGAGAACTGGTGCAGGCATTGAGGAAGCAGCGCGGCACCGGCTGGCTGCTGAAAAGAATGTTCCTGCTCTGCACCGCTGGCTGCGATGAGGCAGGAGGCAGCCAGCAAAGGTATTTACTGGGGGGGGAATGGATATATAAGCTGCCCCACCTGCCCCATTATATAGGCCATTTTAGGTTTTAAAACGCTTACATAAGCTGTGGCTAGTAACATGGGGCAGCTTATCTAAGAATTTTAAAACCTAGATCGGCATTTTCTATGGCCAATACATGAGGGTAGCCTATACATGGGGAAATACGGTAATGTCTTATTAAAGAAATGACAGTTTTGCATGAGGTAAAACTCTTTCTAGTTTATAAATCTTTCCTTTTGGCTAAGTCTTAATAATAATATTGTAATTTATAGCTAAAGAGACATGTGATCAAGAAACTGTTTTATTTAACTTTTGTGATTATAATAAAGAACATAAGAACATAAGAACATAAGCAGTGCCTCCGCTGGGTCAGACCTCAGGTCCATCCTGCCCAGCAGTCCGCTCCCACGGCGGCCCGAACAGGTCACGGCCTGTCTGAGACACCAGAAGGGGCCCCCTTGCCACCTTGGTTTCCCATTGAGTTTTATCTTCCCATCGAAGTCCTAACCCTCCGGTCTTGCATGCACGACCTGGTCGGATTTCTATACTTATTACTTGGTTTGCTTTCTATACCTGTGTTACATCCCAGCACCTCTCTCAGTATCCCACGATCCCCCTATCCCTCAGGAATCCGTCCAATCCTTGTTTGAATCCCTGTACCGTACTCTGCTTGATCACTTCCTCCGGTAGCGCATTCCAAGTGTCCACGACCCTTTGGGTGAAGAAAAACTTCCTTGCATTTGTTCTGAACCTATCTCCCTTCAGTTTCTCCGAATGCCCCCTCGTGCCTGTTGACCCCTTCAGCCTGAAGAATCTGTCCCTATCCACCCTCTCTATGCCCCTCATGATCTTGAAGGTCTCTATCATATCTCCCCTGAGCCTCCTTTTTTCCAGAGAGAAGAGCCCCAGCCTATCCAACCTCTCGGCATATGGGCAGTGTTCCAGCCCTCTTACCAGTTTCGTTGCTCTCCTTTGGACTCTCTCAAGCACCGCCATGTCCTTCTTGAGGTACGGCGACCAATATTGAACGCAGTATTCCAGATGTGGACGCACCATAGCTCTATACAATGGCATGATGACTTCCCGCGTCCTGGTTGTTATGCCCCTCTTTATGATGCCCAGCATTCTGTTGGCTTTTTTCGAGGCTGCTGCGCACTGTGCAGATGGCTTCAGTGATGCATCTACCAGCACACCCAAGTCTCTCTCAAGACTGCTGTCTCCCAATAATGCCCCCCCCAATTTGTATTTGAACAGCGGGTTCTTTTTACCTATATGCATGACCTTGCATTTTTCCACGTTAAAGCGCATTTGCCATTTGTTTGCCCAGTCTTCCAGCTTGTCCAGGTCCCTTTGCAGGTCCTCACACTCCTCCCTAGACCTAACTCTGCCGCACAGTTTGGTATCGTCTGCAAATTTTATAACCTCGCACTTTGCCTCTTTTTCCAGGTCATTGATAAATATGTTGAAGAGTAACGGCCCCAGCACCGATCCCTGTGGCACACCGCTCGTGACTCCCCGCCAGTCAGAGTATTGTCCCTTTACTCCGACCCTCTGCAGTCTACCCGACAACCAGTGCTCGATCCATCTGTGCACATCCCCTCCCACCCCGTGGTTCCACAGTTTCCTGAGCAGCCTTTCATGTGGCACCTTGTCGAAAGCCTTTTGAAAATCAAGGTAAATGATGTCTATAGGTTCCCCATTGTCCACCCGACTGCTTATTCCCTCAAAGAAGTGCAGAAGGTTCGTTAAGCATGACCTTCCCTTACAGAATCCATGCTGGCTTGTTCTCAGTAGGCCATATCTCTCGATATGCTCGCAAATACCATCCTTGATCATAGCTTCCACCATCTTCCCTATAATTGAAGTCAGGCTCACCGGCCTGTAGTTTCCGGGGTCACCCCTCGATCCCTTCTTGAAGATAGGTGTGACATTCGCCAATTTCCAGTCCTCTGGTACCTCTCCGAGGGCCTCACAATAGTACCTGGCAGGCCACAAGTTTGAGACCACTGCCTTAGCCCTAACTATGTGACTTTGAAGCTGGCTCACCCTGTAATTAAGCATGCAGAATGGATATATAAGCATCAGAAAGAGACATCTTCCATATGATCCATATACATTCATAACTCAATACTGGAAAATATTTCTAAGGTTGGCATCTTGCAGGTGAATCTGGGACTGCAGGTAAGTCTGGAATTAGCCCACCCTGTAATTAAGGATAGCATAAGAGTAGATATAATGGCACATTTGTTTTGTATATTGATCTTACATAACATCATATGATTAAGCTATGATGCAGCCAAATTCTGCACTATGTTACTATATTACTAGGGGATGCACAGAAGAAGGGGTGAACCTAAAATCGTCTGTAGTCCCTGATGACTGGAGGGTGGCCAATGTTACACCAATTTTTAAAAAGGGTTACGGGGAGATCCAGGAAATGACAGCACTTTTAGTAAAAGACCCCTATTAACGATTCCAACAACTTTTGATTTTCAGATCTCAAAGACCTGATACAGGGTCATTTATTCTCACCTGTCCTTTCCATTTTATAATTGAAAGACAGATCTAGACTGATAAATATTCATGTCAGCTTTTAATCTACTCTGATACATGGCACCTACCAGATCCTGCTGAGACCTGGGTACAAAATCTAAGAGTACTCTACTCCTAACACCCTGATATCAGCCATACCTCTCTCACCATCCCCTGGACTCAACTTAGACATTATAAATACCTCCTTTCCATTATCCCCCTTTTCTTCTTACTGAGTTTCTCCCTGGTATCTAGTAGTGGGCAAGAGCAATCCTCAGTTAATCCTGCTCTGTCAGGATTATGTTACAAATAGTACACCTGATACCCTGTAAGGAGTACTATAAACTTCCTCTGTAAGTTCAGAGGCGCTATTTTGAACAAGGTATTTGTCAGGCCATGAGGGACTAGGGAACACGTTTACTCACCCCACTTAATGTCTGGGAGACCCTTGGTAAGAGCCAGGGGACCTATGAGGTGGGAGAATATTGTAGAGGTGAAAGGAGGGTAGGAGGATGATATCATGGGATCTGTGGTTATGTTTACCCTCCCCTCCCATTGTTCCATTTCATAGATAATAGGCCCAACATGGAGCCTGCAAGGTCATTACTGTAGTTAGGAATCTGCAATGTTCCTAGCTTTAGTGATTGTAATTTAATAGTATGGGGTGCTCTTTTTTCACTTTTTAAATTTTAGATCACTGCTGTTATTGGGAATGCCCTTTTTGCATTTTATAATGAGCTACATATACAGAAGAACCTCTTGTAAAAATACAGGAGGAACCAAACATATCCTGACAATTTCCAACACATAGTCTATGGGCCTTTTAGACCGATAAAATACTATTGAGAAAGATTTTAACCCCCCTACAAAAGTGGCTGCAGTCTGCTTTATCTTCTATTATAGATCTGTAATTCATGATCAGTGACCTCTCAACCTGTCTTGAAGAGTGCCCTCATGCTATCTCATTTCATGCTGCATAAGGAAACATTAGGAATGAAAAGAAGCAACCATGTGACCTTCATAACTGTCTTTATGGCCTGACAGATGGTAAAGCATTACTTTTTATGCATATTGATTAGATTGGGAATAACAGTGCAAGAGCTGAAAAGAGTAAAGGCAAAACAATTATCTCTACACGTAGCCATTTAAAGTGGTATTTTATAGAAAAAACAAACACTCATATATCCAAGTATTAACAGAAATAAATAAGGACCAAATTGTAATGTGAAGCTCAATTTTTGTTTTTAACTATGTTGATTCAGCCAAAATCTCAATCTGATTTACCAAGTCAGATTTATTTATTATTTTAATAATTTATATTCTGCATATCCTTCAATTCTAGGTGGATTACAAATTATTCAGATACTGAAGCATTTTTCCCTAACTGTCTTGGTGGGCTCTTACTCTATCTAATGTACCTGGGGCAATGGGGATTAAGTGACTTGCCCATGGTCGCAAGGAGCAGTGTGGGATTTCAACCCACAACTTCAGGGAGCTGAGGCTGTAGCCCTAACCACTGCACCGTACACTCCACATTTGTAGAAAGATTATTCCCAAGATATAGTAGGTGATTCTGGACAGAATAGATGGTACTAAGGTTTGTAAGACACCACAATTAGATTTTGTTTTCCAAACAGATCTAAAAGACTAAAAATATATGCAGAACCATTCACGTTCAGAGTAGAAACAGCTTAAATAATACAAAATGAGTTTCTACTTTTCTTGCTATATTTGCAGTTTTGAACAGAACTGATCTGGTCCAAAGGAGCCATCCCTAATTTTGCTTTGCTTGCTGCCTGAAGTGTTTGGTCTCCCAAGAACATTCAGTCAGGAAATTCAAGTTTTGCCAAATAGTATTATTGCGAATGAGTCAACAATTTGTGGTGTTCAACTCATATGTGAAACTGCTAAGGGAGTTTAGACATTCCATTACTGCCTTCAGCTCTGCTTCATGGTTGACCTATGATGCAATGTTGTTCGTCCATAGCCATCAGGATCTGTAAGGCACACAAATGGTGGATTATGTCATCTGACAACACCAGAATGGAACTGTTCTTCCAAAGCTCAGAAAATAATGTGGCTCTGAGCCTTCATAGTTCTTAGCATCTGCAGTGATCTCTTCGGCTTCTTGTTAGTTTCAAAGTCCAATGTGAGAGGAGGGAGAGATTGTGTTCAAGTTCAATTTATTTAATATACCTCAAATATAAAAACAAAAGGCAAATCTAAGTAGTTTACAATTAAAAAATAAATAAGTTAAGAACAGAAAGAAGTGCTCCTGGCCTGTTAAATAGCATTTGGCTGGCTAACTGCTAATGTTTATCAGACAATAGCCAGGCATTCCTGCTGAATATTAGCTGAGAGCAGGTTAAACTTGGCCAGTTATATTGCACAATAGCAGCCAATTTAGTGGCCAAATTGGGCCATGCAGAAAGCAGGTCTTTCTTTGGCCACTATATATGAGCTGCTAGTGCTTAAAATTGACATAGTTGGCTAAGTTTGAGCTGGCCAAAGATAGACCGGATATTCAATGCCGGTCACCAGAAACAGCTGAGCATTAAATATTTGTGGTCAGCGCCGACCATGGCAGGTAGCTGGCCACCCTCTCATGATCTCAAAATTGGTCCCTTAGTATTCAGAGGAGTACATGGAATTAAATGTGAGAGTTGATAGCAAGCAGGGACATATTGGTCACCACCACCTGAGCAAAGGCACTGTGCTGTGTTGAGGACTGGTCCAAACAATACTGCTTAGTAAAAGTATGAAGATAGGACCATGCAAATATTTTTCTTTGATATATCAATAAGGCAGATAAGAGGGCATTTGTTGGTGCAGTATGTCTAATCTGATGACTTGATCTTGGAGCTGAGAAGAGTATCTACATGTTCACAGCAGCCAGTTTGCTAAAATTCCATTTTGCAACTGGTGTACCAGATCTATTTGGATTGAAAGAGATAAAAGATAAATGCATTCTAAGTGATTCCGTTATTTTCATGTAGAGGTAAAAGCCCATTATAGTCCGGAGAATGGAAGGCCTTCTTACAAGGACTTGAATGAGGCTTCAGACAGCGAGTGGGAGATATTATTTCTTCATTTAGCTGTCATTACTTTTTTATATATATTTTTTTTAATTTAAGTATTTATATACCACTTATAGCCTAAGTGGTATTTATAAACCACTTATAGCATAAGTGGTTTACATTCAGGTACTCAAGCATTTTTCTCTATCTGTCCCAGTGGGCTTACACTCTATCTAATGTACCTGGGGTAATGGGGGATTAAGAGGTCCTTTTACTAAGGCGTGCTAGCCATTTTAGTGTGCGCTAAATATTAGCATGTGCTAAACGCTAACGCATCTATTATAGTCTAAAATGGCTAGCACGCCTTAGTAAAAGGATCCCTAAGTGACTTGCCCAGGATCACAAGAAGCAGTGTGGGATTTGAATCCACAACCTCAGGGTGCTGAGGTTGTAGCTCTAACTACTTCACCACACACTCTTCCTTTAGGCAAGAACGTGGGGTGTATCCAAAGAATACCTGTGTGATTTTGGATTTCCATGTAGAGTTCATATATCAATGACTGAAGTTCACTCATTCTCCTAGTTTAAGTATTTGCTGCTAGGATGAATACTTTTTTCAGATTAGGAACTTCAAAGATGCAACATCCAGAGGTTCAAAAGGAGACTTCATAAGCAAAGCAAGCAGCATACTCAGGTTGTATGGAACAGAGGTTTTTTGGTAATGGAGGCTTTACATGATGCTCAACTTACTTATATGTGACTGTGAAACTGGGAGATTATCCACCAGGGGTGTAATCTAATAGAAGTGGTTTGAAGTAAATACTACTGATACTGTGGTATAATAATAGGAGAACACTTGATAGGTTTGTGTCCACTATTAAAACTAAAAGTCAGTGGGGTTGACAAAGCAATCTAGTAGCTATCAAGAACTCTAACATCTCAGCTCTTGAGATAATAAAAAGTTCTTGACTACAACCGGATTGTTTTGTGGTTTCATCAACCCTACTATTTTTGCATTACTGATGATTCATGGAGGTTAGGCTTCTTTTCTCGTTTTTTATTTGATTCCATTGTTAAAACACTAGTTTGAGAATAGCTCCATTAATGTTTGTGTAGTGAAAGTTTCTAAGCATCTGTCAAGATGCCCAAAATGGATTGGGGAACATTAAGAACAGAAACTAGATACTGCTCAATCTCCATGAGGTGGGGGATAAACACTAGGGGCTCCTTTTACAAACCCTAACGCCTCCATAGAGCTTGCATTAATATTTTTCATTTAGCACATGGTTAGAGTGTGCTAATCTTTAGCGCACGCTAAAAATGCTAGCGCACCTTAGTAAAAGAAGCTCTAGGTATGGCTAAAGAAGATGAGTTATCAATACTGGAGAAGCTTGCAAGGAGGTAGAAATGCAAGTTTCTCAAGAAGTAGTCAGTTCTGTCATCAAGGTGCACCTAAATGCCATTATAGAATTGGTGCCCATCATAAAAACATATGAATTGTCATATTGGGACAGACTGAAGGTCCATCAAGCCCAGTATCCTGCTTACAACAGTGGCCAACCCTGGTCACAGGTACCTAGCTAGATCCCAAGTAATAAAACAGATTTATGCTGCTTGGCCTAGGAATAAGCAATGGATTTCCCCAAGCCATCTCAATAATGACCTAAGCCATCCCCAAGCCCCAAGCCATCTGGCCCCTTAAGAATTTCCTTCTTAAGGTAACTGCACTGAGAGGGTGATGACCATTACAGGGCAAATTCTTGACTGATATACACAAAAGTTTTTCCCAATTTTCTATGGAGCAACATTTTTCTCAATTTTATTGTATTTTTTTGTAATTCTTTATTTAGAAGAAAAAACAGAAACAGAACACAAACAGCAAAGGCTATTGAGATGATCATACCATGCTTGTAGTACCTTTGTATCAAATGATTACTGAAAATGTATCTAGCTTTATATTCCTAAATTATCAAAGCCGGAAAAGGGTTGAGCATTTTTGAAAATCTATCTCTACTGTATATGTCATAAAGCTCTCTGTTCTGGAGTTCATGAATCTGGAAAGCAGCAGAAATATGCTATGATCTTACCTTTAAAGTAGTAGGACATTGTTCATTGTTGACTGTCCGTTTGTTTGTTTTATTTATAACTCGCCTTTCCCAAGGTGGCTCACAATATAAACATACATAATTTTAAAAAAAACATAAAATACATATAAAACAACCAAGGTAAGTGACCAGCGCTTTCACAAATGCAGATTTCTTAATACTCATACAGTGGTACCTCGGTTTACGAGTGCACCGGTTTGCGAGTGTTTTGCAAGACTCAGCAAATTTTTGTCTCGCAAACCAAGCACTGCCCCGATAAATGAGCTCTGTTTGCAATGGTGGCCCGTCAGCGCCTCCCAGCTCCCGATCCAAGTCGTCCGCCATCCTAAACGAGCATGCATGCGACCTCATCTCTTCTCTCCTCTCCTGTGTGCTTGTATGTGGTGAGTGTGTTGTCGGGACAGCGGTTGACTTAGGAGAGGAGAGAAGAGGTGAGGCCACGTGCATGCTCGTTCAGGATGGCGGCCGGCTTGGATCGGGAGCCAGGAGGCACTGACGGACGGCAGAGGCATCGGCCGAAGCGGGAGGGCAGTCGCACGGGGACCCCGAGGGAAGGAAGCCACCGCTTTGGAAGCGCTGAAGCACCCGCAGGCAGGTACTCACCCCTGGGCCACCATTGCAAACTTTGGTTGTGGAACGAATCTTCTGAGTTTGCATTAAGGCCTATGGGGAACTTTGTTTTGATAAACGAGCGTTTTGGATTACAAGCATGATCCTAGAATGGATTATGCTCGTAAACCAAGGTACCATTGTATTTCATAATGCAAAATAAATGCCTCTTCAGTAATTTCTTAAATGCTTAGAGATTGCTTTGCTTTCTAATGTACAAAGGTAGCCGATTCCATTCCTGGGGGCCCCTACAGGAAAACGTAGTTACCCGTGAGGTATTCAATCTCAATTCCCTGACAGATGGCACAAACAAGTCACCATGATGGACAGAGTGCAACTTGGATAAAGGGACATAAGCTTGAATACTACCCACCAAACTTGCAGGAGCCAAACCATTTAAGCACAAGTAGACTGGGTCTAAATTAGTCTTAAAAAATAAAAGGGACAAATTAATTTGATACTGGAGTCTGCGATTCCGTTGTCCTGTGAGGTGGTAATCTGTGGGACATTATTGTCAACTAAACCTCCATTAGAAAGGTATAAATGCAGACTCTTTATTATTATGACTGGGATAGCCATGCAAATGGTTACCAAAAACTGGAAAAATTGGGATAAACTTAATTTCTCCTTTTGGTGGGAAAATTTATGTTTATATTATAAATATGAAAAAATGAACTCAGAAATGTCTGGCCATAATAAATTATTTAAATTAACATGGGAGGTCCATTGACAAATTTTGTTAACTCTGATTAGTTTATTATGCCTTTATTTTCATTTTTTGATTTGCACATCCAGGAAGGGGGGGGGGGGGGTAATATATTTTGTAATACTCATTGAACGAATACAAGTGCTGTTTATGTATAATTTAAAGCACTTTGGGCCTGTTTTACAAAGCCGCGCGGCAACATCCCCGAAGCCCTTTAAATCTCCATGGGCTTCGGGGCCGTTACCGTGCTACAGCCGCTAGTGCGGCTTTGTAAAACAGGCCCTTTATCTTTGTTCTTAAATTAGGGTGAGAGGGAGGGAGAGGGGGATAATATTTTGTAGTATTCTTTGATCGATTGTAAGTGCTGTCTAGGTTGTTAATTGTACGTATATTTTATTGTACTGCTCTTGAACTGAAAATTAATAAAGACATAAAAATAAAAGGGTTTATCGTCGGCCCTAAGTATCTGGGTATGACCGCTGAAATGGAAGTTAACCAGGCACCAGCCAATATTTAGATTAGTGCTCGCTGCATTAAGTTAGGATACCTGTTTTGCTGTCTATCTTTATGCGGTTACTTATCCCATTAGCGGACTGAAAATCGCCGCTAACACATTAAGGCACAGATTCAATATATGTTGTCCTAAGTTGCACATGCAAATTGGTACGTATAGTAGAATTGTGTGCACAACTTAATTGTTTAACAAGTCAATCAGCACAGATCATTGGCAATTAATACCTAATAATTGATGCTAATTGGCACGAATTAGAAGGTATGCACACCACTTCTAGGGCGTAAATCTCAAAAGGGGGCATGGCCAAGGATGAAGCATGGGCAGACTTTAGGTATGCCTATAAGTTTGGCGCACTTTTATAGAATACGCCCGAGCTATGCACAACTTGGCCTAAATGTGATGCCGTGCATGGCCGCTAAACACAATTCTATACGAAGGGGTGCTGAATAATTCTCAGCTCAACCAAGAAGAGAATGAGGTGGATTTGGTTCAATCCAATTATCTGAAACAATGTCAAAGCACAGAATTTCATCTTTGCGAATTGACACTTAACGAAATATGCTAACACACTGCAGCTACAGTGGTAAAATAACGCTCAGAATTTAGGAAGATGGTTGGTTAGCCTGAGAACTTTTCAGCACCACCTCGTACATAGCAGGTGCCTTTTATAGAATTGCACTAAGCGCCTTTCTGATCGGCACCAATTTTTTTAGGCACTATATACAGAATCTGGGGGTAAGTATCCACTCTGCATTATCTCTGTCCCTAGACCATCCACAAACTAGGCAGTTTTGGCATCGGCAGAGGAGATATTCAGTGGCACTATCTGGTTAAGTGTCACTAAATATTCCCATATAGCCCTGTACAAGTGATTTAGATGGCAGGAGCCTTTCCTGGCTGTAAAAATTGCTTTGCATATCACCCCGTACAAATATAAATACTATTCCCCCATCCCACCCCCTTTTACAAAACCGCACAAGAGGCTTTTAATGCCGGACGGCACGCTGAATGCTCTGTGCTGCTCTAATGCTCATAGAGTTCCTATGAGAGTCGGAGCAGTGCAGAGTATTCAGCGCACCAGCCAGCGCTAAAAACCTCTTGCATGGTTTTGTAAAGGGGGGAGGGGGAAATATAAGGTACGAGAAGAGTAGAACACATGAGCCATTTGTGATGTAAACATGCAGGAAGGAGGTAAGAACTGGCACCTTTCTTACTAAGTTCCCCATGCCTGCTGTCGGGATCTCTATGCTAGGATGAGTACTCTTTCAATTGTTAATAATCCCTTCTGGAAGTCCCTCCCCCAATACTACCGAATGCCTTTAATGTGAAACACTATTGACAGTGTATAGCTGAAGGGGCTTACGAAATGGTTATACCCTGCTAGTAATCCCTGCTGTGAACTTTTTAATATCATTATCTACTACAGTATTTCCCCATTGTCTTTTAATAGGTTGTTGACTAGTTTAAGAGGAATTATTTGGCAGGAATTATTTAAATCAGGTATAGTCATAAGATTGTATGACATTTTAGTTGATACTAGGCTAGGTAAATTCATCATAATTTTGAGTGAATCTCTTCATGAAAAAGGTGGTTAATAAATTCCAATAAATAAATTATGTTGGTAGTTAACGAATGAGGGGAGAAGTTTTATTTTGTTTATTGTGAGCCATAGGGCATAATTGTTGTGAGATATGTGTTTCAAGACCACACTAAGAGGTGGAAGGCAAAGCTATGTAGATACCGTGAGCCAATAATGCAAGTTCATAAGAGTAATGCACAAAGAAAGTAAGTTCAGCACGGAGTGGCCCAAACAGTCAAAGGTCCAGTTGTCATAACATCTTTATTAAATGCTGCTGCATCTTTATTAAATGCAGCAGAGGTGCAAACATCAGGGACTTCAATCTAATAAGCAAAAAATTAAATTGCTGGTAGGACATCAATAGGAACCTGAGAATCTACAACATAAGACTGAGTCAGGTATAGTACGATATAAGGTGGAAAGGATGTATGTTGGAAAATCTTAAGAGACTGATATTCTTCCAATGAAATGCAAAGCATGTTCTGTGAAGAAAACTTATTTTTATGTTTTATTAACATTTGATATACCACTTAAGCATATTACAGATCTAAGTGGTTTACAATAAAATACAGGTACTTAGAACTTCTTTTATCTGTCCCGAAGGCTCACAATCTAGCTAAAGTACCTGAGTAAACAATTATTAAAATAAAAAAGAAATAACAAAGGGCTCCTTTTACAAAGCCACGCTAGGGCCTTAATGCGCGGAATAGCCCATGCTAAATTGCCGTGCGTGCTAGCCACTACCGCCTCCTTTTGAGCAGGCGGTAGATTTTCGGCTAGCGCGCACTATAGGGTGCGCTAATCTGGTGCGTGCTTAAAACCGCTAGCGCAGTTTTGTAAAAGGAGCCCCAAAATTCCAAGAATTGTGAGAGAAAGGTACAATTCAAATAAGAAAAAAAAAAGAAAAAAAGATTAAAGAAATAAAAAAGAATAAAATTAAAATATACAAATAAGTTTAAGAGATTGGAGATTGAGCAAAATAAATTCCAATCTGGTGCTAAGTCCAATCATCAATCCGGTCCAATAGAGCTCCACATTTGCAAGGAAGGATCGACACAGAGAAGTGATGGAGGTGAAGGAATCAACAGCTGCAATCTGGGCCCAAGAGCAGAAGGCAAAGAAACCAGGAAGAAGAGGCAGGCCACGAAAGGTCATCCGACGCTGTCACCAACCCACTGCACACCATCCAGGCAGGCCCCACCGATGCAAGCCAACAACAAAGCCTCCGTCACATACCAATAATTCTAGCAATGAAAATAAGATATTTTAAAGTCCTGAAGAGACTAAAGGAACATTTTTATTAATATGGTGCAAAATATGAAATGAGATAAAATTACTAAGGGGGTCTTTTACTAAGGTGCGCTAGCTAATTTAGCGTGCACTAAATGCTAATGTGCCCATTATATTCTATGGATGCGTTAGCATTTAGCATGTGCTGAATTGACTAGCATGTCTTAGTAGAATACCCCCTAAATGATCTAAATATTATTTACTGTGAGTAATTTAATGTCATTTTATTCACAAAATTGGCACTCGACACTTGTTGCCTCCCATCCACTCTCAACACCTTACAAGTATTACACAGACACGCTGTTCTTCGACAATATGTGGATTTATTAATGGCCGCAGCTGTAAATGCCCTACTACAACATCATCTACAAACAGCAAATACCAAGATACCAAAACTTTCACCATGCACAATTTAGATACCAATGTATATCATCATATTCATTCACCTGAACATTTTATATATATACCATAGGCACAACATCATATTGCTGCATCTCAGTCCTTACACCCATCAACTGATCCGTGTCCTGCCCAGCATCTCTGGCTGGGCCACCGTTGTTCTCATGGGAGAGCCTTTCAAACTGCCCCGCCTTCTCCCCATCCCGTTCAAAGAAGGGGCCTCCACCTGTTGGCTGTTGAAGTCATGTCACATGGCCTCCTCGCCGTCCAAGCCGGGAGACAAGCAAGCCTCTGAGTGCTTATCTCACTTGATTTTGCAAGGCTATACGTTGCCACATCTTTTCGCCTACGGCTGCGACAGGTTTCCTATGGGGTGGGAGGGTGGGAACGTCGCGATGCTCCCGTGGTGAGGGCCGAACTGCGGCTTCCGCTACAGTTCGGGTCGCCTCTCTCTGCTCACCCCGCCACGTGCTTATGTCCCTGACTCTGATTGGTCCCCCCTTCCTGGCCCTATTTCTCTCTATCTTGTTTTTCGCCTCCCTCCCTCCCCTCTCTACCTACCTTTCCCTTCCCCCCTACGCAACGGCCTCGGCCATTTTGTCGCCACTGCCCTCTATACGGTGTGGCGCTTGTCCTTATCTATTGGAAAAGTGCATGTTTACCAATAAAGTCTATCTAGAAACAGAGGGCTCTTTTTACTAAGCTGCAGTAGAGAGTTCTATCGTGGCCCAGAGTACTAAAAGCTCCAACACTGCCCCAACGCTCAAAGGAATTCTAAGATCGTTGGAGCAGTGTCAGAGCATTTTAAAAAAAATAATTTTATTCATTTGTTACAAACATATAACAACTTTAGGAAAATGCACAAAATTTCAAGAAAATACAAACTATGCATGATAGGAGAAAACTGAGGCTATTTTAATACACAGGAGGTCAAATTCTATAAAGAAAACCTCATTTTCTTCTTGCCCCAGAAAAAAAGTTAAAATTTGTTGCACAGTGAAATAGGTATAGCATTGACCACCTTCCAATCTTCAGGTACTATGTACAATTTTGGTGCAAGGTTACAGAGCACTAATAGCAGATCAGCAATTTCATGTCTAAGTTCTTTCAGTACCCTGGGATGTATACCATCTGGTCCAGGTGATTTATCACTCTTTAAATTGTTGATTTGACTCAATACATCTTCCAAACTCATCACTATTTCTTTAAGTTCCTCTGCATCATCACCCTTGAAAACCATTTCCTCTTCAGAGAGATCTCTTCTTCCTTATAGACCAAAGCAAAAAATTTATTTGGTCTCTCCATTATAGCTTTATCCTCCCTGAGTGCCCCTTTTGATTTTTGATGATCCAATGGTCTCATGGTTTCTCTCATAGGTTTTCTACTTCTGATGTACCTGAACAAGTTATTAGTATGAGCTTTGGCCTCTTTGACAAGTTTCTCTTCATATTCTCTTTTTGTCTTCTTTAGCAATGTTTTGCATCTAACTTGTCAGTGCTTATGTTGCTTCTTATTTTCTTCATTTGGATCCTTTTCCCATTCTTTTAAAGGATGTTCTTTTGGCTCTAACAACCTCTTTCACCTCACCTTATAACTATGCTGGCTATCATTTGCTCTTCTTTCCACCTTTGTTAATACATGTAATACATCTGGTCTAGGCTTCCACTATGGCATTTTTAAATAACGTCCATGCCTGATTTTTAAGCCCTTACCTTTGCTGCTGACATTTTAGCTTAATTTTAAGCATTTTCCTCATTTTATCATAATTACCCTTTCAAAAATTAAATGCTGCTACAGTAGATTTCTTTAGAGACCTCACTCCAGATATCAGTTCAGATTTGATCATGTTATGATCCTTGTTTCCCAGTGAACCCAACACAGTTACCTCTTGTATTATGCCCTGCATTCCACTGAGGACTAAATCTAAAATAGCCCCTACCCTCCTCTTGTTGGTTCCTGGACCAATTGCTCCAAAAAGCAGTCATTTATTATATCTTGAAATTTTACCTCCCTAGCACTCCCTGATTTAACATTTATCCAGTCAATATTCAGGTAATTGAAATCACAAAATACACAAAAGGGGCAAATTCTATAAATGGCATCCTGATTATAGCTTGCAGTAGGTGTCCTACCGCTATCTAACCAGCCAATCAGCATGCATGTTAAAAAATACCACACCGAGGCAAGCAGCCTACTTTGGAGGTGTTTTCACGAGCCTAGGGAGACATGTAGGGCTGCCTAAGCTTGCTCAAGGCTAGGCATGGGTAAGGATGCACCTATATAAGCGCCTAAAGTTAGGCGCCAACTTAGGGATCCTTTTACTAAACCATGGAAGTGCATCTTACCACGGGCTGGTGAGGTAAATGCTCCTCCGCTCATTCAGCTCCGATAAGCATCAGAGCATTTACCTCACTAACTCACAGTAAGAAGCTCTTGTGTAGTTCAGTAAAACCCAGCATTAATTAGTAAATTAACTTTGATTATAAGCTTCAACAAGGAGGTTTGTTTAGGGGTGGAGAAAGACTTAGGTGCCTATAATGTAGGCCTTTAAATCCCTGGTCTACATTACAGGTGCCTAAGTTTTAAGTTACAACTATTCCACCTGATAGTCTGTTTTTCTATCAGCTGCTTTGCAACCCTGTATTTTTTATTTTTTCATTTTTTGGGATCCTCAGCGCCACCACTCAGAGCTCAAACAGATCTCATTGCTCTAAGCTTTACGTGCCAGCTCCTCATTGGGTCCCTTTGTTAATTTTTATATATGTTTAAGCTATTTTGCTTTTGTACAATCTACTTATATTTGGTCTCTGGCTAGGGTTCCGCTCTATTTAAAACTTTAGAAAGAACGCCGCCGCCATATCTGAGGACAGAGTGGTCGCAGGTTTGGCGGTAAAACTGATAGGTAAGCTAACATATGCAGGACAATACAGTAAAGATTAATCTGATAATGTCTGCAATAAATAGGATAACTAAATGCTGATAGCTTTTGTTCTATTATAGGGGTAAAGCCTTGATAAAGCTCTAGCAGCGAAACATGTCGGCGTGATGTTTCCCCTAGCCAGAGACCACAAGACAAAAGCTAAGTACATGCTTAAATGTTGAGAAATATAAGTAGATTGTACAAAAGCAAAATAGCTTAAACATATATAAAAATTAACAAAGGGACCCGATGAGGAGCTGGCACGTAAAGCTTAGAGCAATGAGATCTGTTTGAGCTCTGAGCGGTGGCGCTGAGGATCCCAAAAAATGAAAAAATAAAACAATAAAAAATACAGGGTTGCAAAGCAGCTGATAGAAAAAAAATATATCAGGTGGAATAGTTGTATGATAGATAAAGCACCCTTGAATCAAGTCATATTATTAGATTGTGCATTGGTTGATTAAGTTTTAAGTTAGACACAATTCTGTAATGGGCATACTTCTTCCCTCTGCTGCCGGTCCAGGTGAGGTGGCGGGGCCGAAGAAAAAAACAAAACTTTTAAAATTAAAATAGCTGAGCATTGCCGCTGAGCCTTTTCAACTGGCTCAGTGGTAGAACGTCGGGGGGAAGGGGTTGAGTGCGCTCCCACGCTTCTTCCCTCTGCTGCCGGTCCAGGTGAGGTGGCGGGGCCAAAGAAAAAAACAAAACTTTTAAAATTAAAATAGCTGAGTATTGCCGCTGAGCCTTTTCAACTGGCTCAGCGGTAGAACATCGGGTGGAAGGGGCGGAGTGCGCTCCCATGCCTCATCCCTCTGCTGCCGGTCCAGGTGAGGTGGCGGGGCCGAAGAAAAAAACAAAACTTTTAAAATTAAAATAGCTGAGCATTGCCGCTGAGCCTTTTCAACTGGCTCAGCGGTAGAACATCGGGTGGAAGGGGCGGAGTGCGCTCCCACGCTTCGCATCTATTATAGTGTCGTACCTTATAGGTCAAATCATGATAATAAAAACATTCATAATCTACGGAATCTATTTGATTATCCTATGAAAGCACTAAAATACATTAAAAATAGAGACAAAAAAGAAAAAAAAAAGTAAAAAAAGGAATAAGAAAATATAATTAAACAATTGCTGAAAAAACTTTTAAATTTAATCAAACTCAAACACCATTTATAAATAAAAGTAATAAGTCCATCCAAATAGTGGTTAAAAACTTTTTTTGATGAATTAATATTTCAGAAAAATAACTAATTATCACTGATAGAGATAAATTAATCTCATGGAAATTATTTATTAAAAATACTGTTTCTGGCAGTGACAGCTTGTACACTCATAGAATTCCAATGAGCATCAGAGCTGTTACCACTGCAACCGGCATTAAAAACTATGCTACAGTTTTGTGAAAGAGGGGACTTATTTTTTTAGTTCATTTACTATTTTAGGTATTTTTTAACAATTAATTATTTTTATGACCTCTGAATCTAGCACTTTGGGCTTTTTTAGCAAGTGTCCTTTCCTTGCTACACTTATTACCACAGCTGCAGCTTCTGTACGAGAGAAGAGAAGAAGGTATGTGCACTCTTTTAGATTAGCTGATTTTACATTTATAATTTTTAGACCTTTTTTGAGAGAAACTCTACAGATGTCTAGTAATTGTTCTTGAGCTTTGTATTTTTACTTTTTACAGTTATTGCAACTAGGAGATACTTGTTGAATAACACCATTTGGGTATATTTTAAACTATTCTTTATTGCATGTTTGAAGCCTATGTATGTTGAATGACTTTTTATATTACCTTTTACTGGTACAGTCTATGGTTCTATGATTTCTATGATTTAATTATAGATTCATTTTGAATGTGCTATTTATTCTAATATATTGTTTTTATATTTTTGATTGTCAGTTTTTTATAGCACCTGACTTAGCCCTTGTAAGGGTGAAACATGGCCATGTCAGGCATTTAATTTTTTATGTACATGTATTCATTATTTTACGTGGCAAATAAATTGTCTTTGTTTATCCTGGATCTTATGGAATGGTTGCAAGTTTGTTTTCATTTATCCAGGTATCATTCCAGGTAATAAGTGGCCTTCCATTTCCTCTTTAGTCCATATTTCCATTAAAGATTTATGTATAAACTTAGGCCCCCATTTATCAAGCTGCGTTAGGGTTTTTAATCACTGGCTGCTGTTGAAAAAGCTCTGATGCTCATAGAATTCCTAAACACCCTAACATGTCTTGATAAAAAGAAGGCGTTAGGACTCCTTTTACAAAGCCACGGTAGAGGTTTCTATCGTGGCCTGGTGATGTAAATGCTCTGATGTACATATGAATTGTATGCGCGTCAGAACATTTACCTCACCGGCCTGCAGTAGTAACCTCTACTGCAGCTTTGTAAAAACCATCTTTAATATGAGTCTTATAAATACAACAAATATAACTTATAACAAAGAATGATAGGAAACCTCCCTCCATCACAATCATATTTCACATATCAACACATAGATTGAGGTCCCTAAAAATTAACTGCAAAATTCAATATTCAATAAAGAGTCCATTAAAAAAAAAACTGTATTTAACCATCCAACCTTCACACCTTAAAAAAATATGAAGTATAAATTTTAGTCACAATGGGGCCAATATTCGGACCCCTGGGAGTTAACTGGCCTAACTTATTTGGTCGGCTGCAAACCTGGAAATTCAATGTCGAGTTGTATCTGGTGGCTGACACTGATTTCCATTCTATTTTAAGCAACCCAAAATTATACCCCCTCTTTTACAAAGCCTAATTGTATGGGACGATGCAATAAATGTTATGACACCCATAAGGACTGAATGGGCATCAAAGCATTTGCCGCACAACACTCACCCACACGGCTTTGTGAAAGAGTCCTATAGCTGGTTACCACCAATATTCATTGGCTGACTAGCTAAGCTGAGCAGCCAGATAGACCCACATAGATAGCAAGTCTATCTTTGGCTGCTATAATTTAACTGGCCAGCAGAAGAATATTGGTGGTAACCAGTCATACTTTTAGTGGTAAAAAATAGATTAGAAATTAAGTGTTGGTCACCGGACACAACCTGGCATTGAATTTTCAGGTTCGCAGCTGACCATAGGAGTCTGCTCGGCTAACTTCTGGGGTCTGAATATTAGCCCCATTTTGCCTAAGATCTACAGTTCTTATTTTTTGAGTTGCAAAGGTTGGATTGTTAGATGCCATTTTTTAATGGATTCTTTATTGAATATTTATTTGTTGCTATTAATTTTTAGTTACATCAACCTGATGCAGAGAAATGTGACACATGATTGTGATGACCAGGGATTAGGGAATTTCTCTCAGAGGGAATGATAAAATGGACATTGATAAGAGGAGTTAAAAGCAGCCTCGAAAAAGTGGGCTTTTGGCCTAGATTTGAATGCTGTCAGACACAGAGCTTGATAGACTGACTCAGGCAGTCTGTTCAAGGCATACGGTGCAGCAAGATAGAAGGAACAGAGTCTGGAGATGTCATAGAGGAGAAGGGTATAGAGTTCCCAGGAAGGAGTATAGGGAGAAATAAGAGAGGAGATATACTGAGGAGCTACAGAGTGAATGCACTTGTTAAGTCAATAAGAGGAATTTGAACAGTATATAGAAATGGATATGGAGCTAATAACGTGACTTGAGAGAGGTAATGTGAGCATAGTGACACTGGCAGAATATATATTGAAATAAATAAATGGCTGAATGGAAAAAAAGGGAGACCTGTGTATTTGACCTTATAACTGTGCATCTATTTAAGTCAAACATAGAAACATGATGGCAGATAGAAGCCAAATGGCTCATCCATTCTGCCCATCCACAACATCCACTATCTCCTCCTCTCCCTAACAGATCCCACATGCCTGTCCCACACTTTCTTGAATTCAGACATAAACTTTGTTTCCACCACCTCTACTGGGAGACTATTCCACACATCTACCACCTTTTCTGTAAAAAAAAAAAAAAATATATATATATATATATATATATATATATATATATATATATATATATATATATATTTTCTTAGATTACTCCTGAGCCTATCACCTTTGAATGTCTTTTATTTAATCTTTATTAATTTTCAAAACTAATACAAAGTGCCAAGAATTATACAGACATTAATAATCAACGTAAGCACTTAAATTCCATCAATAGCAATGCAGAAGAAAATTATCCCTCCCCTTCCATCCAACAATTTAATAAAAAAATAAACCAGAGAGATATCCCCCCCACCCACCCACCCCATCCTGGATATGTTTAACCTCTTTCTATGCCATCTCACTCTGGAGTTTCTTTTCAATTGAAAGAGATCCGTATCATGTGTATTTATGCCACATAGATATTTAAACATCTCTATCATATCTCTCCTGCCTTTCCTTCAAAGTATACACATTGAGATCTTTAAGTCTGTCACCGTACACCTTATGATGACTATTCTGGACCGACTCTATCCTGTTTATAAATTTTTGAAGGTGTGGTCTCCATAAGATGTCAGGTCAAAAGCGTGCCGGGACAAAGGCGCGCCCAGACAATTGAGCGCAGCGCGGAGGCGCGCGCTGCTCTAAATTACTGTTTTAATGGCTCCGACGGGGGGACGTGGGGGGAACCCCCCACTTTACTTAATAGACATTGCGCCGCATTGTGGGGGCGTTGTGTGGGGTGTGGGGGGTTGTAACCCCCCACATTTTACTGAAAACTTCACTTTTTCCCTGTTTTTAGGGAAAAAGTTAAGTTTACAGTAAAATGTGGAGGGTTACAACCCCCCAAATGCCCCATAACGCCGGCGCCGGTTCCCCCTCCACGCCCCCCCGTCAGAGCCCTAAAAAAAGTAATTTAGAGCGGCACGCGCCTCCGCGCTGTGCTCAATTGTCCGGGCGCGCCTTTGTCTTTCGCGCCGTTGTCTATGAACCCTCCATAATTGCACACAATATTCTAAATGAGGTTTCACCAGAGTCTTATACAGGGGCACCAAAAGTTCACTAAACATGCAGAAATGTAGTGAAAACAAGGAGATAACAATAGTATTACTACAGTCAAATGCTGCTGTCATCTTTTAAAACACAAGACTGAAATGTTAAGCAAAACTTAACGGTTGTCCAGTGTACATTTAGTAAATATATCTGTGACCTTTTTTTGATTAGAAATAAACATGGAGCTACACTTTCAAAGTAAGTGATAAGGTTAATTTCAATTACAGAGTTTGTTCAAAATGCCCTCTCTGAGCAGACACACAAGCACAAAGTTGTGTGCTTATTGCAGTGTTGATCACACTTTGATCAAGCTATTCCCATGCAGTCACTACTCTCTTTCCAATATTCTGTTGTGCCAGTTTCATCAGTCTTTCATCAGTCCTTTCTCAGAAATCTAATAATAAGACATTTTGCCACTGTAATGTTTATTTTTTTCTGTAAAAAGGTGATGACTCCACCATTTTCATACTGTAAACAATGGCATCGCACTGACATCATGTTTGCCCAGTAGAAAACATAAGCAGTGAGTTCTGGCAGTCAGTTATGCAAAGTGTTGTTTGATGTATATTGTAGTACAAATTGCTCAAATTTGCTTTAGTTCTGTTGTTAAACAACAAAGTTAGAAGACAGCAACATTTAAGGGCTCCCTTTATTGTAAACATCATATAGATTGAAAGCAAATGATATATACAGTTCAATAAATATGTAACATACAAGATGTGTGGCAAGTAGTCTTGATGCAGAGCACGTGGATAATCAAATGCCATGGTGGTTAAAGGCTTGGGAGAAGAGCCAGGCCTTTACATGACCCTAAACTAAAGTTGGTCTTGAGTTTGGTGCATCCCATCTGGGAATGAGCTCCAGAGTATAGGAGCTACTTCTAATAAGGCTCACTGGCAAGTGTCACACTAAGGCCCTCTTTTACTAAGGTGCGCTAATCGATTTAGCGTGTGCTAAACGCTAATGCGTGCATGCTAGTCTATGGACATGTTAGCATTTAGCATGTGCTAATTCGATTATCACGCGCTAATCAGTTATCACACCTTAGTAAAAGAAGGGATAAGTGATTTCCTTTGATAAAGATACTATTAGAGAGGATAACGTTGTGAGACAATTTTCTGAACATAAGAGCACTATTTTGCGCGTAGAAACACTTTTTAAATGTACCCTCTTGAAGGTTAAGCATCACTGAATTATTGACGGAGATGAATGCAGCACTGACTGAGATTTAATAGAACCAATACTGCATCCAACCCCCCATCAAGAATTTCTCTGAGATCATCAATCATTGAAACCAACACAGTCCCAGTGCTAAGAAGCCTGCCCTGGCTTTCTAATTAATCAGAGGCTGTAAAAAAAAAAAAAAAAATCCTGTCACTGAATTAAAATGACTTTATCCATAGCTTTATACAAGAATGGCAAATTTGATACTGGGCACATATCTTGTGGAACTTGCTCAGAAATACCTAATTTTTTTATTTATTAATTTTTTTACAATAATGTTCTAATAACTGCTTTTATAAAGCTATGTTAAAATATTCTGTCAATGAAGTATTAATATAAGGTGACTAAAATATGCACAGTCCTTACTTCCTGAAATAAGACCAGAAGGGCATAAGTCCAATACAGAGGCTGTACTGTAAGGTTCAATACTTGCAAAATGGTACATGCTTCTTTCAAGCTACTTTCTATAAATGAAAGTTTATCTTCAAAAAACAACCATATGTTAGCTGCGAAGGAATACTATGCAAGCTGCTTCACATTCAAAATAACAGTCTCACAGTTCCCTTGGAGCTAATGTATGATTGTTTCCTGCAGTTGAAGAAGAATTCTTTGGGCCAGGTTCTGTAACTGGCACCTAAAAGAGATAAGCGCCTAAAATTAGGTGCCTATCACATGTCAATCACACCCTTCCCCCTGACGTTTTACCGCTGAGACAGTTGAAAAGGCTCAGAGCCCAAGGGCGCGCAGCCATTCAGCGTGTCGTCAAAGGTGCCTTAGTGAGCACCTTTGCAAAGCGACCAAGAAGCGACCAAAACACAACCATCTCAAGTCTACCTAAACAGCCCTCACGAAAACACACTCCAACACTAGCCACCTACAACACCACAAAACAACCGCTTCATCACCAGAAACAACTCTCAACAAGCCAAGGAAGGAAAAGAACTTCCCAACCACTTCCCTCAACTACAATACCCACCACTTTCTGCACCACAATGAAAACTACACCACAAAAATATTAAGATATCCTACTGATTATCCTACTCCTAAGCAACTGGAAGGTAACAGCAAACAACATCTTCCCAATACCAACTATATCTAACTCCAGGGGAATCACTCAACATGCCAGACGGCTATCAATAGATAAAATCTCAAACTATCAGACCTACACCTACCAATCCACCACACAAACTACAGGAAGAAGACCGACTAACCCGTACAAGACCAAAACGCAACCGCACCAAAGATCACTCATCTACCCGAAAATAACTCAAATCACACAAACAGACTACACCACTCTTACATGTGCATACGTGAACATCAGAGCCATAGGCCCCAAGACAGAACACATAAAGAACTGGATAGAAGAAGAAAACATACATTGCCTTTTCCTCAAAGAAACTTGGCTTACTTCAGATT
Source organism: Geotrypetes seraphini (assembly GCF_902459505.1). Classification (NCBI taxonomy): domain Eukaryota; kingdom Metazoa; phylum Chordata; class Amphibia; order Gymnophiona; family Dermophiidae; genus Geotrypetes; species Geotrypetes seraphini. The sequence goes on along the minus strand of NC_047084.1, from coordinate 326,392,610 downwards.
CAGACCCCATAATAACGGAAGTTTGCCCAAAGGGATACAAAATAATAGTGGTCCACAGAGAAAACAAAAGAGGAGGAGGAATTGCCATCATTGCCAAAACCACCTTGGACCTAAAAACACAAGACAAAACTACCACCCCATATATGGATCTACTAGCCTGTCAACTCTCAAGCACATCTCTAAAAGGAACACTAACATGCATGCTCTGCTACATAACTCCAGGAAACTGGAACACAGCAAAACCAACATTCGAAGATTGCATTTACTGAAACTCACTAATGACAACCTACAACTTAATTCTAGGAGACCTCAACTTCCACCTCGAAAACCAATCCCACAAACAAGTTGATAACTTTCTAGCATACCTTGAAGCCCTAACATACAAGATACTAGACCTTCAAACCACACACGAAAAAGGACACCAACTCGACATTGCAGCCTACATGTTGCAACAGCCCAATCAACCAGAAATCCACATATGGACACTGGCACCAATCCTTATGCTCTGACCATTATTCATACTCCTTCAAAATCAACTGGACCAAAAACTAAAGCAAACCAGTTACACAAAAAATAACTTACAACACATGTCCACACATCGACTCCACCAAATTCTGGACAAAAACAGACAACATAATCAAAGACTACAACCCCAAAGACTTCATCTCTCAATGGAGCCTTCTAAGTACAGCAGCCCTAGATGAGCTAGCCCCAGAACAATCCAAAACCAGAATCCATAGAAAATCAGACAAATGGTTTGACAATGAACTACTCCAACTCAAAAGACAATGCAGACAACTAGAAAGAAAATAGAGAAAAAGTAGCCAAGACTCCACAAGAACAGCATGGAGAACACTACACCAAAAATACAAACAAAAGCTGAAAGAAAAAAGAAAGACATAATATACAAAGCAAGTAGGAGAAGGATCCCAAGACACAAAAAAGCTATTCCAGTTACTAAAAGAACTCACAGACACCACACCATATCTGACCAATAACAACTCCCCCCTCCCTCAGCCACCGTATTAGCCACATTCTTCAAAAATAAGATTGCAAATGTCAGAGTCACATTTAATGGAATGCCTACTCACCTAGAAGAAATCTCAACTTCCCCCACAGAAAAAGAATCAATAACAGCAGACAGAATCTGGTACCACTTCTCACCTATACAATGGTCAGACTTCAACAAACTATATAACAAATACAGTCACACAGCCTGTGAACATAACCACTGCCCATCAGTACGCTATTCCGCACTCTGCTCCTACAATGGATACAAACCCTACTCACAGATGGCCAGTTCCCACAAAACCTCAGCGAAATCATCATAACTCCAATTTTAAAAGACCCCAAAGGAGCAACGGACCAACCATCCAACTACAGACCTATAGCCTCAATCCCACTTTATATCAACCTAATGGAAAGCATAGTAGCTAAAACCACAACATTCTCCACCCCACACAGTCTGGCTTCAGATCCAACTACAGCACTGAGACTCTACTAGGAACACTCATGGATATCGTGAGACAACACCTCTGTACAGGCAAGAAAATGATGATCATACAACTCCGCAGCCTTTGATCTAGTAGACTACGACATCCTCTTTCAAACTCTAGACTCAATAGGAATTACAGGAAAAGTTCTAACATGGTTTAAAGGATTCCTACAATCCAGAACGTATAGAGTCAAAACAAACAAAGAAAAATCAGAACCATGGTCCAACCCATGTGGAGTGCCACAAGGATCTCCCCTATCTCCCACACTCCCTAAGCTCCTACCTATACAAACTAGGTATTACCTCCTACAGCTACACAGATGATATCACCATACTCCTCCCCTTCGATCAACTTGAGCCCTCCATGATAGGCACAATACACGGAACACTTGAAACAGTAGCAACATGGATAAAAGAACACAAACTAAAACTTAACCTGGACAAAACAAACTTCATCCTCCTTGAAAACAACAAAACCCCAACCTTGACTAACCTAGTAATAAACTCGATCTCATACCCCATTCACCCACACTAAAACTCCTCTGAGTGCTGATAGACAGAGGTTGTACCATGCAACCACAAATCAACAAAATAATAAATACATCATTCACCACTATGAGAAGCCTAAGACAAGTTAGAAAATTCTTCAACAGGCCATCTCATCTCTCACCAAACTTATAAACTCGGCCCTTCTGTCAGGCCTATTTTCTGAAGAAAGGGGACACATTGCCTTGTCCCCATTACTGAAAAAAGCCGATATAGACCCTTCCATACCATCCAGCTATCGCCCAATAGCAAATATTCCTCTCCTGACCAAGATGCTAGAGTCCATCATATCTACCCAACTCTCAACCTATCTTGAGAGATTCTCCATTCTCCTACCTTACCAATATGGCTTTAGATCCAACTTTAGCACCAAATCCCTATTGGCCTCATTAATCTCAAAGGTCCAACAACTTCACTCTTGCAATAAGTTCGCTGTTCTTCTTCAATTCAACCTTTCTGCAGCTTTTGACATTGTCCATCATGATATACTAATTTTTCAACTTTCTGAAATTGGCATAAACTCCACAGTCTTAGACTGGTTCTCAAAATTCTTACGTTCCCGCTCTTACACCGTTAACATGAATGGCACATCATCCTCCCCTTGGAAACCGATTTGTGGAGTTCCTCAGGGTTCACCTCTATCCCCTATTCTTTTCAACATCTATATGTTCTCCCTGAATCTCCTCCAACTATCCCCCATGGAAACACTTTACACTTACACTGATGACATCCTTGTCCTCCTCGAGACCGACTCAAACCTCACTAACCTCTCTGAGAACATTTCTTCATGTATAACGAACCTCCAATCCTGGGCTCTCACCGGACAAATGAAACTGAACGAGACCAAAACAAAACTACTTTGGCTCAGTCCAAAATTAGATCAGCTACCCACCCTCATCCCACTGTGCTCTGGCACCATACTGCAGCTTGAGCTCTCAAGCAAAGTTCTGGGCATCATCATTGACTACACTGTCCTTCAATGACAACCTCAACTCCTTGGCAAAAAAAGCTTTTTTAATCTTCACATGCTAAGGAAAGTGAGATCCTGCTTCCATCAACAACACTTTGCTGTCCTTATACAATCCATCATTCTCTCCAGACTGGATTACTGTAACTCCATCTACTTAAGCCTAACAAAGAAAAGCCTTCATAGACTTCAGCGGATTCAGAATACCGCGGCTAAACTAATCTTCGTAAAAAGTAAATTTGACCATGTCTCCCCGCTTCTGTCTAAGCTTCACTGACTTCCAGTAATCTCTAGGGTTCACTACAAATGTGCCTGCCTAACCTTCAAGATCCTACATGGCATCCTTCCTCCCCTTTTTCCACTATTCTTGAATTCCTCGAATCCCAATACCACCAGATCCACTCAAAAATTCAAACTATCCTTCCCCTCACTAAAAGGCATATCCCATGCAGGAAAACTAGGGACATCCCTTTCCTTCAGGATCACTGAGCTGTGGAATAGCCTTGCTGCCCCGCTTCGGAGTCTGAGCTCCCTCCAACTCTTCCGAAAACATCTGAAAACTTGGCTATTCTCTAAAATGTAATACTTCCTCCCTCTTCGATATACTAAGTCCCTCTAAACTTTCTCTATACTAAGTCCTTCAACTCTTCACTGGAGTTCCTTTCTATATCAATTCCTGTAAACCGTGCCAAGCTCTACACTTGTGGAGAGGATGCGGTATACAAACTTAAGGTTTAGTTTAGTTAGTTTAGTTTAACTCGTAGTTTAGTTTAACTCGTAATTCTAGGCCTAATAGATTACTGCAACATACTATATATCCCCTACCCAGCAACAATGATAAAACAACTTCAAACAATACAAAATACAGCCCTAAGACTTATCTATTCGTTGAGAAAATATGACACATCACAGAGGCATACCACAACTTACACTGGCTCCCAATACAAGCCAGAGTATACTTCAAATTCCATTGCCTACTATTCAAAGCTATAAATGGAAACAGCCCTACCTATTGGAACAATCGACTAACTCATTCCACCTCAAACAGACATAGAAAAACTCACACAATATTCGCACACCCATCAACCAAAAATGTCAAATGAAGAAAAATGTATGACAACCTACTGGCCACCAGAGCAGCGAAACTAGACCGACAACTCACCAACCTGCTGACTTCAACCACAGACTACAAAACCTTCAAAAAAGAAACAAAAACCCTACTCTTCAAAAAATACATAAAACCAATATAACATAACTAATAATGTTCTGAATCCCGCCTACATTACCAACTACCCCTTAGCAAATTAGATATTGTTTAATCTATTCCTAAGTACTTCTTCATATCTCTTCAATATGTACTTCTTAAGATCATAGCAATTCTTATGTAGGATAAGAACATAAGAAATGCCTCTGCTGGGTCAGACCCGAGGTCCTTCGTGCCCAGCAGTCCGCTCACGCGGTGGCCCAACAGGTCCAGGACCTGTGCAGTAATCCTCTATCTATACCCCTCTATCCCTTTTTCCAGTAAAGGTAAAGGCGGACTAGAAATCACTAATGTAATGTAATATTTACTGGGTTCTCAGGGTTATTATATTTTATGTATAATGATGCTTTTTAATTGATCATGGTTTTTGTATTGTGTTTTATTTTATTATTTTTCTTAAACATGTTTATGCTTTTAATCACGACAATTTTTTGAATATAATTAAAATCATTTAGGACTCCTTTTACAAAGCTGTGCTAGCGGTTTTAGCTCACGCACCGGATTAGCACATTCTATAGCGTGTGCTAGACGAAAATCTACCGCCTGCTCAAAAGGAGGCGGTAGTGGCTAGCGCACCTGGTAATTTAGCACACGCTATTCCACGCATTAAGGCCCTAGCGAGGCTTTGTAAAAGTAGCCCTTAGTTTTATATGCATCAATTTTAAACATACCAACATTAAATTGTCCCTTTATTTATTATTTTTCATGGGGGTTATGCACTATGACAGTGATGGCTAACCTTTTTGAGCTCGAGTGCCCAAACTGCCGCACAAAACCAAAGAATTTCCTCAAAGTGCCAGCACGTCAATTAAACCTTAATAACAAGATTTTAGTATCTAAAAACTCTTTATAAAGTTGCCTGAACTATGTAACATCATTTTTAAAGGTTGGAATCTTTGTATTGTCAGAGAATCAATTTGATTCACAATCCTTTGGTTTTCATTTCAATTTATTGGCAATTTATAATGTTTTAATGATTTCATTCATGGGCCGAATACACACATACTTTTCTCTGTCGCCGCACTCTTTGACCAAAAGATTTGTAAGCCTGCAACCACGTCAAGGTAGACTCTTTCAGCAGCTCCCCTCCCTCCCCCTTACCTTTGTGGCCAAGTCAAAATGATCTACCAACAATAAAATTTTAAAAACACAAAGCACGCTGTATGCAGAGAAAATGTTAATTATCATTTATATTCCGCGGGTTTTCAAAGAGGTCAAGGCAGATGACTTTATGCAATGTCACCTCAGTAACAACTATACAAAAATAGACAAATATTCCCCCTCCCTTTTTACTAAACCGCGATAGCGGTTTTTAGCGCAGGGACCTGCGCTGAATGCCCCATGCTGCTCTTGAAGCTCATAGGCTCCCTGCGCTAAAAAACGCTATTGCGGTTTAGTAAAAGGGGGCCATAGTGCAAAATATAGACAGCATATATAAATTCTCAAAACGGACACATTTTGATCACTAAATTGAAAATAAAATCATTTTCCTACCTTTGGTAATTTCATCAGTCTCTGGTTGCACTTTATTCTTCTGACTGTGCATCCAATATTTCTTCCCTTTTTTCAGCCTCCTGTATGCTTTCTCTCCTCCAGACCTCATTCCCTCCCCAAACTTTTTCTTTGTTTCACCCTGCCCCTTCTTTCTTTTTCTCTCTCTCCATACCCCCTTTCATTCTGTATGTCTGTCTTTCTCTCTCTCTCTCTGTGCCCCATTTTTCTTTGTTTCACCCAGCCCTCTTTCTTTTTTTCTTTTTTTTGGCTCCCTGTCCCCCCCTTTCTTTCTTTCTCCTTGCCCTCCCCTATGCCACCACCATTGGGAAAATGCTGCCACCACCACTGGGGAATAGGCTGCCACTGCCGCTATCGGGAACAGGCTGGCGCCGAGTTTGCCCTGCTTCTCTTCCCCACGGGGCCGACCAACTCTCGCCACTCGACGTCAATTCTAACATCGGAGAGGACGTTCTGGGCCAGCCAGGCAGCGATTGGCTGGCCCAGAACGTCCTCTCCGACATCAGAATTGATGCGGGTGGCGAGAGTTGGTCGGCCCCACAGGGAAAAGCAGGGAGAACTTAGCACCGGCCTGTTCCCAATGGCGGCGGTGGCACTCAAGTGGCTAAAGAGACGCAGTTTGCCAGCCTAGGGAGAACACTGGAGGGTGGCCAGCTGTGCACCCCTTTGGGGCGTAAAACCGGGGCAGACCGCCCCCCACCCCCACCTTGGTATGCCACTGTCTGTACCTCACTCCCTCCCTATGACCAAAAATTCTCCTTTCTTCTATTCCCCGTGTACACAACCATCTCTTTCTCTCCCTTCCTCTCTCCCAAGTCCTTGCCTTCTGTGTCCAAAAACACATTCCCTCCCCCACCTCAGCATTTATTTCCCTCCCTTCCTCTCTCCCAAGTCCATGCCTTCTGTCCAAAAACCCATTCCCTCCCCCACCTCAGCATCTCTTTCCCTCCCTTCCTCTCTCCCAAGTCCATGCCTTCTGTGTCCAAACACCCATTCCCTCCCCCACCTCAGCATCTCTTTCCCTCCCTTCCTCTCTCCCAAGTTCATGCCTTGTGTCCAAAACGCACTCCCTCCCTCTTTTGTGTTCCCCGTTTGCCTCCCAGCCCATCTTAGCAACTTTCTCAGCAAAATGTAGCTCGAGCCGCATAGGCTTGTCTTCTATTTCCTGCCTGTCCCGCCGCGCACACATAGCCGATCGGAAATCTTCCCCGACGTCAGCGCTGACGTCGGAGGGCGGGCTTTGCTTAAGCCCTCCCTCCGACGTCAGCGCTGACATCGGGGAAGATTTCCGATCGGCTGTGTGAGCGGCAGGGCAGTCGGAGTAGAAGATGAGCCTCGCGGCTCGAGTTATATTTAATCCCGCGGTTCCCCCATCGTCCCCGTTCAGCTCTCTCTCCTGTGCACCCCCTGGTAGTACTGCCCTGATGGCGGCCCTGCGCGTGCCAGCTTCAAGGCCTTCGCGTGCCACAGTTGGCACGCGTGCCATAGGTTCGCCATAGCTGCACTATGATATATATGAGTGATATATGATATATACAGTACATATTTATTGTTTATGGTTTTATGATTGGTTTAGTTATAATGTTTTTGTTTTACATTTGCATAAGTCATATATGACATATCAATGTTTTCATGATTGTTCACATTTCTTTGTTTTTAGAGGATGATGATATAAATGTATATTCTTATCATATGTTCCATTCCAGATTCCTGAGGCAGGCCCTCTTGGACCGAAAGACGATCGTGTTGAGTCTATCACAATAAAAGAGATTGAGCACCAATTGGTCACCTTTGTTGTTTTGTATGCTGCTACAATTTACAAAAGAACTTAAAAACAAAAAAACAATTGTGATTTTTTTAAATAAAAGACAGTTGGATCAGATGATTTGCTAGAAAAATTGCATTTTAAGACCTCAAAATCGCTTTAAAAATGTTATTAAAACCATGGGATGAGTTCCAAATAATGCGTATTAATCTTCTTCCTGATGGCATTCTTGTGTTCAATAATTCTCAACTTCAGTCTTCTCTTCATCTTACCAATATAAGGGGGGTCTTTTACAAAACAAGGTAGTAATGCTGACACAGTTTATGCATCAAAGCCCACAGGAACTGAATGGGCTTCGGTACATTTACTGTAGCAGCATCGCTTCTGTGGCTTTGTAAAAGCGGCCCTAAATGAGGTTCCAAGAGCAGATAACAGTATAAACCACACCAACAGTTTTAAACTTATCCTAGGAAATGTTTTGATTTCCAAATTAGCATTACACACTGATTATGAGTCACATTTGAAATGACCAGATGGTAAAATTCTTTACCACAGAACCAATGCCTGGCAAATGCATATCTTTTAAATTCTTCTTCCCTCTTATAGGCTACCATTCAATTCTTTTCTGAAAAATTGATCAAATCTTTGTGTGACATGCCAGTGCTTTTTTCAAGATTTTCACCAAGTCGGAGCACATTTATGTAAAGGACAAGGGGCAAACAATTTTATAAGTTGTGTTTTTAGGCTTAACTCAGAGCAAATCTTTTCTTTCTATAGTAGCTGCATACTGATAACAAGCATCAATACATTTATATGGGTAACCTTTCCCAAGAAACTTTTCTCATTTCTTTAGATCGTTCCTTATATATAATTGGATTGGAACATAACCTTTTCAGTCTTAGAAACTGACTGAAAGGAAGGTTATTCTTCAGTGACCGACTGTGACAGCTCTCATAATTCAAACATTTATTAACATCAGTCAGTTTTCTGTAGACATCAGTTGAAAATGAACGATTATCGACTGAAATTAAAATATCAAGAGACGGCATATGTTTGGTATCAAACTGCATTTCAAATCTGATATTGGTATCTAACTGATTTACCCAGATATAAAATTCCTGAAGAGCTTCTGCAGTACCTTACCAAATAATTAAAAAAAAAATCAATTTATTTATTGCCAAGTTTTATGTTCTCACTAAATCAATGTATTGTAAGATATTTTTTCTCAAATGCCGTCATATATAAATTAGTCACTCCATTGTGGCCCCAGTTGCTATTCTTTCTTTGTTAGGGCAATTGTTGCAATTTCTATTATAAATTCAGTGGACACACTAAGATGAAAATGTCTTGCCCCAATGGTGTCCCTGATAATTTCAATGGCATCAGCCTGTGGGGTTCTATGTCCATAGTAATCAATATAATATCTTCTGTGCATTGTACTGTTTCTAAAATATTAATAATATCAGCAGAGTCCCTAGTATATAAAGAAATTTGAGAAACAAAGGGCCGGATTCTGCAACTGGTACTGGTATCGGCCAGATTTAAAATTAAATATCTATAAGGGTGGTTTGAAAAGTTTGGTAAAAAAAAGTAAGTTAAAGAACCTTAGTCTCCATCGATGGCTATACTCTTAGTCCAGCGAGTTTTCAGGGGTTTTTTCTGCAAAATATTATGGCTACAATTAAGCAGATAGGTGAAGCTAATAATATCAAATATATCACCAGTAGACTTTACTTTTAGTATGAAAAGTCTCTTCTCTTCACACAATATTTCCTATGTTAATTCTTGAGCTCTTCTTTATATAAATATCACAGAGATCTCAGAGGCCTCAATCAAAACGTAGCCAGCCTCCTCATTGGTCTTAATCAGTTACTTCACTTTAATTTTTCAAACCCTTCTATCATATCAATTTAATTTGTATTTTTAACATTGTCCATTTTCACCAGCAGGCAAATCAACTCATTTAGTACTCATCTTAAAAACCTTATTCAGGGATCAGAAATGAATCCATGTTACATATCCATGTTACACATCCATGTTTCCTCTACAAAATCAATAAATCATGTTCTTAAACAAATATTCAACAAACAACTTAATACTAACACTTAATTCAACCCAATTGCTTACCCACCCAGTTTATGAGACCATCACAGCCAAAAGTCCTCTCCTTTAAAATGGCGGTGGTGTCTCCTGATCTTATTTAAATAAACTACTCTCATAGGATTAGCTCATCCAATCAGAGAACTACAATGCAAATACCACATTCTTTTAAATCAGTGTCATCCACTCCAGCTCGGCATTTAGCCCAAAATGTATAAATCCATGTCTGCTCACGATAGTTCAAAAGTCTCTCATATGACCAGCCTCCCACCCCACCTTGATCTGATATTTACTCTCCATCTCAAATCCCTTAATGTTATGTTTAAGTTCTAACCAGGTTCTACCAATGGAGCTTGTATGTATCAGTAGAAATGTGCAATTTATGTTCTGTAAAACTAATCTTTATCTGTCTACCACTTCTACCCACATATAGCTTATCGCAAGGACATATTATCAAAAACTACACTGGTTGCCGTTCGAGGCTAGAGTGTTGTTTAAATTTGGATGTATTTGTTATAAAGTTTTATTTGGGTTAGCTCCATCTTATCTTTTTGCTCATTTTAGATTTTTTACATGTAAAAAAAATATACATAGATCCGGTTGGTTTTATTTTCCTTCAGCGAAAACATGCCGCTTTAAGAAATTCTAAGATAGGACTTTGGCGTTTCAAGCAGGAGTAATGAATTCATGTTTGAATGCTCTTATTTCTCCAGCTCTCACTTATTATCAATTTCGGAAAGATCTCAAAACTAATATATTTAAACAATACAATATTTATTTCAAAATTATTTAAAAATTATCATGATAAGCAGATTTTTTATTATTTTATGGAAAAATGTTTACAATTTCTTATCTATTTTAGTATAAATAATTTGTATTGTGCATATTTTACTTTGAATAAGTTAGGGTTGCATTTTTTTAGTCAGTATCTTTTATTGAATTGTGTTACTTTCTTTTATAAGACATTGTTATTTAATCTGTATTTTACACTACTTGAGAACTAGTACAGTCTGTATTGTATTTAGCTGATATCTTGAAACCTGATTGAGGATCCACCCACTCTTTGCCAACTATACTAAGTTCACATCACTGGCAGCGTCCACAACTTCCATGTTCCCTATTCACATTCATCTCCCTTTCCTCCAATTATAGCTTTCTTAAACATACATCTATATTTTTAGATCTCTGATAAGCAAATATCAGTAGGTCTACTAAACATGGGTGCAGCTGTACAACCTGCCAATGTTTCCTAATTAAAGTAGCTGACTTGACGTTGTAGAAAATGGGAGCACACGGGTTATTCTATCATCCACTTCCATATTCCATCTGTCTTTGTGCAAAACGAGCATGCAAATAGACTTTCCTATTCACACTTTTTGGATATCCTTTTTCCAAAAATCTATCTTCCAAAACTTTGGCCTATACTTTATTAATCTTGTAATGAGGTACAAATCATTCTCAATCGTAAGAACTGACTAATAGGAAGATTATATTTTAGGTGGTATGAATGAAAACTACGGAATTGCAATAAAGTATTCCTTTCAACTGTTTTTTCTATATAATGTAATATATAACCTAAGAGTTAATTTTCAAAAATGTTAAATCTACAAAGTCAATCATATGCTGATAATAGTGTATTTCAAATTTCAGATTAGGGTCTTTAATATTTAACCAATGATTAAATATCATTAGTTGTTCAAAAGAGCCAGTCCATAGAAAAAGAATATCATCTAAATAGCATGTCCAGATTTGAATTGATTGAAAAGGTGGGGAGGTCTCCTCAAATGTCCTCAAATTTAGTCAAATATAGAGAGGCTACAGAAGGAGCCAGAGTGGCCCTCATAGCCACTCTATGTATCTGTTCAAAATATTTACCATCAAACCAAAAACAGTTTATTCTAATGACTAATTCTACCAATTTAAGCAAAAAAAACAGTTGACAATCTCATATCTTGCTCGTCTCTCTGAGTTAGCAGTTCCTCAATAATTCTTAATGCACCATCTTGAGGTATGTTAATGTATAGTTCTTTAACGTCCATAGTAACTAACCTGGTAGTGCTCTGTACGTCACCAAGCTCCTCCAACATACAAATAAAATGTGAAGAATCTTTAATATAAGATGGTATTGTTTTCATTGCTGTTTGTAAAAAATTATCTACCAGTTGAGATAATGGTTCTAGAATGGCATTCCTAGCAGATACTATTGGGCATCCTTTATCCGCTCTCAAAATTAGCAGCTGAATGTGATTCATCAGCTCTCTTAAAGCTTCTTGTTTTTTTCAAATTAAATTTCACTTTGGGTATCAAAACATCTCTTTCCACTTGTTTAAAATCTCACTGATGGTTTTTGCAATCGTTTCCCGACCTGATTGTTCCCCGACCCGATTCACTAAACAGCTGTGTGATCAATATCTGATCTGATCTGCACATGCAAATGAGGGGAAATGCTATGCATAAGTAGGAAGGCAGCGATTCACTAAACAGAAGGAACACCAATTGGGGTTGCCAATCCAAACTGAAGCGACTGCCGAGGACCAGTCACTCATGTCCTTGCCTACTGTCCTGCTCTTTGCGGCTCTGAAATCCCAGCCCTGCAGCCCTGAAATCCCAGTATCAAAATACAAATAAAATCATCAAAATAAAACATTTTTGGAATGTCTTAAAACACATCTCCCTTGTGCACAAAGTGTGCAGTGCAAACCCATGGTTTTAACCCGTGGGTTTAAAGTGGGGCTGCACAAGATGTGTTCTGTTCCGTGTTGTTCCATAGACTGGCTGCAAAGTGTGTTCTGTACCATTCTAGCTGCACAATTAAAAAAATTGAAATGATTCCTGAAGTCCACTCGTGGGGCCAGCGAGTGCAGCCACCCCTCTCCCTTTAGTTTTGACCTCAAGCTTGTTCGGAGAACAAGCGCATGCGCAGATCACATCTACAGGCAAAGAGGATGGTCTGCACATGTATCTGAATCACTCTGTTGCAATCTGTGGAGTCGCTGTGGGCCAAGCATCCGATCACATAATTTGCATGAGGATTCTCTAGTGAATCAATTGCCCGGCAAGACTCGGCCACGGATCGCCCAAAAATTGTGAGTTTAGTGAATCTAGACCTAAATCTCTAAATGTGCCTAATGTTGGATCCATTAATCCTGGTGGACACCATTGTGATATAGGTTTCACTATAGATCAATCAGCTGTAGGTGGATTTGCTGCAAAATATACATATAACTGTACTTTTCTTAAAAATTGATAAAATGCCACCCTCTGTATAAATGGGTCATAGTAAGTGGAAGGGACAAAGCTCAAGCTCAGATTCAACACAGATTGCTGACTCACTGTTAAACTTATTCCAGAAAGATTGACTATTAGTAATTCTGAACATTTTAAGAACATTGCTTGGGAGTCTCCCACCTCCTCATTTGGATCCCTTTGCTCTCCCCCTGGAGACACCTCTTCTGTTCACTAAAACAATCTTCTGATCCTGATACTGCTGGCTGTTGATCAGTAATATCTTCTACACACTCAATTCTAATTCTATTGACTATTCTTCAAAAGTCAATTTTGTCTTCTGCAGAGACTAGTCTGTTTCTTTGTCCAAGGATCTATCTGCTCCTGTTGGTAATCTCTCTCATCTTACTTAATTTTTTTAATTTTCATATGTGTTAAAGAACCTCAAAATTGGGTCATCATCTCTTGTAGCTTGACAATATGTTTATTATAATCCTCCAATTCTATCTGTTGTTTTAAGTCCCTTTTGATTAGATCATGCCCATTTGTACACCATTGAGATTTGTAGGGCAGTGACTTTGTCCACTCTACATACATTTTCCAAGTTTTACAGAGTGGGTGTTGTGGCAAGGGAGGTCTCTGCCTTTGGGTCCTCAGTGTTATGAGTCAATATATGGCAAAAAGGATGGAATGATGCACAAAGAGACTACCAGCTTCAGTAAATTTGAGGAAATCAGTTGGTTTCTTCTTTCTCATAGAATGGAAAAATATCTGGTGAGTTTACAGATGTTCTCCCCATGATGCTATGTTCTTTCAGGGTTTATGCAGCAGGCATCATACTTGTTGCAGGTTTCCAATCCATGGGAAAAGAGACCAACTGGTTTTCCCACCAAAATTCAAATTTGTGACCAACTGACTTTCCCACTAAAATTCAAATTGGTGACCAATGAACTATCCTGCCTCATTCACCTCAAGCCCCAACGAATTGGGTTTAAGGACTGGCTATATAAAGACAAACTGCAGACTTCACAGCATATCCTGAAGACAGCCACAGTGTGATGGCTGAAATATTGGTTCTACTTGACAAGAAGCAGTGAAGCAGCAAAACCTGCAACAAGCATGATGCCAGCTGTGGAAACCCTGAGAGAACATATAACCCAACTTCAAAAGAAGAACTCACCAGAAACATTTCTATTCTATTACATACTGGTAAGCCTGATACAGTTTAGGGCAAAATAGTGGAAACAATTATTTTTTAAAAAAAATAAATTTGTGAAACACATATATGAACATGATTTAATGGGACAAAGTCAGCATGGGTTCAGTCAAGGGAAGTCTTGCCTCACCAATTTGAATGTGGATAAAAGTGAGCCAGGTGCTGTAGTGTATCTATATTTTCAGAAAGCTTTTGACAAAGTTCCTCATGAGAATGTTCCTGAGAAAATTAAAGAATCATGGGATAGGAGGCAATGTTCAGTTGTGGATTAGGAATTGTTTATTGGACAGAAAACAGAGGGTAGAGTTAAATGACCATTTTTCTCAATGGAGGAGGATAAATAGTGGAGTGACACAGGGATCCGTACTGAGACCAGGGCTATTTAACTTATTTATTAATGATCTGGAAATTGGAATTATGAGTGAGGTGACTAACCCCCTCTTTTACTAGCGGCAACAGCCCCGAAGCCCTTTAAATCTCTATGGGCTTTTGGGCCGTTACCGCAGTGGCCCGCGTTAAACGGCTTTGTAAAAGAGGTCCTAAGTTTGCAGATTACACTAAACTGAATGCTGACATGCTGGGGCATAATAAGATATTCAAATTAGTTTGGGGTCCATTGACATCTTTTGTGGATTCGTTATAGTTGTCCTTTATCTTTATTTTACGTTGTTTTAGCACCCACACATCCAGGGGAGTGTTGCTGCTATGACAACTAGACATATTGTGAAAACTCTTGGAGAGGATGCTAGGCCAAAAGGGAAAACTTTGCATTGGAAATGCTGATGAGCTATTCAGAAGTGGAGGAATTTTCTGTGGTCTGGATGAATGGTAATGTGCATATAATCTTCTTTCAGGTCTAGAGAGCATAGCCATTCGTTTTGATCTAGAAGGGGATATAATGTTGCAAGGGATAGCAGGCAAAACTTTTCCATGACTAGATATTTGTTGAGATTTTGAAGGTCGAGGATTGGACGTAGACCTCCCGTCTTCTTTGGAATTAGAAAATACCTGGAGTAGAACCACTGATTTCTCTGGGTTAGAGGAACTTCCTCTATGGCATTAAGTTGTAGTAAAGTATCTATTTCCTGAAGAAGAAGGGTTGTGGCACCTGATCCTGAATCCTAGTGGCACCTGATTGACCACGTCAGCCGTGGTATGCAGACCTGGTGCGCCTTCAATAGGACAGAGGTCTCAAAATGCCAGTGCATTTGGATCTCCAGTCATAGGGTCCAATTCCTATGGAAAGTCTGGAACACTTTGGTCTTATGGCTCTTGAGTAAGCAGCCCTAGCACAGAAAAGTTATTCAAAGTGGTTATAGCTACCTTCCTTAGAACCAAGAGACTAACAACAATTGTAGCCTATGCAAAAGCTTGGAAGTCGTTTAAACATTGGTGTGTGAAGGACAAGGTAGAGTTGTTAAAAGCCCTGGTGTCAGTGGTTTTTGCATATCTGCAGGCTAGTCTGGACAAAGGGCTAGCAGTGGAATCCCTCAAAATACAAATAGGTCTCTCGTGTTTCAGAGCCAAAATGGAAAAAGGCTTTTTAGCCTCACATTCTGACATAGTCAGGTTTTTGAAGGGAGTGTTCAGTTTTTGGCCTCACATCATGGAATCTTAACATCATTTTGAAGGGGCTCAGTAAGGCTCTGTTTGAGCCTTTGAAAGAATTGTAACTACTGGATCTGAGGGGAGGGGGGTATATCTTTTATTTGGTATTATTCCCTGATGGTAATTTTGGATAGGGGAGGGAGTTTTATTTTTGTATTGATACTGATTGATTATAAGTGCTTATTTGTTTATTATTATTTGTATGTATATTGTATTGCACTTTTTGTTGGCATTGAAAACTAAATAAAGATTAAAAAAAAAAAAAAAAGGATGGTGGTAAACAAGACTAAGAATGTTATAATGCCTCTATATCATTCCATTGTGCGACTGCATTGTGAGTAACGCATTCACTTCTGGTTGCCTTATCTGAAAAAAGATATAGCAGAACTAGAACAGGTTCAAATAAGAGCAACCAAGATGATAAAGGGATGGAACTCCTTTCGTATAAGGAAAGACTAAAGAGGTTAGGGCTCTACAAAATCCTGAGTGGATTAGAATGGGTACAAGTGGATCAATTTTTTACTCCATCAAAAATTAGAAAAACTAGGGGACACTCAAAGTTACAGGGAGGTACTTTTAAAACTATTAGGAGGAAATATTTTTTTACTCATAGAATAGTTAAGCTCTGGAATGCATTGCCAGAGGATGTGGTAAAAGTGATTAATGTATGTGTTTTAAAGAAAGGGTTGTACAAGTTCCTGGAGGAAAAGTACATAGTCTGCTATTGAAACAGACATGGGGGAAGCCACTGCTTGCTCTGGATTGGTAGAATGGAATGTGGCTACTATCTGGATTGGCCACTGTGAAGACAGGCTACTGAGCTAGATGAACCATTGCTCGGAATCAGTAAGGCTATTCTTATGTTATGTTCTTAAATTCCATGTGCAACCCAAATTGATTTAGCAAGCTTAATTGGTATGGTAATTGATTACGACATTAATTTTTAATAAAAAATTTTAAAAAATCAATTAAAAGTTGTGTACGGAATTTCATATGTTGCCTAGCGACGACTAAGTTGAGGCGTCCTCCGATGCCTAATGACACCTATCAGAAAAGTAGGTGCGGTTAGGGGTAGAGAATAGGCATACTTTATCGTTTATAACAGAGTAGCGTTAAATGGCCATTTTTTTCAATGGAGAAATGCATGCATGATAAACTTAGGTGTCGCAGGCATCTGAGATAGGAGCCAGTAAATTAGACCAGGTAAAACCTGACCTAATATACTAGAATCTACCTCTAGGATGCCTAGCGATGCCTAAATCTGTTTAGGTGCCACTAAGCATGATTCTATTAAGGACGCCTAGTGGTTGATTGACAACCACATGGACCGGTACCTAAAAATTAGGCACAGTTAGGTGCCTTTTATAGAATCTGGCCTTAAGGGCTCACATGCTATTCCTGTGCTAATCACTGCACCTGCCAGACACAACCTCTGAAAAATTTTTTTAAAAAATTTTAGCGCGCAGTAGCACACCCACTTTAAACACCACAGAATGCTTGAGCGCATTCCACCGTGCACCATTTTAAGCTATATTAGGTATGTGTTAGTGCCTCATACAGCTTAGTAAAAGGCCCCCCCCCCCCCTATGTTATAGGGCTCATTTTCAAAGCACGTAGACATAAAAAGTACCATAGATTTCTATGGTACTTTGTGGCCCTGATTCTACATAGTGCGTCCCGATTTTAGGCAGCTGTAGGCATCCCTACAGCTGTCTAATCAGCCAATCGGGATGCACGTTTTTTAAAAAAAATGCTCCCCAGACAGGCTTTCTATATTGAAGGCGAGGCCCGCAAGACACCTAAGCTCGCCTAAGGGCCTTAGGCGGGCCTTAGGCGAACCTAGGGTGCCCAATCCCTCCTGCTATAAGTATACCGACCGCCCCCCCCCCCGACACTACCGATCGCTGGCAGGAGGGTGCCCAATCCCTCCTGCCAGAAGATGCCCCCCCCCCGACACTACCGCCCGCCCACCCCCGACACTACCGATCACTGGCAGGAGGGTGCCCAATCCCTCCTGCCGGAAGACACACCCTCTCCGCACCCCCACCCCCGCGCTAACAGCCCTCAAACCTCCCCCCAACCAAACTAACCTTTCCTTGTTGGCCAGACAGGACTTGCCCGTCCAGCTGGCAGGCCCGTCTCGGCGAAATGAGGCGGGCCCGCCCCTTCCCGGCCCATCCTTCCGAAGCCTAAGGCCTGATTGGCCCAGGCTCTTGAAGCCTGGACCAATCAGGCTTTAGGCATAGCGGGTCCGCCCATCCCCACTAAGTCTAAGGCTGATTGGCCTTAGAGCCTGGGCCAATCAGACCTTAGATTAAGTGGGGATGGGCAGACCCGCTATGCCTAAGGCCTGATTGGTCCAGGCTTCTAGAGCCTGGGCCAATCAGGCCTTAGGCTTCGGAAGGATGGGCCGGGAAGGGGCGGGTCCGCCTCATTTTGCCGAGACGGGCCTGCCAGCTGGACGGGCAAGTCCCGTCTGGACAACAAGGAAAGGTTAATTTGGTTGGGGGGAGGTTTGAGGGCTGTTAGCACGGGGGGGGGAGTGGAAGGGGTGTGTATTCCGGCAGGAGGGATTGGGCACCCACCTGCCAGCGATCGGTAGTGTCGGGGGGGGCGGTCGGTAGTGTCGGGGGGGGGGCATCTTCTGGCAGGAGGGATTGGGCACCCTCCTGCCAGCGATCGGTAGTGTCGGGGGGGGGGGTTGGTCGGTATACTTATAGCAGCAGAGAGATCCCTTGCCGCAATAAAGTATAGCGGCCGCGTCTACTTACAATGTAGACCAGCATTTTGTTGGCCTACATTGTAAGCGTTTCTTCCTCTACTAGGGAGACGCGTAGGGCCGCCTAGGTTCGTCTAAGGCCCGCCTAAGGCCCTTAGGCGAGCTTAGGTGTCTTGCGGGCCTTGCCTTCAATATAGAAAGCCTGCCTGGGGAGCATTTTTTTAAAAAAACGTGCATCCCGATTGGCTGATTAGACAGCTGTAGGACGCCTACAGCTGCCTAAAATCAGGACGCACTATGTAGAATCAGGGCCTGTGTGTCTAATTGTTTTGAAAATGAGCCTTTTATATATGTTATCTGATTTTTGGGACTGCAACTTATGTGATCCTCAAGTTTTGTTGTATGCTTGGCTTTCAACAAGTTTTACTTGATAAGGTGATATATACCACATATTTAAGAAAATGAAAAAACTAAAATGAAATTTAAGGTAACTATTACTAGGATTTTTTTTTTCAAATTGCTTAAAGTTGCTATATCAGCCTTCAATCCTTAACCCTACTCCTCTGCCCTCCAACCCAGCCTGCTGATTAACTGTTCCCCTTAACTGTATCCATGACAACCTGTTTGTTTAGATTATAAGATCTTTTGAGCAGGGACTGTCTTCTTTGGGACTCTGTACAGCGCTGCTTGCGTCTGGTAGCGCTATAGAAATAATTCATAGCAGTAGTAGTGTGAAGAGTTTCAGTCTTTGGGAAGCAGAGCTGAGATTGTGATGTCAGAATGCCTCATTCCACCAATAAGAGCCAACCTCATTAGTGATGTCACAATGGCTTGATTGTCCTATACTCCCCTCTGCCCTCCAACCCAGCCAGCAGATTAACTGTTCCTTTTAACTGTATCCATGACATCCTGTTGTCTGTCTTTCGAGCAGGGACTGTTTTCCTACTTTTTGTGACTGTGCAGCGCTGTGTGCATCTGGTAGCGCTATAGAAATAATTAATAGGAGGAGGAGGAGGAAAATGTATGTTAGATATGGGTTCAAACATGAAACTATGTTGCTGAAGATATCCTTTTCCCATTTTCCCATTTATGGTGTTATAAAGCAGCATGAAATTGACTGTAGACTACAATAGCTCTAGAAATAGCACTGAAAAGCCTGGCAGTAAAATGGGGTATACGATTCACTTGTTTTTATGACCTTATGCAGTTCAACAGTTCTGTGACTTTAGTAGATACATATAATTATGCTCTTGCCTGTTTGTGATCTTGGAAAATAATGCAATTGTATTAGCATGGATTTAATGAAAACCCAAAGCTTTTCAATTACTTGCAGAAGGCAGACGTGTCAATTCACTTACTTCATGCATGCAGAGTTAAAGAAATATTTTGCTTGACTGATAGCACATAAATTGGCATTAAATCTAGCCATAACAGATGTAATGTTGATTGGCAGATATGAAGATCCCATGTGGCCTCAACATATAGCGGTAAACAATATGCAACTTGAGATACATAAGCAACTGAAAATTTTGGGAGTGAGGCTAGATACAACATTAAGCATGAAAGATCAAATATTGGCCATAATTAAATCTACATTTTACCAAATGTGTCTACTTAGTAAAGTTAAGCCGATGTTATCTGGATATGATCTTCGGTTAGTAGTACAGACTAGAGTTCTTTCCAGGTTGGATTATTGTAATGCGCTTTACTTGAGAATAACATCTTCACAATATATGTGGTGGAAACAAATTCAAAACAAAAAAATGAAAAACTATTCTTCAATTAGGTGATCTTCACTTTCTTACAAAATCACTTATCACCATCTGAAATCCTCAAATAGGATATTATAAAAATGCAATTACATTCAAAATAAGTGTGTCTGAAAAGCTGATTCAACCACCAAACTTTAGTAAATAAACATGGAGCAGGTTGTTAATGAGACCATCACAGCTGTTCACCATCTCATTCCACCGCAAACAGATTTAAATCTTAAATGTTGTTATAACCGTCTGTACTTATCTTTGTGCGGTGGAGATGCTGGGATCCATCCCACAACCGCTCCGGTCTTAAAACATTGTGATAATGATGCTAATGCTGTCTCATATTTCCCTCAACCCCCCAACTCGAGTTTCACGAATTGGAGCTTCTTCAGGAGGGGACACTGGGCAATCGGAGAGTGGGTTGCTTGCTGCTTTTCAGCCCTGTGTTGGAGTAAACTCCATTCCAAGTCAGTCAGTCTTGTTGTGGGAGATAGTGTGGGCTTTTCACACACACTTGTTTTGAATGTAATTGCATTTTTATAATATCCTATTTGAGGAAACAAATCCAATCACGTTTCACCACTATTGAAAAAAATTTCATTGGCTGCCTGTGCATTGTCTCATTAAAAAAGTACCTAGTATTTGGCACAGGTGATGGAAACATATCATCCGTCTAGGACCCTGAGCTCTGAGGAAATGATGTGATTATGTACAAATGAATTTCTCTGTATACATTATAAAAGTACAAGAACATCAGTAATCTCAACATCAGGGGTATCCTTATGGAATAGTCTGAAGAGATCCTTGAGATT
This sequence comes from Geotrypetes seraphini, assembly GCF_902459505.1. NCBI lineage: Eukaryota > Metazoa > Chordata > Amphibia > Gymnophiona > Dermophiidae > Geotrypetes > Geotrypetes seraphini. The sequence goes on along the minus strand of NC_047084.1, from coordinate 326,371,621 downwards.
ACTTACAGATATGCAAAAGTTTAGGAAGATACTTAAAACAATTATGCTGTGAGAACCTTAGTAATGTACTCTCTGATTATGTATTTGTCATGATTACAATGCCAAGGTTAAGAGTGTAAACCTCTCTGTAGGGGGAACCCAAGAAAGCTAGAGTCTAGTTAGCAAACAGACCTCAAAATCCAAAGTATAGCCTCCCGAAGTACTAAGTACGAAGGAAGATGTTAGACTATCACAGGTCCTTAGCTGGAAAAAGAGCTTGAGATAAAAACTCCCTTCACAGGGAGAAAAAAAACTTTTCTAGGCTCAAAAAACCAGGCATATATAATTAAAGCTTGCTACTTGAAGGGAGCAATCAATAGTGAGGGGGAGTGAAAATCAAGAGGTGTGTCACTAAACCGGGGAGGCAGATTTTCAGACGGCGTTTAGCATTAGAAGAACATGCAGACGTTGAAAACATCAGTTAGCTTTTTGCTGCAACTTCAGGTCATTTTCCCTGTTGCTGTCTGTGCAGTGCAGTCTATCTGCCTCTTCACCACAGTCAAAGCTCTAAGAGACATCCAAAAACCGCCATAGGCTGCCAACTCCCGGATATGTTTCAATCAACAAGAGAAACCTAGTTTTGCATATTAGTTGCTGCGTCAGGATGAATAAACATTTCCATTAATGACTGAACAGAGTAAAGGAGGAGGGGCACTTTAAAAACTGACCCACATGACATCACTGAAGTCGCAAAAATCAAAACTTAAAGGGAAAAATCTTCTTTAAGCAGCAGCAAAAGGCTGCTGCCGCAAAGCCCAGAGGGAAAATAGTTAAAGGACACATAACATTAGCATTCACATTCCTGTCACCTGCAACTGAAAGCTAATCACCATCAATCAATAATCACACAACTCAATTTTATTGGAATAAATATTTGGCCACAGTTTTATTATGTGTCTGAATATTATCTCCACTTACAATACAATCTGTGTCCAAAAACTAACAAACCCCCAATGCATATTTCACACACATCCAGGGAGCTATTCGGTGTCAAAATTAGTTCCCGTTAAGTCTTTAAACTTATAACATTCCCCCAAACATGACCCATGGTGATGCAAGGCCATGTTTCGCCTCTCCTCCCCCCAAACATGACCCATGGTGATGCAAGGCCATGTTTCGCCTCCCCTCCCCCCAAACATGACCCACGGTGATGCAAGGCCATGCTTCCCCTCCCCTCCAAACATGACCCACGGTGACGCAAGGCCATGCTTCCCCTCGCAGTGGTATCGCATACGAGTGTTACATTTATTTATTTATTAACTGCTCATCTCTCAGATCCAACTGGGCCAAACCCCATTTTCTGCCCCACCCAAAGCTGCGACCACCTCCCCCCAACCCCATAAGCTCCACCAAACCTACCCAAGTCAACATATAACCCTGTACACCCCGCACCCTACCCCATAACACTGACACAAAATATAACACCAGCACAATTGGGAGGGAGGGAGGGATAATCTTTTCCTGAAGAGACTACTCCACTGTTCCCCTTTCCTCATAGAATTCACTCCAGCCTGCCACAACATCCAATCAATCACGTAACTGCTCCTCCCCATCACCATAGAAACCTCCCTAATCATTTTTTTTCTTACATGCTCTGTCTATTAACCTTTTCTTATCTCCTCTTTTAAACTTGTCAATCCTTATTCTACAGACCCTTGACAACACCTCATATATTCCCCTCACCCTCTGCCTCCGCCCCCCCCCCCCCATTTTACCTACACCATCATTCAATAAATATTACCAGCAGGTGACATCAGCTCAGCTAATGATATATCACACCAGATGAATCTGGTGTTCTTCTAAAGATATCTTTATGTTGTTTAAAAAAAAATTGTTTTTCCTTTTTATTATAGTCTTTTAGATTTAATAACTTATTTTTTAACATATCCGGGAGTTGTCAGCCTATGACAGTTTTTGGATGTCTCTTAGTGCTTGGACTGTGGTGAAGAGGCAGATAGACTGCTCTGCATGGACAGCAACAGGGAAAGAGAAGCCCGGGAGCGAATAGTGGAAGGCGAGCATAAGGTGGGGGGGCTCCGGGGGAAGTAAGGCAGGATGGGAAGAAAGGGGCCAGGTAGGGATAGGTGAAGGGGAGGGGCAGCGGGAGGTTTTAAATGGACTCTCCCAGCGCAGCCATTCCTTTTGCGGCGCTCCTGGGAGAGCATAGATAAAGCCGGCTGGGCCGGATGCTCACCTGGCATAGGCAAATATAGAATCGGCTTTCAGGCTGCTTCCAGTTCACCCAAATTCATTCAGGTTGTTAGGCTTTACATTTGAAGGGGAAATTTATTACGACAAATGCCTTCCCATGGGTTGCTCCATTTCATGTAGATATTTTGAAACATTTAGCACTTTCGTGCACTGGGTAGTGGAGCAAATACTCGGTTATACGGTGGTAGTACATTATTTGGACTATTTCCTATTCATTGGGAAATTGCGTCAACAGTGTAACAAGGCCTTGGAGGTTTTCACGCGGGTAGCAGAGAAATTTGAGATACCGCTAGCCCCAGAAAAATCATTGGGGGCTCTCTCAGTGCCTGTCATTCCTGGGGATAGAATTAGATGTGGTTGGCCGAGTATCTCGTCTTCCTCAGGACAAGCTAGACACGCTGAGAGTGGAGATAGTAACAGTTGCGGGAATGAAGAAGGCTACTCTAAAGCAATTTCAATCACTATTGGGACGCTTAGCCTTTGCATCGTGTATTATTCCCATGGGTAGAATATTTTCACGGAGAATGGCCTTAGCAGCAGCTGGGGTGCGCTGGAGTCACCATTATATATGAGTCATCGCATAGATGAGATCGGATCTCCAGTCTCCGGTCTGGTGCAATTTTTTGTGCTCTTTCAATGGGTTAGTGTTCTGGCAGAGGCATTCGGCGACAAATGATGAGTTACAGTTGTTCACAGATGCCTCTGGTGGTACAGGTTTTGGGGTCTATTTTCAAGGGACCTTATGCGCTGAGCGTTGGCCCATGCTATGGCATGAAACCGAAATTACTCGGTATATTACATTTTTAGAGGTTTTCCTGATACTGATTGCTATTGCATTATGGGCTAATCATCACATAGTTTTCAGATCAGACAACACGGTGGTAGTGGAGGTAATGAACCATTTACATGCTAGATCGCATGGGGGGGGTATCCATTATGAGGCAGTTAGTTTTAAAGTGCATGTGTTTTAATATAACTTTCAGGGCTCTGCATATCCCGGGTATACAAAATAACATAGCAGATGCTCTTTCTCATTTCAAGATGGAAGATTTTTGTCGCTATGCACCAGCTGCAAACAAACACAGGACCCCTTTGCCCTCAGAGCTCTGGAAATTTGGCATCCTTATCTGAGGCAACGCAGAGGAAATACAATGCAGGAATTTCCTCTTTCCTGCAATTCTGCAAAGAGAACCGGCTACATAAGATATCCTTCTCGTCTCCTGAGGTGGTGCTTCAATACATACATAGAAACATAGAAAGATGACGGCAGAAAAGGGCTACAGCCCACCAAGTCTGCCCACTCTACTGACCCACCCCATCAAGTCTGAGTGCCTTACTAGGCCTCTGTAGGGATCCCACGTAGATGTCCCATTTATTCTTAAAGTCAAGCACGCTGGTGGCCTTGGCCACCTGCTCTGGAAGCTTGTTCCAATGACCCACCACTCTTTCCGTGAAGAAATACTTCCTGGTGTCACCCTTAAATTTCCCTCCTCTGAGTTTGAGCGGATGCCCTCTCGTGGCCGAGGGTCCCTTGAGTAGGAAGATGTCATCTTCCACCTCGACACGACCTGTGATGTATTTAAACGTCTCAATCATGTCCCCTCTCTCCCTGCGTTCCTCCAGAGTGTAGAGCTGCAATTTGTTCAGTCTCTCTTCGTACGAGACATACTACACTTGAGAGAGAGCCAGAGCATCACTATCCAGTGTGCGATCCCGTATAGCAGGAATTGGGTTTGTTGCCAAGGCAATAGGAGTCAAGAATCCCACCAATCACTTCGCTATACGTCACATACTGAGGGTTTGGGCAATACAGCGGCCCAGGACCCCGGATGTCAGAAGACCCATTACATTTGCCATTCTTGAAGCGCTGCTGCGAGCCCTTCCTGAAATATATTACTCCCAGCTGGAGATATGTTTATTTAAGGCTGCATTCACCTAGGCCTTTTCTGGAGCCCTCAGGCTGGGGGATATGATTCCACCCAATACACAGCAGACTGCAGGGCTAATGTGTGGAGATATTGAATTGAACCATGATAGTTTGTACATACATATACGTAGGTCCAAGACAGAGCAGATGGCAAGAAGATGCAGAATTACTCTGCGGGCAATTCCGGGCAACAGCATGTGCCCAGTCAGAGCATTGTGAGACTACCTGACGGTCTGACCAAAAGGGACAGTACACCTACTTTGCCATTCCAATACACTCCCACTGATGCGCTACCAGTTCACAAGGGTACTCACTAGAGTTCTAGAACACATAGGTCTGAGCAGTAAACAGTACAGCTCACGTTCATTTAGAATTGGGGCAGCCTCCACAGCTAGACTAGCAGGTTTACTGAGCACCACGATTCAGGAGATTGGCAGATGGAGGTCTAACCAATACCAGCTGTACGTTAGACCACATCTGGCTTAATACAAATGTCTCAATTTTGTCTTGTTTTTTAGGAAAGAAAGTAATCTGGATCTGCGGCCATTCCTGCGTAAACTGGGTGAGCAAGAGAGCTCAATCCCGCAATGCGGCTGTAGGCCTGGGCCTGTTCGCGTCCGGTGTCACACTGGAATGGTTCAGAATGTGAGGCATGAAGTGGGACCAGCTGCGACCATCCATCTCTGAGTTGTTATTGACCCGACCTCACCCATGGGCACTCATAGTACATCTCGGAAGTAATGATATCACTTCTACTCACCGTATTGAGCTAATAAAAAAGATGCAACGGGACATGCTGGAGATAGCCGACATGTGCAGGGGTACGCGGCTAGTATGGTCCCACATCATCCCTCGTCGGGTGTGGAGAAACGAAAAATCACATAAATCCGTCAAAAAGACAAAGCTAAAACTGAATAAGTGGATGTGCAAATTTATGTACTCCTTGAGAGGCATCACTATAGGGCATGAATTAATCACAGAAGATTGCCCAGGCTTATATCGACCAAATGGGTGCACCTTTCAGATATAGGTTTGGACCTTTTCATTAGTAGTATGCAGGATGGAATTGACATCTTATTAATGCGAAGGGCCGCAGCATGAGGCATTTGGTGTGGGTAACTCACAGCAAGTGAGATGTCACTACCGCGAGTTGTGGCAGGGATAGTGCTTAAGAAAAGGGGGGGGAACCCAACACAAGCGGGGAGGGGGAACAGTTGGGAGGGGAATAGGATTTTCTACTCTAAAGTGAGGGCTCCTACACCCTCATGGATGAGAGATCCCTCTTGGACGGAGGGGCAAGCAAAGGATGGACCATCGCTACCCTCAATCGCTAGGATGGCGATCGGGGGGACAGCCAACGGGGCCCGGGACGCTTGGATGGCAGCTCGGGCCAAGTGGGAGTAGAGCATTCGCTTGAACGGCGGTGCCTACTTATATGCAGTGCTGATGGACCCCCATCTTGGGCCCTGCTTGGTAGGGTGGTAGACCCCTCCCCCAAGGGTGAGGTTAGTAGAAGTTAGGATGAGTTGAAATACGGTATTATTTATAAACATAAATATTGATTATGGTTAATGTTATTGCGTTGTAACCATGCTGCGGTAATAAATAAAACTTCCTTAGCGGAAATTTAACCATAGTGTTTGACTCTGACTGGGGGGGGAGAGAGTAGACAGGGACCCCCCGGTGAGGCCTCCCCAACCTTAAGTGACCTGAACTTGCAGCAAAAAGCTAAGTTTGATGTTTTCAACTTCTGCTTGTTCTAATGCTAAACGCCATCTGAAAATCTGCCTCCCCGGTTTAGTGACCTGCCTCTTGATTTTCACTCCGCCTCACTGTTGGGTTCTCCCTTCAAGTATCAAGCTTTAATTATATATGTTCAGTTTTTTTAGCCAAGAATAGTTTTTTTCTCCCTGTGAAGGAAGTTTTTATCTCAAGCTCTTTTTCCGGAGCAGGACCTGTGATAGTCTATTATCTTCCTGTCTTAAGTCGTAGTACTTCGGGAGACCACCCTTTGGATTTTGAGGTCCGTTTGCTAACTAGACTCTAGCTTGCCTGGGAGTCCCCTACAGAGAGGTTGACACTCTTAACTTTGACTTGTAATCATTTAAATTTGGGTGCCTTAGCTCTAAGAACATAAGAATAGCCTTATTGGGTCAGACCAATGGGCCATCAAGCCCGTTCTCACGGTGGCCAATCCAGATCACTAGTACCTGGCCAAAACCCAAGGAGTAGCAACATTCCATGCTACAGATCCAGGGCAAGCAGTGGCTTCCTCATGTCTTTCTCAATAACAGACTATGAACTTTTACTCTAATTTCTGTTTATTTACATTTATGTATTTGTCATGTCATATTTATGATTGTATTTTGTAAACCGCTTAGGTTTAAGTGGGTGAGAAACTTTTTTAATAAAATAAATAAATAATTATAATGGCATATTTATATGGCCTGCAAGATGCACCCTCAGTCAGACAAGTCACAGAGTGCAGACGTCTCTTAAGCAAAAGTGACTTTTTTTTATTTATGTCTTAGTTATCACACTAGATGGAAAAACTTCAGGGGAGCTCAAGCAGTTGTTAGACAACCAGAAACCATTATTTCCTATTAGGAATTGAGAAGTACAATGTGTTTCATTCATTTTCACCAGAGAAATATTTGCAGCAAAAACATATTTGCCACATGCTGATGAATAAAAATAATCATATGATATTTCTGCTGCACACTGCTCTAAACACAAGGATAGTGGTCAATTAGTGACTGGAAATAAGGAGAAATGCTGTTGAGAAGGCCAATACATCTTGGCAACCCTGAATGGTCTCTCCCCTCCCTTTACATGGATGCTTTAGACCTGCAACTGCTCTCTGTTGTGCACTGCATTATTGGCTTTATGAAAAGACATTATTAGTAGTAATAGACAGTATTACTGAGCATGTAAAATCACGCTGCAGATGTCACCAGCATCTGGAATTGGGCATAGTGTTGGCACAAACGAAAGGCAAGAAGCCAAAAACACGTTTCCAGTCAGGCTAATACCCCGTTTCAATATTACTTGAAATATATACACTTCTCAAGCCTGTAGAAAATAAAGGAGACAACTGTAGCATTAGGACTTCTACTTAATATAAAAAGTCAATGTTTTATCAGGATGTAACACAGCAATTAATTTCAGTCACGCTGCAAGAAAGTTTTATGCTAGTACCTGTGGGATATCAGACAACCAAAAAACCCAAGTATAGGAATGAGAAAGAAGTTGATCAAATTCTAAGTCTAATACCTCTCTCAAATTCGTTTCAAATTCTTATCAAAGACACAAATCCATTGAACATTTCTTGCATCAATGATATTATGGTAACTTGTACTTCAATTTGTATAAAGGGGAGAGCCTCAGATCCCCATGTGTTGATGATTGTTTCAACCGCACTGGAAAGGGAATACTTCTTCACCGGCTCTTTGTCCCCCTCCTACTTGCTAAATCACTCGAATTGAAAGTTTTTAGAACTTAGAACATAAAGCTACTTAGCTGCAGGCAGGGTAGTTTTTAATGTTGTTAGAATGTCACTGCATCCCTGCCAGTCCTTGCCGATGTCAAGCTAGCTGCCATTTCGCCCACAAGCTGCGTCAGGGCTCCGGACCGGTATCTGCAAAAATGAAGAATAGAAAAATGGCAGAGAACATATCTTGGTGCAGAAAAACATTCCAATGATATTGTGACTTACAGCAGCGTCAGTTGTTATTTAAGCATCAGCGGCTTCACCTGAGGCGGTCTCTGCTATAGTAAGCGTGTGAGTTAGAATGCTGCTGTAATGACCGGGGTAGCCATGCAAATGGTTCCTAAAAATTTGAAGAATTTTGAGAGATTAAATTTCACCTTTTGGTGGAATTCATTATGGGGTCCTTTTATCTAGGCGCTGTAGGGGTTTAATGCGCGGAATACCAAACGTTAAACCACCTGCCGCACTAGTCGCTAACACCTCCATTGACAAGGCGTTAGTTTTTTGGCTTGCTGCGGGGGTTAGCACGTGATGAAATGTCCGACGCGCTAACCCCCGTAGCGCTCCTTGATAAAAGGAGCCCTATGCTTGTGTTATAAATATGAGAAAATGAATTCTGAATTAATGGGTAATAATAAGATGTTTAAACTGATGTGGGGTCCATTGACCAATTTTAATGAAATGGTTTATTTTTCAATTTAGGTTTGGTTTGCACATCCAGGGAAGGGAAGGGGGGGGGGGTTGTGGGAGGGAAAGGGATATTATATTAGGATTTTATTGAACGCATTGGAATAAGGGTGGTGGGAGGGCTAAAAATGGTTTAATATATATTTATTGACTGATGTAAATGCTGTTTTTCAAATTACTTGTTTGTACTGGTATGTATTTTTAATGCACCGTTTTTAGACTGAAAAATGAATAAAGATATATAAAAATATATAAATAAACAATCTATTTTGTTATAGAAACAAATGGTATATACAGTATTTTGTCTACAAAGTACAACACAATGAAAATCTAAGGCATCTATACAATGTCTACTTAGAAGATAATGTACATATTTGGGATTTTTGGTTTGATTTGCTTCAGGGTTTTTTTTTTTTTTTTTTTGCAAGGGAAAGAGCTTACTCTAAAAAAACAAGCAAAGATCATAATTCTGTACAAAGAAAAGATACCAATAAGAGCACTTGCAAAGAAACTGAAAGTTGCTCATTCAGCTGTCATAGCAATGGTCAGACAAAATGAAGAGCGGAACAGTTTTCAGTCTCAGGCATGCTCAGGTCGACCAAGAGCGATGGATGTCTGAATGGACAACACAGTCATAAAGGGAGCTAAAGTCCTTAAGAGCATCAGCAACGGAACAGTTTTCAGTCTCAGGCATGCTAAGATCGACCAAGAGCGATGGATGTCTGAATGGACAACACAGTCATAAAGGGAGCTAAAGTCCTCAAGAGCATCAGCAAGTGTTATCAGTAAAATAGTCACTTAAAAAAAACAAAAAAAAAACAAAGGGATAATATGCTGTAGATAATTTGCTGTTGGACTTATCAACCTGCTCGAAAACCAACATTATCTGCCAAAAATATCAAAGATCGGGGGAGCAAATTATATTTTCAACACTTTCAGATAAAAACACTTTTGCTTAGTTCTACAGGTTCTGTAGACATGTAAGGAGACCTCAGAGACCTAGCCCAAGGTATGCTATACCCTCAGTGAAACAAGCACCAAAGGTTATGGTTTGGGGTGCAGTATCAGGATCTGGTTGAACAATATTATTCCCTAAGAGATCAATCAATACAAACCAGAATAAATTGCTCCTCATAATGACAGGAGTGGCCATGCAGCTTTTAATAAAAAATTGGAAGAGTTGGGATAACTTAAATTATAGCTTTTGGTGGGAATCCCTATGCCAGATTTATAAGTTGAAAATATTAATTCTTTACAGCTGGGACACCATAGCAAATTCAAGGAAATCTGGATCCCGTTAACAAAAATATTGTAAAATATGAATGTGAATTATTAACATTATTTCACTTTGATTCTTGAAAGATCGTTATACACATCCAGGAGGGGCGGGAGAGAGGGTTAGGGCAGGGGGGGTTAAATAGCTGTATATTATTTGATGGAATGGAGTGAAATATGTTATATTACTTGATTGTTTATCCGTTTGCACTATGTATTTGATTTCAAAAATGAATAAAGAATATTTATTTTTTAAAAAGGATCTGGTTGAACTATTTATTTGAATGCTTGTTACAATTTTCTGGGGCTCACTGGATCTGATTAGGTAAAAAAAAAAAAAAGTGGTGTTTCAGCCTTCATGCTGTGGTTTTCTTTAGGTCAATCTGTGAGGTCTTCAGCTTGATGACTGAAATGTTGTTATTTTTTTTACCTGACAGACACAAGACCTGAAAAACTGCAACAAGCATGATACCAGCCATGGAAACCTAAGAGAGTATGTTTATTTGAATGTTTTGAAGGAAAAACTGCCAATCTTTATGTTAATTCACAATATACCCCAGTTCCAACACTGTGCCATGGAAAGAAAAAGCTATTAAGGCATGGCTGGTGATGGACAGATACTTCTATTAGTACCTTAACTGGGCATCAGTCCAGATTTGAACATTATTGAAATATGTGTGGGCTATAATAAAGCAAAAAGTGACCATATACAATCCAACATCTGAAGCAGACCTTACACGCTGGATCAAAGCTGTTTGGCCTCAGAAAATAAGACTAGAATTCTATAGAAAATTGCCTGATCCCAGAACACATACAGACAGTAATTAAGAACAAAGGACATCACAGTAAATACTGATACCTAGAAGAAAATGTATACAGACAATGAGTTCAGAATGACCCGGTGTCAATCTCGGCAGACTAGTGCCACCAGCTGAACAGTGAGGGAGTAGATGGTATAGTGAAGAGCACTCCATCACTGTTGGTGTTCAGCCATCTTACAGCTGGTGGTGCTAGCCTTCTGAGACTGACACTGGGTCAGAGGGGCAGGGCTCAGGTCATGAGGAAGTTAAAATAAATGCCCTGAGTCAACAAAAAAGGAAGAGGCCCCAAGGCAAGAGGCTTCCTGAAGGAATGTCCTGAGGGAAGAAGACATCAGAAGAAGCTGAGCTATATAGTACCTGAGAAGAGGATCAGTGAAGCAGTGTGGCTCAAGCATCTTTATACGGGAAGAGTATCAAGGAAACAGAAAACACTGAACTATATTAGAAAGCACTTTGTTTTGATGTATGTCGAGGGAATCCAAGAAGGTGTTAAAGGACACTATTGGACTAGGCTGGGAGCCAGCCTTAGAGAGAGTGTTGACAGTGATAAATGAGGAACCAGAGAGACAAGAAGAGGTATTTGTACTGGACTAAAGCCTGTGAAGTAACAGTAGTGCACACGTTGACTCAGAACAATAAAACTTTCCTTTGTTTGCCAACCCAGTGTGTATGGCGATGTTTCTGACAGATCCAAGCCATACCCTAAGTCACAATACCGCAGTGCTAAATAGAACAAAGGCAATTTGTACCTTTAAAATCTTGTTTCACGTGTATGTGAAATATAAGTAATAAATGTATGTGAAATATAAGTAATACATAATGAAAATGGTGGTCATAAATTGTGGTGATAAAAACAAAAAACTGTGGATACAGATGTTCTGGAATTGATTTATTGTACGCTGTCATATAAAACCATAAAAATACAATGATAAAAAGTACAATGATAAAAATCCAAACGGACCCTACACGGTCCGTGATTCGGCGAACACACCTTCCTCAGGGGTCCTAAAAGGTAGAGGTAATAATAAATAATGATGAACGAAAAAAGAAAAGATAAAAAGATGAAAAGATAAGAAGTGACTGTGGCACTGACCTAGATCATGCATATTAGTGTCTATACTTGACTATGGGATAAAACGAGTGAGCCAAGTGTGATCATGCTATATAGGAAGGCTTGAAACATCGACAAGAGACATGAGAGGAAAAAAGTGCCAAAAATTGTGGCCATGACCAATATACTTAAGAACAGAAATGGGGGAGGGAGTTACTAACCTATGGTAAGATACCATATAATTTATCCAAGAGTCACACATGTGTGGTCACTCAGCACTGTAGGTTAGTTACAGGCAGATTTTAGAAATGATATACAAAATCAGCACGGAGACATTCAGGTCAGGACATCTCAAGTTCCATTAGAATTTCAGAACAGGATCTGTTGACATACGCAGTTCTTGTTCTAAAATAAATTGAGGAATGGATTGTGTGTTTGGATTACAAGTGGCAGGAACATCCATTTTATAAACATAAAAATGTTTGGGGGCAAAAGGCAATATTAATGTGTACAGTATGTGCCAACACATACACATGTATGTTGGTATTTCAGAACTAAAGTCCTCCATGGCCCCATACAGCAACAGCAAACAGAGTAGATAACAAAAGTAGGATTAGAAATGGAACAAACCAAATTTTTATTGGAATCAGTGTGGTCAAAGCTGAATGACTCAATACGAGTTGCGTTCCAGCTGACTGGCATGCATCAGGAGTCACAGTTTGCCAAGGTGGAAATGGAAACTGCCATCGGTAAGGAAAGACAAATGTATAAAAACCAAAGAAAAACCTTCACTGAAAAAAATAAATGTTAGACAATGGTGTGAATGACACTATAACCACTCAGTAATCAAAAGTTATTATTACAATTCCAAAGATTAATGAAATTTTGAAATTTTTGCATTGAGCAGCAGAACCATCACTTAAGTAGTGAGCCATATGGAGAGGCTAAGGAGATTAGCTTCATCTTGAGAGAGGAACATGAAACAGTACAGTCAGTGCCAGACAGGTAGTTTTTTTTTTCTTCTCTTGCACAGTGTACACTAGGGCTACCATTAAAACATGGAGAAATTACTCCAGCTTCTGGTGGAACAACAGCAGCTGCAGCAGCAGTTTATGCAGGTACACTTGAAGCAGCAGCAGAATCAGCATCAGCTAAAGCAACAAGTGCTATAAAAACTGGAGGAATTGCAACAGGGATTTAATGCCCAGACATCTCCAAGACTACAGTGTGTACTTAGACTCAACTCAGTGTGACCTGTTTTTTTGTTTTACAGTTTCTCAGATAAGTATTTCATTATACGTTAGTATTTCCTTTATGTGCTGAATTTCATTTCCTATTTGAATTCTCTGTTTAAATTTATTTTTCTCTTTTTTTTTTCTGCTTACTACACCAGGAGACTCAGCTCAGGTAAGATTTCTTTTCCAAATTTTGAAAACCAATCTTTTTGCATGTCAAACCCCCCACCTTTTAACTGAGATTCTTTGTAAAAATGTTTGGGGTTGTAACAGGACTCAATTCCGGTGAATTTCCTTTAAAAGAGACAAATGTCCTTTTAAAGCGTGGAGGGGCATAATCAAAAGAAATGTCTAAGTCCATTTTGGGCCTAAGTCGCATGTCACCCAAAGTCAGACACGAGAAAAGGTCCATTTTCGAAAAATACATCCAACATTTTTTTATTTTTTTTGAAAATTGTCCAACTGTACATCCAACCGTCTGATCACCCAGACCACTAATCGTCGATCTTTATACCACATTTTCATCCATAAATTTATCCAAGTCACAAATGCCTAGAAAAAGACTTTTTGGGCGTGGAAGGGGCCAGAAAAGTAATGGAGTGGACAACCAAACATGGCACCAGAGTAGTGGGGTACCTTACAGGGCACTGCTATGAACTTCACAAAAAGGGTGCTCTATAAACATCTCACCACAACTCCCTTATAGATCATGGTGAACCCCCCCCCCCAAAAAACACCCTCAGAACCTACTAGACCCACCTATCTACCACCCCAATAACCCTTATGGCTGCAGGTGCCACTTATATAGCAGTACAAAAGGGTTTTGGGGGGTGCACATATTTCACCATGAATGCAGTGATTAGAGTGGCTTATGGGCCTAGGTCCTCCTCTCCATAGTTCACTAACCCACCCCCAAGACTACTTAAGCCACCTCTGTGCAGCTCTACTAGGCTTTCCTATGCCAGGCTGCCAGATACTGATGTTCTGGAGACAGATATGTAAAGTTTTCATTACAAGTTTTATTGGGGGGGGGGGGGTTCAGTGATCACTGGGGCTATGTGTGGGGTCTGTGCTTTGTGTCTGCAGTGCTTATCTGATCACTAAGTCTAGGATGACCCACGTCACGCCCAAAACCTACCCTCGACACTCCTCCTGAAATGCCCCTTTTAGCTATGGTCGTTCAGCAGCACTGTGAAGGCCTAGGTCATTTTTAAATACGTCTAAAACCTGGTTCAATTAGTGGCACTTGGACGATTTGTCTCTCTGATTGTCCAAGTGCCGATTTAAGCCAGTTTTTGACATTTTTCTGTTTCGATTATGAGCCCCATAGTGTCCTTCCTTCAAAAATAGTGTTAAAAAAGTATTTAAACAATATTATTAATAGCACACTATAAAAAAAAATAGGAATAAAACAAAACCTTAGTCTTCAGGTCCACCACAACTTTCTGGTGTAGGAGTTCTCTGCAACTGGAACTGGATCTCCTCAACTGAGTCAGAGAAACAGGAATCAGGAACTGTATATCCTACTAAAGGTGAAGACTTTATGGATGTCCGTTTACCATCCACAGATAAATGGACTGGTGGAGCGGTTTAATAAAACTCTGAAGCAAATGCTAAGAAAATTTGTAGCTGAAGATGAGAAGAACTGGCATTCTCTCTTTCCTTATGTGCAGTTTGCCATGTGTGACATACCCCAGAGTTTGACAAGGTTTTTTTCCATATGAATTATTGTATGGGCAGAGACCAAGAGGAATCTTGGATGTAATTTGAGAAGCCTGGGAGGAAGAACCCAGTCATGGGAAGAATTTGACTGAGTACATACTCACCATTCAGGAAAGACTGAAGAAGGCTGGATAAATGGTCAAACTCTGACTGAAGAAGGTCCAAGTGGGGCAAGCCCAGGCCTATACCAGAAAGACATGCAGAGTATCTTTCAGACTGGGTCTTAGTTCTCCTATCATCATCTGAGAGCAAGTTATTGTTTAAGTGGCAGGGGCCATATGAAACAGTGAAGAAGACTGGCCACATTAACTACAAGGTAGCCCAACCGAAGAAAGATAAGTCTATTACATAAATGGATCCTGATGACTGTAGCATTAGATTAGAGAGATGACTTTCACCCAGAGGTCATGACTGAGCCAGGGCCCCTAAAAGTTCCTTTTGATGATCAGCTTTCTTCTCCCCTGAGAGCTGACCTGGAACACTTGGTAAGGCAAACCCAAGATATGTTTGCAGAGAAGCCAGGCCAGACTCACTTTGCAACCCATGATATTATCACCAAGCCAAAAGTAGCAGTCAGACAAAGACCCTATCGGATCCCAGCAGCTTGGCAGGAGGCTATGGCAAAAGAAGTATCAGACATGCTAAAGCTAGGTGTTATTGAGGAGTCGACTAGTAACTGGTCCTCTCCATTGTGTTGTTGCCAAAGCCAGATGGGAATATCCAGTCCTGCATCAATTTTCGGAAAGTGAATGCTGTCTCAAAGCTGGAAGCATATCACATGCCAAGGGTCGACAAGGTCATCTAAAGGTTGGGAAGAACCTGGTTCATCTCCACTCTAGATCTGATCAAGAGATATAGGCAGGTCCCCCTTACACCAGTGGCCAAAGTGAAAACAGCCTTTTTTACACCCTAAGGGCCTGTTCCAGTTTGTAGTACTCCCTTTTGACCTTTTTGGAGCTCCCTCTACATTTCAACACTTGGTTAATCACTTCCTCTAGTTGCATGGGGACTATGCAATCATCTACTTAGATGACATTGTCATCTATAGCAAGGAATGGAGGACTCATCTTGTCCAAGTGGAAGCAGTGATGGCCAATCCAAAGAAATGCTTCCTGGGAGGACAGGAAGCTCAATATCTGGGGTACTCGGTTGGAAACAGTCTAGTGAAACCCCAGATCCGGAATGTGGAAGCCATTACCTTGGTGCCAGTATCCCAGACCAAAAAGCAAGGTGCAAGCCTTCTTAGGGCTTGTAGGATATTACAGGCAATTCATCTCAGGATTTGCAAACAAGGCAGAACCCCTAACCCGCCTGCTACAAAAGAATTCCACAGATAAAGTGTATTGGACATCAGAGTTGGACAAGGCATTTTAAGCTTGGAAGGATGACATCTGCTTGGAGCTGGTGCTGGTTGACCTGGCCTTAAATAGACCTTTTGTATTGCAGGTGGATGCCTCAGTGGTTACACTCAGGACCATCCTGGCCCAAGAGATTAATGGGGAGAAATTCCCAGTGGCCTACATTAGCTGCAAGTTGTTCCCTAGAGTGAGGAACTATATTGTGATTGAGAAGGAAGCCATAGCTTTCAAATGGACCTTGGAAATGTTCTAGCATTATTTACTGGTTCAACACTTTCTGCTGGTCATGGACCACACTCCCCTTCAGTGGATGGCTTGCCACAAGGAATCAAATGTATGCATCATGAGGTGGTTCCTTCACCTTCAAGCCTTCGATTTTGAGGTGCAACGTTGGGAAGGCTGAGAGAATGTGAAAGCTATTTTTTTTTGTCTCAGGTGGTAGACCTCCAATTGCTCAACAAAGCATGGTTGAGCTGAGGGGGAGGGTATGTGAAGGAATCTACAGAATGCTACTAATCTCCTGACCTTCACAATTTCAGAGCCACCTTAACATAGAGAGTTCCTCCTTAGGGTAAATGACATGGGTAGGAGGAGTCAGGGAAGCAGCTGCCTGGAAGTATAAGAGGCAGAGTCAGAGTTAGATTAAGGAGGCCCCGGGGAGAAAAAGCAAGAGGTGATTTCCCTATCCGCCTAGACTATAACCACTAGACACTGTTTGGGTAAACTTTCTTTTGCTGAACACTTGTGAGTCTTGTTCTGAGGTTTGCAGATCATGTTGCCTGACTGAAGGAAAACTATTACAAGACTGTGTTTGGGAAGTGGCAAGCACAAGCTATGATCCATGTCTTGGGTCATGTCAGCCACAGGCCCACCTCAGGACTTTTGAAGAAAAAGATTGTTCCTAGTATGCCTGGCCCTGTGAAGTAACAGGGTGCAGGACTTTTCTTTTGAGTTAATAAATAATTTTCCTTTACTGTTTGTGATTGTGTCTGACTATGTGGGCAAAGGCCCGATCCAAACCCCACTCACACTGTTACACTAAACAATTAATTAATGTCCAAGATGATGGCAAACCTTCAACTTCCACAGTCCACAAGTTTGGTGAAACTGCTCGACTGCCCTCCCGAGTGACTCAGTCCCATCAGCCTGGCATCATGTATAACAAAGAGAACTTATTTATATAATTTGTTTTATATCCCCAGAGAACTCAGATCAATGAAATGCTTGAGCCTTAAATGGTGTCGCTGAGATTCTGAAGAGCTGATACTCTTGATAATAAACCCGCTATACATATATAATTTATATAAGTGTATGAGCTACAGTGATTCTAAAATCTCAAGTTTATTATCAGTACTGGAATCATTAATTGTATTCTTTGGTTTTCTTAACTAAATGGACAAGAAAAGGCTCAGCAATTTCTGGTTAAAGATCCTGAAAACTGGAGAAATGATCCAAACTACCAGCAGTGCTAGATGTACCTTGACATGTAAGAGACAATTCTTGCTCAACAGAGTTTACAATCTAATTAAAACAAACCTGATTAAGTCAATTAAGAAAATTAAGTTAGGCACTTAGATCAACTAAGTATGCCAATCTAGGCATCTTCTATAGAATCAGGGCATAACTGCCTAAGTTGAAATTATTTTTGTGAGTGGTCTGGGGTGGAGTCAGCACTTAGGATAAATGTCAATATTTTGGCTTTTAACCAGTTAAGCTAATTGGTCAAATAGGATTGCATAAATAGCAGTGTTATCTTTGGCTGGTTTAACAACCAGTTAAGGGCTGAATATCAGCATTTAACTAGTTAACTGTTGGCCATATGCACAGACCTGGATATTTAATGCTGGTGCCTGGATATGACCTGTTATTGAATATCCAGTCATAAATCTGGCAGCAGCAAAAAAAAATTGCTGATGGTTGTTGGCTAACTATTTACCCCATTAGTTTTAGAGCTCTAGGAGATATGTCCTATCATAGCGCTGTGTGATAATGGCACCTACATGTGTCTGATTAATTCAGCTTTCTACATAGTACACATGTTATAAGTAAGGGAATTTGATTTACATTGTTTTACAGAGGAATATGAAAAATACATAAGGGTATGAAGACTTTTACAAGGCATTGTAAATTTAGAATACAATATCATAAGTAAAATACATCAGAATATAGTATCATAATACTTAAATGCATTATAAGAAAATAAAATCACGTAAGATACATCAAAGTTTATAAAATGACATCATAGTTCTAAATAATATACAGCTCGACAGATGAATTGAAAACTTTCAAAAGCTGCAAGAATTAAAATTTGTCTAAATCCTCTTCACTCCATAAATCCCTCCAGTAATGTCCAATTGAGTGGTCTGGTGTGGATTTTAAAAAGTACAGGCAAGTGAGCTAACAGCAGAAGCTGGCTGTCTAAGCCATTTTAAAACTACCCCAGGTTGCTAAATCATCATGCAGTGAACTGGCTTCGTGTTGACAGTAGGATAACTGTAAATTGATTTGTAGAATGTAGCTGGCATTCCATCCCTCAGTATGAAATGCCGTAATAACTGTGATTACCTTTTGACAAAGAAGAGGACTGTAATATTGCTGGGTCAGGTCCCAGACTGATAACAATCAGTGCGGGACCAATATTTTTAAGCAGATACAAGGCTTCACTCACAACACTAACAAGTATCAGAAGAGGCTTTATTGCGGAGGAAGCAAAGGTCCAAACAATAGAAGGTGAAATCCAGTGAAGGGGAAAAAAATCTCTATATTGAGGCCAAGCTAATATTATTTGTTAAAGAAGCAAATTGAAGAATTAGCTTTGAATAATGTCTTCTTTAAAGAGAGTTTAAGACAATTATGTTTCATGCTGTACCTACAAGGAGACAGTGACTTAGTTTAAAGCACTTTCTCTACTGTTTAACGTCAGAATCATATAAACCTCACTCCAGTGGTACAGCCAGAAGGCATTTTTTTGGTGTGGACCAATGGATAGATTGGTTAGGCATGCATTTCCTATTCAGCACCCTCCCTCCAACCCCTAAGGCCTGCCAGGTGAAAACTGACCCGTGTTTAGAAAGCAAAAGCCATCACAGCAGTGCTCCAAGCTTAGGGTTACCATATGGCTCCAGAAAAAGGAGGACAGATTGAGACATCCAGATTTTTACTTCCATTGCTTTCAGTGGACGTAAAACCCAGCTGTCTCTATCTGGCCTCCTTACTTCCATTACTTTAAATGGAAATAAAACCCAGCTGTCTCAATCTGGCCTCCTAACTTCCATTGCTTGCAGTGGAAGTAATACATGGATGTTTCAATCTGTCCTCCTTTTTCTGGAGCCATATGGTAACCTTATCCAAGCTGCTGACAGTGGCACCCAAGTCAGTTTTCATGCATGAGCTGAAGGTGCATGGGAACTGAGCATGACTGTGATACCAGAGTTGGTAGATTGGAGCACTGCCGCTGACTACCATGATTTTCCAACAGGGGGTTTAGTGGGCTGTAGATGTCTTCAGCAGGTGAGGCCTGGAGGGAGTGGGCATCCCCCCTGCCAATCGCAGATGTGTGTGTGTGTATGTGTGGGGGTGTTGGGGGTGTTAGGCAGGAAGGAGTGGGCATCCCTCCAGCCGATGTCAGGGGGGTTCCTCTGTCGCAGCTGGCTCAGCTGATTGTGGAAGGGGTATTTCCCCAGATCAGCTGAGCTTGCAGGACTCCCTGAAGCTGCAGTTTCAGGGAGTCCTGCGAGCTCAGCTGATTGTGGATTCCCGTGCTATGATCAGCTGATGGCAGAGGATCCCTCGGCAAAAGTAGGCAACTGAGCTGCCTGTCTTTACGATCAGGCAGGCACGATTCTCTAACCGGCACAGGTTTACATGGGCACCAGTTAGAGAATCGGGAGGGGGGGGGGTAAGACCCCTGTTCTTTAAGATAGACACGATATTGCACAGCACATTGGTGCATGATTCTCAGCCACTTCTTAGGTGGCTGCTGAGACCAGTGTGCTATACAGAATCAAGCCTTATGTATGCAAATATTAGCACACTGTTCATAGAACCACCATCAGTGCCAAACATATGGGTATCAAGTATATTCCAAAATGTCCAGAATACTAGCACATATATACTCATTATTCCAACTAAACACTATTCTATAAAAAGATGCCTAAGTTCAATGGTGTATAGTTTAAAGATGGGTATGTACATGGACCATGTCTGGATGAAGCGTGGGCGTGACACACGGTTACATTCATAAATTACAGAATATTAGAATTTATACCTATGTAAAGTGTGGTATGTGATTTATTTGTTCTACACAATAGATGGATATTAAGTGCATAATCCTGCAAAATTTCAGCCTCAGGTATGAACTAATTAGTATAGGCTAATCATGGTTTTAAAAAATGAGAAACGTTTATCAATTAAAAGGAATTAACTACAGAAATCACATACTCCATGTTAGGTATCCACAGTTTTTAGGCTGTAGCACAGTAAAAAAAAAAAAAAAAAAATCTGAATTGTGAAACGAATAGCATAGTCCCATTCTATTAACTGTATAGTACACAAATCCTTCATCCCCAATATTGATCAGACTATCCCCCTCTTTTATGAAACTGCGATAGGAACTCAATGAGCATCAGGAGCAGCATGGGCCATTCAGCATGGCTCCCCATGCTAGAAACTGCTATCACAGTTTTAGAAAAGGAGGCCTATATTGATGGAATTGGAATTTGGGGTGGGGGTTTAAATTAATATTTGGGTTGGCCCCTACATATCTGGTTTCTCATTTTAGACTGAACTGTTCTAACAGGCCTACTCGTGGAATTCACATGTTCACTAATCCTACAATAAAGGCCTGTCGATATAAAAGATTCCTAGATAGAACTCTTGCTTTCCAGGCAGGTAAATCGAATGAATGGTTGGGTAATATCATTATGCATTCCTCATCCTACTTCAGTTTTAGAAAATTAGTAAAAACAAAATTATTTAATCGATTTGTAAGTTATGGTTTTACTGGGTTTTTTTAACTTTCACATTGTATGTACGTACTGATGATTTTATATTGTGTTTTATTCCCTGATTGTCCAGCACTTCTTGTTGTAAACTGCCTCAAACTATTATGGCTTTGGCGGTATATAAGAATAAAATTATTATTATTATTATCATAGTAAATGACATGAATTGTCCATCCAGTCTAACCATTAGTTATACAGTTATAAATGCATGATTAAATTAACTTATCTCTTTTCTTTGTTATTTCTGGACCATAGACTGTAAAGTCCACCTGATATTGGCCTAGGTTCCAGCTGCTGGATTTGCCATCCAAGCTTACTCCAGCCTATCCAACCATCCTGTTGTTTGCAGGATACCTACTGTAAAGTTTTGCCTGTAACGTCCTCATGTTCCAAGTTACTGGAGTTCCCATCAATGCCCTCCCCAGTCCATCCTACACTGAATCACCATATATGGGACACAGACTGTGCAAGTCCGCCCAGTACCAGCTTTAGTTTTTTTTAATTTATACCATTCATTTTCTAATTAGAGATCCTCTGTGTTTATCCCACACTTTTTAAAAATTCCGTCACCGTTTTCTTCTCCATCACGTCCCTCTGGAGGGCATTCTAGGCATCCACCACTCTCTCCGTGAAACATAATTTCCTAAAATTACTCCTAAGTCTTTCTCCCCTCAGCCTCAATTTATGCCCTCTAGTTCTACCATTTTCTCTTCTCTGGAAAATATTTGGTTCTAATACCTTTCAAGTATTTAAACATCTTTACCAAATCACCTTTGTCCTTCCTCTCCTCTAGTTTATACATATTTAGGTCTTCCAGTCTCTTTTCATATTTCTGGCTCGAACCCATTACCATTTTTGTCACCTTCTTCTGTACCACTTTAAGTCATTTTATATCTTTCGCCAGATACGGCCTCCAAAACTGAATACAATATACCAATTGTGGCCTCGCCAAAAACCTGTACAGGGGCATCAATACCTCCCTTCTTCTGCTTGTTACTCCTCTTTCTATACAGTGTAGCATCCTTCTGGCTACAGCCACTGCCTTATTACGGTGTTTTGCCACCTCCAGTTCCTCAGACATGATCACCCCAAGGTCAGATCCCTTTATCCAGATCCTAGCTGATATTCAGCCAGGACCCATATAAGTATCTTATGCAGGTCTTGGCTGAATATTTGCTGGGATCTGCATAAGCACCAGGAGCCAGCACAGGTCCAGTCATATACCTAAATATTTAATATCAGTGCCATGACAGGGCCCACATTAAGGGCTCCTTTTACAAAGGTGCGCTAGCCGCTACCGCCTCCTTTTAAGCAGACAGTAATTTTTCGGCTAGCGCGCACTAATCTTGTGCGTGCGCTAAAAATGTTAGCACACCTTAGTAAAAGGAGCCCTAAATATCAGCGTCTAAGTTAGCCAGCAGTGGTCAGTGCTTTACAAAACACTGACTGACACTAGCTGAATATTGACCGGTAAGTTTGCCCAAAATCACAAGCAGCTGCAGTAAGATTTGAAACAGATTTCTCTGGTTATCAGTCTGCTTTATTAATCATTAAGCTACTCCTATGGTTAAATTATGAGTTTGATGGCTCTGTTTGCATGTGCATTTTTTTCTCAAATGTAAAATATTCTCACTATGGTATTAGAAGCTTTAGCAAATGATTGGAAAGGTCATTAAGGTAGTGCTAATATGACATTATTTTGTGTCAAAATATCATGTTGCATAGCAACAGCGATCATATGACTATTAGCAAGAGAACACAAACAGCTTATGTTACTTTATTGTGATCAGAGAATAGCCACAGAACTAATATTTAATTGTGCTGCAGGTGTAAAGTATTAAATAACAGCTTTCAATGTTGACTGATATGTTCTGTCTGATTTTCCCAGAATTCCTAATTGTGGGTGTGGTCTTTCTTAACTACCAAAGGCACACATATAGATAATTTTCCATCAGTATTGTTTCAGGCAAGCCTGTCCTCCTCACAAATTTTCTTTAAAATCTGGCAGGTTTTGCAAGCAGAAGAAAACAAACAAATTATATAGTTTTGTAAAGAAAAAAAAAACATCTTATGACACTTCAACAGAAAACTTGTATTTCATAGTTAACGTAAGAAAGACCAATGTTTTCTCTAGCCATTTGCATTTAAAAGTGGAAGATACTACAATTTCATCAAAACGTTTGGGTAAGGCGTACATTGTGTCTTCATTTACAGGACCCCTGAAGAAGGCAAAGCATTGCCGAAACATGGCCCATGTAAGGTCTGCGTCTCATTCCCTGTGCATATGATGTAACTATTGTATACTTTTGACATTTTATACCTGACATGCTTTTGCTTTTATTATATGGAATTTTGTGAATAAACTTTTTAAATATAAGTTCCTGTTTCTCCAGGAACTAGTGTTCCACTTTTTGTGCTCTCGGATATTTACATATATTTACATATTTCTATGCATTCCTGTGACATACTAACAATACTTGATTGGAGGACAGAGTGAGCCATCCAGGTTTTACTTCCATTACTTTCAATGGAAGGAAAACCCAGATGTCTCAATCTGTCCTCCTTTTTCTGGTAACTCTACCTATTCATGACCAGACAGCAATCTCAGGAAGAGCTTGAGGGGAGCCAGAGGTTATCTAATCAGCAACAATATTCAAACATCTAGCCAGATAATGTTAGGAAAGCAAGAATGTTGTCTTAAATTTATCCAGTTAGCTATTGGGTTAGTGGTCTGAATGTTGTCATTAACCAGATAACACTGCCGGTCAACACTGGAAAGAGATATTCAGAGCTGAGTGGTACCCTGATACCATGTTTCCTCGAAAATAAGACACTATCTTATATCAATTTGAGGCCCAAAAAAGGCACAAGATCTTATTTTCAGGGATGTCTTATTTTTTCATGTCATGATCATCTCTCCCTTCCTCTCCTCCACCCCAATTCTTCCTATTTCCTTTCTCTCCCCCACATGTGCAGCATCTTTCCTCCCCTCCCTCCCATCCCCCTGTGCAGCAGAACCCTTGCAGCTTTTATCCCTCCCTTCCTCCAATGTAGTATCTTTCTATCCCCCGCTGCACTCCCTATCCCCGCTGATCCATCTCTCCCTCCCATCCGAACTGCGAGACAGGAATACCTTATAGCAATGTCGGCAGCAATCTACACAGGCTGCTTCTTGGCCTTCTATCTCCTGGGTATTCCTCTGCCGTGTTGCTAATAACATCATCAGTGATGCAGCAAAAGAACGGCCAGGAGATATAAGGTCGCAAAGCAGCCTGTGTAGATTGCTGGCGATGCTGTTATAAGGTATTCCTGTCTCATGGTTCGGATGGGAGGGAGAGATGGGTCAGCGGGGGGGATGTGCGGCGGTGAGCGGGCAGGGGGAAGCGCTGTTGCTGCCGGCGACTAGGGCTTATTTTCGTGGACAGGGCTTATTTTCGGGGAAACACAGTATTAGTATCAAATATCCAGCAGAATTTAACTGCAGTGGAAAGCATTTTTTTAAAAAAGCAAAACTACACACACTAACCACCATGAATTGAGTACTGGCCCTAATACTTTTTTTTCTACTTAAACTAGATCTGCTACTAAAGAGATGCTAGTTTTATATTTTCCCCTTTGAAAAGTGTGCCCTTTTGCTGTGTGATACTAGCGTGTGTAGGGATATAGCATCCTGCATGACATCTTTGGTTATTAATGGTCAGAGGTGTCTATAAATAAAAAGCCTTTGCAAATGATGCTGGAGATCATTGTTTATCCTGTCAAATGAAAGGCCACAACGATGAACACTATCTACTGGCCTCTATGATCTGGAAGAAAGTCTTCATTAAAGTCTCAGCATCCTTTTTTTATCAAGAGGGCTTTACTTAAGGCTAAAGTTTAGCATATGGTGCAGACTTTAATGTGAAAACCTTTTCAAAAGTCAAATCATCATCCATGTTTTAGTGAATGATTAGCCATTAAATGCATGTATTATTCAAGAAAAACAAGAATGCATTTTGAATTTTTTTTAAATATCTTTCAGTATAATTTCTGTGTCTTATTACTATTTTTTTTTCCAAAATTAGAAAAATCAAACATTTTACAGCAACAATTTTAGGCTTCTGAAATCTAGCTATATGAGCCCTGTGGATTCATGCTTTGCTCTCATCACTAGACCTGAACATTAAGAAAATCATGAGCATTAAAAAAATGTATCTCATTTTCATCTCTTGGTAAGCAGTAGTGATGCACATTACTCTAACGATTAACTTTGGTTAAATCAATTAGAAAAGATTAAAATGTAACATGTATAGGAGCCTATGTTTTTTTTTGCACAGGCCCCTCCAATGGTATGTTTCAAAAGTGTGATGACATCACTAGTAGCTAGGAGAGTGTTTATTCAGTTGATCCCAAAAGAACCCGTCTGTTACTAGGGAGAAGTGAAAGTGGCCTAGATTCTGTTCTTGAGAACTTCAAAATAGTTGGACTACACTTTAGGAGGTAAATTTTGAAAATACGAAAAGGAGATCCCGGTTTTAAAATTAAAGTCTGTTAGTTTAGCCTCCTGAGCCCTGACCATATTGAGCTTGAAAGAGCACTTGTCTCAGTTCTAGTTGAAATAATTATATATATAGCAGGGATCTCAAAGTCCCTCCTTGATGGCCGCAATCCAGTCGGGTTTTCAGGATTTCCCCAATGAATATGCATTGAAAGCAGTGCATGCACATAGATCTCATGCATATTCATTGGGGAAATCCTGAAAACCCGACTGGATTGCGGCCATCAAGGAGGGACTTTGAGACCCCTGCTGTATAGCCATTTAGGCTGAAGTACTTGTTAGTCCAGCGGCACGGTGAATCGAGCATTTTTGAAAATCTTGTCAGTGCAAAGGAGCAGTTGTAAATTCCAAGGTTGCAAATTTGGGACACGAATGTGCATCCCAGTTCTGAAATGGGTAGGGTTACCAGATTTTTGGGAATGAAAATCTGGACCCTAGGCCCCACCCCCAGGCCCGCTCCGTTCTACCTGAGTCACGCCCCATTCTTCCCCCACCCCCTCAACCTAGTCGCTTGTTGGGAGGGCATCTGCATATGCACTGGTATGACGCGATGACGTCACACGTCTGCGTGCAAAGTCACCGTGCTGCATCCACAGATGTGCAGATGCCGTCCCGACATCGCTGCAAGTTGGAAGCTTTTCAAAACCCAGACAAAGGGCCGGGTTTTGAAAGGCCGTCTGGACCCCTGGACATGTCCTCGAAAAGGAGGACATGTCCGTGGGAATCTGGACCTCTGATAACCCTAGAAATGGAGAATACACTTAGATATTGTGGTTCCACTTCTCAACCTATACCCTGCTCCTTGTAATCTACATGTATTCTGGATTTCTACATGCTTTCTGATATCAGTACTTACAAGTATATGATATATACACATATGAACTGCTGCCTGACTAAGATGAAATGTAAATCTCTGCAGCAGTTAATGAACTCTGCAGCAAGACTGATAACAGATACCCCGAGGACAAAATATATCACTCCAGTTTTGAGATCGAGGAACTCGATGTTTTCTATAGTGGATGTAAAACTTTGGAATTCGCTTCCTGGGGTTTTGAGATTATGTAAAGGTCGTATGAATTTCCAAGAAACAGCTAACACCCCAATTATTTGTAGATGCCTTTCATGCGTTGTGTATAGGGAGTTCATTGTCCTAGTTTGGGCCATGCTTTGTCCCTTAGGGCTGAAAGATGTTTAATATGCTGGGAGTTGTAAGATGATGTAGTAATATCAACATTAGTTTACTGTAAAATGTAAATATTATATTTAGTCTATTTATAGGGCATTTGGTCTGATTTTAATATTATGTATGTTATTGTGTACACCGCTTAGATTTCAAGTGGCCTATAAATCTTTTAAATAAATAAATAAATTTGTAGATGGAAATCACAAATAGTGCTGCTAAAATAAAGCTTTTATGTCTAGATTCTCAAAAGTCACCGAAAGTTAGACACCTATATTGCGCCCACCGATGCCTTACTTAAGTTTTTTAATTGGTTTTAAGTGGCTTGATAATTGGTTGAGATGGTGATGTTCAAGATGCAGGCTTTATTTAAAAGTACAATTTAATAATCCACATAAAATATATCTAAGACCCTAAACGTTGGAAGCTATGGACCCAACACGGTCCGTGTTTCGTCAATGCTGTCTTCCTCAGGGGTCCCTAAAGATCCTGATATAAATATTTGTGGATTAATAACAAAAAGCGAAGCTAAGTTGTTACTTCTGCGTGGGTGAGGTTTCTGCTGGACCTGCATTTTCTGTGGAACTAAGGGTCAATTTTTTGCTTGTGTTCCTATGATAATTGGTTGCATCATTAAAAAACAATTAAAACTCATTTTAAAAATTAGGTGCCACTAGGTAACTTCTGGGATCAACACCTGTGTCCATGATGCCTAATGATGCCTAGTGGTGCCAAAGGCCAGAAGTGGGCGTGTTTAGGGGTGGTGCTGGACTTTAGCATCACTAGGCATCACTGGTCCTGATTCAGCAAGGACCCTAGGTGCCGGAAATGTAGGTCTCTAAAACCCTGGCCTACATTTATGGCACCTAGGGTTCTTGCTAGCCACATTTCTGTATGCAGTGCTTGTCCGTGATTGACACACAGCAGGTGCCCATGTTTTAGGCACCTGCTGTGGCAGGCATAGTTTACAGAATTAGCCCCTTAATGCCTACTCCTTTTTTGACAGCTTGATCCCTAGTAGAATACCACTAGAGGTCAGAGGTGCCATTTTGAACCCGGGCTGATTGCAGGGCAGGTGCATTTGGGGATTGTTCCTGCACTCCACTAGGCACCGGACAATCCTGATTAAGAGCCAAGGGAGGTTGTCAAGAAGGCTGTCAGATATTTGAGGGTGGTTAGGGGGCTGTGAAGGGGATGGGGAATTCTGTTTTACCCCCGTGGCTCCTTAGTGTATTGCTGATAGGGTAGATGCTAGTGGAGTATCAGCAATGCAATTTGCATGCGACAGAGCTCTCTCCAGTGCAGGTAGATGGTTTATGGTTTTTATTTATATACAAAGCGGGTTCCAAAAACATACACAGTAAAAAACACGCATTACAAAACACATACATTAAAGCATAAACTTGCCCTTAACTGCCTTGTCCTACATAAAATAGCCATGCCACCAACATTTACTCCCTAAACTTTGCAGCTACCTTGCATTAATTTTTGTAGCTAATAAATGGCAACTACTATATTTTACCATACTCTAGTAAACAGGCCCCTTAATATCACATACATCTGCCCTCTAGACCAGGGGTCCCCAAAGTCCCTCCTTGAGGGACAAATCCAGTCGAGTTTTCAGGATTTCCCCAATGAATATGCATGAGATCTATGTGCATGCACTGCTTTCAATGGATATTCATTGGGGAAATCCTGAAAACCCGACTGGATTGCGGCCATCAAGGAGGGACTTTGGGGACCCCTGCTCTAGACAGGCTAGATCAGGGGTGTCCAACCTTTTGGCTTCCCTGGGCGCATTGGCCGAAAAAATGTTTCTGGGGCTGCACAAACACGCAAACACTGCAACAAGACAGAGGAGGGAGCCGGCAAGACAGTAAACACCCGGGGGCATCAGAGGAAAACACTGCATCGCCCTCAACTGGGGCCGCATAAGATACTTCACAGGGCCGCATGCGGCCCTCGGGCCACAGGTTGGACACCCCTGGTCTAGACATTATGATAAAGAAGATTTCATAGGCTCTGATAGTGATACTTCTGGCCCCGATATTTAGCCTGCGGGAGGCAGTCCAGCTGCTTCTCGTGGGCCATGGTAATTCCAGATCTTCAATGCCAGGGCCATATCTGGCATTGCCATTGAATATCCAGATCAAAGAATACCATCTCGGACTTAGCGGCCAAGCCAATATTCACCTGCTGGTTTGCTAAGAGAAAGCGGCAAAAGATAGACCTGCTTTTTAGGTAGTTCTATATAGTATCTAGCCTTAACTGACCAGCTGCTGAAAAAGCGTATCTTTTCTCTAAAATTCCAAATGCTATAATTTTATAGTTGTTACTTTTCTTTAACAACCTACTATCAGAGGGATCTTTACCACTTGAAATGTGGAATATTGTTATCACTCCTATTCCTAAAGAAAATGGTGACTTATCACAGACTTTTAACCAAGCAACCCCCCGACACTCCTCCCAGCAGCAGGAGAGATGCCCACTCCCTCCCACCACTGCTGAAGTGTCCTTGATGACCCCCCTGATACCTCCAACAACTTCCATGCCCCCTTACCTTGTTGATGAAGTCTGGCCAGAAGAATGCCTACCCTCTCTGGCCAGCAGGCCTTCCTCTTCAAAATGGTGGGCCTTTCCCTTCCCGGTGTATCCTGGGATGCACAGGGGAGGGGCCTAAGGATCTCATTGGCACAGATGCCTAAGGCCCCTCCCATAGACCCCTCCACTGCACATCCCAGGATGCACCAGTGAGGGGAAGGCCTGCTATCACCAGCGATCGGAACATGCAAATTTAACTACCCTCCACGACTCTCCGTGAACCTCATTTGCATGTGTGTTTTATAAAGAATGACTCACCTTTTTGAAATCGTTACAGTAGCATCCGCAACAGCTGCCCATCGTATTTTACTGCAAACATCTGAGAATCTTCCCCTTAATGTGATTCTATAATGGTAGTTTTATGTGTGAGGGGGGTGAAGGGTGGTGGTTTATGAATGAAGCCCATGTTTCTAGAAGCTTAAGGCCCCTTCTAAAAAATCATCCCCTGAAATCAGTCTAATCTATAACAATTGAACTACACATTTCTACTTTAAGTATCACCTAAATGTATGCTGTCAAGTGACAGTAGAATTTCTTGAAATGCCAAGCGTGCAAAGGGCAATTCTATTGGGTGTGTGCAGTTAAGCGTGCATAACATGATGCACTTAGATGTGTCCATTTATGCTTCCATTGATCTGACAAATGGTCATATCTAACTTTAGGCATGAAAGAGAAGGCTCACATTTGTGTTCTACGTATAATGGAATATTGATGCCCAGATGTTTTTATAGACTATGCTTTGCTCGTACATCGGGGGGAGGGGGGGAGGGAGGCAGGGGGGAGGGGTATCTAACTGGAGGTATACTGACATATAATTGCCTTTTAACTTTTACTGTAGTTGAAAAATTATGTACATTTATTCTTGAAGGACTACTTTTAAATGAGAGCCTTAGGTCATTTAAGACATGGAATTGTGTCTCCTGGCAAGCAGCAAATGGATAGGATCCCAGATTCTGAGAAGCTTAATGTACAACAGTTGTAGTTATCCTTAGTCTGAAAGTTACTATAATTGAGAAAAACCCCAGTAATTATGAAGACTTCAGAGAAAAGTCTAGGAAATTCCTGATGGTCAGATGAAGGATATAAGTTACAGATCATTCAGCATCTCTCGAAAATCCCTGCTAAGGGAATTGTGATGCAAGAAGTTAACAGTTTAAAATGTGTTTAGCATGTTTGGAAATGATTACAACTTTGCTCAAAATATTTAAAAAAGTACTAACCCCCTCATCTACGAAACCGCGCTAGTGGTTTTTAGCACAAAGAGCCGCGCTGAATGTCCCGTGCTGCTCCCGACGCTCACAGAACTCCTATGTACATCGGGAGCAGCGCGGGACATTCAGAGAGTCTCCCCGTGCTAGAAACTGCTAGCACAGTTTCGTAGAAGAGAGGGGAAGTGTAAGGTACAAGCAAGCCCCAGTATGTTAAATATATTCATTTATTATTGGCATTATATTTTCTGTATGCATCGAACTAGCTCTTCTGCAATATGTATTCAAATGGGAAACTGAACATCAATATTTATCCTTTAGCACACAACTTCTCAAAACTTAAGAACATAACAGGTGATGCAAGGTTAAGCTATAAAAATGATATTCTAATTGGCAGTTTTGGAAGCTGATAGAATGTTTCAGCTTAATCTGTATTCATATGGTTTGATGTACATTGATGTTTTTGCACAAGAGATTAGCTTAAAAAAACATAAAAACAAATTCATTTCAGACATCCTAAGTACTAATTTAATTTTTCCATGACCTGATGGGTCGATGACTTCTTAGCTAGAGAAAGAGTTTTATGGGGGGAGGGGGAGGGAGGGAGTGTTGGTTTTTTTTTACCCATTATATGTCAAATCGTCATCCACCAATCTTTCCAGTGTCTGCATTTGAAAGAAATAAAATGCATGTGAAGCTTAAATAGGACAACACTCATTTCATGTTATAGCAGTCTGCTTTGTACAACAATGTCAAATTGGTGAATCGTGCTGCTGCATTCTCCAGCAAGAAGCATGCTCTTCTGATAATGGGGTCACATTTTCAGTGTGACAAAAACTGACAGTCAATATACTTCTTTTTTCAATAACATATATCTGTTGACAAGTAAATATTTGACCATTAGTGCTATACAGGAGTTTGCAGTCTATACATGATTTATTTAAAAGCAACTCTAGCCCACATTATCTACAGTTTTAAATGTTATAACATAACCATAGTAAATATTCAGTTGTTGGTCACTTTTTTTTTTGTGGCTGCCACTGTTATGCTTGGATATTCAATACTGGGCCTTGCCTGCTCACCCGCACTGGATATCCAGTTATGCGCACTGGTTATTCCGTATGTGATTAAGGAGGCTAATTATCAAGTAGCATAGAAACGCTGGGTTTTACTAAGCAGTGTAACTGCATTTTACCGCAGTTCAGTGAGGTAAATGCTCTGATGCTCATAGGATTTCAATGAGCATCAGAATATTTACCTCACTGGACCGCAGTAAGAAGCTTTTCTTTTCTTTTCTTTTTTTTAAATTCTTTATTGATTTTTAATCAAAAACAGTGTCATACAAATGAAAGAACAAAAGATATTCCACATATTACACTATTATCTATGCATGTAACATAAATATCATTCAATAATTTCATTTTCCTGCATATAATAATATCATAATATATCCTAATATACAATACAAATAAAGAATAAAGTTACCCAAATATCACTATCAATATTTATTCCCCTGCCTCCAACCCCCCCCCCCCCCACTCCCCTGGATGTGTAAAGATAAATAAACCAAAGAAAGGAAGAGATATGATGAAAATATATTATTTTTACAAATTTAGTCAATGGGCTCCAAATTTTATTAAATACCTCACTAAAACCCCTACTTCTGTGTTAATTCGTTCATATCTTTATGTAGTACACACATTCACCCACCAAAATGTATAATTAATTCTATCATGGTTTTTCCAATTACTTGTAATCAATTGAATGGCTATACCTGTTAGGATCATAAATAGATGACTCATATTTATCTAGAGTGGGTTTCACATGTAAAATTGTTCCACAAATTGTAGCCTCATATGACATTGGAACATTTGAATCTAGTACTAAATTTATTTGTCCCCAAATTGACTTCCAATATATTAATATAAACGGACAAAAATACAACAGATGATCCAAAGTCCCTATAACAGTATGACAATGCCAGCATCTATTAGACTTAGAACCATCTATTTTATTTAATCGAACTGGGGTCCAGAAAATTCTATGTAACAAAAATAACCATGTTTGTCTCATAGATGCTGACGCTGTACATTTCAATCTCCAAGTCCAAATTCGTGGCCAACGAGACACAGAAATATACTGTTTTATCTCGATGCTCCAGATGTCTCTAAGACTATTTTTTGGCTTTTTATTTAACAGTCCAGAAATCAATTTGTACCACTGAGCAGCCTGATGTCCTACTAAATCAGTTTGGTAGCAAAGGATTTGCAGGCTAAAATACGTTTTTAAATTTTTTCCATTCAGGGAACCCATTCTGAATAGCCTGCTTCAACTGCAACCACCTATATTGTTGAGATTTTAAAATTCCAAATGACTGTTGCAATTGTGAAAAACCAAGCAGATTTCCATTAGACATAACGTCATCTAATGTCCGAATACCTGCCTGCATCCAATTCTTCCAAGCGACCCAGCACCGCCTATTTGAATCTTGGAGTTTAACCATAAGGACTGCAAAGTAGACTTTATTATGGGAACATCTGTTAACTTATCAATAAATTTAATTGTTTTCCATGTGTCCAATAAAATCACATTGTCCTTAGCGTACCTAGGCATTTTAATACTTAATATATGAGACAGCTTTTCTGTGGTTTAGTAAAAGGAGCCCAAAGATTGCTTTAACTATACATCGATAGTCCATGGGATTCAGCAACCTGTGATATTTCAGTACTGCAGGTTGCTGAATTCCATGGAAAAATAATAATGCTGCTTGTGAGCCACCGGGCTGTGTTATTCATAAAAATATATGATTAGCTATACTGGGTCAGATCAATGTTTCAAGTTTCAAGTTTCAAGTTTATTGATTTTTGATATCCCGATCATAAAACAAATATCTGACCGGTTAACAATTAAAAAAATTTAAAAAAGGAGAGTAAGAACTAGTTATTGGTGTGTTAAAAAAATTAACGAAAACATATTGGACATATACTGACAAACATGACCGTGAGGAAAAATGGGAAGGAAGGTAAAAGTTACATAATATTAGAGGAAATGAGATAGAGGGAAGGGATAGGACATGAAGGACAAGGGTGCAAGGTATAAATGATATGCGCAGAAATGGTCCATCTAG
Organism: Geotrypetes seraphini; assembly: GCF_902459505.1. Taxonomy (NCBI): domain Eukaryota; kingdom Metazoa; phylum Chordata; class Amphibia; order Gymnophiona; family Dermophiidae; genus Geotrypetes; species Geotrypetes seraphini. Next base: position 326,338,149 of record NC_047084.1, on the reverse strand, counting down.
CCCGGTATCCTGTTTCCACAGTGGCCAGTCCAGGTCACTAGTACCCGGCAAAAACCCAGATTTATTTATTTATATACCACTTATATCCTAAGTGGTTTACATTCAAGTATTTTACCATATTTCCTTATGTGTCCCTGTGGGCTCAAACTCTATCTAGCGTACCTGGAACAATGAAGGGATTAAGTGACTTGCCCAAGATCACAAGGAGCAGCAAGGGATTTGAGCCCACAACCTCAGGGTGCTAAGGCTGTAGCTCTAACCACTGCGCCACACATTCCATGCTACTGATCTGGGGCAAACAGTGGCTTCACCTATGTCTGACTCAATAGCGGATTATGGACTTTTCCTCCAAGACTTTGTGCAAACCTTTTAAATAAGCTATCTTAACCACTTTTGCCACAACCTCTGGCAATATTGCCACAACCTCCGGCAATATTGGTTTTAAAAGCATTTCCCTTAACTTCATTGAGTGTCTCCTAGTCTTTGTAATTTTTGATGGAGTAAAAAACTGATCCACTTGTACCCGTTCTGCACCACTTAGGATTTTGCAGACTTCAATCATATCTCCCCTCAGCTGTTTCTTTTCCAAGCTGAAGAGCCCTAACCTCTTTAGTCTTGACTCATAAGAGAGGAGTTTCATTCCCTTTATCATCTCGGTCCCTCTTCTTTGAACTGTTTCTAATTCCACTATATCTTTTTTGAGATGTGGCAGCCAGAACTGAATGCAATACTCAAGGTGAGGTTGCCCCATGGAGTACTACAGATGCAACCTGGGAACATTGGCCCACAAAGCTGCAGAGCAGAGTCCTCCCCGGCTTAATGCCCAACCCCTACCTATATAGACTAAAACCTATATTAACATCTTTTGATTTCAGTTTGGTTGTACGGGATTAATTCTGCCAAAATTGGACTACTGAAACTCACTCTATCTTGGTTTCACACATACAAAAAATAAGGCTTTGCAGTTAGTAATGAATTTGGCTGCAAGTCTGATCACTAACACCCCCAGAATGGGGTACATCTCGCCTGTTTTGAAACAACTACATTAGTTACCAATGAAACAGAGGGTACAGTATAAAGTCTTGTCCTTGGTGCACCAGGTTTTATATAGATCAGCCCCAGCATGTTTTAGGCCCTCTTTTACAAAGGTGCAATAAGCGCTTTAGCGCACGTATAGTGCACGCTAAATCAACACGTGCACTAACCTCTAACGCATCCATAGGATAACATGCATGCATTAGTGTTTAGCGCATGATTAGCACATGCTAAAAAGCATAGTGCACCTTTGTAAAAATAATAATAATAATAATAATAACTTTATTTTTGTATACCGCCATACCCAGGGAGTTCTAGGCGGTTCACATCAATTAAACAAAACTTAATAAGAAATTACAATAAACTATCTTTACAAGTAAAGAAGGTATTGGAACAAAATTAACAAGAAATTACAATTGATCATGGTTACAGTTGATCATAATTACAGTCAATGAGGTGATAAAGATGGGCATGCGAGGGGGGGGGAATGAGTAGGTCATTGGAGTTAGTGAGATGGGGGAGATCAAAAAGAGGGGGGAGGGGACCGGGCGAGTTGGGTCGTTTGAGGGAGGGGAGAGAGAAATGGAAGAGATGGGATTAGGGATTTTGAGCGTGGAATAAATGCGTTTTGAGTGTTTTTCGGAAATCAAGGTAGGAGTGGACCTTGAGCAGAATTTGGGCTAGCCAAGTGTTCTGTTTGGCTGCCTGGAAGGTGAAGGTTTTGTCGAAGAACCTTTTGAGGTGACAAAGTTTTAGGGAGGGGAAGGCGAAAAGATTGATTCTGCGGGAGTTCTTTTTGTTGCAGTTCAGGATGAAATGAGGGGTGAGGTAGCTCGGAGATAGCCCAAAGACAGTTTTGTAACAGAAGCACGCGAACTTGAATAAGATTCTAGATTCAAGGGGTAGCCAATGTAGTTTGTGGTAAAAAGGGGTGATGTGGTCCCATTTGTTTAAGCCAAATATAAGGCGAACGGCGGTGTTCTGGATAAGTTTCAGTCTCCTGATGGTTTTCTTCGTGGAGGCCAGATAAATGATGTTGCAGTAGTCTAGGATGCTGAGAATGGAGGATTGAGTTAACAGGCGGAATGAGGTGTCGTCGAAGTATTTTTTTATGGTGCGTAGTTTCCAAAGAACTAAAATGCATTTCCTGACCGTAATATCAGTATGTTTTTCCAGGGATAGATGTTTGTCTAGGGTGACTCCCAATACTTTTAAGGTTTGTTCGATGGGGAAGGCCATACCTTTCACTTGGATTGTGGTGTCTTTGATTTTGTCGTTGGGGGTAGCTAGGAAGAATTTGGTTTTGTCAGGATTTAATTTTAGTCTGTGGGATAGCATCCAGAGTTCTATATGAGTAAGTGAGCTTGAAAGAGAGGTGAGAAACTCTGGAGTGAAGCTGGTTAGTGGGATGACTATTGTAATGTCATCTGCGTAGATGAAGAATTTGAGCTTGAGGTTTTGCAGGAGGTTTCCCAGGGAGGCGAGGTAGATGTTAAACAGGGTGGGGGAGAGGGGGGAGCCCTGTGGGACCCCACAGGCATTATCTCAGCTGTATGAGAGGGAGTCATTCTTGAATACCCTGTATGATCTATTTTTTAGAAATCCGCGGAACCAATTGAGGACTTGGCCAGAGATGCCGATGTAGGCAAGGCAGTCTAGGAGGATGGAGTGGTCTAAGAAGTCGAATGTACTGCTAAGATCAAGTTGTACTATCAAGGCGCTAGTGCCCTGGCTGAAAAGTGAATGAAGGTGATCGAGTAGAGCGGCAATGATGGTCTCGGTGCTGTGGTCCTGGCGGAAGCCTGATTGGTTGTCATTTAAGATACTGAATTTTTCTAGGTATGTGGTGATTTCGGCATTAACTAGCCCTTCAGCTATTTTGGTGAACAGCGGGATGCTTGCGATCGGTCTGTAGTTAGACGGGGTGTTGAGTGGCTCTTTTGTGTTTTTTATAATAGGGGTTATTATTATATGGCCTTGTTCTGCCGGGAAATTTCCTGTGGATAGTGAACTGTTTATCCATGCCAACATATTGGCTTTGAAATGAGTTGGTGCGGTTTTCATGATGTTTGGGGGGCAGGTGTCCAGTCTGCAGAAGGCTTTGGTATATTTATTGTAATATTTATTGAAGTTTTGCCAGTCGATGGTAGTAAAGTGGTTCCAGCTTAGGTTCGTTCTGGATCCAGAGTCAGGATTAGATGTGTCGGAGTCTACGAGTATAGGAAAGTTTCCATGGGGATTGGTTGAGGATGTTATCGAAGATCTTAGATTTTGTACTTTGGAATTAAAGAAATCTGGTAGGGTGTCGGAGGATAAAGTGGGTTCTTCATGGTTGTCGATGAGCGTCTCGAGGTTGTAGAGTTTAAAAAGGTTTTTACTGTTGGTGGAGATGTTACCAATTTTGTGGGCATAAAAGTCTTTTCGTTTCTCCTTGGTGAGGTTTTTATAGTTTTTGAGTTTTAGTCTCCAGGCAACTCTGTGCTCCTGGGTACTGGACTTAATCCATAGTCTTTCTGATTTTCTTAGGTCCTTTTTTATTAGTAGCAACTCTGCGTCGAACCAGCCTTCTAGATTTGAGGATCTGATTCTACGGGATTTTAAGGGGGCTATTTCATCTAGGATGTTAGTGCTGTCTTTGATCCAGGAGGTCATGAATAGTTCTGTTTCTTCGTTTTGGTTTTTGATAGTCTCATAGCGGGGCCAGAATTCTTCAGGGTCGATCTTCCCTCTAGTAGTGTGAGTTTTTTTGGTTCTTGTTTTGTTATTTTTGTAAGAGGGTTGTTGGTAATCAATGGAGAAGTTACAAAGTCTGTGATCGGACCATAGGGAGTCTGTCCAGGTATCCTGATTCCAATGGAATTTAGGGTGGGTTGGCTTATTGGTGGAGAATGTCACCAGGTCCAGCTGATGGCCTCTTAGGTGAGTTCTGATCGGAGGGGGTATGAAGTATCCAAGTTGGGATATGAGTGACAAAAAGTCAGATGTTTCTGGTTGGTCTGTTAGCTCTAAGTGAATGTTGATGTCACCACATAATAGGTTGTAAGGATTTGCTAATGAGTTAGTCAGTAGGAATTCCGCGAAGTCTTCTTTGGCTAGTTTCCAATTTTTGGGTGGGACATAGAATAGGGTGATGGTCAGGGGGGAGGCTAGGGACTTTGAAGTTAGTGAGACCGATAGTAATTCTAGGTTAGGGGAGGATTTGGAGCTCCGAACAGTGCAATTTAGGTGGTCTCTAAATATTATTGCTAATCCTCCTCCCCTTCCCCAGGATCTGGCAAGGGATAGAATCTTGAAGCCTGGGGGAAGGCAGTCTTTGATAATTATGTCGTTGTCTGATAACAACCAGGTTTCTGTGAGTAGAACAAGGTCTGGGTTAGATTCATTCAGCCAATCTTTGATCAGTAAGGATTTGTTCCTCATTGATCTTATGTTCAGGTAGTAGCCTTGAAGGTTCTGGTAGTTGGTGTGGTCAGTGGGGAAGTAATGGGAATAGGCTACATTTTTTAGAGATCATTGTTTATTGGTGCGAGGCTTAGTAGGTCTCTGGTGGGGAGGGGGAGGGTTTAGGGGTGGGCCTATAGCTGGATGATCATGTAAGGTATGGTGTCTGAAAGTGGGGTGTTTGGGGTTGGTTGCGCGGTAAGTGGTATAGTGAACTGGGATAGGGTTCGCGTAAAGAGGGTCGGATGTGCAGATTCTGATACTGATTAGGTTAGTGCATTGTGGGAGATCTATACATTCGGAAGGACCTTGAGGTCAGAGGTAAGTATGAGATTAACAGCAGTTAAGGAAATTGGAGTGTGCTAAGCAATTACAAGAACAAAAATGGTCTGCATTACTGGTGAAAGCCAAAACAAATACTGCAGACTAGGTACAAGATGCAGGCACTATTTATTATAACATAAATGAAACATACAACCTTATTACCGACCAAGGGACCCAACACGGTCTGTGTTTCGGACAACACGCCTTCCTCAGGGGTCCATGGTGGATAAGGTCTAGACAAACTGCATTTGTGGAATAATTTACCAGGACATTTTAGACTATGCATTGATTATGCGAATTTCAAGAAGTTATTAATGACACAACTGTTTGTAGATGCCTATATGTAACGTGGATGAGAAATTTCCCATTCTGCTTTAGGCTTTTAGCCACCATATATGGATGTGAAGATAGTGGTTGTTGATTTTACGGAAATTTTTTTAATGGAACTTTTTAAATGAATGTTTGATATGGGGAAAATGCTGAGATATTCTTCGGTATATAAATTTAAAAATAAAATATAATTTAGCTGAGCAATCAACTATAATGATGAATACAGAGAAGTGAGCTGACTTACCTAAAATAATAACAATGTGACATCAAAATCTGCAAAGGGTAACCCCTATTTTGCAATGCAGTCAGCTACGAAGTGCTCAAAAACTGAACCACACACTCCTGAGATATTGGCCTTGCCGCCTGACCCCGCCGCCGAAGCAGACTTTTCACTAGCCGATGACATTAAGTGCTCCTTTTACTAAGGTGCGCTAGCGTTTTTAGCGCACGCAGGAAATTACCATGTGCTACACCGCACACTACGCTTCTAGAACTAACACCAGTTCAATGCTGGCATTAAGGTCTAGCGTGTGTGGTTTAGTAAAAGGAGCCCTAAGTCATTTTGTGATTTTGGCTCCCTTTTATCAAGCAGTGTTAGTGTTTTGTTTTGTTTTTATTGCCAGCTGTGGTGGTAAAAACTCCAAAGTTCATAGAATTCCTATGAGCATTGGAGCTTTTACTGCTGCAGCCAGTGATTTAAAAAAAAAAAAAATCTAATGCAGCTTGATAAAATGTGAGAGTTACATCTGATATAAAATCTGAGATTTCTGAAATAAATACACAGCTTAACTGATTCAATGCACAGATAGAACTAGTGGAAGAATGCATGGAAGCTTATGACGCACATGCTCTGGAAATACAAAGATGACTTAACAAACTTGATATTTTACAATCTGATCTTAAGGACTTAGCAAATCCCATGTGGAGAAACAACATTCAAATTCTTTGGATACCAGAAAAAGCAGAAAGTAATGATGACATTTCTTTTCTTCAAATGCTTCTCCCGCAGCTTTTATCATTAGAATTCCAGGAGATAGAAAGGGCCCTTCTGAGTCCCTTCTAAACTACTTAAAGATGCAAAATATCCAAGTCCCATTGTATTAAAACTTTTCAGATATAACCAAGTTTTGCTAATTTTGCAATCAGCTAAGATACACTCTCAAATCACTTATCAATGGAAAAAAAATCATCATAAAACCAGACCTAGTGAAAACTATGGAAAAAGCATGAAAAAGCTTTCTCAAAATGAGGCCAAAATTAAACTTACCTACAGAAATTCTTTGATAGTTTATGACAATTCAGAATCTCTGTGGGCGTATTTAGAAGAACAAACTGCTCCTGTGACATGAAGATTAATATTTTATGCAGCTGATGTATCTTCTGATTCTATTCAGTATTTACATTTGTAAGCCAATGTAGCTCTCATGTGTCTCTCCTGGCTTCCCATATCTCTATAGAACATAACCTATTGTTCTTCCTGTTCACCATTTTTTATCTCTTTATTTCCATGAAAACAATATGGACATATTTTTACATCTATGAATATGAGAGAACCGGTGAAGAGGAAAGTGGAAAAAAAACCCACCCAAAACCTGCTGCCTGACAGTTTCACTGATGCAGCAGGAGTGAAAGAACCTCCGTGAAATGCTGGTTTTAATATTGTTTATGTAAGAACCTCCTTCATTGTTGATTGAAACAATAATATTGCTATTCATGCTCTTGTTAACTGTTAATTGCAACTTGATTTTTTTTTCACAAGAAAGACTTAAAAAAAGAAGACAAGAATAGCACTCTTATTGGGTCAGACCAATCATTCATCTATCCCAATATCTTGTTTTCAACAGAGGTCAATCCAGGTAACAAGTACCTGGAATAAACCTGCATAGTAGAAACATTCCATGCTACCAATCCAGGACAAGCAGTGGCTTCCCCCATGTCTGTCTCAATAGGCTTTTCCTCCAGGAACTTGTTTAAATCTTTTTAAAACCCAGATACTCTTACCACTGTTACCACAACATCCGGCAATGAGTTCCAGGATCTTAACTACTCATTGAGTGAAAAAATATTTCCTCCTATTTGTTTTATATACATTTCCATGTAACTTCACTGAGTTTCCCCTAGTCTTTGTAATTTTTGAAAGAGTAAAAAATCAACTCTCTTTTGAGTAATTCCATGTCAACTGGTCCAACTTCAAGGAGGGTCCCCAGTCAACATCTTCCACAGATACAAAATAGTGGCCCAAATAAAGGGGCCATTAACTCTGGACCTAATTGAGATCATGCCCCAAAACTTTGGATAGCCCCTGAAAAAAATTAATCAGTTTCTGAAAAGGTTGAGTCTCCCCTTGGCATGGAATGACTCCTATACCCATTCTGCACTACTCAGGATTTTGTAAACCTCAATATCTTTTTAAAATAAATTACTTGAAAGAAGGAAAGTCAGCATGGAATTCTGCATTCAAACCAGCTTACCAGAGTAAAAGCATACTAATGAAACTTTGCTGGTATATCGTCTTGAAAAATTGTAAAAGCAAAAGAAGACATTTTAAAGTCAATTCTCTCATTGACTTAGTACATCTTCCAGATTCACTGAGATTTCTTTCAGTTTCTTCGCATCATCACCCTTGAAAACCATTTCCAGTTCAGATAGATCTCTTACATCTTCTTCCGTAAAGACTGAAGCAAAGAATTCATTCGGTCTTTCCACTATGGCTTTATTCTCCCTGCGCACTCCTTTTGTTCCTTGATCCCACAGTCCCACAGATTTCCTGTACTGATCCTGATCATTTGAGGGATTGAGAGATTATAAGATTTGAGGTTCTATAATACCCCATGTTATATTTTGCTTTCATTTTGGTTTTGTTCCTACCACTTAATTTTTGTGGACTTGGGTTTTCATGGGTCTTAAATTTATTCATTTCCTTAAGCCATTATGATTCTGTTTTGTAATTTTATGGGCTAGGCAAATTTTTTTTTTTTTTTTGTATTCTTTATTCATTTTCAATATTACATAAAGTGTTATAATATATTCACTCACATAAATAATAAATACATCACTTAGAATTATTCATTGATACATCTCATAAATTCTTAACCCCATCCCTATCCCATTCCACCCACCCATATATTTTATTATCATATAAAACATGTGATATTAAAATACCCCCCCTGCATCTTAAAATAATAATTAATATAAGGGAATCAGTTTTACTTTAATCCTTACAATATTTCGTTAATGGTTTCCATATATCCTGAAACCTTTTAAGATAGCCCCGTTGTACTGCAATAAACCTTTCCATTTTATAAATATGGCATAAAGAGTTCCACCAGAAATTGTAGTTTAATCTCTTCCAATCTTTCCAGTTAAATGTGATTTGTTGAATGGCAACTCCAGTCATTATTAGTAATAATTTGTTGTTATTTGCCGAAATCTGACTTTTGGTTCTCATTTCCATACCAAATATTACAGTATCATAAGTCAATGCCACTGGGTTTTCTAATAAATTATTAATTTGGTCCCAAATTGATTTCCAAAAATTCATAATATATGGGCAATGAAACAATAAATGATCTAAAGTTCCTACTTCTAAATGACAATGCCAGCATCTATTAGACAAAGAACTATCTAGTTTTTGTAATCTAACAGGGGTCCATAACGTTCTATGCAACAGAAAAAACCAAGTTTGTTTCATAGATGCTGAAACTGTACATTTCATCCTCCAAGACCAAATTCGTGGCCATTGAGATGCAGTAATTTCATGCTTAATCTCAATGCTCCAAATATCTCTTAAACCAGTTTTTAATTTCTTCTTAGTAAATCCATTTAATAATTTATACCACTGGGAGGCCTGGTGACCCAGGAAGTCTGTCTGAAAACAAAGGAATTCCATACTATAATGATTATTAAGATTTTTCCAGTCAGGGAACCCCGCCTGAATGGCATGCTTCAGTTGCATCCATCTAAAATTTTCTGATTTATTCAGTCCAAATTTATGTTGCAACTGTGAAAATTCAAGCATAGTACCATTAGAAATGATATCATCTAATATACGTATTCCTGCTATCATCCAATGCTTCCAGAGTAGTCTTTCTCCTCCAATTTGAATCCTGGAGTTTACCCATATAGATTGATTTGTAGATTTGTAAATTGGAATAGTTGTTAAATTGCTTATATATCTTAGAGTTTTCCATGTATCTGCTAGTATTTTATTATCTTTACTATAACTAGGCATTTTGATACTGAGAACATGTGACAATCGAATTGGAGACATGAGTTGCCATTCTATATATAACCAATCTGGGCTAGGCAAATTAATTTCCATATTAATACTATTTTACACCTTTATTGTGAAAATAAACATACAAAGGGGCATAATCGAAAGGAACGTCAAAGTCCGTTTTCGTCCAAGTTGCAAGTCATCCAAAGTAAAAAATAGCTTAGGACACATTTTCGAAAAATAAGTCTAAATTTTTTTCCATTTCAAAAATCGTCTAAGTATACGTCCTGCCGATCTGATCGTCCAAGTCGCTAAATCGTCCATCTTTATACCACATTTTCATCCAACTTTTCGTCCAAGTCAAAAACACCTAGAACAAGCCCTGTTGGACGTGGGAGGGGTCTTCAAAGTGATGGACTGAACACCCAGACATGGCACCTAAATAGTGGGGTACCTTACAGGGCATTGCTGTGAACTTCACAAAAAGGATGCCATGTATCATCTCACTACAGCTCCCATACAAGTCACGGTGAGCCCCCCAAACTACAACCAGAATCCCCTAGACCCACTTATCTACCACCCTAATAGCCCTTATGGCTGCAGGAGCCACTTATATGCCAGTAGAAAAGGTTTTTGGCGGTGTATAGGGGAGTGCACATGTTTCAGTATCAATGCAGTGATTACAGGGGCTTATGGATATGGGGCCTCCTCTCTATGGGTCCCTAACCCACCCCCAAGATGACTTAAGCTGCCTCTGTGCAGGACGACTAGGCTTTCCTATGTCAGGCTGCCAGGTGATGATGTTCTAGAGTCTGAATTTTACAGGTTTTTGTGGGGTTGGGGGAGGGGTCGGTGATCACTGGGGTAGTGTGTGGGGGTCTGTATTATGTGTTTGCAGTGCTTTAGGTGGGTTTTTGTGACTTAGACCATGTTTTAAAAGGTCTAAGTCACAACATCCAAGTTCCGTCTAGGCTCTGTTTTAAAACTTTTGGTTATACATGCTGTACGACTAAGTCTAAGCCTGCCCACATCCCGTCCAAATCCTGCCCTTGACACTCCTCCTGAAGCTCTGTTTAGCTATGATCGTTCAGCAGCTCTATGAAGGCCTAGGTCGTTTAGAAATACATCCAAAACCTGGTTTGCTTATCGGCACTTGGACGTCTTTCATTTATGATCGTCCAAGTGATGACTTAGGCCGGTTTTTGGACGTTTTTCTCTTTTGATTATGAGCCCCTTAAAATTTAAATTTAAAGAAAGGAAAAAAGAATTAATTGGGTTTAAACTGTTTTCTTACAGGAGATAAACTGGAGAAGAACTTCACTGAGAAGAAAAGCAAAATGGCTGTTTGATTTATTTTCTCCTAAATACACCTGAACTGACAAACTACTGCATATTTTTAGACTTCAGAACTATGGCATCATAGGTTTCTTCAGTTCCAAATCATCATATTTAAATTGTGGTTAGAAACCCTGAAGGGTTTACACTGAAGGGTCTGTTGGAGTCTGTAAAGATGTTTACATGCCTGTTTCTCTGAAAGTAGAAATTCTCTGTGTTTGAATTGCATTACATGTCGTGGGATTGTTTGAAACATGTGATAAAACAGTTAGGACCTTTTTTATTAACAGATCCACAGATGTTGCAATCAATAATACAAAATTTTTTTAAAAAAAAATATCCAGAGACTCGCTGTGCTGTGGTGGTACTGCTTTTTTCTGCTTAAATGATATTGACTGTTGCCTTTATTGAAGAGGAAATAATTGTGTGCTTGAAGCCACTCAGAAAACCATTCATCATTCTTTCATACAACAGACATGCCTCCCTCTTCACTCTCTTTCACACACACACACACACACATCCCCACGTTCGAATACAAAATCCAGCAGCAGCTATCGTCTCAGAAAATCAATAGCCTGCATTAGAAAACTCAGAGGCTAATCAGAGCTCAATCTGCAGGCGTGATGTACTCCTGCAGAAACATCACTTCAGGATACAACTCTCTCCTCTGAACACCAAACACTGCAGCTTAATTCAAGCATTTAGGGAAAACTGAGGCTCTTTAAAAATACACTATTATTCCTTTATTGTTTCCACGTGAAGTGCTCACGCAGTACTATAATGAATAATGGTGACACACATTCTTTCCAACTGATGCTGCCTCATTCATCTAATGAAAGAGATCACGCTGCGCTAGACAATGTAGACATCATTAATAAACGTATGGGAGAAGGTGCCCTCATCATATCTGATAAATAAAGGTGTATATGGCTGATTAAGCTTTACAGGAATATACAGTATTTCTCAACAGATCTTCACATATAAATGTTGAAACCATAAGTCACAGATAATAATAACAGTGCATTTATGGAATGCTAAATGGCATCCAAATATATTTTAATGTATATTACATGCATTAAGTCGAGTGAAAAGCCTTTCCTGATGGCTTGAAGACTGCATATCAATGTACTAGAAAGCTGATGTATTAAGTCACAATAAATATGCCAAATCTTACTGGTTTGCATTTCCATCACCTAAAGCTTGTCGTTACACAAGATTCTTTGATCAAACGTTAGCATTCCAGGCTAGTAAAATGAATACCTGGTAGAGTACCTTAATTCCTCAAGCTTAATACCGCAGAGACAGAGTAGCTCAAAAAGGTGGGGGCATTGCCATATACGTTAAAGAGGGAATTGAATCTACTGGAGAGAACACACCACAACTGAAAGATAAGTTAGAGTCTTTATGGATCAAAATTCTGGGAATAAATGTACTGGAAACGAAGATTGGCATCTACTACCGACCCCCAGGGCAGTCCGAAGAAATTGATGGGGAAATGACAGATGAGATTAAACGCAACTGCAAGGGAGGCAATGCAGTTATCATGGGTGACTTCAACTATCCGGGGATAGACTAGAACCTAGGCACCTCCGGCTGCGCTAGGGAGACCAAGTTCCTGGATACTGTAGGCGATTGCTTCCTGGAACAACTCATCAAGGAAAATATGAGAGGAAATGCAATTCTGGACATAATTCTAAATGGACTGAGAGGACCGGCACAAGGTGTAGAAGTAGAAGGGATGTTGGGAATCAGCAATCACAATATGACCCGCTTCAACCTGGATGCAGGTGAGAAACATCGGTCCAAAATGATGGCCACGGCGCTGAACTTCCAAAAAGGAAATTACGTATGGATAAGACTCATGGTGGGGAAGAAGATTAAGAAAAGGATAAGCACTGTAAAAACACTAGAGCAAGCTTGGTCCCTTTTTAAGGACACAGTCACCGAGGCACAAAATCTATATATACCGCGTATCAACAAAGGATCCAAGAGGAAAAAGAACAAAGAACCGGCGTGGCTTACTGAAGAAGTGAAGGAAGCGATCAGAGACAAGAAAACTTTGTTTAAGGAATGGAAAAGGTCAAAAACAGATGAAAACTGGAATAAGCACAAACAACATCAACGCAGGTGCCATTAGGCGGTAAAAGGGGCCAAAAGAGACTACGAGGAAAAAATAGCCAAGGAGGCGAAGAACTTCAAGCCGTTCTTTCGATATATTAAGGGAAAACGACCTGCGAATGAAGTGGTGGGGCCGTTAGATGACCGTGGAATAAAGGGAATGCTAAAAGAGGACAAAGAAATTGCCACAAACTGAACACATTGCATCTGTATTTACTGAAGATGATATACACAGCATACCAGAACCCATCAGGCTTTATGTTGGAAACGAAGACGTGAAACTGACAGGTTTGACGGTCGGTTTCCTGGAGTTATGAAGTAGAGCATGCATGTTAGTGTTCCTTTGAGTGATGTACTCGAGAGTTGACAGGCTAGTAGATCCATGTATGGGGTGGTTGTTTTGTATTGTATTTTTAGGTCTAGGGTGGTTTTGGAAATGATGGCAATTCCTCCTCCTCTTTTGTTTTCTCTGCAGACCACTATTATTTTGTATCCTTTTGGGCAGACTTCCATTATTATGGGGTATGAATTTGAAGTAAGCCAAGTTTCTGTGAGGAAAAGGCAATCTATGTTTTCTTCTTCTATCCAATTCTTTATGTGTTCTGTCTTGGGGCCTTTGGCTCTGATGTTCATATATGCACATGTGAGAGTGGTGTAGTCTGATTGTGTGATTTGGGTTATTTTCAGGTAGATGAGTGATCTTTGGTGCGGTTGTGTTTTGGTCTTGTAAGAGATAGTCGGTCTTCTTCTTGTAGCTTGTGTGGTGGGTTGGTATGTGTAGGCCTGATTGTGATTTTATCTATTGAGAGCCATCTGGTTGGGTGGGTGATTCCCTTGGAGTTTGACATAGTTGGTATTGGGGAGATATTGTTTGCTGTTATCTTCTGGTTGGTTAGGAGTAGGGTAATCAGTAGGATAGCTTGATATTTTTGTGGTGTAGTTTTCATTGTAGTGCAGAAAGTAGTGGGTATTGTAGATGAGGGAAGTGGTGGGAAGTTCTTTTCCTTCCTTGGCTTGTTGAGAGTCGTTTCTGGTGATGGAGCGGTTGTTTTGTGGTGTTGTAGGTGGATAGTGTTAAAGTGTGTCTTTGTGAGGGCTGGTCAGGTGGACTTGAGAAGGTTGTGTTTTGGTTGCTTCGCAAAGGCGCTCACTAAGGCACCTTTGACGTGCGCCTTCGATGGCACGCCGTTGGCCGCTGAGCCTTTTATTGGCTCAGTGGTGGAACATTGGGGGAAGGGGCGGAGTGCGCTCCCATGCCTTGGGTCCTTCCCTCTGCTCCCGGGCCAGGTGAGGCGGCAGGTCTGAATTATAGGTATATGTGGTGCATTTATATGATTCTCTGATTGTTCAGCTTTTCTTGATTTAAACTGCCTAGAACTCATGGTATGGCGGTATACAAAAATAAAGTTTATTATTTATTATAGGATGGTGACTGAGAAATTTTGCTATAGATCTCTATAAGGACATTAATCATGTTATAGCAAAATTTCCAAATAATGTTAAAGTAGGGACATCATGAGTTTCTGGCCTTGACAACATGAGTTAAGGGAAAGAAGGGACTGTAGCACAGTAGTTTGCATGGTTGAGCAGTATTGATATGCCATAGGGTCATTATTTACCCCTTTTTTTCTGTGTTTTAACTTTTATATTTAAAGAGGTTGGCTGTCTGGTAGTTGCTTGCTTCTACAATGATGTCTATCCCTGGTGGCCTATGGAATGAAACGAACAGCTTTAGCCCACCCCTGCTGTACTAAATGTATTGAAAATAATGCCCAGATTAGGTTCCTGCTCCTTAAAATTCTGCCTGTTCAGCTAAAAAAACAACAATATATTAGCCCTCCTCTACTACCTCCTACCAAGTAACCCCATCACTGAAGTAGGATCCCTCTCATTCCTGCACCACAATCTTCAATCAAAACAGTGCCAGATGATCCCAGATACTCTGCTGTTTCTTGGCGGCCTTTGAACTCTGAAAATGACTGCACATGCCATGGCCGCTAGGTCATCAGCAGAGTTTCACGCTTCCTCATCAGTGGTCTTACTAGTGCCTGCCCTGCAGTTGATAGCTGCTGACATTGATTATACTGGGCTCCTCTGTAGCTGCAGCATCATACAAGGTCAGCAGAAAAGGAAAGGGGAGGGCTGGGGTCATGGATCAGAGGACAGTGTAGAAGTAAAACCTCTTGTAAAACAGATGTAGGGCCCAACACAAAAATCCTTCCATCATGTATCTAGAAACATGATGGCAGATATAGGCCATCCAGTCTGCCCATCCGCAGTAACTATTATCCCTTTCTCTATTTGAGAGATCCCATGTCTCTGCCTCCACCACATCTTCTGGGAGACTATTCCATGCATCTACCACGCTTTCTGTAAAAAAGTATTTCCTTAGATACTCCTGAGCCTATCACCTCTTAACTTCATCCTATGCCCTCTCATTCCAGAGCTTCCTTTCAAATGAAAGAGACTCAACTCATGCACATTTATATTACGTAGGTATTTAAACACCTCTATCATATCTCCCCTCTCCCGCCTTTCCTCCAAAATATACTAATTGAGATTTTTAAGTTTGTCCCCATGACGAAGACCATCACCAAACATCATTTTAGTACAGAGGAACAGTGATTTTAAAAAGTCACAGAGAAAGCAGAGGAGTAGACTAATGGTTAGTACAGTGGGCTGATTACCAGGAGAAACAGGTTCAATTCCCACTGTGGCTACTTGAGGTTTGGATAATTTAGCGTGGCCAATTCAGCACAGATGGTTCAGTGCACCTAGTTCACCATGGCCATTTAATCGTGGCCATTTCAGCTTGTTGGATTGTACAATGCCACAATAATTTCTCCATGCCTGTTTATCTCCTTGCCGCAAGTGTAGAAAAGTCTCACTGCTACCAGGGGATGGGAAAAATGCCGTCTCCCCTCCCCCCCACACACATACACATCAAGAGGTGAAAATAAATTTTTTCTTAGGAACAAGCTACCTTCTTGGGCAAAGTGGAGAAAAGTCTCACTCATAAAATTGAGGTAACAGTAAACAGGGAGTAGACAGGCTGGTGAGTTGCAATGGGTTATTATACATGACTTTAAAGGCAACAGTCTTCCTTGCCACAATGAGATGTCCTGCAATGAAATGGCAGTGATGAAAGTGCTTAGATGAAATGTCCCATGATGAACTGGCAGCACTAAACTGCCCAAGATGAACTGGCAGCGATGAACCGACTGTGCTTAACTGATCCACTTCATTTCTTCGTTTCATTTCATATCATTGAAATGAAGTGTCAAGAGAAGTGTGGAATAACTTGTAAGTTTCATGGCTCCACATCATTCTCTTTTTGGATGGGCTGAGAACTTTTCAGTGGCTCCTTGTATTGTGATGCCTCATTCTACTAATGCCTACTGTAAGAGCCAACCTCGTTGGTGATGTCACAATGGCTTGGTTTCCCTATACTTGTGCCCATTTACTAGATCCATTTGCCTCACTGAAACAAAAAGTGTCACGAGAAATATGGAATAACTTGTAAGTTTCATGGCTCTGCATCATTATTTTCTTGCTAGGGCTGAGAATTCTTCAGCAGCCCTCTCATACGTTGTGCATCTTTATTGAACACTCCTGACCTGCCCATGCCCCTCCCATGGCCATGCCACTTTCCAGTTGCATCCTAAAAGATTTACAAGTGCATCTTTATAGAACAACACTTAGCAGTTTTGCCGGCGCAAATCCCAAATTGTTGGCAATTAGCACTAATAATTGTTAGGACCCAATTACTGGTGCTAATTGGCTTGATATGCAATTAAATTGTGCATGCAATTGTGAGTGCCAAATTTAGAATTGGGGGAAAGGGGTAGAACATGCACTGGTTTTACTGTTTCTAATAAAGGTCCACTCCAGTTACTATCAAATGACACAACTATGATGATCAACGGTGTCCTTAATGGCTTTTTCAGTTTGGCTCAGCATACCACAACCGCATGCTAATCTCATAATGATATCAAGTGCAGGGATTGAGTTACTAGCTGAGGATAGCTTTTTTCCTGACCTTTTGGTTGCTATTGAAATGCCATTTAATATACAGCAGTTAATAGCCTGCCACCTGGCTCCAGTGGAGAGAGAGATGATATAAGGATTTTTGCCAAAGTGGAATTTTAAACCTCCTTTTTTAAAAAAAAAAAAAATAATAATAAATGTGGTCATTGATATGACTCATCTACCCAAGAATCAAAGCAAGCACACTATTTTTACCCAGAAGAACCGTCAGAGAGACAGTGGCCTCTTTGAAATCAACAATTCTTTATTTTTTACTTCAGATCTCTTTCCAGGGGATACAAAGCCCTCTTAGACTTTTTCGTGGCAATTTCAGACTCAGCCAGGGCTGAAATAACTTGCATATGAAAAATAAAAAAAGAGATGAACAAAATAATACAAAATCACTTTAGCCAAAAATAAACCAACAAATGTTCATAAGGCTAAAGATCGAAAGATTAAATATGTTTTGTTTCTCAGATATCTCAGAGCATTCCTCAATAGCCAGATATTATTAATAATAATAATAATAATATTAGGAAATTGAGTGTTCAGAAGGCTAACCTATATGTCTAGGTAAATAATCAGAATATATCATCTGTTATAATCATTGCTTACAAAGGAGTAGAGGCGCAGCCTAGTGGTTAGAGTGCCAGGTTGACAAACATGGAAGCCTGATTCAAATCCCATTTCTGCTCCTTAATAAAGACCATAGGGCCTATCTAGTCTGCAATGTAGCATACTATGCCAAACTTCGTATGGTTATTTGAACATTTTTATTGCTGTACTTGTTTGACTCATTCTTACTGTACACTGCTTTGAGTGAATTCCTTCAGAAAGATGATAATCAAATTCTAATCTAATATAATAAAATGATAGGCCGCGCATGCGCACTAAAAAAAACGTGTTCCCTGGTCCGTCGGGAAAATACGAGTGCGCATGCGCGCCTACAACGTCACCACAGCCTGCTCTCCGTCTCCACCTCGCGCCGCTGCAGGCCCCACACTCGCAACTCACACATCCGCTGCAGCCTAGCAACTCCGACCACAACCTTCCACCCTCAACCGCCTATGCCGGCTCAGGCTGGCGCGTTGAGGAGTCGGAATGCAGACCCGGAAGAGCGAAGGAAGCCTCACACTGAGCAACTGTATTTACACTGTGCAACGAGCCTCTGCCACGGTCCCGGGTTCCTCTCAGCCTACCCTTCTCACGGTCTGGCCGGCTACCTTAGTCCTTTGCCGCCGCCACCACCCCCTTCCCTTCCCTACCCGCGGTCGACAAAACTCTTGCCTCCAGCAGCCGCCGCAGCACTGTAAACACGCTGCTTCGCGGCCTCTACTACCTTCATTTGCTCTTCCGTTTCTCTGATGACGTCATCAGGGACATGGAAGAGCAAATCGGGGCAGTAGAGGCCGCGAAGCAACGTGTTTACAGTGCTGCAGCGGCTGCTGGAGGCAAGAGGTTTGTCGACCGCGGGAAAGGAAGGGGGTGGCGGCGGTGGCAAGGGACTAGGGGAGCTGGCCAGACCGCGAGAAGAGAAAATCGCGTGGGCCACAAAGAGACAGGGAGGAACTGGGAAGAAGGAAGAGGGAAAGGGGCCTGCTTTGGGGTAAGGGTGTGCTTGGAGGCACACAGCTTTGCTTGGGGGGGAGACAGAAGGGGGGCCACGGAGAGACAGGGAGGAACTGGAGCTGGAGAGGGAAAGGGGCCTGCTTTGGGGAAGGGCTGTGCTTGGAGGCAGACAGCTTTGCTTGGGGGGGAGACAGAAGGGGGGCCACGGAGAGACAGGGAGGAACTGGAGCGGGAGAGGGAAAGGGGCCTGCTTTGGGGGAGGGGTGTGCTTGGAGGCAGATAGCTTTGCTGGGGGGGAGAAAAAATGGGGGGCCATGGAGAGACAGTCAGGGAGGAATTGGAGGGGTAGAGGGAAAGGGGTCTGCTTTGGTGGGGAGGGGTGTGCTGGGAGGCAGACAGCTTTGCTTGGGAGGGGAGACAGAAGGGGGACCACGGAGACACTGTCAGGGAGGAATTGGCAGGGTAGAGGGAAATGGAGCTGCTTCGGGGGGGAGGGGTGTGCTGGGAGACAGATCATTTTGCTTAGGGGGGGAAGACAGAAGGGGGGCTACGGAGAGACAGGGAGGAACTGGAGGGGGAGAGGGAAAGGGGGCTGCTTTCTAGCACCCGTTAATGTAACGGGCTTAAAGACTAGTAAGATAATATATATATAAATAAATAAATATCTATTTTTTAAAAAGAATGTGTTTCTGGACATTCCAGGACTGGAGAAAAAGTTATTCAATTACAGATAATTCATTCCTTTAATTTGAGTCACACAAATAACAAGCACCAAGTTAAATAGCTATCTTATTTTCAATGACACTATTTAAATGGATAGCATCACTAAAAAAAATCTACATTAGGTTAGATTGTTAAGATTTCCAATTAACCTTATGCAATGTCAGAGTGAACTTTGAGCTCTCTGGCCTAGATATTGCAAGCAATGCTGTTTTAGGCATTCCTGTTTGGGTGCTGGACATTCTATTATACCACGCCTAAATTCTGGGAATATCCCTGTCCTGTCCATGCACTTCCTATGGCCTTGCTCCCTTTTAGAGTTGTGCACTATGAAATATATGCAGGTATGTTATAGAATAAGTTGTAGGGTAGATCTGCGGGTAACTCCTAATTACTGCCGATAATTGAATGTTATTACCTAATTAGCTAATTGGTTTATGTGTGGAACTGTGATCCATGCCCCATAATTGCACATGTAGCTTTGGGCAACCTATACAGAATCTGGCAGCTTAAGAATAATGATACACATTTTCTTGTATGTCTAAATATTTTTTTATGTACCCAGAGCTATCTAATATTTGAAAGTTAACATTTGGAATCTGCCTCTGCTATTTTATATTACAGTGTAACTGTTGATATCTTTGAATTTTATACTTCTGGGAAAATTGCTGAATGAATGCCAAAGAAATGTCTTTCTTATTGATTATGAAAGAGAAATGTGTGCAAATTCTACACATGGAGAGTTTTCCTGCTTTATAAAAAATATATTATTTTGGTACAGGCCTTTAGAAAATCGTTAAACATGTATCCATTTGATAAATATGTATAAAGTTAATAATTTCTTAATGTTATATTTTATATAGAGAGGAGCATAATCAAAAGAAACGTCTAAGTCCGATTCGGACGTTTGGCGTTAGATGTCTAAAGTCAACAGTGGTAAAATGTTCATTCTCGAAAAATACATTTAGAATATGTCTTTTTTTCTTTTCTTTTTTCCAAAAATCATCTATCTGGACATCCAGGCCATTGATTGTCCAGATCGCCAGTATGTCTATCCTTATAGTTTCAAGTTTACAGTGGTACCTTGGATTACGAGCATAATCCATTCCAGGAGCATGCTCGTAATCAAAAATGCTCATTTATCAAAGCGAGTTTGCCCATAGAAAATAATGGAAACTCGCTTTGATACGTTCCCACCCCCCCCACCCCACCCCCGATAACCAGCATCGCTCCCCCCCGCTCGCAAAGGCCCCCTCGCTCCAACTGGCACCCCCCCACACGAACCGGCTCCCCCGCCCGAATAACTTAAACTTACCCCCCCCCCCAGTCTAGCGCAGGCACAGATCGTGTGCCTAGAAGATCTTCCGGCTTCCGGCTTCTGCCTGCCTGCCTTGAGCATGCATCTGCGCATGCTCAAGGACTTCTAATTCTTCCTCTCACTTCTAGCCTACCTCCATTCATAACCTTCTGTAAATCTTAATTTAAACTTATCCATAACCAATATTTGAACCTACGGATGCCATCTATATCCCTCTATATCCTTAAATCTGATATAAAACCCGATAATACCCTAATGTCACTCCCCGATTATATACATCTATGTGTTGAGCTGCTTACGTGGCGTTCGTTCTTACCTCCCAGATGTTGACTCGCGTTCTGAGTAAGGGACTCCTCACGTTCTTATCTCCCGGATGCTTGTGAGTGATGTGAGCTGGTCCCAAGGCTAAGGTCTCCGGTAATAAGATTGTAAGCGAGGTGGTCAGTGATGATAGCATGGCCGTGTAACTGATGAAGAGAGTGAGTGAGGCAAGAAAACGGTTAATACATGAGGTACACATGAAGTGAGGTCAATCGAGCTGGTCTGGCACACATCTGTTGTCAGTAGCATCACCCCGTATAAGAGCCCGCTATGGTCAAGGAGAAACCTCAAGGAAGCCAAATGTGAGGGCTCAATGCTGTAAGGCCTACGTCTTACTTCCCCTCCTGCCCAGGCAACTGGCTAAGGAGGAATTCCTACTCAGGTAATAAGGTCGTAAACAAGGTGGTCAGTGATGATAGCATGGCCGTGTCGCTAATGAAGAGAGTGAGTGAGGCAAGAAAACAGTTAATACATGAGGTAAGCATGAAGTGAGGTCAACACATCTCTTGTCAGTAGCATCACTCCGTATAAGGGCCCGCTATGGTCAAGTAGAAACCTCAAGGAAGCCAAACATGAGGGCTCTGTAAGATCTACGTCTTACTTCCCTTCCTGACCTGCCAACTGGCTAAGGAGGAATTCATACACGAATGGCGGAAGAAAAGTGATACCATGGTCGGATACAAGGAGTCTTGTTGAAGAGGGATTGATACTACCTGGTTATGGTCCCCTCGATTGTGGGATTTGGGGAAGACGAAAATCTTGAGTGGTGAACTGAGGATGCTACAGAGATGAGTTACCCTGGAGTGCTTGAGATTGATTGATGCCGACAGGGCTGATGCAGAACTGTTAATCCGAAATATAAGTCACATTAGGATCTGCTCCCGAATAACCCACTGAAGTGATAGGCTCAGGAGAGCTGATTTCAACGTTGTTCGTCCCGTCCTAAAGGCCACTGGCAAAGGACATACTGATTCGCTGGGATAAAATATTAATGAGGAAGCAATTATGAGATAACATTTATGATGTGGAAAAGGCTGGGATATGAAAGCAGATTTATGATGTGGAAAAGGCTGAGATATGAAAGCAGATATCAAGGGATCCCTATGTGACATAGAAGGTACTGTAGCTGCCTTATTACAGCCCTCGCTGTGCAAAGATTACATCTCCTAAAAGAAGTTGGTGGCTAAGGAAAGGGTCTTTCTTTGTAACTCAATTGATCAACTCTCTATGTACTTGTAAAGGTTTGGGCGTTCCTTGTGCTTCATTAGGTATCATGAGTTTGATTTCGAGAGTCCTGCGCTCTCGGGATATAATAGATAATGGTTACTGCAGGTGGGCAGAATATTGCCATCCGGTTTATTGAAGCACGGGGGACACGTCATGGAGTGAAATATATAATAATTCCTTGGTCTTTTACCTGCCATCAGAAAGAGTTCACCTTTATGTCAAAAGGGGCAGACTAGATAGACTTGATGAGGCTTATTACAGAGGAGCAGACTCACAGAGGGACAAACGTGATAGGCCATTTGGGGCAAGAAGGCCGCTTAGCTCTTTATGAAATGGGTGATAAATTCATGGAATGGCCTCCCAGTGGAGTTGGTAAAGATGACGACTGTACATGAATTCAAGAAAGCTTGGGACATGAACCTAGAATCTTTAAGGGAATCAAAGAGAGAATGTATGGGCAGAATGGATAAGCCATATGGTCTTTACATGCTTATCAACGTGGATAAGTGTAAAGTGAGGCATGTCAGTAACCAAAAATTCCTCATGCATGAATACAGGATGTCTGGGGCTGCACCCGGAGAGACCCCCTCGAGAAAGAGACCCGGGAGGTCTGATCGACCAGCCACCGAAGCCATCCATGCAATGTGTAGCGGCGACGAAAAGGGCAAACAGAATGCTAGATCACAAACAGATCAGAGAAGGCCATCATGCCACTGCACCGAGCCATGGTGCGTCCACACCTGGAGCACTGCATCCAGCACCGGTCGCCATACCAGAAGGACACGGCACCACTCGAAAGGGTCCAGAAAAGAGGAACCAAGAGGTGCCATACAGTGAAAGACCAGAGAAACCCGGCCCCCCTCCTCCTCGAACAGAGGAGACCGAGAGGGGACACAACTGAAATACCCAAGGTACCGAAGGGAATAGACTTAGTAAACAAGGACAGTCATTCATCCCCTCCAAGGTAGGGAGAACGAGAGGATACCCTCCAAAATCGAAAGGGACAGATTCCACACAAATGAAAGAAAGCTCCCCCTGCGCAACAGGGGAAAACACCCTCAAACACCCTCCATGGACCCCAGACAAAGCCAGACAAGCTCACGCAGAAACGGAACACACGCAGGCAGGGCCAGTCCCAGGGCACCGGCCCTCGAATAGAGGGCCACCACGTGAGCATGATTATACTCTTTTAACTTCTGTACTAAATTAATAATAAAAGGCAGTTGAGTGACAAAAGTAAAATGAGTCCAGTTTTGTTATTATTATTATTTTTTTTTTTTAATACTTAATATAGGGCTCCTTTTACAATGTCATAGTAGAAGTTTCTACTGTAGCCCCACACACCTCCCAGCCATGGGGCGGGCGGCTTCAACCGGCTGCCTGCACTGTAGCCCCACACACCTCCCAGGGCTCTGACTGTACCTGGTCTGGTCGGCCGCAGCAGCAGTGGCCTCAACTGGTTGCTTGCACCTCCTTCTGATCGGCCGCGGCGGCAGTGGCTTTAACTGGGCGTTTGCAGTGAAGCAGAGCACACTTCCCTGTCCTAGGGCTCCGGCCAAAGACTCTCTCTGGCCACGTGTGCAGCAGCCCTAACCCCCCATTCCGGCTAATCCACTTCTACTCTCCCCGGCCGCGTGTGCAGCGGCCCCACCTCCCCTTCCGGGGATCAACCACTTGGCCGCATGTACTGTGACCCCACCTCCCGGCCGGTGGTACAAACTGTAGTTGGCCGCTGCTCCGGGCCGGAGACTCCCTTTGGCCACGTGTGCAGCGGCCTAAACCTCTCTCCCCGCGCCCTGCGGCTGACAGAAGATTTCTGGAACCGGGTGCTACGTGGGGCTCAGGGCCAGAAACTGCACTTGGGCGCGTGAGCAGCGTCCCAACCCCCAACCCCCATTTCCGCAGCTAGGGCTCGCCGCCTTAGCGGCGTGTACTGGAGACCAACCCCACCTCCCGGCTAAATTGGGGCTGACGCTTAGCGCCGTAGGGTTTACTTGGCCGCGTGTATTGTGGCTCAACCCCCCTCCCAGGTACGGCTTCCCTGCCATGGCCTATCTCCACTCTCTCCACACCAGCCACGCCGGGGACCTGGCTGCATGTGCAAACCCGTCTCCCGGCTACCTGTGGCTGTGGCGCTCCCGCGGCCTACCTGCCCTGGGGTCAGAGTCATCTCAGGCTGTGCGTGGCTCAGTGAGAGAGTGCACGCAGGTATCCGGACTTCCGGGCGGGCCTCCGCTGCCGTCGAGTGCACAGTGGTGGCTGAGTGCCCGAAGCTGAGGACGCCCTGCCGCTTTTAGTTCCATGGGAGCGCTCCACGAAGGTGAGAGGCAAACAAAATCGTGTCTGTAGAGGGTGAGCGGGAGGGAAGCCGCGTCCCCCTCGTGTGATCGCCAGATTGGAAGGGGCGACTACCCTTTCGCTCACCCCTAATCTATCTCTCCCCCCCCCCATCCCTCCCTCCTCCCTGCGGATTGGCCCCAAGGCTTCGGCCGATTTATCTTCGCTCCTCCCTATCCGGAATCGGAGCTTGTTTTTAACCAATAGATATTGATGATTAGACATTACCATTGTGTAACAAAACAGCCATGAGGCTTAACACTGATGAATCAATAAATGACGCCACTCCTGTGGCTAATGCGTATAACCCAAAGCTGTGAACAAGCCTTCAATGTCAGTGCAGATACAGAGGTTTTCAACCTGTGCAAAGAAATTTGTTAAATCATCTTGGTGGCTTCAAAAGACAGAAATTGTCATACCTGGTGAGAGCAATCTTGAACCCAATAATTCTGCTTTTGCTTTTGACAAACCTAAGTCCCTGACCAGGTCGTTTAATTCTGACTATGTTATAAGAGGAGGCTCACCAGACGTACAATGATTCAAAATCAGGATCAATGTCACTGTCAGTGCTTGACTGGTGCATTGCAGATTCTTCGTCGGTTTCGTTTAAGCTCCATTTCTCTGGTGGCTTCGGTATCGGAAGACTGTCATCACTGGTCTCATGGCTGAAAGAAGATTGGGGTATTCAATTGATTTCTGATTTTTACCAGAGAAATCAGATACATTTGTCAGACAGAAGTAACAATCCGTCAAGTGATCCTTCTGTTCTCACCATATCATTGGGATAGCAAATGGCACTGACTTCCAAGTATCTGACAGTCGAGCTCTAAGTCTGATGGCACATCTTGCACGATAATTTTGAGGAACCCATGGCTTGTCTTGATCCCCAATCCCGCAACCAAAGTACAGCAAATATGCTCTCTTAACAAGTCGAGTCATGGTGCGTCTTTGAGGCTTAATCATTCACTCACCACAAATGTAGCAGAATGTATCACAGCTGTTGTGACATTATCGAGACATTTCTGCTGTCAGAAATCATCCTATAGGAATTAATAATTAACTGGCTTACTAATTAAATTGCTTACATAGACAATGCTATGCCCTGAAGCATCAAAATACACCCAAACTGACAGACACAGTGAAGATTATTTATTTATTCAATTTTCTATACAGTTCTCCCGGGAGAGCTCAAAACGGTTTACATGAGATTATTCAAGTACTCAAGCATTTTTCCCTGTCTGTCCCGGTGGGCTCACAGTCTATCTAATGTACTTGGGGCAATGGGGGGATTAAGTGACTTGCCCAGGGTCACAAGGAGCAGCATAGGTTTGAACCCTCAACCTTAGGGTGCTGAGGCTATAGCTTTAACCACTGTGCCACACTTTCCCCTATAGGCAAACTGCTTTTATATAGCCTTTTTAGGCAGCATACATCAAGCCCATGTACAAGCATGCCTAGACTGTATCATTTCCATGGACGCTATGCAACCTGCCCTGAATGTACACCTGGACATGCCCACACTATATCCAGCAAGGTATAATTGCATTAGCCTGAAAGTATAACAAGAAATTATTTAAAAAATGTACTTATTTATTAAAACGGTATGTGATAATTTTAAACGTGATTGTTGTGAGATACACCTGAAAGTGTTGAAGAAGCAAAAACTTTGTTGTCCAGTGTTATGAATGAAAACAAACAACCCCCCTCCCCCCCCCCCCCCGGGGTCAACGATGTCTGTCTGGCAACAATTTTTTCAAAAATGGCCACACAGACATTGTTGAAGAGCAGAGAGGCATTCTAGTGGTCAGTGCAGTGGACTGTAATCCAGGGCACTCAAGTTCACATACCCTTACAACTCTTATTTTAAATGCCGAGCCCTCCAGGAACAGGGAAAAGCCTACTGTACCTGTTTATTTACCACCTGAATAGCCTCCTTTAGTTTTACAGGTGTCAGTATAGGTACAGTAAGTATATGTCTGTTTTTGGAGGGTTCACAATTTAAAGGGGAGGGGGGGTTAAGAAGAGCACTGGAGTGGAAACTAAATCAGGGTCCTCTAGTTTATAGTTCTCTGCACTCAGTGGCATAGTAAGGGGGCAGGGGCTATCCGCCCCAGGTGCCATCTTGCTAGGGACCCCTCCTTCTCCCTGCCCCCTCCTCCTCCCTCCACATGTGCGTGCCCCTTGCCTTCCCCCATACCTTTTTAACTTCCCCGGCACGAGTAACATTGCTGCCCGCTTCGGCACTCTCTCTGATGTCACTTCCGAGTCCCAGGCCTAGGAAGCGATGCCGAATGGGTGAGCCAACGCCAACGCGAGCATGTTGGAGAAGTTAAAAAGGTACAGGGAACAAGTAGGGGTGCGCGTGCATGGCAGGGGGCAAGGGAGGAAGCGCCACCACCCTGGTGGTCTCTCACTCTTGCTACACCACTGACTGCACTGCTACTCCTCAGATTTGCCTTCTGCTTTCTTCAGAATGCCCACTAATACCCTTTCTATCATAGAGCCGGGTATTCCTCTCCAGTTTCACTTCCAGGGGAGAGGGAGGAAACAGCAGCCAATGGGGGTATTCATGAGGAGTCATACTTTAATTCCTCCAGTAGTCAGCTGCTCAGTCAGAGAACCTTTTTGTACTCTGGACATGACTGAACCGTACCTAAACAAAAATGTCTTTCTTTCTAGACTTGGACGTTCCTTCCGCTTTATTTATGACTGTTGGACCGTAATTATGAGCCCTCCCTAATTCCACCCCAAAACATGCCCAAAACACTCCTCCTTGCTTTTTGGATGAACTTCAGTGTAGGACATCCAAATTTTTCCATTCCAAAATCACAATTTAGACTTTTTTTTTCAGATTTGATGTTTTTTGGCCATTTTGAGACGTCTATGTTTTTGAAAATGAGATCCATTCTCATCTAAACACACCCACCAATGCACATGCTCCACATACCGCTGATCAATTTACTCACAAACTTGCATATATTATGTTTGCATGTTAAATGTTAACCTCTCCTCAACACTTCTTCTAGGAATGCCTCTGTCTAATCCACATAAACATATACATTTTAGGCTTGATGCTTATGTTTATTTGCATATTATGAGGATGATATACCGAAAGCATATTTATGAACATAAATTGCAGTTTTATCTGCAGAAATGTTCTTTTTTAAATTGTCAGCAAACAAAATAAAGATATAGTGCCCAGGAGGAAGACAATATGCAAAAAAATAAAATGAGGAAAAATGATAAGACCATGAAGAACCAATCTAGTACCAGTTCATCTTTATTAAAAGAAATCTACATCCATCTACAAGGGACACATTCATTAACAACAGTTTGTGGCACAAAGATGAACTCAATAGACTCAACACAGTCATTTGTCAACAACAGTGACTGCTTCAGGAGTCACAACATGCCAAATGCTGTGAGGGGCATAATTAAAACATCCAGACGTCCAAAACCCTGCCTAAATTGGCACTTGGACATCCTAATCACCTAACCTATATGGGACATCCAAGTGCCGATAATCAAAACAGTCTTTCTGTACATCTAGCAAGGTGTTCCAGCTGCTGTATGTTCAGAGCACAAGATGGACATTGTAGAGGCATGTTATGGGCAGGCTTTGGGCTTTCTCAAGGGCAGATTAGACATGGATGTCTTGCAGCAATAATCAAACATTTTGCAGGACATTCTGGATGGAACTTATATGTTTGGATGTATACCTGTTTTAGAAGTGCTACAAACTGATCATATGACTACTGCATGCATCAAGGTAAGATACCCCCACACTTCCCCAGTGCTCATGGACCCCCTCTCACCCTCAAAGATCAGAATATAAATGTACGTATCTGTCTCCAAAACATCAGCATCTGGTAAAAGAAAACCTAGTAGAGCTTCACACAGGTATCTTAAGTAGCCTTGTGGTTGGGCTAGTGAACCATAGAGAGGAGTAGCAAGTCCCAAAAGCCACTCCAACCACTACATTCATGGTAGAAAATGTGAGCCCATCAAACCCACCAAAAACTCTACTCTATTGCCATATAGGTGTCACCTGTAGCCATAAAGGCTATTCAAGTTGTTTACAGGTGGATATAGTGGGTTTTGCAGGTGTTTTGGGGGGCTCGCCATAACCTATATGGGAGTTCTGGTGAGATGTTTATCTAGCACCCTTTATGTGAAGTTCACAGCAGTGCCCTCTAAGGTGCCCCACTTCACGGTTGCCATGTCTGGGTGGCTAGTCCATCACTGTGCTAACTCCTCCCACATCCAAAGGGTCTTATTCTAGATGTTTTAGACTTGGACAAAATTTTTGTCAAAAATGTGGTATAAAGATAGATGTCCTGGAGGTCTGGGTGTCCCAATGGCCTGGACATCTGGATAGAGGATTAAAAATAAATTTCTAGTTTGCCTTTTGAAAATAGGTATTTTCTTACTGCCAGCTTTGGACATCCAGCGCCATACATCCAAATTGGACTTAGAATTATGTTTAGAAAATGCCCCTCTGTGTCACTAATGGAGTGTGATGAGCGACTGAGGAAATAAAACCAAAGCACTCAACCCTAAAAAAGTAATCTCAAAGAAAGAGGCAGTGTGATCTCCACACAGCATGGCAGCATCCAAAAGTACACATGCACTCTATAAATGGCACACAGGCGAGTATACCCTTTATAGAATATAGTATAGCAAATGTAAGTGCTTCTATTCTGTGGGATATCCAGTGATCAGCACATGCTGTCATACAAGGAAAAGTTATTTTCTTACATGCCAATTTGCAGAAGTGAAATTCTATGCTTTGACATTGTTTCAGATCATTGATTGAACCAAATCCATGTCATTCTCTTCTTGGTTGGACTGAGAACTTTTAAGCACCCGCTTTATAGATACTTAAGAGACACATGTGGGAGTAACGTTAATTTATCCTGTATTAAAAGTGATACCAAGATTGTTTTTGGTGGAACTCTGTATGCCATATATAAAAAATGGTAAGGACACTAGCTGTCCAAAAAGGAAATTATAACAAATTTCAAGATGTGTGGAGGCCATTAATAGATTATTGTAAAGATTAAAAATATTCTTCCCTGTATAAAATTTTAAGACATTAAGGGGTGGGTGGGTATTTTTGATTATAATTGAAACAAATCATTTTCATAAATAAATAAGGGAGGGGGGTAATATTTTATATTATGATGATCAATTATAGGATTTCAAATGTATTTGAATGCTTAATTGATAAATGTCAATATTGTACTTGATTTAAGATTTGAAATGAATAAAGATTTAAAAAAAAAAAAAAGTGATACCAAGATATGTATAGTTCATAAACTTCAGTTGTTCACTATACACTGTCGGGTTAGATTTGTTTTGTACTATCTATGGCACCGTTATATTTAATTTAATGTGGTGTCTTCTATACTGCTAAATCTCTCAAAGGCTTTGAAGCAGTTTACAAAACAATTAAATTTACTTAAGTAATGGCCAAAAATCTAATCGGGTACTTTGAATTTCCCTTTCAGTCCCAAAAGGCTCACAAGCTAACTATAGTACCTATGAAAGAAATAATTTCTGACATTTACCTATATAAAGAGAAGGAAGAGGGAAAAGAAAATGCAATAAATTCAGTACTATAGGTGCGTAAAGGGAAAAATTCAATATCAAAGACCCTAAAAATAAAAGCAGGCCAAAAAATAGCAAAATTAAGGGCTCATTTTACAAAACCGCGCTAGCAGTTTTATCGCACGCACCGGATTAGCTCGCGCTAGCCGGAAATCTACCACCTGCTCAAAAGGAGGCAGTAGTGGCTAGCGCACGCTATTCCGCATGTTAAGGCCCTAGCGCAGCTTTGTAAAAGGAGCCCTAAATGAACCCAACAAAAATAAAATTAAAACTAAAGGGAAAGGGATTTGTATTCTGCCTTTTTGTAGTTTTACAACCACACTCAAAGTGGTTTACATACAGGTACTTGAAGCATTTTCCCTATCTGTCCCAGTGGGCTCACAGTCTATCTAATGTACATGGGGCAGTGGAAAATTAAGTGACTAGCCCAGGGTCACAGGGAACAGCATGGGGTTTGAACCCACCTCCTCAAGGTGCTGAGGCTCTAGCTCTAACCACTACACCACACACTCTTCCCCAGTCAGTCATTCTCACTACCCTCAGTCTCAGTCTATGTACTTTTTTGTTTTGTTTTATTTTGTTATTAGTTTATCATACACTGCTTTGGATTGGCTTTCTAGTCATGTAAGAAGTACATAAATTTACAGTAAAATTAGTTGGTGTAGTTAAGGGCAGGTCATAGGTGGATCTTGAGCATGTTTTCCATGTAAGCACCTAAAATGGTCTTTGGCACTGATAGTTAGGCCAGGAAAACCCTGGCATAGATAACGGGCACCTAAGATTTTGATGTCTACCAATGCCTATGTCCAATGTAGACACCGCTAGGCATGATTTTATAAATGGAGTCTAACTGAAGATTGGCAGCTGCTATGCACTGCATTCCTCGCAACCTATTTTCATTTTTAAGCTTGGTTGGAGAGTGAGGGAGTTTATGCCAATGATAATGCTGAAAGTTTAAATGAACAGATTGTTGTATGTTGCTACATTTGTATGAGACTTTTTCTCCCTCACACAATTTTGTAATTGGGTTTGAAATGTAATGCCTTTCATTGATCACAACTTAACAACTTATTGCTGTGTTTTGAGCTTTGAATCTATTAGTCATTATGCTGCAATAATTGTGTATAATGCATATCCAAAATCTAGATTCTAAATCATATAAATATATATTTTTCCATATCGCTGTCAATCAATCTCTGACAAGTCTCAGGCATTTAAAATGGCAGTGATTTGCAAGGGACTTTAGCAGAGTCATTGAGCTGAAATACTGTTAGGTGTGACTAAGAAGTAATTATCTTGGAGCTTGTAATAAGAGTCTTTCAGGTGTGTGAGATTTCTAAAAAAACCCAAAAAAAAACAGATTATGTTCATATAATGTAACCAGAAAAGAACTGTGAGTATGCTGTAAATTATGATCATAAGAGTCAGGAAATAAGAGTTGATTTGACAAGACATGTTAATTGAATCACAAAGTATTTTTTTATAATAATAATAAAAAAGATTGATGGCAATAGGTCAGAATGCAGAAGTGATTTATTTTGTGTTTTAAATGTCATCTGAGTGACATTTTGAATTGAAGGCAAAAGAGTAAGTTTTGTTACCAGCAGAGAGGTTATATATTGATTTATTTTCATTTGTAGAAGGAATATAAAAATGATTGAGGGATTAGGTTGAATAAACTTTTGAAGAGTATGAGTTAATTTGTATTTTTATGATGGTCTTAATTTGAATGATTCTGAGAGGAAGTCATAGGCATTATTGTAGATATTTGTTTTTATCACTTTGAGTGATTTTAGGGCTCCTTTTACTAAATGGCGCTGAAGGATTTTAGCACAGGACGGCGAGTTAAGTACTCTGTCAATCATAGGAGTTCAATGAGCATTGGAACATTTACCTCAGCCTGCACTAATATATTCTAGCACCATTTAGTAAAACCCAGTATTAATTATGTTGATGTTTGTTTAGGGGTCCTTTTACTAAAGCATGCTAACCGATTTAGTGCATGCTAACTGATTTAGTGCATGCTAAATTAGTTAGCGCGCCTTAGTAAAAGGACCCCTTAATTTTTATTGTTGTTATACTTATGATGCAATGTTGCTTTTTAATATATGACAGTATGTAGTGTGCAGAATTTTTATTTATATGATAGTGTATTGAGGTTTTTAGATTTCCACTATCCCCCAAATTTTACAAAAAAGTATTAAAAATTACACACACACATTTAGGCATGTGCCCAATTTATGCATGCAATTTAATTGAACAACAAGCCAATTAGCACAAATATTTGGCATTTTAATGAGCAAATATTGGTGCTAATTGGTTTTAATTAAAATCTGTTGTGAGAGGGGTATGTTTGGAAAATTACTTAAAACACAGTTATTTGTTGATGCTTTCTTTTAGACATATATTTTTTGGTAAACCTGATGAACTATTTATGATCCACAGATATGCTATTAATCTGTGTCTATGACATGTCATTAATTTTTATCTATGTCTCTTAAGCTCTGTTTCTATGCAAAGTTATGTTAGTATTTTTTAGCTATGAATTTTAAGGCTTGTTTGTATGTCTATTTTATTATGTTTTAAAACTATCAGCCTGTTTTACAAAGCCGCGCTAGCAGCTGCCTTGTGGCAATAGCCCTGAAGCCCTTTAAATCTCTATGGGCTTCGCAGCTTTGTAAAACAGGCCCTATGTATGTATATCCTGTTAACCATTTAGTTGTATATGGTATAGAAATTTTTAAAATAAATAAATGTAAATTTAGGCATGGGATATGCACCTACATTTCATGTGCAAGTCAAAAAAGGGACGCATGGAAATGGGGAGGTCATAGATGGACAAGCAAGAGCAAAGTGGAAATGTCCAATCAGAATGATGCACAAAAAAGGGTCTTTCAACTCATCTGATAAATCCAATGATCTTTATTCATCCAAAACAATTCAAACATCCAAAGCAACTCAATGACTCAACATGATCATGTTTCGGCCATCCGGCCTGCATCAGGAGTCTTAGGAGTCTTTGGGTATCAAATGGTCTTTAAGTAACAAGTGATCTAAAGTGAAACGATCATAACGTTGCTCCAAATCTGTAACGCTGCAAAACAACTCGGCCATGCAGTGAGAGAAAAAAAAGTCATACATGGACCAAGGGCATTCCTTGAATCAGCGTTCGTTGTCAATCATGCAATTAATAGTCACTCTACCACAAAAAAAGAAAGCACTACCCCACGTGTGAAAATACAAGGCAACAAAAGTGATGAATGGACACCACACATAAGCTGCAGAAACAATTTATTGCAAACATATAAATAATAAAAGTATATACATATAAATAACTAAAACATAACTAAAATATAAGGCAAGCTTCACAGAGAGTCTTAAAATCCTTTCTGTGCTGGACCCCAACACGGTCCATGTTTCGGCTTAAAAAAACCTTCCTCAGAGGTATGTAGATAAAATCCAGTAGATGTTGCCAGTGTACTAGTAAAAAACCAATAAAGAATGCCCTCGATCCAATATCAAAAGCTTGCGTATTGCCTGGGTCAAAAGAACGCTGCAGGCTGTCAAATTATTTTGCTACCACACATAATTTTAGGATTAACTCTTCTACCGCTTCATTTCCTATCTATATTTGGTGAAAAAAAAATCCAGTAGTTTACATTTTTGAAATTTTTTTTTTTTTTTCGGGTTCATTTGTTTGAAATGTGTGTTCTACGAACATAAGAAATGCTCTAACAGGTCAGACCAAAAGTCTATTAAGCCCAGCATCAGCATGCTTTAATGATAAATGGTAGTAGTAGTAGGTCCTATATTCCCTAAATTAATAACATATATGAACTATGATGAGGGAGGTGATGTAGTCAGTTTGAACTTAATAAATGAACTGAAATGAAACCTGAATAGTAAAATATAAAAAGCACTACTTAGAAACAAAAGCTAATTAAGAGATGTTGAAGAAATACCCTGGAGTGAAACAAATGTACAGATAGTAGTCACAATCTGTTTAATATTGGCAAGTTTGTCTGACATGACAGAACACTTAATCCTACCTACGCCTGCACAATTTAGCATCTGGTAAAATGATAATTATTAAACTATATGAGACTACTTGGAAAACTTGAAGCTATTAGTTTTCTTAATGATCCAAGCCGCTTGGAAGCATTACAGGTTTCTTTGCATTAATACGTATTTATTATTGATTTCTATACCATACTTCATTCCTCAGCTTTGGAACTTTTGAGACAGAATA
Organism: Geotrypetes seraphini; assembly: GCF_902459505.1. NCBI lineage: Eukaryota > Metazoa > Chordata > Amphibia > Gymnophiona > Dermophiidae > Geotrypetes > Geotrypetes seraphini. The sequence continues at coordinate 326,303,973 of NC_047084.1, read as the reverse complement.
AAAAAATAATGTTCTATTGTTTAGTTTCTCCTAGGAAATGCTTCCAAAATCCCTATGTTCACAACATAGTCTTACAGTGATCTGAAGCACACCCTTTCTCTTGTGTTATGTATTATCTAATTCGAGTAGAATGGCCATGTCAATATAAATTTCCATACACTGATTGATTAATGTCAAGAAATGAAATGAAAATAACACTGAGGAATTTTAATTTTCATCATCAGAATTTTGGTCTTTTTTAAATCCCCTTTTTCTGACAGTCCATCAATTGTTAATCATGTTCATCAATTGACAGCTCATCAATATGTTCATTCTAAGACCTACAGCACTCCTCTATAACTTCATTTTCCTCTGACTATCTATTGATAGAGAAATATCCATCTCTCTTTATTACAGTTTTGGACCAGCTTTCTTATTATTATTCAGAACTAATTTCCCAGAGGCAGTAGACGGCGGAATGCAGTATGTAGTCAATGGCTTCTTTTTAGTGTGGCCAAAGAAATAAAAGTGGGAATAGAAAGGCATCCAAGGTCATATTTGCATACCTTCTGAATGCCCACAGTATGATGAACTCTATCACACATGCAGTAAGAGGAAATCTTGAACTGATTCAGTGATATTTCTTTCCCTTCTTATTTTATTCCTTAAAAACAACAATGGTTTGCAGTATTGTACTTGAATATGGCATTAGGAAATGATCTTCAGAAAGATTTACTAATGCTTCCCATAAATTCAGAAAATGTTCTGATTATTTTGAAGAGCATGTTATAAAGATATAGACTATCCATATACCAAAATAATGAATAAGAGTCTATAAAGAACAAAATGGCCCATCATCTACTCAGTTTATTTTTGTGCAGTTGGATAGATGTACATTTAGGCCCCAATTCTACAAAGTGCTCCTAATAGCGCCTGCTGTTTAAGCATCTGATTTAAGTGGTTAATGAGCGATTTAAGGGTCTTAAAAAGCGTTAATTTGGACTTAGAAGGAGATAGGTGCTAGCTAGGCGTCCTTAGAATATAGATGTGAGTTTTTGGACACGTCTACATATTTGTAGGCGTCCTCAGGAAAAGTCACATCTAACTATGTAGACGTGGGCGTAACATGGGCATAACCTGGGCATGGTTAGGGTTAGACTCCAGATATATGCTAGTTGGGGAGAAGACCACGTCTAAACATCGCGGAAATTGTAGGCGAATGAAAAGCTGGTCTAAGTGTGGTTTATGCTTGGTTGCTGCTTGAGCTGAACGCGACTTTCTATGGACGAAACGTAGGCGTGCTTTGGGCTTCCAAAATTATATTTTCTAAATAGAGGTCAGGAATATGTTTTTTTCCTCTTTTTTCCCCTCCTAATAGATTTAAGCCACCATATCAATAGGACATATCAATACAAACATATTGCATGCAAAACATAGTACTTTCCTGCCCAAACAGCAATATGATTTACTAATTACAGCACCTTTGGATCTCTTGCTCAAAAAGAACCCCTTTTTTCTCACCAAACAGTGTTGCAATCAGCTCTTTCTTGAAAGCAAAGAAAGAACATGAAAAGGATATAAATGTTGCACACATTACTTCATTTCTCAAAGCTTAAAAATAGAAAAATAGAAAAACCAGATACAGACCTTCACATGCATTTTTCCTTCATTGAAAATGGAGGTGTGGAGCTGCACAATGCTCCAGCTCACCGGTTCAAATCCCACCGTTACCTTAACTAATTTTAACAGCTTAACCATTACGCTCTGTTGCCTTCCACTCAACCAGCTCCTAACCCAGTCCTTCACTTTGGGGTCATACCGAGGGCACTTAGGGGGAAATTCTAAAACCAGTGCCCTACTGATGCCTATATTAATTGAAAAATATGGTTAGAAAAGGCAAAAAAACAGCAATGCTAAAGTGCCTACCAGTGCCTAAATAAAAGGTGCCGGAATCATGCCTATGTAGGTACATTAGGCTGCTGAACACTAAAGTAGGCATGGTCAATGATGGAAGTGGTGTTAGGCAGCCTAAAATGCCTACGTAGGTGCAGTTCATGCAGATAGGCAGCTGAAATGTAGGCCTGGAAAACCCTTTTCTACATTTCAGCTGCCTATCTTGCCGGAGGATCCTGAAACTAGGCCACAGTTTGCCATCAGCTGATCGTGGCAGAGGAATCCCCAATCAGCTGAGCCAGCAGGACTCACAGAAACTGTGGCTTTGGGGAGCCCTGCTCAGCTGATTGTGGAAATTCCCCTGCTGTAATCAGTTTAGTTGGCTATGACAGGTAGAAGACCCCCCCACCCCCCATCATTAGGAGGAATAACTACTCCCTCCTGCCTGAATGACCCCCCCCCAACACCCCTATACCCAAAATCGGCAAGAGGGATGCCCACTCCCTTCTGCCTGAAGACACACACACACACCAATACCCAAAATTGGCAGGAGGGATGTATACTCCCTCCTGCCTGAATGATCCCCTCTTCCAAACCCCCATACATTTTCTGGAAGACCGGCAAGAGGGATACCCACTTTCTCCTGCTATCAGGCCCGCCTCTTCAAAATGACTGGCCTTCCTAATGCATCCTGGGATGTACTGGAAGGGGTCTAAGCCCCCCTAGGCCAATCAGGGCCTTAGATCCCTCCCAGTGCATCCCAGGTTGCTCTGGGAAGGGGAAGGCCTGCCTTTTTAAAGTCCCTCTATAGTCTCCTACCCTATATAATCTCATCATTCCCTTGTAATTCCCTATCTGAGCAGCATATATACAGCACAGTAGATTTACCCTTTTGTCTGTCATAATTAGATTGTAATTTTTTTTGAGCAAGGACTCTGTCTTGTGTTTTAAATGTATAGCTGTGTGTATCTGGTAGTGCTATAGAAATATTAAATAGTAGTAATAGTAGAACAGCAAGCAGGTTCCTGGAGTGGCCTGGCAAGTGGTGTAGTTAACCATAGAGATGGGGACACAGGCCCATTCTCTACTCTTATTACTATAATTATGGTGGAATCTGTGAGCCTTCCAAAATCCACCCAAATCCCACATGTGAGTTGTCACCTGCAGGTATAAGGGATATTGGGGTGGTATACAGTTGGGACCAATAGGTTATGGGTGAATTTTGGAGGACTCACCATATTCCATAAGGGGGTTATGGTGAAATATGTATCTACAGTGCCCCCTATGGTTCCCCACTGTTCTGTTGGGATGTGGCCAGCTTAGTACAAATGCTAGCCCCTCCTACATCCCAATGGCTTGTTTTTATGTATTTTTCATTTGGATATGTTTTTTCTTCCAAAAATAAATATAGACGCACAGACCACATATTCTAAAAAACAAGATAGATGTTTTGCAGTTTTGAAAATAGTCATGTTTGCTACTGGTTTTTTGTGCATCTTCTGCAGAATGTCTAAACTCGGATTTGGACGTCATCTAGAAAATGTACTTCCGGAACATCTAAAATAAGAATTCAGTGTTTATCCAGTAATACTCAGCATTCAGCAATTACGCTGGCTTTTACAAAACCGAGGTAGAGCTTTTCACCATGGGCCGGAGAGGTAAATGCTCCAACGCTCATAAGAATATACCTCGCCAGCCTGCGGTAAAAACCTCTACCACAGTGTAGTGAAAGGAATCCCCAACCAACTATGAGAAACTGCATAAAGATAAGATTGATATTTATGCACTCTTATTTATGCTGTTACCTTGATAGGTAAGCACTGAATACTGGCACTTAACTGGCCAAGTGCTGACTCTGCTCCAAAATAGTCAGTTTTGTGTTAGGCACCAACCAGACATTTTCAGTTGCACTAACCAGCTGTCACTGAAAATGAGTGGTCAGTCCCGAGCAAGTGATTTAATGGGTTAGAAGCTATTTCTTGGACTCCCGATCCAAGATGGACGCTACTATCTGCTGCTGAGAGGACGCCTTCGATATTCGTCTTATTTTTCCTGCTAATGGAGAGAGGTTTCTCTCTAATTATGCCTAAGAGAAGGGGAAAGAGCATCGGTGGAGCCTCCCGATGCCCAGAATCATCAACCATACCTATAGATGAAATTCTTAGATGACTTCAACAAGGACAAATACCATCGGAGAATTGCCCGTTGGAGCTGCCGGTAGGGAGTAATGTCGCGGCGGATATCCCTGGGCTAGATGTCACGCTGAGCCCTGACCTCAGGACTCCGCCTCTACAACCGATATCACCATGAGCAAGCACCCCGAGAGAAGAGAATATCCCGGAAGAGGATGTTCTCTTAACCTCGGAGGCTACTTTAGAGAGCTTGTTTATGGAAACAATACAGAGAAGTTTTTCTTCTCTGAATGGGAAAGCGGTTGGAACATCTTCGGCTTATGAGGCACAAACACCTCAAAAGGTAAAACAGTCTCGAGAACTGTACTGTGCTACGCCTACAGTAATTTTTTCACCTTCTAAACCCCCAGAGGTTACCTTAGACGCCCTTTTGGATTTGGTGGCGAATTTAGGTAATTCTCTTAGTCCACAAATAGAGCATTTGGATAAAGAAATAAAAACTCAGAAAGAAGAAATAAAGCTTCTAAAACAAGACTTGTCACTGGTGACATTAGACAGTAAAAAAATGGATACAGAGATAATCACAGGTAAACAAAATAAAGATTTAATTGTAAAAGACAATGTTATGCTAAGGAGGAAGATTGAGGCCCTTGAGAATTGTAATTGAGCTAACAATTTACGTTTGATAAATTTTCCCAAGATTTCCTCAATCACTCCTAGTGATATGATTAAACGCTACTTTATTGAGGTATTGGAAATACCAGAAAATTCCCTACCTCCCCTTACAAGGGTTTATTATTTACCTATGAAGTCTCAGGAAATTCAGGATCGTGATCAGCAAGAGGGTCCTTTGGATGTTTCTGCACTTTTGGAGAAATCCGATACAGAAGTAGCTGTACCAGCCACTTTATTGTTGACTGTAGCATTATCTCCAGATAAAGATTGGATTCTTAAACTGTTCTTTAAAAATAGAACTAAAGACTTTCTGGAGTTTAAAATACAGATTTTTCCTGACATTTCGAGAGAAACGCAGAAGAGGAGAGGAGAATTTCAAATGTTGAAACCAGGGGTGACCCAGTTAGGGGGTATCTTCTTTTTACGGTACCCTTGCAAGTGTATTATCAAATACCCAGTAGCGTACTAAGGGGGGGGGGCGGTCTGCCCCAGGTGCCAGCCCTGAGGGGGTGTTCCTGGCCTTGCCGTTCATCCCCCAACCCCCGAAGGACTGCTCGCCCCCCTGGCCTCCCTATGAAGCAGCCCGCAGCGGGATCGCGATTTCAGCGATCCCTGAGCTGCTTCGGTGCTGCTTCCTGTGCCGCAGTCCCGCCCCTCCTCTGACGTCATGCAAATATGTGCTTTATAAAAAAATATAATAATGTGTTTTATAAAGTTTATAAGCATTGCTGGCCTACCCGGTGAGGTGTTCCTAATGGTGGTGGTGGTGGCGGCAGCGTGTCAATGTGTTGAGAGGAAGAGGTGGTCTGGGAAATTCTGCTGAGCAAACTCCGGGCCCATTTCCACCCCCCAGTTAGTCCACTTCACTCAACTGGTTCACACACTGAGTGGGTCTTTGGGTGTTGTGCCTGGGTAGTTGTTTTGGGATCTCTTCCAGTGGTTTGTCAGTATCTCCTTGTGGTCCAAGGAAGGAAACTTTGTTAACCTTAGCATTGACCTTCAGAATATGTTTGTAACAGCGCTGCTTGTGTGGCATTAGGCTATGTAGTGCACATTTTTGGACTATATGGTGAGTGTATAAGGATATTTACATTTCCTGCACAGCTAAGTCCTTGTGAAGTTACCTTGTTCTTTCTGAATTTGACATCTAGCAAGGTCTCTATTTGGAAGGAAAGATCTAAGCTTAAAAATGAAGTGGCCAGAAATTATGGTAAAAGCAGATAGCATTGCTGATTTTAAGAAAGGTTTGGACAAATTCCTGGAGGAAAAGTCCATAGTCTGTTATTAAGACATGGGGGAAATGTCTGCTTGCCCTGGATCGGTGGCATGGAATGTTGCTACTCTTTGGGTTTTGACCAGGTACTAGTGATCTGGATTGGTTACCATGAGAATGGGCTACTGGGCATGATGGACCATTGGTCTGACCTAGTTAGGCTATTCTTATGTTATGTTCTCATCTGTAGGGGCCTTTGTTTTCACTTCTTATTTTAATGTATTTTTTTTCTGAGAACTTATCAGTGTTTTTTAGAATGGGAACAAAAATGGAAGAAAATTAATGTGTGTGGAATGGGGGGGGGGTTTACTAATTCTTCAGCTAAATAATTAAATCCACTTCAACCAGACATAGGAGAACTCACGGACCATTCACACACCCTCCAATCAAAATCGTCAAAAGAAAAAAAACTGTTCGACAACCTCCTAACACTCGACCCCCAACTTTACAACCTACAAATTTAAAAAAAAGATATAAAAACCCTTCTATTCAAAAAACACATAAAACCAAACTAACACAATCAGAACTGTCCCAAGCATCAGCTGCAACTACTCCATATGTACTTCTGATGTCGTGACAATTCAGACATAATTTATGTTATGTTTGGATTAATGGTTACATAAATGAGGTTCAATAAAAGAAAATTTTCAGTGCCTGTTTCTATTATGACCATTTATTTTTCATGGTTATTAAAAAAAAATATTTTTTTACATTGGGGGGTGTCAAAAAATGATGGGCCCCGGGTGCCACATACCCTAGGTACGCCACTGCAGATACCGTTCTCTTAAATATGTGTTTGTAGATCCTTCTCATTTAGTCGGTTTTCTCTCCTTAAAACGCTTGGAAAAGGATGGTGTAACAACAGCTACTGTATAGAATGAATAAGTCCTTAGTTTCAGCAGCAGTTATATATATCTTTATTTTATATATTATGTTTCAGTAATTACTCCTTTCTCTACATCTTGGATCATTTATGAGGACTTGAGTGTAATTAAGGAATGTATCATTATTTTTATTTGATGAATCTTGTTTAATTTTTATGTCTTAGATTAGAATATGCTTTCTGTACAAGATGTTAATGCTTGGAATATAATTTTGAAAAGTTAATAAATAAATTAAAAAAAAAGAAGCTGTTTCTTACCCGTTAAATCACATTGAAAATCACCCCCTAAGAGTATATATAATTCTACTTCTAAAATTACCTCATGAAAATTATGTATTTATATTTACAAATATTCTTTGGGGCACACATGTTTGGGAGGTTAATCTATATCTGCATGGATATGCTTAAATTTCCCTCTCCCCTACTTTTTTTTCCTGTCAAACCTTTGGTAGGTTTGTTGTGATCTAGGAGTTCTTTTGCAGGTGCTCAAGCTTTCTATATATATGAGGGCTGACTGAAAAGCAATGAGAACTGCAGGTTCAAAAATATCGATGTATGAGCTTCACAAGAACCAGCACATTGCCGTGTCTACTTCTTGGAAAGAAAAACAAAGGCAGCTTCATTACTTTTCAATCAACTCTCATAGATATAGATATTATACAGTATACACCTTGATTTGGTACAGCCTATAAACAGAGGATTGTGCCGCTAAGAAAGCGAATAGAATGCTAGATATAATCAAGAAGGGCATTACAACCAGAACAAAAGAAGTTATCCTGCCGTTGTACCGGGCGATGGTGTGCCCACATCTAGAGTACTGTGTCCAATATTGGTCGTCGTACCTAAAGAAGGATATGGCGATACTCAAGAGGGTTCAGAAGAGAGCGACACGTTTGATAAAAGGTATAGAAAACCTTTCATACGCTGAAAGATTGGAGAAACTAGGGCTCTTCTCCCTGGAGAAGCGGAGACTTAGAGGGGATATGATAGAGACTTCCAAGATCATGAAGGGCATAGAGAAAGTGGAGAGGGACAGATTCTTCAAACTTTTGAAAACTACAGGAACGAGAGGGCATTGGAAAAATTAAAAGGGGACAGATTCAGAACCAATGCCAGGATGTTCTTCTTCACCCAACAGGTAGTGGACACCTGGAATGCGCTTCCAGAGGGCTTGATAGGACAGGGTACGGTATTGGAGTTCAAGAAGGGATTGGACAATTTTCTGAAGGAAAAGGGGATAGAAGGGTACAGATAGAGGGTTACTATACAGGTCCTGGACCTGATGGGCTGCCGCATGAGCAGACTGCTGGGCATGATAGACCTCTGGTCTGACCCAGAAGAGGCACTGCTTATGATCTTATGTTCTTATGTTAGCAGAGGGTGGAGCAGAGACTCTTGCAAGATTGTTTTCTTCTTGCATTTTGCAATCATTAAACATGTTTAAGATTGATTTGTCATTTTCTGCTATGACTCTTTTTCTTTAGTGAGAAAAATAGAGGGGTTTTTGCATCTGAATCTTATACCTGACTAATTATTTTTGTCAAAGGTTGACTATAAATATGGAGCCCTGAAAGGCTTCATATATAAGCAGCCAAGGGAATGATAAAGCCTTGTCCAGAGGGAATATTTGAAAACTCATGCATGAAAGTGCTAAAGGAGTAATATTATAACTGCACACATGCATAAAAAGTATCCAAGAGGAGGTCAGCACTATAAGAGATTTGTCTGGGTAACTGTGGGAGGTAAGTAAACAGAAGTAATGGGAAATACCCCTCACTAATCACAGCTTGATAAGCCACAGCAAGCCACCAAGAAGAAGATAATGTACTTCTCAGAAAACATGCCAAAGTTTTAGTAAGCAGTAAATACTGATAGGATTAAAAAAAAATAAAGAAAAATCCATTGTAACTGATCTACTACAGCCAGTATTTTGGTTAATTGTCCGTATCAGGAGTCCTGATAATTAAACTTCAAAATTGAGAGAACATTCCTACAAAATGACTATTAAATCAAAATCAAATGCAATCATCCGTACCTTCTTTGATAATATAGAAATATATATATATATAGATAGATAGATAGATAGATAGATAGATAATATTGATATTCAACCCATGCCTGCTAGCTGTGTCCCTGAGCCAGTGCATACGTGCACACAAAGGAGCCTGACACACCATTTCAGAATTTAAAACTCCATTGAGATAGTTTGAAGGTGTTCCTGCCAAAACCACTAGAGGGAGTAGGAGCACAGGATTGCCTGCATTCAGCAGTGCACTTCATGCCATTAGTCACATGGGGGAAGAGACTAGAACTATCAGAGAATCTTCTTCACCTGGAGGTTTGGGGCGTGGTTGTACCTGGTTGCACAGGAGAGCTGTATAGCTAGAACAGAAAAAGGCAAGACTGGAAAAGTTGAGAGGAGCTGGAAGGACTGAGAGCTCTGAATGGCTTAGAATTACCAGAGGCCTTGAAGTTGGGGTTGCCTGAGCAGGAAATGTCTGAATCTGAGACCCAGATGGAACTGCTTATGGAGGTGGGGCTGGACGAGAGCCAAAGAAGCCAAGAACAAGATATGAAGGTATGTTGTTCTATAAGGCCAGCAAGAAATAATGCTTTCGGTCGGGCAGGATTTTCAGCACAGGGGTGCTCTGCGGTTCTCGCGGGGGGAGGGGAGGGTTGTGATGCCGGTTCGGGGGGGTGCGATGCCGGTTAGAGCGGGGGGGAGTGCTCGTATACCAGAACATGCTCGGTTTGCGAGGCAAAAGCTTGCTGAGTATTTTGCTCGTCATGCAAAACACTCGCAAACCGGGTTACTCGCAAACCGAGGTTCCACTGTGTATGGCAATACATAGGTTTGGGGTGGGATTTGGAGAACTCACACTTTCCACTACAAGTGTACTACTTAGCGTGGAATATTGGCCTGGGTCCCCTTCTCTGCAGTGCACTGCATCGACTACTAGGCTGCTTTATAAGGACTGGCCATAGCAACTGAAGCTGTCATATAAACTTTGGGAGGTGAGAGGTGGGAGGGGGTCAGTAACTACAGTGGGAGTAATGGTGGCCATGCCTTCATGCCTCCAGTGATCATCTGGTCAAATGTCCATGTTTTTCCCTGGATGTTTTCTGCAATGTTCCATTATTGCGGAAAAACATCCAAATCATAAGTCCTCCGTAATCCTACCTAAAACATGCTCCAACATGCCCTTTTGAGATTTAGATGCAATGCAGACAAACAGCATAGAAAACCGTCTAAAAATGTGTTTAAAAAATAACAATTATTTAAAAGGCATTCTGCACAGAGCGCACTTTACAGAATATTAGCTTAGTGTGAACCTTAATGATACCTAATTTGGGTGCCATTTACTGAATCTGGCCCTTAATGCCCACATAAATATGAGTGTCTAGGTTATAGAATTACTCGCTAAATGGCCTTAACATGCATAATAATTTTTAGCACAGAAATTCCTGTGTCTGGTAATGGCAATGTGTAGAAAAAAAAAAATCAATGTTTCTACAAGACCCCTCATGATTGTTTCAAAGTTCTTGAACATTTTAGTTTCTAATGTCCAGTGCACATAGAATATTTTGGAGTTTCTTCTTACTATTCTGAACAGAAGTCATTAATGTAATACTGCACCTAAAAAAAATGTTTCACCCTCCAAAGAAATAGCATATTATTATTTTCTGTAATATGGTATCTTGGACCTCGAAGGGTTCATTTCTGACTTTAAATGTGGATCTGCTTTAGTTGGCCAAGAATTTAGTTTCATAGATAATGACACTGAAAAGGAGACAATGATGGTGGCCTTGTAAAATAAGAGGCTTATTATATTACTATTTTATGGGTCCAGATGGAATAATGTTAGAAAGAGAGGATCCAAGAGGAAGCTAATAAATAGTACTAGACCATATGGTTCTGTTTATTTTAAATATATATCAGGAGGAATAATTAGTTTAACTCTGTGATGAGAATCAATAGATATTTTCAATAATCACAGCTCTTATAAACAATACACCGTAAATAATATTCTAAATAAAATGTGAAGTGCTCAGAACCTTATAACCTGTGTAGCTTAGTGTAATCACTAAAACGAGGTTAACAAGGGGACCATCATAGCCTTCACAGTCCCCTGACCACCTGTAATATATGAAGAAAGAAAGATGTACTTATCTTGACAAGGTGGTCGTTGGTGAAGGTAATCCTCGTTCAAACCAACTGAAAACGTGTAATGTGATTATAAAAATTTTTTTCTCTCAGCTTGAGCTGTTCAGCCTATGGTCCCAGTCCCCCCGACCTAGGTTTCGTCTCTTCGTCAGGGAGGGACATTAATGCTGGAGAAAATGCGATAAAAACATGAACTCTTTTATTTAAACGTACTAAAATACTAACACAGGAATAACATAAAAGTTACTCATACTAATTCGTGATAGAAATTATAAAGAAAATCTCATTAGTTTTCATACCTATTGCTGGGTCACTAAGACTGACCAATGGAAGATAATTCAAAATCTACAAAATGATTCTTCCATAATTATATCAAGAGCTGATAAGGGAGGTGGAATTGTTATCCAAGATCACATAGATTATTATAACGAAGCAATGCGACAGCTATCAGATAGTGCTTATTACAGTCTGATACCACATGATCCTACTTCCGAGATAAAGCGGAAAATTGATGAGATCCTATACATAGCCAAAAACGAGCAGGTTATAACACACAAAGAGTTCAAATTTCTTACTTGTGATTTTCCCAGGGTACCCACGATCTATTTCATACCTAAAATACATAAAACATTGATTAAACCCCCTGGTCGACCTATCGTTGTAGGCATAGGCTCTGTTTTAGAGCCAATGTCTCAATACATCGATAGTCATCTAAAACAATTTGTTCCTCAAGCTAAGTCATACATAAAAGATTCTTCTCATTTTTTGCAGTTTATAGATCAAATGGCTCAACAAATATCAACTGAGCATTTCTTGTTGGTCACAGCCGATGTTGTGGCCCTTTATACTAATGTGCCACAGCAGGCGGCTGTTACTTTAGTAGAATCTTTTCTGTCTAAACTGGATATATCTGATAAAAAGTGTTCCATGTTGAAGGAAATGACATCAATGGTCATCACCAATAATTATTTTAATTTTGATAATTTGATATATCTTCAAACACAAGGAGTAGCCATGGGAGCCACAGTGGCTCCCACAATAGCGTGTCTATATATGACACAATTTGAAGAGCTATTTGTCTATACTTCTCCGTTTTTCCATCAAGTTATTTGTTGGAAAAGATTCGTCGATGACGTCTTTTTTGTATGGGGAGGTAATATAGATGATTTAAAAGAATTTATTGATGATATTAATCTTAAAGATTCAAACATAACATTTACTTATCAATACAATCAACATCAGATATCTTTTTTAGATATTATGATTAATAAATACAATAAGCAAATATCCACCTCCTTGTACAAAAAACCGTCTGATCATAACTCACTTTTACAGTATGGAAGTTTCCATCCAAGAGCTTTAAGAAATGGCATCCCGGTAGGCCAATTCCTTAGGCTAAGAAGAATATGTTCAAATGAAGACGATTTCAACAAACAAGCGATGGAATTATATGAAAAATTTAAAGACCGTGGGTACCCCGGTAAAGTCATAAGAAGAGCATGGAAAAGGGCAAAAAATTGCCACCGTCCGTGGCTAATGTTACCTAGTAACCGACAACAAAAAGAATCTGATACTGTCTGTGTGTTGCCATTTACTGGCAGTAGCAATGCCATCAAACATATCATTTTAAATTATTGGCCAATTCTTCAAAGTCATCCGTCGCTTATTCAAAGACCCAAGTTTGCCTTCTCCAGAGGGCCTAACTTGGGTGAGAAATTAAAGCATAAACATTCAGATATGCCTATAACACAGAGGATGCCTCACCAGCCTTGCGGTAAATGTATAGTATGTAATAACGTTATTAATGCTGCTCACCTGATAATCCCATTCTCAGGAGGACGCAAGTTTTACTTAAACACTGACACCTCATGTGATTCAAAAGGTGTCATTTATTACATCCGTTGTCCTTGTCATAAAGTGTATATTGGACAAACATCTCGCAAAATTAAAACGCGTATTATCGAACATATGAGCAGCATTCGCACCAAACGTATTACCGCTCCCTTGGTGTCTCACTGGCTGAGTGAAGCGCATTCCCTTAACGATCTCCAATATACAGTATTAATTCACGTTAAACATTTTCAAGGAGATTTATCTAGATTATTAATACAAAAGGAACAGCGCTTTATTTACAATTGGCACACCCTTTCTCCAGATGGTTTGAATTCCGAAATAGAATGGCTTTTAGTTTAAACACACCATATCATTTTCCGCTTGATCTCATTTCCTGTTGAAATTATTGTATCATTTCCGGTTAGTGCTCTTCCTATATAAACATGTATCCTGGGCTTAGATATTCAATCTGCCCTTATCTTTGGTCCAGTCCAGTCTTAGTGACCCAGCAATAGGTATGAAAACTAATGAGATTTTCTTTATAATTTCTATCACGAATTAGTATGAGTAACTTTTATGTTATTCCTGTGTTAGTATTTTAGTACGTTTAAATAAAAGAGTTCATGTTTTTATCGCATTTTCTCCAGCATTAATGTCCCTCCCTGACGAAGAGACGAAACCTAGGTCGGGGGGACTGGGACCATAGGCTGAACAGCTCAAGCTGAGAGAAAAAAATTTTTATAATCACATTACACGTTTTCAGTTGGTTTGAACGAGGATTACCTTCACCAACGACCACCTTGTCAAGATAAGTACATCTTTCTTTCTTCATATATTACAGGTGGTCAGGGGACTGTGAAGGCTATGATGGTCCCCTTGTTAACCTCGTTTTAGTGATTACACTAAGCTACACAGGTTATAAGGTTCTGAGCACTTCACATTTTATTTAGAATATTATTTACGGTGTATTGTTTATAAGAGCTGTGATTATTGAAAATATCTGTTTATTTTAACACATTTATTTTTTCTCATACCATTAATTAATTTTCTCTCATATCCTCTTCTAAGTGTTCACCAGTTTGGAGCATTGGTTGGTCATAACCATCTACTGCCCCTGTCAATATAAAAAATGTAGGTGGTGGGATATCATGTGTATTCTAATTGGCATATAAAAATAACCTAGGCCCTTTTTTACTAAGCTTCAGTAGAGGTTTCTACCATGGCTAGGGGCAAAAATGCTCTGACACTCACAGGAATTCTATGCGCATTGGAGCAACATCAGAACATTTAGCGTTCCAGACAGCAGTAGAAACCTCTACCGCGGCTTAGTAAAAGGGGGGCTAATTTGTTTTCTTTGTTGAGGCCAATACCCAAAGTATTGAAACTTCTAATTTTAAGAGATAGGATCCTAAGCTAGCTTCTTTGAAACTTTATATGAGGTATGTTGCTGAGTGTATGCTCCTTTCTTTCAAGAGGCTCCTAAGAAGTAGATGCTATGGGATGGATTTCGGTGGGAGAAAATGTTAGGAATTTAGTTCTGATTTTCTAAGCACCTAAATTAGGCTCTAAAACTTAGGTAAATGAGTTACCAAGCCCAAATTTAGCAGCATAAATTTTAGGCTCTTGATTTCATATGACATTTTAACTGAAAATACGAAGTCTCAATTTGCATAAGACTTCCAAGTTGAGATGTACACAATTCCTCAAGTATTTTACAAAAGACTCTGCTGAATCTGATACTTTTTGTAAAATAAGTATAATAGTGTATTTATTTATTTATTCATTCAAATTTTTAGCCCGTCCTCCCAAAGGAGCCCATTATAATTGAGACAGGACAGAAATGGCATAATTTACATAAATTACAATATGGACATGACAATAAAACATATGCACTAAGTAGCATCTGGTGAGATTAGGTGGTGTAGTTGCGTTGACTGAGTGGCATTTCTGGATGAATGAGTTTAAGGTGCTGGGTTTGTAAAGAGGAAAGTTTTCACGGTTTTCAATTGCCAGTATATACAGCAGAAGCAACAATTTCACAAAATAACATGTTGAAAGAGTGGCATCACTCAGGGCTTTACACATGTAGCTACACAAGTAAGTCCAATCTAACAACATATATACATATGTTCTAGGTTTTACAAGTGTAACTGCCTAATGTCATAAGACTTCACGTCACAGAGCTTCTAATTAAGGAAAGCCCGCAGACCGAGGAAAGGGCTGTTAACATTTAGCTGAGTTGCTGACATAGCAGATTGTATGGTTTGGGGGTTTGGTTGAGAGGGATGGGATTGTAAGTAATGTGATGAATGACATGGTGATGAGAGTAGGAAGGGATGAAGTATACGTTCCTATGAGGAAGGACAGTTCGTGACTGGTGGCTGTTCTGCTCCCATTTTATGTGAACATTTATTCAGTTTCTTGTATAAGAACAAATATAAGTATTTATTGTCACTGTTTCAATTTTCTTTTGTAAACTGCATAGAACTCCTAAGGTATTGTGGTATATAAATATTTTTTATATTATGCTATGCTAAGATGTATAAGTGTGCTCTGTGGACTTAAATCCCCAGAAAGCTTTGCTTTTCCCAGAGAGCTAGGTTGCTACTACAGAGCTTAAGCACACCCTTTTTCTCCAGTTTGAGTGAGAACAGTTGCCATATTTGTATGACCATATGGCTGTATGAGAACATTGTTCTCTCACCAGGTTTTCACCTTTTATTTCTAACAGTCTAACACAGCTGAAGTTCTATCTAAGTCTGGAGCACAGTATTACAGTAAAACCTTGGTTTGCAAGTATAATTTGTTCCGAAACCATGCTTGTAATCCAAAACACTCATATATCAAAGCAAATTTTCCTATAATAAATAATGGAAACTCAGACGATTGTTCCACAACCCAAAAACTTTAATAGAAAATAATATACATACTCGTTTTGCAAGACCTCGCTTATTTAGAACAGTCACTACACTACAGAGAGAGAAGAACCATCGGCTCAGTTGTGATGATATGACGCCTGTATACTGTATGTACTCATATTGCAAGACTTTGCTCATTTAGAACAGTCACTACACTCCGGCAGCATCAGAGAGAAGAACCATTGGCTCAGTTGTTTTGGTGTGACACATGTATACTGTATGTACTTGTATTGCAAGACTTAGCTCGTTTAGAATAGTCACTACACTCTTGCAGCATCAGAAAGAAGAACCACCGGCTCAGTTGTGATGATGTGACGCGTGCATACTGTATGTACTTGTATTGCAAGACATTGCTTGTTTATCAAGTTAAAATTTAATAAAATGTTTTGCTTGTCTTGCAAAACACTTGCAAACCAAGTTACTTGCAATCCAAGGTTTTACTGTATTTTCCACAAGATGTGTGGACACTCAGCTTCCCTTTGAATAGAATAGGTAGAGTGAGAAAATTCTTTGACAGAGTTGATCTGCCTTGAAATCATCAACTGTACGTGTTTATTCTTTACTTCATGTTATTAAAGAAAGTTGTTTAAGAACTGCAGTCTGGCTGGTAACACTAAGGGCTCCTTTTACGAAGGTGCACTAGGGCCTTTAGAGCAGGCGGTAGATTTTCAGTTAGCCCGCGCTAATCCAGTGCGTGTGCTAAAACCGCTAGTGCACCTTCGTAAAAGGAGCCTTAAGACTACAGAAGTAAGGGTTAACTGAAGAGAATCCTCAGAGAAGTACTAACCTAATTAAGCAGTGCATGGCCATGAGGAGTTCCTGATTTTTACTACAAAATCTGAATAAATTTATGGTAAAGACAGTTCAGTGAAGCTGTAAACTGTCCAGTAAAGCTGTAGACAGCACAATGGCAGAGAGGAGATTCTTGATTGGTGGAGGATGAGAGGGAAGAACATGCTGTGAAGAAAATTTTATTGTTTGTTGGGTGGTGGAGGGAAAGGTGTTAAGCTGTCTAGGTTATATTGAAAGGAGAGACTCGGCAGAAAGAAGGTTCCGAAGCAGCCCTGCATGTGATATTGCCTCTTCATCCAGGAAGCCTCAAAGAGGCTGGTAGGCCTGTCCCAGGAGGCACAAAGGGGCCAACCCAGGGGAGTCGCAGGTGTTTTTTTATTACAGTAGCCACGATCAAGAGCAAGGGAGGGAGAGGACTATTGGACCCGTGATAGAGAGGGAGGTGGGCTGCACAACTCATGAGGGGGGCAGCTGGCCCGCAATTATGAGAGGGGCTGCTGGACTCACAATCGTGAAGGGGGGGCTGCTGGCTGGGAGGGGTAGGAAGAGAGGCAACTTGCAGCAGATCCTTTACTCTGAGGACAAGGCCATTCACTGCTCCACAGGGCAGTTAAAAACCTTGTCCTCATACCCAAGGCAACCAGTCATTTTTTTCCCCCCATTCCTGCAGGTTACCTGTGGGAAACAGTCACCGTGTCAGTCTAATGCATACATCTCAATCTGCATCTTTCTTTCTGTGTTTTGGGAATTTGGGAGTCACAAATCATTTGGTCACTTACCATTTGGTCATCGGGGGAACGGCATCGACATAAACAGTATGCACTATTGGCCTGTTGTAGTGGCACTTCTTCTGAATCTCCAATGTCAATCATTTATCCAAGGGTGAAAAAGAATAAGATTTCCACAATGCATCGGACCCTGATATATGAGTGAGATACCACCTATATTGCTACCTGTGCTATCACCTTTGGATGTTAAGTCATAGTACCACAGATATCTGTACTTACCAGTTCTTGCGTTGCTGTGTGCGTGACAGAGCTGGCTTCAGGCATGAACCAGGTGAGCAATTGGTTCATGTTAGCAAAGCTCAAAAGTGCCAACAGGCTGCTTCCCTGGTTCACATTTTCCATGTAACGAGAGCATATTCCTTTGTTCTCACAAAAATTGGCTTCTGATATCTCAACTCCTTGAGTTGGCCATGGGCATAGGAAGTGATGTTACTATTGGACATTTTAAGGCTGTCATTGCAGTATGACTTACAACATGACATTTATCAGGTACAGTATAGATAATGGCCTGAATCAACCTCAGATCACCATTGTGTGAATTAATGCATCTCCTCAGACAGCAGGTTACATAAATAGGTGTTATTCTCGGGTTTATGATGACATGTACAGGGTGACTGGTTAATAAAACATATAGTCCAGTGTTCTCCCCAAAAATTTTTTCCAGCTGGGTGGCATGAAAAAGTAGCCGGGTGGGGTGGGGAAATTTGGTAGTGGAGAAAATTAAGGGCTCCTTTTACAAAGGTGCGTTAGGGCCTTAACACGCGGAATAGCGTGCGCTAAAATGCCCCGTGTGCTAGCTGTTACTGCCTCCTCTTGAGCAGGTAGCGCACGCTAATCCGGTGCTTGCGCTAAAAACGCTAGCGTACCTTTGTAAAATGAGCCCTAAATGTGTACTATTTTTATTAGTTAATTATTATTGTTTTCCAATGCTCGATATGACTTCCTTTTTTAAGGTTTGACACTTGTGCCAGAATATTTTTACTAAATTTAAGAAGTATCCAATTCTAGAAGTGAATAATTAGATATGCACCCTCTTTCAAATGATATAGAGGTTTAAAAAAAGGGAAATGCGTTAATGAAGTCATTGGGTTCAATCTAGCCATTTATTTCTGCATGAATTTAAACAACTAAGAAAGAAAAGATAAATATAGCTCATCCAGTCATACAAGAAACAGCTCTACAGCACCTCTAATAATGTTTTGATCACTAGGTTCCTTCCTGAGGTCTCACTGAGGATATGAAATAGATGCAATCCCCACTTCCAGACTTCTTCCACATAATTTATGGAGAGGTGTTACTGAGCCTTGAAGAAGACCTATGTGATTGCACTATAGCAAAATAATAAAGTAGCAAATTAAGATCAAAGTGAGAGCTAGGGAAAACAGTTTAGGTAAAGATGCAGGTAAAAATTAGCAATGTATTAAAAATATTTTATTTTTATTTGCTTATAATGTCATTTGAAAGCTGCTTGTTAATACAACTTTAATGTGTGTGGTGGTAGTGGGGGGACAACGCCTACGTCAATAGTAAAGTAAGAATAGGGTCATTAAATCCTGTGGCGTACCTAGTATATATGACAGCCAGTGCTGATCATTTTTTTAAACCCTTCTCTATATAAAAAAGATATTTTTAGTAATAATCCATGAGTCACACAACAAGGGTGCACCTAGGAAAAGGCAGCATCTTAAACACTGCAGTGAGCACTAGAACACCAACACACACATTGTAAAACTAAAGCCAGATCCTGCACAGTCAATTGATCCTGTACAGTCATTGCTAACAGAAAGCCATGTCCTTTTTATACACAGAACACTGATACACCCTCGCCCAATATGGAATAATCACAAACTAAAAATAGAAATATGTAGACAAAAGTTAAACTGAACTGCCAAGAAACCAGACTCTGCATACAATGCAACACCATAGAAACAGTGACACATGTCCCCTATTACTGTGCAAAATATAAAGACAGTAGATGTAAATTTGAAAAAACTGATATATAACAATCACCACTTTACAAATTAACAAAAAGAAATAAAACAAATAATGAGAAATAAGAAAATACCATTTTATTGGACTAATCCATTTTTCAATTAGCTTTCAGAGACAAAATCTTTCTTCAAGACAGTACAGTATAAAGCTGTTATGGATCCTGTCCTGACCTGAGGAAAGGGGTTTAGTCTCAAAAAACTGCCTTATTTCCATTTCCTATGTATAAACTTTAATCAATAGTTGCAATACTACTTGATTCTACGTAAAGCAACAATTTTTTTTTCTACCTTTTGTCGTTTCTGCTTTAATCATCTTCTCTTCACTCTCTTCTTTCTATTCAACTTTTGTCCTCACTCCCTTCCATGCAACATCTGTTATCTCTCTTTGCCCCTTCCACCCAGCCTCTGTCCTCTTGCTCTCTACCCCTTCCATCTACTGTCCACCCTCTCTCTGACCCTTGCATCCACTGTCCACCCTCTCTGACCTTCCTTTCCTATGACAGTCCATCCCTAGTGTTTCCATCTAGGGCAAGAACATGTACAGGAAAAAGATCCTTAAGGAACAACTTTGTTTGATACCAAAAAGAGACTCAAGAAAAGTATAATTAGTCACTCGTGTCCCCCAAAACACCACAAAAATATGTATTTTGTGCATGACATGCATAGTGACAACACACAAACCTAGCGGACTGGGTAAAACGAGGATCTTGCAGCCCCATAAACCTCGCGGATCTCTACCTCACATCCTTAAAAATTTGCTTACCTCAAGGGTGAGCGGGAACTGTGAGGTCTGCGGGTATTAAAATGCCCTGCAGACCCCATGCCACAGAGATGTGCGAGGTCTGTGGGATCCGGGCAATCCTTATTTTACCTAATCCCAGAGCAATTTTTTAAGCTGTTTACCCAGATGCAGTTTCCAGAAAAGGAAGGTTTAAATCTATGGGAATACTTATTTTCTTGGATGACTTTTTCAAAAAGAAAGTGCTCAGTGCTCTTAGTTTCATGATGGATGTGGTGTACCAGTTCTCAAAGAGAAAGCACCCACAAACTTTTCATTGGCCTGAAGTTTTGAAAAGAGCCCAGAGAAAACTCGATTTCTGTCATGGAACTACAACTCTACCTTTTTGCAGGACTTGGAAACAGCAGCCATGCACATAGTAGCCCCGTTTGCACGATCATTAACTCATACCAACATATGTGCACAATGCACAGCATGAAAATCCCTGCACTTGAAAATCATATCATCGTAGGAGCTTCAAGTAGCAGCTCTCATCTGATGATTTGCCAAGATTTTTTCCGTGTATTGTAAGGGATAGCATTTTTTTTTTCTAAACCCACAAAAAAACACCTCTCTTCTGAGCTGCACATGTTAAGCACTGCTGTTCAAATAGCACTGGAACCCAGTGAGAAAACTCTCTTTGCTACCCATAGATGCATACAACTGATTAATAATGACTTGCTGTTCTGCCTCTTTTGGGGGGTCAATGGACATTTGCTGTGACTTAGGAAAGATCAGAGCAACTGACCCCCTTCTTTCGCCAGGAAATTCAAGTGGCAGAGGCACAACTCGGATTCTGCTCCCTCTCAAGAAAAAAAATGATATTACAAACCGAGTAACAATTCAAGAGTCCAAAAACTAAACTTTCCCAAGACAGAAACACCCCACGTGGTCTTGATCACCCTGCTTGCCGGAACTGAAGGGAACTTGACACCTTTTTATCCTCCCAGAGTCATCCCAGACTCACTGCAGCCGCACAGAAGCATTATCAGCAGCTTTGTGGGAGGTGTTTTTACACTTAACGCAGCAGGATTATTCTGCTTTCTGGAGACAGGGAAACGTACCCAATCAAAGGACAGAGCCTGGTTAAAAAAAACAGCAAAATAGCTCAGTAACCCTCCCGAGCAAAACTGTTTTTTAAAATTACGTATTATCCGATCTCTAACTTCTGTACTAGAAACCAGTTCAATCATAATTCTGATTCATTCATTAGTAATTTCCCATTTAGATTACTGCAATTCACTCCTCAATGGTCTCCCTCAAAAAGAAATCAGACGCCTACAACTAATACAAAATACTGCAATAAAACTTATATATAAAATAGGTAAATATGACCATGTCACTCCTCTTATAAAAAAAGAACATTGGCTTCCTGTCACTCATCGCATCACCTATAAAATCATTTTACTTTCCTTTAAAATAAAACTTTATCATCTGCCCTCGTTCCTAGATAAACTTCTCATTCCTCAAAGTTCTCCACGCACACTAAGATCAACCGACCAAAAACTTCTTTTCATCCCTTCCTTAAAAGATTTCTATTATACACGAAAAGTAAACTTCGCAGTAACTGCTCCTACTCTCTGGAACTCCTTACCACAGCATCTTCGTGATGAACTACGACTTGACAAATTTAAGACTGATCTAAAAACTTTCCTATTCTGTGATGCATTTAATAATCTCTAGAACCATTATTCTTCCTCTTCCTATTCACAACAATCTCTCCGACAAAGCAACCCCTCCCTTTATGTATTATCCAAACCCTACTATCTCCTTTTTTCTTCTTAAATATGTAACTTTACCCATCCCTTTATTCCACCCTCACTTTCCAGTATGTCTGGTAAATGTCTTTTTTATGTTCACACATTATTATTAATCTACCAATTTTTATTTTTCTCAGTTTTCCCTATATTTTTAATCCGTTTGTTAACCGGCCAGATATTAATTTGATGGTTGGTATATCAAAATCAATAAAACTTGAAACTTGGAGGCAACCTGAGGACTGCCTTTCAGATCGGCTTCTGATGTGCCGTCCTGTGCTTATCGGCAGTGATTTGTATTTATTTCACAGGCAGCTGCCTTAGCCCGTAGTGAACTCATGCTTTCGGGGCTCTAAGGTGTGTGTGCCGGCTTCCCTTCTGTCCCCCCCCCCCCCCCCGGATTTAACTTCCGGTTTTGGAAGGAAGAGCAGGGAAGCCGGCACGCACACCTTAGAGCCCCGAAAGCATGAATTCGCTACGGGCTAAGGCAGCTGCCTGTGAAATAAATACAAATCACTGAGTTCGAGTCTTCAAGCCGTGAGAGGTGGTTTTTTTTTGTTTTGTTTGTTTTTTATGTTGAGCAGCAGCAGCAGCAGGATTTGCATAGATGATAGCCGGGAGGTCATCTAAATTAGCCGGGCGTAGCGCCCGGCTGAAAGGCCCTGGGGAGAACACTGTAGTCATGTATAGGCATGGGAAGAGTGTTCAATGGCATTGTTATAACTGGCATTTGCTTTTAAAGAAGGGAGAATACTTTATAAATTATATTGTATTCTATTAAAAATGCGGTTTCGAATAACTCTTGATTATATGCCACATCTCCTTAATTTTCTAATAATAGATCTTTGAACCTAAGAAACAATGATACTTTTCAGTATCCAGTTATTAGGAACATTATATACAATAGAACGTTTAACTCCACGTGGGCATATCAAGCAGCAAAACTGTGGAAAGCATTACCAACTAATATTAACCAGCAATCTAATTTTAAATGTTTCAAAAAAGATATAAAAAACTATCTTTTTCAAGAATATGTTATGAATGATTCCTAAATATTGTGATACTTGTTTTTAATTTGTATCACCATAATTACTCATGTAATCCGCTGTGAACTTCAAGGAGGTATTGGTGGTATACAAATAAAGATTGTATTGTATTGTAGTATTGCTCTTGCCATAACATTCTATGCCATGCCTGTCACTTTTGCCTGCTGCCTTAGCCCCCCCCCCTCAATCCTATTTATGGGCTATGAGTTATATTCAAGAAAGGATGTCAAAAGTTAGGTGCAAAAAAATATAGCTTTAAGCAAGTCCCCAATAATGGTAAAGTTGGGTGCTGAAGCCTTTATAGAATATTATCATAAATTGGTATTTGACTATCTTATGCCATGCCAAAGACTAATATAAATGCTCTCATCTAAATACTGTCAGTTGCATGTAAAAAGGTCATACCAAAAGCAATGCAAAAGTGAGTATAACTTTTTTTATTAACCGTTATAGGTAATTCAATTTGCACATGTTGGTAGAGTAAATCTTCTTCTGTACAAAGGTACTACTCAACATAGTCTCCATCACAATTGATGCATTTGCACCATCATTGAATCCAACTCTCAAATCCTCTTTGAAAAAATTCAGGTGTGCACTGCACTGTCATACCCACTTCTTCACAGACACTTTCACCTTGTCTGTATCATCAAATAGTTTTTCCCAAAGATTGTCCTTCATTAGACCTAACATGTAGAAGTGGAGGGTGGAGTCAGATGGGTGATCACTTAGTCCAATTTGCCAATCTCCTGGTTTGTCGCCTGTGTATTGTCATGCAATGCCATTGTGAATGTAGATCTAAGCTTCTTGAATGTATCAATGTACCGCAAACTGGTCACAGTTTGGTCATATATCAGAAAATCAAGGACAATGACGTACTTGTCATTCAAAAAAACAGTCACATTGACTTTCTATGGTGATTGCTGGCTCTTGAACTTCTTAGGCCTTAGAGAAGAGGTGTGACAACATTCCATGAGAAAGCATTAATACACATATTAGACTATTTTAAGAGTGTAGATTTACCCAAATAATATCCTCATTTTATGCAAGTAAGAATTTTTTGAATAATAACACACAGGTTGAGGTTTCAGGATATCACAAATGAATATGCATGAAACTACTGCATACAGTTTGTATGCATGCAAATCTTTCTCATACTTTTTCATTTTGCAATCCACAATATATTGGAACAATTATAGAATATTAATAGCCTTGGTAAGTTCAATGCTTTAATACAAACAAGGAAGCGTGATTGATAATACTTTTGAAAAGTAAATATAATCATAAATAGTTGGCCTAATGACATTTCCATTTAGGGACTAAAAATACATTTTACACAATATTCAAAGTGGTCTAAATATACTTTTATATTCATCCAAGAAGCAATTTAAATTTGAAAGTGAATAATCTAGGGCTCAGCTGTACTACATCCTATGAAATAAACACGTGATCTCTGATTTCACTTTGCTTTTTTTAATTTGTTATGTCAAAGCTCAATGTACTGGCCAAATTGATACAGCTTTTATTTAAATGGCCTGGAGAGGTTAGAGCTAACCATGAAAATTTGGCAGTACTTAACTGGTTAGTGCAGCTGAATATCCATGGTTAGCGGCTAAGTTGAAACTGGCTAACTTTGGCTGTTCCAAGGATGGAGTTGGCATTTATGTGGTTAAGTTCTGAGATTCAGCCCTTAACTGCATGAGATAACTATATAAATTGGATGGTGCAAAAAGCAGTTTTATCATTATGCAGTGTCATCTTCTATAATTAAGGGCTGAATATTGCACTTAAGTGCATATACTGTATTTTTGTAGCCAACATACAAGTAGATCTGGCCCAGCATTGAATATCTGGGAATACAGCCAGTCCTGGACATAAAAACATTGACCACTGCTGGCTGAATATCTTTCAGATTGAATTTCATTGTGTTTTTCATAAATATATTTCATTAATGATTGTATTTCTTGATAGTCTTTCCTACATAATGAAAGTTATGTTTCTTACGAGGGGGTGTTGAAAACTTCTCAGCCCAATCAACCATTTTTCTAATTTCTGAGCATTATTTTGCCACTGTAGTTGAAAAGAGTGTTATCTTATTTTGTTAGGTGGCAATTTTCAGAAACAAAATCCTATATTTTGACATTGTTTCAGATCATTGATTGAACCATATCCATGTCACTCTCTTCTTGGTTGGGCTGATAACTTTCCAGCACCCCCCTTGTACCAAAGACAAACTAATACCAAATTGTAAAACAGTTCTTTCAGCACCAAATGAGTTCAGTCATGCCTGTTTTCATTTCATAAGTGATTGTACCGATAATAAAATTGTTATCTTTAAAATTGGCCAAGTTATATGCATATCGTGTTATAAAATTCTTCTGAATAATAATTATTTTTAACATTGAGCAATCTGCAAAAGTGGAGGGCAAATTTATAAAACTAAAATTCATGGGGCTTTTGAAAAAGCTATTGAAAGCTTAAACACTAATTATGGGAATGGGCCCAAGAGAGAAACTAAAGTAAAGAAGCTGTAATTACTAGGCATTATTTTGACTTACTGTAGCTACATTGCATTTTTGTTGGCAACTGATAAGCTGGTGTGAACTGACCCTTATTACAGTTTTGCTTTCCCTTTCATTCCCTATTTTCATCATCTTTTCACCCTGTCTGATTTCATTTTTCTCACTATTTTCTTTACCTGTGCATGATGTGATCAGTGAAGTATAACCCCTTTAATTATGTTAGCTTCCATACCCTTTGAAAGTGTCTTCATTGTGTTAAGATAGCCTTCCTTAGTAGGAACCTTTATCATTGGGAAAATATTTCCTGACTTTGGCCCAGATTCACTAAAGATAGCGACTCAATCGCTGTTGGCCGATACTCTGGCCGATTTTTAAAACAGTGATTGATTAACTATCAAGTTTGCATGCAAATGATTTGAACAGAGGTACAAATCATTTCCATGCAAACTCACCATCTCAATCGCTCAGTGAGACATTGAAGACATTAGTGACAAGAGAAGCAGCCTCCTGTCACTGCTGTCAGGGCTTCTGCTTTTTTAAAAATGGGACAGATGTTTTGCGCAACTTAAATGCACACCATCGGTCCCATTAAAAAAAGTCAATGCCCACCTGCCCCCACCCTCAAGTGACCCTTCCCCCGCTTGCCAACCTACCAGAAAAAAACGGCAGGAGGAATGCCCACTCCCTCCTACCATGACTCCCGCTGGCCCATCCGCTTTCCTGGAAAAACCTGCAAGAGGAATGCTCACTCCCTCCTGCTACCTAACACTCCCCCCTCCTATGCTGAATGTAAATATGGCAGGAGGGATGCCCACTCCCGCCTGCCATCGACCCCACTCCCACACCAAAACCCCCGCCAAAATAGGAGGGATGCCCACACCCTCCTGCCACCGCAATGCCCCTCCCATCCCCGGTGTCCATACCTTGCGTTGGGAGCAGGGAGGAACCACAAACACCTGCTCCTCTACCTGGCCTGCTACACCACTGGACATTAGGCCCCTCCCCAGTGCATCATGTGATACACAGAGTGAGGCCTAAGGCCCTGATTGGCTCAGATGCCTCTGTCCCATCCCCCCCCCAAAAAAAAAAAGAGGAGCATTAGGTGTCTGAGCCAATCAGGGACTTCCTTAGGCTCCTTCCTAAGGAAGTCCCTGATTGGCTCAGATGCCTCAGGCTCCAACTTCTGCATCAATTTCTGTTTCTGATATATTTATTTATTTGATTTTCTATGCTGTTCTCCCAAGGGAGCTCAGAATGCTTTACATGAATTTATTCAGGTACTCAAGCATTTTTCCCTTTCTGTCCCAGTGGGCTCACAATCTATCTAATGTACCTGGGGCAATGGGGGGATTAAGTGACTTGCCCAGAGCATGGGTTTGAGCCCACAATCCCAGGGTGCTGAGGTTGTAGCTTTAACCACTGAGCCACACACTCCCCTGGACTGAGAACTTTTAAGCATCTCCGTGTAGATAATTCTAGTGTCTCTTAAGTTAATCTACTTCTTTAGCAAAGGCATTGTAGAAAATGTAAAGGCTCTGTTAAAGGAAACTTCTGTTTGAAGTAGACTTGCGCGTAGAGAGTTGCGCAGGGACAGAAATCAAATCCATCCCCATTCACCCCCACAAGTAATCTACTCCATCCCTGCCCATCCCCATAAATTTCAGAAGTAGTTATTTCATTTACCCCCTTTTACAAAACCACAGAAAAGGTTTTTAGCACCGGTTGGCACACTGAATGCGGTTCATAGTCAGATGTGCGCAAGACAAAAGCGCGCGGACAAATGGGAGCAGACAAGTGAGCGCAAATACAAGTGAGCGTAAAGACAAGTGAGCGCAAGATAAGTGAGCGCAAGATATCTGGGCCAAGACATAAGCGTGCGGACAAATGGGAGCAGACAAGTGAGCGCAAAGACAAGTGAGCGCAAGATAACTGGGCCAAGACATCTGAGCGCAGACAAGTGAGCGCAAGATAACTGGGCCAAGACATCTGTAACCATACAATTTATAATTATTATATTATCATTATTATATATTGCAATTCACTAGTGAGCATCTTATATAGCTTAAACCCTCCCTCCCCTCTTCCTCCTTTTCTTCCCCCTCCTAGAAAAAAAGAAAAAAGAAAAAAAAAACACCTCCCACCCCTCTTCCCTTCCCCTTCCACACTCCCTCCCCTCTTCCCCTTTACCCCTCCTAGATCTGTACTTTTCTACAGCACCCTATTACTTGCTACACTCGTTTATCTTGCAATTCAGTTGCACGCATCTTACAAGCACCCCAAGGGAGTCAAAATTATGCGGGTGCACTAGCGTGCTCATCGATCCATTATTATATATAAATAAGCGTGTGTTCAGGGTTTCATTAGCGCTTTTCTACAGCGGCCTATCATTGCTACACTCGTTTATCTTGCAATTCACTAGCGCGCATCTTATGTAGCTTAAACCGTTAGCGTGGAAGCCACAAGGGAGTCGAAATTATGCGGGAGCACTAACATCGAAACTTTGAGCGAAACTTGAGATACACAGCGTTTTCTTATACCTTCACATATCTAGCGATTCTGTTGCGCGCATCTCATATAGCTTTCAACGTTAAAAAAGTTAGCAAATGACAATATAAACATACCTTGCAAATGAAGAAAGTTGGAAATAGTGTCGCTCTCACCAAAGGCGAGTGAAATCCACGCAAGATAGAGCAAGTTTTAGACCAGACCTATAACGGACACAGTCAGGCAGCGAAAGGAAGGCGGACTGTTCTGAGCAAGTATAAAAGGACACGTAACCAATCACAAAGATGCTAGCAAAAGGAGGCAGGTTGTTCCGAGCACGTAAAAAAGGAGCTAACGTAACCATAGTAACGTGAACGTGCGCGTGATTGTCATTGCGCTGATTTGTCCTTCCGCTCAATTGTCATGCGCTCAATTGTTTTGCACGCAATTATCGTTGTGCTCAATTGTCTTGCGCTTACATGTCTTTGCGCATTTGTCAGCGCGCTTTTGTCTTGCGTGCATTTGACTTGCCACCACTGAATACTCTGCGCTTCTTCAACATTCCTAGATTTTCTATGAGTGTTGGAGTAGCGCAGAGCATTCAGCGTGCCGGACAGCACTAATAAACATATGCGTGGTTTTGTAAAAGGGGAGTTAATTATGCTATTGAATTAAAATATGTGGGAGAGAATCATTTACAAATAAGCAAAGACACTTTATTAATTTGGAAATATTAATTGAGAAG
The DNA here is from genome assembly GCF_902459505.1 of Geotrypetes seraphini. Classification (NCBI taxonomy): domain Eukaryota; kingdom Metazoa; phylum Chordata; class Amphibia; order Gymnophiona; family Dermophiidae; genus Geotrypetes; species Geotrypetes seraphini. The sequence goes on along the minus strand of NC_047084.1, from coordinate 326,275,322 downwards.
AATATTTTAATTGGTAAGAATACATACTTTGTAAATGGGTGACTGCTATATCATCTAATGTAAATATAAAATATAAATATTCCAGCTGATGAGGACCCTCAAGCTATGTCAGGTGAAGACTCTGGAGGAGCTCAAAAATCCATTTTACTTGGTAGGCAGCAGCAACGTCCCTAAGCCATAGATTCTGGTATCTCAGTGCCTCAAGGATGCTGCCAGCGACTGTTATGCTTGGTAGAAGGGAGTTCCAGCCACATTTGGAGGAGGTCCTCAGTTGGGGGATCCCCATCAGCTACAACAACGGGAGAAATAAAAACAGAAATACATGTCCTTTTCCTTGGAACACAGTACAAAGACATCGGCTATATAAATTTCCCAAAGCTAACGTATTTCAGACAATAAATTCCTTTTTTTACCTTTGTTATCTGGAGATTTATTTTTTCCATCAAGATGGTTTCATTTCTCTTTTTTGTCTGCTTTCCTCCTGTCTTCTGCAAATTCTTCTTCAAGTGGTTGCAGAACATTGGTTCCTCCTACCATGGACCAGCTTTTCTCCCTCTCCCTTCCATCCCTCTCATTGTACAGCATCCACACTCCCTTCCATCCTGAATCCATCTCCCTCTTTTTCCTTTCCCCACCCCTGCACAGCATTTCTTCCTCTTTTTCTCTCTCTTCTACTCGCATGTGCAGCATGTTTTCCTCTCTCTCACTGTCCACCATATCTTTCTCCATCTTATTCCCTCCCTTGCTGCTAAGGGAGTGAGGAAAAAAGAGATAGAGAGAGAGATCCAGAGTACATTTCTCCCACCCCTTCTACTGCCACATCCAACATTTCTCCCTCTCTCATCCCCCAGATCCTGTGCAAGATGTTTTGCCCCTGCCCACCAGCCCCATGCCCAACCCTGTGCAAGATCTTTTGCCCATGCACAACATTTCTCTATCACCCCTATCTAGCATCATGCTGCATCTCATCTTATATTCCCTCTATCACCATGCCTGACATTCTTCCTTAATGCATCTGTCCCACCCTTCTCTCTCCACCACAACATCCTATATTTCTACCTCCCTTCTTTCCACCACCATGTCCAACAATTCTCCCTCTTTCTTCCTTTCCCCATGTACCCCATCTCTCTTTCCCTCCCGCTCTATGCACCCATGTCCAACCATTTTACCTTTACCTCCCCTTTCCCATCAGCAGTATCTCCGTTTCCTCCCTTTCCAACCCTGTCCAGCCCATGCAACATCTTTTCTCTTTTTTCCCACCTTTCCAGCCTGAGCAACATCTCTGTTTCCCTCACAAACCCCTCAGCCTGTGTAGCATCTTTGTTTCCCTCCAATTCCCCAGCCCATGCAGCACCTTTGCTTCCTCCCGCCTCCCAAGCCTGTTGCAGCTTATCTGTTTCCCTTCCTCCCTGACACCCCCCCCCCCCAAGCCCATTTCAGCAACTCTGCTTCCAGCCAGCAGCGGATCCTCCTAAATGCTGCCAGAACTGAACCGGAAGACTTCCCTCTGACACATTTTATGAATCAGAAGGAAGCCTTCTGGGTCAGCCACCGACAGCATAAAGGACAACTGCTGCCAGTGGCCTGTTGAAGGCTGGAGAGGAGGACCAGGAGGAGGACACAAGCAGGTAGGCAGGCTCTAATGGAAGCCCCAAAGAAACTTCTTTTATTCCTGCGGGATCCCCACAAGTCTGGAGGGGATTTCCACATGTTTAGAATGGATTCTCAAGGGACTCTGTAGGATTCCCAACAGCTGTGTTCCCATGCAACACTTTAGTTTGGAGCACAGCTTAGCCATTAAAGAAAGGAATCTTTATTAATAAAAATAAAGGTATGGCAAGGTTATACTTTTATATATATAATTAAAATTATTTGGTAGAGAAAAGTAATTTTACAGAGAACATTTTGCAAAGGTTCTTCCTGTTAGGAAGTAAGAAAAAAAACATGAAATCTTTTAGTTACTTGTCAATTACATTTGGTGACAGATTACCAAAAAAAGTTGAAATGGCCCTTCTGGCAAACTGATTGCAGTATGAATCATCAAAAAACTGTTAGTAGACATTGCTGTAGAAATGCAGATATATATGAGTCAAGTAGACCTCAATTGTTCTTAATCCTGAAGTGGTGTTGAGAAAAATCTTCAACTGGTGAGTATTGTGGTGAGGAGTAGGGACGGCAGGTAGCTGGACCTTAATTCTAAGCACTGCACTGGCCAAGCGGTTTACTGGAGTGACCAAGTGGATTGCAAACTCAAGAGGAAAAAAAAAATTAAAAAAATACACATGTACAAAAACTGAAGACTTTTTATTTCCCCATACTCTGAGGTAAAGGAGCAAGTGTAACCAAGTCCAATCAAGAGCTTTCACCATGTACTGATCTGTTTAAAAACAAGTCTCAAAACAAAAGCATAAATTTATTTTCACAAATGGATGGCAAGTTGCTTCAAAACAGTCTGTAATACAGTCACAAGATTACTCTTTCCTCTTGATTCCACTTCCAATACAGCAACTTTGACTACAACTCCCATAAGTCCTGGGTCTATCAAATATGATGGTTTCTTGCCAAACATTATACACTTGTGCTGTTCAGACAGTTTATTACAGGCTTTTAAAGTTAGTCTTCTAGGTTCCAGGCTTGGCTGTGCCCTGCTCTGGATTATTGTGTGTGGCTCTATCCTTCCTACTTTTTTTTAATAGGATTTTTATCCCTGCCTAACAACTGCCAGGCAATATCTAAGCTTTGCTAACTCTGCCTAAATCCTGCTTCTAATATTTTGTCATTACATTAAAGCTCTCCTAATACTAATAAGAGCTAGTCACTGAATCCTTTACTGGAATTTCCTAGACTCAGCAAGAAGGGTGAACCTCCCTGATTGTATCCCTCCTGTAAACAAACCCTTTTGATAAGCTTTAATCAAGATTAGGGCTTTATCATTTCATTTTTAAAATTGTTTATTAATTTTATAGAACAAAATATAGCTGATACAAAGTGTAGGAAAATATACATACATTAACAATACAATCAGAAAACACTAAGGAACTATACATAAATAACTTGAGACAAACCCACCAAATAAACCCTCTCCCCACACACCCAATGTCAGTCTAAAAGGGTACCTCTTATGTAAATATGCTGTATTTGAAGAAAATTAACATATGCATCTAGTGGACCCCACGTTTCTTTAAATTTTCAAAACTCCCCAGATTTTTCTGACATCTCTCTTTCAAACCAATAATACATACATAAACTTTCCCACCAGAATGAAAAATTCAAACAATCCCAATGTTTACAATTTCTCGTTATCATCTGTAATGCAATTCTGGTCATAATTAATAATAGTTTATCTTTATTTGTGCCGAAAACAACCGTACCGCAAGACAATGTTAAGGTCACTTCAAGAATGAGCATAATTTTGCTCCAAATAGACCTCCAAAAAACAAAAGATGATCTAAAGTTCCTGCTTCAATTTGACAGTGCCAGCATCTATTGGAGCATGTACTATCTAATTTTTGTAATCTCATCAGAGTCTAAAATATTCTGCATAATAAAAAATAAAGTGTTTGTCTCATTGAGGGCTTTATCTTTAAGCTTTAACACTGCTAACATTGTGCTTGTCAATTAGAGAGGGAAAGAATTGAGGATTCCCTTCCCCCATAATAAATCTTCTCACGGGCAACTGAAACTGCTCTGAGATGTGTCAGCTTTAATCCTCAGTGTTTCTCACTATAATACAACATTCAATCTAACATCACAATCATATCTTATGTTTCATTCTCAGGCTCCCACTGCATTTCTTCATCTTCCAGAAAGCTTATTGAATTACATTTCTTCTCACTCATGCATATGTCACACACTGGCTGAATATCATTTTTCCCAGATATAGAAACTAGGTCTATATCCTGCCCACCTGATGCTTGGGTTAAATTCTGATCTGACCTTTCTATAGAGCTGGGTTTGGAAAGTTTCCTTGCCAGAAGTCCTTGGTTAGCTTTAGTTCTCCCAGTAACTTGACCTCCTAAGGGCAATAGACTTCTGACCTGTGGCTTCTGTGCTGTGACAGAAATGAAACTTTGGTTGGGAATGGAGCCTTTCCTCTTTAACTTCAGTTCTCTCATCTGTTTATCCACACCTGCAGGGACAGGTAGGCTCTCATTTAATCAGGGTGTTCTTAGATGTAATTGTTTCCACCCTACCCCTTCTCTGGGGTTTCCCTTTACCAGGAGAAGTGGGCTTTGGAATTAACTGCTGACTCATAGGCTTCTCACTTAAAGGCAAATAAACTTTTGCCATAGGGACTTTTCTGACTTTTAGAGCCTCATGCTTAACCTGAACTGCATTCTTATTGGGCTTCCCTTTAGTGACAGGGCTTGGCTCAGCCTGCACCATAGCTGCATGACTGCGTGTTTTATCTGTCACAGTATATATTACTTGCTGATTTGGTAGGGCTTATTCTCCTTTTGTTAAACATCTGCAACTAAGTATGGCTGGGAAATATAATGTCACCATGCAGTTGCCCCAGTTACAGCTTCTACCTCTATCCAGATGGAAAGTATGATCCAAGATGAGGGGCAGGTTTCATGTAAAAGATGTCTACAGCTTTAATCCCACATGAAGGAAATAGAGGAACTGAGAGAGTATGTGGCAAGGTTGAAACAAATCTGCAACAAGAAGAAATACATTACCAGAATCCATCAGGCTATATGCTGGAAGTGAAAACGGAAAACTGACAGGGTTTACGATCAGTCTAGAAGAGGTATATAGGCAGATTGATAGGCTTAAGAGTGATAAATCCCCGGGACCAGATGGCATCCATCCGAGGGTCATCAAGGAACTGAAAGGGACTGTAGCAGAACCGCTTCAACTAATAGCCACTCTGTCAATCAAAGCAGGAAAGATTCTGAAGGACTGGAAGGTAGCGAATGTTACACCGATCTTCAAAAAAGGTTCGAGGGGAGACCCGGGAAACTACAGACCAGTGAGTTTGACCTCGGTACCGGGAAAGATGGTAGAGGCACTGATAAAAGACCACATCATTGATCACCTTGACGGACACGGTCTGATGAGGATCAACCAGCACGGTTTCAGCAAAGGCAGATCTTGTTTGACCAACTTGCTGCATTTCTTCAAGGGAGTAAACAGGCAGATAGACAAGGGCGACCCAGTCGGCATTGTATATCTGGACTTTCAGAAGGCGTTCGACAAGGTTCCACATGAATGACTACTTTGGAAAATTGCAAGCCATGGAATCGAGGGAGAAATACTCACGTGAATTAAAAACTGGCTGGAGCATAGTAAACAGAGAGTGGGGTAAATAGGCAATACTCGGACTGGAAGAGCGTCACCAGTGGGGTGCTGCAGGGCTTAGTGCTTGGACCCATGCTCTTCAACATCTTTATAAACAATCTGGACATAGGTACAATGAGCGACCTGATTAAATTTGTGAACAACACAAAGTTATTCAGAGTAGTGAAGACGCAGGGAGATTGCGAAGATCTGTAACGTGACATAATCAGGCTCGAGGAATGGGCATTGACATGGCAGATGAGGTTCAACGTTGATAAGTGTAAAGTGATGCATGTCGATAACAAAAATCTCAAGCACGAGTACAGGATGTCCGGGGCGGTACTTGGAGAGACCTCCCAGGAAAGCCGTCTACGCAATGTGCTGCGGCGGCGAAAAGGGTGAACAGAATGCTAGGAATGATAAAGAAGGGGATCACAAACAGATTGAAGAAGGTTATCATGCCACTGTACCGGGCCATGGTGCGCCCTCACCTGGAGTATTGCAGCCAGCACTGTTCGCCGTACATGAAGAAGGACACAGTACTACTCGAAAGGATCCAGAGAAGAGTGACTAAAATGATTAAGGGACTGGAGGAGTTGCCGTACAGTGAGAGATTGGAGAAGCTGGGCCTCTTCTCCCTTGAAAAGAGACTGCGAGGGGACATGATCGAAACATTCAAAATACTGAAGGGAATAGACTTAGTAGAGAAAAACAGACTGTTCACTCTCTCCAAGGTAGGGTGAATGAGAGGACACTTTCTAAAGTTGAAAGGGAACAGATTCTGTACAAACGTAAGGAAGTTCTTCTTCACCCAGAGAGTGGTGGAAAACTGGAACGCTCTCCCAGAGTCTGTCATAGGAGAAAACACCCTCCAGGGATTCAGGACAAAGTTAGACAAGTTCCTACTGAACAAGGACATACGCTGGTAGGGCTAGTCTCAGTTAGGGTGTTGGTCTTTGATCAAAGGGCCGCTACGTGAGCGGACTGCTGGGCATGATGGAGCACTGGTCTGACTCAGCAACGGCATTTCTTATGTTTTTATGTTCTTATGCTTCATGAGGCATCAAAGCTCTCCAGCAGAGGGGAAGCTGTGCTGAAATAAAACAGCTGAAAATAGATTATAAGACCCCGCAGGATTAATAATATGATTCTATCTGCCCTTGAAACTAAGAACCAATATGTAACACTGGAAGAGGAGGACCTGAGAACATCCAAGCACAAGAGAAACCAAAGCATAAAGGCCTGGATTCTGTAAAGGACGCCTGTCCTGGGTGTCCTATACAGAATCGGGCCTACACCCGCCCAAACTAAACCTGATTCCATCCGATTCTATAACCGACGTCCATGTTGCAGACGCAGGTTACAGAATCAGTTTACTTTAGACATGGCCGCTATACTTAATTGTGGCAAATTGTGCCGTGATTAGTGTAGCTGCCGCGGCTACAGCCGCCAGTCTCCCCTCTTCCCCCCCAACGATCACGGCAAGAGGGTGCCCAACCCCTCCTGCCCACAGAACCCACGATCGCCAGCAAGAAAGTGCTCAATCCTTCCTGCCGGTAGGCTCCGCCTCCCCAAAGATCACTGGCAGGAGGGTACCCAACCCCTCCTGCCGGACCCCCCAACAACCCATCCATCAAAACGTCCCTCCTCTGACCCCCCTCCAATGAAACTCCCCAACTCAGACCCCCCCCCTCGGGCTTACCCACAAGTTGGCCGGACGGGTCCTCGCACCGTCCGGCCAGCAGGCCCGCCTCTGTCCAAATGAGATGGGCTCACCCCTCCCCTGCCCAATCCACAGGATCCTAGGACCTGATTGGCCCAGCGCCTAAAGCCCCTCCTACTGCTGAAGTGTGTGAGCAAAGGAACCATTTATATCTTTCTTGGTGGGGGAGATTCCACACTGTTAAGATGATGATTTTGCCTGTGATTTGCTACCAAATGGGTATGTTGCCAGTGCTTTTTCAGGGGTCCTTTTACAATAAATTAAATAGTATCCTTACTAAATTTATTTTGCTGGGTAAAACTGCAAGAATTGCTTTAGTATCTTTACAAAAACCAAATGTGGTGGGGGGAGGGGGGTAAATTTTCCCAATTTTTATAGGTACCATCAAGCTTATATAATGCGTCAAGGTATGTATTGGATCTTCCCCGAGCTCATGGAAAATCTTCCAGACTGGATATTTTTGAAATGGCAACTCCTGTCTCCATTGAGATTGTGTCACATTTTAAGTATCAAGTTACCTAGGTTGTATAAAGACAGTAGAATTTTTTTTGACACCTGGCAGACATTAAAATTTATTAATAATTTAACACCTATTCTGATTCATAAATCCACCTGTCAGTCCCTTTGGCTGAACTCCACGATTCAAATTGGCGGGTTTCAGATCCTCTGAAGTATTGGATGCAGGTGGGCATACATACTCTGGATGATGTAGTACCAGAGGGAAACCTGTTTGACTTTTCATGACTACAACAAACATTTGATATTCCTAATTCTCAAAATTATAGGTGGTTGCAGTTGAAGCAAGCCATTGAGAAAGGGTTCCCTGATTGGCAAAATCTTAAAAATCAGTATAGTTTGCCAGTCCTATGCTTCCAGACAGATTTCCTGGGACATCAGGCCGCCCAGTGGTATAAATTAATATCTGAATTTTTGAATAAGAAACCAAAGACTGATCTTCGGGACATTTGGAGCATTGAGATAAAGCAGCAGATTTCTGCGTTTCAATGGCCACAAATTTGGACTTGGAGGATGAGATGTACAGCGTCTGCATCTATGAGACAATCATGGTTTTTCTTGTTACATAGATCTTTTTGAATCCCTGTTCGTGTACAGAAATTAGATTCTGGAATTGTCATCTCGATGTGGATCTAACCTAGCTAGGTTCTAAATACTATGCACGCCAGATATTTTTTTTATTATTATTTTCAAGTTCTTAGAGATGACCAGCACAGAGAGGGACAGAGAACCCAAAACACAATACAGCGAAAATAGCACAAAGGGCCTCAATGAACATGGACTTGTCTTTACTGACCCAACATGAGCCGTGTTTCAGCACACAATGCCTACATCAGGAATCAGCCAATAAGCAAAATATGATTACCAAACTCCAGGGATCAGAATCAGTCCTAAAGCCCAAGCACAGAGAACATCTCTTAGTCCTGTGTTGATTCAGCAGGAAAGTTAAAGCGAAAGTTAAAAAAACAAAACAAAAAAACTTTTTAATATATCAAAACAGCCTGAATTGTGCCCAAATCCCACTGCTGGGAACCAATTCTGTTCAGTTGTTTGCATAAATAATAATAATAATAACTTTATTTTTGTATACCGCAATACCACAAAACAATACCACAGTACCACAAAACAATACCACAAAATGAAACTCAGATCCTCTAGTAATGATCTAAGGCAGTGGTTCCCAACCACCAGCCAGTCAGATTTTCAGAATAGCCTTAATGAATATGCATGGAGCAGACTTGCATGGCTGTCACCTCCTTTATATGCAAATCTCTCTCCTGCATATTCATTAGGGCTATCCCGAAAGCCTGACTGGCTGGTGGTCCTCCAGGACAGGGTTGGGAACCACTAATCTAAGGAACCCTTTTATAAGCTTTGCTAAGAAGTAAGCGTGAAAGGGCATAATCGAAAAAAACGTCTAAGTCCATTTTTGTCTAAGTCGCAAGTTGTCTAAAGTAAAAAAACAGCTTAGGACACATTTTCGAAAAATATGTCCAAATTTTTTTTGTTTCGAAAATCGTCTAACTATACGTCCTGCCGATCTGATCGTCCAAGTCGCTAAATCATCCAACTTTATACCACATTTTCGTCCAACTTTTCATCCAAGTCAAAAACACCTAGGACAAGCCCTGTTGGACGTGGGAGGGGTCTGCAAAGTGATGGACTGAACACCCAGACATGGCACCTAAATAGTGGGGTACCTTACAGGGCACTGCTGTGAACTTCACAAAAAGGGTGCCATGTCTTCATCTTACAGAAAACAACAAACTGCAGATAATGTACAAGATGCAGGCTTAACAGTGTTTATTAATAAAAATGCAATGACATATACAACCTTATAGCCAACCAAGGGACCCTTTATTAATAAACAACGCCTGCATCTTGTACATTATCTGCAGTTTGTTTGTTGTTTTCTGCTTGCTGTTTGCTTCACTGCAGACTAGTTGGATTTTTCTTTCCCCTTTTTTTATGTCTTCATCTTACTACAGCTCACTTATAGGTCATGGTGAGCCTCCCAAACCACCTCCAGAATCCCCTAGACCCACTTATCTACCACCCCAATAGCCCTTATGGCTGTAGGAGCCACTTATATGCCTAGTACAAAAGGGCTTTGGAGGTATATAGGGGAGTGCATATGTTTCAGTATCAGTGAAGTGATTACAGGGGCTTATGGGCATGGGGCCGCCTCTCTATGGGTCCCTAACCCACCCCAAAGATGACTTAAGCTGCCTCTGTGCAGGATGACTAGGCTTTCCTATGCCAGGCTGCCAGGTGTTGATGTTCTGGAGGCTGAATTTTACAGGTGTGATTATGATTTTTATGGGGTGGGGGGGGGGTCGGTGATCACTGGGGTAGTGTGTGGAGGTCTGTATTATGTGTTTGCAGTGCTTATCTGGTGACTTTAAGTGGGTTTTTGTGACTTAGACCATGTTTTAAATGATCTAAGTCACAACGTCCAAGTTCCATCGATCCTGGGCTGTATAACTTTCGGTTATACATGCTGTATGACTAAGTCTAAGCCGGTCCACGTCCCACCCAACTCCCGCCCTCGACATTCCTCCTGAAACTCCCCATTTTGCTTTGTTCGTTCAGCAGCACTATGAAGGCCTAGGTCGTTTAGAAATACGTCCAAAACCCTTTTTCATTATCGGCACTGGGACGTATTTTGACAATGTTCGTCCAAGTGCCGACTTATTTCTCTTTCGATTATGAGCCCCATAATGTTCCCTTACTCACGACTTTTTCACACTCTAAGCCCATTTTCAATGTGATTGTCAAAAAGTTGTTCTCCCCCCTCCCCCCCCCCCCCCCACCTGCATTCTGTGAGGAATTTTCCTTTCTCAGATTTAAGATAACACTGAAGACTCATTAGGTTCTCCCTTGCCTTCCCTGGAGCAGCAGTCGAAAAGTGATTGGCAGAAGTGACATGGGCAAGTCATGTTCTCTTTCTCCTCTCTTTCCCTCTCTTTTCCTTTCTACCTTGCTAACTGTCCTATTTAATTTTGCAGCTCCTTTCCTTTTCTAATTAGGTTAATTTTGTAAACTGCCCTGCTGCCACTTGACTAAGGGTAGTATAGCACGTGTACAATAAGCATAAAAGTAAATGTTGTATTTCTAAATTTCCCAGCTGCTAAACATATTGGGCTCCTTTTACTAAGGTGCGCTACCATTTTCAGCGCACGCACAAGATTAGCACGCGCTAGCTGAAAAATTACCGCCTGCGGTAGCGGCGAGAGCACACGGCATTTTAGCACGCACTAAGCGTGTGCTAAAACCGCTAGTGCACCTTTGTGATAGGAGCCCATAAATTGGGCCAAACATCTCGAAGTCCACCTAATTATTTTAAGAGGAGTCATCTTAGGCATAGCAGGGGTGGCATTAGATTTGAGCCTAATAGTGACATTATTCAGCCACAAACTTGCTAAAATTAATTAGTAAAGTTTCTACCGTGGCCTGGGGCGTTAATTGCTCTGCCGCTCGCAGGAATTCTATGAGCATTGGAACAGTGTCAGAGCATTTAGCGCTCCAAGTTATGGTAGAAACCTTTACCACGGCTTAGTAGAAGGGGGAGGGGTTAGTTTGCCTTTTCCACAAATGAATTGAAAGTAAACTTGATTACACAATGCACGTAAAATATTATACAGTACTATAAAAGTGTTTAAAAATAACAATAATTAATTTAAAATGTATCCATATATTGCTATCCAAATATGTTAATTTAACGAGATATCTTTATCTACATGTTCTTAACTAGATATCATACAGCTTAGTATTGATTTCATTATTTTATGGTATATCTTCTCAAATTAAATTACTTTTCAAGTGTTACACACAGTGTACCAATTTAATAACCCAGTAGATAAAGTATTAAACCTTTAACAGCTGTTGGGACATTTTTATATATGTGGCAATGCAACTAATATTTTGAAATACATTCCCAGGAGAACTGTAGCCAGACTTTGTCTGGTTTTCTCAGTAAAATGGTTATTCTTGCTCTCACTGCTGTGTCCATATTCTACAAATGATTGATTTTATCTTTTTTATTTTTAACTTCATGACAAGTGTTTTGGGCTGTTTTGTCTAAAGGATATATATATTTTTTTCCAATCTCAATTGTTGATTACCTTCTCATGCAAATGAGTTCACAATAAAATATGCATTTAGTGCAGTCAGATGGACCTCAGCTAACATTAGACATTTTCCAGTAGGTAGCTGAATAATCATGTCCTAGAAAGATACGCTAATGAACACAAAGATGAGCTACAAGAAAGCAGTTCAGCCATATAAGCATAGTACCGTAAATTCCTGGGGTGTTTTGTGCCTTTCCTCTGCCTGTAATTAAAGACTGAATTGCTGCTGTCATTACAAGCCAATTTCTAATCCAGATAAACAAGATGTAACATCAGGCTACCTTATTATACATTTGTGGTACCTCGATTAACTTCTATCATACTGTGTAATGCAGCATCCTATTGTGCTACTGTGTATCTTATCAGGTGAAACCAGACAAATGGGACACAAATAACAAAAGGGCCAATGCAATAAAGTTTAGCATGCATGTTAAAACTTGAGGGTCCTTTTATTAAGCTGCAGTAGAAAATGGCCTTAAGCAGGGATAGGCAATTCCGGTCCTCGAGAGCCGGAGCCAGGTCAGGTTTTCAGGATATCCACAATGAATATGTATGAGATGGATTTGCATGGCCTGCCTCCTTGAGATGCAAATCTACCTCATGCATATTTATTGTGAATATCCTGAAATCCTGACCTGACTCAGGCTCTCGAGGACTGGGATTGCCTACCACTGGCTTAGAGTAATGCTTGGGGACAAGGAAGATGTTTTTCTGCTTCGAAGATGAGTGCTAATGATCTGGGTGAATTTTGAATTGAATTCATTTTTTTTTTTCCATTGTGCAAAACTGGTATGCAAGGTTGTGGGAGCTTTGTTCTTTATTGCTTGATGTTGCAACGCGGCAGAGGAACGCCCGGGTGTGAGAAAGCTATGATGGGGCTTGTGCTGCTGACGATGCGGTTTGGTATAAGGTACTGTATTTCAGTCTCGCCGTCGGGGTTCAGATGGATGGGAGAGATGGAAGGGGAGCGGGGGGAGTGCCGCCGCCGCCAGCGACTAGGGCTTATTTTCGGGGGTAGGGCTTATATTAAGACCTACCCCAAAATCATGCTAGGGCTTATTTTCGGGGTAGGTCTTATTTTCGGGGAAACACGGTATATGAATGGTAGAGTTTGAACTTCAATTGTTATAAGCCACTGACTGTTTCTGAAGCTTTTTCTCCTCTGTTATAGTTATATTGAGTGTACAAGTTGGGTTTATTGCTCCCACTCCTATGCATTATTTTTCAACAGTTAAGGGGTCCTTTTATCAAGCTGCGGTAGGGGTTTAACGCGCGTTAAACCGCCTGCCGCGCTAGCCACTAGCGCCTGCATTGAGCAAGGGTTAGTTTTTTAGCCGGCCGCGGGGGTTAGCGCGTGATGAAATGTCCGACGGGCTAACCCTGCTAGCACGGCTTGATAAAAGGACCCCTAAGTATTTTGTGATCTTAGTATAACTTTACCTTATGGAAAAGGAGGATAGTTTGAGATATCCGGGTTTTACTTCCATTGATAGCAATGGAAATAAAGCCCCGATGTCTCAATCTATCCTCCTTTTTCTGGGGTCATATGGTAGCCCTACCTTAGCGTATTGTACGTGGGTTTTCTCCATACTCTAAGACCATTTTTACCACAGCAGCTGAAATGTCTGATTTTCTCCTTCTTTGCATTAATGGTAACATTAATGGTAACATTAATGGTAACAGGAGCTGATGTTACCATTAGTACGTGGTCATTAGTCTTTCTGATTTCTTGAATCTTAAAGAAGATGGCGATATAAGAAATTTACGACAACATCAGCAATATCAGATAAGTTACGTACTTGTGCACATGGTTAGCTTCCCTCTCATTTTGGGACTATTGGTGAGACCTAATGTGGAGTTTTTTTGGGTTTTGGGGTTTTTTTTTAACCTATGGTAATAGCAAGGCAGTTTTGTCTTACAGTTTGTAAATTGCTGCCAAAATAATTTGAGGCTTTTTTTTCTCCACTCAGTTATGATTCCCATAGTCACTAATGAGGGGCCTTCCATTAGACATATATTAGAATTGGTTGCATCATAGATTTTGTGACTGTGTTGAGATTTTTTCTCTCTCATTTTTTTTGTTTGTGTGATACATTACAAAAGATTATCACAGGAACACTTCTTTTGTAACCAGTAAAGGCTCACACAGTAGCGCACGACAAAGTGGATGGTTAGAATGTCCACTCTTTATCCCCAGACATGCACACTTTCTGCAAATATAAAAAATATGTTTTAGCACATAGGTAGTGCCCTCTGATTAAAAAATTACTGCAGGATGCCCAAGCGCATCCCGCTTTTAACCATTTTAACCCTTTAATTGGCAGATGGTAAAACGGCTGCTTTATGTAACTTGATGTTGAACGAGAGCAACAGGTATTTGGAGATGCAGATCGCCCATAAGAGCCATAGAAAACACATGTTGATTCTGAGCAACAATGACAAATAAAGGGTTAAGTTTTGGTAACCATGTGCTAGGAAGTACCACAGTTTAGTAAAAGGGCCCCATTATTACTTGCTAGAAGTAGTGTAGTATACACAGTGGATTTCTTAATCTCTTCCCCACAAACCAGCAAAAATAAATATCCTTACCCTTAAACAATGGCCAAACCCCTGCTTACCTTTCCCATCTTCCCCTTTGAATAAAGCAACTCTTCCTTGTCCAGAGAGGCAGACATGTCAGAGCCCTCCTACCTATACCAGCTTTGTCCAATGGTTAACCCTCAGCAAAGTCATTCACTAATCACTGCAGTAAACTGGTAGGATCTGACCCATGAAATAGAACAGGGAGGGAGAAGAAATTCATTATCTTATTAGCAATTTGACTTCATATTTTGATTTATTCTCTTGTCAATACTCATCTTGGTTATTGTAATGCCTTATAGCAAGGAATTAGACCAAAAATTGCTTCAACAACTACAAATCGTACAAAACACTGCTGTTAAACTTTTATCTAGAGCAAAAAAAATTTGAGCATGTAACCCTGCTTTTGATTGCGGCTGATTGGTTACCGATTACACCTCGACTGATATATAAAATTCTGCTTCATACATTTAAAAGTAGGCAAGAACGCTCTCCAGCATTTATAGACCGACTACTCCTTCTATACAATCCTTCACAAACATTGCATTCTAGTCAACAAAATCTCCTTACTGTCCCTTCCAAGTTTCCAAGTTTTATTAAAATTTGTTATCCCGCTTATCAGATTTCTAAGCGGCTTACAGCAATAAAATTTATAAAAATGGAGGGATATACAAACAATAGTCATTACATGACGGTATAAATATACATTTAGACATTATAGACTGACTCAGAAGGTAGAAGGGGAGAAATACAATATTGAATAGGACAGGAAGACGTGAGCATTTAACAACCATAAGATCAGCTATATAATCATAAATTTGTTATGAAAATAGATATTTATTGAGCATGCACCTTTACTTTTAAATTCTACTAATCTGCTGCTGGAAGGGTAATGATGAGAATGAACTTGAGACTGAAAGCATCTGTGGCACCAGATTCAGAGTGAACTGTTCCATACATAGTAACATAGTAGATGATGGCAGATAAAGACCCGAATGGTCCATCCAGTCTGCCCAACCTGATTCAATTAAAATTTTTTAAAAACATTTTTTCTTCTTAGCTATTTCTGGGCAAGAATCCAAAGCTCTACCCAGTACTGTACTTGGGTTCCAACTGCCAAAATCTCATTTAAAACCTACTCCATCCCATCTAAACCCTCCCAGCCATTGAAGCCCTCTTCAACCCATCCTCCCCAAAACAGCCATATACAGACACAGACCATTCAAGTCTACCCAGTACTGGCCTTAGTTCAATATTTAATATTATTTTCTGATTCTAGATCCTCTGTGTTCATCCCATGCTTCCCACCTCTCTTGGGAGCGCATTCCAGGCATCCACTACCCTCTCCGTAAAGTAGAATTTCCTAACATTGCTCTTGAATCTGCCACCCCTCAACTTCAAATTATGTCCTCTGGTTTTACCATTTTCCTTTCTCTGGATAGATTTTGTTCTACGTTCATACCCTTCAAGTATTTAAACGTCTGAATCATATCTCCCCTGTCCCTCCTTTCCTCTAGGGCAGTGATTCCCAACCCTGTCCTGGAGGAACACCAGGCCAATCGGGTTTTCAGGCTAGCCCTAATGAATATGCATGAGAGAGATTTGCATATGATGGAAGTGATAGGCATGCAAATTTGCTTCATGCATATTCATTAGGGCTAGCCTGAAAACCCAATTGGCCTGGTGTTCCTCCAGGACAGGGTTGGGAACCACTGCTCTAGGGTATACATATTCAGGGCTTCCAGTCTCTCCTCATACGTCTTCTGGAGCATGCCTCCTATCATTTTCATCGTCCTCCTCTGGACCGCTTCAAGTCTTCTTACGTCCTTCGCCAGATAGTCTCCAAAACTGAACACAATACTCTTAAGTGGGGCCTTACCAATGACCTGTACAGGGGCATCAACACCTTCTTCCTTCTACTGGCTACACCTCTCTTTATACAGCCCAACATCCTTCTGGCAGCAGCCACTGTCTTGTCACATTGTTTTTTCACTTTTAGATCTTCAGACACTATCACCCCAATGTCCCTCTCCACGTCCGTGCATATCAGCTTCTCACCTCCCAGCATATACGGTTCCTTCCAATTATTAATCCCCAAATGCATTACTCTGCATTTATTTGCACTGAATTTTAGTTGCCAGGCATTAGACCATTCCTTTAACTTTTGCAGATCCTTTTTCATATTTTCCACTCCCTCTTCGGTGTCTACTCTGTTACAAATCTTGGTATCATCTGCAAAAAGGCACACTTTTCCTTCTAACCCTTCAACAATGTCACTCACAAACATATTGAACAGGATCGGCCCCAGCACCGAACCCTGAGGGACTCCACTACTCACCTTTCTTTCCTCTGAGCGACTTCCATAAACCACCACCCTCTGGCGTCTGTCTAACAGCCAGTTTTTAACCCAGTTCACCACTTTGGGTCCTAACTTCAGCCCTTCAAGTTTGTTCAACAGCCTCCTAAGAAGAACTGTATCAAAGGCTTTGCTGAAATCTAAGTAAATTACATCTAGCATATGTCCTCGATCCAGCTCTCTGGTCACCCAATCAAAAAATTCAATCAGGTTCGTTTGGCATAATTTGCCTTTTGTAAAGCCGTTTTGCCTCGGATCCTGCAACCCATTAGATTCAAGGAAGTACACTATCCTTTCTTTCAGCAACACTTCCATTATTTTTCCAACAACCGAAATGAGGCTCACCAGCCTCTAGTTTACTGCTTCATCCCTGTGACCACTTTTGTGAATAGGGACCACATCCGCTCTCCTCCAATCCCCAGGAACCACTCCCGTCTCCAGAGATTTGTTGAACAAGTCTTTAATAGGACTCGCCAGAACCTCTCAAGGCTCCCTTAGTATCCTGGGATGGATCCCGTCTAGTCCCATCGCTTTGTCCACCTTCAGTTTTTCAAGTTGCTCATAAACACTCTCCTCCGTGAACGGCGCAGAATCTACTCCATTTTCTCATGTAACTTTGCCAGACAATCTCGGTCCTTCTCCAGGATTTTCTTCTGTGAACACAGAACAGAAGTATTTATTTAGCACATTTGCTTTTTCCTCATCACTCTCCACATATCGGTTCCCAGCATCTTTTAGTTTAGCAATTCCATTTTTCTTCTTCTTCCTTTCACTAATATATCTGAAAAAAATTTTGTTTCCCTTTTTTACATTTTTAGCCATTTGTTCTTCCGCCTATGCTTCGGAAGACTGTGAAAACCTGCAAAGGGACCTAACGAAGCTGGAAGAGTGGGCCAAAAAGTGGCAGATGCGTTTTAATATAGAGAAATGCAAGGTCATGCATGTTGGGAAAAAGAACCCGATGTTCAGCTATACAATGGGGGGAACATTGCTAGATGTGAGTACCCTTGAAAGAGACCTGGGTGTGCTGGTGGATACAACAATGAAAGCATCAGCACAATGCGCAACAGCCTCAAAGAAAGCAAACAGAATGCTGGGTATCATCAAGAAGGGTATCACGACCAGGACAAAGGAAGTCATCATGCCACTGTACCGTGCAATGGTGCGCCCGCATTTGGAGTACTGTGTCCAGTATTGGTCGCCGTACCTCAAGAAGGACATAGCATTGCTTGAGGGGGTCCAGAGAAGAGCGACGAAAATGGTAAGAGGTATGGAAAACCTTTCATATGCCGACAGGCTAGAACAGCTGGGGCTGTTCTCCCTGGAAAAGAGGAGACTTAGAGGAGACATGATACAAACTTTCAAGATCCTGAAAGGCATAGATAAGGTAGACAGGGACAGATTCTTCAGACTGTGGGGAACAACAAGTACAAGGGGGCACTCGGAGAAACTGAAAGGGGATAGGTTTAGAACCAATGCCAGGAAGTTCTTCTTCACCCAGAGAGTGGTGGACACATGGAACGCACTCCCGGAGGTAGTGGTGGGGCAGAAGACACTACAGGGATTCAAAGAAGGTTTGGATAAATTCTTGAAGGAAAAGGGGATTGAGGGATACAGATAGAAGTAAGGATAGGTTTTTTTAGGGCAGGGAACACTTGACAGGTCATGGACCTGATGGGCCGCCGCGGGTGCGGACCACTGGGTGCGATGGACCTCTGGTCTGATCCCGGTGGAGGCAACTTCTTATGTTCTTATGTTATCTCTCTCTTGGCTTCTTTCAGTTTTACCCTGTAGACCTTTCTGCACTCCTCTTCTTGGGTTTTTTTATATTTCACAAACACCAACTCTTTTGCCTTTATTTTTTCCACCACTAGTTTGGAGAACCATATCGGCTTCCTTTTTCTCTTGTTTTTATTTATTTTCTTCACATAAAGGTCCGTAGCTATTTTTATCGCTTCTTTCAGCTTAGACCAATGTCTTTCCACTTCTCTTATGTCCTCCCATCCTAACAACTCTTTCTTCAGGTACTCTCCCATTGCATTAAAGTCCGTACTGTGGTATGCAGACTATTCCTGCTAGGAGTGCCCCTAGAGCAGTGCACAAGTCTACTTCAGGCTCCACTCAAATTTCCCCTTTTAAAGCACAATTTCAGTCAATTGATGTCTTACCTTCTTTGTCCTGTATAGGGAGCGGGAGAGCAGGAGTGCAGGATTCCCATCCCCCAATGAAGCTTAGGGTGATTGAACGGAAATCATCTCCACCTGAAGGTTTGGGGCGGGGCTGCAGACTGCTATCCCTGAGAGCCAAGCTACTTGAAAATCAGAAGCAGCAGGAACTCAGGCAGGACAGGCCACAGCACTCAGGGCTGAGAGCTCTGAATGTCAGTCCAATTCCAGAGGCCATGGAGTTGATAGAGGCTGGTGAAGACATGCCTCTGGGTTTGCTGGAAGAACCACATGACATGGTGCTGGAAGTAAACCCTGAGACAAATGCTGATTTGCCTAGTGAAGCCCAACCTATGGAGGTATGTTGTATGCAAGCCAAGTGACTGATTGTTGTAGTGAGTACTGAAAGTTTGTTTTTCTAATTGCTTGCAAGTGCTGGATATTTCTAAGCCAGCTGAAGAGTAAAGAAGTTTTCTTTTGAACTGTGGAGGAACTGTATTTTTGATACTGGGTTTTTTTCTCCCTTTTTGGAAGTTTGTTGTTTTCCCTGGTGGGGGAAAGTGAACTGTTTTTCAGTCCCAGACAGTGGGGTTTGCCCCATGTTCATGTGGTGAGATAGAGGGCCTATTTTGGCAGAATAATACCACACGGAGCACACTGTCTGACCAGCATGTTGCTGCTGATGAAGCCAGTGCAGTTGCACTGACTTGTGCTGAATTGGTGCAGCTCTGAAGTTTGTTTGTTTTGAATTTTGGAGTGGTTTTTTCTTTCTTTTGTTACACATGTTTTTGAACTGTGAATTAATGTGGACTCAACTCTGTCGGGGAAAATTCCTGTTGAATGTTTTTGAGCTATTTCATTTTGATACACCCTCAGAGACTTATTCAGCTTTGCCATATGAACATTTAGCCTATGTTAATAAACAGAATCATCCTGACAAGTTTTCAGTTTATTTTTACTTTGAGTTTATTTTGGAAAAGAACTTACCTGGTGCGGTGGTGTCCTTAAACTAAACGCTTTATTATTTTTGCCTTGTGCTACCCGCAGCGGCTCACAAGAGGTTTTTCTTTTACCGGCGGCCCAAGACACCTTGCCCTGAGGCTGCCGGTTACAGTACGTTTGAAATCTAGGACTTTAAGTATTGTGCAGCCGCTCTCCACTTTAGCTGTTATATCAGACCAAATCCCAGGTCCCTTGCATTTCGGTCGCTTGGATATTGATCTTTACATAGAGAGCTACTCCTCCACCTTTTTGACCATCTCTGTCCTTCCTAAAAAGATTATATTCCGATATGTTTGCATCCCATCCATGTGATTCACTGAACCATGTCTCTGTGATAGCGACAATATCTAGATCTGCCTCTAATATCAAGGCTTGCAGATCATGAACTTTGTTGCTTAGACTGCGAGCATTTGTGGTCATCGCTTTCCAGCTATTTTTCAGCGGTAATCTCCTTTTTCATATAGATTTTTGTTTTGTTTCACTTTCCGTTGCAATGCTAAGAAATGAGTTGCTGATATTGTTTATGTTGCAATCTTTACTACTATCATATCTTTTCTTTTGCCGGGGGTGGTCTCTATAATTGTCCTTCATACATACATCACCCCCACCTTCTAGTTTAAATGCCTAGAAACGTGGAGGGGCATATTAAAAAAAAACGTCTAAGTCCCTTTTTGGTCTAAGGCCTTAAACGTTGAAAGCAGAAGCAGGGAAAATGTCCATAACCAAAAAAAACATCCAAAAGGTGGTTGTTTTGATAATGGCCTGCCTCTACATTCAGCTGTTTAAACGCCCAGACCACCACTATGTCTACACTTATCCCCCCATGACGTTTACACTTATACCCCATAATAAACCAAAAAAATGCCTAAGCCCCAAACATCCAACACAAGGGCTTTCAGGCGAAGGAGGAGCCAGTCCTTCGCCTAAAAGCTGGATTCTGTAACCGGTGTCTGTCAAAAATGGTTCATAGGCAAAATCGCGCGAGACAACGGCACGCCGACAACTGAGCGCAGACAACTGAGCACAAGGTTGATGACGCGCCGAAGAAAAGCACTATTTTAAAGGGTTCCGACGTGGGGGTGTTGGTGGGGAACCTCCACTATTTTACTTAACAGACATCGCGCTGGCGTTGTGGGGGGTTTGGGGGTTGTAACCCCCCTCATTATACTTGAAACTGAACTTTTTGCCTGTTTTTTAGGGAAAAAGTTCAATTTTAAGTATAATGTGGGGGGTTACAACCCCCCAAACCCCAACAACGGCAGCGCAATGTCTGTTAAGTAAAGTGGGGAGCCCTTTAAAATAGTGCTTTTCTTCGGCGCGCCGTCAACCTTGCGCTCAGTTGTCTGCGCTCAGTTGTCGGCACGCCATTGTCTTGCGCGATTTAGTCCCGTCACCATCAAAAACAACACCAGTTACAGAATCCCCCCACCTTAAAACGATCCGGGCAAGAGGGAGCCCAAGCCCTCCTGGCCCGCGGCACTGACGACCCCCTGACGATATCAGGGCAGGAGGGAGTCCAAGCCCTCTTTGCCCCGCAGCATCGACGACCCCCCACCCCCCACTACAATACGGGCAGGAGGGATCCCAGGCCCTCCTGCCCTCGACACAACCCCCCCAATGACCGTCCCCCGAAGCCCCGATCGCCCCCCCCGCTGACCCACAACCCCCCGCCTACCCCACGACCTCCCACCCCCAATCCCACCCCCCCATACCATTGAAATGTTGGCCGGACAGACGGGTGCCAAGCCCTCCCATCCGGTAGGCCAGCCGGCTCCAGAATGGGGCCAGATTGGCCCAGGCAGCTGAAACCCCGCCCACAGGTAAGGCCTGGTCTATTTTAATCTATGCCTAGATGAGAATTAGCCTATTTTAGATCTCTACCCATTTTCCTTTTGTTTCCTTTTCTAGAGCTGCTGTCGCTGCAGCCAGATGTTGTAAGACCAAATCCAAGTGCTGCTCCTTGTGATCCTGGGCAAGTCACTTAATCCTCCAGTGCCCACCGCTTTGAATGTCAGCTTTGAAATGCCAAAAGCCACAAAAAGGTGGTATACAAGTTCCCATTCCCTTTCCCATTCTGTCCAGATATTGTATTTCTCCCCCATGTTCCTTATCTATCTTCTTGTTTGTCTTTTTGGATGCGTTACAAGTTTACGTTTTAGTTTACTATTTATTTTATAAAATGTAAACCGTTCAGACATTTAATGGGTGGTATATCAAGACTTAAATAAACTTGAAACTTGAGCTCGTTAGGCCTAGGTTGCAGCTAGCGTGAACAGTCAACTATTGTGTATTAATATTCATGCAAGTATTACAGTCATGATATTGAGGACACGTTTTCCCATACTTCAAGAAAAATAATGTTATACTTGAGTCATCAATTTCATTGACTTATGAAGCAGTCATAAGTAGAACATTACTACATATTAAGCCCCCCCATGGACCGTTATAAATGCCTTTTTCTAATTATGACAGGGATAGCCATGCAGATGATAACCTGTAATTGGAAAAATTACGATCGCCTGAATTTTCCTTTTTTGGTGAGCGAACCTATGCTCTAGTTATAGGTATGAAAAATGAATGCTGAAATGCTGGGGCATAGTAACATATTTAAACTGGTATGGGGCCCGTTGACATCTTATATTACTTCTCTGTAGTTGTTTTTTGTCTTTAATTCTGTGCCATCTCCTTGCACATCCAGGGTGGGAAGGAGGGAGGGGGGTGTGATTGTGTTATTGTATTATTTTAAATAAGTGTAGATTATTGAAAGAGTATATACATGGTGATTAATCAATAGGTAGGTGGGTGGGATAAAATAATTGATTTTGAATATCTGTAAGTTGAATGTGCTTTTCTTGACTTGTTATATGTTCTTATACCTCTGTAATGCACTGTTAATATTTAAAAATTAATAAAGATTTATTAAAAAAAAAAGAAAAGAAAAATACAGGTCTAGTTTGTTCTGATGCACATGAATGAATGCTACTGAGTTGCATGGTGATACTTTTTTTAGCACAAGTTTTATTGCAGAGGCCCCAAAATGCCACCACAGTGCTGAGGCATACCAGAAAATACCCTGGCCTTGTGGTGACGTTTTGTTATTGCAAATAAACTATTATTCTTACATCTGATGCTTACTGTGTGTTCTCATAAAGAACATCTGACTCAGAAAGGAAAGCAGATGGTATGTCAGTGGAAGACGTGGGCATTTGCAGTTATACACTAGCCTAAGTATTATTCCCCCAAACTGTAATTTGAAAAACCAATTTTGCAGAAACACTTCTTTAAAAACTCAGACTGTCTACACATCTGTTTCATAGTTCTTGCTATAATTATAACCATCCTGTGCATTTGTGCTGTGCTATCAGGAAAACAGGATGGGCAAAACAACATGATTCAAGGGCTAGATACTGATAAGTGTAGTTCACATTGAAAGAGCTTAGTAGGCATCCTACCGGCACCTACCTAAAGTGCCATACCATTTAAAAATGAGTAAAAAATAGTTTTAAAACAAAAATGTAGGTGCCTAGAGGTGCCTCCAAAACCGGCACTTAGATGGCGTTTATGGGGGCACCTTAGAATGCCTAAGGTTGAAGTAGATGTGGCTAATACCGGAAATGACCTTAGGCATACTTAAGCAACTCTGTAGATATGATTCACGTCAAACATAGGCTCCGAAAATGTAGGCCTCGAAAAGCCTGACCTACATTTCTGGCACCTATATTTGAGGTAGCCGTGATTCTACAAACAGCACTAGAGAGTGATTGATATGCGATCAACAGCCATTTCTAGGCAGCTGCTGATGCCAGCACCATTTGTAGAATTTGGCCCTATGGGGAAATTCTAAAACCAGTGCCTAAACTTAGATGCTGGTAGGTGCCCTAATTGAAAATTGTATTAAGTCATCATATTTTCCATTTTTTGTTTTATTTGTTAATTTGTAATGTAGTGATTGGACTATGTCGGTCTTTTAAATTTTACATCTACAATCTTTATATGTTACACAGTACATGCATCACTATTTCTCTTTCTCTGCTGCTCACGATTGCCCATATTCTATAAACAGTGCCTTAAGTTTGGTGCTGGTAAGCATCTTACTGGTGCCTAACTTACTCTCCCTTTTACTAAGCCATGGTAGAGGTTTCTACCACAGCCCAGAGCGCTAAATTCCTATGAGTGTCGGAGCATTTAGTGCTCTGGGCCATGGTAGAAACCTCTACTGTAGCTTAGTGAAAAAGGGCCTTAATTGGTAAAGCCATTTAAAAATTGTTTTAAAAAATATGTAGGCACCTACCAGTGTCTAGAAAAATGATGCCTTAGAATGCTTAAGGTCGAAATAGACTTGGTTAATTCCAGTAATAACCTTCGGTGTTTTAAGGCTTCTTGGGGCTATTTTAAGTTAGCCCAGGCAAAAGAGAGAGGGAAACGCTGGACTAGAAGTGGGGGAAGGGACTAGAAAAATAAATTTTGGACCCTGAAACAGATGAGGGCAGGAAAAGAAAGATATAGATGGTGTACAATGGGATGGAGGGAGAGAAGAGAATGGCAGAGATGCTGGACCCAGGAGAGGCAGGCCCAGAAAGGGGAAAATGGTGGATGGCAGGGCAGTCAGGAAGAACAAGTAATATGTTGGAGCAGGAGATGAAAGGGAGGGGGAGAAGGAGAAATGTTGGACCTGGGGTGGATGGTAGGAAGAGAGAGATACTGGATCACGTGTCAAGAGGAGGAAAGAACAGCAGGAAAGAGAGATGGAACAATGTTGTACCATAATGATTTTAATTTGGAACATTTTTAATATGTTAAAATTACCAGTGTGAAAGTCAACTATTTGATAGCTAGTGGAGCTATTTTTAAGATGACATTGATTATTTTGATGATCTGAAGTCGTCAAACTAGAAGATACTACACCATATAACATCTAAATCATTTTCAATTATAGTGAAAATATTAAAGATGAAATTAAGTAATATCAATAGTTTTCAGATATCCTATAATACTGAGACATAATTAAAAGGAAATCATAAGCATTTAATAAAAAATGGCTCAACTTCCCTGTAATTATACTTTAGGAATACTGTAAAAGAACAATCTTATAGAATGTCATTGTACGAAGCAACAGCTATTTTTAATTTAACAAACTCACCAAGGGGATGTGTATGCTAATAGAGTTGAGTGTGCTGTATAGTTTTATATTAATTTTTAATGAATATTGTCCCTTTAGATGAGAGTTCCTCTGCCCCATGAGATTTTAGTCATATGATAGTAGTCTTCTCATGAGGGCCTGTTTATTCAGTAATCAAGCACTGAAAAGAGCAATGAACCCTAATGCTTGGACAAAAGACTTCTCGTTATTTATTTAGAGAAATTTAAGAGTTAACAGTACAATAAATTTGTTTCTAAGGTTTTTAAAAGCAAATATTAATGTGATGAAGTGCATATATGAGTGACAGCAATGGAGATGGAACGTCAGCAGACGGCATTCTCTTTGTTTTTCTTTAAAAAGGTTTAATATTGTAGAGGTTCATCACAAGGAAACTTGTAGGAGATTGTAAAAACTCAAGATATTTGAATTGCAAAGATGACAGTATCATTTGTGTAGGAAAGAAGAGCGGGACTTGGATATGACTATATATGATGCCATCCTGCGTTTACTAGATTTGATTGTACAATTTGGAAAATTTTTTGGATATAAAATAAACTGGAGTAAATCAGAGGGTCTTCCGCTAAATGTACACTGTCCAAAAGGATCATTTGACTCATTCCCTTTTCTTTGGAAGGAAGAGGGTATAAAATATTTAGGTATTTGGATTCAAAGAACTTTGGAAGAGATGATGAAAGTAAATGAAAAATCCTTATTGCTAAAGGTCTCAGAAATGTGTGAGCAATGGGACCCACTACATCTGTCTTGGTGGGGGAGAGTCCAAATGGTTAAGATGATGATTTTGCCTGTGGTTTGCTACCAAATGGGTATGTTGCCAGTTTATTTTCAGGGGTCCTTTTATTTGGCTAGGTAAAACTGCTAGAATTGCTTTAGTATCTTTACAAAAACCAATTGCGGCGGTTGGGATAAATTTCCCAAATTTTGATAGGTACCATCAGGCCTATATACTGTGTCAGGGTATATATTGGATCCTTCCTGAGCTCATGGAACATCTCCCTGATTGGTTGTACTTAGAGTGGCAACTTATGTCCCCATACAGTTGTCTTATGTGTTGAGTATCAACATACCTAGTTATGTTAAGGACAATAGTATATTATTTGACACCTGGAAAACCTTGAAATTTATTAACAATTTAACTGAAATTCCAGTAGAGAAATCCATGTGTCAATCCTTATGGCTAAACTCCAAGATTCAAATTGGCGAGTCTAAGATCACCTGGAAACACTGGATGCAGGCAGGCATACGTACATTAGATGATGTTATATCAAAAGGGAAAATGCTTGATTTTTCACGACTGCAACAATCTTTTGGTATTTCAAAGTCTCAAATTTATAAGTGGTTGCAGTTGAAGCAAGCCATTCAGAAAGGGTTCCCTGATTGGCAAATTTTAAAAAATCATTATAGCCTGCAGATCCTGTGCTTGGATTTCCAAGGGAGCAAAGGGTATAATAGATGGAATGGTTGGGTCATGACCTTTCCACTGACTTTTGGGTCTTGAATTTCCTTGGCTTTGGAAAACCTAGTGGCACCATAGCATGGACTGTTATTTTATCTCAGGATCATAGTGATGAACCATATTTCATCAACAATAATTATTCATTCCAAAAAGTTGACACCAGCTCACTAAACAAGCTGCAAATCAACTTGGAAACATCCACTTGAGTTATTTCTCGTCTGCATTCAAATGTTTGGGCACCCACTTGGCTGACAGTTTCTTCATATCAAACTGCTTGTGGATTATATACCCAATATGTTCCCTGGATATCTGTATTGTCTCAGCAATTGTTTTAGTCAATATTCGTCGATCTGCAAAAATCAGGTCATGGACACAGAAAACAATTTCAGGAGTTGACTCCGTTTGAGGTCTCCGTTTGAGGCCTCAAAATCTCCATGCTGAAAAGTTTGCATACCACTTCTTCACTGTGGAGTATGATTGGCATTTGTTACTCAGTGTTTGCATCATAATTCATGGATTTCCTTTGACGTTTTCTTCTGGAGGAATAGGAACTTCATGATAGCTCAGAATTCCACACTTTTTATTGACATGGTTCCATAGGCATCGGAATGGGGGCCACAGAGGCCATAGCCTCCCCAAAACCTGACCGTCCTGTAAGTCAGGGGGTACACAGGCCGCCCACCGCCCATTGCCACTGCTTCTCCCTGCCCGCCGCCGCTGCTCACTGCCGTAACTGCAGGAAGGGAAGTGCCAGGCATGTGCAGTGAATGCATGCCACCGACCAACAAGCCTCCCCCAATTTTAATTCTGACGTCGGAGAGAAGGTCCGGGTAAAGGCTTGTGGGCTGGCGCCGCTGCATACGCTTGTCTCTTCCCTTCTTGGATTTGCTGCAGCAGCGGGCGCCGAGCGACAGCAGACCGTGGGGGGAGGAAGAATCAGCGGCAGGTAGGACATGCTTCGGCATGGCAGGGAGGGAGGCAGGCAGACTGGCTTCGGCACAACAGAGAGGGAGGCAGGCAGGCAGGCTGGCTTCGGGGCAGGGGGTGGGACAAAGGCTGGAAGGCAGGAAGGGGACATAGGAAGGAGGGAGGGAGGAAGGAGAGAGAGAGAGAGAGAGGGGGTTGTAAATGGAAGAAAGACAGAGAGAAAGAAACACCTGGACCAAAGGGGAAAGACAGGAGGCAGATGCTGGACTATGGGAGGTGCAAACAGAAGGGGAGAGACCCTGAGGAAGAACAAAGAGATGGAAGATCATAACAGAGGAGACAGAGAGAGGGAGACATGGTGCCAATAGGACAGGGAGGATGGGTTGTAAGCAGAAGAGAGAGAGAGAAAAAAACTTGGACCAAAGGGGAAAGATAGGAGGCAGATGCTGGACTATGGGAGGTGCAGACAGAGGGGGAGAGACCCTGAGGAAGAACAGAGAGATGGAAGATCATAACAAAGGAGGGAGAGAGAGGGAGATCTGGAACAAAGATGGTGGTAGGTACAAAGGAGATCTGACACTGGATCTAGGGAGGATAAGCAGAGGGAAAAGAGAGAGAGACCTGGACCCAAAGAGGATGGAGCTGGATTGTGAGAGTAATGAATAAGAAAGAAAGAAAGAAATATTGGATGCACAGTCAAATGGAAGTGCAACCAGAGACTCATGAAATCACCAGACAACAAAGGTAGGAAAAATTATTTTATTTTAAATTTAGTGATCAAAATATGTCTGTTGTGAGAATTTATATCTGCTGTCTCTATTTTGCACTATACAGTGGTACCTCGGTTTACGAGTGCACCGGTTTGCAAGTGTTTTGCAAGACGAGCAAAACATTTGCAAAATCGGCGCCTCGGAAACCGAGCATGGCTTGATTTACGAGCGCCCTCGCAATCCAGCACCCTCCTCCCCGCAATCCGGCACCCCCCCGACGCGATCAGGCACCCCACCCGATATGATCGGGCACCCCCCCCCGGCCCTGATTGGGCATCCCCCGCCGCTTCTTACCATCATCTGGGCACCAGCATGTCCTGTGCGTTGGTGCCGGTGCCCGAAGATCGGTCTCCTCTTCTGCTGGGCCTTGAGCATCTGCGCATGCTCAAGGCCTGTGAGTTCACGTTCTATCTCGCAGATGCTCGAGGCCCAGTAGAAGAGGAGGCCGATCTTCGGGCACCAGCACCAACACACAGGACATGCCAGTGCCGGTGCCCAGATGACGGTAAGAAGCGGCGGGGGGGGGGTGCCGGATCGCGGGGGGGGGGAGGGTGCCGGTTCTCGTGGGGGGGTGAGGAACGTATCAAAGCGAGTTTGCTTTATTTCCTATGGGGAAACTTGCTTTGATAAACAAGCATTTTGGATTACGAGCATGCTCCTGGAACGGATAATGCTCATAATCCACGGTACCACTGTATTTGTCTATTTTTCTATAGTTGTTACTGAGGTGGCATTGTATATTTTATAGTCATCTGCCTTGACATCTTTGCAAAAACTCCAAATATAAGTGGTAATTAACATTTTCTTTGCGTATGTGCTTTGTGTTTTTTTAATTTTGTGGTTATCACTATATATTAATAAGATTATATTGTGTGTATATGAAAAATGGATAGAAGAAATTATTATAGGGTGGAGTCAGGGGTGGAGTTTGGGTGGGTCTTGGGTGGGGCTTTTGCCCCCCCCCAAACAAAAAAGCGTTCCGTTGCCTATGCATAGTTCAATCAATGATCTTAATATCAAAACATACCCCCTCTTCTATTAAACTGCGCTAGCAGTTTTTAGCGCAGTTTAATAGAAGAGGCCCATAGTCTTATGGTTCTACAGATTGGCACTTTGCAAAATAAAATGACACTCTTTTCAACTGCAATGGCAAAATAATGCTCAGAATCTAGGATGTTGGTTGGGCTGAGAACTTTTCAGCATCCTCTTGTAAATTTTATAAGATATATTTACTTTGGTCCTTCCGAGGTTGAGAAATTACTTATTGAAAAAGATGGATCTATTGAGGGGTAATAGTAAAGTGGATGGGGGAAAAAAAGGAGATATAGAGGTTGGTTAGAGGGTTATGCTAGGATGATTATTATATTTTAGTTATATTAGATTATTTTTGTAACTTCCTCTCAATGTGGGCTATTATTTCTTTGTATTTTATTTATGTTAGATATATAAGATATAAAATTTAAAAAACACAAAACATTGTTTGCCATTCCTATTTACAAGTTGCTCAGCAATTGACATAGATAATGTGCAATCTTTAAAAACACTGCACAACAAAGTTTTTGCTTCCTGAACACTGCTGGGTGTTTCTTATAGAATTTTGGGTGCTGATCATGAATATTACATCAAAAATTACCCATCACGTACCATTTCAGAGAAATCTTCAATTTTGTCGTGATTTTTTCTTATATTTGGATGCAAACAATTTTTTCTCCCATAAGTGTCTTATCAACAACGGTTTGTGCCGCCTGGGTATGTCCATGCATAAAATCTAGCCAGGTTGGAAGCTGTTTTATGGAAGATGACATCCTGGGCATGTCTGGGCAGGTCTGAACGAGCTTGCGCTGTCTCACCATGCTATAATGGTGGCTTCCATACACCGATCCTGCTCATTTGGTTAATATAGATAGTCCGTGTGTGTATATAGTATCAGTATAGTAAAGTATAGTAGTATAGTAGCTGTAGCAATATAACAGTAAGTAAGCTTGATGCTATAGACGTTTTGGTGTCGGGCAATATGTCTCGTCGGTGTCGTAACAGCCGCGACACATTCTGCTATATCTGTGGGGAATATACACTTACGCCTCAGAGACGTTCGATGACTGCCCTTGTAAAGAAAGCCTATCATCTGTATTTTGGCTGCAAAATAGGTGATCAAGACAAGCAATGGGCGCCTCACATTTGCTGTGCGACATGTGCTGTTAGTCTGAGAGCCTGGCTCAGAGGTACTCGAAAGACGATGCCATTTGCTGTTCCGATGATATGGCGAGAACAGAAAGACCATGTGACGGACTGTTATTTCTGTTTGACTAATGTGTCTGGTTTCTCTGCCAAAAACAAGAAGTCAATTGAATATCCTAATCTGCCTTCAGCAATGAGACCCATGCCACATGATGACAGTCTTCCAGTTCCGAAACCACCAGAGGATTGGACCTTAGACGAACCAGATGAAGAAACTGCAGTGCAGGGTTCTAACAGTGACATTGACCCGGATTTTGAACCATCCTCATCAGGCGATCCACATCTGATAACACAGTCCGAATTGAACGATTTGGTCAGAGATTTGGGTCTGTCAAAAGCAAAAGCTGAGCTGCTAGGTTCGAGACTGCAGGAATGGTGTTTGCTATCACCAGGTACGAAAATTTCTGTGTTTCGAGACCGGCATCATGATATAACCAAATTTTTTGCACAAGTCGACAGTCTCTGTTTCTGTTGTGACATTTAAGGATTGTTCTCGGTCTTTGGTTGTGATCACAACCCGGAAGAGTGGCGTCTTTTCATTGATTCGTCAATGTTAAGCCTGAAAGCTGTTCTGTTGCACAATGGCAACGTTTATCCTTCAGTACCTGTTGGCTATGCAGCACATATGAAAGAAACATATGAGAATATGGAAATGTTACTAAAGTATGTCCAGTATACCAGGTATAACTGGAATATCTGTGGAGACCTCAAAGTCGTTGCTCTGTTACTAGGACTGCAGCTTGGCTATACAAAGTACTGCTGTTTCATCTGCGAATGGGACAGCCGAGACAGAGAGTCGCACTATTCTAGAAAGAACTGGCCACTCCGTAAAAAGTTAGTTCCAGGACAGAAAAATGTAGCACATGAATCGCTTGTTGACCCGACAAAGATATTTTTGCCTCCTCTTCACATTAAACTGGGACTCATGAAGAATTTTGTGAAAGCAATGAACAAGGAAGGGGAAGGTTTTCGTTATTTAAGACAGATGTTCCCAAGAATAACTGATGCCAAGATCAAAGAGGGTATTTTTGTTGGCCCCCAGATCAGACATGTTATGAGTGACAAGCGATTTGAAGATCTGTTAGTTGGGCCGGAAAAAATTGGCTGGAAAGCCTTGAAAGACGTTGTTGACAATTTTCTGGGCAATTACAGAGCCCCAAACTACATTCAGCTGGTAGACAAACTTCTCAAAGCATACAAGAGAATGAAGTGCAATATGTCACTCAAGATTCATTTCCTCCATTCACACTTGGACTTCTTCCCCGCAAATCTCGGTGCTGTGAGTGACGAGCACGGTGAAAGGTTTCATCAAGACATAGCTACGATGGAGAAACGATACAAGGGCAATTGGAATCCGTCAATGCTTGCCGACTATTGTTGGATGCTACAACGTGATGCACCAGACACTGAATATAAAAGAAACTCGGGAGCAAAACACTTTTAATTCTGTTTCATTTAGTCGCTTGTGCGAAACGTAAACTTGACTATATATTTTATTGTCAGTAAACATAAAAATGTCTATTTCTCATAGTTCTTACGTGATGCAGTAAAACCAAAACCATATTTGAGCATACCAAGTTGGTACCTGTCATAATCACCAAAAACTTTTCAGGAATCAAGACTTAACCAAAAAATTGTTGTGCAGTGAAATCAGCCTGCCCTGTATTTAAGGATACCTGGTCTATTACGGTCTCTAGTGCAACCTTGCTATTGGGATGTACTATCTTCCCTATTATGGTGATATCTTGTAAATTTACCTTGTTCTGAACCATGCTCTTTTGAGTAACTGTCAGCCATCCGCCAGTTTCTAGTTTAAAATTTTTTCTATCTCCTTTTTAAATGTTGAGCTAGCAGCCTGGTTCCACCCTGGTTAAGTTGGAGACCATCTTTTGGGAATAGGCTCCCCCTTCCCCAAAATGTCATTCAGTTCCAGAGCCCTGCCGGGGTCTCTGATGAGCGCAGCAGACCACCCAGGCTGTGACAAAATACTGGTCCGGCATGTCCCCTCTAGTTTGGGGTACCCTTTAGGCCTGGTAATGGCTGTGCTGTATTTTTGGGTAAGTATTTGTCTTTTTCAGCAAAAGAAGGAAACTTCCACCAATGTTCAAATTTTAAAAAATTATTATTGGCCACTGGTCGGTCTTTGTGTTTGGATTCAAGGCACACTTGCCTACATAACAATTCCACTGTTTTAATAGCATCAAACCAAAAGAACATTAGTGGTAAAAATAAGCAAAGCTTTTCTTTCAGGAACTGGCAAACTTTCATCTCAGCTGTTGCAATTGCTAAGTTTTCAGAGTCTCAACTTCTTTATGAGCACTGTGCCAGGTACAGACACTAGGTACATAGAGGTAAGGTACGAAAACACTTGTATGCAGGTTCTTGGAGTGAACTAGTAGCAATGTTTAGTTTCAGAAATGACTTTTCTCTTTTATACACGCTGGGACAGGTTCTTTGCACCAGGCAGTTTTTCTGTTCAAGGTGTTTAAATAATCCTCTCTGGTTTTCAGTAATGCAAAAAGTTCAAATACAAACTTCACACATTTAGGCCTAAATTCTCTATTACTGCGTTTAACTTAGGCGTGCTTTGGACGTCCGCTGCAAGTGAATAATTACGGAGTTAAGGGTCTTAATTGATGTTAATTGGGTAATTAACGACACATAGACGTCCCTAGGTAGTACATAACGAACTAACGTCTATTGAACGCATAGTCCCGTCTGCAGCTCTGGACGTGGGCGTTCCATGGGCGTTCCGTTGGGCGTGCCAAGTGGGGACGCTAGATAGGCGCTACTTGGGCGAACGCGTGCGTCTAAATCTCGTGAATTATGTAGACGTAAGAAACCCTGGTCTAGCTTGGATTTCAATGCCGTTTCAACTATCGTAATTGCGGCTCTTTGTTAGACGCGAGGCAGACGTCCGCTGTGTTTTTCATCAATAATTCCAATAGTGAATTTCAATAGGTATATTTCATCTTTTCTCTGTCCGAATAAATATAATGACACCATAACAATGGAACACATTATATTGCATGGATAACAAACCACATTTCATCCCAAACCATAATATAATTTTCACATGGCTTTTACAACCCCCTTTTTTGTCTCAACAAACAGCACTGCAATCGGCTCTCTTTTGAAAGCAAAGAAAAACCAGCACACATTATCAGCACTTAAAAAGAGAATAAACAGATACACACCTTAACAATCCAGCTTCCCTCATTGCAAAATGGAGGTGTTCAGTTGCACAAAACTGACCTCATTGTGACCTCATCAATCTGCATCTTCCAGTAATATGCCACAATTAAAAGACGTGGTGGGTGTTGAACCCACAACTTCTGGATGTTAGCAGCACAGGCTGGGCTCCTAACCGATAGAGCTACAGCTGCTTGACTTAACTGTCCGTGCTTCATTAGGTATCATGTCAGGATGAACTCAAATAAGTTTAAGCAAAGGAATGGCTAAAGATTTGGAACGTTTTCAAGTAGAAAACAAATATGAAATATGTATTAAAGAATTGCAGCACAAAGAACGCCTAAACGGAACCGATTATTTACAGTCCTATATGCATTAGTACAGTGCTTAGAATGAAGATTAGCGTGTGAGAAAAACGGAGCTCCACCTCACATGCATTCAAGCACACTTGGGAATATGGGTTTGGGGCTCAGTGAAAGCAGCCTACTATGACATTATAGCTAAACTCCTTTTCCCTTAGCACTTCACTAAGATATGATATGACAAGGGAACCAGAGGAATTGGAGCTGTGGGTCAGTGAGGAAAGGCACTCTCTACCAATTGTCCGGCCTTTGAGGGTTCAAATCCCAGCCTGTATTTTACTTGTGGCGTATCTGCCTTCCAGGTGCACTTTGATGATGCTTTCCACTTCTTATAGGAGTTGAATATAACATTTCTCCATTTAAACATGGCATACGTTGTTAGTTTTTATCGTGGTAAAGTATACATTTCTGAAATGGTGAAGAAATGGCAGAAAGCGGTATAAGCAAATCCAAACTGCTATAAGCACAAGAAAGCATTTGTAGCTCAACACGCTAATGCTCCTTTTCTGAGCTTTGCCATCTAAAACTCCCCAGTTCGACTCCCACCTTTGCTAATTTTAATAAGGTCCTAGTTTTTTGCTATTAGCTCTTATAACATTTCCCTTTGCAGGCAAACCTATTTTCAACTTACCATGGCTCGGACATCCTAAGCAGTGATGAGAGCACATTAACCAGGCGATCCACAAATGTCATCTTGCTGTCAGAGGAAAGGTGTCTCTCATCACTGCTTAGGATGTCCGAGCCATGGTAAGTTGAAAATAGGTTTGCCTGCAAAGGGAAATGTTATAAGAGCTAATAGCAAAAAACTAGGACCTTATTAAAATTAGCAAAGGTGGGAGTCGAACTGGGGAGTTTTAGATGGCAAAGCTCAGAAAAGGAGCATTAGCGTGTTGAGCTACAAATGCTTTCTTGTGCTTATAGCAGTTTGGATTTGCTTATACCGCTTTCTGCCATTTCTTCACCATTTCAGAAATGTATACTTTACCACGATAAAAACTAACAACGTATGCCATGTTTAAATGGAGAAATGTTATATTCAACTCCTATAAGAAGTGGAAAGCATCATCAAAGTGCACCTGGAAGGCAGATACGCCACAAGTAAAATACAGGCTGGGATTTGAACCCTCAAAGGCCGGACAATTGGTAGAGAGTGCCTTTCCTCACTGACCCACAGCTCCAATTCCTCTGGTTCCCTTGTCATATCATATCTTAGTGAAGTGCTAAGGGAAAAGGAGTTTAGCTATAATGTCATAGTAGGCTGCTTTCACTGAGCCCCAAACCCATATTCCCAAGTGTGCTTGAATGCATGTGAGGTGGAGCTCCGTTTTTCTCACACGCTAATCTTCATTCTAAGCACTGTACTAATGCATATAGGACTGTAAATAATCGGTTCCGTTTAGGCGTTCTTTGTGCTGCAATTCTTTAATACATATTTCATATTTGTTTTCTATGAGTTAAATCAAACTTCAGAGGGCTTGGACAGGTGTTGAAGAATGATCCAGTTAGGGGGGGATGTTTTTGGTGGGGGGAGGGTGTTCAGCATGAGAGAGAACAGGTTGCATTAACTATTAGACAATGGGCTGCACATAATAAAAGCTGAAGCAAAATATTGATATGTAAAGGCAAGGCTAAAGAGTTACCAGGTGTCCTGGCTGAGAAATGAATATAACCTATTTGCTAACCTTACTCAAGACTTGAACCCCCTGATGTATGGACGATGAAAAAAAGCAATGCCTTAAGGCATAGAGCTATAGAGGTAACTTTGTTTAGAACATAGAGCTTAGAGATGTGAAGGAAATGACTACAACGTCACTACAGCTGTATATTGCAAAACCACATCCAATGCACATCCAATTAGATTTGAATCCTAACGGTTTCTATGACGTCCGCCGCTAATTAGGCGTGCTTAGTATATAGAAAGCTTTGGCACAGCCATTTTCCCTATGTAAGACCCCCTCATGTGAGTTGGTGTTTGTGGTGTTCCGTTTCCTCAATGATGAAACTTTGTGCTATGAAACTTGCCTGTTCTCCTTTATACTCCCTTCTGCCTTTGACACTCCTCCCCACCCCCATTATCTGTATTTCTTTCGTTTATGGATTTTTCTGGGTGTTGGTGTGAGGGATTGTTGAGGACTTAAATTTTGTGTTAAGTGTGGAGGGGAATCAATTGTTAGGGAAAAGAAGGGGC
Source organism: Geotrypetes seraphini (assembly GCF_902459505.1). Classification (NCBI taxonomy): domain Eukaryota; kingdom Metazoa; phylum Chordata; class Amphibia; order Gymnophiona; family Dermophiidae; genus Geotrypetes; species Geotrypetes seraphini. The sequence goes on along the minus strand of NC_047084.1, from coordinate 326,239,276 downwards.
CAGGCCAGGTTACACACAGATGCCTACACCCACCACTCTCCCTGCTTTCAAAATGTCATGGTCTGCCCCACTTCCATTTTCCATATCTGCAACTCTCCATGCAAGAAATTCGATTTCCGTTTTGGAGCCATGTTGTAAGGTGAAGATATCTTTTCAGGCTACTTGTAGAACACGTTCAAACACACCCCCATTAGAATAGCCAATGAGGTGTGATAGGCGTGGTTAGGAAGCGGGCCAAGGAACCGCACCCGAACGGTGCCCAATAGGCATTGAGAAACCTTTCCCGTCCTACTGACGTCAGACGTTAATTAGGCGTGCATGGGTATAAGAAGGTCCAGGTGAGCAGTGTTTCTTTTCTATTCTGTTCTATTCCTTATGCAGATGTTTGAGACTTTACTCTGTCTTAGTCTTTTACTTTTTTTTTTCCTATCTCTGCCTCCCATTTCTCTCTATTCCACAGAGCCATTAACAAGCTACATGTCATTCTAATATGTTGTTTTATCTTTTCTAGAAGTAGCTCAGATAGTAAGTCCAGGTGAGAATGATATTTTGTAAGCTACTTAGGTGTCCTTATGATAGAACTAAAGAAACCAACCAGCAAAAACTGACTTCTCTTTATGGGCTTTCATTGTGTGCTATTGTTTATAATAGTTATTTTATTTCTGATATCTCTTACTCTTCATTCCACAGGGCTGACAAAAATGACTGAGAAGACTGATAAAGACCATGCTGGTAGAAATTTTGCTGGTAGAAATATGGATATATAAGTAAAATGGATGTGTTCATACATCTGAGAGGGTTTACTCATAGAGCTAAAGTTAATTCTTTGTAGAATCAAATTACAGGCAAGTTAAAATCAGGTGAGGAATGGTTCTGTGTACTAACTCATTGATAAGAACAGGTTGGGTGTGTTGGGGGGGGGGAACACTGCCATTCAGTGGACATCCAATCAGTGTACATGGTTCAGGTGGAAAACTCCTAATGAGTGGCTAATGGCTGCCATTTTTAATAAGGAGTCTAAAGGTATGTTAGCACTTCTGTTACTTCTAGGTGTGTGTTCTGCCACAACTTCAGTGTTTCATTTTGGAGACATAGATCTTTGTTAACAGTTTCTCTATTCTTCATTTCAGGTTAACTCTGCTCATCAGCTCAGCACACCAGCTTGCACCTAGCCAAACAGTTGTAGGTGAGAATGATACTCTACTATTCTTCACTTGAGTCACTCTTCTGATGAGTGAAATAAATGTTTCACACTTCTATTGTTCTCTTCACACAGGTATCCTTGATGACTTTCAGGAACAATAGTAAATTGATAATGTTGGCCTCATAGAACACCATGGCACGCATTCCTGCTGTTATATGCACACAAACAGCAGCTCAACATAAATGAGGTTAACACATTGCTTCAGGGAAGGGAGGATAGATATGGACCTTGGGGGTTGAACCCCCTGTTTGTGAACCTTGTGTAAACCAGCTTCTCCTCTTTTCTGTTTTCAGGTGTCTTAAACAGGCAACTGCAGTATTGTCAGATGGAGTTTTGTATTACTGAGAGCAGTGCAGCTGTGAGCATCTTTGTGGTTTCCACACCTGCTTAACCAAAATAGTGCAGCTCAAGAACCAGGAGGATAGATTGAGGTATGTGGCCTTTACTTCCATCACCTTCCGTGAAAGGAAGAAAAACCCACATGTCTCATTTGGATTCTCCTGGTGTGGAGCCAACTCTTAGTAGCAGTAACCCTATTCCTTAACAACAAATCTACCACAGTGACTTATATTTTCTTCCTTATGTAGCCATTTACTTTGGAACAGGGACTGCCTTATTTTGCACATCATAGCTGAGATGTCGTTATCTACCTATAGTTGCATATACCCTTGCATTCACTTACTTTTTTCCTAGATTCTGCAATGATTTGACATCAGAGTGGCTAGCAGGTAATAGAATGAATGACAGACCCCAATAAAGATTGTCAAACTTTCTATATGTCACCTTCTTGTATATTGAAAAGGGCCCATTCAGCAGTCCCTCCTGAACCCCTATCTACCTTGGACTCTGTCCACTAAACTGCTGATGCTACATGGTTAAAACCACACAGGAAAGTTTAAACTATAACCAACTTTTTTATTAAAATATAAACTTTTTAAAACTTTTAAAAACTTAAAACTTTTTTTTAAATAACTATTTACATACACATAACACAGGGAAAGAGGGTAGGTGCCCCCCAAGAGCAGCTTGAGCTACCTCAGGCGAGGGGGGCGGAAGGAGGTGCAGTCAATGAGAGGGTGTATGGCTGCTGGCACCATGCCCTCTTTCGGCTACCAGCCGCAAGAGGGCATGTTCCATCCTCTCCACACACCCTCTCATTACCTGCACCTCCTCCAAGATGGCAGAGTAGGCCGCCATCTCCCTGGCTGCCCCCTCCTGAGGCTGGTCGGGCTGCTCCTGGGGGGGAACAGCAAGGAAAGGGGGTGGGATGGGAACAGGAAGGGCAGGAGAGTGAGGGGAAGGGCTGTGGGTGGGGGAAGGGGAAGGTCCAACAGGGGATGGTGGTGGTGGTCCAGGAGGTAGTGGTGGGGCAGGCGGTGGGGGTCCAGGGGGCAGTGGTGGGGCAGGCAGTCCAGGGGGCAGTGGGGGGGGGCAGTGGTGGAGGTCCAGGTGGCAGTGGTGGAGGTCCAGGGGGCAGTGGTGGTGTGGGCGGTCCTGAGGGCTGCCAGGCCTCCTCCTCCTCTTCCTCCTCCTCCATCTCCTCTTCCTCTGCTGAGGACCAGGGTGGGGCTCCCTCCATCACCTGCGGGGCCTCCTGAGGGGGTGCCTGCGGTGCTGCTTGACAAGAGAGAAATAGGATACAGTCAGATATGTCAACAACACTTTTGAACATGACATTATTTACTACGTTATTTTCTTCAAATGCTAATAACAGGATGCAAAGCACCTACTCCACTGTAAACATCAAAATGTAGCGTAAGTAAGTGAGGCAAGTAGAACACCATAAAGCCATTGTGACATGATATCACAATAGCAGCTTTACTGCAGATTTTATGATTAAGAATGGTTGACAGCTACTCAAGCATTTTCATCTATTTATTCTGGTAGGCTGATCACAAAGAAACACACGCTGGACTCATTACTCACCGGCTTCAGCGCGCAATTCCTCCCTCACCCCCTCAAGGAAGGCCCGCTCCTGGCGCCTCAGCAGCCGCCCCCTTTTCCTGAGATCCTCAACCTAGATAATAGAGAGAGAGAGAAAGAACAGAGAGGGAGGGATATGATGAGTGCCATCTAGCACTGTGGCATAACATGTTTACTTAAGTATTGACCTCTATAAGCACATAAAAATGGAGCACGCTGCCCTCCAAGAGCCGCTATCCGCTTTGCTGCCTGCCTCTACCCCCTTCTGCCACATGTTTTACATGAATGTATTCACGTACTCCAGCTCTTTCCCCTTTCTGTGCTGGAGGCATCGCTATCTCTCTACTGTACCTGGGACAGTGGGGGGGGGGGGGGGGGGGGGGTTTGAGGTGACATGGCCAGCATCACAAGGAGGAGTGTGGGATTGAACTCACAACCCCAGGGTGCTGAGGCTGTAGCCTATCAGCACTGCCCCACATTACAGCATGTCCTGGTGAGCTTACAATCATACAGCAGGGGCAATAACATAGTTTGGTCAGAAGGAGCAGCGTGGCTTGAAACCCCTGACGTCAGGGTACTGACGCTGTCACTTTAAACGTCATGCCACTATCTCCCTAGACCAGCAGATTGATCCAGGAAAGGTGAAGGTATTTGAAATGACATAGCAGCAATTTGGCAAAGTTGATTTCAAGATGTTTCTATTACAAATGCGAAGCTTGTGACCCAAAAATTAGTTGTGTGCATGTTGTGAATGGAATAGATGCCTTCTAGGAGCTGAATTTGACATTTGAAATCCTACTACTGCTCCTTTGGGATGTGCTTTAATTTCAGTATTCAATGTAAAAGATTTATTATGCACAATTGTAGTTTTTAAAAGGAATCAAAATTTGCCCACAAAAACATGAACAATTTGATTGAGACAGGTTTCCATCATTACATTTTACATGATTATTTGTGAGGGCCTGACTTGGAATACTTACTTCCCTGGGACAGGAGGCTCTACGATTGAACCGCCGGGTCAGGCGGGTCCAGGAGTCCCTGAACTGCAGGTATGACCTGCGATGGCCTGCCACTCTAAAATAGTGGTGCTCATGCCCTAAAAAGAGCCTGGCCAGCAGCCTGGAGTCCTCTGTGGAGAAATTTGGCTGTCTCCTAGCTGCCATTTTAGAGGAAATAACTGCGTATGAAGAACAGCCGATTCTATGATGTCACAAACGCAAAAAAAACGCGATGACGTGTTTGTGCCGCTTGGGCGTGCTTACGGTGGCAATTCCGCACTACATCAACACTGTTAATTACATCCTAAACCACGCCGATATCGCTGTTATACAAAAAAGTACAGCAGAATGAACCACCTCCACCAAACACAATGACAAATTAAATAAGTGAAGATTGGGAAGTGAGGTTCACATGCATGTTTGGGTGGGTGGAAAAAAAAAATATTATGTCTTTGGTAACCTTAGTCAGGACTTGAACTCCTGACCTTTGGAAGATACAGGCAGTGCTTTTAAGCACTGAGCTATGGTGGGGACTTGGGAATGGGAGTCTCCAGAAATGGCTTTAGGTACAAGATTTGACAAGGGGTAATCATTGCATCACTAAGGTATGCTTTGACAGGGGAACCAGAGACACAAGTGTAGGTTAGTGAGTAAAAGCACTATATTGATCATCTGTAGGTTGTGAGTTCAAGTCCCGGCTTGTCTTTTACTTGTGGTATATCTACCTTCCAGGTGCACCTTGATGATGTCACAATGAGATCAGCATTGTGCTGCTTGCTATTTCCTCTTCCTGTGAACTGGAAGCCACATTCAGGTTTAATCTGTGTTTTGATTCTGTTTCTTGTTGTGAAGAATGAGCTGATAGTATAAAGTCCAGAAACAAGCAGACATGAAAAGGACAGTTCTTAAGCTCAGGCTGCCTCAGCATTCAGAACGGTTTCTTGACACAGCTGTTGCAATGCAAGACTACTAATTAGCTGCCACAGTTCAAATGTACCACAGTACCAAAACCCGGCAAAAAGCAAAACCAAAAGTTTTTCCCTGGCTGGTTTTTGAAAAACAGCCCACAAATGTACCAGTTCATAAACAGGTATGCTCTTGTCAGTTTAAGCCACTTTCTTCCAGGTATCCAACTGTTCTCCTGCTGGGACAGAATTGACTTCCTGCATCTCCCAGTCTTCCAGCCTCTCACAGTGGGGCTGGGAAAAAGACAAATGTCTTTCTCTGCCTCCTTCCATCTCCTGCTCTTCCTGCTGGCCCCCTCCCTCTAACTCTCTCACCAGCTTCCATTTAGGGAGCTCAAAACCATTCCCCCTCTGGGTATCAGTCCTCTAAAGAACTGCATATGCCAAAGGTCAGATTTCCCAGCTCCTTTCTTAAAGGAACAGCAGGCATTTTAGGGTATAATCCCCTGACAGGATTTAAAGGCTCTATACAAAAGTGCAATCTTTCCCGCATATTTTTCCCTGTCTCAGGCTGGCTATTCCAATGATAGTCATCGACTACATGTTCCAGGTCACTGACCTGGTCAACTCTTCTGCACTTGGGGCTGTCTAGCCTTCACACCCCTCACAGGAACAAAATCTGTGCTGGCAGTGGGTTTGTTACAGCATGGAACGGGGAGCACTATTAGTCATGGTCATTGAATATTCAGATATTTTTAAGGCAGCTAGCAAATACCCAGTTAATTCAATATTCAGAGCTAACTAGCCATCCGTTAATGCATATATGTCTGCTATTTATATGGTCTTATTTATGAGCTAGCACTGGCCAGTTATCTCTGAATATTGGAAGTTAACTGTAATCCATCCCCAAAACATTCCCAGAATGCACTCGACATAGCTGGCGTGCACTTCAGTACTAACTGGTCATTTTCATCAAAGATGACTGGTTAAGTGCTTTGAAAGTGACTGGATAGCTGATGATAAGCAAGTTAACCAGACAGTGGCCATTCTCCGCTGATAAACAAATAAATAAAAAAACAAGTTAATTTGATAATAACATTCAAGATTATCATCTTTGAATGAAATAACAGAAATCATAATTACAACCAATAAACATTGGGATAAATACTAAAAAATAAAAATATATAATACTGTCATTACAGTCCACAACGAGAGGGGCAAGATTAGAAAAATCCTAGGGAAAGGAATTTACATTGGCATTTTTGAAAGAAAAAGAACAGTCTAATCCAATTATACAATTTAAAGGACTCAAATTACGCTGGATCTTCATGTATTGCCATTGATATCCCCTTACCCTCAAGGAAAAACTGCAACTGAATAGGATCATAAAATATATATCTATTATCTTGATAAGAAATAAAACATTTGCATTGAAACCTTAATTGGTAAACAGCTCCTAAGGAAATCACTTTACTGTGGTAAGACAAAAATTCCTTTCGTCTAGCTTGTGCTCATTTTGAGACATCCGGAAAGATATAAATCCTTTATCCCAAAAAGGAGGCTTCTTTCAAATTATAATAAAGATTTAATATCATCTTATCTTAAAAAAATACACAAGAAACCAAAAGTGTGGCCTGAGCAATAAGTTCTTTATCTGATGATTTAAACAAGGCTGAAACCTCCATTTCTTCTCCCAGATCTCTGTGATCTTTTCAAAAAATAACATTTCACTTCTCTATTACCCTCCAGGTACTTTAGTTAGATTGTGAGCCTTCGGGACAGTAAGGGAATTTTTCAAGTACCTTTATTTCTAATTTTAATGTATATTTTCTGTAAACCGCTTAGAACCTAACGGATGTAGCGGTATATAAGAAATAAATTACATTACATTACATATTATCTTATGAGATTATATGATAAGAAAGTGTGGGAAGGGTGGGTGATAAGAGCATATTATTTGTACCATTGATGATTATTAAGTGTTATATTTATTGTTAATTTGTTTGGATATATTGTTACACTTATTGTAAATTTGAAAATGAATAAAGAATTTTTTTAAAAAAATAAAATTTTTAAATAAGTCTTAAGGAGTCATATATTTAGGAACAGGAAAATTTAGAGCTCTTAAATTAAGACTTCTATTTTAATTCTCTAAATTTTCAAGTTTTCTCAGAAGCACAGCTATATCAGACATCTGTTGTTATAGAAGGTTTTCTGTTATCTGTTAAATTTATAACAGGCTCAACTGACTTGAGGTTGCATTACAGGTACTATGGCAGAATCTTTAACTATAGTTTTGCTGAAGCTAAATAAAGATCCTACGTTGGTTTCAAATTACAGACCTATTTCTTTGATTAATGTAGATGGCAAACTTTTGGCTAAGATGTTCATGTTTATTTTTTTAATTTGTTGAATCGCCTGTTCATAATTTACTAAGCGATTTACAATAAGATACATAAGCATTTTTAAAAAAACATACTAATAATATTAAGTAAAAGATAAAAAACAGACTCATAAACAGACGAAAACAAGAACACATAATGATAAAAGGGGAAAAGTTACATAATAAATGCTTTGAAAAGCAGAGAGGGAACATTCAAGGAAAAAACATAAGGAGGGATGACTTAACTACAGTAATTAAAAGTATTTGGAAAACTATTGGCTTTCGCTTGGCCAAGGCTCTCCCTTATATCATTGGTATGCACCAAATGGGTTTTGTTGCTCATAGACATTCTTCAAATAACACCAGATTGGCTTTTTACATGTTAAATTTTAAAAAAGCCATGGATGATCCGGCCTTCTCTGTATCCTTGGATGCAGAGAAGGCCTTTGATTGTGTAGAGTGGATCTTCATGAATTAAGCAATGGATTTGTTTGGTATTGGTTCCAGATTTGTACAAATGATTCAAACTTTGTATAGTTTTCCTTCTGCCAGATTATATATAAATAATACTTTTTCAGAATGTTTTCGTCTGGAGAGGGGCGTTAAACAAGGGTATCTGTTATCTCCTTTGCTTTTTGACATTGTATTGGAACCCTTGTTATTGGCTATTCAACAAGCAGAGGAGATACAGGGTATTTCTTATGCAGGTCGGGAATATAAGGTCTCTGCTTATGCAGATGATATTTTGCTTCATTTGAGGAATTCTGAAACTACCATTCCACATTTACTTGATTTGATTGATAGATTTGGTAAATTTTCTGGATATAAAATAAATTGGAGTAAAACAGAGGTTCTTCCACTGAATGTACATTGTCCAAAAGGATTATTTGATTCATTCCCCTTTCTTTGGAAGGAAGAAGGTATAAAATACTTAAGTATTTGTATAAAAAGTACACTGGATGAAACGATGAAAGTAAATGAAAAATCATTATTGCTGAAGGTTACAGAAATGTGTGAGCAATGGAACCATTTACATCTGTCTTGGTGGGGAAGAGTTCAAACGGTTAAGATGATGATTTTGCCTGTGGTTTGCTACCAAATGGGTATGTTACCTTTGTTTTTTCAGGGGTCTTTTTACAAGAAATCAAATAGTATTCTTACTAAATTTATTTGGCTGGGGAAAGCTGCGAGAATTGCTTTAGTATCTTTACAAAAACCAATTGTGGAGGGAGGGGTAAATTTCCCAAACTTTTATAGGTACCATCAAGCCTATATAATGCGTCAAGGTATGTATTGGATCCTCCCCGAGCTCATGGAAAATCTTCCTGATTGGTTATGGTGGAATGGCAGCTCCTGTCTCCACTGAGATTAAGTCACATTTTGATTATCAAGGGCTCCTTTTACAAAGGTGCGCTAGGGCCTTAATGCGCGGAATAGCATGCACTAAATTGCCGCATGCACTGCCCGCTACCACCTCCGTTTGAGCAGGTGGTAGATTTTTGGCTAGCACGCGCTAATCCGGTGCGTGTGTTTAAAACGCTAGCGCACCTTTGTAAAAGGAGCCCCACGTTTCCGAGATTATGTAAGGACAATAGAATTTTGCTGGACACATGGCAGACATTAAAATGTATTAATAATTTGACACCTATTCCAATTCATAAATCTACATGTCAGTCCCTTTGGCTGAACTCCAAGATTCAATTAGGCGGGTTTAAGGTCATCTGGAAACATTGGATAAAGACAGGTATACGCACTTTGAATGATGTAACGTCAGATGGTAAACTGCTTGACTTTTCACGATTGCAACATACATTTGGTCTTGCTAATTCTCAAAGTTATAGATGATTGCAGTTGAAGCAGGCCATTCAGGAAGGGTTCACTGAGTGGAAAAATCTTTAAAATCAATATAGCTTGCCGGTTTTGTGTTTTCAAGTGGACTTCCTGGGGCACCAGGCTGCTCAGTAATATAAATTAATATTTGGATTTTTGAATAAGAAACCAAAGACACCTTCGTGACATTTGGAGCATTGAGATAAAGCATCAGATACTGCGTCTCAATGGCCACGAATTTGGACTTGGAGGATGAAATGTACGATGTCTGCATCTATGAGACAAACATGTTTTTTCTTATTACATAGAGCATTTTGGACCCCAGTTCGTTTACAGAACTTTGATAGTTCAAAGTCTAATAGATGCTGGCACTGTCATCTCAAAGCTGGGACTATGAATCATTTATTATACTATTGTCCCTTGATACTTTAATTTTGGAGATCTATCTGGGATCAAGTGAACAATATATTGGAAAATTCAGTGGGACTCTTTTTTAATAGTTAAAAAATAAGCACTGGAAATTTTAAACACCTTAAAACAGAAGCCCTAAATATACTCAGTAAACAGATTGGCTAAATAAGAAATATGTGTTATATTATCTTGCTGTAACAAGTATATAATCTAATTCAATTTTTTGATCTATTCTTTTAGCAGGACAGTTTTCTAGTGTTTTGTGTTACCTAAGGGTATAATAAAAGCATATTCATTTAAAATATTTGCTTATTAGGCAATGGTGTGAAAGCATTATGTTTTATTTATTGCTTTGGTAGCAAGAAAAAATGTTTAATGAGACTCTGCCATAATAAATGAAATATTTCAATTAACCTTTGTTTCTTTTTCCTTGTTTTCATATGGAAAGTAGTTACAAAGCAATGCCTTATTAAATCCATATGAATTTCCATATGCATTTTCTCTAGCACCTATTCTTCTAGAGCTGGAAAGCAAGTTGATTAAATGAAATGGACATAAAAAATACTGACTTATTAATATGTGATATAATATTGAGCATTAAGTCCTAATTAGCTAAGAAATTTGAGGCACTTATGGCTCTGGGACTCCATGGTTTCTTTCCCCTTTACATATTAAGGCTGATTTGTAAAGTGTTTTCTTTTGATATATGACTGCTTAAACTATTGATAAATTGGCACAAGTTTCTCTTCAACAAATGAAACTAGACACATTACAGAGAAGAACAAAGGGACAAAGATTATCAACAGTATCTGTACCTATACATTCAGTTTTATATGAGGAGGCACTGAAAAGTTCTTAGTTCAACCAACAATTTTCTAAGTTCTGAATGTCATTTTGCCCCTGTAGCTGAAAAGAGTGCTATCTTATTTCATTAAATGCCATTTGCAGAAATGAAATTCTATGTTTTGACATTGTTTCAGATCATTGATTGAACCATATCCATGTCATTGGTTGGCCTGAGAACTTTTCAGCACCCCTTGTATAGCAGTGAACACTGTTCCTGAGTGGGAATTCTGCCAGGGGTTGGTGCTGTTTCACTATTACATTTTCAATAGTGAGGGACAGGCAATCTCTATAGGATTCCAGGGAGCCTATCTGTCCCTAGTGATTGAAAATATAATATTGAAGCACCCCCCCCCCCCACTCATATCAATGCAATTGGAGGATTACCGCTCAGCTTAGAGGGAACAATCAGCACCCAATATAAGAGGCTTAGACCCAGATTCACTAAAGATAGTGACTCAATCGCTGTTGGCCGATTTTATGGTCGATTTTTAAACAGCGATTGATTCACTATCAAGTTTGCATGCAAATGATTTGCACAGAGGTGCAAATCATTTGCATGCAAATCCACCGACTCAATCGCTCAGTGAGTTATTGAGACATGCGCAGAGCCCTGACAGTAGTGACAGGAGAAGCAGTCTCCTGTCACTGCTGTCAGGGTTTCTGTTGGGTTTTTTTTTAATGGGACAGATGTTCTAAGTTACTTAAATGTGCACCATCTGTCCCATTAAAAAAACCTTCAATTGCACGCCCACCTGAGCCTTCAATCGCATGCCCCCCTGAGTTCCTGCCCACACACCCCGAGTCACCGTTCCCCTGCTCACTCATCTAAAAAAAATGGCAGGAGGGATGCCCACTTGCTCCTGCCCCCAAAGGTGCCCGCCCACTCAATGACATAAAAACAGTAGGATGGATGCCTACTCCCTCCTGCCCTCAAATACCTCCCCCTCCCCTGAAAAAAGAGCAGGAAGGATGCCCACTTCCTCTTGCCCACAAATACCTCCCACTCCCCTAAACAAAAAGGCACTGGAGGCCCCCCACCATTCCCCCTGTCCCCCTGCTCCGGCTCATCCCTGACAACACTGGGCCTTAGGCCCCGCCCCTGTGCTTTATGTGATGCGTAGGGAGGGGCCTAAGGTCTTCATTGGCTCAAGCACCTTGGTCTCCTCCCTTGGGAGGAGCTTGAGGTGCCTGAGCCAATCATGGACTTCCTTAGGGTGGAGCCTAAGAATTTTGGATAGGTGTTCAATCAGATTTTAATTATAATTTGGAAACTTGGAAGTCCCTGATTGGCCATTGTTTTGGCCAATCATGGACTTCCTTAGGGTCCTTTAAGGGAGGAGCCTGAGGGGCCTGAGCCAATAAGGGCATTAGGCCTCTCCCAATGCATCACATGATACACCGGGGCGAAGCCTAAGGTCCAGTGTCGTTGGGGAAGAGTCGGAGCAGGTGGTGTTTTCAGTACCTCCTGCTCCCAATGTCAGAGATACGGGGTGGGGACCAGGGTAGGGGAAGTGGGCGTGGAGCCTCCAGTACCTTTTCTTTGGGGGGAGGGGGAGGTATTTGCGAGCAAGAAGGAATGGGCACCCTCCTGCTGGGTTTTTTTTCAAGGAGTGGGTGGGCACCTTCGGCGGCAGGAGGGAGTGGGCATCCCTACTGCCTTTTTCTTTGGGGTGGATGGGGGAGGACATTCATGGCAGGAGGGATTGGGCATCTCTCCTGCCATCTTTTTGGAGTTCGGATGGGTCACCACAATTGTTGAGAGAAAGGGGCGCGCAATTGTCAGCGGGTTGTTGGGGAGGGCTGTCAGTGGTGGTGGGAGATTTTTTCTTTTTTTATTAATGGGACAGATATTTTGCTTGTGTAATACATGCAAAATAGTACCATTAAAAAAAAATGGAAAAAAAAAATCCAGCAGCCATGTCAGTAACACAGTTACTGACAGGTCTACAGCAGTTGGGTTTTAGGATCGTAAAACCCGATGCAAAATAGCCAAGCAAATCGCTTGAATCAATCGCTTGGCTATTTTGCATGGGGTTTTAATAAATTTGCATGGCTGGATCAGAAAATGGGCGATCGAGGTGCAATACATGTGGTGGACCATTTTGTGAATTGGGTCGGTTAGCAGCGATCTTCGTTAAACCATGCACTGTGCGTGAACAAACTGTCCAACAGGAAATGTATAATTACATATGTTTCATTTTGCTAACTCTGTTCCGGTTATCACATAATTTAAAAATTGCCTTAAATTTTTGATTTGCCCTCGTATCTAACATCTATTCTTTGTCCTCAATATTGCCTTTAGATCTGTGTCCATTTTTTATCAAGCAGAACCTTGTTTCCATGTAAATATATGAAAGTTCTATGAAATCCTTTAGGATGTACTTATAAAATGGAAAAGTTGACTTTTAATGAAGACAAAAGTTTTGACATTTTTGTAAGCAAGTGCCTGTTGTAGCCAGTGACAATGCTGTGCTAAATATTTTCTCAGAAGAAACACTGGTTGGTGAGCAAGTTGGTTGGTTAATAGATATACCTTCTGAAAAAAATAAACTGACCAGATGGTGCTGCCTTTCTGCCAGTGAATTAAATCTCTCTCATCTGCTTGATTCCCTGCAATGATTTCACTAGTTTGCTACTATAGTAGAGGCATGGTATGCTCCACTGGTCAAAACTAGCAACAGAGGCTCAATCTAGTTTTTCAAAATCAGCCAAATATATTTCTCATGGCCAGGATTAAAAATGCAGTAGCTGACTTTCTTTGCTTGGCTGCTAGCAATTTGTGCATTATATAGGAGGGAGGCAGACTTTTCTTCAGCAAAATGTATTTGAAGGAAAGCACACAGAAGCATTGTCAATACAGTTAGACACTTCTACAGTTTAAAAAACTTTTTTTATATAATCGGTCATGCTGGTATCTAACATAGAAGCTTTCACAGACTATGATGGCTGAAAAGGCTCATTAGATCCAATTTAATTCAAGCTAAAATGCCATTGATGGGTTAGATTTCATGCTATCCTAACAAAGAGTGATGAAGATATGTTTGTTAGATATTTGCATCTGTCAGATTATAATTGTATCTGTTAGAATATAATTGTTCCCACCTGGTTTCTAAGAGAACAAGGGCTGAAATATTACATTTATTTCCTTAACTCTTTGATCAGAAACAAGAATCCTATGGTTTCTCTTTTCACTTGCTTCACCGAGTATCTCGCCCTACATCATGTAATGCTTCTTCAGATGTCTGCAGCCCAAATGTATGACTCTATACTATTTTTAATTAAATCTTAATTGTTAAGCACTTAATTTAGGATTAACTGCTAAGCCTAAATTCCAAATACTTGATTATTCCTTGGGATTCTCATAACAGAAGTCTCTTTCTGTTTGTTTCTTTAGATGAGTCCACTTTCCAAGTTTTATTAAAATTTGTTATCCTGCTTATCAGATTTCTAAGCGATTTACAGTAATAAAATTATAAAAATTTGGGGGGTATACAAACAGTAGTCATTAACAAGACAATATAAATGTACATATGGACATTTTGGACTAACAACGATTACAAGAGGTAAAAGGGAAAGAAATACAATTTTAAATAGGATAGGAAGACATAAGGTTAATAATAATAATAATTTATTTCATTTATATCGCTATACCATGAGGTTCAAAGCGGTTTACAGTATAGATACCATAAATATGCCATAAAAATTAAAATAAATTAAAAAAAAAAAAGGTACTTAGAAGTTCCCTGACTGTCCCGAAGGCTCACAATCTAGCTAAAGTACCCAAGAAAAATAATTAGAAAAAGCAGATAGAATAGATAAAGACATAAACACAATATATCAGAGATTGTTTCTGGATATGTTACATAGGAAATTATTTCTGATTACATTTCATAATAAATAACATTACATAGGAATTACATAACATAATACATTACATTTCATGGGGAAGTTAATTCTGGTTACATTGCATAAAAGATTATCTGATTTTCATAAAATGTTAAGTAGAAGGTAATAGTGGAAGATTATATGGATTAAGTAGATTATTTGGAAAACCTGTTGCTTATTAGGATATTGAGAGGATGATACCAGGGAGTAGACTATACATTGGAATGTTATAAAGAGAGTACAAAGGGGGAGTTTAAGTAGGTTGAATATACTTTAAGAATAGGAAAGTTTTGATTTCTTTACGGAATACTTTAATGTCAGATGTTGTAGATAACAATTTGGAGATAGAGGATTCTAGTTTTGCTGCATGTGTTGCTAGGAGGTTATCATATTGCTTTTTGCGCTGAGTACCTTTTAATGATGGATAGGAAAATATTAACACATGTGGTTAACACATGTGGTAGAAGATAGGATCTGGCTGTCATGAGTTATAAGTCAAATGCATCTTTGAACAAGAAAGTCTTTAGCTTTGAGTTGAGTCTTTTGAGATTGATTTCTTCTCAAAGGTGATTAGGTATTGAATTCCATAGTTGAGATGCTGTAATGGAGAATATTGATGAGTGTGTGGTATTGTGTATTACCTGTTGCAGTGATGGTATAACTAGTAGATGTTGATTATGTGATCAGAGTGAATTCCGATTTATTGGAAATTTTGGATTTGAATGTCAATAATAAGATTGTATAGGTAATTCTGTAAGAAATTTGTAACTAATGAGCTTTTATCAGTAATGGTGTTACATGATCATATTTTCTTGGTTTGGTTAGATGTTTAATTGCTGTGTTCTCTATTATTTATAATCTTCTCAGTTCTTTCTGAGTAATCCCTTTATAGAGTGCATTACAATAGTTTAATCTTGATAGACATAGCCAAACAACACCTAAGCAAAGGCAAAAAAATGCTACTCATACAACTCGATCTCACAGCGGCATTCGACCTAGTAGATCACAACATCCTACTACAAACACTGGAGGCAATAGGAATCACAGGCAAAGTGTACAACTGGTTTGAAGGATTCCTCAAGAAGTTACAGAGTAAAAGCAAACAATGAACAATCAGAATCCTGGAACAACCCTTGCGGAGTCCCCCAAGGCTCCCCACTATCACCAACACTCTTCAACCTTTACATAGCCACACTTGGCACATGCTTAGACAATATCACCATCCTCCTGCCTTTCGACTAAACCACCCCCAACAC
Organism: Geotrypetes seraphini; assembly: GCF_902459505.1. Lineage (NCBI taxonomy): Eukaryota > Metazoa > Chordata > Amphibia > Gymnophiona > Dermophiidae > Geotrypetes > Geotrypetes seraphini. Next base: position 326,223,635 of record NC_047084.1, on the reverse strand, counting down.
AATGAACAAACTACACATTGCACTAGAAACAGTGTCAAAATGGATGAGAGACCACAAATTAAAACTGAACCAAGACAAAACCAAATTCTTACTTCTAGAAAGAAACAAAACCCCAACCATAACAAACCTAGAAATAAACTCCATCACATATCCCATACAACCCAACCTAAAACTGCTGGGAATAATGATAGACAAAAGCTGCATCATGCAACTTCAAATCAGCAAAACGGTTCAGAAGGCATTCGCAGCCATTCGCAACTTAAGACAAGTTCAAAAATACTTCAACAATGAACAATTCAAACTCATAGTACAAGAGCTAATCCTAGGACTCCTGGACTACTGTAACATACTTTACCTGTCATGCCCCGCCAACATGCTCAAACAATTACAAACAGTCCAAAATACAGCCCTAAGACTAATATACTCACTGAAAAAAATACGATCACATTACCTCAGCTTTCCAAGACTCACATTGGCTCCCAGTACAAGCACTCTGGCTCCCAGTACAAGCACGCATACAACACAAATTCTACTGCACCCTATTCAAAGCCCTAAATGGAAATGGACCAAGCTATCTGAACAACCGCCTAATCTGGAAAAACACATCCAGACCAAGGAGAACTCAAGCACACTTTACCCAACCCCCAATCAAAGGCATGCAAAGCAAAAAAATATATGACGGTCTACTAGCCACCAGAGCAGCAAAAATAGACCACCACCTCTCAAATCTGCTGACCACGACGCCCAACTATAAAACATTCAGGAAAGAACTGGAAACCATACTATTCAAGAAATTTGTCAAATGATCTAACCAAACTGTATAAACCATTCCCAGATCCCGACGCATACTATAGCTATCAACCTTGTAATCTCCCTGGGAATGCCCAGGCTAATTTCTTGTAAACCGCCTAGAACTGAAAGGTATTGGCGGGATAGAAGACATCAATGTAATGTAATGTAACCTGGCTTGCCCAAGGAGGTCAGCACATATACAGCCAAGGTACAATTGCATATAAAGATAATTTTTATTTGTTATCATTTTCCTCACACAAAATAGAATGAATTTGACTTACGTCAGCCAAACTGCTGCAGGCATCAGTCTGTTTTCCCAAGGCCTGCCTCTGCCTATCTCTAGGGAAAACTTGAGAGTTCCTCTTTTTCCCTCAGGGACCTCTCTAGAATAAACCCAGCCTAAGTAGGGTAATTGCTATGCAGCAGGAGAATTTTAAGAAATTTCAGGTTATTTAGGAGCCATTAACAAGATACTGTAAAGATTGAAATTACTACATAGAATAAATATTTCCTTTTGTTCATACACGTCCAGGGTGGGGTAGGGGGGTGGGAATATTTTATGATTTTTTTATGCTTATAATTAATTGTTGGGTATAAGGGAGGGGGGATATTTTATGCAAGTTAGAATTTGATGATATATTAAGTGATATTAAAGTATAAAATGATTGTATTTTATGTTACACTTATTGTGAGTTTTAAAAATGAATAAAGATTTATAAATAAAAAATAAATTTCTCTCCTGTAAGTCCCACCTCTGTGACTCAACACTGTGCTCCATAGCCCAGTGCATGCTGGGACTTGTAATTCTACATTTGATTAGCACATCCTGCTGCTCGGGGGTATAATATTTGCACGGGGGAGGGAAAACCCTTTAATCTGTTACACTCATACAAATCTCAATTCCATACTGCCAGCTCACAGTTTCACCTACCTTAAACAAATATAAATGCCTTTGTCAGTAGTTATTTTTTTAACTATACAGAGGGTTTGCCTCTTTATCCCATGACCTGTAGAGAGGGACATACAATAAGTCTTACAGCTCAGTGAACATGCTTGAGTGACTACAGGGACCAGTTACTAAGCAGTGCTAATGGTTTATCATTAACACTAATTAAGTTCATATTTACCATGCACTAATGATGAAACATTAGTGTTTGCTTGGATGCATACATATTTTAACATGCAATAATTATTCAAAATTAATACAGAAGTCTGTTAACTAATAGTTAATAACTATGCCTCTGGTTGTGTACTTAACTGTAGTATTTTTATTGTTTATTTATGCTGTTTTAAATTATACAATTCAACTACCTTATACAGAAAAGGGACTTCAATACATTGAGAACACAAAATAGACTAATTTGCAGATTCTGTATATAGCAACCAAAATTAGGTGCTTTAATTTGGGTGTGGATCTCAGATCCTGCCTCCTCATCAGAGTCGCAAATATTGGAATTGGCGATCGAGCACTCTGGTGGTTCACATCATTCCTGAGCCATATGACCAAAAGTGTCCTATTAAGATCATAAGAACATAACATAAGAATTGTTATATTGGGACATACCGGTCAATCAAGTCCAGTATCCAGTTTCAAAGAGTGGCCAACCCAGGTCCCAAGTACCTAGCTAGATCCAAAGTAGTAAACAGATTTTATGTTGCTTTCCTAGGAATAAGCAGTGGATTTCCCCAAGCCATCTCAATAATGGCCTATGGACTTCTCTTTAGGAAATTATCCAAACCTTTTTAAAACTCCACTAAGCTATTTGATTTCACCACATTCTCCGATCTCTTGGGAGTTGGCCAGCCTGATGGCCAAAGACAAAGTACATAGCCTAGGGGTGATCCTTGACAGTGACCTTTCGCTCTTTGACCATATCTCTCAAGTAGTATTTGCCTTATTCTAATACCTCCAGCAACTAAGGAAAATAGAATAAACGACCTCACCACCCCGTTGCGGAACCTGAGCTCCCTTCAGTTATTCCGCAAACAACTGAAAACCTGGCTTTTCAGCAAATTGTAACTCTATCCTTTCCCCTTTCTCTCCCCCCTTCTACACATAAGTTCATGTAATCCTTTTTCTTCTTCTCTACCCACTATTTTAAGTTTTTGTGAACCATGTCGAGTTCCATACTCATGGAGATGATGCAGTATATAAACTTAAGGTTTAGATTAGATTAGATTAGATAAAATGATCCTTCTTGGAACAGGACTTTTCTCAATTACTCTATGCCTTCTTCCTCTCCTAAATGGGCTCACTACAACTTGCTCCTAAATGGGCTCAGTACAAAAAAACCTCTATTGACTACAAAGAGTACAAAATGCCGCCAACTCCTAAAAATCTCCACATATGAGATTTGATCACCCCAGCGTTGCGAGCTGCCCACTGGCTGCCAATTGACAAACGATGTACATTTAAAGGCCTAGTAATGGCCTACAAACTCTTCTACAACATGGTGCTGGCCTATATGATCTCTAAACTTCCACCCTATGCCCCAAATTGACCACTTCGCTTGCAAGAAAAAAAGTGATTATGCACGTCCTCAGGGCGTACTTTCCACTTTGAGAATGCCCCAAAAAAGATCTTACTCACACTACCTACCATACCTCTGAAACCAACTACCTACCTGCATAAGATCATTAGAAGGACTACTGAACTTCAGGAAGGCAATAAAAACTTACCTCTTCTCCTGACCCTCTATGAGAGTGTGCCAATCCAAATTCCCCAGAACTTCTGACAAAGGGCATCAACCCTCCGCTGTCTCAAATCTCAAATGATGATGTGCTTCATCCTATGTCTGACTATGCCATGTTTTGTCATACAACGTTCTACCACAGTTTGTCATACTATTTGCCATCCTTGTTCTACTATACTATACTATATGCCATATTTACCATACTATGTTTGCTAAACTATATCTAAGGTACAAAAATACCAAAATTGAATATACCTTGTTTAAGAGTGAAATCAAACAATATTCAATTCACAGAGTTAACCAATCTCAAGTGTCTGCAGTCAGACCTCAGAGCAAGTCATGAGGAAAAACTCAACGCAGACTATCATTGATCGTTTTTTATCTCAGTTTTTTGTCTTACATACAATATTTGAAAGGTGTTTTGCTATATCAAGTTTCAAGTTTCAAGTTTATTAGATGATTTGATAAATCGCTTAATCAAATATTCTAAGCGATGTACACTTTAAATTTAACAATTAGTAAATATAAAAAATAAAAAAAAAAGAACAAACAATACAGTACATACAATTATTAAATAATGGGTAAGAACTCATGATTATTAACATTGATAACCGGGAAAGAAGGGAAGAAATACAATTCATAAAGTAAAGAAGAAACATTGATGGAAAACACATAAGGGAATAATTAACACAGGTTTCATATAGAAAATGTAATACTAAAACTAAAATTATAATGTAAAAGCATCTTTAAAAAGGAAGGTTTTAAGTTCAGTTTTAAATTTTCCAAGTTCTTTTCCTCTCGTAAGAAAATAGGAAGAGCGTTCCATGTCTGTGGTGCAGTACATGAAAAAATAAATTGTCTCCTTGTATTGATAATTTTTAACGAAGGGACAGATAACAGATTTTGTTCACTAGAACGTAATATTCTTTTTGTAGAATAAGGAACAAGAAAACGATATAAAAATGCTGGGGTTTTGTTGTTTAGAGTTTTAAAGATAATTAAACATAATTTATAAGTAATTCTGTAATTGACAGGGAGCCAATGAGCCTCTTTGAGGAGTGGTGTTACATGATCATATTTTTTTGCATTGGTTATTAATTTTATGGCTGTATTTTGTATGATTTGTAATCTTTTAATTTCATATAGTGCAATTCCTTTAAATAAGGAATTGCAATAATCAATTTTAGACATCACCAAGGAGTGAATAAGAATTGTAATTGATTTAGGACAAAGAAATTTTGAAATGGACCGAATTTTGCGTAACCTATAAAAGGTGATTTTTACAATGTTACTAATGTGGTCATGGTAAGAAAGTTTAGTGTCAAAAATTACTCCCAAAATTTTTGTATTTTTTACTAACTGTAGGGGTACATTAAGAATAGAAATAGGAGCAACAAGAGGAAAACTCTCTTTCCACGGAAATAGCATAACATTGGTTTTATTGATATTGAGTGCCAATCTGTTTTTATCTAGCCAATGATGTATATTATATCTACCACACTATGATCTCTCATGCAGTGTTCACCTTTCCATGTCATCCATGCTATGTTTCATCACGAATGTTTGCCTTATCATTTTTATCAAGTCGTGTCATACTATATTAGCCATGCTTCGTAATACTATATTTGTCATACTATGTCTCACCATACTATGTTTTGTCATATTGTTTTTTGCCATCTTTGTCAATGTTTGCAATGCTATCTTTTACCATACTATGTCTGAGAATATGGCACAGCAGTTAGAGCTGCGGCCTCAGCACCCTGAGGTTGTGGGTTCAAACCCACGTTGTTCCTTATAACCCTTGACCGGTCCCCCCCCCCAATTGTCCCAGGTATATTAGAAAGATTGTGAGCCTGCTGGGACATACAGGGAAAAATGTTTGAGTCCTTAAATGCATGTTAACTGTTCTGAACTCCCCTGAGAGAACCATATAGAAAATTGAATAAATAAAATAGATCCATATGCAAACTAATTAATAATCTTTTTTTTTTACCATGAAATTTTATTGAAAATTTTATCAAAATACAAAAAGAAAAACAAATCAATGTCAATATCAACATCTTATTCATATAACAATAGAATAGATTTGGGAACAAAAATTCAATCACAACATATGAATATCAAATGGATATAATGAAAACATGTTCTGAGGTGTTGTGGTAGATATGAGGAGAGTACTGAGTGAAAACAGGGAGGGAAGAGGAGAGGAAAGAAAAGAAAAGAAAAGAAAAAAAAGGGGAAGGAGGGAGAGGTTACAAAAGGGGAAAGGAGAGAAAAATACTAAAGCAAAAGGAAGTAGAGAAGAGAGTCCCCCCAGAGGTCAGAGAAAAGAGGAAGAAGAGGAAAAGTGAAAGAAAGTGTGTGAAAGGTACCAAAAGTACAAGTGGTGAAACTTTAAAGAGAGTCCAAATAGTTTTTAAAAATGACCCATTTAATGTGGACTTTAGTGGCTAAAGGCATAGTGGTAGAGATCATTTCACGCTTGTGTTGTAATAGAACAGATTGAAACCAGAAATGCAAGTTAAGAAAGTCAAATGATTTCCAGTTAGATAATATAAGTTGCATGGTGACGATGAGAAGTGTATTGAGTAAAGCATGTTGAGATGTCAGTAAGTTGAGCAAAGGAGCCTCTGATTGTAATATGACCACTGTAGAGGAGAAATCTGAATTAAAATTAAATTTGGGGGGGATAATAGACCATACATTTGTCCAAAAATTTTGTGGACAGGGACATTCAACAGTCATATGTAATAGAGTGCCTGGAAGCATTTTACAATTCCTGGTAAATTTTTTATTATTTTTTATTATTTTCCAATATGTATACATTTGAAAGATATCAACCATAAAACACACCTTTGAACAACAAATTTTAAAAGATCATCATTATCCCCCCAACCCTTTACAAACACGAAATATAGATATATTCTGATACATTGCTATGAAATACCCCCCTCCCTCCCCGGATGTGTATGGAACCAAACCTAATTTAACTTGAAAAGAGATATAACTTAAATAGATGCAACAAAAGCTGCCAATGGGCCCCACACTAATTTAAATACCTTATTCTTCCCTAATAATTCTGCATTCATCTTTTCACATTTATACATAGAGCATAAACTTGCCCACCAGAAAGGGAAGCTGAGCCTATCCGAACTCTTCCAATTTCTCGTTATCATTTGGATGGCTATCCCTGTCATTATCTATAAAAGCCAGCTTCTATAACAATCTAATGGAGGCTTAACATGCAATAAGGTACCGCATATCATCATTTCATATGTCAGAGGAAATGTTGAATCAAGAATTTCATTGATCTGTCCCCATATCGATTTCCAGAATCTGAGTATCAGAGGACAAAAAAACAGCAGATGATCCAATGTACCAATGTCTGTATGACAATGGCAGCATCTATTAGAACTAGAACTATCTATTTTTTGTAAACGCACAGGGGTCCAAAAGCTTCTATGTAACAGAAAAAAAAAAGTTTGTCTCATAGATGCAGACATTGTATATTTCATCCTCCAAGTCCAAATTCATGGCCATTGAGCTACATAAATATGCTGTTTAATCTCAATGCTCCAAATGTCCTTTAGATTCAATAAGTCAGATATCAATTTATACCACCGGGAGGCCTGATGCCCTAAGGAATCTGTCTGAAAGCATAGGATCTGCAAACTAAAGTAATTTTTGAAATTTCTCCATTCAGGGAACCCTTTCTGAATGGCTTGCTTCAATTGCAACCATTTATAAATTTGAGTCTTAGAGATACCAAAGGACTGTTGCAATTGTGAAAACTCAAGCAATTTTCCATGAGATATAACATCATCTAAAGTATGTATGCCTACTTGCATCCAATGCTTCCAGGCAATCTTCATCCCGCCAATTTGTATCTTGGAGTTTACCCATAATGACTGACATGTGGATTTCTCTATTTGAATATCAGACAAATTATTAATATATTTTATAGTTTTCCATGTATCTAATAAAATAATGTTGTCCTTAACATAGTTTGGTAACTTAATACTCAATACGTGAGGCAATTTCAATGGGGACATCAATTGCCATTCTAAATACAACCAGTCTGGAAGATGCTCCATGAGCTCTGGAAGGATCCAGTACATACCCTGACGCATAATATAGGCTTGATGATACCTATAAAAATTTTGAAAATTTACCTCACCCGCTGCGATTGGTTTTTGTAAAGATACTAAAGCAATTCTAGCATTTTTCCCCAGCCAAACAAATTTAGTGAGTATACTGTTTAATGTCTTATAAAAGGACCCCTGAAAAAACACTGGCATCATACTCATTTGATAACAAACCACAGGCAAAATCATCATTTTAACTGTTTGAACTCTCCCCCACCAAGACAAATGTAAAAGATTCCACTGCTCACACATCTCTATAACCTTTGCCAGTAACAATTTTTCATTTATTTTCATCGTTTCTTCCACAGTTTTATGTATCCAAATACCTAAGTATTTTATGCCTTCATCCTTCCATATAAAAGGAAATAAATCAAAAAGTAATTTTAGTCAATGTACATTTAGTGGAAGAATTTCTGATTTATTCCAATTTATCCTATAACCAGAAAATTTACCAAATTTATCAATTAAATCCAATAAATGTGGAATGGTGGATTCAGGATTCCTCAAATGAAGCAAAATATCAACTGCATACACAGAAACTTTATATTCCCGACCTGCATAAGGAATACCCTGTATCCCCTCTGCCTGTTGAATAGCCAACAGCAAAGGTTCCAAGACAATGTCAAAAAGAAGAGGGGATAGTGGACATCCTTGTCTAACTCCCCTCTCCAGATGAAAACGTTCTGAAATATTATTATTAATATATAATCTGGCAGAAGGGGAACTATACAAGGTATGAATCATTTGTATAAATCCGGAACCAATACCAAACCAATCCAGTGGTTGATATATGAAGGTTCATTCAACACGATCAAAGGCCTTCTCTGCATCCAAGGACACAGAGAAAGCCAGATATTCTATGGCTTTCGCTAAATTTAGCAACAATGTAAAGACTTGTAAAAGAATGAGTTTAAAGTCTTGATTAGTACCCTCAGATACCTGCACTGTTAAATCATCAAGTGATTCTAATAACAGTTTATTGCAGGTGAGTGGATAAATAAATTATAGACAGCACTTATCTTAAAGACGCTGTCATATAGCCCAACGGGACCCGTTTCACTGAAGATTCGGCTTCATCAGGGGTCATATATTAATGGGCAGCTCTGCTCTTACTTCTTAGGCAGAAAAATGGCGTCGGGTCTCGTTGGGCTATATGACAGCGTCTTTAAGATAATTTATTTATTTATTTTCGACATAAGTTATACTTTAGCACTTTATTTGATTTAATGTGCACATAGTATCATTACTGAGTATAAATGTACCCAATGAATGATATCCACTCACCTGCAATAAACTGTTATTAGAATCACTTGATGTTTTAACAGTGCAGGTATCTGAGGGTACTAATCAAGACTTTAAACTCATTCTTTTACAAGTCTTTACATTGTTGCTATTTTGTGAAGTGACTTGTATACATTGCTTATTTATTGAGTGTTTTCGCTAAATTTAGCATGTGAAAAGCCAGTCTAGTATTGTTTGATGAATGTCTCTGAGCAACAAAACCTGTTTGATGCAAACCTACAATATATGGGAGAGCTTTAAGCATTTTACAATTCCAACATTTATTGGAGGGCAAGAGGCCTGCGACATGTAATTTTTGAGGCGTCCAAATGGATTTGTGGTGTAGGAAGAACATGCATTGCATCGAGTTAGTGGAGGAGATGGTTCTGATGGTTTTAGACCAGAAAACTAACAATTGTCTATCTTGTAGTCGACAATTTAAGTCCAGTTCCCAAGATTTTTGTAAGGGGATGTGAGCATCAAATCGGGAATTAATGAATATTTTATAAATGTGAGATGCAACATGGCCGGTGGCCAAGAGCTTAGGAAACAAAGGGATCATAGTAAAGACTCCTGTAACTCTAGTTTGTAAGATTTTAGATTAGTTGATCATGGATGAAAGTTGAAGCCATTGATAAAACGTTGAGGCTGGGGGAGCAAACTTATCCTGCAGTTCAGAAAATTTCAGGAGTTGTAGAGAAGGAGTGCAGATGTCCGCTAGGTAGCGTATACCAAGGCTGGCCCATTTAGGCCAAAATATAGATTTTTTATTGATGAGAAAACACGAGTTATGCCAGAGGGAGATGTATGTTGAGTTTCTAATGGGTGTATCCAATAACTTGTTAAATTCTAGAAGACATTTTGTAGATTGAGAGATGATGGGATCCGTATTGGAGAGTAAGGCATCAGAGATTAATAGAGGGGCTAGCAACGTATAGGCTGGAAAAAGAGCATGTTCTAGCTGAAGCCAGAGAGGGAGATAGTCGCTAGAAGGGGCGAACCAATGACTAGTCTGCTGTAAAATAAAAGCTTTGTGGTAAGATAGGAAATCTGGCAGAAAGACCCCCACTCTGTCTACTGGGGCTTTAAGTTTCTTAAGGGCAATGCTAGGTGGTTTATGATTACTTATAAAAGCAGAGATGTGTTTATCGACCATTTTGAAAAAGGGGTAGAAATATTTGAGAGATCATACTAAGTACGAAATTAATTTTAGGTGTCACCCTACCTCAAGGTCACCTCTTCCCTTGCATTCCTTGGCACCGGGAGCTTCCAGTCAGTTCTAGCAGCCAACACAGGCCTTACCCAGTGTACCTTCTTCAACTGTCTCACCCAGTTCCTCCAGGCCCTACAGAACTCCATGTCAGAGTTCTATGCCATAGCCCACTTCCCCTCGGTCATGGGTATAATCAACTACACACAAGTAACCGTTCTGTGTCCCCCCCCCCCTTCCGGGGCGCACAAGGCCACCTACCACAACAGTAAAGCATTCCACTCTATGATTATGCAAATTGTGTGACATCCAGGGAGAGATAGTGGAGATGTGTGTCCAATACCCAGGCTCCATCCATGACGTCTACATCTCCAAGCACTTAGGATTCCAAAGGAGTTTGACCCAAGGGGGGCTGGAAGCTGGCTGCTAAGTAAGCACCACAGGGACATAACAACCCCAGACCCTCCCTGCAATGTGGGCCCGACCTTCATCATTTCTAGGTTACCCAGAACTGATACTAGTCTCCCCCCATCTCTCCCTTTCTTTCTCTCTCTGTTTTTCAAAGGAGACCTCGCTCGAGAGTTTCCTATTTACAACCGATACTGAAAATTACCCTAATGATATAAAACACCACATACTGAGAAAACTGCTTGCATATAATTTTTGTATAGAAAACAAAGTATTTTGCTTTTTTTCTTGTTTATTAATGTAGCTTTTACAAATACAAAGAAGATCATATGTCTCTTAGAACTATGTAAAGAGATGAAGAAAAATCAATGTGGTTTCATTACATTCTAAAGCTCATAACACAGCATGAAACTTCACAGCTTTTCTCTCTTTTTTTTTTCCCTGTGGTGTTAATTTCATTTTTTATTTATCTGCCTCTTCATTAAAGGCCCCTTTTATAAAGCTGAGTAGTGATTCCCAGCGCAGCAACTGCAACAAAGCCCATAGGAACTGAATGGGCTGTGTCACATTTGTCTCGCGGGAATCACTGCAGTGTCTTTGTTAAATGGGCCCTAAGTAGTCTTACCATCCTTATTTCCCTCTTTTGCTTTGTTACTTTCACTTTCCTTCTTTCTACAAGTTTAATGAGAATTGTATGATGGATTTTCTGTGGTACCTGTACTATGAAGCAAGTCCAGGTCTCACTGGTGTCACATCTATCTGCATCCTGCAGAATGTTCATCTGCTCTCTCAATAGCAAGGATTAGGTGAACCCCCGCTAGGTGTGGATGGAATGAGGCAGAGTGATAAGGGAAGAAGGTTTGCTCTCGTGCTTCTGATCAGCAAAAGGAAAGCTCGTCTTCACAGGAAGCCCGAGTGGAAGTCGTTTAAACATGTGCAGAGCAAACCTTGAGGTAATTACCAAACTCAGGGAGGGGGTCTCTGGCTATCAGCACTATTGCAAATGGACTCAGAAATTCGCTTAGCAGATTAATTGATCATCTCTCTCTGCAGTCTATCCTTTGAAATAAGCCCTGCAGAAATTTTTGCTGAAGGCAAGGAGAAATGAATTAAGAAATTGTTTTCATTACAGCTGTATATATGCCCAGCTGCTAATATCTAAAACTTACTTATCTTCTGCTAGAAACCCTCAAACAATTTAAGAAAATACGGGGTTGCCAAAATCCTTGATGGCCATGTAAAGGATATGTGGGAATATGATATGTACAGAAAACTTGTGTTATGTCCCATTTAGTAAAAACAAACCAACCGGCAAGAACATTTTGATTTAAATTTCAGTTTTATTAAAAAAATATGACAACAAAAAAAAAGACAAGGTTCAAGCAATGAACTGAAAGCGGGGAAGCCAGAGTCAAATTCTACTTATTCTAGGACCCTTTGGAAAGTCACTATCTACCTCTGCCTCAGGCACCTAATTGGATAGTAAGCTCTATGACTCAGGGATGTACTCTAGCTGGTTATTGTATATCACATGTTTTGTAGTGTTCTGTAAATAACTATAGATCTCGATTTGCCTTTGCCATTTTCAGGACACAGACTTAGAAGTCTGGCAAGCACTGGCCTTACCTCCTAACTATTGGAATTGTGGTGAAACTAGTTTGATCCCATCCAAATCTATTGTATCCTATTCAGAAGGACACGAGCTGTAGAAGTTTGCCCTATCTTGTCACTTTTAGGACCACAGAAGTATGCCCAGCCTTGCTATTACTTCTGGAGATGCCATTTAAACAGCACCAACTTTTCTTTTGATTCCATCCTCTTTCTTTATAGGGATCCACAATGTTTATCTACACATTTTTGAGTTCTGTCACTGTATCTATCAACCTCTCAGAGGAAAAGTACTTCCTGATGTTACTCTTAATTCTACCATCCTGTTACCTCAATTTACACCTTACTGCCCCTGGAAATTTTTTTTTTTTTTTGTAGAAATGCCTTTCAAGTATAGAAATATTTATAGCATATCACCCATATGCTTCCTTACCTCTAGGGCAGGTGTAGGCAATTCCAGTCCTCGAGAGCCGGAGCCAGATCAGGTTTTCAGGATATCCACAATGAATATGTATGATATGGACTGAGATGCAAATCTATCTCATGCATATTTATTGTGGATATCCTGAAAACTTGACCTGGCTCTGGCTCTCGAGGACTGGAATTGCCTACACCTGCCCTAGAGGTAAGGAAAGATATGGGTGATATGCTATTAATATTTCTATACTTGAAAGGCTCTAGGGCATTCCTGTTCAAGTCGTCGTCTCTTCTCATATATCTTTTGGTGCAAACACCTTACCTTTCTTGTTATCTTTCTATGAATTGTGTTGAGTCTTTTTTTATGTCCTCAGTGAGATACAACCTCCAAATAACACAATACTCCAAGTGGGACCTCAACAATGACATTTACCGTATTTTCGCGGATATAACGCGCACCCATGTAAAACGCGCACACGGGTATAGCGCGCAGAAATCACGATGATATGTACAAAAACTTTTGTATACCGCGCTCACGGGTATACCGCGCATGATGCCCGACGCTCCTTTCGCCCGCCCTGACTTTCCGTGCGCTGTCCCGACTCTCCGTTCACCCCCCCTGACTTCCGTGCACTGCCCTGACTTTCCGTGCGCTGTCCCGACTCTCCGTTCACCCCCCCTGACTTTCCGTGCACTGTCCCCCCTTGAAGTCCTGTCCCCCCTTGAAGGTCTGTCCCCATCCTGAAAGCCTGATGCCCCCCCCCGACGTCCGATACATCCCCCCCCCCCGGCAGGACCACTCGCACCCCCACCCCGAAGGACCGCCGACTCCCCAACAATATCGGGCCAGGAGGGAGCCCAAACCCTCCTGGCCACTGCGACCCCCTAACCCCACCCCGCTCTACATTACGGGCAGGAGGGATCCCAGGCCCTCCTGCCCTCGACGCAAACCCCCCTCCCCCCCCCCAACGACCGCCCCCCCCAAGAACCTCCGACCGCCCCCCCAGCCGACCCGCGACCCCCACGACCCCCCACCCCCCTTCCCCGTACCTGTGGTAGTTGGCCGGACAGACGGGAGCCAAACCCGCCTGTCCGGCAGGCAGCCAACAAGGAATGAGGCCGGATTGGCCCATCCGTCCTAAAGCTCCGCCTACTGGTGGGGCCTAAGGCGCGTGGGCCAATCAGAATAGGCCCTGGAGCCTTAGGTCCCACCTGGGGGCGCGGCCTGAGGCACATGGTCGGGTTGGGCCCATGTGCCTCAGGCCGCGCCCCCAGGTGGGACCTAAGGCTCCAGGGCCTATTCTGATTGGCCCACGCGCCTTAGGCCCCACCAGTAGGCGGAGCTTTAGGACGGATGGGCCAATCCGGCCTCATTCCTTCGTTGGCTGCCTGCCGGACAGGCGGGTTTGGCTCCCGTCTGTCCGGCCAACTACCAAAGGTACGGGGAAGGGGGTGGGGGGGTCGTGGGGGTCGGCCAGGGGGGTCGCGGGTCGGCTGGGGGGGCGGTCGGGGGTTCTTGGGGGGGGCGGTCGTTGGGGGGGGGGGGGGGTTTGCGTCGAGGGCAGGAGGGCCTGGGATCCCTCCTGCCCGTAATGTAGTGCGGGGTGGGGTTAGGGGGTCGCCGTGGCCAGGAGGGTTTGGGCTCCCTTCTGGCCCGATATTGTCGGGAAGTCGGCGGTCCTTCGGGGTGGGGGTGCGAGTGGTCCTGCCGGGGGGGGGGGGATGTATCGGACGTCGGGGAGTCGGCCGGGCAAGAGGGCTTGGGCTCCCTCTTGCTCCGATCGTGGATGCGGGTGCGGGTGGGAGCGCGTGCGAGCGGTCGTTCGGGGTGGGGGTGCGAGCGGTCCTGCTGGGGGGGTGAATCGGGCGTCGGGCGGGGTGGGAACTATGTTTAAAAACTTTTGTATACCGCGCTCAGGCATATAACGCGCGAGGGGTATGCGCGGTAGGTAAAAACGCGTATAACGCGCGCGTTATATCCGCGAAAATACGGTACAGGGCCAATAACACCTAGGGCTCCTTTTACTAAGGTGCGCTAGCATTTTTAGTGCACGCAGGATATTACCGTGTGCTACACCGCGCGCTACATGGCTAGAACTAACACCAGCTCAATGCTGGCGTTAGCGTCTAGCGTGCGCGGCAATGTAGCGCACACTATTCCGCGCGTTAATGCCCTAACGCAGCTTCGTAAAAGGAGCCCCTAATTTCTTCTGCTAGTTATACCTCTCTGTCTAAAATCCTTCTGGCCATGGCCACTGCCTTATCACATTGTTGTGCTGCTTTGAGATCCTTACTCACTCCAAGGTCTCTCTTATCTCTTATCTCATATATCTCCTTCAGATTTCTATAACCGCAGTGTAGTTTATTGCATTAAATTTGAACTGTGAACATTAAATCATTCTTCTACATTTGTAGAACACTTCTCATGTTTCATTATCTCTAGAGCAGGGGCATCAAAGTCCCTCCTTGAGGGCCGCAATCCAGTCGGGTGTTCAGGATTTCCCCACTGAATATGCATGAGATCTATTTGCATGCCCTGTGTGCTAATAGATCTCATGCATATTCATTAGGGAAATCCTGAAAACCCGACTGGATTGCGGCCCTCAAGGAGAGACTTTGACGCCCCTGCTCTAGAGTGTCCACTCTGTTGCAAATCTGTCTGTCACGAGCAAAAAAGGCAAACTTTTCTTCTGACCCTTCAGCAATGTTGTTTACAGATACTGTATATTAGGTACAATTTGCCCCTGTACAAATCCCAGCAGCACTCTACTACTCGTTTTCCTTTTCTCCAAGTGGATTCCATTTACCACAATCCTCTATTGTCTGTCAGTCAACCACTTTGGGTTCTAACTTCAGCCTGCTCAGCTTATTTATGAACCAGCTAAGAGGAATCACAACTTTTTTTTTTTCTCTCAATTTTAAATGTATTCAAATCCATAATGCATAATGAAAATTCTATTTGAAAATTAAGTAACACCAAATCACAATTTAGTAGCATCAGTCCATTTTCTGGAAGAACAATTTCCTATTAAAGCCCCAAAACAAATATGTTAAAAGCTAACAATTAAAGCAATAGCAATTGGACATCGCCTAGAATTTTGAATAGGCGATAAATCAAGCTATTTAATAAACTTGGAAACTTGGACACAATCATATTATATTAGAAACTATTTTTCTATTACCACCCACTATAACTAAGAAGAAAAAAAGAAAACTGGAAGGAGAACTAAGAATCATTATCATGTTGCAGAACAAGATTATCTTTTAATAAATTCTTATGCACACAGCCAGTTTCAGCTCTTCTTTCTGCAATATTACAATATCTTAGTTATAAAATCCTGAGATGATTTCTCCCCCCTCCCCCTGGCTGTTCGCATGCCCCATCCCTTTTCCCATACATTTTAAACTTCTCCAACGTGAGCAGCATGCTGCCCACATTGGTGTCGGCTTCCCTTTGATGTCACTTCCTAGGTGCGAGTCCTGGAAGTGACGTTGGAGAGAGCACCAAAAAAGTACGGGAGATGGCAAGGGACATGCGCGGCAAGGAGAGCAGCGGGGAGCGAGCGAGTGAGCAGGGGGGTGGAGAAGAGGAGGGGTGCCACTGCACCCTTAGGAAGACCGTGCCCAGGGCGGACCGCACCCCCTTACTATGCCACTGGGATATTCCCTGCATATATACATAGCACATATTCTTAACAACATTGATGATAAAGGGGATGAAATGCCTCTCATATCAGGAAAGATAAAAAGGTTAGGATTCATCAGCTTGGAAAAGAGACAGCTGAGGGGAGATATGATTGAAGTCTACAAAATCCTGAGTGTAGTAGAACGGGTACAAGTGGATTGATTTTTCACTCTGTCAAAAATTCCGACTAGGGGGACACTCGATGAAGTTACAGGGAAATACTTTTAAAACCAAGAGGAGGAAATATTTTTTTCACTTAGAGAATAGTTAAGCTCTGGAATGCATTAAACAGAGGTTGTGGTAAGAGCAGATAGCGTAGCTAGTTTTAAGAAATATTTGGACAATTTCATAGAGGAAAAGTTTATAGTTTGTTAATGAGACAGACATGGGGGAAGTCACTGTGTGCCCTGGATCGGACAAATACAGTGGCATGGAATGTTGCTACTCTTTGGGGTTTTTGCCAGGTACTAGTGACCAGGATTGGCCACCATGAGGACAGGCTACTGGGCTAGATTGACCATTGGGCTGACCCAGTAAGGGCTCTTATTCTGTACAGGCAAAAAACAAAGGAGACAGACACCTCTGCACAAATGAAATCCAATAAACAAGAGCAAAAAGAGCTAGGTCTTCAAACTTTAATAGCAACCAGAAATGCGATTCAAATCAATAAGTCAATCAATCAATAATTTAAAAAACAGTTTGAAGACCTGGCTCTTTCTGCTCTTGTTTCTGTACAAACATAAAGCACAGGAACATAAGTAAGGACTTAAAAAAAAAAAATACAAAAAAACTTTATTCATTTTCAAAAGCCAACAGTAAGCGCAACAGATAAGCAAACAAATAATACAATAATCAGCACTCAATACAATCAAATGATATAATAAATATATATCACCCCCTTCCATACCCTCCCACCCACCCTTCCTGGACGTGCATAACAGAAATCAAGGAGAAATTTGTATGATCAATTCTTACAAAATTTTGTTAATGGATCCCAAACCACCTTGAATTTATTAGTGTCCCAATCATATCGAATTCAAATTTATAACTTTGACATAGGGTTTCCCACCAAAAATTGTAATTTAAACTGTTCCAATTTTTCCAGTTTTTCATGATCAGCTGCATAGCAACTCCTGTCATGATGAGAAGTAATCTATTTTGATTTGCATTAATTGGACTTTTGGGCATTAATGTTCCAAATGACACAACATCATACGTCAATGACAGTGGCGTACCAAGGGGGGGCGTGGGGGGCGGTCCGCCCCGGGTGCCAAGCCCTGAGGGGTTGCTCCCGGTCCGGTCCGGTTCTCCCCCCCCTGCGCCGGGTGTCGAGTTTGGAAACAGCCTGCAGCAAGATCACAATGCTAGCGATCTTTGCCTGCTTCGGCTGTTTCCTCCGCCACGGTTCCACCCCTCCTCTGACGTCAGAGCAAGCAAAGATCGCTGGCATTGCGCGATCTTGCTGCAGGCTGTTTCCCCAGGGAAATGAAGCGTGGAGACTGGGGGAATGAGCAGTACTTCGTGGTGGTGGTGGTGGTGGGGCCGAGCCAAGCGGTCCTTCGAGGAAGTAGGCAGACCTTGTTGAGGGGGGAGACAGGCCTTCAGGGGGACAGACCTTCATGAAGAACAGGCAAGCAAGCCTTCAAAGGGGGGACAAGTCTTCGGGGGGTGCAGGCCTTCGGGGGGGGTGCAGGCCTTCGGGGGGACAGGCCTTCAAGGGAGGGCACAGACCTTCAATGGGGGGACAGGCCTTCGAGGGGGGTGTAGGCCTTCGGGGTGGTGCAGGCCTTCAAGGGGGGTGCAGGCCTTCGAGGGGGGTACAGGCCTTCGGGGGGGTGCAGGCCTTCGGGGGAGTGAAGGCCTTCAAGGGGGGAGACAGGCCTTCAGGGGGGGGCAGGCCTTCAAGGGGAATAGGCAGGCAGGCCTTCAAGGGGGGTGTAGGCCTTTGGGGGGATGCAGGCCTTCGGGGTGGGTGCAGGCCTTCGGGGGGGGTGCAGGCCTTCAAGGGGGGGCAGGCCTTCAAGGGGGGAGACAGGCCTTCAGGGGGGGCAGGCCTTCAAGGGGAACAGGCAGGCAGGCCTTTAAGGGGGGTGTAGGCCTTCAGGGGGATGCAGGCCTTCAAGGGGGGGGACAGTCCTTCAGGGGGGGCAGGCCTTCAAGGGTAGCAGGCAGGCAGGCCTTCAAGGGGGGGGACAGGCCTTCAGGAGTGGGATGCAGACCTTTAAGGGGAGGACAGGCTTTCAGGGGAGGGGGGCCCTGGTGTAGAAGTACACGGAGAGAAGGGGTAGGGGTTCAAAGAGATGTGCATATGCTGGACTTTGGGTGGGAAGAAATAATGGGTCTGAAAATAGAGGAGAGAGAGAGAGATGATGGACATGGGTTTTAGGGAGGGAAGGAACAGAAAGGGAGAGAAGTTGGACACAAGGGATGGTGTGGAGGGGGGGGGAATAGAGATACTGGTTAGGAGGGTAGTTGGGAAAAGAAAGGGAGAGATGGTGGACCCTGGGGTGATGGGGAAGGAGGGAGAGCTGCTGGATGAAAGGGTAGTTAAGAAAAGGTGGATCTGTGGAGGGAGACAAAAAAAAGGAAAGATGCCAGACATCCGGGGGAGAGAAGGGAAACGGAAGGGGAGAACAGAGATGGCAGATGGATGGTTAGCACGGAGAAAGAAAGAAGGAGACCCTGGCAAGCAAGTTATCAGAAGACAACCAGAGCCTTGGACCAACAAGATTTGAAAAATAACCAGACAACAAAAAGGTAGAAAAACTAATTTTATTTTCTGTTTTGTGATTACAATATGTCAGATTTGAAATGTGTATCCTGCCAGAGCTGGTGTTAGACCGCAAACGTGAGCTAGGATTTAACAGAGAGAGGAAAAGTCCATTTTGTTTCTTTATTTTATTTACACCACAGCGCCAGTGTGGTTAGGAGAAGCCAAAGGGGGGTGAAAAAGCTATAAAATAAACCCACCAGGATGTTTGGAAAAAAAAAAACCCAATTGGGCAGGAAAATCGAATCGATAAACCAATTCAATAGGCTGAATCGAATCAAAATTTTTTTTCCTGAATCTGGCAGCACTAGTTTGCGCTATTGTCTTAGACTTTAGGACCTGGAATTGGGGAGAGATGGCATCCTCAGTACTTTATAATACAAGTGAAATGAGGATTTGGTCAGAATTTTGAAGGGTCTGCACTCTGCAGAAGAAAAATATTGTATAGGCCGGGGACATGAGACAGCAGGAAATGGGAACTTTTCTTCCTTCTATTTTTGTGAATAAAAAGGCTGAAAATGTCAGAGAGTTCAGTTAAAATATGTGCTTTATAAGAAAATATAATAATGTGTTTTATAAAGTTTATAGCATTGCTGGCCTACCTGGTGAGGTGTTCCTAGTGGTGGTGGTGGTGGCAGCGTGTCAATGTGTTGAGAGGAAGAGGTGATCTGGGAAATTCTGTTGAGTAAACTGCGGGCCCATTTCCACCCCCCAGTTAGTCCACTCCACTCAACTGGTTCACACACTGAGTGGGTCATTGGGTGTTGTTCCTGGGTAGCTGTTTTGGGATCTCTTCCAGTGGTTTGTCAGTATCTCCTTCTGGTCCAAGGAAGGAAACTTTGTTAACCTTAGCACTGACCTACAGAATATGTTTGTAACAGCGCTGCTTGTGTGGCATTAGTCTGTGTAGTGATCAAAAGAAAAAACCAGACCTTTGCACATTTTTGCACTATATGGTGGGTGTATGAGGAGATTCACATTTCCTGCACAGCTAAGTCCGTGTGAAGTTACCTTGTGCTGTATTTGACATCTAGCAAAGTCTCTGTTTGGAAGGAAAGATCTCAGCTTAAAAATGAAGTGGCCAGAAGTTATGGTAAAAGCAGATAGCGTAGCTGGTTTTAAGAAAGGTTTGGACAAATTCCTGGAGGAAAAGTCCATAGTCTGTTATTAAGACATGGGGGAAACATCTGCTTGCGCTGGATCAGTAGCATGGAATGTTGCTACTCTTTGGGTTTTGACCAGGTACTAGTGATCTGGATTGGCTTCCATGAGAATGGGTTACTGGGCATGATGGACCATTGGTCTGACCCAGTTAGGCTATTCTTATGGTATGTTCTCATCTGTAGGGGCTTTTGTTTTCACTTCTTATTTTAATGTATTTTTTTTCTGAGAACTTATCAGTGTTTTTTATAATGGGAACAAAAATGGAAGAGAATTAATGTGTGTGGAATGGGGGGGTAACTAATTTCTTCAGCTAAATAATTCAATCCACCTCAACCAGACATAGGAGAACTCACACACCCTCCAAGCAAAAAAGTCAAAAAAAACCCAAACAGTTCGACAACCTCCTAGCCATTCGAGCTGCAACACTCGACCCCCAACTCTACAACCTATTGACCTCGACCACAAACTACAAAACCTTCAAAAAAGAAATAAAAACCCTTCTATTCAAAAAACACATAAAACCGAACTAACACAATAAGAACTGTCCCAAGCATCACCTGCAACTACTCCATATGTACTTCTGATGTCATGACAATTCAGACATAATTTATGTTATGTTATGGTATGTTTGGAATAATTACATATATGAGGTTCAATAAAAGAAAATTTTCACTACCTGTTTCTATTATGACCATTTATTCAGTTTCATGGTTATTACAAAAAATATTTTTTTACATGGGGGGGGGGTCAAAAAATTATGGGCCCCGGGTGCCACATACCCTAGGTACGCCACTGGTCAATGATAATGGAACTTCCAGGATCATAATAAGGACTTTATAAATTCACAAGTGGTCTAGAACAAGACAGTAGGAAATGGCCACATATCCTTTCAAAGACTATTTGAAATGCCACAAAGCTATTCTGAAGCAGATTTAAAACAAATTTAAGAACATTATTTTTTTTCCATCTGATGTAGAATAAGCTGTGGAATTGTTGCTGAAGGACAAAGTCAAGGCTAGTAGTATGACTGGTTTTTAAAGGGATGGACATGTTTCTTCACAGTTATTAGGTAGACTTAGGGACTGTTACCTGTCACATCCGTGAGTGAGCAGTGTAATGAATGACCCCATTAGGCTCAGCCAGAAAGCCTAAGACTGGCCATTGTCAGGATATTGGACTTCAGAGACCCCTGCTCTGAACTCATATGGTAGTTATCTTATTCTTAGGTTCACATAATATTCACCAAAGCAGAGGCAGAGAGGCACCACAAAAAAAAAAAAAAAAAACCCAAAAAAACTGGAAGGAGAAAACAAATGCTATTAAAGGAATTGCAGGACATCACTGAGATGAATGGAAAATACTTGGTGTTACTGCATCAAAAATCTAGGAACTTAAATAAAGTGGCAGGTTGCATCAGATGACCTAATTCATAATGTGATTTACTTTGGTCTGCTGCATTCATCTCTCTACCCAGTAAGTGCTACTTTCCTTCAATTTCCACAAACACTATTTTACCTTTGATCTAAGGAGATTATTTTTTTTCTGGTTTTAATATGAATGCATGAGTTAAGCCTGCAGTAATATATGTACCTACAGTAATTGATCTTCCGCCATTAAAGTAATCCAGGCTGACAAGGCATGCTGGTGATGTCATTTTTCGACACATATTTCCTCACATTCTGTTTATAAACTTTAAGTGCTTAAGTGATCTTAATTTTTATTAAGCATTCAGTGCCCTACCTTCATGAAAGGCTTTCTATTAAGTTGAAGCAATAAATTTTAAAAGCCCCACCTACACACATCAAAACAGTTTTCACATCTAGTTGGGGCACTGCATCTGGAGCATGCTTCCAGTAAATTCTTGTGACCAGTTTTTCTAATTTACCAAGATCATCCCCTGCGCTGCAGGCTTAGCTTCAAATCTGAACATTTTTCTGAACAGATTCACAATTCTACAGTCCTTGTAATACCAACTAGTTGCAAATAGGGTTTAATGTGAATCACTGTATACTTATAATTAGGGCTCCTGGCTCTAGGGATTTATAAATTGTATGGGTGCGTATTCATTTGAAAACAAATAGTAAAAATGCTATGGCTCAGGCCGTTTATGGTTCTTTCCCGCTAAAATATGGGTCTTTAATGCCCTTATAATTAATTCATTTTCTGCCTGATTATAGTCTGGGGAGAAGAGTGGGGGAGAACAAAACATCTTTGGTCACTGTGAAGCTTCTTATCCAGTCTAACCAATGACCCTTAAAGTAGCAGTTAGACACCTGTAGCTGAAGCAACAGAGGCTGTCTAGTCAAAGTAGAAGCCAATGAATAGTCATCACGGCAGGGGGGGGGAAAGAGGAGGGTGGTGGATTTTGTAACCAGTGTTGTTTTTGACAGACACCGATTACAGAATCCAGCTTTTAAGTGAAGGACTAGCCCCTCCTTTGCCTAAAAGCTCTTGTTTTGGGTGTTGGGGACAGGCTTTTTTTTGGTTGATTATGTGTTATAAGTTTAGATGCAGTGGTGGTCTGGACGTTTAAACAGCTGAACGTAAAGGTAGGCCATTCTCAAAACAAACCTCATTTTGGACATTTGCTTTGAGAATGGGCTTTTTCCATGCGTCTCCTTTCAACATTTAGGGCCTAGGCCAAAAGGGGACTTAGATTTTTTAAAAAATTATTATGCCTCTCCACATGTACAGCAATATTAGAGATATAGAAATGCAAAATATCAGAGATAGAATATTTCAGCTTTTGGAAATGCATTACTATTAAATTCAGAATAAAATATTTTTTTTCTATCTTTGTTGTATGAGCATTTTATTTTTCTATTCAATGTGGTCCCAGTGTCTTTTCTGTGCTCTTGTTTTTTTGTGTATGTGTTTTGCAGGTTCTCCTATTTGACATTTATCCTCTACCATCCATCTTTTCTCTACATCCCTATCCATCCTATACAGCATGATCCCTCTGTGTCCTTGTCCCTATCCATTCTGTACAGTGTGCCCCTCTGTGTCTCTTTCCTAGTCCTCTCTGCCCTGCATTTCTCCCTATGTCCCCATCCCTCCCCTTGTGATCAGCATTACACTTGTGATCACCATACACTTCTCTTTCTCCCTCCTTCCTTCATACTGCAGAGGAAGTTTCTCATTCCCTGGGCCCAGCACCATCCTCTCTCTCATAAATTCAGTCCTTTGCCTTTCCCTCCCTGCTGTCCTTTTACCTTACTCCTTACCTTGATCGCCCAATGCCAGAGCGATTACACTAATACCAATTCGGAGCCTCAGTCTGGCCTTGGTCATCCCTGGGTAATGTAATCATATGTTTTGAACAGGACCATCCCGTTTATAGGGAGCCTGTCCCATTGTCCCAATGCCGAAATGTCCCATTTTCAGGGGCCCGCCTGCCGCCCCCCTTCCAGTACCTTTTTTTAATCCCTCCCATACCTTTTTTTAATCCCAGCAGTTGCCTCCTGATGTCTTCCAGAAGCGGCAGAGCAGCACGCATGCCTGGTCCCACGCCGCTCACTGATTGGCTGCCGTTAGTTCTCACGAGTCCCGCGAGAACTGATGGCAGCCATTCAGTTAGTGGCACACGAACAGGCAGGCACATGAAAAGCTCACGCCTGCCTTGTGCGCCACTCTGCCACTGCCGGAAGACATTAGGACAGGAGGCAGCCACCTAGATTAAAAAAAGGTACCAGATGGGGGTCATAAGAACATAAGAATTGCCGCCGCTGGGTCAGACCAGTGGATCATCATTCCCAGCAGGCCCTGAGACTAGCCCTACCTGAGCACGTTCCAGTTCAGCAGGAACTTGTCTAACTTTGTCTTGAATCCCTGGAGGGTGTTTTCCCCTATGACAGACTCTGGGAGAGCATTCCAGTTTTCTACCACTCTCTGGGTCTAGGGTCTAAGGTCTCAGGGGGTCTAAGGTGTCAGGGGGTCTGGGGTCTAGGGGGAGGGGGAAAAATTGGGAGTGCTCAAGCACCACAGCAGCTACAGTGCTGGGACTTATGCAGTATTTGCAGGACCGGTTTAACCTATGGACCCGGTGAGGCTATGCCAAAGGTGCCAGTGACAAAGGGCGCAAAATGCCTGAGTCTATGGCATCACTACATCTCCCAGAGGCAGAGGAAGCACATGTACAGGTAGGGGGAAAAAAAACGTCTGGATTTAGGTCTTCTCTCAGCAACCTCCCTGTTAAACACTGATACCCCTCCTACTTCCCAGCAATCCAGCTTCTCCCTTGGCCTCTCAAGACCCAGATCCAGACCTAGCCACTAGACATACCTTTCTGAAAGTATTTTTAAGTTTGGAGCAGCAGCCAGCAGTCGGCAGCACAACAGCGACGCATATGTGTTGTTAGCGCCCTACCCATAGTTTTCACTCTGATGTTTCCCACCTATGCAGAAACAGAAAGTTGTCTGAGTGAAGGCTGTGGGGACGGAGTAAGCGGGCGGGTGTTGTGAGCAAACTTTTTTCACTGTGAGCTAAAAATATCGGGCGCCAGCAAGTTATGAGCCAAATAAATATGTTGTCAAAGTTGCTGATACATGAGGACGAGGTATTCAAAGGAATTTTAGGCCTACACGCTAAATTAAATAACGTTAAATAATATTTTTAAGAACACAGAAATTGTAGGGATGAAATGATATCTTAATAAATGTTTTACAACAAATGTAGTTATGTCTGTTACATCCATATGTGTAAACTGTAAATTAAAAACAGTCCAGAAGACAATACGTTTGATGCTTTCAATTTCTAGACCAGTGTTTTTCAACCTTTTTTGGGCAAAGGCACACTTGTTTCATGAAAAAAATCACGAGGCACACCACCATTAGAAAATGTTAAAAAATTTAACTCTCTGCCTATATTGACTATATATAAAGTAATTCTCTTGAATAGGAATCAAATAAACACAAAGAAAGTATTTTATAATTACTTTATTATGAAATAAAAATTATAAAAATTATAAAATACTTTATTCAGTGCGAAACCTGGGCCTGTTTGGCTGAACACAAAGCTGATATTCTGGCTGGAATCGAAGAAAGACACACACGTAGCTCTTCGTCAACAGCTCTCAGTCTCTCTCTGTATTTGGTTTTTATAGCATACAAAAATAGACAAATATACCCTCCATCCTTTTTATTAAACCACAATAGCAGTTTTTAGCGCAGGGAGCTGCGCTGAATGCCCAGCACTGCTCTTGACGCTCATAGGCTCCCTGCGCTAAAAACCACTATTGCGGTTTAGTAAAAGGGGACCATATTGTAAAATATAGACAGCAGATATAAATTCAGAACTGTGCATAGTAAGTGAAGGGAAGTTTTCATCTCTGGGAATTTACCCAGTTAACTATTAAGTTATTTGGGCAAATTCCTTTGAAAACTGTGGTAATACTGCCTCCACTTTGCTAAATTTAAAATAAAATCATTTTTCCTACCTTGTCTGGTGATTTCTGGTTGCACTTTCTTCTTCTGACTGTGCATCCAATCTTTCTTCCCTTCTATCAGCCTGTATGCTTTCTCTCCTCCACACCTCATTCCCTCCCCCAACTTTTTCTTCCTCTCTCCCTGACCTTTCTTTCTTTTTTTCTGTTTCTCTTCTTTCCTTCTGTTTCCCTGCCTGCCCCCTTTCTTTCTTTCTCCCAGCCTCCTGTCCAGCAGTAACTCTCTTCCCTTCCTCCCCTCCCAGCAGCATCTCTCCATCTCCCTCTCCAGTAGCAGCTGTCCCTTTTTTTCCTTGCCCAGCAGCTTCCCAGATTCCTTTCCCTCCTCCCCTCCCAGAAGCATCTCTCCGTCTCCTTCTCCCTCTCCAGTAGCAGCTGTCCCTTTTTTTCCTAGCCCAGCAGCTTCCCAGATTCCTTTCCCTCCTCCCCTCCCAGAAGCATCTCTCCTTCTTCTCCTTATCCAGTAGCAGCTGTCCCTTTTTTTCCTTGCCCAGCAGCTTCCCAGATTCCTTTCCCTCCTCCCCTCCCAGAAGCATCTCTCCTTCTTCTCCCTCTCCAGTAGCAGCTGTCCTTTTTTTTCCTGGCCCAGCAGCTTCCCAGATTCCTTTCCCTCCTCCCCCCAGAAGCATCTCTCCGTCTCCTTCTCCCTCTCCAGTAGCAGCTGTCCCTTTTTTTCCTAGCCCAGCAGCTTCCCAGATTCCTTTCCCTCCTCCCCTCCCAGAAGCATCTCTCCTTCTTCTCCCTCTCCAGTAGCAGCTGTCCTTTTTTTTCCTGGCCCAGCAGCTTCCCAGATTCCTTTCCCTCCTTCCCTCCCAGATGCATCTCTCCTTCTCCTTCTCCCTCTCCAGTAGCAGCTGTCCCTTTTTTTTCCTGGCCCAGCAGCTTCCCAGATTCCTTTCCCTCCTCCCCTCCCAGAAGCATCTCTCCTTCTCCCTTTCCAGTAGCAGCTGTCCCTTTTTTCCCCTGCCCAGCAGCTTCCCAGACTGATAGTGGTTTTCTCCCCTCCCAGCAGCTCTTCTTACTTCCCAGCGCAGCGATTCACGAAGGCAGCCTCGGGTCCTTTGTTGTGTCGCGCCGCCTCTGAGGAAAGAGGAAGTTGCATCATCAGAGGCAGCCGCGACTCAGCAAAAGCCCCGAGGCTGCCTTCATGAATCGCTGCGCTGGGAAGTAAAGGAGAGCTGCAGAGAGGGGAGAAAGCCACTGTCGGAGGCTCCCCAAGATCTCTCCGGCCCAGCGCACGCTTCCGATGCTGATCTTGCAGAAGTTCAAATGAGTCAATCTTGCCGGTCCTGCGCTGTGACGAGAAACTTGTGCGCTGCGACCTAATATTTTGTGCGCCAGCGCACGCCAGCGCAACTTAGCGGGAACACTGTAAAATAATCAAGGGTTAAAGATATGAGTAAGAAATAGGAAAGAATGGATTAAACAGTTCCTAAGTTTCAGTTCATAATAAGAATATCCTGAGCAGTAGATGTTGGAAGTTTTCTGAGAGTTGTAAACATGCCTTTTGAAGAAAAACATGCATATGTGACAAAGTTGAACTTATATTTTTAGCTTTGTTTATCCCCCGAGCTATTAGAACATTGCATATGCAATCAGAATTCAGTATATATGTAATCAGTATCTCCTTTCTGTTATTGTTTTACTGATTAACAATGGTTGAATTTTGAGCTGCTGACCTGTTGATTTGTATAGCAAGTGTCAGACTCACCACAACAAAATGTGATAGGGTGACAATCCGCTGATGTTACATGGACACTGGATGGCTATGCAAAAGCTTTTGCCATGGAACTAACACTGTTTGTGTATTATTCTTTCTCTTGACCTCTCCCAGGGATGGAAGGAAAGGGCAGGTAATCTGCCTGAGTAAACAGTTTGTGTTGTGACTCAGATTTCATTCTTGAAGAGACATCAGTGGATCTTCACTCAGGTAGAGCTTTAGGGGGTAATAATCAAAAAACAAACAAACGTCTAAAAAGTGTCCTAAATGGCTACTTGGGCGATCAAAAAGCCTGATCGTCCAAGTACCCATAACCAAAGCTGGTTTTTAGACGTATCTAAAACCAACTTAGGCCTTTCCCCTGCCTCTAAACGCACAGAGAGAAAAGAGGTGTGTTTAGAGGAGGGGAAAGGGCGGGCAGTGGGCGGGAGATGGGCTGACCTACACCTAGCCGTACAACAGGTATAACCAATACAATTTAGTCGGCACTTAGACCTTTTCCACTTAGATGAAATAAAACCAGGTCTAAGTACCGAAAAAGGGGCCGCTGAGCTGATGGCCGCTGGCGCCATCAGGTCAGTGGCCCGGCAACCTAACCATCACGGCAGGAGAGATGCCTCATCTCCCCTACCGTGATGCCATCACTCTTCTACCTGAACTGCCGCGACCCGCAGCAGTTCGGGTAGAGGAGTGTTGGCATCGCGGAAGGGGAGATGAGGCATCTCTCCTACCGCGATGCATCACCCCCCACACACACAACATCGGGGCAAGAGGAAGCCCAAGCCCTCTTGCCTCACCGACTCCCCAAATCCCTGACAATATCGGGCCAGGAGGGAGCCCAAGCCCTCCTGGCCCTGACGAACCCCCCCCCCCCTGCTAGTTGTTCGGGCCAGGAGGGAGCCCAAACCCTCCTGGCCCAGCCGATCCTGACCCCCCTCCCCCCGACAACATCGGGCCAGAAGGGAGCCCAAACCCTCCTGTCCACGACGACCCCCTACCCCCACCCTGCACTACATTACGGGCAGGAGGGATCCCAGGCCCTCCTGCCCTCGATGCAAACCCCCCTCCCCCCAATGACCGCCCCCCCAAGAACCTCCGACCGCCCCCCCAGCCGACCCGCGACCCCCCTGGCCGACCCCCACGACACCCTCACCCCCCTTCCCCGTACCTTTGTTTAGTTGGCCAGACAGACGGGAGCCAAACCCGCCTGTCTGGCAGGCAGTCAACGACGGAATGAGTCCGGATTGGCCCATCTGTCCCAAAGCCCCGCCTACTGGTGGGGCCTAAGGCGCCTGGGCCAATCAGAATAGGCCCGGGAGTCTTAGGCCCTTCCTGGGGGCGCGGCCTTGGGCACATGGTCGGGTTGGGCCCATGTGCCTCAGGCCCCACCCCCAGGAGGGGCCTAAGGCTCCCGGGCCTATTCTGATTGGTCCAGGCACCTTAGGCCCCACCAGTAGGTGGGGCTTTGGGACGGATGGGCCAATCCGGCCTCATTCCGTCGTTGGCTGCCTGCCAGACAGGCAGGTTTGGCTCCCCTCTGTCCGGCCAACTAAACAAAGGTACGGGGAATGGGGGTGGGGGTGTCGTGGGGGTCGAACAGGGGGGTCGCGGGTCGGCTGGGGGGGCGGTCAGAGGTTCTTGGGGGGGGCGGTCGTTGGGGGGAGGGGGGTTTGCGTCGAGGGCAGGAAGGCCTGGGATCCTTCCTGCCCGTAATGTAGTGCAGGGTGGGGGTAGGGGGTCACCGTGGCCAGGAGGGTTTGGGCTCCCTCCTGGCCCGAACAACTAGCGGGGGGGGGGGGCGCCAGGGCCAGGAGGGCTTGGGCTCCCTTCTGGCCCGATATTGTCGGGGAGTTGGGGAATCGGCCCGATATTGTCGGGGAGTTGGGGAATCGGTGGGGCAAGAGGGCTTGGGCTCCCTCTTGCCCTGATCGTATCGGGGAGTCGGGGGAGGCAAGAGGGCTTGAGCTCCCTCTTGCACCGATTGTGTTGGGGAGTCGGGGAGTCGGGGGGGCAAGAGGGCTTGAGCTCCCTCTTGCCCCAATGTTGTCGGGAGGGGGGGTCGTGGTTTGACATGGCAGGAGGGCTTGGGCACCCTCCTGCCTGGATCGTTACAGGGGGGGGGGATTCTGTAACCGGTGTTGTTTTTGACAGACACCGGTTACAGAATCCAGCTTTTAGGTGAAGGACTGGCTCCTCCTTCGCCTAAAAGCCCTTATGTTGGACATTTGTGGCCTAGGCGTGTTTTTGTTTCATTATGTCTAAAAAGTGTAGACGTGCTGAGGGGGTACTTGTAGACGTAGTGGAGATTGGGCATTTAGGCAGAGGAAGGCCATAATGAAAACATGGATGTTTGTTTTGGTTATGGACACTTTCCCTGCTTCTGGGTTGAACGTTTAGGGACTTAGGCCAAAAGGGGACTTAGACGCTTTGTTTGATTATGCCCCTCCATGGTTCTGGTTGCTCAAAGGAAGATAATGATAAGAAATTTCAGCAAGATATGGTAAAAGAGGCTATGGATAAGAGTGGCCCAACTGATCGGATAATATTAGAGTCATGGCAGTGGACCTCTCATTTCTATCCTTCAGTGGCATCAAATGGTTTGAGGGATTAAGAGGTTCCAATTTCCTTAGAGAAACTGTCATATTTAGAAGCCTCAGTCACAGTCGGAGCTAGGGTGACCAACTCTTCCTTATTTTTCGGAAACTCCCTTATTAGAGAGTTAATGAACTAATATTTTTTTAATATTCCTGGCTTAGTTCTGCAGCATCAGTGGACAAATACATATAGGTTAGGATTAAGAAATAGGTAAATGTATACAATTTTATTCTATATTGTGATCTGTATATTATATACAATGTAAATTAATTGTTTTGCTTAATATTATCCCTTCCATGACCATTGGCTGGATTGACACACTAAAAATTTGTCACAACTAAATCTCCCTTAAATTCATGGTTGACAGATGGTCATTCTTGTTGGAGAGCCATGCGAGGGACTGGAAAAGCTATGACTGGCAGATTTTGAGTTGGTGGCAGGAAACTGCACAAAACAAAGAATGAGAAAGATTTATGTCTAAGTGCCAGTCTGAAGAAAGCGCCTGTTAGGATTTTGTCCCGGCCCACCTCTGTTATTCGGTTAAAAGAGTTCCATTTGCCTATTTGTGTTCGCTTGATTAACTGATAGGAGACTAGGTAAGACTGCTTGTAATTCCTGGGAGAGGTTTGATTTTGTCGGCACAGTACTGTGTTTATTATGTTAGGAAATTCTTTTCCACGGAGAGGGTGGTGGATACCTGGAATGCCCTCCCGAGGGAGGTGGTGGAGATGAAAATGGTGACGGAATTCAAAAAAGCATGGGACGAACACAGAGGATCTCTAATTAGAAAATGCATGGTACAAAATAAACTAAAGTTGATACAGGGCGTCCCGTATATGTTGATTTGGTTTAGATGAACTGGGAAGGGCTTTGATAGAAGCTCCAGTGACAGGATAGTTAGGATAGGTTGGAGTTGGCTTCAGTGGCAAATCCAGCAGTGGGGACCTAAATACAGTATCGGGTGGAATTCTACAGTTTTTTTGCCCAGAAATATTAAAGAAAAAGACAATTTAAACACGAATGTATAATGAGTGTGAATGCTGGGCAGACTGGATGAGCCATTTGGATCTTTATCTGCTGTCATTTACTATGTTACTATGTAAATATGCAACAAAATAATTTAGCACTTCGGGCCACAGTAGATATCTCTACCGCGACTTAGTAAAAAGGGGGATTTATGCGGTAACCCATATCCAATTAAGAACTGAATATCATGCTTGGAGGGAGGGATTTAACAAAAGGTGTGAAGTGTGTTAGTGCACGCAATCACATTAGCACATGCTAAAAGTGCCCTTTATATTCCTGAGGGCATCTTTAGTGGTTAGCGTGCACTAACACGATTGCACATGCTAATGTGCTTCCGTGTGCCAACGTGCTTAGCGCCCTTTGTTGAATCCCCCCTTAACCCTTTCAGGACCAAGGGACATATTTGTCCCATAACTTTAAAATCCTATAAATTTTGATTGGGATAGTCTACAGTTCTAAATTTGATATGTACGGATTCCATATGATACTGCCTTTATGTAAACAAACTGGTTCCGACATTCATTCATTAGCGTCGTTGCCAGATTGACGAGAAGATTCACTTGCCACACTGTCCATAAGCCAGAAGTGTGATTTTTTAAATAAAAATAATGATATTTCACAAAAAAAATCAATTTTTTGGCATCTGCAAGCCCTTTTTACCATAAAAATGTCGTCAAAACCACTAAAATTGGCCTACGATCCTTATGGTCCTGAAAGGGTTAATGGGCTATGAATTTCCGGGTTTAGTGCCAATAGCAGTCAGCTAAATATTGACCCCTATATGTTTCTCTTTACTCAGCAAGGAATAAAAAAAATCCGTATTTTATGAAATTCTTTATTGACTTAAAAGAAAAAATAAAATAAAATTTTACCTATGAGCTCAAAACATCAAGAATAAAATTTATTTTCTATAGTTTAATCTTTTGGCAATTCCTTTATTTGCTCCCAGCTGAACTGTCTTCAGGTTCCTAGCAGTCATTTATAAAACTCCCAGAAGTGCCTGGTATGCTCTTCCCCAACATTGCAATTTTATGGAAGCAGCTGTTTTTCTCCTGTCATTAGTCCACATGCAATTCGTTACAGTAAAGAGTTCTCAGTTAGGTACATCAGTGCCTGGGGAATCCAAGGAAAGTTCAAGGAGAATTTGAGAGGTGGTTTAAACAAAACGCAATTCTCAATGCTTGTCAAACAGCTGATATCTTGCTTCTCTGACTTTTCGTAGTACGGAGGTCTTTCACTGGCAAGATGCCTGATACCTTTGCAGCCAAAGAAACTGTGCAGGAGTTTTGCGATGCATTTTCAATGCACGCTGATTTATTTTTCCAGTGTACGTTGTTAAGTGCTACATTTTATCTAGTATGATTAGAACTCTTCATTGATACCAAATATATATTTATTCCCTTATAATAGAAGGGAAGGAATTTTGGAATTTGATACCTCTTTCAGTTGAGTTTTTTCACCGTCCTCAGAAAGCTTACGTTCTAAGCGGTCCCTGTACTAAGATACACTAAAATATTTAGTGTGAAATAATCATTATAGCATGCTAAATGCTAAGAAGTACATTTTATACCTAAGGATTTTTTAGCATTTGGGGGGAAATTCTAAACCCAACACCTAAACTTAGGTACCAGTAAGTACCCTATTGGCACCTAAGTTAAAATAAGAATGCCATTAGAAATGGCAAAAAACAGCGAGGATGAAATGCCTACTGGCACCTAAGTAAAAGGTGCCGGAATAGCACCTATACAGTATAGGCACTTTAGGCCAGTGGTTCCCATCCCTGCCTTGGAGGACCACCAGCCAGTCAGGTTTTCGGGACAGCCCTCATGAATATGCATGGGGCAGATTTGCATGTCTGTCTCCTCCATTATATGCAAATCTCTCTCATGCACATTCATGAGGGCTGTCCCGAAAACCTGACTGGCTGGTGGTCCTCCAGGACAGGGTTGAGAACCACCGCTTTAGGCCACCGAACACCAATGCCAGAAGTGGCGTTAGCCAGTCTAAAGTGCCCATGTAGGTACGATTCACACAGTCGCCTGAAATGTAGGCCCGGAAATCCCAGGGCTACATTTCCTATCTTTCCCGTGGGTGTGATTCTGAAACCAGCATCAATACGTGATTGAGACAAGATCAGCGGCAGCTTTTAAGGGAGCTGCTGATATCAGTGCCAGTTACAGAATCCGGCCCTTAGTGCACACTTAATCCTTTAGCGCATCGTAGTAAAAGTACCTCTAAATTTTTACCAAAAGCAACGGATGGTTGGATGATTTGCCTAAACTCAGGAGGAGGTTTACAGGTTCTCAACCTTGCAATATTTGCCATTAGCTACTCCTATGCATTTATTCAAGAGTAACTCATATCTACCATTTTATATCTATCCATAATCCATATTTCCTTTTGTTTCCTCAGCTGCTGAGGATTTCACTATCTTTATAGATCTACCTCCCCTATAGTTCCCACTAAGCTGAATGGGAGTCCTCCACCTATAGTTCTGACAATTGGGGGGGGGGGGGGCAGTTTCACTATCACATTTTCAATAGTGAGAGACAGACAAGCTCTGCAGGATTCCCAGGAATCTGCCTAACCCTAGTAATGCCTAACCCTAGTAATCAAAAACAAAATATTGAAGCACCACCCCACACTGGCATCGATTGGATGACTCCCTCTCAGTCTACAGCAGTGGTCTCAAACTCAAATCTTTTGCAAGGCCACATTTTGGATTTGTAGGTACTTGAAGGGCTTCAGAAAAAAACAGTTAATGTCTTATTAAAGAAATGACAATTTTGCATGAGGTAAAACTCTTTATAGTTTCTTTCCTTTGGCTAAGTTTTAATAATAATATTGTTATTTATAGCTAAAGAGACATATTTTTATTTTACCTTTGTTATTATGATAAACATACCAAGGGCCTCAAAATAGTACCTGGCGGGCTGCGAGTTTGAGACCACTGGTCTACAGGGAACAATATCCCTCCCCTATCTATGTTCTGGATTTTGCTTTCTTCTCTTTCTATAATGTGTCACTCAGACATGCCCTTTCTCAGCTTTATTCTTGCACCTGCATCTCCATGTTACCCATTATCTTTCTTCTTTGATTCAAATCATATAACTTTTTTTTTTTTTTTTACAATTCCTTTATCTCCTTTACCCTCTCTTCTCTCCCTTTCCCATCCTCCCTTCCTCCTCTCTCCCCTTCCTCTCCCTCTTACCTATCTACCTCCTCTCTCTCCCTCCTCTTTCTCTCCCCTCTTACCTCTCTTTACAGTCGCCTTGAGCCTGTATGGGTATGAGCGACACACAAATAGATTAGATTAGATTTTTTATTTATTTACACCTTGCCTTCCATGGTCACTATTGTTGCCTCCCTTATGGCCACTATTGCTGCCTCCCCTTTCTCTTTCCCTCTTTCTTTCCTCAGCTTCTTAAACCAATCTGATGCTCCTTTCTATTCTTTGTTTTATTATTTTTCTACCATGTCCTGTTATAATATTCAGTACTGGAATAAAATAATAGAGACACTTAAATATCAATTTATCAATACAATAATGAAGGGAGCCTTCAGCCTCCAAAGCATTGCAGGCTTCAAGAATAGCCAAATCATAATAATGAATTAATGCATAGATAGACACCTTGTATAAGGAGTTTGGAGAATCTAAACATGCCTAGCCTAACCAAATCCTTCCCAACCTCCCATGTGTTGCATTAGAACTAGCAAAACACAAAATAGGTGCAATGCCACAGCCTCTCTGTGTGTGACCGCCTTCTCTTCTAATCTCACTACCTTGATGTCACTTCCTGTTTTGGAGGGAGGGGGAGGGGGCAGGACCAGAGGAGGAAACATTCAAATATATGAAAAAAAAAAAAATCTGTGATTTTTTAAAATTATTATTATTTTTATTGTCACCGCTGGTCCTGAAATACAGCAGTGTTTGGGGTTCTGGCAAGCTAAATTAATTGAGAAAGTGTAGTTTTACAATGGTGATTTTCTTGATGAATATGAGTTTTTTGGATAGGGCACAGTTAGAGTTTAGGGAAAACAGTGCTACTGAGACTACGGTACTCATTTTCAAAGCAGATGGGTGTCCCAAAATGTCCCCAAAAGTCCATCTGCCCCAAACAGCTAAATTGCAATTTTGGAATGGCAGAATTTAGGTGTCCTTCACTGCATTACATTCAGAAAGGTGGTGTGCTGTGGGAATGTTTGGGGTAAGAGAAGGGAGGGCCTAAAATTAGGACATCCAAAAGCAATAATCAAACTGGATGAAATGCACAAGTCTAATAAGAAGGATGTTTTTATTTACCCTGTATGTTTCAATCATAACCAGGGTAGGTATTTGAGCAGCTGACCACTGGTGGGTTTAAGGCATGACCCCTCATGAATGTTCCAGTGTTTACTGTCCCCCTTCCTCATTCCTAACATTGATACTAGAAAGGGAAACTAGGAGAGGTCAGTGCAGTGGAGTGTAAGCCATGAGATCCAGGTTCAAATCCCATTTCAACTTTCTCTTTTTTTCTTTTAGGGCTCCTTTTACTAAGGTGCGCTAGCGGTTTTGGCGCACGCTATAATACCACATGCGTTAAACGCTAACACCTCCATAGAGCTTGTGTTAGTATTTTTTGTTTAGTGCGTGGTTAGCGCATGCTAATCTTTAGCGTGCGCTAAAAACGCTAGCGCACCTTAGTAAAAGGAGCCCTTAATCTTTAAGTTATGAGCTCTCTAAATCCAGAGATATATCTAATGTACCTAAATATTGAAGCCGCCTGCAAAAGGGTTAGAGATACAGCCTCACCACTCTGAGATTGTGGGTTTGAGCCCAGTGCCGCTCCGTGTGACCATGGGCAAGACACTTAATCCTCCATTGCCCCAGATAGAGTTCGCCTGAACAGATAGGGAAAACGCTTGAGCTGAATGTACAAACTGCTTAGACAATCTTCATTGATTAGCAGTATATAAATAATAAACCTGGACATTTATTGAGGTGGGGAACACTTGGGTACAGCAGGGAATTTCTTGTCTCTGGAGGGCTCACCATTTAGAATAATAGTTGCAGTGGAATATGAACCTGGGTGCTCTGGATTAAAGTCCAGTGTACTGACCACTAGATTACCCCTCTGCACTGCAGGGACATCACTGTGGCTGTTTTGATGCATCCTCATTGGTCAAATTTTTTCATTTCAATAGTAAGCATTTTTCATTATGCAAACATCTGTATCCCTGTGTTTTTTTAGATTTTATGATCTGGATGTTTTATTTTGGAAGTTCTCACATGTTTTCAGACAGGAAACCCCAATGTCATTTGAGTGATTGACATCTAGATTTTGAATGACCGGTTAACTGGTTTAGTAGTTGACTTACTGACTGACTTGTTGACTGACTAAATGAATAGACTGGGTGACTTGCTGACTGACCAATTGACTGGTTGAGAGGTAACTGACTGACAGACCGGTTGAATAGTTAGTTAATGACTGATTGACTGACTGGCTGACTAGTAGACTTGTTAATGGACTAACCAACTACATGACCGACTGGATCACTAGTAGACTAACTGACAGGCTGGTTGGTTGACTGACTGAATGATTGACTGTCTAGTAGACTCACTGATTGACTGGTTGACTGAGCGGTTGGCTGATTGTTAGACTGACTATCTGGTTGAATGATTGATTGATTGATTGAGTGACTGACTGTCTGGTTGACTAACAAAATAGTTGATGGTTTACTCACTGGTTGACTGATTTGTGAACAGGTTGATTGACTGACAGACTTGTTGATTACTGACTAATTGGCAAACTAGTTGACTGACTGCCATGTTGACTAGTAGACTTTTAAATGAATAACTTGATAGTGGCTGTCTGATCTACTGGCGCATGGACTAACTGACTGGTTAGTTGATTGAATGACTGATTAACTGTTTAAATGATTGACTTGCTAAAATTCTGGTTGACTGACTCACTGATTGATTCACTGATTCACTAACAGACTAACTGGTTGACTGGTTAGCTGACTGAGTGATGACTGACTGTATGACAGTCTGAACATCTGGTTAACTGATTGACTTTTTGAGTTAACAAACTGACTGGCTAATTCAATAAATGACCTACTGAGTAAATGACTGACTGATTGAGTCACTGAATGGTTGGTAGACTGACTAACTGGCTGGTTGGTTGATTCATTGACTGGTTGACTGAATGGCTTAATGAAATGTTGACTAACTGACCTACTGGTTGACTAATTTACTGACTAGTTGACTAACTGATTGACCATATAACTGGTTGGTTAGTTAATTGACTAGTTGACAAAGTAACTGACTGATTGGTTGACTGACTGACTGGCTAGTTGATTAGTTGACTTGTTAACTGACTAATTGGTTCATTGACTGACTGACCTACTGATGGACTACCTGAATGACTGGTTGGTTGAATAACTGATTGGTTAACTGACTTATTGGCTAATTGTCTGTTTTACTAACTGACTGGTTGATTGACTTATTGACTGACTGCCTGGTTTACAGTCTGAGTGACTGGTTGACTGACTATTTCAAATAATGATGAACAGGTTGATTGATTGGTAAATTGACTGATTGATTCACCTACTGGATGAGTGACTGAATGGTTGACTGACTGACAGATGTACTGATTGACTTCTTAACAGATTTACTAGCTAATTGACCGATAGAACTGACTGACTGACTGACCTATTGGTTGATAGAATGACTGATAGTTGGCTGGCTGACTTACTGGTTCACTAATTCTGGTCTCCTTATCTCAAGAAAAATATAGTGGTGCTAGTAAAGGTTCAAAGAAGAACGAGCAAGATGATAAAGGGAAAGGAACTCCTCTCGTATGAGGAAAGACTAAAAAGGTTAAGGCTATTCAGCTTGAAAAGAGACAACTGAGGGGAGATATGATTGAAGTATACAAAATCCTGAGTGGAGTAGAACAGGTATAAGTGAATTGATTTTTTACTTCATCAAAAATTACAAAGACTAGGGTACACTCAATGAAGTTATAGGGAAATACTTTTCAAATCAATAGGAGGAAATATTTTTTCACTCAGAGAATAGTTAAGTTCTGTAATGCATTGCAGGAGGATGTGGTAACAGTGCTTAACATAGCTGGTTTTAAAAAAAGGTTCAGACAATTTTCTGGAGGAAAAGTCCATAGTCTGCTATTGAGACAGACATGGGGGAAGCCACTGCTTGCCCTGGGATCAGTAGCATGGAATGTTGCTACTATTTGGGTTTTTGCCATGTAGTTGTGACCTGGATTGGCCACCATAAGGCTAGATGGACCATTGGTCTCAACCAGTATGGCTATTCTTATGTTTTTCAGCAGCAGCACTGTTTTTCCATAAACAGGAACTCACATACTCCCTCACTCCATATTCTGAGGAGAAATATATATTTCTTACATTTAAAACCAGTTTTCTTACTTTATATACCCCCTCCCTTTTTTTTTTTTTTTTTTTTACAAAACTGCAGAATAGGTTTTTAGCGCAGGCCAGTGTGCTGAATGCTCTGTGTTGCTCCTAATGCTCATAGGAACTCTATGAATGTCAGGAATAGTGTAGAGCATTCTGTGCATTGGCTTGTGCTAAAAACTGCTTTCGTGGTTTTGTAGAAATGGGGGTGGGGGGGTGGGGATAGTTTTTAAAAAACTGTTTTTCAGCTATTTTTTATCTTGAATCTTTTTTCTTCTTTTAGCTCTGATATTCGATGTTATTTTTTTTGTCAATATGTTTCATATAATTTCTGATTTTCATCAATAAGCTTTACCAAATTTCTGGTTTATTGAGAGGCTCTTTCTATAGCAATCCATCATATTAATAACTGAGACCATATCAGACAAAACCAGTTTTATTAATATTGTCAGATATCTCTTTTCATATTTCTCTTAGCTGGAAAATTTAATTTCTTCAGATCTGGCAGAAACTAATATTAGAAAACCTCAGTATATAATTTTAAGACTTTCCTTGCTATCAAAATCAAATTATTACTAAGGGGGCAATTCATCAATGTGTGCTATGGTTAAGATGGGTTACTAGGGACCGCGGAAAAGTTCTCATCCCCACCAAGAAGAGAGTGATGTGGAGCCATAAAACTTACAAGTTATTCCACACTTTTCTTGACATATCATTGAAATGAAAAGTGTCTAGAAAAGTGTAGGCTGTATGGCTCCACATCACTCTCTTCTTGGTTGGACTGAGAACTTTTCAGTGGCTCCAAGTATTTTACCACAAGTCATGCTATTTTAGCACAGGGTTCCATTCTATCCAGTGAGATATTATGCTAAAATAGCTCAAGTTGTGTTAAAACAGTAACAGTCATTGATGAATTCCCCCCTTAGTTTAGTTTAACAAAGCACTTCCAAGAAAACTTACTTTTCCAATGAGATTTCCGAAACTTTGACAGCAAACTTGTTTTTCTTCTGTTACACACAATCCGGCCCCGATATTCAGACTGTGGGAGGTAACATGGCTACCTCCTATGGTTGGTGGCAAACCCAGATATTCAGTTTCCAGATTCAGTGCTGCCATGTCTAATCTAGGCCAAGTAAGGCCTAGGGCTCCTGTTAAAAAATTACGCTAGCGTTTTTAGTGCATGCACCGGATTAGCATGTGCTATAGTGCACGCTAGCTGAAAAATTACTGCCTGCTTAAAAGGGGGCAGTAGCGGCTAGTGCGCGTGGCAATTTAGCATGCGCTATTCCACGCATTAAGGCCCTAATGCACCTTTGTAAAAGGAGCCCCTAATAGCCAAAGACAGACCTGCTTTTTAGAATTTTTCGATAGCCATCTCCATTAAAATTTTTGGAGTTACATTAGATTGTTATCAAACTTTAGAGGACCATACAGATTTAATGATCAAAAAATGTTTTTCTGTCCTTTGGAAACTTTGAACTATCAAAAAGTATTTTGATAGAACAGCTTTTAGTATAGTGTTCAATCCTGTCTGCTCTTCACTATTGTAATATTGTAATACGAGCATAATTCGTTCCAGAAGCATGCTCGTAAACCAAATTGCTCGTATATCAAAGCGAGTATCCCCATAGAAAGTAAGGGAAACTCGCTTGAATCTCGGAGAATCTTGGAGAGAGCAGGAACTCGAAGGCCTTGAGCATGCGCAGATGCTCATGGCCCAGCAAAAAGGACTGCAGATCTTCGGGCACCAGCATGTCCTGTGCGTTGGTGCCGGTGCCGGGTGCCAGATGGAGGGTAAGCAAAGTGTTCAGGTGGGTGGGGGGTGCCGGATCGTGGCTGGGGGGGTGCCGGATCATGGAGGGGGGTGCCGGATCGCAGGGGGAGGCGCTCGTACATTGAGACAAGCTCGGTTTGCCAGGCACCAATGTTGCAAATGTTTTGCTCGTCTTGCAAAACACTCGCAAACCTGTGCACTCGTAAACCGAGGTACCACTCTACTTGGGATCCCACAAAAAAATCTGTAAAAGAGTGAGTGAGTGAGAGACTGGAGAAACTGAGCCTCTTCTCCCTTGAAAAGAGGAGACTAAGAGGAGACATGATCGAAACATTTAAAATACTGAAGGGAATAGACTTAGTAGATAAAGACAGACTGTTCACACTCTCCAAGCTAGGGAGAACGAGAGGGCACTCTCTAAAATTGAAAGGGGATAGATTCCGTACAAATGTAAGGAAGTTCTTCACCCAGAGAGTGGTAGAAAACTGGAACGCTCTTCCGGAGTCTGTTGTAGGGGAAAACACCCTCCAGGGTTTCAAGACTAAGCTGGACAAGTTCCTGCTAAACTGGGACATACGCAGGTGAGGCTAGACTCAGAGCATTGGTCTTTGACCTGGGGGCTGCCACGTGAGCGGACTGCTGGGCAGGATGGACCACTGGTCTGACCCAGCAGCGGC
Organism: Geotrypetes seraphini; assembly: GCF_902459505.1. Lineage (NCBI taxonomy): Eukaryota > Metazoa > Chordata > Amphibia > Gymnophiona > Dermophiidae > Geotrypetes > Geotrypetes seraphini. Next base: position 326,182,811 of record NC_047084.1, on the reverse strand, counting down.
AATTCTTATGTTCTTATAGGTCTATCTGGCTGCTATATTTAGCTGGCAATCTGATGAATATGGTATTGACTGGCTATATTGTGCAACATAGCCAGTCACCGACCCATCCACTGACCAAGATATTCAGTGGCAGATAGCTGGCTATCTCCTGATAAATATTGGTAGTTTGCCAGCTTAATGGTATTTAGCCAGCCGGGAGCCATTCCCAACTAGCTAAATATTGCTGCATATTGATCAGTCTGTCTTTATTTTTCTCTTAAATCCCCAATTTTCTTTGAAACTATTCCTGATCAGACATTTCCTCGCACACGTTCTTCAGCAGCACTTCTCTCTTTGAGAACTGCTCTTAGACTCCTCTACTGCTGTTTGCATCCAGTTCTTTTTAATAGCAGTGCAGCTAACCAAAAGCATCCATAACCCAATTCACAAAAATTAATTTAAAAACATATTTTAAAGCTTAATTTTTTAAGTTAAATTGTAAAAAAAAACCACCAAAAAAACCTAGGTATGCTACCCATAAACTTGACTACTATACATAACTTTATTTTTTGAATCTTAATAAATTGTATTTTTGACTCTAATCTATTTTTGCAAATTGCAATTCTTCATTCAGTGACCGTGGGACACACTCTCTAATTCAAAACTCCAGTATTGTTTTCTACTATTCAATATCTTTTCATATATTTTCTTTAATCTTCTATAATATAGCCCTAAGTGCACATGCGCACTTAGGGTTTCATGTTCCCTGTCACCATACTGTGTGCCTCCATGCCAAATTCGATTGGAGGCAGGTGGGGCGGTTTGCAGCATGTGGGACGGCTTGAGAGGTGGTGGCGGTTTGACTCCTGCGCTGCTGGGACACCTCTTCTCACACTCGGACCAGCAAACATGGCAGCTGCGGGGCATTTACTAGGCCGGCCTACTTTGATAATTTGAGGTGGGACGGCCTAACAAATGCCCCGAGGCTGCCCGGGCTAGCAGATGCTTGTCAGGAGGAGCAGTGAAAGGAGAAGGCCTACTGCTGGACAGGGGGGATCAGGTAAGAGGTGCTGCTGGACAGGGGGAGGTAAAAGGAAGGGAGAAGGCCTACTGCTGGAGAGGGGGAGCAGGCAAGAGGTGGACAAGGGGGAGGTAAAAGGAAGGGAAACGGCTGCTGCTGGACAGGGGGAGCAGGGAAGGGTTGCTGCTGGATGGGGTGAGGTAAAAGGAAGGGAGAAGACCTACTGCTGGACAGGGGGAACAGGCAAGAGGTGCTGCTGGACAGGGGGGAGGTAAAAGGAAGGGAAAATGGCTGCTGCTGGACAGGGGGAGCTGGACACAATGGAGGTAAAAGGAAGGGAGAAGGGCTACTGCCCATATATGCCTCTAAAAAGGATGCTGTAATCACATTTACACAGGTACCTTGCAGTGCCTAAAGTCAAAGTAGGCGTGGTTTACGCCATAAATGAACTACTTAGGCACCACTAGGTACTTCGGTAGATGCAATTCTTGTCAAACATGGGTGTCAGTAATGTAGACCTGCAAAACTCTGGCCTACATTACTGGTACCTATATTAGACGTAAGCCACAATTCTCTTAATGGCACCTATGTGTCACTGCCTTGCGGCCAGCACTGTTTTTGGAAGTGCCTGCTGATATAGATGCCATTACTAGAATTTGGCCCTACGTACAGTATATAGAATAATGCTAAGTGTGCTTTGTTTTGTTTTTTTCTGCGCTGATTTTTCTTGCGCCATATACAGTATAGTATCTGGCCCTTAGTACCAATTCTATAACAGCTTCAGGGTGCACCTAAGCTGTTATAGAATAGTAGCATTAATCCACTTTGGCATGTCTAGAGGTATGCACAGTCACTTACACAATGTCAATGGTGTAAGGGGATATTCCTATGTGTGCCTTGCAGTATGCACAACTGATAATATTCTATAAATTATATGCATTGCTAGGTGACACATCCATGACACACCCATGCTCCTCCCACATTAATGCTCCATTTGTGGTTATGCGCTATGAGACTGAGGCAAACCCTTTACAAAATAGGGCCTAGAATCTTTGCACATTGATTCCAAATAATGACATCATTTACATGCATAGGCATGTCTATTCTACAGTATAAATTAGTGCTTGTAGGTAAGAACATAAGAATAGACATACTGGGTCAGACCAATGGGATTGGGACTTGTATACTGCCATCTAGCCCAGTATCTTGTTTCCACAGTAGCCAATTCAGGTCACAAGTGCCTGGCAATAACCCAAACAATAGCAACATTCCATGCTTCTGATCCCAGGTCAAGCAGAATTGCCCTTCATGAGCTTAAAAAGATAATTTCAGATGGCTGAAAATCCACTTTTGTGCATATGGGTAAATTATGCATTGTGACCCAGCAGATGTAAGCCCGACCAAAGCTCTAGAGAAAGTAAAAACCTCCAGGGTTAAACTAGAAACCCGGCAGGGAAAGTCCAGGAGCTTGAAAGATGAAGGTGAGGAAGATAATATGAATCACCACCAGGGGAGCTCTAGAGGTCCCTGGTCGTCAGCTGACACTGCTAGGTCAGGCCACGCCCCGAGAGTAGAAAAGCCAACAGTGGCTTTCAAACAAAGCAACAGGTTGGGGAGGAAGTTTGAGCCTTGCCTCCCTAGGGTTCTTCCCAAGCCAAACAGGGTCAATTGTCCTGTCCCTATGGAATGGAGTGAGACTGACACAGCCGAAGACTTATCCAGGCTCAGTGAAGAGCCTATGGAGTTTGAAGAAGTCTGTGCTGATTTGGGAATTGATTACCCTGAAAGAATGCAGGTGGACTTAGCCGGTTGCCACAAACTGTGAGTGAGATTTCCAGTGAAATGTTTGGGTAGTGTTTTTGGTTTTGTTCTCTAAATCACTAATTTGAAATTATTGTGGAAAAGCTTGGAGAAGCAGGGAGAGGTTTTGCTTCCAGCTGGGAGGGAAATTTGTAAAGCTGTTTTTTTTGGCTTTAAATCGCAAAACCTAGGGCTTTCTCCCTATTTCCTGGCAGTTGTCACAAACCTGCCAGAGGCTTGATTTTTGTTTGAAGCACTATAGTATGGTTAAACAGTGCATTGAACTGTGTTTTGGTCTACTACCCAAGTGACTTGAGTGAATTTTGAGACTGACCAAGAGAAGCTGAATTTTCAGCCTGAGTTTATGTTGAACTTGATTTTGTCTTATTTTTGGACCTTTTTTCCTGGACTGTTCTTTTGGCTGCTGACATTGATATCACTGCTGATGAACTGCTTACCTGTATATTGAACCATAGTAAAGCTGAATGTTGTTTCACCCGTTTGGTTAAGGTTTTTTATTTTTTTTATTTTGAATATTAACTCCAGTCCAGCCTGCAGGATGACTCCATGTCGGGTCACACGAAAAGTGAACTGTGTTTGTAGTCACCTGTATCTTTGCCTAGCCTATGCTAGGTTAAGGTGGTGACCACATAAGTGGTGTCAGAAGTGGGATAGTGTGCCTCCTGCAGGACATTTCTGGAACTGTGTTGAAAAAAAAAAGAAGAGGAAAAAAAAACAACGTTTTTTTTTACTTGTGCTGGGAGTAGCATGTTGGTTATTTTTTTTTTTTGTCTGCTATGAATGGTTAATGGGAGATATTGAACAATCTTGCTAATCCAGTGGAGAAGTATATATTTTTTTTTTTTTGGTGTTTGATGGTGTGTGCGCTGGTCACCTTCTTTGACCGGAGTTCCGGTTCCCTATTCGGAGGAGGAGTTCCTGACCGGTGAGCGGAAGTAAAGACAAGGTCTCCAGCATATCCGGCGGAGGAGCTAACCAGGAGGGAGTTCGAGTTGGGGAGTGGCAGCGCAAGGTCGGAGTTCCAGAGAGCGGTTCCAGGGTACCGGAGTGTCAGAGGGGCAAGCCGTGCGGAGAGCGACTGGGGGCCAAGGAGGCCCAAAACCAGAGGCGCAGACTCACCAGTGCTATTGGTAAGAGTACCTAGGCTGGGGGGGATCTGAGAAAAGGGAGGAACACATATACCAAGCAGCCACACTTGGGTTCCTTTTCTTTGTGTTTACCTTTCAGGTCTCGCTATGGAGCAAGCCCAGCTGTTGGCGGAGCTGACCGAGGAGTATCGGCGGCAGCGGGAGGACTTGGAGGCTATCCTGGAAGCGCGGGACGCACACCGGCAAGCTAACCAGGAGGATATGAAGCAGAGGCAAGGGGCACTGCTGCAAGCTATGCAACAACAGAATAAGTTGTTCAAGCACTTCTTGGAGCAGAGGACTATGTACCTAGAAGGACCCCCACCGCCAAGGGTATCGGTTATAGATCCGGTAGGACTATTTAACTTTTCTCCTAACACCTTAGGATCAATGGTAACCAAGGACACTATTGAGGAAGAAAGGGCGATACCTGGTGGGTGTTGTCCCAAACTAGGGGTGAAACGATTGTTGCCCTGTTTGGCAGAGGAAGAAGAGATAGACACTGGCTGTGAGATTCATGTTCCCATAGGCGAAAATAGGTGTCCAACCCCGACACAAATATATAAGCCCCACACAGCTAAGGATAGGGAAGGTTACAAAGGAAGGTGTAAGAAACATACCCAGATGGTTGGTAAAATGATAAATTTATCTAGCCAGAGTTCTAGAGGAGCTCACTCCGAATCATCGGGGTCTGTTACCCGGGAAGGAGAGCTGCTGGCTGGATGTACTGTTAGGGTCTCCGTGGGGGGACATGAGACAATAGCACTGATTGATACAGGAGCCGATCAATCCATGATGGCTATGCAGTTCTGGAGGAAAGTGTTCCCTGGGGAGAAGGAAGTTTCCCATACCAGGAGAGTGGTCATAAAATGTATCCATGGGGATGAGGTATCGTATTCTATTAGAACCACTACAGTGTTATATCAGGATAGGGTATATCCCATTTCAGTTGCCTTAGTCCCTGGAGCCCCATATAATCTTATTTTGGGTCAGGACTGGCCGGGGTTGAAGGAAATGATAGGAGCTAGACGAAATTTAGTTAATACCCGGTCTCAGAGGCAGGCAATGGAAGGTACTGAGGAAGAGCTTGGGGAAATATTTCCTTTTCAGGAAGGGGTGGTGGAGAAGCCGTCCCCAAGGCTCATGAGAGCCACAAGGGCTCAAAACCGTAGGCAAAAGAAAATAAGAACAGAGGCCTTGAGGCAGACGGGTCAGGCACAGGAATTTCCTACCCTGCCCCGGGAGATAGTAGCTACGTTCCCTACGTTTCCAGATGAACAGCGTACGGACGCCACTTTACAAGACCTCTGGAAACAGGCCGCGGGGTCCCCGAAGGGTAAAACCGGACTCAGAATTAACCGTAACCTTTTATATAGGGAGGCGATGCACCCGGAGAAGTCCCGGGGTATCCAGGAGCAATTAGTGGTCCCGAAGGGTTTCCGGAGGATTATTCTTCGGATGGCACATGAGTCCCCTTTAGCTGGTCACAAGGGTATACAAGCCACCCAGGAACAGGTTTTGGGTAGGTTTTATTGGCCCGGGTTGAGACAGGAGATAGAGGAATTTTGCAAATCCTGTCCCACATGTCAACGGCTAACATTGAAGAAACCTGCACGGGCACCCCTTATACCTATACCCGTGGTAAGTGAACCTATAAAGAGATGGGCTATGGACATTGTAGGTCCATTGGAGAAAACTCCACGGGGGTATAGTTTTATTTTTGTAATAATGGACGTGGCTACAAGGTTTCCCTGGGCGGTGGCGCTACGAAACACCGCCTCTAAAATATTAATGAAGGAGTTAATGAACTTATTTTGCCTGATGGGGTTCCCCAGAGAGATATTATCGGATCGGGGAAGTAACTTCCTCTCCAAGGAGATGGAGGAATTCCTGGGGGATTTAGGAATTAGGCATATAAGAACATCGGCTTATCACCCTCAGGCCAACGGTTTAGTGGAGAACTTTAACAAATCCCTAAAACTTATGTTAAAAAAAGGGTTGAAAGGGGAAATGAGAGACTGGGATTTGTTTCTGCCGTATGTGTTGTTCGCGGCGAGAGAGAAAGTTCAAGATTCTTTAGGAGTGAGTCCCTTCGAAATGATGTTTGGACGGACGCCCAGGGGACCACTTGATGTGGTGAAGGAGGGCTGGGATCCTCTGGAGGGGGCAGAAGGAAGTTAAATACTTGGGGTACACCATAGGACGTGGGCAGATTAAACCTCTAGTTGATAAAGTCCAGTGTATCCAGGACTATCCTCGCCCAACTTCCAAGAAACAGTTGCGGGGTTTATTGGGTCTTCTAGGTTATTATAGAAGATTTATCCCAGACTTCGCTACTAGAGCTACTCCATTAACTAATATGTTAAGGAAGAATGGGCCAGACAGGCTGGTATGGGAGTCTAGTAGCATGGAAGCCTTCTTGGACTTGAAGGGAAGTCTTTGTCATCAGCCAGTCTTGATGGCTGTTGATTTTGACAAACCTTTTACTCTACAGACTGACGCTTCGGGGTGGGGCTTGGGGGCCATCCTCAGTCAGGAGAAGCAGGGACTTGAACACCCAGTTCTATACCTGAGCAGGAAGCTACACCCCAATGAGCGTAACTATGCGGTAGTTGAATTGGAGTGTCTGGCCGCTAAGTGGGCGATGCAGACCTTAATACATTACCTAGGAGAAAGAACATTTACCTTAGTTACGGATCACGCAGCGTTGAAATGGTTAGGGACGATGAGGAATAACAATGCTCGGCTCACACGCTGGTATTTAGCCCTGCAAACCTTTAGGTTCACCGTCGTTCACCGGCCAGGCAGTTTAAACACCAATGTCGATGTACTTTCCCGCATACCTGAAAACATCGGTAATACTGAAGCTTATAGGGATAAGCATTATTTAAGGGCGGGGGTATGTGACCCAGCAGATGTAAGCCCGACCAAAGCTCTAGAGAAAGTAAAAACCTCCAGGGTTAACTAGAAACCCGGCAGGGAAAGTCCAGGAGCTTGAAAGATGAAGGTGAGGAAGATAATATGAATCACCACCAGGGGAGCTCTAGAGGTCCCTGGTCGTCAGCTGACACTGCTAGGTCAGGCCACGCCCCGAGAGTAGAAAAGCCAACAGTGGCTTTCAAACAAAGCAACAGGTTGGGGAGGAAGTTTGAGCCTTGCCTCCCTAGGGTTCTTCCCAAGCCAAACAGGGTCAATTGTCCTGTCCCTATGGAATGGAGTGAGACTGACACAGCCGAAGACTTATCCAGGCTCAGTGAAGAGCCTATGGAGTTTGAAGAAGTCTGTGCTGATTTGGGAATTGATTACCCTGAAAGAATGCAGGTGGACTTAGCCGGTTGCCACAAACTGTGAGTGAGATTTCCAGTGAAATGTTTGGGTAGTGTTTTTGGTTTTGTTCTCTAAATCACTAATTTGAAATTATTGTGGAAAAGCTTGGAGAAGCAGGGAGAGGTTTTGCTTCCAGCTGGGAGGGAAATTTGTAAAGCTGTTTTTTTTGGCTTTAAATCGCAAAACCTAGGGCTTTCTCCCTATTTCCTGGCAGTTGTCACAAACCTGCCAGAGGCTTGATTTTTGTTTGAAGCACTATAGTATGGTTAAACAGTGCATTGAACTGTGTTTTGGTCTACTACCCAAGTGACTTGAGTGAATTTTGAGACTGACCAAGAGAAGCTGAATTTTCAGCCTGAGTTTATGTTGAACTTGATTTTGTCTTATTTTTGGACCTTTTTTCCTGGACTGTTCTTTTGGCTGCTGACATTGATATCACTGCTGATGAACTGCTTACCTGTATATTGAACCATAGTAAAGCTGAATGTTGTTTCACCTGTTTGGTTAAGGTTTTTTATTTTTTTTATTTTGAATATTAACTCCAGTCCAGCCTGCAGGATGACTCCATGTCGGGTCACACGAAAAGTGAACTGTGTTTGTAGTCACCTGTATCTTTGCCTAGCCTATGCTAGGTTAAAGTGGTGACCACAGCATGTAACCTCTTATTTACATACTCATAAGTTCCAGTAACTCCTATTTCATTGCAGTGAAAGTACATAAGATAGCAGCCTTTTATTGCTATAAATCGCCTGAAGATAGTATTTTGGTTTTATATTCAAGCTATAGCTCATAGGAGGCTCTTGAATAGGCTGAAGTTAGGACCCAAAGTGGTGAACTGGTTGATGGACAGATGTGAGAGGGTGGCAGTTAATGAAATTTGCTCAGAGGACGAAAAGGTGAGTAGTATAGTGCCTCGGGGATCGGTGCTGGGGCCAATTCTGTTCAATATGTTTATAAGTGACATTGCTGAAGGGTTAAAAGGTAAGGTTTACCTTTTTGCAGATGATACCAAGATTTGTAACAGAGTAGACATCCTGGAGGGAGTGAAAAACATGAAAAAAGATCTAGAAAAGTTAGAAGACTGGTCTAATGTTTGGCAACTAAAAATCAATGCAAAGAAGTGTAGTGATGCATTTGGGGATTAGAAATCCAAGGGAGGCCTATGTGCTAGGAGGTGAGAGGTTGATATTGAGGCACAGATGGAGAGAGGGACCTTGGGGTGAAAGTGTCTGAGGATCTGAAGGTGACCAGTATCTCAAGGCAATGATCAGAAGGATTCTAGGCTGTATAGAGAGAGGCATAACCAGCAGCAGGAGGTGTTGATGCCCCTATACAAGTCATTGGTGAGACCCCACTTGGAGTGTTCTGCTGAGTTTTAGAGGCTGTATCTGGCTAAGGATATAACAAAACTTAAAGTGGTCCAGAGGAAGACTACAAAAATGGCAGGAGGTTTACACCAAAAGACGTACAAGAGAGGAGGAATAGGGTGATATGATACAGATTTTTAAGTACTTGAAAAGTATTAATATATAACCTAATCTTTTCCAGAAGAGGGAAAATGGTAAAACTAGAGGGCATAAATTCAGGTTGCAGGGTAGTAGGAGTAATGTTAGGAAATTATTTTTTTATGGAGAGGGTGGTTGATGCCTGGAATGCCTTCCCGACAGAGGTGGTGGAGATGAAAACGTTGATGGAATTCAAGAAAGCGTGGGATGAATACAGTGGATCTCTAATTACAAAATGGTATAAATTGAAGATCTAGGGTTGGTATTAGGTGGACTTGCATGGTCTGTGCCCTGTATAAGGCAACTCAGTTTAGGATGGGCTGGGGAAGGCTTTGACGGGAACTCCAGTAATTTGGAACATGAGGATGGTGTTGAGCAGAATGATGAGATAGTTCAGATAGGCTTTAGCAGCAACTCCAGTAGTTGGAACCTATGGTGCCAAACTTTGACAGTAACTCCTCTGGTTAGAGCCTAGGGATAGTACCAGGCGGACTTCAACGGTCTATGATCCAGTAATATCAAAGGAAAAAAAGATGATTCAATTTAATTCTGAATTTATGGTGAATGTTAACTACTGGGCAGACTGGATGGACCATTCAGGTCTTTATCTGCCATCATTTACTATGTTACTTTGTTAATAAGTAAACTTAATTCATGTGAGCAGATAGTGTACATAATCAACTCAGCTGACTTAGCTATGAGTTAACTATTTGAAAGGGAACCCATGTTAAGTACATGGCTGCTTGTACTGTATTTCCCCTGAGTGTACTGTAATTTCATTTCTGACTTTAGGTCAAATCACGTTAGCTTCTATTCTCTCAGTTTGCTGGGAAAGCAGGTCATCGTGTCTCCTTTGAGACAAATTAAGCTAGATAAAAGTGGAATAGTTTTAAATGTATATTTAAAAATCTGTGATAAAGATTGCAATAATGCCTATTTTTTTGAAAGCATAATCACCAGGGAAGGTTGTTTTCTTTGCTTTTAATCTTACCATGAAAATGAGGCATAAAATGATTTATTGTTAGCTCTTCCCACACATGTACCTCAACCACTATGTTGATAAGCCAAAGAAAGTTGGATATTATTTTTGCCAGTAAAATTCCTTCAGCTATAGTTTTTATTAACAAACCTGTACAGTTGCCATTACAACAAAGCGACACAAATGGCTCTGCAACCAAGCAGGATATGTGAAATGCTTTTGGAAGACAACACTGAGGGTAGCTGAAATGTTCCCTGTACACTTTACCCAAATTTTCAAAGGGAAATTACACATGTGCTTTCATGTTACAAAAATTGTTTAGTTTAGTATAATGCATTTGAACTACAGTCTTCCGGAAACCCTTCAAAGCAATTGTGGTATGAATGTTGGCTATGCCCTTGCCTGGTAGGGGTTTGGTGTGTGGGAGCTAGCAAGTTAGAGTGTGCTTATCTCACAGAAAATTTGGGGTAAGGAGAGTACTGTATTACATACGTCGTGCTCTGTCCCTGGCAGTGTTCAAATCCAAGCTAAAGACCCACGTTTTTGAAGATGCTTTCAACTCTTAACTCCCCCTCACTGCTGTCAGATACCTATACCCACTATAATCTCCCCATCCCTGCTGCTGTCAGGTACCTATACCCACTATAACTTCCCCAACCCTGAAATGTCCTGTCTAAATTAGATTGTAAACTCTTCTGAGCAGGGACTGTCTATTGTATGTTAAAATGTACAGCACTGCATATGCCTTTCAGCGCTATAGAAATAATAAATAGTAGTAGTAGTAATGTATAGTAGCCTTACGTTTTCCCTACGGCACTACTTATATTTTAAGTTTTAATTTCATGGGATGTATGTTGAGCTACATTGTGCCCTTACACTGTTGTGTTGGATATTATGTCTGTGTTCTCTTTACCACTATCAATAAAATATATTAAAAAAAAAAATGTAGAGAAAAACAAATTTTTTTGTTAAGAGAAAAAAAAAGTGTCCTTAGAAGCATTTCTCCTCTTTATCTACACAAAGCACATGCATCCCTTCAATTGCTGCCCTGTCTGCAATGTCTGTAATTTTATCCATACGCAAAGTGGACTGATTTTAAAATTGCTGTTTAAATAGATAAAACACTTATGTATCCATGGGGATGACTTTAAAAGTTGCCTTCTCCAGGAATATGAATCAAGTTTCATTAAATTCTACAGAAGGTATACTATCATAGCAAATTACATTTCTTTATGGTTCTTCATTTGACGAGGCAATTTTGAACAGCCATCATCATCTTTTTTCATGTGTATCTACAACTGAATAATTGATTGCGCAGAAATGTGAAGTTTGAACTATTTAAGTCATTTTTTTTCATTCTTTCTAGTGCTTGTGGCAACACACTTCCCCCCCTCCCCTTTTACTAACTGCTGTAAAGGTTTCTTGCGTGGCCCAGAGCGCTAAATACTCAGACACTCCTAGAATTCCTGTGAGCGTCGGAGCATTTAGAACTCCGGGCCGTGGTAGAAACTTCTACTGTGGCTTAGTAAAAGAGGACTTTTATTATCATAGCCGATAGTCATGGGATGGTTATATATTAATTCCCTGCTTGTATATGTATTATTTGATTTGCATTATTAATATTCATAAGTGGGAGTGTGCGGTGCAGTGGTTAGAACTATAGCCTCAGTGCCTTGAGGTTGTGGGTTCAAACCCATGCTGCTCCTTATGACTCTGGGTAAGTCACTTATCCCTTCCTTTTAAAAAACAGTGAAAGCGTTTTTTAGCGCAGGCCAACATGCTGAATGCTCTGTGATACTCCCAACGCTCATAGGATGCATTATGGTGACTGACTGCCCAGCCTTAGTGTGTGCTTAGAGAAGAAAGAAATACTCAGAAAGCTTTTGTTGTGCTGATTGATGCTAGGCTAATCTGCTATTATTCACTTTCTTGTCAACCATTGCAACTTCATGCTGAATAACATTCAGTGGTTCTCAGTCCATTTCTTAGGATATACACCTAGGCATTCTTGTCTTCAAACTATCCAACAATGGATGTATTGTACGTGAGAAGGATCAACTCACAACTTTTTTTTATTTTTCAAATTTATATTAACTAGAATGTCAATTTTTTTTAAAATTTAATATCCTATTTTTGATTTGGCATTTTGATGTTATGTTTTAGATATGTTCTAGCTTCTGTGACTTGTGATCTGCATATCACTGTTGAGGTGAATTTGAAATGTAAGCATTTATAAGTCTTCAATACATAGAATGACTGATTATACTCTCAGGGCCTGATTCTCTAAAAGCTAATCCTGATTGCAGACAGCAGTAGGTGTCCTACCGCCGTCTGGCGGCCAATCGGGATGCACATTTAAAAAATATTGTGCGAGAAAGGATGCCTAAATTGTAGGCATCTATACTGCATCTACAGAAATGCATAGGGATGCTTAAGCATACCCAAATTGGGGTGTGGGCGTGGTTTCATCCAGAAGTGGCCTTGGTTGTTCTCCGTAGCTGTGAGACACAGACATCTTAAATGTAGACCTTCAAAATGCTGGCCTACATTTAAGGCGTCTGTTAAGCAATGTAGACACGATTTTGTAAAGGATGCCAATATGTGATAAACATGCGATTGATGGCCGATTCATAGGCGGCCGCTGATATCGGTGTCCTATACAGAATCAAGCCCTCATTCTGTACCTGAACTAACATGCCACATACACTGTGTCTTATTGTTTATTGAGAGCTTCTATATCGCTACTAATGACTGGGGGGTCAATTCAGAGTGGTCTACATGAGCTTCTGTAAAGGTGTTATGATACATTAGTTTCTGTAGAGATGTTGCCATATGAAGTTGTGAGGTATTACAATACATGGGTTCTATACCGAAATACACGGAGCTTCAGAAAAGCTAATCAAGGGCATTTGAAGAGAGTCCATGTGTTGCAGTCACCTGGCTGAACATCCCACTTCCAGATGATACAGGAGGGGTCCTTTGCAAGCCGGTATATCTGGGCATCCGCTCCCCTGGATAGCGGGAACTTGGAGAGAGTCCATGTGCTCAGGCACCTGGTTGGACGTCCCACTTCCAGATGACACTGGAGGGGTCCTTTGCAGGCCAGTATATCTTGACATCCACTCCATGGAACACAGCCAATAGTGTGTGCCTGAAGGAGCATGTCCTATGCGGCACACACCTTTGGAGCACCTTTGGAGCATTGAGTGTGGGATACTGCTCTGTTCTAGATGAGGAAAAGAAAGGGAGGCTTGAAAGGGAAGATTGTTCTGATAGAGATTAAAGGTATGATGGATAAGCATCTGACTTCTGCATTACCGCTAACATCTACTGGGTCCACACCTCCCCTTGAAACTTCCCTATCATTAGGGGATCGTACCCCCAACCCCGCAACCTGTAGTAGGGAGACTCGATCTTTCAAATTTGTGAATGTCCAGGTTAGTTTCATCACAGGAATGTTCCAAAAATCAAGATTCTGTTGAAATATCTCAGCATTCCTTAACCACTGAGACTGTGATTTCTAAGATTCCTCATCTGGTTTCATTTTACTTATCATTCAATGGAGGATTCTTCTTTAGAAGGACATGTTTCTTTAAAGGACATAATGAAGGCAATAGATAAGATAGATAAAATGTTACAAGATAACTTACTAGTCTACAATAAATTTACTGAGGATGCCTCAAATTTACTGAACAAGCTTCTAGATTGGCTATTCTAGAGAAAAATGTTGGTAGAATGGAATCTCGGATTAAACTTTGCCAATCAGCAAAGACTTCTGATATGAAGGATAATTTGATGATCCATTCAAGATTAGAAGTATATGAAAATATTTCAAGAGCAACCAATTTGAGATTATTAAATTTCCCAGTGATCCACTTTCTCATTTCTAGGGAATTTTTCAAAACATATGTAAAGGAAGTACTACAGTTGGTTTAAGATAGGTAGGATGATTGATTTGGTACAAACATATACATATAAGCAGGATGATCGATAAGTAGGATTATTGATTGATTATGCTATATTTATGCTGGTATTAATAACCCTGTATTGTAACACCGCTACAAGCCCCTGTAACTCTGTATAGAGCCCATATATGGTAACACCTCACAGAAGCTTTTTGTAATTCTGTATTATAACACCTTCACAGAAGCTCAAGTATTGTAACACCTTTTACAGAAACTCATGCAAACTGCTCTGAATTGACATCCCAGTCATTAGTAGCAATATAGAAGCAAACAATAAACAATTTTATCAATGCTTACTACAAGAGAAATTGTTCAGGAGGGTGAAATTGATAATATAAATTCTCCTGATAGTTTATATCTTACTAAATTTCTGGAAACTATTCATGAATCTAGTATATCTAAGAGATCTACTCTATTGGTTACTCTTTCATCAATGGAAAAAAAAAAAAAAAAGGGGGGGGGATTAATATGCAAAATTGTTTTCCAAAGAAATTACTATTATTTTATGGTCAACCAATTTCTGTTTTTTCCCGATGTGGACAGACAGACTCAAATTTGATGTAAAGCCTTCCTCCTCCTGAGACCTAAGGAGGAGGCTCCTTTTTCCTAAAATTTCCTTGCAAATGTCTGGTCACATGGGAAACTGAATTTTATGTTTTCTTAGATCCATGTCATTTAGAAACTTTTTCTTTTGAATAAGGCTGAGAAGAATTTAAAATAATTTCACTTTCTCCTATAGGTTTTTTGGGGTTCATTATTTAGCTTGCCTGTAAATGAAGTGATATACAGTGGTGCCTCACACAACGAACTTAATTGGTTCCAGGAGCAAGTTTGTTATGTGAAACGTTCGTTATGTGAAACGCGTTTTCCCATAGGAATACATGTAAAAAAAAATAATTCGTTCTGCAGCATAAAATATGCTAAGATGACATAAAAAAGATAAATTTTTTGTTATTATTTTTATTTAGATACATCTAAAAACATACATCTCCCTGTCCTTTTACTTCCACTATCTTCCTATCCCATCTCTATTCCCTTTTGTCCCTCTCCCCATGATCAATCATCTCACCACCTCTCTCTGCCCTCACCCTCAGGGTTCAAGATTGCTTCCACTCTTTTTCCTGTTGTTCTCTCTGCCTGTCACCCTATGATTTAGCATCCCTTCTGCCCTTGTCCAATATTTCCCCTTCTCTCCCTCCCTCTCATCCCCTGCTCCAACATGTGCTTTCAGGGGCCTTCTCCCCCCTTAAGCGTCTTTTCTTCTCCACTCCACCTTTCCTCCCTCCCTGCCTCCACCTTTGTGGCGCTTTTGCACCCGACCGACAACAGAACAGGCCCGGTCGGACAAATCTCCCTGTCCTGTAGCCGCGAATCTAAATTACCTTCTTACAGCAGCTGGATTATTGAAGCTGCTGTAAGAGGTAATTTAGATTCGCGGCTACAGGGCAGGGAGGTTTGTCTGTTGTCGGTCGATCGGGGGACCTGACCAGCTGTGCACATTCTTCGAGGCGGACCGCCCCCTCCCCCCTCTTTCGTTCGCCATTGCCTTCTTCCTACTCGTAGACACTTCTCAATTCTTATAAAGCAAAAAAGTATTTGGCTATTAGTACTTAGCTTTTATCCGGGGCCCAGGGCAACTGATGACTGTATATGATGATAAATACAATCAACACTCGGCTATGATTAAACGCTCAACGGAGCGTCTCCGTTTCGCTCTAACTGTAGGTTCCTCGAGAGATGAAGTCTTCCTGATGTCAGCGCTGACGTCGGAGGAAGGGAGGGCTTTGCTTAAGCCCTCCCTCCGACGTCAGCGCTGACATCGGGAAGATTTCCGTTCGGCTGTGTGCTGCGACAGGGCAGGTAAGGAGAAGGAACCCCGGAAGGATGCAGCTCGGGCGACTTCGTTGTGTGAAACGAAGTCCGTTGTACGAATCACGACATAAAGTTCGTTGTGCGCAGCGTTCGCTGTGCGAGGCGTCCGTTATGCGAGGCACCACTGTATTTCTTAATGTTTTCAATTATGCTCCTCTGATGTGGGCTTGATTGGATGATTGTTTTTGCCTGTTTCTTTTCTTTGTAATTTCTATATTGCCAATTACTTGGCAATATATAATTGCAATGTATGAAGAAATCTTAATAAATATAAAAAAGGAAAAAAAAGAAAAGCTAATAAAAAATGTTAGGGAATGTGAACTGCGAGGGTTAAGGGCAGAGAATGAGCATGGACTGAACATTGCATTTTGTGCACAGCACCTATTGCATGCTCTTATTTGCGCAGTTCAAGCATCTCGGGGGAAATTCTAAAACAGACGCCTAAGTTAATTGAAGAACACCATTAGAAATGGCAAAAAAAAGGTGAGGTTGAAGTGCCTACCAGTGCTTAAGTAAAAGGTGCTAGAATCATGTCTACATAGTAACATAACATAGTAACATAGTAAATGACTGCAAATAAAGACCCAAATGGTCCATCCAGTCTGCCCAAACATGCATTACAATTGGTACTATTATTATGGAGGAGGGGTCGGGGAGGGGCTTGGGTGGGGGGTACTCAATTGATATTTGTTAGATTTAGGGGTACTTGGCTTGAAGAAGTTGAGAAACTCTGTTCTAGACAGATGGGCACTTTAGGCTGCCTAATGCCAAAGTAGGCATGGCCAATGCCAGAAGTATTCCTTTTTATTTTCCTTAAAATTACAGCTGAGCTTCTCCTGTTTAAAACCAGCCGCCAGCGGTCCAAAAAATGGCCACGGCGTTCTGAACCAGCACTAAAGTAAGCCCTCCCTGATTACAACATCATGACGCCATCGTGCAACCTAGCAACCTAGCAACCATACAGAAAGAGAAGATATTTTTAGAAAAGTCAATGCCCGATTTAACTATCAACTTGGGCCAACCAGTCCGAGATTTCGTTCAGTCCATTTGGAACCATGGTTTGGAGTTCAAACATCCATCTAAGTTCTCTAAGGTTTACGTTCTATATTACCTCCCTCCCACCCTATCTTAATAACATCTAAAACTCTCCATTTTAGATCTAATAAGGTATGAATGGATTAAATTTAAAATGTTAAATGATATATTGTGTTATGATAAACTAATTTTAATGTTCAATGGCAGAAGTGACATTAAGCGGACTAAAGTGCCTTCATAGGCACAATTCATGCAAAGACAGGTGCAAGAAATGTAGTCCTGGAAAATCCTGGCCTACATTTCTGGTGCTTATCTTTCTTGTAGGCATGATTCTGAAACCAGTGCCGATACATGATTGGCACGCGATCAGTGGCCGCTTTTAAGGTGGCAGCCAATATTGGTGCCAGTTACAGAATCTGACCCCTCCTGCCCTGCCATCAGGAGTTGCATGCCAAAGGCAATATATTATTTTTAAAACAAAACAAAACAAAACATTTCTTTAGTAACTCTGATTTCTCATGTCTGAGGAATGGGTTTACTGTAATGATAAGGAGGTGTAGGGCACTGATGACAATGTTGAGCTTCCATGAAGTTACGGATAATTGTGGTATGTGTGGTGCATGATTAATTCAAGATTTTTGATGTCAATTCAGTCTGATTATCATTTTTTTTATTTTTTATAAATCTTTATTGATTTTCTAAACAGATAAAAAGTGTAAACAGTATACATTCACAGAATTCAAAAGAAAACAGCATTTGCAAATTACTAAATCAAATTACCCATCCCATCCCTCCCTCCCATTAATTTGTTTAACACAGGACTCTAATGGACTCCAAATTTCTTTAAAGTTTTTACTTTCCCCAGATTGTTCTGCTAACATTCTTTCGTAACGATAGTATAAGCAAAGTGTTTCCCACCAAAAGGTAAAATTTAAACGGTCCCAATTTTTCCAATTTCTATCAATTGAATGGCCACCCCAGTCATTATATGAAGAAGTCTACTTTTATGTTTATCAATTGGACTATTAGATGTTAACAATGTCCCAAATAGAATTACATCATATGACAAGGAATATTCACTCGAACAAAATTAATTTTATCATTTTTTATTGATATTAACTGGATTGAATGATTGATCAAATTGATAATAAAAAAAACAAAAAAAACATACTTGTTGATCTTTATTTTAATATAAACTCCAAAATACAGTATGTAATACTTTTATTTATTTATTTAGTTCATTTTATAGCCCGTCTTCCCCAGGAGCCCAGAATGGGTTACAGGGAGACATTCACAATGTTTTTGAGCAGGGGTGCCCAAAAAGTCAATTGCAATTCAGACTTGTGTTGCCTTCACATCCTCCCTGCTTCCCGACACCATAAACAGGACAGCAAAAGCGCCGGGCCCACCAGACTCCCCCCACCACCACATCAATTCTGACATCGGAGAGGAAGTTCTGGGTCAGCCAATCGCTAACTGGCTGGCCCGGAACTTCCTCTCCGACATCAGAATTGATGTGGTGGGAGGGGGGAGTTTGGTGGGCCCAGCACTTCTGTTGTCCTGTTTACGGTGTCGGGAAGTAGGGAGAGCTCAGAACTTTGTGGTGGTGGCTTGTGGGCCTGTTCAATGATTGCGGCAGTGGTGGCTTGGGGAGGGGGACAGGGAGAAAGAAAGACAAAAAAAGAAAGGGGGCAGACAAGGAAACAGAAAGAAAGAAAGAAAAAAAGGGGGTAGGGAGAAAGAAAGGGAGGTGGTAGGGAGAGAGGAAGAAAAAGTTGGTGGAGGGAATGGGGTCTGGAGGAGAGGAAGCATACAGGAGGCTGAAAGAAGGGAATAAATATTGGATGCACATTCAGAAGAAGAAAGTGCAACCAGAGATTCATGAAATCACGAACAACAAAGGTAGGAAAAATGATTTTATTTTCAATTTAGTGATCAAAATGTGTCCGTTTTGAGAATTTATATTTGCTGTCTATATTTTGCACTATGGCCCCCTTTTGGTAAACTGCAATAGCGAGTTTTGAGGCATACGAATAATGGTACATTTACATTATACTGGACAATTAGGTAAGGGATACAGCGACATATTCACAATGTATTGGAGGCAGAGGAGTGTGGGTACATTCACAATATACTGGTGAGTTGGGGCAGGATTACAGAGGTAGATTCAAAACTACGTAGGTGACTTTGGGTTAACAAGGTTGTGGTAAGCTTTCGAAAAGGAACTTGCTAATGGACACATGAAGGACAATGAAGCTATGCTGTATATAAAAGGAAAGATAATGCTGTTCTTGCTGTAATGATGGATGGCTCAATTCACCTTACCATGTTTTTTTTTACATGTGTCCTTGCTGTGGAATATCTTGGGACAGTCATAAAAATGAGTACTGAGAGATATTTGGCAGGGCTGGTGGAACAGTTGGTGTACACTCAGGCAAATCTCCATCTTCTGAGTTACCCTTAATTCCAAGACGAAGTAGGAGGTATGAAAAAAAGAGGAATCCCTTTCTTATAAGTGAACATCAATGGCCAAACCTTTTTGGATTCACTCTTATTTAACCAGTGCCCAGACTTTTTAATATCTGGGCCATGGTACATACTTCCCATTGTCCCAGCTGCCCTTCTCAGCCCTCTCTCAGTACTTTGGGGATTTGGTATCACTAATGCTTCTGTCCTGCTTCCCCTTTCTTTGGTTTTACTACTAGGGTGTTATTATTGGATTGGTTTGGATTTATTGCATTTGATATACTGCTTGAACATAGGTATTAAGCAGTTTACAATGCTAAATATAGGTAGGCTCACAATCTAATTAAGCATACAAGAGATATATAATAAGAGAGGAAAGGAAAGTAATCCCATGGAAAGAGAAGAACATTGAAGGCAAAGAAAAAAAAATGCCTGCTATTCCAGGTGCTATGTCTGTCCCTATGTCACATCTTTGAGGTGTTTTTGCCTCTTTTCCTGTGGTGCCACACTTTTAATTCCACCTCCCCAACCCTCAAAAACTTAAAAATAAACAGGTCAAAAATAAATCCACAACAGTTTGCAAGCCACTTCCAGCCATGGGCTGACTTAATCCTAAATATTAAATGCCAGGTTAACTTGCCATATAAAGTTAGGGCAGCTGTCACGGTTAAGTAAAAAGGGGGGGGGGGGGAGTTATGTGGTTTCTTAGCTGGTTAAAGAGTTAAAAAAACACTGCTAACTGGACAAGTTCTACTCTGATCCCTGGGAGAGTGTAGCGCAGTGGTTAAAGCTACAGCCTCAGCACCCTATGGTTGTGGGTTCAAACCCAAGCTGTGCTTTGTGACCCTTAGCAACTCTCTTAATCCTCATTGCCCCAGGTACATTAGATAGATTGTGAGCCCACCGGGACAGACATGGAAACATGCTTGAGTACCTGAATAAATTCATGTAAAACCATTCTAAGCTCCCCTTGGAGAACGGTATAGAAAAATTGAATGAATAAATAAATTCCATTCCACCCACCAACTAGTTGGATTTGGCATAGACAGTGAAAGGAGATGCAGTGGCATAGTAAGGGTGGGGTGGGGCTGGGGGGGCAGACTACCACAGGTGCCATCTTTGCAGGGGGTGCAGGTGCCGTGCCTCCTTTCTGCCCCCTGTACCTCTAAATATTCACCAGCGCAAGCAGCAGCTTCTGCTTGTTAACTCACGCCAGCCTCAGATCCCTTAATAATAATAATTCTATTTTTCTATACCGCCACAATCTTGTGACTTCTAGGCGGTTTACATTCAAGAGAGCTGGACATTCAGCAAGTTACAATATGCAGATAGTCAAGAGGAAATACAGAGTACATCAACTTTAAGAATGCGAAAATATAAAATGTACAGTATGCTAAGAAATTTCCGAGAGGATCTGTTTAGGAAAAGGTCGCGAATTACAAAAAAATACATTGAAAATTACAATATACAGTTTAAGAATTTTCAGGGGGGACATATTAGAAGAAATGTCACGAATTGCAAAATACGGTTTGATTAGGATTTCAGAGGGGGTATATTGGGAACGAGAAAAGAAAGAGGTGTTCGGTGAAGATTCTGTTTAAGTGATATATTTGTCGAATAATATATTTTCTCTATTAATTGCTATGTGCTAATGTTGCTAATGGTGTGAGGCCATAAAAAATTAGAGTGTGAGCAGTTGCTATCACCCATTTTATAGGTGGAAAGGACTCACATGCTATCAGTGAGCACACAGTAATGTAGCTGCACCAACCGATTAGCACAGAGAATGCTCACTCTTTGCCTCAGACATGCCCCGCTGTGGAAAAGGTTAATTTTTTTTTAGTTTGTAGTTTGTCTGTGAAGGTAGAATCTTACCACAAGATGCCTGAAGCCCTTTTAAACTGTGGTAAGCCCATGGTAGGTACAACTACACATACCACGTTTTGGTTGAGTTGAGTTTATTTGCTTATAATTCTGCTTTTTCCAAACTGGAGAAAACATGCACAATGAAGTCAACATACATACACAATATTACACAGGCCATAAAATACACGCATCATATACTGAATTGCAAAGGAATCTTAACCCCCTTCTTTTACGAAACTGCGATAGCAGTTTCTAGCACGGGGAGCCGCGCTGAGTGGCCCGTGCTGCTCCCGACGCTCATAGGAACTCAGTGAGCGTCGGAAGCAGCACAGCTCCCCGCGCTAGAAACTGCTATCGCAGTTTCGTAAAAGGAGGCCTAAATCTTCTCCACCCTAACAACTTAATACAGCAATGTCCCAATCTCGTCCATAACATTCCATTATTCTTCTGGGTATTTCATATGATAGAATAAATACCGCTTCGATAGTTTTTTAAACATTAAAGTATTCTCTTACTTTCTAATGTAAGCTGGAAGTTTATTCCATTCCTTAGGGCCAGAGCAGGAAATAACCGCTGATTGCACAGTCTGTAGTCTTAACTCTTTATTCGTTGGAATTGCCAAATCATTATGAGTGGCAGAGCATAATTTTGGAAGTGAAATGTACAAACAAACACAAGTCACAAGATATTCAGGCACCAGCCCTTTCACACTCAAATAAGTCAATAGCAATAACTGAATTCCACCTTAAGCCAATACAGTTTAAGGTAGTAGCCAGTAACATGCTCACATTTCTGCAATCTAAACAAGTGTATCAGATTATCACAGTTTAGTAAAAGGGCCCCTTAGTGTTTTACAATGCTATTCCTCTTTTGCTGGCTGCCACTTTCTCAGTGATTTGAAGTGTTTTTCCCTTTTGCCTGTCTCTTATAGTGTTGCTGATTTAAGGTCCTGCCACCTGGCTCCTTTTCAATTGTTTCCAACGGAGTATAGTTTTTGATAGACCCCCCCCCCAAAAAAAAAATAAAATAAAATAAAATAAAATATATATATATATATATAAATATATATAAACATAATTGTAGCCAGTAAGATTTTTCCACACCATTTTCCTTGAGGCCAGGGTTCTGCCTGGAAATCAGAAGAATTTTTTTATGCAGTGGCATCACATGTCACTGTCAGAACTACAGCTCTGATGATCTCTTTGCCTACTCTTTTCCTTATTAAGAGGGAGGGGTTAAGGAGTCCAGTGTTATAATGAAAGGAGGAAATTTTGCTTTGATATGAAAGCCAAAAGTACTACTATTGCTACTTATCACTTATATAGCACTGAAAGGCATACACAGTGTTGTATATTTTGACATTTATAGATGGTCCCTGCTCGGAACAGCTTACAATCTAACTTGGACAGAAAGACATAATAACATAGATGGTAGGGGATGCGGAACCCAAGGTGAGAGGAGTTAGGAGTCGAAAACACTCTTAAAGAGGTGGGCTTTAAACAGTGTCTAGTCTCTTGGTTTTCTCTCTCACACATACACACACACACTCTCTGTGATCATGGGCATTGGAGGCTTTTGGAAGAATTCACATTCCACAGGTTCAGCAGGTCCAGCAGTTCCAGGTTTCAGAAACATTGGCTATTCCAAACTACGAGTATTTTGCTTTCTCACCTTATTCTTGGGCCATTTTCCACGTTATCAGTAGAAGGGAAGAGAAGGAGAAAGATCTAAAAAATGAGAAAGGCATCCAATTTTTTGTTTGAAAATGACCTATTTAGATGTATTGGCCCATAGGACATATAACATTTTTGTTCATTTTTGAAAACAAAGACAGCCAACTTCAAAACATGCAAATCAAGCAAACGTTTGAGCCCCCCCCCCAAAAAAAAAACCCAAAAACAAAACCCAATAGTCCATTTGGCTGCAGGTGCCACCTCTATGGCAGTATAGTAAGTTTTGAGTGAGTTTTGGTGGGATCACACTTCCACCATAAATACGTGGGATATAGGCCTGGATCACCCTCTCTGTGTTTCACTAGCCCACCTACCAGCAGAAATGACAAAAGGTAGAAAGATTTTTTTGTTGCTTTACTTAGAATCAAGTAGCATTGTAACTGTATTGATAAAAGTTTATAAATAGGAAATGGAAATAAGGAAATTTTTTGGGGGGGACTAAACCCCTTTCCTCAGGTCAGGACAGGACACCATAACAGCAGCATACTGTACTGTTCTGAAGAAAGATTTGGCATCTGAAAGCTAACTGAAAAATGGATTAGTCCAATAAAATGGTATTTTCTTATTTATCATTATTTGTTTTATTTATATTTGTTAATTTGTAAAGTGGTGATTGTTATGTATCAGTTTTTTCAAATTTGCATCTACTGTCTTTATATTTTGCACAGTATTAGGGGACATGTGTCACTGTTTCTGTGGTGTTGCATTGAATGCAGTCTGGTTTCTTGGCGGTTCAATTAAACTTTTGTCTACATATTTCTATTTTTAGTTTGTGATTATTCCTCTTTGAGCGAAGGTGTATCTCTGTTCTGTGTGTATGATAAGGACATGGTTTTCTTATTTTTTTTTTTTTTTTATTTATTTGGATTTTTATCCCGTCCTCCCAGTAGCTCAGAACGGTCTACAAATGAACATACACAGTGGGGAGTAACTAGACATATAAGTAGTACAACAGGTTTAGTGATTGGATTTATAGATTTTGGAGAGAATTAAATACAGGTAGAGTATAGCAGAAAGAGAGAAGGGGGAAATACAGTAGTTTAGTTTAAGGAGAGTTATATGCGTTTAGGTACAATTTGTTAGTGGAGAGAGTAAGAGAGGGTTATACTGGAGTTCGGGAAGGTGATAGGAGAGTGGAGGGGTGGGGCGTAAGGGGGGGAGAAGACAGAGGAGATCTTTAGTTGAAGAGGAGGGTCTTTACCGATTTACGGAATGTTAATAATGAGTTCTGTTGTCTAAGTTGGGGGGGGAGTTGGTTCCAGAGGTGTGGAATGAAGTGGCTGTAGGATCGTTTGTGGGCAGTTTCTGTGAGCAGGGATCTTCCGGGGGGGGGTGCATAGGCGTATCTCTGACTTTGAGCGGAGGGTGCAAGTGGGGTTGTAGATGGGAAGCTTGGATTTTATGTAGGAGGGGGTGGTGGAATAGATTCTCTTGTGGGCAATTGCCAGGGCTTTGAAATTACAGCGTTGGCTAATTGGGAGCCAGTGTTCAGCATGGAGTGCCGGGGAGATGGAATCGTGGTAGTTGAGGTTGTGTAGGAGGCGGATGGCTGCATTTTGGACCCGTTGGAGGCGTTTGATATTATTTTTGGTTAGTCCATTAAATAGGGAGTTACAATAATCCATTCTGGAGAGGACATATGCGTATAGGAGTTGGGTGAGGTCTGGTGTGGAGATGTAGGGTTTGATCCTTTTCAGTTGGCGAAGGTAGTAGAAGGAGGTGGAGACTACTTGGGATATGTGGTTAGATAGGGATAGGTGTCCGTCTAGGGTTACTCCCAGGCTGCGAACTTGATCTGCTGCCATTAGTAGAGTGGAATCCCATGTTAGTGTAGGTCGTAGGTATTTGGTGTTTTTGTTTCTGATCCATAGGAGTTCGGTTTTGGAGGCGTTAAGTTGAAGCTTGTTGTTTGACATCCAAGTTTTCATGTCAGTGAGGCAGAGTTCGAGGTTAGCAATTTGGGATGGCCGGTTTTCGCCTAAGGGGAGGAGCAGCTGGATGTCATCTGCATAAGAGTGGATTTTGATTTTATATTTATGCGCTATATCGATGACGGGTTTGATGTAGAGGTTGAATAGGAGGGGGGATAGAAGGGCGCCTTGAGGAACACCATATTTGATAGGCTTAGAGTTAGATTTATGTGTCCCTAGTAGGACAGTTTGGGTCCTTTGGTGAAGGAAGGAGGTGATCCATTGGAGGGCTGTGTCTTTGATTCCGAGGTCGTGGAGTCTAGATGTGAGTAGGTGGTAGTCAACTGTATCGAAGGCAGCGCTAAGGTCAAGTAGGACTAGTAGGGCGTCATTGCCTTTGTCGAGTATTGACCAGCTGTCGTCGATGATGTCAAGGAGTACTGATTCTGTGCTGTGGCCTTTACGGAAGCCGGATTGGGCTGGGGATAGGGCAGCTTGTTCTTCAATGAAAGGGTGTAGGCGGTGGAGCACAATTTGTTCAAGGAGTTTGGAGACAATTGGGAGGTTGGAGATTGGGCGATAGTTGCCAGGTTCATTAGGATCAAGGGAGGGTTTTTTGAGAGTGGGCTTGATAATAGCTGATTTCCAGCTGAGGGGGACAGTTCCAGTAGTTAGAGAGGTGTTAATGATGGGGAGGATGGATTCTGCCATGGCGTCTCCGGCAGACAGCAGGAGGCTGGACGGGCAGGGGTCGAGGATGGTGTTGGATTTCTGTTGGCATTGACTGTATAGGATCAATTGACTGTGCAGAATCTGGCTTGTTTAGCTTGTTTAGTTTTACAATGTGTGTGTTGGTGTTCTAGTGCTCACTGTAGTGTTTATGATACTGCCTTTTCCTAGGTACACTCCTGTTGCGTAATATGTGGATTGTTACTAAAAATTATATTTTTCATATAGATGAGGGGGGTGTCAACAAATGGGCCCTGGGTGTCACATATGCTAGGTACACCACTGTTGCTAAGCCTGCCAATATCACACTTCCAACATGCCCCCTCAAATATTAAATGCCCAGTCAGCTTCGAAAATCAGCACTTGGATATTTTGGCAAGAAAGTCATCCAGGTGATGATTTATGCCATTTTTGGACAACTTTATTTTTTTGAAAATGAGCCCCACAGCATTCATACACTTTCTATGCTTATCAGTCTACAACTGCAATAGCGATCATTAATAATCTGAGTATTTAGAGGAAATATATGGCCTTCCAAACCATGTTACATATGTTCAGGGTAGGATTAACCAATAGGCCAAGTAGGCACGTGCCTAGGGCCTGAAATGGTCAGGGGGGCCCGATGAAAGAAGGCATCAACATTGTTTTTTCCAAACGGTGATGGGCCCCTCCAGAATCAATCATCAACGCGGCCCCTTTCCCCATCGACGGAAAGTAAGACAAGCAAGCAACGCGGGTAAGAAAGGCAACGGGAACTGTAATTGTGCAAGCGGTGCTGCTTGCCCAAAGCTTCCCTCTGACGCAGCTTCCTGTTTCTGCCTGGGTGCATGGTGGGGTGGGGCGGGGCAGGGGGCCCAGTGTACTTTTGTGCTTAGGAGCCCTCGACAAATTAATCCTGCCCTGCATATGTTGTGCAACTATTCAATTATTGATGGTTAAGTACTCTTTTTCTTCAATGTAACCCCACCCTTGATGGAAAATATCTGGATGAACCACCTTGCATGTGGTCATAAGCAAGACTTCTCCAGCCATAAACCCAATATATGAACAGCCTCTTTTCACAGCTCTTATAACCCCTTTTTAATGCAAAAGTAACAAGAAATGCATACCATAGAAGTCCTTTCCTATACAGGCAGTCCCCGAATTACATTTTTAAAGCCCTGTCCTTAAGTCAGATTTGTATGTAACTCAGAACTTGTATATTTTAAGGTTCTTGCTGCTTACCTCTGCTCCCAGCTGACAAAAGGACTAACTGCTCCTACCAGTGTTCCCTCTAAGGTACAGCATTCATAACCGTACACTGTTCTTAATGTGGTCATGCATCATTCCTGAATCTACTGCAGGAGAAATGTAGGAGTCTATGCCACTGGAAATACTGCTTAGTTAAATCCAATGAAGCCATGACCACGTCCTTAAATATGAGTCGTACTTAAGTCAGGTGGCTATAGTTTGGGGAATGCCTGTATTATACTACTTGCTGTCCTAGGTGTTGCCATGCCAGCTACATCTTCTAAACACATCCTGGAACCATGCTTCATCATTAAAAATAAATTTTATACAGATAGGCTTAGTGAGCTTGTTCTCTCAAAACTGGGGCAGAGCAAAACATAAATAGATAAATCTATTGTCTCCTGTGAATCATGCATTCCGGAAAATATATTTTCCTCGTGATATGCACACTAACTCAGATGCATGGGAGCATAAGCAAAATGGCTCCATGGGTTCATATGCCAAACTTTAGGGTTCAAAAACTAGTTAAATCAGAATAACATGAAAGTCTTGGAATACTGGGCCCTACTTTTGAAGTAGTAACACATGTACATAGTTAATTTCTCAGAAATTCTTTGCAAATACATTTTCTGATTGCAATGGATTTGGCACAAATGAGACCTTCGGTTTTTGAACAAATTTCAGTGTGCTGCTCATTAAAAAATAGAATTTCCCCACTTGTCAATCAAATGCAGACTTTGGCAGGCTCTATCTGACAAGAAAATTTAGTGCTATAGTTTGCAACTGAAAGAAGTGTTGACAACATAAACAAAAACATATTTTCATATTCCACTTTTTAAAGTCATAATTTTCATGGTAATTTAAAAAAAAGTATATAATGAATTGTAATATTCTATAGACAATACATCACATCATATTACTATTTAGCTTGAAATTTCGTATAAGCTGATAGACCACAATTATCGTATATATGGCTGTATTTATAGGATATGTCTTAAAATGTTAAGGGGCATTTTTGAAA
Organism: Geotrypetes seraphini; assembly: GCF_902459505.1. Lineage (NCBI taxonomy): Eukaryota > Metazoa > Chordata > Amphibia > Gymnophiona > Dermophiidae > Geotrypetes > Geotrypetes seraphini. The sequence goes on along the minus strand of NC_047084.1, from coordinate 326,155,225 downwards.
AGTCATCCGAGTCTAAATTAGGATGTTTGCTCATTACATCCAAATCCCCACAACCATCCGACAGCCATTTATGAACAGGGAAAACATCTGGGTTTCTATTTTGAAAATGGCTTAAAGATGGATGCTCTTGCACAGAAGACATCTAAAAAGAAGATCCATTTTTCCAAACTGACAAGTCCAACTTATAAATACAAAAAAATAAAATAAAAAAAGACACAAGAATGTCAGACTGGCATCATGTTGTGAAAATGGCCACACTGACATCCATGTAAATCAGAGGGGTGCACTGAATTTTAAACATTGACACCCAGGTATAATTCCCACCACAACTCTTTTATTTTCTATTGTCAGCCCACCAGGAGTAGAATAAAACCTACTGTATTACAATAGTCTTCAAACCTGCAGATGTCTCCAATATGTAGGTAGTTTTTTTGCATTTAGAGAACTCACAATTTCCACTACAAATGTACTAGGTACAGTAGAATTTGTACCTGGATCCTCTTGTTCACAGTCTACTTCACTGACTACTAGGCTAATCCTGGAAGCTGTTTGCTTCTCTTTTGGATATGCTGTCATAGTGCCTAGTATCCCCTTTCAGTTTCACTTCTTAAGGGGGTGGGAGAGGAAAAGTATCAATTAGGGGATTATTTATTTATTTATTTAATTTATTTAAAACACGTATTTTCCCCAAATCGCAAACATCGTTGCGGATTACAAAAAAAAAAAAATAAATATATATATATATATATATATACACAGTATATAGCATACTAAATCCTCTATTTTATGGTGGAAAGATGACTCCTTGCAAAAGCAGGTCTACTTCTGAGCATGAGTTGGGCGCTAGATAGGCTTGATTTAGGTGGACGCAACTTAGACATTACTTAAGTGTGCTTGAGGCATATCATAACATAGCATAACATCGTGCTTCTTAACCGTGTAACCGTAAATTCAATACTGTTTACAAAAGATTAAAAACAATAAACAATATCACGAAGAACAAAACGAGTTATTTGACCAAGTATTTTGAGAAAAAATAGGTTTTCAACTGTGTTCTAAAGCAATAACGATCAAAATTCTTTATCGTGAGAAGCTGCTTGAAATGCTAAAATATGATCATAAAATTTCTTGCTTTTACAACCCTGCACGGAAGGAAAAATAAAGAAGGCGTGCGATCTTCTATTATGTTTATACGATACTATAGATAGAAACTCTATTGACTATATGGAAGAGAACAGTGACATACATAACCTTATAACAAAGACAGCCCAACTTAAACAAGACACGAGCCTCCTTCGGGAGCCAATGCAACTCACAATAGAACGGCGTCACATGGTCATACTTCTTCAGACCATAGATCAATCTGATCATTGTATTCTGAATCAATATGAGTCTGGCATGTCTTTCCTAGTACTTGTCAGGTAGACAATGTTGCAATAATCAAGAAGACTCAGCAACAGGCATCCGCATATAGGTGAATGCAGCTTTATTTTGGGGGGTATAAAGGACTCCAGTTTGATATTAAGGTCAAAAGATGTTTAATAATGCATTACTCAAGCAAAGCACATGAAATATATATAGCATACTAAACCTCATTACCAAAAGACTAAGAAAATAAGAAGAAAATCCATACTCACAATGGCTTTGGTTCAGAACAAGTGGACATGTCTGATGCACAATCTTGACATTATTGTGACATCATCAATATGCACCTAGATGTCAGAATGTCACTAAAAATAATAGGAATATGGACTGGTGTTCCTGACCATACTAGGGATTTGAACCCACCACCTTGAGAAGATGGAAGAGATCCTGAGTCCAAAATGGAGTCAATGCAATGGAATCACAAGTCATCCCCACCCCCCAAAAAGTTCCTGTATCCTGTATATCATCCCTGAAGTCCTTCCTTTGGTTTTGTTGATCGACTTTCACTGCAGACCTGTTGGATTCTTCTTCAGTTTGTCTCCAAATTGCAAAGCAATTTGTAAGATTTTAAGATAATTATGCTTACTTTTGGAGCTCTAAGAGGTTTAGGTCCAGCCTTAGTAATACATGTCTCTAGTATATACTTACTCCTACTCTATGTTCAGCAATGAGGCAAGTTTTTAAATTCTTTTAATAAAGTAATTGTGGCTGATGGTAGATCAAAACAAATCATTCCATTATTCAGCTTTTTTTTTGTTTGCTATTAAAAAAACTAACTGTTAATGAATGGTTTAGCATGCAGTAAGAGCTAACTCAAGAATGTGCTAACCTACCTTTCTTTGTGGTAAAAAAAAACAACAACTCCATTAGTGCATGATAAGTTTCACATTAATGTGTTTTTTTGATTATGAGGTATTACCAGGTAAAGCATGGGTGTGGAGTGATCATTGCAATAAATGCGCTGGAGTTACTGCGTGCTAACCAACTAATGCACTGTTAACACAAAGGCACTTATCTCTTCCTAAAGAGGAGGCCTAAATTTTATAAAAAGCGCCATGTACCTAAATTGCACATACAATTTATTTGACTAGCAAGCCAATTAGTACCAGTAATTTGATTTTTAAGAAGTAATTATTGGTGCTAATTAAAATCAAGTTGGGTCCATAAATTTAGGCATGGGATACATGCTTATATTTTATGCATGAGTCAAAAAAGGGGAATGGAAATGGATAGGTCAAGGGCGGATTGGTGGCATTACTTTAATCACAGGCGTGATTATAGAAAAATGGCATCCACCTCTAAATTTAAGTGCACTTACATGCACCATATTTTCTTTGGTACCTAAATTTAGGCCTCCTTTTCCGAACTTGCACTAACAGTTTTCTAGTGCAGAGAGCCGCACTGAATGGCCCGCGCTGCTCCAGGCGCTCATAGAGTTCCTGTGAACATCGGGAGCAGCGCGAACCATTCAGCGCAGCTCTCTGCGCTAAAAACTACTAGCGCAGTTTAATAGAAGAGGGGGTTAATTTCGGCTCCCAGGCATATGCACCATTCTATAAATTGTGCCTAACTTTAAGAGTGGCTTTGAGAATGGTGATTTTTTTTTTCAGTGCCATCTTTCTGGGCGCCATATATAGAATTTAATCCTATATACCTCTGTGATAACAGCATACTGGTCTCCCATGTTGTTAGCAACTTTATCGCATGGCCAGAACATGAAAATGCTGCCTTCTTGCTGCCATGTTAGTTTTGGGTTTGCAATGATTTAAAATTCTGCATTATAGGACATTAAGCCCAAACCTTAACAGGCTTTAATAAAAGAGCACCCTAAAGCCTTACTATTCATATTGTTTATCCCAAAATGTATTCATTTATTTGCATTATGGTTATGAGGGGGTGCTAAAAAGTTCTCAGCCCATGCAACCAACTTCCTAAATTCTGAGCATTATTTTGCCACAGTAACTGAAAAGAAGTGTTATCTTATTTCGTTAAGTGCCAATTTGCAGAAACAGAATTCTATGGGTTCCTTTTACTCGCAGTTTTAGCGCGCGCTTAGCATGCACTAAATAGCCATGCACACTAAACGCTAATTCCAGCATTGAGCTGGCGTTAGTTCTAGCCTCGTAGTGTGGGTTTAGCGCACGGTAATTCTGCGCACACTAAAAATGCTATCGCAGCTTAGAAAAAGGAGCCCTATGTTTTGACATTATTTTAGATCATTGATTGAACCGCGTCCACGTCATTTTCTTCTTGGGTGGGCTGAGAACTTTTCAGCACCTCCATGTAGAGTTTATGTGAATTTTCACTTTTAGTTATTTTTAATTTTCTTATTCTAAAGGCTTAATCAAGCTTTGATCATGCTGTAAAAATGCCATTTTATATTGTTTTTAAGGTTATATTTTATTGCATTTCTTAATATTTTGGCAGTGTTTTATGCTTTAATAATGTTATCTGGCGTAGGCAACATTTTCCTTTGGAAATTCTTGGCTGTAATTACTGTGAAATAAATGAATGAACAGAATAGGGGGCTGAGATCACTCCAGAACGAAACACTAGCATTTATGCTATTAAAAAGAAAAACATCTGATCAGAATATATTCCATTATGAGTAAAACTTGGAAATGAAGGTTACACAGTAGAAGTAGAAGACCTATAGAATATAAATAAAGGATTTTTAGAAGCTATTAAAATTTTACTTTTTATAATTAAAACAAAATCCACGTTAGACCTCCAGAAGGTAGCTTAAGACTATCGCTAATTAAAAGCACATATGCCTGGAAACCTTTTTCTGGACTTTTCCAATAGAGCTAATGATAGACCTTCAGGGAGGAATAAAGCTTTATAGGAGGATCTAGATTGAAGTAGTTTCTTCTGACCTTCCAGTTTCTCTGAGTCATATTCTATTGTACAATATGAGTTAGACTATTTTCTTTGTCATAGAAACTGATGCTGCTTTCAAGCTCTTGTTATTCAGATTCAAAACATTGTTCTTCCCCATTTGCTCTGCAAAAGCCTGCTAATAACCTACATTATCTAACCTCTGTTAATTATACTGTATGTTTAGTATCCTTGAGAGAATGCCCACAATCTCAGCATTTTTTAAAAAAAGCACAAAGCAGATTTCAGTTCCCAGAATAAAAGCGGCTTACCAGCGGCTTACTGCAAAAGATGTTCTCACATACAATATTCAGTCTTCGTTGCTATTTTCTGGAGATACGTGCTTTCAAAGACAGGAGAATGAGAGAAAAAGTAGTTTTGTGCCAAGCTTTCTGAAAACTTTTTGGGTCTAACAGTATTACAATGTGCTTTTATCTATCTATAGGATCAGCTTTTAAATGTCAGTTTAATCAGGTATATCATAAAAGGTTGGAAATGTTATCAATCACATGGCATGGTTATTCCAGAGAGCAGAAGCATGAGTTCAGTGTGAAGACGATCATCACAAAAGGACAGGGTCTACCTTAAAACATAAAGATGATAGCGAGGACTGCATAGTGGAGGTTGTTTTAAAGACTGACCTTGGATACATAAAGCTAGTCATAAATTAACTTCCCAATCTCCTTTACAAAAGAAATTGGGATCATTTACAGATCATTATGGAAATGAGCACCTTATGTAATGCTGTGAAATGGGTTTCATAAAATAAAAGTCAACGCATTCCTCTTTTCTAACATACTCTTCTCATATGATAGAAATTTAACACTACATCCATGCTCCCTGCCGAGTGAACTGTGAGAACCTACATGGATAGAGATAAGTGTGGGTTTTTTGACTACATACGTGGAGTAGCATAATCGAAAGGGACGTCTAATTCCGTTTACGTCCATCTCGCAAGTCATCCAAAGTAAAAAAACAGCTTAAGACACATTTTCAAAAAATACGTCCAACTTTTTTTCCGTTTCGAAAATCATTTAATTATACATCCTGCCGATCTGATCGTCCAAGCCGCTAAATCGTCCATCTTTATACCACATTTTCATCCAAGTCCAAAACGCCAAAAACAAGCCTTGTTGGACGTGGGAGGGGTTTGCAAAGTGATGGACTGCACACCCAGACATAGCACCTAAATAGTGGGGTACCTTACAGGGCACCGCTATGAACTTCACAAAAAGGGTGCCATGTCTTCTCCTCCTTACAGCTCCCTTATAGGTTATGGTGAGCCCCCCAAACCACCTCTAAAATCCCCTAGACCCACTTATCTACCACCCCAATAGCCCTTATGGCTGCAGGAGCCACTTATATGCCAGTACAAAAGGGTTTTGGGGGTGTATAGGGGAGTGCACATGTTTAAGTATCAATGCAGTGATTAAAGGGGCTTATGGGCATGGGTCCCAAATCGTGCACTCAGCACTGTTGCTCATACCCTTCATGGTCTAGCGTTGCACAATGATGACACTAAGGTGCTTGTCAACTCAAGTGGAATTTATTTGGCCGCAGCCATAACAGCACAATTACATCAAACTTATCAACTGAACATCATAATCAAGCATGAACGGTGATGAACTGTACACTGTAACCGCACTTCAGAAAATGGCATAACACACGATGTACATCACCGGGCAACATATAAGGAACTGATGGTCAGGCGCACAGCATCTGGCTCTCTATCCCGCACAATGTGGGGCGCCGTACAAGCTTCCCCATCTCACCGGACCCTTCCCGTTCAAGGAGGTGTCCCCTCATCAGCTGTACGTTGTTGTGAAGATCATGGCCTGGCCCCCTGCCGTCCAAGCAAGGCGACGTGCCCCATGTCTTAACCACTGTAAAGATGTCAGCCTTCTACCCATATGCTGTGCTTACCTGCCACTACCCGTGATAGCGAAACCTCGCTTATCGCGGGTTCCCCCCAAGTGTCATGGCTGCGGCCCCGCACGGTAACCTATGCCAATATGGATAGAACTGGTTAATATATCCAAACCGAGCAGTGTATCTAGCGAGTTCTCTCCACGGCTGTGTAAGAACTCGCACCTTTTCATACTCACAGGGGTATAATATGAGACAGTTATCTATTCCACGGCTGTGTAAGAACTCGCACCTTTTCATACTCACCGGGGTATAATATGAGACAGTTATCTATTCCACGGCTGTGTAAGAACTCGCACCTTTTCATACTCACCGGGGTATGAGACAGTTATCTATTCCACGGCTGTGTAAGAACTCGCACCTTTTCATACTCACCGGGGTAGAATATGAGACCACAATAAGGTAGTGTGGGGAAGCCTGCTGAAGCCTGCTGGCTGGCTGAGGATAATAATTTGTCTACATTTAACTTGTTGATTTAATGCGAGTTATCTATTCCACGGCTGTGTAAGAACTCGAACCTTTTCATACTCAATAATGTGTCTACATTTAACTTGTTGATTTAATGTGAGTTATATATTCCACGGCTGTGTAGGAACTCGCACCTTTTAACTTGTTGATATAATGCGAGTTATCTCGCACCTTTCCTACTCACCGGGGTATAATGTGAGACCCCAATAAGTTAGTGTGGGGAAGCCTGCTGGCTGGCTGAGGATAATAATTTGTCTACATTTTATTTCTTGACAAAGTGTACCTGTTCGTGGTCTCTAGCGCCCACGGAACCAAAGTTAAACCCATACCCAGTAAATGTGACCCTAAGTATCCCGTCAACCCTCTGACCCTAAGTATCCCGTCAACCCCCTAATCCCGGAATGTGAGACCAGTGAAGACATAATTTCGCAAACAATCAGGGAAGCCTTGGACCGCTCTTGAGGTAATGAATTATGAAGCTCATTCAGCCTCTCTTGAGGTGCTGTAAGTCAAAAGTGAAATCCAGTAATATAAAACATAAGTATGAAGGGCCTTGAATATCCATCCCGAACCCTGATAACAGCCTTAAACCGAATGTATATCCATGATTTTCTAATTGTAACTTTTGCTACTAAGCTAGGGTAAAACGCAGTTGAGGTAATGTCACTTAATTATGAAGGTCCTGCAGCTAAACTATAAAGTAAACGATGTAACAAATGTAAGGTAGTGCCACTCGTTATGTAACCTAATTATGAAGGTACTTCTAATTATGAAGGTAATTTAACCTCTAACCATTCATGATGTAAACCCTGCCTTGTAAAACCATTCATGATGTAAACCCTGCCTTGTAACATCCATAACCCAAAGGTTAAAGGCCAATTCTAGTCACCCTCCATCATCCATAACCCGAATGTAGACCCGGATTTACAAGATCAATAAAATCTGTGTAAGATCTTTGTGGCGCCCGATTCCAGTCGCCATTCATCCGCACCCTAACACCCTTCATAACCTTAGTAAAATTGAGAGTTCCAGTCGCCATTCATCCGCACCATAACACCCTTCATAACCTTAGTAAAATTGAGAGTTCGTTCTTACCTCCCAGATGTTGATGGTCCTTGCAGAGTAGGGGACTCCTAACGTTCTTATGTTCCTGATGCCTGTGAATGTAAGCTGGTCCCAAGGGTAGCTGATGAAGAGAGTTGGGTAAGATGAAGAGCTGCTCCTGGCGGCCAACTCATGGGTGCTCTTACCCGGGAATGATCCAGAGAAGCGATCCGTTCCTAAGGCCACTTGTAGAGGATATAGTGATTATCCCATAACCTCTCATAGAAGAAGTTGGTGGCTAAGGAAAGGGGTCTTTCTTTACTCTTCAGCATGAGATGAATCTCTCGCTCACAAGCTGGGATATGAAAGCAGATATCTTTGTGTGTCTCCCATAACCTCTAGAATTGGTGGGCATGAGTTGAATCTCTCGGTCTCAGGATAAATAGATAATGGTTACAGCAGATGGGCAGCCTAGATGGTCCTGATGGGTCTCCCTCGCCATCCGGTTATTGAAATACAGGGGACACATCATGGAGTGCCGTATATAATAGTTCCTATGTAACGAGGGGCAAACTAGGTGGACTTGATGAGGCTTCTCACAGAGGAGCAGACTGGGGCCGGAAGGCCGAAGGGTGTGAAATTCGTGGAACGGCCTCCCAGTGGAATTGGTAAAGATAACAACTGTATGAATTAAAGGAAGCGTGGTACAAGTACCTAGAGTTTTACAGGGAATAAAAGAAACTGTATGGCATGGATGGGCAGAATGGATAAGCCATCTGATATTTTCCTGCTTATCACGTGCCAGTGTAAAGTAATGGATGTCAGTAAGCACAGGATGTTCGGTGCCGTACTTAGAGAGACCCCCCAGGAAAGAGACTTGGGCGTTCTGCATGATAGAGGCGACGAAAAGGGGGGGGGGGCAAACAGAATGCTAGATCTTAAAGGAATCAGTACTATAGGCATGGTGTGTCCAGCACTGGGCGCCATGCATGAAATGACACGGTACTACTCAAAAGGGGTCCAGAAATGCGACAAAGATGGTTAAGTGATAGGAGGAGGTGCCGTACTGTGAAAGATTACCGAAAATCGTCCTCTTCTTTCTCAAACAGAGGAGAGTGAGAGGGGACATGATGGAAACATTCAAGGTACTGAAGGGAATAGACTTAGTAGATGAAGATAGGTTGTTCACCTTCTCCAACGTAGAGAGAACGAGAGGGCACTCTCCATCATCGAAAGGGGACAGGTTCCACACGAACGGTAGGAAGTTCCTCTTGACCCAGAGAGTGGGAGTAAAGTGGAATACCACTCCGGAGTCTGTCATAAGGGAAAACACCCTCTATGCATTCAGGAGAAAGATAGACGAGTTCCACCGAACCAGTGCCTCCCTTATACTTCATGCTAGTGTAACATCATGGTCTCCCCGTGAGAGGTGAGGGCATATTATGTGAATGGATGTGTCGGTGTTGGAGCAGCTTGTGGTGGCTCACATGGGACAAACGTCGAGTGCCCTTCTAGGAGTTGGTGCATTGTTTGAACCCCGTGTTGCTCTATCTGCCTCTGGAACGAAGCCATTAAGTCGGCCAGTTATTGTTGAGGCTGTGCGGCCGTAAACGCGCAGAAGCCGGTGCCGCTGTTGAGGCCGCAGAAGCCGCTGTTGAGGCCGCAGAAGCCGCCGTCGAAGCCAACGCTGTTGTTGTGATGCGTGTGGTCCTAGTCTTTCTTTTGACTCTTAGCTGTGGGCTTTTCTGCAGTGCTGGTTTTGATCGAGGCTTACGTTGAGCAGGCCTGGCTATAATGAGTACTAAAGAATAAAGACAGTCAGTACAGGCATACATGGAATGGCACCCGAGACAGGCCCTAATATTAGTAAGCCCTCCTTCTGGGATCATGCTTAAATACAATATAGGACTCAAGCCATCAGAAACTCCAGTTGGAGAAAGAGCGCATTGCTGCTAAGTTGTAGGTATCGCATATGGTGGGATCTGAATAGCATATAGTGGCAGCTAATAGCAGATAAGAGCCTTTACCTAGCCTATAAGAGCCTTTAAATAGCATATAATAGCCTCATAGCATAGCAAATAATTGCCTCATAGCATAGCATCAAATAGCATTTTATATCAAATAGCCTTATATTAACTAGCTTATAATAGCCTAATAGCATAGCATTAAATAGCATTTTATTAACTAGCTTATAATAGCCTAATAGCATAGCAACTAATTGCCTAACCGCATAGCATCAAATCGCATTTTATTAACTAGCGTATAATATCCTAATAGCATATCATTAAATAGTATCTTATTAAATAGCATATAATTGCCTAATAGCATAGCATTTAATTAAATAGCATATAATAGCTGTAGATAGCGTATAATTGCCTAATAGCATAGCATTTAATGGTATTTTATTAAATAGCATATAGTAGCCTAATAGCGTAGCAAATAATTGCCTAATAGCATAGCATTAAATAGCGTTTTATTAAATAGCATATAATAGCCTAATAGTATAGCAAATGATTGCCTAATAGCATAGCATCAAATAGCATTTTATTAACTAGCTTATAATAGCCTAATAGCGTAGCATTAAATCGCATTTTTTTAAATAGCATATAATTGCCTATTAACATAGCATTTAATTAAATAGCATATGATTGCCTAATAGCATAGCATCAACTAGCATTTTATTAACTAGCATGTAATTAGCCTAATAGCATAGCATTAAATAGCATTTTATTAAATAGCCTCTAATTGCCTAATAGCATCGCCCGAGCATTCATACCCAACCCATCCGCATGGATAGCAGGAGCACTCCCTAGTCAGGTCCTAGCCGAGATGGGCCACGCGAGTGGCCTGCTCCGTGCCGGATCTAAAGGGAGGACCAGGGCACCCATTCTACCGACGGAGCACTCCTGCAGAGAGGGGACACTTGGGTGGCCAGATCACAGCCCCCCAAGTTGCCACGGTCCCGCCTGGTCATGTGGGGGGAGGGGCGCCAAACTCTCCGAGCGAGCGAGTGAGCAGTGCCCCCCCCCCAGCAGGATCGGCTCCCCTCCCTACAGCGGCCGAGCGGAATGCAAGGGGCAACGCCCAGCCGCCGGAGCCAAATCCTCCATTTTTTTTTTTTTTTTTTTTTGACTCATGTGGTTCCGCGGCCGGCTGCAGCATGGCTCCACAGCACGGAAATCGGGTGAGCCCGCGGCCCGCCGCAGCCGGCCGCCGACCGCGGCCCCCGGACCTGATCCTTCCCATCCACAGCTTCTCTTGTCTCTTGGCCACGCACCCAAAGCCCCTAGGGGACCGCCGTGTTACACGGAGGTCAGGGCATGGGAAGTAGTGTCCGGCGCCGGGCCACGTGGCGCCGCACTCGCTCCCCAGCGTCCGCCCCCCCCTCCCCTACCGGCGCAAGGGCAGAAATCACCGGCGGCGAACACAAGGGCCCCGCAGCAGCACACCCCGGCGGGATCCGGCAGGCTACGCGGCCCTCCGCCCGATACTCCTCCCATTGACTGGCACGGAGAGCAGGGGATGGCGACCCGAAGACGCCAGTCATCCGCCCCTCGGCACCGACTGCACCCGTCCGCGGCCGGCCGGACCCCCCTCGCCATGTGCGGCGGCACGAGCGGGGCCCCGCCAGGCCGCGACACAAAACCGGAGAGTCGGGAGTGTGAGGTGCGCGTCACTCCGCAGGAGTGAGTGCACGCCGGGAGCAGAGCGAGCCGGCAATGCACGTGGGGAAACAAACCTGGCAACTGTCTCCCGCGATCTCCCCTCCGCTCCCCATGTATCGGGGACCGCTCCCTGCCGCGTGTGTGGCGGCCCCACGTCCAGCCCCACTCGCTCACAGGACACTGGAGTCGGAGGCGGCCAAAGGACGCCCTGCCAGCTTCACCGGAGCTCTCCAGCAAGGTGAGAGACAAACTAATTGATGCAGTGGGTGAGCGGAAGGGAAAGTCACGTCGATCTCCCTGGACCGCCGTCGGGAAAAGGGGCGACCTCCCTTCCGCTTCCCCTTCTTCTCCTAACCCTCCCCCCTCCCATCCCTCGCTGATTGGCGCTTTCCTATCCTCCTCCCTTCCCCCCCCCCCCCACCTATCTATTCGCTCCGGCTTCGGCCGATTTGGCCTCGCTCCTCCCTATATGGGATCGGAGCTTGTTCTTTCTCTCTATGGGTCCCTAATCCACCCCCAAGATAACTTAAGCTGCCTCTGTGCTGGACGACTAGGCTTTCCTATGCCAGGCGGTCAGGTGATGATGGTCTGGAGGCTGAATTTTAAAGATGTGATTAATATTTTTATGGGGGTGGGGGGGTCGGTGATCACTGGAGTAGTGTGTGGGGGTCTGTGTTATGTGTTTTCAATGCTTATCTGGTGACTTTAGATAGGTTTTTATGACTTAGACCATGTTTTACATGGTCTAAGTCAAAACGTCCAAGTTCCGTCGATCGTGGGCTGTATAACATTCGGTTATACATGCTGTACAACTAAGTCTAAGCCGGCCCACGTCCCGCCCAACTCCCGCCCTTGACACTCCTCCCGAAACGCACAGTTTAGCTTTGGCACTATGAAGGCCTAGGTCATTTAGAAATACGTCTGAAACCCGTTTTTAGTATCGGCACTTGGACTTTTTTGAGAAATGTTCGTCCATGTGCCGACGTAGGCCGGTTTTTGGATATATTTCTCTTTTGATTATGAGCCCCATATTGTTTAACTTCCTTGTAGATACATCAATGATTTTTCAAATAATGGAGGCAGGCAGGGCATGTGCCATGATGTTATAAGCTGAACTCTCCTCATCCTTTCTATGGCTATTTGAATTGTTCACTTCCCTGAGCATATTCACATATATTTTTATTTAATATATTTCTGTATTAATTCTCTAGTAAATTAGAAATTCAGTCATGACAAATAGGCAATCAAACCTACCGCAATTAAGTTAAGCCAGCACTTCTGCAACTAGTAAAGATAATATTCTAGGAATGGTCAGGCATATAATATTAGCATTCGCATTCCCGTCACATGCAAATGAATGCTAATCGCCATCAATCAATAATCACACAACTCAATTTTATTGGAATAAATATTTGGCCGCAGATTTATTATCTATCTGAATATTATCTCTACTTACAATACAATCCGTGTCCAAAAATCAACAAACCCCCAATGCATATTTCACACACCCCCCAGGGAGCTATTTGGTGTCGAAACTAGCTACTATTAAGTCTTTAAATTTATAACATTCCCCCAAACATGACCCATGGTGATGCAAGGCCATGCTTCCCCTCCCCTCCCCCCAAACATGACCCACGGTGACGCAAGGCCATGCTTCCCCTCCCCCAAACATGACCCATAGTGATACAAGGCCATGTTTCCCCTCCCCTAAACATGACACATAGTGACGCAAGGCCATGCTCCCCTTGCAGCTGTATCGCATACGAGTGTTACATTTATTTATTTATTAACTGCTTATCTCCCAGATCCAACTAGGCCAAACCCCATTTTCCGCCTCACCCAAATCTGCGACCACCTCCCCCCAACCCCATAAGCTCCACCAAACCCACCCAAGTCGACATATAATCTGTACGCCCTTCACCCCACAACATTGACACAAAACATAACACCAGCACAAATGGGAGGGAGGGAGGGATAATCTTTTCCTGAAGAGACTACTCTACTGTTCCCCTTTCTTCACAGAATTCACTCTAGCCTGCCACAACATCCAACCAATCACATGACTGCTCCACCCCATCACCTTAGAAATCTCCCTAATCATTTTTCTTTCTTACAAGCTCTGTCTATTAACCCCTTTCTTATCTCCTCTTATAAACTTGTCAATCCTTATTCTACAGACCCTTGACAACACCTCATATATTTCCCTCACCCTCTGCCCCCCCCCCCACACTTTACCCACACCATCATTCAATAAATATTACCAGCAGGTGACATCAGCTCAGCTAATGTTATATCACACCAGATGAATATGGTGTTCTTCTTTAAAGTAGGTAATACACAGTAGAGAATGACATGGGGAAAAAATCTGTCCCCGTCACTGCCCCGGCCCCGGCTCACCGTCCCCTTCACTACCCCGTCACCACCATTCCCTTCACCACCCCATCACCGCCATCCCCTTCACCACCCCATCAACATCACTGCCATCCCATTCACCGCCCCGTCCCTGCAGCATCCATACATGCCTCAATACTGCAATATTTAGCTTATTCCTTCCTTATAAATCAAAGTTCTGGCTGCTGAAATGGAGAAAGAGATGTTCAGCTGGCAGGGCTTTGTTTATACATTTTTATCAACACAACTAATATACTACTTTATCCTAAAGCAAAAAAAGAAAAAGAAAATAGAATTTTTTTTTCTACCTTAGTTGTCTGGTTTCTGCTTTCCTCATCTTCTCATTCAATTCCTTCCAACCACTGTCTGTCTTCTCTTTGCACCTTCCATTTGCTCAGTTACTGTGCCTCTCCCTCCCCCCCCCCCCCCGGGGGGGGGGGTAAAGGGAGAGGCACAGTAACTGAGCAAATTGGTCTGGCACCCATCTTCTTCCCTTCACTCCCCTATAGTCTGGCATCTCTGTCTTCTTCGCTCTCTCTCTTCCCTATTCCCTTCAGCGTCTTCTTCCCATTCTCTCTTCCCCATTTCCCAGCGTCTTCTCCCCACTCTCTCTTCCCCATTTCCCAGCATCTTCTCCCCACTTCCTCCACCCCACCTTCCCTAGGTCCCATCAGCGTCTGTTTTTTCTCCACCCCACCTTTCTTCCCTTTCTCTCTCCTTGCCCCTTACCTTTGCTGCAAGCAATTTTTAAATATGTTTCCTAACAGCAGCCGGATTGTTGAAATCGCGTGTGGCTGCAAGAAAGGTCGTCTCTGATGCAACTTCCGGTTGCATCAGAGATAACCTTTATGGCAGCCACACGTGATTTCAATTCGCCTGCTGCTAGCAAAGAAGCACATTTAGAAAAATTCCCTGCTGCGGCAGCAGCGATCAAGATGGAGGGAGGGAGATGCAGCAGCGGCAGCGATTGGGTGATAGCTATCAGAACGGAGGGAGGGAGTATAATTGGTGACCGTGCGTATTCCCTCCCTTCACTGCGGAGACAAGGCCATTCACCACTCCATGGGGTGGTGAATAGTCTTCTCCCCATACCTGCAGCAAACACTCCCTTTCTCTCCCCCGTTTTGGCAGGTTACCCTTGGCTACCAGCAGCTAGCCGCGGGTAACAACCACCATGTCATTCTCTAATACATGGTAACAGATATAGCTCACATTTAGTAGCCATATCAATACAAATATTGGATATCTGGATTTCTAAGTTAAATTCAATACATTTTTATGGCAGATTTAGAAGCAGCAATACACTACTCAGGTTTCTGACAAAACAGGTCTGTGCAGTGTGTTAATACCCTGAAGCACAGAAACAAACAACAAAGGAGACTAGATGGTGCTCAATCTTATTTATTATACAGACTCGACACGATTGTGTTTCGGCCCAAGAGGGCCTGCCTCAGGAGTCTTGGTAGCGAATAATAAAACCAATGACATATCAATCTAAATGTCCAAGTATCGCTTTACTTTTGTACAGTGTTCACGGTAATCGTTGCTAGCTATCATTTTGGTGTTTTTCAGTGTTTTTAGTCGCGATACTTTGACATTTGGATTGATACACCATTGGTTTTTTTATTCGATACCAAAACTCCTGAGGCAGGCCCTCTTGGGCCAAAACACGATCGTGTTGAGTCTGTTTAATAAATAGGATTGAGCATCATCTGGTCCCCTTCGTTGTTTGTTTTTGTGCCCCTTTCTGGTGTGAAGGCTGTTTCTTTTGTTTGCCTTTCATACCCCGAAGCAGCCATGAATGTGAAACGAGGGCCATCATTGGTGTGACAGACTTTTCCTAACGCAGATAAGCCTTTTATTTGTTAATCTTTGGAATCTCAGTGGATTTACATGCATTGCACAGAGCACCAATTTAATTTGTATTGAGGAGGCTTTTTATGCCTATGAGGTTTACTCTGCTATACCTGTCACCTCTCTCTGTAGGGTGCAAGATGGGATCGGAGGGTTTTTTTCCCCTCTCACTTTTCATTTTATTGATTGCTCTGCTTCTCTATGCACTTGATGTAGTGTCCACCCCTCCCCCCCCCCCACACACACACTTTTTACAAAGCCACACTAGTAGCTGCTGCTTCGGTACCTGTCCCAAAGTCCATGGGGATTTAAAGGGCTTTGGGGCTTTTGCCACACGGCAGCCACTAGTGCAGTTTTGTAAAAGAGGGGGTTAGTGTTTGTGATACACTTATGTCCCTGTTTTGTTTTTGATGACAAGTAGAAGTATATTTAGTTATTACAGTATTTTTTTTGCTTTCTTTTGTATTGGTTTCTATTAGCTTTAGAAGACCAACCACACTAATGGACTGTATATATTTTTGTTTTCTTTTAATGGTTTATGAAAAAGTTTATAACTCATGTAGCAAAGGCATAAGAAAAATTTAAAAATTCAAGTGTAAGTACTTTTTTTGATTCTGGACCAAATATATTCTAGGGACCATGTTAAAGATTGTATCAGTGATTTTCAAATAGTGAATAAAAGTGTTTTATGTCAACATTAAACACTTGTTTAATTTTATATCTCTGCTGAAGGAGGGCTAAACTGAGATTGACACATGAACATTGCAAATTTTATTTCACAAATAGTTTGAATATTGATTAGTTAATTAATTCACAATTTAAAATCCACTTTACATGCATAGAATGAAAAAAAAAACATTACAAAAAAAGGTTGTTTTTAACCTTTTAAATTAAGGGATCCTTTTACTAAGCTGTGGTAGGCCCTAATGAATGCCTTACCACAGGGCACACTCAGGCTTCCTTTGGTAATTTTGGGCCAGATTCTCTACCAGTGCCAATTTTTTAGGCCCTGGTAGGCACCCAATCTCAGTTAAAAAAAAAAAAAAAATGCTGTTTAAATAATGATTTTAACTGAGTTTCAAGGCACCTACCAAGACCTAAAAATTTGGTGCCAGAATTGCACCTTTTTAGGTGCTTTAGGCCACCTAATGCCACTGTGGGTGTGGCTCATACCAGAAGTCTTTCCCACACTTTTAAACTCCACACTCAACCAAATATTGTTGAATGGACTAGTACTTTTTCAATGGACATTCAGAATCCACCTTTTCATAATAGAACTGGTGGTTTTAAGTGGTACTCTTCATCATTCCATCTTTATATTAGAGTTATTAATCTTTTTTTTTAAACTTTTTATAATAAATTTGAATAACTTATCTTTTATCTTTTATAGTTCCTTATCGGTTCCCCTTCCCGACGCGTTTCGCATTTCTTTTTCAAGGTCGGGGGAACTGCAAGACAAAATAAACTCACATTCAAACTGCCATTCTATATTACAATATCCTTATATATTATATACTAGCTGATGACCCGGCGTTGCACGGGTATTTAATTATAGCAATAACTCTGTAAATGGATTCAAATAAAGATACTTTATAGTGGTGAATGAAATTATTGTTTTATAGCTTAATAAAAAGTACAATATTCAAATTATAATGTGAAATATTTGACAAAATGAATACAATACAACTAACGCAAAACGTGATTATAAACAACATTTTTAGTTTCACCTCCAGGAGCAAGAACATATAAATTGTTGGGTGAACCGACCCTTGAGCAAGCAACATAGAGTTGTGGGCCGAGAGACCCCCAGAACATATCACCCCAGGTAGTGAGGGATCTGCATACCAAGTTTCGTTCAAATCGGTCAAGCCGTTTTTTAATTACTGTGAGAATGGCAGCTTTTTACATTTTTTCCATTGACATGAATGGGTGAAATCTGATTTCCTGTTTGTAGCTCCGCCCACGTGTGCAGGTGGGCCGCGAGACCCCCAGAACATATCACCCCAGGTAGTGAGGGATCTGCATACCAAGTTTCGTTCAAATCGGTCAAGCCGTTTTTGAATTACTGTGAGAATGGCAGCTTTTTACATTTTTTCCATTGACATGAATGGGTGAAATCTGATTTCCTGTTTGTAGCTCCGCCCACGTGTGCAGGTGGGCCGCGAGACCCCCAGAACATATCACCCCAGGTAGTGAGGGATCTGCATACCAAGTTTCGTTCAAATCGGTCAAGCCGTTTTTGCGTGATCGCGGCACATACACACACACACACACACATACATACATACATACATACATACCTCCGATTTTATATATATAGATTAAGAACAGCTCCACTCACCAAAAGTTAAGAGTAAACTTTTCCCATTTCTCTACTGCTCGCTGTCAAAAGATGGCCGCGGCATTCTTCCTGAGTGTTAAATACCACCCCTCCCATGACGTCAATCTCCCTAGCAACCATTCTTACAACCTCGCGTCCCAGCTGATTTAAAAAACCCCTTATGAGTCCACTTGGAAGCATCCAATCTGAAGCTTCATTCAGACCGGTAGGAGCCTTAGTATTTAATTGAAACATCCATCAGAGCTCCCTTAAGTTTAGCATGTGCTCGATGTTTCCTCCCTCCCACCCTACTATAATCCTATCCAGAACTCTCCACCTTAAATCTGAAAGACCATGCTTACTTAGCCTCCAGTGCCTAATCAAAGGAGAGACTTCACTACTTGTGTTCACCCGTGATTTATGCTCCGTTAGGCGCACCTTAATAGCCCTAGTATTTCTACCCACATATAGTTTAGGGCAGGGGCACTGGATAAGATATATAACATGATCAGAGTTGCAATCTGTATTGTGTTTAGCCATATATTTCATGCCCATAATAGGATGGATCCAACTCTCTCCAGCCATCACAAAAGGGCACCATTGGCACTGCCCACAAGGGGTATGGCTCCCCTGAACTCTTGCAATACAAGTACATACAGTATACACACATCACATCATCACAACTGAGCCGATGGTTCTTCTCTCTCTCTCTTTCTTTGACACTGCAGGAGTGTAGTGACTGTTCTAAACAAGCAAGGTCTTGCAATATGAGTGTATACAGTATTATGTATTAAAGTTTTGGGGTTGTGGAGTTTCCATTATTTCTTATGGGGAAATTTGTTTTCATATACGAGCGTTTTGGATTACAAGCATGTTTTCGGAACGAATTATGCTCATAAACCAAGGTTTTACAGAATTTTCAAGTACAGTAAATAAATAAATAAGGCTTTCTATTCTTAATATATACTTGGAAATAACAGCTTGAAAGCAATAGATATTATTAAATATTACTTGTTGCCTAGTCTTTAGTAGCAATGTTCTGAAAATACATCACATGAAGTTGCCTGTGAATTTCTGCAGTTATGACACAAGTTTTGGTTTCATCTCTACTCATATGCCTTCAGGCAAGCTGGAATTGTTTCATTGTCAATCATTTTGTAATCATTCTCAGTCATGAAGAAAAAAAGAATTTCCCCATTCTGATTGCTATGCAAGTACTGCAGTTGTATAACAAAGACCATATGCTCAATACTGATGTGTGTTGAATTTCAAAAATAATATATCAAATGTAGATGTATCATTAGATTTTGTAAATTTGCTGACATGGTGAAAAATTGGCAGTGAGGGTATTTCTATAACAGGTTGCCTACAATGAGAGGTGAAGAAGATGCTTATTTGCAGTCTATTCTATAAAGACACTGAGAGGGGCATTTTCAATAGGTCATCAAAGTATGAGGTTGGACATTTTGGGCAAGACATCAACAAACCAGTAGAAAAAAATGTCCATTTTCAAAGCTGCCACGTCAATCTTTTTTTTTTTTTTTAAATGACCTATACATAAGTCCACATGAAAAACACATAAAAGCAAGTTTTTGTAGATGTACCTAACTACCTTGTCTGATTGTGGCAGGGGAATCCCCATTAGCTGATCTAGTTTTGTGGATTCCTGCTGGTTCAGCTGATGGTGATTTCCCCTGCCAGGATCAGCTGAACTGACAGGGAGATTCCTCTCTCCCTCCCTCACAGGTACCAATTACCCAGCCCTCTCCACAAAGAGACCCCACTCTATACCCCTCCCCCCAACAACCCTGACAGCACTGGCAAACCCCCCCCCCCCCAATACATACACACAAACACACATAACCCAAAACCCTGACAGCACTGGCAACATCACCCCTCACAACACCTGTCACTCCCAACATCATTGGCACCCCCCCACACACACACACGCATCACCTGACACCCCGACAACACTAGCAATACCTCCCATATCACCTCCTGTACCTTGCGCTTCAAAATTGGCAGGAGGGATGCCCACTCCCTCCTGCCTAAAGGACTGTGTACTGCTAATGACAGGCCTTCCCCCTCCCAGTGTATCTTCAGTGCATGCTAAATCGGTTAGTACACCTTAATAAAAGGACCCCTCAGAGCATGAAATACAGGTAAACAAATTATTCATTAAACCAGTGTCTCTCAAACTTTTTTAACTCCGGCACACTAAACGGAGCAAATGTTTTTCGTGACATATTATAATAAATTATAAAATTGAAAAACCAACAAAAATATAAATTTGAGAGTTACTTAAAGTTCTTTAAGCTATGTATGGGTAATTGTAACAATGGTGAAACTAAAGTGGATAAAATATAATTGCTAATCAATGGAATGGATGTGCTTGTTTTCGAGTGCAAATTAATTCAAAACGCAGCTCGATAGTCGACAAGGAAACATGCATTTCATTATCCACCATCTGCAATCATTCTTTTTCTTTCAATTTAATTTCTGTCAGAGCTGAAAATGCAAGTTTGCAAAGATAAGAAGATCCAAACGTTAACAAAGCCTTGATTGCTTTGTTGCTCAAGTTAGGATAACTATAGCATAAAAAATAAAAATAAAATTACTTCAAGGACCAATCATGTCAAAGAATGATGCTTGTCTGGGTGGTTGTATCTTTATGCACACAGACGCTCATAACGTTGACAGACTCTTGCATTCACGTTAGGTACATGTCATCTATACTTATGAAGGGAATTTTAAAAAAAGTAAAGTATAATTCTGGAATCTCTCGTAGAACACCCAGAATCTCTTCAGGGCACACCACTGTGCCGTGGCACACAGTTTGAAAGACACTGCCTTAGACAGTAACCCACTCACAAGATCTCTGTCATAATCCACTCAGGCTATCTACAAACTCAGCGTGTTTCTACTGTTTACCCAAACAACTCTTCTTTTTCTTTCAAAAAGAAATACCTTATAAATACCAACTCTCACAACAACCTCTTACCTGTCCCTTACCTAACTCCTAACTAAGGGGTACTTTTATTAAGATACGCTAACCGATTTAGCACGCACTAAATGCTAAGGCATCCATTATATTCTATAGATGTCTTAACATTTAGGCCCACTTTTACTAAGGTGCGCTAACCGATTAGCGCAAGCTAAATGTTAACGCATGCATGTTAGTCTATGGATGCGTCAGCGTTTAGTGCGCACTAATTTGATTAGCGCACGCTAATCGGTTAGCGCACCTTAGTAAAAGAGAGGGTTAATGTGCGCTAAATCAGTTAGCGCACCTTAATAAAAGGACCCCTAAACTAGAATTCCTAAACACATTACTATGGCAATGTCAGCTTGGCTTGTGCCACCTGACCTCTAGTGTCCAATTAACAAGGGAAATACAAAAGTTACAGTTGAGCCTGAAGCCATGGAATCTCAGTTTTCCATGGTTACAGGCTCCATTTTGCCATATAGACAATAATGGAGTGGGAACATTTTGAGAATAACTTTGTCAAATTTAAAGAAAAATACTTTCCATATTGTAAAATTGTCAAGCACATCTCTTTTGATGACCCTGTGCTTTTAAAATTTAAAACTGTGCATTTTTCTCACAAAACTTCCCTAAAATGCAATAAAATTCCCAAACCATTCTACAAACTATCTTAATAAATTATTCACTATCCACTATGACTGTCCAACCCATAAAACGTGCACTCAAAACCCTGCCAAACCTCTCAACCTGACAATCTTGCTACGGACAAACTTTTTTTTACCTAATCAAACCCTCCTGATTCACCCTAAGATGCCTTCAGAAATTAGAATTCACTAATCAAACTTTTTTTTATAGGTCTTTTTTCTTTTTTTAAAAAAAAAGCATATATGCTTCTCCTTATAGCCCCTGCACATTGTTTGACCTTTCAATGTTATCTTTCTCAAAATTTTTGGAGTTCCACACCATTTCCCCATAGTTTTCTGTAGGTCTGTCAATTTTTTGTTAATATATGTGTGAAATGTTCTTATTATCCCTTTTTATATTTGTAATTCGCTTTAAAACCATATTATAAGCGTTTGCATCAAATTTTAATAAACATGAAACCCCCTCTAACAAAAATTAGCCCTTTAATATTTTTCCCGTGATGCAATGAAATGCGACCCAAAAAAGTATATTTTCAAAATTATCTAATTAAATAAAGGGCTCATAATCATCTTACCTGAGTCCTATTGAATTCTTCAGGTGACCTCAGCCACTGGAACCATTCCAAATGACACCCGACGTCCCCCAAACTCCTGAAGACCAAAACACAATCTTCTGGGTAGCCTGGGCTGGATACCTTAAAAATTGAAGCCCAGGCTTCACTTTGAGCTTACCAGAGCATAATTTGCGTACTGAGTCTGTGCAAACCAGTACTAGGCAACACCCCTTCCCCACCGGCCTTCATTTGGAGGCCAGCCACTGATGCGGCAAGATGCATATGCTGTGGCTCTTTTTTCAAGGACCTCCAAAGCCCAGTTGGACCACAAAATGGGTCCTAACATGCACAGACCATTTGGCCCAGCCTCTGAGAGTGCTCACAGCTGCCCAGGAGTTCCGAAGAATCCTGGGATATCCTGGGATATCATTGGAGCCCGGAGGTAAATAAAAAACTTCTAACCACCAGTTACCTTTTCTCTCTCCTTCCAACTCCCCTCCCATGGGTGCTTTCTCCCTCCTTCAAGCCCCGCTCTGATGGGTGGTGCTTCCTTCCTTCCAACACCCTCTTTGTGTTTTTGCAACCATCCTTCAAAAACATACAGGCGCATTCTTGAAAATATTTCCACAGACAAAAAAATAATAATAAACTGCAATTGTGACATGGATTTTATTGTGATTAAATAATGCCAAGCCTCCTGGTAACATAGAGAGTTTTTCTCTGCATTACTTTTTCAACATGTGTGCCGTATATGGAAAAACGTTAGTTCCAGGGAGAGTTGCTATAATTGCTATGACCTCAAAGGGTAAAACATAAAGAATACTGTGAGCCTGAGTACTGCAATATTGCCTCCAAGCTGAAGTTACCCTTTTCATTCTAATGTCTTGATTTCTTCCAGTGCCCTTTCCTTTGTTCATTCACACTAATGAGTTCATTGTACTTTTACAGGACTGAATGATGTATCTCATTGTGTGTTGTACTTAACATTACACATGTGAAGCAAAATGAGCCGCTGATTTACTTCTGTAGTGCAAATGCAAGGGAGAAGAATGGCCACCAGAGATGAATAACTTTAGATAGGTTGAGAAAATTAGATATAATTAAAATACAAAGACAACAACAAAAAAAATCATATGGGGAAAGCTCAAGTTTATTTGCAAAACAATTGATGAACTTGGTGATCTTTGATCCCTGATTCTTGCTCAGCCCACTGTGTCAGGGAAAATACTTGGAGAAAACAAAATGTAAATTGCATTGATCCATATGTTAGAAAATGTGGTATATCTAACACCAATAAACCATAAACAATAAACCATGTTCTCAGTTCTTATTTATTGATGTAATTATAAGTCACCTGTCAAAAAACACTCTCTAGGCAGCGTTCCCCCTTTTTCCATGTTCTGTCTTTGTCCATAAAATTACACATACACATATATACATACTCATTCCCTTTAGCCTTACATGATAGCATTTACCAGAAATGCCCTACACTCATTTAGATGCCTTAGTTAATTTAGCTTTAAAATCCAGCATGGTACCAGAAGATTGAAGGTTGTCCAATGTAATGCCAATTTTTGAAAAGGGTTCCAGTGGTAATCCAGGAAATTATAGACCGGTGAGTCTGATGTCGGTGCTGGGCAAAACAGTACAGACTATTATTAAGAACAACCCCCCCCACCCCCCTCCTTTTCACTAAACCGTGATAGTGGTTATTAGCACAGGGAGTTGCGCTGAATGTTCCGCACTGCTCCTTAGGAACTCTATGGGCTCCTTTTACTAAGCTGCATTAGCGGTTTTAGTGCACGCTTAGTGCAAGCTAAATTGACATGCGCGCTAGACGCTAACACCACCATTGAGCTGGAGTTAGTTTTTACGCGTAGCACAGAGGTTAGCGCGCTAAAAATGCTAGCGCAACTTAGTAAAAGGAACCCTATGAGTGTCGGGAGCAACACGGAGCATTAAACGTGGCTCCCTGTGCTAATAACCGCTATTGTGGTTTAGTGAAAGGAATGGTAAGTTACAGAGCATACACATAAACATGGATTTGGGCCCAGGGCAACTACCCTGATTGCACCCCTCTAACACTAGCCCTGGCCGCGCACAGCATCCATCAGATGAGACTTCTGCCATCGGCCTGCCACGGAACTCTTTATTCAACAGCCGCCTGCCTAGGTGGGAACACGAAGTTGCTCCTGAATGAAGACTTCCGAGGCAGGCCTATGGCAGAAGTCTCATCTCATGGGCACTGCGCTGCGGATGCCAGAAAATTAAAATTAATAGCAACCCGGGGGGCAGGTGTGGGGAAGTCTGGAGCTGATGAGGTAGTGCCACAGGGTCCCGCGGGGGGAAGAAGGAAGAGGAGGTAAGGTTGGGGAGGCCAATTTTTGGGGAGGACACAGCCCCTGTGGGCCCCCCATTCTGATGCCTATGTTCTTAGGTACCTTAGCTTTCCCTTGGCCTTGTCCACTTTCTCTGACCCTTTGATACCTCTTGGCCATATTCTATAAATAGCACTTTAACTTAGGTGCGGGTAGGCGCCCTACTAACATCTAAGTTAAGACCGCAATGCTGTTTAAAAGCGAACTTAAAAGAAAATTTAGGACGCCTACCAATGCCTAAAAATCACAGCACCAGAATCAGTTTAAGGTGCCACTGTAGGCCTGGCTAATACCAGAAGTTCCAGTCAAACCTCTCCACTCAGTACAAACTTCTATTGTTGAATGGGAATTCAGATTCCACCGACTCAAACCGAGTTTGTGGTAGTGGGATTCTTCATTATTCCTCACTCTTTATTTTAATACTTTTTAATTTTTAAATTTATAACTTATTTTAACTTATTATTATAATTTATTAAATAGTTTAAAAGTTAAATCACTTATCTTTAAATCCTTATCGGAGGGGTATGGTTAAGATTCAAAGAAGCAAGTTGCGCTTCCATTCTGTTTTGCAACAGATAACTGGCAGTGTTCAAATTTTTCCCTTATGGGGAAATATTTGACTTTTGTTCTAATGATTTTGTTCTGGGAACTTCCATGAACATTCACAGTTGGATTTTGATTATTTGATTATTAGGAGATTTAACCCCCTTTTGCAAAACTGCACAAGAGGTTTTTAGTGCCGGCCGAAGTGTTGTTAGCTTTGCGCTGCCTCGATGGTCATAGAGTTCCTATGAGCATTGGAGCAGCGCAAAACATTCAGTGCACCGGCTGGCGCTAAAAACCTCATGTGCGGTTTTGTAAAAGGGGGGGGAGGGGGGTTAGAGAGGTGCTTTGGGTGGATAAGGCTGGAGGACCTTTCTGGACTAGCACACAACCAATTTCTTTTTAGACCCGCAATTCATCAAGTCACTAGGACTCGAGCAAGAGTTGATGGCACCTAATAATGACAACCTATAGGCTGTTAATCCATTTACAAACACACTTTGTAGTAATAGTTTAAATATATGAGACAACTACTGCAAAAGTAGTTAACTTGCAGTTAAGTACTTCAATGGCATTTTAATTTATCTTAAAATCAATTGCACAAGCATGGCACTTAGGAAGATATGTTTAATGTTTAAAAGAGTTGTTAAATGCTCTGCAAATTACTAATTAAGAATATAAGAATTGCAATACTAGGACAGACTGAAGGTCCATCAAGCCCAGTATCCTGTTTCCAACAGTGGCCAACTCAGGTCAAAGATACCTGGCAAGATCCCAAGGAGTAAAGCTGATTTTATGCTGCCTATCCTACGAATAAGCGGTGGATTTCCCTAAGCCATCTCAATAATGGCTTATGGACATCTCTTTTAGGAAATTATCCAAGCCTTTTTTAAACCTTGCTAAGATAACTGGTCTTACCACATTATCCGACAAGAAATTCCAGAATTTAACTACATATTGAGTAAAGAAATATTTTCTCTGGTTTTGTTTTAAATCTACTACTTAGTAGCTTCATCACATGCCCCCTAATCCTAGTATTTTTGGAAAGAGTAAACAAGTGATTCACATTTACACATTCCGCTCCACTCCGTATTGTATAGACCTTATTATATCACCTCTGAGCCATCTCTTCTCCAAGCTGAAGAGCCCTAGCCACTTTAGTCTTTCCTCATAGGGAAGTCTTCCTATCCCTTTACAAACCACAACGATCCTTACGTTCATCAGAATCAAACTTACTAACTATCCCATCTCTAAAAATCATCGGTACACGGAGAGCAGACATCTTTACTGTAGCGGGTCCACAAGCGTGGAACTCCCTTCCTCAGTACATCAGAATGGAACACGACATCTCAGCTTTTAAAAAACTTTTAAAATCCTATTTGTTTAGGGATGCCTACGATCTTTAAAGCCCTAATGGATTTACTTTGTTAAAATTAATTTTCTCTTTGAGTGCCTTGTAACAAATTACCCAACCTTTCGTTTTTTCCCTTTTTTCTTAAACCCTTATTGTAACTTTGCCCCCTTTCCCTCGCTTTCCTGTTAGTCATTATTGAAAATTGAAATTCACTGTTTTTAAATGTTTATTAATGTTTCTATGTTTTACGATATTATGTACATCGCTTAGAATATTTAAATAGGCGATATATCAAGAGTTAAATAAACTTGAAACTTGAAACTTGAACTTTAATCTTTTTTTTTTCACCTTTCTCTGTACCTTTTCTAATTCTGATTACTCTGTTTTATGTTTAAAAGTCTCAGAATTCTCAATAGGTTTATTTCAGTTTATACCACAGTAAAAAGATGTTCTCAAAGTTATTGTCGTTAAATTTATCCTGAGCAACTAAATAATCATTCTATTGCTGCACTGCTGGGACGTGCAGCATTGAACTTTATAAAAGCTTTTGCCACTTTTGGAAGTGCAAGCAAGCCGTTTGTGGAAGTGTCTGAACACTGCAGATAATACTCAACCTCTTCCTTTGTTACAGATTCAGCTGCTGAAAGGTTGTTCTTTGTATTGGACAGAAAATCAAAGAAGTCTTCACCCTCAATAGCAGTCTTTTACTTGGAATCTGACTGAGCTCCTGCACAAATGAAAGATTTTTCATAAGCTATTTTTCCCATGATACAAAAAAAACTGGAAACACACTGGACTAAGGGCCAGATTCTGTATAGGACACCCAGTTTCAGCAGCCGCCTAAGTGGCTTTTGAGAATCGCACACTGGCATCCTATACAGATTCTCATCTGTCCGTTACCCTGCCTAACTACTCCGATTTGATGGAAGCTACATTGTTTAGCTTGCATTTTTTAATTTTTACCAGACTTTTCAAATCACCCTTGTATGTAATGCTATTTTTTTCCAGAGTTACCTATAATATTTTGGTCAAAAATAATACTGATAAGAAAAGGAGGTGCACATTTCTGTGAATGCTTTTCCATCAGCAGTTTTCAGTGGAAATACACATATTGGTGAAAAGGCCTGGGGAAAATATCCCCAAAATTTGCACTAATGTGGGCAGTTTTGAAAACTTGCCTTCTGACATTGTCACTGAAACTTTTATAAAAGCTGCATATTTCTCTCTCATGTATTACACATGCTAAATCTGATTCTACTTGACAAATGTCATTCACTGTATGAACTAATCAAATTAGAGGTTCTCAACCAGGTCCTCAGATTTCACCCAGCCAAATAGGTTTCAGGATATTCACAATGAATGAGAAACATTTTCATGCATTATTTCTGTTATATGCAAATCTGTCTCTTGTGTTCCAAGGGCTGATGTGAGAACTGCTGAATTAGATAATAGTATAATGCATTTTGTGACACTTTTCCAAAGAATATTGCAGGGGACTCACTTAAAGAAACGTTCAAATGGCAGATTTAAAGAATAATTATTTTTAATGCAGGGATAGTACCTTAGTAACACACTTTTAAAATATTTTATAGTACACTATATTTATTGGGTCTATTGCCAGCTATATAGGGCTCTGTAAATCACTGAGAAATAAGCTCTAGAAACACTATTTAGCAGTAAATAAGCAGCACAATACTTTCAAGATTTATAAGGTTACACGGTCCTTTAGAAAATCACAGTGTAGCATCTTGTGTTACAGATGCTGTTCTAATGGATAACTCATGTCACTTTATAAAGAGACATCTGTTACATGGGCCTGCATAATGCAGGTACTCCACGTCTCCTGTGTTTTTGCTTTTAAGCAATTAGTTAAGCATGATTACTTCCAACCCCCAACTGGATCCCTTATCATAATATCTAAAGCTTTATTTTTTTAACTATATGTGAAATTAAAACATCACTCTTCGTAATATACATGGCACTTCTTGGAAAAAAAATGAACATTTCTTCCCGCTTGAATTTCCTGTGCTCTGGTTCAGATTTCTAAATTGGAATCTATATACTATTTTGTAAATGTTGTCTTACTTTTCCTTCTCATATCTCATAGACAACACTATGCACACCGACGGTTCTCTGTGGTTAATAATACTCACTATGCTGCCAATTCTATAAATTGGGCCACTATATAATATTAGCATGAGTCGGCATTGATGTGCCTAAAGTTAGACAGCAATGGTTACGCCAAATCAATGGCAATTGTAACTCTTGACACTTAATTGTGTCTTGAAGTACACATAACATCGTATTCTATAAGTTAAGTGCATATTCCAGTGATATGTCCATGACCTGCTCATACTTTGCTCATGTTTATGCCCCCTTTTACTAACACGCTAAATGATGTTGGTGCGTCTACGTATTACAGAGCAGCGTATAATTGCCAATTGCTGGGGCCAATCATATAAGTAATATAATTTCATAAAGTATACACACACAATTGTCTCAAATTCTATAAATGGAATTCAAAATCACGTGCACTATTTTGTGCACGTGCCCAATTTGTGCATGAAATTTAATTGAGTAATGAGGCAATTAGTGCCCATAATTGGGCGCTAACATCTGGCAACAATTTGAATTTACACGTGCATCTTGCTAAGCACTGTTTTATAAAGATGCATGCATACATTTTTTTTAGCATGCAACTGAAAAGGGGGTGTGGCCAAGAGAGGGACATGGGCAGGTCAGGGGTGTTCACTCAAGAATTTTGCAGTATTGTGGAATTTGGAAAATCCACCTCAAAATTTAGGTGCAATAATTCACAGCAGGTTTCACTTGGTGTAAATTCTTGCCCCCCCCAAAAAAAAAAAAAAATTGGGTACAGATCCCAGCACTAAATACTATTCTATAAATGTTGCCCATCTCAGAGCATTATTTTTAGTATAGCCTAGCACTCGTTTTTTTCTGTTTGCCAGATGTGGACACCCTTTACTGAATCCAGCTCTTAGGCCCAAATTCTGTATATAGAGCCAGACGTTGTGTGCACAAATCAGTGCACACAGCCAATTTGTGCGCACAATTTTAATTGTCTAACAAGACCAATCAGCACTGATCATTGGCAATTAATACCTCATCACTGATGCTAATGGATGCTAATTAGAAGTTATACACACCTCTTGGTGGGTGCATTTTATAAAGTGGTGTGCATTAGTTCTAATGCACAAATCTCAAAAGGGGTTGAAGCTGGAAGAGGAGTATAGGAAGATTGTGGGTATTCCTAAAAGTTAAGTGTGCTGTTATAGAATATGCCTGATTCATGCACAACTTAGGCACAGGTATTTCGGTCTGATTTACCTTGGCCTAAATGGGTGCCCCTAAATGTTATACACATACAGCCGCTAAGCATGATTCTATATATGGTGTGTGCCTTTCATAAAATAGTGCTAAACTTTGCTATGATTGTTGTTGATTTTTAGGCACTATGAGGTGGCACTCATGGGCTGTAGGGGGCGCTATGGTGTGTTAATGGAATGGATAGTGTGCAGGACATGTTGGTACAGTATTTTGTGTAGTTTTTTCTACATGTAACGCCTGCTTTTCACATGGTTCTAGGTAAAACTAGTTAGAAGTACATGTGTTAGTTAAGGCCACGCCCAATAGAAGCGTATGGAAAAGTGGGTGCATGAAAATCTGAATATGGATGTAGCCAAGGCCAGAAAAACACACTACAGATTAATATTAAGGAAAAGCATAATAATATTCTCTTTATGGATTTTGCTATTAAGCCAGACCATAGAGGGAATCAGGTAATGCGTAACATACTTCTAGAGGGATTAATGACTCCATCTTGTTTTCTGTCTTTCTGTCTCTTTCTGCGTCTTTGTGTAGTTTTCCCGCCTTGAGCCTCATGGCATAAGTATTAACAGATGGTCCAGACATCCCAATGTTGAGTATAGAATAATCTCGAATAGATTTGAATACAGTATTGATTAGGAATGAAATATGAGTATTGCTGTGGATGTGTGAGTGAGGGATCCCTATGTGTGAGAGAATGATTTGTATTTAATTTAAAATGTTTTACATATATAAGATGTAAGAAACTTAAAGGGCTCCCTAAGAGGCAACATCTGAAAATGGTTAAGTTAAAGCCAGGAACATTGTTACCATGGAAACCCCCTAGAGGCACAGTATAGGAATTCACAGTAAGGGGAGTCTGGGGCTCCTGAGTCTGTGTGTCAGTAAAACTTGAAACTGTCAGTTTTCCCAAAGCCAGTTTTGTCTCACACAGGCAAGCTGTTTGATTTCATCTTTTTGAGAATGCCAAAGAAGTGTATTGGGTATATTATAATGTTTTATGCATATTCAGAAATTAATGTAAACAGAAATATGATTTGTGAAACTTTTTTCTATGTCAAAAGGAATTTTCTTTGTTCAAACCTAAGGACAGCCTCTGATAGCCGATTGGTTGACAAGTGATGATGTCATACTGGATAGAAGGTATATATTGGTGTACAACTAAGTATAGAGTGGGATTCTTTGCTAGAAATGCCAGCTTTTGGCTTCTGTAAAGACCCTATGACTCAAATAACCTTTTGATAGTTGTTATGGAAATTAACAAAATCAATATCTTTTTGGGAAACATTTGCATCATCGCCATTATTTCTACACACTTAAGAGCAAGGCTAGCTGCTCAACTATACTGTATATAGAATCAAACCCTTAGGCCCAGATTCTATAAATGTGCCTGGAGTTAGGTGCCTAGATTGGCATGCTAGCCAATCTAGGCATCTAATTTAATTATTCAATTTGGCTTAATTGGCACTGATAATTGAAAAGTGCCATTAAAAAATAATTTAACTAGCTGGTAAGTGCCTAAGTCAATAGGTGCCTATTTTAAGGCACCGACCAGAAAGTTGACATGGTAAGGGGCAGATTCTGGGTGGATTTTGGGCAAGGTGTGATTTAGATACCTAACTTAGGCATCCTCATTTAGGCCAAGAAAACCTTAGCCTAAATAATAGTGCACCTAAGGGTTCAATGCCAACCGGGGCCTAAGATTACTTAGGTACTGCTAGGTGTAATTCTATCAAGGGCGCCTAGCACATGATTGAGAATTGCGCTCCTCATTGCCTAGAAGTTAGGCACCATTTATAGAATCAAGACCTTAATGCCTACTTTTAGGTACCAATTTATAGAAGTGCTTTCACATAAATAAAATCAGCAAACACAAAACAAATATAAGCCAGAAGAATAACAAAGTAACTTAAGACTTGTAATGCACTTACATAATGTGTGTATGTGATATTCCTTCAGAAGCAAAGTGCAGGAATTTTTAACAATATATTAGCTGCTTGCAACTTATGTTTACTTTTCAAGTTTCACCAAAATCAAGATTGTTTTTTAAATTTAATGTTACAAATTCTGTTTCTGACAATGAGCTTTAGATTAGAAAATGACACGGACAAATTTTTCCCTATCCCTGTGGGAACTCATTTTCCCTTCCTGTCCACACAGGTTCTTTTCCTGTCACTGCCTCATTCCTTCAAGTTCCATCCTCATCTGCTCAAGCCTCAAACACTTTAAAGAAGTGTTTGAGGCTTGTGTGGTTAAGGCAGAGCTTATAGGAATGGGGATAGGGACAGAGACAACTCCAAAACTACAAGGAAACTGAGTTCCTGTGGGGATGAAGACAAATTTGTCCCCGTGTTATTCTCTACTTTAGATCTGGCAACAATAGCTTTCTTGTCAGGTACTTAGAATTATAGGAGCCATTTTTCAAAAGAGTTGGAGTGCTCCCTCAGCACAGATTACGAAGTCCATAAAAAGGAAAATAAAGCATGGTGGTTTGTGGGCACAACTGGCCAGGCTATCTTTAAATGAAGAGCACAGCAAGTAGGGAAGACTTCTACTCAAAATAAATGCTAGAGGTAGCCCTGTAAGCCTCACCAGTCTCTCTTTCTCCCCAGCGCTAACTCATTGCCACTTTACCACCCTCCTCCCAGTATATCTAGATCACACTCATGCCTTCTAATGCATTGTTGTCCTTCTATGCAACCCACATTCTCCTCCCCTATATAAGCTGTGCATACCATACTCTTCTTCCAGATCATCCCTACTTCTTTTCCAACTCTTCTCTGCCTTATTCCTCCTCTCATCTTATGTTTTTCCGTCACTCCTTTCACCTAATACATAATTTGACCTTTTGTGTTGGGGTAGGATGCTTAATTAGTCACCACTCCCCCATGTTATACTTGTCTGCTCCCTACTTCCTCCTGACCTGACCTGCCTTGCCTCCTATTAATTCCTCCCTCCATTAGGTTCCCTCTGACCACACCTTGGTCAGTTCCTCTCCCCTGCAAGCTAGGCTCACCCATCCCTAATCCCTCCTAAGCAGATTTAGCTCATGTTTCAAAATTTGTATCCCCACCCTTCCTAGCAAGGATCATGTTTTTATTCCCCCTTCCCAGAGCCCCACAGCATCTTTGCATCTGCTGGAACTCAGAAATGATGTGGAAGGATATAGGGTGTCAAACCACTTTAGCAAAATCCCTTCAATCATGGTGCCCTGCACAGCCAACCCATATCACAAACCCCCAAAACTTGTCAAAAGTTGAGCAGAACTGGGCTGGAAGTGAAAAGGAAATTCAAAGCTTAGTAGTTTGATGGTAGTGGACTTCTTACCCCTTTCTAAACTCCTTCCATCTCTCCAATGCCTAGAAGCAAATATTTATGGCCCTTTTTACCATGCCACAGTAGCAATTCTCCTGCGGCAAAAGCACCAAAGCCCATAGGAATTGAATGGGCTTTGGTGCATTTACCATGGGCATATTGCTGCTGTAGCTTTGTAGAAGGAGCTCTTAATTTGTGCATCCCCCCCCCCCCCCACACACACACACACACATATACCAATGTACACCATATTTAAAATTCCTGGTACTTTATTTTTTAACCTTTTGGCTCCTACTGTGGTATCCTCCCAAGCTGGTATCCAGGGGCCATGGCCCTTTTTTAACCTTTATAGGCTCAGGTAAAATACAATCACACATCCCTCCATAATCCTATTTATTTATCCATATGGCAGTAATAAGGGCAGACTTTGAATTCATTTCCAGATTCTGTAACAATACAACCTTTATTATGGAATGTCAGACAAAAATAGAAGCAGCAGCATAGATATTCCCTAAACATATTGTACAATATTCTATATTATAATTAATAAACTTCCCCTAACAACCAGCATATTATGGTCTGGATTGCTTTCAGAAAATGTAGTAACATAGAAACATAGAGTATGACGGCAGAAAAGGGCCGGCGGCCCAACAAGTCTGCCCACTCAAGAACCCTCCCTCGTTTGAGAATCCATCTTTTAAGTATAACTCTGCAGTAACCCCATCCGTTTGTCCCATCGTCTCTTGAAGTTGAGCAGGTTACTGGCCTTGACTACCTGGCATGGAAGACCATTCCATCTATCAATCCCTCTTTTGGTGAAGAAGTATTTCCTGGTGTCACCATGAAATCTTCCCACCTTAAGTTTTAGTAGATGCCCTCTTGTTGCCGTGGGACCCGTAAGAAAAAAGATCTCTTCCTCTACCTCAATGTGGCCCATGATATATTTGAATGTTTCTATTATGTCCCCCCTTTCTCTGCGCTCTTCGAGAGAGTACAAGCGCAGTCTGCTCAGACGTTCTTCATATGGGAGATCTTTAAGTCCCGAGACCATCCTAGTGGCCATTCTCTGGATCGACTCCATTCTCTTCACATCCTTTTGATAGTGTGGCCTCCAAAACTGGACACAGTACTCCAGGTGAGGTCTCACCAAGGATCGGTATAATGGCAGTATGACTTCAGGCTTTCGGCTGATAAAGCTCCTTTTGATGCAACCCAGCATTTGTGTAGCCTTGGCTGAAGTTTCTCTACCTGATTGGCAGTTTTCATATCTTCCAAGTCCCTTTCTGCAACAGTTCTTGCTAAGTTCTCCCCGTTCAAGGTGTATGTTCTGCATGGATTTCCGCTACCAAGATGCATTACCTTACATTTTTTGGCATTAAAGTTTAGTTGTCAAGTACTGGACCATTGTTCTAGTAACAGTAGATCCTGCTCCATAGTGTTGGGCCTGGTTGCGCTGTCAGGTTCTGTTGCCTTGCCCACAATGTTGCATAGTTTTGCGTCATCGGCAAATAATGTAATTTTGCCTCGAAGTCCCTGAGTTAGATCCCTTACAAAGATATTAAATAGCATCATGCCCAAGACCGATCCCTGTGGCACTCCACTGGTCACTCTCAACGTTTTTGATAATAATAATAACAGTTTATATACCGCAGGACCATGAAGTTCTATGCGGTTTACATAAGATTAAAAGAAGGTACAAATTGATTGAACTTAAAAGAGGTGAAAGAAAGTGGTTAATAGGTCAAGAGAACCGTTATTGAGGAGAAAGAGATGTATGGGTCAACTGTCTAGATATTTCAGGAACAGGTATATTTTTAGGCGCTTCCTGAATTCCTCATAAGTAGTGGGCGAGAGCAATTGTTCTAGATCTTTACCCTATAATGCTGCCTGATGTGAGAGAAGGTGTTGATGGTGTTTTTTCAGTTTACATCCTCTAACTGGGGGGGGAAATGAAGGTCAAATGTGAGCTTCTCTTGTGTCTGCTGGCTGAAAGGGAGAAAAGGTCAGTTATGCATTTAGGGGCTAGTCCGCATAGTACTTTAAAGCAGAGGCAGGCGAACTTAAACTTTACGCGTGCTTCCATGGGCAGCCAGTGCAACTGCCGGTAGTAAGGTGTCACGTGATCACATTTCTTTAGCCCGAAGATTAGTCTGACCACTGCATTTTGCATTAATTGTAAACGTTGCATGTTCTTTTGGGAAGTTGCTAGATATGCGATGTTACAGTAATCAAGTTGACTTAGTACGAGGGATTGCACCAGGATTCTGAATGCTGACGTATCAAAATATGATTTAATGGATCTAAGTTTCCAGAGAGTGAAAAAACCCTTTCTGATTAAGGAGTCCACCTGGTCTTTCATGGTTAGGCATTGATCCAGAGTCACACCCAGATCTTCATGGTAGACTGAATAGGGTAACTAAGTTTATTGATGCAAAGTGGTGTTTTGGTGTCAAGCGGATATGGTGAAGCAACGAAAAATTTCGTTTTTTCAGAGTTAAGTTTGAGCTTGAAGTTAGTCATCCAATGCTCCATCAGATTTATAGCTTCTGATGCCTTGGGAGTAGTTTCCGAGATAGAGTTAGTAAATTACCATTACCCTTTGAAGTCTGCCACTAAGCCAGTCTTCTATCCATGCAGCCAGTGTTTCTCCTAGTCCAATCGCATTCATCTTGTTCAAAAGCCTTACTGAAGTCTAAATACATGATGTCCAGGGACTCTACCCCGTCCAGTTTTTTTGTTACCCAGTCAAAGAAGCTTATCAGATTGGAGTGACAAGACCTTCCCTTTGTAAAGCCATGCTAGTGGGGATCCCTTAATCTTTCGTCGTCCAGAATAGTGTCCAATCTGTTTTTAATCATTGTTTCTATGAATTTACTCATTATTGATGTGAGACTCACCGATCTGTAATTTTCAGCCTCTGACCTGCATCCCTTTTTGTGGAGCGGAATAACGTTGGCAGTTTTCCAGTCCAAGGGAACTTTTCCCTTGCTT
This sequence comes from Geotrypetes seraphini, assembly GCF_902459505.1. Taxonomy (NCBI): domain Eukaryota; kingdom Metazoa; phylum Chordata; class Amphibia; order Gymnophiona; family Dermophiidae; genus Geotrypetes; species Geotrypetes seraphini. The sequence goes on along the minus strand of NC_047084.1, from coordinate 326,119,142 downwards.
AGAGAAAGATTGAAAAGCTCGGCTAACGGTTCTCCCAGGACATCTCTCAGTTCTCAAAGTACTCTGGGGTGTAGATTATCCGGGCCCATAGCTTTGTTTACCTTTAGTTTTGATAGCTCATGGTAGACGTTGCTCGCTGTAAATTCCATGTCCCAGAATGGGTCCTCCGAGCTCCCCTTTGTCTGTAGCTGAGGTCCGGATCCTGGCCCAGCTACTAAACAAGAAAGCAAGGTAGTGTTGTGGTCCTGGGCAGCAGGGTGACATCAGGCACTGATCCAAGGAACATCAATGGCAGGCTTTATTCCCATTGCAGTTCTAGCCCCACTGGTGGGCTGTCAGTAGTTCCAGTATTCAGGGATTGTCAGGCATCTTGATTTCTTGTCTGAGAAAGTAGTGAAGAGCTAGCCTGTCATGCACTTTGGGTTAGGGACTTGTGGATAAAGAATGAAATTTGCAAAGGAATAGTGAAATCGCATTACAGCTAAACCATTAAGTAATATAATTCTTTGCAACCTAATAAACAGATATTGCAGGGTTTGATTCCATACAGTTAAGGGAAAAGAACTGGGACTTGTATGCTGCCTTTTTCTGTAGTTATACAGCCACACTTAAAGCAGTTTACAGGCAGGTACTTCAAACATTTTTCCTGTTTGTCCCAGTGGGCTCACAATCTCTCGAATATACCTGTGGTAGGGGAGGATTAAGGGCTCCTTTTACAAAGGCGCGCTAGTGGTTTTAGTGCACGCTAAAATGCCCCAAACGCTAGCCACTACCGCCTCCCTCCTTTTAAGCAGGTGGTAATTTTTCACCTAGCGCATGCTAATCCAGTGCATGTACTAAAAATGCTAGCGCACCTTTGTAAAAGGAGCCCTAGGTGCAGTAGCGTAGCAAGGGTGAGAGGCACCCAGGGCGGTGACGCCCCTCCCCCGCCCTCCCCACTCCTTCCCCGATGCCGCCTGCTGCATGTGGTAGTCAACAACGTGCTCCTCGTGACCCCATCCGCTTTCCCTCTGATGTCAATTCCTATGCACGGCACCCTTGAAGTGACGTCAGCGGGAGAGCCGACGGGCTCGTGAAGAGCATGTTGTTGACTGCCGCGAGCAACAACTTCCGTTAGAGGTATGGGGACGGGAAGGGGGCACGCGGGTGGAGGGGAGGAATGGGAAGAGGCGGAGAGAAGGAGGGATGCCAGTGTCCCCATCAACATGGCACCCAGGCTGTATCACCCCCCCTCCCTCCCTCCCTCCCCTTACTACACCACTGATTAAGTGACTTGCCCACGGTCACAAGGAGCAGCATGGGGTTGGAACCCACAACCTCAGGTTGCTGAGGCAGTAGCTCTAACCACTACGTCACACTCTCATCGGTTAAAGCTGTAGCCTTCACCCTCTCAACTTTCTTTTGCATTTTAGGCTATCAGTATCAATAATAAAGTTACACAACTCAAGTTCATACTGATTTTCCAAGGGCTGCTGAGCAGAGATGGTGTCATCTATCAAAGAAGAGAAGAAGTGTCCTCAGGACCAAATTGGCTAATCTACTGAAGAGGACTTTAAACTAGAACCATTGCAACTGAGTTATCAAAGCCCTCAGGTAAGTGAAGCATTAAATACCTCTACACAAATAGGAAAAAGTGTCAATGTCTGGAAAGCAGAATACACTACTGCCCTTAGGGCTAAATTCACAAAGGGCACGGATGGATCCGATCCGTGTCCGGGGGGATGATTCACGAATCAGAATCATGCCCCCATCCGACTGTCGGGATCTCTCTCTAGCAATCCTGACGCATGTGCAGATCATCTGTAGATGGTCTGCATTTGCTTAAGAGCAGCAAACTTTTTTTTTTTTTTTTTACTTTTTCTTCGCAAGCCCGTGGTTTTAACCCATTTTAAACCCATGGGTTAAAACCACGGGCTCGCATTTCAGGGGAAAGCCAGGGCAAAGAGTAGGAAAGCAGATTTGGGGAGTCAGGGCAAGGAGCAGGAAAGCAGAGTCGGGACATAGAGCAGGAGAGCAGATTCGGGGCAGAGCAGGGCGGCAGGAGAAAATTGATTGCAGCAGAGAGTCGGAGGCAGAGAGCTGGAAAGACAGCAGGCTGAGCAGGAAATGGCAGGAGGAAACTGTGAACGACTGGTCCCCAGCAGTCGCTTGTTTGTTGATCGGCCAGCCCAGTCAGTGTTGCAGGGTTTTTGTTTGTGAATTGCTGCCTGCCATCATTTGAATGCCGTTACCCCTCATTTGCATGCGCGGATCGGAGGATGATAGGGACACAGATTAGTGAATCGGGTCGGAGGGAAATCGGGTCGCAAATGATTGGTTTGCTTAGTGAATCTAGCCCTTAGTATGGGAAATAAAGCTCTGGATCTAGAGGCAGTATTGGAAGAGACTGATTTGGATTAAATGGAATTCACAGAGATCCATGACTGAGATATAGTTATATGGGACTATAATATGTTTAGGAAAGACAAGGTAGAAAGAAAGGGAGGGGGAGTTGCATTATCTGTTAAAGATACTATTAAAGCCACACAATGGCAGGACCTACAGGTAAGGAAGAAGCACTGTGGATCAATCTGGAAAGAGGGAATGGAAAATGCATTTATATTGGTGTGATACACAGGCCTCCTTCACAGACAGTAGCCAGGAGGTAACATGGGGGGGCGGGGGTGGGTGGGAGGGAATCAAGACATGTTTTAGATATATTAATGATAGAAAGAAGTGTAAAAGTGGCATTGTGAGATTCAAAGATGAATGGAATGAATATGCAGAAGCAGATAAAGATATGGCAGATTTTTCACTCCGTCAAAAATTACAAAGACCTAGAGGACACTTAATGAAGTTATAGGGAAATACTTTTAAAACCAATAGGAAGAATTTTTTTTTTCACTCAGAGAATAGTTAAGTTCTGGAATGCATTGCCAGAGGTTGTGGTAAAAGCAGATAGTGTAGCTGGTTTTAAGAAAGGTTTGGACAAGTTCCTGGAGGAAAAGTCCATAGTGTGTTCTTGAGAAAGACATGGGACAAGACTCTGCTTGCCCTGGATCGGTAGCATGGAATATTGTTACTCTTTAGGTTTTTGCCAGGTACTAGTGACCTGGATTGGCCAATGTGAGAACAGGCTATTGGGCTTGATGGACCATTGGTCTGACTTGCTAAGGCTATTCTTATGTACTTAACAGATATATATGTTCTGTGTTCATAGCTGAAAGGCTAGGAGCAGGTCTGTAGAAGACACAAATAGGAATGGAAGTGTGGTAGCCCCTTAACAATTATCTGAGGACTGTATTTGTGAGTAGCTAGCTAAACTAAATGTAGACAAAGCAATGGGGGTAGGATGGCATATATCCAAAGGTACTGAAAGGACTTATGGAAGTTCTGATGACTTCACTGGCTGACCTTTCAGTGCTTCTTTAGAGTCAGGAGTGGTCCCAGAGGACTGGAGAAGAGCATATGTGGTGCTTCCACAATAGCAGAAGTAAGGAAGAGGTTGAGAATTACAGAGAAGTCTGACTTTGTGGTATGAAAATGAATGGAAACACTTTTAAAAAGAGAATAGCAAAGTTTCTGAAATCAAATCAATTGTAGGACATGAGGAAGCATGGTTTCACTAGAGGCAAGACTTGTAAGACAAATCTGATTAATTTCTTTGACTGGGTGACCAAAGAGTTGGATCAAGGAAGAGTTCTAGATGTGGTATGTATGGATATCAACAGTCATTGCATGATCCATATATTGTAGATGACTAATATATAAACTGATTGCTTTTAATATGAACCTTAAAATGAATGACTAGGTTAGGAACTGGTTGAGAGGAAGGGGACACAGGGTAGTAGTAAATGGAACTCACTCTGAGGAAAGGGATATTACTAGTGGTGTCTCTTAAAGTTCAGTTTTTGGGTATATTGTTTTTTTAACACTTTTGTAAATTATATTGCTGAAGGGCTTTCTGGAATGGATTGCTTCTTTGGGATGATACCAAATCTGTAATAGGGTAGACACGCCTGATGGTGTGGCTAAAATAAGGAAGGATCTAGCACAGCTTAAAGAATTGTTCATAATGTGACCATTAAAGATTTAATGCTAAAAAAAATATAGAGTCTTGCAATTGGGCTGCAAAACCCAAGGGAACAGTACAGTTTAGGGTGTGAAGAACCTTTATGCATGGAAAAGGAACAAGACTTGAATAAAACTGTATGTGATGATCTTAAAGTTTGAGTAGTCAACAACAAAAGCTAGAAAGTGCATGGGGAGAGGAATGGTCAGTAGGAAAAAGGAGATGAAAATGTCTCTGTATAAAACTCTGGTGGGACCTCATTTAGAATACTGTGTACAATTCTAGAGACCGCATCTTCAAAAAGATATAAACAGAATGGAGTTGGTCTAGAGGACAGCTACTAAAATGGTCAGTGGTGCACCTCATAAAGCATATGGAGACAGACTTAAAGATCTCAATATGTATACTTTGGAAGAAAGATGGGCCAAGGGAGATAAGATAGAGATATTTAAATGCCAACATGGCATAAATGCACTGGAGACAAGGCTCTTTCAATTTATAGAAAGCTGTAGAATAAGGAATCAATTCTTCATGGAAAGGATAGTGAATTCTTGAAACAGCCTTCCAGTGGAGGTGGTGGTGACTAAAACTGTATCTGAATTCAAGAAAACTTGGGGCGAGTTCATAGGATCTCTAAGGGAGAGGAAGATATAGTAGATGGCATGAATGAGAAGATTGGATACACAATATGTTCTTATCTGCCTTCATCTTTTTCTCTGTTACAGTGTTTCTGTGTAAAATCATTTGTTTGCTCTGAAAACCTGCATGGCCAGATTACCTGCTCAGCCCTTTTCTTCCATCTCTGAGTAAAGCCAAATTGAAGTTTAAAACATAAAGGCCACTGTTGAAAGCATTTTGGGGCCTGCTTAGTTAGGTAGTATCCAAGCAAGCAGTAGGTCATTTTATGAACTTTATGACATCATTTTATCTACTGTATTATTAGTCATATGTAAGTTAGTACATTTCTAATCACAATACAATTACTTAATTTATACCCAATCATAAATTGCATATGACTGCATTTTGCCACTAGATCCATATATGGTTCATTGATCATATGATTTCTTGTGACTCCTATCTCATTAGCAATGATTTCTTGTGACTCTTCTCTCATCAGTAACTTTCCTTAACATTAGCAAATCTATAATGGTTTAGTTAATCACACACAATTAGTTTTGCTCCTATCAGCAATTTAGGGGACTACATCCAGAATATCTGAAATCACTATATGTTTCATTGCACTGGACATCTTATAACAACATGTTATCTTAAGGTCCAGTGACATATTCCCTGTTCTAGCACTTAGGTCTTAGGTCAGTAACCATGACACTTCCTCTATTCTGTCACTGGGACCATTCCATTACTCAATCTACAGGATGTAGCAGCAGATAGGACAAACATTTATTTTAAACTTTAAGTAACAGCTTGCCAGTAATATTAAGCCAAGCAAATGATTCTCTTTTATTGTAATCTTAAAACATTTTTTTCTCTCTTTCTGCTTCATATTCTGTTTATCTATGTTGGTGTCTTTCTTCAGGTATCCCAGGTAAGAGGTGTCTCACACATATTTGGGGTATGCCCGCTTCCCTCTAAATCCTGCTTAATAGTATTATTCTCATCACATTCAAACTTTACTAAAATTGGCAGTTGTAGCAATTTGCTGGCAGTACAGCAACTGACTTTACTTGTAATCTGCTAGATGTGCTGAGAGACACAGTGACTACTGTATTTTCTCGCATATAACGCGCGCGTTATACGCGTTTTTACCTACCGTGCATACCCCTCGCGCGTTATATGCGTGAGCGCGTTATACAAAAATTTTTTTACATAGTTCCCACCCCGCCCGATGCCCAATTCACCCCCCCCCCCAGCAGGACCGCTCGCACCCCCACCCCGAACGACCGCTCGCACGCGCTCCCACCCGCACCCGCATCCACGATCGGAGCAAGAGGGAGCCCAAGCCCTCTTGCCCGGCCGACTCCCCAACTCCCCGACAATATCAGGCCAGGAGGGAGCCCAAACCCTCCTGGCCACGGCGACCCCCTACCCCCACCCCGCACTACATTACGGGCAGGAGGGATCCCAGGCCCTCCTGCCCTCGACGCAAACCCCCCTCCCTCCAACGACCGCCCCCCCCAAGAACCTCCGACCGCCCCCCCAGCCGACCCGCGACCCACCTGGCCGACCCCCACGACACCCCCACCCCCCTTCCCCGTACCTTTGGTAGTTGGCTGGACAGACGGGAGCCAAACCCGCCTGTCCGGCAGGCATCCAACGACGGAATGAGGCCGAATTGGCCCATCCGTCCCAAAGCTCCGCCTATTGGTGGGGCCTAAGGCGCGTGGGCCAATCAGAATAGGCCCTGGAGCCTTAGGTCCCACCTGGGGGCGCGGCCTGAGGCACATAGTCAAAATAGTATTCACTGGGCAAATTACAAGGCCAGATAGAGGGGGGCCATAGCCACGTGGTGAAAAGCACACCACCAGAAAAACAGCCTTGGTGAAAACTAAGCGGCAAGCATGCTCAGACCATTGCGCATGCTTACAGAGCTGGGAGCAGGGCAGGGCGGGCGAAAGGAGAGTCGGGACAGCGCACGGAGAGGCGGGGCAGTGCACGGAAAGTCAGGGCGGGTGAACGGAGAGTCGGGACAGCGCACAGCGAGTCGGGGCAGTGCACGGAAAGTCAGGGCGGGTGAACGGAGAGTCGGGACAGCGCACGGAGAGGCGGGGCAGTGCATGGAAAGTCAGGGTGGGTGAACGGAGAGTCGGGACAGCGCACGGAGAGGCGGGGCAGTGCACGGAAAGTCAGGGAGGGTGAACGGAGAGTCGGGGCAGTGCACGGAAAGTCAGGGAGGGTGAACGGAGAGTCGGGACAGCGCACGGAGAGGCGGGGCAGTGCACGGAAAGTCAGGGAGGGTGAACGGATAGTCGGGACAGCGCACGGAGAGTCGGGGAGGGCGAAAGGAGAGTCGGGGTGGCCAGAGGAGAGTCGGGGCGGGCGAAAGGACAGTCGGGCTGCATACGCGGTATACCCGTGAGCGCGGTATACAAAAGTTTTTGTACATAAAATCGTGGTTTCTGCGCGCTATACCCGTGTGCGCGTTTTACACGGGTGCGCGTTATCTGTGTGAAAATACGGTAGTATACTTTAGCCACATTCTGGGTATGAAATGGGAATATGAGCATCTTCAGGCTGTCTCAGATGTGAGTGAGCGGCCTGGTAGCAGGACCAGCCATTTTTCTGTTTGGGATCTCAGTGATTGGTTGGGGACATAATTTTGAAGTTTTAATGCTATGTAGTTTGATGTCATTTTGTGGAATGTCTTGAAATCTAGCACTAAGGCTTTAAAGGCATATTGTTTTTGGATAGGCAGCCAGTGCATGGATGTTAGTGCAGGGGTGACATGGTCGTGGAAGCCCAAATTTTTTAGGAGTCGGATTGCGGCGTTTTGCACGCCTTGTAGACAGGAGAGTGTTTTTACTGGTAAGCCCACTAGTAGAGCATTTCAGTAATCTAAGCGGGATAGTACAACCACATATACCATATTTTCACGCATATAACGCGTGCGTTATACACGATTTTACAAACCGTGCATAATACGCGTTATACGCATGAGCGCGTTGTACAAATTTTTTTTTACATAGTTCCCCCCCCCCGACGTCCGATTCACCACCCCGCAGGACCGCTCGCACCCCCCCCCCCATCATGTAGAAGCTCCTACCGGTGTCCTGCTGCTTCCTCTTGGCGGTCCCGGCCCTTCTGTGAGCCCTGCGCCTGCGCTGCTTCTTCCGGCGGTCCCGCCCTTTCTCTGACATCAAGCCCTCTTGCCCCGCCGACTCCCCGACTCCCTGAGCCCTCCTGGCTCTGGCGACCCCCCCCCCCCCGCTAGTTGTTGGGGCCAGGAGGGAGCCCAAGTCCTCCTGGCCCTGGCGACCCCCCCCCCCCCCCGCTAGTTGTTCGGGCCAGGAGGGAGCCCAAACCCTCCTGGCCACGGCGACCCCCTACCCCCACCCCGCACTACATTACGGGCATGAGGGATCCCAGGCCCTCCTGCCCTCGACGCAATATAGAATTCATTGTTGAAAAGAAAATCATAAGACATTAAAGAAACATGTTTAATTATAATGCGTTATTCAAACACAAAGGTTTAATAGTCTGTGTATCCATTTTGTGTATCCATTTTGCTTTATGCTGAAGTAGCTTTTTCTTCCTATCTACAGGCGAAACGGTTCCCATTGGGACAGGGCTGCACATTAAAATAAATGTTGTTGAATATATATAGACAATAATTGTTAAATATTAAGTTTATTGGCATCAGGCACTTTAAGCATTGAGTTTAAACACTGCAAGTTACACTTAAAAAAGAAAGGTCCATGATATAAATCTGAAACTTATAAGTCTTGCATTATTTTATTTCATTACAATTTCTGAGCCGGTTTCTGGGATCTTTTTCCTCTCCATAAATTGACATTTGCTGCATAAGAAGAAGTTTTTGAAAATCAGTTACACACAACTGTGGTGTGCAAAGACACTTTCAGTACAGAGATTTTTATCTGTAAAGGGAGCCCTCAGCAGACACAGTCTGAGTGAAGTGTAAATCAAAAGGAAACTTTATTGCTGAACAAACAAATAGAAGTCTGTTTCTGTCATAGACTCAAGGCTTAATATAGCAACAGACACATTTACTGTGGTTTCCCCTCTCTTCAGTAGTCCCCTCTTATCAATCTTCTATAGCACAGTTCCAGTCACTCATGCATAAATCTGAGTCTGACTCTAGTTATGACACCCAGGTCTGAGTTTTCAGAAATAAAGAAATACACTCTTTACCTTGACAGCCTCCCATTCCTTCTTTTGTAATCCTTTAGGTCAGGGCTGCCCAAGTCCGGTCTTCGAGATCTACTGGCAGGCCAGGTTTTCAGGATATCCACAATAAATATACATGAGAAAGATTTGCCTGCACTGTCTTCTTGGTATGCAAATCTCTCTCATGCATATTCATTGTGGATATCCTGAAAACCTGGCTTGCCAGTAGATCTCGCGGACCGGACTTGGGCAGCCCTGCTTTAGGTGGTTACTCTTTACCTCAAGTATAAACCTTGTAAATAGGGCCACTTCTTGCTTTCTTAAGTCCCCACAGGTATTGCAGACCAGCCAATGCCTTGGGAAGATTCCTTCACTCCTGATCCTACTCCAAGAGACCTCTCTACTCCGGGTTTCACTCCTGTAAACCTCTTGCCTTAGGGCTTCCCTGATCCACTTTTTCAAAGCATTTAACTACCTCCAGGCCTGAGACCAACTCCTCTGACTCAGCCTCTGACATGAGTGCCAATGGAAGGAAGTTGGAGTGGTAAGGAGCCACTAGAACAGTGGTAGGGAACTCCGGTCCTCGAGAGCCGTATTCCAGTCAGGTTTTCAGGATTTCCCCAATGAATATGCATTGAAAGCAGTGTATGCAAATAGATCTTATGCATATTCATTGGGGAAATCCTGACAACCTGACTGGAATACGGCTCTCGAGGACCGGAGTTCCCTACCCCTGCACTAGAAGAACCATGCATCCATTCTTATTGAGGAAAACAAAAATTGGCCAAGTTTCAGCTACAGCCTGCATCAGGGATCATCAAAATCTCAATGGCTGAAAGGAACACATTGGTATTACACTAACAGCGAACACCTTGTTCATCTGCCAGCAAAAACAATGTTGGCTTCAGCCATTTTGAAAATTAAACTGACATGGTTCTACTTCTAGGGTCATATTTCTTTATAAGATTAAACTGCATTATAGTGTTTAAATAATAATGAACTTCTTTACATGATTTGCAGTGAAAGATTAGAGAAACTGGGCCTTTTCTCCCTCGAACAGAGGAGATTGAGAGGGGACATGATCGAAACATTCAAGGTACTGAAGGGAATAGACTTAGTAGATAAGGGCAGGTTGTTCACCCTCTCCAAGGTAGGGAGAACGAGAGGGTACCCTCTAAAATTAAAAAGGGATAGATTCTGTACGAACATAAGGAAGTTCTTCTTCACCCAGAGAGTGGTAGACAACTGGAACGCTCTTCCGGAGTCTGTCACAGGGGAAAACACCCTCCAGGGATTCAATACAAAGTTAGACAAGTTCTTGCTGAACCAGAACATACGCAGGTAGGGCTAGTCTCATTTAGGGCGCTGGTATTTGATCAGAGGGCCGCTGCATGAGCGGACTGCTGGGCATGATGAACCACTGGTCTGACCCAGCAGCGGCAATTCTTATGTTCTTATTCCACAAGGTAACCTAAATAACCCTATTTTAGGGTATCAAAACCCATATTAGAGATCTATATCAAAGATTTTGGGGCAAATACCATGAGTAAGTACCCTAAGTACACATAATATCTCTTTTAAACTTTATAGCTACTTTGAAAACAAGCATCTGGATTGCTACACTCCCCTACACAAAATCTACATACTAAAAGAATCCCTTACTCTATGAAGAAAACAAACTGGAATTTTTGAAATACTAAGGGACTATAAATTAAAAACAGAATCAAGTATACAAAAACTGAAATAGGCACTCCAGTGTACCAGATTAGCTGAGCAGTGCACTATTGAAGGAGGTCTGAAATGCATTTCCTCTTGTACAGTACAAAATATTAATCTTATACGAAATGCACATTTTTAAAGGTGACATTCCAGTTTCTAAAAACTAAAAATAGAATTATTTTTCTACCTTTGTCTAATCATTTTATTGTTCTAACACAGTTGGTTCCAGTCTTTTCTTTCACGTTCTCCCTTTTTTTTTTTTTTTGTCCTCTACTGTCCTATGTATGATCTCCTTTCCATTTTCTGTTTCTTCTTTTATTGGGCTCCTTTTACCAAGTTGAGCTACAAGTGACCTTAGACCACCCTTACACAGCCTTTCCTATGCACTAAGGCCAATTGTAGCGCAGATTGAAAATGGTGGATTTTCCATTTTCTGAATTAATGGCCGTACATTTTCTGAATTAATGATGTACAATAACACAATACATTACCTGCCATTAGAAAACATGTAGTTACAACACCAAGGGCTCCTTTTACTAAGGTGCGCTAGCGTTTTTAGCGCACACAGGAATTTACCGCGCGCTATGCTTCTAGAACTGCTGGCATTATGGTATAGCGCACGCGGCAATGTAGCGTGCACTATTCCACGTGTTAAAGCCCTAGCGCACCTTAGTTAAAAGAGCCCCAAGTACAAGCAGAAAGTGGAAGGTAATGCCTCACTGCTAAACATCCCAGACAGGACTAATGTCCAAACATAGGGACTACAACAGTTACAATCACTGTCAACTTAACCACCAAAGCAAAATAATAGTGGAGAAAAAAGCATGAGGCAGGAAAAAAAAAAACATTTTTGTTTGCCAATTTGCCATTACCCCTGATGCAGCTCTCAGCGAAACAACAGACCCTTCTGTTGGGTTTGGATTTGGAGCAACCAGTAATCTTCCAAAGATAAGTTAGGAATATTTTCGGATAACTTTGTATGGTTTTGCCAGTGATTATAACTACTGTAGCCCCTATTTTTGGACAATAGTCCTGTTTGGGATGTTTTGTCCAGAGGCATTACCTTCCACTTTCTGCTTTACTTTGGTGTTGTGCTTCCATTTAATCTAATGGTAGTTAGTAAGTGTTGTATTGTATTGTTGTAGATATCTCTGCTTACCTTTATATTTTTGATATCCATGCGCTTGGACCCGTGCTCTTCAACATCTTTATAAACGATCTGGACATTGGTATGACGAGTGAGGTGATTAAATTTGTGGACAATACAAAGTTATTCAGAGTAGTGAAGACGCAGGGGGATTGCGAAGATCTGCAACGTGACATAATCAGGCTCGATGAATGGGTATCAACATGGCAGATGAGGTTCAACGTGAATAAGTGTAAAGTGATGCATGTAGGTAACAAAAATCTCATGCACGAATTCAGGATGTCCGGGGCGGTACTTGGAGAGACCTCCCAGGAAAGAGACTTGGGAGTTCTGATCGACAAGTCGATGAAGCCATCTGCGCAATGTGCGGCAGTGGCAAAAAGGGCGAACAGAATGCTATGAATGATAAAGAAGGGGATCATGAACAGATCGGAGAGGGTTATCATGCTTCTGTACCGGGCCATGATGCGCCCTCACCTGGAGTACTGCATCCAGCACTGGTCGCTGTACATGAAGGACACGGTACTACTTGAAAGGGTCCAGAGAAGAGCGACTAAGATGGTTAAGGGGGCTGGAGGAGTTGAAGTACAATGAAAGATTAGAGAAACTGGGCCTCTTCTCCCTCGAACAGAAGAGATTGAGAGGGGACATGATCGAAACATTCAAGATACTGAAAGGAATAGACTTAGTAGATAAGGACAGGTTGTTCACCCTCTCTAAAATTGAAAGGGGATAGATTCCGTACGAACATAAGGAAGTTCTTCTTCACCCAGAGAGTGGTAGAAAACTGGAACACTCTTCCGGAGGGGAAAACACCCTCCAGGGATTCAAGACAAAGTTAGACAAGTTCCTGCTGAACCAGAACGTACGCAGGTAGGGTTAATCTCAGTTAGGGCACTGGTCTTTGACCAGAGGGCCGCCATGTGAGCAGACTGCTGGGCACGATGGACCACGGGTCTGACCCAACGGCGGTAATTCTTATGTTCTTATGTTCAATGTTGCTATTAGTATACTACCATTAACAAACATTAGTACATGAGGGAGTGTGTGTGGAGCAGTGGTCAGAGCTACAGCCTCAGCACCCTAGGCAAGTCACTTACCCCCTTCCCCTCCCCCATTGCCCCAGATGCATTAGATAGATTGTGAGCACACTGGGACAGATAGGGAAAAATGCTCAAGTACCCGAATGTAAACCACTTAGGCTGTAAGTGGTATATAAATACTTAAATGAGCACTTACTGACACCTATTTTATATGTGGTAAGGACTCACGCTTTAATCGTGTGATAATCAGTTAGCAAGTGGTAATGCAGACACACTAATTTATACTGCACAAAGGCACACTCTCCGTCCCCAAACACTGCACAAAAAAATAAAATGTTAGGCGATATTTTGCGCATACACATTGCAAAATTACAGTGGGAAACCTTAGTGTGTCCTGCAGTAAACCCTTTTAAGATGCAATAAGCAGCTTTTTTTCTCTCTCGTCCAGGTGTCTTTGCATTGATATTTTCCCTTTCATCTTTTGTTCTCTATTCTCTGATTTATCTTTCCATCCATTCATAGATATAGGCCCTCTTTTACTAAGGTATGCTAACCGATTAGCGCATGCCAATCAATTTAGTGTGCGCTAAATGCTAACATGTGCATGTTAGTCTATGGACGCGTTAGTGTTTAGCGTGTGCTAATTTGATTATTTATTTATTTATTCCATTTTCTATACCGTTCTCCCAGGGGAGCTCAGAACGGTTTACATACATTTATTCAGGTACTCAAGCAGTTTTCCCTCTCTGTCCCGGCGGGCTCACAATCTATCTAACGTACCTGGGGCAATGGGGGGATTAAGTGACTTGCCCAGGGTCACAAGGAGTATGAACCCACAACCTCAGGGTGCTGAGGCTGTAGTTTTAACCACTGCGCCACATTTAGTAAAAGAGGGGGATAATCTCTCCTTCTTTTCCATCTTTCACCTTCTAGACCTGAAATCCTTTGTTTCACCTCTCACTTGTGAACCATCTTCCATCTCTCATTCTACTTCTACAGTTTTCCCTTTCCTGTTCTCTCTCATACCATCCACAGCCTCTTGCTCCTCCTACCTCAATAATGTCAGCAATATGCCACATATCATCCCCATCATGTTTGGTATGGTGTTGACTTCACAACCAGCATTTAAACATGGACGTCCCAAGCCTATGTTGGTGAGTGAGGCTTTGGTCACCTTGTTGGGCAGACTGGATGGACCATGAGGGTCTTTTACTGCCATCATTTACTGTGTTACTGTAAACCTTTAACCCACCCTTTGATCCAAGTTTTCTGCTACTATGCTCACCCTCTTACCAGCCCTTATCTACCTTTTTATGCTTCTCATCACCTTATCAGTCCAGACATCCTTGTTGCTCATTCCCTCTTTATCTCTCCTGTCTCTTAGAGCCAGATAGTCTTCTTTTTATCCCTTCCATTCCCACTCTATCTCATCTCCTTCAAAACTATCTCCTTCCTCTTTCTCTCCATAACCTTTGCACATTTTCATTGCTTTCCAATCCCTCCCTTGCACATAACTTTTCCTCCTATTTTCACCATTCTGCACTATGTTCCACACCCTACGGTCCATATTACACACCTCTTAAACCAGTCAATCACTAGTCCCAACTATTCTCCTAATCCCTGAATCTCCAATCATTTTCTTAATCCCCACTCTCCCTCTCATTTATTGATTTGCCGCTCTCCTCCCAGGCTGTATCCAGTTTTTGAATCATAGAAACAAGATGGCAGATAAAGGCCAAATGGCCCATCCAGTCTGCCCATCTGCAGCATTCACTATCACTTTCTCTTCCCGAGAGATCCCATGTGCCTATCCCATTCTCCTGCCTTCTCCTTGTGTTAATACTCCCATGGCCTAGCATCCACCATCTTGCTGCCTACTCCCTTTCCTCCATATCAGTCTTGTCTCTCTTCCTGTAAAAAAAAAAAAAAAACAACAACAACCCCGAGGAAGGCTCAATGCAAGAGTTCAGAAAAGGAGGGCCTCTTGACTATCTAGTAATCTGGAATAAGTGAAGACTAAGAGAATCATTGAGAAAAGAACTAAGAAAGCCCTAAAGGCCATGTCTTAATAGAGAGTTATTTCAAACGAAGGTAATATTCTGACTTTTACACCAAATGCTCTGCTTGAGATCTTTAAGAAAGAGATTTTTTTTGTTACATTTTTAATATTGCTAATTAAGTTGCTGGGTTGTTTTTTGTATCTACAGAATAACATTTTTCTTTTATTAGGAAGCCTTTCCCCGCAGTAGGGGCTTTTTATTCGTTCTGCATTTTAATCCTAGACATTCAAAGAGGAGAAGGCAATTAATACTGTTTGAAGTTGCTTCACTGCTGAGGTGTCATATCCCTTCCTCTCTACCTCAGCTCCCACCTATCCCACTGTTCAATCTTGCTACATAGAATGACACACTAATTAAGGAGTTGAAATAGATTTTTTTTAGGTGGGGAGAAAAATAAGAATATAATTAGGCTAATTTTTGTTTATCCATGAAATGAGAACAAGTATATTTTTTGGGGCTTTGATCAATAACATCATTAAATTTTTGAGGTGATTCTAGAAAGAAAACACCCTAAACAACACATCTATATAGACACCACATATAGACGGTACATACATGTCTAAAATAAATGAATAAATCTCAGGTACATAAACACATTTTACTGTCTGAAGAAAAAGAGAAAGGGATTGGGATTTATATACTGGCTTATTGTAGTTATACAACCACATTAAAAGTGGTTTACATATAGTGTAATAAACTAGAGAATGACACGGTGGTTGTTACCCGTGGCTAGCCGTGAGTAGCCGCGGGTATCCCGCCGAAACGGGGATAGAAAAAGAGTGGTCGCTGCAGGGACGGAGACAAGGCCATTCTCCGCCCTGTGGAGTGGTGAATGGTCTTGTCTCCGCAGTGAGGCAATCAAGGATCGCACGGTCCAGCAGCCCCCACCCGCCCGATCGCAGCTTCCGCCATCTCCCTCCCTCCACCTCACCTTATATGCAGAGTTATCCGGCTTTCTTTTTTGCCCAGCCGCACGCTTTCAAAAAGCCACGTACGTGCGACTATTCGAGTTGTTCAATCTTCTCCTCTGCTGCAACTTCCTGTTTCCGGTTGCGTCAGAGGAGAAGATTGAACAACTGAGCAGCCGTGCGTGTGTGGCTTTTTGAACGCGTGCGGCTGGGCGAAAAAGAAAGCCGGCAAACTCGGCATCTAAGGTAAGGTGAAGAGAGGCAGTGGCGTACCTAGGGTATGTGGCACCCGGGGCCCATCATTTTTTGACCCCCCCCCCCCCATGTAAAAAATTTTTTTTTTTTTTTTTTTTTTGCAATAACCATGAAATGGAATAAATGGTCAGAATAGAAACAGGCAGTGAAAATTTTCTTTTATTGAACCTCATATATGTAACCATTATTCCAAACATAACATAACATAAATTATGTCTAAATTGTCATGACATTAGAAGTACATATGGAGTAGTTGCAGGTGATGCTTGGGACAGTTCTGATTGTGTTAGTTCGGTTTTATGTGTTTTTTGAATAGAAGGGTTTTTATTTCTTTTTGAAGGTTTTGCAGTCTGTGGTTGATATCAATTGGTTGTAGAATTGGGGGTCGGGTGTTGCAGCTCGAATGGCTAGGAGGTTGTCGAACAGTTTTTTTCTTTTGACGTTTTTGGTTGGAGGGTGTGTGAATGGTGCACAAGTTCTCCTATGTCTGTTTGAAGTGGATTGAATTATTTAGCTGAAGAAATTAGTTACCCCCCATTCCACACACATTAATTCTCTTCCATTTTTGTTCCCATTATAAAAAACACTGATAAGTTCCCAGAAAAAAAATACATTAAAATAAGAAGTGAAAACAAAGGCCCCTACAGATGAGAACATAACATAAGAATAGCCTAACTGGGTCAGACCAATGGTCCATCATGCCCAGTAGCCCATTCTCATGGTAGCCAATCCAGGACACTAATACCTGGTCAAAACCCAAAGAGTAGCAACATTCCATGCTACCGATCCAGGGCAAGCAGACACTTCCCCCATGTCTTAATAACAGATTATGGACTTTTCCTCCAGGAATTTGTCCAAATCTTTCTTAAAACCAGCTACACTATCTGCTTTTACCATAACTTCTGGCCACTTCATTTTTAAGTTTAGATCTTTCCTTTCAAACAGAGACCTTGCTAGATGTCAAATACAGCACAAGGTAACTTCACATGGACTTAGCTGTGCAGGAAATGTGAATCTCCTCATACACCCACCATATAGTGCAAAAATGTGCAAAGGTCTGTTTTTTTCTTTCGATCACTACATAGCCTAATGCCACACAAGCAGCGCTGTTACAAACATATTCTGTAGGTCAATGCTAAGGATAACAAAGTTTCCTTCCTTGGACCAGAAGGAGATAAACCACTGGAAGAGATCCCAAAACAACACCCAAAGACCCACTCAGTGTGTGAATCAGTTGAGTGGAGTGGACTAACTGGGGGGTGGAAATGGGCCCGGAGTTTGCTCAGCAGAATTTCCCAGACCACCTCTTCCTCTCAACACATTGACACGCTGCCACCATCACCACTAGGAACACCTCACTGGGTAGGCCAGCTATGCTATAAACTTTATAAAACACATTATTATATTTTCTTATAAAGCACATATTTTAACTGACCTCTCTGACATCCTCAGCCTTTCCATTCACAAAAATAGAAGGAAGAAAAGTTCCCATTTCCTGCTGTCTCATGTCCCCGGCCTATACAATATTTTTTTTCTGCAGACCCTTCAAAAGTCTGACCAAATCCTCGTTTCACTTGCATTATAAAGTACTGAGGATGCCATCTCTCCCCAATCCCAGGTCCTAAGGTCTAAGACAGTAGCGCAAACTAATGCTGCCAGATACAGGAAAAAAAAATTTTGATTCGATTCAGCCCTATTGAATTGGTTTTTCAATTCGATTTTCCTGCCCAGTTGGGTGATTTTTTTCAAAACTCCTGGTGGGTTTTATAGCTTTTTCACCCCCTTTGGCTTCTCCTAACCACACTGGCGCTGTGGTGTAAATAAAATAAAGAAACAAAAAGGACTTTTCCTCTTTCTGTTAAATCCTAGCTCACGTTTGCAGTCCAACACCAGCTCTGGCAGGATACACATTTCAAATCTGACATGTTATAATCACAAAACAGAAAATAAAATTAATTTTTCTACCTTTTGTTGTCTGGTTATATTTCAAATCTTGTTGGTCCAAGGCTCTGGTTTTCTTCTGATAACTTGCTTGCCAGGGTCTCCTTCTTTCTGCATGCTAACCATCCATCTGCCAACTCTGTCCTCCCTTTCCATTTCCCTTCCCTTCCCAGGAAGTCTGGTATCTTTCCTTTTTTTCATCTCCCTCCACAGATCCACCTTTTCTTAAATACCCTTTCATCCGGCATCTCTCCCTCCTTCCCCACCATCCCAGAGTCCACCATCTCTCCGTTTCTTTTCCTAATTACCCTCCTATCCAGTATCTCTATCCCTCCTCCACACCATCCCTTGTGTCCAATTTCTCTCCCTTTCTGTTCCTTCCCTCCCTAAATCCCATGGTCCATCATCTCTCTCCCTCTCCTCTATTTTCAGACCCATTATTTCTTCCCCCCCCCCAAAGTTTGGCATATGCATGTCTCTTTGAACACCCCCTTCCCTCCGTGTACTTCTAAATCATGGTCCCCCCCCAAAGGCCTGTCCCCCCTTAAAGGTCTGCCTGTCCCACCTTGAAGGCCTGCACCCCCCTTGAAGGCCTGTCCCTTCCCCTTGTAGGCCTGTCCCCCCCTTGAAGGCCTGCCTGCCTGTCCCCCCCTTGAAGGTCTGCACCCCCCGAAGGCCTGCACCCCCCCGAAGGCCTGTCCCCCACTTGAAGGCCTGTCCCACCCCCTTGTAGCTTCTCCCCCCCCTTGTAGGCCTGTCCCCCCTTGAAGGCCTGCCTGCCTGCCTTTCCCCCCTTGAAGGCCTGTCCCCCCTTGAAGGCCTGCACCCCCTTGAAGGCCTGCACCACCCCCCTCGAAGGCCTGCACTCCCTTGAAGGTCTGCACCCCCCCCGAAGGCCTGTCCCCCACTTGAAGGCTTGTACCACCCCCTTGTAGGCCTGTCCCCCCCCCTTGTAGGCCTGTCCCCCCTTTAAGGCCTGCCTGCCTTTCCCCCCCTTGAAGGCCTGCACCCCCTTGAAGGACTGCACCCCCCCCCCCGAAGGCCTGCACTCCCTTGAAGGTCTGCACCCCCCCCGAAGGCCTGTCCCCCCCTTGAAGGCCTGTCCCCCCCCCTTGTAGGCCTGTCCCCCCTTTAAGGCCTGCCTGCCTGCCTTTCCCCCCCTTGAAGGCCTGTCTCCCCCTTGAAGGCCTGCACCCCCCTTGAAGGCCTGCACCCCCCCTTGAAGGCCTGTCCCCCCCCTTGTAGGCCTGTCCCCCCCCTTGTAGGCCTGTCCCCCCCCCCTTGTAGGCCTGTCCCCCCCTTGAAGGCCTGCCTGCCTTTCCCCCCTTGAAGGCCTGTTCCCCCCCTTGAAGGCCTGCACCCCCTTGAAGGTCTGCACCCCCCCAAAGGCCTACACCCCCCCCCCGAAGGCCTGCACCCCCCTGAAGGCCTGCCTGCCCCCCTTGAAGGCCTGCACCCCTTGAAGGTCTGCACCCCCCCCCCGAAGGCCTGTCCCCCCTTGAAGGCCTGCCTGCCTGTCACCCCCCCCCCCTTGAAAGCCTGCTTGCCTGCCCGCCCGCCCCACCCTGAAGGCCTGATGCCCAGACCCACCCCGAAGGACCGCTCGCCCCCCTGGCCTCCCCGCACCACCTATGAACAGCCGCAGCAGGATCGCGAAGTCAGCGTCAGCGATCCCTGCGCTGCTTCCTGCGCCACGGTCCCGCCCCTCCTCTGACGTCAGAGGAGGGGCGGGATCGCGGCGCAGGAAGCAGCGCAGGGATGCTGACGCTGACTTCGCGATCCTGCTGCGGGCTGCTTCACATGTGGTGCGGGAAGGTCAGTGGGGCGAGCGGTCCTTCGGGGGTGGCGGGGGACTGAACGGCAAGGCCGGGAACACCCCCTTAGGGCTGGTACCCGGGGCGGCCCGCCCCCCCCCCCTAGGTACGCCACTGAAGAGAGGGAACTGATGGAATGCTGCAATCGGGCGGGAGGGGGCTGCTGAACCGCACAATTGCGCATGTTCCCGGCTCACACTAGGAAGGAGGGAGTGGGAGGGAAAAAGATTCTGGGCCAAGGGGATGAAGAGGGAGAGAAAGAAACCCACAGCAGGAAAGAAAGGGGAGGACAGGCAGGTGAGCCAGATGCTGGAAGCAGGGGGGGGAATAAAGAGGGAAAGAAGTTAGATGGGGTTGAAGAGAAGAGACACATTGGTGTGGAAGAGGAAGGGAGGGGAAATCTGGACACAGGAAGGTAACAGAAACAGAGGGGAAATTATGTGCATGGGGGCATAGGGACAGAGACATAAAGGGGACATACATGCCATGGGGATGGTATATGGACATAGGGGGGGGGCAATGCCAGATACATAGGGGAGATATTAGAAATGGGGAAAATAGGAACACAGAAGCGAGATTGTTTGGGGACTGAGCTCGCAGGCTCCAGCAGCTTGCACAAATTATATTATAACGTGCCACGAAAGTAAGAGGGAGGGAGGGAGGTAGGTAGATAGATAGGCCGTGCGAAAGGAGCTGAAGGGTGGTAGAAAGGAACAGATGGTGAAGGAGGGAGGGAAGGGTGGTGGTAGAAAGGAATAGAACAGACATTGAAGGAGGGTGAAGAGGAACAGACCCTGAAGGGAAATGTGGAAGACAGAGTGGGGAGAAGATGCTGGAAGTGAAGAAGACAGATGCCAGACTATGGGGGAGCGGAGGGAAGAAGATGGGTGCCAGACCAATTGGGGGGGGGGGGGTTGAAGGGAGATGCACAGTAACAGAGCAAATGGAAGACGCAGAGAGAAGACACACAGTGGATGGAAGGAATTGAATGAGAAGATGAGGAAAGCAGAAACCAGAAAACAAAGGTAGAAAAAAAAATTATATTTATTTTCTTTTTCTTTTTGCTTTAGGATAAAGTAGTATATTAGTTGTGTTGATAAAAATTTATAAACAATGCCCTGCCAGCTGAACATCTCTTTCTCTAGTTCAGCAGCCAAAACTTTGATTTATAAGGAAGGAATAAGCTAAATATTGCAGTACTGAGGCTTATATGGATGCTGTGGGGGCGGTGAATGGGATGGCAGTGATGGGGGGGGGGGGCGTTGAAGGGGATGGCAGTGACGGTGACGGGGCGGTGAAGGGAATGGCGGTGATGGGGCGGTGAAGGGGATGGTGGGCCGGGGACGGGGCAGTGACGGGGACAGATTTTTTCCCCGTGTCATTCTCTATAATAAACCCACTGCCAGCAGGGGTTTTGTTCCTGTGAAAGTGTAAAGTTTAGACAGCCTCAGTGCAGAAGAGCTGACCAGGTCAGTGCCCTGGAACAGGCAGGCAATGACTATCTTTGGAATAGCTAGTATGAGACAGGGAAAGTTCGGTAGGAAAGATTGCACTCTTGTATAGAGCCTTGAAATCCTGGCAGGAAACTTTTACCTGAAATGCTTGCTGTTCCTTTAAGAAAGGAGCAGGGAAATCGGACCTCTGGCAGACCTAAGCAGTTTGCTAAAGAACTGATTCACCTCCCCCTAGCCAGGCAAAGGGGGCGTGGTTTTGAGCTACCTAAATGAAAGCCAGGTTGTGACAAGAGGGGGAGAGAGAAGCGCTCATCAGGAGACGGAGCGATGCAGAGAATGACATTTGTTTCCTAGCCAGTCTGTGAGAGGCTGGAGGACTGGAACAGGTGAATAATGTGGAAGTTTTTGCTCTTTTTGTTTTGCTTGTTGGCTGGGGTTATGGCACTGAATGAAGTACATTTGAATGGAGGCAGCTAATTAGGAGCAGTGCAGTGCAACAGCTGTGCCTGGAAGCTGTTCTGAAAGCTGAGCCAGCCTGTGTTTAAGAACTGTCTTTTTCATGTCTGCTAGTTTGTGGACTATAAAGGAGGTAAAGCTGATATTTGTACCTTTTGCTTCACTTAGAACCAGAGAGAGTTATTTAAGAACTCTTTGGGCAAAAAGCTGCCTGAATGCAAAGAACCTGCTTAGCTTGTATAAAGGGGCAAAATACCTTGCTAAAATTAAGCATTGCTACTGGCTACTTTAAGAACCTGCTTGAAATGATTGTTCTGCTGTACCTCTCTGTGTCCAGTGTCTTTGCCTGGCATAGTGCTGGCAAAGAAATTAAGATTTGTGGAAGTTTACCTAACTGCAACAGCTGAGGTGGCTGTTGGCCAGTTGCTGGAGGAAAAGCTGTATTTTTGTTTACTGCTAAAATTCTATTATTTTTTTTTTTTGTTACTTTTGAAACAGTTGAATTGTTCTGTGGGAAACAGGGTGCTTTGAACCCAAACACAAAGTCTGGCCAGTGGCTAAGGATAATAAATCTTTCTAAGAACTTGAACCTTTTTGCTGGAAAGGGAAATCTTTACCCAAAATACTGGGTTTAACCACAGCATAACCATTGCCAGGCCTGAAGGATACCCGAAGCTAAAAGGGACATGCTGGGCCAGTATTTTGTCACAGTCCAAGTGGTCTGCTGCGCTCATCAGAGACCCCGGGTTACGGCAAAGGTTCTTCAAGCATTTTCTCTATTTGTCCCAGTGTGCTCACAATCTATCTAATGTACCTGGGGCAGTGGAGGATTGACCCACCCTGTTACAAAGCCATAGCAGTGGCTGCTGCTGTGGTAATCACTCTGATGCCCAGAGTGATTTAATGCCCCTAGGTCACAGTGAGAACCATGGGGTTTTAATCTACAACCTCAGGGTGATGAGGCTATAGTTCTAACCACTAAGCCAAACTAATCTAATGTAATCTAATCCTTAGGTTTGTATACCGCATCATCTCCACGTTCTCCTCCAAAGATAACAAATGAGCAAGCAAACCAGACTAGAGAGTTGCGCGGGGACAGAAATCCCACCCATCCCCGCCCGTCCCCGCCAGGATCCTCTCTGTCCCCACCCGTCCTCACCAGGATCCTCTCCATCCCCACCCATCCCCGTCAGGATCCTCTCCGTCCCCACCCATCCCCGCAAGGAATTACCTCCATTCCCGCTCATCCTCATAAAAAAGCAGCAATTACTTCTGACAGGATCATCAATTCCACAGTTTCTTTTGTGTTTGCGCTGCTGTTTTCCTTGTGGAATCTCTTTGGTGGAACCCTTTTTTTGTTTTCTGTTCAGGTAATTAACTTATAAACCCCCTCTTTTACTAAGGCTGACGTGTCCATTATATTATATGGATGAACCCTTCTTCCAAAGCCTTCCATCCCCGTGGGAGTCCCGTTGGCTAGAAGGGGGTCCCCTGGTCCCCGTGGGAATCCTATGGGTTAAGGGGGGATTTCCGCAGTACCCCCGTGGGATCCGCGGGATTCCCGCGTTCCCCGTTCCCATGCAGACCTCTAAACCAGGCTATACACAGTGAATTAGAATAGAGTTATTCAATTTCAAATAAAAGAGATTACTCTTTTACAAGATAATAAAAGGCAGGAACTTTGATAGGTCCTTTTCTTATTTCTTACAGCAGGTCTTATAGCAGAAGTAAGGGTAGGCCATTGTGTCATCATAGCTCCAACCCCATTACAATTTCTACCTCCTTCCAGGTGGATATGCATCTGGAGGACAAAGGGAAGTTTAGTATACAAGATGCCTCAAAAAATAAAAGGATAAATAATTGTGGAAATGGTGAGAGTGAGAAGCATCCAAACAGTGAGAACTACAATGATAAAATACTTCTTGAGTTGCCTAAGATGTTCAGGAGAAAGGAAGATAATAGCTGGAAAAAGATCACCAGAGCCAGTAAATCATTATGGAGCCTAGAAGAATTACAGACATCCCAAGAACAGTGAACACTAGCATGTAAAATGTAGTAGTGATCGATAAATCCCTTCTGAGGGGACAGGTGCATCCATCTGCTTATCAGACATGATATCTCAGGAGGCTCCTATCTTGCTAGTGCCAAGATCCAATATATTATAGAGAATTCTGTGAGACTCATGAGCCTGCTATCTGATGCTTCTTATCTACATATTCAGGAATGAAATAGGTCTAGATAAACACATACTTCTGGTTTTGCTCTGGATTTTTTGCTGCTTCATTATCACCGAAAAACATCCAGCTATTAAGCCTGCCTAAAACATTCCTCTGACATTCCTCCTTGTGATTTAGACTAACTTGTGGAGAATAACATTGCAATGCAGAGTTTTAAAAATCACTGTTTAGACATTTTTGCAAAAAAAAAAAAAAAAAAGGCCATCTGCCACTTTTGAGACATTTTTCCCTTTTGAGAATGAGCACTTTTTTCTTAATAAAATTTGATCACCTTACTTGTTATTCCTGGTTCTAATCATTTATAACTGGTGCAAGATTCCACATTATGAGTCGCTGTCCAAGAATAGGATTTAGTTTTTATTTTTGATGATACGCTGAAATTCTCTGCTTAGTGTGCAACAGTGGCTAAGGAAGCAAATGGAATGTTAGAAGTTATCAGGTAAGAAAGGGAACAAAAAACTGAATATATTATAATGCCTTTGTTTTGCTCCTTGAATATTGCTTGCAGGTCTGGCTGGTCCTTCCATCTCAAACAAGAATAAACGGAATTAGAAAACATATAGAGAAGGGTGACGAAAATGATGAAGGTGATGGGGCAACTTCTCTATGATGAAAGGCTAATGAGGCTAGGGCTCTTCAGCTTGAAGGAGACATAGCTAAGGAGAAATATAATAGAGGTCTATAAAACCCTTAGCACAGTGGAACAGGTAGACATGGATCACTTGTTTGCTCTTTTGAAAAATACAAAGGCTTGGTGGTATGCAGTGAAACTCCAAATAACTTTAAAGCAAATCATAGAAAAATTATTTACTCAGTATGTAATTAAGCTATGAAATTCATTGCCAAAGAATGTGGTAAAAGCAATTAGCTTAGCAGGATTTAAAAAAAAGGTTTGGAAAAGTCCATAAGCCATTATTAAGATGGGAAAATCCACTGTTTATTCCTGGTTAAGCATCATAAATTCTATTTTACTTTTTTGGAATCTTGCCAGGTACTCGTCACCTGGGGCTCGTTTTACTAAGCCGCGTTAAGGCTTTAACGCACGGAATTGCCCACGCTAAATTGCCACGTGCGCTAGACCTTAACGCCAGCACTGAGCTGGCGTTAGTTCTAGCCATGTAGCACAGGTTTAGCACGCGCTAAAATGCTGTGTGCGCTAAAAACGCTAACGCAGCTTAGTAAAAGGAGCCCCTAGCTTGGCCACTTTTGAAGACAAGATATCGGGCTTGATGGACCTTAGATCTGTCCCAGTATGGTGATGCGTATGCATTTATGTATATTCTTATTTACACCTGATCAAAAATGGACAAAATATTTTCTGTTGTAGCCTGAATATCCTACTGAGGTGTGGGGGAGGGGCTTTAAATGAATATTGCTGAGAATGAGTAGAAATGCCCTAAAAAAAAAAAAAAAACCCCTTTGTTTAGAAATGGGAATAAAGGAAACATCTAGAAACATGTGCATATTAATACCCAAGGTAAAAGAAATAAGGTACTTTTATCTAGAGGCTATAATTGAAGAGACTGAGTTGGATATAGTGGGTGTGATGGAGCTGTGTTGGATGGAAAACCATGACTAGATTATAATATTAATGGGGGCATAATCTCTTCAGGAAGGAAAGAGAAGGCAGAAAGAGAGGAAGAGTGATATTACATGGGCTATTCTATAAAGGGGTGACTATGCCCCTCTTTTACTAAGGTGCGCTAGCATTTTTAGCGCATGCTGCATATTAGCGTGCACTGCCCCCCATGCTACACGTAAAAACTAATGCCAGCTCAATGGTGGCATTAGCGTCTAGCGTGCTAAGCGCACGCTAAAACAGCTAGTGCAGCTTAGTAAAAGGAGCCCTTTATTTAGGTATGAAAAGTAGTTGCTTACATTTCTTTATAGAATATTGTGACTATTGTGACTATTGTGACTATTGTGAATATTGAGAGAAGCCCACTGGCTACCCATTACCCACCGTATCGCCTATAAAACTTTAATGCTGGTCTTCAAAATCAAATTTTCGTGTCTCCCATCTTTTCTTGATAAACTCATCATCCCTTTTTGTCGTTCCCAGACCCTTAGATCAGCTGATCAGAATTTACTGACCATACCTTCCATCAAAGAATTCTACTACACTAGAAAAACTAACTTTTCCGTTTGTAGCTCCAACTTTATGGAATGCCATGCCACCTCAATTCCGCCTCGAAAATTCACTTGACAAACTCAAGATTAAACTAAAAACGTTCTTATTCCAAGACGCTTACCATAGCATTTAAATATTTCCTCTCCAACAGCTAGCAAAATAAATATGAACCGCTTTCAAGGAGCGATCCGCTTTCCTGATGTTATATCCTCCCCCTTCCCTTTTTTAATTTGTTTTTAATGATATAATTATTAACTTTCCCCTCCCCCTTCACCCTCAAGCCTATGTTCGTATCTATAGTTTGTCCATTTAATGTTCACATTTCCCCTCCCCCTATAATAATTTATTTTAACCTTTCATTTTTAGCATTATAAACCTGCCAGGTGCACGTCGATGGTCGGTATATTAATTAAACTTGAAACTTAAACACTGCAGGGATAGAAAAATAACTGCTGTAAATGACTGTATGAGACACCTGCAAGCCTGAAGGCTATTGAAGTAATGTACATTAAAATACAGTAGGTATTTTTATGTTCTTGGAGGGTTCATAATTTTAAAAAAAAAATCACAAAAAGTTGAAGTGGGATTTGAACCTGTGCCTCCCTGTATATCATCCCACTGTTCGAACCACTGGGCTACCTTTCTACTCTATCTATTAGCTTTATAAAATGAAAGTTCCTATGCTGCCACACATTTGCCCATGTCCCTTGTTTTCCCCTGTCATAATTTGGATGTTTCATATTGTAAAATGAACGTTCATGCTGGACATATCCAGCACATGGACATCTATCTCACATGTATTTTAGAACAAGCTGTATCCTGTTCTAAAATACATGAGATGGGCATGCATTTGTGATGTACTGACTTAGATGTCCATATTCTGAGTTGGGGATCCTTTCTAAAATGTTGCTCAACACCATCAAAAACTGTAGGCAGAGCAAACAAAAAAGGAATTCCTGGGTTTACTGGTTTCACACAGTTATCCTATTAAATATAACAATACAGAAAGGTAAACAAACTGATGTTGATACTGCATAAGATCTGTATATTCTAAGCACATTATTTAGAGCAGACTCACAAAATGTAAGCAGTGCTAGTTTGTAGAGAGTCTGGTGTAAAAATAAAACAATTATTAATGTATGAACTATAGAACAATAAAAAGGTATTTTAATAAAAGTATTTAATTGACAGTCAAAGTATGCCCATATACGATGAAAAATTTAAATTCTCTCTGCTGGCATGATTTAACAAGTGATTAATACAGTAAAAACATGCTTTTCCATCTGTCAAAGGGTGCAAATTAAAAAATAATATCATTGTTGTCTTTTGTCGTATCGGGCAGCATCCTGGGACAAGGATTTAAATCTTTTTATCGTGACTTCTCATACTTATCAACTATTTAGGAGATATTTTAAAACATATCTGTTCACTAGGGGGCTCATAATCAAAAGAAAAAAATGTCTACAAAGTAGCCTAAATGGGTACTAGGACGATCAAAAACTTGATTGTCCAAGTATCCATAACCAAACCTGGTTTTAGACGTATCTAAAACCAGCTTTGGCCTTTCCCCTGCCTCTAAATGCATAGAGCGAAAAGAGGTGTTTTTAGAGGAGGGGGAAGGGCGGGAGGTAGGTGGGAGGTGTGCCGACCTAGACATAGTCGTACAGCAGGTATAACCAAAACTTAAACCAAGCTGCCTTATACGTTTTGACTTAGACCAAGTAAAAACAGGTATAAGTGGTGAAAAAGGGGCCGCTGAGATTATTGTGGCTGCCGCGATGAGCTCAGCGGCCCCTGCCACTTGCCTACCCTCCACCACAACCATCGTGACAGGAGAGATGGCTCATCTCACCTGCCGCGATGGCGATCAGACACCCCCCCCAAACCGTATCACTTTGGGGTGAGGATCCAGATCCTCACCCTGAACTGCTGCGATTCAGGGGGGTGGCTGATCGCCATCACGGCAGGAGAGATGCCCAATCTCTCCTGCCGCGATCCACCCCCAAATCAGCTCGGGCAGGAGGGAGCCCAACCCCTCCTTCCCTGGTGACC
This sequence comes from Geotrypetes seraphini, assembly GCF_902459505.1. NCBI lineage: Eukaryota > Metazoa > Chordata > Amphibia > Gymnophiona > Dermophiidae > Geotrypetes > Geotrypetes seraphini. The sequence continues at coordinate 326,091,071 of NC_047084.1, read as the reverse complement.
CAAGAACCACGACACGATCGGGGCAGGAGGGAGCCCAGGCCCTCCTGCCCCAGTGACCACCCCACCCTGCCAATCTGATATGGGCAGGAGGGAGCCCAACCCCTCCTGCCCAGGAAAACCCCTCTACCCCCACCCCCATTAAGATACAGACAGGAGGGATCCCAGGCCCTGCTGCCCACGACACAACCCACACGAACGCCCCCTCCGAACCCCCAATCGGTCTTAGCCACATGGGCTGGGTTGTCCCCATGTGCCTAAGGCTCCACCCACAGGAGGGGCCTAAGGCAACTGGGCTAATCAGGCCCTAAGGCCCGCTATTCTGAGGATGAGGGGCCTGCCGGACAGATGGGCTTGGAACCTGTCCATCCGGCCAACTTTGTTAAGGTACAGGGGGGATGTCAAGGGTGGGGGGTGGTGTTACGGGGTCGGTGGGAGGTGTCGTGGGGTCGGCGGGAGGGGGTTCAGGGAGTCGATTGGGGGTTAGGGGGGGCATTCATGGGGGGTGCGTTTAGGGCCTAGGCCAAAAGGGGACTTAGACTTTTTTTTTTATTATGTCCCTCTAAGTATCTAGGCAACTAAAACTTTTCCATTCCATTGTAATAACTTTTCTTTTGTAAACCGCATAGAACTTAACGGTTATGCGGTATAGAAGTAAATGTTATGTTACGTTATGTTATGTTAATCTCCTGGTGGCAGTACGGCATCAGTCAGGCCGCTTCTGTGCGAATCTTTACTTTCAAACTGTAACCCCCTTTTACTAAACCGCAATAGCTGTACTGAATGCTGCGTACTGCTCCCGATGCTCATAGAGTTCCTATGAGCGTCGGGAGCAGTGCGGAGCATTCAGCGCGGTTGCCTGTGCTAACAACCGCAATTGCGGTTTAATAAAAGAGGGTGCGTGAGAGCGGAGCGTTTTTTTCATATATATAAAATTGCTCTGGAAATTTCTTTTCTTGGATGCTCCCTTTTTTATTGTCATCCAGGGGGCCCGTTTACTAAGCTGCATTAGCCACTAAAGTGCACCAAACGGAGCACAAATGGTCTAATGTGACACACGCTAAAGCGTTACCTGTTAGTTTTGCCATCTGTGTGCGCTAAGTGGATGATAATTTTTTTTTTTTTTTCAGGGGCTGTGTCAGTAGAAGAGAACGGGCATACAATAAATGTGCTAATCGCCACTGTTCCAATTGGTTAGTTGAAGGTCCATAAAGCTGAAGTCCTTAGCACTCCCCAAATAGCACATAAGTGCTCTTGTAGTGATTTTTTTTTAAATGGTGACATGCTAAAAGTAACGCATAGCCATAGATGAAACAAATAGAACAAAGCCCTTTTTGACCGCAACGCAGGAAATGGGCTTAGTAGGCAGGAAAGGCCCACATAAGGATGCGTTAAAGTCCATTTCTTAGCATGGCGTATTAAAAGAGCTCTTAAGTTTCCTCTTTCCATTTTTTTTTTCTTGGTGAATTTTCCCTTTAGTCTTAGAAATTTCTTTTCAAGTTATTATGGTCTTGTGATTATATTTATAAAATTTAATAAAGAGAGAAAGAAAGAGAGATGTACTTCTTTCTGAAAGACAATTGCAATCCTTTTATAGAAAGCTTGTTATAAATGTTTTTATGCTGATTTATGCCATGAAATTCAAAAGCTTAGATCTCCAAAGCTCTTTTATAACAAGTAAATTGACTCTGAATTGGAGATAGACAACGTGCTCTGAATACTTGATTTGATCTCCATAAATTATATTGTAGACTGAAGGACATTTGCTTTCAGAAAGTACTAAACTATCATGGATAATATTCTCATTCCTTCATCAATAGGTTTGAATCAGATTATTGCTGGAATATGAAAGCTAGGGATGGTGTGAGGGAGTCTGTAGGACACTACCACTCCCACTGCTGGATATTCCCTTACAGTTCCAGAGCTACCTTAATATAGGTAGCTCCTCCTAGTTAGAGCATAGGCGGTTGCTTTTGCCACTGTTGGTTCCATCTGTTCTTGCTGTGCCTGTAATTGATCAGCCATCCATTTTAATCCTGCTTCAGATGACATATTTTTCTGTCTCGGGTAGTTTCTCAAACCTGCTTCTGACACCAAATTGTAAAGAAATTTTCTCTGGTTCTGTCAAGTTACAGGTCTTCCAAGTCAGTTCAGATCTCTGGTCACTTCCAGGTACTAATAGTCATTTGGTTCCTTCCAGGTACTTTTGGCTCCTTTGATCATTACCAGTCATTCTGGTCACCACTGGTCATTTTCCCTTGGCCACGCTCTGACCACTTAGGATAGGTTCATCCTTGGTTCTGCTTTGGCCATACAAGGTAGGTTTATCCTTGGCCACATCTGGCTACACAAGGTAGCAAGCATTCCCCAAGGATCACTGAGAATTCTTGTGAAGAACTCACTGCTAGTATTTCTGGGCTCAGAGGTTTTGTGGAAAGGGTCCTATTCTTCTTAAGGTGAAGTCATCTTCCTCATCTTATGTTCATCCCACATGAAATCTGAGATGAATTTATAATATACTCTATGGTCAGATTGGATCTCCTCCGCTTCTAGAGGTTTTCTGGAGCATTAAGTCATATGTAAAGTATATGCAAATAAGGCTTTTCCCAGCTTGGCTTCATAGGAAGAGTCTCTACCCAGCAGGCTCTGGCATGTTTCTCCACTTTACGTCTCCCCCTTCTGGGAGATCTTGATGATGGAATGTATACCCTGTCACACAGTGTTTTCTTAGCCTAACCCCCTCTTTTATAAAGGCGCTAAGCGTTTTAGCGTGGATTTAGCATGCACTGAATCAACATGTTCGCTAACCGCTAATGCATCCATAGGATAACATGCACGCATTAGCAATTAGTGCGTGTTTAGCGCGCGGTAATATTTAGCGTGCACTAAAAAGCTTAGCGCACCTTTGTAAAAGAGGGGGTAAATGCGTGTGCCAAAGTTGTGTGCAAAATGACACATAAATAAAAATCAGGTGCCTAACTGGAAAACAAGCCCACAATCCATCTCCCAACCACACCCATTTTTAGGTCATCACTTTGCACCTAATATTCAATTAATGACAATTATGAGGTGCTAATTGCCAATTATTGGCTCCAATTTAACCTATTAATCAATGCAGCTCAGATGGGGATTACTCCTAACCATAATTGCCCAAAGTGTGCTCAAGCCTACGCTTCTTTGGGACATATGCTTTGGACATGTCCCCATATTCTACAGTTTTGGCATGGTCTTGGACATTATACAACATCTCTCTGGGGAAGGCAATGGTCTCCTATGCCAAGAGCACTCTTCGGATATTATACTATCGCAATGCCAAAACCTAAAGGGATGACAGCTTTTGTGACTAGAGTGTTGGGCAAAAAAGCGATATTGGCCAACTGGCTGTCCCAGGACCCACCATCATATATCCTTGATTATCGCTCACGCCTCTTTGGAGCGGAGACAGGTTGGGGATCTTGACCGAGGTCCAGGTCGTCGCTTTTGTCAGATCTGGGAACACTTCTGGATGGACCTTACTCCTCATGCTCGCGGTAGATTACTGAACTTATGAGGTTAAACACATGCTACCTGAGTTGTTGTTGGACTTTGCTCTCAGAAGTGGGAGGGGGGAGGGGATTGGTTTCTGCACATATGAAAGAATCTGGTTCATGTTTGCTATTGCTTTACTTGCACTTTCTTGAAACTTTATTAAAAAATATTTCAAAATAACCTATTAATCAATTAAGTTAGGTGCTTACATCGGTTAGACACATTGATGTAGGTGCCTAATTTTAGACAGACTTTATAGAATTTGGGGATAAATGCTTACTCCTATTAAAACCCATTTTAATTCACAGAGAAGTTTACTAAGCTTGAAATGTGCCTATCAATTAACACTGATGTTTTCCAGTCACCATAAGCTAGTTTTGGTTTGTGCAGTAACCGCACAACCCTTGATTAAATAAAGGCCCATTTGTTTTCAAACATATTATGTGTGATTTTGCCACAATTTGAAATGCAGTTACCAATAGCACTTCTTGTCTGTCATTTAATGGCATAGATGCCGATAGCATGTGACATAAATCAGAGCAAGTAAAGTACTATATAGTGAAGGAGAAAGAAATAAATATAAGGAATTAGAAAGTCTTAAGAGAAGAGAAAGATTTGTTACGCCATTGTTTAACTTTAAGTGAGTGCCACAGAGTAATATGGATCCCTTGGGCTTTTCAAATTTAAAATGAACCTACTCTTTGCCAATTTAGTGGCGACTTTTGTATAAACTGGAATCCATCTCTTAATAAATGTTCACTTGATTTAATGTTATTAGATACAGAAGAAGCCAGCAAAGAACTTGCTAAAACCTGTTGTAGAGAAGTTTTACAGATAGTTTGGGTTGAAGAACAGGAGTGCCAACTTTGTAGAAATAGAACATCAGGCTGAAACCAAGTGATTGAAACATAGATAGAATTTCTAATCTGTTTTAGATACAGAGAAAATGATTGCTGATAAAGGCCATATGACCTATCTAGTCTGTCCATCCATATTACTGAATCTATTATCTCTTTTCCCTAAAATACCCCATATGCTTGTCCCATGCTTTCATGAATTCAGATACAGTCCTCATCTCTACCACCATGTCCATAAAGAAGTATTTCCTTAAACTAATTCTGGGAAGAATAATCCAAATTATAATTACCTGATGCTAGTTTAGGAGTCAGCACATAAGAAAAAGATCTAGGTGTCAGTGTAGACAATACGCTGAAACTTTCTGCCCAATGTGTGGTGGCCGTGATGGCCAAAAAAGCAAACAGGATGCTATGAATTATTAGTAAAGAGATGATAAATATGACTAATAATATTATAATACATCCGTATCGCTCCATGGTGTGACCTCGCCATGAATATTGTGTTCAAATTCTAGTACTTTATCAGAAAAAAAGATATTGCAGAATTAGAAAAGGTCCAAAGAAGAACAACCAAGATGATAAAAGGAATGGAACTCTTCTCATATGAGGAAAGGCTAAAGAGGTTTGGGCTCTTCAACTTGGAAAATTGATGGCTAAGGGGAGATATGATTGAGGTCCACAAAATCCTGAGTGGTGGAGAACGGGTACAAATGAATCATTTTTTTCAACTCTTCAAAAATGACAAAGACGAGGGGTACACTCATGAAGTTACATGGAAATACTTTTAAAACCAATGGTAGGAAATATTTTTTCTACTCAGTTAACAGTTAAATTCTGGAACTCATTGCCAGAGGATGTGGTAACAGAGGCTAATGTAGTTGGGTTTAAAAAAGTTTTGAAACGTTCCTGGAGGAAAAATCCATAGTCTGCTATTGAGACATAGTGGAAGCCACACTTACCCTGGGATTGGTAATACAGAATGCAGTTACTATTGGGGTTTTTGCAAGGTACTTGTGACTTGGATTGAGCACTGTGGAAACAAGATACTGGACTAGATGGACCATTGGTCTGACCCAGTACGGCTGTTCTTATGTCCTTATGCTCTCTCATTCCAGAGTTCATTTTCAGTTGAGAGAGACTCGCCTCCTGTGAATTTATGACACAGAAATATTTAAATACCTATATTATATCTCCTCTCATCTTTCTTCCAAAGAATATGTATTGAAGTCCATTCAGCTGATATTTAATGCTATTTAACTGCCCAGGGACAAATCTTGTCTGGTTAAATAATGCTTAGCTGGCAAAGCATTAATATTCATCATAAGATGGCTGCTGAATATTAGCGCATAGTGGCTAGCAGATAGGTGGCTAAGTTGCTTGACTTAGCTGGCTATCCATGAAATGTAAAGTGCTAGCCAGATAAGTTTAGTGTGGTGAAACTGGGTCGCATAAACAGTTGGTCTATCTGGCCAGCACTGAATATCGACTTAGCCGGCTAAGTTTATAGCGGCCAAAAATAAACCGGATCTTCAATGATGGCCACTCGAAATGGGCAGGCATTGAATACTTACGATGAGTTAGGGATGGATGATTGTGTAAATGATTTTGATTTGCTTATGTCTAGTTTAGGTTGGGAATAGCTGGTAGAGGATGTGACGCATGTGTAAAGGCATATTTTGGGAGTGTGTGGCGAAGTGGTTAGAGCTACAGCCTCAGCACCCTGAGGTTGTGGGTTCAAACCCATGCTGCTCCTTGTGACCCTGGGCAAGTCACTTAATCTCCCCATTGCCCCAGGAACATCAGATAGAGTGTGAGCCTTCCGGGACAGATAGGGAAAAATGCTTGAGTACCTGAATGTAAACCACGTGGAGGGGCATAATCAAATAAAGCGTCTAAGTCCTCTTTTGGCCTAAGTCCCTAAACGTTCAACCCAGAAGCAGGGAAAGTGTCCATAACCAAAACAAACGTCCATGTTTTGATTATGGCCTTCCCCTGCCTAAATGCCCAATCTCCACTACGTCTAAAAGTACCCCCACAGCACATCTACACTTTTAAGCCATAATGAAACAAAAATACGCCTAAGCCAAAAACGTCCAACAGAAGGGCTTTTAGGCGAAGGAGGAGCCAGTCCTTCACCTAAAAGCTGGATTCTGTAACTGGTGTCTGTCAAAAACAACACCGGTTACAGAATTCCCCCCCCCCCACAACCACAGCCCTCCTGCCATGGCAAACCGCGCCCCCCCTCCCGACAACATCGGGGCAAGAGAGAGCCCAAACCCTCTTGCCCCTTTGCAGCCGTGACCCCCCCCCCCCCGACTCGATCGGGGCAAGAGGGAGCCCAAGCCCTCTTGTCCTGTTGAAGCCGCGACCCCCCGACTTGATTGGGCCAGGAGAGAGCCCAAGCCCTCCTGGCCCAGGTGACCCCCCTACCCCCACCCCCCACTACATTAAGGGCAGGAGGGATCCCAGGCCCTCCTGCCCTCGATAACCCCCCACCCCACCCCCCTTCCCCGTACCTTTTCGTCGTTGGCCGGACAGACGGGTGCCAAACCCGTCTGTCCGGCATGCAGGCCACCGAAGAATGGGGCCGGATTGGCCCAGCGGTACCAAAGCCCCGCCTACTGCTAATTTAACCCAGTCGTGATCACTTACTAGGATCAGAGCAAAACTTCCAAGCAGTTATGTAGAAGAAAAACACAGGTCCATGAGTTCCTATTTTAAGATTTGGAGCCTGGTCAACTCCTATTGCAACGTTGGATGATGGCATTTAGTTACTGATTTAGGAATTGTTCTCCACAACAGAAAGTATCCCACCTCATGGCTCATGTCTTGACCTGCTACTAGATTGTAGTCCTGTTGTCTCTCTGTACTTTGGACATTCTAGATGCTATGGCTGCGAGTTGTGTTGACATTCTTCTTCTTTATAGGCTTGGAACAGCTTGTTGTATTACATGGATATTATTGTCTGATTCTTTTTTTTTTCTTGTACAACTTGACTGTATCTTGCTTCGTTAACATTTCTCTTTTTGTACTTATTGAATATTAAAATCAATCAAATCTTCAAACTATTTTTATATACAGAGAAATCATTCTTTTGAAATGAGCTTAGAACCAAGTGTTGTGGCAGTTTCATGGTCTGACCATAAATATGTATAATTTACTGTCTCTGTGGTGACATCTTTCCCATATATGTAAATCACAGCGGATGAGGCTTGAATGTGATTCTTATGAGACTGAAGATCTAAAGCACCATTGGGTTTCAAAATGATCGGTGTGTAGTGATATGTCAATAGACGATGCAGTGCTTGGATGGAACTCATCTTTGGAGGCAACATTAGGTCAATTAGCTCCATTACATGTAGTGCAGAGTGGTAGGAAGAGATACAGTCCTTGGTATTTATAGGAAATGAAACAGGTGAAAAGAAATCTTCAGAGATTAGAACAGCAGTGGAGGAAATAGATGCATATGCCGTACACAGGAAGATTATTTAGCAGCTTTGTCAACGTATAAACAGTTAGTTGCAACAGCAAAGAAAACCTATTTTGATGAAAAGATTGCTGTAGCACCCTTGGGATCTCGAGAATTGTTTTTGATTATGAACTCTTTATTAGCCCCACTAGTAGATAAAAATGTCTTTCCTGATCGTACTCAGTTTGTGGACTACTGTATTGCTTCCTTGAGTTCCTGCAATCTAGTGCAAGACCCTGTATTTTTTTTTGCAATAAATCTAAGTTGCCAATTTCTGGACCATTTTTCAAGCTCCCTCTAGATCCCTCTTCATGCTATCCACACCATCTGGGGTGTCTACCTATTACAGAGCTGGGTATCATTTGCTAAAAGGCAAACCTTACCAGACATCCCTTCAGCGATATTATTCACAAAGATGTTAAAAAGAGCCAGCCCAAGGACAGACTCCTGTGGCACACCACTAGTAACATCCTTTTCCTCGAGTGAACGCTATTTATCACCCTCCTCTGTCCTTCCATGTAACAAGTTTCTAATCCAGTCAGTCATTTTAAGACCCAGATCAAAGGCACTCAGTTTATTTATCAGTCACCTATGAAGAAATGTGTCAAAAGCTTTGCTAAAATCTACTGTAAATACATCACATCTGGCAATCCTCCTAAATCCAACTGTTTGGTCACCCAATTAAAGAAATTAATCAGATTTGTCTGACAATATCTACATCTAGTAAAATCATACTGTCTCAAATCCCATAATCCATTTGATTCCAGAAACCTCACTATCCTCTATTTTAGAAGTGTTTATTCACTGCAGAAGTGAGATTAACCAGTCTGTGGTCCCCAACCTGTTCCTTACTTTTACATATGTGAAAAGGGACCACATCCACCCTTCTCCAAACATCCAGAGCCACTCCTCACTCTAAAAAAGTATTTGAAAAGTCAACAGTAGAGCTGCCAGAACTTACAGCTTTATAGGTTTTATTTATTTAATATACCGCTATGTCACTTTACAAAGAATATAAGTGGTTTGCAACATTAAAATAACTTTAAATAGAGAAAGAACGCCATTATACATGTAGATAAAGATCCACCCCCTAAAAAAACACCCCAAAGAGTACCCTAGATAAAACCATTTAAATATCTTATAACCCATGAGACGTACAATCTTTCTTTACAATCAGACCTGTTAAGACAATACTCTCTATGTACACTGCAACCCTTTTAACCTTTCTCGAGGACAGTTCCATAGGTCTGATGAAACAACCAAACAGTTAAAGATTTTTTAAATCGGGGAAAGATAATTTTTCCCTTAAATCAGGGGTGTCCAACCTGCAGCCCTGTGAAGTATTTTGTGCGGCCCCGATTGCAGGCGATGCAGTGTTTTCCTTTGCTGCCCCCGGGTATTTACCATCTTCAAGTTTCAAGTTTCAAGTTTATTAGCATTTAATGAATCGCCTATACAAAGTTTCTAAGCGATGTACAAATTAAAAACCATCAGATGGTGGTCACATATATAATTTTTTACACATTAAATTTTAAAACACACTATTGACATTTTAAACAATGGGAAAAAGACAAACATGTCTGTCCTCCTCTGTCTTGCTGCAGTGTTTGCGTTGCCCCAGAAAAAATTTTTTCGACCAATGCAGCCCAGAGAAGCCAAAAGGTTGGACACCCCTGCTTTAAATATTGTGTCAATGAATTCCACATTGCTAGTGCTGCATGGAAAAAGGCACCTTTCAGTTTGCTTTCCAATTTATGTGTTTAACCTCTGGGACTTTTAAGAAGTGTCTGGCTATAACATGCCTTATCTTAAGGCATTGCATGTTTGACTTTTAGTACAAATGAGGTAGAACTTTTAGGGAAATCAAGAGAAGGGTTAATCTAACATAATGATGTATGGTCAGAAGAAAATGTAGTATGTGTCAAAAACACTCCAATGTGCATTAATGAGTAAATCATGTGGAAATTTAACCACAGTTTTTCAGTGAATCAACATTGTGCAATTCTTTGCCAAGTATAATAAGGGAGAAAATTTATTACAATAAATTTAGAGAAATGCTATAAAGACTTAGCTTTTTCATCTACGTTTATTGGGATGATTTATACTTATTTTAATTAGATTTTAAATTCTGTAATTGGAATAGATATTGAATTATGATGTCACAGTTGAAAGTGTTGTCTTTCTTTTGATGATTGATTAGATCATTTTTATGTAAGCTGCCTTGAACTAAATTGGCAAAGCGGAATATAAATGGCCATGTTAAATTAAATTAAATTAAAGTTTGATCTTTTCACTTGTTTCAAAAGCAAATGTGATTTAAAGTTGGGAACACACCTTCTGATGCGCCCAGTGCAATAAAAAGGCTGCATTTCCAAAGGCTATCCAAGTGCTGCAGGAATTATTTCCCTAGTTCAAAATTTTTATTGGTATACAGTATATAACAATACAATACAAAATATCAGGTAAGAAAAAAACAATCAGAAACAACATCAGCAGCAGAAATAGAAATCAGGTATCCAATGTCTGAGCAAAATAAAGACGGTCAACATCAATCAAGTAAGATCTACAGCATGATAAAAAAAAACATCAACCGGGAAGAGTAACATATAGGTTCTACATAGAAGTCATATAAGTGCTCAGTGCCCAATCTCCTGCACTGGAGCCACAGTGAGATTAAAGAGGGACCATCATTACACTCATAAGTCCCTCTTCTCTTCCAAGTCTCAATTTTGCTTTATAATTAATAATGTTAGAGCCGCTATGCCATATTCTTTAATCAAATCTCTATTGTGTACTAAATAATAGCACTTATCTTAGTTGGTATCGGCACTTATCTTAGTTGGTGTCGGCAGGCCCGCCTCATTTCGACGATAGGAAGACCCAGCCGGCCAACTTTTAAGGTTAGTGTGTGTGTGTGTGTGTGGGGGGGGGTGTTAGCCGGTGGGGATCTTTGCATGGGGGTTCTTCGCGAGGGGGGTTGGGCCTTCCAGCAGGAGGGGTTGAGCACCCTCCTGCCGGCAAACTTTGGGGGTCTTCCAGCAGGAGGGTTTGGGCACCCTCCTGCTGGTGAACTTTGTGGGGTGGGGGGATCTTTTGGCAGGAGGGGTAGGGCACCCTCCTGTCAGCAAACATCGTGGGCGGGTGGAGGGTCTTCTGGCAGAAGGGGTTGGGCACCCTCCTGTTGGTGAACTTCGGAGGGTGGGGGTCTTTCGGCAGGAGGGATTGAGCACCCTCCTGCCGGTGATCATCGGGGCAGGTGGGAGGTCTTCCGACAGGAGGGGTTGGGCACCCTCCTGCCGGCAATTGCCAGGGGGAGGTAGGAGGGGTTCTTCCATATAGGAGGGATTGAGCATCCCTCCTGCCTCATTCATTCAGGGGGGTACTGGTGGCCGCACCTGCGGCCACAAAACTTATCACAGCAGAGAGATCCCTTGCTTTGATAAGTGTAGCGGCCGCGTCTACAGTAACCCGGTTCTGTAACTGGCGTCTGTAACATGGACGCTGGTTACAGAATCGGGTTTATTTTAGGCCTGATTCTGTATAGGATGCCTGTCAGCCTTTGAGATGTGTGTCCTATACAGAATCCAGGCCTTAGTGCGAGCTAAATCAATTAGCGCGTGCTAAATCGGTTAGCGCGTCTTAGTAAAAGGACCCCTTAATTTCTTCTTAATTTAATTTCACATAAGTAGAGTATTTCCTCGTAGTTATTTTATGCAATTTCAATATAATGAATCACTCAGTCATAGGGGACCAGCAGCACAACAGAAGGATTTTCGCATATTATTATCTTATCAAAGTCTATAGCAAAATCAACTTATCTCAGGTAGATCTATTCTTCAAAGTACTCAAAAATATCTCAGCAGGGTTACATCCAAATGATTCCTCCTGCCGTTTTTTCTTTACTGCTACTCTACTGCTGCCAACTCGGCCAGCCTTTCGCTGCCGCTGGGTATGTATTCAGCAGCTCTCGTGTTCTCTAAAATATATCTTGATAAACCTGTCAACAAATTCATATTAGTTGCATTTCAATCTCCATATCTCTTACTTTCTTTTCAAATTTTGACTGCCGCCCCCACATAACTACAAAATGGTGCCCACTTGTTTCTTAGACGCTATTATCACTAACCAATCAAGCTACTTCTCTGATGTTGTAAACCCATCAGTCCAAAATATAATTCACTTAACTGTCATACTCAGTTTAGTAAAAAATGTTCCCATTCCATATTTGGGTTAAGACCTCCGGGTATCAGAGTGTTAGATCAACAAATTAATCACGTTAAACATGTCACCTGCTGCCAGTCTGTAGGGATGCAAGGTTTGAGGGGGATCCAGTCATGGTAACCCTTGGTGACTTGGTCATTCTGGAGCGAAAGGGAGAGTAAAGAACAACAAAGGAAGGAAGGAGTTAAGTGAATAATGCCTAATGTCCCTTGCTCCATAACCTCTTATACACCACCTTGTGGTTTCTGCTTTGTACTCTTAGGTGCACTTTTGAGTATTATCCTCAAAAAAAACGTGCATTTCATCTGTACCATCTATTGCTTTCCTACTTCAAGCATTTTATTTTTTGCAGTCATAGTCAGGTATGTGCTGTAATTATAAACTTCAGTATGAACAAAGAGGAAAATGATACAGAAGCTGCTTCATATTTAATTCATAATAGTGTTTTGTTTCTATTTTATTATTATTATTGCAAATTTACTTGATGACAGTAATTATGAACCAAAGCTACTAGGAACTTAATGTGGAGAGATATTGTGGCTATAAAGTACCATGGAAAACGTGCCAATGGAAATTGGCATCAAAATAAACATCTATTTTTGGATGAAGGCCATATAATCATAAGAGAGCCAAATAACGCCAATGAGAAGAATTAAATACATTTTAATACATCATATATTGTTTATCCAAAGATTTATCCATCCTACCTAAATACATTTGGAAAAAAAACTGGCATAGACAGCAGATGACTGAGTAGAACATGAACATATTTGACACCTGGAGGTTTGCCACCATTTGCCAGTTACCTAGCAGCAACCAGATACAATATTTAGTTTACTATTCCAGAATTGTAAAGAAAAGCACACACTGCTTCTAAAAATCTTCTTCCTCTGGCTCAGGGTTTATCTCTATCATGTTTCTATCATAAGAACATAATAGCCTTATTGGATCAGACCAATGGTCCATCTAGCCCAGTATCCCATCTTCACGGAGGCCAATCCAAGTCACAAGTACCTGGCAAAAAAACCAAATAGTGACAGCTTTCCATGCCACTGATCTAGGGCACCTGTAAACCTATGGTATTACCTTAAATATATATAAATAAAAAAGTTCACCATTCTCTGTTTTAAAAGTGTTTCCATTAATTTGCTTACCACAGAAGTCAGATTTGGTGGCCTGTAATTCCCTACATCTTCCTTACTTCCATTTTTGTTTAGAGGGTCTACATTCACCCTTCTCCAGTCCTCCAGTACCACTCCTAACTCTAGGGAAGAATTGAAAATGCCAGTCAGCGGAAATACCAGAACTTCCCTAAGTTTCTTCAGCACTCTTGGATGTGCATCATCTGATCCCATCACTTTGTCTACCTTTTGTTTGGCTAGCTCCTCACAAACACAACTCTGAAAATCAATCAGGGTCTACCACTCCTCCATCCCTATTCGCATTTGCCTTTTGTGGTTCCACTCCCGGTGCTTCAGCTGTGAACACAGAACAGAAATATCTGTTAAGCAATTCAGTCTTTTCTTTATGAGCTTCTCCATATTTCTCCCCTTCACTTTTGAGTCTCACAATGCTACTTTTGCACTTCTTCCTATCACTGATAAATCTAAAAAAAAATTCCTGTCTCCCTGTCTTACCTTGTCAGCTATTTTTTCTTCCATTTGTATCTTTGCTTTCCTAGCTTCTCGACCAGCCTTTCTTAACTTTTCCAGATATTGTTGTCTGTCTTCCTCTTTCTGCAATATTTTGTAGTTTATGAAAGCTAACCTCTTATTCCTTACCTTCTAGCTACTACTTTTGAGAACCAAAGCAGCCTTCTTTTCCTCCTACTTTTACTTACTTGCCTCACAAAAACATCCTATAATCACTCCTTTCAATTTTGCTCACTGCATTTCTACTCTTTCCCATCCAGACAATAATTCCTTGACGTAAACCCCCATCCGAACATAGTTAGTTTTTTAAAAGTCTAGAACAGTGTGATTCAACCTTTTTACACCTATAGACCAGCAGAAATAAAATAATTATTCTGTGGACCGGCATCGGTCCGTGGACTGGCGGTTGAAGAACACTGGGCTAAGTCATGGGCCAGATCCGCCCATCTCTACCCAATCTCCACCCCAGACCCCACCCCCAAAATAGTACTAATTGTACCTTGCACGTCCCGTGCCTCATCTGGAAGCCTTCCCTCTGACGTTGCAACGTCAGAGAGAAGGCTCCCGGTTCAGGCGCAGGGGAAAAAAGGAGGCTCAGGGGAGATATGATAGAGACCTTCAAGATCATGAGGGGCATAGAGAGGGTGGATAGGGACAGATTCCTCAGACTGAAGGGGACAACAAGTACGAGGGGGCATTCGAAGAAACTGAAGGGAGATAGGTTCAAAACAAATGCAAGGAAGTTTTTTTTCACCCAAAGGGTCGTGGACACTTGGAATGCGCTACCAGAGGAAGTGATCAGGCAGAGTATGGTACAGGGATTCAAACAGGGATTGGACGGATTCCTGAGGGATAAATGGATCGTGGGATACTGAGGGAGGAGCTGGGATGTAACACAAGTATAGAAAGCTAACCAGGTAATAAGTATAGAAACCCAACCAGGTCGTGCATGTGCAAGACCGGAGGGTTAGGACTTCGATGGGAAGATAGGACTTCAATGAGAAACCAAGGTGGCAAGGGAGCCCTTCTGGTGATTCAGACAGGTCGTGACCTGTTTGGGCCGCCGCGGGAGCGGACTGCCGGGCAGGATGGACCTATGGTCTGACCCGGCGGAGGCACTGCTTATGTTCTTATGCCCGTAGGAGCCACTGCCCGTGGCTTTGTGCACTGAATCAGTTAAGAAGAGGGAGATGGCTCGAAGATAACGCCGCATCGATTGCACCGTGGACCGGCGGTTGAAGAACACTGTTTTGGTCCTGATGCACGTGCTGCCTTGTGGACCGTCAGGAAATTTCTGTGGACCGGCACTGGTCCATGGACCGGTGGTTGAAGAACACTGGTTTAGAACATTTACTTTTGAATGAGCCCTCTCTATACCAGTCTTAATATTTAACAATACCATGCAGTGATCACTGGATGCCAGATGATCACCCACTGTAACATCAAGTATAAACAGTCAAAAATTAACAATGCTACCTCACAAACAAAGGTTCTGCCTTCAAACAACTACAAAATAGCCCCTCAGCATATGACACAGCTTATAAAAGGCAGAAAAAAAGCTACGATATCGTACGCCACAACAATCAAAAAACAAAGACACAAAGCCCATAGTTCAGAAAAAAAAGGTTTTCTATTTCACTGTGATGTTAAGATCTGTGGGCTCAAAATAATGTAAATAAAAAAATCTCTTGTTTGTGCTGATGAAGAAGGCACTTAAAATTGCCTCCTTGGACAGATGGCTGGGTCTGCTCCAGGACCCAACACTGCAAATCTGAAAATGAACGTCCAACTCCGAAATGTACACGGTGCTGGACTAAAGATACTTCCATCTTCAAATGAAATAGGATTTGTATGTTTGATCATTTGATTCTTAAAAGTCCATGAAGTTTGCCCAGCATACTCAATGTTAATGCCATCATTTTCACTGTCATCCTTAGGCGGTTCATCTCACCTAAAAAATAATCAGGTTAAGTTATCAGTATTTCCTAGAATGCCCAGCAAAGAATCCAAGTTGAACGGATGCAAACTTTTTCACATTTTTGAGTAAGGGGCACCTGTGGTGGTTGCTGACAATTCTGACAGAAGTACTAAACAGCCTCTCAGAGCAGAAACTGGTGGATGCAGACAACTGAGAGAGCATACAGCCACTTTCGAAAAGAGTGACCAGATGGTGCTCTTTTCTTGCCAGCCCAGTACACAAAGGAACTGTCACTCAGATGTTGATTTTCAACCATGGCAGAGGCAGAATAAAATAAACATGTTGCAGGGTTACTTTGCAGTGCCTCTTCCAAAGTTCTGTTCTATTTTTCTTGAATACAACTGACAAAAATGCCTTTAAATTAAAATCAGGTCCCTGATTAAAATGCAATGCTTATTTTGTTCTTACCTGATTACCATCTGATCAAAAACAAATGAAGATGGAGATGAGACCAGGTGCACTTAAAGGCCCCCTAATCCCAGTCAGCGCACATCAAAGTAATTGCTGTGTATCTACTAACAAAGATTATGAAAAAGAACAAAAGAAGACAATGATTCAGTAATACTGTTCGTGGCCTACTAACAGCACAGTGAGCCTTAAGAAAGCTCATAATGGAGGTAATTTTTATAAGGTCATTTTCACACCTATGTTAGACCACATACAAACCACGTAAATTGTTTCTTATAAAATACTGGCCAGTTCAAATTGTGCTTTATGAAATGATGGTGTGTACTTTTCTGGTAGGATTTACAGGGGTGGAGTTTGGAGAAGCATGGGAATCTTGATGTGCGCCCAGAGCTGAAAGGGACATTTTTGAAGGAATTGTTAGGGCGGGATGTGGGCCGACCTAGACTTGATCATACTGCAGGGATAATCAAAAGTCTGATGAGATTGCCTAGACATAACTTATACGTTGTGACTTAGGCGATCTAAAAACAGGTTTACGGTATATGACCAGATAACCATTGCAGCCACAAAGTACAGTCCCCCACACACTTCCCCAGTGATCACTGACCCCCCCCACCCACCCACAGCGCCATAAAAATTGGAATAAAAACATACATACCTGCCTCCAAAACAGTAGAATGGCACATAGGTGGCTTAAGTAGTCTAGGCGCTGGAAAAGATTTAAAGAGATACAGGTGAAGGGAGGGTGTAAGCGTGGCATGGGGTGGAGAGGTGCCGGCGCCCCCACCAAGACGGCGCCTGGGGTGGTCCACCCCCCCATACTAAGCCGCTGGCTATAATACACCTTAATATCATTTGTCATTTATCATTTACTCAGCTTTGATATACTTCCAAATCTACAAAAGGTCAAGGCAAATTATAACACACACGCACTTAAATAGAGAAGAATGGAACTCCAATCACCATGACAGGAAAATTCCTAGATACATCCACCAGAACTAACAACATTCTTTCACAGTCACCGTCAAGCACTACTCAGTCTCAAGAGGGACCCATCACTTCATCCCTCTAAACATTATAAACATTTAAGAGCAAATGTACTGACAAGATTTTCACCTAGCCCTGGAGAGAAGAAACATAAACAGAGGATACATGAAAAGGAAAAGACTGAAATCTTACTTTCCCCATTAATATCTCTTGAAGATTTAATACCAAACAGCTCTGGATAGGAGCTGCAGAGGATTTATAAGACCAAACTATATTTACGATTCTGAAGAAACAAAGACTAATAAATCATCATCGTAAATTTGGATACACTTTATCGTGACTCCATGGATCTTTTGCACGTACAGTGTTTATTCCACTGTTGGCAAAACCACAGTAATCACACTATAACTGTATTGATTACCTCAGGTTAGTGATTTAGCTGGATATTATCTCTCCTAAAACTTAGTATTGTATCTCAACAGTTGTCTTTCTTATTGATTAGACTGTTAGAGAATGCTGTAATGTCACAAATCTCATTTATTGATAGAATAATGAGTATTAAGCTGTTAACTTTCCTTGTTTCTTCCTTCATACCGTAAGGAGAAATTTATATAACACAGTATAAGAGATGCAGTGAATAATGGTAAAATCATTTTTATCTTCCTATAAAATAAATTCTTGAATACTAAATTAACACACAAAGGCCCCCTTTTATGAAGTCATGGTAGAGTGTTTTAGTTCTGGCCAGCGAGGTAAATGCTCCAACGCCCATAGGAATTTACCCTCTCCATGCTACTGTTTTTAGTGCCAGCCGCTGCAATAACAGCTCCGATGCTCATAGAATTCCTATGCGCGTCCGAGCTGTTACCGCTGTGGCCGGTGCTAAAAATGCTAGTGCGGCTTTGTAAAGGAGGGGGTTATTGAGCATTGGAGCATTTACCTTGATGGGAAGCGCTAGAATGCTCTACCGTGGCTTGATAAAAGGGGGCCATATTGCTTTATAACATGAACTAGAGCTCAAGAAAACACATTCATGTCTTCTAGTAAATGAAATTTCTTGCTTTTATTTTTATAGGCAAAAAAGAAAAATGTGCCTTCATCTTAGGAGTTTGGGGAAGGCATGGGGACAGTGCCCCCCCTCCAAATGTTCCAGATATTGGTGCTGAATTGGCTCCCTTTTCCCCACCATTATTACGACTTCCTTAGCTCTTGTCCACAAATCTACAAAAATCAAAATTAAAACTGCCGAGTGCTATTATCAGAAGCACTAATGATATATTACATTACATTACATTATATTAGGGACTTTTACTCCGCCTATACCTTGCAGTTCAAGGCAGATTACAAAAGAGCCAACTGGACATTTCCAGTGAAGTTACAACAGGTTTTTTTTTTTTGGTTTTTGGTTTGTTTGTTTTTTTGGTTACAAGAGAGGAGAGATAGCTGGAAGAATTGCAACTTGGATATTAAATTGACTGTACGTTACTATGTGATATAACAAATAGATTACAGTAGAGTACAAATAAGATTACGTTACATTTCAGGGATCTGAATACTTGGTTGGTGTTTTGGGGAGGAAGAGATTATTTAAGTGGAGGTTTGGGGGAAGAATTTAACTAGGAGGAGGGGGAAGGGTTGGGTTAAGATATCTGGATAAATTTTTTGAAAAGTAGGGTTTTGATTTCTTTTTGAAAAGTTTTGAAGTCACCCGTTGCCTTCAACAGGTTGGAGATGGAGTGGTTAAGTTTTGCTGCTTGCGTCGCCAGAAGGTTATCAAACATCTTTTTGCGCTGAGTGCCCTTGAGTGGAGGGAAGGCAAAAGGGTTCGGAGTCCTTCTTTGTCTTGAGGTGAGGATCTGGTTTAGGCGGTTGTTTAGATAGGGGGGCGGAGCTGTTTAATGCTTTGAATAATAGACAGTAGAATTTGCATAGGTAGCCAGTGCTTGCATAGGTAGCCAGTGAGAGTCTAGGAAGGCTGTTGTAATATGATCATATTTTCTCAGGGAGTAGATCAGTCTGAGGGCAGTGTTTTGTATAGTCTGAAGTTGTTTTATCATGTTGGCAGGACAAGATAGATGGAGGGAATTGCAATAGTCCAGTAGACCTAAGACTAAGGATTGGACAATTAGCCTGAATTGTGCTGGGTCGAAGAATTTTCTTATATATGTAGTATAGACTATAGATCAATGTTTCCCAATTCAGTCCTGGAGTAGCCCCTTCTCAGCCAGGATTTCAGGATATTCAATGAACATGCATACTATTGATTTGCATGCACTGTTTACATTAAGTGCAAATCTCCATGCATATTCATTGTGGGTATCCTGAAAACTTTACTGGTAAAGAGGTACTCCAGGGCCAACATGGGAAACACTTTAGATGTACAATATATAAATAGATACAGATCCTATAGATTAAATAGATGGATAGAGGATGAGGCAAAAAAAAAGTAACGCCGTACAATTTTTTTGCAGTTTTCTCAGCAACCGCGTTGAATTTAAATTATAAATTTTATGTATTTATTTACACCCACACCCACACCCACACCCACACACACACTTTTACAAAAGCACAGAAGAGATTTTTAGCACCAGCCGGCATGTTGAATGATCTGCACTGTTCCAATGCTTATAAGAACTCTATGACCGTCGGAGCAGCACAGAGCATTCAGTGTACCTGCCGGAGCTAAAAACCTCTTTTGTAAAAGGAGGGATTAATCATCATACTTTCAGATTACTATTAAACAACATTTAATTATCTCAAGCTATGTTGATGTTACTGACATTTATGTGTCACTACCTAGCAATTTTTGCATATTAAAAATGTTCAAGCTAAAACTTGTGGCTTTAGTGTGGGAAGAGATCATATGGGTGAGTGTGGTAGAGTGAGTATGAGAGCTGAGTGATATGGATGAAAAACTAAAAACATAAAATGATGGTAGGAGTAGGGGTGAGAGCATTGAGGCTGTTTGAGGAGAGGAGTTAATGGTGAGAGACCATAAATATGAATGGGAAGATAAAGAGGGCAAATGATGATGGGTAGAGAAAATGGGTAGAGGATAAGCAAGTGGGAGAGTGTGGAAATGGAGGGGAAAGTAAGATAAAGTAGATGAGTGTGGGGAAAAAGAAAGTACCTGAATGAGTAAATAGGATATGTAGTAAGGGTTGGGGAAAATGGATCATCAGGTCAAGCACAGTGGAAAGGGTGCAAGATATCCTATGATGCTTCTTCCTAGACACAAACCATCTTCCTGCATATCTTTCATTCCTCCCATACTGTCAAAACTCATCTCTCCATACTTCACGTATCCTAAAACTCTTCTCCACTTGAATAGCCATCCATCCATGAAAAAATGCAAAATACAGACACGTATATCATTCATTCATAAACAGGACAATTCTTTATAAAATAGAATCCCACCAATTTCCCTGTTAAAGGAACATAGGAACATATTTTCTTTTATAGAATACTAGCATAATTGGTTCTATACATGCAAGCATGATTGTCAGCCATACAGCTGGTATAATTGTTAGCACCTGAGCTATTGCACTGCACCAGCCCTGCCAAAGTTAAAACTTATATCAACCTTACCTACAGATATTCAAGTAACTTATAGTTATCCCAGGACAAGCAGGCAGCATATTCTCACACATGTGTGATGTCACCGATGGAGCCCCGGTACGGACACTTGAAAAGTAAATCACAACTTTAAGGCATGCGCAAGTGCCTTCCCGCCGTAGGCATGCAATCCCTCAGTTTCTTAGTTTCCATGGAGCTAAGACACGTTTCAATGGCCGTTGAAAACTTTTTTGCCTTCCCACTCTCGCATCAGTGACTTTTTAGTCATTTTCGTGTTCTTTTTTTTTCTTTTCTATTAGTTCGAGTTACTTCGGTTACAAAAAAATATATATATATTTTTTTTTTATCCCTCGCGGGTTTTTGGCCCAGCGGGGCCTGTTGCACTACCTTGGCCTCTGTTTTCGATTTTGGCGAGACAGTCTTTCTGTCGATGTCATGCCCGCAGACAGGATTCAAGAAGTGCAGTCGCTGTGCTCAGCCCATCTCTTTGACTGACTCACATCGCTGGTGTCTCCAATGTCTAGGGCCCGAGCACCATCCGAGAACCTGTACTCGATATTCATCACTTCAAAAAAGGACTTTGAAAAACCATATTCTTCAACAACACTTGTTCAGTGTCGCTATGGAGGGGGAGCCAACATTACTACCAACACCGCACTCATCGATACTGGCAGAAACATCTCCGGTGTCGCAACATCCAGAGGATAAGCCAGCTAAGAAGCCTTCCCCTACCCCATCTGGGACTCGGGTCAAAGTGGCATTGAGTCGTCATACCGACTTCGAAAAAGTCTCGTAATCACCCGGTCCTGATTTCGGTGAGTGTCTCAACATCGGCCTCCTCATCACCGGACCGGAGCGCTGCACCTGTGGTACTAGTGAAAAAGCCTGCATTACCGGTGCTCTCCCTCATGCTAAAGATTGACAATTTGCTTTGGGAGGAATTGGGTGAGAATTTTCAAATGTTAGTGCCGACTCAAATTATGGCCACATCGACACCAGCTATGTCGACACCAGCTATCCCAGCCATGTCGACACCGGCTTTCGAGGTGGTTCAGTCTGAGCAAAGGACAACACAGACTGCACCTCAATCTTATGCTCCACCGGTGCAGAGGCCATCAACACGGGAGTCAATTGATCAATCTACATGACACCAGTCATCCTCATCTCAAACATCGAGAGAGGTTACTCCAGTGCGGTACCAGAAGCACTCTCATAAGACCATGCATCTCAAGGCTTCGACAGCAAGTCTTTGACACCGTCCTCATTCCATAAAGGATTCAGATTTATTTGGAGACTCGGAACAGGAACCATTCTACTGTAGATGAGGATTCTTCTGGTTCAGATTTACCTCAGCGATCGCCTCAAAGAGCTGCTTTTTCTGAGAGATCTTCTTTTTCTAAATTTCTTCATCAGATGTCTGAGGATCTTTCCATCCTGCTAGAAGCGGATTCCAAGCATAGCAAGGAGTTCTTGGAGGCTTTGGATTGTGACCAGCCTCCTAAAGACCTGCTGAAGCTCCCGCTTCATGACATTTTGTGAGAGACTTTCTATAAGAACCTCGAGGCTCCTCTCTCCATTCCGGTGGCTCCTAAAAAACTGGACTCTTTGTATAGGGTGGTTCCTATTCCAGGCTTTGCTAAACCACAGCTCTTTCATGAATCTTTAGTGGTTGAATCTACTTTAAAGAAATCGTCGGGCGCTAGTGTCTATTGCTCTGTACCTCCTGGCAGAGAAGGTAGAGCAATGGACAAGTTTAGTAAGGGTCTTTACCAGAACACAATGTTGGCTAACAGAGCTGGTAACTATAATTTCCATTTCTCGTTTTACCTGAAATATTTGGTCAAACAGCTTGCATCTTTTTAAAAATATATTCCATCCCGTAAGCAATCGACTTTTCAATTGTGGAAATATATGGTTTGCACTACCTATGACACTTTCGAACTTGCATCACGAGTTACGGCCATGTCTGTGGCCATGAGGCATCTTACCTTGCTTCATGTTTCTGAACTTGATGTAAATTACCAGGACCGCTTGGCAAATGCTCCCTATCCAGGAGATGAGCTTTTTGGTCCATCAATGGATACTACTACTCAAACGCTATCCGCTCATGAGACCAGATAGGATACTTTGGTTAAACCAAAGAAGAAGCCTCAAGTGCCCTGTACTTTCAAGCCAGCTTCTTCATTCCAACACAGGTTTTCAGCTAAGCCTGCTCCTCTTGCTCCTTCTCAGGCTAGGATGCAAAAGCAGCAACCATGACAGCAACCTAAATAGGCTGCTCAACAAAAGCCTACACAGCTTTTTGACATGTTCCTCATGAGCATAGCCATAGTTCCCATTCTTCAACCACTACGTCAGATTGGAGGGCTACCGCCGATTGGAGAGCGGCTTCAACATTACATAAATCATTGGGAGCTCATCACCATAGATCTCTGGGTTCTAGACATCATTCATCAGGGGTATGCTCTCCATTTTCATATCCTACCTCAGGATCATCCTCCAAGAGAGTGTATTTCAGACCCGGTACAGTCTTCTCCTCTCATTCAGGAGATTAAATCCCTCTTCATTCTCAATGCCATCGAAGAGGTTCCTTTGTCTCAGCAGAGTCTGGGTTTCTACTCCCGGAATTTTTTAATCCCGAAAAAGACAGGAAGTATACAACCCATTCTGGATCGCAGAGATTTCAACTAATTTCTAGTCAAAGAGAAATTCTGGATGCTCTCCCTTGCCCTTCTTTATCCACTTCTGGCTCAGAACGACTGGCTATACTGTCTGGATCTCAAAGAATCCTACACGCATATACCAGTTCATCAGGCTTCCCGCAAGTACCTTTGTTTTCAGGTGAATGGACGTCATTACCAGTACAAGGTTCTTACTTTCAGCCTGGAATCTTCTCCCAGAGTCTTCATTAAGTGCCTGATTGTTGTGGCCACATTTCTCAATTCCCACGGTCTTCAAGTCTTTCCTTACTTGGACGACTGGTTGATCAAAGCTATGTCATCTCAGGAGGTGGCTCTGGCAACATCTCAGACCATTGCCTTCATACAAGTCTTGGGATTCGAAGTCAATTTCCCCAAATCTCACCTAATTCTGATTCAACATCTTCAGTTCATTGGGGCTATCCTCAATACTACTCAAATGAGGGCATTTCTCCCTCCAGAGCGCCTGAACAATCTTCTCATCCTCTGTCAACTGTTGTTGAAGGTGCATACCATCTCTGCGAGGCACATGATGGTTCTCCTGGGTTACATGGCTTTCACAGTTCATGTAACTCCACTAGCAAAGCTACATCTTCGCATTCCTCAGTGGGCCCTTGCTTCTCAGTGGGCTCAAGAGACAGATTGTCTCTCTTAACAAATTTCTGTCGCATCATATCTTCAGCAGTCACTTCAATGGTGGATAACCTCCTCCAATCTAGCCAGAGGTCTCATTTATCACTTATCCCCCCCCCAACAAGGTGATAATGACGGATGCATCTCCTTATGCCTCTGGGGTGCACCTGGAGAGTCTTCAAACACAAGGTCATTGGTATGCCAGGGAGCAGAAGTTTCACATCAGTTTCCTCAAGCTCAGAGCGATATATTATGCTCTCAAAGCTTTCCAGCACCTCTTGAGTCCTCAAGTCCTCCTCCTTCACACAGACAATAAAGTAGCTATGTACTACATAAACAAACAAGGAGGCACGGGCTTTCTTCTGTTATGTAAGGAGGCTCAGAAAATCTGGCTTTGGGTGACGGCTCACAGCATTTTTTTAAGGGCTGTCTATATTCAAAGGGAGAAGAATTTCCTGGCAGACAACCTCAGCAGAATTTTTCAGCCTCACAAATGGACTATCAACTCTGTGACTCCCCATCTCATCTTTGCTCAATGGGGAACTCCTCAGGTGGACTTATTTGCATCTCCCCACAATTACGTTGCCCCAGTTTTGCTCCAGACTTTACTCTCCTCACCGTCTGGAAGCCGATGTGTTTCTTCTGGATTGGAAGGGCCTGTTTCTCTATACATTCCCTTCAACTCCTCTCCTGTTGAAGACTCTGTTCAAACTCAAATGAGAGTCAGCCACCATGATTCTCATTGTTCCTTGGTGGCCCAGACAACATTGGTTCTCCCTTCTACTTCAGCTCAGCACCAGGGAACCAATTCCTCTATCAATCTTTCCTACTCTGCTTACTCAGAAACAAGGATCACTTTTACATCCCAACCAGTATTCGTTACATCTGACAGCTTGGTTTCTCTCGGGATGAATCTATATGAATTACATCTCTCTCTGTCCACAATATTATTGATGCCTCCAGGAAGCCAGCCACTCAGCATGTTATCAACAAAAGTGGTCTCGGTTTTGTTCCTGGTGTCTTCTTCATCATCACGATCCAACTTCATTGTCGGTGGACTTTGTATTGGATTATCTTCTTCATCTGTCTGACTCTGGGCTCAAATCTGTGTCTATCAGAGTCCATCTCAGTGCTATTACTGCTTTTCACGTGCCAGTTGAGGGAAAACCTCTTACTGTTCATCCTTTGGGCTCTAGATTCATGAAAGGACTTTTTAATGTTAAACCTAGTCTGGGACCGTAATGTACTTCTTTCCAGTTTAATGAAGCCTCCATTTGAACCAATGGCCATGGCTCATCTCAAGTTTTTTACCTGGAAAGTTGTCTTTCTTATCTCGTTCACTTCTGCCAGGATGGGCAGTGAGTTACTAGCATTGGTGGCAGATCCACCCTTCACAGTTTTACACCATGATAAAGTGGTTCTACGCATGCATCTAAAGTTTCTACTGAAAGTTGTTACGGAGTTTTAAGTCAATCAGTCGATTGTTCTCCCAGTTTTTTTCCCTAAACCTCTTTCTCATGCAGGAGAAAGGGTCTTATACACTCTGGATTGTAAGTGTGCTTGGGTATATTACATCAACAGGATAAAGCCACATAGAATATCTCCTCAGCTTTTCATCTCATTTGATCCCAATAATATGGGTCATCCTGTTTCCAAGAGAACGATTTCTAAATGGGTAGCTGCCTATATATTGTTCTGCTATGCTCAGACTGGACTGTGCCTGGAAAGTCGTGTCACAGATTACAAAGTCCAAGCTATGGCAGCTTCTGTAGCTTTCCTTAGATCTACTCCTATTGAGGAAATCTGTAAAGCTGCCACCTGGTCCTCAGTTCATACATTCACCACGCATTATGGTCTGGAATCTTTCTCCAGACAGGATGGGCATTTTGGCCAGTCAGTTTTACAAAATTTATTTTCTTAAGGCCAACTCTCCCACCATCCATTCTAGTTAGCTTGGAGGTCACCTGTGTGTGAGAATATGCTGCCTGCTTGTCCTGGGATAAAACACAGTTACTTACCGTAACAGGTGTTATCCAGGGACAGCAGGCAGATATTTTCACAACCCATCCACCTCCCCGGGTTGGCTTCTTAGCTGGCTTATCTTAACTGAGGAACCGCGCACCTATGTCAGGCGGGAAGGCACTCGTGCATGTGCGGTGTGGGCTGATTGCAAACTTTCTAAAAGTTAAAGTAGCGATTCACTTTTCAAGTGTCCGTACCAGGGCTCCATCAGTGACATCATCCATGTGTGAGAATATCTGCATGCTATCCCTGGATAACACCTGTTATGGTAAGTAACTGTCTTTTGTAGTGTGGAGGGGAAGGGAAAAAATAGAGATCTGTTAGACCCCAAGTTGAAGGGGAGGAAAATACAGAGGGAGATGGAGATATTTTGGACCCAGGGTGGAAGGGAGAGAAGGGAAGAGAGACCCTAGAGTGAACGGAAGACCCTAGAGTGAAAGGAAGAAGATGGGAGGAATGAGGGAGATGGAAATATGTTGGTCCCAGGGTTGAGAAGAAGTGAAGTGAGAAGCAGACATGTTGGTCCCCAGGGTTGAGAAGGAGGGAAGTGAGAAGCAGACATGTTGGAACCCAAGAGCGAGAGAGAAAAGAGGAAAACATGTTGGGTGCAAAATTGGAGGGTTGATGCTAGATCAAAAGGTAAGGTTTTGTGTAGGGATATGTTGAATACAATGCTGAAAAACAAGCAGGAAAGTGGAGTTAATGAACTGGATGAACCAAGTTTATTAGACCAAAAACTGGTCCTGTGAATGTCACAATAAAATAGTTCCAAAATGTCCTCTCAATAGATCATGCAGCTAAAATTATATGGCAATGTTGAATGATAGCAGTGGATGGAATCAGGAGACCCAAATCCAAAATATGGTCCAAGCCATTGTGATATCACCCATGAGGTTGGCTCTTAGGTGTTGGTGGAATGAGGCATTATTACATCACAATATGAGGGGCCGCTGAAATAATTTCAGCCCAACGAAGAAGAGAACGATGTGGAGCTATGAAAAGTGTAGAATAACTTGTATGTTTCATGGTTCCACATCATTCTCTTCTTGGTTGGGCTGAGAATATTTCAGCGGCCCCTCGTATACCAGGCTAAGATGGTTTATACTGTATACATATATTCACTTATACCAACAGTAGGCAATTTTCAAGACACTATTTTATAGAGATGAATCTCTCTTTTTGATTTGCTAACTGGATCTAAATTTGCTCGACATGGTTGATTTAGCCTTGGATTTATAGCGACACATGCTGGGACTTGTAGTTCTGATTTCCCCATCACAGTCCCTAAGAAAGTGAGACTGCAAGTCCTTGCATGCAAGTGAATAAACCAAGAACTGGATCAACTCTGTTTGGTGAATCTTGATCCATTTGGCAGCTTTACTCTCTTGATGTATTTAAACATCTTTAAATATGATCTTTTTTTTCTTCCTTTTGTAGTGTGAAATGATATGTATGCTTTTTTTTTTGTCTAATACCTCCAGAAATCAGCTTTTATAGACACTGGTATTTATTTTCCACTGCTTGCTCACATGCTTTCTATTTTTAAGTGATTACATTTGCAAAGTTATTTCCATAATTACTTTAAGAACACATGCGAAAACACTATATATAGTGAACTATATTAAGGAAATATACAAATCTTAAAGTTAAAGGAAAAAAATACCATATGTCACTGCAATTTAAGGCTGTGACTTACACACACACACATACACAGCCTGCAGTGAGAATCATGGTTGTATAAGGTGTATAATGTTCTACACTTTTCCCTCCGTATTCACTGTGATAGGGGATTAACAGAACCTCAAATACTGAAAAACCACAAATAACTTTTTTTATATGTTATTTACTTTTTTCTATTAAAAACCATTGTGAATATGATGAAACCGCGAATAACATGGTGGGAGACCTGGCCTGTTCCTGAAGGAGAGGCAAAACACGGTGAACAAAGTGCTGAGAATCAACAATTTTCTCTGTAAACGCTTGGAATCAGCGATTTCTCTATGCAAGCTGATGTAATTTGGGGGGAGGAACCAGCAAGCTAAAACCCGTGAATAATCGAAACCGTGAATGCTGAAACCGCGAATACGGAGGGAGAAGTGTATTATGAAAGAACACATTTGTCATTTACACTATCCTTTCATTCAAAGATTTATAAACATGGAAAGTGCCTTTGTTTTAGTTTGGAGCAAATACAAGGAGGTACTAAAAGGTTCTCAGCCCAACCAAGAAAAGAATCATGTGGATATGGTTCAATCGATCTGAAACAATGTCAAAACAGATATTCGCATCTGCAAATTGGCACTTAAAGAAGTAACACTCTTTTCAGCTACAGTGGCAAAATAGCGTTTAGAATCGAGGAAGTTGGTTGGTTGGTTGGTTGGGCTGAGAACTTTTCAGCACCCCCCTCGTGAAACAGATTGTATATATTTTCCTACATATCTTGTGCCAGGTAAATACAGATGCAGTACAACTAGTGAAGGCAATACTTGCAAAAAATTAGGAATTCTGAAAATCTGTAAGGGCACCCTGGTAAAGATAGCTCTTTGACTTTAATTGATGACTATCTTAATCCACCACCTGTTATGCTTTCTGGGCCCAATTGTATATATGGCGCCTGAAAAAAATCAGTGCCAATTAGCATGACTGCACGATGCTACAAGGTACATGCATCTTTTATACAATCACACTTAGTGACTGTGCACATCGTATAAGTTAGGCACACCCAATTAGGCCAGCTAAAACTATGCCTAAATATCTGTGCCTAAGAAGTTGTGCACCCATGATCCGCCACTGGCTCTGCCCCTTTTCAAATTTTCACACTACAACTGGTGCATACTTTTTATAGAAATGCGCTTTCCGAGTTGTGTTTCTAACTTTTAATTAGTGCCAATTAATGCACATTCTGAGGTATTGTCAATTCTTGGCACCGATTAGGCCAATTAGTCAATTAAATTAATCAAAGCTTGCCCAAAGCACACCTAGAATCCACTCATAGTCATCCTCTAACATGTCCCTTTACCGCTTAGACATTCTGGAGGGAGAACATCCTGCAAAAGTCTAACTTTTTGTTTTGATTATTGGTACTTAGGTATTTTAGCGAGAATATGCACCATTCAATATATACACTATGGGGCTCATAATCAAAACAAAAAAAAAGTCTAAAAAGTGACCTAAATCGGTACTTGGACAATCAAAAAGCCAGATCATCCAAGTACCGATAATCAAAGCTGGCTTTAGACGTATCTAAAACCAGCTTAGGTCTTTCCCCTGCCTCTAAACACATAGAGTGAAGAGGCATTTTTAGAGGAGGGGAAAGGGTGGTTGGTGGGCTGACGCGATCATCTCAGCGGCCCCGACAATCTGCCCACCCCCCACCACAATGATTGTGGCAGGAGAGATAGTTCATCTCCCCTGCTGCGATGGTGATTGCCCGAACTGCCGCCTGTATTACTATTTAAAAAGGCAATAAAAGGCCTTCGGTCACTGTCCTCACTGGGAAGAATACCAGGAGATCAAAATAGTATACAAATTAAGTTTTATTACATAATTACAATATTTCTAGCCATAATCATTAATTAAGTACAGAGTTTGAATCAATACGTTACCGGTTATTGCATCATCACTCCGTCGGGGGACCACGATCAGGAGGCTTACTCAAAAAATGTCATCACACAGCTCGTCAGCAGTGGAAAAGTCCCTCCTTTACAGGTAACTTTCCTCCCTTAAATTGTACTTTTTCCCCATCCCCTTTTTCCAGATTGGATATACAAACGCGTGCTTATCTCATGTTGAGAGGGTAATCCCCAATCAGCATGTCTTGAAAACATCTAGCTTAGCTCGTGGGTTGTATACCCAGCCCCTCTTTATGGATTGGATACTTTTTCCCCTATCCCCTTTAGCCAGATTGGATATACAAACGCGTGCTTATCTTGTGCGGGGAGGGTGTGTTTCTGTCAAGCACCTTTCATCAGGTGCTGAAAACTTCTGGCTTTGCTCGTGTGCTGACAGTGACCTGCTCTCATAGTTTATCAGCAGGTGCTGAAAACTTCTGGCCTTGCTCGTTCTCATAATACTTGTGTTTCCCTGTAACAGCTATCATGGATCCTAGGCAGTGTCACTAAATATCAGTCACATCATTTGTTTCTCATTCGTATCACACCGCCCACCGCAACATTTCGGGGTAAGGATCACGGCAGGAGAGATGGCTCATCTCTCCTGCGACGATCATTGCTGGGGGGGTGGGGGGTGGCTGTGTGGATTCTGTAACTGGTGTTCTTTTTGACAGACACCTGGATTCTGTAACCGTTTTTAGGCGAAGGATTGGCCCCTCCTTCGCCTAAAAGGTCAGGTTTTGGGCGTTTGGGACTTAGGCTGTTTTTTGGTTGGTAATGTGTTGTAAGTGTAGACGTAGTGGTGGTCTAGGCGTTTAAACAGCTGAACGTAGAGGTAGGCTTTTTTTTTTTAGAATGGACATTTTCCCTGCTTCTACTTTCAGTCTTTAGAGCCTAGGCCAAAAGGGGACTTAGATGTTTTTTTTATTATGCCCCTCCACGTTTGCATTAGTGGTAGGTCAATTCCCAATCCTTGGAGTGTCTATAGATAGATGCTGCACAATGCAGATCCAAATCAACAAAATCACTCAAAAAGCGTTTTTTCACCATGCGTAGCCTACGAAAAATAAGAAAACTCTTCGAAAAAGATCATTACAGGATCATAGTCCAATCCCTTGTCCTAGGACTAGTGGACTATTGCAATATCCTCTACCTTCCATGCCCCACAAACTTGATAAACCAATTACAAACCATTCAAAACACACTCACTTGGAAAATTTGACCATATCACTAATGCTTACCTAGACTCACACTGGCTACCAATATGAGCTCGAATTCAATTCAAATTTTACTGTCTATTATTCAAAGCAATAACCGAGCTGCACCCACCTACCTCAACAACCGTCTAATTCGCAACCGCACATCCAGACTAAGAAGAACCCAGATCCTATTCTCCTACCCTCCACTCAAGAGAACTCAGCGCAAGAAGATGTACGACGGCCTCCTAGCGACGCAGGCAGCAAAGCTGGACCCCTCCATCTCCAATCTGTTGACAACTACAATTGACTTTAAATCATTCCGAAAAGAAATCAAAACTCTGTTATTCAAAAAAACAATACACCCTTCTTATTCCCCCCCTCGCATCCTCCCCCTTCCATGCAAATTTCCAGTTGACCTCCTACCCCTCCACTAATATCTCCCCAATGACCCTTTCAAGTAACCAACCCGGAACTACATCTTCCCTACTACTAATCCTCAATCCTCCTCCCTTCCTCAATTTCTTCCCTCTGCCTCTACTATTTAAAGTCCCCTAAATTGAAACTCCCTATGCCTCTACTATGTAACCGTCCCCTAAATTGTAACTTCCTGGAAATGTCCAGCTATCTTCTACTGTAATCCGCTTAGAACTGCAAGGTACAGGCGGAATAGAAGTCACTAATGTAATGTAATGTAATGTAGTGGTACCATTTGGTACACAGAAGCTCAGTCTTCGGTTGATATGTTTAGTTTATACTGTCATTATTCATGGAGACTACAGAGAAATCATAGCACACTGGTCTTAGCTTTTCAGTGGATAAAGCTAAAACATTAATGAATGAGTTTGAGACATTAAATAACACCACTGCCCCTGGCGAAACATCAGACACAAATGATATTTTATTTAAGATCAAAATATATAGCGATATACAAATGGAATGGTTCAGCCCTTGTGGAATACTGTAAGAAAGAACAGATGTTTGAAAAAGATAGAGTTTATAGGTTGTTGGAACTGGATAATGGATATTAAACAAGTGTTCTCTAGACTTAATGTTATTAGTGATTGATTGGAGTATTGATTGGAGTAAGAGAGTACTCAATAAAGAAAAAAAATCTTTAATTTGTGACTTAACAAAATTGAAATCGACTTTAAGTGAATAAGAGTTTTAGAATAAGTACAAAGGGCTAGATTCACAAAGCAAACTGATCGTGTACCGATCGATTTGCGACCCCTTTGCGACCAGATTTCCCTCCTGCACTATTCACTAACCTCTCCTGCGATCTGCTTCAAATCTGTGCATGCAAATGAGGTGAAACGCATGCAAAGTAGGCAGGGACACGATTCACAAAACAAAATTTCACATCCGACTGAGCTGGCCGATCAGCTGAAGAAGCGACTGCTGGCGACCAGTCGAAAACGTCTTTCCGACTCTGGAAGCCCTGCTGTCTGCCCTGCTCATCGCCCTGTCTGCTCACCTCGAATCATCGCATCAGCTCCCCGGTATTCTCCTGCCTTTCCCATAATCTCTCTTGCCCTTACTCGCCCTCCAAGCCCATGATTTTAACCTGTGGGTTTAAAATGGGTTAAAAATACAGGCTCGCAGGGCTAAAAACTCTGGATTGCTGGTGAGGGAAGTGGCCGTGCAAAGGCACTGGGATCTGGGAGCATTGGCGCTGGCAGCAGCCCCGCGGGCCGTTGCAGCATGCTGCTGGCTGACCCACCCTGAGCTACCTGCTGGAGAAGGACGTCGGCATGTACCTGGACTCTGTGCGCCCCCACCCCTCACTGCAGAGCTACCCCGGCACCGCCCATTATCCTGACTATGGAGGCTACCACAGCCTGGGCTTGGACCCCGCCACCCCCGCCTCGTTGTCCCCGGCCTGGCTCTCCCCCTATAGCGCTCCCTGGTGCCAGTGAAACAAAGATTTTGGGAAAAAAAAGGTTGCGGCTAGAACACGCATTCGCAGACTATCTACAGATGGCCTGCACCTGCTTGGGGATCGCAGAAAAGCGATCTGTGCCAACAGATGGGGCGTTCCTCCGATTGCCCCCATCTGCATATTTTTGTTTCCTGAATTCGTCGGACCTGCCCGGATCGGGCCCAGATCGGGCAGGTTGGTGAATCTGGCCCAAAGACATTGCCATTCAGATTGGCAAACAAAGGGGTCCTTTTATTAAGATGTGCTAATTGATTTAGCGTGTGCTAAAGATTAGTGCGTGCTAAGTGCTACGACATCCAATATATTCCTATGGGCATCTTAGCATTTAACGCACACTAATCTTTAGCATGTGCTAAATTGGTTAGCACATCTTAATAAAAGGACCCCATAAAGAAATAGTTTTTTAAAAAATGAAAATGAAAAAACCTGCATGCGATAACAAAGATTATGCCATGAATAGAGTTTATCCATGGGTATATAAGAAAAAAGAATTGAGTCTGGTTCCAGTTCATCCATCTGAGGCTGATTTACAATGTTCTTTAAGTTCTGTGCATAGTGAATCTTCAGAAGATTTTTTAGCTACAAGAAAAAGAAATTATCACAGATCAAGAGGAGCACGAAACAGAAGGGGCAGGCAGTTCAGGTCACAAAATCAATATCAGCAGTAATTAATTTATCCTCACATGTTGTAACTGCTGAGGAAAAAAAAGATTTTATCATTGGGTAGATCTTTTGTACCATCTAATCATTTTGATGAGTTTCAGTTTTGGATAGATTTTGAAAAGTTCATACGCTCACTCCAGTTGAAGATTTATTTCTAAGGTACAGATGGTTTTGATGGTTCAGTAGTTTACAATAAATCAAACTGGATTCCACCAGGACCATTGGATGACACATTATCTGTCTTCAGGCAAGTAGTCTTAAAAGAAGTTGAATGTATAAAATTTACTTATAATATCAATAATTTGATTAGGTCAGATTTAACATGATTATGATCTGATCCAAATTTAATTATCAAAAAAGCTGACAAAGGAAGTGCAGTAGAATTAATGAACAAGGAAGATTATATAGAGGAAGCACTGAGACAGCTAAATGATATATCAACATATTTAAAAAATCTCCCGGGATTGAAAACTCAAATTTTGAAAATTATAAAATTTGGTTTAACAAGTTGTATTGCAAAAGGCAAGGAGACATTTTTGTGTGTAGTCTGAGTTTTGAAAACAAAACTCTTGTGCTTGAATACGTCAGTAATATAGAGTTTTTATTTTTGTTAGCTAAATGGACAATTTAAAAAAGCAGTAAGAACCTGTTTGATGATATCATAGAGCAGAGTCATAAAACAATAGGAAATATAATTACAATTAGCCACGTGGACAGTGACAGTTCTGTTTTTGTGAGAGCTTGTTCTAGTGATTAAAAGTTCTGATAATAATAATAGCTTTATTTATATCCCGTCATACCTTTTCAGTTCAAGACAGTATACAGAGGAGTAGAAGTACAGTGTGGATACCGCAGGTATCGATACAAGAAAAGAGAGCAGGGAGATTATAGCATAGGTTTAGGGGGGAGGGAGGAGGGGGGACTGTGCAGGTAGGGGGGAGTAGAGATTGGAGGAGTTATGAGTTATGAGTTTTGAACTTGATTATAAGCTATTCTGAAAGGCAAAGTTTTGAGTTAATTGAAAATACACACACAATATTTATTTCATGTATGCAATTAACTCACTAACCCCCTCTTTTATTAAGGCACGCTAGACATTTTAGCGCGTGCTAAACGCTAATGCGTCCATAGAATATAATGGACGCATTAGCATTTAACATGCGCTAAAACATCTAGCACGCCTTAGTAAAATGACCCCTAAATTACCTGGAAACAGGAATAACAGTCTGTCTATCCTAAAAAGCAAAGTTTTGAGTTAATTGAAAACACACATAATCCATGTGTGCAATTAACTTATCTAATTACTTAACAGTAGGATCTGGGGATAGGAATAATACTGTACTGTATACTTGATAGATTATATTTATTCCATGTATGCAATTAACTTAATTATTTTGACCTGGGATAGGAACAACACTGTCTTTGTTTCACTCTGGAAGCTAATCAGTTCCTGAATGTCCAAACACATATGTTTAGGTCATAAAATGCCAGCCTTATTAATCAGTTAATTATCCAGTTTGGATAATGTATAAAAGGGAGCAAGTGACATTCAGACTTAGAGATCTTTTCTGTTGGTATTTGCCCCATTGAAGTTCTCTGTGTCTGTCTGTAACTTAGATCTCTCCAGTCACTGGCATAGATGATGCGTACGATGCATACAACTTCAATGGTGATGTATATTTAATTTATGTTTAACTTATGTATATTGTGACCGGGCTTGGTCCTGGCTGGGGCCTAACCTGGAGCACACGGGCCTCAGCCGAGCGGTACGGCGAGGCTTGAAGTATGTGGAGTGGAGAAGAACAGCAAACACAAAGGTGTTTAGAGTGAAAAAAAAGAAAAAATATACTTTATTGGTTTAAACAGTTCAGCTTTAATTACAGTTTCATAAGTGTTCAATGATGGTGCAAAAATCAAGAGCAAACATATCATACACAGTTCAATAAGTTCTTTCTGCTGCTTCTGGCTTTGCCTCCTATTGTGGAAACCAGGTAAGGCATACACAATTAAAACCAAACATAAATTGCTTGCAGTTCAGCTGCAGTGCCCAGTGTCCAACAGCCAATGCTTGGGGGAGAAAATATAAAAGAAAAAAAAAAAAACCCCACTTCCCCAAGCTGGAGATATCACCTCCCAATTAGGAATCTGAATTATAGTTTCCCCATCCATTAGAATCTCCAATGCAAATACTGGCTGCTATATAGGATTCCCAAATCAACAAAACACAGTTCAAAAACAACAATAGCAGGGTCTTAATCAAACCTAATGCTCAATTTCAGCAGAAGAGAAAACAATCAAATCTCAATCTTCTTTACCAGCAAGCTCTGCCCCAGATATGACAGCTTTTAGTTGAGCTCCATACCTTCTACTATGCCATTCCCGCCCCCACACTCTGCAATATCCATGCTGCAGGAGTCTGTGGCTTCAATAACTTCTGGCTCCATTGTAATATCCTCATAACTAAAAGCTGGTTCACAATTAGAGGACTGTATCTGAGCCTTTGGTGAGGTAACTGATTGCTGCTTTCCAGCCCTGTGCTGGAGTAGACTCCTTACTGAATCAGTCAGTCTATAGCTGGGAGATGTTTGAGTTTCCCTTGGTGAGGTCCTTGCTTCCTACTACCACTCCCTTTTCAGTTCCTTGGTGCTCATAAGAACATACGAATAGCCTTACTGGGTCAGACCAATGGTTCATCAAGCCCAGTAGCCCATTCTCACGGTGGCCAATCCAGGTCACTAGCACCTGGCCAAAACCCAAGGAGTAGCAATATTCCATGCTACCGATACAGGGCAAGCAGTGGCTTCCCCCATGTCTTTCTCAATATCAGACTATGGACTTTTCCTCCAGGAACTTGTCTAAACCTTTCTTAAAACCAGCTATGCTATCCTCTCTTACCACATACTCTGGCAACGTGTTCTAGAGCTTAATTATTCTCTGAGTGAAAAAAAATTCCTCCTATTGGTTCTAAAAAGTATTTCCCTGGAACTTCATTGAGTGTCCCCTAGTCTTTGTAATTTTTGACGGAGTGAGAAATCGATGCACTTGTTCCTGTTCTACTCCACTCAGGATTTTGTAGAAATCAATCACATCTCCCCTCAGCCGTCTCTTTTCCAAGCTGAAGAGCCCTAACTATTTTAGGGCTCCTTTTACAAAGGTGCGCTAGCGTTTTTAGCGCACACACCGGATTAGTGCGCGCTACCCAAAAAATTACTGCTGCTCAAGGAGGCAGTAGTGGCTAACGCACATGGCATTTTAGCGCGTGCTATTCTGCGCGTTAAGGCCCTAAAACACCTTTTAAAAGGAGCCCTTAGATTTCCTCATACGAGAGGAGTTCCATCCCCTTTACCATCTTTGTCGCTCTTCTTTGAACCTTTTCTAGCACCACTATATCTTTCTTGAGATAAGGAGACCAGAATTGAATGCAATACTCCAGATGAGGTCACACCATGAAGCGATACAGGGGCATCATAACTTTCTTAGTCTTGTTAACCATACTTTTTAAATAATTCCTAGCATCCTATTTGCTTTTTTGGCCTCAGCCACACATTGGGCAGAAGATTTTATCGTATTGTCTATGATGACATCCAGATCCTTTCTTGGGCACTAATCCAGTAACTGTGATTCAGGTTATTTTTCCCAATGTGCATCACTTTGCATTTGTCCACATTAAATTTAATCTGCCATTTGGACACCCAGTCTTCCAATTTCCTAAGGTCCACCTGCAATTGTTCACAATTCACATGCGTTTTAACAACTTTGAACAGTTTAGTGTTATCTGCAAATTTAATCACCTAACTCATCGTTCCAATTTTCAGATCATTTATAAATAAGTTAAATAGCACCGGTACCAGTATCCCAGTAACCCGGTCCCAGTACAGACCCCTGCGGCACTCCACTGTTTACTCTCCTTCATTGAGAAAAATAACTATTTAACCCAACCCTATGGTTTTTTTTATCCGATTACCAATTCCTAATCCACAACTGAACTTTGCCACCTATCCCATGACACTTTAATTTTCTCAGGAGCATCTCGTGAGGAACTTTATCAAAGCTTTGTGAAAATCTAGATATATTATATCAACCAGCTCACCTTTATCCACATGTTTATTCACACCTTCAAAGAAGTCAAGCAAATTTGTGAGGCAAGATCTTCCTCGGCTGAACCCATGCTGACTCCATCTCATTAAATCATGTTTGTCTACGTGTTCCACGATTTTATTTTTTATAATCATTTCTACCATTTTGCCCAGCACTGAAGTGAGGCTTACCGGTCTGTAATTTCCCGGATCTCCCCTGGAGCCCTTTTTAAAAATCAGCATAACCTTGGCCACCCTCCAATCTTCAGGTACTACAGATGATTTTAGCTACAGATCACTAACAGCAGGTCAGCAATTTCATGCTTTAGTTCTTTTAGTACCCTGGGATGTATACCATCCTATCATGTTGATTTATCACTTTTTAACTTATCGATTTGGCTTAGTACATCTTCCATATTCACCAAAATTTATTTCCGTTCCTCCGCATCATCACTCTTGAAAACCATTTCCGTTTCAGGTAGATCTCTTACATATTCTTCCTAAAAACCGAAGCAAAGAATTAATTTAATCTTTCCGCTATGGCCTTATCCTCCCTGAGCACCCCTTTTTTTTCTCCTTGATCATCCAACTGTCCCACAGATTCCTACACAGGTTTTCTGCTTCTGATGTACTTTAAAAAATGCTATGAGTTTTTGCCTCTTTTGCAAGTTTCTCTACATATTCTTTCTTAGCTGTCTTTATCAATGCTTTGCATCTAACTTGCCAGTGCTTCCCTGGTGTTTTCTGTGTAGGGAAATTAGAACAGGCTTTGAATAACTTGCCAGTTTTAAAACTGGTCTGTAAAGGATTCTGCTGGTGCTGCAGTGCTCTGGATCTAATTCGGGGGACAGGAATCGCATCTCCAACAGTCTGGTCTGTGCCTCCATCCTCGTTTCTTGGGCACTGCAGAGTCTCCTTTACAGGCACAGGGGTGACACTGTGACATTATGTGCATGAGCAGTTAGACTAATATAAAAGCATGTGTATCGTATTAACTGGCAAACAGATACCCAAAAGAACCTAAAAGCAAAACACAAGTGGATTTCTTACCAAGCATGAATATAAATTTTTTAACGTACCTTTCCTACTATTCCTGTATTATATTTTCCAGCCAAGGTATACAAAGACATTAGTAAACCTCCTGGATGTCCGATAATATCTGCAAGAACCTTTTGGAACCTTTTTCTATTTATGTCAATGTTTTTTGTAGGAACCAGTTGAAGCACATCCATTATATATCAGACACCACCCAATTTCTGAACATTTTACAGAACAATGTCCTTTCAAGAGAAATATTTTTGATGGTTACTTTTGACATAATGGCACTATACACCTTGATTCCTCAAGAAGAGGCCTTGACAACGATCAGAAAAGTTTTGGAAGCACGTGTACGACCACAATTGATCCCCATTGATTTTTTCATGCAGTTGACACAAATAGCAATGAAGGAGAATTTTATTTTTCAGACAAATTGTATGTCCAACTCTTTGGTGCTGCTATGGGTGCCACATTTACCTCATCCATAGCAGATCTTTCTTTTTTCTTCAACTATGGCAACCTCCACAAGCTTCTGAGCACGAGCCTGCTCATGAACTGTTGCCATGACTCTCCCAATACTTCTCCTCATGCCTGCACCATTTGCTCCAGACACACGTCAGATTTAAAAATTAAAAAAAACGACCTGCAACAAACCCACCAATAAATCTTCAGGAGAGGTTTTCCAGAATCTCTCCCTAGTTCCTCAGACTCTCTTCCAACCTTCTTTGGTACTTTCAGCACCTTACAAAATTTTATTTGGGCTGTGTAGGTCCAAACTGGCACTGGGAGCGACTGCACATGTGCGGTCGCACATTAATGACATCATCGTGCATATGCGATGATGTCACCAATGTGCACTGCCACTGCAAGCACTTCTCCGATTCTACGATCAGTGCCGGCCAGTTCCTGCAGCCCTCCACTTACTTCGGTAGCTCTCCGGCAGCCACGTCTTTAAGCAGGCCTGTTCCCTGTTCTCTGCTGACGCAACCGGAACCAGCCCCAATGGCAACTAGCAACACTGTCAAGCAGTACAGTTCTTTCCTCATGTTCCCGCGGCTGACAACAAAAATCATCCAGATTGCGCCTGTCGGGACAAAGTAGCAAAATAGCCCTGCCTCCTCTTTGTGCCGACACAAACATGGCACTCAATATTGTCAGAGCCCGTAATAAGCCAAATTATCAGGCTGCCTTGTTCTCCTGCCTCAACATCGGAATCAGCATAATCCGGTTCCTGGTAACTAAAATATTAATATTAAACCTTGGTTACACTCACCTTCCAGACCTCTAGAAAACCTACCTTAAAAGCCCTGGTGGTCTAGCAGTGAACTAGGGCAGGAGTGATCTTCCTATGTTCCTGCCCCCACGAGCTTTTAACTAAAATGGCTGCTACGAGTTCCCACCACAAATCTTGTGAGACCGCGGGAACTTGTGAGAACTCATGGCAGCCATTTTAGATAGTGGCTTTCATGGGGCAGGAACGTAGGAAGATCACTCCTTCCCTAGTTAACCGCTGGAGTACCAGGACTATCATGCTAGGCATTCTAGAGGTCTGGGAGATGAGAGGGAGGTGGGATGTTTTAGAGTCAGTTGGGACAGGAGGTGGGAGGGATTTTTCCTGTCCCAGCTCACTGCTGGACCACCAGGGCTTACAGCAGGTCCTGGGGAGACCTTCAACAGGTCCGGGAGGGGAGCAGGTGGGCGCTGTCTTGAATATGAACTGAGACCCTCATTTTGGGGCCATTTTTTTTAGTCCAAAAATCTTGGTTTATATTTGAGTAAATCCAGTAATAAGTGCAAATCAGAACATTCAAATAATATAGATAAGCTGTAGTATAGAAAAGCATTAGCATCATATCTTATAGCCAAGGGGTCAAATGTAGATATTAGGTGGGCCAAGATGGTGTTACAGAGTGAGTTGGGATAAACTGATGGGAGGCTAAACTCAAGGCAATTGTTTATACAGTTAAGTAAGGTATAAGGTCTGATTTAGTTAATGTGTGTAGCAAGCTAGTCCTGGTGCAGAATGAGAATATAATTACATGCACGACCTGAAAGAAATACCTGAAAATGTCCTGTTTCTTGGTGCTTTGCCAAAAGGCTTCGTGTGTGAGAAAATTTTGTGTTCGCATGTGCTAAGCCAGTTTCTTAGACATACCTCTCTGTTGGCTTGAAAAGAATAATCAAATGAAACCATATGAGATCATTAGATGTCACTGTCAACAGATTTCAATCATGGATTTTATAACTTAATCACAGGGTGCCACTTTCCTCACAGTAAATATTAGTCAAGCCATAGAATCACCCTTAAGAAAACCATCTAATCAGTAGATTTAACAGTTGAATTTACAATAAGAAAAATGAAATACTCATCCGAATCACATCTGGGATGGAGTGTGTCTGCACTAGAGTATATAAGGTGAGAAAGAGTGCAAAGCATGCCTAATAGACCCCCTTCCCCTTTTACAATACCATAGTGCGGATTTTAGCACCAGCCAAGGCGGTAACAGCTCCAACGCTCATAGGAATTCTATGTTACCACCACTAAAAAATGTGCTACAATTTTGTAAAACGTGGGAGGGGGGAGAGAATTATTTACAATCTCTTTTTGGGACTATATCTGAGCAAAATTGCATTCCTTAAACATAAAATATACAGCATGGATTTTTCAATGATTTTTCTGTAGACAACATAATTGTCCCTATCCAGTAGCTGAAATACTTATATGCACCACAGTAAATTGTACATGACCTTCCCACTTGAATTGATAAGAAAATAGTTTCTTAAAGATTGTTCAAACATTTGGTAAAAGGATAAGTTGAACATTGCCATTACTTAGAGACAATAGTAATTTAAAAGATATGTATTTTTGACTGAAGAATTGCTTTGATATTTAAGAATAATAGGTGATTTAATTGCCTATGTAGTCATCTTAAATGAGTGATATTTTACAGAGCGCAAAAACATCATCTGTTAAATGGAATGCATTGTCCAAATCAAATATAATGTGAAAAAATGAAACTTGCATACAAACCAAACCTATTGATTTATAGTTAATGATGTATAATTTTCTTCTTTTTCCTAAGCCTTGAAAGTGACAAAGGAATACTAAAGTAAAAGCAAGTAAAATGTACTTTAAAAATCTCCAGGCCTACTAAAAAATAAGACACGTACTATTTCTATCATTTAAATATACCCTCCCCCCCCTTTACTAAGCCCGAAGCACTAACCCTTCTCCCCCCCCCCCCCCCCCCCCCCTCACCTTTACAAAACTAAGGAAACAGTTTATAGCACTGGCTGGTCCACATGCCAACATACCCTCAAATCTCCTACGGTCAAAGAACATAGTTAAAGGAACAGGATATCCTTCCATTTTCTGAGCATCTAGGTGGTCTACAACTCATTAAACATCATAACTGATGCCACGATATCCACAGTCATTTGTGAGATGTGCTCCACTTGCAACATGTTTGGCTCACCGATGCTCTCTCCCCATAGTTTTAAGTTTCTTGGTGTTTTAAAATAGCATGAGCACTGTGTGGCAAAATCATCGGGAGATGGATAATAATACCCACCTACACTCATACTGTATGGTCACTTACCTGCTCTCTTTCTCCCCACTGGTGGAATCTATAGTATGCAGCTACTATCTCTGCAAACCTCTGGGAGCTTCAATGCAATGTACTGTGCTGTCACACCATAGTATATCAGTGAAACATCCACTAATATGTCTTTTGTTTCCTTCTCTGCAGGTGACCGAGGATATCTGCAGCAATGCCATTCCCCCTCCCCCCATCCACCCACCCTTGTATACCGAAAGGTTATTCCTGAACAAAGATACAATGAGGCACATCACAAGACCAAGGATATTTGGGATGTTAAAATAAAGGTTCAGGTGCCTGACAGGTCAAGCGATAAGATGCTCTTTTTCTAAGCCAAAGCCTGTGATATCATCATGGCCTGATGCATGCTTTATAACCTGGCAGTCAATCACATTTGGAGAAAGTGGGTGGTAATGGGGCTGTAGAGAGATTGTGAAGACTTAGTATTGGATAGGCAGACTAAAATATAGGCCTGACCATGCACAGAGATGCCAAACAGCAGAAAAATGCACCAACTAATACTACAGGTCAAACCAACACAATCACTATCACAATCACAATCACTTTAAATAGGTAATGCACATTTGAGCATGACCTTTGCACATCAGCTGCCGGAGCACCATTTAAACAATATGTCCTGCGGGCCCACTTGCAGGGCCCATTCTTCATCCCCCAACTCTCCAACCCAAAAAAATCACCTTGTATGGCCTATATCTTGGCATCATGCTGTACATGCATATGCCTGGTTCACACTTATAGAATACCTCTTAGCCTGTTCTTGGCTTTTAGGTACTGTTTTGTCACACTTGCATGCTGAAATAGCATATTATTATAATAAAATTGTTCCATAATATTTTAATAACCAGCATAGGATGCAAGTGGAGGTGGAACATGTGAAGGGACATTTTCAATATGAAGTCCAAATTTGAGTTTGGACATTTTATGGAAGAAGCGCAGAAATCCAGCAGCGAACATAACCATTTTCAAAACTGTAAAACATCTATCTTAAGAAAAGTTGCCCCCGCTGAGTCAGACCAGAGGTCCATCTTGCTCAGCGGTCCGCTCCTGCGGCGGCCCATCAGGCCTAGTGCCTGAACAGTGGTCCCTGATTAATTTTGTAACTTACCTCTAATCCCATCCCTATAATCTACCTTTACTCTTATCTGTACCCCTCAATCCCTTTGTCTTCCAAATACCTATCCAAAGCTTCTTTGAACCCCTGTAGTGTGCTCCTGTTTATCACATCCTCTGGTAGCACGTTCCATGTATCCACCACCCTCTGTGTGAAAAAGAACTTCCTGGCGTTTGTTCTAAACCTCTCCCCTTTCAATTTCTCTGAGTGCCCCCTTGTACTTATTGATCCCCTTAATTTGAAAAATCTGTCCCTGTCTATTTTTTCTATGCCCTTCATGATCTTGAAGGTTTCTATCATGTCTCCTCTAAGTCTCCGCTTTTCCAGGGAGAAAAGCCCTAGCTTTTTCAGTCTGTCAGTATATGAGAGGTCCTCCAAGCCCTTTATTAGCTTAGTTGCTCTTCTCTGGACCCTCTCAAGTACCTCCATGTCCTTCTTGAGGTACAGCGACCAGAACTGAACACAGTACTCCAGGTGCGGGCGCACCATAGCACGATACAGTGGCAAGATGACTTCCTTTGTCCTGGTCGTGATACCCTTCTTAATGATACCAAACATTCTGTTTGCTTTCTTGAGGCCGTGGCACACTGCGCCGACGACTTCAATGTTGTGTCTACCATAACTCCCAGGTCTCTTTCAAGGTCGCTCACCCCTAGCGCTGATCCCCCCATTTTGTAAGTGAACATCGGGTTTTTTTTCCCTATATGCATGACCTTGCATTTCCCTATGTTGAAACTCATTTGCCACTTTTTGGCCCATTTTTCCAGTG
The DNA here is from genome assembly GCF_902459505.1 of Geotrypetes seraphini. Taxonomy (NCBI): domain Eukaryota; kingdom Metazoa; phylum Chordata; class Amphibia; order Gymnophiona; family Dermophiidae; genus Geotrypetes; species Geotrypetes seraphini. The sequence continues at coordinate 326,047,018 of NC_047084.1, read as the reverse complement.
TTGTCAGATCTTTTTGGAGATCTTCGCAGTCCTCCATGTTATTGACCTTGCGATATAGTTTGGTGTCATCCGCAAATTTAATAACCTCACATTTTGTTCCTGCTTCCAGGTCGTTAATGAATATATTGAATAGTAGCGGTCCCAGCACCGACCCCTGTGGAACTCCGCTCGTGACCCATTGCCAGTCTGAGTAATGTCCCTTTACTCCAACCCTCTGTTTCCTGTCCGCCAGCCAGTTTTTGATCCATCGGTGGACCTCCCCTTGCACCCCATGGTTCCATAGCTTCCTTAGTAGTCTTTTGTGTGGCACCTTGTCGAAGGCTTTTTGGAAGTCAAGGTAAATGATATCTATGGATTCCCCTTTATCCACCTGGCTGGTTACCCCCTCAAAGAAGTATAATAAGTTTTTTTAAAAATGGCCATTACTTATGTTAATCTATCTTTTTGAACCAAAGGAAAAAAACACACAAAACAAGCCATTGTGATATAGGAGAGGCCAGCAGTTTTAGTAGACTGGCCAGCAGTTTTAGTAGACTGGCCAGCAGAGCAGTGGAACACTTCAGGAGGCACTGCAGTGAACTACACATAAAAGGTCCCAGGTACACACTTCACCATAAACCTCCTTATATTGTATAGTGAACCCTTTAAAACCCACCAAATATCAGAGACCTGCTTACTGTGCCACTAGGACCTGCTATGATATCTGAAGTTGTCACAGGCAGGCATATACTTTGAGGTGGCGGGAGGGCTTAAGTAACTACTGGGAGAGGGTGGGGGAGGTCATGCTTACATCCCTTCAGTGATCATCTGATCAGTTTTGGCACCTTTTGGACATTTATTCATTGTTACAAGTCTAGCCGCAAGGCCCGGATTCTAGGGCACCCGTTCTCAGAACCCGCCTAAGTGACTTTTGAGAATCACAGACAGGCAACTTATAGCCGCCTAACCACCACGACTTTCTAACTTGATGCCCATGTTACAGATGCCGCTTATACAATCACATTTCCACTGAGCAGATCGCAGCAAGGGAATATCCATGCCATGATTAGTTTAGCAGCTGCAGCAACCCATCACCCCCCCCCCACCCCTCCCACCCCCACGAAGACTAACGGCAGGATGGATGCCCACTCCCTCCTGCTGGAACCCACCGCACCCCACAGCCAAACATCATCAGCAGGAGGGATGCCCAATCCCTCCTGAAGGAACTCCTTCACCCACCCTACCAAATAACCATGTCTTCAATTTTTCTCACATCTCTAATTATTTTTTATTGAAAATCAGCAGGTAATTTATTTCTAAAAGATATGACCCCAACTTTCTGTTGGATCACTGAACACATGGCTGCTTGATACATCAGCTCCCACTGTTATTTCAAGAAACCTCTACAATACCTGTTCTACCATCCTCAAAATTTACTCTACCTCTCTCCTGTTCAAGTTAACACTTCATCAGGATGAAGAAAAGCAAATCTGAAGCAGCTTTTACCATTCCATCTACATCAAAAAGGCTAAAATCAAATCCACCATCTCCTGAAAAATCAGGGAAATTGGATCCCCCTGAATTCTCTGAAACTACTATCATGTCGGAACTCAAATCAGTAAAAGAACTTCTCAATAACTACATGGCTATACCCAGGGATATGAGAGAAGAGCTGGAGAATATTCATGCACAGCTCTCGTCCTCACAGCAAACAATTGCTCTACTTGCCGACAGAACATCAGAGCTGGAAGAAATGGCGCCTAAGATCACCACTAATGCTATTAACATCTCAAAACTGCAGGAAAATATCAAGGACCTTTCTAATAATAACAGAAGAAATAACATTTGAATCCTTGGCATACCCGAAGGTGCTGACGGTACTGATATGAATACATTTCTTCTAACCTGGGTCCTGAAGTTTTTGGAAATTGAATTCACACCATCTTTAGAATTTGAACGAGCTCACCGCACTCCTGCAAAGCCTATAAATGGTGATAAACACCCGTGCCCTATTGTAGCAAAATTATTAAGATACAACCATGCTCTTCAAATCTTAATGGCTGCAAAAAGCAAGGCACCATCTATTTACCAGGGTCAGAAGATCATCATTGTCCCTGATTTAGCCCCTTCAACTGCTGCCAAGAGGATGGAGTTCCTAAGCCTTCGTTAAAATCTGAAGGACATCGGGGCTCAGTACGGACTGTTCTATCCTGCCTGAATGAAGGTCACCCACCGTAATGCAACAGCTTCATACACCGTTCCTGCTCTGCTAAAATCCTGGCTTCATCAAGTAAAAATCGGTTGAATCTACTGATCTTAATGTTCTACCCGGTCAAACATTTTCTCAAATAGTCAGGTATAGTTTTGTAAATCCCTCTTTGAATTATTTTCAAAATTTTAAATTGTATTTGAAATATAATTGGGATCCAATGCAGTTTCTTTAAAACTGGAATAATGTGCTCAAAGCAGAGGAAATGTCAAGGAAATCATACAAAAACAATTCCCTTGATCTCTTTCCAGACGCAACTCATCAATTGCATTGTTAGGCATCCAAGATAGGCATCAATAAGGCAGGCCAGAAAAAATGTGGCCTAATGGAGGGGCACCTACCTTTAAGATGCCTAGCAATGACTGCCTGCTTAGGCATTACTAGGCATGATTCTATAAATGGTTCCTATAAGGCTCAGTCCTTGCCCATTCCCATCCATAAAATGACATTTTCCACATTAGCTATTTAATATGACAATTAGAGCAAGCTATTAGTGTGTCTTATAGGCAGTGTAAATATATAACATTGCTTAATAAATAGGTTTCTAAAAAATGACATGCATTAACTAATATTACATGTTAGCTACATCTATCACAATTTATTTTCCAACGGTTTAAGGTGTGCATGTGTTTTTATTTGTGAAATGGCAGGACAGAAGAGCATTCCTAAGAAACTAGGGTGCTTTTTTATGTGCGGTCATTTGAATTGTATACACAAGTATAAGATGTACTTTGAGTCTTTAAAACACAAGCCCACCACTAAGATTTTTTGGAATTCCAAGTCTAGAAATTAACACCAAATTATTATCCAGAACCTAATTCAGCAAAAGACTGAAAAATTAAACAAAACTAAACCTGGCAGCTAGCAGGTTACAAAGATCTGTAGCCGATTCTGTATATTTGCCACTTATATGTACTCAATTTTTCCACTGGCTGCTCCTAAAGCATACATTTGCATATAAATGTACAATATTGAAACAAACTCACAATCCGACTTAATAAACTCCTGACTAGTCTAGTTCAATTAGATTAAAATACCCAGTGCCATCTATGTACAACACAATTTAATTTTTCTGTGAGTAGGAGGATACCCTATAGTGGAGTAAGCGAAGAAAACCGTAAGGACCCGTTTTTATTAAAAGTTATCCCTTTTTAAAAATAAACTGAGATTTGCATTTAATTAACTGGGAACTAAGGAAACTGTAAAAGTCAAGAGCATGACAAATAGAATTGGAGAAGGAAGGAGACCAAGGGCTCACTGGCAGTTAATTAAATATGAAACATGGTTTATTAAAAAAAAAAAAAATGTGACCACTTTAGCTAAACTTCTATTTACAGCTTAAATACAAATCAAAAAATAAAAAGAAGAGAATCTTCATACGCTGTTTTCAATGCCAAATAACGGCCCCTTTTATCAATCTACACTAGAGGTTTTTAGCGCAAGCTGGTGCGGTAAATGCTCCAACGCTCATAGAATTTCTATGAGTGTTGGAGCACTTACTTCGCCGGGCCACGCTAAAAACCTCTAGTGCAGATTGATAAAAGAATGGGGCGGGGGGGGGATTAAATTATTTAAAAGAATTTGTGTGCATTAAGCTGCCTAAAAACACTACAAATTTTAATAAACAGTGTATTATAAAATTAATAAATGTATTAACCTTAAAATGCTGTAAATTTAACACCTCTCAGGATGAGTATATTAAGCATTTTCTGTTCAAAAGGTCTTGCAACTTGGCCATTGTGAAGCATGCAATCTTCAAGCTGCAAAAGAAATAGTTATTCCATTTCTTTACAGGTCTTTATTTATAAACCACCTATCTTACAAAATCTTAAGGGGTCCTAGTAAGAGGCCAAGTTAAGCGCTTTAGCATCGTAGCATTTACCTCGCCAGCCCACGGTAGAAACCTCTACCGCTGTTTAGTTAAAGGAACCCTTAGTAACTGCTAATGCAGAGCTGTGTTATGGGACTTTGTGGTAACTTAATGATTACTATGCAATAAACTGTGTATTCAGGGTTCCTTTTGCTAAGATGTATTAGGTGCTATTTAGAGAATGACATGGGGCCAAATTTTTCCTATCCCTGCAGGAACTCAATTTCCCCGTCCCGTCCCCATGAGTTTTGTCACTGTCCCTGTCCCTGCCCCATTCCTGTAAGTTCTGCCATAACTGCACAAGCCTCGAACACTTAGGATTTTAAAGTGAGGCTTGTGCAGATGAGGACGGAGCTTGCAGGAATGGGGCAGGGACAGGAAAAGAACTCGCTGGGACAGGACAGGAACATGAGTTCCCACAGGGACGGGGAAAAATTTGTCCCCATGTCATTCTCTAGTGTTACTGCACAACTAATGCAAAAGAAAAAATTTAATGTAGAACAGCTAGTGCGTTCCATGTTAGCTTGGGGATGTGCATCGCTAACCATGCAATATTTTTTTTTAAAGGGCATGTCAAGGGTAAAGAGTGGTCATTCTTTTTTTTATAATCTTTATTAAATTTTCCTACTACAATTGTTGCATATAAATAATTCATGTACATATAATATTACAAGAAAAGCACAATAAAAGTTCTTGCACTAACCAATTATGCATCTACATTTCTATACTCTAACTGGTGAGCATATGGATAACGAGATAAGTGCACCTGCAGTAATTTTTTAAAATGGCTGTATGCTAATGGCAGATCTAGGCCACTTATTGCTGTAGCTTAGTAACAGGACCTCTAAGTGGGGGGGGGGGGTTTGTGTCAGGGGAGTGGTAAAGGCAGAGAGGGCCATATTCTATAAACAGTGCTATAAGTTAGGTGGCACAATAAATGACTGTATCATTTACAACTGATTAAAAACTCATAAAAAAAAATGTAGGCACTGGAATGCATCTACAGTATAGGCACCGTTAAAGTATCTACAGCAGGACACCTTATCTCTAAGTGGGCCTGGTTTGAGGCGGAGTGCGACTTAAGTACCCTTGGGCATAATTCACTAACGAACTTAGGTGTCTCCAGTAAAGCCCTGGCCCAGCTCTTCGAGATAGCTTTCAACTTCTAACTCCTCTCACCTTAGGTTCTGCATCCCCAACCCTATATGTCATGTCTGTCTATCCGAGTAAGATTGTAAGCTCTTCCCAGCAGGGACCGTCTATTAAATGTCAAAATGTACAGCGCTGTGTATGCCTTTCAACACTATATAAGTAATACATAGTAGTAGTAGTAGTAGGCCTAAGTTTTCTGGTAGGCGCCTAAGCATGATTGACAGTTGTTGTTTTTTTAGGCAGCTTGACAATTTAAGCACTGTTTATAGTCTCTGGCCCAGAGTGTGTATAGCAAATAATAACTATAATTTTAAGAAAAGCCAATCTAATATTTTTTAGGTGACATTGTGATGACAAAGAAGAATCAAGCAGAGCACCTCCAGTTACTCTGGGAATTCTCCAAGATCCCCAACTTAGGGCCTGTTTTACAAAGTCTCGCTAGCGGCTGCAGCGCGGTAACGGCCCCGAAGCCCTTAGAGATTTCAAGGGTTTTGGGGGCCGTTACCGCACTGTAGCCGCTAGCGTGGCTTTGTAAAACAAGCCCTAAGTATGGCCACATATAGTACCTTTAACAGAGGAGGCAGCAAGTGAATGCAAAGTAGCAACTTGTGTTTGTAATTTTAAGTCGATGTTAACAGCTTGAGAAGCATTTTAAGAGCACAAATATATTCACACTGTGCTTGCCATATAAATACGAAGAATCGAGGTGACCAAGATGGCGGCGATGTAGAGAAGCTGCGAGAGATGCTGATAACAAGCTCCAAGCCTGTATTTTCATTATACCTGATATTGATACCTTCTAAGAGGAAAGGGGTGCTTAGGGTCTCTGCCTCGTCGGCCCTGACGTCCACCCCGATTCAACAGACGATGGATCGTTTCTTCGCGCCTTCTCCAGCGCCCACACAAGCTGGAGTGGAGAGCTCGGCGTTAGGTGGTGACGGGAGGGAGTCACTGGCCCTTTCGGGCACTGAGACATCGCTGTCTCCTTCGGCTCCCATGACGCCTCCGTGTCCGGCAACAGCCGAAACGCTGTGGCGAGAGACACACGCTTCCGGAAGTGAAAGCGTGGGGTCTCCCGGCGAGGGCACAGCGTTGTCGGCGGAACGGCAGATGGAAAGATGGGGATCTTTCTCTCTCCCAGACGGAGGTCTCCATGAATAGCATCTGGCAATTGCTGCAGAGGATGGAAGGGAAAATTGAAAAATCAACTGAAGAGGTAACAAAATTAAATGAAAATTGGAATTATTGACTGGGTCAGTTGAATCTATGAAGTTAGAGTATACAGGCCAAGCCAAGCAAATGCAGGTGGATATACAACAATTGCAACAATTCAAATTGGCTTCAAACAGATAGCTCCACCATTCATAAGAAACTAGAACAATTTGAAAATTTTAATAGGCGTTTGAACCTCCGCTTTCTAAATTTTCCTCAAACTTCAGGAATGTTACCTATTGATTTGTTGAAAAGATACTTCATTGAGAATTTGGAAATTTCTTCAAAATGTATTCCTCCAATTAACAAAATTTATTACCTACCAAATAAAAAGATGCCTGACGGAAATGGAAAGGTAAATGGAAATGAGATTGGGAAAGTAAGAGAAGGAGAGACAAATGTGATAGATTTTGCAAATGTGACGGCTTTACTGGAACAAACGATAACATCTGAAATGGACAGAGCAATATTATTAGAATCATTTGTCTTTGAACAGGATGTGAATATGATTATGAAATTGTTTTTCAAAAATTCCCAAAAATTATTTGGGGGACGGAAAATATGGATATATCCTGACGTAGCTAAGACTACACAAGAATGGAGGAAAGAATTTCTTGCAATGCGACAACAGACTATAAATATTGGAGCAACATTTTTATTGGTGTATCCCTGCAAATGCCTGGTTAGGTACTTAGGTGTTAAATATGTTTTTTTCTCTCCTAACCATCTGAAGGAATTTCTAGATGTTAAGCAGATCATTAAGGATTAAGGGATAATAATAGTAATGGGCGCTAGATACATTATGCCTTTCTTCTTTGTACTATTCCTCTAAATTTCTCTCTAATTTTAGTTTTGGTCACCCCCTGTTTATTGTGGTCTAAGAAGGGGTTTATCACTATGATGATTGTTGTAAAAGATTATTGTGTTAAAATTTTCTTCCCTGTATTCAATGTAACAAGAATTAATTCTTGTAAAATAAGACTGTATAATTATAAATAAAAATTTTTTTTTAAAAAATACGAAGAATCATTGACTGCCAAGGATCATAAGATAAGTGCTTCACTGTTTTTGGTATCATGAATTATTTTAAAATATTACTTAATGGCAGTATGGGACGGTGAAGGCAATGATGGTCCCAACGGCAACCTCAGTTTAGTGTTTACACTGAATAGTGTGATTGCAGGTCTGAGCACTTCACACAATCATTAATAACTTTATGTTAAAAATTCTGTGATTATTTGGAGTAAGCATGTAATTTTAAGCAGACATAAATCATTAGCTACCAATTTCCTATCATGTTCTGAACAGCCACCTCAGAAAATGTACATAATTCTGGTAGGGACACTTGGAGGTCTGCCTCAGTTTCAACTAGGGCTGTCATTTGCAACAACATGGGACATTTTCACTGTAGAGTTCCAAGAACCTGGAAAATGAGCTACCACAGGCAGGAAAGAGTTATCTTCAAGGTTTATCACTGATAATTCTTTCTGAGAGGTTTCACTGAAAGGAGTATCCTTGGAGGGGCATTTTTGTGTGTGTGTGTGTGTCTAAGTCCAAATAATTAAAAAAAAAAAAAAAATCCTGCTGATAACATCCCCAAAAAAATCCCTAGCCATTTCACAGCCATAATTATAATCAAATAGGAAAAATATCCAAATTTCCTGTTCAATTATGGCTGTGAGCTAGACCTTTTGTACCGAAAATGTCCAAAATGAATCACCATTTCAAAAGTGAAATGTCAAACTTTGGGGAAAACAAAAAATAAGGGATATGAATGTCTCGCCACATAGACATCCCTCCAGAACAGAGGTCTAGTCTAGGGGTTTTTTTATTGCAAGCCATGGTGATACAAGCTCCAGTGCTCATAGGAATTCTATGAGCATTGGAGATTTCACTGCCACTGCTGGCAATAAAAAAATCCCTCCTGCGGCTTCATATAAAGGATGGGGGAAGGTAAGTTTCAAACTCCACTGTAACCTTTATGAAGTACCTGTATGTCTCTCCTCTTCCCCTCTCCTCTCTTTCTGTGAATAATGCCTTCATCATCCCGATCTTGTCGGCTCGCAACCTTGAGGCAATCTTTGACTCATCTCTCTCCTACTCCATATATCCAACATAACCCCCTCCCCCCCTTTACTAAGCTACAGTAGAGGTTTCTACCATAGCTTGGAGTGCTAAATGCTCCAACATTCATAGAATTTATATGAGCTTCGGAGCATCATTGAAGCACTTAGCGCCCCGGGCTGTGGTAGAAGCCTCTACCGCAGCTTAGTAAAAGAGGGCCTAAGGTACCTAAACTGATGATTTAGGTACCTAACTTTAGGTGCTCCTTACAGAATCTGGCCCTATATGTATATTATATATAATTTAGTGAGAAAGTTGAAAAAAAATTTCAAATAAGGAAATGGTATGCCCTGAGTGGAAGCGTGAAGGCTAGAAATTGTTTGGGTTTAACACTACCCAGTTGACCACTACAAATTGTTGTTTTAGGAGTTACGATTATATAATCTCTGCCAATCACAAAACAGCTTTTCTTCCTCATACTAATATGCTCATTAATTTGACTAGTTGTGGTGCTATTCATCCTGTTGAGGTTTCTTTCCTTTTAAAATGTGAAAGCGCTAAGGGGGTTCATTTAAAAAAACAAAACCAACACATCCAAAAGACAGCATAAACCCCACCAAAAACTATAATTCAGACGGTTCCAATTTTTCCAGTTTTTCATAATATGCTAAATGGCAACCCCGGTCATAATGAATAAAAGTTTATTATTGTTGGAAGAAAATTAGCTTTGAGCTCTCATTGATGTACCAAATAGTATAGTATCATAAGATAATGCCACCGGATTTTCCAATAAGTTATTTATCTGGCCCCAAATTGATTTCCAAAAATCCAGTATCAGTGGACAATAAAATAGTAAATGATCCAATGTCCCAGCTTCAATATGACAGTGCCAGCATCTATTATACTTAGAGCTGTCTAACTTCTGCAAACAAATTGGGAAAAAAATAAGGCCTAAAAAGGGGCATAAACTGACCATAAAACCACTAGAGGGATGAAAATATTGCCCCCCACACTCCCCCAGTGGTCACTGACCCCTCCCACACACACACAAACATCTGCATGAACCAGTACATATCTGTCTCTATGACAGCTGCGGATACTATGGCCAGTCCTAGTAGAGCTGCAAGCAGGTCTCTGTAATAGCCTGGTGGGCAGTGCAGTACATGCCAGAGAAGGGGATCCAGGCCCTGACTAGTACACTTGGGGTGGAAAGTGTGAGACCACCAAAACCCACCCAAAATCCATTGACACCTGCAGTATAAGGTCTTGTGGGGTGGTAGACAGATGGGCACAGTAGGTTTTGGGGACATTTTGGGAGCTCACCATATAATATATGGGGTTTATGGTAAGATGTTTACCTGGCACCCTTTATGTGAAGTTCACAGCAGTGCCCCCTTGGATGGTCCACTGCTCTGCTGGCATGTTATGTGGCAAGTCCATTAAGAATAATGGCCCTCCTCCTACATGCAACTAGCTTATCTTGGACATTTTTAATTTAGATACTTTTTTTCAAAAATGGCCCAAATAAATTAGACATCCTATGGGCCAAAATGTCTAAATAGGTTTAAAAAGTTAGATGTCTTGAGGGTTCAGAAATAATCATTTTCTCTACCCGATATTTGGACATTTTTCAGGAAATTCCTAGAGTCAGACTTAGAGATCCTATTAAAAATGCCCTTCCATGTGTTATATTTTGGAACAGTTTGGGATGTGAGTAGGAGAAAGGAGTGTAGGAGGCAGCAGCAGAGTCTACTTAGAAACCTGGAAGAGCTACCTCGAAAAATAAAAAGATAAAATAAAATAAAGTAGTAACAGAATCCACTCATCCCTACAGAATAATATGGCTAAAATGTCCACAATGATTCAGGTTTAGTATGAGGGGCCGCTGAAATGTTCTCAGCCCAGCCAAGAAGAGAATGATGTGGAGTCATGAAACTTACAAGTTATTCCACACTTCTCTTGACACTTTTTGTTTCAATGAGGCAAATGGATCTGGTAAATGGACACAAGTATAAGGAAACCAAGGCATTGTGACATCATTGATGAGGCTGGCTCTTAGGCATTGGTAGAATGAGGGATTATGACATCACAATATGAGGGGCCAGTGAAAAGTTCTCAGCCCAGCCAAGAAGAGAATGATGTGGAGTCATGAAACTTACAAGTTATTCCACACTTCTCTTGACACTTTTTGTTTCAATGAGGCAAATGGATCTGGTAAATGGACACAAGTATAAGGAAACCAAGGCATTGTGACATCATTGATGAGGCTGGCTCTTAGGCATTGGTAGAATGAGGGATTATGACATCACAATATGAGGGGCCAGTGAAAAGTTCTCAGCCCAGCCAAGAAGAGAATGATGTGAAGCCATGAATCTTACTTTTCGTATCATTTCATCTCTTTGTAGAGTGCCTTTAAAAAGATTGGGGATTTGTATTTATCCTCATCCATTTTTTTGTAAGGGGAGGGCGAGTAGACAGGGAAAGGGATGCCAGTGTATGATAACACTGTGAAATTTAATGATAAGGACAATGCAATATTGATTTGTAATGTATAATCTCATTTACTAACCTACACTAATGTGCATTAATACGATTTAACTCACACTGCCTATCACAAGTCTCATTATTCTCAATAGAATCTATTTGTTAAGTGTGTGCTTAACTCACATTTAACTCATGTTAATTTAAATTAATTATCATTAACTCATTAATACAAGCTAGTAAATGAGGCCTTAAGAGTCCTTAAAAAATGCCATCATAATGTGAACAGTACTTAGCATATTAGATAAGCCAAAAGCAAATTCAGAACAGAAAGAATTTAGGGAGCCACATAAAAGATTTGGCTTGGCACTCTTTTTTCACTAAATTACAGCTTTATTAAGAAGAGCACGTTGCATATTTTAAACATTATGCATAATGCAGCAATCATTTATTAAATCATGTATAAATAAAGTCTAAAGAATTTACTTTGTGTTCTAGTGTCCTGTGTACTTGAATTTCATGTTCATGTTCTGATTTATTTGATATGCCGCCCTTTGGTCAAGCCGTCAAAGCAGATCAGGATTGGACTTTAAAATTATTATTCCAGTATAAGGATGTATTATTTATACATTTTTAAAAAGTCAGTATTTCTGGATGCGTGCAGAAATGTTTTTTTCTCTCTATGCACATATCTTGACCTGGGAAAACGGCAAAAATGCCGCTGTGTATAAACTTTTTCATCCACCACCAAAGAGAAAATGGTGGCAGCTTCTGGTTCTACTGAGCTTAGGTTTGGAACCACCCCTTCATTAGGAACCTCCAAATGCTACTATAATAATGCCTCCAAACAATTTAGGGCTCCTTTTACAAAGGTGCGCTAGTATTTTTAGCGTACACACCGGATTAGCGCACGCTATAGCGTGTGCTAGCTGAAAAACTACCACCTGCTCAACAGGTTAGGGCACGTAAAGGCTCTAACACACCTTTGTAAAAGGAGCCCTTAATTTAAGTAGAATTTTCAGCAGCGTGAAACATGCATGCTGAGCTGGGCAGTGGCTGAAAGGCAGGACACTAGAACTGCCGTTTTTCAAAGACCTGCTTGTGACATCATAAAACAAACTTTATTGCTGTTGAAAAAGTTACATGGAATCAGATGATCGAATTCCACTAGATGTTCTCATTTAAAACACTTGGGGAGACTAAATTTAACTTGAAAATCTAATATTGTTCCCTCAATTGAATATATTGTTTCTTTCTTCCCAGAAAGGTATCAGGAGTCCATTCCAAAACAAACCATCTCAGTTCAAGGTATGCAGAAACATAAGACAGTGGGGCACCATGGGAGCTGTAGTCGTGTCAACATTAGAACATGGACATTAATAGGAAAATTGGCTGTTTTCCAGCTGCAGTAAAAATGATCATTGTGTGTATAGGAAAAAACCCACATTAGGGCGCAGAAAGGTCACTTTCTACTACATCTCAGTAGAAGGCCCCTTAAGCTAATTATAACTCTATACTCTAGGAGAAATTCTCAAAAGGCTGGTTGCTCTTTACTAGGTTTTCCAATTTTTCAAAGTGTTTGTTCTAAGAATGTTTTAATGTTTTTTTTTGTTTTTTTTCACATGTTAAATTTAACGAACATGGAAGATCCAGCTTTCTCTATCTCAAATCTTAATTCATTTTAAGAACCAACAAAATCTGCAACATATTATCAAACAGTTTACAAGATAGACAACACTCAATTGCATTAACTGATATAATAAGTATATGTCCCTTCCCCCCCACCTACCCACCCTTTCATATAGTATAAAGACAATCAAGTCCCCTCAAATGACCCCTCCTAGATGTGTATAATCAACAGGCGAAATAAGTAATCAATCTTTACAAAATTTTGTTAATGGGTTCCAAACTTCCTTGAATTTCTTATAATATCCCAATTATATTGCCCTCATAAGTTCAAAATTGTAAATTTGGCAGAAGGATTCCCACCAAAAACTATAGTTTAACCTGTCCCAATTTTTCAAATTTTTCAAAATAAGCTGTATGGCAACTCCCATAATGATGAAAAGTAATCTATTGTTATGTGGAGTTATTGGACTCTTGGCCATCAATAACGTACCAAATGGCACTGCCAATGCATATGTCAATGCCAATGCATATGTCAATGCCAATGGAACTTCCAGAATTCTAATGATTTGACCCCCAAATGGATCGCCAAAATTTAAGTATCAAGGGAGCAGATGATCCAGTGTCCCTATATCGAGATGACAGTGCCATCATCTATTTGACTTAGAATTATCTAATTTTTGTAATCTAACAGGGGTCCAAAAACTTCTTTGCAACAAAAATAAAACCCAACAAGAATGTTTTTGAAAGCCATTTTACAGTATTGTATCAAGCTGTTTTTATTTGGAATAATCTTTCTTTATCTGTAAAGTAACAACATTCTTATTTAAAAAATTTTTTTAATATGAATTCTCTATGTGTGGATTAGTTTGCTTATTTCTGGATATAATTCTATATTAATTTCTTCTCAGCCAATAATCGTGTGCATCGGCCACAGATGTGGGGAAAAGAGACGGAGAGAAAGGGAGGGAGATGAAACATGACAATTTAATGGGAAGAAGTTTTAGTTTTTGCAGAATAGTACAACATCTCAGAAATATCATACCCACACGTCACATACCCCTTAAGAATCAATATAATTCCCCAACAAATTTGAAGGTAAAATATATACTTATGAGGTACAAAGAGCACTTTTAACTAAATAAAATAGCAAGTCCAATAAATTACTACCATTGAACTCCAGACCCCAGAGACAACAGAATTACATCTCAAAGATTTATAGCTCAACTGGCAGGCAGCTCACATCACAGCAACTGATTATGCAGTAATTTACTGGTTAGTATTGCACATTATGAACATTGTCAAACCGTAATTGATGGCAGAAAGAAATAATCTTTCCCATCTATCTGCCCAATTATTTTGTCCCCACCAATAAGGATCATCCCAGCTGCCAACTAAAAAGTGTTTTGTTTTTTTCCTGTAAGCTTTCTGCTTTTACAGGGTGGTCTTTTTTGTCTGCCTCCATTGTACATTGCCATCATGTGTAGAAGAGCAGATAAGATCCCCAAATTATTTCCCTAAAGTATCCACTTTTCCTGTGGCCAAACACGATACATTCAAATAGTCTAAGGCAGTGTTTCTCAACTCTGTCTTAGAGAACCCCCTTGCCAGTCAGGTTTTCAGGATATCCACAATGAATATGCATGAAAGAAATTTGCATATAATGGAGGCAGTGTATGCAAATCAAGTTCATGTATATTCATTGTAGATATCCTGAAAACCTGACTGGCAAGAGGGTACTCCAGGGCCAAGCTGAGAAACAGTGGTCTAAGGTGTGCAGTTACCAAAGTGTATAAAGGGAATAAAACATATTTTTCATCCTAATAAATCATGTTAAAAGGTAAAACAGTGCATTACGAGTATTTGTCCTTCATGCACAATATTTTAGCACAGCACGGGCTAAGTAACAATATATGCAAAGCACATAAGTGCATGCCAAGTAGATCATTATTATACAGTCCGTTCTCAAGATTTGAGGTAGTGTGGTTCCTGAAAAGTGTTTGTGAACCATGAAAACACAAATAACGAAACATTGAGTCTAAGGGAAAATAGAGGTTAGATTCTAGCATGGGATAGCACTTGAAGTAGAGGTTAGGTTCTAGCATGGGACAGCACTTGAAGTAGAGGTTAGGTTCTAGCATGGGACAGCACTTGAAGTAGAGGTTAGGTTCTAGCATGGGACAGCACTTGAAGTAGAGGTTAGGTTCTAGCATGGGATAGCACTTGAAGTAGAGGTTAGGTTCTAGCATGGGACAGCACTTGAAGTAGAGGTTAGGTTCTAGCATGGGACAGCACTTGAAGTAGAGGTTAGGTTCTAGCATGGGACAGCACTTGAAGTAGAGGTTAGGTTCTAGCATGGGACAGCACTTGAAGTAGAGGTTAGGTTCTAGCATGGGACAGCACTTGAAGTAGAGGTTAGGTTCTAGCATGGGACAGCACTTGAAGTAGAGGTTAGGTTCTAGCATGGGACAGCACTTGAAATATCTGTAATTCACTCTCCGGACACTTGGAGGCCTTATCTGGAAGCAAAGCCTGACCATAAGGTGAAAGTGAAAGCAAAAAGAAAAAAAAAACTGGTTTAAGCGCTGGTCCATGAATATGTGAACAAAGCAGCGCGAATGAGGATTATAAGCTGCAATCGATATAAGCAAGGATAGGCAAAATTACGCATCTTGAATGTGCGAATGAGAGCGAACTGTACAAAATGAATAACAGATTACATTTCTTCGGGCAAGCTGCTTTAACCAGAATTAGGCTGCATATCAATTAAACATTTTAGGAGAGGTGTTCAATAATTTATCTACCTGAGTAAGAAAGAAAGTAGCAAGTGTGTTGAAATAAGGCTGGATATGTTGTGACATATCTCAAGGTTACTCATGCACAGTTGCAGCTCAGGGTGAGTCTAACATTCCAAGAGACAGGATGTCAGGAGAGTCCTCATGTGGTCATTTTATTGGAAATAATGACAGGAATTAATTCATTATTCAACATACGTAGGTGGTACATCTTCCAATTTCAGTCCATTTACAAATTGCAGTATTCTATTGGTTCTATTCAAGTCATCTGGTTAATTTTACTTTGTTTAATTCCTGGTTAATTCCTTAGCAACAATGACTTAACTCATCACATGCTATTTGTCTCACCTCTTGTCAGCAACAGAAGGAAGTGGACAACATGCTAAGGTCACGCTGACCCTTGCAGAACAGTTAAGAACATAAGAACATAAGCAGTGCCTCCGCCGGGTCAGACCATAGGTCCATCCTGCCCGGCAGTCCGCTCCCGCGGCGGCCCAAACAGGTCACGACCTGTCTGAATCACCAGAAGGGGCTCCCTTGCCACCTTGGTTTCTCATTGAAGTCCTATCTTCCCATCGTAGTCCTAACCCTCCGGTCTTGCACATGCACGACCTGTTGGGTTTCTATACTTATTACCTGGTTAGCTTTCTATACTTGTGTTACATCCCAGCTCCTCCCTCAGTATCCCACGATCCCTTTATCCCTCAGGAATCCGTCCAATCCCTGTTTGAATCCCTGTACCGTACTCTGCCTGATCACTTCCTCCGGTAGCGCATTCCAAGTGTCCACGACCCTTTGGGTGAAAAAAAACGTCCTTGTATTTGTTTTGAACCTATCTCCCTTCAGTTTCTCCGAATGCTCCCTCGTACTTGTTGTCCCCTTCAGTCTGAAGAATCTGTCCCTATCCACCCTCTCTATGCCCCTCATGATCTTGAAGGTCTCTATCATATCTCCCCTGAGCCTCCTTTTTTCCAGAGAGAAGAGCCCCAGCCTATCCAACCTCTCGGCGTATGGGCAGTGTTCCAGCCCTTTTACCAGTTTCGTTGCTCTCCTTTGGACTCTCTCAAGTACCACCATGTCCTTCTTGAGGTGTGGTGACCAATACTGAACGCAGTATTCCAGATGTGGACGCACCATCGCTCGATACAATGGCATGATGACTTCCCGCGTCCTGGTTGTTATGCCCCTCTTTATGATGCCCAGCATCCTGTTGGCTTTTTTCGAGGCTGCTGCGCACTGTGCAGATGGCTTCAGTGATGCATCCACCAGCACACCCAAGTCTCTCTCAAGTCTGCTGTCTCCCAACAATGCCCCCCCCAATTTGTAGTTGAACAACGGGTTCTTTTTCCCTATATGCATGACCTTGCATTTTTCCATGTTAAAGCGCATTTGCCATTTGTTTGCCCAGTCTTCCAGCTTGTCCAGGTCCCTTTGCAGGTCCTCACACTCCTCCCTGGACCTAACTCTACCGCATAGTTTGGTATCGTCTGCAAATTTTATAACCTCGCACTTTGCCTCCTTTTCCAGGTCATTGATAAATATGTTGAAGAATAACGGCCCCAGCACCGATCCCTGTGGCACACCGCTCGTGACTCCCCGCCAGTCAGAATATTGGCCCTTCACTCCAACCCTCTGCAGTCTACCCGACAACCAGTGCTTGATCCATCTGTGCACATCCTCTCCCACCCCGTGGTTCCACAGCTTCCTAAGCAGCCTTTCATGTGGCACCTTGTCGAAAGCCTTTTGAAAATCGAGGTAAATGATGTCTATGGGTTCCCCATTGTCCACCCGACTGCTTATTCCCTCAAAGAAGTACAGAAGGTTCGTTAGGCACGACCTTCCCTTACAGAATCCGTGCTGGCTTGTTCTCAGTAGGTCATTCCTCTCGATGTGCTCGCAAATGCCGTCCTTGATCATAGCTTCCACCATCTTCCCTATAACTGAAGTCAGGCTCACCGGCCTGTAGTTCCCGGGGTCACCCCTCGATCCCTTCTTGAAGATAGGTGTGACATTCGCCAATTTCCAGTCCTCTGGTACCTCACCAGTTTTCAAGGATAGGTTGCAAACATGCTGGATTGTGCCCGCTATTTTTTGTCTTAGTTCCTTCAGAACCCTTGGGTGGATCCCGTCCGGGCCCAGTGATTTACCGCATTGTTCACAGAAACAATCACATGATTTTACATAACTCCAACTCATCAATATTTGCCCTAATTATGTAAATGGAAGAAAAATATGTTTTTATAAACAAATGTGTTAGTGTGACTTTAGCTCATTTGCAGGGCCTGTTATGTTATGGCTCCATCCTGTTCCAGACATTAAAACAAAATATTTTGTTCTATGTTCTATGTGCTGTTTATACTTTGCTATGTTACAAGTTACTGAAGGATTTCTATTATTCAGCTACATCTATATATATAAAATCGGAGGCATGTATGTGTGTATGTATGTGTGTGTGTGTGTGTATGTGCCGCGATCACGCAAAAACGGCTTGACCGATTTGAACGAAACTTGGTATGCAGATCCCTCACTACCTGGGGTGATATGTTCTGGGGGTCTCGCGGCCCACCTGCACATGTGGGCGGAGCTACAAACAGAACATCAGATTTCACCCATTCATGTCATTTGAAAGGATGTAAAAAGCTGCCATTCTCACAGTAATTCAAAAACGGCTTGACCGATTTGAATGAAACTTGGTATACAGATCCCTCACTACCTGGGGTGATATGTTCTGGGGGTCTCGCGGCCCACCTGCACACGTGGGCGGAGCTACAAACAGAAAATCAGATTTCACCCATTCATGTCAATGGAAAAAATGTAAAAAGCTGCCATTCTCACAGTAATTCCAACTACCTGGGGTGATATGTTCTGGGGGTCTCACGGCCCACCTGCACAGGTGGGCGGAGCTACAAACAGAAAATCATATTTCACCCATTCATGTCAATGGGAAAAATGTAAAAAGCTGCCATTCTCACAGTAATTCAAAAACGGCTTGACCGATTTTAACGAAATTTGGTATGCAGATCCCTCACTACCTGGGGTGATATGTTCTGGGGGTCTCGCGGCCCACCTGCACACGTGGGCGGAGCTACAAACAGAAAATCAGATTTCACCCATTCATGTCAATGGAAAAAATGTAAAAAGCTGCCATTCTCAGAGTAATTCAAAAACGGCTTGACTGTTTTGAAAGAACTTGGTATGCAGATCCCTCACTACCTGGGGTGATATGTTCTGGGAGTCTCGCGGCCCACCTGCACACGTGGGCGGAGCTACAAACAGAAAATCAGATTTCACACATTCATGTCAATGGGAAAAATGTAAAAAGCTGCCATTCTCACAGTAATTCAAAAACGGCTTGACCGATTTGAACGAAATTTGGTATGCAGATCCCTCACTACCTGGGGTGATATGTTCTGGGGGTCTCACGGCCCACCTGCACATATGGGCGGAGCTACAAACAGAAAATCATATTTCACCCCTTCATGTCAATGGAAAAAATGTAAAAAGCTGCCATTCTCACAGTAATTCAAAAACGGCTTGACCGATTTGAACGAAACTTGGTATGCAGATCCCTCACTACCTGTGGTGATATGTTCTGGGGGTCTCGCGGCCCACCTGCACACGTGGGCAGAGCTACAAACAGAAAATCAGATTTCACCCATTCATGTCAATGGAAAAAATGTAAAAAGCTGCCATTCTCACAGTAATTCCAACTACCTGGGGTGATATGTTCTGGGGGTCTCGCGGCCCATCTGCACACGTGGGCGGAGCTACAAACAGAAAATCAGATTTCACCCATTCATGTCAATGGAAAAAATGTAAAAAGCTGCCATTCTCACAGTAATTCAAAAACGGCTTGACCGATTTGAACGAAACTTGGTATGCAGATCCCTCACTACCTGGGGTGATATGTTCTGGGGGTCTCGCGGCCCACCTGCACACGTGGGCGGAGCAACAAACAGAAAATCAGATTTCACCCATTCATGTCAATGGAAAAAATGTAAAAAGCTGCCATTCTCACAGTAATTCCAACTATAAAACACTTTCTATGACACTATAACCACTAGGGACATCGTTTCTATTCTACCACGGACACCATACATATAGAGTGTGTATGTTCTAACTGTGTTTGTAACTGTTTCCTTCATGCACCCCAGTTCATAATGTTATTACATTACATGAGTACTCACATATGCTGAACTAGGAACACTGGTTCCATTCTGAACTGGGAAAAAACTGCATGGAGTTTCTTTTCAACCTGAGTTTCTACATATTGAGTTGTTTAAATCAATACTGAAACTTTTGGATGCCACTTATTCCAACAGATCTTCCTTTTCTGTTTAAGAGATTGCAAATTCCAGTGAGACTTGCATTCTCTATCACAATCAACAAATCACAGGGACAGACTATTACATACTGTGGAGTGGATTTAAGATCCCCCTGTTTTTCCCATGGACAACTCTATGTTGCTTGCTCAAGGGTGGGTTCACCCAAGAATTTATATGTTCTTGCTCCTGGAGGTGAAACTAAAAATGTTGTTTATAATCAAGTTTTGTGTTAGTTGTATTGTATTCATTTTGTCAAATATTTCACATTATAATTTGAATATTGTGCTTTTTATAAAGCTGTAAAAAAATAATTTCATTCACCACTATAAAGTATCTTTATTTGAATCCATTTACAGTGTTATTGCTATAATTAAATACCCGTGCAACGCCGGGGCATCAGCTAGTTTTCATATAAGCACATAAGCACATAAGCAATGCCTCTGCCGGGTCAGACCTGAGGTCCATCGTGCCCAGCAGTCCGCTCACGCGGCGGCCCAACAGGTCCAGAACCTGCGTAATAATCCTCTATCTATACCCCTCTATCCCCTTTTCCAACAGGAAATTGTCCAATCCTTTCTTAAACCCCAGTACCGTACTCTGCCCTATTACATCCTCTGGAAGCGCATTCCAGGTGTCCACCACCCGCTGAGTAAAGAAAAACTTCCTAGCATTTGTTTTGAATCTATCCCCTTCTAATTTTTCCGAATGCCCTCTTGTTCTTTTATGTTTTGAAAGTTTGAAGAATCTGTCTCTCTCCACTTTCTCTATGCCCTTCATGATCTTGTAGGTCTCTATCATGTCTCCTCTGAGTCTCCGCTTTTCCAGGGAGAAGAGCTCCAGCTTCTCCAATCTTTCAGTGTATGAAAGGTTTTCCATGCCCTTAATCATTCGTGTCGCTCTCCTCTGGACCCTCTCAAGTATTGCCATATCCTTCTTAAGATGCGGTGACCAATACTGAACACAGTACTCCAGGTGCGGGCGCACCATTGCCCGATACAACGGCAGGATGACTTCTTTCGTTCTGGTCGTAATACCATTTTTAATGATACCCAACATTCTGTTCGCCTTCTTCGCGGCTGCTGCGCATTGCGCCGTTGACTTCATTGTTGTATCCACCAGTACACCCAAATCTCTTTCAAGGTTACTTCCCTCTAATACTAATCCCCCCATTTGGTAGCTGAACATCGGGTTCTTTCTCCCTATATGCATGACCTTGCATTTCCCTACATTGAATTTCATCTGCCATTTATTTGCCCACTCCTCCAGTTTGCTTAGGTCTCTTTGTAGGGCCTCACACTCTTCTGTAGTTCTGACCCTTCTACAGAGTTTAGTGTCATCCGCAAATTTTATAACTTCACATTTCGTCCCCGTTTCCAGGTCATTAATAAATACATTGAACAGCAGTGGTCCAAGTACAGACCCCTGCGGAACTCCACTCGTGACCTTTCTCCATCCCGAGTAGTGACCCTTCACTCCAACCCTCTGTCTCCTGCCTGCCAACCAGTGTTTGACCCATCTGTGTACGTCCCCTTCCACCCCGTGGTTCCACAGCTTCCTAAGTAACCGCTCATGGGGTACCTTGTCAAAGGCCTTTTGGAAGTCAAGGTAGATGATGTCTACAGGTTCCCCTTTGTCCAAATGGCTGTTTACCCCCTCGAAGAAGTGCAGTAAGTTTGTTTGGCACGATCTTCCCTTGCAGAAGCCATGTTGGCTCGCTTTCATCAGCCCATTTTTTTCTATGTGCTCACAGATGCTGTCCTTTATCAGTGCTTCTACCATCTTGCCTGGAACCGATGTCAAACTTACCGGCCTATAGTTTCCCGGGTCTCCTCTTGACCCCTTTTTAAAGATAGGTGTAACATTTGCTATCTTCCAGTCCTCCGGTATCTCTCCAGTTTTCAAGGATAGGTTGCAAACTCGTTGGAGTATTTCCGCTATCTCATTTCTTAGTTCTTTTAGTACCCTAGGATGGATTCCGTCTGGGCCTGGTGATTTGTCGCTTTTCAATCTATCTATCTGTTGGAGGACATCCTCATGGCTCACCTCTATTGCCGACAGTTTTTCTTCTTGATCACCATGGAAGATCACGTCGGGTTCCGGTACATTGGATGTGTCCTCGCTTGTGAAGACTGACGAGAAGAATTTGTTTAACCTGTCAGCTACCTCTTTTTGCTCCTTTATCACTCCCTTTTTATCTCCATCATCCAACGGTCCTACTTCCTCCCTCGCCGGTTTCTTCCCCTTAACATATCTGAAGAATGATTTGAAGTTTTTTGCCTCCCTGGCTAGTCTCTCTTCGTATTCTCTTTTCGCTCTCCTAACCACTTGGTGACATTCTCTTTGGCTTTTCCTGTGTTCATCCCAGTTTTCCCCAGTCTGGTCCTTTTTCCATTTCCGGAATGATTTTTTTTTGTCTCCTATCGCTTTCTTCACCTCATTGTTTAGTCTTTAAAGTTTTAACTAAAAGTGTATCTAATAAATATTGGTTATAGGGACCCCCCTCCCCCCCTTTATATTCTGCATAATACAAGTAAATTGGCTTCAATTGTGAGCCTTAACAAGCTCATAATTGAAAAAAAAAATTGGGAGATAGTTACCTATCCTCTTAGGCACGATTCTATGAAAGATAGGTGCTTATTGCATGATGCCTGTTGGTGCTTAACACCAAAGTAGGGGTGGAGAAAGACTTAGGTGCCATTAGGCAGGATCCCTAAAAGTCTTAGATGCCTATAATGTAGGTCTTTAAAATCCTAGTCTACTGTATATTACAGGTGTCTATGTTTTTGGGGGTTTTTTTTTCATTTTATTTTTTTTATTGTCTAAGTTTTAGGTTAGGCACCCATTATAGAATCATATTTAGTGGCACCTAAATGTGATTAACGTGCAATAGACGCCTGAAGTTAGGAGCCTATCTTTTTTATATGCAAATTACAGAATCTGGCCCCATTTTTTCACTAGTGTTTTGTTTTTTTAATATTGTGATATCTGCAAAATTGGCACACACTGTTATAAGAGGTTGGTAGATATGGAAGTCCGGGAGGGATTAAAGGAAAAGGGGAAGCAGCTGGTAAGGGGATATGTTAAAAGATAGCTGGGCAGGAGTGAGGTATAGAAAAGGGAACGATATATCGAAGACTGGTGAATGAATAAGAAGATTAAGAAAGAAAACACGATGCATCATAAAATAATAATAAGTACACTCCAGATATAATGCAAAATATTAATATCATAGAAAACAAATCAAATTTCCTTGTTTTTTTCCTATCATAAAAGGTTCAAAATGACATGGATGATATCATTGATATTTCTCTTATGGTTTATGCTTTTTAGTTATATCCCATTTTATACAAAGCGGGTTCAAAAAACACATACAAAAAAACAACAACAATACAAAACCACACATTATAAAGCACATGCATGCAAGCATGGACTTGACTTAAGTGCCTTGTCCTACATAAAATACACATCAAAAACAATCCACCCCACCCTCACATACAAAACTCACCCACATGCCACAAATACCCACCCCAGTTTTTTTGTATAATTTATATATTCAAGTTGTAAAACTATATTGTCTTCTCCCTTAGCATCCATATTTCATCTGACAGAACAGACGATGTTTCAACAAACGTTTAAATGAAGTAAGATTCCCTTGCTGATGTATGTAACCAAGAGTTTATTCCACTCTACTGGGCCCCCGTATATGAAAATGTCGCAGCCCTCGTAGTTTACAACTGCAACTCTTGTTTCAAATGAATGCACTTCCTTAGAGAATGCCTCTTGAAGAACAGTGCTATTAGACCCTAGGGGTAATCTGGCAGTATTATCACTAAGGGCAGATTGCCAATTAAGGGTGCATTCATCTGTAGTCTGTTCATTATATTTTTTGCTAGATATGATCAGCAAATTGTCATTTAAAAAAAAAAACAAAAAACATTCCTGAACCTCGAAATAGAAAGTCATGTTGTATACCTCCTATCATACATAGTAACAAGAAGCGTTGCCTTTGAGCAATGAATTAAACTTCCTCTTGCATAAGGCGTTTTGTACGGAAGTATCATGAATAGGCTATTTGAGTGCAGCATTTCAGATTTCAGTTTGTCAAATTATTTGTCAAACATGAAAGGTTTGCCAGTTGGTTGAGTAGCTGCCAAGGAAAACATTAGTGAAATAAATGGAACAGTGTCAGTTTTTCCAAAATGTTCTGTGATTTCTTGTAGAGCACTTCAAATTTCTTCAAATAATGAATAGTTCTGCAGAACTATTTTCAGACTGGCACATTTGGCATGCTCACTTTTTTGCAAACGCAGCAATGTTCTTTTATTATTATTATTATTCATGTTGCCTTTTGAGCTCATTGTATAGCGCTACCAGAGGGCTCTATGAAAGAAAAAAATGTTCCTACAACACTAAAATAAAGAATGCTATCACATCTGCAATTTAAAACAACATTTCTTTGTTAAATTGTGGGTTCATTTCTCGTGGACCTGAAATGTTCTATATATCTGTTTAAAAGGGACAACATAGATCAAAGGATAGCACGATTTTCCCATTCTGACTCAACGCTCAAATTGTAGGTAGCGCTATATGAGGGTTATTTGCTAACTGTTGGTAGATAACCCTCTAAGTTAGCCTTCTTATTTACTTCATGGTCATTCTGTTGAGATGGCAGTTTGAATAATGAAGATGCATATCACTTTTAAAACAGGTTACACTCACCAGTATATTTCACAGTTTCTCTGGCAAAAGTATCTGCAGTAGGGACATTTTTTTTCTGCCTTTATATTTCACAACACATCCTGCTTACTGAATAACTATAACACAAATTAAAGCTAATATTTTCAAAAATAAAGGAATTAGGTTTTAAAGATAATATAAATATGAAGAGTGACATCTGCTGCATTTAATTGCAAATGCAACGATTTCTTATTTTGCAATTAAAATACACATTTAGAGACTTTACTCAAGCTATTTCCTATTTCTTTGGACAATGAACATTCAGGGCTAGGCTTGGCAACTTGACCTCTAGCAGTAAAACCACAGAGGCTGGGGCAGGAGTGACTAGGGACTCTGCTAGACACCAAAGTCCACTGGTAAGAGCCCAGGAAGCTGTCTGGAGTGGATGGATAGTTGGGAATAGACTGGCTGTGGTAGATAGCATGTCAGGGAGGAGCCATGGACTGGGTTAACTTTTTAAAAGTATGTCACAGAGGTCTGGAAGTGGACTTAAAGAATATTTAGGGGTTGGTTGAAAAGGGGATAGTTTGGAACATGTTGGGGGGAGGGCTTAGGGTAGATAGGGTGCATTAACAACTTCAGTTATACTTAATGCTTATAACCCTGTCAGCTCTACCACTTATATCCATTTATCTTAGGCTTATTATTAAACAGGCATAAAATAAGCATACAAAATGAACCTACGTGGTGAGACAAAGAATATCGCCATGGTACCAGGTGTGGTTCATAGAATACGCGTGGAGGGGCATAATCAAAAGGGACGTCTAAGTCCGTTTACGTCCATCTCGTTGGTCGTCCAAAGTAAAAAAACAGCTTAAGACACATTTTTGAAAGATACGTCCAACTTTTTTTTCGTATCAAAAATCGTCTAATTATACGTCCTGCTGATCTAATCGTCCATCTTTATATCACATTTTCATCCAACTTTCCGTCAAAATCCAAAACGCCTAGAACAAGCCCTGTTGGACGTAGTTGGGGGTCTGCAAAGTGATGGACTGCACACCCAGACATGCCACCTAAATAGTGGGGTACCTTACAGGGCACTGCTGTGAACTTCACAAAAAGGGTTCCATGTCTTCTCCTCCCTACAGCTCCCTTATAGGTTACGGTGAGCCCCCCCAAACCACTTCCATAATCCCCTAGATCCACTTATCTACCACCCCAATAGCCCTTATGGCTGCAGGAGCCACTTATATGCCAGTACAAAAGGGTTTTGGGGGTGTAAAGGGGAGTGCACATGTTTAAGTATCAATGCAGTGATTACAGGAGCTTATGAGCATGGGTCCTCCTCTCCATAAGTCCCTAACCGACCCCCAAGATGACTTAAGCTGCCTCTGGGCTGGACAACTAGGCTTTCCTATGCCAGGCGGACAGGTGATAATGGTCTGAAGGCTGAATTTTAAAGTTATGATTAAAATTTTTATGCGGGGGGGTTGGTGATCACTGGGGTAGTGTGTGGGGGTCTGTTTTATGTGTTTGCACTGCTTATCTGGTGACTTTAGGTGGGTTTTTGTGACTTAGACCATGTTTTACATGGTCTAAGTCACAACATCCTAGTTCCGTCTAGGCTCTGTTGTAAAACTTTCGGTTATACATGCTGTACGACTAAGTCTAAGCCGGCCCATGTCCTGCCCAACTCCCGCCCTCGACACGCCTCCCGAACGCCCTGTTTAGCTTTGGTCGTTCAGCGGCACTATGAAGGCCTAGGTCGTATAGAAATACGTCCAAATCCCGTTTTTTTTATCGGCATATGGACGTTTTTGAGAAATGTTCGTCCAAGTGCCGACTTAGGCTGGTTTTTGGACGTTTTTCTCTTTCGATTATGAGCCCCATAGTGCCTGTCCACATGACTAAAATTTAGATGCATCCATTTACACCAATTAAAACTTGGCATAAATGCATATGCCTAAATTATACGCAGATCAAACATATTCTGTAACAGTGCATCTAGCTTTAGGAATACCTACGACTTGCCCATTCCTCTCCCCTGCCTTCATTTGAGATCTATACAGTATTTTTTTTTTTTTTTATATACCGCCTAAAAAGTCTAGGCAGTTTACAATTAACAGGCAAAATAATAATTCTACAAACAGTGCATCATCTATCCAACAAAACTGCTGCGACCCATCCTGCAGAATATAGTCTTATCATCTACATAAGGAAATAACTGTATCCTCTAGAAAGTATGCAAATCTCTTATCTTACATTAACTACTATTCGTAGACAATTCATTCACATAAATACTTTTACATGCACCACTTTACAGAATTAACTTAGAAAGTTGTATGCATAAATTCTAATTAGTGTCAATCAGTGCCAAAAATTGCTTGGTAATTGGCAATCGGTGAGGACTGGCTTGTTAATTAAGTTGTGTGCACAAATCAGAATGTGCATAGATTTCCATGCACAATTTTAGTCATGGTATATAGAATCTGGGGGATTGCAACTAAAAAATATTAGCACTGAAAAAAAAAGACCTAAGCACTATTCTATAAACAGCACCTAAAGTTAGACAAGGTTCATAGCACTTATATCTGGGAGCTGTGCCTAACTTAGGCCTGACCATTTGTACCAACAGAAATGTGGTGCAAAACCTTGTGCCTAAAGTTAGGCACCGATGGCCCTTATCAAATACAGATTTTCAGGGATCTGTACTGGGAACGGTGTTAGTTAACTTATTTATAAATGACCTGGAAATTGGAACTACGAGTAAGGTGATTAAATGTGCAGATGACACTAACTGTTCAAAATTGTTAAAATGCAAGTGGACTATGAAAAATTGCAGAAAGACCTTAGAAAATTGGAAGACTGGGCATCCAAGAGGCAGATGAAATTTAATGTGGACAAATGCAAAATGATGCACATTGGGAAGAATATCAATCAGCAAAAGGCACTCAAAGTTAGTATAGTATCCAATTCACATATGCTATAACACTGATGGATTCTAACTTACGAATCCACCTAACTAGAACACTATAATGATCCTCAGATGCACCACTCCATGTTCAAACTTTATCACTACGTTAAGCTTGATGTGCAAAATCTTCCCTGGATCAATATTTATCAATCGTTTAAATTTTATCTTTTTTGTCTTTTTATCATTTTTAAATCTAGCAGTAAATAAAAGATATGCAAACTGTTTATTATTGTAGTTAAATAAACTTATCTTGGATGTGTGGTCAGCGTAGGGACTTCTTGTGCCGACATGTTTCGTGTAGGAGACGCTTTTTCAAGGCTGGGTCCCTACCAAGAGACACAACCTGTTATTAGGGTACACATCGTTAAACTGAATGTTAATAGACATGAATTATTTTCTAATATCTTTCTTACCTAGCATAATAACGCCATCCAATGTGACCACCAATTTCTGCTCAGAAAAGATGGCAGCGGTTTGTACGCTGTTGAATTTAACTACCTGAGTCGCATCAGCTGAAGAGACGTACAGACGTCAAAGAACGTCATGACGTCAACGTCTCAAAACTCGCCGAAGCGAGCCAGGAGATTTAAAATTTGACTATAATATTCCCAAGTCTTCAAATTCTAATAGACTACAGAAATCTTAGATCAAATTAAAGAACCCCATTCCAATTCCTCGTTTAGACCATAAGAAGTTACAGTACTGAGAGAATATATCCAGCAGTTGCTCTTTAAAGTTTAATAATTGTTCAAAATTACCAGTCATCTCCTCTCCTATACCATCTATTATTCTCCATCTAATATCCATGATCGTATGATTTTTTGTCAACCAGTGGGATACTATGGGTGCCTGTACATTTTCTGTGATGATCCTCGACTTATGCTCTGTCAGTCTAGTTTGTATTTGGCGCTTTG
This sequence comes from Geotrypetes seraphini, assembly GCF_902459505.1. Lineage (NCBI taxonomy): Eukaryota > Metazoa > Chordata > Amphibia > Gymnophiona > Dermophiidae > Geotrypetes > Geotrypetes seraphini. The sequence continues at coordinate 326,018,677 of NC_047084.1, read as the reverse complement.
TGCGCCCTACATATACCAACATTGATATGGGTATACACTCCTTCTATAGGACTATCGTAAAAATTATGTTGAATCAACATTTGTCCTAGAATTTTGCCTTTAGTAAAGGCAAATCTAGGAAATGTGTCAAACCCTGGATGATATTGTATAATGTGCCAGTATTCCTTTATATATGCAATTAGCTGTCTAGCCGTATCAGAATATGGAAGTATAAAAGTGATTTTGTCCTGTTCAGCCCCTGTAGATTGTTCTTTTAGAAGATTTCTCTGAGCAAATTTAGATCTAATATATGCTCATTTAATCGCTTTCTTGGGTAATCATGACCTAAAAACCGTTGTTCCAGTTCACTGGCTGCTAGCTGGAATTTCTCCATGGACGAACATACCCTCCTCGCTCTAAAAAACTGGCTTATGGGAAGATTCAATTTAAGGGTGTAAGGGTGGTGACTAGTGAAGTGAAGAAGAGCATTGCGGGCTACAGGTTTCCTATATAAGTCAGTATGTAATTTGCCACATTCTTTCAAAATTCGAATATCTAAGAAATCTATCTGGGATTGGCTGTATGTAATTGTAAATTGCAAGAGTGGATCTCTCCCATTTAACCATTGCAAAAATTATTTTAGCTCTTCTGTGCCTGTCCAGAGGAAGAAGATATCGTCCAGGAAACGCTTCCATATTTTGATCTTCTGAAAATATGTAGAGACATAGAGTTCCTGAGCTTCAAATCTCCCTACATATAGTGTAGCAACCGAAGGAGCCAACGTGGCTCCCATGGCTATCCCCTGAATTTGTCTGTAAAATCTATCCTCAAACTGAAAATAGCTTTGATATAACACCCACTTAGCCAATTTTATCAAAACCAATGTGGATAAACGATCTCCCTCTCTAGCTTGTAGCGCCTCCATAATCACTGATATAGCTCCTTCTTGAGGGATCTTGGTGTACAAAGACACCAAATCCAAAGTGACCATCAAAGTGTCTATCATTGTCCTGATTACTTATTTAATGTAGCAACGTTAATTTAATTTTAATGTTTTATCCCAATTATATATTTATGTAATTCGCTTAGAAATATTAAGCGAACCATCAAATTTAAATAAAACTTGAAACTTGAAACTTGAAACTTGAACCATCCATACTATCCCATCTTCCTCCTCCAAAATTCGTAAGAAATGAGATGAGTCTTTTAGATAAGAGGGCACCTTACTTGCCTCTTTTTTTAGAAAAAAATCTAAGAGTTTTGACAGGGGTTCTAAAAGGGTGTTTCTAGTATTAACTGTTGGCCTCTAAGGGGGGTTTATTATGTTTTTATGTATCTTGGGGACAAATATATATAAGGGGAAGAATAACCTGAATCACAGTTAACGGATGCTAGGGTCCACCTTGTGGGTTAGCACCCTGGTGGATGAAATTTAATGTGGACAAATACAAAGTGATGCACATTGGGAAGAATAACCCAAATCAGAGTTACTGGATGCTAGGTCCACCTTGGGGGTCAACATCCTAGAAAAGGATCTGGGTGTCATTGCAGACAATACGCCGAAACCTTCTGCCCAATGTGTGGCAGTAGCCAAAAAAGCAAACAACATGCAATGAATTATTAGAAAAGGGATGGTAAACAAGACTAAGAATGTTAGAATGTCTCTGTATCACTCAATGGTGCGATCTCACCTTGCTGGTGGTCAAAGGAAAAGAAAAGTTAGGTTTAAACCAAGCCATACACTGAACTCTGAGGATTCTTTTAAAGATCAGACTCCACAAATGACTCTTGAGGTTAATTCCTATCTGCCCACTCCAAGGCAGAGCTTTTTTGTCTCTTCAGCCAACCAGGATCACGGCATTGCTTTGGTAGGATTTTTCTGTTCTTTCTAGGTATGAGTACTTCTGCAACCACATTATGGCTGGAAAATATCATGTCACCAAAGCTGCTGCTCAGGTTATAGCTTCTGACAGGAAATGTTACCCAGGCAGAGGGAGTGGTTATATGTACAAGCTGTCTTCAGCTTGAATCCCTCATTAAAGAAGTAAATGAACTGAGAGAGGAGGTGGCAAGATTGATAAGCATCCATGAGAATGAGAGGTACATCGATGAAATGGTTCATAAGGTGTCAAAGATTTCCAGCAGTGGGAAATAAGAGGCTGTGTTGAGGGAAGACAGCTGGACTCAGATTACAGAACCCTGCAAGATTGGTACTGTGACTCCACCCACCCTTGAACTGAAGAAACATAACATAGAAGATGACGGCAGAAAAGGGCTACAGCCCATCAAGTCTGCCCACCCTGCTTACCCACCCCCTGTCTATGCCCTAATGACCCAATTTCCTTATCTTGACCCTCGTAGGGATCCCACATGGGTATCCCATTTATTCTTAAAGTCTGGCATGCTGTCTGCCTCGATCACCTGCACTGGAAGCTTGTTCCAATGATCAACCACTCTCTCTGTGAAGAAATACTTTCTGGTGTCGCCATGAAATTTTCCGCCCCTGAGTTTGAGCGGGTGCCCTCTTGTGGCCGAGGGTCCCTTGAGAAAGAAAATATCATCTTCCACTTCGACACGTCCCGTGAGGTACTTAAATGTTTCGATCATGTCTCCCCTCTCCCTACGTTCCTCAAGAGTGTAGAGCTGCAATTTGTTCAGTCTCTCTTCGTACGAGAGACCCTTGAGCCCCGAGATCATCCTGGTGGCCGTCCGTTGAACTGATTCAATTCTGCGCACATCTTTACTGTAATGTGGCCTCCAGAATTGCACACAGTACTCCAGATGAGGTCTCACCATGGCCCTGTACAACGGCATTATGACTTCAGGCTTTCGGCTGACGAAACTTCTATTGATACAACCCAATATCTGCCTTGCCTTAGATGAAGCCTTCTCCACTTGATTGGCAGTTTTCAAGTCTGCACTGATGATTACTCCTAAATCTCGTTCTGCTGAAGTCCTAGTTAAAGTTTCTCCGTTCAAGAAATACGTCCTGCATGGATTTCCGCTTCCGAGGTGCATGACCTTACATTTCTTAGCATTGAAGCCTAGCTGCCAGGTTGAGGACCAACTTTCCAATGTAAGCAGGTCCTGCGCCATATAATTCTGTAAACTGCATTCACTTACTATATTACATAGTTTGGCGTCATCGGCGAATAGTGTTATTTTACCTTGAAGCCCTTGAGTCAGATCCCCTATGAATATGTTGAAAAGGAGTGGACCCAGGACCGAGCCCTGCGGCACTCCACTGGTCACCTCCATTGTTTTAGAGAGGGTACCATTAACCACCACCCTCTGCACCGATATGCTCCTCTGGAAGTGGAGATGAGAGCATCTCAGGGAGAGGAAAAACCAAAGCTTGAAATCCCTAAAATTGCTGGATTCATGACCACTAGGAATCGTAAGGTAGTGGTAGTTGGTGATTCCCTTCTGAGGGGTACAGAAACATCCATCTGCAGACAAGACATGATGTACCAGGAGGTATGCTGTCTACCTGGTGCTAAAATCCAAGATGTTACAGAGAGATTGCCAAAATTCATCAAGTCTGATGACTATACTCCAATGCTGCTCATCCACATTGGTAATAAGGATACTGCCAGGTACCCCTACAAACACATCAAAAGTGACATCGTGTCTCTGGGAGAGAAGGTGAAGCAGTCAGGTGTGCAGGTGATATTCTCATCCATTCGCCCTGTTGAGGATAAAGGCCAGGTCAGAGAAGCATGCATCCTGGAAATGAATGCATGGTTATGTGGATGGCGTCGTCAAGAAAGTTTTGGCTTCCTGGATCATGGGATGATTTTCCAAGGGCCACTGAGCAGGGATGGTATACATCTATCAAAGAAGGGAAGAAGTGTCTTCGGCAGCAGGCTGGCTAATCTACTGAAGAGGGCTTTAAACTAGAAGTGATGGGGCAGGGTGATCAAAGCCACTGGGTGAGTATAAGCCCTCATGTAAGTCAATCACTGATTACCTCTACATGGATGGGAAAAAGGGGGCAATGTCTGGAAAGCAGAATATACTAATGCTCAAAGTATGGGAAACAAGATTCTGGATTTAAAGTAAACTAAAACTTGAATTTATAGACCGTGTCATCTTTATAGCAATACAGCTTGACTTGGTTTACAGTAAGTAAAAATGAAAAGAAGAGACAGTAGAAAAAGACTTTACAATTTGGAGAATAGAAGCTGTGATGGAAGAAGATGAGTTATAGTGGCTATCACAGAGACATGGTTAATGGAGAACCAAGACTAGGATGTAGTAATACCGGGCTATAATCTGTTCAAGAAAGACAGGGTAGGAAGAAAAGGAGGGGGAGTAGCGTTATATGTTAAAGATCATATTAAAGCCACAAAATTGCAGGATCTGCAGGACAAGGAAGAGGCACTGTGGATCAATTTGGAGAGAGGGAATGGTAAATATATTTACATTCACAGATAAAAGAAGTGGATGGAGATTTAGTAGTAGACATTCAGAATATATCTGAAAAAAGAGGAAGTTTTACTAACAGGTAATTTTAAAATGCCTGGTTGTTAATTGGGGTATCCCTATTGTGGGGTCTTCTAGAAGTAGGGAGATCTTGAATTCTCTATAAGGAGAACTGTTCCAGCAGTTGGTAATAGAACCCAAGCGGGATGGGGCCATACTGGACTTAATGCTTACAAACAGGGAAAGTGTTTCTGATGTTACAGTGGGTGATTATCTGGCATCCAGTGATCACTACATTGTATAGTTTAATATTAAGGCGGGTACAGAGAGGGCTCATTCAAAAGTAAAGTCTCTAGACTTAGAAAAAAAACAAAACTGTTTAGATAGGGGATTACGTCAAGGAATTGTCTGGATGGGAATGTCTGGGAGGAATAGAAATGCAGTGGTAAAACTGAAAGGGATTATTGTAAGGGTGACAAATCTTTTTGTGAGATAAGTAAGTAAAAGTAAGAGGAAAAAGGCCACTTTGGTTCTCAAAAGTAGTAGCTGAGAAGATAAGATATAAGAGGTTAGCTTGTGTTTGGATGGCTTGGGGGGGGGTTAGGGGATAAAAGTTAAAATAAGGAGTTGAGGGAATGGGACTTTCTATTATTGCATGGTGCCTCTACAGTTTATGTTCAAAACTTAGATGGAGGCCAATGTTTAGTAGAGTGCTATGTTGATTCTAGCTAATCTTGATTGATGACTAGCATCCTGTAGCGCCGTACGGTACTGTTCAAGTTTCATTCCATATTATTGCTTACATTCTGCACTTTCTCAGATGTTATATATTGTTTCTTGTTGCCTGATTGCCTTAGATTCCTTAATAAACATGATTAAAAAAAGAAACTACAAAAGATTGCAGAAAGAGTAAGTTAGGCAAAAATATCTGGAAAAGTTAAGAGAGGATGGTCGAGAAGTCAGGAAAGCAAAGCTAGAAATGGAAGAAAAAATAACTGACATGGTAAAATGGGGAGACAAAACATTTTTTAGATATATCAGTGATAGGAAGAAGTACAAAAGTGGCATTATGAGACTCAAAAGTGAAGGGTAGGAATATGTAGAAGCTGATAAAGAAAAGGCTGAATTGCTTAACAAATATTTCTGTTCTGTGTTCACAGCTGAAGATCTGGGAGTGGGACTGCAGAAGACAAATATGAATACGGATGGTGGAGTGGTAGACCCCGATCAATTTTCAGAGGGTTGCTTTTGTGAGGAGTTAGCTAAATTAAAGGTAGGCAAAGCAGGACTGGATGGTGTACATCCAAGGGTGCTGAAGGAACTTAGGGAAGTTCTGGTGGCTCAACTGACTGACCTTTTCAATGCTTCTCTAGAGTCAGGAGTGGTACCAGAGGACTGGAGAAGGGCGTGTGTGGTCCCTCTACACAAAAGTGGAAGTAAGGAAGAAGTAGGGAATTACAGGCCGGTAAGTCTGACTTCTGTGGTAAGCAAATTAATGGAAACACTTTTAAAACAGAGAATTGTGAACTTTCTGGAATCCGGTGGATTACAGGTCGAGGCAACATGGATTCACTAGAGGTAGGTCTTGTCAGACAAATCTGATCAATTTCTTTGATCAGGTGACTAGAGAATTGGGTAGAGGGAGTGCACTAGATGTGTTGTATTTATATTTTAGCAAAGCCTTTGACAGTGTACCATACAGATGTCTCATAAATAAACTGAGTGCTCTTGGGATGGGCCCCAAAGTGATGGGCTGGGTCAGGAACTGGTTAAGTGGAAGATGACAAGAGGATAGTGGTCAATGGATATCGCTCTGAGGAAAAGGATGTTACCAGTTGTGCCTTTTTATTGATTGTAAACCACCTAGATATCCTCTTTGATAGACAGTATATCAAGAAATTAATAAACTTGAAAACCTGGCTATGTCCCAGCATAAAGCACTGGGAAGGAGTTGCTGGGTCTGCAATATGGTTGTAAAAATAATTCCTCAAAAAAAATCCACCCAATTTCCATAGACCCTGTCTAAAACATCTCCTTATTGCAGGCTTTAGAATCAAAACAGGCAAAACAAGCAATAAAAAAAAAACCACTTCTGAAGGCTTTCCTTTTAAAATAGTCTCAGCCAGTCCCCTTTAGCCTTTCCAAGTCTCTGGCAATCCCAGATGTTAGCACAGCACCAAATTCCCAAACAAACACTTGCCTTTCTTTAGCTAACATTAATTGCCTCTGATTGCCTGTTCACTGTAACAGCTTCCATGTCCCATTCCATGGTTTCACCTGGGCTTGTTTCAAGGCTCTGGCTTTCTTGCTCCAAAGCTCTGCTATCAATGTCCATACCATCTGCAAGCTCTGGCTGTGGGCTCCTCTGCTGTGTGTGCTCCTGTGCATGCTGCTTCTCCCTCTCTAACCAAACTCCCAGCTTGTTTAAGGTGTGGGTGCCATGCCCCAAACTTCCAGCATGAGGGAAATGATCCTGTGCTCTTTGGCTCCCTCTTTGGTTCTGAGATGTAATACTCCTTATGCACACTGGATTTTTCCCTCCCTGTGCTCTGTGTCTTTCTCCTTCCCCCACATTTATCCTTGGAATCTAGTGCTGGGAGGAATGCTGCACTCAGAAGGATAGTAGGCTGGTTTGGTAGAGCTGGGCTAGACAGCCTTCTCCCTGACTATCTGAGTTTCAAGGATTAGGAGAGCGGGCATGCCAGGCACAGTCAGTGGATGCCAATATATAGATAACTGATTATTTAAACCCTAACCCTTAGCCACCTCCAATCACACTAAGCAGAGAAAAATCAGTGAAACGAATAAACACAAGACAGCGTAATGGATAATACAGTATATATAAATACCATATTTAGCACTGTGTGCTTGAAATTTAAACTAGTGCCAGTATTCCCTATCATAGGAGAAGAAAACAATTTCAAATCCTTCATTGAAGAATTGTGTGTATGTATATTTATCCCAGGACAAGCAGGCAGCATATTCTTAACACATGGGTGACGTCACCGACGGAGCCCTCGGTACGGACCTTTTTAACTAGAAGTTTCTAGTTGGCCGCACCGCGCGTGCGCGAGTGCCTTCCCGCCCGACGGAGGAGTGCGTGGTCCCCAGTTTCTTCGTTTCCGCGGAGCGAAGAAGACGCGTGTATTTTTTCAACGGCCGTTGAAATCACTTTTTCGCCTTCCCGCTCGCGTTTTTTTTCCTAAATTTTTCTGTCTTTACCTTCGGGTTTATTTTTCTTTGATTTGCAAAAAAAAAAAAAAACTTTCATTTTTTTCCTTTTTCTTTCGTTTTTGCCCGGCGGGGCCTGTTGCCATTATACAGGCCTCGGACTTCGATTTTGCGGAGGCCATCTTCCCCTTCATGCCCCCGCAGGTCGGTTTTAAGAAGTGCCAGCGGTGTGCACGCCCGATCTCCGTTTCTGACCCACACAATTGGTGTTTGCAGTGTCTGGGTCCGGAGCATCGGGCGGACTCCTGCACCCGCTGTGCCACCCTGCAAAAACGAACACTTAAAAACCGAAGAATCCAACAAACTCTTCTCTTCGGCACCGAGTCGGCGATGGACTCCTCACCTTCCACGGCGGTACCTCAAAAATCGGCACCGTCGACCTCGACACCGACCGACCCCGCATCGGCGCCGCTGGCGCCAGGTAAGCCGGCTAAGAAGCCTTCCTCTTCCCTCGAGCGCCCTCCAGCTACGGTGGCGACACCGTCCCTACCGGCATCGCACCGGTCCCGCAAGCGCTCCGCCCCGATATCGGTGAGTGCCTCGTCATCGGCCTCCTCATCGCCTGGGCGTGGAGCGGCATCCAAGGAACCGAAGAAAAAGAAAGCGGTTCCGATGCCACCCCTAGATGACCGTATCTCGGTCATTCTTCAGGCTCAGCTTCAGGAGCAGTTGAAGAAACAACTTGAACAACTGTTACCCTCTATCCTGGCACCGCTCCTTCCGGTACCAGACCGGCCCGAGCCCCGCACCGAGCCTCCGGTGTCCACTCCTTCGGTACCGGTAAACACCTCTATGCCGATCCTTTCGGCTCAACACCTTCACGCCGATCCGGTGGTTCATTCTCAGACCACAGTGGATCCTCCTCGGCACCAGGCGGTACGGCATTCTTCTCGGGACCGAGAACGGCGCCGATCGTCCTCCCCTGGTACCGTTTCAGTGCGCTCTGGTAAGTCTTTGTCCAAGACTCGCCACACCGCGCCCTCCACCCCGGTGTCTCGACATGCACCAGAGGTCAGAGACCCTGATTTGTGGGAGGAGACTCCACTCGGTACCGAGGAGGATCCCTCCTCATCTGATGAGGAACCATCGGCACCCGATGCCACCTCTAAACCAGAATTGAAATCACACATACACAGAGTCGCAAAAAACAAGAGATCATGGAAGACCTTTAACGGGTATCAGACACATACCAACAAACACCATAGGTTTGTCAGAAAATTCCTCATTTACCCTTCGGTGCCTCCACCTCCTATTTTGTAATCATTAATCTTGTTCCTTATTTGCGTTGCTTTTTTGAAATTCCTATAGATTCTTATAAATTATGCATAGCTAGTATAAAAACTTGTACTTAGCTTTTTCATCCCCAAACGCCAACGCGTTTCGATAATCTTTTTCAAGACGAAAACTGGGGAGCTGAAATACCAAACAAACACATACACCACATTAGACATAACATTAAAGCACACACATACACCACTTTCAACAAAATCATACCCTTCTCTATGCTTAACTTACATTTATGCAGGACAAACGTCACATACCAACCATCGGCAAAAAAAGCACGCCGAGGTTTGCCGACTCTGAGAACTAAATACCCTCCCCCATAGAACGTCATTTCCGGGGAATTACACCCCTAACCCATCCAAAGTTAAAGGGACCGAGCACTAAAGAAACCTTTGAAACTACCAACACCCATAAGCTAACCAAGGATCTACATATCCGCCTGGGCTAGCCAGTCAGAAGTCTGATTTAACCCTTTAGGGGCCATAGAGTCTAATCGGAACATCCACCGGAGTTCGCTCCGGTTGAGCCTTCGGGCAGTGTTCCCTCCCTCCCACCCTACAAGAATTTGGTCTAGCACACGCCACTGAAGATCTTCTAACGTATGGCCACACTGAATCCAATGGTGGACCAGTGGGGACGATTCCGAGTGAGTACGGACTCTGGACTTATGTTCTGTTAAACGAACCCGTATAGAGCGGGTAGTTCTGCCCACGTACAATTTGGGGCATGGGCATTGCAACACATATACCACATTCTCGGACCTGCAAGTGGACTCCAGTCATCTATTTTCTTCCGAAAATCCACAAACATCTACAATACCCCCCTGGACGCCCTATTGTATCTATGCGGGATTCCCCTTTGGAGCCTTTATCCAAATTTTTGGACATTTTTCTGAAACAACAGGTTCCCTCTATTAAGTCATACATCAAAGACACTAACCATATGCTTCGAATTATATCTGAGTTGGATGCCTATGAATCTCATTGGATTCTAGTCACATTAGATGTGACTGCTTTATACACAATGATCCCTATGGACAGAGCCTTGACTTTAATACATCAAATTTGTGTGGAACAAAAGATTCGACCTCAGTTATCTGTAGACATTTTGATGGAAATGGCCACCCTGGTATTAACCAGAAGCTATTTTTGGTTCCACAACGAATTTTATTTACAAAAACATGGCATAGCTATGGGGGCATCATTAGCTCCTTCGCTTGCGGCCTTATTTATGGCAGATTTAGAAGAACGTTTGATCTACCCTATGCCATCTTTCTCTAAAGTCAAGATCTGGAAGAGATTCCTTGATGATGTCCTGTGTATATGGTCTTCAACAGAGGATGAATTGGAATTATTTATAGCAGAACTAAATAGGCTCGATAACAACATCAAATTTACTGCTACTATAAATCATAGGGAAATCCCGTTTTTAGATATTTTGATCACAAAAGGGATCACTCATTTACAAACGACCCTGTACAGGAAAAAGACCGACCGCAACAGTTTGTTGCGGTTTCACAGCTTTCACCCAGAGAGTTTGAAAAGAAGTCTGCCCATTAGCCAGTTCTTGAGGCTACGCAGGATTTGCCATACTTTAGATGATTTTCGTTGTCAGGCGAAACAAATGAAAAAAAGATTCTATCATCGGGGCTATCCTTATGACGTGGTCAAAAGGGCGTATAAAAGAGCTAAGAATGCCCATAGGGATTGGCTTCTGTATGAGGGAGAGTGGGATTTGCAGTCCCAGGACACAGTGGCCTTTGTGCAGGAATTTTCCTCCCTAGCCCATAGTGTATCCAAAATTGTTAAAAAACATTGGCACATCCCTAGGATGTTGATCCCTGATTTGGACCCAGCGCCTTTGTGCTCATACCGCAGGAGAAAAAACTTGGGGGAGATATTAAATCATTATAAACTACAGGAGAGAATCCCCCTCACTAGTGGGAAGCATTCCCCGTGCGGTTCATGCCAATGGTGTGAGTATACGATTTCGGGTGAGTATTGGACTCATCCGACTACTGGGGTTATGTACAGGGCAAGACATAATACCACTTGCAGGTCCGAGAATGTGGTATATGTGTTGCAATGCCCATGCCCCAAATTGTACGTGGGCAGAACTACCCGCTCTATACGGGTTCGTTTAACAGAACATAAGTCCAGAGTCCGTACTCACTCGGAATCGTCCCCACTGGTCCACCATTGGATTCAGTGTGGCCATACGTTAGAAGATCTTCAGTGGCGTGTGCTAGACCAAATTCTTGTAGGGTGGGAGGGAGGGAACACTGCCCGAAGGCTCAACCGGAGCGAACTCCGGTGGATGTTCCGATTAGACTCTATGGCCCCTAAAGGGTTAAATCAGACTTCTGACTGGCTAGCCCAGGCGGATATGTAGATCCTTGGTTAGCTTATGGGTGTTGGTAGTTTCAAAGGTTTCTTTAGTGCTCGGTCCCTTTAACTTTGGATGGGTTAGGGGTGTAATTCCCCGGAAATGACGTTCTATGGGGGAGGGTATTTAGTTCTCAGAGTCGGCAAACCTCGGCGTGCTTTTTTTGCCGATGGTTGGTATGTGACGTTTGTCCTGCATAAATGTAAGTTAAGCATAGAGAAGGGTATGATTTTGTTGAAAGTGGTGTATGTGTGTGCTTTAATGTTATGTCTAATGTGGTGTATGTGTTTGTTTGGTATTTCAGCTCCCCAGTTTTCGTCTTGAAAAAGATTATCGAAACGCGTTGGCGTTTGGGGATGAAAAAGCTAAGTACAAGTTTTTATACTAGCTATGCATAATTTATAAGAATCTATAGGAATTTCAAAAAAGCAACGCAAATAAGGAACAAGATTAATGATTACAAAATAGGAGGTGGAGGCACCGAAGGGTAAATGAGGAATTTTCTGACAAACCTATGGTGTTTGTTGGTATGTGTCTGATACCCGTTAAAGGTCTTCCATGATCTCTTGTTTTTTGCGACTCTGTGTATGTGTGATTTCAATTCAGTCTACCAGCATTAAGTGATTTTCGTGGTGGATATGACCTCTAAACCAGAGCAGTCCTCATTCACTAAATTTCTGAGAGAAATGTCTGCTGCCCTGTCCCTTCCTCTAGAATCTGACTCAAAAAAGTCTCAAGCCTTTCTAGAGGCTTTAGACTTTGAGCAACCTCCTAAGGAGTTCCTCAAGCTTCCCGTACATGACATCCTACGGGAAACGTTCTACAAGAACTTGGAAACTCCCCTCACGGTACCGGGAGCCCCCCGTAAGCTGGACAACCTTTACCGAGTCATCCCTATACCTGGATTTGACAAATCTCAATTGCCCCATGAGTCCCTTTTAGTGGAATCCACTTTGAAAAAGACTCAGGGCTCCAGTGTCTATGCCTCTACCCCTCCTGGCAGAGAAGGTAAGACCATGGACAAATTTGGCAAGAGGCTTTACCAAAATGCCATGCTGGCCAACAGGGCAAACAACTATTCCTTCCATTTTTCTTTCTACCTAAAACACTTGGTCCAACAGCTGTCTGCCCTTCAGAAGTACCTTCCTGAGCGCAAGGTCCCGCTATTCCAGCAACACATCTCTGGTCTTCTCCAGATGCGAAAATACATGGTCCGCTCAATATACGACTCCTTCGAGCTCACCTCTCGGGCCTCTGCCATGGCCGTAGCCATGCGTCGACTAGCCTGGCTCAGAGTCTCCGACCTGGACATCAACCACCAGGATCGTTTGGCCAACGCCCCCTGTCTCGGGGATGAACTCTTTGGAGAGTCCCTGGATTCCACCACCCAGAAACTCTCGGCCCATGAGACCAGGTGGGACACCCTGATCAAGCCAAAAAAGAAGACTCCGCCTGCTCGACCCTATCGGCCCCAATCATCTTACCAGCGGAGGTTCTCAGCCAGGCCACTCAATCCGCCTCCACAACAATCTCGGCGACCTCGCCAACAGCAGCACCATGCCCAGGCTCGATCTCAGGCCACTCAACCCTCTAAGCCGCCTCAGCCTGCTAAACAGTCTCAGCCCTTTTGACTCTTCTCTCCAGGGCATAGCCAGTCATCCTCCCTCACGACCTCTTCCACAGCCTATCGGGGGTCGTCTCACCATTTTCTCCAGCCGTTGGGAAGTCATCACGTCGGACCAGTGGGTCCTCAACATCATCCGCCACGGCTACTCTCTCAACTTTCAGACTCTTCCACCAGACAACCTTCCCGTAGAGTCTGCTTCACACTCATCTCAAACCCCCCTCCTCCTGAGGGAGGTTCAATCCCTCCTCCTTCTCAATGCCATCGAAGAAGTACCTCCAGATCAAAGGGGTCAGGGATTCTACTCCCGCTACTTCCTGGTTCCCAAAAAGACGGGAGACCTCCGTCCCATTCTCGATCTCAGGGACCTCAACAAGTGTCTGGTCAAGGAGAAGTTCAGAATGCTCTCCCTTGCCACGCTTTACCCTCTTCTTTCTCAACACGACTGGCTATGTTCCCTGGACCTCAAAGAGGCCTACACTCACATCTCCATCAATCAGAGTTCCCGCCGCTACCTGCGGTTCCAGGTACTGCACCACCACTATCAGTACAAAGTGCTACCGTTCGGCCTCGCTTCCTCGCCCAGGGTCTTCACCAAGTGCCTTATAGTGGTAGCGGCCTTCCTCAGGTCTCACAACCTCCAGGTGTTCCCCTACTTGGACGATTGGTTGGTGAAAGCACCTTCATCTCAACTCGTGCTACAAGCCACTCATCACACCATCTCTCTCCTCCACCTCCTGGGGTTCGAGATCAACTACCCCAAGTCGCACTTGCTTCCCACCCAGCGACTTCAATTCATTGGAGCAGTTCTGGACACCACACTAATGAGGGCCTTTCTCCCCTCCGATCGCAAGCAGACCCTGCTCCATCTCTGCCGTCAGGTACTCATGCATCCCTCCATTCCTGCCCGACAGATGATGGTCCTCCTGGGTCACATGGCCTCGACGGTGCATGTCCTTCCTCTGGCACGTCTCCACCTTCGTACACCTCAGTGGACTCTCGCCAACCAATGGTCACAGACTACGGATCTTCTTTCTCATCCCATCTCTGTGACATCATCTCTTCAGCAATCTCTCCAATGGTGGTTGAACTCCTCAAATCTTTCCAGGGGTCTACTTTTTCATCTGCCCCCCCACTCTATGATCATCACCACAGATGCGTCCCCCTACGCGTGGGGAGCTCACCTGGGAGATCTACGCACCCAGGGACTTTGGACCCCACAGGAGCGTCGTCATCACATCAATTTCCTGGAACTCAGAGCCATGTTCTACGCCCTCAAGGCTTTCCAACATCTTCTCTGTCCTCAAGTCCTCCTCCTATGCACAGACAATCAAGTCGCCATGTACTACATAAACAAGCAAGGCGGCACCGGATCTCGCCCCCTTTGTTTGGAGGCTCTGCGCATCTGGACCTGGGCCACGGACCGCAATCTCTTTCTCAGGGCGGTCTATATCCAGGGCGAACAGAACTCTCTGGCCGACAATCTCAGCCGCATCCTTCAACCTCACGAGTGGACGTTGGACCCTCCGACTCTGCTATCCATCTTTGCTCGATGGGGCACTCCGCAGGTGGACCTCTTTGCAGCACCTCACAATCATCAGCTGCCCCAATTCTGTTCCAGACTCTTCTCTCCTCACCGTCTGGCTCCGGATGCATTCCTGCTCGATTGGAGGGATCGGTTCCTGTATGCCTTCCCTCCACTTCCTCTGATGTTGCGGACCTTGTCCAAACTCCGCAAAGATCACGCCACCATGATTCTTATCGCACCTCGGTGGCCTCGCCAACACTGGTTCTCACTCCTGCTCCAACTCAGCTCCAGGGAACCCATTCTACTTCCTGTGTTTCCTACTCTACTTACGCAGCAGCATCAGTCTCTACTGCATCCCAATCTGTCTTCGCTCCACCTGACAGCTTGGTTTCTCTCGGGCTGACCTCTCCGGAGAATCTATCTCAACCGGTCCGCCTCATTTTGGACGCCTCCAGGAAACCGGCCACTCTCCAATGTTACCATCAGAAGTGGACCAGATTCTCCTCGTGGTGTCTCCGGCATCATCAGGAACCCACCTCCTTAGCGGTGGAAACTGTCTTGGAATATTTGCTCTCACTGTCCAATGCTGGCCTCAAAACTACCTCCATCAGAGTCCACCTCAGTGCCATCACTGCGTTTCATGAGCCTATTCTCGGAAAACCCCTCACGGCTCATCCTCTGGTTTCCAGATTTATGAGAGGGCTCTTCAATATCAAACCGCCTCTCAAGCCTCCTCCTGTCGTCTGGGACCTGAATGTGGTTCTCTCAGCCCTCATGAAACCTCCGTTTGAGCCTCTTGCCACAACGTCGCTCAGGCTTCTTACCTGGAAGGTGCTTTTCCTAATTGCCATCACCTCTGCCAGGAGGGTTAGCGAACTGCATGCACTGGTTGCCGACCCTCCGTTCACTGTTTTTCACCATGACAAGGTTGTTCTGCGTACCCACCCTAAATTCCTTCCCAAGGTGGTCTCGGCTTTTCACCTTAACCAGTCCATTGTGCTGCCCGTCTTCTTCCCTAAGCCTCACTCGCATCCTGGGGAACAGGCGTTGCACACGCTGGATTGTAAGCGTGCCCTTGCTTACTATCTTGATCGTACCAGAGCTCACCGAACATCCCCTCAGCTATTTTTGTCTTTCGATCCCAACCGTTTGGGTCGTCCTGTCTCCAAACGGACACTTTCCAATTGGCTTGCTGCCTGTATTGCTTTCTGCTACGCTCGGGCCGGTCTCTCACTGGAAGGAACTGTCACGGCCCACAGGGTCCGAGCTATGGCCGCTTCTGTAGCTTTCCTCCGCTCCACGCCCATCGAGGAAATCTGCAAGGCGGCCACTTGGTCCTCAGTTCACACATTCACTACTCACTACTGTCTGGATGCGTTCTCCAGACGGGATGGACACTTCGGCCAATCTGTGTTACAAAATTTATTTTCCTAATGGCCAACCATCCCACCTCCCTCTTTGTTAGCTTGGAGGTCACCCATGTGTTAAGAATATGCTGCCTGCTTGTCCTGGGATAAAGCACAGTTACTTACCGTAACAGGTGTTATCCAGGGACAGCAGGCAGATATTCTTAAGTCCCACCCACCTCCCCGGGTTGGCTTCTTAGCTGGCTTATACTAACTGGGGACCACGCACTCCTCCGTCGGGCGGGAAGGCACTCGCGCACGCGCGGTGCGGCCAACTAGAAACTTCTAGTTAAAAAGGTCCGTACCGAGGGCTCCGTCGGTGACGTCACCCATGTGTTAAGAATATCTGCCTGCTGTCCCTGGATAACACCTGTTACGGTAAGTAACTGTGCTATATAGATAGATATAGATAGATAGGCATATGCCATAAATATATCATTGATTTCAATTATTCACTGGGTTGAATAAATTACAGCAGTATATACATTTTTGTTTAAACGCAGATCCCAGTTCTACTCCAGTTTACTTATACAAATAAACTATTCTTTGTGTCTGGCAGGCACAGTGTTTACAAAACCCCCCACTGATTGGATAAATCTTTAGTTTTAAATTCATGAATCCATTGCAGTGAAGCTCCACAGTACCACAGGACATCTAATCAATTGCTAAGAAAAGCTATGTTTCTTCTGTAAGTTAGCAGGTTGTTACTGCAAAATCATAATGAATGTTTCTTACTGCCTCTTTAACAAAGCTACGCTCTATGGGCTTCGGGGCCGTTAGCGCGGCTTTGTAAAAGAGGCCGTTAGTATTTTGACAGTTCCTCAGTTGTTCATAAAGTAAGAGAATCACCCTTTTTTAAAATATATATATCTGGGAACCACAGAGTAACCCCATTAAGGCCCTTTACCGCTGTTGACTTAGTGCAGTTCTTCATTTCCCTGTACTAGCACAAAATTTATTTCCTGCAGCAGCTATGCCACACTTTAATTTATATCAGAAAGTCTATTTATCTCACTAGCTCTATGCACTAAAAATATTTATAGTATATATCAGACCAACAAAGGTGTCACTCGGGAGTGAAAAAAATTTTCACTGAAAGGTCATATCAATATAAATCCATTAACAGTTCAATTTTTCATATAGGAGAGGACGCTGAACAGTTCTCAGTCCAACCAACAAAGTTGGGGCACTCTCCTTTGAGGACTATACACTTAGTCCAGTGATTTTCCACATTTTTTGTTCCTTTTTTTCTTTTCAGAAAAAATGAAAAAGTGGAAAATCACTGGACTAAGGCCCTCTTTTACTAAGGTGCCCTAACCGATTAGCGCGCGCTAAACGCTAACGTGTGCTAATTCAAATAGCGTACCTTAGTAAAAGAGGGGGCAAGTATATAGCCCTCGACGGAGACTACCGCAACTCTGTTGTTTGGGCTGAGAACTTTTCAGTGGCCCCTCGTACACCAGCTTTGATTTTTCATATACAGTATCCACATAGAATTGTAGGATTTATTTATTTATTTATTTAATTCGATTTCTATTCCATTCTCCCGGGGGTTCAGAACAGGTTACAATTGACATTCACAAAAAATTACAAGACAAAGGCATTCCTAGAAGAGACAGGAGAGTGAGAAAAGGAGAGAGAGGAGGGGAGAGGGAGCACGAGAAGGTAGGAAGTCGGAGGCGGGAAGGGGAAGGAGGAGGAGGGAGAGAGGAGGAGAGCAGGGGGTAGGCTGATCGTTAGCACTGTTCAGGTGAAGAGATGGGTCTTCAGCATTTTCCAGAAGGTCATCAGCGAAACTTGAGATCTTATCTGGGCGGGCAACTGATTCTAGAGACGGGGTATGAATTGGCTGTATGAGCATTTATGAGACATTTCCATTAGGAAGGATCTTCCTGCAGGGATGTGCAGACATTTCTCAGTTTCAGAGCATAGTGAGTGGGCAGGAGTGTAAGGTGGGAGTTTGAATATGATGTAGGCTGGATGGTGAGGTGGAATCTCTTGTAGGCCATTATGAGGGCTTTGAATACACAGCGCTTGTTAATCGGCAACCAGTGTTCCTCATGAAGGGCTGGGGAGATGGGGTTGTGGTAGTCGAGGTTATGTAGGAGGCGGATTTCAGAGTTCTGCACTCGCTGGAGGCGCTTGAGTTTTTTGTCGATGATTCCATTGAAGATAGAGTTGCAATAATCCATTCTGGACAGTACATAGGTGTAGAGGAGTCTGGCTAGGTTAAGTTTAGGGATATATGGTTTGATCCTTTTTAGCTGGCACAGATAGTAGAAGGAAATGGAGACCACCTGAGAGATATGGGTTGAGAGGGATAGGTGGCCATCCAATACCACCCCAAGATTGCGCACTTGGTCTTTTGCTGTCAAGCTTGTGGAGTCCCAAGATAGTGTTGGACGGGTGAAGTTGGTGTTGTTCTTTTTAATCCATAGTACAGTAGTTCAGTTTTGGCAACATTCAGCTGAAGTTTGTTGAATGTCATCCAGCTCTTCATGTCGGTGAGGCAGGATATGCAGAATATATATATATTTTTAAAGAAACCTGTTTACCTTTCTCCTGACCTCAGATCTCCATTGTTGATGCAGGATTGTCTCTGCTCATCTTTTACAGCCCCCCTTCCCTTTTATTTTCCTTCCTCTGAATCCTGATTTCCCATATCCTTCCCTGAATTTGTGCATTTATTCTCCATTCCTTCCCCTCTACCTGCTTGAAATATTTTCCCATTTGCCTCTACTAAAATCCCCCTTTCTTTTTCTTCATCTTCTAGAATATGGCTGGCTTACATTTTATAACATAAATGGTTGCCTACTTTAACATCCAAGCACTTTCAGATTTATATAATTTAATAATTTACTTTCCTCAGACATGGGGGAAGCTACTGCTTGGCCTGGATCAGTAACATTTGGATTTCTGCCAGGTACTTGTGCCCTGAATTGGCAACTATTGGAAATAGGATACTGGACTAGATGGACCATTGCTCTAACCTAATATAGTTATTCTTATATTCTTATGTATAATAATAAATGAAATATCTAAAGTACACTCAAAGTAATTTCCTTTTGCATTAATTTCCATGTGTCAACTTGCTATACTGTTCACATTACTGTCAAGCAGTACAGTATCTAGCAAGAAAGATTGAACTGCTCCTCAAATTTTGCTCTAGAACTTTTCCACGTACATTTTAGCACCCATGGAACAGGTTTTAAGTAGATGAAATAGGACTGTAAATATCATAAGGCATTGGGATGTAAGTCGCATGCCCGTGAATTAGAAATTGGCAAACAAGGAAATTTGTTAAACAAGTTTTATTTTGTTTCTTATATATTACCTGCAAGGCACTGAAACTGTGTACATTCAGGTACAGTAAGTATTTTTCTGTCCCTTGCAATTGAAGCTTGATGGGATGGAAGCTTGAAGGGATGGAAGGTTGTGACTTGCTTAAAATTAGGAAAAACTTCAATGGGATTTGAATTACCATAGGTTCCCCTGTTTCTCAGTCTGCTGTTCTAGCCATTAGCAAAACACGATCCAAAATGAATTAGCACAGAGGAAAGCAGGTTGCATGGTTTGGCTATAATGTTGCATGCACAAGTGTAGGAAAATGAGCTTGAGTGCAGTGTTGTCGTGAGGGTAGGAGGCACCAGAAGTGGTGGCGGCCCTCCCCCCTCTTCTCTGACCCTCACTCCTTCTATGCCCCACCACACATGTGCCTGTACCTCTAAATCTTCACCGGTATGAGCAGCATCTCCAAACTGCTTGCACCGGCCTCGACTCTCCCTCTGATGTCACTTCCTGGTCCCGCGAGTCCTGGAAAATGTAACCATTATTTAAATATGGGTTAACATTCTAGCCCAGCATCAAAATAAGTAAGAAGGTAAAGATTCATGGACTTTTATAAACTCTTAACAAGCTCATGGAAAGAAAGTAAGGCAGCGCGAGCTACACTGGCTTTAAAACACAGCCGTGTCTTAACAACCATTCGAAACAGGCAGCAGCATTGTTTTGTATTTATTTCAGCCCCTCACAACAAGGAATATTTAAATCATATGCATTTGCATATGCCACATTTTTATAGTTTTGTATGTTTTAATTTATGTGGGTAAATTACAAGGGCAGCATGTTCTGTTACAAGTAATATGTATAATGTCTATTTACAGATCACTTAGCAACAGCAGATAATCAATAGCAACTGAGCACTTCATTTAAAAGTTTGAAGGACATACTTACAAGAGTCCCTTTTCTGGTTAGTGTGAAATCATTGTACTTGAAGTTTAAGGAAGGGATTATTATAACCAATCTGAAGCTAGAAATGAAGCACTGTTAGGGAAATCTGGAGAATTTTTCAAAGTGCTCTACGGAGGCTGTGTATAAGGTCAAATATCACTCCACCCAGCAGCAAACTGCAGAGGGTATTAGTATTTTATTAAACTACCTATATATAGCCCTGGTTATTTCTTTTTAAAATGTGCAGAGTTTCTCAAATGGTATCAGTTGTAAACTGACCCCCCCCCCCTCCTTTACTAAAGCATAGCACGGGTTTTAGCGCTGGCAGCGGCAGTAACTGCTTCGGCGCTCATAGGAATTCTATGAGCATCGCAGCAGTTACCGCCGCTGCCAGCGCTAAAAACCCGTGCTAAGCGTTAGTAAAGGAGGGGGTGAAAAAGGTGATAAAACCTCACTGTTTTTGCTAGGATCATAACATCGGTGCAAATTAATAGCATAAGGCTAAAAATGTATGCCCACGCTTCAGACTCTGCATGAACACATTTTCATCTTCTCTCCACTATGTACTTGGCTTAGGTCTATAAAAATCAGTGATTACCATACATTGTTTAAAAGTTCCTCATAGTCAACACAAATCTGCTAGAGTGCAAGTTCACCATGGTTCCAAACGTGAAAAAAGTATATAGCAAACATATTTTCCACTTTATATATTCTTTATTCATTCATTATTGCCCAAGTTAGAACTGGACAGCAGTCATAAGACATTAACAGTTCTAAATTAGGGTTACTATACTGTATGGCTCCAGAAAAAGGAGGATGGATTGAAACATCCAGGTTTTACTCCCATTGAACGCAATGGCAGTAAAAACCCAGACATTTCAATCCGTCCTCCTTTTTCTGGAACCATATGGTAACCCTACCTCAACTTCTATATTGCATCTTGACCTCACAACCCTTTTCCATACTCTAATGAATGCTTGGAAAGCTAGAGAAATAGGGCACTGTAACCTTATTTGTCACACACAAGAGTTCCATCACTGCTTCACTTACCTCATACCTCAGTAGTCGCATCATCTTAGAGATTTTTAGCCATTCCACTGTTGTAAGCACAATGTAACCTTCTCTAACACATGTGTCTTACATATAGACAGGCCTTCTATTTATTGGGATTTATTAACTACCTTTTCTTTTTTTTTTAATAATTCCTTATTGATTTTCCATACTTCAAAAGTGCAATACATGAATATATAACACATAAAATATCAATTTAAGCACATCCACGTACAATTATATATATAACCACTCATTTTCTCCCACCCCCACCACTCAATGTTTATACAATAAAACATAGCGACATTTATTTGCCCAGTAACCTTACCCTCTTCATATTAATAATATCTTCCCACCCTTCCTCCCACCCCAAGTGTAACTACTCTAGTCTCAAATTAGGACAGAAATATCCTCCCCCTCCCATCCTATTTTGGATGTGTAAGTAACCAAAACCTGACTTTAAATCAGAGACCTGCTATAGAGAAGTAACATACGATGCCAACAGACCCCAAACCAATTTAATTAACCAATGTGCCCCAGACTTTCTGCATTCATTTTCTCATATCCATAGCTGGAGCACAGATTAACTGTCTTTTCATGATGAGATTCACCCAAAGCACTTTACAATGCATTGACTAGTAATCAGATATTCTTAAGTATTTTCCCTATCTGTCCTGGCAAGCTCATGTCCTAACTGTGGTACCTGGGGCAATGGAGGGTTAAATGACTTGCCAGAGCCACAGGGAGCTGACGGTTATCAAACTCACAACTTCAAACTTAACCACTCCTCTCCTCACTAGGCCACTCTTCCTCCTTTTAAAAGTATATACAAATTAGAATTGAGATGTTCAGGTCAGGAAAATGAGGAAAATAGTTAAAAAGAAGTTAAAAGGTTCAGCTGCTAAAGTTAGGACTGTAAACCAGGCGTGATGTCTTGGCGGAACCGCTATCCACGCTCTTCAATCTCTCCCTTAGTATGGGTAACGTCCCGTTGGACTGGAAGACGGCTAACGTCATTCCACTCCACAAGAAAGGCTCCAAGATGGAGACAGCAAACTACAGACCGGTGAGTCTCACATCAATAGTATTCAAACTAATGGAAACTCTAATCAAATGCCAATTGGATACGATCCTGAACGAGGAGAATATACGGGATCTCCGTCAACATGGATTTACTAAGGGGAGATCCTGCCAATCCAAACTGATCAGCTTCTTTGACTGTGTGATGAGGAAGCTGGATGTTGGGGAGTCCCTGGACATCATATACCTGGACTTCAGTAAAGCATTCGATAGCGTACCACACCGCAGGTTGCTGAGCAAGATGAGTTCTATAGGATTGGGCGACACATTGACGAAATGGGTTGGGAACTGGCTTGGAGGGTAGTGGTGAACGGCACCCCCTCCAAAATGATGGAGGTAATCAGTGGAGTGCCGCAGGGCTCGGTCCTGGGCCCGATCCTATTCAACATCTTTATAAGAGACTTGGCAGAAGGGCTGCGAGGTAAAATAACATTATTCGCCGATGACGCCAAACTAAGCAATGTAGTGGGCAAAAGCACAACAGACATAAATTCAATGTCCGACAACATGATGCACGACCTACTCCTACTAGAGCACTGGTCTAGGTCCTGGCAACTCAGCTTCAATGCCAAAAAATGCAAAGTCATGCACCTGGGCAGCCAAAATCCATGCAAGACTTACACCCTTAATGGCGAGATCCTAACAAAAACTGAAGCAGAACGAGACTTAGGGGTGATCGTTAGTGAGAACATGAAGACTGCCAATCAAGTGGAGCAAGCTTCATCCAAGGCAAGGCAAATCATAGGTTGCATACGCAGGAGTTTCGTCAGCTGTAAGCCTGAAGTCATTATGCCATTGTATAGATCCATGGTGAGGCCCCACCTGGAATACTATGTGCAATTCTGGAGGCCGCATTACCGTAAGGATGTGCTGAGACTGGAGTCGGTCCAGAGAATGGCCACCCAGATGGTCTCGGGACTCAAGGATCTCCCGTACGAGGAACGGCTGGATAAGTTGCAGCTGTACTCACTCGAGGAACGCAGAGAGAGGGGTGACATGATCGAGACATTCAAGTATCTCACGGGCCGCATCGAGGTGGAAGAAGATATCTTCTTTTCAAGGGTCCCGCGGCAACAAGGGGGCATCTGTGGAAAATCAGGGGTGGGAAACTGTACGAGGACACCAGGAAATTCTTTTTCACTGAAAGGGTGGTTGATCGCTGGAATAGTCTTCCACTTCAGGTTATTGAGGCCAGCAGTGTGCCTGATTTTAAGGCCAAATGGGATAGACACGTGGGATCTATTCACAAAGACAGGTAGGGGAAGGTCATTGGGGTGGGCAGACTAGATGGGCCGTGGCCCTTATCTGCCGCCTATTTCTATGTTTCTATGTTTAATTAAAAATACCGTCGTGGAAGTCCAGACCAGATGTATTCCACGTATCAGCAAAAGTGGAAAGAAGAGGAAACGAGAGCTGGCGTGGTTAAAAGATGAAGTGAAAGAGTGCTATCAGAGCCAAAAAACATCCTTTAAAGAATGGAAAAAAGATCTGAATGAAGAAAATAAGAAGAAACACAAGCACTGGCAAGTTAAATGCAAAGCATTGATAAAGACAGCTAAGAAAGAATATGAAGAAAAACTTTCAAAAGAGGCAAAAACTCATAACAAATTTTTTAAGTACATCAGAAGCAGAAAACCTGTGAGGGAATCTGTGGGACCGCTGAATGATCAAGGAGCAAAAGGGGCACTCAGGGAGGATAAGGCCATAGTAGAAAGACTGAATTAATTCTTTGCTACGGTCTTTACAGATGAAGATGTTTGAGATCTACCTGAACTGGAAATGTTTTTCAAGGGTGATGGTGCGGATTTGTATTCAAAAATTGCACTCAAATTAAAGACTTAAAAATATTTTCCAACCCCTTCCCCCCCTCCCACTCACCATTCCAGGACTTCTGAGCCACTCTTAAATGTTCCACCTGATAGTGAGCTGGGATCTCAAATTAGGCAGTCACGAATGAAAGAGGAGAAGATGGAATGGCTACCAGAACAAGAGAACGCAGCACAAGAAAGTATGGAAGTGCCTGTTTAAGAAATGGAGACTGCCTGAACAAGGTGAGACACAGAAACTTGGAGGAGGTCTGGGAAAAAGACTAAGCAATTTGGTGAACCTTTGATTTGAGGAAGGGTTACCAGACTAAGCAGCTTATAGCTACCAGGGAGAGTGTAGGAAGGTTAACAACCAGAAGAATTGAGGAAGGTGTCCTCCCTTCCCCTTTTTCAGTTTCAGAAAGCAAAAGTAGCGCTTTTGTGAGTAAAAGATTTATAAAATAAAACTGTTTGTATTTTTCTGAAGTTGACTAAGGGCTGGAAAAGAACATTTCATTGGGGAAATCCTGAAACCCCGACTGGGTTGCGAACCTTGATGAACGACATTGAACACCCCTGGTTTACACAGTCACTTATCTTGGTTTTTCTATCTCTTCCTGAAACATCTGTTTTACGTAAGCTAGCTGCGGATGGGCAAGATGATGGCAGCCTATTCTGCACTCTTTCTTCTCTCCTTATCTACTCCTTAATTGAAACAACTCAACAAAAGACAACCTTTTCTAGTTCATCTTTTCTTTGTCTATATGTGTTTTATTTATATCGGTGTTTTGTCTCTGCTTTGATAAATCCTCTTTTCTTAGGTTTTCCCTATCTATCTTCATGAAAGTAAATGATAATTGGAATCCCCAATTATCCATCTCAGTAGAGTTGTAATACATGAATACACTCAGACTCTGTCAAAATTCATTTCTTTCCCTAACTCCAATCATACACCCTTACTTAGATGAAATACTGCCAATTCAAATTCCATTCAAGGAATTACTTTATATCATTAATCAGATTTAGAAGGTAAAATATACTAGATGCCCGAGTTTTATCTTAGTCACCACACTCAAGAATTCTCACTCTAGCTTTTTCAGCGCATTAGCTGTCAGGAATTACTGTGATCAGCTATAGTTTCGGAGTGGTCTATAGTGAGGCTTATTTGACATTGAAATACAATTTTTGAGGTCTGCTGTTCTCGTATAACTTTTCTTACTCATGAGGAAATCACATTTAATATTCAGCTCTAATAAGGAAACTCCTCAGAAATACCACCCATATAAGTCACTTAAAGATATTTTCAGTTTAAATATAGATGTTTTTAATAATAATCTTCTCATTCTTTTCCTTGAGTTCACTAAAACCCGGGAGAGCTCTCCACAATCACATAGCTCTGACTACCTTTTTCTCATACATACCACACAGGAACATAAAAACAACCATGAGAGCTTCCTGGTGTTCTGTAACATGAAATCTGTTAAATCTTGGCCTTTAAAATGGAAATGTAATACCAATACTGTATTTACAAACATATTTTAAATTTTCTTGCTGTGATCTCAGTGAAGACAAGGCATTAATGTGTTATCATCAGACTGAGCAGTAGAAAAACACATTTGCATATACAGATGTGATAGGGAATTATAGTAGGTGTTCTTTTTGAGTTTTTGGCCATGGACTTCTAAGGTTTTATACTCGCATGAGTAATTCAGAATTAAGTGTGCTGTGGTGATAAAATAAATGCTTATGTTTGGTACTCTGTATGATCATGGCACACAGGGAAGAGATAAGCTCAGCCAAGTTCTGCTATTGATTGTAAACCGTATTTTGGAATGTCATATCTTACAAAATTGCTGCAGGCTTAAACTCTTATGGACTTTCACTAATGATCTGGAAAAACATTCTCACTCTGTATTCTTTCTTCACAGCTCAATGTCTTTGGCATTATTTACAGAATTAAATGTTTGATATACAGGTATCTGCTGAATAGAACAATTTTATAGACAGTTGCTCTTTCAAATTAAATGTTAAGAAAACAAATAAATGCAAACAATTCAGTGATGAAATTGGACTTGAGTCCTGCCTATCTCCCAAGAATTGCCCCTAAACTAGAGAATGGCACAGGGTCAAATTTTTCCCTGTCCCCATGGGAACTCATTTTCCTGTCTCCTCCCGGTGAGTTCTTTTCCTGTCCCTGCCCCATTCCTGCATGTTCCGCCCTCATCTGCACAAGCCTCAAACACTTTAAAAGCATAAGTAGCAACATTCTAGAGCTCAGATCGTGATGTCATAATGCCTCATTCCACCAATGCCTAAGCTCCATCCTCATCTGCACAAGCCTCAGACACTTTAAAAGCATAAGTAGCACCATTCTAGAGCTCAGATTGTGATGTCATAATGCTTCATTCCACCAGTGCCTAAGCTCTGTCCTCATCTGCCCAAGCTTCAAAAACTTTAAAATCATAAATGTTCGAGGCTTGTATGGTTAAGGCAGAACCTACAGGAATGGGGCAGGGACAGGAACAGTGACAAAACTCACAGGGACGAGACAGGAAAATTGAGTTCCTGTGGGAACGGGGACAAATTTGTCCCCATGCCATTCTCTACCCTAAACGAAAATCCATGCCATTTTGTAAGTCTATTCAGCTCTTTAGATACTGCTCTTCTTAGTTTGCATTACCTAAATATGAAACTTACCTGTGCTGGAACTGGGCTGCCATGCAGGTTTTGACCCGTTTCGCGGAAAGGCTGCTTAAGAAAACCCACCCTAGTCTTAATGTGCGCTGGTCTCACTGTGATTTCAAACTCACAGTGAGACCAGTAAGGTCACGGTGGGTTTTCTGAATTAGCCTTGCTGCGAAGCACATCATAACCCGCACGGCAGCCCAGCTCCAGCACAGATAAGTTTCATACTTTTTGGTAAGTATATAGTAGCAGACGAACTAACGCCTATAATATGATGTTTCAACAAGTGCTGTGATTGAAAAAAGAAGAGTAACTCTTACAGCTGGGGCCCAACGTCTGGTCTCTTCAAAACCTTTTTTTCTGAGCACTTATAAAGATGATACAGTGCATATAATCCTTTGTTAATCGGGGTTTGGAGATTTGTCACATGCTAATGTTGTCATCAGCTTTCAGCTTTGTAGCAGAAAGACTAATGCACAATTGATAAGCACAATCTGATTTTAATTCAAATTTCCATGATTTTATATGGTACAGCACAGAATATACAGACTCCTGATGAAGGTATAGGCTGCCGAAACACTGACTGTGTTCGGTCCTTAGTACATCATTCATCTAGATTTTACTGGTTCATTTTTTTAGAGAGAGTTTTTAATAAAGTGATTTTATTATCGACTGCTGCTCTCACCCTGGTTATCTGTGGCTTTTCCATCCCTTGCATTTTTGCCATCAGCACATACGGCGCCTTTTACAATGGTGCGCTAGCATTTTTAGTGCGCGCACAAGATTAGCGCACGCTATAGCATGCGCTAGCCGAAAAACTACCGCTTGCTTAAAAGGAGGCGGTTGCGGCTAGCGCGCGCACCTTTGTAAAAGGAGCCCATAGCCATTATTAAAAATTAGCACATGAGCCCTCACCAATACCTATTTTGTAGGTGACAAGGGCTCACACACAAGTCCCGTGCAAACCGGTTAGCATGCGGCAATGTAGCAATGCTGATTATCACAGAAACACCCACTCTCTAGCCTTACCTTAACCAACATACATCTCTAGTGCTTATGTAGAACTATTAGGTAAGATCCTTTATTTTAAAGGCCAGTATCTATTTCCCCAGAAAGTAGCCAGCTGTAATCCAGAAGATGACTGCAATATAACTATCTTGCAAATTTAAAAGGAATTTTGCATCTTAGGTTTTATTATTCTACTAGTCTTTAAGCCAGTTACATTAATTGGTGCTAGAATAGATGTGTGTGTCTCTGTCTTTCTTTCTCTCTCTCTCTCTCCTTGGCCGCTGTCTGTTTGTCTTTCTTTCTTTCTGTCTCTGTCTTTCCTCAGCTGTCCACCACCACCCCTTCCCTGCTCCCCCCTGTCCAGCAGTAGCCCATCTCCCTTCGTTTTACCTCCCCTCTGTCCAGCAGCACCTCTTCCCTGCTCCCCCTGTCCAGCAGTAGGCCTTCTTCTTTCCCTGCTCCCCCTGTCCAGCATCTGCTAGCCCGGCAGCCTCGGGGCTCTTGCTAGGCCAGCCCACCTTGCATTATCGAAGTGGGCCGGCCTAGAAAATGCCCCGCGGCTGCTGCGTTTGCTGGTCCGGGGGTGAGAAGAGGTGTCCCGGCAGCGGCAGCGCAGGAGTCAAACCGCCACTGCCGCTGAAATCGCTGCATGTGCTGCAAGCCACCCCAAGAGCCGCAAGCTGCCCCACGCGCCGGAAATTGAATTTTGCATGGAGGCAGATCTCACAGACGCAGGGAACACGGATTTTCTACTGCGCATGTGCAATAAGGATTTTATTATATTAGATGCAAGAAACATGGAAGCAGCCATTTTATTCTGGGTGTTTCTTGAGGGTGCTATTAATAGGTAACAAAATTGTTTCCTGTAAGTGTTGGACATTAAACCACATTTTAAACAGTAGCACAGAATGCAAAGTAATTTCAACACCATTGCACTATGATATTATGCTTCAGCTACGTGCTTATGATACTCCATCCCCCCTCCTCTCAGTAAAAATTTTCTCTAAGGTTGTCTTTAGGCTATGTTTCCCTAAGAATAAATAATGACTGTAACACTTGACCTTTAAGGCATAAAATTACAGAATGGATACTATTAGCTAAGGCACATTTTCAAGGACTTTTGTTCAGGATATCATATTTCTCATATTATATGCTTGAGAGTTGCCATTCTCCACCCTCTTAATAGCTTTGGCTGTGGTCTATTAGTTAATATTGCCATGTGTAACTGGCAGTTTCTTTCCGCACATGGATGAGTATGCTAGAACATATGAGTGGCATCTGATCCCCCACAAGATCTGTACACTAGAAGAGATGCTTGGTTTTTTTTAACCTATCCAAAGAGGTTATGCCCAAAATGTAATAGACTGGAGAAGTATATATGCCATCAGGATAATGTCTTCAAAGCTGCTACGTCTGTTACACCATGAAATGAAAGAAAATTACCCTTATGCCAGGGAATGTTGGAGATGACAGTCTTTTAAATTCACTCTTATGAAGAATAAGTGTCTGTTTTTAATTTTTCAACTAGGTGGTAGGCACTAACAGAAAGGATCTGGGGGTGGGGGGTGAGGGAGAGGCAGGACTCTATAGTGAGAGGTAACCAAGTCAGAGAAATACTGCTAAGGAGTCCTCATCTGCCAAGACGAATGGAGACAGCCTGACTTCTATACTACACTAAACTGAACTAAACCTTAAGTTTGTATACCGCATCATCTCCATAGAGCTCGACACGGTTTACAGGTAAT
Source organism: Geotrypetes seraphini (assembly GCF_902459505.1). Taxonomy (NCBI): domain Eukaryota; kingdom Metazoa; phylum Chordata; class Amphibia; order Gymnophiona; family Dermophiidae; genus Geotrypetes; species Geotrypetes seraphini. Next base: position 325,989,212 of record NC_047084.1, on the reverse strand, counting down.
TCAATAGGGAAGGACATAATAAGAAATTAAAGGTTATGAAGAGGATAGCTAGCTTTACATTTTAAATAGATAGCTTTACGTTTCGAGAAAAGCCAGGTTTTCAGATGCTTTCGGAATAATTGGAATGAGCCTAGGTTCCGCAATGGGGCAGGGAGGTTATTCCAAAGCTCAGTGAATTTGAAGACAAGGGATTTCCCTAATTTACCTGCATACATGACACCTTTTAACGAGGGGAAAGATAGTTTGAGTATGTGGGCGGATCTGGTAGTGTCAGGTCTCGAAGAATTCCAGGATAGTGGAATTAGGGGAGGAAGAATGCCATGTAGGATCTTGAAAATTAGGCAGGTACATTTAAAGTGAATCCTAGAAATCACCGGAAGCCAGTGAAGTTTTGACAGAAGCAGGGAAACATGATCGAATTTGCTTTTTGCAAAGATCAACCTAGCCGCAGTGTTCTGGATCCGCTGAATCTTTCAAGATTTTTAATGGTTAGACCTAGATAGATAGATCATTACAGTCACAGGAGTAGAATTTTGGAAATCAAAGAGTTAAAAGGAGAACATCTGAGAAGCCTTTACAGTATTTAGAAAGAAGATTCTGTTTTGAGTTCAGCTTCTATTTGTGTTTGTCTATTCACTTTGAGGATTAATTGGATAATTTATTGCTGTGATTTTTTTCAAAATCATTTTTATGTTATGGTCCCACATGCCAGCACATGAAATGCATAGATATTAGGAATAAAAATAAAATAAAATATGGAGGAATATACCAGATAAAGCTCATACAACAAACTTCCAATAAATTAAACAAAATGCATCATGCACTCATGCTTCCAACAGGGAAAGAAGGAAAAGCCTCAGATGTTACAGGGATAAAAGCCCCTCTTAACGGCAAAAAGTGAGAGTTTAGATACTTGCTCTACTTTGCAACATCATCACAGGTAGAAAAAAAAACCTTTCCTTTCTAACAGAATTCACTATCAAATAGCATCTGAGAAAAAAAAATAAAAAAAATCAAAATAATGATTGTGTTTAACTGAAGCTGAAGTCAGATTTTCTTTTTAAAAAAAATAAAATTATTTATTAATTTTCAAGCTTTGACAGTGTATTACAATTAATATAACTTTAACAGATTGCATAAAATACACCATTTTATACACATTATTAAAGAACACATCCATTTCCCCCCTTCTCCCAATTATTAATATATTAAATCATATTATTTATTACAATATTATATTTAAATATTTTTAAATATAATCTTCTAAATACTTTCCCCTCCTCTCCCCCACCCTGGATGTGTAAAGAATTCTAAGAAATAAAATATATATCTCAATTATTGTATGTTAACAAATGCAGTCAATGGGCTCCATACTTTATTAAATGTATTGCTAAGACCCAAGCATTCTGCATTCATTCTTTCATATTTATATGTATTACACACACTTGCCCACCAGAATGTGTAGTTAAATCTGTCATAATATTTCCAATTCCTTGTGACCATTTGATATCAGATTTTCTGATGGTGGCCATCGTTTTGCATCAATTACAGCCGCTGCTTCAGGGCCAATAGGATCATCTGAAAAGGCAAAACACCTCTGTCAAGTTTCCAATCATCACAACACAAACTCCAAGAAAGATAATGCATGCTAGTCAAAATATGCTCTCTCTGTGACTCTGCTACCAGTGGCATAGCATGGGTGAGAGACGCTCCTCCCCACCCCCGTCTTTGCCCCCAGCTCCTTCCCCGATCCCCCCTGCCAGGTACACGCCCTCCTTCCCTTCCCCCATACTGCTAGTTGTTCACCGCTGTGAGTAACAACTTCAATGTGCGCCTCCCTCTGATGTCACTTCCTATGTGCGGCTCCCGGAAGTGATGTCAGCGGGAGACCTGATGCAGTTGCGAGGAACATGTTGAAGTTGTGAATGATTAGAGATAGGGGGAAAAGGCGGAGGAGTGGAGAGGAGGAAGGGTGCCAGCACCTCCACCAACATGGTACCAGAGATTGGACCTTCCCCCTCGCCAACCCCCTTATTATGCCACTGTCTGCTACATCTATCTTCAATATGGCGCCTCAGCATTTACCAGTAAATCTTAACCAATCTCATACTCGCAATGCAATTGGATTACAGATATGGACATACATGGTTTGCAGCCAATCACTTTGTAGCTCTTTTCTGTTAAAAAGGAGGGGGGGGGGTGTTCTGCCTGTGATGATGTTGTAAAGTAATGTAGAACAAGTATCTAGATGCTCACTTTTTGCCGTTACTAGGGGCTGTTGTCCTTGTAACATCTGAGGCTCTTTCCTTCTTTTCCTGTCGGGAGCATGAGTACATGATACATTTTGTTTAATTTACTGGCGTGGAAGTTTGTTGTATGAGCTTTATCTAGATATTAGGAATATGCATTCTTTAAACAATGCGAGAAATGTAAATAACATTTTCTGTTATTATATATGGCTTTTCCAACATGGTACTGTAGAACTATCAGTGGTGAATTTTATGGCTCAACAGTGCGCAAGATTGGAGTGCGATGGTCAGTGCAGTGGATTTTGATCCTTATGACCCTGGGCAAGTCACTTAACCCTCCATTGCCCTAGGTACAAAAAAAAGAGGTGAGCACACTAGGGACAAAGAAAGTACCTGCACACAATGTGTATAGCACTGCATACATCTAGCACTATAGAAATGCTTAGTAGTAGTCAGTGGCATAGTGAGGCTCCCAGGATGGTGGCACTCCCATGTCCTCCTCGCTCCTCCTATGCTCCCCGCTCCTTCCCTGTCTCCCATGCCACACTCACGCTCTCTCTTCCCCGTACCTCTTTAAATCTTCACCAGGGCGAGCAGCTTCTCTGGCCTGACTTAGTAGATAGAGACAGGTTGTTCACCCTCTCCAAGGTAGGGAGAACGAGAGGGCACTCTCTAAAATTGAAAGGAGATAGATTCCGTACGAATGTAAGGAAGTTCTTCTTCGCCCAGAGAGTGGTAGAAAACTGGAACACTCTTCCGGAGTCTGTCATCGGGGAAAACACCCTCCAGGGATTCAAGACAAAGTTAGACAAGTTCCTGCTAAACCAGAACGTGCGCAGGTAGGGCTAGTCTGAGTTAGGGCGCTGGTCTTTGACCAGAGGGCCGCCGCATGAGCGGACTGCTGGGCACGATGGACCCTGGATCTGACCCAGCAGCGGCAATTCTTATGTTCTTATGACTATCTGGACAAACAGCTTCACCTCCTCTCCACAAAAGTTTTCCTGTTCTTTAGGAGGTTCAACGTTGAAGTTTTTCTTTTGTTTGCAATGGCAGCAGAGGGTGCTAGACCCAACAGTAAACCCATTAGAAGCAAATTCTACTATATGGATACAGCTGGAAGTATATACTCAGGCATAGCCATATCTCTGGTTATCTACTAGCATATAACCAAGGACATGCCGGCACATACCATGTTTCCCCCAAAATAAGACAGGGTCTTATATTAATTTTAGCTTCAAAAAATGCAATAGGGCTTATTTTTTTATTTTTTTTTTGGGGGGGGGCATGTACAACAATCATCTCTCCCTTCCAATACATAATGAAATTTCATTAAATGTTTGTACAGGTTCCTGTTTTTGTTTTTTTATTTTTTTCAGGTGTAGGTACTTTTATTCAAAGCCTACTATGTAGGGCAAAGCATTTGACTAGCTTTAGTAAATGAATAGTTTGTCAGGGAAGGAAACAAAATTCAGTCTTACATGGAGAACATAGACCTTAATGTTACTATGGTTTCCTGGATCTTAAAAGACTTCAGGGCTGCTCAGGAGTCTGTAATTTCACGGCACTCACTTTCAATAGAGTAGCTGTTACACACTAATCTAAGATGTGATATAATGTAGGAGCTAGCATTGTCTGATCTATAGCTTCAGAGAAAGGAATACCGAACATTCAGGGTGTCAATCCACTGAAATTTCTTCATCCTACAGGTATATATATTTTTTCTCCCATTAAATCTGCCTTGCTCATCTTTCTTTATAACAAAGCAGGTACACGTCCCTTTGGAAAAGATCTTCCATAATCACAAGCAACTAGATAATACTATCGCAAATTGTCATTTTAAAAGTAAGATGCACGTTAATCCAATATGTTCTAATATTCAATATGCAAATGACCAGATTTAATAGGTTCTTGCAGACTTTCATAACCAATTGTAGCAAGCATCTCCTAGTCAGTAGAAGGAAGAAGGTGTTGATGCCCCTGTACAGGTCATTGGTGAGGCCCCACTTGGAGTATTGTGTTCAGTTTTGGAGACCTTATCTGGCGAAAGACGTAAGAAGACTTGAGGCGGTCCAGAGGAGGGCGACGAAAATGATAGGAGGCTTGCGCCAGAAGACGTATGAGGAGAGACTGGAAGCCCTGAATATGTATACCCTAGAGGAAAGGAGAGACAGGGGAGATATGATTCAGACGTTCAAATACTTAAAGGGTATTAACGTAGAACAAAATCTTTTCCAGAGAAAGGAAAATGGTAAAACCAGAGGACATAATTTGAGGTTGAGGGGTGGTAGATTCAGGGGCAATGTTAGGAAATTCTACTTTACGGAGAGGGTGGTGGATGCCTGGAATGTGCTCCCGAGAGAGATGGTGGAGAGTAAAACTGTGACTGAGTTCAAAGTAGCGTGGGATGAACACAGAAGATTTAGAATCAGAAAATAATATTAAATATTGAACTAGGCCAGTTACTGGGCAGACTTGCACGGTCTGTGTCTGGGTATGGCCGTTTGGTGGAGGATGGGCAGGGGAGGGCTTCAATGACTGGGAGGGTGTAGATGGGCTGGAGTAAGTCTTAACAGAGATTTCGGCAGTTGGAACCCAAGCATAGTACCGGGTAAAGCTTTGGATTCTTGCCCAGAAATAGCTAAGAAGAAAAAAAAAAAAAAAAAAAAAATTTAAATGGAATCAGGTTGGGCAGACTGGATGGACCATTCGGGTCTTTATCTGCCGTCATCTACTATGTTACTATAAAAGCCAATTCTCTAAATAAAACCTGCAAGTGTTCATTTTCTTCACAGGGCACAAAGTATATATCAGTCAAAAAAAAATAACCCACGATAGCCCAGCGGGAAAGTCTGGAATTGTCAGGTAAACTGACTCTTGGTTCTTTTAGAAAGTATAAGAGAAAAAGGAAGGTAATGAAGCATAGATACAGTAATTCAGTTTCTCATCCTATTTAGGTAGATTGTCTTTCTCTAATTGTTTTTCTCCCTGGAGGTACAAATGCTGAGAATTTCAACACCATAAAGCTCAGCTTTATTGCTTCAGGTTCTGTTCCTTCAGAAGGAAACATATATTGTATACACACAGTGGCACCCCCCTGAACTCTTTATTTCTTTTTAGGAGCAAACTTTTCATATGTCTTTATTACTGTATAATCAGATCCACTGCAATAAAATAACACATAGCTCATGAAGAAATTCCATCCTAGAACAATAATATTCTAATAGGGAAGGCTCCGATAAAGTATATGTACCAGATGGTTACAATGTGTGTCTCTGCGTATGATAGATGATGTGTGCAACTCCTTTGTCTATCATTTTAAATTATCTAAGTAAAGTAAATTGTATGGCCTGCCAGTCTAGTGATGCATGCATTCAATTAAGGTCAATAAACTATTACGCTTGCAGTGCTTAGTCTACTTAGATAGGTAGAAATTAAGGAGAACAAACAAGTTGTAAACAATACTTATGTAATCCCTGTGTTATAGTCCAGGGCAGGGGTGGGCAACCTTTATGCACAGAGCACCACATGCATGACAGTACTATTAGAGAATAACACGGGGGACACATATTTCCCTTTCTCCGCAGGAACTCATTTTCCCATCCCTGCGAGTTCTTTTCCTGCCCCACTCCTGCACGAGCCTCAAGCGCTTCAAAATTATAAGTGTTTGAGGCTTGTGCGGTTAAGGTGGAGCGTACAGGAATGGGGGCACGGACCGCAACAGTGACAAAACTCACAGGGACGGGAATGGGGATATTGAGATCCTGCAGGGACGGGGACAAAGGTGTCCCCATGTCATTCTCTAAGTCCCTAGCTGGCTGCAAGATTATGTAATGCCAGAAATAGAGATGCGCAGAGTTCCATAGATCGTCAGTGATAAATAAATAAGTGAAAATGTAACTCAAATTGATGGAAGCAAATGGCTTGAGTGCTCTTCTACAAATATTTACAAAATATAGTGTTTAAAATGGCTAAAACTTTAATTAATGATGCTTTCTGTGTATACTTCTCATGGTCTAGTGCAGTGTTTTTCAACCTTTTTACACCTATGGACCGGCAGAAATAAAAGAATTATTATGTGGACTGGCATCGGTCCATGGACCGGCGGTTGAAAAGCACGGGGCTAAGTCGTGGGCCAGACCCCGCCCATCTCTACCCAATCTCCACCCCAGACCCCGCCCCCATAATAGTACTAATTGCACCTTGCACGTCTCGTGCCTCATCTGGAAGCCTTCCCTCTGACGTTGCGACGTCAGAGAGAAAGGCTTCCGGTTCAGGCGCAGGATGCCTTTAGGAGCCACTGCCCGTGGCTTTGTGCACTGAATCAGTTAGGAAGAGGGAGTTGGCTCGAAGATAATGCCACATCGATCGCACCGTGGACTGGTGGTTGAAGAACAATGTTTGGGCCTGATGCACGTGCTGGCCCTGTGGACCGGCAGGAAATTTCTGTGGACCGGCATTGGTCCATGGACCGGTGGTTGAAGAACACTGCTCTAGTGGGCCACATAAAATTCAATACTAGACCGCATTTGGCCTGTGGACCCCAGGTTACCCACCATGATCTAGGTTATAAACTTATACACTTAGGGCTCCTTTTACAAAGGTGCGTTAAGGCATTAACGCACGCTAAACCTTAATGCCAGCATTGAGCTGGCATTAGTTCTAGCCGCATAGCATGCGGTGTAGCACACGGTAATATCCTGCGTGCGCTAAAAACGCTAGCGTACCATAGTAAAAGGAGCCCTTATGGCCAGATTCAGTAAATGACGCTCAAAATTTATAGCATCGAACAAAAAAAAAAAAATCATTGTCAAATGAAATTCTATAAAAGATGCATAACTTTAATCCAATTGTACTTAACGCCAATTCCCAAGCCTAAGCTCAGGCACCAGAGGGCGACATGAATGTCACACCTTCTGAAACCTGACATAGATGCTGGTGTCCCAGTTAAGTGCACTGAGGCCATATTCTATGACATATGTGTAACTTTTCAGAATGTTCTGACATGCCATGGCCATGCCCCCTTTTGAGTTACACATCATGCCTTCTAGAGTAGCATGCAGCCAACTGCTTACAAATATCAACAAGTGCCAATTAACTTCAATAATTGGTTAGCACCCAATTAATGATAGTTAAGGGCTTGTTACTCCATTAAATTGGGAGCACATCTTCAGTGCACCAATCTGGGCACCATTTATAGAATCCAGGGGATGTTCTATGTTATTGAATGTTCATTGTACCTCACCCAAATTACTAGATGGTGTGGTAAAATATTTTTTAATTAAAAAAAAATATAGGGCACCTTTTATTAAGCAGCGATAGAGCCTTTTACTGCGGGCTGGTGAAGTAAATGCTTTGATGCTCGTAGGAATTGAATGAGTGTCGGAGCATTTACCTCACCAGCTGGCGGTAAAAGACACTATCGCTGCTTGATAAAAGAAGCCCATAGTTTCTCAGTCTGTGATAAGTGTAATCCTTGGGATTTCCAAAACATCAGCAGGGGGCACATAAATTTTAAATTTTTTAAAAAAAAGAAGCAATAATTTGCAGTGTCACAATCAAGTTTCAAGTTTATTAGGATTTTATATACCGCCTATCAAGGTTATCTAAGCGGTTTTTACAATCAGGTACTCAAGCATTTTCCCTCTCTGGGTTGCAGACATTTACATTTGTTATGCTTAATGTAACTTCCACAAGCTTGAAAGGGAAATAAAGGGAGCGAAAATGAAAACTCTGTGGAGATGATGATGTTCAATATGCAGGCTTTATTTAAAATGTACAATTTGATAATCCACATAAAATATATCTAGGACCTAAACCATTGAGAGGTGTGGCCCAACACAGTCAGTGTTTCGACAATGCTGTCTTCCTCAGGGGTCCCTAAAAGTCCTAATATGAAAACAAGTGGATTAAACACTGAAAACAATACTGAGTCGTAACTCTGCGTGGATGAAGATATAATTTATGTGGCTTATCTATTTGTACATTTTAAATAAAACCGGCATCTTGAACATCACCATCTCCACAGAGTTTTCATTTTCGCTGGATTTTGCATTTTCTGTGGGATTAAGGGTCAATCTTTTGTTGGTTTTCCAGGAAAATAAAGGGACACATGGAGGGCAATAGTATAAAGGGCACCTAAATATTTCAGTGCACCTGAATATTGCTCTGCCCAGATATCAATTAGCAAAATGCTGGAACCAACGGCCACTTACTCTATAATCTTGTGACCACTATCTGAGGGTCAGAAAACTTTTTAAAGCATTTCTATACCACAAGGAGTCAGCCCTGAAGTAACTGAAATGGTAATTGTAAAAGCCCATTTCTATAATGTCTAATGCAACTCCTGGGACATAACGATGAGCCAATGATTACCTACTCGTACTTGTACTTACCTACTCGTAATTCCATGTCAACTGGTCCAATTTCAAGGAGGGTCCACACTTGACATCTTCCATAGATACAAAAAAGTAGCTCAAATAAACAGCCCCTAACTCTGGACCTGATTGAGATCATGTCCTAAAATGTTGAATATCTTCATTAGAGGTCCCAATATATCCCCTTAAACAATTTAAGTAATTTCTGAGATGGACAAGTGGGAAGTTCTCAACCGCTTGACATGGAATGACCCAAATACGTATTTGTAACTATGACCTAACTGTATTAACAGTTGTACTGATCTACCTGTACTAGCAACTCTATCGAATGTCCATGTCAAACTGTCCATTGTAACTTCACGGGTAACTGACCCAACCTCTTGTAATTTAATCCATTGAACTGAATAGGAAACCTGATTAACATAACAAGTAGGCCCATATTTTATAAAGTATGCATAGATGAATATGCAAGGCCAGATTCTATAAATGGTGCCTAACTCAGTAGATGTCTAGAAAAGCAGCACCTATTGCGTGTCAATCAAAGTTAGGCACCATTTGTAGAATAGCGTCTAGTTAGTTAATTAGTTAGGTGCCATCGACTCATGTTAGAGTCCTAGCAACTTGATGAATTACTGATTTAAAAAGAAATCGGTTTTGTGCTAGTCCGGTAAGGTCCTCTAGCGTCATCGCCATGGTTGTTTTCAATGTGTCCAGCCATCTGATTGCAGGTCGCCTTCTTCACCTGGTTCCTTTGATCTTCCCAAACAAGAAAACTGCCAGTATGTCAAATTTCAAGTTTATTTAAAATTTGATAAAAACTCTTATAAAAAGAATTTCCTAGTGAAACCAGGGTTTCTTTGGCATAAAATACTGGCACCTAAGGTAAGTGCCTACTGGTACCTACCAGTGCCTAACTCAATCCACACCCAAACTCCACCCCAAATCCACCCCTAAGTGCACCTACTTGCCAGTAAGCTCTGCTAGGTACCTCAGTATAGGCGCTTGCATTGAAGTGGTAAGCACCTAATGAGTTAGGTGCCTACTAGCTAATTAATTTTTAAATCATTTTAAATTGTATTTTTAATGGCAATTTCAATTATCAACAACAATTAAGCCAATTTTTAAAAATTAGCAAGGCACCCAGGCATCTTTTATAGAATCAGGGCCTCACTTTTCAGAATAGATATGTAAATGGGGGAAAACTATGCCCAGACCTGTGCATTTCCATATCTGGGTGTAGTTTTAAATGTGCTGTATGTGCTAACACAGCAGACATGGGGATATTCCAAAATTACTGCCAGAGACAGAAAACATAACTATGGAGCATCCCTATTCCTGGTCAAGCTCTTTCTGAGACAGGAATACCATCTGCTCCCAGTTTAGCCCTTGCAGTCAAAACTTCAGGTTTCCATCTCTGTCCTACGCAGATGTAGTCAATTTGATTTTGATACATGCCATTTGGAGATGTCTATATGTACTGGCAATGTTTATGGTATTGGAAAGTTGTATTCATGATTGACAGTTGGTTTGTTTTGCAAAACTGTACTAAGTTATCACCAGCTTCATTTCTTTTTCTTATGTTGTGCTTTCCAACCACTGCATTTTCAGATGTACTTCCTGCTTTTGCATTGAAGTCATCCATAATGATCAGTAGATCGTCTTTCGGCATTTAATCTATTACATTTTGAAGTTGTTCATAGAGCAATTCTACATCCTCATCTTCTGCATCTGTCGGAGCATTATACTTGGATCAAGGTGACATTGATCAGCTTTCCCTACAGATGGATTGACATGACTCTATCACTGATAACATTGTACTTTAGTACCATCTTTGAAAGCTTATTATTGAGGATGAATGACACACCATTTTTCCAATGTGTTTCATGACCAGAGTAGCAAATCCAATACTCGTTTGATTGAAAATGGCCCTGTCCTGTTCATTTGAGTTCATGATCCCTAGCAAATTGATTTTGTTTTTTTCCATTTGATTTTTAACAATTTCCAGTTTTTCTTGATTCATGCTTCGTACGTTCCATGTTCCTATGTTGAGAATATCTTTACAGCTTTTAATCTCCCTTTTCTGTCCAGCAGCATCAGCCTCAGGATGTCCTGGTGGCTTTGATCCATCAGCTTTATAAAAACTAGACATACTTTGGGAGAAGGTCAGCTCTTCCCTAGTAGTATGGTGAGTGCCTTCTGACCTAGGAGACCATCTTCCATCACTATACTGTATGTCAATTCTTTATGTCTATTTATCTTTCAGCTTCTTAGATCACTCACTACTACTTCTAAAACTAGAAGAGCTAGGAATGAATAGGTGGTGGATAAAATGGTTCTCAAAATTCCTGAGCACTCAGATCTCACTCTGCCCACAGGGGAAAAATTCACAATAAACAAAACATCAAAAGTACTAGGAATAGTCCTCTACTCAGATCTCACTGGTTAAAAAATTCTTCTTTGGACTGAGACAGATGAAGGCGATGAGATCAGTTCTGAGCCCAACCAGCTTTAGGATAATAGCCCAAGCAGTTCTACTTCCATACCTAGACTACTGCAACTCACTATACTGCAACATTCCAATGAAAAGTCTTGTAGAGATTGCAGCTACTCTAAAACAAAGCAACTAAACTGAACCTTCACAAGTCCTGATATGAAAGGGCAAGCTCACTACTAGCAGAGCTACACTGGTTCTGAGTCAAAAGCAGAATCCAATTTAAAGTCGCATGTATGGTCCACAAGGCTATATATGGGTAAAACTAACATCTGCAATTCAAGTCTTTCACTCCTTCTATAAATCAAGAATGATCCAACACTGGAAACTTCCATTTCCCTCTCCACACCAGGTCTGGCGGATATCATCCTTCAAGTCTACCTCCTGACCTATTTACGCCAAATTCTTTCTTACCTCCAATTTAGGAAGGCACTAAAATGCATCTCTTCTCATTATAATTCAGGATTTGAACTTCACGCTATAGGACCCATATTATTTCTGCTTGTAACCCTATTAATCTTATACAGGCACAATGATTCCTAGTAGACAGTTGTGGAGTATAAGAAACAATATAGTATGGTATGTTAGAAGAAGCAAAATGAAAGATACCGTGCAGGATTGACTGAAGATTTGACAAGTTTAGAGTAGTAGATGACTTTAGCACATTTAAGGTTGATTTTATAAAGGCATGGAGGGGCATAATCGAAAGTGACGTCTAAGTTCGTTTACGTCCATATCGCAAGTCGTCCAAAGTTAAAAAGAGCCTAAGACACATTTTCGAAAGATACGTCCAACTTTTTTTTACTTTCGAAAATCGTCTAATTATACGTCCTGCCGATCTGATCGCCCAAGCCACTAAATTGTCTATCTTTATACCACATTTCCATCCAACATTCCGCCCAAGTCCAAAACACCTAGAACAAGCCCTGTTGGACATGGGAGGGGTCTGCAAAGTGATGGACTGCACACCCAGACATGCCACCTAAATAGTGGGGTACTTTACAGGGCACCACTGTGAACTTCACAAAAAGGGTGCCATGGCTTCTCCTCACTACAGTTCCCTTATAGGTGACGGTAAGCCCCCCAAACCACCTCCAGAATCCCCTAGACCCACTTATCTACCACCCCAATAGCCCCTATGGCTGCAGGAGCCACTTATATGCCAGTAAAAAAGGGTTTTCGCGGTGTATAGGGCAGTGCACATGTTTCAGTATCAATGCAGTGATTACAGGGGCTTATGGGCATGGGTCCTCCGGGTCCCTAACCCACCCCCAAGATGACTTAAGCTGCCTCTGGGCTGGACGACTAGGCTTTCCTATGCCAGGCGGCCAGGTGATGATGGTCTGGAGGCTGAAATTTAAAGTTGTGAATAAAATTTTTATGGGGTGGGAGGGGGGTTGGTGATCACTGGGGTAGTGTGTGGGGGTCTGTGTTATGTGTTTGCAGTGCTTAACTAGTGAGTTTAGGTGGGTTTTTGTGACTTAGACCATGTTTTACATGGTCTAAGTCACAATGTCCAAGTTCTGTCTAGGCTCTGTTGTTAAACTTTCGTTTATACATGCTGTACGACTAAGTCTAAGCCGGCCCATGTCCCGCCCAACTCCTGCCCTCGACACGCCTCCCGAAATGCCCCGTTTAGCTTTGGACGTTGAGCGGCACTATGAAGGCCTAGGTCGTTTTTAAATATGTCCAAAACCCGGCTTTATTATCGGCGCTTGGACGTTTTTGAGAATTGTTCATCCAAGTGCCGATTTAGGCCAGGTTTTGGACGTTTTTCTCTTTCGATTATGAGCCCCATAGTTCATACTTACACCAGTTGTAGACTTCAGTGCAGTGACTATGCCAAATACAATCAGCATGATGCAGATTGTCTTTCAGTAAGCGCAATTTCATGGTATTCTATAATTTAAATAACCTGGGATTTGCTATATCAGTGGGTATAATGCTGTGATTACACTATACAGTGTCAATAAATGTGATTGAATTATGTTATGAATCTATTATGAAACTTATGAGATATTTGAAACTTGGATGCATGCTCAAAATTCTCATTTTATGAATAATGGATATTAAAATATGTATGTATTGTATGTCAAAACTTTTGTAGATGATACAAGTATTTATACTTGTTATTTATTATTTTAGTTGTACTCCTGATGCAGCCTGAGGGTGAAATATGGCCTTGTCAGGTTTTTAATAAAGGGCCACATCTTTCGAATAAATTTTATTTGTGGTTATGCTGTTCTTTGTCTTCTGGATATTCATATTACTAAGCCTCTGTGTTTTTCATCAAAACTAGCATATGATCATTAATTTAAAAAAAAAAAAAAAAAAAATAGAAAATTGGCCATTTTATGACTGTGGTAAAAAAAAAAATGGCCTCCATGATTAGGAAAGATCTGTATAAAGGCACGCTAAGGCCACTTTTTACCACAGCTTAGTGAAAGGACCCTTAATTAACTTTAAGAGGATTTATTTCCTTTTGATATTGGCCACTAGATCTGAATATTTGTTGAACATGGTAAGTGATTTTAAATTTACATTAGTCAACAGGCATACATTTTGGTGATTTTAGATACCTACATTTTTCTTACTCTTGAGTCCTGAACAATTACTTATAATGTATTGGTGCTCCAGTATATTTATAGAGAGCAAGTAGGCCAGTGCTATTAGTGAATCAGCCCCTGCAGCAAAATCCATCTGTCAATTTAAGTAGCTTTAACATTGCATATCTGTAATGAACAGCATCAGCCTTCCGATTTGGCCTCCTTTATGTGTGCTGTCATTTTCATTTTCAAAAAGTACAGTTTCCTTGTCTACTATGTGAGGCAAATCTTTAATACACTTTAACAATTTCAACTGAAATCAATACCTTGTGTTTTAATAAACAGGAGAATAGTAACAATCCTGAATGGAATAATTAGTCTAAAGGACTTGAAAGGCTTTTTTGTTGTTGTTGTTTTTATTTTTTAGGTTTGGCACATTTTTCATATCCTATAAAATACTGCGATGCAATTCCTCATATAACCATAAAGGTAATAAAATTAAGCAGTGAATCTGGTCAGTAAAAAGGAAGAGTAAAATATTGTGCACAGTTTCTTCATGCATTTATTTATTTTGCATTTTTTAACAGAATATCATTAAGGCCCACTGTTATTTTTTTTTTTAATCACCGGCCGCTGTGGTAAAAACTCTGGTGCTCATACTATGAGTGTCTGAGCTTTTACTGCAGCAGCTGGTGATAAAATTCCCTAACGCAGCTTGATAAAAGGGGCCCTATGTGTAGGAAGTACAATATTCTCACAAATAAGTACAATTTTCATAAATGCTCTGGTAAGCATAAAACTGCAGCAAATCTCAAGTTTTTAAAATTGTATAATATGTCCTATTAATTTCTTATTTCCCCATCCAATATATAAGATGACAATCTCAAGCGTTTCCATTCATTTCACTTAAAATTCTACAGGGATTTTAAATCTCCAACTGTTCAGGTTCATTAAAATTCCCATCTATTCTTAAATGTGAATTAGGACCTACAAGAACTCAACAAGACAACTAAACGTAGTATGGATCACTGAGGCCAGGATTCTCAAAAAAATGCATTAAAAGCGACGGTCTGCTAACACAGCCATTTTGATAGCGAATTTAAAAAAGTGAGACATTCTCAAAAATTTGCACATGCAAATGAGATTGGCGGACAGCAGCAAAGATTTCCTAAATTTGCATGTGCCCATCATTGGTGATAGTGATGGGCACATGCGCAGAAAAAACGTGTAAAAAAAAAAAACCACAACAGTGGGAGAGATGTTCAATCAACAAACAAACCAACAAACGCCTACCCCCCAGCAGCAGGAAAGATGCTGATTCTCTCCCGCTGCTAAGAATTGCCTGCCACCGTCCAACCGCGCGTATCCCCTGCAGCGGGAGAAATGCCCATTCTCTCCAACTGCCAAGTAACCCCCCCTGCCATACAACACCTCCCCCTGCCTCTGACACCACTAAGTAGATGACCTGAGGGACAAGAATTCTCTCTTTGGCCTGCTTTGTCCAAAATGGGCCTTCCCCTCCTCGGTGCATCTTGGAGGGGTCTTAAACAACTTGGGCCAATCAGAGCCTCAGGCCCCTCCCCAGTGCATCCTAGCTTGGAGGAGGAAATCTGTGTCCCTCAGGCCATCTACTTAGAGGTAAGGGGGAGGGGCATCAGAAGCAGGGGGAGGTGTTGTATGGCAGGGGGCAGCAGGAGAAAATCGGTATCTCTCCTGCTGCAGGGGGGGTGTTGCTGCAGGGATGGGGGGTGTTCACTGCTGCTGCAGGGAAGGGGTGTTGTGATGTAAGGGGAGAGAATTAGCATCTTTCCCCCTGCATCACAATACAGCTTTCTAGCAGTCTCTGACACTATCATGCCTTTACCGACACCCCTGGACCAGTAGCTTATTTTTGGCTCCAAAAGCCGACGCCGCTTTCTAAAAAGGGCTCATTTCAAATGTCATTGTCAGAGACTGCTAGAAAGCTTGCTATTGACAGAGATAATCCGTTTTTATAATTTCCTGCTAAAATGCGTACAAGCTAAACTATCAGTAAACAGTTTAGCGATGATATTAAAGTTTTGAGAATCTGGATCTGAGAGTGAAAAATAATTATACTGACTTTCAACAGTGTAGTAGGTGTTTGGATAAAGGGCACATAAACTTTTAGCATTTGTCTAGGTGCCGTGATTTTTTAAAAAAAAATTCTTATTGGGTCAGACCAATGGTCCATCAAGCTCAGTAACCCATCCTCACAGTGACCAATCCAAGTCCTGGTCAAAACACAAAGAGTGTTTACCCCATGTCTTTCTCAATAACAGACTATGGACTTTTCCTCCATGAAATTGTCCAAACCCTTCTGAAAACCAGCTATGCTATCCGCTCTTACCACATCCTCTGGCAATGCGTTTCAGAGCTTAACTATTCTCTGAGTGAAAACAAATATTTCCTTCTATTGGTTTTAAAAGTATTTCCCTGTAACTTCATCAATTGTCCCCTAGTCTTTGTAATTTTTGATGGAGTGAAAAATCGATCTACTTGTACCCGTTCTTCTCCACTCAGGATTTTGTAGACTTAAATCATATCTCTCCTCAGCTGTCTCTTTTTCAAGCTGAAGAGCCTAATCTTTCTTCCTATGAGAGGAGCTCCATCCTGTGCTATTCCCAGCGGAACTTTTTCCTTCATGCCAAAGCCACTTTTAGTGCTGCTGGAAAATGGTCAATTTTCCTATTTCTTCAATAATGGCCATGCGCTAATTTCCCCATTAATCTAATTTAATCTAGTATTTATGAGTCGCTCTATACCTGACGTACAAGTCAAAGGAAATACATAAGAGGGAATAACTAGGAAGAGAGTTAGAAGAGAGGAGGCAGAAGTTTATAACATAAAATGCGTGAAATATGAGGTCATCATTGCATATATAACATTTTCTATCCATTCTCAACAGTGTAGATACGTGAAAGGGAAAAAACCCACAAAAGAGGCGGTGGGACCCCTGGACGACCAGGGAAGAAAAGGGTACATCAAAGAGGATACATCAAAGAGGATAAACAAATTGCAGACAAACTAAATTCCTTCTTTGCGTCCGTCTTTATGGAGGAGGATACCGCAAAAATACCAGAAGCAGTGAAAGTGTTTAGTGGAGTAATAGAAGACAGCCTCACCACAGTTGAAGTGGAGTTGGACCAGATATACTACCAGATCGACAAACTCAAAAGTGACAAATCCCCTGGACCGGATGGAATTCACCCAAGAGTTTTAAAGGAATTGAAGGGTGAAATCGGAGAGCTATTGCAAAAACTTGCCAATCTGACAATCAGAACTGGACAGATACCAGAAGACTGGAAGATAGCGAACGTCACGCCAATTTTCAAAAAAGGATCGAGAGGGGAACCGGGCAACTACAGACCTGTGAGCCTTACATCTGTCCCTGGAAAGATGGTTGAAGCACTGATCAAGGATAGCATAGTCCGGCACCTAGATACACACGACTTGATGAAACCCAGTCAACATGGGTTCAGGAAAGGGAAATCATGTTTAACGAATTTACTTCAATTTTTTGAGACCGTGAACAAGCAAATTGATAGTGGAATGCCGGTGGACATAATATATTTGGACTTCCAGAAGGCGTTCGACAAAGTTCCACATGAAAGACTTCTCAGGAAACTACAAAGCCATGGAATAGAGGGAGATATACACAGGTGAACATAAGAACATAAGAAGTTGCCTCCGCTGAGGCAGACCATAGGTCCATCCTGCCCAGCGGTCCGCTCCCGCGGCGGCCCATCAGGCCCATCGCCTGAGTAGTGGTCTATATCTATCTATACCCTTCAATCCCTTTTTCTTCTAGGAATCTATCCAAACTTTCTTTGAAACCATTTAATGTTTTCTTGTCTATAACAGCCTCTGGAAGCACGTTCCATGTATCCACCACCCTCTGAGTGAAAAAGAACTTCCTAGCGTTTGTTCTAAACCTGTCCCCTTTCAATTTCTCCGAGTGTCCCCTTGTACCTGTGGTGGTCCTTAATTTGAAAAATCTGTCCCTGTCTACTTTTTCTATGCCCTTCAGGATCTTGAAGGTTTCTATCATGTCTCCTCTAAGTCTCCGCTTTTCCAGTGAGAAAAGTCCCAACTGCTTCAACCTGTCGGTATATGGGAGATTTTCCATTCCCTCTATCAGTTTAGTTGCTCTTCTCTGTACTCCCTCAAGTACTGCCATGTCCTTCTTGAGGTACGGCGACCAGTACTGGACACAGTACTCCAGATGCGGCCGCACCATTGCACGATACAGCGGCATGATGACTTCCTTCGTCCTGGTCGTAATACCCTTCTTAATGATACCCAACATTCTGTTAGTTTTCTTTGAGGCTGTAGCGCACTGCGCCGATGTCTTCAGTGTTGCGTCTACCATCACTCCCAGGTCTCTCTCCAGGTTACTGACCCCTAGCGGTGTTCCCCCCATTCTGTATGTGAACATCGGGTTCTTTTTCCCCACGTGCATGACCTTGCATTTCCCTATGTTGAAGCTCATTTGCCATTTTTCGGCCCACTTTTCCAGCTGCGTTAGATCCTTTTGGAGATTTTCGCAGTCTCCCCTGGTTTGAGCCCTGCTGTATAGTTTGGTGTCATCTGCAAATTTAATAACCTCACACTTGGTTCCCGCCTCTAGGTCGTTTATGTATATATTGAACAGGAGCGGTCCCAGCACCGACCCCTGCGGAACTCCGCTCGTGACCCCTTTCCAGTCTGAGTAATGGCCCTTTACGCCAACCCTCTGTTCCCTGTTCGCCAGCCAGTTTTTGATCCATCGGTGGATCACCCCTTGTACCCCGTGGATAGGCAAATGGCTGGAAAACAGAAAGCAGAGAGTGGGCATAAATGGGAAGTTCTCAGACTGGGAGAAAGTGACTAGTGGTGTGCCCCAGGGCTCGGTTCTTGGGCCGATCCTATTTAATATTTACATCAATGACCTGGAAGAAGGAGTATCCAATGAGATCATTAAGTTTGCAGATGACACAAAGCTATGCCGGGCAATCAGATCGCAGGAGGATAGCGAGGAACTCCAGAGCGACTTGTATCAGTTAGAGAAATGGGCAGAGCAATGGCAGATGAAGTTCAACGTGGAGAAATGCAAAGTAATGCATTTAGGTAGTAAGAATAAGGAACACGAGTATAGAATGTCAGGCGCAACTCTGGGTAAGAGCAAACAAGAAAAGGACCTGGGTGTACTGATAGATAGGACCCTGAAACCGTCGGCACAATGCGCGGCAGCGTCAAAGAAAGCAAACAGAATGTTAGGCATGATAAAGAAAGGAATCACGAGTAGATCGGAGAAAGTCATAATGCCGCTTTATAGAGCAATGGTCAGACCGCACTTGGAATACTGTGTCCAACATTGGTCTCCCAACCTAAAGAAAGATATAAAACTGCTGGAGAGGGTGCAGAGACGAGCAACGAAGCTGATAAGAGGTATGGAGAACTTGGAATATGAGGAACGACTCAAGAAACTGGGACTGTTCTCCCTTGAGAAGAGGAGGCTGCGAGGGGACATGATCGAGACTTTCAAAATGCTGAAAGGCATCGATAAAATAGAGCAGGAAAATAAATTATTTACATTGTCCAACGCGACACGGACAAGAGGACATGGTTTGAAGCTAAGGGGGGACAAGTCCAGGACAAATACCAGGAAGTTCTGCTTTACACAGCGAGTGGTAGACGCCTGGAATGCTCTCCCAAAGGAGGTTATTAAGGAATCCACTGTGCTAGGATTCAAAGGCAAATTAGATGCACATCTCCTTACGAGAGGCATAGAGGGATATGGGTGACTAAAACTACATCAGGTGTATACCTGACTGGGCCTCCGCGTGTGCGGATCGCCGGACTCGATGGACCATGGGTCTGATCCGGAGATGGCAGTTCTTATGTTCTTATGTTCTTATATTGTCCCAAAGAGAAGGGCTTTTAGTTTCTTCCTAAATTTAAGGTAGTCATGACCTTTAACGTGTGAACACTTACTGACACATATTTTGTCGGTGGTAGGGCTCATGTGCTAATCCTGCACTTACCCCCTTTTTACTAAAGTGCGCTATGCTTTTTAGTGCATGATAAATATTAACGCACACAATCACACACTAAACGGTAACATGTGCAAATTATCCTATGGACGCACGTGTTGATTTTGCATGCACTAAACACGCACTAAAATGCTTAGCGGACCTTAGTAAAAGAGGTCCTTAGTTAGCTTGCAGCAATGCCCACATCCTAACTGATTAAAATAGCCATGTCCACTCTCTGCCTCCAGACACCCCAGTACAAAAAATGATTTTATTTTTCAGTGTGTGGGTAGTACATGCAAAAACTGCCATGGGATGCCTACGCACACCCCACAGTAGTCATTTTAACCTGCAGTAAACATGACATAGTGCTTACCGCAGCTTAGTAAAGGGACTCCTTTACTGTCTTTGTGTACTGAAAATCATACCAGAATTCTGATTTATTTATCATATATGGCCGACTTTGTCAGAAACAGAATGTTATCTATTGGTTAAACAATACAGAGAGAGAGAGAGATAAATATGACTGTTTTCTTAATATTTAATAGTCAAGTGGACTATTGTAATACAATTTTATAAATTAGTTGATGTGGAAGGGCATTTTCAATATGATATCTAAACTTAAGTGTAGATGTTTTGGGAAAAACATCCAAAATTCCAGTAGAGAAAATAACCATTTTCAAACCAGAAAAAATTTCTCTCTCATTTTTATAAAGAAAATAACTATTTTCTAGATGCAGTGGCCTAGTAAGGGGGAGGGAAGGGGAGGCAGTCCACTCTGGGCACCATCTTGGTGGGGGTGCTGGCAACTGTTCACCTCTCCGCACCCCCTCACCTTCCCCACCCCCTCCCCACCATCATGTGCATGCCCCTTCCCGCGTACCTCTTTAACCCCAGCTACCGCCAACATCGGCTCTTCCTTTGACATCACATCCTGGACCTGCACCTGGGAAGTGACATCAGAGGAAGAGCCGATGCTGGCGTAAGCAGCAAGTTCACTGCTCACGCCGTGAACATTAAAAAAAGTATAAGGAAGGGGAGGGGGCATGTGAGTACATGGCATGAGGGGGTGGGCAAGGAGCGGATGGGGTGGGGGGAAGAGAAGAGGGTGAGGAGGGGCGCCACCACCCAGGGTGCCTCTCGCCCTCGCTATGCCGCTGCCTAGATGTGTTTGCCCTCAGTGCATCTAACTTTTTGAACCATTTTTGAAAAAAATAATATCCAAATGAATAAAGCACAAAAACCAACCATTGGGACATAGGAGAGGACAGCATTCTTAGCAGGCTGGTCACACAGACATGCCAGCAGAGGAGTGGGGAACCCTAGGGGGCACAGCGGTACACCTCACAGAAAAGATCCCAGGTACACATCTCACCATAACCCATTTACATTGTATGGTGAGCCCTCCAAACCCACAACCTACTGTACTCATTGTACACCACAACAATAGCCCTTATGCTTGCAAGTGTCACCTATATGTCTGTACAGTAGATTTTTGGTGGATGCACAGTTTCCACCACAAATGTATTAGTTATATAGAAACATAGAAACATGATGGCAGATAAAGGCCAAATGGTCCATCCAGTCTGCCCATCCGCAGTAACCACTATCTCTTCCTCTCACTGTGAGATCCCACGTGACTATCCCAGGCTTTCTTGAATTCAGACACAGTCTCTGTCTCTATCAGGAGACTGTCCCATGCATCTACCACCATGAGTCTGACAGAGCTATAGAAATGAGAAGTATTAGTAGTAGAGTGGGATCTGGGCCTGAGTTCCCTTTCCTACAGTCCACAGCTGATCTAATAGGACTGGCCATAACTTCTGAAGCTGTTATGTATTGTTTCACTCATATCTTTGAGGGTAGTGGGAAGGGCATCAGTAACCATGAGGAGACTAATGGGGGCCATGCAGTGGCACAGTAAGGGTAGGAGGCGTCAGTGGCAGTGGCACTCCCCCCCCTCCCTGCGGCCCTGCGCTATCCTCTCCATGCCCCCACTCCTTCCCGCCCTCATTCCACACTTGTGCTCTCCCTCCCCCCATACCTCTACCTCTTAATCTTCATCAGCACGAGTGGCTTCTGCAAGCCACTCGCACCAGCATTGGCTTCCCTCTGATGTCACTTCCTGACTCTGTGACCCGGACGTGATTCAGAGGGGGAACCAGGCTGGCATAAGCAACAGGCAGAAGTTGATCGTACTAGTGAAGAAAATAAGGAGGTATGGGGTAGGGGGAGGGATGGTGCAAGGGTGGCTTGGTGTGGCAGTGTGGAGTGGAGAAGTGCCAGTGCCCCCACTTACTTAGCATCCGGGGCAGTCTGCATCTCCCTTACTACACCACTGGGGCCATGCCTTTATGCTTCCAATGGTAATCTGGTCAGTTTGACCACCTTATAAGCACTTATTCATTATTGAAACATATCTAGCCTCAGATCTCATCCTGGACATCTTTTGCAGTGTTCCATTATTGCAGAAAAACATCCAAATAATAAGTCCAACTTAATTCCACCCACCAATCCTACCTTCTGTCCTCTCCTCTCCTGCCTTGTCATTCTTTAGAAGCTCCACCCACCATTCCTTTTCCCCTCCTTCCCCACCTATAGGTACAATTAAAGCCCTAACACTGCTCTATTAATTCCTCACTAAGGAACATAATTTATGTGTCTACATGTAGTCAATCACCTTTTTTAAGGTGACTGCTTTTTGGAGTGGAGGAGTCATCTAATGGTTCAGTGACATGAGAGCCAGGGGAACCAGGTTTAGTTTCCACTGCAGTTTCATGTGACTCTGGGCAAGTCACTGAAGAGGAAATTCTATAACCAACGTCTAAACTTAGGTGGCGGAAGGTGCTCTGACGGTGCTTGTTAATTGGAAAACGCCTTCAGAAATGGCAAAAAATGGCAGTTTTGAAGTGCCTACTGCTGCCTTTATAAAAGACGGCTGGAATTGCAGCTAGGTAGCCACTTTAGGCTGCAGAACACCAAAGTAGGCATGGCTAATTCCAGAAGTTGTGTTAGGTGGGCTAAATCGGCTACCTAGCCGTGATTCACGCCAAGATAGGTGGCTGAAATGTAGGTCTGGAAAACCCTGCTCTACATTTCAGCCACCTATCTTTGCCACTGGACCGCAGCAGCCATAAGCTGTTTGCGGCGGGGTAATGTATCCCCGATCAGCTGAGCCAGCAGGGCTCCCTGAAGAGTCCTGTTGGCTCAGCTGATTGGAGGGGGGATTTCCCTGCCACAATCAGCAAAGATGGCTGCGATGGACAAAGGATCCCACCTATCAGAAGGAGGAATGCCTCCTGCCTGACACCTGAAACACCTCCCAACCATGATAGGCAGAAAGGATGCTCAGTCTCTCCTACTGCTGGCCCCTGACACCCTCTCACCAATCATGATAGGCAGAAGTGATGCCCACTCCCTCCTACCACCAGCCCTCCTGAATCCCTGAACCCCCAGTATCCACTCAATGTGAGTCTTAGGCCCATCCCAGTGTATCCCAGGATGTGTTGGGAAGGATGCCTAAGGCCCTAATTGGCCAGGTGCCTAAGGCCACTCCTATGGGAGGAGCCTTAGGTTTCTGGGCCAATCATGGCCTTAGGCCCCTCCCCAATGCATCCTAGAAGAAGTGGCCTGCCAGCCACAGGGAGTAGGCATCCCTCTTGCCGGCCTGACTACAAAAGGTATGGGGATGATTGAGGTTGGGATAGGGATACCATGGTGGGGTACTGGGGTTTGGAGGGTATCAGAGGTTGGAAGGGTGTAAGGGGCTTGGGGGACCGGCAGCAGGAAGAAGTGGGTATCCCTCCCGTCTATTGTGGTTGGGGGTATCAGGGGTTTGGGGGGGCAGTGGCAGGAGGATTGTGGTAGGGGAATTCCCCCTCACTCCCCCCTCCCCCCGATCAGTTAATCCAGCATGATTCTTTGGGGTGCCCAGCTGGCTCAGCTGATCATTAATAAATTCCCCTGCCATGATCAGCTTATGGCTGCTGTGGTCTAGCAGCAAGGATAGGTGGCTGAAATGTAAGCCAGGATTTTCCAGGCCTGAATTTCAGCCGCCTATCTTGGCTGAATAGGCGCAATTCTGTTACCGGTGCTGTCGAGTGACTTACATGTGATTGGCAGCCACTTTTAAGGCGGCCATCGACATGGGCAGAATCCATCTGCCAACCTTTCAATGTCCCAAGTAGAAAATAAGTACCTATATATAATATATAAAGTGCATTGATTGTAATCACTGAAAGACAATATATAAAATCATATCCTCTTTCCAGGGTTTTTTTTTTTTTTGTAGTAATAGCAGATTCCTACATGCTTGAGGAAGTATTTAAAGTTCTCATGCCTGTGCTACTCCTTTCCAGAATATTATTTTTTTTGGCAACTGCCACATTAAATAATCATTCTAATTATCCAATAGCTGTTCTAAAAACCTTTTGTATTACTTAGTGATTGGGGTAACTGCACTGAAGCCCCCATAGGGATTTAAATTCGATCACATTTCGCCCCTCTTCATGAAATCTCACTGGCTACCTGTTGCTCATCGTCTAACTTACAAAATATGCTTACTTACTTTTAAGACTCTTCTTTCCAAGGCACCAGCATTTATCAATCGACTCCTTATCCCGTACGCCTCCACAAGATTACTCAGATCCAATGACCAACATCTATTGACAGTTCCTTCTCTTAAAATTATTAACACTTGTCGACAGTACATCTTCTCAGTCATGGTACCTTAAACATGGAATCCGCTTCCAGTCCATTTAAGAGAAGAATGCTCATTCGCTAGATTTAAGAGCAACTTTAAAAAGTTTTTGTTTTAAAGATGCCTTTGATCTTTAGCTCAGTTAATCAGGCCTTCATCACTACATTTGATGCTTCCTCTTACTGCAGAGGTAGTCTGCCTTCTGTTCTCTCTATTCTCTTTGGTTTTTTCCTACCCTTCCTGTTGTTCTTCCCCTATTTGTCTTCTTTCCTATCTAATATTGTATTTCCTTCCCTCCTCTCGTTTTTGGTACAATAAATCTTGTGTGTCTTTTGCACGTCAGTTATCTGGTCCTCCTTAATATTGGAAAATTGTTATCATTGTTCATCACTTTGAAGTGTGATTAAGCAATTTATCAAATTTTAAATAAAACTTGGAAAACCTTCGGTGCAATTACTGTACCAGCCCTTGCTAATCACGTTAGTAAAAAGGGAGGGGGTGGGCTATAACTTCTAATCAATATATAGAGAGCATGGAACCAAAATGTATTGGTTCTAATATCACAATCGTGATACAGTCAGAATTTGAAGTGTGCAATGCAAACCAATCAAGATAAACAAATTTGGCACTCTAAATGGAGAAGCCTATAGCAGGAATTCTGAAAAGCAAAGATACAAGAAATTGTTTAACTGCCAATTAATCTTACATAGCTGTTCTGTGATAAGAGATATAAATAATTTACCCTAAAAAAAAACCAATTTGGTTTATAAAACCTAAATATAAAGTCTCTCCAATGGACTGGGTTAGTACCTTATAAATATAACTACAGCCTTATGTACTATATTTCTGGTTTGTATTCCTTGCAATTTGTTAATAGTACTAAAATATTTAGGTAAATCTCCACAGAACTGCATACTGGAAATATTTATTTTGTTAATATAGCAGTTTTTAAAGGTAGATAAATATTATAGATGGATAAAATGCATTCAGCATGGTTGCTTCTCTATTTCATAAATATATTTTCCACTAGAATTTGAAAAAAACAAAACAAACAAACCCCTGCTGACCAGCACAAAGCTACATCATTAAAGTGATGACATTTTGATGATGCACAATATTAATATATCATCAAAATGCTGCTTCCCTGGTAACGCTTTCTAGCCCTGATTCATAGGGAGGCTAATTCAAAGACTTTGGAAATATACAGTTGTACAGAATTCTTTGAATGCCAATATGCCTTAATCATAGTTTATCCTTTTTATAAACCCATCTGTAACATAAAATGTGCCATGTTCTGTCAGACCCAAAATGTATTGATCTCAGTTTTCTCTTCAAGGGTGGTTCTTGGAAGCTACTTTGAAGCAGCTAACCAATAGCAAATTCATTCCATGTTTTGCTTCCTTCCAGGGCTAAGTGAAGTCCTTCTCCAAATTAATCTGGCTGTGTTGTTTAAGGATGTTATTCCTAGAGTGTATTCAAACCTTTTTAAATCCAGTCATGCCAAATGTCTTGACCATATCCCTTCAGGCCAGATTAAGGGATGAGCCAGTAAAGCACTGGCTAAGGGTTCCCAAACACTCTTACTGAAGCACATCAGATCAAGCATATATGGGTCCTAGTACAGGTAATTCTTCCCAATGTACTGTTGCAAATGTCTCTCTTCTTGGGTGGCAGATCATTTATTTGTCTCTCACTAAGTTTACCCCATGTCTATTCTGTAGGATGGGTGGCACCTTCAAGGCAGTAATGTCAAAGCAGACATCAACAGTCACTTCAAGTAGGTTTGGTTTTTCACTTTTGCATTCTGCTAGAAGGGCCATAGTTAATTGCAGAGGTGGGTGAATTGGCATTTCTTCTGGCTAAGAATATAAATTAAGTTTAAGTGTTTTCCTCTGGGAGCTATCTGGATATTCATTAGTCCCTCAGGGTCAAGATTAATTCTGATATTGGATTGCCAATTAAGGCAGACGGATAAAGATGTAGACTTCAATATCAATTCTTTCTGGCATGGAACTGATGGTTAATCAGGGTCTAGATCACTGACCACCAAGGCTTCTACATGATCTACCAGCTAATATGAGAGCTCCTGGTGGTATGACTCTCAGTCCAGCTGCATAGATCTCTTGAAGCTTTGCTTTGCTAGTTACATCTTGCATGAGGCATAATTGTTGGACACTTCCATCAGGACCAGACCCTTCCTCTTAAATGAACAAGGTATGAGCACTCCTGGATTGATGGCCTCCTCAGGGCTTTCTGCTTATAGAATTCACTGGCAATTGAAACTGGGCCGGAATCCAGGATAAACATTAGAAATCCATTCTCCATGTTTAATTTCCAGCAGGTTTCTTTACAAACCATTTCTAAGGCATCTGGCAACTTTATTTTGCTGCAGTCCTCTTTATACTTGGCAGCAATTAACAAAGGACTTTACATCAGACTCAGAGATACTCAAAGCTTACTCGCTGGCCTAATACCACTCACTCATTTTATTTTTCCTGGAATTTTCATGTTTCTTATCAAATCTTTGGCTATATTCAGCAGGCTTGCCACCTTCACCATACTGTCACAACTCGACTCCTTGAATAGAAGTGATTTGGGTTGATATCAAGGGGGGAATTTGTCAGCAGAACATTTGATTGCTCATTCTCTCTCTGACGTTCTTCATCTCCAACTCTATGGAACTTCCAGCAGTATATAAGAAAAGGTAAGATTCACCTGAGTAATCTGAACTTGCCTCAGTCTTGGGCAGTAACATTGCTGAGATTTCAAGGATAATAGATGTTCTTGCTATTGTCTTTTCTTCCTTTAGCATGCTCATATCTCAGAATGCAAGTGGCAGGAGAAGCACTCTCTCCATCTTGAGTCCATACAGAAGACTGTTGCATAAGAAACATCAATAGATACACAGATGGGAGCTTGTCAGAGATTTTTACTCTGTGGAAATTTGACTTTCATTAATTAAAAAAGAAGAAATCAGTGAAACAGTAATAATATAAATAATAGTAGACTGCTAATATTGATGTATATTGTGAAGAACAATGCTTTTTTAAAAAGGCAAAATCCTCATACCAAAGAGGTATCTCCTGCTCTTTAAAAAAAAAAAAAAAAAAATTGGTGGAGAAAATAAACCCTAAACAGTGAAACAGGGGCTTTTGTTGGACATGGATATATATCACTATTGGAATCAGAAGCCCAGTTCATATCATTGACTTGCTCTTTACAGTTGGGGAAAACTCTGGGCTTCCGATCCCAATAGTGGTCTATTTTGAAGCCTGTTTTCTGGTTTTGAGGCTTGCCATTTGATAATAATTACTTTCCCGGTTTATCACTTAGTGCAACTCATCATTAGTAAACTTATTATTATCTAATACAACATTGTTCGAAACATTAAGTTTGCTCCTTTATATATTATTGCATGGATACATATGTCATTGTTGGATGCTGCAGATTTCAGCTTGTTTGATAATATATGATTACAATTATTGACTTTTTTTTCTTCATGTGATTTATGTAAACATCTAATTTGAAGATTAGCATGTTTGAACCAAAGATTAGAAGTGCCTTGCCAGTTTCTCTGAGGCTTTGGCCTTGGAGCCTTTCCTCTGCTGCATCCCACCTCCCACTACCCACTGATACAACTTCCTGTTTGTCCAGGGGCAAGACAAGGCAGTGGAAAGGTTCCAGGGCCAGCTGCAGACAGTGTGTTTTTATCACTTCTGCAGCCAGCAAAAGAGACGGTTTTAAAGCTCTGCAGAGGAGATGAGGAAGAAGCGTGAAAGATGCTTGGGCCTGCAGGAGGGAGAGAGATGAAGACCTGTTAAAATCAAGAATGGTGGGGGTGTCAGAAGAGCTGCTGACTAGTAATGGGGTAGAGGGAGGGAGACAGGCTAACAGGCAGCATCATGCCAATGCTGGGGATTCACTGAATCCCCATGCCACTGCAAGGAAACTAACCTCATGGCAATGCTGGGGATTCACTAACCTCATGCCACTGCAAGGAAAGCATTCTCTCATTGGCAGGCAAGGAGAGGTTGCTCACTTTGCAATAGAGACATGTTCTCTACAGTCATATTCAGCCTCCAAACCTTAGGTGCCAGGTCTAATTTTTTTAGCTGCCATGGCAAACCGGCACCTGGGGTTGATTGAGTCCTGTTCTAAGGGGTATTTTACAGTATCCCTTTTGAAAGGAAAGTATATATGTGGGGTAAAAAAAGAAGATCGAAGAGGGAAGGAAAGGAGGAAAAAAAGGATGGAGGGGAGGATGGGGCTAAAGAAGAAAAAGGAAAATACAGGAAAACACAAATAGGGGGAAAAGAGAAGGGCAAAATCTGAGGACGCTGTCTGCAGCAAAGCGGCGAAGTTGAAACAACGGGATCGAAAAGGTGGAGTTATATCAGAAGGGTCAAAATGGCAGGGTCAGAAAGTGCTGTACTCTATTTAACACTCTGTTAACACACACAGCCTCTTTTACAAAGCCGCACTAGTGGCTGGCGTGTGTTAACAGTCCTGAAGCCCTTTAAATCTCTATGGGCTTTGGGGCCGTTAGCGCAGCGCAGCCACTAGCGTGGCTTTGTAAAAGAAGCCGACAGTCTTCTTTGGCATGACTATGTGTTTACAGTGCCCACTAAAAGTCACACTGCTAAGTGCATTTTAGTAAAAAAAAGATCCATTAGTTTAGTTTAATCTAATTCAATTTATAGACAGCTCAAAATGGTTTAACTCATTAGACAATAAATTACAGTTTTAAATGAATCTTAAATACATGGGTTCAACAGATTATTGGCATGACCCATCTTGGTAATATATATGTGTACCTATAGAAGTGTCCAAATATAGATTATAGATATTTATGTAAATATAAAGTAAGTTATAGATTTATTAATGTACAGAACCTCCCCCCTTTGAGAATAAAAATGTTTTGAGATGTTTTCTAACTACTATTGTAGGGATAGGAAAATACTTTTAAAACCAACAGGAGGAAATATTTTTTTTCACGCAACAAATAGTTAAGCTCTGGAGCTTGTTGCCAGGGGATGTGGTACCAACGATTAATGTAGATGGGTTTAAAGAAGGTTTGGACAAGTTCTTGTAGAATAAGTTCATAGTCTACTATTGAGACAGACATGGGGGAAGCCATTGCTTGCTCTGGGATGGGAAGCAAGGAATGCTGCTACTATTTGGGTTTCTGCCAGGTACTTGTGACCTGGATTGGCCACTGTGGAAATAAGATACTGGACTAGATGGTCTATTGGTTTGACCCGGTATAGCTGTTCTTATGCTCTTGTGGAAAAGAGATACAAGACTGGTGTTTCTTTGAAGAGTATATTATTTTCAAAAACATTTTATGTGGTTGTAGTATTTGTTGTGAAATTGTGCATTGTTGACATTTGTAATGATTCTGTCATGATAAAGGTGGAATATAAATAAATAAATGATAAATAATAAATGATAAGTGCAATTACACACATAACTGCAAATTAGTGCCAAATAACTGCAATTATAGACAATCATTGACTGTTAACACCAATTAGTACCTAATTATATTTTCCCCAGCCTACCTCCTGTAATTTTTGTCAGTCTGTACTGTCCATGTAAATACATATACTGTTTTTTATATAATAACAAATGTTTATATGTCTCCCTTTTTTTTTTTTAAAGAAATTTTACTATAAAACTGCTTAGAAATTTGATGAGCAGAATAACAAATTGTAATAAAACTTGAAACATGGTAAGTGAGCACTCAACATTATTGTATAAATGATATGTGCAGCTCACTCAGGGGCCCTTTTACTAAGCTGCAGTATACACTATGACTAATGAATGCTTGCCATAGGTTACAATCCATTACTGCAGGGCGCGTTCGGGCCTCTTGTAATAGTTTTTAGATTGTTAAAGGACACCTTTTTTTTTTTTTAGCACTGGGGGGTATTTTGGGGAAAGTGAGTAGTATGCCCAGCACAACTACATCAATGTCTACAAAATAGGTGGTGGTACAACCTCACGTGATATTGACCACAAGCTAAAAGGGCAATTGGCGCATGGCCATTAATTGGAAAAATAGGAAATGCGGCCATTTTACAGCTATGCTAAAAGTGGCTCTGATGTGCGGGAAACCCCCGGACTAGTAATAGTGCAGGTCAATTTTATTGCAGCTTAGTAAAAAAAATCCCCTTAGGCCCGGATTCTATAAATGGTGCCGGTATTGGCCGTTTCCTAAGGGCACCTAAGACCACATCCAGCATAAACCATGCCAACACTGGCCTTAGGCATCTTTAGGCATGCCTAGATGCTTCTGTAGGTACGTAAACAGCGCCATTAAAGTAGGTACCATTCGCTTCATTGATTTTTTTTTTTGATTTTTTTTTTTTTTTACAACATATGTCCCAAATGGTTAGTAGACAGTGGTACAGCTGTCCAACTTTGGGACACAGTTACTAGAATCCGGTCCTTAATGTGTAAATTGAAAAGAGACATACACAGGCAGGACCATTATTTTTGTAACTTAAGAATAAACCTGCTATTGATATGGCATAACTGAGCATGCCTAAATGTAGGCATGCTGATGTGGACTTATGCTAGTATTCTGTAATTAAATCTTGGCATACAAATTGCATTCACTCGTTGAAGTTTCCTCAAAGATTTCTGTTTATTTACTATATATTCCACCTTTATAAAGACAGAATCATTAAAAATAATAATAATAATAACTTTATTTTGTATACCGCAATACCACAAAACAGTTCAGAGCGGTTTACAGGAGAAGAGACTGTACATATACAGCGAAGAAAAACTCGGATATGGTGAAAACCACTAATAGTAACAAAAACACTTTCACCAAAATGGAATAAATAAAGGTATAACAATAACAAAACTCAAGCAGAAACCAATCTTACCGCATCATTATTTCTATTTATAAATTTAAAAATTTAAAAATAAAAACATCAATATAACCACTACCGGCATTTTGTAGCCAGTTTGTCACTTCCGGTGTTGACGTATGTTTACGTCATTGCACCGGCATGATTTAATCTGGTTTACTCGTCATGCTGCCATCTTTGGATCTTTTGAGACGCGAGTGGCGTCCGGATGAGAGGTATGTTGCCGGTTTCACAATGTATGAAGTTTCAATACACACCGGATTTTTAAACTTAATTTTGATTTGAGTGTCTTGTGTTTGTAGTGTGATCGGACTTGTTACACCCTGAGGCAGCTTGACAGTGAAACGCTGGCCACCGTTGGTGTACCGATCCTTAAAGGAGAAAGTTAAGTTATTATCTTCTTCTACTTCACTCAACTCTCAAAGCAATTTTCAAACACATTGCTGGGACCATCTAAACAGGAGGTTTTTTGCCAGTCAAGTGATCGCCCGAACACCGCTATTCCACCATTGTGGAGGTGGCCGGGCCCCTGTCTGAGGCTTTTTCCTCCGTTAAGATTGGTTTCTGCTTGAGTTTTGTTACTGTTATACCTTTATTTATTCCATTTTGGTGAAAGTGTTTTTGTTACATATACAGCGAAGATACAGAGAGTTAGTTATCAAGTGTATAATATAACCAGCAGCAATTACAAAATAATCCAATAACAATTACAAGGGAGTGCAGAAAGGGGATAGGAAATAGGGACACTGGATCACCTGTTGTTCTATTGTCCCTCGATACTCAATTTTTGGAAATCAATATGGGGACAAATTAATTTGATACTGGAATATTCGATTCCATTGTTCCATGAGGTGGTAATCTGTGGGACATTGTTATCAACTAAACCAGAGCAATACCTGGGTACAAGTAAGCAAGAGGAAAGAGTGAATCTTGTACTTGTCTGGGAGGCACTGAGATGAGTTTAAAGTGTTGTAATGCGAATGGATGATGAGGAGAGCATAGAAGGGGTAATACTTTTCAGAAGGGGGGCAAAGAAAATCATGTTGAAGGCAATAGGGTTTAGGGTACCTCTAGATCCTGCTACTTTCATCTTTGGGAGCAGAAGGGAGGAGGGATCGGGGCTTTCATTGTCCTGCCAACAGAGAAGATCCACAAAACAGTCCTTTCTTTTTAAATTTAACTTTCAGTCGACAGGCTATTGTTCAATCCGGGCAGTCAAAAATTCAACTACCAAGACATAGGCAAATGTTCAGCTGGAAATGAAGCTCATTTATAATTTCTTCATTAGGTTCTTCCCTGCAAAGGGATGAGGTTAGTATGCAGTCCATATATCTGCAGAGGATCAAGAGAGTTGAATTTGCCACAATTCAACCATCTGCTGATATTTTGGAGCTGTCTTATGTGATTGTAAGTGTTTTGGGCTGTTTCTTAGATTCATGGCCCATAAAGTAAGCAGGATGCTTTCCACAGCTGCTTGATGTACTGCTGTGACATACGACTGGAGAGAAGGGAATTGATCATCTAATGTTGTTCTGGCAGAATGAATATACCAAACAAAATACTACAAGCATTTCAAAACGATGCAAGATATTTTTTTGAAAAAGATCTTCAAAAGTATCAAAAATCAAAATGTCTGGTTTGCATTCCAAGTCAGAAGTGAAACGTTTGGAATGGAAAATTTAAAGCATGAGTTACATATTAATATATCTGGGTCTGCTGGTGCCTAGAGCTGAATAAAAGGTATATGCATTTATATTTAGGTGAATGGATATCTGCGGAGAGTTCATTGAATGAAGCTTGGGGCATTAATGGGGAATAAGTGATGGCTACCTCTCCTGCCCGCTCTGGATCTGTTGTTTTAGGATATAATAAATTATTTTATTGTTTTCTTCTAAAAATAATTTCCTACTTTTACCTATTTATTTATTTTAAGGAAGAGTTATTTTTCCAATAAGCACTCTCCAAATATTAGCCCAATCTTAGGGCCTGTTTTACAAAGCCGCGCAGCAACAGACTCGAAGCCCTTAGAGATTTAAAGGGCTTCAGAGTTGTTGCCGCGCGGCATCCGCTAGCGCAGCTTTGTAAAACAGGCCCGTAGTGTTTGGTATTCAAAAGATTTACTGAAGTCACTGAAGCACACTGCCAGAGTCTTCACACTAAGTTTTACCTATTAATCGGCATTAATTTCAAACCAGCTGTACCTATTTTTCTCTACTTGGAAACCCAGTTACCAGCAGTTCAAGGTCAGCTTCTGACTGGAAACATGCACTGTCTATCTGCAAAGTATGTATGCTATTTTTTCTAAGAACTGTTTAATTTTCCTTTTGGATAAAGCTATGAAATGTTTTATAATGCTTTCCGGCAAATACAACAACAAAGGTGACCAATTGGTGTTCGGCCCACAAGGGCCTGCCTAAGAAGCCTCAACTCTTGCTTATGAGGTCACCGGTAGCGACAATTACTCACACAAACCCAAAGCTCTCCTTTTTGG
This sequence comes from Geotrypetes seraphini, assembly GCF_902459505.1. NCBI lineage: Eukaryota > Metazoa > Chordata > Amphibia > Gymnophiona > Dermophiidae > Geotrypetes > Geotrypetes seraphini. Next base: position 325,955,452 of record NC_047084.1, on the reverse strand, counting down.
AAACCCAATTATTTGGGGACGTTTTACTAATAGGTGATTTTAACATGCCGGATGTTGATTGGGGTATCTCTACTGTGGGGCCTTCTAGTAGTAGGGAGATCCTGGATTCTCTACAAGGAGAACTGTTCAAGCAGTTGGTAATGGAACCCACACGGGATGGGTCATACTGGACTTAGTGCTTACAAATGGGGAAAGTGTTTCTGATATTACAGCGAGTAGTTGTGTTACTCTATGTGAATACATTCACACTGTCTTCTAACTCATGGCCGTCTTCCTTCTATCTGCCATTGCTGTAGCAGTCCAGAATGCCTTAACTGCCTTCACCATTCAAACAGCTGCAGAGGTAGCACCATTGCAGCAGCAGCATTAACAGCTCACACCGGTCTACTCCTCTATCCATTCTGCAACCTTATGCCTGCCCTGCAGCTCCAGATGCTTTATGTAACCAGAGATTTAAAAAGACATTTTACTTCCCCGGGTGTGTGTGTGTGTGTGTGTGTTGGGGGAGGTGGGGGTGTTAGACAGGAGGAGGCTTCCAATGTTGGTCACGGGAGAGGGCTGCAGAGTGGAGGAAAACTGGAACGCTCTTCTGGAGTCTGTTATAGGGAAAACACCCTCCAGGCATTCAAGACAAAGTTGGACAAGTTCCTACTAAACTGGAACGTAAACTGGACTAATTTAGAGCACTGTTTTTTGACCTGGGGGCCACCGCGTGAGCGGACTGCTGGGCAGGATGGACCACTGGTCTGAGCCAGCAGCGGCAATTCTTATGTTCTTATCCTCCAGCCACCAAGGGGTTGTTAGAGGCAGGTAGAGCCTCAGGAAAAGTCCTGGCTTTCTTGGGAGCACTGAGGCCAAGTCAGCACCATTGCAAAGTCGTGGTAACATTTAGATCACCACGATTGCGCAATCACAACAGAAGTGGAGCAATAGGCCAGAGGATGCTTGGAAGGAAAGGATGCTTGTGGAAAGCCCAATAACAGTACAAATTCTCATGCATATGCAGTGTTTGTGTAAATGACATCTGCACTGACACCTGCAACTAATATAAAGTTTTAAAAGTTTCCTATAAGTTCTATGCATCTCATATTTTTGTGCGGATATAGCCAGGAGCATTGTGGATTCCTTGCTGCAGCAATGCAGATAGCAGGTCTAAGTTATTTGTTAAAGGGGCTGATGGTGAAACTCAGCCCTCTGCATTTTCCCCAGCCTCCCCAGATACAAGCCATAACCCCCCTTTGACAACCTAACTCTACCCAGATACAAGCTGAACCCTTCAACATCCAATGACCACTACTACAAACACACACCATGCCCCTCTTCTAGCACATACTGTGAATCTTTTTGGTGATTAATGGAGGGCAGGAACAATGTCCAAACAATCCTGTGTTGTCAAATGACCATGATAAAAAAAATGGTGCCTCTGATCCCTAGAGCATAAAGCAAGAAAAAAAAGTACCTTACCAAAGAAGAAATATGCAAATTAAAGGTCTATTGACCTATCACTCTTACTGAGTCTTTGATGGAACTAGGATGAAAGCGCGCCACCAGTTCCGCCACTTTTCCACCTCACCATTAGCATTCTGAGGGGAGGTGTGGGGCAGAACCCTCAGTATGCATATAACTGTTTGCGCTCCCGTTGAGGGGGGTTGGGAAGGGGAAACTCCCCAGTACACTGAAAACTTCTGTTCTCATGCTGTTCGGGAGTGTTCGGGAGTTTTAAGTGTAGTGGGGGGATTTCCCCCCCCCCTCACACACCACACCCCCCCAGCGGGAGCGCAAGCTGTTATAAGTGTAATGGGGGGTTCCTCCCCACACACCCTTCAGAACGCTAAAGGTAAGGCGTAAAAATGGCAGAACTGGCAGCGTGCTTTCGTCCTGCATGCAGGTGTCAGCACGCGATTCTCAGCACATGAATGACTGATGCGCTTTTGACATGCCACCAGGATTCGCAGGTGTTAAACCAGTGCTCGTAGGGCATACCTATGGAAGACGAGGCTTTCAACATGGAGGGCTAGAGTTTAAGCCTCTATTTAGAGAACCATATAGTCACTGTATCAAGACAATTATTTAAATAGTATAACAGAGAAAAGGGGACAGAAGCTTCACAAGTGTACAGCAATTGGACAGAATCCACATACATCAAACAGTAACACCCAGGTATAAGATCAACCCAGCAAGAGAAGACAGAAATAGGTTGTAGAGTATTAGAGGGAAAATGGAATTTTGAGCACTCCACAGGGACAAGAATGGGTAGTTGACATGCTATGTCATCACGCCTCCCCCCCCCCCAAAAAAAAAAGCAGTCTTGAAGACTTAATACTCGTATTTAATTTCCTGATGGTGTTAACCATGTATACTGCGAGAGTGTTTTTTAAGTGGTTCAATTAAGCTGTGGAAGGTTGGATTACAGCCAATCCATCCATCACAAACATAATAATAATTGTTTAATATTAATTTGTAACACCATGTATCTTGTGCTTAATAAGGATGTTTTCAACAGGTGAACAAAAATGAACTATACCCATAATCAGCTTATTTGTTCAATCACTGTGTAGTCATGCTTCCTACTGATAGTTGCTGCATGCATTAATTAGTTGTGTTTGCTTTTCTCAGTTACAAGCGAGAGTGGAAATATTCTTCGCCAGTCGCCAGAGTTCTCTCCTCCTCCCTACACAAACAGTACAGCACTTCTTGCTCCTCCACATGAAATGTTCCAATGCCATTGTCACAAATACGGCTTGCGCTAGCATAATTGGACTTACTGAAAATCTTTTTTAAATTATATTAATTTGCACCAGAACTGTTAATTTGCTTTGCAAAATACATATTTAAAAAAAGCTAACATATTTATACCCCAATGCATTTTAAAATTAAGCACAAAAAAATCCAAAACAAAAACATGTACCAGACTATGCCAATCGTTACTTTTCTCAGTATATCTAAAAATCCAGAAGGAACAGTCAAATGATACTATATTTGCTGATAGGTTTTTAATGTGTTTCATTATCTAAAGAACAGATGTGCCTTTGTTCATTTTGACTTGCAGATCAGTTTCCAGCTAGGCTACCTGCTGAACTTAGTGCTATCATCCTACTCAGAAAGTTTGTTCCATGTCAGCTTCATTTTAGATTCTACAAGTCAAGTCCTTTTTCATTTGATTCCATGAGGTTTGATTAAGTAGAGGAAAATGTACAGCCTTTTTTTATGGAAGGAATGCTTCCCACACATGTTAACTGGTTGTACAGTTGAACTCTGTGACCTATTTATCATTCTGGAAGAAACAGAAATGGTTGGATGGATTTCTGAGGGATAAAGGGATCGTGGGATACTGAGAGAGGTGCTGGGATGTAACACAAGTATAGAAAGCTAACCAGGTAATAAGTATAGAAACCCAATCAGGTCGTGCATGTGCAAGACCGGAGGGTTAGGACTTTGATGGGAAGATAGGACTTCAATGAGAAACCAAGGTGGCAAGGGAGCCCCTTCTGGTGATTCCTGTTTGGGCCGCCGGGGGAGCGGACTGCTGGGCAGGATGGACCTATGGTCTGACCCGGCGGAGGCACTGCTTATGTTCTTATGTTCTGTCACAAGCCACAGAGTAACTATGGGCTTGTACAATGCTCAGTCCCTGCTTGTACTCCCAACAGTGATATATTTTGGCATCTAATATTTATGTTCATTTCAGTTTGTAAGCTCATTTTTCATCAGCAGTGCCCTTGGTGATGATAGAAATTAGTTTTATTATGACTTCTGTTAAAGGACAGTCAGCCTTCAAGGAAAAAGAGGGGGATATACAAGGGAGTTAAGTCATGCAGTGGCATGTGCACTAAATTGACATGTCAGAAAAGTACATCTATGAATTTTCCATTGATGCACAGTGATCTATAATAGTTTCCTATATTAGGCACTTAAAAATTACCTTTTATGAAATGTCATTAAAATATACTGTTCTTTTGTATCAAAACAAATGTTACAAGCCACAAGTTGAATTGTCATGATATTAAGGTCACCCTGGGAAAATAAGATTAATAACAGTCTTGACAAATAAGGACTTTTCTACTCATAAAGGCATAATACATGGAGCACACACACATGTGGCAAGGTTGATATAGAGCCCCGGTGGAAAGATCTATGTCATATGAGGTAGCTCTTGGACCTCTATAAGTCATCCTGTTACATTATTTCTGTGTTCTTCATGCATTTTATGATCCTCTGAGGGGATAGTTCTCTGAACTTCTATAACATAAACCTGAGAAGTCTGCTTCTAGTTTCTGTATAGATTGTTAACCTATACTATTTTCTAAACATCCAAGTATAACCATTACAATATATAGGTAATAGAAACCAGAAGAAAACTGTAACAATTCCAGTCTAATAAAGTAAAACCAAACAAATTAACCCTTTAAAGCCCAAATGTACCGTAGGAGGCCCTCAACCAGGAAAGAGGTAAATCACCCAGAAAGGCTTGAGAATCCTTCAAACAGGAAAGAAGAATATCCCTAATCCAAACCAGTGTGAAACACTGAAATTAAAACAGAAATATTCCCAGCTGTGAAATAGTAATATGAAAAGTACAAGCTGAAGTATTTGGCCATGTTTCCATAATTCAAGATTGACTTTGCACTAGCAGGAGGAAAAGAAATAAAAGGAGATATTCAGAGGCATTGACGGGACCAGGCAGAGAGACCCAGCAAGAATAAATTTCTTACCAAGCACCAAGTAGTAACCAGTATATCTGGCCAACCCAAAGCAGTCCTGTTATCTTGAAATATTATAAATTGATTCAATAACTTTTTTAAAATATCTTATAAAGTAAAAATGTCCAAATTGATATTCAAAGAATGGTCTCTTCCTTATGGTGTTCCCCAAGGTTCCCCACTTTCACTTTCCCTGTTTAATATCTTCCTGCATTCTCTGAGGTTTTGTCTGGAAAAAGCTAAATTCATGTTCTTTATATATGCAGATGATATTACCATTCTTATTCCTTTTTCTTGCTCGTTAGATCATATTAAATTAAAACTAAATTTTTGAATGAAGTTGTTAGAGAATTGGATGTTGAATCATCAACTTAAATTGAATAACAATAAAACTAAATTATATTTATTAAATCATCCTAATATGAATTGTGAAACTAAAGTATTAACCATAAATAAGATAGATTATATCCACTGGCTAAAGTAATAAGAATATTAGGGGTTCATTTTGATCACAATCTTTAACTATTACCTCAGGTCAACTTGTTAATAAAAAAGTTTTATGGCCTTTTCTGGAAACTTAGGGCTCCTATTACTAAGCTACATTAGGGCATTAACGCGTGGAATAGCGCGTGCTAGACGCTAATGCTAGCATTGAGCTGGCGTTAGTTCTAGCCACATAGCATGGGGTAAACGCGCACTAATCTGCTGCATGCGCTAAAAACATTAGCGCACCTTAGTAAAAGGAGCCCTTACAAGGATTAGAAAGTACTTAGGTAATTATCAATTCCGCCTATTAGTACAATCTTTAGTGTTGGCTCAACTGGACAATTGCAATGTCACCTTTTTAGATTGCCCTAAATTTATAATTAAAAAAACTACATAAGCTTTAGAATACAGCCATTAGATTAATCTTCAGATTGAAAAAAAGCGATAAGATTACACCTTATTTACGTGAATTACACTGGCTTCCTATAGAAGGGAGATTACTTTATAAATTCTATTGTATTCTATTTAAAATACAGTTTGAAGAAACTCCTGATTATATGCCACATCTCGTTAAATTTTCTAATAACCCATCTTTGAACCTAAGAAACAATGATGCTTTTCGGTATCCAGTTATTAGGAACATTAGATACAATAGAACTTTGGACTCCACGTGGGCATATCAAGCAGCAAAACTGTGGAAAGCATTACCAACTAATATTAACCAGCAATCTAATTTTAAATGTTTCAAAAAAAGACCCAAAGACCTATCTTTTTTCAAGAATTTCTTATGAATGGTTTCTACATATTGTAATACAGTGGTACCTTGGTTTACGAGCATAATTCGTTCCAGTAGCATGCTCGTAAACCAAAATACTCATATATCAAAACGAGTTTCCCCATAGGAAATAATGGAAACTCGCTTTGATACGTTCCCACCCCCCGAGGCCAGCGGCACTGCTCTATTCACCCCCCCACGAGAACCGGCTTTGCTCCCCCCGAAGGCCCCCCCTACGATCTGGCACCCTCCCCCCCCCCCGCAATCCGGCCCCCCCGCCATGATTCGACACCCCCCCGCCACGATTGGGCACGCCCCCCGCTGGTTCTTACTGTCATCTGGGCCTGGGCACCGGCATCGGCATGTCCTATGTTTTGGTGCCGGTGCCCGAAGATCGGCCTCCTCTTCTTGCTGGGCCTTGAGCATCTGCGCATGCTCAAGGCCTGTGAGTTCACGTTCTCTCTGAGATCTCTGAGAATCTCAGAGAGAGCGTGAACTCGCCGTCCTTGAGCATGCGCAGATGCTCAAGGCCCAGCAAGAAGAGGAGGCCGATCTTCGGGCACCGGCACCAATGCACAGGACATGCAGGTGCCGGTGCCAGTGCCCAGGCCCAGATGACAGTAAGAAGCGGCGGGGTGGTGCCCAATCGCGGCGGGGGGGTGCCCATTTGCGGCGGCGGGTGCCGAATCACGGCGGAGGGGGGTGCAGGATCGCGGGGAGGAGGGTGCCGGATTGAGGGGGGCGCCGCTCGCAAATCGAGGCAAGCTCGGTTTCCGAGGCGCCGACTTTGCAAATGTTTTGCTCATCTTGCAAAACATTCGCAAACCGGTGCACTCGTAAACCGAGGTACCACTGTACTTGTTTTTAATTTGTACTTGTTTTTAATTTGTACTGTACTTTGTTTTTAATTACTCATGTAAACCATTGTGAACTTCATGGAGCTATTGGTGGTATACAAATAAAGATTGTGTTGTATTTTATTCAATACAATACAGTACAATACAATACAACTTCTTATATCCCATAATTTTTGACAGGGAATCTTTGCAGCTTATAGCAAGATGAGTTACATTTGTGATATACCCCCTCTTTTACAAAGATGCGCCAAGCTTTTAAGCGCATCTAAATATTAGCATATACTAAACACGAACTAAACGCTAATGCATGTATGTTATCCTATGAACACATTAGTGGTTAGCGTATGCATTGATTTAGCGTGCGTTAAATCCGCTTTAAAACGCTTAGCACGCCTTTGTAAAAGAGGGCCATAGTGTTATTGATAAGCGAGTTTAATATTGCCAGGTTAGTTTAGGATGGCAGTCATGGGATAAGAGGGCTGGGAAGAGTTGAGTCTACTGGGAGAACAGATATATCTTTAATCTTGTGGGTAATCATCGCAGAGAGGCAGGTAGACTGTTCCAGATATGTGGTACTAGGAACTGAAAGGTGGAGTTAAACATCCTCTTTCAACATACTCCTTGAGAGGATGGAAACGGTATCTTAAATTGCTGCGTGGTCCTTGAATTAAGGCCTGCATTTTTCTTTCTAGGCCTGAAGGAATCCCAAAGCTTTATGGGTATTCAGAGGCATTACGTGAGCATTTCATAAGATTTCTCCTGTAGAGAACATGTGATACCTTTGCTGGCTAAGTTGCATTGGTTACCAGTAGTTTGGAGAATTCAGTTTAAGATACTGGTGCTAGTGTTTAAAGCCTTGCGGCAGGAATTGTCCCTTCTCACTTGTTGAGGTCTGGACCTCAGCACTTTTTAGAAGTGTCTTCTTTACAAGCTATTACAAAGGTGACAATTTGTGCATGAGATTTTAGTGTTACAGGTACACAATTGTGGAATGCACTTCCAGAGCAGATTCGTCAGATTCCTCCTATATTGTTATCTTTTTGTAAGTGCCTGAAGGCTTACTATTTTCAGATACTACAAAACTTTCAGAAAAGAAATAAAAATCCTGCTATTCAAGAAATCCATGAAGACTAACTAATAACGAATGAAACATTTCAATCCTCTGAAGCAACTCACTCTACTCTGTAACACCTCTGGACATGTCCAGAAATCCTTTTCTGTAATCCGCCTTGAACCGCAAGGTAATGGTGGAATAAAAATCACTAATGTAATGTAATGTAAGGAGTGTGAGACCGAAATACTGGCTACTAGTCTGCTGGAATTTTCTCCTTAGATGGACTTGTGAATCACGCTGGCTAACTTATAGTGAATTCTTTTTTTCACAGGTAGCCAGTGTAGTTTGAGTAGCAATGGGCTAACCCTCTCAAAGCGGTGGGAATAGAAGATCAGCCTTGCCGCTGAATTTTGGAACAGTTGCAGGCACTTTAGTTCTTTCTCTGTGGCACCTTAGTAGAGGGAGTTACAATAGTCTAGGTGGGGTAGTAAGACTGCTTGTGCCATCTTCCTAAAACTGCTTTAGAACAGGGCCAATCTGATTGATCTTAGGTGTCTCAGTCTGAAGAAAAACTTCTTTGCCAGAAAAGCAATCCGGCCTTTGAATGTCAAAGTGGAATCTAGTGTGACTCCTAGCACCTTTACAGAGTTTATCTCGAGCATCTCGTCTATAGGTAGTGCCAATTCATTGCAAGGTAACAGGCTGTAGTCACCAAACCAGAGCACCCTGGTTTTTGTTTGTTGATTTTAAGGAAATTGTTATGGGCCCAGGTACTCAGGCTTTCAATGGCAGCTTTTATGAGGTGCATAGTGTCTTCCAGAGATTTTTTTGGCTAGGCAGGGTATGAAAATGTCATCTGCATAGGAGAAAATATGTGACTGAAGGAAAAGGAGGCTGTTGCCTACTGCTCTTAGGTAGATTTTGAATAGGGAGGGTGAAAGCAGGGAGCCTTGTGGGACTCCAGCTCTAGGATCTTTGGCTGCCCTTCCAGACCTCGTATGACATGTTTTTCAAGAACTGTGAGAACCAGCTGAGGACCGTTCCTTGCATACCCAGATCATTTAATCTCAGGTACGGAGCGAGTGGTCAACAGTGTCAAGGGCAGCTGAGATGTCAAACTGTTTACCCTTGCTGAGGTAGTATTTGGCTGTTGAAGTTAGTTCTAGTAGAAGTGTTTCAGTGCTGTGCATGGCTCTGATGCCGTGTTGCATGCTGTGGAATCCATCCCATTGGTTAATGAAGTCAGGTAGTTGTGTGTTGATGCAGAATTCTAATAGTTTTGCTGGCCAGGGTATTTCTGCTAAGTCGAGATCTGGGGTTTTTGGTATAGGTGTCAGCATAATTACCGATACTGCATTGGGGTAGATGCCTTTGCTTAAGCAAGTAATGATCAGGTCTGTCAGCCAGAGGAGGAAGAAGGGGGCACCTGGCACAGTAGTTTCACTGGACATATGTCTATGCTGGATGATCTTTTTGAGAGCCTCTTTAGCCAGTTTGAGATCTCTTTGAGTGTAACTGGGAAGAAGTTTAACTAGCTTCTGTAAGCAGGGACGCCTTCCTCAGCAGTGCGGCATGTTTATTTTTATTTAAAAAATTTGTACACCGCCTAAACTCCAAGTGGTTTCCAAGTATAAAACATTCATAAACTTAAAATGACATTCAACCACCATTATCTACATTTAACATCTTGTCCGACACTTTCTTCTAAGGAGTGTGTGAAGGATTCCCTTACTATCCTGTTTTATTCCTGGAAGTAGTGTGCCAACTGTGCTGCGTCCGGTTGATTTGAGCCTGAGCCGCCATAGACAGCCTGCATTGATGTCAAGAAGTTGTAAATCTTGAAGAGGCTTTGAGTGGAGTTTTCTGATTGACTTATGAGGTTCTCTTAGTATGCCTTTTTGGCCTGTTCAAGGTTTCTAGATTCCCATCCATTATTAACCAGTTGTCATAGCAATAGGTGAAAGTGTTTTATTTTGGCAGTGATGAGAGACAGAGAACCAGAAACAGACTTCTCTGTCTCAAATACAAAACTTTGCAGTATATCTTATATTATGTTACAAATTTGTGATTTCCATAGGTACGCTTAAGGAAAATATATACATGGCTAGCTAGTACACACATGTGATACTGATTAGTAACATAACACTTGCTAACTTCCCATCACTGAGTAATATTCTTTGACACCGCCTATTCTGAGAGAGAGTAAATGTTTCCGGCACCTTCTAGCACAGTCTGTCTCTGGTAAATCACTGGTCTCAGCAAAAACGTGCTTAGAAACACGTTTCTGTGCAAATGCCCCCCCCCCCTCCTTTTTGTCAGTCAGCAATGGCTTTCAGTGAGAAACACTGAATGTTGGCATTTGTACAATTCATAACAATAGAAAACTTATAGGTTTATAATTTCCTTCAATCCTCCCCTTTTGATAGAGGGTAGATAGCTCGATAATCACTTCCCATTTGTAAAAACAAGAATGTGTCTGAGTACAATCTGTAATTTTTGGGACAATCATTAACCATTAAATTTGGATGTCTTGTGACACGGGGAACAGCAACATGGTAAGAAACAGTAAGATAGAAGAATAAACAGGTAAAACAGAGTACATAGCCAGCCAAAGTCAGAAAACCAACTAATAAACCATGACAGGAAGGAGTCCCCAGCAGGAGAATGCTGGTAGTATGAAGACAGATTGTTTTTCTTTTTCTTTCTAGCCTAGTAAGAGCTGTTAAATCATAATGCTATTATCAGTAAGATGAAAGCAACACAGATCTTCAAACTCATGCCATCCTTGGGTATATGTGAGGGCAATGTACGAATAAGATGATTTTTAAAAAATGTTTATTCATTTTTATAACTTTCATTAAGTGTATCAAAAAGTAACCACATTTTAATTTAAATACATCATTTGAAATTCTACAATTCTTTATATTAAATAAAATGTATCCCTTACCCTCCCATCCCTTCAATATCTCATATCATATAATACAATCCCCCTCCCCCCACTCCATTCTTTAATTTGTACAAATCAGGGAAATAATACCTATTCATTGCAATATTTTGTTAAGATGATTTTTTTTTTACCACAGAGTCCAATTCTTTGACCGAAGATTCAATAAAGGTTACCTTGATAGAACCGAAGAAAGGAATAAACTCCTAATTCAATAATAAGTTTAAGTAGCAAAACTAGGAAAAGTTCTTATTCTCAAGAACAAATACAAACCATAACACTTTACAGTTCAGTCTCTTAAAATCTTTGTTGCAGTTGTAGGCCAGTGATCCTTGGAGACATACAAGTCTGCAGCAATCATTCAGTTCCCTCTGGGATGAGGAGAAAGTCCTGATGCTATAAATCACGTGGATCTATGTTAGGCCTTCTCTGCAAGGTCGAAGTGGAGATTTGTGCTGAGGCGCCTTTCGCATACCTTAGTCTTCCTCAGGCATGAGAGAGGTTATTCCTCTTCTGCAAAGACTAAATGGAAAACTTAAACAAATGTTAACAGGAAGTTCTACAAGCCAGCAAAATCAATTAACAAACATCTACCTCTCTTATCATCGTTTGCTATGTGTGCCTCATACTTGCACAGGCCACAGACCAGTCAATTTCTACATAAATTCTAGCAAGCTTTGTTATTGTTAATGTTATTGCCAGTCCTCCTTTCCAATCTGTCATTATTGACCCTGATAGCAGTACAATTCTTTAAATTGAAATGCCATTAATTGGGCTCTGTGTTGGTTTGTTTTTTCCTATGTTGGTTTGTTTTTTCCTGTGTTGGTTTGTTTATTATGCCTAACACAGTTTTATTTTATAGGTATATTCAATTCATAGGACATACAATTATTTCTACATAAATTTCCCAGGGAAGGCTGGGAGCTTACTTCCAAAGCTTACTTAGATGTATCCCATATGATTTAAAACATAACTGGATTTGAAGTTCTGGTTGTGAATCTGGTTGTTCAGCCTCCCCCTACACCCACACGCCTTGGGAGTTGCACCATGTTTTTTTGTTATATTGTTGAATTATTTTTTTTCTTCTTTCTGTTTGGCTAGGATTTAAAAAAAACAACAAACCTTGAGCATTCTAATTGAACAGTACAAAACATGTTAAAAATGTAGTGCTATTTTTTTATATAATTACATGATTTCAAAATATTTTAACACCTATAAAATTCTTCAATTGCCCTGAGAAACCTAATTTCTCATTGCTTCATTTTTGGTAATTAACTCAGATAGCATGTTACTTTATGGTGAATAGAAAATGGGGAACTCAGTAAAATATAAACACAGTTATACAAACAGTTCTAAATGTTCAGGACGGTTTATCTTTTCAGTTGGACACCTCACCCACCACCTGACCAACCATTCCAATAATGGCTCCTTTGCCCACCAAAATGCCATCCTCTTATCTGACCCTCCCAATGTCCTTCTCACCCACCCAAGTCATACAAACCAATCAGAAAACTATCCACTCCTCATTGTCACTTCACACATCTGTATTGTTTCCCCCCCCCCCACCGTAATAAAAAGAACCCATACCATGTGAGGTGGTTTTTCATTTTCATGTTATAAAAGTAATGTTAAGAGTGTTTTCTCTTTCCCAAAAAAACACACATGCAAAATAGTCACATTATCAGGAAAAAAATGCACAGTTTTAATGAATAGTGCACACTCTTTAAAAGAGAAATGTGCTTTCAAAAGGATGCATACTCTTTCCAAGGAGGGTGAACCATTAATGGCATACAAAGTATATTTGTCATTTTATCCCCCTTTTATCAAGCTATGTTAGGGTATTTTTTATCGCTGGCCACTGCGGTAAAAGCTCCAATGCTTATAGTAATTCTATGAGCATTGGAGGTTTTACCCTCAATGGTCTATAATAAAAATCCCTAATGCAGCTTGATAAAAGGGGATTTTAGGGGGGGGGGGTGTTTCTGCTTGCTTACATTTATCAATAACATGAAATGACATGGGAAGTGTCATTTCAAAGAAATGCACATCCCTATTACTAGGGTTGCCAGATTTTACATTTGTAAAATCCGGACCTCTAGACCTATGGATGCAATACGATTACGTCACATGCACATGATGTCATTGCCTGGCATCTGCGCATGCGTGGATGTCCTCTTGCCTGACACAATTTGGGTGGAAGCTTTTCAAAACCTGGACAAAGTTCCGGGTTTGAAAAGCCATCCAGACCCACGGACATGTCCTCAAAAGGAGGACATGTCTGTGGAAATCCGGACATCTGGTAACGCTACCTATTACTGCTTTTATTTCAGGTACACAGCCTTGGCATTTCCACCTGGCTCTAGAATATTCCCAGGTTCATTTCTCTCAGTTGTGGCTAATGCCTTCTTTATATTGGATGCGCTATTAAATACACTTTTCTCTCTCTGTCTCTTTGTGTAAGAGTATAGGCACAAGTGTAGCTAGATTTTGATGTCAGGGGGAGCAGACATTTTGTAAAATAGATGTCAGAGTGAAAACTGAAGGGCTGAGCTCTATAATTACAATTTTATTCAAAATTTGTTTGGGGGGAGAGTCTGCTCCCCTTGCACCCCACCTAGATACATCTCTGTGTATAGGCTCTGCCTATATAACTATAATATAGAACTTGGATTGACAAACGCCTGCAAGCTGTGCTTTGGACAATGCCCTAATGAAGAATGAATTTTAGCTTTAATTTGCTTATTAGCAGAAGACTGTTTTAGGCCTACTGAGCTGATACCTTATTGAACAACCCATAGGCAGCAGAGCGCTGCTTAGCTTGAGGGGGGGGGGGGGCGGCAGGAGCTTTGCCCTAGCACACGACCTCTCAGCAGCTCCTAGTCCCCCACCCACCTCCTCCCAGTGCTATAGTTTTAAATCTTCGGCCAACCGCCACACAGCATCCACAAGTAGGCCTGCCTCTAGAAGTAAAATGAAGGGTTCCAATGTAGGACTACTGTTTGATGCTGTGCGGTGGCTGCCCGAAGATTTAAAATTATAACACCAGGAGATGGGATGGAGGGCGGGCAGCAATCGGCGACCAAACATTTTTCGAGAGTCTATGGTCCTTGTGGCCTCCCCCATTCTGACCATTGTGCCCTGAACATCTTGTGCAGAAACACCTCCAAATGTGTTCATTCTGCTGCCCCTCAATATCTCTCCTCTCTTATCTCTCTTTATTCACATCCCAGAGAATTCCGTTCCTCAGGTAAGCTGCTCTTAACTATACCCTTCTCCTCCACTGCCAATTCCAGACTTCATGCCTTTCATTTAGCTGCCCTCTATGCCTGGAATAAATCACCCGAGTTTCTCTACTAAGTCCCTTCCCTTCCCTTGTTTAAAAGCAGACTGAAAACCCACCTTTTTTATATAGCTTTCAATCCACAACTCTACCCCTCCCCCCACTTCCCATCAACCCAGCCACTAGATTAACTGTTCCCCTTAACTGTATCCATGACATCCTGTTTGTCTGTCTTGTTTGTTTAGATTGTAAGTAGAGAATGACACGGTGACAAAATTCATCACCGTTCCCGTCCCCGGTTAACCGCAGGAAATAATCCCATGTCATTTTCTAGTGTCTATTTCAATCTCAATCCTTCTACACTAGCATTCTTCAAAGCAAAGCTTGAGGGTCAGTGGTTGTGGCCATTCATACTCTGATTCTTCCCTCTCTCCTTAAAGAATGACATGAAGATTGTTTACCGCGGTTATCTGCGGGGACGGGAACGGTGATGAATTTTATCACCATATCATTCTCTAATTGTAAGCTTTTTCGAGCAGGTACTTTCTTCTTTGTGACTCTGTACAGCGCTATAGTTGTAGTAGAAATAAGGAACTCTGGTCATCTCACCCCAAATACTGTGGTGCCTGAGTCTAAAGACTTTCACAATCCAAGCAATTGTTGGGTGCCTTCTATACAATTCATAGTTAAGGCTATTATTCATTCTCGGGTTTTTGCAGTGGTAGGTCCACAACTATGGAATGCCCTTCCAGACAATGTTTGACAAATTCCTTCTTTTTTACATTTTCATAAATGTTTGAAGGTCTACTTTTTTAAAAAGGTCTTTCAAAATCTGTGATTTTTTTTTTCTATTTTATTATATACTTGTTTGTATATTGTGAATAATTTTGTTTTTTGTGAGAGGTGTGTGTTATTTTAAACAGTATGTAAGAGTGTTCATTATGAGAAATATTAAGATGTGATGTGTTAGTATTTTATTGTTAAGATTTTGTTTGTTTAAATGTTTGAGTGTTTTCTTTCTGAAACCCGCATAAAACATAGCTCTTATTTTTTAGCACTGGAGCAGGTTGGAGGTGGAGAAGTAAGCATATTCTGCACTAATTGGTTAGTACAGCTGTATTGTATTAGTGGTTAGCTGGTATGTGAGCCTTTATTGCCTACAAAATAGATATCACATGCTAATGGCCACAATAGCTCCAGTTCCAGCTCCGAGAGTAGGGAACAGCTCGGGTCCTGGTTCCGGTAGTTTGTGGTGGCACACAGTAAATGAAATCTATGATTGAAAACTGAACAACTACAAACACTAAAGATAATTAAACCTCTGCTAGTTTTTCAAACTGTAAAGTGGTCTGTATTCAGAGCTCCAGTGTTGGATATATTAATCACAAGTTACAATTAAGAAAAAAAGATAAAATAGGTTAAAAATAGTTAAAGAGTTATAAGTTAAAGACTAATAGTAAAAATACACTAAGCAGGTTTTTGGCCAGTGATTGTAGTATGGCGTATACATTCAGATTATATCTACGCTGACAGTGAATGTCGATGAGACTATAAGCATAGTACTCCTTAACTCTGAGGCCTTTTCCTGCATAAACAGTGTGCTTTAAAAAAATGCTTAAAAAATATTCCAACGCATGATTAATCAACTGGTTTAAGAAGAATATAAGAATGAGTGACAGAATATAGATCGTTTCATGTGAGTGGAGTATTGATTTTTATTGTATACTGACTACCAATACCACTCAGTTATAATTTCCACAATAGCACATGGCCATTGCTGCAGAAATAGAAAAATCAGCCATTTCCTGACAATACTAAAAGTGGCCTTAACGTGTGAGAAAGACTTGTGCTGGGAATAACGCATCCCACTTTTTAGCACTGCTAGTAAAAGGGACTCACAACTACAGCTTGAAAAGGTTAAAAAAAAAAAAAAAAGACATTGAGCTAGAATGGCCTGCAGTCAATCCCAGTATTATCAGTTTATCTTTAAGCAAAGCACGAAATTAAACCAAGTTTAAAAAAAAAAAAAACATGTCTGGCATGTTTCCACTAAGTATGCTAGAGAAGTTTCATTTTTAGCAAAGCAGTAACAAATGAAGCTTCTTCTCAAATCAGGTTATGCAGTCACTCTGAGACCTATTTGAAAAGAATCAAAAATATCCTTCTTTATAGTACCTTGGCAAAGGAATGTGAAAGAGCTATTGTTTCACTTAAAACCACCTTGTTGTTTCAGTCTTTCGGATTGAAGATATGAAGATTAAAAGGTCCATGCTGGCATTAGTCTCTTTGATACTGCTTGTGCTTGACAGAAGTTAAACTACTCTGGGGAGTCATGGCAGCCCTCTTGTCTATTTTACAACAGCTATCAGTAGCAGGATTATGAACTGGAGGCTATTATGGTTTCGTGTTGATGCTTATTCTATTTGTACCTTTAGATGAAAGTTTTATAATAAAAGACATTAAGAAATGAAAGTGAATTGTTTTCAAGGCCTTTAGAGTTCCTTGTTCTAGGTTTCAGGTTACAGGTTTCACTGTTACCTCAAATGCATAGCTGGCAGCTTCGCATGAACTATGAAGCTCTCATGAGTTCTGTTGAGTTGTGCAAGTAGTCAGTGGGGTCAAGTGAAGGTAGAAAGAGAATGTGTACACCTTATTCTATAAGGGGGAAATTATAAGAGGTGCCTAAAGATAGGGCCTAAATAAATAGGTGCCTAAAGTAGGCAACTTAATCAGTAAATTAGCTATCGGGCTCATAATAAAAAAAAACATAGGCATCCAAAAAGCATCCTAAATTGGCACTTTGATGTCTTAATCGCCAGGATGTCCAAATGCCGATAATCAAAACTGTCTTTCTCAGTGGCGTGGCATACCAAGAGTGGGCCGTCCGCCCCAGATGAACGCCCCAAGGGGGTGCACAGCTGGCCACCTTCCAGTGCTCTCCCAGGACCGGCAAACTGCGGCTCACGAGCCACTTGAATGCCACCGCCGCCATCGGGAACAGGCTGGCGCCGAGTTCTCCCTGCTCTTCCCCACAGAGCCAACCAACTCTCACCGCCCGATGTCAATTCTGATGTCGGAGAGGACGTTCTGGGCCAGCCAATCTGACGTTCTGGGCCAGCCAATCCGACGAGAGTTGGTCGGCCCCGTGGGGAAGAGAGACAGGGTGAACTCGGTGTTGGCCTATTCCCGATGGCAGTAATGACAGCCTATTCCCCAGCGGCGGTGGCAGCATTTTCCCAATGGCGGTGGCATGGGGGAGGGGAGGGAGAAAGAAAGAAAGAAAGGGGTGGACAGGGAGCCAGAAAGAAAGAAAGGGGGCAGGGTGAAACAAAGAAAAAAAAATGGGGCACGGAGAGAGAGAGAGAGAAAAAAAGACAGACATAGAGAAAGAAAGGGGGCATGGAGAGAGAAAGAAAGAAGGGGACAGGGTGAAAGAAATAAATAAATGGGGCACAGAGAGAGAGAGAAAGACATACAGAAAGAAAGGGGGCATGGAGAGAGAAAGAAAGAAGGGGGCAGGGTGAAACAAAGAAAGAAATGGGGCACAGAGAGAGAGAGAGAAAGACAGACATACAGAAAGAAAGGGGGCATGGAGAGAGAAAGAAAGAAGGGGGCAGGGTGAAAGAAAGAAAGAAATGAGGCACGGAGAGAGAGAGAGAAAGACAGACATACAGAAAGAAAGGGGGCATGGAGAGAGAAAGAAAGAAGGGGCAGGGTGAAACAAAGAAAGAAATGGGGCACGGAGAGAGAGAGAGAGAGAGAAAGACAGACATACAAAATGAAAGGGGGCATCGAGAGAGAAAGAAGGGGGCAGGGTGAAACAAAGAAAAAGTTGGGGGAGGGAATGAGGTCTGGAGGAGAGGAAGCATACAGGAGGCTGAAAGAAGGAAAGAAATATTGGATGCACAGTCAGAAGAATAAAGTGCAACCAGAGACTGATGAAATTACCAAACAAAGATAGGAAAAATAATTTTATTTTCAATTTAGTGATCAAAATGTGTCCGTTTTGAGAATTTATATATGCTGTCTATATTTTGCACTATGGCCCCCTTTTACTAAACCGCAATAGCGGTTTTTAGTGCAGGGAGCCTATGAGCGTCGAGAGCGTGGGACATTCAGCGCAGTTCCCTGTGCTAAAAACCACTATTGTGGTTTAGTAAAAAGGGAGGTGGTATATTTGTCTATTTTTGTATAGTTGTTACTGAGGTGACATTGCATAAAGTCATCTGCCTTGACCTCTTTGAAAACCCGCGGAATATAAATGATAATTAACATTTTCTCTGCGTACAGTGTGCTTTGTGTTTTTAAAATTTTATTGTTGGTAGATCATTTTGATTTGGCCATGAAGGTAAGGGTGAGGGAGGAAAGCTGCTGAAAGACATCTAGTAATCCTTGCAGGCTTGACTGTGCAGGGAATTATTTTTGTAAAATCATGTTTTGTTATGTGACTGGCATTATTTAGACTTTAATTTCTATGAATGAATAGAATGAAAATGATATAAAATTACTTGCTTGTTTTTATGTGCGTGCGCTGAAGGAAAGTCTAGAGAGAATTGGCTGAGGACGCTGAACGGAAATTGGGAAGAGAGAGTGGGGAGAAGACGCTGATTTATAAATTGACAATTGTACAGAATATTGTTTCTTTTTATACTTTAATAAGTTCATACTTTTTATACTTTAATAAGTTCAATATAAAACAATTCAAGGCTTGTGTGGATGGAATCAGGTGATTTGCGGGGATGGGGACAGAGCTGACTGGGAGAGGACAGAGACAAATTTTTTCCCCCCTGTTATTCTCTAGGCTCTGCCACGAATCGATTTCGACTACGTGCGCACGTGTGGGGTGTCAGTCGGGTTGACGTAGCCGTCTTAGCGCAATCGGACATGGGGTATGGCTCGCAAAAAAAATCTTAATCGTTGTACTGCGCCCAGCTAATTTAGATGATTGCCCGGCTGCCATCTATCGCGAATCCTGCCGCTGCTCAATATTAAAAAAAAAAAACAAAAAACCGCCTTTCACTGGCTTGGCGATTTCCCACCTTAGCTTTAAGGTGTGTGTGCCAGCTTCCCTTCTCTTCCCTCCGAAACTGGAAGTTACGTTCCGGGGGGGGGGGGAGGAGAAGAGAAGTCGGCATGCACACGTTCAAGCCCCGGAGCATGAACCCGCTAGGGCTAAGGTCAGAGACGGAGGGAAGCTAAGGGAGACAGGTCAGTGACAGAGGGAAGTTAAAACTTGTCTTGCTACTCTTCCTTGCTTCGGGCCTTCCTGGCTACCAGGTCCTGCCTACTTTCTGTTTCCGTGAAGGCAGGACCTGGCAACAAGGAAGGCCCGAAGCAAGGAAGAGCAGCAAGAGGTCAGCGATGGAGGGAAGCTTGTGACTCTGCCGATGGGAAGAGAAATGCTGCTGCTGCTGCACCCAAGGGGGGGAGGGGGGAAGAGAGATGCTGTTGCTGCACCCAAGGAGGGGAGGGAGAAGAGAGATGTTGCTGCTGCACCCAGTTGGGGAGGGGGCAAGAGAAAAGTGCTGCTGCACCTAATTGGGGAGAGAGAGGGGGGAAGGAACACCAGGGAAGGGAGAGGAAAGAGATGCCAAGACCATGGAAGTAAAGGAAAGGAGCTACCAGACCATGGATGGGGGGGAGAAATGTCAGGGGGAAGGGGGAGGAGGCAGATGCCCCCCAGACCAGGTGGAAGGAAGGATAGAAAGGAAGGAGAAGAGATACTAGATAATGGAGTGGGAGGGGGAGGTGGAAGGAGAGGAGAGAGATGCCAGGGCATTGGGGGAAGGAAGGGAAACTAAAGGAGACAAAATGCCAGACCAGAGGGAAAGAAAGGAGAGGAGGTGCCAGAGAGAGAGAGATAGGAGGGAGATGCCAGGGCATGGGGGGAGAAAAGGGAAGGAGATAGAGATGCCTGACCATGGGGTGGAGTGGGAAGGAAGGAAGGAAAGGAGAAGAGAGAGATGCCAGAGCATAGGGGAGGGGGTGAAGCCAAAATGAATCATGTACAAAGGAGAGAAAGGGCACAGGATATACAGTTTATTGAAGAGTCATAGAAAGAGGGAAGATGCCATATGGAACAGAGAGAGGGTGGACAGTGGATGCAAGGGGCAGAGAAAGGGTGGACAGTAGATGGAAGGGGTAGAGAGAAAGAGAGGACACAAGCTGGGTGGAAGGGGCAAAGAGAGGGCAGATGTTGCATGGAAGGGAGAGAGGACAAACGCTGTATAGAAAGAAGAGAGCAAAGAGAAGATGATTAAAGCAGAAATGACAAAAGGTAGAAAGATTTTTTTGTTGCTTTACTTAGAATCAAGTAGTATTGTAACTGTATTGATAAAATTTTATAAATAGGAAATGGAAATAAGGCAATTTTTTGGACTAAATCCTTTTCCTCAGGTCAGGACAGGATACCATAACAGTACTGTTCTGAAGAAAGATTTGGCCTCTGAAAGCTAATTGAAAAATGGATTAGTCCAATAAAATGGTATTTTCTTATTTCTCATTATTTGTTTTATTTTTATTTGTTAATTTGTAAACTGGTGATTGTTATGTATCAGGTTTTTTTCAAATTTACATCTACTATCTTTATATTTTGCACAGTATAAGAGGACATGTGTTATTATTTTTGTGGTGTTATGGTGTTGCATTGTATGCAGAGTCTGGTTTCTTGGCGGTTCAGTTTAACTTTTGTCTACATATTTCTATTTTTAGTTTGTGATTATTCCATATTGAATGAGGGTGTATCTCTGTTCTGTGTGTATGAAAAGAACATAGTTTTCAGTTGGCATTGACTGCAGGATCAATTGACTGTGCGGGATCTGGCTTGTTTAGTTTTACAATGTATATGTTGGTGTTCTAGTGCTCACTGCAGTGTTTATGTTGCTGCCTTTTCCTAGGTATACTCTTGTGCGATATGTGGATTGTTACTAAAAATCATATTTTTCATATAGATAGGGGGGGTGTCAAAAAATGATGGGCCCCGGGTGTCACATATGCTAGGTACGCCACTGGTCTTTCTGTACATCTAGCGAGGTGTTCCATCCTCTGTATGTTCAGAGCCTGAGATGGGTATAGTGGAGGGCTTTGGGTGGTCTCAAGGATGGGTTAGACATGGACATCTTGCAGTGATAATCAAACATTTTGCATGACATCATTGACAGAACTTATACGTTTGGAACTAGGCCTGTTTTAGAAGGATCTAAGTGCCACAAAGGTGCCCAAACAAACCAGATGATCACAGCATGCATCAAGGTAAGACACTCCCCCAATGCTCACGGACCCCCTTCCATCACACAAAAATGAGAAAAAAAGGTACATACCTGTCTCTAAAACATCAGCATCTGGTATGGGGAAGCCTAGTAGAGCTGCTTATTGGTGTCTTAAGTAGCCTGGTGGGTAGGACAATGAACCATAGAGAGGAACTTCAGATGGCCTTTTAAAAGGTTGTTCAGAATTAATTTGATGCTAACTACAGACTTTGCAAAACACACTGACAAGATTGCTGTGCTTAGCTCATAGGTTCGCTAGAGTGACCTCTTTGCTAATTAAATTACATTGACTATGTCTGAGATTGTTATACTATTGGCAGATGTGATAGTCATACTAGAAGACACTTTTCCTTATACTTTCCTTAAGATAATGATATGCATTTTAAGAAACTTGCTGATATAGGTTGGCAGCATCAGATGGCCAGACATTGAATTGCTTTGCTCTCTTCCCTTCATCAGAATCAAAATTATATTTTATTCAACAAGCACTTAAAAACTATTTTATCAAAAAATTGTTATGCTTGCCCTGGATCGGTAAGAAGTCCTTTGTTCAATATTTTTATAGTTTAAAGATCCTCAGAGGGCCACCTCGCACTCAAATATATTTCATGGTGCGGGGCTTTATGCACCCTTTCGTCACTGGACCTGTCTTTTAAAGTGTGTATAACATACGTTTTTCAATTATGATTAAAGTATAAAGTATACCAAAAGTACTTAGCTTTTTAATTGACGCTAGTCGGGAGGGTGGAATCATAAATGTCCAACATGTTTCGCCCGTCTGTCTGCCAGGGCTTTGTCAAGGCTCCCACTCCCTACAAAAAGATTATAAATATATAGGGTCATATACGGGTTCCCTAAGTATCTAAACCTTAACCATATATCAAATATTAAACCTTTTAATGTGTTTTAAAACTGTTAGTTTCTTACCGTTAAGTAACCACATTCACCAACCTCTGCGTCACCGACGAAATGGCGGCCACGTATTCGGTCAGCTGTTATATACGTTTGCACAACGACAACGTCCCATAAACTGAGGGACGTCATAGCGTGACGTAATTTTGCCTACTAGCTTCTATAAAATATTTTACTGGTTTATTTTGCTGGAAAATGACAATCAACCCCAGGAATAAAAGTCATATCAATGTAGCCCATTCTAATTCATTGTTTAATCCCTTGGGAGCTACCGTATTTAAACGGTAGATCCACCTCTGTTCAGAAAAATTTAACCTACCCTCCCAATCACCCTCCGGTTCTTCCTCATTCATACATTCAATCACTCTCCATTGTAGGTGCTTAATCTCATGGCCCTTATCCAGCCAATGTTGTACTATAGGTGCCTGCACCGTACCAGTATTTATGCGAGATCTATGCTCATTTAGTCTTATGTTAATCGCTCGCTTGGTCCGGCCCACATATACGAGATCACACGGACAAACTATGATGTAAACCACCCTAGTGGTCTTGCAATTGGTGTTTGATCTGGCTTTGACTACATACCCAGATTGGGGATCAGTCCATTGGGTCCCTTCTAACGTAAGATCGCACCATTGGCAATGATGACATTTACTATGCTCTGCTTGTTGAAGTGGCCGTGATGTTTTTCTCAAAGCCTGTCCAATAGTCTTGCCTCTCAGATAGGAAAAGAGGGGTAACTCGGAAAAGATCACATGTAATCCTAATATGTGCCTAATATGTTTTACTGAACTGGGGGACAAACTGAAGATTAGGATTAAGTGTGTTTATCCATATACAAAATTCACCCAAGCTCTCTTCAGTGCCCTCCCAAAGAAAGAATATATCATCTAAGAAGCGTTTCCATATGGGGATATTTTGAGAAGGAGTTAATATATCCATCTGTATTCTTTCAAAATATCCCCATATGGAAACGCTTCTTAGATGATATATTCTTTCTTTGGGAGGGCACTGAAGAGAGCTTGGGTGAATTTTGCATATGGATAAACACACTTAATCCTAATCTTCAGTTTGTCCCCCAGTTCAGTAAAACACAGATTGAATTCCTTGACATACTTATAAGTAAAGACCAGTTGAGGATTGATACAACGTTGTACAGGAAACCGGTGGCCCGTAACACCCTGCTTCATTTTGATAGTTACCACCCCTACCAATTGAAATTCAGTTTACCCATCAGCCAGTATTTGCGAGTACGGAGAGTATGCTCTTCCTTAGAAGAATTTAAAAGAATAGCAAAAGACCTGGGTCAACGGTTCTTGGAGAGAGGATACCCCAAAAAGTCCATTAGGCGAGCATATTTGAGCGCACGATATGCCCATAGGAATTTATTACTGGCGGACAAGCCCCGTGAGACCGTGGAGGAAGGGAGAATGATTTGTGTCCTCCCTTTTTCCAAGGCATCAGGGGTATTGGTGGCCCTTATAAAACAACACTGGCACATATTAGGATTACATGAGATCTTTTCCGAGTTACCCCTCTTTTCCTATCTGAGAGGCAAGACTATTGGACAGGCTTTGAGAAAAACATCACGGCCACTTCAACAAGCAGAGCATAGTAAATGTCATCATTGCCAATGGTGCGATCTTACGTTAGAAGGGACCCAATGGACTGATCCCCAATCTGGGTATGTAGTCAAAGCCAGATCAAACACCAATTGCAAGACCACTAGGGTGGTTTACATCATAGTTTGTCCGTGTGATCTCGTATATGTGGGCAGGACCAAGCGAGCGATTAACATAAGACTAAATGAGCATAAATCTCGCATAAATACTGGTACGGTGCAGGCACCTATAGTACAACATTGGCTGGATAAGGGCCATGAGATTAAGCACCTACAATGGAGAGTGATTGAATGTATGAATGAGGAAGAACCGGAGGGTGATTGGGAGGGTAGGTTAAATTTTTCTGAACAGAGGTGGATCTACCGTTTAAATACGGTAGCTCCCAAGGGATTAAACAATGAATTAGAATGGGCTACATTGATATGACTTTTATTCCTGGGGTTGATTGTCATTTTCCAGCAAAATAAACCAGTAAAATATTTTATAGAAGCTAGTAGGCAAAATTACGTCACGCTATGACGTCCCTCAGTTTATGGGACGTTGTCGTTGTGCAAACGTATATAACAGCTGACCGAATACGTGGCCGCCATTTCGTCGGTGACGCAGAGGTTGGTGAATGTGGTTACTTAACGGTAAGAAACTAACAGTTTTAAAACACATTAAAAGGTTTAATATTTGATATATGGTTAAGGTTTAGATACTTAGGGAACCCGTATATGACCCTATATATTTATAATCTTTTTGTAGGGAGTGGGAGCCTTGACAAAGCCCTGGCAGACAGACGGGCGAAACATGTTGGACATTTATGATTCCACCCTCCCGACTAGCGTCAATTAAAAAGCTAAGTACTTTTGGTATACTTTATACTTTAATCATAATTGAAAAACGTATGTTATACACACTTTAAAAGACAGGTCCAGTGACGAAAGGGTGCATAAAGCCCCGCACCATGAAATATATTTGAGTGCGAGGTGGCCCTCTGAGGATCTTTAAACTATAAAAATATTGAACAAAGGATGTTAAAATGGAGTCTGGCAGACTTGTAAGATAACTTCTTGCAGGGACGGACTGATTATGCGTATAGTCTCCATATAAGAAAATTAGGTGCTGAGATTCACATTATATGCCCTGGATCGGTGGCATGGAATGTTGCTACTAGAGAATAATATGTGGAAAAAATTAGTCCCCATCACTGCCCTGTCCCCGCGACCACTGACCCTATTCTCGCCCCGTCCCTGCGACCACTGTCCCCACCCCATCCCCGCAACCACTGTCCCTGGCACATCTCCTACCTTGTGACCACTGTCCCCTCAGCATCCATACAAGCCTCAGTACTGCAATATTTAGCTTATTCCTTACTTATAAATCAAAGTTCTGGCTGCTGAACTAGAGAAAGAGATGTTCAGCTGGCAGGGTTTTGTTTATAAATTTTTATCAACACAACTAATATACTACTTTATCCTAAAACAAATAAAATAAATATTAATTTTTTTTTCTACCTTTGTTGTCTGGTTTCTGCTTTCCTCATCTTCTCCTCATTCATTTCCTTCCATCCACTGTCTGCTTTCTCTGTCTCTTCCATATGCTCTTTTACTGTGCCTCTCCCTCCACCCCTACTCCAATTTATCTGCCACCCATCTTTTCCCTCCACTCCTCCCATAGTCTGGAATATCTCTCTTCCCCAGTTCCCTTCAGCATCTGTTCCTCTCCACCCCACCTTCCCCAGTTCCCTTCAGCTTCTGTTCCTCTCCACCCCACCTTCCCCAGGTCCCTTCAGCATCTGTTCTTCTCCACCCCACCTTTCCTCCCTTTCTCCCTCCCTGCCCCTTACCTTTGCGGCAGGCAATTTCTAAATTTGCTTCCTAAGAGCAGCCGGGGCTTTGAAGTTGTGTGTGGCTGCATGAAAGGTCATCTCCGATGCAACTTCCAGTTGCATCGGAGATGACCTTTACGGCAGCCACACGTGATGTCAACACATCGGCTGCTCATAGGAAGCAAATTTAGAGAAATTGCCTGCCACAAAAGTAAGGAGCAGGGAGGGAGATGCCCAGGCGGCAGCGATCGGATGGCAGCAATCAGGACGGAGGGAGATGCTTGGGCGGTGGCGGCGATCAGGTGGCAGCAGTGGCTATCAAGTATGGAGGGAGGGAGCGTGATCGGTGACCGCACGCATTCCCTCCCTTAACTGCAGAGACAAGGCCATTCATCACTCCATGGGGCGGTGAATGGCCTTGCCCCGTAGCCGCGGTGAACACTGTTTTCCCCCCACCATGTTGATGGGTCACCCGCAGCTGACCGTGGGTAACAGCCACCGTGTCATTCTCTAGTTGCTACTACTTGGGGTTTTGGCCAGGTACTAGATGAACCATTGGTCTGACCCAGTAAGGCTATTCTTATGTTCTTATGACATGTTGGGGGGGGGGGCAGCATTGCACCCACTACTGCTCTAGACCCTCAAGCACTCTCCAGTTGTCCAAATGGCCATTCCACTCTGGGTATGTGAATAAGACAAATATTCAGAGTTGAAATGAAATGGTCAAATATATCACTGTACTACTACTCAAGGATTAATGTTGCAGTACAATTTTTTTGTTGTTGTTTATAACTGTGTCTAGGAGGGCAGAAGAGGCACATAGATACATGTTCTGCATTCTTAATTAATGAGTAACTATACTTGTAAAATATATAGCCTTGGTTTCAGGGTACTATTATATACAGGTTTTCATAAATGTTTAAATTCCAAGCAGATTTCAACAATTCAATGCAGTAAACTTGGGCTTGCTAACAGGGAAAACATTTCAATTGTCTTTTCACATCGCTTTTAATAAACTGCACTCCCACAAACATGTTCCTTGTTTTCAAGGACTCTACTGAAGGCTGAGGAAGCAACAGTAACAGACATAACAGCACACAGTCATTCCAGCGCAACTCAAACAAATGCGAAAATACTTTCAACCAAGGCAATCAAACTAATCTCAGTAGTCCTAATGTTCAAACCTAAATATCCGGAAAGCTTTGGAAGTGGTTAGGTCTTTACTATTATTTTAATGGAGTTTCTTTGCTTCTTTTAAACTTGGTTTTTGGAAACGGTAAACCGCCCTGACCCGGTAAGTCTGGACAGCAAGTACTTCAGCACTGGAGAAATAAAACCAGAAATGCATTTCCTTTTCTGTTGAACAGAATACAAAGACATCTGCTATATACATTTCTCAAAGCTTATAGATTTCAGTCAACAAATTCCTTTTTTTTTTTTTTACCTTTGTTGTCTGGAGATTTATTTTTCCATCAATTGGTTCCAGTTTCTCTTTTTTTCTGCTTTCCTTCTGCATTTCTTTCTTTCTGTCTTCCACCCCATGTGACAACGTCTCCTTTTCTCTCTCACACTGTATACCATAAGAACATAAGAACTGCCATCTCTGGATCAGACCTTCAGTCCATCAAGTCCGGTGATCCGCACACGCGGAGGCTCAGCCAGGTATACACCTGGCGTAATTTTAGTCACCCATATCCCTCTATGCCTCTCGTAAGGAGATGTGCATCTTGTTTGCTTTTAAATCCTAGAACGGTGGATTCAACAATAACCTCCTCTGGGAGAGCATTTCAGGTGTCCCCTACTTGTTGCGTGAAGCAGAACTTCCTGATATTTGTCCTGGACTTGTACCCCCTTAGCTTCAGTCCATGTCCTCTTGTCCTTGTCACATTGGACATTGTAAATAATTTTTTTTCCTACTCTATTTTGTCGATTCCTTTCAGTATTTTGAAAGTCTCGATCATATCCCCTCGTAGTCTCCTTTTCTCAAGGGAGAACAATCCCAGTCTCTTAAGTCGTTCCTCATATCCCAAGTTCTCCATACCTTTTATTAGCTTCGTTGCTTGTCTCTGCACCCTCTCCAGCAGTTTTATATCCTTCTTTAGGTTGGGAGACCAATGTTGGACACAGTATTCCAAGTGTGGTCTGTCTTCTTATTCCCTCACTTGCTGCAAAGGGAGTGGGAAAGGATAGAGAGAGGAGGGGGATATAGGGCACATCTCTCCCATCCCCTCTACTGCTAATCAGTGGCATACCTAGCATATGTGACACCCGGGGCCCATCATTTTTTGACACCCCCCATCTATATGAAAAATATGATTTTTAATAACAATCTACATATCGCACAAGAGTGTATCTAGGAAAAGGTAGCATCTTAAACACTGTAGTGAGCACTAGAACACCAACACATACATTGTAAAACTAAACAAGCCAGATCCCGCACAGTCAATTGATCCTGTACAGTCGATGCTATCAGAAAGCCATGCCCCTTTTATACACACAGACAGATACACCCTCGCCCAATATGGAATAATCACAAACTAAAAATAGAAATATGTAGACAAAAGTTAAACTGAACTGCCAAGAAACCAGACTCTGCATACAATGCAACACTACAACACCACATAAACAGTAATACATGTCCTCTAATACTGTGCAAAATATAAAGACAGTATATGTAAATTTGAAAAAACTGATACATAACAATCACCATTTTACAAATTAACAAATAAAAATAAAACAAATAATGAGAAATAAGAAAATACCATTTTATTGGACTAATCCCCGTAAGTTTGGTCCCCATCCCCGCAAACCACCTGATTCCATCCACACAAGCCTTGAATTGTTTTATATTGAACTTATTATATTAAAGTATAAAAAGAAACAATATTCTGTACAATTGTCAATTTATAAATCAGCGTCTTCTCCCCACTCTCTCTTCCCCATTTCCCTTCAGCGTCCTCAGCCCACTCTCTCTCCACTTTCCTTTAGCGCACACACATTAAAAAAGCAAGTAATTTTATATCATTTTCATTCTATTCATTCATAGAAATTAAAGTCTAAATAATGCCAGTCACATAACAAAACATGATTTTACAAAAATAATTCCCTGCACAGTCAAGCCTGCAAGGATTATTAGATGTCTTTCAGCAGCTCCCCTCTATCCCTCCCCCTTACCATCGTGGCCAAGTCAAAATGATCTACCAACAATAAAATTTTAAAAACACAAAGCACACTGCACGCAGAGAAAATGTTAATTATCATTTATATTCCATGGGTTTTCAAAGAGGTCAAGACAGATGACTTTATGCAATGTCACCTCAGTAACAACTATACAAAAATAGACAAATATACCCCCTCCCTTTTTACTAAACCGCAATAGCGTTTTTTAGTGCAGGGAGCTGCGCTGAATGCCCCACGCTGCTCTCAACACACATAGGCTCCCTGCGCTAAAAACTGCTATTGCGGTTTAGTAAAAGAGGCCCATAGTGCAAAATATAGACAACATATATAAATTCTCAAAACGGACACATTTTGATCACTAAATTGAAAATAAAATCATTTTTCATACCTTTGTTTGGTAATTTCATCAGTCTCTGGTTGCACTTTATTCTTCTGACTGTGCATCCAATATTTCTTCCCTTCTTTCAGCCTCCTGTATGCTTCCTCTCCTCCAGACTTCATTCCCTCTCCCAACTTTTTCTTTGTTTCATCCTGTCCCCTTCTTTCTTTCTCTCTCCATGCCCCCTTTCTTTCTGTATGTCTGTCTTTCTCTCTCTCTCTCCGTGCCCCATTTCTTTCTTTCACCCTGCCCCCTTTCTTTCTTTCTGGATCCCTGTCCCACCAAGTCTGCCCATTCCAAGTATCCCCTCCCCTGAATTTACTCCCTTAAAGATCCCACGTGAGTAACCCATTTTCTCTTAAAATCCGTCATGCTGCTGGCCTTTATCACCTGGAGTGGGAGTCTGTTCCAATGATCCACTACTCTTTCGGTGAAGAAGTACTTCCTGGGGTCGCCATGAAACTTCCCTCCCCTGATTTTCAGCGGATGCCCTCTGGTAGTCGAGGGTCCCATGAGCCAGAAGATATCATCTTCTGACTCGATGCATCCCGTGATGTACTTATATGTTTCAATCATATCTCCCTGTTCTCTTCTTTCCTCAAGTGAGTACAGCCGCAATTTTTTTTAATCTTTCTTCATACGTGAGATCCTTGAACCCCAAGACCATCCTGGTGGCCGTTCGCTGAACCGACTCGATCCTCAGCACGTCCTTTCGGTAGTGTGGTCTCCAAAACTGAACACAGTACTCCAACTGAGGCCTCACCATGGCTCTGTACAACGGCATCATAACTTCAGGTCTCCTGCTGACGAAACCTCTGCGGATACACCCCATCATTTGTCTTGCCCTGGAGGAAGCTAATGCAACATTTCTCCCTCTCTCATTCCCTGGCTCCTATACAGAATATTTTTGTCCTTCCTCACCAGCTTCATGACCAACATTTCTCATTCTATCATTTCTAAATTTCTTCCTCCTTTCCCTCCACCCCATGTCCAACATTCCTCCCTCTTGCATCCCTTCATCTATCCCATCCTTCTCTCTCCACCACAGCATCCAATATTTCTTCCTCCCTTCTGTCCATCACTATTATGTCTAACAATTCTCCCTCTTTCTTCCTATCCCCATGTGCACCATCTCTCTTTCTCTCCCACTCCACACACCTATGTCCAACAATTCTCCATTCCTCTTCCCTCCCCCACTTGCAGCATCTCTTTCTCTCCCTTCATAACCCCCCAGTCCATGCAGCATCTCTCCTTCCCAACCCCCTCCCAGCCCGTGTAGCCTCTCTCCTTCCAGTCTTCCCAACCCCTACCCCCAGCCTTTGACATGTAGCATATGTTCTTATCTCCCCCCCACCCTCCTCACAGGACCCTACATTACAACTTCTCTCACCAACTTCCCCACCTACCTCCTACCCAGTGGCTGTCAAATCTTTGGGCAGCCACCGTGCAGCATCAACAAGATGAGCCTGCTGCCATCAGCCTGCCCCAGAACTCTTCATTCTGCAGCATCCTGCCTATGTGCGAAAAGGAAGTCACTGCAGAATGAGGACTTCTGGGGCAGGCCGACAGCAGCAGGCTCATCTTGTTGTCACTGCATGGTGGCTGCCTAAAGATTTAAAGGTGACTGGGGAGAAGGTATGTGGGGGAGTCGGAAGCTAAAGAGAGAGGTTATAATGCAGGGTCCTGTGGGTGGGTGGGTGGGATGTCAGGAAAGAACATATTTTACACACCAGATTTAAAATTACAGTGGCCAGAAGAGGAAATAGGGGAGCAAAGCCACCACCAATTTTTGGGGAGGCTACAGCCCCTGTGGTCTCCCCCCACCTATTCCAACACCTATGTTCGACAGAAATTGCAGTAGCTGTAATCTAAGGACAGTACCAGGCGGACTTCTAAGGTCTATGGCCCAGAAATAACAAAGAAAAGACAATTTAATTTAGTCATGAATTTGTAATGTGTGTAATGATAGGATAGACCTTTCAGGTCTTAATCTGCTGTCATTTACTATGGGGCTCATAATCAAAACTTAAACACATCTAAAAACCCATCCAAGTTGGCACTTGGATGACCTAAAGACAGGTCATCCAAGTGCTGATAATTAAACTGACTTTCTGGACATGGTGCCTCTGAATGCCGCTGTGCAACCAGAGCTGAAAGGGATGTATCTGGAGGAGTGGTTAGGGTAGAATGTGGACCAACCTAGATTTAGTCATCCTGCAGGAATAATCAAATGTTTTACTAGACAACCTGGACAAAATTAAATGTTGTGAGTTAGACGATGTAAAAACAGGTATAGGTGCCAAAACGGTATTCAAAGTGACCAGATAACCACTGCACTCCCCTAGTGTTCAGTGACCCCCTCACACCTCTATAAAGATCAGAATAAGAAAGTACATACTTGTAGGAAAGTTTAGTAGAGCTGCACACAGGTGTCTTAAATAGCCTGGGGGGTGGGCTAGTAAACCATAGAGAGGAAGAATCAGGCCCAAAAGCCACTCTAACCACTACGTTTATGGTGGAACATGTGTACCCACCAGCCCTCCCTCCTCCAACACCCCTCCAACCCTACTCTACTTCTATAAACAGTAGGTGTCACCTGCAGCCATAAGGGCTATTGGGGTTGTAGACAAGTGGGTATAATGGGTTTTGGGGGGCTCACCATAACCTATAAGGGAGTTCTGGTGAGAAGTTTATCTGGTACCTTATTTGTGAAGCTCACAGCAGTGCCTCTAAGGTGCCTCACTGTTCTGTAGCCATGTCTGGGTGACCAGTCTATTACAAGATTGGCTCCTCCCATGTCCAAATGGTCTTGTTCTGGGCGTTTGGGAATTGGACAAAATTTTGGTCAAAAATGTGGTATAAAGATAGATGTTCTGGTGGTTTGGATGTGGGATTATCTATAGTTTGGATTCCAGATAGATAATTTTTTACAGATTTCCTAAATTGTAACAACTTGAAGTTTTTTATGCCTGTGATATAGAAGTGAGCAGCTAAGAATCTATGCTGTCTCTTTGAAAGTTGTTTTGAGGCTTTTTCTCCACAGTTTTCAGATGATCTCTAGAAACTAGAGTAAGAGACATGGAGGAGCTAAGAGAGACAGAGAGGTATGTAGAGAAGTTTCAGGGACATAGTAGAGCAGTCCACTTTGACAGCCCCTCTGTTGCCTTGAAGGAAAAAATTCACTTGGAAGGATGGCATCCCACTGGCATGGCATGAAGCAATCCTATAGCTAAGACCTAACCTCAAAGTGATGAAGTGTTCTTTCATACCAAGGAGTCACATGCCCAAGAAAGAAGGGTTAAAATTGTTTTTATAGTTGGTAATTTAATCATTAGAAATGTAAATACCTGTGTGGTTGAACATGAGGATCAATTGATAACTTTTCTGCCTGTTCTGCCTGATATAAAGATGGAAGACCTCATAACACCTTGAAAAGATTTTAGATAGTACTGAGGAGAAAACATCTGTCTTGGTACACTTAGGTAACAATGACATAGGAAGAAACAGGAGGGAGGTCCTGGAAGCAAAATTTAAGATGTTAGATAGAATGATGACATCCAAATAGGGGAAAACCATGGTTGAGACTCTCTTCATCATCACTTCACTCCTCAGGACTGATGTTCAAACCCCTTCCACTACTGATCTACCTTTTGGTTGCAGTACAGAGGCAAGTAGCACCGAGGAACTTTTTCCCATGGCTGCAGGAGAATTACTTTCCAATCTAGGCTTAAGGCCATCTCTGCAAAATATGAATCAAGTCCTCCTACTCCAATTCCATCTATTATGAGGGGCCACTGAAAATTTCTCAGCCCAACCAACAAAGTTGGGACAGTCTCCATCGAGAGCTATATACTTTGTCCAATGATTTTTACTTTTTTCGTTCTGTCGGAAAAATATGGAACAAAAAAAGTGGAAAATCACTGGACCAAGTGTATAGCCCTCGATGGAGACTGCCTCAACTTTGTTGGTTGGGCTGAGAAATTTCCAGCAGCCTTTCATAAGTTTTCTTTGGGCCTTTCTTCGGTTCTTCTTCACACCACAAAAGAATTCATAAGGCCAGATGAAAAGGAAAGTCAATTTTGAATTTTTAAATCGCTGTGGCCATTATTTCAAACAAAACATTGACTATAGCAGCTGAATATTGACCCGAAATAATGCAGAGATACCTAACCTGGCATTGATTAAACTACCTCGTATATATTAGAAAATAGAATGGAGCAACTTGAAAATATTTGCTGCTATAATAATATTCTGTTTTTGAATTTTCATTTTGTAAAATGATTGACTCACTAGAAATGTTAAGAAAAAAAAAGTATTTTGTAAAGAATTTGCAACTGGACAATTCTTTTTCCCTTCTATCTCCAGAGATCATTATGTTCTAAGCTCAGAGAGGGAAAGAGGGGGAGGGTTCAGTTGATTAAACAACCCTGTTGGAAAAACTGATTGCAGAATTCACCCGAAGGGTCACTTTGGTTGTGTCTTTTGTACTGATGCCTGATAGGGATTTAATTTTAAACCTGTTATATGGCTTTATTGGCTTTGCTTTATTGCCAATTTATCTAGGTTTTCCCTGATGTTTTCTCTCGGACACAAATTAAAGGAATTTCTTCAGCTATGCCCCAGAGCTTTGGCATTGGGGATGGGTTCTTTTTTTAAAATCCTAGAAAGTTTCCTAATTTTTATAAGGGAATTGACTCAGTTAAATCCTCAAAGCCAGGATGATGCTTTGTTACATATTCTTAGCCCTGCTTATGATCTAACTAGTATTTTAGCCCGTTACATTAACGGGTGCTAGAATATATGTCTGTGTGTCTTTATTTCTGTCTCTCTCCCTGGCCCCCTTTGTCTGTCTGTCTTTCTGTGTATCTCCCTGCCCCTGTGTCTTTCTTCTTTTCTTTCTATCTATCTGTCTTTCTCCCTGCCTCCTATGCAGCACCATTTCTCTCCCACCACTTCCCTGTGCAGCAGCCACAGAAGCATTCCCTCCCCCTCCATTTCCCTCCCCCCACACCACTTCCCTGTGCACATTCCCTACCCCCCCCCTTTCCCTTCCCGCGGTCTGGCCGGCTCCCTTAGTCCCTTACCGCCCCCCCTTCCCTTCCCGCGGTCCCGACAAACCTTCCGATTGCAGCAGCATCTGTAGCACTCTACACTCTGCTGCTTTGGGGCTTTCTACTGCCCAGGAAATCAGGGCCCTGGCCAGTTCACATCCTTCAGACGGCAAGAGCTGCCGCGGCCGACAGGCTATGCGCCGCCGCGCGCATGTGCACTCCTACCTGCGGGTCCTTACAGCACACGGAAAACGGGAGCATGCAGGTGGGAGTGCGCATGCGCGCTTAGGGCTTTATTATATTAGAAGGAGGAATCAAGATAACGGGCTATTTGATGAATATTTATGCCTAGGTTTCCTCCTCATATTATAATCTTTTCTATTGTAGAATTTTGCTATTAGTTAATTATTAAAAAAGCTTTGAGTAAGACCAATATTTACATTTTCTAGATGTGTGAACCCTCCCATTGTTAACTTTGAGTGAAATAACATTTTGAGTGAAAAGCAGTTTAGGTTAGGGACCATGTTTCATAGAAGATACTATGTTTGACGAATATCAGTTGACAACTATTTCAAATTAGGCAGTCGCAGCAGGGAACCCCAGTACCTGACCTACCTTATAAAGTTGGCCAGCTGGAGGCATCCTTTCTGCCTCCAGCCTGCTGGCCCACCTTAGCATGAATGGTGGGCCTGCCCCTTCCCAGTGCATGATGGGATGCACCAGGGAGTGGTCATAGGCCCTGATTAGCCCAGGCACATAATGTCACTCCTGTAGAAGGGGCCTTAGGCATCTGGGCCAACCAAAATCTTAGGCCTCTCTTGCAGTATATTCTGGGATGCACTGGGAGTGGCCTGATTTTGATTGGACAGATCCCTTAGGCACCCCCCACCAGAGGGGTGAACTGATATGGAGTCAGGGGAATGGAAGAAGGGGTGGGCTACGGGGTCCAGCGAGGAGGCGGTAACCTTATGGGGTACAGGTGGGGGGGTGTAGGGTGGTTCCTGCAGGGGATACTAAGGGCAAAAGAGGCTGGGAAGAAACAATGGACAAATTACAGGAGTTGACTAACCCATAAGAGGAAGTTAGAAGGATTGTAGCACAAGAGAAGAAACTAAAGACCAAAGCACAGGGAAAGGAAATGAAGACAAGAAAATACCAGGATCTAAATTGCATATCTACTAATGCAAGGAGCCTAAGAAACAAAATGGGGGAATTAGAAGCCATGGCCAATGCAGAGGACATAGACATCATTGGAGTCTCTGAAACATGGTGGAATGAAGAAAACAAATGGGATACAGCACTGCCGGGGTACAAGCTCTATCGTCAGGACAGGTCAGGACAGAAAGGAGGTGGAATAGCCCTATATATAAAAGAAAGCATACAATCGACAAGAATGGACATAGCACAGACGACCAACAAGCTGGAATCGCTATGGGTTAAAATACTGGGAAGGAAAGGGCCTGAAATAAAGATGGGCCTATACTATCGTCCACCCGGGCAAACTGGAGAAATGGAAGCCGAGATGAAGCAAGAATGCAAAAGCGGTAACACAGTTATTATGGGAGACTTCAACTACCCCGGGATAGACTGGAGTCTTGGAAGCTCAAATGCGCTAGGGAGACAGAATTCCTAGAGGCTACACAAGATTGCTCCCTGGAACAGCTTGTTAGAGAACCGACGAGAGGAAATGCCACTCTGGATCTAATCCTAAATGGGTTAAGGGGACCTGCAAAGGAAGTAGAAGTAGTGGGACCGTTGGGAAACAGCGATCATAATATGATCAAGTTCAAGGTTGAAGTAGGAATACCGAAAGGAAAGAGAACCATAGCGACAACTTTCAAGTTCAGGAAAGGAAACTATGAAGCAATGAGGGAAATGGTAAGGAAGAAACTTAGGAACACTTCCAAAAATGGCAAATGGTTGAACATGCCTGGTCTTTTTTCAAGGACACAGTGAGTGAGGTGCAAAATCTATATATCCCCAGATTCAGAAAGGGGTGCAAAAAGAGTTGAACAAAAGACCCGGCATGGATAACTAAAATAGTGAAGGAAGCGATAGGCAATAAGAAAAATTCATTCAGGAAATGGAAAAAGGACAAAACTGAGGGGAACTGGAAAGAGCACAGGAACTATCAAAAAGAATGTCACCGTGTGGTTCGTAAAGCAAAAAGAGAGTATGAAGAAAGGCTAGCCAGGGAAGCATGAAATTTCAAACTGTTCTTTAGATATGTTAAAAGGAAGCAGCCGGCTAGGGAGGAGGTGGGACTGCTGGAGGACGGAGACAGGAATGGGCGACGAGAAGGCAGATGAAGTCCAATGTTGAGAAATGTAAAGTACTATATGTGGGAAGCAGAAACCCGAGGTACAGCTATACGATGGGAGGGATGTTATTAAAGGAGAGTACCCAAGAAAGGTGACTTGGGGGTAATGGTTTGCATGACAATGAAGCTGATGGCACAGTGCGCAGTGGCTGCTAAGACAGCGAACAGAATGCTAGGTATAATCAAGAAGGGTATTAATACCAGAGCGAAAGAAGTTATCCTGCCGTTGTATTGGGCGATGGTGCGTCCACATCTAGAGTACTACGTCCAATATTGGTCACCGTACCTTAAGAAGGATATGGCATTACTTGAGAGGGTTCCGAGGAGAGGGACATGTCTGATAAAAGGTATGGAAAACCTTTCATATGCTGAGAGATTGGAGAAACTGGGACTCTTTTCACTGGAGAAGAGGAGACTTAGAGGGGATATGATAGAGATTTACAAGATCATGAAGGGCATAGAGAGAGTGGAGAGGGACAGATTCTTCAAACTTTTGAAAAATAAAAGAACAAGAGGGCACTCGGAAAAGCTGATAGGGGATAGATTCAGAACAAATGCTAGGAAGTTCTTCTTTACCCAACGTGTGGTGGACACCTGGAATGCGCTTCCAGAGGGTGTAATAGGGCAGAGTACGGTATTGGGGTTCAAGAAAGGATTGGACAATTTCCTGCTGGAAAAGGGGATAGAGGGGTATAGATAGAGGATTACTGCAAAGGTCCTGGACCTGTTGGGCCGCCGCATGAGTGGACTGCTGGGCACGATAGACCTCAGGTCTGACCCAGCAGAGGCATTGCTTATGTTCTTATGTACAATATGGAATTCCTTGAAACTTCATATTAGGACAGAAAAAAAAAATTTAGACAAATTTAAGAGAAATCTAAAGAGCTACCTCTTCCAAGATGCTTACAACTGATGAATAGACTTGAAAATCTTTATTCCCTAGCTTCCCTATTGTTGTTTACCCTTCATGTTTTCTTTACTTTTAAATTGTACTTCCCCCCACTTTCCTATTGTTTCACGTTTGTGATGTATTATTTAATCGGTATTTTTATGTTCTGTGTTTTCCCCTTATTTTAATACAATTTGTAAAATGCTTAGAAATCTTGATTTGTGTTTTATCAAAATTTTATTAAACTTGGAAACTTGGTATTGATGTCCCTATATAAGACTCTGGTGAGACCTCATTTAGAATATTGTCTTGCTGTGTTGGGTTTTATCCTTCCAAGGAAAATATTTATTAGTGCAAGAATTAGCAAGACCATTTGGCACTGTCCAGCATTAACATTTAACTTCATAATCATCTTTCTTGGTGTCTTTGTTTCAGACTTGGCTTTGAAGGTCTTATTTCTCAGGTAATTATGTCCATGATTGGGAGCAGGGAGCAGATGGGGGCTAAGGAAGTAAGAGTCCATTATTGTGCTGTATTTTCTGAGGCTGCTTAAAAAAAACCAAACATCTTTCATGCTGGACATTGCTTGACATGGAGTTCTCTTGGGTTTCTTGAGGGGTGTTGGATAAATCTGCTGTTGGTGGTCTAGGGAGATATCCCTGACACAGAAATACATTTTTCTCTTATACCTCCTTCCCTGATAATGTTTGAAGGTTATTTGTACCCTGCAGCTCAGCTGGTAATAAATCATTCTGTAGCTATGATAGCCATTTAGTACAACTATGGACTCTTTGCTCCTTGAGGTTGTCATGTGTTTTTTTTAAACTTCTTTTCAAAGGGTCTGAGGAAATTTAACCACTTCAGTTCCGAATGAATTTATTTATTTAATTCATTTTTCTATCACGTTCTCCCCAACGAGTTCAGAATTTAAATGACTTATTCTGTAAAAATACTGTGGTGCAGTTTAGTGTAATCCACTTTTCATTATATGGATTTAAATGAAGCAAATTATTTTACTGCACACAGCATTGTGAATGCACACATATCCATACTCAGCAACTTATAGCTAGTGCATTCTTACAGTACGAGGGGCCACTGAAAAGTTCTCAGCCCGGCCAACAAAGTTGGGGCAGTCTCCATCAAGGGCTATATACTTAGTCCACCAATTTTCCACTTTTTTTGTTCTGTATTTGTCCGCTGGAATGAAAAACAATGGAAAATTACTGGACTGAGTGTATAGCCCTCGATGGAGACTTTGTTGGTTGGGCTGAAAACCTTTCAGTGGCCCCTCATACATAGGACAGTTTTAAAAATCATTTTGTTGGTAAAAACAGTCCTTTACCCACAGAAATAGTGTTTTGGAAAATTGTCCAACCTTTTTTTTCATGAAAAAATTAAATACACAGTGCCATTACATGTTTATTACCCACAGGAGGAAAAGTCATTCTTGGGGTAGAGTTGAGGCAAGCTTTGGAAATATTTGTAAGGATATGTATTTATTTTTCAAGAAGTACTTGCATACAAAGGATGGGTGGACATGTTTGGGTGCTTATTCCTAAAGCAGTTGTCAAACTACCGTATTTTCACGTAGATAACGCGCACCCGTGTAAAACGCGCACACGGGTATAGCGCGCGGAAAACACAAATTTATGTGCAGAAATTTTTATATACCGCGCACACCCGTATATCGCGCATGCTGGCCGACTCTCCTTTCGCCTGCCCCGACTCTCCTCTGGCCACCCCGACTCTCCTTTCGCCTGCCCCGACTCACCTCTCCCCCTTGAAGTCCTGTCCCCACCCTGAAAGCCTGATGCTCCCCCCCACGTCCGATTCACCCCCGCTCGACCGCTCGCACCCCCACCCCGAAGGACCGCTCACACGCACTCCCACCCGCACCCCCACCCTGAAGGACCGCTCGCACCCCCACAGCCTCCCGACCCCCCCCCATCATGTAGAAGCTCCTACCGGTGTCCTGCTGCTTTCTCTTGGCGGTCCCGGCCTTTCCGTGAGCCCTGCGCCTGCGCTGCTTCCTCTTCCAGCGGTTCGCCCTTTCTCTAATGTCAATCCCTCTTGCCCCGCCGACTCCCCGACTCCCCGACACAATCGGGGCAAGAGGGAGCTCAAGCCCTCTTGCCCCAGCCAACCGCGGCACCCCCGACACAATCGGGGCAAGAGGGAGCTCAAGCCCTCTTGCCCCCCGACACGATCGGGGCAAAAGGGAGTTCAAGCCCTCTTGCCCCGCCGACTCCCCAACTCCCCGACACGATCGGGGCAAGAGGGAGCTCAAGCCCTCTTGCCCCCCCGACACGATCGGGGCAAAAGGGAGCCCAAGCCCTCTTGCCCCGCCGACTCCCCAACTCCCCGACAATATCGGACCAGGAGGGATCCCAGGCCCTCCTGCCCTCGACGCAAACCCCCCTCCCCCCAACGACCGCCCCCCCAAATAACCTCCGACCGCCCCCCCAGCCAACCCGCGACTCCCCTGGCCGACCCCCACGACACCCCCACCCCCTTCCCCGTACCTTTGTGTAGTTGGCCGGACAGATGGGAGCCAAACCCGCCTGTCCGGCAGGCAGCCAACGACGGAATAAGGCCAGATTGGCCCATCCATCCCAAAGCTCCGCCTATTGGTGGGGCCTAAGGCGCCTGGGCCAATCAGAATAGGCCAGGGAGCCTTAGGTCCCTCCTGGGGGCGGGGCCTGAGACCATGTGCCCAAGGCCCCACCCCCAGGAGGGACCTAATGCTCCCGGGCCTATTCTGATTGGCCCAGGCGCCTTAGGCTCCACCAGTAGGCGGAGCTTTGGGACGGATGGGCCAATCTGGCCTCATTCCGTCGTTGGCTGCCTGCCGGACAGGCGGGTTTGGCTCCCGTCGTGGGGGTCGGCCAGGGGGGTCGCGGGTCGGCTGGGGGGTGCAGTCGGAGGTTCTTTGGAGGGGCGGTCGTTGGGGGGAGGGGGGTTTGCGTCGAGGGCAGGAGGGCCTGGGATCCCTCCTGTCCGTAATGTAGTGCGGGGTGGGGGTAGGGGGTCGCCGTGGCCAGGAGGGTTTGGGCTCCCTCCTGGCCCAATATTGTCGGGGAGTTGGGGAGTCGGCGGGGCAAGAGGGCTTGGGCTCCCTTTTGCCCCGATCGTGTCGGGGGGCAAGAGAGCTTGAGCTCCCTATCGCCCCGATCGTGTCGGGGGTGCCGCCGTTGGCAGGGGCAAGAGGGCTTGAGCTCCCTCTTGCCCCGATCATGTCGGGGAGTCGGCGGGGCAAGAGGGCTTGACGTTAGAGAAAGGGCGAACCGCCGGAAGAGAAAGGAGCTTCTACATGATGGGGGGGGTCGGGAGGCTGTGGGGGTGCGAGCGGTCCTTCAGGGTGGGGGTGCGGGTGCGGGTGGGAGTGCGTGCGAGCGGTCCTTCGGGGTGGGGGTGCGTCGGGGGGGAACTATGTAAAAAAAATTTTATATAGCGCGCTCACGCGTATACCGCGCAAGGCTATGCACGGTTTGTAAAAACACGTATAACGCGCGCGTTATATGTGTGAAAATACGGTATTTTGAAAATGGGTGTACGGTGCATGTGAAAATGTATCCACAGACTTTTGCAGATATGAACACCTTGAAATTTTACCTCATAGTCTGCAGGAGATATCTATAGATCAGGGGTTCTTAAACCTATCCTGGGGGGACTGCCAGCCAGTCCCTAATGAAAATGCATGAAGCAGATTTGTATATAATAGAAGTGACAGACATACAAATTTGCCTCATGCATATTCATTAGGGACATCTTGGAAACCCGACTGACTGGGAGTCCCCCAGGACAGGTTTAAGAACCACTGCTATAGATTATAAATTAATTAGGGATGAATGTTCATGAGCACATACTCAGTTTTATTAGCATGATTAAAACAGCTTTGTTAAAAAGTGGCCTAGAATGGCCTTAGTAAATTAAGGCTCCTTTGACAAAGCCACGGTAGGCTGGCGAATTAGATGCTCCGATGCTCATAAGAATTCTATGAGCTTCAAAGCATTTACCTTGCAAGCCCACAGTAGAAACTTCTAACACGGCTTTGTAAAAGGAGCCCTTAGAGCAGTGTCCCACAAACTTTCTGAAGCTTCAGCACACTAAAGGTAGTGGCCGCAGCTCGAGGCACCCGGAAGTGTGCGGGCATCACCGTGATGACATCACGTGCATGCATGATGTCATCATGTTGATGTCCACGCACTTGCAAAAGCCCTTCAAACTGGCCCTGAGATACCAGTGGGGGGGAGGGCAGAGGGATGGAGAGAAAGAGAAGCGCTGGCTGATTGCCTACAGGACATACCTCTTGCCACGAGATGCACGCCCTGTAGACAGTCAGCCAGCGCCGGCGCCTCTCCTCCTTCCCATTGTGCCGAGGCACACCTGAAATCTCTGGAGGTACACTAGTGTGCCGCGGCACACAGTTTGTGATACACTGCCTTAGAGAAACATTTTCAATATGACATCTAAATCCAAATTTAGACATGGGAAAAATGTCCAGACATCCAGTAGAGAACTTGGCCATTTTCAAAACAGAATATTATTATCATTATTATTTTTTTTAATGGCTATTTCTTAGATATGTTTGTCCTCACTGTTTTGTAGCAGTGTTGGGGCATTCAGTGCTCCGGGCTGCGGTAGAAACTTTTACTGAGGCCTTAAAAAAAAAAAGGGGGG
This sequence comes from Geotrypetes seraphini, assembly GCF_902459505.1. NCBI lineage: Eukaryota > Metazoa > Chordata > Amphibia > Gymnophiona > Dermophiidae > Geotrypetes > Geotrypetes seraphini. Next base: position 325,913,242 of record NC_047084.1, on the reverse strand, counting down.
GGGGGTTCTTGTTAAGTTCCCCTTCTCTGAGATATGCTAGACCTGTACTCAGATGATATGAATGTGATATAAAATATGCATATTTGCTCCTGATTCATCCTTGCCATTTCTGGGTCTCAGACTGTAAGAAAGTGCACCCTGCACTGGTCCTACTTCCCAGCTACCGAGGTGCCATCAAAACCTATTCTAGTCCAATATGTGGCAAGACCATGTCAATATGGGCTGGCGCTAACTTATTAGCCAATGCCGGATGGACCTCTATGGACAATGTCCCGTATGTGGCAAGACAGACACTGCTGGTGTTGCCATCAGAGCTAACTCCATCCCATCCTGATCTGTCTTTGCCATATACAGGACACAGACCGTAGGAGTCCGTATGGCAACAGTTTCACTTCCCTACTGCCCAAAGCTGCCACTCCTGCACATCCTAAATGAAGTTACAGCTGTTGATCTGTTAAGTTTTGTTTCAATATTGTCCTTTTCCTATTTAGGCATCGTCTGAGTTTATCTTACACATTTGGGGGAAAGACCCTTACGCAGATCTTTCCTGCACGCTGAGGCGATTTTTGCTGCGGCCACAAAATGGCCGATTTTCTATTTTTATGATTCATTAACCATTCACTAATGTTGCAAATAGCACAGGGCCATTTTTAAATATTACTGTATGAGCTCTTACTGTCACCTATTTTGTAAGAGGTAAGGGCTCACCAAAGCTGCTGAGAGTTGCTGAGGCCTGGGGTAAACAATGTTGAGGGTCCAGTCTTGCCCATGCCCCTGCTCACACTCTGACACCCCGGTCCCCTCGTGCCAGTAGCAACTCTCAACAAGCTGCCTGCAGCTAACCAGGGGACCTTGCTTCTGCAGCATTCTGCCCCCATCTCATGTAACTTCCTGTTACTGCAGAGGGGAGATTTCCTGGTCAACTTCAGGCAGCAGGTGAGAGTTCATGCCTTGGCTCCTTCAGTGAGAGGCTTGTTAAGGGAAGGAGGGGAAGGATATGCAGGACCTCAGAGCCCAGCACCCCGTTCCTCCACTCAGCAGCCATTCTACATACTAACTGGTTAGTGCAGAAATGTCCACTCTCTGCCCATGACAAGCCCCCATTTCAGAGTTATCGATGAGCACCTGAGTGCTTCCCACATACTCCATTTTTAGCTGTGTGTTAGGCATTGTGTTTGCACTAGAGAATGAGAAAGGGACAAAGTTTTCCCCATCCCTGCAGGAACTCAATTTCTCCGTCCCGAACCCTGCAAGTTTTGTCGCTGTCCCTGCCCCATTCTTGTAAGCTCTGCCTTAACTGCACAAGCCTCGAACACTTATGATGTTAAAGCATTTGAGGTTTGTGGAGATGAGGACAGTGCTTGTTAGGAATGGGGCAGGAACAGGAAAAGAACTCGCCGGGGTGGGAAAATGAGTTCCTTCAGGGACAGGGAACAATTTGTCCCCGTGTTGTTCTTTAGTAGCACCTAATGCAGCCTAGTAAAAAGCCCCAAATTTAGGTGCTCTTTTATAAAAACTTCATTGGTTGCCAGTGGAGTCCAGAGTCTTGTTTAAGTTCTCCTGTATCTGTTTTAAGGCAGTTTTTGGTATGCTACAAGACTATCTTACCTATCATTTTTCCTTGAATCTTTCCACCAAGAGTACACGTATGATAAATTTTTTCAATTATCCCTCTGTAAAATCCTGTCAATATAAGAAATTTTTTTACAGAATGTTTTCATTCCAGGCCGCTAAATTGAATACGTGGCTTGGAAAATTAATGATAGAGGCTTCTTCCTACTCTGATTTTAGAAAATTATTTAAGACACGTCTGTTTGATAGATTTTCATCTTAACGGTGTTCCTATTTTACTTTTTTAGGCTTCTTAACTGATGTATTTTACATTTATAGTAATTATTTGATTGCTTAATTTTATGTTATTTTACTCACACTGTATGTATTCATTTTCTGTTGTGAACCGCTTTGAACCTTTTTTGGTATAGCGGTATACAAAAATAAATTATTATTATTATTAAAGCTTTCTAAGTTTTTGCACTTATTCTGCTTTAAAAGCAAATATTAATGCTCAATTAAATGGCAAAGGCTTTGCAGAAACCATTGGGAATGCGCCTGTTGAGGAGACGGTTATCGCACCCATGCTTACAAGTGTGGTAAGTACTGTGTACTAAACAATGTGCTGTCTACACCAATTCTCCACCTGTAACCTATCCATTTTCTACTTCTTAACATGGTATTTACTTGTTAACTGCAAAATTCATCACTGTTCCCGTCCCCGCGGATAACCGAGGGAAACCATCTTCATGTCATTCTTTAAGGAGAGAGGGAAGAATCAGAGTATGAATGGCCTCAACCACTGACCCGCAAGCTTTGCTTTGAAGAATGCTGGTGTAGAAGGACTGAGGCTGAAATAGATACTAGAAAATGACATGGGATTATTTCCCATGGTTATCCGCGGGGACGGGAACGGTGATGAATTTTCTTACCGTGTCATTCTCTACTGCTTAACAAGATTTACCAAAAAGGCTGCTTAGGGGCAGATTCTACATATGGTGCCGTAAGTTACGTGGCGGTAGGTGCCCTACCGCTGCCTAACTTGTTTAATCGGTATGTTAATTGATTGAACTGATTAAAAACCAATTAAAATCTTGTTAAAAAAAAAGTATGCGCCCGAATTGCATCTACAGAGGCGCCTAGCGACAACTAAGGTAGGGTTACCAGACGTCCGGATTTCCCCGGACATGTCCGAGGATTCAGACGGCTTTTCAAAACCCGGCAATCTGGCTGGGTTTTGAAAAGCTTCTGGCAATGAGCAACATTGGGAAGGCATTCGTGCATGCGCCGATTCAACGCAGTGATGTCATGCGCGTGACATCATCTTGTCACACCAACGCATGCCCGAATGCTGTCCGGCATCGCTTATTGCTCATGCAGGATGAGGGGGTGGGGCAGGGATGGGGGCGGAATGGGGTATGGCCGGCTGGAACAGGGCAGGGCCACGGGTCTGGATTTTCCATTTGGAAAATCTGGTAATCCTAACCTAAGGTCAAAGTAGGCTTGGTTTGAGCCTAAAATGACCTTAGGCACAGTTAGGCGTGATTCTACGTCAAAGGTAGACACCGGTAATATAGACCTTTAAAACTCTAGCCTACATTACTGGTGGCTACCTTTAACGGTAGCATGATTCTGCAAATGGTGCCATAGCATGATTGACATGCAATCAGCGCCGTTTCTGTAGGTGGCCACTGATTACAGCACCGTTTGCAGAATCTGGCTCTTAGTGTATGCAAAATAGTGTGCAATATATATTTTATAACTCTAACCCCCTCCCCTTTACTAAACTGCAATAGCGCTTGTTAGCACAGGGAGCAGCGCTGAATGTTCCACGCTGCTCCAGACGCTCATAGGAACTCTTGAAGCATCAGGAGCAGCGCGGCTCCCTGCGCTAATAAACGCTATTGCAGTTTATTAAAAGGGGGGGGGGGTTCCTGTGCAACTTCAAACCGAGGATCATATAGGATAACTTGAACTGCAGAAGATATCAAGCATTTGTTAGTAGCATGTGCTAGCATCTTTTCTAAATCTTAGTTTTTCCTATCAGCTTCTTCTAATTGTACTTCTTTTGGGGATTTTGAGAGTTGGGCAATGGAATTTTGAACTATTTCTAGTTTATTCTCATTGGTTTGAACCAATTTCTATTTGTGATTTCCTGCCTCTTTCTGTTACAAGTTTTCTTTTTAATCAATTTAATACATATTTGGAACTCGCTCCCGATCAATATAAGAGAAGAAAAATTACTTAGTAAGTTTAAAAATCTTCTAAAAAGCTGGCTTTTTAAGGACACTTTTAACTGAATCATTTAAATTCTATTATATTAGGATACTTTACAGTCGACTAGTAGTGCTGGTAAGCGAAAATTAAGTGGGTAACCTTCCCCAACCTCTTGTTTTATTATCTATCCCTTTTTATTTGTTTACGAATTGTATTTAATCCTTCCATTTTTTTTCACTCCCTTTTTCACATGTATTGTTTTGTTAAAACAGTTCCAATTGTCTTGTTTTGCTTGTTTTTTTAACCTAATTTTTAACTAAATGTAAATCGCATTGGATTTGGATTTTGCGATCAAATCAAATATTTTAATAAACTTGAAACTTGAAACAATTTATCTATGAATTAACTCAGGTCTATTGTATAATCATCCTGTGCATGAAGCTGCGTTAGTGTTTTTTTATCACCGGCCACAGGGGTAAAAGTTACAATGCTCAAATAATTCCTATGAGCGTCAGAACTTTTACCGCCACAGCCGGCAATAAAAAAAAAAAATACTAATGTGGCTTCATAAAAGCTGGGGAGGTAACATTTTTAAAACTAAAACAAATGTAAGAAACAAAATAAAAAAGCACACCTGAAAATGGAGAAAAGCTTAAAAAAATCAAAAACAATCTGAAAATGTTTTACCTGTTCACATTCCTAAAATTATCATTTTGTTTTCACAAATGGTTGTACAGAACAATATATCAATACACAACGGTTATATAGATCATTATTTTTCAAGACCTCACTAATTATCTTCTTTCTGAAAGCATGGTCAGTTAACATAAGGATGTATGAGGTGCCCTGCTGGGTCATGCCAATTATCCATCACATCCAGCATCTTTTGTCTTACAGAGACCATTTGGTGTAGGGCATGTGTCAAAGGTAATGCTGAAGTCTGTATTTCTTTTATGGAACACTGTAATAAATTCTTTGCCCCTGACATAGGACTATGTTTGAAGCAAGGGGTAAATTGATATTTTGTTGAGATAGGAATCATTGTCATGTCAGTCAGCAAATGGCAGAGTACTATGAATATCAAAGTGGCTGTTAGGTGCCAGGAAAAAAAAAACAACACATCTTCTTAGATCAATGTGAAAAAGAGATGACCAGGAGTTGAAAATTGAGTTTTTGATCTTTTTCTTCTGGATCATATCTGAGGAATTCAGAGCTGCAGATCAATATCTTGGGGAAAAGCCGTTGGAACAGGCAAAGAGATACCAGCAAGCAGGACATTTACTAAAAGGTCTTGAAAAATGCCTCAACTGAGATCCCAGTTGGAGGGGAAGAAGTGAGAAATGACCCCAGCACCATTTTTCTTAGCCTTTATTTCAGACCCTAACAATCTGTGATAATATAACAGGAGTGGTATAGTAGCTGAATTAACTAGTACTATAAACTTTCAGGATGTTATGGTCAGATTACATATAAGGGATGTTCAATCATTTATCTACCTCAGTAGGAGCGAACAGAATTTTCAAAAAATATATTTTTTATTTTTCAATAGCTCCATACACTTCATCCACTTTTCCTACAATGACTTTAACCCTTTTGAAAAGAATTCTTCTGTTTGACCTTCAAACCAGGAGATCACAGCTTCCTTGACGTCTTCATCATTTGATAACCACTTTCCACAGAGAGATTTTTTCAAAACTCAGAACAGGAAATAATCCAAGTAAACAAGGTCAGGACTGTGGAGTGGATAGTTCAGCTACTGAAACACACATTCTTGGATGGTAGCCTATGATTGTTGTGACATAAGCACCAGCACCTTGTTTTGAAGAAGCAGCATGCCTGCTGTGAGTTTTCCCTATCTTTTCTCCATGATTGACTCCCACAAAGTTATGGTTGTCTTGTATGGCATGAACTCCAGAAGCAAAAGTCCTTCATCATCCCAGAATACAGTTGCCATGACTTTGCCTGCCTGTCATGAACATTTTTGGGGTGAGGGATGACTTGTGCTTCCACTGTATTGACTCCATTTTGGACTCAGGATCACTGTGATAGACCCAAGTCTCATCTCCAGTCACCAAATGATGAAAAAAATTAACTTGGTCTTCACAAAGCATCTCCAAGTTCTACTGACAACACTAGATCCTTTTGGCCTTCTGACATGGCATCAGCATTCTTGGAACCCATCTTGCACTAACCTTGGACATGCCCAACTTTTCATGAATTATTTTTTAAAACTCTACCTGCCAAGATGCCCATTTCTTCAACTATTCAGGAAACCTTTGTTTGTCTATCTAACAAAATTAAATCCTCAATTTTCTTGCGCATTTCTGTGGAAGTTGCTTCCACAGGCCGTCCAGTGTGAGGGTCATCTTCAATGGACTCTCTCCCCCACTTAAATTGCTTCCTCTAAAATTTTACTTTGTAGGATGATGGGGCAGACTCACCATAAACTGTAGTCATGCATTTATGGATCTCCTTTGGCTTTTCCCCTTTTTTATGAGAAATGTTATCACTGAACGTTGCTCCAAATCTTGCAGTTTCTTACTTGATTTGCACGAAGTCTCTCCTGACATCCTGTCTCTTAGAATGCTAGACATTACATTACATTACATTACATTACATTAGTGATTTCTATTCCGCTTGTGCCTTGCGGTTCTAAGCGGATTACAAGTTAGAGGACTGGACATTTCCAGTAGCATTGCAGTACATGTAATCAAGAGTGTGTCCAGTTACAATTGTTAGTCTGGACTTTTCCAGGAGAAATTGATAGCAGGTAGTAGATAGTGATAGGTTGTTTAGACGAATAGAGATAATACTGTCCGGATTCAGGGTATTGCTGGTGGTGGTGATGGAGGTGGTCATGAGAGCATTTTCTAATACTTTTGTGAGGTTATGATGATGGGAAGTGTTTTTTGAAGAGATGAGTTTTGATTTCTTTTCGGAATACTTTAATGTCTATAGATTTGGTCAGTAGATTGGTGATGGTAGTATCGATCTTTGCTGCCTGTGTCGCTAAAAGGCTGTCGTATAGTTTCTTTCGTCGTGTTCCTTTGAGAGGGGGGTGAATGAATAGGCTCTGAGTTCTCCTTAGTCTGTGTGAGAGGTTACGGTGTAGTCTGTTGTTTAGGTAGCTGGGGGCTGTTCCATGTATTACTTTGTATAGTAGACAGTAGAATTTGAACTGGGATCTTGCTTTTATTGGTAGCCAGTGTGAGTCTAGGTATGCTTTGGTGATGTGGTCATATTTGCCGAGTGAGTAGATGATTCTGAGGGCTGTGTTCTGAACTGTCTGTAATTGTTTTATCATGTAGTTTGGGCATGATAGGTATAGGCTGTTACAGTAATCTACAATACTTAGTACTAGGGATTGTACTAATATCTTGTATTGATCTTTGTTGAAGAATTTTCTTATTTTTCTTAGGTTACGTATTGTGAAGAAAGCTCTTTGGATGATTTTGTGGATTTGAGACTGCATTGTGCAGTTTCTGTCTAGTTGTATTCCCAGGATCTTGAGTGTACTTTGCATTGGGTACTTGATTGTATTTAATTCTAGTTCTGTGAGAGATGGTTGTTTTTCCTTCTCTAGTAGTAGGAATTTAGTTTTTTCCGAGTTCAGTTTTAGTTTATGACTTGACATCCATTTTTCTACCGTTTCCATTATTATTTTCAGGTGGTTTGTGGATAATGGGTCTTGAATATTAAAGGGGAGGAGGATAGTTATGTCATCCGCGTAGCTGAATGATACTGTGTTTAGGGCGTCTAGGGTTATGCCTAGGGATGCTATGTAGAGGTTAAATAATATGGGTGATAATGGTGATCCTTGTGGTACTCCACATGGGTTTGACCATGGGTCGGATATGTGCTCTTTTGATTTGACTTTGTATGTTCGTGTTTTGAGGAAGCTTCGGAACCATTTGTGAACATTACCTGAGATTCCTATTGCGTCTAATGTCTGAAGTAGCGTGTGATGGTCAACTAGGTCGAATGCCGCAGAAAGATCGAGTTGAATGAGAAGCAGCTTGTTTCCTTTGCTGAGGTGTTGTCGGACAATGTCTAATAGTGATACCAGTAGAGTTTCTGTGCTATGGTTGGATCTGAATCCGGATTGTGATGGATGTAGTATGTGATGGTCTTCAAGGTAGTTGGAGAGGTGTTGTGCGACAAGGCCTTCTGTTATTTTAATGTATAGTGGGATTGAAGCGATTGGTCTATAGTTTGCAGGATTATCTATAGGACCTTTGGGATCTTTTAGGATAGGTGTAATTATGATTTCTCCTAATTCCGGTGTGAAATGACCTTCACTTAATGTTGTTTGAAGCCATAGTGTGAGGCTAGCTTTAAATTTGGTGGAAGCTGTTGCTAGTAAGTATGAGGGACAGTTGTTTAAGTCACATGAGGATTTGCTGTATTTTTTGTAAAGCCTGTCCAAGTCTGACCATTGTATCTTTGGGAAGTTTGTCCATATCCTGTCTGCTGGGATTGCTTCATCTGTTTTGGGATTGATTCGTATTTCTTCTATGTTGATTCTTGAGTTGTTGAATGTGGATCTGGTTGTGATGATTTTGTGTTTGAAATGATCCGCTAATTGGGTGGCTGTGGGAGTTTGGTTTCCTTGGGTGGCGAGAAATGGTTTGGTATCAGTGAGATTTCTTACGATGTTAAAAAGTATTCTTGTGTCTGGTTTTTCGGTGCTGATGAGTTTGGAGTAGTAGTTTTTTCGTTTTTCCCTCACACTGAGCTGTGTATGAGTAACCTTGAGACATGTTACAACATGCATAAACTTGTTTGAACATGCATGCTACTTTCTTTCATACTCATATAGATAAATTATTGAACACCTTTCATACTTTGCATGTTTTGCTTGGATTTTAAGTTGGATACTAATAAGCCTCCATGACTAGAAACTTGAGTTAAGTATACAAATTTAATACAGAATACATGGAGTTGGTGGCGAGTGTGGATACTTCTCAGATTCAAGCAGCAGATAAAGTGAATCAAGGGCAAAGTTTTTATTATGAACCAAAAAGTACCAAAAACAAGTCATTTATTGTCACAGATCTGGTATACAAACATGGGCAGGATTTAAATGTAATTTAATTTCACACAAAGAGAACTTTACTCTCTTTGATTAACTTGAACGCTGGTAATATGGGTCAGGGCTTTAAAGCCTACATTTTTGGCACCTAGATTCATCATAGATTCTTGCCAAGTGGTGCTTAGTGACACCTAAGACCAACTCCACCCCTAAACATGCCTACTTAGGCGTACAGCATCAATAAGGGCTCTTTTTACTAAGTGTGCTAGCGTTTTTAGCGCATGCAGGATATTACTGCGCGCTACACCGCGCGCTACGCAGCTAGAACTAACGTCAGCTCAATGCTGGCGTTAAGGTCTAGCGCACATGGCAATGTAGCACATGCTATTCTGCGTGTTAAAGCCCTAGCACAGCTTAGTAAAAGGAGCCCTAAGTGCCACTAGGCACCTGGGTATTAATCACTTGGCACCTGGGTATTAGTCACTGAATCCGGGAGGCACCTAGGGTTTTTTAAAAAATTATTGTTTTTTTTTAATTGACTTTTAATGGTATGATCAATTCTCGTGCCACTTAAAGCCGATTAAAATAATTAAGTTAGGCACAGGCAGGCACAATCTAGGTGCCTGTCAGTGCCTAATTTTAGCTGGCCCTTACAAAATTTCCCTCTCAGTTGTACTCTGTAAGCTTCCTACTTTGATGTGTCTTCCCACATTGAAGTCATGGGCTGGGTAAATGTTTATTTAATTCGTTTTCTATCCCATTGTCACCGAAGAGTTCAAAATGGGTTACAGGTTAAACATATATATTATATAGTTGACAGGTTACAATTTGACGTAATTACAGATCAAGTTTACGATAATGGCTGTTACTTCTTTTCTGTGTACTGGAGCCTACTAAAAATGTGATAATGTAAGGGGCATATACCTATACTGTACTATCATTGTCTTTAAGCCAGGTTTTAGTACTCAGGAATATGTCCCAGTTTTTTTCTGCAACCTTCTATCTCATCTTCTGATACTGTAGTCATAGGCTTGGAATCTCCTGGTTGGCCCTTTCCTCCTACCTGGCTTGAAATCTCTTCTGGAGCACCCAATCTCTTGGCTCTCGCCCTCCCTGTTCTGTTCAGCCACAGGGCTTTTAACTTCCATCCTACCTGAGCCCTCCTGATTCAGCAGGCTAATGTTCCCTCCACTTAATGCAGTCTCGGTTTCAGTAAGGGAGTGTTCTTAAGGAAGCCCAGCCTTATACCATCCACTCCCTCAAAGGGGGCTTAGTATAAAAAAAGAAAAATCTTTCTTCATCCCTTCTCCCAACCCCTTTGAATTTTGTTTTTTAATAACTGTCATGTGATGATGCCCTTCTTCTTCCTTTTTTCCTGAATCCCTTTTTTCAAAATCACTGATTCCACACCATTGACTGACTCCTTCCCCCAACTACTTACCAATCCTCTTCCACTTTAATAAATATCCCCAAGTTGCCACTATTACCCTCCCATTAGTTAATCTCAAATTATTTCTATTTTGAGCTTATTTTTTATTTTATTTTTTTTTTAGCTCTCCCCTTTGTTTGCTTAAAGGATACTATCAGTCTTAATAAACATTCTGCTTAATTCCAAGAAAGTAATTGAACTCACAAACCAATAAATAAAGTATCACCTGAGACCATTATGAAAACAAAAACAAAAAAAAACCTAAAAATCCTTCAGTGCATGGACTGTCAATTTTCTTAAACAAGTGGACATGTTCTCTCCCAGTTGTGTCATCAATTAACCAGGTTATTAAACACTGCCAATTTGATGGTTAACAATAGCAAAACATTATAATTTATCTGTCAGACACAGCAGCTAATAATTCAGCTTCTGAAAAGTCGGACAAGGTGCCATGTTTCTTAATCTCTGCTTCAGGGACCTTCCCCAAAAGATGAAGTGCTACTGCTATGACAATTCACCAATTGCAAACCGAGATGTATATTTGTTTATATTCAGTTTTGTCTACAAGGTGACTAGCATCATAGGAATGAGTGAACCTTTTTTAAAGCAAGTCTTTGCATCATTTTCTTCATACAATAACTTAGTTAAGCATGAGAACTATTTCTACATGTTCACATAACCTCAAGCTCTTCAAGCATAACTTATATCTATATAATTGCCCAACATTCAATAATAGAATGGGACTCAGTCTGAGAATAAATCACAGAAGTGCCTTAGCAAGCATGATACTCCTATTTAATCACTTCTCTTCAATTCTGAACCTCAAGTTATTCCAGTGACAGTGCCTTGTAGAAACAAAAATGAAATGTGCATTAAAATCTTATTGTGAAGAATATTACATCTAACTATGCCTCTTTCTACAGAACAATTCCTTGAATGATTTGAGACATGAAGATATAAATTTTCTAAGACTTTTAGGTGGATGTATTAACAAGCAAAATATAATGGTGATTTTAGAAGTCCTAGTCACAACTTACATATGTATCTCGCATTTAGATAGAAAATCCAATCCAATTTTAGACAGCTGGTATTTATACTTATAAAACTACACTATGTACAGATGGCAAAAGGGTGAGACTTGGATGGGGCCAAAATCTACACCTCAATTTTCCACCACAGAAAAAGAATGTACACGGGATACCCACTCCTCATCTAAGCTGTGTAGAAGTCTTCCACCTACATTCTTGACAGTGCTGGTACTATTTCAATATCACATTTTTAATAGTGATGGACCAACAAGTTTTTCAGAACGCCATTAGACCTGCTTGACCCCAGTGAGGGAAAACACAATAATGAATCATCATTCCCCACTGGCAGTAATACATTTTCAGGACACAGACCATAGAAGTCAACTGCTGGTATCCCCATTAAAGCTCACTACAGCCTATCCAGATCTGCCCAATTATTAGAGTTGCCTTTTAAATACCATTAACTTTTCTTAATTCCATCCTCTTTCCATATAGGAATCTTTTTTGTTTATCCCATGCATTTTTGAATTATATTACCATTTTTGTCACTACCACCTCCCACAGGAGAGCATTCCTGGTATCCACCACCATTTCTGTGAAAAAATACTTCCTGATGTTACTCTTAAGTTGACCCTCCTGCAATCTTAATGTATGCCCTTTTCTTCTATTACTTCTCTGTCTCTGGATAAGATTTGTTTGTATATTAATACCTAAGGCGGGGGTAGGCAATTCCGGTCCTTGAAAGCCACAGGTAGGTCAGGTTTTCAGAATATCCACAATGAATATGTATGAGATGGATTTGCATTTACTGCCTCCTTGAGATGCAAATCTATCTCATGCATATTTATTGTGGATATCCTGAAAACCTGACCTGCCTGTGGCTCTCGAGAACCGGAATTGCCTACCCCCGCCCTAGGTATTGCCCTTAGTAAAATATGACTTCCAAAACTGAACACAATATTGCAAGTGGAGCCACACTAATGACTTGTACAAGGCATTAACACCTCTTTTCTTCAACTGATTATACCTTTCTCTATGCCAGGGGTGTCAAAATCCCTCCTTGTGGGCTGCAATCCAGTTGGGTTTTCAGGATTTCCCCAATGAATATGCATGAGATCTATTAGCATACAATAAAAGCAGTGCATGCAAACAGATCTCATTCATATTCATTGGGGAAATCCTGAAACCAAACTGGATTGTGGCCCTTGAGGAGGGACTTTGACACCCTTGTTCTATGCCATCTAGCATCCTTCTGGCTATGGCTTCCACCTAATCATATTGTTTCATCACTTTGAGACCCTCAACATTGTCAAGCCAAGGTTAATTTCCAGAACTGTGCTTATCAGTCTCTCACATCCTATCTTATACATCTTCTTTGGATTTTTGCATTTGATGTGCATCACTCTTTACTTCTTTGCACTAAATTTTAACTGCCAGAGCTCAAACCATTCTTCTATTTTTAGAGATCTTTTCTCATGTTTTCTATTCCCTCTCAAGTATTTGTTCTATTGGTAATTATATCATCTGCAAAAAGACAAACTTTTCCTTTTTAATAATTACAATTAGCATCAATACCAATTTTTGAATCTCTCCTCTACTCACCTTCCTTTCCTCCATGTAGATTCCATTTACCACCACCCAGGAGAGGTAGCTGGCATCATTTTCAATTTGTCCTGAAGAGATGCTGAGTGAGGATCTGCTAAGGGGAAGAAAAACTTCATTAGAATATCCTACCTGTTGGCATTAAGACTTGGGAAAAGGTAATCATGGGCTTCAGTAGGTTATATCATTGTCTTTCTTTTTAACTTTTTTAGTTCAGTATTCTGCTTTTCCAGCAAAGTCAGTTTAGCCAATAGCCTTTAGAGGCTCTGTTAAGGTTTTATATATTTTAAAAAGTGTTTTAGTCTAGGTTAGAATAGGTTGCAGTTGAGGAAAGTCTCTGTTTAATGTTTAACTCCCCAGCTCTCACCCATCCCATGGCTGATCTTTTGATTGTGCAGACTCTTCAGCCAATCAGGAAGAGGACATTGCTTTGGCAGGATTTTTTTCTGCTTTCTCTTTTTTTATTTCATCAAGTGCGAGCACTTCTATAACCACAGTATAGCTGGGAAACAGTGTATTGCCAAACCAGATGCCCAGGTTATAGCTTCTGTCTCTTTGCAGATATAAAATATTACCCAAGCAGAGAGGGTGGTTCCATGTGTAAGCTGTCTTCAGCTTGAATCCCTCATGAAGGAAGTTAAGGAACTGAGAGAGGAGATGGCAAGGCTGAGAAGCATCCACGAGAATGAGAGATTCATCTATTAAATACTTCAAGATTTCCAGCAGTTGGGAAGAAGAGGTTGTGCTGATGGAGAACAGCTGGACTCAGGTTACGAGATTCTGCAGGATTGATACTGTGACTCCACCTACCCTTGACTAAAGAACCAGTATGCATCCCTGGAAGTGGAAGAGATGAGAGCATCCCAGGGACTGGAGCTTGAAATCTGCAATGGTGTTGGATCTGTGACCCAACACCATAGGAGGCAAAAGGTAGTAGTGGTTGGTGATTCTCTTCTGAGGGATATAGAGGAATCCATCTGCAGACCAGACATGATATCCTGGCAGTTGTGTTATCTTTCTGGTGCCAAAATTCAAGATGTTATGGCAAGCTTGCCGAGACTCATCAAACCTAATGACTATTATCCAGTGCTATCGTTTTGGGACTAATGATATGGTGAGCTACTCCTCCAAACATATCAAAAGTGACTTTGTAGCTCTGGAAGAGATGGCAAAACAGTCAGGTGTGCAGGTGGTATTCTCATTGATCCTCCCTTTCAAGGGTAAATGCTAGGGCAACGAAACTCACATCCTGGAGATGAATGTGTGGCTGCGCAGATGGTGTCATCAAGAGCATTTTGGCTTCCTGGACCATGGGATGATTTCCGAAGGGTGCTGAGCAGGGATGGTCTGCATCTATGAAAGAAGGGGGGAAAACTTCTCTTCAGCAGCAGACCTACTGAAGAGGGCTTAAAACTAGAATCATTGGGGCATGGTGATCAAAACCTTAGGTAAGTATAAGCCCTCAGGTAAGTGAATCATTGAATACCTTTACACAAATGAGAAAAAGGGACAGTGTCTGGAAAGCAGTATATATTAATGCTTGAAGTATGGGACATAAGATTCTTGATGGAATAGGCTGAGTTGGATTTTGTGCTGATCATGGAGACGTGGCTCACAGAGAGCCATAATTAGGATATAGTTATACCATGCTATAATATGTTTAGGAAAGACAGGGTAGGAAAAAAAGGAGGGGGAGTGGCATTATATGTTAAAAATCATATTAAAGCCACACAATTGCAGGATCTACAGGATAAGAAAGAGGCACTATGGGTCAAACTGGAAAGAGGATATGGAAAATGTGTTTATATTGGTGTGATATTCAGGCCTCCTTCACAGATGGAAGAAGTGGACAGAGATTTAATAGAAGATATTCAAAATATATTTTAAAAAAGTGAAGTACTACTAATAGGAGATTTTAATATGTCAGATGTTGATTGGGTTACCCCTATTATCTCCTAGAAGTAAAGAGATATTGGATTCTGTACAAGGAGAACTGTTCCAGCAATTGGTAATGGAACCCACTTGGGAAGAAGCCATACTGGACTTGGTGCTTACAAAAGGAAAAGTGTTTCTGATGTTGTAGTAGGTGATAATTTGGCATCCAGTGATCACCGCATGGTGTGGTTTAATATTAAGGCAGGTGTAGAGAGGGATCATTTGAAAATGAAGGTTGTAAATTAAAAACAAACAACTAACTTTGTTCATATGGTGAATTATGTCAAGGAATTGTCTGGATAGAAGTAGGAAAGAAGTATGGAAGAAGTGGGAAAGCAGTGGGCAAAACTGAAAGGAGCTATTATAAGGGTAACAAACCATGTTGTAAGACAAGTAAAAGTAAGAGGAAAAGGTCACCTTGGTTCTCAAAAGTAGTTTTTATTTATATAACACTTATATCCAAAGTGGCTTTACATTCAGGTACTTTATCATATTTCCCTATCTATTCCAGTGGTCTCAAACTTTATCAATTGTACCTGGGAAAATGGGGGGATTAAGTGACTTGTCCAGGGTCACAAGGAGCAGTGAGGGATTTGAACCCACAACCTCAGGGTGCTGAGGCTGTAGCGCTAACCGCTGCACCACACACTAGTAGCTGAGAAGATAAGGAGACAGAGATTAACTATCATAAACTACAAAATATAGAAACAAGAAGATAGGCAAAAATATCTGGAAAAGTTAAGAAAGGCTGGTTGAGTAGTCAGAAAAGGAATGATGCAAATGGAAGAAAAAATAGCAAACACAGTAAAGCAGGGGACAAGACATTTTTTAAATATATTCGTGATAGGAAGTACAAAAGTGGCATTCTGAGACTCAAAGGTGAAGGGGAGAAATATGTAGAAGCTGATAAAGATGAGGCTGAATTGCTTAACAAATATTTATTTTCTGTGTTCACAGTTAAAGCGCTGGGAGTGGGACTGCAGAAAACAAAAACAAATTTGGATTTGATTGAGGCTGCAAATATTTGACATTGATATTGCATCCAAATATGATATTTTGTTAAGCCTGCTTTCTGAATGGACAGGATACAAGAGGTAAGTGTAGGGGGAAGCCTCTCTCGATGCAGAAAAATGAATACAGGTGTCCCACAAGGTTCTGCACTTTCTGTGGTATTGTTTAATCTGTATCTACTTCCTCTGTTTAAAGTGATAATACACCAAGGCATCTCATCTCAGCTTTATGCTGCTGATTTATCATTTTTCTTTCCGTTTGAAGATTCTTTATCTCGGGCTATAGTTCACTTGAATGGTGTTTTGGAGGTAATTAGGAATTGGTTAACAGCAAATCAGTTGATGTTGAATATTACCAAAACTAAACAAATGATTGTATCAAAGAATGTAGAGTTGGAATGTCTTGATAGCGTGATTGGTTTAAACACATCGAGCGTGATTGGTTTAAACACATCGATGTATTTTTCTACTGAAGTACGATATCTTAGGATGATATTGAATCCTCAGTTGTCTTTTCAGTCTCATGTGCAAAATATTATCAGAAAGGTTTATTTTAAGTTGTGAATGCTCAGTAAGTTACAAATATATTTAACAAAGTCTGGTGGTTCAATCTATTATCCTTGCGAGCTTGCATTACTGTAATATTGTATTTTTATTGTTTTTGTATTTCAACATCCTGTATCTGAGCCCTGCAAGTGGCTCAGAATTCAATAATTCATTTATTGTGTGGGATTCATAGATTTGAACATGTAACTGCATATTTTATCTCAATGA
This sequence comes from Geotrypetes seraphini, assembly GCF_902459505.1. Taxonomy (NCBI): domain Eukaryota; kingdom Metazoa; phylum Chordata; class Amphibia; order Gymnophiona; family Dermophiidae; genus Geotrypetes; species Geotrypetes seraphini. The sequence continues at coordinate 325,896,664 of NC_047084.1, read as the reverse complement.
ATTGGTTGATAGTGGAATATCGGGTAAGGTACAAACTGTTACTGATGGTATATTTGAGTTTGAACATAAGAACTGCCATCTCTGGATCAGGTCCATCAAGTCCGGTGATCCGCTCACGCGGAGGCCCAGCCAGGTGTAACCTAGCGAAAACTTAGTCACCTGTATCCTTCTATGCATCTTTCAAGGAGATGTGCATCTAATTTGCCCTTAAATCCTAGAACGGTGGGTTCCACAGCAACTTCCACCGGGAGAGCGTTTTAGGTGTCCACCACTCGCTGTGTGAAGCAGAACTTCTTGGCATTTGTCCTGGGCTTGTCCCCCCTCAGCTTCAGTCCATGACCTCTTGTCCTAGTTTCAAGTTTATTAGGTTTTTTATATACCACCTATCAAGGTTGTCTAAGCGGTTTTACAATCAGGTACTCGAGTATTTTTCCCTCTCTGTCCCAGTAGGCTCACAATCTATCTAACATAAATAACTTTTTATCCTGCTCTATCTTGTCGATTCCTTTTATTATTTTAAAAGTCTCAATCAGATCCCCTCACAGTCTCCTCTTCTCAAGGGAGAACAGTCCCAATTATCGCCTATATATTTGCAGGGTAGTATTGTGCCATATGTTCCATCTAGGTTATTGTGTTCTGCAGGTTTGTTTGTTTTTATTATTATTTATTTGTTTATAAAATTTCAAATATAATCAATCAAGTGAAACTTGTACAGAAAGCAAGGTGCAAGAAATAAAGATAAAAAACATCCAACATAATACATGCATTCCAATAAGAAAAATAATTCTATCTTAGATCTCGCTCAAGTCCTCATATAGGATCCAAGATTAAATTAAACGGAATTTAAGGTAATCAGTTAAAAAAGAAAAACAATTATAGGTTGAAACTGTAGTAAGGCAGTCATCTATTCGTCATGAGCTTTCTCCAGCCTTGACAGCAACAGGAATGTTGTCAGTTGTGAAGGATCAAAGAAAACAAATTTATGTGATTTGTAGTGAACAATACATTTACATAGGTATCGGAGAAAAAAGGTAGCTCCCAGGGCAGTAATTGCTGGTCTTAACAACAAAAATTCTTTTCTACGCCTCTGTGTGTCCCTGGCCAAATCAGGAAACATTTGAACTTTTAGTCCCAAGAAATCTTTGAATTTATTTTTAAAGTATAACTTCAATAACCATGTTTTATCCAGATTAAGTGCTACTGAAAGAAGCAGAGTAGCCGGAATGGCTACTTCCCTGTCTGAAGACTCTAATAAGGCGGTTATGTCCAAGGGTTCTTGAATCACTTTTTGGTTCACTTCTTGAGAATTATTTTGATCAATGGTATCTTTAACAGACAAATAGTAAACCTGTGTAAACGGTAGAATAGAAGACTCAGGAATTTCAAGTATTTCAACTAAGTAACGTTTGAGCATATCTCTAGGAGTTATTGTAGAGATCTTAGGAAAATTTATTAATCTAAGATTATTATTCCTTGAAAAATTTTCGAGTGATTCAAGCTTTCTTCTTAAATTAGTATTATCCTTAATTAGGGCCTCCTGTATTACTTTGGAGGATTTAATGTTTTGCTGTTGAGTTTCAAATTGTGATTTAAAGTCAGAGGCAATTTTCTGTAATCCCAAAATTTCTTTGTCATGCTCTTTGAGCCTTTCTTCCACTTGATTAAATTGAGAGGTTATAGTTTTAGATATAGTAGCTACCAAGTCACACAAGGCGTCCAACGTTACTTCCTGGGGTTTAATAAGTTGAGGAAATTTTAAATGTAAAGTTTATGCTCACCCACTGGCAAGTCTTCCAGCTGCTGTTCAGGCTGTGTTGAACCAGCTCCCACAGACATTGAAGCCTCCAACTCCATATTCAGGCTCCCCAGCAAAAGCTGGGAGCCTGAATCACCATTCCCCGGATCGATCTCTGCTGCCTCTAAGGAGGGAAGCACTCTAACTCCCGGAAGCTCCCCCTCCCTCAGGGTACTGGCCGTTTGAGGCTGCGGGGGCGGTGCTCGTGTTTCAGGGCTGAAGGTTGTCTCGAGTCCCAAGGAGGGCTGCTGCACGCCGTTCCCCTGCAGCGTCTCCAGCGGGGGCAGCCCTGTCTCTACTGACGTGCCCTGCATGTGCCGGATAAGCTCCTCTATAGTGCCAGCCGCGGGAGTCCCGGAGCGTCGCGAGGTGCCAGCGACTCTCCGTTTGGGCATTCTCAATAGGTAATTAAAAATTGCTAAGAGAAAAAAAATCGCTGATTCGAGAGGGTTGTCAGGAGCAAACTCACTTCCAACCTATGCAGTCGCCATCTTGGATCTCTGCAGGTTATTTTTACCTGGTTATTCCTTCTTATAAAATGTTACAACTTGAAACATTAAGAACATGTGTTTTCTCGTTCTGGGCTGGTATAGTGGCATAAGCTTCCAGTGTATCTTTGACAGCAGAAAGATTTGTGTCAATTTAAGAAACTGCTGAAGCAACATCTTTTTTTGCCAAATTAAATATGCCTCTTAATGCTGCGGATTTTTGTGGTTTTGATTGGTAATCAAATTATTTTCCTTTTGGAAAATCTAATGTGATGAAGCTCTTGTTGATATGTTACACAGACAGTTTTTGCATTATGTATATATAAGTATTTTGTATTTTTGTATTGTTTATATTTTCCAAGAGGAAAAAGAACAAGGAAACAGTGTGGCTCACTGTAGCTGTGAAGGAAGCGATCAGAGACAAGAAGACTTTGTTTAAGGAATAGAAAAGGACAAAATCGGACGAAAACTGGAAAAAGCACAAACAACATCAAAGCAAGTGCCATAAGGCATTAAGAGGAGCCAAAAGAGTCTATGAGGAAAATAGCCAAGGTGGCAAAACATTTTAGGCTGTTCTTTCGATATATTACGGGGAAACGACTCACGAAGGAAGCAGTGGGGCCATTAGATGACTATGGAATAAAGGGAGTACTAAAGGAGGACAAAGCCATCACTGACAAAATTAACATTGTGACAAAAATACTGCATTCCCAAGGTTTGCCACAGGGAAATGTAGGAAAGTATACAAACACCGGTGCAGAAGGGCTGACCAGGTCAATGCCCAAGACAATAAGTTAGCTGACTACCCTGTGAGTAAGGATGAGGAAATGGAAATAGAACAGGAAAGCTTAGACTTACCTGAAGCAGTCCCAAAGCCAGGCAGGAGGAATCTGCCTTGCTATTGTCTAGTGCCTGTAAGGCAGAAAGGTCACAAGCAGTTTCCCCTCATAGAAATGGCAGAGGCTGAGGAAGGAATTCCCTTCCCCCATCCAAAGCTAAAGGGGAGTGGTTCTCTCCCTCAGCTTAAAGCCAAGCTTGTCAGAGAGCATGGAGGAGGAGGAGAACGAGGCTTGGGAGAAACAGCAGGACGAGAGCAGAAGCAGGAAGTGCAAGACAGGGCTGAGCTTGCCTCAGACCCTGCAGGGCAATTCGTCAGCATGGACTGGGAGATGACTGAGGAGCAGACTGGTAATTTGTCTACAGAATTCCTTCCCCCAGAGCCAATGGTGGTGGAATACAGTAATGCTGTGGAGGAGAGCTGGCCAGAGGAAATGGAGAGCTGAACACACTGGGAAAAGGTCTATGAAAAGGTTTTTCTTTCTGGCTGTGTTTTCTGTTCCTCTCATTGAGCTAATGACTGTGGGAGTTATCAAAGGAACGTAATCCTGTACTGCAGTTTTCACATGCTAGTTTGCTAGACTTTGTGAAAGGCACAGTAATCTCCTCTTCAGGAAATGTACACAGTTGAACCAAACGCTAGGCTGTAATTCTAGCCAGGTTAAACCCTGAGGTTCCTGGTTTCAGGACTCTGTGCAAGAGCTCAGCTGTGAATTGATTGCCATAGCAACTAGGTAATTGAATTAGCCTGCATGCCTCCTAGGAGAAGGAGATTAATCCTCTCAGCGTAAAGCCTGCTCCGTTTCTGTGTGGAAAGTCCAGCCCAGCTGGAGACAGTGAGTACACTATAGGAAAAGCACAGAATGTCTCTCAGGCATGAGTATGAATGTCTCCTCTGTAACTCTACAGTGAAAAGTTATTTTTGCCAACTGTTTCACCTCTAAGCCTTATGAAAACTTTGCCAAGCAAGTTCAGAGCTGATTCCTGAGTGATAGTGAATGAAATGAACTTTTTCTTTTTGGTTTTGTATTATGTTCATGCTACCAGGGAAAACCTGGAGTGGCACAGTGATTCTACGGCCGATGGCCGAATAAAAGCTAGGTCTAATAGATGTTGGTATTGTCATAATGATATAGGGACTTTGGATCATCTGTTATATTATTGTCCTTTATACTTAATTTCTGGAAATCAATTTGGAGACAAATTAATCTTATTCTTGATTCAGCAATTCTCCTAACATATGAAGCCATAATCTGTGGTACGCTTTTACATGTCAAGCCTTCTTTGGATAAATCTAAAAGTCAACTTTTTATGATAATAAGAGGAATAGCTATCCAATTGATTACACATAATTGGAAGAGGTATGACAGACTAAATTACACATTTTGATGGACAAATGTTTGTACCATGTATAAATATGAAAAAATGAATGTAGAGTGTTTGGGGTTTAGCAGTACATTTAATAGAGTGTGGAGTCCATTGACTATATTTGTAACATCATAATACTTGTAATGTATTTATTTATTTGATATATTTTTTGAGGTTGGTAGAATTCCTTACACATCCAGGGGAGGGAGGGGGAGGAAGATATATTTTGTTTATTAAAATACTTAATTATAATATTATAATTACATAATTTGTCTTATTGTAGTAATTTGGTAAGGAGGGAGAAAATGATTGTTCTAAGTATAAATTGTATGTTTAATAATGCGTTTTATGAAATATTTATGTTCAGATAATTGTATTGCATTGTCAAAGTTTAAAAATCAATAAAGATTTCTAAAAAAAAAAAAAAAAAAAACCCAACAAAGAACAGTTGGTCATTTTCTTTCGCTGGGTTGATGAAAATTACAGTATACATGAGGATTTCATTGGCCTTGTTGATATACCTAAAACAGATGCCTCTACTATCTAAAATGTGCTCAATGATGTTCTGAAACGCTGCAACATGCCAGTGACACTGTGCAGGGGGCAGACTTATGTTGGTGCAGCTAATATGTCTGGTAAAATAAATGGTGTTGCTGCTCAGTGTAAGCAGAAAAATCCTGCAGCCATTCCCATCCATTGCTTGACACACTGCATAAATCTGTGCCTGCAAGATGCAGGAAAAAATGTAAAGTAATTAAGGATGTATTGGATTTGGTGCTAGAAGTGACCCATCTTATCATGCAGTCTTCAAAGAGAAATCATTTATTTGAATCTTTGAAGACACAATTTAACCCAGAAAGTCAAAACTTGCGTACCCTCTGTCCAACACGATGGATAGTCCACACTGGTGCAATAAAATCCATCATAGATAACTACAGTGTTCTCTGCACTGTCATGACACAAATCAGTGAGGAGTCACACGATGAATATGGTAGAAGAGCTTCTGGCATTTTGGCAATGCTAGAAAAATTCAATACACTTTATGGTCTGTGTCTCTCCCATCTTGTTTTCTCTGCCACTGAACAATTATCCAAATCAGTGCAAGCAGTTAATGCAACACTACAGGATGCACAGACAGCAGTGAAAATAACACGTAGCTTTCTACTGCAGAAGCGGTCAGACGAAGCCTCTGCAAATTTCTACAAGTCAGTAGTGGAGGATGCAACAGATCTGACTGATGCACCTGTGCTGCCAAGACACATGAGAATCCCAAAAAGGCTGGACGGGAGACAAGCTAGCTATGCTTTTCAGAGCCAAAAAGAATATTACAGAATACAGTACTATGAAGTTTTGGATCTGCTGATATGCGAACTGGCCCACCGTTTTGATCAGAAAGACAATGATGTGGCAGTTGAACTGGAGAAGCTTCTGCTCACTGCGGCTAAGGGAGAAAATGTCATTTTTGGTTGCACAACTTTAGAATTGTATGCTAACGATTTTGATTTCGATTGTTTGCATACACAGCTAAACATGTTGCCACATACTTTGAGAGAGTCTAGAAATGAGCTGCCAACAACAGTAATGACCATCAGAGCACTATCAGATGCAATGAATGTAGTGCCTGTGGCAAAGACCCTCTTGCCACAGGTGCACAAACTTCTTCGTTTATGCTAAACTATACCTGTGACAACAGCAACAGCTGAGAGATGTTTTTCTGCATTACGTTGTGTTAAAAATGATCTGCAATCTACGATGACACAGCTGAGATTAAATGATTTAATGTGTACCTATTGCCATAAGGAGCTCCTTGCACAGACAAATATTTCTGCAATTGCATCAGAGTTTGTACTTCAAAATGAGTGCAGAATAGCTTTCTTTGGAAAGTTTGACAAAAATGGCCAATAAAACAGATCTTCCTAGCATATCTCTAGACCGGTCCAGACAGTTGAGTTATGTACTTTAACCAGCAGATGGAGAAGAATTGGCTTCTGAAAACCCCTTGCCAAAATGCCAGCAGCTCTTCTACAATGTTCATTTGATATTTTAACTGTTTTACAGTTTATACTTATTTTGTGCACTTATGATATATGCCCTGGGATCAGTAGCATGGAATGTTGCTACTATTTGAGTTTCTGCCAGGTTCTTATGGATTGGCCAGTGTTGAAAACAGGATACTGTGGAGCACAGAGCTATTACCTAGATGCTTTTAAGAGTTTGGGGTTAGAAATTTGGAGGGGGAGGGGACATAACTATACATCTATTGTATTTCGGTTGAGAATGGGTGTTGAAGAACTCACAATGCTTCACAGTTTGTGCAAGGGATGTTTATTAAAATTAGTTACAAAAAAAAGGAAACAGGATACTTTACTAGATGGACCATTGGTCTGACCCAATGTTTGCATTCTTATGCTCTTTGCAGGGCTTTGTATTACTTCTTGATGTATCTTGATGTACTTATTTGACGCTGAAGGGGAGTTTTCTGTAGCAATTAGTGAGGTGCATTGCATATTTAAAAGCCATCTGCCTTGACCTCTCTGAGAAAAGTAGAATATAAATAATAATTAAAATATTCTTTACATACAGTGTGTGTTATGTAGTTTAATTTTGTGGTTATAATTATATATTTAAAATTAAAGTCCAAAGGTCTTAAAATGTAGCATGAAAGCACCCCTACAGAAGATAGTTCATCTTGGATGATCCGTAGAAAAGTCTTTCGCCAAAAATGGCAATTTTCATAAATATACTGTGCAAACTCTGAAACAGTAAGCAAGGAGAACTGCCAACTTGCATGCTCTTGGTGCCCCCCCTTCCCCCGATTGACATAGGTAACCGCTGTAGCATTGTCTGACAGAACCTGGACTAACGTGCCCATCAAGGATTGGAAAGCTAACAGCGTCAGGTGGACAAGAATGAATGGAAAAAATTATATTACAATTAGTACTATTATAGGGGCAGGGTCTAGGGCGTAGATTGGGGGGGGGGCAGAGCTTTCAGACCCCCCTAAACAAAAAAGCATTCAGCTCCCTATGCTGTGGATTACAGGACCCGAGGCAACATGGATTCACTAGAGGCATGTCTTGAAAGACAAATCTAATCAATTTCTTTGACTGGGTGGCCAGAGAATTGGATAGAGGGAGAGCACTAGATGTGGTGTATTTAAATTTTAGCAAAGCCTTTGACAGTGTTCCACATAGGGGTCTAATAAATAAACTAAGTGCCCTCGGTATGGGCCCCAAAGTGACAGACTGGGTCAGGAACTGGTTGAGTAGAAGGTAACAGAGTGTAGTAGTCAAAGGAGATCATTCTGAGGAAAGGGATGTTCCCAGTGATGTGCCTCAGTTTTGTTTTTGGGCCTGCTTTTTTAACATTTTTGTAAGCAATATTACTGAAAGGCTGACTGGCAAGAGTTGCCTCTTTCCAGATGATATCAAAATCTGCCATAGATGGTGTGGAAAACATGAGGAAGAACTTGGTGAAGCTTGAGGAATGGTCTGGAATTTGGCAACTAAAATTTAATGCTAAGAAATGCAAGGTCATGCATTTGGGCTGCAAAAATCCGAGGGAATGGTATAGTTTAGGGAGTGAAGAACTTTTGTGCATGAAAGAGGAGCGGGACTTGGAAATGATAGTATGCGATGATCTTAAGGTGGTCAAACAGATTGAAAAGGTAAAAACTAGAAGGATGCTAAGGTGCATAAGGAGAGGTATGGCCAGTCAGAAAAAGGAGGTATTGATGCCCCTGCATAAGACTCTGGTAAGATCTCATTTAGAATATTGTATACAATTCTGGAGACTATACGTTCAAAAAGATATAAACAGGGTGGAGTCGATCCAGAGAAAGGCAAATAAAATGATTGATTGTCTACGCCATAAGGCATAGGGGGACAGACTTAAAGATCTCAATATGTATACTCTGGAGAAAAGGTGGGAGAACGGAGATATGATAGAGAGGTTTAAATACCTATGTGGCATAAATTCAGAGACAGAAAGAAAAGGCACAGTAACCAGCATCCATATCCATATTCATTTTATCACCACGCCTCAGTAAAGGGTGTTAATGAAGCAGATGTGGTGTCACTTTTGACTGCTTGTTCTGTAGAATCTTCTTTTGAGCTATACAAACATTCTTTCAGATTGGATAAAACCAAACAGCTGCCACTATTCAGAATACTGAGATATACCCATCTCCCTGAAAGCTTCCCATATCAACCACAAAAATAATATGATAAGCCTTACTCAACATTTGGGAATGAGGGAGCAAGGTAAAAAACAAGTCTCGTTAATGTACACAGCTAAGGACTTATGCAATAACTTCCCAAATCATGAGAGCTGAATGAAACAGATTTTCACTTCTGTCTTCTGTATTTATATTAGAAGTTCTTAAATTACTTGAAGGCCCTTAAAATGCCACTTGAATTTCAGATAGAACTCCACTTGGTTTAACACAATACCTTGAGTCCATTACTTTTGTGATATATCCAGAGATATATTTATCTAAGGAGGGTTTAGGTCAATGTGTGTAATGCAAGCATTCACTTCCTTCCTTTCATATTAGATGCATCAGACAACATAGGAAACAATTTGAAAAATAAAAGGAATTTAATTTCCTTTCAACACGGTAGGCTTTATCCAGGCAGGGCATCATTAGAAATAAATTAAATTCTAAGGAGATAGACAGAAACAAGTGTGTAGACATTGTCCCCATGAAACGCACAATATAATGTATCTGCATGATTTTCCTTGGTGACCATTCGCATTTATCCAGGCTTGCATTGTTTGCAGTTAGCTGTAAAACAGGCACCTTTTTTTGTTACCATCAGAGCCAATTGAGTGAAACAGCTATATAGTATATATCAAAACTTTAGCAATGATGAACAAATGCTGCAGGATATGCGACAAATGGCAAATGACAGGAACCTTACCAATAGGAAAAGACAACCTCTGACACAATTGTCACTGGAGTATCTAAGCCAGATGAATTGCAGTTTATGGCTTCAGGCTGTGTCAATTTACATTTAAAATACTTTACTTTCCAGTCTATTCCAGGCCATTTAGAAGGGTTAAGTAAAATTCTAGCTTTTTGTTCATCTTGACCTCGTGGCTGGAATTCACTTTAGACTGGCACGGCTAAACCCTACTACTGTTATCTGCTAACCTGAATAAAAAGATTCATTTTTCAGAGAAAGCAGGATTTTGTTTTGCTATGGGTTTTTTGTGTTTTTTTGGGGGGGGGGAGAGGGTTTGGGGGGGTTCCCATTCTGCACATCTACAGAACTGTTTTCAGAAAGCTATTTATGAAAGATATTCATTTTTGTAATATTGTGTGTTAGTTCATTTTCAGCTACAGTAAATTTTAGTATTGCTATTTCTTGTGATTATGCTTTTTGGAAACCTGCAATTCAGTCACAGCATACCACATTCTACTAGACCGGTATTTGTATTACCAAGGAGACTGTCATTTATATGTTTATAAAATCTCTGCACAAACTCATGTATACTGGCATTCATACTTATATGGCATTATTTGTTGACTCCTGAGGCAGGCCCCTACATGCCAAAATGCAGATTTGTGTCAAGTCCAACTAATAAAAGTGATTTTTAATCTTGAGTTAGAATTGTATTGTTCTTCCTGCTTTCTTTTTTTTTGCTTTGTATATTCATTCTTCTTATTTTGTTTTCATGTGTATTTTTGTATCATTTTGTTTTGTTTTGGTAGTTCTTTAGAGCTCGTTCCTTAGAGCTACAATAGATTTACTAAATTGCACTCCTGTGTTAATGTAAACTATTACTCTTAGGCTTGGATTCTCTTAGGCTTGGATTCGCCGTTTTTAGGTGATGGTAGGCACACAAACTCAGTTTAAAAAATGCTGTTCTATTATTGTGGCATGTTTTTAACTGAGTTTCAAGGTTCCTACCTGGGCCTACAAAATTGGCGCCAGAATTGCGCTTCTGGTGTTTTAGGCCGCCTAATGCCACTGTGAGAGTGGCTAATGTCAAAAGTGTTGTTAGGCAACCTAAAGCAAGTAAATCTACTCTAGATAAGAAGACAGTTGTTTGTTCACTGCAACCCATAACCTCAGAGTCTATCAAAATAGTTTCTAACCTGACCCACTAGAATTTAGCACTAGCTTCAAACCGTAATGTTGTAACAACATAATGCACTAGACCTCTCACATCCACCCCAAGCAAGCGGTGGCCCTCCTCCACCACTGCACACCACGTGAGCTGCACTGTTTCCCCAACCCACATTCTCCCCTCTGCCCCTTGTCGGCAAGAATAGATTGGCAGAAAATATTTTAGCTTTTTCTCTACATCACCCTCCTCTGCGACACCAAGAGTGATGACGTCTGTTCTATTCCATTAAGATGCACCCCCTGGAGACTCACCATCCACTCTCATCCCTCACTTCACCAGCGGAACCTGATTCACTGCCCTGATATAGGCCTTCACCCCATCCCGACAACAATCGGAAGCAGGAAACCACACAGGGGATACAACTCCGAAAAGGGCAGCAAGAGCAGACTGCTCAGACAAATTCCACTTATTCCTGCAGACCCACACCATAAGGCTGTCCTACACAATGAGAAGTCACATTGAAGCACGCTCCTTCTGGTACGAATTCAAATAATTTGAAAAGTTCTCAGACCTGCTAGACTTCTATGGTACCTGAGGCAAAATCTGCACCGATGTCTATGACAGACTTACTCCCAAATCCCTGCGAAAAAGACAGATCTGCGAGTCTGACAGATGGTTTGACGAAGAATTCCGAGAACTAAAACACAGTCTGGAGAGGACATAACGCAAAGATCAAACCCAGGTCAACAAGGGATACTGGCATGAACAAGTACACAAATGTAAACAAATGCTCAAAAAAAAAAAAAAAGTCCAAAGCCTACTACTCCCAGCTGGTGGGTGACCACTCCATCAACACCAAGGAATTCTTTAGAATAGTGTTTAAATTGATCAACACTACCAAACTAGTCCTAACTCCCCAGGAAGAACTTCCTCCAGTCAACAAACTCGCTTATTAGTTCTGTTCAAAAATCTAGTCTCTAAGCTCAAATTTCCCCCCCCCCAACACACCAGAGAATTACCCATGTACAAGCTCTCCTCAGAACCACACTGCAGACCTAATCTGGGAAATGTTTGCCCCCCTCCTACAAACTTCAATCTGTTTCAGAAACTCTACGCCAAATACGTGCATGGACGATGCCCATTAGACACATGCCCACCCAAGATCATTCAAATAGCCCTCCACCCCTCCACCCCCCAGCTTTTCAGAGCTTACTTTTCAACTGGACTCAAACAATGCTTAACAATTGCACATTCCCAGAGAACAAAGAGCATAGCATGATAACACCCATTACCAAGAACAGCAAAGAACCAATTTCTTCTGTCTCTAACTACCGACCCATTACCTCCATTCCTTTCTTTGTGAAACTACTGGAAGGACTAGTGTATCACCAACTGCTCAATTACCAAGAAGAGCAATATATACTTCATGACTCCAAATCTGGATTTTGGCCACTATTCAGCATAGAGACAGTTCTAGCCTCACTAATGAACAAAATCTACCAACTCTTCAGCAGAGGACAAAGTGCTCTTATACTACAATTCGACCTAAGCAGGACCTTTGACGTAGTAGACCACCACATACTTCTTTCATGTCTGGATGCTATTGGCATCACATGAATTGTTCTAAATTGGTTTAAGGGCTTCCTAACAAGTTGCTCATACCAAGTCTTTTGCAATGACAAACTTTCCTCAGTCTGGACTCCCAGCAGAGTTCCTCAAGGTTCTCCACTGTTCCTGATCCTGTTCAACTTATAATGTTCACTGGGGAACCACCTAGCCTCATCGAGAGTTAAGAGCTATAGTTACACCAATGACATCACAGTCTTCGTCCCAATACCCACTCTGCCTTCAAAGGAATCAAAGCGAATCAAAGGGTTTATCCAAACAATGGAATCCAAAGACTAGATGATGAATCACTAACTGAAATTAAACCCTGAAAGAAACAAGTTCTTCCTCGCAAGTCCTTCGAACCTCAATGAGGAAAACATCATGATCAGGAGTATATCCCTACCACTATCAAAATCCTAGGAGTGATTCTAGACCAAAAAATGACTATGGAAAGTCAAATCACTGCTGTGGCTTGCAAAGGTTTTGCAGCACTCTGGAAACTATGATCTACCTGTTCCTACTTTGACACCCTTCCCTTCCAAATCTTATGCCAAGCCCTAATCCTCAGCATACTAATCTATTGCAACCTCATTTACAACTCATTCCCCAAGAAACACTTCAACTGCCTCCATATGATTTAGCACACAGCTGTGCACCTTATCTTCGGCCTAAGGAAAACTGACCGCGTCACACCTTACTATAAGCATAAGAACATAAGAATTGCCGCTGCTGGGTCAGACCAGTGGTCCATCGTGCCCAGCAATCTGCTCCCGCGGGGCCCTTAGGTCAAAGACCATTGCCCTAATTGAGTCTAGCCTTACCTGCGTACGTTCTGGTTCAGCAGGAACTTGTCTAACTTTGTCTTGAATCCCTGGAGGGTGAAGAAGAACTTCCTTACTGGCTCCCAATCAAGGCCCGATCACTATTCAAACTGAGCTGTTTCATGTACAAGGCTCTTTATGGTCTCCTACTAAACTACATGACTGAAGTATTTGAGTCTCCCTCCCCTTCCCCCGACCTGCCATTTGCACTCCAATTCCATCTTCATCTACCCATCCCTGTAAGGAAAACCTAAAAAAGTTTACCTGACAAAGCACATAGTTAAAAGTGAACATGGTTGGGATAGATCATGGGCGTGTTTTGACTTAGGGGCCATTGACTGTCTAACTTAGTCATAGGCATTTAGGCCAAGAAAACCCTGGTATAAATAGGGTGCACATAAATAGTCGGCGCTGTCATTCTGTATCGGGCGACTAACTATCATAGAATTGCACTTAGTGCTGCACTAGTTGGCTCTAATTTTTTAAGCAACATCTATAAAATTGTGCGCACGATGTCCAAATAACGTGCACTCTTTAAGGCAGCGTATCATAAATTGTGTGCCATAGCACTAGTGTGCCTTCCAAGATTTCAGGTGTGTTGTATGATGCCGGGGAGGAAGAAAAGCACCAGTGCTGGCTGACTCCCTACAAGATGTGCTTTTTACGGCAAGAGGCACATCCTGGAGGAAATCAGCCGGCACCAGTGCCTCTCCTTCTCTCCGCGTGTCTTCCCTTCCCGCACCCTCCACTGGCAGCTCAGGGCCCATCTTTAGGGCCTTCTCGCATCAATGTCCGTGCATTTCTGGATGCCTCGAGCCGCGGCCACTACATTTAGTGTGCCGCGGCTTGACAAAGTTTATGAGACACTGCTTTAAGGAGAGCGAGTATTATAGTGTGTGCTCTTAAAGGCACTCTTTTCAGCCTAAAAAAAAAATAATATACAAACATGAAACTAAAACTTATCAGGTGCCCGTCCCTAGTGCACATTGGTTTTACCTTGACCTAAATAAAATTACACTTGACAAGCTCTTATTTTTTTAACAAAATTCTCTCCCATCCATTCCTGAAATAACAGGACCAAGGGGCAGAATCAAAGACAGCTCACACCAGCTCAGCATTTGTTCAAGCAGCAAAAGACTTTAAATTCTATCCAACTCAATGGAATGTGAGCAAGACATTCTCTATTATGCTGTAAACTTCCATACACAAGTCTATGCTTAGCATGCAAAGTTGCATGTGCAAGTTATAGACTCTGATCAGTTATGTGCATAACTTAATATAATAATTATCTAGTAATTTGCAATGCCTACCAATTATTAGCACTAGGTAATTGGCACTAATTAGCAGTTACTGCTCTGAGTTGGGGTTCTGCAAATTGTGCATTCAAAATCTATAGAACACAGATGCAAGGGGTCATGAATGTGGGAGGGGGGAAGAGAGGGCATAGGTGGGTTCCTAGAACATATGTGAACAGGTTACACATTTAACTGTCTAGTTATTTATACACTATATTGTTTATTCTATTTTGTTACTTTGATATGATTTTGTTACATATGATATGAGGGGATGCTGAAAAGTTCCCATCCAACCAACCAGATTCCTAAATTCTGAGCGTTATTTTGCCACTGTAGCTGAAAAGAGTATCTTACCCCTCCACCCATTTTTTTTTTTTTACAAAACTGTGGAAGCTTTTTTTTAGCACAGGCCAGCACACGGAATGCTTTGCGCTGCTCCCAACACTCATAGAGTTTTGTAATAAAGGTCTGTGTGTGTGGTGGGGGGGGGAGGGATATTTCATTAAGTGTCAATTGCAAAAACAAAATTCTAAATTTTTTTGACAGTGTTTTAGATTATTGATTGAACCATGTTCATGTCATTCTCTTCTTTGTTGGGCTGAGAACTTTTCAGCACCCCCTCATATGCTAATTCCTTTGTAGTGAAGGTTTCTTTGATTGAAATCCACCTAGAATCTTGCAGGAAATTGTGCAGAGTATAAAAAATAGAACAGAATGCAGTACTCCTTATACAGTACTTGATTGCAGTTTTATTAGGAATGGCCATAATAATAATAATAATAGCTTTATTTATATCCCGACATACCTTTTCAGTTCAAGACGGTATACAACAAGAGATGTTGTAAGGACAGTGAGATTACATCAGTTAGATTTGGGAGGTTGAGTGAATGGGGTGGTAGGGTAGAAATAAGGAGCGTATAAGACGAGGTAAGAGATGAGCGGAATTGAAGGATCAGATAAATTTGTCGATAAGTGGGTTTTTGGTGATTTGCTGAATGAATGGTATGTTGGTGTGTTCAGGATTAGGTCGCTATCATAGATCCTGATAACCACTGTCATTTTCACTTCTTAGGAGGGTGGGAGGAGGTTAATAACCACTGGGAGATGAAGGAGAAGTTATGCATTCATCCCTGTAGCGGCCATCTGCTTAATCAGGGCACCTTGTGGTAATCTGGATGTGTTTGAAACAGGTCTAGATAATAACAACCTTCTTTTTTGCATTGGATATTTCTTTCCCATTCCATTATTGCTGAAACACATCTGAATTTTGGGCCCGCACTCGCCCTTCCCAAAACACACTGCCAACACATCCCCTTGCAATTTGGATGAACAGTGCAAAACATCCAGATTCTGCCTTTTGGAAAAGTATAAGTTGGATATGTTCAGCAGATGGACTTTTTTCCTGGCCATGCAGACGTGAGCGCTTGTGCAAGCATCCACATGGCTGATTTGCATACTTTTCCCACTTGTTTTTCCACATGCTAGGGAAATATGGAGTCCTTTAACTAAGGTGCATGTCAGACTTTGCTTAATCAAGAACTCACAAGGAATACAACTGGTTAGTGTGGATGGGCAGACTGGATGGGCCATTTGGCCCTTATCTGCCATCATGTTTCTAAAATACTGATCCAAATATTCCCTGATGGAGTGATTGAACTGAACTTATATTGAGGAAAAGTCCAGTCTGTTATTGAAAAAGACATGGGGAAAGCCACTGCTTGTCCTGGATCGGTAGCATGGAATATTGCTACACCTTGGGTTTTGGCCAGGTACCAGTGACCTGGATTGGCCACTGTGAGAACGGGCTACTGGGCTTGATGGACCATTGGTCTGACCCACTTAGGCTATTCTTATGTTCTTATTGATTCAACAACTGTAGTTGATAAACCAATTGCACATTTGAGCATACTGTATCTATCACCCTTTTCCTAGCTGAATCAAAGAACTGGATTTTTTTAAAAACAAGAATTAAAAACAACATGGCTTACTTTCTATTTTTTTTTTTTTTTAAGTCCTTACTATTAGTTTATTGAGACCAAAATGCATGGTATGCTTGACAGCAGAGTTCTTCCATGGTTCCATGAACTCATGGATGTAATTTGATACAGCGTGGCAAGAACAAAGAAAGTGGAAGAAATAGAAACTTTGAAAGACATAAGTAAAAGAGAGATGACGACAGAGTGGAGAAATCTGGAAGAAATGCTGAAAGAATAAAATGGATGACAGGAAAGAAAAAGAAATGAAGTAATCAGAAGGGAGAAGAAACATAGAATGAGGCACTCATATTCAAAGCAGTTGAACATCGCAAAATGGCTAAATAAAATATCCATCTGCCATAAATATCCAAATCCTGATTTTTTGGGATGGCAGAATTTGGACATCCTACACTGTTTGTAGTTAGTTCAAATTACAAGGGAGGGCGTGTTGTGGACATATTTAGGGAAAGATTAGGGAAGGCCCAAATTTAAAATGTCCAGTAGCGATAATTGAATGTAAAGAAAATGGTGACTGAGTTCAAAGAAGGGTGGGATGAGCACAGAGAATCTAGAATCAGAAAATAATATTAAATATTAAACTAAGGCCAGTACTGGGCAGACTTGCATGGTCTGTGTCTGTATATGGCCGTTTGGGGGAGGATGGGCTGGAGGGAGAGGGCTTCAATGGCTGGGAGGGTATAGATGGGCTGGAGTAGGTTTTGACGGAGATTTCGGCAGTTGGAACCCAAGCACAGTACTGGGTAGAGCTTTGGATTCTTGCCCAGAAATAGCTAAGAAGAAAAAATTTAAATTGAATCAGGTTGGGCAGACTGGATGAACCATTCGGGTCTTTATATGCCGTCATCTACTATGTTACTATCTAAGTTAAAATAGAAGGGTGTCCTAATTTAGACCCACTTCAATCACATCTGGGGTATAAAAAGGTACTTGAATTGAGTAAGTGATCATTCCTTAATTCCCCAGTAGTTACAGTCCCCTCCTTCACCCCTGAATGTGATACTCGAAAGGGAAACTAGGATCCCTGACAATATCAGGTTTATGAATAATAGACAAGAATCAATGGAAAAAAGTTGCTAAATCCTCAGATCAAACGTTCCAGGAACTTGTTAAATAAATGTTTCAAGTGTACAACTGAACTCTCAGATGCCTGCTCTGGTGAATCATCAAAGATTTCTATCCAGAAGTGCAGGAGAAGGTATCATTCATTGAATTCGTTATGAATTTGAAATTATAACTAGTGCAAAAAACGTGTATTAAACAGAAACTTTAAATAAATCAGTAAGAGTTCAAAACATCGCACTTATCTTATAGTTTTTTGTAGTTGTTTTCAAGTGCCAACGTGAGAAACCCTATGGCGTTTGCCGGTCGCTACCGCCATTTTGTCTCTTTAACAAAGCCAAGCTGCACAGTAAGTTTTTGGTCTTCTTATCAGAGTTTAGTCATACAATAAGTTTTCCATCTAAGAGCAATATTAGAAATGTTTTTAAAGTGATTTAGGCTGAAGCTGATTACATGTTATATATATATTTTGTTGTAGATTTTGACCCCTGACGAAGCCACAAATGGTGAAACGGGTCCCCATAGGGTTTCTCACGTTGGCACTTGAAAACAACTACAAAAAACTATAAGATAAGTGCGATGTTTTGAACTCTTACTGATTTATTTAAAGTTTCTGTTTAATACATGTTTTTTGCACTAGTTATAATTTCAAATTCATAATGAATTCAATGAATGATACCTTCTCCTGCACTTCTGGATAGAAATATTTGATGATTCACCAGAGCAGGCATCTGAGAGTTCAGTTGTACACTTAAAACATTTATTTAACAAGTTCCTGGAACGTTTAATATCAGGTTTATGGGCATTCTGAAGACAGTAGGAGGCAGGTCTAAAGGGTAGCCTAGTGGTCAGTGCAGTGGATGGTACATCAGGGGACCCAGGTTCAAGTCCCATTTCAACTCTTTTTTTTTAACCTTGAAATTGTGAGCCCTCCAGGAACAGATACCATATACTGTGTACTCAAATGAAAAACTGAGATTTACTTGTAAGCTAGATGTTGTAGTTAAGGAAAAACAAGAACAATCTTATTAATAGACCTCCAAGTTCCAAGAAATGAAATCATTGGCCAAGAATATAAGTCAGAAAGACAAAATTTCCCAATGGTATGGATTTAACCTGCTTGATTAAAAAGAATTCCCAAGATCATCTTGATATGCTGCCTTTATTTATTGTACCCTATGAATGAAGGAAGCTCTCTTTGGTACTTTGCATGTGATGATGTACGTAAGGATTTGCAGGGGATATGAAAGACTGCAATCATTTCCATCATACTTCAAGACAAAAAGGTCATTATACATGTTTTCTATTCAGACTTTAACACCACAGTTAATGGGAAGTAAGACTAATATATCCTAAATAAGTGGATAAAATGAAGAATGGTATTAGCTGTAAATCAAAAAGATTAAACTCTATAGTTAGACTTCCAAATGCTTTGTAGGTCTGGTTGGAAAGTAACAGAAAGAGAGAGGGTATGCATTTTCAACATCTACTTTTGCTTTAAAATGGAATTATATTTTGATAAGGCTTTTATTATCTAAATTTGTTTTTATTAAATCTATATTATCTGTATCTCTGGGAAAACATGCCTAAGGCATGTTATGTGGTTATTTGGATGAAATATGATACATAATTGCAAGTACAATAATACCACAAATTGTTTTTTTTTTTTTAATATTCCAAGCACAATGTGTGCTATTAAAAAAAAAAATCCCTCTGGTGTATTGGATTACATTCTTTATTGTGACTAGAGTTAAGCTATAGACATACTTATACTGTAGATGTGAACCCATTATTGTAGCTTTAAAATATTATTCTTGCTTTGCTTCCCCATTTGTTTTCATTTGTCATCCAAGCTATTCTCCGTTAAATAGCTTATTATGTTTTATAGCTTTTTAAACAAGACAAAACTTGTTCCATAGCAAGCAACTACACCGTTATAAAAAGCTATTCTTATTTCTCTGTGACCTTTCCTTTGACTAAGTTCAGAATTATTGACTCTTTATTGAATAATCAATTGATATATTACTTCTGCAAGCTATGGCTACTTATATTCTCTGTAAAACACACTGGAGATTTTTTTTTTTTTTCATGGGAAAGTTTCTCAGCTAGTTAGTTTACATAAAATAAAGATGAACCAAAATGAAATGCAGTCATGATCAGAATAGTTTTCTAAATTATTATGATGTTTTATATAAGAAAATTATTTTATCAGCATGTACAATATGAATTATTCACAATTCCCACATTTTCAATTATAACATAGAATAATGGCATGATGTGTTTCATTTTATGGGCCAGGCTTAACAGAAATACCAAGGGCAATCCATCCCAAAGAGCATAAAAGAAGACCACAGCTGTATCTGGATACACATTTCAAAAAAAGAAAAAAGTAGGGATGAAGCCACAAAATGCAACTGGGGTGAAACTAAGATCAATTAAATGCTCTTCTGAAAAATCTTCATTGACAAGACCAAACACAGTCCATGTTTCAGCTCAACAGAGCCTACATTAGGGGTCATAAGTCAAATATCTACAAGGAATACATATATAAATAATTTAAAATACAAAAAAAATCAATGATTTTAAAACAAACGGGCAAACATAAAATCAAAGCAAGCATAAATAATTGTGTAAAAACATAAAAATATCAAAGAATAATTTAAAAACAATGACAAATTAATAGGGCAATGATAAATAATAACCAAGATAAGTGAAAATTGATGCAAATGGGTAAATGACTAGAAAGTTAATTGTATTTATACATAAAAAGAAAGAAATGATACCCAATACATTATATAAAAATATAAATATATAAATAAATGATTTTGCATATGAGTCTGAAATCATGCATATAGTAGATGTTAAAACAGTAAACATCAATGCCTCCCATATAGAAAGAATGCAAGTGCAAATTGTTGATTACTAAATAGGTTTGCCCTTTGCATTAACTGGATGGAAAGAAAAACAACTTAAATTGAGGACAGAATTTTTTTTAAAGTATAAACGATGAAAATAAATATAATGGTCATTAGTGTAAAATTATTTTTTAAATATTGTTTAAACTGTAGACTACTCTCTAAGAAAACCATGCTAAAGTATTCCACATTAATTTAGGCAGTTAAGCCCGGATTCTATAAACAGTGCCGGCGGTGGCGACCACCTAAGAAATGGCCACTGTTCATGTTTCAACCACACAACAGCACCATTTATAGACACACGGCTTTGTGCAAGGTAGGCCCTGGAAATATAGGCCAAGGTTTTCAAGGCCTACATTTCTGGCTCCTACCTTTTATGTGAATCAGGGCCATGGAGGCAATTTATGATGTATAACGCCACTTCTGGCATTAGCCACACCTATAGTGGTTTTAGGCAACGTAAAGTGCCTCTGTAGCTGCGATGCAGGTACTGTTTATATAGGCACGGGTAAGCACCTACATTTTCTTAAACCAATTTTAGTCTCTTTTAAAAGGCATTTTCCACATAAGTTAGGCACTAGTAGGGCAACTACCAGCACCATGCTTAAGGCGCCATTTATAGAATATGGGCCTTTGTGTGCTTTGAGAAGGAAAGAAAAAAGAATCATGAGTTACTTCCCAAATCCCATGGCTGATGATGTTAGCAATTTAGTATGAAATTGAAAGCAAATGAAGTCTACCATACATAAATAAGAATAGCTTTTTATAACGGTGTAGTTGCTTGCTATAGAACAAGTTTTGTCTTGTTTAAAAAAACTATAAAACTATATAACGGAGAATAGCTTGGATGACAAATGAAAACAAATGGGGAAGCAAAGCAAGAATAATATTTTAAAGCTACAATAATGGGTTCACATCTACAGTATAAGTATGTCTATAGCTTAACACTAGTCACAATAAAGAATGTAATCCAATACATTATGGGAACAAAAGGCCACAATTTTATTACAGAACACCCAAGTAAACAAACCTTAGGAAATACCCGAGCCTGTCTCACTCTTGCCGAATTGCTCCCTGCCATGGAAAACCATTGAGGAAGCGAATTCTTCAACCCGTGGCTCGCCATACCTTACTACCAGTGAAGCCACATTTCTCCGCCCAACCGCCATGGATACCAGCGAGGCAGACATTTCTTGTCCAGAGAACTGCTAAGCTCCTCCCTTTGAATCCATTCACATGTCTTTTTATCCAAATGATCTTTCTGAGTTGCCTCCACAGTTGTGACAAGTAACAGCAACCAACTCAACTATTGCAAAAACTTCGAACTCACTAACATTAACATTGATCATCTGTCTGTCTAACACCTGCTTGAGTACAATTCATAAGATGATTCTGCTGACATTAATTTCCTAACTGTGCCCATACACCCCTAGAGGAAGGCACACTGCCTCCTAAATTTGCCCTGGATCCCTACAGCACTGGCTGGAGATGCATCAACAGAAGAGGGAGGGAAAACTCCTGCCGCCTGGGAGCCCAAAAGACCAGGGCTTCCCAGCAGCACAGATTTAAACAGCCCACTCTCCCCATACTCTCCGCCATCCTCCTACAGTGCAGCCAATGAGGTTGGCAGGCCCTGCACTGACATCAGCAGTGCGGGGACAGACTTGAGGAGGAAGGGTGGAGCCGATCGGGGAAGCCTCGTGGCCACCGCTATGTTACTGGCGGTGTGCTCGGGAGGAACCCTTGCCGCCTGGATTAAAAATGAATAGAAAGTTTCATTGTTAGAGTGCACAATTGCATGTCCCATTGACTTTAACATACCAAACAGACCTGAAGCAACTGAAATTTTGGAATCCAAAAAACAAAACTCATGACAACTTGATTTAAAAAAAAAGAAAAAAAAAAAAGCTGCCATGTTTAGCTGCAAAAGAAGAATTCTTTAAGTCAGGGAAAACTGAATTGTTTGCTGTCCAGTTAGTTCTCATCGTAGATTTTCCTTCCAGTATTTCTAAGCTGAAGAGTTATACAGTAGTTATATACTGTAAACCTAGAAGAATGGTACATTAATCTCTATATATGTTGGTTTCCATTGCATATTGCCTTATTTATGACAATAATTTTGCTGGAGTAATACCATAAGCTGTACAACTTGTTTTCATGAGCTACAGACTTAAGTTTTGAAAAGGTAGCTTAAAATAAAAGTAGATGTGAAATATATTTAGAAAAGCAGCACATAAAAATTACAAATGAGCACTACTTTAATAAATGTGCCCAGGCTGGAGCATAGATAAGTATTCTGACTGAAAGTAAAACACTGGTTTGAAAACTATAGTCTACAACTCAGCAAAGTGCATAATTTCCTCTGTTCTGTCTTGTAATCATTTTTTTTTTTTTTTTTTTGGAACTTTATAAGGTTCAATAACTCTGTTTAATGAGCAACCAATCTTTAAAGAAAACTATTCATCTTTTGTTCTATTCTTCTCCTTGCTTTATTACATTATAGTACGGAAAGAAATCTAGCAAACCCTATAAAATATGAGATTTTTTTCCTCTTTTCACTTTATCATTTTTCTCTTTATGTTTCCTTTTCTTTCTCTCTCCTATCACATTCTTTGTCTTTCCCCTCCTCCTTTTCTCCTTTTATTTTCTGTATCTGTCTTCCTATCTATTGTTTCTAAGTGTAGTTGCCAAAACACATAACTTAGATTAAATACTGTATATATAACCATTATGGGCCTGATTCTGTATAGGATGTCATGTCTCAGCAGCCACCTAAGCAGCTTTTGAGAATTGCACATGGGTGTTCTATATAGAATTATGTCTGTCCTAGTGGATAGATGCCTAACCCTATATAACCATCCCGATTCTCTAACTGGCATCCATGTCACAGGCGCCGGTTAGAGAATCGTGTTGCCGCTGAGCTAATCATGGCAAAGGAATCTCTCTGCCGTGATCAGTTTAGCGGCCGCAGCAGGGAACCCGTACACTCTGCAAAGTTGGCCGGCAGAAGAGATGCCCACTCCCTCCTGCTGGAATCCCTTACCCCCCCCCCCCAACTGTCCATGGCAGGAGGAGTGCCCAATTCCTCCTGCCGCAACGATGAACCCTTCCAACACAGTCCAAGGCAGGAGGGATGCCTACTCCCTTCTGCCGCCTGCCCCATTCTGGGATGTACTGGGAGTGGCCTAAGACTGACCAGATACCTCCTATGGGAGGAGCCTCAGGCATCTGACCCAATCTGACCCTAGGTCCCTCTCCAGTGCACCAGGAAGGTTTCTCTTGCCAGACATCAGATAAAGGTATGGGGCACTCAGGGAGTTTGGGGGTGACAGATGGATCTTGGGGGTGTCAGGGAGTTGTTGGGGTGGAGTCGGGGAGTGTCAGAGGATTTTGGGGTGTCAGGGAGTGTCAGGGGTGAAGTCAGGGAGTATCGGAGTGGAGTTGGGGTTTGTTTGGTGAGGTTCGAGGGATGATGAGGCCAGCAGCAGTAGGGAATGGGCATCCCTCCTGCCAGGGGATGCCTCAGGTGGTGACGGCAGGAGGAAGTGGGCATCCCTCCTGCTTTGGACTGTGTCAGGAGGGTTGACTGTTGTGGCAAGAGGAAATGGGTACTCCTCCTGCCACGGTCAGTTGGGGGGATTTGGGGATTCCAGAAGGAGGTAGTGGGCATCCCTCCTGCCTTGGACTGTGTCAGGAGGGTTCACCGTTGTGGCTGGAAAATTGGGTACTCCCCCTGCTGCGGACATTCTGGGGGAGAGACTGGGCACCCCTCCTGCCGGCGGGTGGGACAGGTTCCCTGCTGTGGCCGCTAAACTGATCACAGCAGGGAGATTCCCTTGCCTCGATTGGCTCAGCAGCTGCATCTATTTGAAATGTAGGCCAGCATTTAGCTGACCTACGTTTCAGTCACCTATCTTGGCCCTAGGAAGATGCCTAGGTCTGCCTAAGCTCGCCTAAGGGATGTTGTAGAGAAGTCCCACCTCCATTCTGTCAGCCCCTGTGCTGCCTAGGAGGAGGTAGGTCTCCTAAATGAAGAGCATCACCCTGGTGAAGTAGGAAATAATCCTGTATCCAGGACCTCCCACCAGGAGATGCAATATCCTCTCATACCATGGATCATTAGGCAGGTACCATATTTTTCACTCCATAAGACGCACTTTTTTCCACCCAAAAGTGGGTGGCAATCTTGGTGCGTCTTATGGAGCGAATATACAATTTTTAACCCCCCTGCACCGTTTTAAATCACCCGCCACCTCCTCTTCTTTTTTATAGAACTTTGCCGCCACACCTTTTAAAACACCCACTCACTGCCATCGTCATCCGCTGCCGCCCGCCGCAGTCATCCTAGTACCTGGTGGTCTAGCACCGCCCCTCACCACCACCCACCGCCATCATCATAGTACCTGGTGGTCTAGCGTGTATCCCTCCCTCGCTAGCGGTACACAGGTCTGGAGCGCGGAGGTCAGGTGCAAGCTTTCTACGCTCCTGCTTGGGCCCGCACCGCTATCTGAATGGCTGCCCTGAGTTCTCATGGGACTAGCGAGAACTCATGGTAGCCATTCAGACAGCATTGCGGGACCAAGCGGGAGAGCGGAAAGCTCGCACCTGACCTCCGTGCTCCTGACCCATGCGTCGCAAAAATAGGACAAGACAGCCATCTATTTAAAAGGGGGAGGGGGATCAAACCGGAGCAGACCGGAAATGAAAGAGGGAACCGGAGCTTAAAGATTCTGGAGCTTAAAGATTTTTCTGCTGTCCTACGTTCGGGGCTGCCACTGTGGAAGATGTACCTTTCTTCCTTCCTCCCCCCCCCCCCTTTGTTTGTGTCTGGGGTTTCAATGCCTCTTGTTTCCTCCCCTGAGGGCTGGGGTCTCTCAGGAACCAGGGCCTTGGCTAGTTCCAGGATTGATGCCACAAAGATTTGTTTTTGACATGGAGGAGATTTTCTTGTTGCTTTGGGGGGGGGGGGGGAGATATTGTAGTTGTAACGTGAATATTTGATGATTGTCACTTTTCTGATCTTGTTACCACTGTTGTGTATTTTGTATACTGTTCTGCTTGTAATTTTTCTCCTCAAAACAAATTGTTTGTTCATAAGAAAAGGGGTGGGGGTGGGGTAGCTTCTGTAACCTCTGTTGGGTGATTTAATATATTTTTGTATTCTTTGTATTCTATATTTTTAAATTTCTAATAAAAAAAGATTTAAACTTAAAGGTACTGGGGGATACAGGGGGATGATTTAAAAGTACTGAGGGGTACGGGGGAATGATTTGAAACAGTACTGGGAATGAAAAAAATTGTTAGTCGGCTGGGATGGATCCCTCCTGTTCTTGCCTACCACTAGAACACCAGAGGAGGACAGGGTACAGAGCCTGGCAAGGAATGTATTTTTTCTTGTTTTCCTCCTCTAAATCTAGGGTGCGTCTTATAGAGCAAAAAATATGGCTGGTGGCCGTGAGGATCACCTGGTCACTTGCCTGCCTGGTACGAAGATGGCGGACCTCACATGTTACTTAGATAGGATTTTAGATAGTGCTGGGGAGGAGCTGGTTGTCTTGGTACATGTAAGTACCAATGACATAGGAAAACTGTAGTCGGTGAGAATTCTGGAAGCCAAATTTTTGTTCTTAGGTAGAGAAAGCTGAAATCCATATCCTCCAGGATAATATTTTCAGAAATGTTCCCAGTTCTATGCATAGGACCCAAGAGGGAGGCAGAGCTCCAAAGTCTCAATGTGTGGTTGAGACGATGGTGCAGGGATGAGAGGGATTTAGATTTCAAATTTCAAGGTTTATTTAAAATTTGATTAAATCACTTAGAGGGGCATAATCCTAAAAACCCTAACCGACACCAAACCCTACCTGACCACTAACAATACTACCCCCCCCCCCTCAGCCACTCTATTAGCAGAACATTTCCAAAATAAAATTACCAATGCAAGAGCTACCCTCAATGACACCTCTACCCATCCTAACGAATTCACAATTCTCCCCATAGATAGAGATTCTACTGCAGCAGATAGAATATGGTCTCAATTCCCCAACATATAATGGCCTGAATAAAACAAATACTACAAAAAATACAGCCATGCATCCTGTGACCTCAACAACTGTCCCCATATCTCCTAAAAACATCCAGCACAAAATCCCACGCTCTTCTTCTAAACTGGATACAAATCTTGCTAATAAACGGCCACTACCCTACCAACCTCAGCAAAATCATCATCACCCCGATCCTCAAAGACCCCAAAGGACCGATAGACCAAACAAAACTACAGACCCATTGCCTCTATTCCACTCTACGTCAAAATAATAGAAGGACTAGTTGCCAAACTCCT
Organism: Geotrypetes seraphini; assembly: GCF_902459505.1. Taxonomy (NCBI): domain Eukaryota; kingdom Metazoa; phylum Chordata; class Amphibia; order Gymnophiona; family Dermophiidae; genus Geotrypetes; species Geotrypetes seraphini. Next base: position 325,870,069 of record NC_047084.1, on the reverse strand, counting down.
CTCCAATTACCTAGAAAGCCATAACATACTCCATCCCACACAATCCGGCTTCAGAAACAACTTCAGCATGGAAACACAACTAGGATCTCTCTTGGACACAGCCAGACAACATCTCAGCACAGGAAAAAAATTATGCTCATACAACTATACCTTACCGCCGTATTCGACTTGGTGGACCATAACATTCTACTACAAATCCTGGATACAATAGGTATCACAGATAAAGTATACACATGGTTTGAAGGATTCCTTAAATCAAGAACCTATAGAGTAAAATCAGACAAACAAAAATCTGAACCTTGGTCAAACCCCTGCGGAGTACCCCAAGGATCCCCTCATATCCCCAACTCTCTTCAATCTCTATATACAGCCTCCCTCAGCTCTCACCTGGACAAACAAGGCATAACCTCCTACAGCTATGCCGATGACATTACCATTCTCATACCCTTCGATCAACCTGAACTCTCCATGATGAACACAATATACCAAACACTAAATCAATAGCAACCTGGATGAAAGATCACAAACTGAAATTGAACCCAGATAAAATGAAATTCATCCTCCTAGAAAACAACAAAATACCAACCATAACCAACATTGAAATTAACACAATCAACTACCCCATACAAACCATCCTAAAACTGCTAGGAATAACTATCGACAGATGCTGCACTATGCAACCGCAAATCAATAAAAACAATACAAAAGTCATTCTTAGTTCATGAGAAACTTAAGACAAGTTCGGAAAATTCTCCGAAAAAACTCAATTAAAGCTCATAGTTCAGTCCTTAATACTAGGCCTACTTGACTACTGTAATATCCTCTACCTCCCATGCCCTACAACCATAACAAAACAACTACAAACTATCCAAAACACAGCACTAAGACTCATCTACTCATTAAAGAAACATGATCACATTACAGAAGCATACCTCCAATCGCACTGGCTTCTGATCCCAGCAAGAATACAATTTAAATTCTACTGCCTACTATTTAAGACTTTATACAGAGACAGTCCAAACTACCTGAATAACCACCTCATCCACAACACCGCAACCAGACATAGGAAAACTCATATCCCATTCTCATACCCCCCAATTAAGGAGGTCAAACGGAAAAAACTATATGATGGCCTTCTGGCCACTCAAGCAGCCAAACTAGACAACCAAATCGCCAATCTACTGATGGCATCCCTCGACTACAAGACTTTTAGAAAAGAAATAAAGACCATACCTCTTCAAGAAAACTCTGAAAAAAGAAATAATACCGCAAGTCTCAAACTCCACCTCTCACTAAAGCCAACTACCCCAAACAAATACCTTACCCATTTCTTACTCTTTTTGAAAATGACCAATTTTTTTTTTTTTTTTTTTGTAAGTTCTTGTTGTAATACATCTTGGATAATTCTTTTGTATTCCGCCTTGAACTGCAAGGTAATGGCAGAATAGAAATCCCTAATGTAATGTAATAATCAAAAGAAACGTCTAAGTCGCAAATCGCCCAAAGTTGACATGGGAAAAGGTCCATTTTCGAAAAATACGTCCAACATATTTTTTCTTCCAAAAATCGTCTAACTGTACGTCCAGCCATCTGATCGTCCAGGCCGCTAAATCGTCCATCTTTATACCCCATTTTCGCCCAAAAATTTGTCCAAGTCACAAACGCCTAGAAAAAGACCGTTTGGGCGTGGGAGGGGCCAGAAAAGTGATAGACTGGACACCCAGACATGGCACCAGAGTAGTGGGGTACCTTACAGGGCACTGCTGTGAACTTCACAAAAAGGGTCCCACATAAACATCTCACTACAGCTCCCCCCAAAAAAACACCCCCAGAATCTACTAGGCCCATATATCTACCACCCCAATAGCCCTTATGGCTGCAGGAGCCACTTATATGGCAGTACAAAAGGGTTAGGGTTTTTTTTTGGGGGGTGTACATTTTTCACCATGAATGTAGTGATTAGAGTGGCTTATGGGTCTGGGTCCTCCTCTCCATGGTTCACTAACCTACTCCCAAGACCACTTAAGCCATCTCTGTGCAGCTCTACTAGGCTTTCCTATGCCAGGCTGCCAGGTGCTGATTGTCTGGAGGCAGATATGTAAAGTTGTTATTACGATTTTTATGGGGGTGGGGGTCAGTGATGACTGGGGCAGTGGGGGGGGGGGTCTGTACTCTGTACTTTGGGTCTGCAGTGCTTATCTGGTCACTTTGGATACCTTCTTGTGACTTAGACCTGGTTTTAGATGGCCTAAGTCACAACGTCCAGGTTCCGTTTAGGCAGTGTTGTAAAACTTTCAGTTATACATACAGTACGACTAAGTCTAGGACGGCCCATATCCCGCCCAAATCCCACCCGCGACACTCATCCCGACACACCCCTTTTAGTTTTGGTTGTTCAGCAGCACCTCTAAAACCCAGTTCAATTATCAGCACTTGGACGACCTGTCTCACTGATCGTCTAAGTGCCAATTTAGGTCAGTTTTTAGACGTATTTCCATTTTGATTATGAGCCCCTTAATCTTTTTTAAAAAATTTATTTATTCATTTTATATTACATACCAAGTATAAAACTTGTACAGAAAGGATTTAAGCCAAGAAAACAAAACTTCATATAAGAAATAAAAGTTTTAAACTTTTCAATAATAATAAGAAAAAAACAAAAACAAACCACAGGCTTAATTCAACTCAAGTCCTCATTATGGGATCCAAGAAATAATTATAGCGAGAACATAAAAAATAAAATAATACATCAGAAATGGCTAAATGACTTGAGGAAGAGTGCCGTGTTTCAAACTAAAGAGCTTTAAGCTTTTTCTATCTCCAGTCTTGACAAAGATAAAAAGGTTATTAACTGAAAAGATTTGAAGAAAATGTATTTGAGTGTTCAGTGATATAAAATGCATTTGCAGAGATGTCTTAAGTAAAATGTAGCCCCCATCGAAACAACTCCTGGTTTTAATAGAAGAAACTCTCGTCTACGCCTTTGGGTTTCCCTCGATAAGTCTGGATATATTTGGATTTTATAACCCAGGAACTCTTTTTGTTTATTTTTAAAGAAAAGACTCAGAATCCAAGATTTGTCTGGTGAAAGAGCCACTGTGATTATCAAGGTAGCCGGTGTCACCAATTCTGTATCCGATAATGCCGAAGAGAAGAGGTCGAAGTGCTTGTGGCGCACCGGAGCTCCTTCCCTCAGCAACATTGAGGAGCTCGTAAAACGCATGCAGAGTACCGCGATGGCGTTAGGGATCTCCCCGCTGGAGTCACTTCAGAGAGGCGGGACTGAAGCAGTCACCTTGGGGCTGGATGCTACCTTAAGCCCTAACCTAATAGCGCCACCCCCACAACCTCGGATAACCAGCTCCCCGCAAGAGAGGGGAACTCCAGTAGTAGAGTTGTCCCTCTCCTCAGAGGCCAAGGAGGAAATATCTGGGAGCTTGAAAATGGGCTCTCCTGTTTACAAGAAATCACTTAATCTTGCTTCTAAGCAATATACAGAATTTAAAAATTTTTAAAACAGGCATAATCAAAAACAACATCTAAATTCCCTTTTGGCCTAAGGCCCTAAGCATAAAAAGTAGGTAGCAGGGAAATGTCCATTCTCAAAAAAAATGTCCAAAATGTGTTTTTTTTTAGATTGACCAGACCGCCACTATGTGTATGCTTACAACACATTCCAGACCAAAAAATCACCCAAAACAAGACCTCTTAGGCAGAGGAGGGGCCAGTCCTTCACCTAAAAGCACAATGCTCTAACCTGCATCTGTCATAAATAATGCCAGTTAGAGAATCATGGAACCATCCCCCCCCCCCCCCCAACGATCATGGCAGGACAGATGCCCAATCTCTCCTGCCACCACCTGTAGGGACACCCCCCCAACACATCACGGTAGTAGAGATGCCCAATCTCTCCTGCCACCACCTGTAGGGACACCCCCCCAACACGTCACGGAAGTAGAGATGCCCAATCTCTCCTGCTGCCCCACCCACCCCTCCGAACTCCTAATATGATCACACTCTTCACCAGCAGGAAGGATGCCCAATCTCTCCTATCACACAACCCCTCCACCCTGAATTCTCCACGCAACTTAACTTCACCGTCAGGAGGGATGCTCAATCCCTCCTGCCGGACAACCCCCCTGAACTCCTCACACGATCGCAACTTAACTTCACCGGTAGAAGGGATGCCCAATCCCTCCTGCTGGACAAACCTCCCTCTGAACCCAGTCCAGATCACCCTTACCACCTCCAGACCCTACTTCACCCCCACTCAGACCCCCCACACCCACTCGGACCTCCCTAATCCCACCCCTACCCCCCATACCCCCTTCTAACCTTTTTTGATGGCCAGCTGGATGGGTCCTCCCTCCATCCAGCTGGCAGGCCCGCCTTCATCTGAATGGCAGGTCTTCCCCTTCCTGGTACATAGGAGGTGCCTTAGGCATATAGGCCAACCTAAGATTCTGGTTGGCTCAGGTGCCTAAGGCCCTTCCTATAGGCGGGGCCTTAGGCACCTGGGCCAATCAGGTCCTAGGCCCCTCCCCGGTGCATCTCATAATTCATACAAAGCTTTTGTTTCATTCAGACGAAGCCTGCCAGCTGGATGGAAGGAGGACCCATCCGGATGGCTATCAAGAAAGGTTAGAGGTGGGTCCAGGGAGTTGGGGGTGTTCGGGTGGGGTTAAGGTAGGGGGTCTGGGTGGGGATAGAGGGGGGCAGGAGGTGGGCTAGGTGATCTGGCAAGGGTTTGGGGGAGGGGGGGCTTTGTCTGGCAGGAGGAATTGGGCATCTCTGCTGCCAGTGAAGTTAAGTTGTGATCACACAGAGAGTTTGGGGGGGGGGGATTGTCCGGCAGGAGGGATTAGGTATCCTTCCTGCCAGTGATGTTAAGTTGCGATCACGCAGGGAGTTTAGGGGGGTTGTCCGATAGGAGGGATTGGGCATCCCTCATGCTGGTGAAGAACGCAATCGCGTGGGGAGTTCAAGGGGTGGTGGTAGGAGAGATTGGGCATCTCTACTGCTACAACCTGTCAAAGTTTTTGGTTATGGCTGCTGGTCGACTAAGTCTAGGTCAGCCCACATCCCCCCACCTCCCACCCTATCCACTCCTCCAAAAATGCCCTTTTTCACTGGGCATACAGCAGCACTGAAAAGGCCTAAGCTGGTTTTAGATACATCTAAAACCAGTTTTGATTATCGATAATTGGACAACCTGTCTTCTTGATCATCCAAGTACCGACTTAGGCCGGTTTTTGGACTTTTTTATTATTATTATGAGCCCCTTAGGGTATTACAACATATAGACAAGAACTTAACAAACAAAATAGTAACAGAATCAATGGGAGGAAAAAGGGGAGGAAATACAATTAAAATAGGAAAGAAACAAAAAAGGAAAAAACAATGAGGGTGGGACAAGAAAATAGATTAAAAATGAAAGAAAAATAAAACTATAGTAAAAGAAATCCGATCAGTATTTGGCTCATCCTGATTCAAAGAATTAAAGTTTGAAAGCATCTTTACTTAGGAAACATTTTAGGTTACCCTTAAATCTGTCGGGAGAACGTTCTTCTCATAAATAAGTTGGAAGAGAGTTCCATGTTTGGGGGGCTGTAACTAAGAAAATACTTTGTCATCTCGTATTAATAACTTTGAGTGAGGGAACGGTTAGTAAATGTTGATCATTTGACCTGAGTGATCGTGTGGGGGATTATGACATCAGAAATCTTTCAGTAAAAGAGGGGGCTTTGGAAAGAAGTGTTTTGAAGGTCAATAAACAGATTTTATACGTAATCCTGTAAGATACCGGAAGCCAATGGGCTTTCTCAAGAAGTGGCGAGACATTGTTAGGAAATGTGCATCCTTCTTGTTCTGAAAGGATGAACTCCACCTTAACCGGTATGGAACTAATGTTTAAAAAAGAGATATAATAATAATAATAATAACTTTATTTTTATATACCGCCATACCACAAACAGTTCTAAGCTGTTTACAAGGGAAGAGACTGTATACAGACAGCGACATATCAGAGAACTTTCGAAATTACATTGGCATGTTAAGTTTAGTCAGGTTTATCTGGAAGTGTTTTGGAAGTACATCAGGTTGAGGTACATCAGGTTGAAGTGGGGTCAGAGAAATTTGTCAAAGAGATAAGTTTTTATTGACTTCCTAAACGTTTGGTACGAAAGTACGTTTGAGATGAGGTTGGTTAAACATTTGTTCCATTTGCCTGCTTGGAATGATAGTGTTCTATCGAGGTATCTCTTGTAGGTGCAGCCCTTTTAGGGATGGAAAAGCGAACAAGTTTATACTGCGTGTATTAGTTGTGCTTTTAAACTGAGATGGGGGGAGTCGACAGTTGCCCAGGAGTTCCAATAGAGAGGTTTCAATAATGGTAAAGGAAAGCCAGGAGTGTTTAAGAGGAAGGCAGATTAAAGGATTCAAATTATCCCTGTCATCTTCTCATGCAGGTTAAAATATACACAGGGATCTTATGTTATGATGTCATCAGAGATGCTAAGTTACCCAGTTCCAGGCTGGAGATTTTTTGGACAGTCCTGTTTTTTTGACCGCCTCATCATGGTGTATCATGGGGCTTGCAGCACAGATTTCAATGGGCAGGATCACACTCTTTAAGATGTAAGGGACCTTAGCCTGGCATGCCTCCATTTCACTTTGCCCACCCCCCTCAGAATCTTAGTTAAGTTAATAATGCAGTCAGAGCAGGTGCATGAATATTAGGTGCATATAGGTGAAACTTTATGTTTGCTTTCTATTAACTTTTACCTCCCTGAGAATTTGATTGTTAAACTCAGGAATCACAATCACCCCCCAAATCATTCATCCTAAAATCATATTCCAAGAATGCCTAACTGGATGTCATTTTTTAAAATATTAAAATATATATAAATGTACCTATGGGCACATACACACACACACATATAGCTAGAAAAATATAGATAATAAATAGAGCTATATAAATAAATAGAGATTGCTGTATTTGTCCCACTACTGCCAATAAGCAAATTTGTGCAAGGGTTTCAGAGTGTATTTAAAAGAGGCTTAAGAATAATTGAAGGATACCTTAAGCAAGCAATTTTGGTTTCTTACCCTTAGGTTCTGCTAATGTCACACTATGGTCATGCTTCATTCGCTTTCTTCATACCAGATGTTGCTGTGATCAGCAAAGTGACTTCACTCATGCACGTATTGTCTCATGCATATTGTAATGAAGCTATTATGTATTGTATTATGTACCAGAGCATCAGGTCAGACCTCCAAAAAATATCAAATAAGGGCTTTATCCATAATTGCTGAGATGCATAGTGCACTTTTAAATTCCTAATAGGAATTTTATACACCCACATCGGTAAATGTATTTTGATGGAAAGTTTTCTATGTCACAAGGTAGGTGAAAGAATTACATGGATAAGTATTTATGCTGTGCAGGCTGGTATTCTGTATATTATAACAGATGAAGCATGATAAACAAATATTTTTTTTATTAGTATTATAAATTCCAAACCAGTCTTTTAAATGGGGATTTTCACACTTTATTTTCCTTTGGTGTCTTATGTTGCCTTTAATATATCCTTTAGGTTCTTACTTTTTTTTAGCAGTGCTGGTCACTAGCAGCTCTATAAGGGCAATTTTTATAACAAGTCACTCTGACAGGGAAGGCACTAGTGCACTTATTTTCGGACTAATTTAAAAGATACGTAGTCGTCTATGTATCCCTATAAAATGCTAATAAAAATCCTGCAGAAATTGTGCCTTTGTGTGTTAATTTGATCTGTAGTGGCAGCACCATAAGATAACCGCTAAAGGACAATAGTGCCACTTTGGCCCAGGCACTCAACAGGGCAAGAGAGGCCTAAGGGATGTGGCCAATTGGAATCCGAGGCCACTCCCAGTGCATCCCAGAGTACACTGTGAGAGAAGCCTAAGATTCCAGTTGGCCCAGGTGCCTAAGGCCCCTCCTATCTTTGACTTATATACTTTCATCCCTAAAACTCAGGGCTCGACTCGGTTAACGATAACTGTAATTATATAAAAAAGTTATCATCATTAAAAATTATCTAGGGATCCAAGATGGCCGCATACCTCTAGAGCTGAGGAACGCTCCTCAGAACTCGTCTGATATAAAGGAATTTTCGGCGAGAGGGGTTAGTACTTACAGACATGCCAAAGAGACGAGGACGGAGTGCTGCTGCTGCCTCTCGGCACACCGCAGGAATCTCGGTCGGCACTATCGATGAACTACTGAGGAGGATGCAAAGTGCCCCACCGGCGTCAGTTGTGTGCCCGCTGGAGACGCTGAGAGAAGGCGGGACCGCGGCGAATCTCCTTGGGCCGGACACCACCCTCAGCCCTGACGCTAGAGCGCTGCCCTCACAGCCTCGGACCACAAGCTCTCCACGGAGTGGGGAGACCCCGTGGATTGGATTGTCTCCTCCTCTGGAGGCAAGTTTACCAGCGGAGAGCCTGGGAGATGGGGAACTTCACCAGGAGAGCCCCATTGGGGGAACCGAGGCCATATCAACTTCAAGTGAAGGACAAGCCCAGAAGGGAAAAACCCAAGGGGTTTTAACTGACGGTGAGCATTTATTCACTAACCAAGGTGAAATTTCTATAACCAAACCCACTGAAGTGACTCTGGAATCATTATGGGATCTTGTGGCTAACTTAGGTAAAGCCATAAGTCCCCATTTTCAATATATAGAAGGGAAGCTAATTGAACAAACAAAAGAGATAAAAGTACTTCAAAATGATATGCTTCTGTCTAAAGAGACTAGTGGGAAAATGGAACAGGACTTGATATCTTTTAAAAATGTTCAAGAGACATTAATTAAAGATAATACAAATCTTAGGAGAAAAATTGAGTCTTTGGAAAACAATGCTCGTGGTAATAACCTAAGATTGATTAATTTCCCAAGGGTCGCTATGGTGCCCCCTAGAGAAATGGTTAAACGATACCTAAAAGAAATACTGGGAGTTACGGAGGAGTGTATGCCTCCATTCTCCCAGGTTTATTATTTGCCTACAAAAAATCAAGTTCAACAATATGTGACTAACAACCAAGAAGCATTAGATGTTTCAACTTTACTTGAAACATCAGATAAAGAATTGGCAACTCCAGCGACATTAATTCTAACAGTGGCTCTTCAGCCAGATAAGGCATGGATTTTGAGATTATTCTTTAAAAATAGACAAAAATAATTTATTGGACTTAAAATCCAGATGTTTCCCGATCTCTCACGTGAAACGCAGAAGCGACGACGTGAATTTCTTCTCTTGAAGCCAGGTATTTTAGCTTTAGGGGCTACTTTTTATTTAAGGCAACCTTGTAAGTGTATAGTGAATCACCGTCAGATTAAGTATGTTTTCTATGAACCATTTCAGTTAACTAATTTCTTGGTATCATCTCGTCTGAAGGAAGAACAACATCATTAGCTCTTTATTAATATAGGCATTAGCCCTCAGCTCTATAGTTTTATATTAGTGATTATTTTCTTGATATTCTCGCATTTTGTTAATCTTGGATCCTAATGTAGGGCTTGAGTAAAGTTAGCATATATATATATTTTTTTCTTCTCTTTTGTTTTAATGTTAATCTGATGGAATGTGTTCATATGTTAAACTTCTTTCTGTACAAGTTAATATGCTTGATATAAGTTTGAAAATGATAAATAAAAAAAGTGATAAGCAAGATCTTAACTGAGAAGGTAAGTCATTCCAAATCACAGTTAATAAGTAATGCAAAGAATGGGCAATTTTGTTAACAGATCTATTACCTTTTACGGATGGAAAGGAAAGTTTGAATATATGAATGATTCCACAACCTGAAGATCTCATGGAGTTTAAAGATAAAGGAATCAAGGGATCAAAGAGTCCATGTAGAATCTTAAAAACAATGCACGCACATTTAAACTGAACTCTCAATCGAAAAGGAGCCAATGTAAACTCTTCAACAGAGGAGGCCAGCTAGTGCAGCTTTGTAAAGGGGTTAAGGAGGTTTCCATATAATAAGACTATTTTCCATCTATGTCAGTACTTACAGGATAAGATGCAGCCTTACACCAGGAGAGTAAATGCCATACCAATGCCCTTGAAAGGTCACTGCATCCCTCTTCTCTTTGTAGATTTAAAAAATATGTATTCAGTTCCAAACAAAATTGGACTAGAGTTGGAGTGTTTATTTTTTCCCCAGAATAAACAAGTACCGTATTTGCCGGCGTATAAGACGACTGGGCGTATAAGACGTCCCCCCAACTTTTACAGTTAAAATATAGAGTTTGTTATATACTCGCCGTATAAGACTACCCCTTCTTCCGCACACCTTCTGCACAACCTTCTGCCTGCCTGTCCCCCCCTTGAAGGTCTGCACCCCCCGAAGGCCTGCACCCCCCCGAAGGCCTGTCCCCCCCCTTGTAGGCCTGTCCCCCCTTGAAGTCCTGCCTGCCTGCCTTTCCCCCCCCTTGAAGGCCTGTCTCCCCCTTGAAGGCCTGCACCCCCCCTTGAAGGCCTGCACCCCCCCCCCGAAGGCCTGTCCCCCCTTGAAGGCCTGCCTGCCTGCCTGTCACCCCCTCCCCCTTGAAAGCCTGCCTGCCTGCCCGCCCGCCCCACCCTGAAGGCCTGATGCCCCGACCCACCCCGAAGGACCGCTCGCCCCCTGGCCTCCCCGCACCACCTATGAAGCAGCCGCAGCAGGATCGCGAAGTCAGCGTCAGCGATCCCTGCGCTGCTTCCTGCGCCACGGTCCCGCCCCTCCTCTGACGTCAGAGGAGGGGTGGGATCGCTGACGCTGACTTCGCGATCCTGCTGCGGACTGCTTCACAGGTGGTGCAGGAAGGTCAGTGGGGCGAGCGGTCCTTCGGGGGTGGGGGGGGATTGAACGGCAAGGCCGGGAGCACCCCCTTAGGGCTGGCACCCAGGGCGCACCGCCCCCTCCGCCCCCCCCCTTGGTACGCCACTGCATGTAAACAGTACCCGGTGTATAAGACAACCCCCGACTTTGGGGAGGATTTTAAGGTACTGAAAAGTCGTCTTATATGCCGGCAAATACGGTAGATGGATATTTACTAAAAAGTCAATAAAACAGTTTAATATCAAATGTTGAGTACAATCTTAGGGCCTTTTCTATCAAACTGCACTAGCAGTTTGTAGCACGGTGAGCCACGTTGCTCCCAACACTCATAAAGGTCCTATGATCATCGGGAGCAGTGCGGGCCATTCAGTGTAGCTCTCTGCACTAAAAAAACTGCTAGCGCAGTTTGATAGAAGAGGCCCTTAGTTGCAGACATGACATGGTCCGTATTTCGGCATTTGATATTAAACTGTTTTATTGACTTTTTAATAAATATTCATCTACTTGTTTATCCCTGGTTGATGTGTACAGTTCCATCCCCACTTCTTCAATCTCTGTTAATTCCATGTGGGGGTTCTTTTCTTGCATTTTGCTGCATATTGTGTTATTGTTTTTCTTCATTTCCTTAGTGAAGTTTTTAATTTTATGTTTACTTCTTGTTGTTTTGTTTTAGTGTGAACTACGATACACTATAAATATACAATATAAAGCAGTAATGATTTGTCATCAATTCTTGTATAGGATCATACCAGAATTGTTTAAAAATAATATGTGTGGTTACTTACCAAACAGATCATTACGTTCTGAGAATTTAGCTTTACTGAAAACAAATGCTAACCCGAAGTTTGTGGAGACTGGTAAAATGACTTTCTGTTGTGCAGGAGTTAAAATATGGAACTCCCTTGTGGGCCAAATATGAAACTGCCATGAAAAGGGTTCGTTTAGAAAATTGCTCAAGACACAATTATTTGTAGATGCCTTTTTCTACTCAATAATTTCTTTCTCTGGCATAGTTGTTAAATTATTCATGATCTTTTTATATGTCTTGGTGTTAGTTTGCAGATATGATCTCAGAGGATTGTTTGTGTGTCTGTTTTATTTTTATTTTTTAATTTTATGGCCAGGACAAATGTCAGAAAGTTCTGCTTCACACAGCGAGTGGTGAACGCCTGGAAATGTCTCCCGAAAGAGATGGTGGAGGAAACTACCATTCTAGGATTTAAGGGAAAATTGGACGCACATCTTCTTGCAGGACACATTGAGGGATACGAGTGACTAATGTATGCGTCAGGGTACGCCTGGCTGAGCCTCCGCGTGTGCAGATCACCGGACTGGATGGACCCCAGGTCTGATCTGGTGCAGGCATTTCTTATGTTCTTATAAATTATGTAAACCGTTATGTAAACCATTTAGTTCTAAACGGTATAGAAATTTTTAAAATAAATAAATAAAATACAAGGCAAGTTTATAAAGCATTTTCTATGTATGAAGAATGTTTTGTACACAGAAAAGGGCTCTTATAAAATTATATAGTAACATAGTAGATGACGGCAGATAAAGACCCGAATGGTTCATCCAGTCTGCCTAACCTGATTCAATTTCAGTTTTTTTAATTTTTTCTTCTTAGCTATTTCTGGGCAAGAATCCAAAGCTCTGCCCGGTACTGTGCTTGGGTTCCAACTGCCGAAATCTCCATCAAAACCTACTCCAGTCCATCTATACCCTCCCAGCCATTGAAGCCCTCTCCAGCCTATCCTCCCCCAAACGGCCATATACAGACACAGACTGTGTAAGTCTGCCCAGTACTGGCCTTAGTTCAATATTTAATATTATTTTCTGATTCTAGATCCTCTGTGTTCATCCCACACTTCTTTGAACTCAGTCACCATTTTCCTCTCCATCACCTCTCTTGGGAGCGCATTCAGGCATCCACCTAATTCCTAACATTGCTCTTGAATCTGCCACCCCTCAACCTCAAATTATGTCCTCTGGTTTTACCATTTTCCTTTCTCTGGAAAAGATTTTGTTCTACGTTAATACCCTTCAAGTATTTGAATGGCTGAATCATATCTCCCCTGTCCCTCCTTTCCTCTAGGGTATACATATTCAGGGCTTCCAGTCTCTCCTCATTCGTCTACCTATCATTTTTGTCGCCCTCCTCTGGATTGCTTCAAGTCTTCTTACGTCCTTCGCAAATTGTGCAAGAGTATATGTGAGTAAAAAGTAGGTATACGGTACTGCATGAAAGTACCCACCTAAGCTCAACATCCTGTCCCTGACAATAATCAAAGTCACAAGTATTTGGCAGTTCTCAAAAACAGAACTATTTCTCATAGTTCATTTTTAGGGTAAAAAATGGCTCAACCAATTCTATCTGGCTACTAGCCTTTTATAGACTATCCAGATCTCTTTTGAAACCTATTCACCAGATTCCACGTCTTAATTATGTACTATGTGAAAGGAATTCTCTCTATAATGTATTTTCAATCTGCTGGTCAGCATCAGCACCATACAAAGAACTGTGTAAGGATATAAATGAGAGAGAATGCAATAATTGCTTCCAGCCCACAGTTTCCTCTTATTGGCAATGGTGAAGAGAGCAGCAGGGGGGTGGGGGGGGGGTAGGGACACCAGCTTGTGAGCCACACAGGGTACAACTATAGCTCTATACAGTCCAGCTGTGGTTGTTAGTTTCATGGAGTGTCCTCTTGTTTTAATGCTGTTTGAAAAGTTAAGCATCCAGAGAAAGGAGAAAATTCCTCCCCACAGAGCAAAGTGTACAGAGAAAAGAGGCAAATGAGACATCAAATCAGTCCAAAGGAAAGCTTCTTCTGGGGATAATAATAGGTGGCTTCCTCTGAGCAACAGCCACGTTTTATTATTCCCTGAAGAAGACAATTTTATATTATTGTAACTCAGATTCTTGTTGGGACTCATACAAGTTCTGACAATTAAGTTTGAGAACTTGCCTCCATGCGCTTACGTTGACAGCACTGTATAAGCAGCTCGGTAAGGTTTCATAACCTTGGTATATCAGTATCTCACAGTTGTGTTCATGTCAACGGTGTCTTGCTGAGTGGCGTTCATTATTGTTGTTGCATGTTTTTGTGTGCCATCGTAAGAATGTTGGAGCTTGAATTAGAGCAACGAACAAGCACTCAATTTCTTTTTAAACTTGGCAAGAGTGGAAGTGAAATTAGGGACATGTTAGTCCAAGTTTATGGAGATAATGCCATGAAAAAAACAGCAGTATACATAAGGATTAAACATTTTTCTGAGGGGAGAGAAAGTATCACTGATGAAGAAAGGTCAGGGTGACCAGTAACAAGCAAAACTGATGAAAACATTGCAAAAATTTATCAAATTGTGCATCAAAATCATCATCTGATTGCGAGATTAGCAGACCAAGTAAGCATCGATAGAGGAAGAGGAAAATCTTGGCATGAGAAAGGTGTGTGCAAAAATGGTCCTGAAGGAGCTCACCGATGAACAAAAGCAAAGGAGAGTCAAAGTTTGCCAAGACCTTTTGGAAAGGCAAGACAAAGTTTTGGGCCATGTTATCACTATGATGAAAACACCAAAAAGTCCAACAGGACAGAGAACCCACGGATATAAAACAGTACCTTCTGCTTGTGTCCTTTTATGAAATAAACAAGTTGGTTTTACATCAGTGATCTTCAGTGGAGTGTTCATTGTCCATTCCCACTTCCTTTATCACTGGTGATGAAACATTGATATATCAATATGACCCTCAAAGAGAAAGGGGGCAGATGCTGAAGGAAATGGTATGCAGGGAAAGGAGAGAGATATATAAGGGGGAAGGATACTGGATGGAATTGGGTTGGAGAAAAAGAAAGGAGGCAGATGCTGATGGAAGTGGGGGGGAAACATCAAAGTGCAGAATAGAAGTCAGACAATTTTCCACAACCAAAAAAGTTCCACCAGTCCAAATCAAGAGTCAAAAAGATGTTGCTAACCTTTATTGATATCCAAGGGATTGTTCATTATGAATTTGTACCAATTGGACAGTTAACCAAGTTTACTATTTGGAAGTGATGAAAAGGCTGTGTGAAAAAGTTAGACAAAAATGAGCCAACAACTCATGGCTCTTGCATCACGGCAATGAACCTGTTCACACAGCACTGTCTGTGAGGGAGTTTTTAGCCAGAAAACAAATAACTGTATTGGAATATCCTCTCTACTCACTTGATCTGGCTCCCAATGACTTTTTTCTTTACCCGAAGATAAAGGAAATATTGAAAGGAAAACATCAAGGGTAATATGATGACAGCTCTGATGGCCATTCCAGAAAATGAGTTCCAAAATTGCTTTGAAGAGTGGACTAGGTGCTGGCGTCGGTGCATAGCTTCCCAAGAGGAGTACTTCGAAGGTGACCATAGTGATATTCAGCAATGAGGTACGTAACACTTTTTCTAGGAGGTGTTTGCAAACTTGTCAGACTTCATACAATAAACCCTCTCTTTTACAAAGGTGCGCTAAGCTTTTTAGCGCATGCTAAACACATGCTAAATGCTAATGCTTGCATGTTATCCTATGGATGCTTTAGAGGTTAGCGCACACATTGATTTAGCATGCGCTAAATCCGTGCTAAAACGCTTAGCGCCTTTGTAAAAGAGTTCCAAAGTTTTCCCTTTGGACTGATTTGAAATTTCATTTGCCCCATTCCCTATTGCCTCTTCCATCCTACTCATGAGTTTGTAAATTTTTATCATATCATCTTTTCTCCAAGCTGAAAAGCCCTGCCTTGTTTAGCCTCATTTTTGTTGCTGATGGAATTTCTGTGCAGGGAAAGGGGAGAGAGACATAAGGGGGAAGGATACTAGATAGAATTGGATTGGAGGGAGAGAAAGGGGGCAGATGCTGATGGAACTGGTGTGCAGGGAAAGGAAAGAGAGACATAAGGGGAAGGATACTGGATGGAATTGGGTTGAAGGAAAAGAAAGGGGGCAAATGCTGATGGAATTGTTGTGCGGGGAAAGGGGAGAGAGACATAAGGGGGAAGGATACTGGATGGAATTGGGTTGGAGGGAAATAAAGGGGGCAGATGCTGATGGAAGTGGAGGGAAGGGAGAGAAGAGAGTGAAATACCAGACCATGGGGGTGTGGGAGAGGGAAGGGAAGAAGAGAGATGCCAGACCATTGGAGGAGGGAAAAGAAGAAGATGGATGCCAGACCAATGAGGGTGAAGGGAGAGATGGAAGGGGGAGGCATAACATTTCTGGAAGGGGAATAGAAGGATAGAAGATACCATATAGAAGGGACAGAGAGAGGGTAGACAGTGGATGAAAGAAAGAGACTGACAAGAAGATTAGGAAAGCAGAAACCAGAGAAGACAAGATAGAAAAAAAATTATATTTATTTATTTATTTATTTTTTCTTTAGGAGAGATGCATCACTGTTTCTGTGGTGTTGCATTGTATGCAGAGTTCAGCTTCTTGGTGGTTCAGTTTAACCTTTGTCTACGTATTTCTATTTTATCCCACACACACCCCCCCTTTTTACAAAACTGTAGAGTGTTTTTTAGCACCGGCCATGGTGGTAACAGCTCTGATGCTTATAATTCTATGAGAGACTGAGCTGTTACCACCATGGCTAAAAGCCACACTATAGT
Organism: Geotrypetes seraphini; assembly: GCF_902459505.1. Taxonomy (NCBI): domain Eukaryota; kingdom Metazoa; phylum Chordata; class Amphibia; order Gymnophiona; family Dermophiidae; genus Geotrypetes; species Geotrypetes seraphini. The sequence goes on along the minus strand of NC_047084.1, from coordinate 325,853,573 downwards.
TTTGTAAAAAGGGGAGGGGTTAGTTTGTGATTACATATTCCATACTAGGCAAAGGTGTTTTCTGTGTTCTGTGTGTTCAAAAGACATGGTTTTCTGTTAGGATTGACAGTGTAGGATTGATCTGTACTAGTCTGGCTTGTTTAGTTTTACAATGGGTGTATTGATGTACTGCTCACTGCAGTATGTAAGATGCTGCCTTTTCTAGGTACACTCTTGTGTGACGTGTGGATTGTTATTAAAAATCATGTTTTTCATACAGATGGGGGGAGGTGTCAAAAAATGATAGGCCCCGGGTGTCACATATGCTAGGTGTGCCACTGCATTCATTATAGAATTGGTACCACCAGCACCCTTACCCATTCACCCCATCCCCATCACCACAGATTGACATGCAAACAGTGCCTTGTTTTGCTGGGTTCACAGCTGACAAATGCAGTCAGGCTGCACTGTGCCCTGTTCACATTTTGCACTTACCCCCCAATGGAACGAGCCTTGCTTATTGTAAAAGGCAGTGAGCTTCTGTCATCCCCTTACCGCCATAGTTTCTCCTTCTGTGCCTGTAGATTATAAATACTGTCTCTCCCTGGCCATCATGAGCCTGGCAAGCAGGAGTGTGTCTACCTCAGAAAACGTTGCCTTCCAGTTGCTATTTTTCCCACTGTCCCCACATGCATGACATCATCATGCATTTTACTGACTTTGGCACGCAGATGTCAACACCAAAAGCTCTGCACAAAACAAATCAGCATATCATGATCTGCATGGAAATTAGACACATTGTTTAAACTGAGAGCAGATATTTATTCAATTAAGGGCACGAAAAAAGACAGCCATAAATATTGATGCCCACAGTTGGACACACATCTATTTCTTTGGGTGCCTTTTATCAAATTTAGGGGTCCTTTTATTAAGGTATGCTAATTGCGAAGGCATCCATTATATTCTTTGAGCGCCTTAGCATTTAGAACATGCTAATCTTTAGCGTGCACTTAATCGGTTAGCGCACCTTAATATAAGGACCCCTTAATCCTAAATACTCAGTCACTTTTCTCAAGGGGTAGCTTGTCAGCTTCAGGTTCTTCCCAGCACTCATTTTTGCCCCGTGATTTTGATCGAGGCATTTTCTGTACTCTAGCTGCATTATTAAGGGATACACAAACAAAAAAAAAGGTCCAACCTAATCTGCAGAAAAAAACAACCAGGAACAAGCAAAACAAAACTACAGACTGTGTACAAGATGCAGGCAAAATTTAATATGACAAGAAAACAGTATATTTCCTCAGCATGTGTCTGATGGGCCGCTGCGGGAGCGGACCTCTGGGCGAGATGGACCTCTGGTCTGCCTCAGCGGAGGCAACTTCTTATGTTCTTATGTCTTTTTACGTTGCATGTGCCCTTTTTCATATATATTTGTCTTCACGTCATTTCATCACAATTTCTGACAGCACAATTTTGTCACACTCATATATATATATTTTTTACAGTATTTTTTAAAATAATTTTTGCATTCTATCTGTATTTATTAGGACCCCTGACTAAGGTTTGTCCAAAACACGGACCGTGTCGGGTCCCTTGATTGGTAAAAGGGTTTTATATACTGTTTTCTTGTCATATTAAATTTTGCCTGCATCTTGTACACAGTCTGCAGTTTTGTTTTGTTTTGTTCCTTATTAAGGGATACAGCTTTTCTTTTTTTTTTCATTATGTTCCATCCCACTCTAACTTTAATTACATTGTGCAGAATGTTGTGATGTGTATGGAAAGAATTCTATAAAAATTGACTTTTTATCAGTGGGTATATCTGCTCTACTTTCCTTTCACTAGAAATTGTACCCACAGAAGGATGCTCAGGAGACAACTGTCCCTCTGTTTAACCAATATTGTCCTTGCCTGTTCTCACTTTATTCAAACAACAAAGAATTTCTTCATATGCGCTAGGCTATTTCACTTCATAGCTTGCTTCATACAGTATAATGCTAGGCTGCATTGTTGGGTATTCCCAGCCCTCAGCTCAATTAATCAATCTGGTTTCTCCTCTGGAAAGAAATAGTGTATTTGTTTATGAAACCCACTTATTGACAGCGAGTTTTAATGCATTTTGATAAAGTGATAGTGCCTATGGCACCAAATTTTTACTCCCAGATAATTGCTTGGGCCTAGGGTTAGTTGCTCCCAGTTGACAGCAAGGGCACTCAGTATTAAGAAAATGACAGCTCTGTGGTAGCAGGCCCTACTGGCAAAAAGCTATGGTTAACAGAATATAAAAGTCATCATACGAAAGTTTGTAATATTTTTTTTTTTTAAACCTGCTATAGCAGGGTAAAGCTAGCTGGCTTCCATCATTAAAAGATGACAACAGGAACTCCTTTCTGACTGATTGGCCAAAATATTTTAGTCCCCCTTTTATCAAGCCGCGTTAGGGTTTTTTTTTATCGCCGGCCACTGTGATAAAAGCTCCGACGCTCATAGAATTCCTATGAGCGTCGGAACTTTTACCGCAGTGACTCGCAGTAAAAAAACTCTAAAGCAGTTTCATAAAAGGCAGGTCTCAAAATTGTATTACTATTATGATAATAATAATAATTATTATTATTATCACTAATGCCAGCTATTAAAGCATGGAACATCAAGCAAAGTAACATTTATGATACTTTCTAGATAATGAGAATCAGAATGGGCCCACGGCAGTAACAACGGGATCTGGATGGGCCCCTTTGTCCCCTATAATCCCACTCCCTTAACACCCTGAAACGGTTGAGTCCTCCACTGCCTCCCCCCTTAAATCCCCTCGCCTCCGCGCGCACTCTGCCTTTCCTCCAATCAGATTTAAAGTCTGGCTCATGCCTTTTAGCAGGCCAATCAGCCACAAAGTTAATTCCTCCGCCCCCCCAACCGCCCCGGCCGAGGGGCGACACGAAGGCCCACCAGCCCCGTATTATATTTCGCCCATCGACACGGGGTCTCGGGCTCCCATTTTTCAAAATGGCTTTTCCTGTAAGCTTGCTTGCTGCTTCTCTCCAGTCCTTTTTATCTCATCCAGGTATGACTGGGCTAAAAAAAATAAATTCCTCCTTTTTCTCTACAGTTTATGTAGCATTCTTCCTTCTATTTTTTTTTTTCTTCCCTTCATATTGTTCTTTAAAAGGGAGTATTCCCTGTAAACAGTGATTCTTTTAAACATTATAAATATGGTCATCATGAGACAGGATTTGAGATAGACCCCCAAAGGCACCACTGGCTTCATTCTCACTATACTACAGCCCAGATTTCCCTATACCTACTACAACTGATTTGCATTCAATCCTTCTGTGTTTAGCAATGCTCTGCCCCGTTTCCATGAATAGCCTTAGCAACTGGTGCCTCTTTTCTCGCAGTGACTCAATTCTACATTTCAAAACAAATTAACAGCAGTGGCTGGCATGGAATCTTTTGTGAATTTACCTTGTGAGAGATGTTTAGTGGCAAGCTGCACTCACAAATGTGTTTAAGCTCAAGGAAGAGAGTCTGCGGCAGAATAATTGGAGTGGGAAATAGCAAAACCATAAAACCGCATTGTAAAACTGACAACTGCAGATTTAAAGAAAATACGTTTGAATAAACATGATTATGTGTTTGGGGAAAGGGAAAACTGATAACTAATTAAAAATATTCAGGCATCTTGGAGCAAAGATAATATGAATTGTTCAAATTGTTTACAAGTCATTTAAAGCAGATTGCTTTATCTTAATTGTAAATCCTGATTTTATATAATTATAGTGATGTTCTTTGCCTTGTAATTGCATACAATTTTAAAATTAGTAAAGAACTGAAATTATAATCATGCTTTTACCTGATGCAATTTTGTTCTACCAACTGAGGGGAAAAGGTACAGTGTATGTCACATTATCATAGCATTGGCCATTTCATAGTTTTTTCCCTATCATATAAACATGACCTTCAAAGGTCATAACCAGATCTGTTTTTGAATACCAAATAAATACATATCAACTTGATATTTAAATTCAATATATAAGAATATTTCTGTAACTCTGGTCCCAATCTAGTGATCCTTAGGCATATAGATGAAACTGGTCCAAAATCTGTGACCTGTGGAAGCAGATTTTATATAATAGAGGAGAATTCCATGTTGAATTTTACAACAGGGTCTGTGAAATGTAGAGCATGTGTAAGTCTGTCCATAGGTGTTGGAACAGGGAAGGTCACAGGGGCCATGGCCTCCCCCAAAACTGGCAGTCAGTTATGGCTCTACTCCCCCATGTACGTCCTCCCGGCCACTGTAATTTTAAATGTTTGGGCAACTGCCATGCAGCATCAACGTGCAAGTCTGCCCCAGAACCCTTCAATCTGCAGTGTCCCACCTATGTGGGAACAGGAAGTCACTGCGGAATGAAGACTTTTGGGGCAGGCCTGCTCGTTGATGCTGGGCAGCAGCTGCCTGAAGATTTCAAAATTACAGCAACCAGGGAAGGTAGGTGGGGGAGTAGGGAGCTGGAGAGAGGTTGTGCCACAGGATTCTTCTGGGGTTAGGGTGGAGCTTTTGCACCCCCCCCCCCCCAAACAAAAAAGCATTCCACTGCCTATGTGTCTCTCTTTCTGCAGCAAGTGCAGTGCTTGTGTGAAAATACTCTCCAAATATGAGCCAGCAGAGCCAGGGGCTCCCCCTCCCCCCCTCCCCCCCCACTGGTCTACATTTCTTAATCCATGCTGTCTAGTAGGTATGATACCTAGTTGCTCTGCACTTTCCCGTACATACTCAAGACAAATCATCTCGATACATAAATTTCCCCAATAAAGAATATAAAACAACAAAGAAACAATATCTATCACAATTAATTTTTAAAAACATCTGAAATGTTGTAGGCATTGTCAGTATTTTATTCTTCAGATTTATCTAGAACGGGAGTTCTCCTATGAGATAGGTTATCTAGGTAGGAAAAGGAACATCCATGTAGACCTAATCACAATTATTGTACATTAAAAAAAAAAAAATAACAACAACTCATTGAATGCCAAACCTTCTTGTAAAATACTTAAAACTCCATGAGAAAATATGTATATTAGGTGCTATATACAATGAGAAGATTCATTTTACAAAGAAGCACATTAAAAAAAAAAAAAGAGCAGGCTCTGACAATGTAAAAATCAACACTTACACGTGTACGTAGTGGATTTCACAACTTGCATGTATTAAATGCAGGCCTACTAGTCACTCAAGCAGCAAAACTTGATAACCAAATCTCCAACCTATTGATATCAACCCCAGAATACAAGATGTTCAGAAAGGAAATAAAAACTATACTCTTCAAGAAATCCCGGAATAAAGCTTAAGACCACGAATACCTCCCTCTTACCACCCTCTCCCTAACCCCTGATCCCACCTATCCCTCTCTTGGAAACGACCTCTGATCTAACTTTGTAACCCTCCCTCCGCAACTCTTTTCGTAATCCGCTTTGAACAGAAAGGTAATGGCGGAATAGAAATCTGTAATGTAATGTAATTTACAAAACTGCACAGGTCCAACAGCGACTAAATGAAGGAGCCAAGCCCCAAAACTCCAGTTGTTGTTTTTTAAGCAGTTTATATGCCAAAGAGGAAAACAAAATTGCCCTTTTAATGACTCCTCCAATTCCAGGTCTAAACAGTTGGTCAGCTGTGCCTGGAAGCAGATATAAATGCCAATAGGCAAACTGTTAGGCTAGAGTAGTGCATCTCAAACAGTGTGCCTCCTGAAATTCCAAGTGTGCCGCGGCACACTGAGGAGGAAGAGAGGCGCCTACCAGCTGACTTCTCTATGCGGTACAGCGCCAGCGCTGCCAGATTCGCCAAAGGCCTGCATGTTTCCCCCTTCTCTCTCGCATCCTCCGGCTTCCCCCCTGGCCTCCCGGTCTCACCTTTAAAGCTAATTACAGCAGTTTGCAGAGGATCGCCGGTAGGTAAAATGATCTTATTTCCAATATAGTGATTGAAACGTGTCAGTTTTGAGAATTTATATCTGCTGTGTATATTGTGTGTATATGAAAAATGAATGGAAAAAATTGCATTACAATTAGTAAAGGGGATGGGATCTGGAGCAGAGCTTGGGTGGACCTAGGGAGGTCTGTGGTTGGGGTACTCAGTTGATATTTGTTAGACTTAGGGGGTACTTAGATTGAAATAGTTGGGAAACACTGCTGTAGGCAATCAGCTGGCGCCAGTGCCTCTCCTTCTCTCCAGCCCTCTTCCCTGCTGGCACCCCTCAGGGCCCATCTGTAGGGCTTCTGCACATGCGCGGACGTCGATGTGATGATGTCACATCAGTGGCCACTACCTTTAGTGTGCTCTGGCTCAAGAAAGTTTGAGAGACACTGGACTAGAGGAATAGACCTATTTCTGCTGAAATATAGGAAATACACATGTGATAGCTTTCAGGTACTGTACATCCAGACTGTGGCTGGAACACACACTTTTCATGCTATGAGAATATACATATTAAATGACAGCAGATAAAGACCTCTGTTGTCCTTTTAGTCTACCCAACAAGATAAATTCATAGCATAAGGTATGATGTCATACTTTGTATGCATATTTGATCTTGATTTGTCCTTGCCACTTTCAGGGCACAGACCACAGAAGTCTGCTTGGCTCTAGCGTTTGTTCTGCAACTGCTGAAGCTGCTATCAAAGCCCCACTCCAGCCCTTCCAAATTTCTCCATCCACGGTCAGGGCACAGATCGTAGGTTTGCTCAGCACTGGCCTTATTCTCCAACTGCTGAAGATGAATTCATCCAGCATGACCAGAGCACAGATCATAGTAGGCACTGGCTTTGTTTCTCAGTTACTGGTGTTGCCATCCAATCACCACTAAGCTTGTTTGGTTCCATACCTTCCATACTGGATTCCTTTGTGTTTATCCCATTGAATTCAGTCATTATTTTAATTTCCATCATCTCCTGTGGGAGGGCATTCCAGGTATCTACTACCCTCTCTGTGAAAAAAAGAACCTCCTAATGGTCCTCCTGCAATCTACATTTATGTCCTTTAGTTCTACCACTTTTCCTTCTCTAGAAATGGTTTGTTTGTATATTTATTTATTTTTAATAGTTTTTATTAAGATTTTGGATATTGTCACAAACCCGAGCCCAATGCTGGCCTTGTGCCAGGGAAGAGTCATAAAAAACATCCCCTGAAACTAGTCCGGGCTAACCACGTTGTCCCTGTTAGGCAGGAACAGGACCAGGAAGCACAGGCTGTGTTCAGACCTGCTTTAGAACACAGCCTGGTGAAAACTGGTAGGGCCCCTTTAAATCCTCCATTTTGTAAGAGGCTGGCTAAACAGGGTAGAAGGCAGCCTCAGCTGAAAGAAGTCCGGCCCCTGAGTAGGACTGGGCGTGGTACAGCAGCTTTGCAGCCTTTGGAAAGCTGGCTGTCCAGGAGAAGGGGAGAAACAGGAGAAGCTCTCAGGTGGAAGAAGTCTCCAATTCCTCCAGAGCCCAAGGATGTTGAAATGCTGGACACAGAGTCAGAAGGAACAACCCTGGTAAACCCAGAACATGAAGCAATGGAATGGAGTGCTTTACCAGAGGTGGGACTGACTGAAGAAATGGATGTTAGTTGATTTAATCATGCACTGGTGTTTGGCATAGCGTGCTTTGAGGTGAAATTTTCTTTTTGGTTTATTTTTGAATGTTGCCATTTCTTCTGGGACAATAAGGATTTTCCTTGAGCATGCTAGCTAAGGGATATATGCTAGCAAAGTGTTTGCTTTGATCGGAAGTTTTTTTTTTCTTGTTGCCAAGATGGCTGCTGTGAAAGAACTTCAGCAATTTCTTTCATAGGATGGGAATATCCTGAAGGCTGGGGCAGGATTTGCCCAACACCTTAGCGGAGGGTTTGCGGGTTATTTGCTCTTTGCAACAAGGAGCCGTTTTGGCAAATCCGCCAGCCTTCTGCCACTGCATTGGAAAGGCAGTGCTGCACATTGCCACGTGCCATAGTTTGCTTTTCAATTTGCAAGGAAGACTTTTGGGAGTTAAAGACTGCCAGAGACTCTGTTATACCTGGGACATTAGTAAAAGAACTTTGAGTGAATTAACCAGACCAGGCTGGTAAACACAGTATTATTTTGCTTGCACTATTTTTGCCATTACCTTTTTGAGACTGTTATCCTTCATGCCTTTTTTGTTTGGACTTGTGCGGATACACAATAAATTTGATTTCCTTATTTGATAACTTACCTGTGTGAGGCCATTCTGTTTTTTCTCACAAAGGATAGTTTATTCACAACAGGGTCTTCCTCCCTCTTGGGGAAGCACGCTGAGAGAATATTGTAAGCGTGGGCCGGTTACCGCAAGCCTCAAGGGCCGGCCACGCTACAGTATACATACATACAACATCACAACAGCAAACTATAAGACAACAGCAGAACCAGCAAGGTCTTCCATGTTAATCCTTCACGAAGACCTAAAAGATCCAAACACTTCACCAAAGACATCCCCCCACCCCCCCGCGCACTCCAGTATCAAAAGTTCAAAAGCGAACTCCTAGCTTTATGGGACAGTCCCTCCCAAACAGGAGCCCAAATTCTGCGAAACTTCCTCCAGGGACCAGAACCACCCCGTCGAACGTCCAGTTATTCAAATTTTAACAAAGTAAACAATTCATTTCTCCACATAGTAATAGTGGGTGCCTCAGCCTGACGCCACAACAATAGAATGCATTTCCGGGCCAATAAAGAGGCTTTCAGCAGTAACAAATTTCCCCCTCTTGAAAAACCCAGGATTACAACCTGAGAAAAGAGTTGTTTGTATATTAATACCAGTCAGATATTTTCCCCTCGCGCCCCCTCTTAGTATCCTCACTTCAAAATTGTTTTAGATCTTACGCCTTTAATTGTATTCTTCTTCCTGGAAAAGTCCAGCTATCTTTTTGATGTACTAGGTACCAACGTCTTTAATTGTATTTCTCTTCCTGGAAATGTCCAGTTATCTTTTTGATGTAATCTGCTTAGAACTGCAAGGTATAGGCAGAATATAAGCCATTAATGTAATGTAATGTCTGTATCATATCACTCCTGTCTCTTTTCAGGTCATCAAGTCTCTCCTCATACTTCTTGTGGCACAAACCCCATACCATTTTCGTCTCTTTTCAGGTCATCAAGTCTCTCCTCATACTTCTTGTGGCACAAACCCCATACCATTTTCATCGCTTTTCTCTGAACCGCTTCAAGTCTTTTTACATCCTTAGCAAGATCTGGCCTCCAACAATGAACATAATACTCCAAATAGGGCCTCACCAATGTCTTGTACGGGGGCATCAGAACCTTCTTTCTTCTGCTGCTTATACCCCTCTCTGTGCATCCCAGCATCCTTCTGGCCGTAGCCACCACCTTATCGCATCGTTTCATCACCTTGAGATCCTCAGACACCATAACCCCAAAGTACCTCTCCTGAGCTGTACTTATCAGTCTCTTTTCTGCATTCCACGTGCACCACTCTGCACTTCTTTGTATTACAGTTTAGCTGCCAGACCTTTGTCCATTCTTTTAATTTTTGAAGATCTCTTCTCATGGTTTCTATTTCTTCTGGGCTATCCGCTCTGGGGCATCCAGCAGCGGCTTTTCAAAAACTATTAGTGGCATATATAAGTATTTGCACATGAGTATCAGCTTTTCACATGTGCAAATGGCACTTAAGGGCAAATTCTATAAGAAGCGCCCAAAAGTTAGGCACCGCAGTAGGCACTGTTCAGCGCGATTCAAGTAAACTTGGGTGCTGTTTAATGAATCATGCAGAGCGGCACCTATTTTGGAGGCGCCCAATAAATAGGCCAGCTCAAGGCACAACGAAAAGTTAGATGCCTATCTAAGCACTTAAGCACGCTTAAGCACCGTGATTATGTAATAAGACGCCTAACACAAAGCCACACCCATGCCCAACGTGCATAGCGCCTATTTGAAGGCTGCCTAAATTTTTAGAGGCCCCTTATTGCAGAATCGCTCTTTCTTGTTAGGCACCTATGTTTCAATTAGTGCTGATTAAAAAGCTTAATAGAGCTTGTTATTCAATTTAGATAGGCGCCTATCTGCGCCTTCAAAATAGGTGCCCAACTTTAGGCGCCAGTTACAGAATTATATAGGGACACTGGATATAGGGACACTGGATCATCTGCTTTTCTTTTGTTCCTTGATACTTAAATTTTGGCAATCCATTTGGAGTCAAATCAATAGAATACTGGAAAATCCAGTGGCATTGACATATGATATAGTTCTGTTTGGCACGTTAATGAGGACCAAGAGTCCAATAACTTCTCATAATAACAAATTATTTTTCATCATGACGGGAGTCGCTATACAACTTATTCTGAAAAACTGGAAAAATTGGGATAGATTAAACTATAGTTTTTGGTGGGAATCCTTGTGCCAAACCTATTAATTTGAACATATGAGAGCAATACAGTTGGGACATTATTTAAGGATGTTTGGGACCCATTGACAAAATTTTGTAAAGATTGATTATTGGATTTAGCCCTATGATTATACTCATCCAGAATGGGTGGGTGGGAGGGGGGTATGTAATTAATTTATTATTGGATTGCAAGGTTGTTTATCTTGTTCATTTGCATTATATTAAATGTTTTTACACTTTTAGGAAGGATGGGTGGAGATGGGGAGGGGGTTATGTATTTATTGTATCATTTGAAGGAATTGAGTGCTGTCTATTGAGTTAATTGATTGATAATATGTTGCACTTTATGCTGGTTTTAAAATGAATAAAGATTTTTTTTTAAAAAGGGAGAAAGTAAGGATCACAACGGAATCCCTACCTGAAATCAATAAGAGAAGATCAAAGTAAAAAAGATACTTGTCATATTCAAAGAGACCTACTTTTTAAAAGAACTCAAACAGAATAGCTGCTATCCAGCCAATAACAACAAATCAATGTCCACAGTGCTCTAACAATTTCACAAGATGTGAAGAATCATAACAAATATATTGAATCCCTTGAAATGTTATGAAACATTTACAAGAGAAATGAAGAGAAAAGTAGCTCCCATGGCCAAAACACAAATTCTTTAATGCCAAGAATGCCTTCCTTAACAACTTATGAGCCACATCTGTAGAAATTTGAATATTTTTTTTTCACTGAATAACATTGCTTTTCTTCTTAAAGTGAGCTTGATGTCCTGCTGCTCTTCATTCAGAAACGCACCCAAGAGAGTGGCCCTGGCAGAGGTGTTATCCAGGGAGTCCTCCACAAAGGCCGTCAAATCTGCAATCTCTGCAAATCCATTCTCCTGATCTCCACTGTTTACTTTATTTTTAAACAGATAATAACATTTAACCAAAACAATCTCTTTAGGTTTTGGTAATGCCAAATCTTCTTTAAAATATTTTCTCACCAGGATTTCTGCTGATAGGTAATGAGTAGGTACATAATTTCAGAAAACATTCTCCAAAATATTGAAAAAAACAAACTAGCCCTCATTTTACAAGCCCTACTCACATTTAAGACATGCATAATACATACTGATCTTGCATAAATGTCTAAGTTTCCATAGTATAAAGCTGGAGCATATGCATCTCAAACCCAAGTGCGTGTATATGGCAAGGGGGCATGGGCTGGGCATCCGTTACAGAACCCATATATATATACATATATACAGAGGGAGGAGCCCAAGGTCCCGATTGGCCCCTTGTGAGGAGCCTTAGGCATCTTAGCCAATCAGGGCCTTGGGCTTATCCCCATATATCACATGATGCACCGAGGACGGAAGGCCCATCATTTTGGATTGGCAGGCATTGAAGCTGGAGAGACCGTGCTTCCTTCCAGCTTCCAACTTCTGAAAAAGGTACTGGGGGAGAGGGGTTGGGGGGTTTGGAAGAGGGCAGGAGGGAATGGGCCTTTTTTGGAGGGGCAAGGGAGAGGGTAGAGGATGATTTGGAGGGACCTCCGTTGGCAGAAGAGAGTAGACATCCCTTCTGCCAATTTTCTCTCATGCAGGGGGGGGTGTCAGCATAGCAGGAGAGAAGTGGGCATCCCTCCTGCTGATTTTCACTGGAATGGGGGGGGGGGGGGTCAGACCCCAGTGCCAGTTTGTCAGTGAGACATCTTGGGGGGGGGGGGGCTTTTTCTTTTTTTTTTAATGGGACAGATATTGAGAGTGTGTAACACATACATTGCATCTGTGTCCATTTAAAAAAAAAAAAAAGGTTTCCTGCCCAGAAAAAGGCTTCCCCTGCCTCTCAGCTGTTCAGGCTTCCCCCCTCCAGCTCTGCGCATGTGTGAGAGTCACTCTCATAGCGATCATTCGGACGGGAGAGTTGGGGATTGCGGTGAACCTCCATGTGAAACATTTGCATGCAAATTTTTTAGTGCATCAACATCTCTTTTAGAATCGGCCAAAAATCAGATTGGAGCAGACTCACGCAGTCTTACCAATCCTGTATAGTGCATCTAACTCCTTGTTGGAAATCCACCCATTCGAATCATTTCCTTTGTACTTTCATTTTAGTGCAAGAGACTTTGTTATGTTGTCCATTTGTATCTGTTTCTTCCCATATTTTCCATGGACAGGATGAATTAGCACAAATGCCTGCTAGATAAAAAGAGCCTGATTAATGTGCACCACCTGAGTTTATAGCACATGAACACTGACGTAGTGATGGAAGACCCTCATTTAACGGCATCAAGAATTGAACAAAACAGGAGACCAAACTTTGTGATAGTTAGTAATTGAATTTGTCTTTTCTGCCGCTACTAGTTCAAATTTAGAAACTAAACAGACAGTATTCCACCATTCAGTATAATGTATTGACGAAAAGTCTTTCCAGCTAGACAGAATAAGTTTGAAAGCTATGAGGAACAATCCTCTAAGTAGTCGAGTTTCATATTTGTCAAGCTGGCTTTGCTGTAAAGCACTGGACCCATAAAGGACAATAGCTAACGTTAATTCCTCTTCAATATGCAATATTTGAGAGATGGTGGACCAAACATTCGACCAGAATGGTTTCAACAAAGAGCAGTGATAAATCATATGTTCTAGAGTCCCTACTTCAGACATGCAGGACCAACATTTGTTTGAGTTAGAAACATCTATTTTGGATAGTTTCAATGGTGTCCAGTAGGCACGATGATAGATGAATAAGACAATTTGTTGCATAGTAGATGACTTTAAGGCTTTAAATGACTGTAGCCATACTTCCTCCCATTCCTGTCGATCCATAGGAACAGAAGTATCCTGGGCCCATATGTCATAAAGCGTCAGCGGAGGTTTAAATTTGTGTTCAAATCTAACTAGATTAGTATGTTGGAATCCTTTCCATACTATGGTATGCATGATATTGCTATCTGTGCTTAGAATGTTATTCCTGACATTTTGCATGTCATCACTCAGTCTTTGGCAGTCTATTACTGTACATGTTTGGACATACTGTATATTTCACTGCAATACACAGTTGTATGTTATGTTTGTTTTCTGTTTTGTACCATTTAAAAAAACTTAATAAACAAATTGAACTTAAAAAAAAAAAAAGAATTGAACAAAACGATGAAAAATGCAACTAGTCCTTTTCATCTCTAATGGACGACCAGGAGATCAGAGGAGCAACGCCAAGGGGACATTTTATGGACTCTGCTGATATAACATAAAAGAAACTCTTTAACACAGTCCCAGGATTAAAAAACATGGAGTTTCACGCTGGTACGCATAGGGAGAATAGCAAATTGGAGCCATTGACAAGATGCCATTTGTTATCTGCTTTAAAATGTCAGGTCACGTCACTGTGGTGAAACATATTTTCTCTTGATGTATGGCTTAAAAAGCACGCACAGTGTTTGGTACATTTCAATTTCAAAAAAAATAATAAATCAGTTTTTAACTTGGAAAAAGCTGTTATCAGGGTGGGGGGGACTATTGAAGTCTTTATTGAACAGTATTTCCATTGCTATCCAGAATGGGGAGAGATATATTCCAGGCTGAATCATACAAATACTGTATGCATGGGCAAGCTGCTGCAAGGCCCTGTACAGCTAGGAATACCAATTCTACTTTTGTTTTAGGCCTGGTTTGCCTTCCAGTGGGTAATACATTCACTGCTTCATTACAATATGTATGAGTGTCACAATTGTCTTCTAGAAAAGGCAAAAATCCCCAAACTGCAAAACCATTCTCCTGATCTCTACTGTTTATTTAACCAAAACAATCTCTTTAGGTTTTGGCAATGCCAAATCTTCTGTAAAATATTTTCTCACTAGGGTTTCTGCTGATAGGTAATGAGTAGGTACATAATTTCAGTAAACATTCTCCAAAATATTGAAAAAACAAACTGGCCCTCATTTTACAAGCCCCACTGACATTTGAGACACGCATAATACATATTGATCTTACATAAATGTCTAAGTTTCCATAGTATAAGGCTGGGACATGTGCATCTCAAACCCAAGTGCATGCAAATGGCAATGTTGATACAGTGACAAATAAATGGTTTCATTTGTGACTATGGGCTAGATACACTAACCTTCAGATCCATGTCCGATCCGTGGGCGATTGGAGGCAGGCCAACCGATTCACCAGTATCTCTATGCAAATGGGGGCGAACGGAGGCACGCCCCCATTCGACTACACGAATCACTGTGTAGCGATCCCGAGGCAGCGCAGACCATCTACTTTGCCTTTAGATGGTCTGCGCATGCATTTGCTGTCCGTTTTTGCTGGGGGAGGGGGGTTTACTTTTTTTTTCACTGGCCCCGACTCTCCTGCTCTCTCCCAGGGAAGGGCAATCCCCAGTGGCAGCAGTCTTTTCCCCTTCGCCAACTCAGCACTCGACAAAAGTGCAGACTGTAATGGCACTCAAATTCACTGCCCTGGCAAGTCCCTGCCGCATGAAGAACCACATCTAGCCCCGGCAAGTCCCTGCCGCGAAGAGTCAAGCTAACTTTTTTAAAAGCAGGCATAATTATTGACTCTCCTGCTCTCCTGCAATGCAGCATCGCTTTAAACCCGTGGGTTAAAACCACGGGCTCGCACTGCGGAGAAGAGCGGCAGAGAGCAGGAGAGTCGGGACGGCAAGAAGAGGGTAAGGGCTAGCCTCCGGTGCTGTTCTGGGAAGGAGAGGCAGCAGAGGGCAGAGAGCAGGGCACTTTTGATGGGGCAGAGAGCAGTTTTTTACACAAGCGACTGGTCCTCACCAGTCGCTTGTTTTCTGATTGGCCAGCCAGTCGGTGTGTCAGGAAAAAGTGTAGTGAATCAAGTCCTTCCTGTTTTGCATGCCATTTCCCTTAATTTGCATGCATGGATTGGATCAGTACACAAGTTAGTGAATCGGGTCGGAGGGAAATCGGGTCACAAAGGGCTCGCAAACCGATCGGTACACGATTGGTTTGCTTAGTGAATCTAGCCCTAAGTACTTTCTCTGCCAATAATCAAAATGGTCTAGAGTCAAGTTTGGGACATTGTTAAAAAAACATCTTTAAGACAGAGGGAGTAATTGTGAATTGAGTAATCATGTTAAAGTCTCTCACAATGCAAGATGATCTACCCAGGACAGGGGATCAATTATTTGATACTCTTATCCCCAAAGTCTGTATATGGTGTCCTAAGTTGATGCACACAGCAAATTTGCAGAAGTCATCTGTCGGTATACCTTTGAGTGTTCTGAGTCTGAAATTATTGCTGGGCTGGGTGTGGGCGTAGTCCTTTGTGGAATGACTGGTGCAGGAAACCAGGAATGGTGTAAAATTAAATTAGGAGGTATAAGAAATGGATAATATTACACTTGCAATGTATAATATTCTAGTGCTTATTACAAAGAAAGGATAATAAATTGAGATCAGCTGGGCCTAGAGAAAGGTGTTTGTTACCAGTCAAAATGAGTTGTAAGTTTAACTGGATACCATTGAAAATAGGAATGATTAATGCACGATCTGTGGGAAAGAAAACAATTTGGTTGAGAGATTGGATATTAGAACAAATAGATGTCATTGTGTGACAGAAACAAACACTAACGACGAAAAAAAAAAAAATATTACAAAAAGACACAAAATAACCATGTTAGGTTCAAGGTTGTTAAATTGTAACCATTCAACACATATGGGGCTCATTTTACTAAGCTGCGCTAGCAGTTTTAGCGCACGCTAGACAATAATTTTTATTTTTTTTTAATATCTTTATTCATTTTTAATACTTTCATTAAGTGAATACAAGAAAAATACATTTTGCACTTTATACATCACTTAAAATCCTAGACGCTAATGCCACCATAGAGCTGGTGTTAGTTTTTGGCGTGCAGTGCGGGGTTAGCGCGCGGGGCAATGTAGCATGTGCTAATAAAAGGTGCCCTTGGTGTAATCCAAGTTTCCAAGTTTATTATGAAATTTGATTAATCGCCTATTCCAAATTCTAGGCGATGCACATTAAATAAAATACAAAATTATGGGAAACATCTCTCACAAACATGGATTTAGACAGATAATCATATTAAATCAACAAATACAAACAATCCTAGACAAAGTCTAAGTCTATTAGACATAATAAAACAACTTATACAGACAATATCAGAACAAAAGGGAGAATTATTTTAAAAATTACAATCGGTATTTAAGTTCAATATTTTTTATTAGTTTTATGAATAAACAAGTATAAACATTCACTCAAGTATTTGACAGAGTCTACAAATGTATAATGAGTCATAAACATAAATAAAAAGAAGAATCAGCGTGGATGAAAAATATCAAATAAGTCCATTGAATGCAGATTATGCATATATATAAAAGTAAAATACATACTACTGGTATAGTAACTCAATTAGTTCCAAGTACAAATCATGCATCCACATTTAATTTTTCACAATAATCTGTCATTGGTTGCCAAATAGAGTCATGTTTGTTTACATTACCACATTTAAGAGCAAAACTTCTTTCATATCTCATGGTTAAGCATACATTATGCCACCACAAATTGTGAGACAGATTATCAGAATTTTTCCAATTGGTGAAAATGAGTTTCAACGCAATCATAGTCAGACATCAACAGTTTAGCATTAGTTCCAGAAAGTGGAGATATCAGACCATGAGTGCCATATATAACAATCGCTAGTGTAAGTTGTTCCTCAATTCCTAGTATCTCAGTCATCGTTTTCCATATCCGCATCCAAAATGTATATATTGGTGGACAACTAAATATCATATGATCTAATTTTCCCACATCAGTCTTACATGACCAACAACAGGTAACATCAGAGTTTGATAACTTAGCCAGTTTATGCGGGGTCCAGAAGGCTCTGTGTAGCAAAAAGTATATTGACTGAGTTATTGACGCAGAGTGAAGTGTTGAAAATGTGTCTTTCCATACTTTAGCCCATGTAGTTGATTGTACAGTTATACCAGTGTCATTTGCCCAAACATCACATATGCCAAGTGTAATATCAAATTTAAGATTTATAAGCAATGTGTACCAAGCAGCAACATGTCCCTTATGTTTGAGTTTCATCAGTTCGTATAGTGTCAAGATTTAGGGCTTATTCTGCTTGAGAGATTTTAAGACATATCCCGTGGCGATGGCATGGCGTAGCTGCAACCATCGAAAATAATGCGAGGAGGGTAAGTGATAAGTTTGTTTTAATATGTCAAATGGTATCCAAGAGCTGTCACAGTATAGATGTCCGATAAATGCTATTCCCGCGCGTTTCCAAGGAATCCAGTTTACAGGTTTGTGTTGAATGGTGATTTTTGGATTATTCCAAATGTAAATATGGGTCGTGTCTTCGCATTTTGTCTTCAATAATCCATCCATATCCTTAAGTGCAATTCTCGTGGAAGTGATAGAGTCACAGGGCATACCAATTTTGGTTTGAACAAAGGTAGCATTAAAGATGTCATCATGTCCAGTTGTGTTCAGCTCAAGTGTTACCCAAGGAGGAAAGTCTCCATCTGATGATTCCTGAAGCCAGTAAGCTCCTTGACGTAATAACATAGCTGAGTGATATTCGTAGAAACTGGGAAATCTGACTCCCCCTTCAGTTTTATCTCTTTTCAATTTCTGTAAACTGATGCGTGGAGTAGAATTATTCCATAGGAATTTGGTAAGTAGAGATTCAATCGCCTTATATGTGGATCTTTTAAAATAAACCGGTATCATACTCAATGTATAATTAATCACAGGTGATATCATCATTTTAACAGTATCAAGACGCCCCCACCAAGATAGGCGTAAAGGCGACCATCTGGAGGTCATCCGCTGCACAAGATCTAGAAGATGTTCATTATTAAGCTGCATCGTTTCTTCCACCGTCGGTGCAAATAAAACACCCAAATATTTTAGTTTTCTGCCAGACCACTGTAATCCCATTTTGTGAATTGTTGTATACGCCTCAGGAGCATTCAATGCCATCACCTCCGTTTTAGTGAGGTTCAATTTGTATCCAGAAACTGAAGAATAATTGTTAATGATATCAAGAGCAGTTGATATGGAGTCCACTGTGATATATAACAGCACGTCATCTGCATAAGCAGATATTTTAATTTCTTTGTCATCAACACGAAGACCCTTTATACTTAAATTGTTACATATAGCTATGAGCATGGGTTCCAAAGCCAGATTAAACAGAAGTGGGGATAAGGGGCACCCTTGTCGAGTACCCCTTTCTGGGCTAAAAGATGTCGAGAAGAGGCCATTAATATATATCCTGGTTTGAGGAGATGTATATAGTACTTTAAGCATGGTAATAAAATTGGGATGAAATCCAAACCATAGAAGAACCTGAAAAAGATATGCCCATTCTATTCTATCGAAGGCCTTCTCCACGTCCAGACTCATTGCCACCATTGGCTCAGACATATTACTTGTTCTGGCAATAACATTGAGGAATGTGCGAGTATTATTGCTCGAAAATCTGTTGGGCATAAAACCATTTTGATCTAGTGCAATAATCTTAGGTAGTAAACAATCGGTATTTAAAGGAAAAACATTTAAGGTAAAAAACAAGAGGAAGGGAAACAAATGTAGATTATAATGAATATATGGATAAAAAGAGTCATTAGCATTTTGTTTACTCATTAAATGCATCTTTATAAAGAAAACTTAAGTTTGCTCTTAAATTTTTCCAAATTCTTTTCCTCTCTTATATATAGTGGGAGGACATTCCACGATTGAGGTGCCGTCACCGAAAAAATAGTATGACGCCTCTTATTAATAATTTTCAACGAGGGTAGAGGAGATACTTCAAGAGCTCAGAGAGATAGAACTTTGAAGCATAACAACATTCCTGCTCCACTCACATATTATTGAGCCATCGTTTGTCATAAAAATCTCCTCCTTATTTTGAAACATCAAATATATCTTGTTCCTAATTCTTCTCTCTTAATATTTTTTCTTATTTTCATCATTTATATTGTATGTCCACTTCTTTACTCAGTTGTAGTCTTTATATATCCCTCAATTTGTGCACAGATAAAAAGCCAAGAAAACTTATTAAAAAAAAAAATCACTTAGCTTTAGTATTGGTTGGACAGTTCCGGTAGTATAGAAATGCACCGCTCAGTTCACTTAGGAAAAAGCTTCCTCAGGAGCAAAACACCCATTTGTTATTTTTCCCGCAGAAAATTGTTTGTGCAGCAGTATGTGTAATAATAAGTGAGTGTTTTGCTCCTGAGGAAGCTTTTTCCTAAGTGTATTACACTTTCTCTCTCCTAGGGAATTTTTCCAAATATGTCTAAAAGATGTACAGTACTCCCCCCAAATTCCAGAACTTATATCTGCTGTCTATATTTTGCACTATATTTGTCTATTTTTCTATAATTGTTACTGAGGTGACATTGTATATTTTAAAGTCATCTGCCTTGACCTCTTTGAAAAAAAATTTGAATATAAATGATAATTAACATTTTCTCTGCGTACAGTGTGCTTTGTGTTTTATAATTTTGTGGTTACCATTATGTATTAATATGATTATATTGTGTGCATATGAAAAATGGATGGAAGAAATTGCATTACAATTAGTACTATTATTATAGGGGTGGAGTTTGGATGGGTCTGGGGTGGAGCTTGGGCAGAGGTAATGTGACAAATCCAAAGCTAATTCAGAGTTTTTGTCTCTGAATTGCTAGGATTTGCACTGTGGCAGGTATGTAGTCCTGTGCCTTTAAGGCAGAGGGCTGTTGAAGCATGAGAAGGAAGCCTGCCCTGCATTATGTAGTGCCTAAGCCTGTTTACCCACCCTGCAGTTACAAGGAAAGGAGGAAGTAAATCTGTTTGCTACAATTTGAGAAGTCCGGCAACATTTTTTGAGACTGCACCGCCTAAGTCAGGGGTGTCCAATGTCGGTCCTCGAAGGCCGCAGTCCAGTCGGGTTTTCAGGATTTCCCCAGTGAATATGCATGAGATCTATTAGCATGCAAATAGACCTCATGTATATTCATTGGGGAAATCCTGAAAACCCGACTGGACTGCGGCCCTTGAGGACCGACATTGGACACCCCTGGCCTAAGTTATAAACCTTTTTGCATTGTACTGTCGGTTCCCTGAAGCAGGATCGAAACTTGCCATGTCAGAACCTGCAAGCTAAAGATAAGTTTGTTACTTAAGTTTTTAATCGTATGTGAATACAGTGAATCGAATAGACTATGAGGCACACAGCTGTTATAAAAGGAAAAATATAACACTCTTGATATCAACTAAAGCTTTTTGAACATGCGATGATTGGCTGATGAGGCAGTAGTATTGGGGTTTTCCCCTGTTTATTGCCTTGGAGTCTCTGAGCATTACCTTCATTACCAGCTGATACATTTTCAAAGCATTTAGTTTTAATTTTTACAAGAGTGATTCTTTATTGGATATGCTATACTCTCTTTAATCACTCAACTTTTTTGAAAGTATTGAGTTCAGTGTCCCCATTTGGATTTATATGGCAGTGTTTTCCCACACTGACTTAGGGGGCGTGGCCCTGAGCTCCTAAAAGGCCAGGTCAAAGTACAGGAAGTCAGACAGGAGATGGAGACAGAGGAGAGACAGGAACTGGAAAGCTACCAGAGCTGCAGGAAACTGCAGGTCAGGAAGGAAGCTGGGGGCAGGGCAAGGAGTACTGGTCTGAGCAGAGATGGTTCAGGTGTAGGGTCATGAAATAGTTAACTGTTGTTTAAAATATTGCTCTGGCCTACATAGCTGAAAAGAGTGTATAATCTATTGACTGCATCTGCCTAAAATGTATGTCCCTACCTTACCACATTGTAAGCTGAATAGATAAGAGTTTGAGCCATGATGTACCCTGCCCTTCTGTACATTTACCTGCAAGAGTTAGATAAGTGTCCTGCTAGTGACCTGCTAGTGTGAGCTTAGAACCAATGAGTGTTAAGAAAAGTAACACGTGAAAAGCTTTTTCTAGAATTCAGTTGTATAGCCAGAAAAATGAATAAATATCTCTGTAACTTCCTGGTTTCGGCACTTCTGAGCCAGCTTGGAGCTCAGGGGTCCAGCATGCATGCTGTGAATAAAACTTGTATTTTCTTCACGCCTCTGACTTTGTGTGTCCAAGTGACCTTTCATTTGGCGCCTGAACAGGGACTTGAAGGTCTCTTGACCACTGGTTACTCGATTGGTCACTTGTTTCTGGTCCTACGGCTGATATGTCTGCTTAGCCGGCTGCCTTCCTTTTGGGGGGTTTGCAGACCTCAGGACGTTGGACCGCTTCAACTGACTTATCTAGTCTCAGTTTAAAGTACAAGAATCTGTATCTGTATCTGTATCTGTACCTGGAGTGGCCACTATCTGGTAAGTGGGGATTGATCATCCCTATCCTGTCTCTCGTCTCCTGCCTAGTAAGCCACGTGATCTGTCGCTGAAAAGTTGTGGGAAAGGGATTCTAGGAACTGTTATTTTCTGGTTGAGTAACTGAACTGAAATCTGTTGTGTTTTGTGTGTTTGAGAGTGTCTGAGACGTCCTTGAGGACGAAGCGAGTGTGGACCTGTTAGTACTGCGTTTCCCTTGTCCGGAGACGGGCGGGGCCAGGAATTCAGGGAAGTGTTTTTGTCCTCCATTGCACAATGGGGGGATGTCTGTCTACCTGTGGGGATCCCTTGATATGTTAGCTAATTTTAAAAAAGGAATTTGTCTTTGATTATACTTAACAAATCAACCCTTATTTGTCTGTGCCAGTTAGAATGGCTGATATTTGGTGTGGGCTGGCCCCCTCTGGCTCCCTGGAAGAGGACATAACTCGTCAGGTTTTTATGCATTCGTTTGCTGTCAGTTCCTCTTCCAGTCAGCCAATTTTTGCATTCCAATGGGAAAACCCTTCCACTGGACAAACCTCCTAAGTAACCTGGACCCGTCTACCCCAGGGCTTTAAAATTAGCCCCTCTCTATTCAGCACTGCCCTTGCTTCAGATCTTGCCAAATTCTTCCCTTCATCTGATTCCCAAGTCCTGCAGTATCCCGGGTTTTTTATGAGTTCTGTCTGTTCAAATGTATTAGTGAAGTTTAAACTGTCAGTTGTTCACAGCATGAGAGGAGAGTACTTTTCCTTTTGTGCTGATAAGGGCCATGAAATGTTTAGCACTTCAATGTGGTTTCTCCTGAAACAGATAAGTGGTTTTGCATTTAAAGTTTTTGGCTATGTTATAAAATGTTTATATATATATATATTTAGAAATGCTTATAAACGAAAAATATGATTTCTGGAACTTATATTCCATGCTAAAAAGAAGTTCTTTGTCCAAATTTAGTAGTTATTTGTCTAAATTTAAAAGTTCTGAAAAGGACTACATCTGTAATTTGATCTCTTTGATCTTTAAGTAACTCTCTCTCCTTTGTGAAATTCTGTAGGAAGGGGGAGTAAGTCTCTACTGAGACCCATGTTGATTGTAACAAAAAAAAATAAAAATGAACAATGTTTAAACTTGTGAGTACAGTAAAACTTTGGTTTGGGAGCATAATTTGTTCCAGAAGTATGCTTGTATTCCAGGGCACTAGTGTACAAAAATATACATACTTGTATTGCAAGCCCTTGCTCGTTTGGAACAGTCACTGCATTCCTGCAGCGTCATATAGAGAGGAACCATTGGCTCAGTTGTGAAAATGTGATGCTTCTATACTGTATGTACGTGTATTGCAAGACGTTGCTGGAATAGCAAGTTAAAATTTAATCATTGCTTGTCTTATAGAACACTTGCAAACCAAGTTATTTGCAATCCAAAGTTTTACTGTATATTCCAATCTTTGTTTTGTATTTCTGTATATAAAAAATGTAAGTTTAGGTATAACAATGTAATTTTTAGGAATGCTTTTGTATTGAAGTAAATATTTTTGCCAGTCAGCTGATAGTGAAGGGACTGCTGCTTTAGAGAGCGCTTGTGTCAGACTACCCTGCTTAGTGGGTGGATCCAGAACTGCATTTAGCTTAATTTTATAAGTCAGCTCTTTGGGGTAGGAACCTGATATAGAATAGGGATTGAGAACAATTCTTATGTGTTAGTACACATCTTAAGTTCAATTATTTGGACCTTCTCTAATCTTTTGTAAACCACATAGCTCTTCACGGTATTGCAGTATATAAACTGTTATTATTATTATTTATCTGAGTCTTTCAGATAGTGGGTCTGCCTTTTAAATTTTCCTGTGACCATATTTACATTGATTTCAAGTATGCCTTCCTCGTGTCACCTACCTTGGATTTCAAATCTCCAAGGGTACCAGGTCCCTTCCTACACCGAGGTCCAGGCTGTCTGTAGTCTCCCTGTCCCTGATAACTGCAAGGCTCTGAGCACCTTTCTCAGTATTGCAGGATACTGTCCCATCTGGATCCCTGATTTCTCTACTATTGCTCGTCCTCTGTATGATTCCACCAAAGGCGCTGACTCAGCCCCTTTTGTCTGGACCCAACTTCAGGAGCGTCTTTTCGCTGCCTCCAAAAACTTCTGACTCAGGCCCCTGCCTTCTGCCCAAGAAGCTGAGCTTTATGCCCTCACTTCTGCCCTGCGCCACTCTGCCTCTCAGTCTTGCAATATATATACTGACTCCAAATATGCTTTCCTTAACTTGCATTCCCATAGGGCCATCTGGAAACATCGAGGTTTCATTATAGCCTCCGGCCGCCTGATCCATCATGCTCCCCTCATTCTTGACCTTCTTGAGGCCGTACAACTACCCTCACGTGTTTCTGTTATGCACTGCCATACTTACAGACGCGTGATGGACCTTGTCTCTCGTGGCAATGCCCTTGCCAACCGCACAGCCCGAGCTGCCAGTCTCTGCCCCCTCTTTCGGCTCCTCTGTATACAATCATTCCTTTTCTGGATTCCCTTACACCCCAGTACGCTTCTCAGGAACAGACTTGGGCATGCATTATTTTGGGCCAGTCTGTCCTGAAAGGGGGGTGGATATAAAATGCGCCAATTCAAGTGCCAATCCAGACCCACACACTGATACTTCAAACGCAAGCACAGCGGGTACCCTCATATTCATTCCTCAACACCTGGCCCTCACAATTGTCAAAAGATGCCATGATCTGGCACTCTCTGGAGAACCCGCTATGAAAATTGACTCTCAAGAGACATTTCTTTATCAATCACCTTGATCAGCTAGTCCGGAATATGGTCCGACAGTGTGTTGTCGGTTCTAGAATAAAATTCCCAATCAGATGACTGCCACCTCTTGGATACCAACCTATTGGAACATATCCGATGCAGGTTCTGTCTGTAGATTTTACCCACATGCCCATTTCCCGTTCCCTCAGTCACTTCCTAGTCTTCACAGACACCCTGACTAGATGGGTCAAAGCCTTCCTTACTTGCACTGAACGTGCCAGAGACGTAACCAAACACCTCCTGAATAATTCCGTGCCTTGATCTCCTTGTTTTTATAGGCAGTGACAATGGCCCTGCTTTCATTGCCGATGTTGTCCAACAAATTGCTCAGGCCCTCCAAATTGAATAGAAATTATATGCTGCTTACTATCCTGAGAGCTCTGGTCAGGTCGAAAGAATGAACAGAACTCTTAAGACCCTTCTCACAAAATGAATTGAAGAAACTAATCTGTCCTGGCCTGTCCTGCTGCCTTCTGTTCTTTTTCAGATTAGATGCATCCCATCTAAGCCCCATTTGAGCTCATGTCCGACCGGCCACCACCCATTGTGAACCCAGATCCTGGTTCCTTTGCTACTCTGGGATCAGATATCCTCCAGAGTCAGGTCCAGTCTTTAGCTAAAGCCCTTTAAGAGCTCCACAAATGGGTCCTGGAAAGGGCCCCACTATCGATAGCTACACAAGTCCATGGGTATGTCCCTGTAAATACAGTATGGCTAAAACTTGGAAGTCAGACCCCCTGAAACCTAGGTGGATAGGTCCTTTTACTGTCCTAATTTCTTCTCTTACAGTTGTCAAAGGTGTCCGGACATGAAACTTGGTTCCACTACAACACGGATCTTCAGCTGAAGCTTTCTAAGACCTCAAAAGTTCTGAATATTTACCACTGTACTTATCAGGTGTTCTGAATATAATTCTTTATAAGTGTTTGAGTTTAATTGACTGCCTGTGGTTCACCACTGCCTTTAGCAAGTGTCTTGAGTATAACTGTTTGAAGTTTTCTAAGTTGTGCCTGAAAGAAAAATGAGCTTCCTATGTTAGTATATATCTGATATTTGTGTTGCCCTTACTTATGCTTCTTTCTTCTGTATTTCTTTCCTATTGTACTTAACAAGTGCAGCCCCTTTGCCTGATGTTTGTTTGCATAAAGGAGTTAAGTACAGAAAATGTCAAACATTTGAGGGTATTTTCTGTTTCCAACCAACTGGTGATGAAGTTTAAAAGTGGGCGGAAATCTGCATTTATAATGTTGAGGGTCCACTTATCAACTAGACTCTTATTGTAGACCCCACTCGCCCGGTGTCTTTGTATTGTGATACATGTGTGCTATTTGATGTTTCTCAAGGTCATGGTACTACCCCTAATTCAGTTTTGTGTGGCTCCCTAGATTGACAGCGTTATTATACCAAATGTGCTAAGTATATAGGTCTGTATAACCTGATGCCTTTAAGAACTGCCCCTATGAGGAAACCTTCACTAATGGTGGAGCCTGTCCTTTATGAGAAAGAATACCCCGTCTGCCTCCCTTACTATAGGTCCTAGCTCCGGCCCCTTGTGTACTACAGGCTACTGTAATCCCATGGTTTTCACTATCACTGACCCATATAACTGGAATGCCAATGTCCAAGTCCAGAAGGCCAGAGACTGCATGGCATTGTATATTGATGGTAAAAGGTGAGACTCAGGTACTGATGTATATGTCCGAATTGTATCCCACTCATGTGCTCCTGTCTATCACTCTGTGGTGTTTCCCCAGTTTTATGAAATTATGAAAGTAGATACTAATATCCTGTAATCACTAGAAATCTGTTTATATAGTTTGCTGAAACTATAGGTCAGACTCTTAATGTTAGCAATTATTTTGTATGAGGAGGGACTGGTATGGGAGAACAGTGGCTATGGGAGGCAAAGCAGCTGGACATGTTAAACCTGACTTCACAGACCCTCACTTTTACGTCAGGTCCACGACCTTCAACCTCCATTGTTGCTTCCCACTGTCTTCAGCCCTTCAGACACTGCTTAATGGAACTTCCTATGAATGATGGTCAGCTCCTGATAGTTGATACTGGCTCTGTGATCTGTTTGCCTACTCTTGGTTGCCTGCTTAATGGACTGGTACATGTGTGCTTTGCATGATCCGTCCCAGCTTCTTCCTGTTACCGCTGGCCGATGGTGAACACCTGGGAGCCCCTGTATTCAACACCAGAGGTCGCCAAAAGCGGTCTACTTCCACCAATTCCCTTAAAATAGGTGAATGGGGTGATGACTGGCCTGCAGAACGGATCATTGCTGCTTATGAACCTGCCACATGGACCGAGGATGACATCTGGGGCTATCGGACCCCAATCTATATGCTGAACTGCATTATTTGTCTACAAGCTATATTCAAACTGATAACCAATGAGACCTCCCGAGCTTTGAGTACCATTGGCAGAGCGAATGCTAAAATGCACACTGCTATTTATCAGAATCATCTAGCTTTGGACTATTTACTAGCTGCTGTGCCTGTGATAAATTCAACCTCTCCAACTGCTGCCTTGAACTTGAGTAAAGTGATTGAGAACGATGTGGATCGTATCACCAAACTGGCTCATGTTCCTGACCAGACCTGGCGTGACCTTACTGCAGACTGGAACTCTGGTACCTTCGGCTCCTGGTTGCCCTCTGGTTCAGCATTGAAAATCATCTTGCTGGTTGCTGCCCTGTCTTCTCTGCTCCTTTGCTGCCTGCCCTGTGTAGTCCCCATAGCCATAAAGCTGCTCCACTGAACTATGGACTCGGTTGTCAAACGTTCCACTGCTGCATTAGCCCTCTCCCAGTATCGTCCCTTACCCACTGGGGACCCCGACTTTCCTGACCCCTAACTTTATTTTGTCAGTCTTGGCTCCTTAGGTACGCCAGCCTGAAAGGGGGGAATGTAGGGTCATGAAATAGTTAACTGTTGTTTAAAATATTGCTCTGGCCTACATAGCTGAAAAGAGTGTATAATCTATTGACTGCATCTGCCTAAAATGTATGTCCCTACCTTACCACATTGTAAGCTGAATAGATAAGAGTTTGAGCCATGATGTACCCTGCCCTTCTGTACATTTACCTGCAAGAGTTAGATAAGTGTCCTGCTAGTGACCTGCTAGTGTGAGCTTAGAACCAATGAGTGTTAAGAAAAGTAACACGTGAAAAGCTTTTTCTAGAATTCAGTTGTATAGCCAGAAAAATGAATAAATATCTCTGTA
Source organism: Geotrypetes seraphini (assembly GCF_902459505.1). Taxonomy (NCBI): domain Eukaryota; kingdom Metazoa; phylum Chordata; class Amphibia; order Gymnophiona; family Dermophiidae; genus Geotrypetes; species Geotrypetes seraphini. The sequence continues at coordinate 325,825,789 of NC_047084.1, read as the reverse complement.
ACTTCCTGGTTTCGGCACTTCTGAGCCAGCTTGGAGCTCAGGGGTCCAGCATGCATGCTGTGAATAAAACTTGTATTTTCTTCACGCCTCTGACTTTGTGTGTCCAAGTGACCTTTCACAGGAGCCCAGTTAAAGTCCAGCGTGCGTGCCCTACCAGAGCTTTCCCTGCTACCTGGGACATGCAAGAGCCAGGAGATTTTCCTCTCTGCACTTGTTCAAAGTCTCTCCCACAGCCAGAAGCTATGGAAACTGGTGCAGGCATACAAGAGTTTCAAGAACCAACTGAAGCCATGCAAATCAGTTAAATTGTAAGTTTAAGATTTTCTTTAACCTTCCTGCTTACTGCTATGTGATTTTGGGTTTACTGCATGTGTTAGCACAATCCTTCGTTTTGGAAGAAAAGTTACTGAGCAGAGAAAACCTTTTGAATTTTTGTCAGTATCCTCTTTCTCCCACGTTGGGGCTGATTGATGTGCTGCATGCAGCTGAGACTAGCTCAGTGCAGTTCACATGGCTACTGCAAGCAGAGCTGGAGTTGCAAGCTGGATGTTGCCAGTCTGTGTTATATGTTGGAAAACTTACCTGTGAATCTGCAATAGGACTAAACACTATCTCCTAAGGAACTGCTTAACTCTGTTTGTCTCCAACCTAAGACTATTAAAGGATGATATGAGCCAAGTTACTGAAAACTACCTTGCCTACCTTAAACAGTCATTGAAACCTGCTAACCTCTTTTGAGTTTTTGTCACTGTTTTTGTTTTCTATCTTTTTGGTCCATGCCAGTGCTGCAAACTAGAGGTTGGGGATTTATAAAAAAAAAATATTTGTTTATGCAAAGACTGTTTCCAGGGCAGAAACCCTGGGCTATTGATTGAATGTATTTCCAGATTCTTGCTTGTGAAATATACCAGAACTATAACCAAAGGGATTGAACCTTATCTGGCAAGTGGCCTGAATAAAAACTTTATTTTTGTTGCAAAGCCATTCTGACTGTGTGTCTATTTTGGAAAGACTACCTCTCTTACCTGTGCTTGTGCTGTTTGAAAGTTGCCTAGCCTGGATTAAAGACCTAAGGGGACCCTCAAGCTATGAGAGGGCACGCTGTGGAGAAGATTGTCACAGCCAAATGCCCTAACAAAGCCGGCTAGGTGTCTAGGGGTGACAGTACTCGGTTGGTATATTTTAAGCTTAGGGGGTACTTGGCTTGAAAAGGTTGAGAAACACTGCAGTAATGTATGAGCTGATGTGTGTTTTTTTCATTCTAGTTATATCCCTCCTGAGGAAGCATCTTTTTGTGCAACTCAGTAGAGGGAATGCAATGGTTATAGAGATACACAACTGGTAGCATAATATTTGTTGGAACCGGTGAGGCAGAGAGTTGCATGTGAAAGGACACCCGCTCCAGTGTACAGCTAAGTGAAATTGTTTTCAACTCCATTGCCATTATTAAGAACAGTAGAAGCGGTCAGGGACTGATGAGAAGCTATAATGGTCCTTTGTATAACCTCTGCTTAATATCACTATTAGAGCACTTAGGTTGTGGTCTGAGCTGTTAACACTATAATCTATGTATTTTTGTTGTTGTTGTTCAATATTTTTATTGTTTTAGAATAGCAAACAATAATAAAAGTTATACAACAGCACAAATATAGGTATGACTACTCATACTGGTAGAAGTCTAGTACATGAGTATATGGTAATATGGTCGACAACTTATTCAATACATAAGTGAAGTATGAGTGGAAACATATCTATATAATAAAACCGTAGGCGGCGCAAGCGCATTCTTATTGGCGTGCTTCCATGATCCGTATGTCCGTGGCCGCCAAGAATGCAGCATGCCCTGCTCTTACTACAGCCCCACGCGAAACTGACAAATTTAACAACGTGGCACTTCCCTCCATTTTCACCACGGCAGTTTCCCCAGATAGGGGAAGCCAAACAGCTCACTCCCGCCTCTGCTCGACACGGCGCTTTCCCCAGATAGGGAAAGGCGAACAACTCATTCCCGCCTCATGGTCCTGCCGCTGCTGCCACTCCTGTTCACAGCAGCCTGCACGTCGCCGACACCCCCCCCTCCCCGCAACAACCGCTACCGCTCATGCTCTCCTGCAATGCCATTTTCGCCTCGCTGTTTTCAATAAATAGAGAAAACTCACTCCATGCTCTCCTCGCCACGGCGGTTTCCCCACATAGGGAAAAACTCACTCCCTGCTCTCCTGCCACGGCGGTTTCCCCACATAGGGAAAAACTCACTCACTGCTTGCTCTCCTCGGCACGGCGCTTTACCCGGCAGACATTGAAGAAAAGGTTGCCTCCCCCTGCCGCTCTGAAGACCTGACCGGCTAACTTTAAACCCGCGGCTGCAGCTGCTCTGAAGACCTGGGCTGGCCGCCTAACTTTAAACCCACGAGCTAAACAGGTATGTAGTTCTTCCTTTCACCTGAACAAAGCCCCTGAAAGTTTGCAGATACAACTCCCGTCGGGGTAATAGCATGCGCGTTCGGTTGTCAAAGCTATTTCCCGCGAGCTAATAGCATGCGTGTTCCAAGGTTGTCAAAGCAATTTTCCGCATGCGCACGTTCGCATAACAACGAGTGTCCAGTGCCGGTTTAACCTACACAATTCACTCTGTGCCAATTTACGAGTTTAAAACATTTACTCTGTGAGAATTTACTTTTTAGTACTTTCTCTGTGCCACTTTGGAGTTACTCTCTGCAACTTTCCTGATAAAGAAAAAAAAGGTAGGTGGGAGAAGCCCCATATTCCCCCCAAAGCCCCCTGACTTCTCCACACATATTACATTACCCTAACATCCCTCTGAGATCTCCACACACACACACACACATAAGGACAGCGGGTTAGAGAGAGACAGTGCAATTTAAAAAAAAAAAATACACATTTACAGACTGATGGAAATATGTCACACATAATGAAACAGAGTTAGGTAGCAGTGAAAGACAAGGGGCTAGAAAAATACAAACAGACATACAGCAGCCAAGAAGACAGACACCAAAAAAAATACAAACATACAAGTACACAGACAAAAAATACATACAGACATACAAAAATGATATAAATATGTCACACATAATGAAACACAATAAGGTAGCAGTGAAAGACACTCACAGAAGGACAGGGAGCATTTTAAAGCTATCATGCTAAGTTTTCTGCAAATTTTATACAATATTAAGATTGCACATCTATTCTAGCACCCGTTAATTTAACGGGCTTAAACACTAGTAATATAAATAAAGAGGCATGAACAAAGGTATACAGGTTTACATATCAACATAGCATTACAAAGCATTTAGGAACATCAGCAGTATAGATATAGGGATTCATAGTATAATGTCATAGGTTATCACTAAGATATGAAATATTGCATTAAGGGCAAGGTCAATCTTCAGGGAATAATTGAGATAATAATTGAGATAATAATTGTTTATGTGAGGAATGTGGCTATGAGATCAAGTACTGAATGACTGTATCCTGTGTTGGTTGAGCACTTAAGCATTATCACAGGAAAGTTCATCAGTTGTGCTCCAAGATTTATTAAGAAGTTGAGATTAAATAGTTTAACGCAACATCCTGTTGGGAAGTGATAAAGAAATGGCAGAACATGTCACTCTGTGCCCTATATTCAGAAGGAATTTAACATAATGTATCCTTAAAGCATGTCAATGTCATAAGTTCTAACGTTTCTTTGCTCCCTCTGTCTCGGTGAACTTCTGATTTCTGCTTTAGAAAATGTCAGATTGCTTTCTGACTTCTAATGGATAACAGGAGAGAGAAATGGTTACATCAAACTATGTCCATTATTGAATTTAAACACATTATCATAAAGCTGAATAGATTTCCATTGCTCCCAGTGGGGCATACATTATAGCAATCTGTACGTGAGCAGAGTCGTAAAACACTTTTGTGTCACAAATTCCTTCACACCTTAGCTCGGATGAATTGATATCAAATATTTAAAAGAGCTAGAAACATTACAAAGGATGGAGCTTGGCTTTTAATTTGACATTATTAGTAGAACAAAGCTACTTACCCCAACTTGTCAGTTCTAACTACAGACAATGTGGGCAAGCAGAGGTAATTAATGGAACTACTGTGAATCCATAAACCTGTGAATGCAGGAGCTTGTAAAAATGTGAAAAGAAGGTGCATTAAAAACATAATCTAATAATAATGTTAGGTACATGAAAAGTGTACGTAGCGTTTCAATTTTTTTCAATTTTACTGAATTGTAAGACACAGTCAAACTGAACATGTTCTGAGAAGTAGACTAGAGGCCTGTGTTCTAAACCTGTTTCCAATGGCACCGAATGGGAAATAAAAATTTTCAGTTATATTTTATAAGCTCCAAAAACTCAAAATGTTTTGTTAAAAGGGATCCAAAAATGCATTATACATTATTGATTTCATTGTGTAACTTACCAGTCTCAAGCATTTTTATGAAACTTGGCCTAACAAATATGTATGTTAAGGAGCAAAAAAACAAAATACAAACACTATGAGGGGCGTAATCAAGATTTTAAAATGTCCAAAAACCTGCCTAAGTCGGCACTTGGACGTCCTAATAGCAGGGACATTCAAATGCTGATAATCAAAACAAACTTTCTGGACATTCAGCAGCACTTCTAAGCTGCTCCAGAGCTCAAAGACGCATATTGGGTGGGTGGGGGTGTTATAGGTTGGAGTCAGGCGGGGCTTCCACCTGGACGTCCTGGAGCAATAATCTAAGCTTTTCCAGGACATCCTAGGCAGAACTTACATACACGCCAGGACTTAGACCAAAGTAAAACAGATTTAAATGCCCCAAAGGTGACCAAACTGACAACATGACCACTGGAGGGTTTAAGGCATGGCCCCCCCCTTACTCCCCCAGTGGTTATGACCCCCTCCCACCACCCAGAGATGGGGGGGGGGTGAAATAGCACATTAAGGGCTTGTTTGTAGCAACGTGATTCTCTAACCAGCACCTATAACATGGACGCCAGTTAGAGAATCGAGGTGGTTAGGCTGCAGAAAGAATACTTACAAGGCAGGCAGATGGTGGGAGGCTGGCTTCGTTGTGCCTCCGGATAAAGATTTTTAAATACAATGGTGGAGAGCTGGTAGGTGGGGGAATCAGGAACTAGGGAGGGGTTGAATCCAGCTGAGAGGAGTGGGGGCTGGAGTTAGGACTAAGGGAAGGACAGATGCTGCACTGGGGAAAAGGACAGATGCTGCACGGGGGGAGGGGGGAACAAATGTTGCACAGGCTGGGAGTTAGGAATGGAGGGAAAGAGAGATGCTGCCGGTGGGTGAGGCAACAGGAAAAGAGAATTGTTGGATACAGATGTGGCGTGAAAAGGAAAGAAATGGTGCACATGGGGAAAGGTAGGAGAGGGGAGATACGATAGAGATGTTTAAATACCTATGTAACAGATTATTCATTGACCAACATCAAAGTGCATAATAACTGTCAGAATAAAAGTTTTTGCAGCATAAGGAAAAGTTAGCATTTAACCGCATGTTTTCATACTCACTTCATCCCTGATGAAAGTTTTGAAATGAGATATCACGTCAGAGGGATGTAGCTGCAAAGTACAAGCTTCATAGCCTGAAATGTATTTAGTGATTCAATGTAAGATAAATCAAAAGTATAGAACGATTTAAAGTAAATTAAGAACAATAAGTTGATTAAAAACAAAAAGAAGAACAAAAGAATAAAGGAAAAAAACCCCATAAAATTAGTTTTCATTAGAAAAAATACCAACGGGACTAATGAGGAGTCCAGCCAGTGAGAGTCTTGCGACCCTGCTGGCATTCTGAAGCTCCCGTGATATTAATTAAGCCAGATTGAGTATAATCTTTATTTTGCACTTTGATGTTGGTCAATGAATAATCTTTGATTATTGTGAATAAAATTGGTGAAAACATAGAGCACTCTGTTTAACTAAATACCTATGTGGCATGAATGCAAATGGAATGAGGAGGCATAGGATGAATGTGAAAAGGGATAAATTCAGAAGTAGCATCAGAAAATACTTTTGGATAGAAAGGGTGATGAATTCTTAGAACGGCATCCTGGTGGAGGTACTAGAGACAAAGGGGCATAGTCTATAAATGGCATCCCGATTGTAGGCGGTGGTAGGCATCCTACTGCTGTCTAACCAGCCAATCGGGATGCACGTTAAAAAAAAAAAACACCCCGAGGCAGGCCGCCTACACCGTAGGCATCTGTCGTGTTTAAGGGAAACACATAGGGACGCTTAAGCTTGCCCAAGGCTAGGCGTGGGTGTGGTTTTGCCCAGAAGTGGCCTTAGGTGAGTGTAGACAGCCCTACTTGTTTCCCTAGGGCCATAATAGGTGCCTAAAATGTAGGCCAACAAAAAACTGGTCTACATTTTAAATAGACGCAGCGGCTATGCTGATTGCAGCAAAGAAATCTCACTACTGCGATCAACTGATTGGCCACAGCAGGGAACCCCCCCCCCCCCTCAGCGAAGTCGGCTAGTAGAAGGGATGCATGGGGGAGAGAAGGATGAAAGGGGAAAATGCTGGATATGGTGGTGGTGAGGGAACAGAGGGACAGATTGAAGGGGATGCAAGGTGGAGGAATATTGGATATAGTGATGGAGAGAGAGATGTGGCATGGTGCAGGAGAGGGGTGATAGAAGGAGAATTGGGCATGGGGCTGGCTGGTGGGCAGTAGTGAAAAATGCTGCACATGCTCCAGAGAGAGGAAGAAATGTTGGATGTGGCAGTAGAGGGGGGTGGAAGAGATGCCTGGATCTCTCAAGACAGATGGACAGTAAGAGAGAGAGAGAGAGGGGGAGACGTTGCCAATAGGAGTGGAGGAGAGAGGAAGAAAAGTTGGACTCACGGAAGGACAGAAAGAGATGGTTGGGGAAGGGAATGAGGTCCGGAGGAGATGAAGCAGGAGGCAGAAAGAAAGAAATATTGGATGCACAGTCAGAAGGAAGTGTAACCAGAGACTCATGAAATCACCAGACAACAAAGGTAGGAAAAATTATTTTATTTTCATTTTAATAATCGAAATGTGTCCGTTTTGAGAATTTATATCTGCTGTCTATATTTTGCACTATATTTGTCTATTTTTCTATAGTTGTTACTGAGGTGACATTGCATATTTTAAAATCAACTGCCTTGACCTCTTAGAAGAAAAACCCCCCAAATATAAATGATAATTAAGATTTTCTCTGCGTACCGTGTGCTGTTTTTTTAAAATTTTGTACCTATAGCCATAAGTGCTATTGGGGTTATTGACAGGAGGGTATAGTGGGTTTTGGGGAGAGCATCCATAACCTATAAGGGAGTTCTAGTGAGATGTTTATCTGGCACCCTTTATGTGAAGCTCACATCAGTGCCCTCTAAGATGCCCCACTGCTCTGTTGCCATGTCTGGGTGGCCAGTCCATTACAGGTCTTGTTCTGGGCGTTTGAGACTTGGATGAAATTTTGGTCCAAAATATGTTATAAAAATAGACATCCTGGCCGTCTGGACATCCAGATAGAGGATTATATATATATATATTTCTAGACGTTTGGTGGTTTACCTTTCGAAAATAGGCATTTTCTTACTGCCAACTTTGGACGTCTAGCGCCATATGTCCAAATCAGACTTAGACATATGTTTTGAAAATGCCTCTCTATTGTACCAAAATTTATGAGGATGGGAGTTTGCTAATCTGGACTGTTGGAGCAGCGCAATCTGATCTAAAGCTTTTGTAAGGATAGAGTGGAGAGAGATATTCTGGTAGTCCAAACTCAAACCATCAAAGTGTGTAGTGAGCTGAAAAAGGGAAGAAGATACAATAAATAAAACTACCCTTGATAGATTCCTTGACCATTTAGGTAAGGGTGCTCTGGGGTGTGGGGGAGAACTTAAACTGGCAATAGAGAAGTGAATTACAAAGTTGTCTATGTGAATGTGAATGGAGAAAGGCAGAGGAGTAATGATAAAGTCCAAAATATGGCCTCTTCGATGGGTAGGTAAAGAGACTTATTGTGAGAGGTCCAGATCAGCAAGGACCTGGATTGGTCACTATTGGAAACATGATACTATGCCTTCATTATGCATCAGGGTATGTACTGGATCCTTCCTGAACTCATGGAGCATCTTCCGGCCTAGCTTATTTTAGAATGGCAACTTATGTCCCCATTACAGTTAAAACTCAATAAAGAAAGGCAAAATGGTATACTAATAATTTCTATAATCCAGCCTGATAATTCAACTTCAATAACAATATATATAGGTTCTGGATTTCTTAGGTGTTAGTGCATCTCTTCAGAATTCAAAAGGACGCCTCAGCCCCACCACTCCTCCACAGTAATAAACTTTAAACCGTGGGAAGCAAATTGTGGTGCTTCATCATTGGCTGTCAATTTGATATCCTTTTTGTAGTCTTATCTTTAAATTTTTGTTGTTTAAACGTATTATTTCTGGGTTAAATAAGTGTAAAAGTGTATTTGGTACTTATCTCAGCCAACCCGGGAGTCAGACCCGACATGTTTCGCACAAAGGTGCTTTATCAAGGGTCTCCCTGTGTGACAACAGAAAAGAAGCTGTAACATACAGTTGTGCTTGCCCCCTTTCTAGAAATATAGTACAGTCCCCGTAAGGTTAAAAAAAAAATATATATATTTAGAACTCAAAACTTACCAAGGTCGCCGCCGTCATCCGACTCCAACTTAATTGTAAGCTAAAGATGGCGGCGGCGTCCTTAGATTCGGATTTAAATCCTCCCTCGTAATTGCTTGAAAAGTCCCGCCCCCTGCGGCTCATTGGTCCATACCGATCACTGTTCCCCATTCGATCTCATTGTTTAGCCCGCGCGGCTCAATCGTGTCTAACATAAATATAAATCTTTGCTCACTCTCATTTAGTTTGAATCTGTCACCCCCCTACACCATCAAAACCCATAACTTTATTGATAACTCGCCATTTAAAATCCATAATAGAGTGTTTGTATTTAAGCCAGTGTTCCACCAAAGGCGCTTGCATCACTTCATTAACTATGCGCGATTTGTGTTCGGTCAGGCGCAGCTTTACTTTCCTGCTAGTTTACCAAAACTTGGAAAAATTGGGAAAGGCTTAACTTTTCCTTTTGGTAGGAGTCTTTATGTTTATGTTATAAATTTGAAAAAATGAATTCAGTTATATTAGGTCATTATAATTTTTTTTAAATTAGTATGGGGCCCATTAACAAATTATGTTAACTCTGACTAGTTGTTTTTTTTTTTTATTATTGTTTTCCTTATTTGCACACACATCCAGGGAGGGTAGGAGGGAGGGAGGGGGTAATACATTGGGTATTCTTGTTGATTGGCTATAATGAAAAGGGGGTGGGGGGATATGTTTTGTATTGATATTGATTGAATATAAGTGTTATCTATGATAATTTGTTGTGTATAATTTATTGCACTTTTGAATGTGATGTGAAAATTAATAAAGATTAAAATAAAAACAACCAACCAATAGGATACTGTTCTTGATGGGCCTTCAGTTTGTCCCAGTACACCAACTCTTATGTTCTTATCCAAAACACCATATTCCAGCACAGATTGAAGCTTAGGTGCTTCTAATTAGAAGCCAAAGCTTTTTGTGCAATTGATAATAAAAGGTCTAGTAATTGTACTTACTCTTTCAACACAGATGTTTATAGTGCTAACAATTTATATATAACTTTTGGGTATAAGAAAGGTTCCTCAATGCTCTCAATCACATGTATTTATTTGATTTTTTTTAGCCCATCCTCCCAAAGGAGCTCAGAATGGGTTACAAATCCGGTGCCCAAGCATTTTCCCTATCTGCCCCAGCAGGCACACAATCTATGTAATGTATATGGGGCAGTACAGGATTAATTGACTTGCCCAAGGTCACAAGGAGCAGCACGGGGTTTGAGCCCACAACCTCAGGGTGGTGAGGCTGTAGCTCTAACCACTATACCACACTCTCCTCCATGTGCTCCCATATTTTCCCTAATAATTATGCAGATCAGGGCAGTGATATAACATATAAGCTAGTGTTCCTTTAAATTTCTCATAGGACTGTCATATATAATTAATCCCCTTCTGGCATTTGAACACCTTAATTGGAATCCAAAATATCTGATAGGCAATAAAATATAGAGATTATATATACCTATCTGCTATGCTTACACAAACCCCTCCAAAATCAGTCTCGTTGGATCACAATTAACTCTTTGTTCATATCTTGCCCCTAAGACCTTCCCAATACCTGTACATCTATTACCTAGATAATTCCTGAATATGCAATACGAAAAATGAGGCTCCTGTAGAGTCTCTAGTCAACTTAATACTTGCTTCAACCCCAATCATCCTTCAGTTCATCTTGCAATAATTTGGTCTTTTTTTATGCAACAGTCAAGTTGAAACCATTAGTAATAGTGTTTTTTGGAATGATTATATGCAGTTCGTATAACTTGAAATGGGCAGACCTAATGGTCTTCAATTAGCTGATCAAGGGCCCAATAGTTTTGGAATGCCACATTTTCTAGTCAATTACTTCATTTTGTATTTTAAACGTTAGTATCCCTGATGGTCTAGGACAGGGGTGTCCAATGTCGGTCCTCGAGGGCCGCAGTCCAGTCGGATTTTCAGGATTTCCCCAATGAATATACATGAGGTCTATTTGCATGCACTGCTTTCATTGTATGCTAATAGATCTCATGCATATTCATTGGGGAAATCCTGAAAACCCGACTGGATTGCGGCCCTCGAGGACCGACATTGGACACCCCTGGTCTAGGAGGTGTGCCAGGCAGAGACAAATCCCAATCACTCTTGCCCATGGCAGATCCAGTCACAAAACGGCCGCTGTGTCCTCTATCAATACTGTAGTAATTGCATTGGTGGTGCTTTGGAATACAGTAGTAAACTGAAATATAGATTTTGATGACAATGCATCCTTGGATATTATAGGTATGAAACTGAAGTGGTGTAGAAATGTAATAGAATTGGCCCTTTCATTAAGATGTAGAACTCAGTTGATATATACCAGGCTAATCATTGAATGTATGCCCTTAATAAAATATGAGTTAATAGGTGAAGATGGTCTCTCTTATTTAGTCAAGCTGAAAAATTGTTATTTTTGATTGGTTGTTTTTTGTATTATTTAATAAAACTTATTGAACAACAGCAATATCAGTTCCCCAGGGTTTCAATCATAGCTTTTATTATCTAGGAAGGATGTGAGTCTAGTTGTTGAACTGTTCATCCTAGCTATTCTCATAATTTTGTATAGCACCCCAAAAGTTAGGTACCAATTAGATTCCTAATGTTTGACGATCAAGCAGAAGTTAAGTGTCAAATGTGGAGGAGGTGAAACAACAGTTAGACATATAAGTGCACTTAGGCAGTGGGGGGCGGTGATGTGGACCACTCCAGGTGATGTCTTCACAGGGGTACCTGCACTTCCCCTCTTATCCACCCCCTACCGTGCACCTCTTGAAATGTTTGCCAGCATGAGCAGCATCATAAGAATAGCCTTACTGGGTCAGACCAATGGTCCATCAAGCCCAGTAGCCCGTTCTCACGATGGCCAATACAAGTCCCTAGTTCCTGGCCAAAACCCAAGGAGGAGCAACATTACATGCTACCAATACAGGGCAAGCAGTGGCTTCCCTATGTCTTTCTCAATAACAGACTATGGACTTTTCCTCCAGGAAATTGTCCAAACCTTTTTTTAAAACTAGATACGCTATCCACTCTTACCACAACCTCTGGCAATGCGTTCCAGAGCTTAACTATTCTCTGAGTGAAAAAATATTTCCACCTATTGGTTTAAAAAAAATATTTCCATGTAACTTCATCGAGTGTCCCCTAGTCTTTGTAATTTTTGATGGAGTGAAAAAATCGATCCACTTGTACCTGTTCTACTCCACTCAGGATTTTGTAGATTTCAATCATATCTCCCCTCAGCCGTCTCTTTTCCAAGCTGAAGAGCCCTAACCATTTTAGTCTTCCTTCATACGAGAGGAGATCCATCCCCTTTATCATCTTGGTCGCTCTTCTGTGAACCCTTTCTAGTGCCAGTATATCTTTCTAGAGATAAGGAGACCAGAATTGAATGCAATACTCCAGATAAGGTCGCACCATGGAGCGATAGAGGGGCATAATAACATTCTTAGTTTTGTTAACCATCCCTTTTTAAATAATACCTAGCATCTTCCACCTGCTGCTCGAGCTGGCCTCGGCACCCTTCTGAAGACACTTCCTGGTCACGGAATCAGAACTTGACATCGTAAGGGAGCCGAGGCCGGCGCAAGCAACAGTTGGAAAATGCTGCTTGTGCCGGTGAACATTTCAAGAGGTACACGGGGTGGGGGAGTGGTGCCCGGCATGGCTGGGAAGATCAAAGGGTGCATGGCATGATGAGGCCAAGCGCCCCGCCACAGGCGCCAGCCTCCCAAGCTATGCCACAGCACTTAGGCACTATTATATAACTTGGTGTCTATATGTTCTCATGTGTAATTGCAAAGAGGATATTCACACTGTAGGGGCAGGAGAGGGTCATGAGTATTCTGACAATTTAAGTGTGCACTTTATTGAAGATTGTCTGTTTGGTGCCTAATTATTGCATTCAGTCACACCCATTTACACCTGCCATAGATCAAAGCGTAAGTGGTGGCATCTAATTTTAGGTGCCTAATGGCTATTTTATGGTTATATTTTATAACAGATTAGGCACACCAATTTGCCATTATAGAATATAATTTAGCAACTCAATTTAGGACACCTAACTTTTAATGCCCTTTAAAACTATTGCCCCAGAGCATATCATTGATCTATTATAATAGGATGAAATATGTCCTACTTAATTCCAACATTAGCTCAAAATATCGCTGGAATCATAGGGCTCCTTTTATCAGGGTGCACTAGCGGAGTTAGTGCGTTGGACATTTCATCACGCACTAACCCCTGCGGCAAGCCAAAAAACTAACGCCTCGACAATGGAGGTGTTAGCGACTAGCGCGGCAGGCGGTTTAACGCGCGGTATTCCACGCGTTAAACCCCTACCGCACCATGATAAAAGGAGCCCATAGTATATTCACTAGATTTACCTGCAGATATTGAATTAACTTTTTTCACAGAAAAAACTCTGCAATTTTCTTAACCGTCCACTGAAATCTGATTATCCCCAGTAAAAGAGTTACCCACTACGGAGGATATTTTAGAAGCATTTATATGCAATGAATTGAAGGTGGCATGGAAGAAGTGTGGTTTGGGCAGATCCAAAACACAGGCATGTACTTACAGTTTTGCAATGGAAATGCACATCTATTACAGAAAATGTGCCCATCAGTTTTATACCTTGCTCAAACATTCACAAGTGCCAGCAACCAGTTCAGATCTGTGACCTATATAAAGGTGCTAGTATATAACGAAATCACCCCCAGGGCTGGCTCAAGGGACTATGAATTGGCGCTCTGTCCTACCCACAATCTAGTACCTCTCTCTCCATCTCACCCCCTTCCTACGATCCAGTATCTCCCCTCTCTCACGTCCCCATCTCTTTTGGATTATGTGAGGAAGTGTCTTAAAGTGCTCATGATAAAGGGTGCAAAAATCCCAGTTTGGCATCTATCCCTTTCAGAATCCGAAGGTGGATCAGATTGAGATTTTGGTGCCCTTTATCACTAGTGCCCTGGGCCAGTGCCTCACCTGGTCCACAGGTTGAGCTGGCCCTGATCAAGTTTCAAGTTTATTTAAGGCTTGATATACTGCTTTTCAATTCAAAAGCAGTTTACAAAAAAAACCAACATAAATACATAGGTAGATCAATCTCATGATCACCTCTTACCACTGGTCAGTCCCTGCCTTCAACTTCTCCTTGACATTAACCATAAATCCCCTGCCCCTACAAACCTTGGTGGTAAAGAATCACCTACTCTATCCCCAAACTCCCTGATATCAACCATAAAACCCCAAGTTCTTTGAATCCCCTCCCAACAGCAAGACATCACCCCCACCTCTTTCTCAAATCCCCCCTGACATGAAGACATCCATGAACCCTCACCTGCCTGTTTACTGACCTTGGACAGCCTTTAAGATACGTTCTATTCTCTTAAAAAAAAAAGTTTTGTGAGATTTGTACATTATAATATTGCAGATTATAGCAACATAAATATGTAATATAAAAGTTTTTGAAGAAAAATCACTCTTTTTACAAGATATTATATGAATTACATTATTGTTTCTGAGATATTATTTTGGGGAGAAATTAAATTTCAGCACAAGGCACTGCATAAATGTATTACTGTGCAGCATATTTTTTAGAAAGTAATTTAATCTTCATAGAGTACTTTATAAACTTATTGCATATATTTCCAAGGAAGTTTTTTTGATAACAATGATTATACAGAGCACTTCATTAAATACCTCTGGAAATGAATGGAAACACTGATTTTTTTTTTATTGCCTCTTTTTTCCTCATTTGTTAATATTTCATTTCACTTCATAAAACTTTTACTCTGCCTACTATAAACAGTGGTGGTCACCTTACAAGAAAACACCTAATTAAACAATACAAAATACATTTCAGTAGGATTAACAAAAGAGCATTCATTCATTCTGACATTGATGAATCAATATTAAATTGTGAGTTTTTAATTTATTACCAGCTTTTCATATTTACTGATCACTTTGAGATTGACAAAATCACCAGTCTTCCTCATATATGTTGAGACTCCTCTTTTCTTGCCAGATAATTCTCTGAGTTTTATCATCCAGCCAAGGAACATAAGAATAGCCATACAGGGTCAGACCAATGCTTCCTCTAGCTCACTATCCTGTTTCCACAGTGGCCAATTCAGGTCACAAGTACCTGGGGAAAACCCAAATAGTAGCAAATGTCTTCCATCTTCACACACTATCATTGCCCCGTTATCTCCAGAAACATTAATCAACCCTGCTGCCAACCTTCACAGTACAGCAAAGGAAAGCTCAACAAGAGCTGTCATATAAAGGATTTGGGGCTCCTCATTACATCCGTATTCCAAGTGGATCACAGTAATATTCCTTTTCTCAGACGCTTATCAAAGTAAATAATGGCATTAGGTTTCTGAGAATGCTCGGCAAGACATAAGACGTTTTAGGGCTCCTTTTATCAAGCCGCGCTAGCGGTTTAACGCACGTAATATCATGCGCTAAACCGCCGGCTGTGCTAGCCGCTACCGCCTCCCTTGAGCAGGCGGTAGTTTTTAGGCCAGCGCGGGGGTTAACGCGTGATGAAACGTCGCACGCGTTAACCCCGCTAGCGTGGCTTGATAAGAGCCCTTAGCCTAATGTATTCTCCTACCTATTTTCCTATAAAAATTGTAGTTTTGCTTTTAACCTTATTTTTTGTGTTGTTATGTGATTTTATTTTATTTTTTTACTTTTATTTGATTTTAGATTGTAAGCCTCCCAGAAGGTTTTTACCCTTGGTGTGGGATAGTAAGATACGAGGGATAGTATGATATGATAGTATGATAGTGGGATAGTAAGATATGAATAAACTTGAAAACTTGGTAACAAGAAATCCTACATTTTTGTGTCATTACATTACATTACATTACATTAGGGATTTCTATTCCGCCTGTGCCTTGCGGTGTCACATAAAATCAATTAATCCCCGTTACTTTCATTAAGCAAATATATTTTTAAAGCCTTACAAAATGTTATGTACGTCTGAATTCCCCTAATACTACTGCGAGCCGTGCAGACAGATGGTGGCGTTCCTCCGATCACCCTCATCTGCATGTTTAAGTTTACTGAATCAGCCGGACCTGCCGGGATTGGGACCCGATTGGAATCCAGCCAATAGTGTTTATGTGTACTTGTTGTCCAATTATTTAAGGATCTGATTCTAATTAGCTAATTAATCACTTGCTATTTTCAACAGTGATTCTGAATTAATCTTAATGTTCCCACTTTGTGTACTAATGGGAGGGGAAGTTAGCAATAAAGATTGTTCTTAAAAGGTGTTATTGTTCCAGTTTCGCACCGGCCACTGAAATGGCCATGGCTCTAGTTTCAGCTTATCTCACTTGTTGCATCCCATCTGTGGACAAGCGCCTACACCGGTGTCAGGTCAAAAGCGCGCCAGGACAAAGGCGTGCGCAGACAACTGAGTGCAACGCGGAGGTGCGTGCCGAAGAAAATGACTGTTTTAAAGGGCTCCGACGGTGGGTGTGGGGGGAACCCCCCACTTTACTTTATACAGATCGCGCCGCGTTGTGGGGGCGTTGGGGGGGTTGGGGGGTTGTAACCCCCCACATTTTACTGAAAACTTCACTTTTTCCCTAAAAAACAGGGAAACAGTTAAGTTTCCAGTATAATGAGGGCGGTTACAATCCCCCAAACCCCCCACAACGCCGCTGCGATCTGTATTAAGTAAAGTGGGGGGGTTCCCCAACAAAACCCCCCGTCGGAGCCCCTAAAAACACTCTTTTTCTTCGGCGCGCGCCTTTGTCTTCAGCGGTTTTGTCTATGAATCGCCTACACCACTTCAGATCTCAGTTAGCGGCATGGGTAATACAACGTCATAGCTTGTGATAAATACCAAGGAATCCAATGATGTGTGGAAGAGTAACCTAATGGTTACATAGAAACATAGAAACATAGAAATAGACGGCAGATAAGGGCCCACGGCCCATCTAGTCTGCCCACCTTAATGTCCCTCCCCTACCTTTGCCCTGTGAATAGATCCCATGTGCCGATCCCATTTTGCTTTAAAATCAGGCACGCTGCTGGCCTCAATCACCTGTAGTGGAAGACTATTCCAGCGATCAACCACTCTTTCAGTGAAAAAGAATTTCCTGGTGTCACCTCGTAGTTTCCCGCCCCTGATTTTCCACGGATGCCCTCTTGTTGTCGTGGGACCCTTGAAAAAGAAGATATCTTCCTCCGCCTCGATGCGGCCCGTAAGATACTTGAACGTCTCGATCATGTCTCCCCTCTCTCTGCGCTCCTCGAGCGAGTATAGCTGTAATTTGTCAAGCCGTTTTTCGTATGTTAGATCCTTGAGTCCCGAGACCATCCGGGTGGCCATTCATTGCACCGACTCCAGTCTCAGCACATCCTTGCGATAATGCGGCCTCCAGAATTGCACACAGTATTCCAGGTGGGGCCTCACCATGGATCTATACAATGGCATAATGACTTCCGCCTTACGACTGACGAAACCCCTTCGTATGCAGCCCATGGTTTGTCTTGCCTTGGACGAAGCGCAGCAGAGTGCAATCCTGGGGAACTGGGTTCAATTCCCACTGCAGCTCCTTGTGACTTTGGGCAAGTCACTTAACCCACCATTGCCCCAAGTACAAAAATGTATGAGTCCACTAAGGACAGAGAAAATACCTTTATATAATGTGCACAGTGCTATGTACATCTACAAGCACTATAGAAATTTCTATAGTAGTAGTAGTTAACTCCATTGCAGGCAATGGGACCTGTGTTAAAATAGCATGAGTCAGTGGTAAAATAACACTTCTTAATGGTAGCCCACATTGATAAACTATGATTTTAAAACATGAAGTTGGATCATTTAAACCTTTCTTTTTTATTAATAAAAATAGTGGTTTCAATTAAAGAAGTGTATAATGGTAAGAACTTAAAATTCACATTCCCTCCACTTCTTTTACAAAGCCTAGTGTGGTTTTTAGCACCAGCTGCGGTGGTAACAGTTCCTATGATCATAGGAATTTTTTGAGCTTTGGAGCTGTTACCGCCATGGCCAGCACTAAAAACCATGCTATGTTTTTTGTGAAAGGGGGGGGGGGGTGGAGGGATTATTATATATGGGGTCCCCAAAAACTTATCAGCCTTTTCTCTGCCTTTAAGTCCTATTTTACAGTAGGACAAAACTCTGAGTTGCCTTAGCAACTAGAAAAATGATACTTTTATAATGCAGAACATCTTTTTTCTTAATATGTACAATTATGATTGAGCAAAAGCATTAGCAAACATCATCTTTGATGTTTGTGCGAAGCTACAGCTCCACGGGGACCAGAATTTTATGGAAATTTTTTTGCATAAAGAAAATCTGATAATTTATTTTAAAATATAAAGAATTTGGAACGTCATTAAATTCCAAACTTCATTAAATTCCAAACTTGAAGGTTTGTTCTTTGCCTCACAAGAAGCCGGATCTAAAGTTCCCTCAATTAAACAGTGAAAGAGTTGTATAGTGTAAAATAGCATATGGGGGGGGGGGGGGGACACCTCATATAGGAGCCCTTTCACTAAGCAGCTGTAAAATCTGGGCTTAACATTAATACATTTTTTTTTTAATGTATGCTAATTAACATAATTTGAGTTCTGTGTGAATTTTAGTTAGACATCGCTATGAGTCTATGATCAGGGCGCCTAGCAATGCCTGTTTATAGAATCTGGCCCTTACTATCTCCTATTTAGGAGGTGCTAAGTGCTCCTGTGTTAACGCCATCTTATCCAATAAGTACACACTAATCATAATGTACTAGTAAGATAACGCACACATGTCTATTCTCTGCCACTCCCAAAAAATATTTCTAAAAAATCAATAACAGGCATTTATTTATTTATTTTTAAAATTTATGTACCATTTTTATCCAAAACGGTTCACAAGGGGTTGCATACATAAAATGTTAAAAGTCTATACAAAATAAGAAGATAAAATAGACATATTGGCCCTGATTCTACAAAGTGCGTCCCGATTTTAGGCAGCTGTAGGCGTCCTACAGCTGTCTAATCAGCCAATCGGGATGCACGTTTTTTAAAAAAATGCTCCCCAGGCAGGCCGCCTATATTGAAGGCGCCTCCGGGAACCTAGGGAGGCCCGCAAGACGCCTAAGCTCGCCTAAGGGCCTTAGGCGGGCCTTAGGCGAACCTAGGCGGCCCTACGCGTTTCCCTAGTAGAGGAAGAGACGCTTACAATATAGGCCAACAAAATGCTGGTCTACATTGTAAGTAGACGCGGCCGCTATACTTATTGCGGCAAGGGATCTCTCTGCTGCTATAAGTATAGCGGGCCGTGGCCGCCTGTCCAATTGCTGGCAGGAGGGTGCCCAAACCCTCCTGCCAGAAGATGCCCCCCCGACACTACCGACCGCCCCCCCCCCCCCCCGACACTACCGATCGCTGGCAGGAGGGTGCTCAATCCCTCCTGCCGGAAGACGCACCCCCTCCCCCCCGACACTACCGATCACCGGCAGGAGGGTGCCCAATCCCTCCTGCCGGAAGACGCACCACCTTCCCCGCGCTAACAGCCCTCAAACCTCCCCCCCTCCAAACTAACCTTTCCTTGTTGGCCAGACGGGACTTGCCCATCCAGCCGGCAGGCCCATCTCATCGAAATGATGTGGGCCCGCCCCTTCCTGGCCCATCCCTCCGAAGCCTAAGGCCTGATTGGCCCAGGCTCTAGAAGCCTGGACCAATCAGGCCTTAGGCATAGCGGGTCCGCCCATCCCCACTTAATCTAAGGCCTGATTGGCCCAGGCTCTATTGGCCCAGGCTCTAGGCATCCTATACAGAATCAGGGCCATTCAGTGTAGCATAAATTCAGTATAGTATAAATCAATCGCTCAGAAAAATGCATTAACAAATAGTTGAGTCTTCAACATTTTCCTAACAGAATTCCTCTCTCCGTATTTTCGAATTTAGCCAAGGCCATTCCATAGCCTAACTCCTGCACCTGTAAAAGTAATAGCGTTCGTATCTACATGTTTTAGGGTTGGCCTTTGTTTTCAACAATGCAACACCTGCAGAACGCAGGGACTTTTGTGGTTGATAACGAGACATCATATTCTTTAAAATTTCAGGCATCATACCATATAAGAATTGATGACATGCCTAGTGTTGTTAGAAGAATGTCTTTGAGCAACGAATCCTGTTTGATGCATTCCAATAATAAAAGGGAGAGCTTTAGCCAAACGTATAACTAAAGTTTTAGCTAAAAGTTTTCCATCAACATTAATGAAAGAAATAGGCATGTAATTTGAAACCAGTGTGGGATCTTTATTTAGCTTTGGCAAAACTATAGTTAACGATTCTGCCATGATACCTATAATACATCCTTTAGTTAATTGAGTCTGATATAAATTGAACAAATATGGTAATAGGGTAATTTGGAATGATTTATAGAACTCTACTGTAAAACCATCCCCACCTGGAGCGGATCCAACTCTAAGGGACTTCAGTGCTGCTTGCAATTCTTTTATTGATATTGGCTTTTCTAAACTTTCTTTTATATGCTCAGGAATTTTCAGTCCCTTTATTAAATTTAAAAATTCCAATCCATCCTTTACTTTATCTAAATAAGGCTCAGAAGAATACAGGTCTTTGTAGAAATCCAAAAATTGTTTTAAAATCGGTCCAATTTGAGAATATGTATTCCCTTTTTCATCTTTTATCGCCACTATTTTCGTTTTCCGTTTTTTTGCTTTTAGATAATTTGCCAATAATCTTCCCGTCTTTTTTGAATTCCCATAATACAAAGCCTGTTGAGAAAATAAATCTTTTCTTATCAATTTAGAAGAAATCTCATTATATTTCCCTTTAGTTTCAAAAGATCCTATAATGTAGAGTTTTCCATTTATCAATTAATTTAAATTCCAGCATCTTTATATCTTGTTCTAATTTGGAAAATTGATTTTTAATTTGTTTTTTAATAAATGCCGAAAAAGAACTAATTTGACCTCTCATGGTTGCCTTAAAAGCATCCCACAATGTTTCTGTTGAGATATCTTCCGTATTATTAATTAGAAAATAATCATTTATTTTTAATTTAATTTCCTCTATAAAAATTTGGTTCTACAAGCAATGTATTATCGAATCTCCATACAGATCTGCTATCATCTTGATCAATTATTTTAATATTAATCCACACCCCACCATGATCAGACAAAATAATTGGGTCTATGGAGGCTTGTGTAACTTGTTGAACTAAAGCATTTGAAACAAATATATAATCTATTCTTGAAAATGATTTATGAACATGGGAGCAAAATGAAAATTCCCGATCATTAAAATAAAATATCCGCCATATATCTTGCAAATCACAATTTTGTATCAAATTATCTAAACCTAATGATTTCATAACTCTGCTAGGATTTTTATCCAATAAAGGATCTATAACAGCATTAAAATCCCCTGCCACAACTAAATTAGAAGCAGCCAGTGGTAATAACAATGGTTGTAGAGATCTAAAAAATTTAATTTGATTCGAATTAGGTGCATATACATTGAAAAGTGCCAGGGTAGTATTTCCCATTATCATGTCTACATGTACCCATCTTCCTAAAGGATCAGCCTTAATCATCTTAAATAAAGCATTACATCTTTTATTAATTAAAATTGCTACCCCTGCCTTTTTCCCTATAGCTGGGGCAAAAAAACAATATTTTACCCAATCTGTTTCCAATTTCTTGGACTCTAAAGCTGATAGATGAGTCTCTTGAATGTAACATATATCTACATTCTGTTTTTTAAAAAATAAAAGTGTTTTCTTCCTTTTTATGGGATGGTTGAGGCCATTAACATTTAGCGAATAAAATTTATGCTCCATTAAGAAATTTATGTATTGAACACATAAACCTTCTCAAATATATTATCTTAATATAATTATTCTTTATACCTTTCATCTCCCTTAAATTACTTTGTAAAACTTCCTTTATTTTCTTAATTATTATAATTCTATAATCTCAAAATCCCCTCCCTATTCCCTCCCATAACCCCTAGGCTTGCATTACATATGTTGAATTTGTCAAAAGACTTAAATGATCAGGTTTTTTCTGTGTCCCTTGATGCAGAGAAGGCCTTTAATCGTGTTGAATGGACCGTCATGTATCAAGCGTTGGAGTGGTTTGGTATTGGTTCAGGATTTATACAAATGGTTCAAACATTTTATAGCTCCCCTGTTGCTAAATTATATATTAATAATAATTTTTCAGATGGCTTTAGGTTGCAGAGGGGGGTTAGACAAGGATGTCCCTTATCTCCTCTACTTTTTGATATTGTATTGGAACCCTTGTTATTAGCTATTCAACAGGCAGAGGAGATTCAGGGTATTCCCTATAAGGATCGGGAATATAAGGTCTCTGCTTATGCGGATGATATATTGTTCTATTTGAGAAATCCTGAGACAACTATTCCCTCTTTACTTGAACTGATTGAGGAATTTGGAAAATTTTCAGGATACAAGATAAACTGGAGTAAATCAGAAATTCTTCCACTTAATGTCCACTGTACAAAAGGTTTATTTGATTCATTTCCCTTTCTTTGGAAAGAGGATGGAATAAAGTATTTAGGCATCTGGATTAAAAATACGCTGGAAGAGACAATGAAAATTAATGAAAAATCTTTACTGCAGAAGGTAACAGAATTGTGTGAGCAATGGAATCCTCTACATATTTCATGGTGGGGGAGAGTTCAAACTATTAAAATGATGATTTTGCCTGTAATTTGTTATCAGATGGGTATGTTGCCGGTTTATTTTCAAGGGTCCTTTTATAAAAAATTAAATAGTATTCTTATAAAATTTATTTGGTTGGGTAAAACTCCTAGAGTGGCTTTGGTATCTTTACAAAGACCAATTTCAGAGGGAGGGTTAAATTTTCCCAATTTTTATAGGTATCATCAAGCCTATATTTTGCGCCAGGGTATGTATTGGGTCCTCCCAGAGCTCATGGAAAAACTCCCAGATTGGTTGTGGATAGAATGGGAACTCATGTCTCCATTACGCCTTTGTCATGTGCTCAGTATCAAAATGCCTAGTTACAGTAAAAATAACCGAATTGTAGCTGATACATGGAAAACATTGCGGTATGTAAGTAATTTAACAACCATTCCAATTCACAAATCTACAAATCAATCTATATGGGTGAACTCCAAGATTCAAATTGGCGGAGAAAAGCTCGTCTGGAAGCTTTGGATGATTGCAGGAATACGTATATTAGATGATATTATTTCTAATGGTAATATGCTTGAATTTTCACAGTTGCAACATAAATATGGACTTAATAGATCTGAAAGTTTTAGATGGTTACAGCTGAAGCATGCCATTCAGGTGGGGTTCCCTGACTGGAAAAACCTTAATAATCATTATAGTATGGAGTTCCTATGTTTTCAGGCAGACTTCTTGGGTCACCAGACCGCCCAGTGGTATAAATTATTAAATGGACTTATTAAAAAGAAATTAAACACTGGTCTTAGAGACATTTGGAGCACTGAGATTAAGCTTCAAATTACTGCATCTCAATGGCCACAAATTTGGTCTTGGAGGATGAGATGTACAGTGTCAGCATCTATGGTTTTTTCTGTTACATAGAGCGTTATGGACCCCTGTTCGGTTACAAAAATTGGATAGCTCTAAGTCTAATAGATGTTGGCACTGTCATCTCGAAGTAGGGACTTTAGATCATTTATTATTCTATTGTCCATTTATTATGAATTTCTGGAAATCAATTTGGGACCAATTTTATATTAGATAACCCAATGGCATTATCATATGATACAGTGCTATTTGGTATGGCAATGAGAGCAAAAAATCAGATTTCTACAAACAATAACAAATTATTACTCATAATGACTGGTGTTACCATTCAACAAATTACGTATAATTGGAAAGACTGGAGTAGATTAAATTATAATTTTTGGTGGAATTCCTTATGTCATATATATAAAATGGAGAGATTTCTGGCAATACAGCGGGATAGTTTCAAGAAATTTCAAGATATTTGGGAGCCATTAACAAAGTATTGTACTGATTAGATGAAATTTTCTTTTCCCTTAAATTTACAAGTTCAATTGTGAGGGAAGGGGGGGAATTTAATAGTTATGTATTGTATAAGTATTGATCATTTGATAGGTAAGGGGGGAAGGGTGGGAGTTAAGTATTTATCACTGTTACCATTGATGATTATTAAGTGATATAGATATTGTTAATTTGTTTGGACATTTTATCACACTTATTGTAAGTTTGAAAATGAATAAAGAATTAAAAAAAAAAAAAAAAAGAATTGATGACATAACATGATTGCCTTATACTGAATTCGAAACGCAACTGGCAACCAATGCAGTTGTTGAAGATATGGAGTAATATGTTCATATCTTGATGTTCCAGTTATCAATCTAGCTGCTGCGGCATTCTGGACCACCAGCAATGCCTTACACCTGGTCTTAGTTATTCCCAGGTACAGGACATTGCAGTAGTCCAGCCGTGACAAGACCATTGCTTGTACAACAGCATAACACCACAAAATGCTTTAATATGTTTCTGTAATAGCCTGTTGGCACTTGCTAACCATGAATTTGGCACTTGCTAACCATGAATTAAACACTCAACACCCTATAGTAAAAGGGCCGTATAGGGAGAAATGCCCACTCCCTTCTGTCATTGGATGCTCCCTTGAACTACCCCACCCCCAACCCCTGAACCCACCCAGTACCATTGTCACAAGTTGGGGGCAGGAGAGATGTGGTTCCACCTGCTCTATGGCCTGCTTCCCCTCCCTGGTGCATCACATGGGCAGATCTGAAAATGGACAATCAAGGAGAAAAAACACGTGGTGAGACGTTTTTGTGCATCGAGTCAACAAATGCGATCGCTGCTAAAGCAGTCAAAGCTAGTTCAGCAACAATCAATGACTTTAGCACATCTGGGCCCAAGTGTCAGTTTAGCTCTAATTAGCTAGTTATGTTAGACATGTAACTGGCCCTATTCTATTAATTCATAGTCAATGGTTTATTAAGCATTTTAATTGCACATGCATCTTGGGTCTGTGCTGAAATTTCAGCACCATGTATAGATTCTGGGGGTATGTGCATAAATGTTGAGAATACATATGTGCGTAACTGCTAGCAGGGCATAAGTGCTATTTTGCAAATAGCACGTTTGTAAGGGGGTGTACTAAGGGGACGAGTATGAATGGGACATAGGCAGGTATCCCACTTATACACATGACCTACCTAATACTATAAATTTCGCATGTCCAAGTTTCCAAGTTTATTAAAATCTTCATAATCTCTTTCCACATTCTATATCATTTTCTACAGTGAGCCCTCTGAGGATTCATTCGGTTATTAAATTAGGATTTTTTTCTTTTTTAAATAAATCTGTATTCCAGACCTTCCCCGCTTCCCTCCCGCCTTCCTCCCGGCATCCCAAACCTTACCTAGTGGTCTAGCAGGCTTTCGGGGCAGGAGCGATCTTCCTACGCTCCTGCCCCGTGTAGATCACTCATAGCAAAAGGCTGCGGGGAGTTCCCATCTTGAGACTACGGAAACTCAGGGCAGCCATTTACTATGAGTGATCTGCACTGGGCAGGAGCGTAGGAAAATTGCTCCTGCCCCAAAAGTCCGCTAGACTACCAGGTAAGGTCTGGGATGCCAGGAGGAAGGAGGGAGGGAGGTGGGGTGGGTCAGAGCCGGCCTAAAAGTTATTCGCAAATATTCAATATTCGCGGGCTGGCTCTGCCCATAACCCCCACGAATACAGAGGGGAAAGTGTATTCTGATGGAGGTTATAAGCAGCAAAGTACAATCAAATCTTATGAGAGTGAAGATCTGCCAACAAATGGCTTATAGATCGTAGCTTAAGAGATGACAGCAATTATTGAGTAACTAGTCTTTAATCCCGTTACATTAATGGGTGCTAGAGTAGATGTCTGTCTGTCTGGGTATTTTTTTTTTCTTTGTCTCTCTCTCCTTGCACGCTGCCTGTCTGTCATTTTTTCTGTCTGTGAATCTCCCTATGTCCTTAGTGCCCTCAGTGCCTCCTTCCTATGTCCTTAGTGCCCTTTCCTATGTCCATAGTGCCCCCAGTGCCCCTTTCTATGTCCTTAGTGCCCCCAGTGCCTCCTTCCTCCCCTCACCCCCCTCCGATGCCAGCCTACCTGCCTGCCTCCCATTCCTCTTCTATTGAACTCCCCGATGCCAGCCTGCCTCCCATCCCCCTGAGCAGCATGTTTCCATGGAAACCACCCCACCCCCCGATGCCAGCCTGCCTGCCTGCCTTCCATTGAACCCCCCTCCAATGCCAGCCTGCCTGCCTCCCATCTCCCATCCACTGAAACCCCCATCCCACCCCCGATGCCAGTCTGCCTGCCTCCCATCCCCTTGAGCAGCATGTTTCCATGGAAACCACCCCCGATGCCATCCTGCCTTACATTGAACCCCCACCCCAACCCCCCCGATGCCAGTCTGCCTGCCTGCCTCCCATCCCCCTGAGCAGCATGTTTTTAACCCCCCCCCTGCGCCGACCCTAGGCACACCACTAACACGCCGCAACTTCCCCCCTCCCCCCAGGCACACCACTAACACGCCACGACTCTCCCCCCCCTCCGCTGACCCTACCCGGCACAACAGAAACCCCCGTTGACCCTCCCAGCTGACCCTCCCACCGCTAGACGGCTGACAAACCTGGCAGCTCCAGCAGCGTCCCAGGCACACTAAACATGCTGCTTCGGGTCTTCTACTAGCCTAATTTCCTCTGCCGCGCCCCTGATGACATCATCAGGGATGCGGCAAAGGAAATTAGGCCAGTAGAAGACCCAAAGCGCTTTGAAGAGGAGCGGCAGCGGGAGGGAGGAGTCGCTGGCGCAGGCGCCATGAGGACTACCACAGAAGCACACTTCACGCCACCAGGACTCACGATCGTTCAACAGCGCATGCGCACTCTAGGGTTTTATTATTATAAATACAGCCTGAAAAGTCCACATTTTATCTATAAAGACTGCCTCAAGAGTCTGAAATAAAATGATATTGGCAATTTAAAAAAAAAAAAAAAATCTTATTATCTCGCTCCATGGACATTCCTTCTGGGTGGCTTACAATCTAAAATTCAGTAATACAAATAATAAAATAATATCACATTTCACATACACATAAAATTTGGCATAAATCGAACTATAAAGTTATATAGTAAAGGAGGGGGAGGTAAACACAATCTGGTAATCTTATGTTTTGCAAAACTCTACTGACATAGGTACAGTAGGTCCACCTTTTTTATTTATCTTTAATTTCAACGTTATATTTTTTTATATTTTATAAACATCTTCAAATAAAAAAGTTTTAAGATCGGTCTTAAAATTTTCAAGAAAATTCAATGTTTATTAACTGCTAAAAAGGTAGATAACATGCTGCAATTGTCTTTGTGGGCATTGTGCAGTGTTGGGTGTTGTTTTTGGGGGTGTAGGATGTTTCTCAGGAGATATTGTCTTTGCTAGTGGAGCATTGGGTGCTTTTGAGGGAAGCATTATTTTTTTCTGTGAGGGGCTTTTTACTGCCAAGGTTTCAGATGCTGTCAGAGGACATTGTCTTTTCCGAAGAGGGATCAGGTGTAATGATGAGGGGCAATCATTGTTGATGGAGCGGTCGGGTGTGATGTCAGAGGGATTGGAGAAGCTTGCATCAGGTTGGGGGCTGCATATTAGGGGACAGTGCTAGGATTAGGGCCAGCCATTTCCCACCTGAACACAAACATACTATATAGCTCCGTGATGCCCAACAGTTAGATTTATATGGTCAGGGGCATTACCACGCCTCCAGCATTGCTGTTCCTGCAGTGATTATTTTGATTCTGATACTTTTCAGACATTGAGTTTATAGTTCTATAGCAATAATTCTTTGATTCTGGATACTGTAATTAGCCACTGAAATAACTAAGCTCAACTTAACAACTAACACTCATTATCAAATTCTGCAATTAGTGTACATATTGCCTTTCCCTCCCCCCCCCACAACCGCCCCCCATATACATATGTTTTATTTTCAAATTTAAGACCAGCTAATTTTTATATAAAACTCATGGAGCAGAAGATAGCATGGAACTTAATCCTAAAAAAGAATTCTATAGTAATTAGCCCAGTTATATATACTTAAAAAATCACAGCTCACATATGCTGTTTCTACTGTGAAATGATATGTTGGAAAGAAGTAACACTGTCACAAATTATTCAAGTGAGCATCATTAGGAAAAATGTGATCCAACTGTGATAACTTTTTTTTTTTTTTTTAATTTTTATTTTATTGCCAGATACACATTAAACATGCAAAGAAATCAGCTTTACAAAAGTATGAATGCCTCTCAGTTTCCAACTCTCACTAATACAAATTATACAGTCACAACAAATGTGGCATACCATTCCAGTAAATGCACTGAAATGCTGCTCACTTGTATTCCTTTCTCAATTTTAACCCCTCCCCCCCCCCCACACACACTGCATTCTTTCTTCATTTACTTCATAGAACACTGTTTCTTATTCACCAGCCATTGCCTATTCCAGCGTTCTTCATTGCGAGGCCCAGGGGGCCAGTGGCAGTCTCCATCAATCTTAAAGCGACCCCCTCACTCTTTCCCCAACACCCAGTCTCCTTCCACGTTTTCTCAGTTTTTGGTGCTGGCATATCTCCATAAATTTATTCTGTCTAATATTTGTGCCATGCGTCTCTTGGTGAATTTGAGCTATGTGCTACCCACAGTCCCATTCTATTGCCACAAGATTGAGACAGCACCATGCAGGTCAGATTTGCTGCAAACTGTGTACTGCTGGAAGAAAACAGAATACTTCAAAATATGACACCTTAAACATGCTTCTACCATTGTAGTGTACTGTTATATGGTAACACTGAAAACCTTCCCCCTCCCCCCATATTATGTACATACATGATAATTGAGGGGTCAGTGTTTTTTAAACATTAACTGTTGCTGGCTAGAGTAGACCCCAATATTCTGTGCTGGCCATGTCCAAGCTCTGGCACTGAATACTGGGGGCTATATGTGGGCAGTGGGCAAGATGACTTCCAGAGCGTATGTGGGTCCTGGCCAATTTTTATCCGAGACCCGCATAGGACAGTTATGAAGCCCTGACTAAATATCGGCTGGGACCCACATTACAATTTGGTGTCTATAAAGTCCCACCAGTCTTTTTTATGACCCTCCACATATCCCCTCCAGATTGAGCCCCTCCCAAACCACAAACCTCCTAAGATAGGCCCCTTGGACCTACCTTATGTTCGTGGTGGACCAAGGGGTTTATTGGGGGCAGGATTGAGTCCCCCTCGCTCCTGCCCCTTGCAGTGGGTCTCTGCAAAATGGCTGCTGTGACCTCTGGAGGCATCGAACATAAGCCCCCAGATCCTCCCAACACTGCTTCCAATGCCACTTTATTATTAGTCTGTGAGGATTTTTAGCGACACTCTCCAGTTAAGTGCCACTGAATATCCCCACTTAGGTGACAGGAAGCAGGCATAAAACACTTTGAAAAATCAGCTGGCTTACTCTTAAAAGCATACATTTTTTTAAATATCGAAACTTTATTAAGAGCCCTTTTATCAGATTGTGGTAAAAAGTGTCCACCAAGCCTATTTCATAATATGTATAGATTTTAATTGTATGCAGTTTATTGTGCGTTGAATATTTATAATTATTGTGATTAAAAGATTTACAGTTCTACAACACATGAGAAATGGGCATTCATGTGTTTATTCACACCTTCAAAAAAATATAGAAAACATGTGAGGTAAGCCTCGCCTTAACTAAATCCAAGTTGATTTTTTCCCAATAAACCATGTTTGTTTACTGTATGTGTTCGGTAATTTTGTTTTCAGTTTCCTAGATCACCCCTGGAGTCCTTTTAAAAACTGGCATTACTTTGACTACTTTACAATCCTCAGGTACTGGTAGATTATATTAAGGATTACTAATAGTAGATCTGAAGTTTAATGTTTGAGTTTTTTCAGTCCAGAAAAAGTGCTAAGATAAGACTTCCAGAGACAGAAAGATCTTCACTGGTAAGAGTTCGCTAGGAAGTTGCTCATAAATTTGGGGAAAGGTAGACAAATAGATAAGCTCACTTATCAAGGGAGTTTAAGGCATAGGCGTCGTAATGGGGGAGACCACAGGGGCCATAGCCTTCCCCCAAATTGGTGGTCGCCAGTTGGTGCCTGCCCTCCCACCTGTTTCCTGGCATTGCCCTTTAAATCTTCAGGGCAGCCGCTGCACAGCGTCAATGAACAGGCCTTCCCTGGAACCCTTCATTTTTCTTCCGGGGGCAGGCCTGCTTGTTGACGCTGTGCAGCGGCTGCCCTGAAGATTTAAAGTACAACAACGGGAGGAGGTAGGAGGTGGAATCAGGAGCTGGTAACGGGCCATGCCGCAGGATTCCGCTGAGGCTAGGGTGGAGCTCCTGGGCTTCCCCCAAGCCAAATAATGTTCCACTGCCTATGGTTTAAGGTATAGTTTTTTCTTAGCGTAGAAAATCTATTACAGTTCATAGGCTAGCATTTAAAGGAGCTATTTTAAAATTGCTATTGTATCAGTATACAGCATAGCTAATAGGCACATTCAGAATACTAGCATTTATTAACATATGTGCGTAACTGCTGGAAGGGCATTTAAGTGCTATTTTGCAAATACCTACTTAATTTATACAGCACATGTTTGTAAGGGGGTGTACTAAGGGGAAGAGTATGGATGGGACTTAAACACATGTCCCTGTCACACTTAGACTATAGAATCCCCCTCCCGCTTGAGGAAAGTCCTATTGGAAGACTTAGTATGGTCAAGATATAACTAGGGATTGTGATTGCAGCTAATTCAGTGCTGGTGACTGTTTATTAACTACTAACAAGACAGATAACATGGTGTAAGTGTCTGCAGATCTACTATTAGTAATCTGTAGCCTATCAGTAATATGATTTCCTTTCCCCCACCCCAAATCCTACTCACCCCAGCCTGATCTCTGATTTATAGGCCCTTGAATCAATTAGAAGGCTAGAAAAGCAATTACAACATCTCTGTTAGCAAGTAATTAGCTCTTAGAAATTCAAGGTGCCCACAAAAACACTTCTTGATTTTAAATTGTTACAAAAACAAAATTTATTGGAATATTCTTTCACCTTTGAGGCTACAGTTTCATCAACTCATAAAGTTTCATATGGCATCTGTTGATTACATACACTTGATGTGTGCCCCACCTGTTACTCGGCAAACATCAATGCGATAATCGAACTTGGACCAGACTCTCCGAAGCATATCCGAAGCATATCGCGTTTATAACTTCAGTGATATGTTCCTGCAGATCATCCTTAGTTGTGGGTAGTGGAGGTACATACAGTACACTGTCTTTCGCGTACCCTCAAAGGAAAAAGTCACAAACAGTAATGTACGGTTATCTCAGGGGCCACTTGAGGAACACCTGGTCATTTTGTCACATTGCATTGTCTGAAGGTTGTAACTTCTGCACCAATTGCAGCTTATGAGGGTGAAAGTGCAAGCAATTGTGTAAGATCTTGCAATCTATGCTTTTTGGGACTTGTATTTGCTGTCATCTGATTTATAAAAATATTCCAATAAGTTTTGATTTTGTAACCATTTATAATCAAGGAGTGTTTTTGTGGGCACCCTGTACAATCTACTAGATCCTTAGAGCAGAACCATAGAAACATAGAAACATAGAATATGACGGTAGAAAAGGGCTATAGCCCATCAAGTCTGCCCACTCTAATGACCCACCCCCCTGACTTTACTCCTTAGAGATCCCACATGAATGTCCCATTTTCTCTTAAAATCTGACACGCTGCTGGCCTCAATCACCTGCAGAGGTAGACTGTCGGCAAACAAAGATATTTCCTCTAAGCCCTTGGGTCATATCACCTATGAATAAGTTGAATAGAATCGGGCCCAAGAACGAGCCTTGTGGTACTCCACTGGTTACGTCTGACGTTTTGGAGGGGGTACCGTTAACCACTACCTTTTGAAGTCTACCGTGTAGCCAGTCCCTAACCCATGCAGTTAGTGTGTCCCCTAATCCCAGCGATTTCAGCTTGTTCAATAACCTGCGGTGTGGGACACTATCAAAAGCTTTGCTGAAGTCCAAATATATCACGTCCAGAGACTCCCCGGCATCCAGTTGTCTAGTTACCCAGTCAAAGAAGCTAATCAGATTAGATTGGCAGGACCTGCCCTTGGTAAATCCGTGTTGGTGGGGATCACGTAGGTTTTCTTCGTCCAGGATTGTGTCAAGTTTCTGCTTGATCAGTGTTTCCATAAGCTTGCTCACTATGGATGTGAGACTCACTGGTCTGTAATTTGCCGTCTCTGTCCTGCAGCCTTTTTTGTGAAGTGGAATAACGTTGGCTGTTTTCCAGTCCAAGGGAACTCTTCCGGTACGTAGGGAAAGATTGAAGAGTACGGCTAATGGTTCTGCCAGGACTTGGCTCAACTCTCTGAGGACCCTGGGGTGTATGTTGTCTGGTCCCATGGCTTTGTTTACTTGGAGTCTTGAAAGTTCGTAGTAGACGCTGCTGGGCGTAAACTTGAAATCTTGAAACGGGTCTTTCTGGTTGTCTCTTGTCCTTAACTGCGGACCGACTCCCGGCGCTTCACAGGTGAAGACTGAGCAGAAGTATTCGTTTAGTAGTTCTGCCTCTCAGAATCCGATTCTGCATAGTTTCCGTCCGATTTCCTAAGGCATTCTATCCCATCTTTGTTTCTTTTCCTCTCTCTAATATACCTGAAGAAGGATTTATCCTCTTTCTTAATGTTCCGTGCTAGATCTTCTTCTGTTTGAAGTTTGGCCTCTCTGACTGCCTTTTTGACTGCTCTAGATCTGACTAGATAGTCTTCTTTCGCCCGCTTTCCGAAATGTTTGTAGGCAATAAATGCTTCTTTTTTCTCTTTAATGAGGTTTGAAATTTCGGAGCTGAACCACTGGGGTCTTTTGTTTCTCCGGCGCTTGCTAACTGTTTTTATGTAGCGGTTTGTAGCTTCGTGTAAGGTGACTTTCAGAGTTGACCACATAGTCTCCACATTGTCAGTTTCTGCTTGGTTATACAGTTCCCGATGGACAAAATCTCCCATGAGGTTGAAGTCTGTGCCTCTAAAGTTGAGGACCCTCGTCGCTGTGTTTGATCTAGAGAAGCCTTTCTTTAGGTTGAGCCATACCATATTATGGTCGCTGGAGGCCAGCTTATCTCCTACTGAAACCTCCGAAATGCTGTCTCCGTTGGTGAGTACCAGGTCCAGTATTGCGTGGTCCCTGGTGGGCTCCAATACCATTTGTTTGAGTCGTGCACCCTTTATGGAGGATAATATTCTTCTGCTGCCACAGGTAGTCGCGGAGAGTGTGTTCCAATCTGCATCGGGCATGTTGAAGTCACCTAGCAGAACTGTGTCCCCTCGCAAGGTGATGTTCTCTATATCTTCGATCAGTTCTATATCTTTGTCTTCCTGTTGTCTTGGAGGTCTATATACCACACCAAGGTATAGGCATTTTTCATTTCCTCTGGCCAGGTTCACCCAGAGGGATTCCCCGGTGTATCTAACATCTGTGATTCTGGTAGTTTTGATGTTTTCCTTAGTATATAGTGCGACCCCTCCTCCTAACTTGCCCTCTCTTTCACGACGATGTAAGTTATAGCCTGGTATAACCATATCCCACCCATGCGAGTTTGTGAAACAGATCTTGGATTTCGCTACCACGTCTTGGTCAGCGTTCATTATCTCAGTCTCCAATTCCAGAATTTTGTTGCCCAAGCTGTGTGCATTGACATACATTGCCCTCCATACCTGTGAAGAGATTTCCTTCCGAGATAGTGTGGCTCCTAAATTATTGTACGTAGTATGGGTACTTACCTTAGACTCAGAAGTGTGGGTGTGATTCGCATCCTCAGGGTGGTTCCTTACTGCTCTGGAAAATGAGTATGTACCCTCCCCCAACTTACCTAGTTTAAAGCCCTACGAAGTAGGCGGGCTAGTCGATGTCCAAAAACGTTTTTACCTCTCCTGGTCAGGTGGAGTCCATCAGGTCCCTGTAGTCCTTGTAGTGCCTCACCATGGTCTAGGAATCCAAAGTACATCTCTACGCACCATTCGCGAAGCCACTCATTGGTCTTTCGGATACGCTCTTCCCTGGCTCTGCCTTTGTCTCTTACTGGGAGAATTGATGAGAAGACCACCTGTGCTCCTATCTGCTTCAGCTTCTTACCCAGGGCTCCGAAGTCTTTGGGAATGCTGTCTGAGGTGCTCCTGACAGTGTTGTTCGTACCTATATGGATAAGAAACATAGGGAAATGATCATTTGGCTTTAGAAGTTTGTCTAGACAGGTAGTAACATCCCGGATCCTGGCTCCAGGGAGACAGCAGACCTCTCTTGACTGCAAATCCGGTCTGCAAATTGGTCCCTCGGTGCCCCTTAGCATGGAGTCCCCTATGACCACCACTCTTCGCTCCTTCCGGGGAGGCCGATCAGCGAGCACTGGAATCGAAGCTATGTGCTTGGTGTCTTCCTGAGCCCCTTCCTCTACTTCCTCAGCGGTTCCTTCTTGAAGGATCTGGAATCTATTACTCAGGGTGAGTTGTGGGGTTGGAGTAGAACTACCCTGTCTGAGAGAAAGAGAAGAAGAAGAAAGTGAGAAAGGGGTGGGTTTTCTGCGCTTGCCCGTAGAGGAGGTTACCAGCTGCCAGGGACCGGCATCTCCAATCATTTCCTGCACTCCAATCATTGAATTCAGAGTTGTGGGTTTGGTTGTGTCAAGGATGGACTTGTCATGGGTTCGTTCTGTGATATGGGATAGTTCCTGGATGGCATCGTCGATGAAGGCCTCGTCCTCCCTGATGCTCCTTAAGCGCTCCACCTCCTCCCTGAGGTCCTGCAGTTCCTGCAAAATGTCCCCGTCTACTTCTACCTGTTCCATCCTCTCTGTCTGCGTAGAGACTGTAGCATATCGTAGGGGGGGGGGAGATGGCCTCGGTCTGCACAGAGACCTCTGCTCTCCGTCCAGTGTCGCCCTCTTCCCTCTGTGTACAGTCCTTGGCCGTCCCCTGGGCCCCACCAGTCGCTGGAGTGTCGGGCTTGATAGCAGTCTTGGTACTCCGTGTCCTCCCTGCCATTTCTAAGAATGAGAGATTTAGTGTTAAAAAGAAAAAGAAAATGTTTGAGGGATTAGAGAGTTTGAGAGATCAGAGAGTGTGAGAGATTCAAGAGAAGACTATGTGCCTGATTGAGAGCGTGTAAGAATAGCTTCTGAGTGTAGAAGGAGTAAAAGAGACTTGCCCCTGTTAAAGTGTGTAAGAAGAGTGACTGAGTGTAGAAAAAGAATAAAAATAAAAAGGTGTAGGAAAGAGATTAGGCCTTATCAAAGGCCCTTCGCAAAGGCGCTCTCACTAAGGCGAGCACCTTTGCCGTTCGCCTTCGCCGCGCACCGAACGGCTGTGCGCCGTTGGCTTCCTTCCTCTTAAGGAGGAGCCCGGGCACCCAGCAACCTCTGACGCGGTGGGGGTGGGCGGAGCTACCTCTCGCCGCTACCCCGACTCGTCTTCCGCCTCTCTGCCTTCCTCCCGGCTCTCTCCTGGTTCCTCCTGCTTTCTCCCCTTTGCCTCTCCTCTCCTCCTGGCTCCGGACATTATAAAATAATAATAACTAAATACTATCATGACTTAACATATAACTAGCAATCTTAGCAGACCTTAGTGTACATATTCCAAGTCCCTTAGTGACTTAACAAAGAAATCACCCTTATTAAGATGCAAGCAGCAGTCCAGAGGCAAGATGGGGGCATGTTTGATTATCTCCCAGTTGGTGAGAGGTTATATGTGTTTTCTTGGTGCAAAAAGCTCCTGGCACACAGGAAATGGGTCCAATATCTTGAGGCTAGAGTAGCAGACTTGGAGGAGCTGAGGGAGATGGAGAGGTATATGGAGGAGTCCTTCAGGGATGTTGTAGGGAAGTCCCACCTCTAGTCTGCCAGCACCTGTGAAATCTTAAAGGAGGGAGGTCTTTTTAAATGGGAGCATAACTCTGGTGAAGTAAGAAGTAATCCTGTAACCAGGACCTGCCCATCAGGGGATGCAATATCCACTGGTAATGAGGATGTGACTCCAGGGGTTTCTGCCCAGGAGGGAAGGATTAGGATGGCCATTGTAGTGGGAGATTCAATCATTAGGAATGTAGATATCTGGATGGCATGTAGATGTGAGGATCACTTGGTCACTTTCCTGCCTAGTGGGAAGGTGGCAGACTTCACACTACATAAGATTATAGACAGTGATGGGAAGGAATCTGCTGTTGTGGTATATGTCGGACGGAGGTTCTAGAAGCCAATTTTAGACTCTTAGGTAAGAAACTAAAATACAGAATTTCAGACGTGCTTCCTGTTCCACGTGCAGAACCCACGAGGTAGACAGAGCTCCAGAGTCTCAATAAATAAATGAGGTGATGGTACAGGGAGGAGGGGTTTAGATTTGTTAGGAACTGGACGACATTCTGGGGAAGGGGGATCCTATTCTGTAAAGATAGGCTCCACCATAACCAGGGTGGAACCAGGCTGCTGGTTCTCGTAAAAAGGAGATAGAGCAACTTTTAAACTAAAGACTGGAGGAAGGCTGAAAGTCGCTCAAAAGAGCATGGTGCAGAACAAAGTGTCTTTAAAAGATATCAGCAAAGCAAGGAAGATAGAGCATCCCAATAGCAATGTTTCAATAGACATCATAGCAGACCAGGTGTCCTTTAATATAGAACCAAAAAAAGGAAAGCAACAGACTCCACAGTGGTACATCAATCAAGCATAGTAGGACCAGAAAAATAGTCTTCCAAAACAAAAAAGGGGGTCATGTCATCATCCTTCCAGTGATTATTTGATCAGTTTAGGCACCTTTTTGACATATTCATTGTTAAAACAGATCTACCCCCAAAGTCCAAACTGTGCCCTGAACGTTTTCTAAAATCATTAGGTTGCCCTAGTTCCACCCAAGCAATGCCTCCAACATGTCCCCTTCAGATTTAGACATACTGCAGACAACTACCATAGAAATCCATCTACAAATTATGTTTGGAAAATAGCAACTTGGAAGGCTTAGCAAGACAGTCCCAACTCTGAAAAGCATACAATATAAAATGACTCATAGCAAATTATTTAGATAACAAATTGTGAAGATGTGGAATTCGTTTCCATTGAAATTCGTACAACCATTGTATATGCACTATTTTGCAAAGGTTTGATGAACACTCACTCTATAGAATGGAAATGTTAGTAATAGCTGTAGATTTAGGGCTCCTTTTACTAAATCGTGGAAGAGCTTCTTACCGAGGGCCAGAGAGGTAAATGCCCCATCACTCATTCAGTTCATATGAGCGTTAAAGCATTTACCTCACCGGCCTGTGGTAAGAAGCTCTTCTGCGGTTTAGTAAAACCCAGCGTTAGTGCCTTAGCTTACATTACACTTATAGATTTGAGCAATATGTGCGTATATCCCGATGGAATTTGCATGATACCATGTTTAATCTCTTCAGTGATATACTGCTTGCAACCTGCCTAGAACTCCATTTGCGAGGATTCTGCAAGATATAAGTTTGCACATTACATAACAAACCTCCTTCTGCTCATTTATACTACTGTTTGGACATTTTTCTTTTTGAAAATGAGCCCCATAGTGGAAATGAAAAAAAGTACAGAGTAGGGAATCATAATGATTAAGTGGATGGAACAACTCTAATGAGGAATGGCTAGAGTTTAGATTTCATCAGCCTGGAAAAGAGATG
Organism: Geotrypetes seraphini; assembly: GCF_902459505.1. Taxonomy (NCBI): domain Eukaryota; kingdom Metazoa; phylum Chordata; class Amphibia; order Gymnophiona; family Dermophiidae; genus Geotrypetes; species Geotrypetes seraphini. The sequence continues at coordinate 325,788,255 of NC_047084.1, read as the reverse complement.
GATGAAGGGGAAAATTATAGAGATCTATAAAATTCTGAGTGAAGTAGAATGGGTAAACCAAATTGATTATTTTTTGAAAAAGGGCAAAGACTAGGGAACACTCCATGAACAGAACAGTCAAAACAAATAGAAGACATTTTTTTTTTCACTTAACACATACTCCCCTCCCCCCTTTTACCAAACCATAGCGTGATTTTTAGTGCTGGCTGTGGTGGTAACAGCTCCGACGCTTATAGGAATTCTATGAGCTGTTACTGCTGCAGTTGGCGCTAAAAATTGGGCTACGGTTTTGTAAAATGGGGGGTGTGCTGGGGATAGTTAAGCTCTGGAAATCATTGCCAGAGGAAGTAGTAAAAGCAATTAATGTAGCTGCTTTTTAAGAAAAGGACTGGACAAATTTTGGGAGGAAAAGTCCATAAATTTGTATTTATTAATTTATTCACAATTTATTAATTTATTCACAATTTATTCACCGAGAGGGAGAATTAGAAGTCCTTGAGCATGCGCAGATGCACGCTCAAGGCCGGCAGAAGCAGGGTAGATCTTCTAGCGGCACCGGCATGTCCTGTGGGCTGCGTGCCAGTGCCAGATGGGGGGGGTAAGTTTAAGTTGGTCGGGCAGGGGGTGCCGGTTCGATCGGGGGGGCCTTTGCGAGCGGGGGAGAGCGATGCCGGTTATCGGGGGGTGTGCTCGCAAATCGAGTCAACACTCAGTTTGCAAGACACGTTTTGTGAGAATGTTTTTCTCGTCTTGCAAAACACTCGCAAACCGGGTTACTCGCAAACTGAGGTTTGACTGTACTAGACTAGATGGACCTTTGGTCTTACCCAGTCTGTCAGCTCTTATGTTCTTATATAAAATATCTCACCGCTATGCAATTTCTGCTAGTGGTCATTCAGATCTGATATTTTGTTCTCCTGAGTTATGAACAGCATGCTTAAAATCTGCTTTAGCTATAGGCTCTGTTTAGAATGGTCTATTAGTGATTTGCTGTCATTCCAATCTCTTAAAGTTTGCACAACGGCATTTAGCAGGCCAAAGGGTGCAGCAGCTCAGATCTCATGAGTTCATCTTAGCTGACAGCTCTCTGGTATGCCCAGAGAAGATATCTTAATAAAAACAGTGTGAGCAAAGCTTTATAAACTCACATAACAAGCAAAATAAAGTTGAGTTCCCTAAATGATAAACCAAAATATGCAAAGATAATGTAGATTTTCATGGACTGAGAAAAAATTGCTCATAATGGCTCAAATATTGTTTCTTGGGATTAATTTATAGAAAAGATCAAAAATGTCTTCCTTATAAATATTTATAGCAGAGGATTCCAGATTCTATGTTCAGTACTGAATAGTGCATATTATTCTTATTAATGTTTCATAAGCATTTGGACAAAAAAACAATATGCTTTACTTTGCTTCTAAATATTAACTAGAATTATTGTAGCATCTGTTTCGAATGGCTGAGTGCACAAGCAATCCATGCCTTGTCGTAAATTCCATGATGCATTAAGATGTCATTAAACGTACCTTCTGTGGTTGTCTCTTAATTTACATACCTTGTAAATCATCAGGTAAAAAAAAAAAAAAAAATTGCATAAACCTGGGATTAATTTCTCATATGCCTTTTCCCTTCTGTTACTGAATCTTGTGCCATCCAATTGCTCACCATTTCAAGTTCCAACCATGTAAGTCATGAGATAGAAAACCGGTTTATGTATAATCAAATACATAGTTAATGGATAGTGTGATTTATGATATCTAAATGAATATCTTGCTAAAGACCTGAAATTTGGCAGTAAGCGGTGAGTAGTAAATTAAGCTTTACGTAGTTAAGGCTAATAAAAATCCATCAAACCCCCCCCCCCCCAATTGATAGTCAGCGCTATTTAACTGCACAGAAACAGCTGCTAACCGGTTAAATAGTGTTTTTGCAGCTATTCAGTGGGAAATAACACAGTTTGGTTTGTGTCATTTACTAAACTGGCTTTATCATGCGACTTATCCAATTAGGTATGGATATTCAGGGCCAGACCAGATAAGATTAGCAGCTAAATGAACTTCATACATAGCAGTCCTATCTTTAACCACTAAACTTAACCGGTCAGCCACTGAATATCAGTTTAACGGGGTAATTTCTCAACTGAGAATCTCGGAGAGAACGGGAACACGAAGGCCTTGAGCATGCGCAGATGCTCAAGGCCCAGCGCAGAAGGAGGCAGATCTTCGGGCACCAGCACTGGCATGTCCTGTGCATTGGTGCCGGTGCCAAATGGGGGGTAAGAAATGTGATCGGGTGGGTGGGTGCCTTTTTGATGCCGATCGCAGCGGGGAGGGGGTATGAGTGGAGGGTGCCGGATCGCGGGGGGAGGGGCGCTCATAAATCGAGGCACGCTCGGTTTCCGAGGCGCCAATTTTGCAAATGTTTTGCTCGTCTTGCAAAACACTCGCAAACCGGTGCACTCGCAAACCGAGGTATCACTGTATAAGAGAAAAAGATGGTCGCTTTGATTCTCAAAAGTAGTAGCCAAGGAGGTAAGGAAAAAGAGATTAGTTTTCATAAACTACTAAAGATTGCAGAAAGAAGAAGACAGGCAAAAATATCTGGAAAAGTTAACCCCCTCTTTTACAAAACTGTGCAAGAGGTTTTTAGCGCTGGCTGGCATGCTGAATGCTCTGCTCTTCTCTGACAGTCATAGAGTTCCTATGAGCATCAGAGCTGCGCAGATCATTTAGCACGCCAGTGCTAAAAATATCTTATGCGGTTTTGTAAAATGTGGGGGAGGGGGGGACGAGAGAGGCTGGTCAAGCAGTCAGGAATGCAAAGACAGAAATGGAAGAGAAAATAACAGACACGGTAAAATAGGAGGAAGTGCAAAAGTGGCATTGTGAGACTCAAAAGTAAAGGGGAAGAATATGCAGAAGCTGATAAAGATAAGGCTGAATTGCTTAACAAATAGTTCTCTTCTGCGTTCACAGCGGAAGCGCCGGGAGCGGGACCACAGAAAACAAAAGCAAATAGGGCTTGAGGTGTGGCTGACGCTGATCGATATTCAAAGGATTGTGTTTGTAACATAGTAACATAGTAGATGATGGCAGATAAAGACCCGAATGGTCCATCCAGTCTGCCCAACCTGATTCAATTTAAATTTTTTATTTTTATTTTTTTTTCTTCTTAGCTATTTCTGTGCAAGAATCCAAAGCTTTACCCGGTACTATGCTTGGGTTCCAACTGCCGAAATCTCTGTTAAGACTTACTCCAGCCCATCTACACCCTCCCAGCCATTGAAGCCCTCCCCTGCCCATCCTCCACCAAACGGCCATACACAGACACAGACCGTGCAAGTCTGCCCAGTAACTGGCCTTAGTTCAATATTTAATATTATTTTCTGATTCTAAATCTTCTGTGTTCATCCCACGCTTCTTTGAACTCAGTCACGGTTTTACTCTCCACCACCTCTCTCGGGAGCGCATTCCAGGCATCCACCACCCTCTCCGTAAAATAGAATTTCCTAACATTGCCCCTGAATCTACCACCCCTCAACCTCAAATTATGTCCTCTGGTTTTACCATTTTCTAGAAAAGATTTTGTTCTACGTTAATACCCTTTAAGTATTTGAACGTCTGAATCATATCTCCCCTGTCTCTCCTTTCCTCTAGGGCAGTGGTTCCCAACCCTGTCCTGGAGGAACACCAGGCCAATTGGGTTTTCAGGCTAGCCCTAATGAATATGCATGAAGCAAATTTGCATGCCTATCACTTCAATCATATGCAAATCTCTCTCATGCATATTCATTAGAGCTAGCCTGAAAACCCGATTGGCCTGGTGTTCCTCCAGGACAGGGTTGGGAATCACTGCTCTAGGGTATACATATTCAGGGCTTCCAGTCTCTCCTCATACGTCTTCTGGCGCAAGCCTCCTATCATTTTCGTCGCCCTCCTCTGGACCGCCTCAAGTCTTCTTACGTCTTTCGCCAGATACGGTCTCCAAAACTGAACACAATACTCCAAGTGGGGCCTCACCAATGACCTGTACAGAGGCATCAACACCTTCTTCCTTCTACTGACTACGCCTCTCTTTATACAGCCCAGAATCCTTCTGGCAGCAGCCACTGCCTTGTCACACTGTTTTTTCGCCTTTAGATCTTCGGACACTATCACCCCAAGGTCCCTCTCCCCGTCCGTGCATATCAGCTTCTCTCCTCCCAGCATATACGGTTCCTTCCTATTATTAATCCCCAAATGCATTACTCTGCATTTCTTTGCATTGAATTTTAGTTGCCAGGCATTAGACCATTCCTCTAACTTTTGCAGATCCTTTTTCATATTCTCCACTCCCTCTTCGGTGTCTACTCTGCAAAAAGGCACACTTTTCCTTCTAACCCTTCAGCAATGTCACTTACATACATATTGAACAGGATTGGCCCCAGCACCGAACCCTGAGGGACTCCACTAGTCACCTTTCCTTCCTTCGAGCGATTTCCATTAATCACCACCCTCTGGCGTCTGTCCGACAGCCAGTTTCTGACCCAGTTCACCACTTTGGGTCCTAACTTCAGCCCTTCAAGTTTGTTCAACAGCCTCCTATGAGGAACTGTATCAAAGGCTTTGCTGAAATCCAAGTAAATTACATCTAGCATATGTCCTCGATCCAGCTCTCTGGTTACCCAATCAAAAAATTCAATCAGGTTCGTTTGGCATGATTTACCTTTTGTAAAGCCATGTTGCCTCGGATCCTGTAACCCATTAGATTCAAGGAAATACACTATCCTTTCTTTCAGCAACACTTCTATTATTTTTCCAACAACTGAAGTGAGGCTCACCGGCCTGTAGTTTCTTGCTTCATCCCTGTGACCACTTTTATGAATAGGGACCACATCCGCTCTCCTCCAATCCCCAGGAATCACTCCCGTCTCCAGAGATTTGTTGAACAAGTCTTTAATAGGACTCGCCAGAACCTCTCTGAGCTCCCTTAGTATCATGGGATGGATCCCGTCTGGTCCCATCGCTTTGTCCACCTTCAGTTTTTCAAGTTGCTCATAAACACTCTCCTCCGTGAACGGCGCAGAATCTACTCCATTTTCTCATGTAACTTTGCCAGACAATCTCGGTCCTTCTCCAGGATTTTCTTCTGTGAACACAGAACAGAAGTATTTGTTTAGCACATTTGCTTTCTCCTCATCACTCTCCACATATTTGTTCCCAGCATCTTTTAGCCTAGCAATTCCATTTTTTATCTTCCTCCTTTCACTAATATATCTGAAAAAAATTTTATCTCTCTTTTTTACATTTTTAGCCATTTGTTCTTCCGCCTGTGCCTTCGCCAAACGTATCTCTCTCTTGGCTTCTTTCAGTTTCACCCTGTAGTCCTTTCTGCTCTCCTCTTCTTGGGTTTTTTTATATTTCATGAACGCCAACTCTTTCGCCTTTATTTTCTCAGCCACTAGGTTGGAGAACCATATCGGCTTCCTTTTTCTCTTGTTTTTATTGATTTTCTTCACATAAAGGTCCGTAGCCATTTTTATCGCTCCTTTCAGCTTAGACCACTGTCTTTCCACTTCTCTTATGTCCTCCCATCCTAACAGCTCTTTCTTCAGGTACTTTCCCATTGCATTAAAGTCCGTACGTTTGAAATCTAGGACTTTAAAGTATCGTGCGGCCGCTCTCCACTTTAGCCGTTATATCAAACCAAACCGTTTGATGATCGCTACTACCCAGGTGAGCACCCACTCGAACATTAGAGATACTCTCTCCATTTGTGAGGACCAGATCCAATATCGCTTTTTCCCTTGTGGGTTCCGTCACCATTTGTCTGAGCAGAGCCTCTTGAAAGGCATCCACAATCTCCCTACTTCTTTCCGATTCCGCAGACGGAACATTCCAGTCCGCATCCGGCAGGTTGAAATCTCCCAACAGCAGAACCTCCTCTTTCCTTCCAAACTTTTGGATATCCACAATCAGATCCTTATCAATTTGCTGCGATTGAGTCGGAGGTCTGTAGACTACACCCACGTAGATAGAAGTTCCATCTTCTCTTTTCAGAGCAATCCATATCGCTTCTTCCTCTCCCCAGGTCCCTTGCATTTCGGTCACTTGGATATTGATCTTTACATAGAGAGCTACTCCTCCACCTTTATGACCATCTCTGTCCTTCCAAAAAGATTATATCCTGGTATGTTTGCATCCCATCCATGTGATTCACTGAACCATGTCTCTGTGATAGCAACAATATCTAGATCTGCCTCTAATATCAGGGCTTGCAGATCATGAACTTTGTTGCTTAGACTGTGAGCATTTGTGGTCATCGCTTTCCAGCTATTTTTCAGCGATAATCTCCTTTTTTGTATGGATTTTTGTGTCGTTTCACTTTCCGTTGCAATACTAAGAAATGAGTTGCTGATATTGCTTATGTTGCAGCCTTTACTACTATCACATCTTTTCTTTTGCTGGGGGTGTTCTCTATAATTGTCCTTCGTACATACACCACCCCCACCTTCTAGTTTAAATGCCTAGAAAAATATTGTCTAAATTTCTCTGCAAGGTTTCTTTTTCCTGCTGTAGTAATATGTAGCCCATCAGTGCAATATAGCTTCTTGTCCTTCCATGTATTTCCCCATCCTCCTATGTACCTGAAGCCTTCTTGATGACACCAGGCTCTGAGCCATCTATTAAAGTCCTCTGTGTTTTTGACTCTTTGCTCTCCTTTTCCATATGCAGGCAGTATTTCAGAAAAAGCTAAAGTCTTTACAAAAGGTTTCACGCCCTCACCAAGCTCCCGAAAAGCTTTCTGTGCTGCAAGTGTGGAGTTGTTGGCCAGGTCATTTGTTCCCAGATGGATAACAACATCAGTGTTAAAATCCTTAGTTTCTTCCTTAATTATAGTCAGTATTTGCCTGGAACTCCTGGTAGCTGAGGATCCTGGAAGACATTTCACTATTTTGGTCTCCTCGCCCTGTGTTCCAAGGTTAATGCCTCTGATGATGGAATCCCCCAACAGTAATAGTTTTCTGTTTTTGGCTTTTTTATTTGTACTTAGGGTGCGCTTGTTCTCTTGAGTTACCTTCATTGGTTCCAGTCCCACCTCCCTTCTGTTTTCCTGAGTATCACAGTGCACTAGTGGAGCGAAGGAATTCTGTAGAGGTAATATTAGTGAAGGTGGATGTTTCTGTGCTACATGTCGCAGTCTTCCTGAGCCTACTATGACCCATTTATTCCTGGGCTGTTTTATTCTTTGAGGTAGAGGTGGTAAGTTGGTATGATTTTGTGGAGTGATGGAAGCTGCTTTAATTGTACTCAATTCCTGTTTAAGTTTGCAGAGCTCCTCCTTAATACTGGCAAGTTGAAGACAGATGGGGCAAGCCTTAAGCCTCCAAATAGTATGTCTTGGAATTAAAGCATCACAGTGATTGCATAGAATAAAGGTCATCTTGATTGGTTGTGAAGTGACTTGATTTGAGTAGTCCTGATTATATGGGTCTCTATATATGAATAGTGGTCCCTGGGATTGGTGGGACTATAAGTAAGACTACTAGTAAGGCAGAAATATAGGCTCTATACCACCTAAAACACAGTATTTTAAACAAAACTGCAGGTTCTATCAGTGCTACCCTAAAACACAGGATTTATAACAGGATTTTCCCTACTTTAGTCACCCTGAGCCACAGGCACCAGAAATATAGGCTCTATACCACCTAAAACACAGTATTTTAAACAAAAATGCAGGAAGAGGAAATAAGATTTAACAGAGGAAAGAGAAGGATTTTTTTGTGCTTTTTTATATTTTTTTTAGTAAGAAACAGGGAGGAGAAGAGAAATTAAGCAGATATAATGCTGAAAACCAGTCAAAAGAGCAGAATATGAAATGCTGAGTAACTTAGCTTTTAGATGTTTACAGGGCAGCCTTGTTCACAGCAATGTCCCAAAGATAATGCAATTAACCTTAAAAGTAAAACAGAGCCCCTCCCTTCTCCACCTAATCAGACACACAGGCTAAAAACTAGTGAGTCAGAAATATAGGCTCTTTACCACCTAAAACACAGTATTTTAAACAAAAATGCAGGTTCTATCAGTGCTATCCTAAAACACAGGATTTATAACAGATTTTCCCTACTTTAGTCACCCTGAGCCACAGGCACCAGAAATATAGGCTCTATACCACCGAAAACACAGTATTTTAAACAAAACTGCAGGTTCTATCAGTGCTACCCTAAAACACAGGATTTATAACAGGATTTTCCCTACTTTAGTCACCCTGAGCCACAGGCACCAGAAATATAGGCTCTATACCACCTAAAACACAGTATTTTAAACAAAAATGCAGGAAGAGGAAATAAGATTTAACAGAGGAAAGAGAAGGATTTTTTTGTGCTTTTTTTATATTTTTTTTAGTAAGAAACAGGGAGGAGAAGAGAAATTAAGCAGATATAATGCTGAAAACCAGTCAAAAGAGCAGAATATGAAATGCTGAGTAACTTAGCTTTTAGATGTTTACAGGGCAGCCTTGTTCACAGAGGAACTCTCTAAACTTAAGGTGGATAAAACGATGGGGAGAGATGGTATACATCCGAGGTTACTGAAGGAACTTAGGGAAGTTCTGATGGTTCTGCTGGCTGACCTTTTCAATGTTTCTTTAGATTCAGGAGTGCTACCAGAGGACTGAAGTAGGGCAAATGTGGTCTCTCTCCACAAAAGCAGAAGTATGGAAGAAGTTTGGTACTACAGGCTGGTAAGTCTGACCTCTATAGTAAGTAAATTAATAAAAATGCTTTTAAAACAGAGAATAGTGACATTTCTGGAATCCAGTGGATTACAGCGCCCGAAGCAACATGGGTTCACTAGAAGCAGGTCTTGTCAGACAAATCTGGTCAATTTCTTTGACCATGTGACCAGAGACTTGGATAGAGGGAGTATGCTAGATGTGGTGGATTTAGATTTTAGCAACACCTTTGACAGTGTTCCACACAGGCATCTAATAAATAAACTAACCCTCTCTTTTATTAAGGTGCACTAACCAATTAGCGCACGTTAAACGCTAACACGTCCATAGACTAATATGCACGTGTTAGCGTTTAGCATGCGCTAAATCGATTAGCGCACGCTAATCGATTAGCCTGAGGGTGTAACCTCAGATCGTGCGCTATCAAAATGGGGCACGCTAAATCGTGTCTCCTTACACAAAAAAGATGGCCATTTAGCGTGGCCCGTTTTGAAAGCTCACGATCGGAGGTTACACCCTGAGGCAGCATTATGTGATACACTGGCCACTGTTGTCGTTCCGACCGAGCTTTACAAATCTATACATTGAAAAAGATAAGTTTGAGTCACTTTTGTACCTAAATTTTTGACCACTTGTTATTTATTTGCATTGCACAACATAGAGCTTTACCAGGCCCCACGGGAGGTTTTTTGCCAATGAGGTTCTCCGCCTGAACACCTTATGCCACAGCTTTGGTGGTGGGAGGGCTTTGTCTGAGGCTTTTCCTCCCAACAGTGGAACACTCGACTCGTGTTGTAACTACTTGTACTTTTTGCACGATCCATGTGAATGTGTTTTATATATCAATACCTGGGTGGTCACAGACAATATTCTGTGGTTCTAATTGCTTAAATGCCATTGAAAATTGCTGGATGGCCAGGTCAGCAGGATTTATCTGAGCAAGAATTTCTACTACAGTACTAGTCCAAAAATCTGGATTGTTTAGGGATTGGGTCAGTTAAGATTTATTTTTCTGGATTTTTTTCTGTACTTTTAAAATTCAGCATCTCTCTGTCTCTCTTCAAGCAGCATGTCTCTCTCTGTCCACCCAATCTCTCTTTCCTCCCCATACAGTGTCTCCCTGTCTTTTTCTCTTCCAGTCTCTCTCTCTCTCTCTCTCTTCCCCATCCAGCATCTCTCTTCCCATTCAGCTGTCTCTGCAGCTTAAGAAAATGCCAGAGCCCAAATGAGGTGGCCCAAGACCCTAAGCCCCCTTTCCTTCGTGGCTACCTTCTCCCCCCTCCCCCCACCACACACAATCCAATGTCTCTCCATCCCCTTCTCCTGGGCCTGGCTGTGGCTTTCTCTCACTCCCCGGTGTACCTTATAAGTAAGCAAGTTCTCTGTGCTACAAAGAGTTACCATATGGCTCCAGAAAAAAGAGGATGTCTCAACCGTTCTCCTTTTTCTGGAACCGTATGGTAACCCTAGTGCTACATGAGATTTATGTGTATACAATGGAGGCAGTGCATTCACATAGATCTTATACATATTCATTGTGGAAATCTTGAAAACATGACTGGATTGTGGACCTTGAGAACTGACATTGAATACCCTTGCCCTAGGCACTGCATATTAGGAGCTTTATCTCCCTACAGAGCCCTTTCTTATGCATTGGAGTGGGGGAAGGGAGAGGGCATTTGGCATCAGGATTGCTGATAGTTGGAGAAGAGGTATAGGGCAGACCACAACAGAAGCTATACTAGCCTAATAAAACAAATTAAAAGAGTTTAACTTCACCTTAAGAGGTACGTTTAATTTTTTTTTTTTTTTAATTGTCCCAGCTGTTAGAGCAAATCATATTTACTTCAAACAATTTGCATGCAGACATTTTAATTATTAATCGCTTTGACTGAATGTGCAAGCTATATGTCTCATTTTCATAATTCCAGCATTAAGTTATGCTAGGTGTAAATGATTGTGTTAGCATTTAGAGCACGTTATCCATTGACTCATTTTAAAATCTAGATTCCTAAGTCACTGTTAGGGGAACTGTAGCTCAGCATTAGATTAGTTCTGACAAGGCACTTCTTAAGGTCTGGAAAAATGAATGTCTTAAAATGGCAGACTTATGGGGTTGACTAAAATAAGAATAAGAGGGACGTTCGCAAAGTAGATTGATGGAGATCAGAAGGGGTTCTCAAAGTGCTTTCCTCTTTTCTACAATTGTATGCAGTGACTCTGTATATCATCCTTGTAGCGAGTCTCATGTACTCTGTGAGAGATTTAGTTATGGGAAGATTTAGTTTATTGTTCTGGCTTTCTGCAGTTGCTGTATCAATATGGGGTTTCTTCGTGATTATTTCCAGGCAAGCAATTGGGCAATTATTAAATCTTAGTATGTAGTGGGTAGTAAATTCATTTCTTACTGAATGAGTCATACTCTACTTTTATAACTTTATGTAATTGCTAAAGCAAATGATTCAAAAAAGGAGAAAAAGATCCTCACAGATATCAAATGTCACGTTTGTCATTTGTTAATACAAATATCATAAGAACATAAGAATTACCGCTATTGGGTCAAACCAGTGGTCCATCATGCCCAGCAGTCCGCTCACGCGGCGGCCCAGTTTCTCTAATCTTTCACTGTACGGCAACTCCTTCAGCCCCTTAACCATCTTAGTTGCTCTTCTCTGGACCCTTTCAAGTAGTACCGTGTCCTTCTTCAAGTACGGCGACCAGTGCTGGACGTAATACTCCAGGTGAGGGCGCACCATGGCCCGGTACAGCGGCATGATAACCTTCTCCGATCTGTTCGTGATCCCCTTCTTTATCATTCCTAGCATTCTGTTTGCCCTTTTTGCCACTGCCGCACATTGCGTGGACGGCTTCATCGACTTGTTGATCATAACTCCCAAATCTCTTTCCTGGGAGGTCTCTCCAAGTACCGCCCCGTACATCCTGTATTCATGCATGAGATTTTTGTTACCTATATGCATCACTTTACACCAGGGATCTCAAAGTCCCTCCTTGAGGGCTGCAATCCATACAGGTTTTCAGGATTTCCCCAATGAATATGCATTGAAAGCAGTGCATGCACATAGATCTCATGCATATTCATTAGGGAAATCCTGAAAACCCGACTGGATTGCGGCCCTCAAGGAGGGACTTTGAGACCCCTGCTTTACACTTATCCACGTTGAACCTCATCTGCCATGTTGATGCCCATTCCTCGAGCCTGATTATGTCACGTTGCAGATCTTCGCAATCCCCCTGTGTCTTCACTACTCTGAATAACTTTGTATCATCCGCAAATTTAATCACCTCACTCGTCGTACCAATGTCTAGATCATTTATAAAGATGTTGAAGAGCACAGATCCAAGCACCGAGGCCTGCGGCACCCCACTGGTGATGCTCTTCCAGTACGATTATTGTCCATTTACCCCTACTCTCTGTTTCCTATGATCCAGTTTTTAATCCACGTGAGTATTTCACAATTTTCCGAAGTAGTCATTCATGCGGAACCTTATCAAACGCCTTCTGAAAATCCAGATATATAATGTCGACCAGGTCGCTCTTGTCTATCTGTCTGTTTACTCCCTCAAAGAAGTGCAGCAAGTTTGTCAAACACGATCTGCCTTTGCTAAAACCGTGCTAACTGGTCCTCATCAGCCCGTGTCCATCAAGGTGATCAATGATGCGGTCCTTTATCAGCAACTCTACCATCTTTCCCAGTACCGAGGTCAGACTCACTGGTCTGTAGTTTCCCGGATCTCCCCTTGAACCTTTCTTGAAGATCAGCGTCACATTTACCACCTTCCAGTCTTCTGGAATCTTTCCCAATTTGATCGACAGATTGGCTATTAGTTGAATCAGTTCAGCTATGGTCCCTTTCAGTTCCTTGATGACCCTCAGATGGATTCCATCCGGTCCCGGAGATTTATTACTCTTAAGCCTATCAATCTGCCTACACTCCTCCTCTAGACTGACCGTCAATCCTGTCAGCTTTTCATCTTCATTTCCAGCATATAGCCTGATGGGTTCCAGTATGCTGTGTACATCTTTACATTACATTACATTACATTAGTGATTTCTATTCCGCTTGTGCCTTGCGGTTCTAAGCGGATTACAAGTTAGAAGACTGGACATTTCCAGTAGCATTGCAGTACATGTAATCAAGAATGCGTTAAGTTACAATTGTTATTCTGGACTTTTCCAGGAGAAATTGGTAGCAGATAGTAGATAGTGATAGGTTGTTTAGACGAATAGAGATAATATTGTCCGGATTCTGTTGTTTAGACGAATAGAGATAATACTGTCCGGATTCAAGGTGTTGCTGGTGGTGGTGTTAGGGTAGTCATGAGAGCATTTTCTAATACTTTTGTGAGGTTATGATGATGGGAAGTGTTTTTTGAAGAGATGAGTTTTGATTTCTTTTCGGAATACTTTAGTGTCTATTGATTTGGTCAGTAGATTGGTGATGGTAGTATCGATCTTTGCTGCCTGTGTCGCTAAAAGGCTGTCATATAGTTTCTTTCGTCGTGTTCCTTTGAGAGGGGGGTGAGTGAATAGGCTCTGAGTTCTCCTTAATCTGTGTGAGAGGTTACGGTGTAGTCTGTTGTTTAGGTAGCTGGGTGCTGTTCCATGTATTACTTTGTATAGTAGACAGTAGAATTTGAACTGGGATCTTGCTTTTATTGGTAGCCAGTGTGATATAGGTATGCTTTGGTGATGTGGTCATATTTGCCTAGTGAGTAGATGATTCTGAGGGCTGTGTTCTGAACTGTCTGTAATTGTTTTATCATGTAGTTTGGGCATGATAGGTATAGGCTGTTACAGTAATCTACAATACTCAGTACTAGGGATTGTACTAATATCTTGTATTGATCTTTGTTGAAGAATTTTCTTATTTTTCTTAGGTTACGTATTGTGAAGAATGCTCTTTGGATGATTTTGTGGATTTGAGACTGCATTGTGCAGTTTCTGTCTAGTAGAATTCCCAGGATCTTGAGTGTGCTTTGCATTGGGTACTTGTTTGTATTTACTTCTAGTTCTGTGAGAGATGGTTTTTTTTCCCTTTCCAGTAGTAGGAATTTAGTTTTTTCCGAGTTCCGAGTTCAGTTCTTCGGTAAATACAGATGCAAAAAATGTGTTCAGTTTGTCGGAAATTGCTTTGTCCTCCTTTAGCACTCCCTTTATTCCATGGTCATCCATGGTCCCACCACTTCTTTCGTGGGTCGTTTCCCCTTAATATATCAAACGAACAGCTTGAAGTTCTTCGCCTCCTTGGCTATTTTTTCCTCGTAGTCTCTTTTGGTCCCTTTTACCGCTTTATGGCACCTGCATTGATGTTGTTTGTGCTTGTTTCAGTTTTTGTCCATTTTTGACCTTTTCCATTCCTTAAACGAAGTTTTCTTTTCTCTTATTGCTTCCTTCACCTCTACAGTGAGCCACGCCAGTTCTTTGTTCTTTTTCCTCTTTGAGCCCTTGTTGATACTTTGATCCCTTGTTAAACTGTTTTATAGTCAGCCCCCTTGCTAAAAAGTATAATGTAACAGAGACAAACTGAAGGCCACAGAGCAATATGTAACTTCCAGTAAGAGTAGAGCTGTTCCACCTTTACTGTTCTTCCTCTATCCCTTCCATATTACCATGCGCTTGTGAACAAATTATATAATGTAAATTATTTTTATAGATTATTGGATGATTGTATGCTTGACACGTTGTTCTTCACCTTATTCTAATGCATGTAAAACAGGACTATAATTATTTTAAAAATGAATTACGACCTTTTACTAAGCCATGCATCCAAGTGCTGTGCAGCAAATGATTTGATGCCCATTCGATTTCTATGGACTTTGGAGCATTTACCATGCCGCCCTGTGCTGTCAGGGTATAAATTATCACCAGAAGAAATTATAGGTATTTAATTTTATCCTAGAAAGAAACAAACTGATGAAAACTTATGAAAACAAGCTAGCACGGCTTCTGCAAGGGAAGATCATGCCAAACAAACTTATTGCACTTCTTCGAAGGAATTAACAAACAAATGGACAAAGGGGATCCCATAGACATCGTATACTTGGATTTCCAAAAAGCCTTTGACAAGATACCCCATGAACGCCTACTACGGAAACTGAGGAACCATGGAATGGAAGGAGATGTATATAGATGGATCAAAAATTGGTTGGCGGGTAGGAGTGAAGGGCCACTATTCTGACTGGAGGAGGGTCTTGAGCAGTGTTCCGCAGGGGTCGGTACTCGGGCCGCTGCTGTTCAATGTGTTTATAAATGATCTAGAAACAGGGACAAAGTGCGAAGTAATAAAATTCTCAGACGACACCAAATTTGAGTGGAGTTGGGACTAAAGAGGACTGCGAGGAATTACAAAGGGACCTGAACAAACTAGAAGAGTGGGCGATGAGATGGCAGATGAAGTTTAATGTAGAGAAATGTAAAGTCTTGCATATAGGGAACAGAAACCCGAAGTACAGCTATATGATGGGAGGACTGGTAATGGGTGAAAGTACCCAAGAAAAGGACTTGGGTGTAATAGTGGACAAGACAATGAAGCTGTTGGCACAGTACGCAGCAGCGTCTAAGAAGGCGAATAGAATGCTAGGTATTATCAAGATTGAAAGAGGTCATCCTGCCATTGTATCGGACAATGGTGCGCCCGCATCTGGAGTACTGCGTCCAATATTGGTCGCCGTACCTTAAGAAGGATATGGCGATACTCGAGAGGGTTCAGAAAAGAGCGACGTGATTGATAAAAGGTATGGAAAACCTTTCATATGTTGAGAGTTTGGAGAAACTGGGGCTCTTTTCCCTGGAAAAGTGGAGACTTAGAGTGGACATGATAGAGACTTACAAGATCATGAAGGGCATAGAGAAAGTGGAGAGGGACAGATTCTTCAAACTTTCAGAAACTATAAGAACGAGAGGGCATATGGAAAAATTAAGAGGGGACAGATTCAGAACCAATGGTGGTGGATGCCTGGAATGCGCTTACAGAGGGTGTGATAGGACAGGGTAAGGTATTGGGGTTCAAGAAGGGATTGGATGAATTCCTGAAGAAAAAAGGGATAGAAGGGTATAGATAGAGGATCACTATACAGGTCTTGGACCTGATGGGCCGCCGTGTGAGCTGACTGCTGGGCAAAATGGACCTCTGGTCTGACCCAGCAGAGGCACTGCATATGTTCTTATGTTCTAGGAAGGTATCTCATTTTATTTCAATTTCGGTCACTGGATACAGCCCAGCATTGAATTTCTAGGTCTGTTGCCAAGCACAGGAGGTAGCTGGGCTGCTTTATTTGACAGTGGCGTACCAAACGCAGAGTGGGGGTGATCTTTCCTGGGTGCAGGGAGCTCGGGGATGCTGAACAGTTGCAGTTCTGCTCTTTACCTGCACACAGCTGTCGACTCCGCCAGTCCTCCCCCTCTGACTTTAACTTCCTGTTCTTGGGCAGGAATCTGCAGAGCAGACAGTCATGTGCAGGCAGTCCACAACCCCGTGACCGCTCCATACACCTTCTCACTGCCTGGAGGAGGGGGGTACTCCGGCCAGAGAAGGGGGTGCTCTGCCCCAGGTACCTGCTCCACCATGTACACCACTGTCCCATGGTCTAAATTTTGAGCCCATGGTGCTTTTGGAAAGACTTCATTTGATCTGGTTTAGTTTTATTTGCAAATAAAATTATAATTTTATATGGTATTGTACCATCACATATGCTGGTTTTTATTCACGTGTCCCCTGGAAAAAATTTGCATTCTTCTTGTAATCAGATGCTGTTTAATTTAATTTAATTCCACATTTATAGCCCGCTTAACCATAAAGTTCCAAGCAGTTTATAAGTTAAAATATATAACATCTAATATTTTCTTATAGCAAAGTATGCCATCAAAAAAATAGTATAAATTTACAACTTATTATTTATTTTTAAAATTTCTAAACCATTTTTTTAAAACAGTTTACAAAAAGTTACATACATAAAAAATTATAAAAATCAGAACAAGATAAGAACAAAAACAGACAGATTCAATCTTTACAGACAGATTCAATCAAGGTACATCTAAAATAACTATCAGCACATAATATACAATTACACTATCATTAACATCAATCTTAATCAAGGTACTTCTGAAATAACCATCCCCCTCTTTTACCAAGGTGCGCTAATCGAATTAGTATGCGCTAAACGCTAATGCGTCCATAGACTAACATGAACGCATTAGTGTTTAGCGTGTGCTAATTCAATTAGTGCGCACTAATCGGTTAGCGCACCTTAGTAAAAGAGGGCCCACGTCTTTATTGTCTTTCTAAATAACTCAGTGCTGGATAGATATCTAATCTCATTGAGTAAAACATCCCATAGCTTTATAGCTCTTCCCAGAAGCATTTTCTTTCTAGAGGAGAATAGCCTACAATCTTTAATTAATGGGTTCAGAGAAGAGCGACGAAAATTATAAAAGGTATGGAAAACCTCTCATACGCAGACAGGTTAGAAAGGCTGGGGCTCTTCTCCCTGGAAAAGCGGAGACTCAGAGGAGACATGATAGAGACCTTCAAGATCATGAAGGGCATAGAGAAGGTAGAAAGGGACAGATTCTTTAGTCTACTGGGAACCACTAGAACAAGGGGGGCACTCAGAAAAATTGAAAGGGGACAGGAATGCAAGGAAATTCTTTTTCACTCAGAGGGTGGTGGACGCCTCGAATGCGCTTCCGTTGGTTGTGATAGGACAGAGTACACTACCGGGTTTCAAGGAAGGATTGGATAAGTTCCTGAAAGATAAGGGGATTGAGGGATACAGATAGAGGTATAGATAGGCTATGATAGGGCATAGGCAGAAGGACAGGTGGGCTTAAATGATTTAAACAAGGATCACCTTACAGGTCATGGACCTGATGGGCCGCCGCGGGAGCGGGCTGCTGGGCGCGATGGACCTCTGGTCTGACCCAGCGGAGGCAACTTCTTATGTTCTTATGATGGTATCGCTAACCGTGATTTTCCTGAGTAACGTAAATCTTTTGTTGATTTGCATACAATTATCAAACCTGTCACATAAAATCTTAACAATAAAAATCAAACTTTTAAAATCTACTCTTGTTGCAATTGACAGCCAGTGTCATTCTCGTAACAATGGAGTAACATGATCATATCTATTCTATTTTCCCCTGAAAACTAATTTAGCTGCAGCATTCTGCGTAAACTGCAGTCGTTTCTTCTGTTTAGCAGGAATACCTAATAAGCAAATATTGCGGTAATCCACGGAAGTAAGTACAAGAGACTGAACAATAGCCTGTAAACAGTGGCGTAATAAGGGGGGGTGCCCACCGCCTCTTCCCACTCCTCCCCTCGCCAGGCGCATGCCCCCTTCCCTATACTTCGAATTGTTCACCACCATGAGCAACAACTGCAACATGTTCCTCGTGACCGCGTCTTCTCTCCCGCTGCTTCTGGATGCCGTGTATAGGAAGTGATGTCAGAGGGAGAGCCAAAGGGGTCACGAGGAGCATGTTGACATTCTTGTTGCACGCGGCAGTGAGCAACTAGAGATATGGGGGAAGGGAAGGGGGAAACGCATGTGGCAGGGGGGATTGGGGAAGGAGAGAGGGGAGCAAAGATGAGGGTGGGGGAGGTGCCTCTCACCCTCGCTACGCCAATGCCTGTAAATAATTTTTCTCTAAGAAATGTTTCATTCTATACAACAATTGTAACTTGAACCAGATTTTCCTAATCAGATTACTAACCTAAGTATCCATTGTTAGGCCAAAATCTAGCCAAACCCCCAGTAGTTTAATTCCTTATTTAAATTTCATATTTACGTTACTAAGACCCTCTTTTACAAAGGTGTGCTAAACATTTTAGTGCGCGTTTAGCACGCACTAAATTAATGCGTGTGCTAATTTCTAACGCGTCCATAGGATAACGCACGCGTTAGCATTTAGCGCGCGCTAAAAAGCATAGTGCACCTTAATAAAAGAGAGGGTAAGTTTCACTATATTTCATAAGGTGTATGGGGACAGACTTAAAGATCTAAATATGTATACTTTGGAGGAAAGGCGGGAGAGACGTTTAAATGCCTACTTGGCGTAAATGTGCATGAGTCCAGTCTCCTTCATTTGAAAGAAAGCTCAGGAATGAGAGGGCATAGGATGAAGTTAAGAGGTGATAGGCTCCAGAGTATCTAAGGAAATACTTTTTACTGAAAGGGTACTAGATGCATGGAACAGTTTCCTGGAAGAGGTGGAGGAGACAGAGACTGTGTTTGAATTCAAGAAAGTGCGGGACAGGCATGGGGTATCTCTTAGAGAGATAGGAAGAGATAATGATTGTTGTGTGAGGATGGGCAGACCGGATAGTCCATTTGACCTTTATCTGCCATCATGTTTCTGTGTTTCTATGGTAGCAACATGATTTCCTTTTCTTCCTTGTCGTTCTAAACGGAGTGGTTTTAACCAAATTACATTTCTCTTATCTGGATTTAACTTTAAAGAGCATTGAGACATCTAATTAAAAATATTCATAGATACAACATCCACCAAGATATTAACTGAAGGAACATCAGGTAGTACAGGAAAAAGTAAAAATATCATCAGCATTAAAAAAAAAAAAATCAACATTTCTTTTCCAGATTAACAAACCTAAGGGCCTCTTCTATCAAACTGTGCTAGCAGTTTTTAGCATAGAGAGCTGCTCCCAATGCTCATAGGAACTCTATAAGCATCGGGAACAGCGTGAGCCATTCAGCGCGGCTCACTGCACTACAAACGGCTAGCGCAGTTTGATGGAAGAGCCCCTTAATGTCTCAAATTCATTTTCCAACTGCTAACAAGGTCAAGTCGAATAAGCAACTGACCTCTTCTATTTTATATCTGTGTGAAATGCCTTGATTATTTCTATTAGGTGGGAAAGCAATCATCTGCAATTTAGGAAATACTTAAAAAAACCTTCCTTTTTTTGGGAAGTTTGTTTTATCTAAATTCTAGCTGTTGGGTTATATTTTGACAGTTCTATGTATATTTTTTTTTTATTTTATTGTTTTACTGGGAATTCTCCTAGTCATTAGTTTTCTAATCCGTATTGAACTGTGCAGATAAATGTGAAATATAACGCTAGTTTTTACAAAGCTGAGGTAGAGGTTTCCACCACAGGCCAGCGAGTTAAACGCTTTGACACTCGTAGAATTCCTATCAGCATCAGAGCATTTACCACGCCGGCTTGTGGTAGAAACCTCTATCGTGGCTTTGTAAAAAGAGTCCTAAGTCTTTAATGTAATGTAAGGTTTGTGTATACTCATATGGCAATTTGTTACTGCATTGAACATAAGAACATAAGAATAGCTTTACTGGGTCAGACCAATGGTCATCAAGCCCAGTAACCCGTTCTCACAGTGGCCAATCCAGGTCACTAGTACCTGGCCAAAACCCAAAGAGTAGCAACATTCCATGCTATCGATCCAGAGCAAGCAGAGGCTTCCCCCATGTCTTAATAACAGACTATGGACTTTTGACTCCAGGAATTTGTCCAAACCTTTCTTAAAACCAGCTACACTATCCACTTTTGCCACAACCTCTGGCAACACGTTCCAGAGCTTAACTATTCTCCGAGTGAAAAAATATTTCCTCCTATTGGTTTTAAAAGTATTTCCCTATAACTTCATCGAGTGTCCCCTAGTCTTTGTAATTTTAGACGGAGTGAAAAATCGATCCACTTGTACCCGTTCTACTCCACTCAGTATTTTGTAGACTTCAATCATATCTCCCCTCAGCCATCTCTTTTCCAAGCTGAAAATCCCTAACCTTTTTAGTCTTTCCTCATATGAGTGCTAAGGAAAAGGTTGGAGATGGGGTACATTTTAAAGTCACCGAATCGGCAGTTGGAGCTGTCCATGTTAAAAAGAAATTTGATATCCTTAAATACAAAGAAAAAACATGGCAGATGTAAAATCAAAACCAACTAAACCAATGATTCTCAGCTAAAGTTTTTCATTATCAAATCAAATTGTTATATGGCTCTTGTAAGATCTACTGGCATAAGCTCGATATTTTTGTTAAAGTCTCTGGAACTGCTCTACTGAACACTACATTTCCTATAGCTGAATATGTTCAGGCTTTGAAGTTTTCAACAGAAATGAATGAGAGTTAACCTCTCTGATCCAAGTTCAGATTCAGGTATAAAGTTATAAATATTTGCTTAGAATTTGGAGGGGATATGTGAATATGAATTCTTTTTTTTATATAGTTTTATTGAAAAGGTTTCAAAGTCATATGTATTTGTGCAAACTGTCTTTTCAGATTATTCTTCAAATAAGTTTGTGAACCGGCATTCAAATAAAAATAAGCCTAAACCGTGAAAAATGGGGAAGTATGGAGATCTGAAGTGAACTATCAGTGGCTCTGATTTATGAAGCAACTTTGTCTTAGATTGATTTTGAACCTCGTTCTCACTTAGAGTGAGGTTCAGATTTAAGGATTTATAAGAAAGGATCAAATACATTTTCTTCCAAAGGAAAATACATATTTTCTACAGATTTTTGTAGTGACCTTGGATTTTAAAAAAAATCATGTTCTGCAGAAATTCTGTCTGCTAGATCTATTGTGCACTGCTCCTGAGAGAAGAAAAATGCAGGTACATTTTAAAGTCACTGAGTCAGCATCTTAGCAGACACCGGGGAGGGGGAAGCAGGGACAAAGCATCAAGCAAAACTGAGTGCCCATATGTGTTCAAGGAGAAATACAGTATGTGGTGGCTGGAAGTAATCTATTTATGTGTGTGGCAATGCTGTAGGTATTCTGAAGAAATATAAAGAAAAACAATTTCATGCTCCAAACACATGGCGTTCTGAAAATTCAAGTACTAAAAGTAGTAAATAAATACTATTTCCTGTAGTTTTTGGAGAAATAAACATAGGAATTGGTGCATGAGAAGACATTGGATAATCATCATTATTTTCCAAGTGTTGTATCCTCCTTTAACTGTTTAATTTTCTTTTGATATATGCTTCCAATAGGAACCATCATCCTTTTGCCTTCCTGCCTGCCACAGCATTACAAAAAAAAAAAAAAAAAAAAAAAGCTCCCTTAGCAAAGATAACATCTCATTGCCAAGCACTTTATAAACTTGGAATTTCATATTCATAAGAACATAAGAAGTTGCCTCCACTGAGGCAGACCAGAGGTCCATCTTGCTCAGCGGTCCGCTCCCGCGGCGGCCCATAAGGCCTACTTGCCTGAACAGTGGTCCTTGACTAATTTTATAACTTACCTCTAATCCTATCCCTATAACCTACCTCTACTCCTATCTGTACCCCTCAATCCCTTTGTCCTCCAGGTACCTATCCAAGCCTTCTTTGAAGCCCTGTAGCGTGATCCTGCTTATCACATCCTCCGGTAGCGCGTTCCATATTTCCACCACCCTTTGGGTGAAAAAGAACTTCCTGGCGTTTGTTCTAAATCTTTCCCCTTTCAAGAGTCTTGTATTTCATTGAATGCCATAAATAAACATTAAAAGGTACAACAGAGTACACTATGGGGGATATTTATTACCGTAAAGAACAAGCTCCCATCCCTTTTAGGGGGGGAGCGCGGCCAAATCGGCCGAAGCTGTTGTGGAGGGGGGATAGGAAGAAGGGTTAGGGAGAGGCAGAAAAGGGCAGGCCAGGATAGGGGAGGGCATGGGCTGTGAGGAGGGCCAATCAAGAAAAACCGGGCTAGGAAAAGGATAAGAGGATAAGTGGAGGGCGGAAGAGAAGTCGCCCCTTTTGAATCCAGCACTCTCAGGAGGCAGACGCGACCTTACTCCCTTCCACGTCGGCGAGCACTCCCTTCGGGCAGAAGCGGCGACTTCGGCAGCGACCGTGGCAGTCGCCCGACCAGTGTGCACTCTACAAGATACGGAGGCACGCATGGCGCCTGCCGAAACAAGCCTCGGTCCGGATCAGAGACACGCAGGAGCAGCGCGTAGCTACAGACAAAGTAGTAGGCAGGTAGGCCCTTGCAGAGCCAGGGGGAGCCGCAGAGAGTTGCGCCGCGCTGTCCGTCTAGGTGGACAATGTAGCAGCGCAGGTGCCACAAAGAGTTCTTCTGCTTGCTAGGGAGGCCCATTCAGGGTACAGGGAGCTGCGGAGAGATATGCCGCGGTGTCCTAAGGGCGCTGACGGAGCCGGAGTCTAGCTCTGTGCACGGTCCGAAGGATCCGTAAAGCACACTAAGCAGCTACTGAGGGTATTAGCAAGCAGTAGCCATTAGCATGAACCTTTTCTCATGGCTATCCTATGCTAAAATTAGCCAGCAAAATAAAAGTAAACTAGCTGCTTAACAGGGGGAGAGAGAGATTCCTGAGCGGTGAAGGGTATGACCAGCTCTGACAGCATGCAGAAAGCTGCCACATGTTAACTGTCACTGCTGCCAATACTGTGGACACATGTGACACCACCTCAAGAAGTAGGTTTAAGTGTGATGGCATTGTTAGCATCAGGTAGCTCTGCCAAAGCCCTAAAAAATGACATCCTGATCCCCAGTGCCCCCTCCACCCCCCCATCCCCTCATGATGAATGATCTACTCATTAGCATTTCTCTAGTCTAGATCTCCCAACTCAAGTGAAGTCAACATCCTGATGTAAGCTTCTACCCCACTTCTACCCCTTTTAAGGACCGCAGCTTCACCCTTCACCTATTTCCTAACTACTGCTCCCAGGACTTACTTAGGCATAAAGGTTCTGACCCCTAACAGTAGTCTCATGGTACTACATCTTGAGTTCAATATGCTATATAAGGAGCAAGTGACCTTATTTGACAGATTGATCTCTAGTGGCAGTACTGTAAGATTACCAAGAGGAGGTCAGAGGTGCCATTTTGAAGCCAGGAAGCAATGGGGCAGGGGCAGAAGACTTCAGTTGGGGGAAGGGAGAGGATCCTGACTCCTGGGATCCTGGGGGGGATACTGAGGGGAGATTTTATGGGGCAGTATGACATCAAGCAGTGAGCTTCACTCTGGGGGGATCTGGACTGGGAGTATGTTAATGGATAGAACGGTTGCATATGGGGTTTTGGTTTTCGTATAAGATCCTATGTCAAATTATTTGGGAGTCACACACTACTCACCTGCCCCTTGCTGACCACTCCTCCAGCATCTCCTGTGTAGTCTTTGTACTTATTGCACTGTCTAAATTAGATTGTAAGCTCTGAGCAGGGACTGTCTATTGTATGTTAAAATGCACAGCACTGCATACGCCTTTCAACAGGCAGTAGTAGTAATGTGTTGTAAAGCTTGAGCCATTATCATATAACAATTTGTTTATATGATACAAAATGCTCTACAGTCCTAGCAGTCATTTGCTCTTACAACAAAATTAAAGGACAAGGAGGGTTTAAAGAAACATAAAAGAAAAACATGTACCATTTCAGGTAATAAAGGGAAGCTTTAAGACAAAAATTCAATCCAAAAGTGGTCCCTATAAGCCGAAAAGTGAAACTATGATTTCCCTTTCCTTTTGCCACCTGAAGGGACCAGTATCCATGCTCTGCTCAGTGTTCATGTATAGTATGGGGACTGACGGTAGTTTTATAAAGATTTGTCATTGTGTCAAACAAGTTTTTCACATGGAAAATTGCTATTATAAAATTGTACATGAGCATGCAAGAGTAAAAAGAACTGGAGGCATAATACAAGATTATTCCTTATTTATTCATTTATTAACATCTTCAATCCCTCTTATCAACGGTCTCGCTATCCATTTTACTAAGTATGTTAAAATATTGGCTGTTTAATGTAGAGGGGCATTTTCGATAGAACATCTAAGGCCCTCTTTTACAAAAGCGCGTTAAGCGTTTTAGCGTGGATGTAGCGCCCGCTAAATCAACACATGCACTAGCCGCTAATGCGTCCATAGGATAACACGCACGCGTTAGCGTTTAGCGCATACTAAAAAGCTTAGCACACCTTTGTAAAAGAGGGGGTAAATTCGACTTTGGTCAGTTCTCATGGGAAGATGCTAATGGAATACTTTTAAGATGCCCAAAATGTTTCTTCTGAAACCATTCATCCCACAGCCAGAAGTATGGTGGGAAGGAAGAAGTTTGGGATGAAAGGAAGTTATCAATGGACTGCCTTGATCTCCCAAAGAAATAGTCAAGAACCACGGTTTTGTTCCCCTTTGAATTTAAATTGATCTTTGATTATAATTTAAAACTCTTTTTCGTAAAAAGGATCTTTTCCTCTGACATAGAATTAGGTTATTCTCTGATGTCTAATAGGCCATTTAGAATTTGGAGAAATTATTTTATTTATTTATTAATTTGCCCCCTCTCCCCCTTTTTACAAAATCAAAGCTGTTACCACTGCAGCTGACACTAAAATCCGCACTACAGTTTTGCAAAAAAAAAAAAGGGAGGGGGGTCAATTATGTATTTATTTATTTTTAGTATTTATAGACCACTTAAAGTCAAAATGGTTTACATTGAGGTACTCCATATTTATTTTAAGGTGCCAATAATAATTATTATAATTATATTGTTTTTTTACTTATTATAACGATACTAGTGTTTAAGCCCGTTACATTAACGAGTGCTAGAATAGATTTGCAGACTTTTAGAACAATGGGGCACTGAGGCGTTTCTTTCTGTCTGTCTTTCTTTCTCTCTCCCTGGCTCCTTTCTGTCTTTCTGTCTCTTCTCTCTTCCTTTTAATTCCCATGTCCAGCAGTACCCCTTCCTTTCTCCCCCTGTCCAGTAGTAGCCCTTCTCCCTTCTTTTTGCCTCTCCCCTGTCCAGTAGTACACCTTCCCTGTCCCCCCTGTCCAGTAGTAGCCATTCTCCCTGCCTTTTATCTACCCATATTCAGTCTCCCATTTCCCCTTCCCTATTTCCACCTTTTTCTCCCCATCCAACATCATTCCATCTTCTTCTCTCTCTCTGCTATCCCATCCAGCATGCTTCTGTCTCTGTCTTCCCTCCATCAAGAATCACCCCATCTTTCTCTATATATTTCTTCCCCCATCCATCACCAACTTATTTGTCAATCCCTTATATCTCTTCCCCCTCATCCAACATGGCTCCCTTTGTCTCTGTTTCCCCTTTCCAACATCCAGTGTCATCCCCTTTCTCTCCATCATCCTCTTACAGCATTTCAAGTTCAGTGACAGAGCAGCAGCAGTATCAGCTGTAAAAAGAAAATCCACTTGCCGCAACCAGAAATACCCCTTTCCCCCTTCTCAGTTCCTTCAGCAGTGCTGCTCCCAGCGATCATCTTTGACGCGTCGACCGAGCCCGCTGTCCTGGTGCAGCAGTAACCGCACCCTCTATCCGGGTTTCTGCAGCAACTGCACCCAGGAGGCCACACCACCCTCCACTTTCTCTTCCCCTATCACCCAGATCCCCGGGCCCTCTCCTTCCCCTCCAATTGCCGGGGTGCCTGCAGCGCCACCTTCTGTCCAGCTCTCCCCAATGCTTGCACCCTATCTCTGTCCTCCCTCTTCAGGGTGCTTGAGTCCCCCCTCCCCCTGATGCCCCTCTTCCTTCCTTGGGTTTTTCATTGTGTCTCAGCGTCAGCTCAGTCCATGCGGGAGATGGGTGGGTCCTAAACCTTGTGTACCTGGTTTTCCCTTTATCCCAGGACAAGCAGGCAGCATATTCTCACATGTGGGTGACGTCATCCACGGAGCCCCAGCGCGGACAGCTTTTCAAGCAAACTTGATTGAAGTTTCAAGTTTGCACACTGCACCACGCATGTGTGTGCCTTCCTGATCCACTAGAGGGCGCATACCCTCCTCATGGTCCTCAGTTCTTAGTTTTCCGCTGAGCCAGAAAGACCCTGTCTCTCTTCTCTGCGTTCTTCTAAGTGCCTTTCTGGCACCGCGGCTTCTTTATTTTGTTAAGGAGTCGCTGTGCGTTTGTTAATTGATCGTGTATTTCTTTGTTTCAAAAAAAAAAAAAAAAAAAAGGACTTTTTATTGTGTTTTTCCTCCGGCAGGCCTTTCTGGGGCCTCAGCCATGCGGCTAGGCCTCATTTGCCTGCAGCTGTATTTTCTTCTTCCCTGGCCTCTCTCTGGGCTCACCTTGTGTGAGCAGAATGGCCGGGACCCTCTTCCTTCGTTGGAATCGGACTGTGCAGCTTCGATCCCTGGTAAGTTTTTCTTTCTTTCCTTCTTCTAGGTGCGTTACCTTGGTAACGCCACCGGCTGAGTCTCAGGCATTCCAGGCATCGAGTGCGATCGTGCCCGCCTCGACGAGACCTCCGATGCGTGCCTCCTTTCATGGGAATACTCTTCACGAGGTTGCCCTTATGGAGCGTACTGCTGCACCTTTCTTACCAGTTTCATTGGTACGGTGCCGACTTCTGACTTCGGTGTGCCTCGACGTCGACTGGGGCTTCGTGCCTCGACGTCGACTGAGGCTGCGTTCGTCGACGGAGGCTTTGTGCCTCGACGTCGACTGAGGTTTGGT
This sequence comes from Geotrypetes seraphini, assembly GCF_902459505.1. NCBI lineage: Eukaryota > Metazoa > Chordata > Amphibia > Gymnophiona > Dermophiidae > Geotrypetes > Geotrypetes seraphini. The sequence goes on along the minus strand of NC_047084.1, from coordinate 325,761,113 downwards.
GCCTCGACGTCGACGGAGGCTTTGTGCCTCGACGTCGACGGAGGCTTTGTGCCTCGACGTCGACGGAGGCTTTGTGCCTCGACGTCGACGGAGGCTTTGTGCCTCGACGTCGACGGAGGCTTTGTGCCTCGATGTCGACGGAGGCTTTGTACGTCAACGGAGGCTTTGTACGTCAACGGAGGCTTTGTGCCTCGACGTCGACTGAGTCTTTCTGCCTCGACGTCGACTGAGGCTTTGTGCCTCGACGTCGTCTGAGGCTTTGTGCCTCGACGTCGACGGCGGCTTTGTGCCTGGACGTCGACGGGGGCTGTGTGCCTCGACGTCGACGGAGGCTTTGTGCCGCGACGTCGACCGGGGCTTTGTGCCTCGACGTCGGCTGAGTCTTCTGCCTCGACGTCGACTGAGGCTTTGTGCCTCGACGTCGTCTGAGGCTGTGTGCCTCGACGTCGACGGAGGTCTTGTGCCTGGACGTCGACTGGGGCTTTGTGCCCCGACGTCGTCTGAGGCTTTGTGCCCCGACGTCGTCTGAGGCTTTGTGCCCCGACGTCGTCTGAGGCTTTGTGCCTCGACGTCGACGGCGGCTTTGTGCCTGGACGTCGACAGGGGCTGTGTGCCTCGACGTCGACGGAGGCTTTGTGCCACGACGTCGACCGGGGCTTTGTGCCTCGACGTCGGCTGAGTCTTCTGCCTCGACGTCGACTGAGGCTTTGTGCCTCGACGTCGTCTGAGGCTGTGTGCCTCGACGTCGACGGAGGCCTTGTGCCTGGACGTCGACTGGGGCTTTGTGCCCCGACGTCGTCTGAGGCTTTGTGCCCCGACGTCGTCTGAGGCTTTGTGCCCCGACGTCGACTGAGGCTTTCTGCCTTGACGTCGCCGGAGGCTTGTGCCTCGAGGTCGACTGAGGTTTTGTGCCTCGCCGTCGACTGAGGCTTTCGGCCTTCACGTCGCCTGAGGCTTGTGCCTCGAGGTCGACTGAGGCTTTGTGCCTCGCCGTCGACTGAGGCTTTCTGCCTCGACGTCGCCTGAGGCTTGTGCCTCGAGGTCGACTGAGGCTTTGTGCCTCACCGTCGACTGAGGCTGTGTGCCTCGACGACGTCGACTGAGGTTGGGTGCCTCGGCGTCGTCGGAGGCTTGGTGCCTCGGCGTCGACTGAGGCTTTGTGCCTCGAAGTCGTCTGAGGCTTGGTGCCTCGACGTCGTCTGAGGCTGGGTGCCTCGGCGTCGACTGAGGCTTGGTGCCTCGAAGTCGTCTGAGGCTTTTTTGCCTCGATATCGTCTGAGGCTTTGTATCTCGGCGGCGTCGGAGGCTTGGGCGCCGGCGCGACGTCTCCTGAGACTTGTGCCTCGACATCGTCTGAGGCTTTGTGCCTTGATGTCGACTGCGGCTGAGGTTTGCTGCCTCGATGTCAACCGGGGCTTGGTGTCTCGGCATCGATGGATGCTTTGTACCTTCGACGTCGGCTGAGCCGATTGCTCCGCGTCGCTTGATGCTTGTGCTTCGGCGTCGACTGAGGCTGGGGGGCCTCATCGTCGGCTGGCGACCGAGGCTTCGTGCCTCGCCGTTCACTGAAGCTTTGTGACTGGGCGTCGCTTGGGGCTTTGTGCCCTTGGGTTGACTGTGGCCTTGTGCCTCGGAGTCGACTGGGGTTTTGGGCCTCGGCGTCGACTGCGGGTTTGCGCCCCGGTTTCGACAGGGGCTTCGTGCCTCGACTTCGTCTGTGGCTCTGTGCCTCGGTGTCTCCGGCTCCTATTTGGTTGTGGTGCGGAGTTTGGTTTCCTGGTGGAGACTCTCTCCCTGCTCCCGCTCTATTGCTCCCGCCATGCGTCATCTCGCTTGGGGCAGAGTGGGGCTGTGGACCCTCCAGGTTCGTCTCACCACCTTTCCTTGCGTGAGTACTGCGTTCCTTGAGGCCTCTCTTGCCGAAGCCACTAACCACCTTTCAGACCGCGACCGGTCCTTCGCCTATCGGGACGCCTTCAGCTGAATCCCTTCTTCCTTGGTGGTTTTGACTCTTTCTCCGGAGGGGCCCTCCGGATACCTTTCTTGGGTTATCTCGGCCTCCTGCGCGGCAGTCGCTATAGCTGCAGCGGCTTCGGGTTGGGGTCCAGCCGGCTTCAGCGACTCCTGGCCGTCTTTTGGACTATTCTCGCATAGCCTCCGGGCTGCTCTCTTCTGGGGATTCCTCCCCTCCCTTCGGGAGGGGTGTCACCGTGTCTCCGCACTGGGAGTTTAGCCTCGCCTCTGTCGGTTGGGCTTTCCCATCCTCCTGGCTACGTCTGGTCCGGGCCCTTCGGGACCTGCACTAGTTTCTGATCTGGGAGCGTTTCAGTCTCTGTCCGCCCCGGTCTCGGGAGTCCGTCTGGGCGGACCTGGACCCAGTTTGTCTGCGCTCCTTCTTGTCTCGACCTCATGGAGAGGGCCTTGTCTGTTTATACCGGACGATGGTCCCTCTGTCCTTGGTCCGCCTCCGGTCTTTTCGGCCACTGCCTCGGCAGGCCGCCTGTCTGCGCCTGAGTCAGCTGGTGACTCAGCGGTTTTCGACCTCGGCCGAGCTGATGCTTTGGGATCTTGGGTCTCCACGGTTCATGTCCCGATGTTCGCCTGGTTTCCTCTTCGTGTTCCCCACTGCACCCGAGCATTTCAGTGATGGCAGGATAGGGATCCCGCTTCCCAGCGCTTGGATCGGATTCTTTGGTCGGGTGCGGACCGTCGCAGCCGCATCAATCTGCTGCAGCTCCGGGCCATTTTCAATGCCGGGACGGATTTTCGTTATTGGTCGATGGATTGCGGGGTCCTGGTGAGTCCCGTCATCCCGGGGGCGATGTATCCTGTGACCAAGCCAGGGTGGACAGGGTTCCCTGTTACTTTGCAGGCGAGCCCTTCGTCTTTGGCAGGGGGCGTCACCCCGCTACTTCTTTCTTTGGGCGGTGTGTTTTCGGGGCGTGCAGCATTGTCTGGTGGACACGTTGCGTCACCCCTTTTTAGCCGCATGAATGGTCGCTCCATTCTCAGACTCTGTGGCATGTGGTTGCCTGGTGGGGAACCCCACAGGTAGTTCTGTTCGCTTTGCCCCTCACTCACTGGTTGCCTCGATCTTGCTCGAGGATGTTCTCCCAGGGTTCGCATCGAGGTGGATGCTTTCCTTCTCGATTGGATGGGCAGGTTCCTCTATGGGTTCCCTTCCCTTTCTTTGTTACTCCTCCTGTCGGTCTGCGCCACCATGATCTTGATGGCTCCTCGGTGGCCCTGGCAGCTGCGGTTCTCCCGGCTCCTCCAGCATGTCAGGGAGCCTCTGTTCCTACCTCTGCTCACTTCTCGGCTGTCTCAGAGTTGAGGTTTCTATTGCATTCCATTCTGCAGTCTCTACTCTTATCAGCTTCGTTCCTCGCAACGTGCCTCCCTCCTTCTGTTTCAAGTCGGTGGGGGTTTTTTCGAGGCCTCTCGAAAGATCTCCACTCGGCAATGCTATTCCCAGAAATGGTCCTGATTTGCTGCGTGGTGTGCTGAGCACCGCATGGATCCGCTCTCTGTCTCCTTGCCTTCAGTGCTGGTTTATCTGTTTCTCTTGTCTCGGTCTGGTCTCGAATTGACATCTATTCGAGCCCACCTCTGTGCTTTTGCTGCCAGTCATCGGCCGCTTGATGGGACGCTGCTCTCCGTCCATCCGATGGTTCCCCGCTTTATGAAGGATCTCTTCAATGTACATCCTCCGCTCAAAGCCACTCCGGTGGTTTGGGATCTTTGTGTGTCCTGACTCAATTGGTGCTACCTCTATTGATTCCATTGCTAGAGCTCTTTGAATTATTTCACCAGGCAGGTGGTATTCCTGGTTGCTCTCACGTCTGCTCGCGAGTCAGTGAGCTACAAGCTTTGCTTGCGGACCCGTCTTTTCCTGTATTTTTTCATGCACGGTGGTTCTGTGTACTCAACCCCAGTTCTTGCCCAAGGTGGTTTCGGACTTTCCGCTCCCTCATTTCATTGTTCTTCTGGTCTCTTTCCTGTAGCCCCACTCGCCTCCGGGCGAGGTGGCGCTTTACACACCTGACTGTAAGAGGGCGTTGACTTTTTATCTTCAACGCGCTCAGTCTCCTCAGACGGTTCCTCAATTGTTTTTGTCCCTTGACCCTAATCGGTTGGGACGCCCAGTTCCAAGCGCAACTTGTCCAACTGGTTGGCTGCTTGTATTTCCTTTTGCTACGCTCAGGCTGGTCTCGAGTTGCATGGTCAAGTTGCGGGACATATGTCCGAGCGATGGCGGCTTCTGTAGCTTTCCTCAGGTCGACGCCTATCGAGGAGATTTGCAAGGCTGCCCCTTGGTCTTCGGTTCATACTTTCACCTCCCACTACTGCCTGGATGCTCTGTCCAGGAGCGATGGCCGGTTTGGCCAGTCGGTTTTGAGTAATCTATTTTCTTGGATTGCCAACTTCCCTCCATCCCTTTTTTGGTTAGCTTGGAGGTCACCCACATGTGAGAATATGCTGCCTGCTTGTCCTGGGATAAAGCACAGTTACTTACCGTAACAGGTGTTATCCAGGGACAGCAGGCAGATATTCTCACAATCCGCCCGCCTCCCCGAGGTTGGCTTCTTTGCTAGCTATCTGAACTGAGGACCATGAGGAGGGTATGCGCCCTCTAGTGGATCAGGAAGGCACACACATGCGTGGTGCAGTGTGCAAACTTGAAACTTCAATCAAGTTTGCTTGAAAAGCTGTCCGCGCTGGGGCTCCGTGGATGACGTCACCCACATGTGAGAATATCTGCCTGCTGTCCCTGGATAACACCTGTTACGGTAAGTAACTGTGCTTTCTCGCTCTCTCACAGGTTCCGGGCTCACAGCGTTGCCAAGGGAGGGCGATGGGGAAACCGCCACAGGCAGAGTTCTACTCTACTGCGCATGTGGCGGCCCAGCACCACGGATCAAGGACCCACAGAGTTGAAGTGCACATGCGCGCTAAGGGTATTATTATAGCGGATTGTTTTTACTTTATTCACACACAGAAAATGTTTGGTTATACTTTGGTGTCACACACATTTTATGTGATCCTTGACAGTGTTCCTTAAAAGGGCATTTATAATTAGGTGGCAGTGAATGTCTAGGTTTTTTTGAGTTCTGGATCATTCTGTCTTATCCTTATTCTGATGTATCCATCAACATTCAGGGGTCCTTTTACAAAGGTGTGCTAGCTGATTTAGCGCACGATAACTTCTACCACGTCCATTATATTCTACGTTAGCAGTTAGAGCGCACTAAATTGGTTAGCACACCTTCGTAAAAGAGGGATTAAATTTATATTGGCTACAATCCATGCAAATTCCTTCTTTTTCTTCTTTTCAGTTGTAATATGAAGTTTTTCTTTTTCAAATAGAGTAGCTATTTTAGAAATATCATGAGGAATGTTTACGAGTATTGTTGTTTTCATTTGGTTTTTATGCCAGGCATATTTCAGTTTCCTCTGTTCAAAATGTTCTTAAAATGGAATGAATTAAAATACATAAATTGGAAAAAAAAAGGATCAGTCCTAGATACACATATGTCACATCAAGTCTATTAGAAGCTGATTATTCTGTGAACAGTTGGAATTACGGCACAAAAGTAGAACACAGTAATATGAGTTATGAATTTGATTTTATTTTATTTTATTTCTTATATACCGCTATACCGTGAGGTTCAAAGCGGTTTACAATGAAGATAGATTAAAGATACATTAAAATAAAATAAATAAAAATGGTACTTTGGATTTCCCTAACTGTCCTAAAGGCTCACAATCTAGCTAAAGTACCTGAGAAAACAATAAATAAAAATAAAATAAATGAAATAAAGTAAATTCCAGTCATGCATGGCATCCCATCGATATTCAGTGGCACTTACCCAGTTCATGGCACAGAGTATCACCATAGACTGCAAAAATGAAAGCTGGCTATTTTGTGGGCGGTCCAGGGGCGGAGTCAGCACTTAATAATCGGCACTTAACTGACTATGTTACTCAGCCATATTGAACAACATAAAAGTGAGTCCTATCTTTTTGTGATGTCACTTAGGCTATTAAGTGCTGAATATCATAGTCAACCACATAAGAGATAGCTGGTCGCATAAAATTGGACATTCAATGCCAGTGCACAGACACACGAGTGGAGGAGCGGCATAGTGGTTAGAGCATGAGAATCAATTCCCACTGCAACTCCTTCTGACTCTGGGCAAGTCATTTAACACTTCATTGCCCCAGGTACAAAATAAGCATCTGTCTAGTCCAGACATGGGCAACTCTGGTCCTCGAGGGCTGGAATCCAATCAGGTTTTCAGGATTTCCCCAATGAATATGCATTGAAAGCAGTGCACGCAAATAGATCTCGTGCATATTCATTGGGGAAATCCTGAAAACCCAATTGGATTCCGGCCCTCGAGGACTGGAGTTGCCCATGTCTGGTCTAGAACAGTGGTTCCCCCAGGCCAGTCGGGTTTTCAGGATAGCCCTAATGAATATGCATGAGAGAGATCTGCATATAATGGAGGTGCCAGGCATGCAAATCTTCTCCATGCATATTCATTAGGGCTAGAATATGGTCTAGAATGTGTAAACTACTTCGATTGTAATCACAAAGGAAAAGGGTACACAAGCCCCATCCCTTTTACATTGCTGAGCATTGAATATCTGGGAATAACAGTGGCAACTAAAAAAAAAAACCACTTGCCACTACTGGCTGAATATGTATTCCTGAGTTTGTAAGAAAATATCCAAAATCTAAAGATCCATAGAAAATGTACCATTGTGAGATAACTACATACAGATGTCAGTTTAAAATGGATTATATTTATCTATATATGCTTACACAGAGAGATATCTCCTTCTAAATATCTACATCAATATGCATCTACACAGATACAGAGATAGTCATGCTTATTTTAGTCATCCTTTACAGGAAGTACATCAGAACGCCTTATGTTGGCACCGACTTCCATCTGTCATGCCACCCGATTTCCATCCGCTTACAGTTTTAACTTTCTTTTGCTAGGAACATAGTATGCAAAAGTTCCACAGCATCTGAAAAATAGGCATTTATGTTTACTTTGTTAAATGCAGCAATTATATCCCTTCTGCTGCAGGGGCGAAATTTAGGTAATCTGATAAGATCAAAGGTTTGGGAGTGGTGAAAAAATGCCTAGTTATCTGGTTGTTGTTTTTTTATTACAATGTCCCTGTTCATTTTTTTTTTTTTTTTTTAAGTTCAAAATGTTTATTGGTTTTGTATAACAAACAGTAAAATAGCAAGAACAAGCAGAGTCAGTACATTCAACAAGAACAGTAAACAGTCTGCAATACATAGTACAGTCAAAGGCAAAAACATTTTTGATCAGGTCAAATTTGACAACCCATATCCAGGCTATGGTAACATGCAGATTTGATTACAGCAATGCATTATATCAGAGATTAACAGAGGCTTCAATTTTTGCAAAACACTGCTACAATAGAGGGGAAAAACAGTGATCACATTTTGTGTAATTTGTAATGTACCTCAATTACTAATATAAGGAAAATGGAAACTTAAAATGCTGAACATTAGAGTTTTCATAAGAGCAATCTAAATTATCTAGTTACGGTAATTAGCTCAAGAAATATGAACTTAGTCTAATTCTTAAATCACCACATCTATTAAGAAGACATTTTTCCAGTAGCAGTGATGCGGAACACTCTTCCACAGGATTTGAAAGAAGAATGATTTATTGTTCTGAAAAGCTTTGGGATTTGTATATTGCCTTTTTGTAGTTATACAACCACACTCAAAGTGGTTTACATATATAGAGGTACTTGTTTTGTACATGGGGCAATGGAAGATTAAAGCCCAAATTCTGTACCCAGCGCCTAAAGTTAGGCACCTATTTCGGAGGCACCCAACTAAATAAGCGCCTATCTAAATTGAATAATAAGCTCAACTAAGCTTTTTAATTAGCACTGATTGAAACATAGGCACCTATCATGAAAGCGCGATTCTGCAACAAGGTATAACTAACAGCTGTTCTAACTTTAAGGAACTAATTAACTGGGCACTGGTCTGAATATTGGCACATGCAGTTAACTTCCAAGTCAGTGGACATAGCCAGATATTCAGTGCCAGGTGCCTTACATGCCCTGGCATTGAGTCTCCAGGGTTACTTCACTCTGCACTTGAAGCAACTTATCAGCCACTTACTACTGTGGGCTCAATATCAAGGCCTTAATTCAGTGGCGTACCTAGCATATGTGACACCCGGGGCCCATCATTTTTTGACACCCCTCCTCCCCCATCTGTACGAAAAACATGATTTTTAGTAACAAGCCACATATCACACATGAGTACCTAGGCAAAGGCAGCATCTTCCATACTGCAATGAGCAGTACAACATCAATACACTCATTGTAAAACTAAACAAGCCAGACTAGTACGGATCAATCCTGCAGTCAATCCTAACAAAAAAAACATGTCTTTCGAACACACAGAACACCTTCGCCTAGTATGGAATATGTCATCACAAACTAACCCCTCCCCCTTTTACAAAACTGTAGTGTGAATTTTAGCCATGGTGGTAACAGCTCTGACACTGAATTCTGAGCATCAGAGCTGCTACCACCACGGCTGATGCTAAAAAACGCTCCACAGTTTTGTAAAAGGGGGGATAAAATAGAAATACATAGACAGAGGTTAAATTGAACCAGTAAGAAGCTGGACTCTGCATACAGTGCACTACAGAAACAGTGACACATGTCTCCTAAAGCAATAAATAAATACAAAATTTTTCCCTACCTTTGTCTTTTGTGGTTTCTGCTTTCCTCATCTTCTTGTAACTCTCTTCCTTCCATCAACTGTCTGCCGTCTCTCTTCCCCTATATGACATCTTCTCTCCTTCTATGCCCCTTCCAGAAACTGTATGCCTCCCCCTTCCATCTCTCCTTTCACCCCCATTGGTCTGGCATTTCTCTCCTCTCCTCTCCTCTTCCACACCTCTCCTCTGCAATCCCTTTCCCTTTTTCCCTCATTTTCCTTTTCTGCATCTGTCTAGATTACGTTCTTACTACCCTCTCAATGTCCTTTTTTACTGTCTACCTAGAACTTGCCACCTCTTCCCCTCACCCCTCCAGTGTTTCCCTAACTTAATCCTTTTCTCCCCATTATGTGCCCTCCTTTTATTTATCCCCTCTTTCCATCATGTACTCTCTTTCTCCAACCCTTCCATCTAGTACCTTCTCTTCTCTCTGTCCACTTCCATCCAGTGTCTGCTCCCCTCTTTCTTTCCTCCCATTTCCTTCCTGTAATTGCTCCCTTATCTCTCCCATCTGCACTTCCATCCAGCATAGGCTCCCCACTACCATCCAATGTCTGCCCTTTCTCTCGCCATCCACCCCTCTTCAAACAGCATCTGCCCCCTTTCTCTCCCTCCAATATATTTCCCCCTTATGTCTCTCCCCTTTCTCTGTACATCAATTCTATCAGCACCACCCTTCCATACCACCCTGCCCCCTTTCTTTCCCTCTACCACTCTTCCATTCCAGCAATCCTGCTCCTTTCTCTACCTTCATGCAGCAAGGTCCCATGATGATTGTAACTGCCGGCTGCCAGTCCACCCCACTCCGACGTACTTGCTCTGGAGCGGACTCAGCAGCCGTATCCTGGAAGGTCCCGCGATGACTCGTCTGCTGACTCTGCTCAAGAAGAAGTAAGTTACATCGGAGGGGGTGGACCTGGCAGATGCAGGGAGTTGTGGCAAAGTCCCGCAATGACTGCGTCTGCCGGGTCCACCCCCTCTGACGTAACTTACTTCTTCCGGAGCAGAGCTGGCAGACGAGTCAGCGCGGGACCTTCCTGCACCTCAGCATGGCTGCCGACTCTGCTGCAGCGAAAGTAAGTCAGAGGTAACATGACCATTTATTTTTTTCATCAAAAGGTGACATCTATTAATTGACTGTGTATCCTTTCTTTCATTTCTTTCTGCACTCAGGCCCAACAATTGTCCCTTTCTATTCCCTCCCTCCTTCCTTCCCATGTCCTTAGTGCCCCCAGTGCCTCCGTCCTGTATCCATAGTGCCCCCGTCCTGTGTCCTTAGTGCCCCCAGTGCTTCCTTCCTGTGTCCATAGTGCCCCCAGTGCCTCCATCCCGTGTCCATGGTGCCCCCAGTGCCCCCATTCTGTGTCCATAGTGCCCCCAGTGCCTCCTTCCTGTGTCCATAAGGCCCCAGTGCCCCCTTCCCGTGTCCTTTGTGCCCCCAGTGCCTCCTTCTCATGTCCTTAGTGCCTCCGTCCTGTGTCTCTAGTGCCCTCAGTGTCCCCGTCCTGTGTCCTTAGTGCCCCCAGTGCCTTCTTCCCGTGTCCATGGTGCCCCCATTCTGTGTCCTTAGTGCCCTCAGTGCCTCCGTCCTATGTCCATGGTGCCCCCAGTGCCTCCATCCTGTGTCCATAGTGCCTCCTTATGTCCCCTCCACTACCTTCCAGATTTTGACCAGCCTGCCTGTCTACCTATCTCCCTCTCTCGCTAAAGCCAGCCAGCTTGCCTGCCTGCCTACATCCTGCCCTCCCTGCCGCAGGAAAAAAAGCGCCTCTCCCCTTCCTTTCCCCCAGCCCGCGTGCTACGATCCTACCTCACCCCGCTGACAAGAATTCTTTCTGACATCAATTCTGACGTCGGAGAGGATGTTCCGGTCCAGCCAATCACTGCCTGGTTGGCCTGGAACATTCTCTCGTCGGAAAGACTTCTTGTCGGCAGGGGGGGTAGGATCGTAGCGGTGCAGCGGGGGGAAAGGAAGGGCAGGAAGACCCAGACCTGGCCGGCTGTGCATCCCCCCAAGCCGTGCACCCGGGGCGGACCGCCCCCCTCCCCCCCTTGGTACGCCACTGCCTTAATTTCTATGTGGTGAGGTGTGTGTGTGTGTATGTATGTATGTCTCATCTAATCTAATCCACAACTTATTAATTGTACTATACTAAAAAGGTTCAAAGTGATTTGCATTCAAAGAGGCCATCAAATCTACAGGAAAATACAAAAACAATCAATTAAAATATGCTTGTGTGTGGCCAAAGCTGGGTATTCTATTATTGTGGGATTTCTATGCAAAGATCTATAGTAATGTGGCTTGTAAGGTTTTCCAATAGGTGTGCTGATGTTCTAGGATCCACTGCATCTTTATGGTCCTTGTGATTCAAATCTTGGAACTTAGGCCCTCTTTTACTAAGGTGCACTAAGCATTTTAGCACGCATTTACCCCACGCTAAATCAATGCGTGCACTAAATGCTAACTCGTCCATAGGATAACATGCACGCGTTAGCGTTTAGCATGTGCTAATATTTAGCATGCGTTTAAAAGCATAGTGCACCTTAGTAAAAGAGGAGGTTAGAGTTGTAATAGTAGATTTTCTGTAGGCCTTGAATGACATTTTTTTTGTAAAGGATTTTATTTCACAATATGTCTGGTACTGAGAGGAGTTATGTTGCTGTTACTGAAGTAAGTTTAGACGTTTTGTGGAAGATGCACCAAAGTCCAATAGCGAACATGCCCATTTTCAAAACTGCAAAACATCTATCTTGTGTTTTTGAAAATGTGTTCTGTGCTTCTATCTTTTTGAACCATTTTCAAAAAAACACACATCCAAATGAAAAACGCACAAAACTAGCCATTGGGATGTAGGAGAGGCCAGCATTTCTAGTAAACTGGTCATACAGACATCCCAGCAGAGCAGTGGGGAACCATAGGGTGCACTGTAGTGAACTTTAAATAGATAAAAGGCCCCATGTACACATCTCATCATAACCCCCTCCAAAACCCACCGAACCCAACTGTATACCACATCAATAGCCAGTATGCCTGAAGATTTCACCTCACATGTGGGATTTGAGTGTAGTTTGGAAGGCTCACAGATTCCACCATAAGTGTAGTGGTTAGAGTGGAATATGGGCCTGAGTCTCCACTCTCCATCTCTATGGGTGACCACACCGCCCACCAGGATACTCAATTTCAATTTATTTGATATAGCGTATATGTAAAACCAAGGTTAAAATCAAAGTGGTTTACAATATAAAAGATTAAAAAGAGGGAATCAAACACAAACTGGTTACTAAATACTAAAGATGAACTGGAGACATGAAGTGGAAAAAAAAGGTATGGATTGGTTGCAATAAGTCTAGGGAAAAGGAAAAGGTAAGGATATAAGGTATGGGGAACTTGCTTGCTGTTCTATTTGGAGTAGCTATAACATCTGAAACTAGCATACAAGCGGGTATGTACTGTTTTATTCACATCTTTGGGGGAAGAGAGAGGTCAGTGACCACTGGGGGAGTGTGGGGAGTCATGCTTACATCCCTCTAGTGGTTATCTGAACAATTTGAGCACCTTTACTCACTGGATCTGGTCTCTGTTTATCACCTCTATGTCTGGGCAGTGGGCACCCACTAGATCAGATCTCTTTCTTTCCCTCGCTCTCTCTCTCTCTAAATTCTCTTCAATCCCGCACAGCCTCCTGCTATCTCCTCACTTGGCAACTTTTCAGTGACTGACAGTTCCCCTTTTCACTTTCAGCTACTTCCTGCAGTAATTCCATTAAAATATGTCAAAAATTACTTCAAAACATGGTAATCATAACCAAAAGGTATTTGCAATTTTGTACTGTGGTCCAAATGACATTTATATGCCCTGGTTCCTTTATAATGTACACATTGAACAATACTAACCATATAAAGAAAAATATGTTTTTGGTATACTTCCTTGCAAGAACAATCCTGAGGATATTAAAAATTGTAGTATCAAATTCTGATGTTGGTAGGAAATTTGCATATTTGAACATAACTGTCTCAGAGAGGTTAAAGGCTTATAATCACAGAAAGTACATTTAAGAACATTCTGGAAAAAATAATAAAAACAATGATCCCTGTATTCATGAGGATTTCTCCTTGTAGGCTCGAGGAATGGGCATCGACATGGCAGATGAGGTTCAACGTGGATAAGTGTAAAGTGCTGCATGTCGGTAACAAAAATCTCATGCACGAATACAAGATGTCCGGGGCGGTTCTTGGAGAGACCTCCTAGGAAAGGGACTTGGGAGTGAAGAAGCCGTCCACACAATGTGCGGCGGCAGCAAAAAGGGCAAACAGAATGCTTGGACTGATAAAGAGGGGATCGCGAACAGATCAAAGAAGGTTATCATGCCGCTGTACCGGACCATGGTGTGCCCTCACCTGGAGTACTGCGTCCAGCACTGGTTGCCGTACATGAAGAAGGACACGGTACTACTCGAAAAGGTCCAGAGAAGAGTGACTAAGATGGTTAAGGAGTTGGAGGAGCTGCCGTACCGCGAAAGATTAGAGAAACTGGGCCTCTTCTCCCTCGAACAGAGGAGATTGAGAGAGGACATGATTGAAACATTCAAGGTACTGAAGGGGATAGACTTAGTAGAAAAGGACAGGTTGTTCACCCTCTCCAAGGTAGGGAGAACGAGAGGGCACTCTCTAAAGTTGAAAGGGGATAGATTCCGTACAAACGTAAGGAAGTTCTTCTTCACCCAGAGAGTGGTAGAAAGCTGGAACACTCTTCCAGAGGCTGTTATAGGGGAAAACACCCTCCAAGGATTCAAGACAAAGTTAGACAAGTTCCTGCTGAACAAGAACGTGCGCTGGTAGGGCTAGTCTTGGTTATGGTGTTGGTCTTTGACCAGAGGGCCGGCTCGTGAGCGGACTGCTGGGCATGATGGACCACTGGTCTGACCCAGCAGCGGCAATTCTTATGTTCTTATTTTCTTATGTTCAAGATAAGTCCTACTCACTGGATCATATCCAAATTTCCATCTACATTTACCAGATAGTGGCACTAAAATATCTGGTCAGACAAACTCAGCATTATCTAGGTAAGTTAGGTCATAGTAACATAGTAAATGATGGCAGATATAGACCTGAACGGTCCATACAATCTGCTCATTAGTTATACCCATTAAAAATACATGATTAAATTAACTTGTCTCTTCTTTGACATTTCAGGGTCATAGAGTGTAAAGTCCACCTGGTATTGTCCTAGGTTCCAAATGCTGAAGTTGCCATCCAAGCTCACTCCAGCCTATCTAACCATCCTGTTTTCAGGATATCTACCATAAAGTCTGGCCAGTAACATCCTTCTGTTCCAAGTTAGTGGAGATCCCACTGATTCCCTCCCCTGCCCATCCTACACCAAATTAACACATATGGAACATATACCTTGCAAGTCTGCCAGTACCCGTCTTAGATCTTTAATTTACATCCTTTGTTTTCTAATTAGAGACCCTCTATGTTTATCCCACGCTGTTTTTAATTCCATCACCGTTTTCTTCTCCACCACTTAGCTCGGGAGGGCGTTCCAGGCATTTACCACCCTCTCCGTGAAAAAAGAATTTCCTAACATTGCTCCTGAGTCTTCCTCCCTGCAACCTCAAATTATGCCCTCTAGTTTTACCATTTTCTCTTCTCTGGAAAATATTTGGCTCTATATTAATACCTTTCAAGTATTTAAACGTCTGTATCATATCTCCCCTATCCCTCCTCTCCTCCTTTCTGTACCCTCCTCATCATTCCTGACCTGTATTTAATTTGTTGTATAGTCTTTGTACTGTCCAAATGTATTCCACTATGAATGTTTGCTTGTAACCTGTTCTGAGCTACTGGGAGGACGGGATAGAAATCGAATTAAATAAATAAATAAAATAAATAGTTACTATACAACACTGAGTAGTGCATAACTGCAAGGAAGTGGACTGTACATGTGAACAAGCCATGGCTGTGGTATCTAAGCTAATCTGTTATTTGTGTGTCATGCACTACCTATATAGGCTCAAGGCGATTTACAGAGAAGAAAAAGGAAGTACATTAGAACATGGAAGAATCAGGGAGGGTGACAGGGGGAATTTTATCAGGAAATTGAGATTAGGAGAGAAAAAAGAAAACACCTAGTCATTATGGAATGAAAATTCTGAAGTGGAGAGATGGAGGGATTGTAGAAGAAGTGGACTTAGGGATCCTTTTATCAAGCCGCGCTAGCGGTTTAATGTGCATAATACCGCACGCTAAACCGCCGGCCATGCTAGCTGCTACCGCCTCCTCTTGAGCAGGCGGTAGTTTTTAGCCAGCGGGGGGGGGGGGGGGGGGGTAGCGCGTGATGAAAAGTCACGCGCGTTAACCCCGCTAGCGCAGCTTGATAAAAGGAGACCTTAGTTTCATGTAGAGTTCAGGTATCAAAAAGAAGGGTTTTCAGTTTCTTCCAAAATGAGGCGTAGTTAGGTTCTGTATCAAGCAATATGCACAATTTGTGGAACATTAGCATTTGTACACATTGCATGGGGCATATGGTACACAGGCCCAATTACTAAAAACGTGACCTTTAGAAAATAAGGCAAACGAGTGTATTGTAGAACACAGTAATGCCGTTCAGTAAATGAAATCTATAGTAACCTCCAATTCACAAGTCAGCTCAGTGACACAAAAACATGCAGCCCACGTCACAGAAACACACATCGGAAACCATACTCACAAAGGACTTGATTTATGTTGGTGGTTAATACTTCTTCAGTTCTAATTTGTGGACTAAATAGGATTAACTATGGCAGTATTATAGATTATTGTAATAATGTGAAAGTATATAAATTCCTTAGACTCTCTTCTGTCATGTATTATTATATTATCTGAAGAAAGAGAGACATGTATGGGGACACAATTTATATTAAAGACAAAATAAAGTACTACTGCATTGTCATGAACAACAACAACAACAAAAAGCACATAAACATAACCAAAATACACCAGGGCAGGAAACCTTTGATAAAAATAATGCATGTACAGTGCTCCCCCGGTCATTTGCAGTTGGCGATTCACGGTCCCGGTCTTTCATGGTGTTTTCTGACCGGGAAGGAGAGGGCAACCAGAGATGCAGGAGAGACCAGCCGGAGTGCCGGCGAGTGAAGGAAATCACTCGCGGTATGCTCTGACCTCCTCTTCCTGCACTAAAGTCAAAGCAGCTCCTGATTGGTGAGGCCCGACTTTAGTGCAGGAAGGGGCGGTCTGAGCATACCGCGAGTGATTTCCTTCACTCGCCGGTGCTCCGGCTGCTCTCTCCTGCCTCTCCGGCTACCCCTCTCCTGTCTCCCTCCGCTAAAAACCGTATTTGCGGTTTTGAAAGATTGCGAATATCAGGGGAGTACTGTATTGTCATACATTTCCATTCTAACACCTGCCTGAAAACTGCATAGGTGGCTCTAGAACAGTTTGTTGTATTGCTTAAAAAAACTCAAAGATTTCTGCATAGTCTTTGCTGGGAAGAATATTAATTCTTAATTGAAAGTAATCATTCAAAGACTGGCTGGCTGCCTTTTTGGTTAAATGAAAAGAATGGAGGGCAGCTGCAATACTGGAACCAGAAAACTTCATAGCATTTTTCTTTAGCTCTTCTGTGGACAAGGAATCATTTTCAGAAGATTTAATTTTAAAACACTTTGGATTTGGTCTGATATCTGCTCTGTATACTCAAGATAACTGCTCCCTTTTCTTACTCCATCCTCATCACCGGAGGACATGACGCACATTTATCCTTATCTGATGATAATAATAATCTACTACATATACTATTAATTAGTGCTGTGAAAATCATTCTCTCTAATTGGAAAAACTTGACTTCTGTGGAATATGGTTTGTCTTGTAGCCAAATATGAATGTATGGCAGCTGAAAGACTGCATTCATTAGCGAAATTTGAGAGGATTGACTTGTCCATTTCACCTTATAGAACATTAGGTTGATCTTTACCTTTCTTGGAACGGGTTCTCTCCTTGGTCACCTGAATTGCCTACATCAGCCACATACTGTATATAATTGCCTATATTACCTTGCTTCTGCTCTCATAAGAACATAAGAACATAAGCAATGCCTCTGCTGGGTCAGACCTGAGGTCCATCATGCCCAGCAGTCCGCTCACGCGGCGGCCCAACAGGTCCAGGACTTGTGCAGTAATCCTCTATTTATACCCCTCTATCCCCTTTTCCAGCAGGAAATTGTCCAATCCTTTCTTAAACCCCTGTACTGTACTCTGCCCTATTACTCCCTCTGGAAGCGCATTCCAGGTGTCCACCACTCGTTGGGTAAAGAAGAACTTCCTAGCATTCGTTTTAAATCTGTCCCCTTTCAACTTTTCCAAGTGTCCTCTTGTTCTTTTATTTTTCGAAAGTTTGAAGAATCTGTCCTTCTCTACTCTCTCTATGCCCTTCATGATCTTATAAGTCTCTATCATATCCCCTCTAAGTCTCCTCTTCTCCAGGGAAAAGAGACCCAGTTTCTCCAATCTCTCAGCGTATGAGAGGTTTTCCATCCCTTTTATCAAGCGTGTCGCTCTCCTCTGAACCCTCTCGAGTAACGCCATATCCTTCCTAAGGTACGGAGACCAATATTGGACCCAGTATTCCAGATGCGGGCGCACCATCGCCCGATACAATGGCAGGATAACTTCTTTTGTCCTTGTTGTAATACCCTTCTTGATTATGCCTAGCATTCTATTTGCTCTCCCTGATTGACATCCAGGTTTCACATATAATTCGGTATTACTGTATATACGATTAAGTACTTGATATTATTGGTACCATTATTTCAATATGATCTTATATTAACTGTTATCATTTCTTTTCAGTTTCTTATTTGCCGCTTAGTGATTATCATTTCAGATACATTCATAAGCTGATGATATTATGGGCTCCTTTTATTAAGGTGCGCTAGCATTTTTTAGTGCGCACTAAAGATTAACGCGCGCTAACCACGCACTAAATGAAAAATACTAATGCAAGCTCTATGGAGGCGTTAGCGTTTAGTGCGTGCGTCATTGTAGCGCTCGCTAAGCATGCGCTAAAACCGCTAGCGCACCTTAGTAACAGGAGCCCTGTGTTATGTATCACTGTGTATTTATATTTCCATTTTACTTTGTGTACTTTTGTTATTTGCTTTTGCTAAACACTTTGGGACCCTTATATTAAGCTTTGTTAAAGTGCTAGTGCAAAAAAAACAAGAGATAATTATATCTTAAATCTCACTCAAGTCCTCTATTTATTTAGGATCCAAGATTCAAAATAAACGGAATTTAAGTAATCAATTAAAGAAGAAAAACAGTTATAGTTAATACTGTGCTAACAGTCGTCTATCTTTCTTATCTATCCTAAGCTGGCTCTTTCTTGAGTGAGATTTAAGATATAATTATCTCTTGTTTTGTATTATGTTGTATTTTTTGCTTCTTCAATTTTGCTTTTCTGTACAAGTTTATACTTGATTGTTATAATGAAAATTTATAAATAAAAAAAAAATAAAAAAAAAAAATTGCTAGTGCAGACCTGCACTAACCCCCTCTTTTACTAAGGTGCGCTATGCTTTTTAGCGCGCGATAAATATTAGTGCATTCTAAACACATTTGAACTTCGTTTCCCCTCCAGTTAGAGGATGTAAACTCAAAAGACACCATCAACAGCTTTTCTCACATCAGGCAGCATTATGGGGTAAAGATCTAGAACAATTGCTTACGCCTACTACTTATGGGGAATTTAGGAGACGCCTAAAACAGTGATTCCCAACCCTGTCCTGGAGGAACACCAGGCCAATCGGGTTTTCAGGCTAGCCCTAATGAATATGCATGAGAGAGATTTGCATATGATGGAAGTGATAGGCATGCAAATTTGCTTCATGCATATTCATTAGGGCTAGCCTGAAAACCCAATTGGCCTGGTGTTCCTCCAGGACAGGGTTGGGAACCACTGGCCTAAAAACATATCTGTTCCTGAAGTATCTAGGCAGCTGACCCGCACAACTCTTTCTCCACAATAACTGATCCCTAGAGCTGTTAATCTCTAGCTTTCACCTCTGTGAAAGCTAGATAGATTGTGAGCCCACCGGGATAGAGAGGGAAAATGCTTGAGTACCTGATTGTAAAAAAACCGTTTAGATAACCTTGATAAGCGGTATATAAAAAATCCTAATAAACTTGAAAAACTTGAAACTTGTTAAGTTCATCAATTTGTACCATCTTTTAATCTTTGTAAACCGCATAGAACTTCACGGTCCTGCGGTATATAAACTGTTATTATTGTTATTATTAAACATGTGCTAAACGCTAATACGTGCATGTTATCCTATGGACGCGTTAGCGGTTAGCGCATGCGTTGATTTAGCGCGTGCTAAAACGCTTAGCGCACCTTTGTAAAAGAAGGCCTAAGTGTTACTGAATATTAAAACCAACCAGCAGGGTAAAAATCCTAAGCTGACCGCTTCACATGGATAGGGGTGGGAACTGGGTAATGCGGAACGGCTCCTCATGATAGCTAGTGTAAGGGTTGGTGGCATTTGCAAATTGTCTTGACTGATGATGAAATTGATGTTCAAGTTATGGAATGCCACGAATGGTTTATTAAGATTAATTTCTGACTTTAAATCCCTAAAAAAAAAAAAATCTCATCTTTTTGTCAGAGTGTATTATAAATAAGGAGATGTCTATTTCTCCTGCAAAAACTAAATCCTGAAATGAAAGTTTGATGTATTTTTTGTTTTTAAATAAATTTGTTTAATGGTGTAGAATTTGTATATTTTATGTACGCTCTTTTAAATTATGTATGTGAATATTGTAATTCACTTACCCCCTCTTTTACTAAGGTGAGCTAACCGATTAGCGCGCGCTAATCGAATTAGCGCATGCTAAATGCTAACGCGTCCATAGATTAACATGCATGCGTTAGCATTTAGCGCGAACTAAAGCGATTAGTGCACCTTAGTAAAAGAGGGCCTTAGTTTATAAGTGGAATAGAAATATTTAAAATAAAAAAATAAGTTTTAAATCCCACAAGTAGTGCAAACCTGCTGGGATTAATAAAGTACACTAAGGAAAAAGCCACATGATGTGCAGAATGAAATATGAAAAAGATTATCTCTTGATTCAATCCGGTGGGTCTTGACTAATGATAGCATGGCTGTACTTAACACCACCTTAACAGGCTGTGTCACGTGCAGCCATACTGCTAGCAGTCCTATAAAAAGATGAAGCTGGCAGTGGATCCCTCCAGCACAGCTCCCTCCAGATCTGATCGTAACTAATGCAGGTTCCCCTTTCTGATCCCCCCCTCCAGTGCCACAGTAAGAACCCCAATTTTAACCCCACAAATTTTAGACCTTATCTTCTATGGTTTTCACCCCCAGCAGAGCCACTTTTTGAGTAGAACATGACCCTTCTCCCAACCACAGCCTTTCTCCAGAATCCATTCAGGGGTCTCCTGGCAGCCTAGTGGCACAGGGCAGGAGAGGGTTCCTCTATGCTCCCTGATTATCTAGTTCTAGATGGCAAAATGATCCTAGTCTAGCAGCACTACCTCTTGACCCCAAGCAGCAGTCTTATGGTAACATAACATAACATCGTACTTCTTAGCCGCGTAACCATAAGTTCTATGAGGTTTACAAAAGATTATAAACTAAAGACAATTTAAGGATGACAAAAAGAAATTATTTGACCAAGTATTTTGAAAAGAGATAAGTTTTCAGTTGAGTTCTGAAATAGAGAATGACACGGGGAAAAAATCTGTCCCCGTCACCGCCCCGTCCCCGGCCCACCATCCTCTGCACCGCCCCGTCACCGCCATTCCATTCACCGCCCCGTCACCGTCACTGCCATCCCTTTCACCGCCCCGTCACCGCCACTGCCATCCCATTCACCGCCCCGTCACCGTCCCCGCAGCATCCATATAAGCCTTAGTACTCTAATATTTAGCGTATTCCATTCTTATAAATCAAAGTTCCTGCTGCTGAACTAGAGAAAGAGATGTTCAGCTGGCAGGGCTTTGTTTATAAATTTTTATTAACACAACTAATATACCACCATAATGTTTCCGACAGAGGACAAGTATGCAATAAATGCATTTTGCTGTTTCAATGCCAGTGCTCAGCAGAACAACAGACAGCAATATGGACATTCACCTTATGTAGTACTTTTTTAATATATAAAAATAGGCAAAATTAGTTGCTGTTTTATCATTATATTTTCTTGCCATTATAGTATTCTTCATTGATCATTTTTCTTTTTAAATTCAAAACAAATTCAACCTATCTTGTGTCCCAGCATGAATTCATGTTTCACTCAATTGGCTGTTTCAAGGGAATTAACCCTCCAACTTCCATTTGCAAAAATACCCAATGTTGTTCCTTCTATGAGCAATATTTAAATTATGAGGAACAACATTGGGTATTTTTGCTGAATTGTGTGACACCATTTGGGCTGAACATGAAGATTGAAAATGCCTGGTTAGCCCTGGACAGATGATTTGAACAGCCAGGAGCCTGTCCTGGCCATTTAAATCATTTTGAATATCTAGTCCAATGATAACAGAATTAGGGTGATTATAGAAACATAGAACTTTGTTGATCACTAAAAACAGTGGAGACTAAGGGTCTATCAAGCTCAGCATCCTGTCTTTGACACTGGCCAGTCTTGGTCTTTGGAACTGCCCATTGTGTCAGAAGCAATAGGGATTAAGTGACTTGCCCAGGGTCACAAGGAGTGTAGTGTAGCTCTAACCACTGGATTTAGAAGTTGGCTTCTTTTGGGATCTTTAACTCATCATCGCTAGGACTCGAATCTGAGTCCGCGGCACCTAACATAGAATGGAATTAGTATGGCAAAGTAATGAAGAATGGTCCAGCAGCCCCCATCCTCCCTCCACCTCACCTTATATTCGTTCCGAGTTTGCCGGCTTCCTTTTTCCCTAGCCGCACGCGTTCAAAAAGCCGTGCACGCGCGGCTGCGCGAGTCAATCAAACTTCTCCTCTCCTGCAACTTCCTGTTTCCGGTTGCGTCAGAGGAGAAGATTGATTGACTCGCGCAGCCGCGCGTGCACGGATTTTTGAACACGTGCGGCTCGGAAAAAAGGAAGCCGGAAAACTCGAAATTTAAGGTGAGGTGGAGGGAGGGAGCTGGCTAAATGCTACTGGCGGGCGGGCGGTGGCTGCGGGGACCGCGCGATCCTTGATACCTCACTGCGGAGACAAGACCATTCACCGCCCCGCGGGCGGTGAATGGCCTTGTCCCCGTCGCCGCAGCGACTGCTAGTTTTCTTCCCCGTTTTCGGCGGGTGACCCGCGGCTAAAATGCTAAACCGCCACCGTGTCATTCTCTATTCTGAAATGTTTGCAAGAACAGGCTCCAAGCAATAACAATCGAAATTCTCTATCATGTGAAGCTCCTTGAAATGCTAGAGTATGGTCCAGAAATTTCTTGCTGTACTGATGGAAAGGTAAACAGGGCATGGGATTTTCTACTATTTTTATACAATGCTAGAGAGAATCTATTAACCATGTAAAACGGAGCGGTACCATACATAACCTTATAGCAAAAGCAACCCAACTTAAACAAAACATGATACTGCTGATGGGGGTTATATTTTCATATAACGAGCAATTCTTTTGTTTTATGAAATGATGACACCTGATGATAGCACCATAAGACTACCACTAGGGGTATTTGGTGCTGTTTTGCACCTGAAGCATGAAGGAATAGGAAAAGAAGGCCATCTCACTAGACTACCAGGAAACCACAGAGTGAATCCCAGAGGGAGGTGGGGGTTGGGGGTATGCTCAGCAGTGGGGTCATCTGAGGGTTTGATGCTGGGGGGGATTAATGTTGGTATTGGGATTGTTTTGCTGGGGGGATCTTATGGGAAAATATATTTGCTCTGGGGATGCAGTAGATTCAGATAGTGATGAATTTCACTGGGTGGGATTGGCAAGGGTAAACTGCCACAAATGAAGCTTCATCTGTTTTTGGACAGTTTGGTAGTACTTTAGCAACTGCATTATATGCAACAGCAGGTAGCCCAGGTGCACTTGCACAATCTGTAGTGGCATGAACTATAGGGTAGGTTTCTGTCCTGGGCACTAAGGGTCTGATTGTATAAAGGGTGCCTAAAGTTAGGTGCTTCTTAAGCGTCTAACTCCACCCCCCCTTTACAAAACCATAGCATGGTTTTTAGCGCTAGCCATGGTGGTAACAGATCTGATGATCATAGGAATCTTGGCGCTATGATTTTGTAAAAGGGGGTGTTAATTGTCAAAATTCCCTTAACAGCATCGATAATTGGTAAAAAAATAAAAAAAAAAAAATTGCGATAGGTGCCTATCCGATTCTATAAAAGATAAATGCCTATTGCAATGCACTTAGTGGTCCCTAAGGCCTAAACTGGGCATTTCTATGGGTGGAGCGTGAGTTAGGCGCCACTAAACTCAATTCTCCAAAAACTTGGGAGCCTGAAATGTAGGCC
Organism: Geotrypetes seraphini; assembly: GCF_902459505.1. Taxonomy (NCBI): domain Eukaryota; kingdom Metazoa; phylum Chordata; class Amphibia; order Gymnophiona; family Dermophiidae; genus Geotrypetes; species Geotrypetes seraphini. The sequence goes on along the minus strand of NC_047084.1, from coordinate 325,737,816 downwards.
TTTAAAATCCTTGCCTACATTTCAGGCACCTAAGTTTTTACATAGGCGCTACTAGTTGCAATTCTGTAAACCACGCCTAAGCATGATTGATATACCGCCGGTACCTTTTTTTTTTTAGGTGCCGCTAATACAATCAGCCCCTTAATGCAGAACAGATTCTGGGCACGCCTCCTGCATTTACCGCATGGGCTTTGTATTTATTGCCCCTTAATTTTTGCTGTTAAGGTACAGTAAGTGCAAAACTGTACCTCACTTTAGTAATAGGATCCTTTATATACCAGGAAACCAAAAGAAAAGCAGTGCGAAATGGATGGTCTTGATCCTTGCTTTATTGAATCACATAACAGTTTGCGGTGCTCTGTATCACACACTTTATCCACATAGTATGAAGAGTGTGTGGCGCAGTGGTTGGATCTATAGCTTCAGCACCTTGGGGTTGTGGGTTCAAACCCTGCGCTGTTCCTTGTGACCCTGGGCAAGTCACTCAGTCCTCTGTAGCCCCAGGTACGTTAAATAGATTGTGAGCCCACCGGGACAGATATGGAAAAATGCTTGAGTACCTGATTATAAAAACCGCTTAGATAACCTTGATAGGCGGTATATAAAATCCTAATAAACTTGAAACTTGTTTAGAAGGAAAATGGATCCAACATAGGCCGTGTTTCAACTCTCTTGTCTTCCTCAAGGGTTCCAAGGATTGGATGTAAAACTAAGACGCAATTGTGGATAAGCTAAAAAAGAGCAAATTAAGTGTGGAAACCAAATGTGATTGCTTTGCCTTTCGCTTCATGCAAAGCCAAATGTAGATAAAAATTGATCAGGGGAGGCACTCTCCACAAGCCAGAGCAAGGAATTTAAAAGCTGACTTGAATTTCAGGCAGTCTGAGAAGAACTACCACAGACCAGATTTTGCCGTCTTCAGCCACTCATGTAACTCAAGAATTTTGAAGAACTGATGCCTTAAATATTTAACAGGGATCTTTTCACTATCTCTGTCTGTTGGAAATATCAACTAATGACCTTTCTTATTAATGGTCTGGCCCCTCGAGCAATAAAGCTGGACATCACTAATTAGAACAGAAGTCTTCTGACCTTTGCAAGAACACAAGGCATCATTAGGTTAATAAAGTAGTAATAAGATACTGGAAATATAGATATAGATGAGCTATAAAAATATTTTTTCCTCTTTTGTGCAAAACAATATATGGAGGTCATTTTATATTGCAGTTTCCACATGTAGAGTTACAGTTTATTGTTACATATGCAGGAAATGGCTCTCACAAAATTCAATGGAGTAAGCATGCATAGAAGATTACATGTTTTATTTTATTTTTCTTTCCAGCTTATGATTTATCTTTAATCTTATCTATTGTTTTGCCTTTTGTCTTTGTTTTGTTCTATTTCTATCATTTAAATTTCTCCAGAATTCTACTGTTCAACGGTTCCCCCTTCTGCATCTATTCCTTTCTCTCCTCTCTTCTACCTTCCAAAGTATTTAGATCAATGCTGTCTTGTTAAAATGTTTATTTTATTTTTATTTTTCCTCTAACTCTACTTTTCACTTCTCTATTACCCTCCAGGTACTTTAGTTAGATTGTGAGCCTTCGGGACAGTAAGGGAATTTTTCAAGTACCTTTCTTATTTCTAATCTTAATGTATATTTTCTGTAAACCGCTTAGAACCTAACGGATGTAGCGGTATATAAGAAATAAATTACATTACATTACATATGTCTAAATGACCATATATAATTTTACACAGTCTGCATACAGGAGTCCTCAGGAGTGGAGTTGGGATATATTTACTTAAAAAAAATAAAACTTTAGAATACAGTGTAAGATGTCTGACAAGTTTGTGAACTTGCCTCCGTGTGCTTATGCTGGCACACTGTACAAATAACTCAGTAAGGTTTCATAAACTTGGTATATGAGTGTCTCATAGCTGTTTTCGTGTCGACGTGTGGCAGTGTCTTGCTGAGTGGTATTCATTATTGTTTTGTGTTTTTTGTGTGCCGTCGCAAGATTGTCAGAGCTTGGAATTCAAGAAATGAACAAATATTAAGGGCTCCTTTTACGAAGCCGCATTAGCAGTTTTAGCGTGCGCTAAACCCGTGCTACGCAGCTAGAACTAACGCCAGCTCAATGCTGGTGTTAGCGTCTAGCGCGGCCGGCAGTTTAGCGTGCGCTATTAAGCGCGTTAAACCGCTAACTCGGCTTCATAAAAGGAGCCCTAAATTTCTTGTTAAACTTGGCAAGAGTGGAAGTGACATGTTAGTCCAAGTTTATGGGGATAATGCCATGAAGAAAATGGCAGTGTACATTTGGATTAAATGTTTTTCTGAGGGGAGAGAAAGCGTCATTGATGAAGGGAGCCAGTAACGAGCAGAACTGATGAAAAACATTGCAAAAATTTGTCAAATTATGCATCAAATTCATCAGCTGACTGTGATGAGCATAGGCAGACCAAGTAAACATCGATAGGGAAACAGGAAAATCTTGACTGAAAATCTTGTCATGAGAAAGGTGTGTGCAATAATGGTACCAATGAATAAAAGCAAAGGAGAGCTGAAGTTTGCCAAGACCTTTTGGAGAAGCAAGACAATGTTTTGGACCATATTATCGCTGGTGATGAAACATGGGTGTACCAATGCGACCTGAAACAAAGTGTCAAAGTGCACAATGGAAGTCAGCCAATTCTCTACGACCAAAAATGTTTCACCAATCCAAATCAAGAGTCAAAACAATGTTGCTAATCTTTTTTTTTTTTATATTAGTGGGATTGTTCATTATGAATTTGTACCAACTTTATTTAGAAGTGATGAAAAGGCTGTATGAAAAAATTAGACAAAAACAACCTGAACTTTTCACCTACAACTCATGGTTCTTGCATCACAACAATGCACCAGTTCACGCGGCACTGTCTGTGAGGGAGTTTTTAGCCAGAAAACAAATAACTGTATTGGAACACCCTCCCTACTCACCTAATCTGGCCAAAATGACTTTTTTCTTTACCCAAAGATAAAGGAAATATTGAAAGGAAGACATTTTGATAACATTCAGGACACCAAGGGTAATACGACAACTACTCTGATGGGCATTCCAGAAATAGAGTTCCAAAATTGCTTATAAGGGTAGACTAGGCACTAGCATCGTCACATAGTTTCCCAAGGGAAGTACTTCGAAGGTAACTAGTGATATTCAGCAATTAGATATGTAGCACTTTTTCTAGGATAAGTTCAAACTTGTCAGATCTCGTATATGTAAATGCATAAAATACATGCACAAATAAGAAGAATACAAATAATTCAAAATACAGCAGTAAAATTAATTTATAATTCAAAAAAATTTGACCACGTATCTCCATTGCTAATAGACGCACACTGGTTACCAGTAAATCATAGGATCTGTTTTAAACTAATGCTCCTAATTTTCAAAACTCTAACATCCAATGAACCTCAATTTATCTCTAAAACTCTAATTCCATATAAACCTCATCGATCTCTTCGCTCTACTGATCAATGCTTACTAACTGTTCCATCTTTAAAAATCATAGGCACCAGAAGAGCAGATATTTTTACTGTCGCCGGACCACAAAGGTGGAATAAGCTCCCTCAATTTATTAGAATTGAAAAAAATATTACAACATTTAAAAAACTTTTAAAAACATATTTATTTAAAGATGCCTTTGACTTTTAATAGTTCCTTTAAATTACTTATGATCTGGTATTATTGTTAATGAAGTATGCTTAAGCCATTTTGTTCTATCTTTTTTACCCTACCTTTTGTACTTTCCCTTTTTCTTACAAAACCCGAAATTGTAACTTTTTAATTTTCCCTTGCCCCTCAAGTATGTTTTAAATGTTTTTATTTTGTGTTATGTTAATATAATTAATTATGTTAAGTTTCTTATCTCTTATTATTACACTATGTACATCGCTTAGAAATTGTTATAGGAGATCCATCAAAAGATTGAATAAACTTGAAACTTGAAACTTTACATTTTCTTTGAAGCAAGTATAAATTTGTGTGAAAGAATTTATGTTTCATTGTAGAATCCTATTTTATATAGGCACAGGGGTATATTTATACAAGCAGTCAGCATATATATTAAAATATTTGTTGCAGCATTTCAAATTATATATAAATAAAATATGACCTTTCCTGCTGACTTTTGGGTCTTGAATTTCCATGGCTTGAAGAACCTGAGTGCTGCCATTGCATGGACTGTTGTTTTCTCTTAGGATCATAGTAGCGTAACCAAGTTTCATCAACAGTGACTAGTCATTCCAAAAGTTGACACCAGCTCTCTGAAAATGCTACAAAATCAACTTGAAAGTGTCCACTTGACATCATCAGCATTCAAACATTTGGACACCCACTTGGCTGACAGCTTCTACATACCAAGCTGCTTGTGGATTATACGCCCAACACATTCCCTGGATGTCTCTAGTGCCTCAGCAATTATTTTAGCTGACATTCGCTGATCTGCCAAAATCAGGTCAGGAGTTGATACCGTTTGAGGCCTCCCAGACCTTACTGCATCTTCAGTCTCGAAATCTCCAGGCTGAAAATGTGCACACGACATCTTCACTGTGGAGCATGATGGGCAAGTGGAGCATTTGGAGCAAGTTAGGCGGCTATTTAGGCACTGTTCAGCGTGATTCAAGTAAAATTGGATGCTGTTTAGTGAATTGCGATGAGCGGCACCTATTTGGGCTCCTATTTTAGAGGTGCCCAATAAATAGGACAGCTCTAGGTACAACTAAAAGTTAGGCACCCATGCGAGCGGTTAAGCACACTTGAGAGCAGTGATTATGTAAGAAGGTGCTTAACATGTAGCCACGCCCACCCCTAACATACAGCGCCTATTTTTTTGAAGGTCACCTTTTAGAGGCGCCTTGTTACAGAATCACACTTCCTTGATTGGCGCCTATGTTTCAATCAGAGCTGATTAAAAAGCTTAATTGAGCTTGTTATTCAATTTAGATAGGCACCTATCTAGATGGGCACCTCCGAAATAGGTGCCTAACTTTAGGCGCTGGTTACAGAATTTGGGCCTCAATGTTTGCATCATATATTTGTGGATTTCCTTTGGAGTTTTCTTCTACAGGAATAGGAACTTCATGATGGATCTGAGTTCCACACTTTTCGTTGACATGGTTCAATCAATGATCTGAAATAATGTCAAAACATAGCATTACAATTCTGCAAATTGGCACTTTGCAAAAATAAAATAACACTCTTTTCAGCTACAGTGGCAAAATAACACTCAGAATTTAGGAAGTTGGTTAGACTGAGAACTTTTCAGCATCCCCTTGCAGGCCAGGGTTTTAAAGACCTACATTATAGGCACCTAAGTCCTGTAGAGAATTACAACTAGCAGTGCCTAAGTCCTTATCCACTTCCTAATATTTCTACTTTGGAGTTAGATGCCATTAAACAGCATGCTATAGGTGCCTATTAGAGAATGACACGGGGAAAAAATCTGTCCCCGTCACCGCCCCATCCCCGTCCCACCATCCTCTGCACTGCCCCGTCACCGCCGTTCCCTTCACCGCCCCGTCATCGCCATCCCATTCACCGCCCTGTCACCGTCACCGCAGCATGCATAAAAGCCTCAAACAGGTATGATTTTATATACTTATCTTTATTAACGTATTCCCATGGGTTACATACTGAACATGTGCTGGATTCCTCCATTCTTGCAGCACATGTTCAGGAATAGGATTCAGTAACCCATGGGAATGGACACAGCACACTACTACACTAGTACTCAGATTAAAAAAAAAAAAAAGAACCAGCTCCCAGCTCAGCCAGACTCTCGTCTCCAACCGGTCAAAGAATCCCCCCCACCCCTATCGCCGCCGCCGCCGCAAACCCTGGGCAGGCAAGTAGTGTGCACCTTACCTCTACTTGTAGCGCCAAAGTTTTCAATGAAATTTCAGCTCCTCCAAGTCTGCAGCAGTGACTCCTCTCCAATCCAGGCAGTGACTCCAAAAAAAATCCTGGGCTTGCCTCTCAGCTCCGAAATCCCCCGATTTCCAATCGCTACTGCAACCCATTAAATATCATGTGTGGCAGTAGCGATTGGTCCCCTTCTTGAGCAGGAAAGAACTGACTAATGAGGAGCCAGAATATTGAAGGGGGCGGAGTCAGGCAACGTGCAAGTCGGGTGGAGAGAGACGAGTTGGAGGAGACCATATGGCCGACAAGCATGGCCGCCGGAAAAAATCATTCACCTGTCCCGAAGTGAACCGAACACACGGTGAAGAACCGGTAAATTGCGGTATGTAGAAGGGGATACATTTGCCTGCGGGGACAAATCTTTTCACCGTTTTTGCGGGCGGTGTAAACTTTTGTCTGCAGTGATTTGGCTATGGAGTCTCCATAGCCCGCAGCCAAACTGCAGCCACGCCGCGGTTCCCCGCGGGGATCGCTCCCCGTGTCATTCTCTAGTGCCTATCTTTTATAGAATCGCACCTAAGAAGATAGACCCAATTATTTTTTTTTTCAATTATGAACTTGTTAAAGTTCATAATTGAAGCCAATATACTAATCACCCCCTCCCCCGTTTTACAAAACTGTGCAAGGGGATTTTAGCGCCTTTGTGCTTTTTAGGGTCTTTGTGTGGGTTTTTTGTGTTCCTTTGTAGTTTCTATTCTGAATCCCTCTTCTTGTCTACATTTATAGTATATAAGCAATCACAGTTGTGTATTTCAGTATTATTGCATCTAAATTCTTAGCTTTGTTTTGACTGAATATGTGCCTCTGACTTAAATAAATTTAAAAAAAAAAAACTACTTTCAACCTTAAAAATGCCACTTCTGCACTTTCCTCTCTGATGCTGCATAATAACTTGTAACATTTGATCTTCTTTCAAACTGGAAATAGTGCAAAGAGGCACCTTGGGTTTTTGGACTAAAAACTTGTCAGAATTATAATGTCACATAAGATGAAGGAGTTGTTTTATCTCTGTAATTTTGTCTTATTTTGTAAGCTGTATTTGAGTAACATAGAACATAAAAAATGACAGCAGATAAAAATCATATGGCATATCCATTCTGTCCATTCTTATCATCTACTATTTCTTCCTCTCCCTTAGAGATCTTTTGTGTTTGTCCTATGTATTCTTGAATTCAGATAAAATCTTCCATCTCTACCACCTCCACTGGAAGGCCATTTCATTCATTCACTATTCTTTCCAAATTGTACACAGTACTAGGGTTACAATATTTGAAATGGTAAAATCACAAATGCAAGGCCCTACCCCATTCTGCCTCCAGCCCAGCCCTATTCCGCCTCAAACTCCACCCTGTTCTGCCTCAAGCCCCGCCCCCACACAACCTCATCTCTTCTTTTCTGCCAGGTCTGAAGGGCCTCCGAGCATACGTGGATGTGTGTGACATCATCCACGTATGGTCAGAGGCCCTCCAGATGCGACGGGGCTTTCCAAAACCCAGACAAATTGCCAGGTTTGGAAAGTCCATCTGGGCACCCGGACGTCTGGTAGCCCTACACAGTACACTACATAGTATCTCATCAAAGATTTATACAGAGGCACTCTCATTCTTTTTACCTGCCTTTCCTTTCCCCATGTCCCTAAACATCATTCTAGCTTTAACTATCACCTATTCTATCTGGCCACTTTAAAATCATCAGATATGATCAACTCCAAGTCCTGCTCTTTTTTGATGAACAGAAGTACTTCACCCCTTATACTGTACTGCTTCAGCAGGTTCATGGCCTAAATGCATAATCTAGCATTTTATTTCTAGCATTAAATGGCACAGTTATCAACGTGGCTTGCCATTAAGATATATCATTTTATAACTAACTCGTGCTGTTTTAGCACAAGTCCCGTTTTAAGAGATGAGACCTAGGGACCTTTTTACTAGTCCTGTTTTAAGAGATGAGACCTAGGGGCCTTTTTACTAAGCTACAGTAAGAACTAATGTGCTTACTGCATGTTAAAAAGCACTACTGTTGGGCGTACTCAAGGATCTGGCCAAAGCATCTAACCGAGTGTTTTTCTTCTTGAATTATAAGAGCCAAAATGTTCTAGAAGTACTAGAACTAGTGTTTTACGCAATGAAAGAAGGCCCCTGATTGGCTCAGGCACCTTGGGCTCCTCCCCCCTTGGGAGGGGCCTGAGCCAATCAGGGACTTCCTTAGGGCTAAACCTAAGGAAGTCCCTGATTGGTTATTGCTTTGGCCAATCAGGGACTTCCTTAGGTTCAGCCCTAAGGAAGCCCCTGATTGGCTCAGGGGCCTCAGGCCCCTCCCAAGAGGGAGGAGCCCAAGGTGCCTGAGCCAATCTGGGCCTTAGGCTCCTCTTTGTGCATCACATGATGCAAAGGGGCAGGGCCTAAGGCCGGCATTGCATTGGGCAGGGCGGAGGAGAAGGAGCAGGAGGACTTTATGGTACCTCCTATTCCCACCACTGGAGGCCTACAGAGCAGGAGGAACTGAGCACCCCTCCTGCTCCCAACTTTTAGGTACATGGGGGTGTCGGGTTGGGCCGGGAGTGGGTCAGGCCAGAGGTGGGCCAGGTCGGGCCAGGCTGGGGGTGGGCAATTTTTGACTCTCCTGCTCTCTGCCTCCCTTCTCTGCAGTGCAGCCCCACTTTAAAACCACAGCCTCACACTGCGGGGAAGGGCGGCAGAGAGCAGGAGAGTCAGAGAAGCCAGAGAGAGTCGGGGCAAGCAGAGAGAACAGGAGAGCCAGAGAGAGAAGAGTCGGGGCAGGCAGTACTCCAAGTGGAGTATTTTTACACAAGCAACTGGTCCTCACCAGTCGCTTGTTCTTGATCGGCCAGCAAGTTGGTGTGTCAGGAGAAAAGTTTAGTGTATCGCGTCCTTCCTGCTTTGCATGCCAATTCCCCTCATGGCTTTGTCCTCTTAGCACTCACTTTATTCCATGGTCATACAACAGCCCCACCACTTCCTTCTCGGGTCATTTCCCCTTAATGTATCGAAAGAATGGCTTGAAGTTTTTCGCTTCCTAGGCAATTTTTTTCTCATAGTCCCTTTTGGCCCCCCTTACCGCCTTATGGCACCTGCGTTCATGTTCTTTGTGCTTTTTCCAGTTTTTGTCCATTTTTTACCTTTTCCATACTTTAAAAGAAATCTTGTCTCTGATTGCTTCTTTCACCGCTACAGTGAGCCACGCCGGTTCCTTGTTCTTTTTCCTCTTGGATCCCTTGTTGATATGCAGTATGTATAGATTTTGCGCCTCAGTGACTTTGTCCTTAAAAAGGGACCACGCTTGCTCTAGCGTTTTTACAGCACCTATCCTCTTCGTAATCTTCTTCCCCACCATGAGTCTCATCCCTTCGTAATTCCCTTTTCAGAAGTTCAGCGCCGTGGCCATCATTTTGGATCATTGTTTCGCCCCCGTGTCCAGGTTGAAGCAGATCATATTGTGATCACTGCTTCCCAGATTCCCTTTCTACTTCTACATCTTGTGCCGGTCCTCGTAGTCCATTTAGAATAAAGTCCAGAATTGCATTTCCTCTCGTGTTTTCCTTGACAAATTGTTCCAGGAAGTAATCACCCACTGCATTCTGGAACTTGGTTTCCCTACTGCAGCCGGAGGTGCCTAGGTTCCAGTCTATCCCTGAGTAATTGAAGTCACCCATGATAACTGCATTTCCTCCCTTGCAGTTGTGTTTAATCTCAGCCGTCATTTCTGGGGGTCGATATTAGATGCCGATCTTCATTTCTGTTCCATTTGTTCACGGAATTTTGACCCTTAGAGATTCTAACTTATTCTTTGTTTCTGGCGTGTTCTCTCCAGCAGACTCTGTTCCCTCTTTGGTGTACAGGGCAATGCCCCCACCTTTTTGGTCACTTCTATTATTGGTTCATTCCCTCATAATATAATGATTAGACTATCGCAAAGCCCTTCTTCAAGGTCTACCTCAGTATCAGCTTCAGACACTCCAAGTTAATCCACTTAGTCACGTCAAACTGAATTTTTCATGCTAAGACGTATGATAGAATCTCTCCACTTTTTATCAAAGGATATTGGCTCCTGTTTTATTATTGCATCATGTTTAAAATTCTTATTCTTGCCTTTCAGATATTACATTCTGGACCTCCATCCTTCTTATTTGGTTTTCTTATCCCCTATATCCCAACATAGACCCTTCAGTTGGCTGTGCAACATTATTTGTCCCTTCACATTTTTTTAAATTTATATTTTTACTGATATCCATTTGTTACATTAAAACAAATTACAAGAATATAAAGTTTTTTTTAAAAAAGAGAAAGTACAAAGGAAAAAAATACATTCATAAATCATCATATAGTCCACATTAATGGGGCTGTCTTGTTCATAAAAGGACTAAAAAAATATTTCTAAGGAAAACAGTCTCAAATTATTCAATCAGATCAGGCATTAAAGCATTTAAATCACTTTTTATCTTCAACCACCACATTAGTTTCTAACTCTCTCTAATACGGGTTTATCTTTAAGAAATAACTCTAATTGGGATGGATCCACAAATATACACTTCCCCCTCTGCATTCATAGTGATAGGGGGAAAAGCATAGCAACAAATACCAAAAAAACGTAAATAACTTTTCCTATGTTATTTATGGTTTTTCGAAAACAAACCCCTAAAAAAGATAAAAAAAACGCAAATAATCTAACCTGATTTGCTCCGGTAACAGCGATTTCCTCCGTTCAATGCCGGGAGAAGCAATCTCCTCTGTTCAACGCTGGGAGCAGCGATTTCCTTTGATGTACATTTGGGGGCAGAGCCAGAGAACGAAAAACCACAAATAATCAAAACCGCGGTTAACGAAACCGCGAATACCAAGAGGGAAGTGTATACCTATTATTCCCATAGGATATTAAACACTTACGGGAAATCTAAGGAAGAAAGTAGCTCCCAGTCCCTTCACATTTTCATGTCCAGTCACACTCTGCTAGATCCTCTACTTTTAATATTATTGCCCCCACACTATCAAATTCCTTATCATTGGATCTTCATTTGGAACTGTCCTTTCCACAACTTAAAGTGATACTCAAAGCACTCTCTTCTGTTAAAGAAACCAAATGGTATATGACGGCAGTTTGGTGCCCATAGGTAGCCTTTTATAGTTCTCTCACATTTGTCTTCATTTTCTTCACATGCAATTTCCTCACATGCCACCCCCTGAGATTAGGTACCAATCTGTAAAGCACTTTAAACAAGGCAGGAACTAAATTCAGCTTTTAAGGCAATTAAGCCCCCAAATAATCAATCTATTTTTCCTGAAGTAATTTAAACAAGGCAATAGCCAATTATTCCTCTTTTAAGGAAATTAATACATAGAAGGTATCAGTTAATGACAGTCTCTCTTGTGTTCCAGGCTTTAAGTTACCAGGGCCCTCATTTAGTATGTTGCATTAAAAGTTTTCATTTACCATTCATTGATTGCCACAATAAATGCATAATTGGGTGGGTTTCTATTGTCTATGTCCCGGAAACCGCAAAGAAAGACCTTGATCTAATATTTTATATCACATTCATTGCTGGCTTAATTATGAATTGATAATGAGTGTGACTGTTGAGCAGACTGGATGGACCATTCACTTTGTTATTATGATTAATAACCGGAAAGCCTCCATGTTAAGTGTTGTGGGCATGCCTAGCATCTTCCCATAAGATTAATACAGAAACAATGCACTTACTGTGTGCTAACTGCATTGCAGGTAAAATGGGAGTACTTAATACCACCTTCTGAGATGGTACTGCCTGCTCTATAATATCTGCTATATTGATAGTTAAAGAATTTCACTGTACCACAGGTTAAATGAAAGACTCAATCCCTGCCTAGTCTCTGCCCATTCATCAGCCCACATTACAGTTGGCAATTAATGAATACATAGAAAACAAAATGGACTAACAATGCATTTTTTTTATTAGCTTTCAAAGGTAACCCTTTGAGACCCTGATCTGAAGAAAAAGGGTTACCTTCTGAAGCTAATCATAAAGGGGCTGATTCTTATTGGGTTGCTGAAAGTTAGGCAATGGTAGGCATCCTACCTCCACCTAAATTAATTTTTTTAATTGGTGATAAATGACATGATAATTGACTGCATCGTTTTAAACCAATTGAAAGGCGATTTAAAAAATAGCTGCCGATAAGTAGCCTCCCCGACCGGCGCCTATCTCACTGGCAGCTATCGATGCATAGTGACGCCAAAGCCTGGAAGGGGGCATGGCTAGGGGTGCCGCCAGTCTTCAGCATCACTATGCACCACTGGCCGTGATACTGACATGACCCGAGGCACCGAAAATGTAGGCCTGTGACACCTTGGCCTACATTTCCGGCGCTTAGGGTCCCATCGAGCCGCAATTCTGGAAGTGGCACCTGTTAATGACTGACACGTGGCAGGCACCTATTTTGTAAGCGCCTGCCATGGCAGGCGCCAGTTCCAGAATCATCCCTAAAATGCACTAATTTATTTCATTTATGTTTTCTTTTATTTCTATATATTACCTTTTAAAAGTGGACTAGCATGGCTACCACATCATTTTACTCAGTTACCCCCTCCTATACAAAGCCACGCTAGCATTTTTAGCGCCAGCCACCGTGGTAACAGCTCTGATGCTCATAGAATTCCTATGAGCATCAGAGCAGTTACCGTGGCGGCCGGTGCTAAAATCACTAAAGGAAGGGTTTAATGAAAAAAAATATCATGCACTATGAGGACAGTTCTATAACTGGACACTTCTAATTAGGTAGCTGGTAGGAGTCTATTCTATAAAGAAACGCAGGTGCCTATTTTCTTTAGAGAATACTAATTCGGTCATTTAAATGCACACATAAAAGTTAGGCATGAACAGTTACACCAGCCATATGATTGGTGAACTAGCACCTGGAGGCCTCAGAACAGGCATAACATAGTATTTTATAAGTGGGCCCCAACTGTGCTTTGCCCATGTGTACAACCCCCCACCCCCACCTTACCCCGCAAAGACATACTATATAAGTTAAATGGGTATTTGCAGAATAGTGCTTAGGTGGAAGTTTAGTTGTTACGAGGGGCCATTGAAATGTTCTCTGCCCAACCAAGAAGAGAATGATATGGAGCTATGAAACTTACAAGTTATTACACACTTTTCTTGACACTTTCCATTTTCATTTCATATCATATCATTGAAACAAAAAGTGTCAAGAAAAGTGTGTAATAACTTGTAAGATTCATGGCTCCACATCATTCTCCTCTTGGTTGGGATGATAACATTACAGCGGCTAAGAGCCAACCTCATCGGTGATGTCACAATGGCTTGTTTTCCCTATACTTGTGCCTATTTACTGGATATATTTGCCTCATTGAAACAAAAAGTGGTGTCAAGAGAAGCATGGAATAACTTGTAAGTTCCATGGCCCCTCATACATATGTGCATGACATTATTCTAAAAATTCAACTTTAAAGAAATATTAGGGCTGCCAGATGCAGATTCCATAAGTATTGCAAATTGTTATTACAGTATATTTCTCAAAGGAAGAAGAAAACCATTTCTATACAGGAAGTAGATCAACTAGAACCAGTAGAACTTGATCTAACAGCCTTTTTGGAGGATTTTAAAGATATGATTCCTACTCGGTCTACTCTCCTGTTGACTTGTAGTAATAAATCCAATAAAGAACTTATTTTGAGAACATATTTTTAAAATAAGGCAGCAAAATGTTGTGTGGACACAATTCTTATATTTCCTGACGTGGCAATGGCCACGCAATTAAGGAGGAAGGCTTTCCTGAAATTGAAATCCAGGGTATTATCTTTGGGAGCTAATTATTATTTAAAATTTCCCAGCAAGTGTATAATTAAGCTCCAAGATCATGAATATATTTTTGGGGGATGTTAATCAACTGGAACCATTTGTAATCCAGCGGGAACAACATTAATGCTAAGTGACTTACATATTTTTATGAGAAGTCAAGAATAGGTTCAACACCGTCTTTTATAGAGAAAATAGGACTGGTTTATGTTAGCTTCTCATTTCTGTTTGGATATTATTTCATTTTTCTAGTCTAAACACTCTTTGGATTACCTGTTAATGATGTACAAAAAGATGAATAGTCCTCCATTAATGTGGGCTAGAGGACTATTGATGTGAATTACGGCAAAGTAATTAAGACTTTTGTTCTATGCTATATTATTGCTTTAATCCATTCCTTTGCTGTGTATGCATAATTGTAATAAAATGATTAATAGATTAAAAAAAAGCAAAAAGCAAAATTAAATGCCCACAAAAAATCCTTATAAATTAATTTCTGTATTATAAATCACAGTGACCTTCAGAAGCATCAAAAGTCAGGAAAGGTTTTTCAATACCAATCCCTTTAGGATCAGCTCCGTGCTCTTCATAAAGTCAGGATTAGAGAATGACATGGGGACAAATACATACACTAGATAGACTGTGAGTCCGCTGGGACAGATAGGGAAAAATGTTTAAGTACCTGATTACACTTGATCAACAAGCATTTTGCTACTGGAGTTCTGTCACCTGTACCTTAACAAGGGCCACATGTTGACTCTAAATCTGAAAACAGGTTTCATCTATCACATCCTGTTTTTACGTTATGCATCAGTTTGTGTTGATATCATTTTCGTCAATAACGCTACTGTGAAGCATTGGTATTTTACTGTTTTTGCAACACAATATTGTGTTTTAGGACAGCTCATCGATCACATATACCAGTAATTTGAAAGTTTATGCTAAAAAGTGATTGTGTTGCTTTTTCTACCTGTGAATTTTTATATTATCTTTGTTTTTGTCTAAAATATTATAATTATTATGAACAGATGAGGTTGTTTTAACCATCCTGATAATTCTGTTATGTGTGCGGACAATTTACTGCACAAGATCAGCAAACGAATCTGTTTAGCAGATTTCAAAGTGCATACAAGCATTATTTTGGCTGTAAAGTTGGCCTGAGGGGTATAATTTACTGAGATTTATCTCTATGATATTTTAATACAGTTTTGAGAAATCTGTATATTTTTTAAACAATTGTCTCCTGCTATTGAATTGTAATCTATATTGTAAAGTTGGCAACCAAGATAAAGTGTGCTGCACTGTCTGCTATTCCGGATTAACACAGTAGCTGAATGGGAAATGGACGCTGTACCCATGCTGTGGTGTGAACCAACAAATCATCACTCAGACTGTTATTTTTGCATGACAAAAATTGCTGGATTCACAAAGAGGAATAAATCCAAAATTGTGCACCCTGATTGCCCGTCAGCAATTAATAATAATAATAATAACTTTATTTTTCTATACCGCCATAATCTTGTGACTTCTAGGCGGTTCACAATGAAGATAAGCTGTACAATCAGCGAATTACAGAGTATAAATAGATATGAGAACATAAAGCGGTCAGTGAATTAAAAGGTGCAAAATCGTTAGGGGAAAAATGTACATAGGTTATTGAAAAGAATTAACTTATTTTCATATTCCTCATGACTCGGAGAATCCCGTTCCAATTCCTCCTTCCATATCTGCAGCACAATGAAGAATGTGCCTTTGCTGCTGTGGAGGAGTTGTAAGAACCTTGTCACAGGCCCAGCACTGCTGCTGACCTTGTTCCAGATAAAAGACAGAGAAACTTAAGCCTGAAGCTGAACAGGGCTGATCAATGTAGTAGCTCTTCCACTAGCATGCAACCAGGCTCTGTTTCTAAAGAGAGGTCCCAAGAGCAGGAGCCCTGGGAGGAGTGGGAACAGTTGGAGAACAATAACTTTATTGAACCTAAAGTAGCTCCCAGTAAGGCACAACTCAGGAAACAGTCTCTTAGCCCTTTAAGCACTCATCTGCTGAAGTTAATTGGAGAACAGGAGAAAGATCAGCAGAAGCAAAAGCTTGCCCATCCCCCACTCAGGTTAGGGTGTGGCTTGCTCAGAGCAAGGCAAATGCAGCAAGGCAGTCCTAGGAGAGTCCGTCCTGAGCCAGCTGAGGAAGGAGACACATGGTCAGGTGCTCCAGAGCTCAAGCAGGGGAATGAGATTGAGATGAAAGATTTAGAAGATTCCTCTTTGGTGGACCAGCCAGACTGCCCACAGCCAAGTGAAGCTATGGACATTTCCTTTGAACCTGAGGAGGATTTCACGGAAGAAAGTTAAGTCTTCTTTTTACTTTGAATTATTTTGAGTTGGTGAATGCAGAGACTAGTGCTGGCTGAGTGGAAATTTCAAGACTCACTACAGGGAGATTTTGGCCCTGTTTAAAGGGGGTTTTTTGGACTGTTTTTCTTCTCTTCACTGGTGTAGATAATTCAGCCACTCAGGGTTACAGTGAGGGTTTGTGGGGCGAATCCACTGAAGATACTCAGGGTTGGGATTGTGGGGCCAATTGTGGCAGTTTTGTTTGTGGATTCAGCAAACCCCCATCACCCTGCCAGCTTGGCAGAGTTGGAAGGGGAAGCCTGATTCAATCCAGGCCAACACGGTGCGCTTTAGCAAGACCAAGTGACTTTTATAAATGACTTTTGTGAAACTGTGCAAACTCACCAGTCTCTGTTTTCCTGGGTTACTTTGAAGGAACTGGTGAGGAACCATTTATACTTACCCGGAGGAAAGGGTGTTACCAGCCTTGTGCTGACTTAATTGTCAAGACGAAGGTACTGTTTTGTGTTTGTTCTTACTTTTTGGTTTTGAATTTTTGGACATTAAATACATTGCTGAGCAAAGCTTTATTGTTGATTAAAGCCTTTTTGTTTTGGGAGAACTGTGCTGTTCTGACCTTTATTTTTTCCCTATTTTAAATGTGACCAGCAGGACTTTCAACCTTTGAAGCCACGCCAGAATTTGTACTTTTTTGCACACCACCTGATAGCCATTGCAGAGCCCGGTATTGGGGGGGTGACAACTTGAAGTGGATGAAAAATAATCTCACCTGCTAATTTAAGAAGATCTTAATGATCTGGTTAGAGACTTGTCACTGTCAAAGGAGAAAGCAGAATTGTCGGGTTCAAGGCTGAAGCAATGGAATCTTGTAAGGCAGGACACCAAAATATCTTTTGTCTGTGATCGTCACACCATCCTGGCTTCCTTTTACCTAATGGAAACATTTGTTTCTGTACTAATATTTATGGTCTCATGCGTGAACTGGGATATAAGCATGTTTCTGACAAATGGAGACTATTCATTGATTCAAGCAAAGCAAACCTTAAAGCGGTACTTTTACACAAGGAAACCAGAAGCCATCTGTTCCTGTTGCTTATGCAGTTGGGTTGAAGAAAGCATATGAGTCGATGGAGACACTTTTAAAACTCACACGTTATGCAGATCACCAGTGGAACCTCTGTGGTTGTGTCACTGCTTTTGGGTTGCAATTGGGATATACCAAATATGTGTCTTTGGAACACATGTGATGATGCCAACCACTACAGGCAGAAACAATGGCCAAACCGAGATGAATCCATACCTGGCAGATACATTGTGAAGCACCTGCCGTTAGAACATTGTGAGAAAACCTATCTTCCAGCACTTCACATAAAACTGGGTCTGCTGAAAAATTTTGTCAAGGCGATGGACAGAAATGGTGATGTGTTTCAGCACCTAAGAAGTATGTTTGGTTTCAAGAAAAGTGGAGCCAAAATCAAAGAAGGTGTTTTTGTTGGACCCAAAATTTGTGAACTGATCCTTGATGATGTGTTCAAACAAAAGCTGAACCCAGCTGAATCAACAGCATGGGAAGCATTTGTGCAGATTGTTCAGAATTTTCTTAGTAATCACAGATCAGAGAATTTTGCTGAGCTTGTGGAGAACATGCTGACAGCATATCAGCTAATGGGTACCAGAATGCCACTTAAAATGCACTTCTTACATTCTCACCTCGACTTCTTCCCACCCATTCTTGGTGATGTCAGTGATGAGCATGGGGAAAGATTTCATCAAGATATGAAGGTGATGGAAAAAAGATATCAGGGAAAGTTCAATCCCAGTATAATGGGAGACTTGTTGGTTCTTGCAAAGAGAGACAAATTTACAGTAGAAGTGTAAAAGCAAGTGTCTCAAACATATCTGAATATGCTGACATCACTTTTGTGTGAGATAAGAGAGGCATAAATATATGCTGTAACATGTCTCATTGTCTTCATGTCTGTTTTCAGAGTAAACTCCTTAACACAAGTTTGTTGGGAAACAGTTCATACTCGCAATATTGTGCCGATATGGCAAACTGTATAAAAAATCAGTAATGTGTATCTCAGAAACTTCACGTGCTAGCTGAATTTCAATTTCAGATCTGAAATCAGCGTCATTAAATTAACTAAAAGAACAATTCTTGAGTTCTCAGCAGCAAAGAAAAACTTTTTCTTTTTTCGTTGACCAGTGTTATAAACCACATAATGCATCTTGTTCAAATGGTATATCAAATCCCATTCCCATAAAAATAACATAAAGGAAATTTAAAAATAAATGTCCCAGATACAATCAATACCCTTGGCCTCAAGGCCAAAAGTTTCTTCTTCTAACTTGTGTTGTAAAAAAATCTCTCTCATGCATATTCATTACTGATATTCTGAGAATCTGACCTATTTGCATCCCCCAAAGACTGAACTTGGTCAAGCTTGCTCTATACCAGGGGTGTCAAAGTCCCTCCTCGAGGGCCGGAATCCAGTCGGGTTTTCTGGATTTCCCCAATGAATATGCATTGAAAGCAGTGCATGCAAATAGATCTCATGCAGATTCATTGGGGAAATCCTGAAAACCCGACTGGATTCCGGCCCTCGAGGACCGACTTTGACACCCCTGTGCTCTATACAAATGTCAAAAGGGACTGAGTTCCTCATAGTCAAAATGAACCAACAGATGTGCTTTGGGGGAAGTTATCATTAGAATGTGTTTTTTTATCACTAACTATTTTAACACAAGTAATATCTAGTTACTAATAACTGGAGTTAATATTAAAATAACACATCTTAGATTCAAATAGTTTTTATTGATGCAAATATCATCAAATACAACAAATACATCATCAAAGCACATCAATAATGCATCAACTATTAAAATATAATAAACATAATAAAAGACAAATTCCAATTTCAATAAACCCCCACTTTATCCATATGTGTTTGAACCTTTACCATCCCTCTCCACACCTACCCCTCCCCACCCAATAGTACTCTCTACCCAATGATACTCTCTTCATTTAACTAAATAAAAGCCCAATTAAGAGATCCAACTTAAAATCGCACTACGGCCCTTAGGATGCAAATCTTGCAAATATGAATCCCAAATTTGTATAAATAACATCTTTTGCCTTCTTATAATTCCAGCATCTCTAGCTTCCCAAATGGCCAACTGATGTAATTGGTTCCGCCAATGCCAAAACCTCGGAGGATCAGGGATCGTCCAATTTTGTAGTATACATTTTCTAGCCAAGAGACTCATTTTCCTACACAACGCCCTATTTCCTTTAGGTAAATGGCCAAGAGCTTCTGACAAATCCAAAATAAAGGAAGAAGGAGAACAGCGCAATGATCTTCCAATTATTTTTGACATATAATTTATTATTCGCTTCCAAAAGTGTTGAATTATGGGGCAAAACCAAAATGCATGACCTAATGTATGACTCTCCCTCCCACATATATGACATAAAGGAGTAGGAAGACCTCCACTATAAAACAATTGTGTTCATGTATAATGTAATATAATGTAACCCTATAATACGTTTCTCTTAACCACAAACATGATGTCACCCCAGGTGTCGCTCTTAAAGTAAGGGCAACATCCCAATGTCTCAAATTAAGCTGTAATTCTTTCTCCCATTTCTCCCGAATTTTCTGATAGTCCTTGTCTGGTTGTAATTTTTGCAAAATAGAATGAATATAAGACACCGAAAGAGACATCCCCTCCTCTTGAGCAAACAACTCTCTCAATCTAGCACGCAAATGCAAACTCAACTGCACTCTGTCAAGGGATCTCACATAATGCTCTACTTGTATACATGCAAATTGCGCTCCCCAAGTCTCTCCCACCTTAGCCAACAATTCAGTACGAGTCAATAGTTCCCCCTCATTTCCCAGTATATATTCCAATCTTAAAATTCCTCTTGCACCCCATAATCTATACTCCCTAGAGTCTCGACCCGGAAGAAAAGCCGGATTACCCTGCAAAGGCAAGATATCAGTAACCATTGGATTCGCTCCCAATAATTGCACAAACCAACGCCATACCGTCTGTAAAGTATTAAATACAACACTTGAACGAATTAGAGATGGTAACGCATTTCGCGCACTATGTAGTAATGCAAATATATCATAAGGAGCTAAAAACTCCTGTTCCATCTGAAGTGGAGTATAAATGCTTGTCACATTTACCCAATCACCCAAATGATGAAGTAAACACGCATAATTATAAATCCGCATATCCGGTAAACCCAACCCCCCTCTATTCCAATTACCCAGCAAATATGTCAACTTTAATTTAGGTTTCTTAGCAGCCCAACAGAAATGAGTAATTTTTTAATAAAAGATCTTTAAATCCCTCTTGAGTAAACATAACGGCAAAGTTTGTAACATACATAACCATTTAGGAAAGATAAACAACTTAACCAAGCAGGTGTGACCCATTAAAGAAAGGGGCAACATCTGCCAGGTATCCAACAGTATTTCCATATTCTATCCACATTAAGACGATATAATTGAGAAGTCGACATAGTCATTACTGTCCCCAAATACATAAATTGCCCTTGTGCCCAAGTCAATGGAAACTCCGACCCCCATAAAGCCTTTACCGCAACAGAGGACGCAAGTGCCTCAGATTTACCAAAATTTATACGGAAACCTGCATAATCACCGTATTCTTTAATTAATTCCAATAATGCTGATAAAGAAGACAAAGGATCCGTGAGGTGTACTAAAATATCATCTGCAAAAGCCAAAAGTTTAAAAGTAGAGTTTCCAATATCAATCCCTCGTATAGATGACATTGCATATATATCCCTAATAAGGGGGTCTAAAGTAAGTACAAATAATAACGGAGATAACGGACATCCCTGTCTCATCCCCCTATAAATAGAGAACTTATCAGTTTCAAAATCTTTTAACACCAACATCTTAATGGAAACCCACATTGATAACTTCCCTTCTTGGCCTTTGTCTGGAATCACTCACTGCATGACGATAGTCCTTAGATTGTAAAGGGCTAGTGGAGTCCAGAATGTACTATGCATGCTGTACAGACATCCTACTATCTTTTCATTACATTTGAAATATAGCAGGATTCTAATGAATGCACTCTTACAAGACAGTATCATGCAAAACAACTCATTAATTCAGAATTCAGTAAAACTGGCATGTGAAGACATCTTTGTGGGCTCATTTTCATAAAACAGATAACTGAACCTCAGTGAAGCATAGCATCTTATTTCTGCTGAACCCCTTAGCTCAGTTACGTGTGGAAGTTTCCTATTGAGTACATTTGCATCAGCAGCAAAACATTCACTGAAATGGGCCACTAACCCATAACTAATCTCTTGGAGTTATGATATTGGCTCCTCAGTGAAATCGTTTTAGATAAAGACTGCCATATATTTACTGCCCATTGTTAAGGCTTCAGTAGTGTTACACTCTGACCCAACACAAGCAGGAGGCAGACTTGGCACAGCATTTTATTTCAAATATTTCTTCCTAGGCAATCGGAGAAAGGAATTTTGATGGTGAACCTTTAAATCAGTGTATTGCAAACTGTGTGCCACGGCACACTAGTGTGCCGCGGAAGATTCAAAGTGTGTTGCAAGATGCCAGAAAGGAGGAGAGGCACCCAGCTGACTGCTTACAGGATGTGCCTCTCGCGGCGAGAGGCACATCCTACAGACTGTCAGCTGGCAACAACAATTCTCCTCGCCAGCGCCTCTTGTCTCCCCCACCAGCAAAGGGACAGGTTCAGGGTCGTAGGACCTCCGCGCATGTGTGGGTGTTGATGTGATGACATCATACATGCACATGGCATCATCACATTAACGTCCGTGCACTTCTGGGTGCCTTTCGGCCACGTTACCAATTTTAGTGTGCCCTGGTACTGAAAAATTTGTGTGACACTGTTTTAAATATATGCAAATTGATAGAGCTGGATTAAAGCATAGGCAAACTAAGGGCATGCCTATGTCCAAAATGTTTGGGGGGAGGTGTCTTGTCACATGTGCTCAAGTTAGGAGTTTAGGATTGCCAACTCTTCGGATTTTTTTCAACTTCTACTGATTATTTTAAAATTAATATCTGAAAGCTAAAGGGTTCTGGATATTTTCAGAGTTTAGCCCTCTACAGCTTTCTAATCCTTCCTCTTCCACTAAACAGACTGTGGTAGAATCCAGTCAATAGGAAACTCTATTCACAGGGAGGAGGAGCCGAACTGCAAGTGCTTGAGGAGAAGAGAAGTGAGAGTGCTTGAGTTTGGATTGGAGACAGCCAGGGAAACCAGTACGTGTCTTAGAGGTGAGAGGGGTTGTTGAGAAAAGGTAGGAATGTAAGAGAGGTTGGGGAAAAAGTGAGTGGTAGGATTACCAGATGTACGGATTTACCCAGATATGTCCTCTTTTTAGAGGACCGTATGGGTGTCCGGACAGATTTTGAAATACCTGGCAGTTTTTCTGGGTTATGCAACCCGCATATGCATGTGATGTCATCACGTCACATCCACGCGTGCTCGGAGACCATCCAGATGCAGCCCCAAGCTCAGGGAAGGAGAGATGAGATTTGTGTGGGGACAGGACTGGGGCAGAATGGGGCACGTATCCTCTTTTTCACTTTGACAAATATGGTAGCCTTAGTGAAGGGTCTGCTACAGGCTGAGGAAACAAACTGGCAGAAAATGCAAGATGGTAAGAGACACTGGCTGAACTCATATAAACAGAAGCAACTCCGCATCAGGAGAGAATGTCTACAAAATGACAGAATGCAAGTACTCATATGTGCATGTGTGTGTGTGAAAAACAAGAGAGTGCATAGTGCCACTGTTGGAGACAGTATCACATAAATAGAACCCTGTCTATATCCTTTTAAAAAAAAAAAATCTTTATTTAGTTTTCAAATCCAACAAAAAGTGCAATACAATATACATACAAAACACAATAATCAAATAAGCACTTATAATCAATCAGTATCAATACAAAAATAAAACTCCCTCTCCAGTCCATTTTCCATCAGGGAATAATACCAAACAGATCTCTCTTTCCCCCCTCCCCCCGGATGTCTGGGTGCTAAAACAACAGGAAAAAAAGATAAAGGACAACTATAACAACTCTACATAAGACGTCAATGGACCCCCCAAACTAATCTGAATATCTTAATACTAGTATTTTAGCCCGTTACATTAACGGGTGCTAGAATATATGTCTGTCTGTCTGTCTTTATTTCTGTCTCTCTCTCTCTCTCTCTGTCCTGCTGTCTTTCTTTCTGTCTGTCTCTGTCCCTGGCCCCCTTTGTCTGTCTGTCTTTCTGTGTCTCTCCCTGTCCCTGTGTCTTTCTTCTTTTCTTTCTGTCTCCCTTCCTCCCCCTGGTGGTAGAATATATGTCTGTCTTTCTTTCTATTTCTCTCCATACCCCTGTCTTTTTCTTTCTGTCTCTCTTCCTCCCGCTGTCTGTCTTTCTGTCTCTCTCCCTGCCCCTGTCCCTGTGTCTTTCTTCCTATCTCCTTCCCTACTTCCCTGTCCAGCAGCCGCAGCATTCCCTTTCCCTCTATTTACCGCGAGAGGAGCCTGCACGGACCTAACAGCCCGAGCCCCCAGCAGTGTAAGTTCCCGGCGGCTCCTCTCACGATCGCCGCCTTCTCCGACGCAGGAGCGGCTCGTGAGAGGAGCCGCTGCAGCATCTTTGAGAAGTTGAAAAAAACTTTGGCCCATCTCCGTGCTCGGCCGCGGCAGGCTACAGCTGCCGCGGCCTGCAATCGCCGACAGCCGCCGCAGCCGACATCCGCCTTGCCGTATTTTTTTTTTATTTGAAAGACGCGGCGGTGGCTCCTCTCATGATCCCCACCTGCGTCGAAAGTCCGACGCAAGCGGGGATCGTGAGAGTAGCCACCGCTGCGTCTTTCAAAGAACCGTAAGGCACGCATGCGCACTTCCTATGGGTCGCTACAGCTCATGGAAAACGGACCCACGCGATGGGAGTGCGCATGCGCGGCTTAGCGTTTTATTATATTAGATGCCCTAGCATTTCAGCATTCCTTTTCTCATACTTATAACTTAAGCATAGATTCACCCACCAAAAAGTAAAACTAAGGCGATCCCAATTTTTCCAGTTGCGAGTGACCATTTGCATGGCTAGCCTGGTCATAATAAGAAAAAGCCGATATTTATACCTATCCAATGAGGGTTTAAGATGTAATATCATCCCACATATAACAACCTCATACGTCAATGGAATCGATGACTCCAGTATGTTATTGATCTGTCCCCATATTGACTTCCAAAAGTTTAGTATCAAAGGACAATAGAACAACAGATCAGTGGCGTACCTAACATATGTGACACCCGGGGCCCATCATTTTTTGACACCCCCCATCTGTATGAAAAACATGATTTTTAGTAACAATCCACACGTCACACATGAATACCTAGGAAAAGGAAGCATCTTACATACTGCAGTGAGCAGTACATCAATAAACCTATTGTAAAACTAAACAAGCCAGACTAGTACAGATCAATCCAACACAGTCACTCCTAACAGAAAACCATGTCTTTTTGAACACACAGAACACAGAAAACACCTTCGCCTAGTATGTAATCACAAACTAACCCCTCCCCCTTTACAAAACTGTAGTGTGGTTTTTAGCCACGGTGGTAACAGCTCAGATGCCAACGCTAAAAAACGCTCTATAGTACGTAGACAAAATACATAGACAAAATACGTAGACAAAGGTTAAACTGAAGCACCAAGAAGCTGGACTCTGCATACAATGCAACACCACAGAAACAGCGATGCATCTCACCTAAAGCAAAAAATAAATAAATAAATATAATTTTTTTCTACCTTGTCTTCTCTGGTTTCTGCTTTCCTCATCTTTTTGTCACTCTCTTCCTTTCATCCACTGTCTACCCTCTCTCTGCCCCTTCTATATGGCATCTTCTCTCTTTCTATTCCCGTTCTAGAAACTTTATGCAATCCCCTTCCATTTCTCCCTTCAAGCCCATTAGTCTGGCATCCATCTTCTTCCCTTCCCTCCTCCAATAGTATGGCATCTCTCCTCTCCTCTTCTTCCCTTCCCTCTCCCACACCTATATGGTCTGGCATTTCACTCTCTCCTCTCCCTTCCCCCCACATCAGCATCTGCCCCCTTTCTCTCCCTCCAACCCAATTCCATGCAGTATCTTTCCCCCTGTCTCTTTCCCTGAAATTCCATCAGCATCTGCCCCTTTCTCTCCCTCAACCATGCTTCTATACCACCCTTACCCCCCTTTCTCACCCTTCACCATGATTCCATACCAGCCTTACCCCCTTTCTCACCCTTCACCATGATTCCATACCATCCTGACTCCCTTTCTCACCCTCCACACCCTTCCATATCATCCTGACCCCCTTTCTCACCCTTCACCATGATTCCATACCACCCTGACCCCCTTTCTCACCCTTCACCCTGTTTCCATACCACCCTGACCCCCTTTCTCACCCTTCACTCTGTTTCCATACCACCCTGACCTCCTTTCTCTCCCTTCACCACCCTACTATGCTCCTTTCTTTCTCCATCCCAAATCAGCAAGGTCCCGCGATGACTGCTTCTGCTCCAGATGGAAGAGGTAAGTGATGTCGGAGGGGGCTGAGCTGGCAGATGCAGGGAGTTGCGGCAAGATCCCGCGATGACTGCGGCTGCCGGTACACCCTCCCCCCTGACATCATTTACCTCTTCTGGAACAGAGGCGGTAGACGGCACAGTCATCGCGGGACCTTCGTTCACTTCAGTGCGGCTGCCAACTCTGCTCTAAGTATGGCAGCTGCGCTGAGGTGCCGTTTGGAGCAGCACGGGAGGTTCCAGATCCGGCCGGCTGTACACATCCTTGGAGCGTGCACCTGGGGCAGACCTCCCCCCCCCCCCTTGGTACGCCACTGCAACAGATGATCCAGGCTATAATGATTTTTAAAATTTCACCAATCAGGGAACCCTTTCTGAATGGCTTGCTTCAACTGCAACCATTTATAAATTTGAGACTTTGAAATACCAAAATATTGTTGCAGCCATGAAAAATCAAGCATTTTCTCATCTGATATAACATCATCTAATGTATGTATGCCTGCCTGCATCCAGTGCTTCCAGGCGATCTTAGACTCGCCAATTTGAATCTTGGAGTTTAGCCATAAGGATTGGCACATGGATTTCTCTTCTGGAATTTCTGTTAAATTGTTAATAAATTTCAAGGTTTTCCAGGTGTCAAATAAAATACTATTGTCCTTAACATAACTAGGTAACTTGATACTCAACATGGGGAAATAAGTTGCCACTCTAAGTACAACCAATCAGGAAGATGTTCCATGAGCTCAGGAAGGAAGCAATGCATACCCTGATGCAGTGTATAGGACTGATGATACCTATAAAAGCTTGGGAAATTTACCCCAATCGCCACAATTTTTTGGGTTTGGCCCATGTGCCTAAGGCCCCGCCAACAGGAGGGGCCTAAGGCTACTGAGCTGATTCCGATTGGCCAAGGTGCCTCAGGCCCCACCTGTGGGCAGGGTTGAGCCGCCTGGGCCAATCAGGCCCTAAGGCCAGCCATTTAAGGGATGGCTGGCCTGCCGGATGGACATGCTTCATACCCGTCTGTCCGGCCAACTTCTACAGGTACGGGGAGGGGGACTTGGGTGGGGGGGTTTGAGGGGTTGGCAGAGGGGTCTCGTGGGTTGGCGGGGGCTATCAGGGGTTCGGGGGCAATCGTGGGAGGGGGGTGCATCTAGGGCAGTTGGGCCTGGGATTCCTCCTGCCCATATCTTAGTGGGGGTGGGGGGTATGGGGTTCGCCTGGCCAGGAGGGCTTGGGCTCCCTCCTGGCCTGATCGTAATCGGTGGGGGGGTCGCTGCTCACCAGGGCAAGAGGGCTTGGGCTCCCTCCTGCCCCGATGTTGTCGGGGGGGGGGGGATTCTGTAACCGGTGTTGTTTTTGACAGACACCGGTTACAGAATTCAGCTTTTAGGTGCAGGACTGCCTCCTCCTTCGCCTAAAAGCCCTTGTTTTGAGCGTTTGAGACTTAGGCTTTTTAGGTTGATGATATGGTGTAAGTTTAGACGTAGTGGTAGTCTGGGCGTTTAAACAGCTGAACATAGAGGCAGGCCATTATTAAAAAAAAAAAAAAACCTTCCTTTTGGATGTTTTTTTTGATAATGGACATTTTCCCTGCTTCTACTTTCAACATTTAGGGCCTTAGGCCAAAACGGGACTTAGACATTTTTTTGTATTATGCCTCTCTGTACGTTTATATCTTGGACACAATACATATTATAAATCTCATTCTTGGGGCAGTCTACCCTTGACAATGGAGACAATGTAGGGTAAACCAGCTTCCCTGGTTTCATAAGAACATAAGAAGTTGCCTCCTCTGGGTCAGACCAGTGGTCCATCGTGCCCAGCAGCCCGCTCCCCTGGCGGCCCATCAGGTCCATGACCTGTAAAGTGATTCTTTGTCTGGAACCCGTTCATTCCCCGTTTCCCTTCTATCTATTAACCTTCATAGTCCTATCTCTACCCCTATCTGTATCCCTCAATCCCTGAGTCCTTTAGGAATTTATCCAATCCCTCTTTGAAACCCCGTAATGTACTCTGTCCTATCACTTCCTCCGGAAGCACATTCCAGGTGTCCACCACCCTCTGAGTGAAAAAGAATTTCCTAGCGTTGGTCCTGAACCTGTCCCCTTTCAATTTCTCCGAGTGCCCCCTTGTTCTTGTGGTTCCCAATAGGCTGAAGAATCTGTCCCTCTCCACCTTCTCTATGCCTTTCATGATCTTGTATGTCTCTATCATGTATCCTCTGAGTCTCCGCTTCTCCAGTGAGAAGAGCCCCAGCCTTTCTAGCCTGTCTGCGTATGAGAGGTTTTCCATACCTTTTATCATTTTTATCGCCCTTCTCTGAACCCTCTCAAGTATCGCCATGTCCTTCTTTAGGTATGGTGACCAATATTGGACACAGTACTCCAGGTGCGGGCGCACCATCGCACGATACAGCAGCATGATGACTTCCTTCATTCTGGTTGTGATACCCTTCTTAATAATACCCAACATTCTGTTTGCTTTCTTTGAGGCTGCCGCGCACTGTGCCGTTGACTTCATTGTTGTATCCACCAGCACACCCAAGTCTTTTTCAAGGTTACTTTTCCTTAGTACTAATCCCCCCATTTTGTAGCTGAACTTCGGGTTTTGTTTCCCTATATGCATGACCTTGCATTTCTTTACATTGAAGTTCATCTGCCATTTGTTCGCCCACTCCTCCAGTTGGTTCAGGTCCCTTTGTAGGTCTTCACATTCCTCCACGGTGCTAACCCTGCTACAGAATTTAGTGTCATCTGCAAATTTTATAACTTCACTCTTCGTCCCTGTTTCTAGGTCATTTATAAATACATTGAACAGCAGTGGTCCGAGTACCGACCCCTGCGGAACACTGCTCGTGACCCTCCTCCAGTCCGAGTAGTGTCCCTTCATTCCAACCCTTTGCTTCCTGCCTGTCAACCAGTGTTTAACCCATCTGTGTACGTCCCGTCCACCCCGTGGTTCCACAGCTTCCTGAGTAGCCGCTCATGGGGTACCTTGTCAAAGGCCTTCTGGAAGTCGAGATAAATGATGTCAATGGGTTCCCTTTTGTCCATCTGGCTGTTTATCCCATCAAAAAAGTGCAGTAAGTTCGTTTGGCACGATCTTCCTCTGCAGAAGCCATGTTGGCTCGCTTTCATTAGTCCATTTTTTTCTATGTGCTCAAAGATCCTGTCTTTTATCAGTGCTTCTACCATCTTGCCCGGAACTAAAATCAAGCTTACCGGCCTGTAGTTTCCCGGGTCACCTCTCGATCCCTTTTTAAAGATAGGTATAACATTTGCTATTTTCCAGTCCTCCGGGATCGCCCCAGTTTTCAAGGATAGGTTGGAAACTCGTTGAAGTATTTCCGCTATTTCGTTTCTAAGTTCTTTTAATACCCTTGGGTGGATTTCGTCCGGGCTGGTGATTTGTTGCTTTTCAGTCTATCTATTTGTTGGAGGACATCCTCATGGCTTATTTCTATTGTCAACAGCTTTTCTTCTTTGTCTCCATCGAAGATCTCTTCGGGTTCTGGTACATTGGATCTGTCCTCATTTGTGAAGACTGACGAGAAGAACTTGTTTAACCTATCAGCTACCTCTTTTTCCTCCTTTACCATTCTCTTTCTGTCTCCATCATCCAACGGTCCTACTTCCTCCCTCGCTGGCTGCTTCCCTTTAACGAATCTGAAGAACAATTTGAAATTTCTTGCTTCCCCGGCCAGTCTCTCTTCGTATTCTCTTTTCGCTCTCCTGACCACTCGGTGACATTCTTTTTGGTGTTTCCTATGTTCCTTCCAGTTTTCCCCGGTTTGGTTCTTTTTCCATTTTCGGAATGATTTTTTCTTGTCTCCTATCACCTTCTTCACTTCATTGGTTATCCATACCGGGTCTTTTGTTTGATATTTTTTGCACCCTTTTCTAAAACTCGGGATGTACAGATTCTGTGCTTCTTGCACTGTGTCCTTGAATAGGGACCAGACTTTCTCCACAGTCTCTGTTTTTCTCGAGCTGTTTCTGAGTTTCTTTCTCACCATTGCTCTCATAGCGTCATAGTTCCCCTTCTTGAAGTTGAGTGTTGCCGCTGTGGTTCTCTTCTCTTTTGATGTTCCTACTTCTAATTTGTACTGGATCACGTTGTGGTTGTTGTTTCCTAGTGGTCCTACTACCTCCACTTCCTTTGCAGGTCCCCCTAGCCCGCTAAGGATTAGGTCAGAGTGGCATTCCCTCTCTTTGGTTCCTTAACAAGCTGTTCCATGAAGCAGTCCCTCACAGCCTCTAGTAATTCTGTTTCCCTCGCACAGTTTGAGTTTCCAATACTCCAGTCTATCCCAGGGAAGTTAAAGTCCCCCATTACCATCACGTTTCCCTTCTTGCATTCTCGCCTCAATTCTGCTTCCAACTCTTTGTCGTTTGCTTCTGTTTGTCCAGATGGACGATAGTACAGTCCTAATTTTATGTCAAAACCATTTCTTCCTGGTAATTTAACCCATAATGATTCCAGTCCTTCCACCTTTGTTGCCATATCCACTCTGGTCGAGTGAATGGTGTCCTTTATATATAGTGCTATTCCTCCACCCTTCTTGTGAGTCCTGTCTCTTCTATAGAGTTTGTACCCTGGCAGTACTATGTCCCATTTGTTTTCCTCAATCCACCATGTTTCCGTGATTCCAATGACGTCTAGGTCCTCTTTTTTGGCCATGACTTCTAGTTCACCCATTTTGGTCTTTAGGCTCCTCACATTTGCGTACAAGCAATTTAAATCCTGTTTTTTTCTTTTTCCTTGTGATTTGCTCCTTTTGCCGTCCCCCTCATGAGCTGCTAGACTCTTTCTGATGTCACTTCCGGGACCTGCACCTAAGTGAGCTGACACCCAACTGGGAATGTGGCTCATGCCAGAGAAGTTATGGAGAAAGGGAAGGGGTGTGTGCGTGCACTGCAGGGGTGGCGGAGAAGAGGGTAGAAGAGGGGTGCCACCACCCCAGGTGCCGCTCACCCTTATGTCATTGCTCGGTAGCATATTGAGGGTTGGAGGAACCCAGAGCAGTGATGCCCCCTTACTCCTTGCGCCCTCCTTGCTGCCCCTTCACTCCTTCTGCTTCTCCCTCCCCCACTCCTTCCCCACCCCCAATGCCACACTCATGCCCTCCCTTCCCCCACACCTCTTTAAATCTTCACCAGCATGAGCAGCTTCTCCGGCCTGCTTGCGCCAGCCCTGCGACCCAGAAGTGATTTCAGAGGGGAGCTAGGCTAGCACGAGCAGCGGGCTGGAGAGGTTTCTTGTGCTGATGAAGATTTAAAGAGGTACCAGGGGAAGGGAGGGAGGACATGGCCTGGGGGCAGAGAGGTGCCGGTGCCCTTACCAAGATGGCTCCCAGGGCAGTTCACCCCCTACCCCCCTCTTACTACACTACTGATCATTCTGATTTCCTGTTGATGAATCTGTAAGTTCTTTATTGGCAAATAATACATTTGTGAAAATGGTGGAATTGTTTCTTCAGGAACAGATAAAATTTCAAGGAAATATCTTTAAAGCATTTCTCTACTTGTTAAAGTACACCTGGGGAAAATTCAAAAAACGCAAATTATTATTATGTATACTATTCTCCATGACTCAATTTTCCTTCTCATGTTCTTAACATCTTTAACCACAGTATTTTGTACTAATTTTACTTCAACCAGATCTTTTTTCAACTTGAGCATTCAATGTCTCATTATCAGTCCTCAATGATTTTAAATTATCTCCATTTTTTTTTTTTTTTTAAATTTAAAGTTTGAATTTATGGACAAATAAATTTTCCCAAATTGGCAACTAGTTTCCATAAGAGAATCCAATGTTTCCTAAGCTGACCTAGTCACTAGAAAATCGGGTAAATGCAAAGCTGATACTTGGGTTGAAAAAGATTATCTCCCCACATCATTACCAGGAACATCTCCAAACTCCCTCATTGCCACTGAAGACAAAGCTGATTCAGTCAGAACGGGAACTTCTTCAGGACAACTAGTTTCCAGCTCCTCTAATGATTGTAAAAAAAAAAAAAAGCCTTGGGCAAAACAGTGTCCAAAACAAAAGAGCTTTGCTCGCCTATCAGGGAGCTGCTATCCTGCCCCATCCTTGCAAGCTGTGTCTTCATCTGCAAAAGCCTCAAACATTTATGAGGACAGAACTCACAGGAAGGGGATGGAGATAGATCCCTCAGAGATGGGGACAAATTTGGTCCCGTGTCATTCTCGACAGTGATCACTTAAGCACTTTTGAATGTCTACTCCTAAAAGCACAACACAGATAAAGAGATGTCAATAGAAAGCACAAGAAAAATAAAGATTATCTTTCAAAGATTTTCTAATTAGCATTGTATTGATAAAGACATTGTCCCTTTCGCCACTCTATGCTATAGCAATATAGTTTAGTTAATAATGTCCTTCTACAGAGTATAAACAGATGAACATCAAAACCTGTAGACTTAATTCCTGGATGACTCAGGTCAGAGAGATAGTGAGAGAGAGAAACTGTTCTTCTTCCACCTTTCGTGAATTTCCCACAGGTGTCTGTCACACTGTTTTCCTGGAATTTTGTTGAAGTGTGACTTGATGTATTTCATAATAAGGCATTGATGATTACTTGTAAACCAATCTAAATGAAAACCCTTAGTGAAAGCAGCCTGCAGCTCCATTACATTATTTACACTATCAATAATAGAAGAGTACACGAAAGGCAGAAGATCTGCAATGCCAATACAGCAAAAACGAAAGCAGGCCTACAAGAATGTGAGGTCAAAAGCAAGAATTTAATAAAACAATAACATATGCCTGACGTGGCCTTGTTTCGCCTGGAAGCTCTGTCAGAGGCAAAACTGTAGGGCAGAAATGAAGACATAAATTACCAAAAATAATAACTATATAAATGTATCAATCAATAAAGTCATAAATACATAAATAATTGAAGACAACCATGAGTAGCTATATAAAACACGAGTGGATGAATAGCCTAATGGTTACTGCAGTGGACTGAGTTCCTGGGGAACTGGGTTCAGTGCCTGCTGCAGCTCCTTGTGACCCTGGGCAAGTCGCTTAAACCTCCACTGCCCCAGGTATAAAAACTTAGGGCTCCTTTTACTAAGGTGTGCTAGCGTTTTTTGCGTGCGCTGCATTGCCGCGTGTGCTAACCCCGCGCTATGCACCAAGAGCTAACGCCAGCTCAATGCTGGCGTTAGCATCTAGCACATGCGGCAGTGCAGCACGTGCTACAACTGCTAGCGCACCTTAGTAAAAAGCCCTTAGATTGTGGGCTCACTAGGGACAAAAAAAGTACTCGCATATAAGGGGAAATTCTACAAATGGCACCTAGGTTAGGCACCACTTGGCACCCTAATTGGAGACACCTAACAGCCTAGCTGAATTCCATGCCTAACTCCAAATTAGGTAATTGACTTTAATTGGCATTTTAATTGAAAACACAATTACAAGTCAATGAAAAAAAACAAACAAACATTATGAGTGTGATTTAATATTAATTGAAGTTGCACATTGTGACACGATTGTGAAACGGATGATTATGAAAGTATTATTAATATTGAGTGACACTGCCTAGGATCCATGATAGCTGTTATGAGAACGAGCAAGGACTTTTCAGCACCTATTGAGCAGGTCAGTCAGCTCAGGCAGGCTAACACATAACATTCCACAAGCATTCAGTTAACTCAATCCACAAGCATTCAGTTAGCACATCCTCCACTAGGAAGGGGATGGGAAATTAGCTCATGAGGCAAACACATACTAATTGGTAAACATCCTTCACTAGGAAGGGGATGGGAAATTAGCTCATGAGGCAGGCTAGGAGTATATTGATTGGTAAACATCACCCCGGCATTCAGTTAACTCAATCCACAAGGATAGGGGGATAAATACTGCTTCCCCTAGAAGGAAAAAAACCTGAAAAGGGAGAGGACATTTCCATTACTGACATGCTGTGTGATGATATTTTGTGAGTAAGCCTCCTGAACGTGGTCCTTCGACAGAATAATGATGTAATAACCGGTAACGTATTAATTCAAACTCTGTACTTAATCAATGATTATGGCTAGAAATATTGTATATATGTAATAAAATGGCTAGAAATATTGTATATAGGTAATAAAACTTAATATGTATACTATTTTGATTTCCTGGCATTCTGTCCAGTGCGGATAGTGACTGAAGGTATTTGGTAAGCCTTTTTAAATAGTAATACATTAATTGGCGTAGTCGGCAGGATTTCTCTAAAGAAAACCTGAGCGCTCTTGTGATACAGGAATGTTCAGGAAGAGAGAGAAATCCTCAAAAGAACCTACAGAGGTGCCCAGCTGGACCGAGGCACCGTATAATTTAATAGCACAAGAACTAGCCAATAATCATGGATTAGCAGAGTCATGGGAAAAGGTTCTGGGAAGTGCAGAACCAATTGATCTTGTACAAGTTTAGAAAAATGCCCCGATAAATTGGGTGAGGTAGTTGCCCCGATAAATCAGGTGATGTGGTTGCTCTGGGTTCTGGGAAGTGCAGAACCAATTGTTCTTGTACAAGTTTAGAAAAAAAAAAAGTTGCCCCGATGGATCGGGTGATGTTGTTTAGAGAAATAAAAATGCCCCGATGGATCGGGTGATGTGGTTGCTCTGGGTTCTGGGAAGTGCAGAACCAATTGTTCTTGTACAAGTTTAGAAAAAAAAAAAGTTGCCCCGATGGATCGGGTGATGTTGTTTAGAGAAATAAAAATGCCCCGATGGATCGGGTGATGTGGTTGCTCTGGGTTCTGGGAAGTGCAGAACCAATTGTTCTTGTACAAGTTTAGAAAAAAAAAAAAGTTGCCCCGATGGATCGGGTGATGTAGTTTAGAGAAATAATAGTTGCCCCGATAAATCAGGTGATGTGGTTGCTCTGGGTTCTGGGAAGTGCAGAATCAATTGTTCTTGTACAAGCTTTATGAAAATGCCCCGATGAATCGGGTGATGTGGTTTAGAAAGATGCCCCGATTTATCGGGTGATGTAGTTGGCTCGAAGGAGCTGGGTATTAGCAGTTCATATTGCTGCCACAAAATATAAGAGGGGGCGCGGTCGAGTAAATAGGATGTTGAAGTAAAAGTTCCTTTGTTTGAAAGAGCAAACTGCAAAAGGAGGGATTTTCACCCCCACCTTTTTCCTCCTTAGATGCTATCATGTGAGCTTGACGGCGGGCTTTTTGAATTCTCCTTTGTTCACCAGGCAGAGGGGAGGGGGAAGTGGGAGGAAGCAGGAAAGAAAGAAAAAGAAAAAATAGAGAGAGACAGCATGGAGTCTGTCTGCAATTCTACGAATGTTGCAAAAACAGGGATCGATATTTAAAATATGCTTAAATATTAACAAATTATGGATTTAAATGTAGGAACTTGTAATGAAATTAATAATGTAAGTAAGGAACCAAAGGGTTTATGGATAAAACTTTAAGGTACAGATAGAGCAAGATAGTAAATTACATGAGTTTGACATATTGACATACAAACTAAGAAAGGGCAGTTGGATTTATTAATTGACCATATGAAAAAGAAGGGAAGGGAAATAAATCCAACAAAAATACAAGGACCGGCAACGTCGGTAAAATTTTTAGGAATTCAGTGGAATAGAGGATATTAGGGAAATCACAGAGAAAGCAAAATGAAAAATATTAGATTTTCCCACTCCAAAGAATAAAAAATATGAGTTTATGTGGGGAGAAGAACAGCAGGTTGCTTTTGAAAAGTCAAATAGAGTAGGATATGCTCAGGAACAAAGTATTACCGTATTTTCGCGGATATAACGCGCACCGTTGTAAAACGCGCACAGGGGTATAGCGCGCAGAAATCACGATGATATGTACAAAAACTTTTCTATACCGCGCTCAGGCATATAACGCGCATGCTGCCCGACTCTCCTCTGGCCACCCCGACTCTCCTTTCGCTCTCCCCGACTCTCCTCTGGCCACCCCGACTCTCCTCTGGCCACCCCGACTCTCCTTTCGCCCTCCCCGACTCTCATCTGGTTGCCCCGACTCACCCTGACTTTCGGTGCACTGCCCCGACTCTCCTCTGGTTGCCCCGACTCACCCTGACTTTCGGTGCACTGCCCCGACTCTCCTCTGGTTGCCCCGACTCACCGTTCACCCGCCCTGACTTTCGGTGCAATGCCCCGCCTCTCCGTGCCTGTCCCCCTTGAAGGTCTGCCTGTCCCCCTTGAAGATCTGCCTGTCCCCCCTTGAAGTCCTGTCCCCATCCTGAAAGCCTGATGCCCCCCCTCGACGTCCGATTCTTCTCCCCCCTCGGCAGGACCACTCGCACCCCCACCCCGAAGGACCGCCGACTCCCCGACAATATTGGGCCAGGAGGGAGCCCAAATCCTCCTGGCCACGGCGACCCCCTAACCCCACCCCGCACTACATTACGGGCAGGAGGGATCCCAGGCCCTCCTGCCCTCGACGCAAACCCCCCTCCCTCCAACGACCGCCCCCCCCCCAAGAACCTCCAACCGACCCGCGACCCCCCTGGCCGACCCCCCCACCCCCCTTCCCCGTACCTTTGGAAGTTGGCCGGACAGACGGGAGCCAAACCCGCCTGTCCGGCAGGCAGCCAACGAAGGAATGAGGCCGGATTGGCCCATCCGTCCTAAAGCTCCGCCTACTGGTGGGGCCTAAGGCGCGTGGGCCAATCAGAATAGGCCCTGGAGCCTTAGGTCCCACCTGGGGGCGCGGCCTGAGACACATGGTCGGGTTTGGCCCATGTGCCTCAGGCCGCGCCCCCAGGTGGGACCTAAGGCTCCAGGGCCTATTCTGATTGGCCCACGCGCCTTAGGCCCCACCAGTAGGCGGAGCTTTAGGACGGATGGGCCAATCTGGCCTCATTCCTTCGTTGGCTGTCTGCCGGACAGGCGGGTTTGGTTCCCGTCTGTCCGGCCAACTTCCAAAGGTACGGGGAAGGGGGGTGGGGGGGTCGGCCATGGGGGTCGCGGGTCGGTCGGAGGTTCTTGGGGGGGGGCGGTCGTTGGAGGGAGGGGGGTTTGCGTCGAGGGCAGGAGGGCCTGGGATCCCTCCTGCCCGTAATGTAGTGCGGGGTGGGGTTAGGGGGTCGCCGTGGCCAGGAGGGTTTGGGCTCCCTTCTGGCCCAACTACACAAAGTACGGGGAAGGCGGGGGGGGGTGTCGTGGGGGTCGGCCAGGGGGGTCGCGGGTCGGCTGGGGGACGGGCGGAGGTTCTGGGGGGGGGGGCGGTCGTTGGGGGGGGGGGTTTGCGTCGAGGGCAGGAGGGCCTGGGATCCCTCCTGCCCGTAATGTAGTGCGGGGTGGGGTTAGGGGGTCGCCGTGGCCAGGAGGGTTTGGGCTCCCTCCTGGCCCGATATTGTTGGGGAGTCGGCGGTCCTTCGGGGTGAGGGTGCGAGTGGTCCTGCCGGGGGGGGGGGGGATGTATCGGACGTCGGGGAGTCGGCCGGGCAAGAGGGCTTGGGCTCGCTCTTGCTCCGATCGTGGATGCGGGTGCGGGTGGGAGCGCGTGCGAGCGGTCGTTCGGGGTGGGGGTGCGAGCGGTCCTGCTGGGGGGGTGAATCGGGCGTCGGGCGGGGTGGGAACTATGTTTAAAAACTTTTGTATACCGCGCTCAGGCATATAACGCGCGAGGGGTATGCGCGGTACGTAAAATCACGTATAACGCGCGCGTTATATCCGCGAAAATACGGTATTAAATGGAAATGGTACATTTCTCAAAGAGCTAAAATAGGTGAGCATGGGGTAGCTACTTGCTAATGGTCTTGCTACATGGTTAATGGGGTGGAAGTCCCATAATTGGTTAACTGTGGGGTAAAGAATTGTGGCAAGACATAGAAAAAATTGTACAGGAGACAATAGTGTCAGTATTTCATGTAGATGCACATATGCCTGTTGATTCAATGGAACGATTGTTTAATTCCCAAGCAGATGCCACAGCTACCATTTCTGTAACAACTACTAATGAAATTCCTAAGGTGGAAGAATGGTTGGAAGGTACAGCCATTTAGACACATCAGAAAAGTGGACATCTTGGAGAAAAAGCTACTTACAGGTGGGCTCAGGAACGAGGGATTCCTTTGATCTAACATGTGATCAGAAAATGTCCGGTGTGTCAACATATCAAGAACGGGAAGTACCACATAAGGTAATGGGGCACGGGGCGATTTGCCAGCCCAGATTTGGCAAATGGGTTTCATATGACCGTTACCCGAAAGTCGTAAATGTAAATATATGTGTACTGCTGTAGATTATTACTAGCATTTCCTTGTGCTTCTGCGTCACAATGGAGCACTCTAAGGACTTTAGACATGATTATTCAGTATTACGGTATGCCCTTACAAATACAAACTGATAATGGATCACATTTTATGGGAGGGCAGATAAAGAATATGCTAAGGAAAATAATATTGAATGGGTATATCACATGCCCTATTATCCCCAGGCAGCGGGATTAATTGAAGATGAATGGACTTTTGAAAGAGGCCCTTGAAAAACTAACTACAGATGACAAATATGGGCAGTGGAGGGATAATGTAACCCCCAATTTGACGATTGGGAAACTGTCCATAGCCAAAATCTGGATTAGCAATCCTAAAGAACCTCCGGAACCAGCGGAGGTGATTGCAATCGGGAAAGATAAGGCACTCCTTGTAATGAAACCGGGAGTGGAAAAATGGGAATATGTCCCTCAGGAAAAATGTTATTTGAGAGAGTAATAATGTTTTCTGAAACTTGCAGATATGCGTATGCCTTGGAATCCTTGGAATATGGTATGGGGTAAGAGGCGCTGCCCCCGGGCGACGTATTACAATTAAAGAAGGGGTCGTTACGTCATGGAGATGGAAGCATTCTTCAATGAATCGGAAGCAAGATAACTTCACTTGCAGCGCTAACTCCAGATATATCATTGCAAATGTGACAACAAGAGAACTTGCAGCGATTACAGATTAAAAGCAATGAACACACTAGAAATGAGCAGATATAGAGGACCGTGTTTAATAAACAATTTCAAGCACCAGAAGTACAATGTAATGATATATGTAGTGTTACCCCTCATACTAGGGGAACCTCAGAAGCAATTTTTCTGGGCACCAAAATTTAATTTTAACATTTTGTGACTCCACATTGCAAGGGCGAATTTGTAAATTACAATCAATAATATATGATGTGTGTGAATGGACTATATTATTGAAATAGCACCACGCGTAATATGTGTGGTGACTAATGAGCCAATAATACCAAAAAATGATAGTACCCTTTGCAGGATGCTTACACAATATGTCAACACTTCTTTGGCAGAATCAAACTTATGTTTGAACACCTGATATAGGATTCTGGGAGAACAACTTTTCCGTTCCAAATTGGGATTTAAAGTTGGGAAAGTTAATACTAGGATCCCGTAGGATAAATCAGTCCATAAGGAATTTGAACAAAAGCATAATAGAGCACCAGATTAGTAATTATACTAACCATAATAGTACTTGTTCTGTCCTTGTGGAATTGTTATGTGGTTTATGGACTATGCTATAAACCAACTCGGACCACGATGGTATCCTATGGCAGTATCACTCAATAAGGACCGAATGTGACACGATTGTGAAACGGATGATTATGAAAGTATTATTAATATTGAGTGACACTGCCTAGGATCCATGATAGCTGTTATGAGAACGAGCAAGGACTTTTCAGCACCTATTGAGCAGGTCAGTCAGCTCAGGCAGGCTAACACATAACATTCCACAAGCATTCAGTTAACTCAATCCACAAGCATTCAGTTAGCACATCCTCCACTAGGAAGGGGATGGGAAATTAGCTCATGAGGCAAACACATACTAATTGGTAAACATCCTTCACTAGGAAGGGGATGGGAAATTAGCTCATGAGGCAGGCTAGGAGTATATTGATTGGTAAACATCACCCCGGCATTCAGTTAACTCAATCCACAAGGATAGGGGGATAAATACTGCTTCCCCTAGAAGGAAAAAAACCTGAAAAGGGAGAGGACATTTCCATTACTGACATGCTGTGTGATGATATTTTGTGAGTAAGCCTCCTGAACGTGGTCCTTCGACAGAATAATGATGTAATAACCGGTAACGTATTAATTCAAACTCTGTACTTAATCAATAATTATGGCTAGAAATATTGTATATATGTAATAAAATGGCTAGAAATATTGTATATAGGTAATAAAACTTAATATGTATACTATTTTGATTTCCTGGCATTCTGTCCAGTGCGGATAGTGACTGAAGGTATTTGGTAAGCCTTTTTAAATAGTAATACACACATGGAATTCAGTCATCTAAGGCAAGGTGCCCACTGGTGTCTAACAATGTCAGCCTGAAAAGTGGGCATAGTTAGGAGTGGAGAATATGCATGATATGACTTAGGCATCGTTAGGCAGAATTGGGTGGGGCTGTGGTGGAATGTGTCATCTTTTTCCAGATGCAAAATCTGGTAACCCTATCCCAAGGGAATGTTTTTCTTTATAATAAAAGAAGAGAGGGGGAAAAAAACCCACTCATCAAAATCAAAACAGGAGCCAATGTCCACCATAAATCATTCAAATACTGGAAAACTCCTGGATGAAAAATGATGGGTAATGAGGAGCTGGAGGTTGAAAGGGAAAGTAGCAATGGAGAGAAGGGAAAAGGAGTAGAAAAGATAGTGAGAGTAAAGGACAGGTGTTATCTGCATCAGGAAATTAGCAATAAGAGAATGAAACAATGCCAAGAATAAGTAAGAAACTATGAAATCCACCTGAAAACATAATTTGTGGTACTATATTACATGTTGAACCTTCTTTGGATCGCTATAAAAGCTGGCTTTTCTTAATAATGACGGGAATAGCCATGCAGATGATAACACGCAACTGGAAGAGTTATGATAGACTTAATTATACTTTCTGGTGGGTGAATTTATGTTCCAGTTACAAGTATGAAAGAATGAACGCTGAATTTTTGGGATATAGTAATGCGTTTAAAATGGTATGGAGCCCATTGACATTGTTTATTGCATCACATTAGTTGTTATGTTCCTTTTCTTTTTAGTTGATATCTTTACACATCCAGGGTGGGAGGGAGGGAGGTGGGAAAGCATTATTATTCATTGTATCTAGTTTAATGAAATCATATATGTGTTTCTATTTATATTGGTGAAAGGGAAGAGGGGGGAAGAAAATGATTGTTTTTCAAAATGTTTATATATTTAAAGTGCTTTTCCTGATTCGTTTATGTTTAAGCTCTTTGTAATGCACTCTTAATGTTTGAAAATTAATAAAGATTTACAAAAAAAAAATGTTTTTTCACTTTATGGAAACTTCACACCATTAAACACTACTTTGACGTCAATCTTTGATCTTAAGTATCTTAGACTATTGCAATATTATATACTTGGGATCTTGTAAGAAAACCATCAAACGACTGAGAATCGTTCAGAATGCTGCAGTCTGTCTCATCTATGGTCTCAAGAAATTGGATCATGTAAGCCCATATTACAAAAAACTACACTGGCTGCACATGGAAGCACGGGTTATTTTTAAGTTTGCTTGCCTTTGCTTCAAAACCATAACAGGTTCATCCCCAATCTATCTATCTCATCATTTAGACTTTCTGGGCACAACTTGTATATGTGGAGGGGCATAATCAAAAGGGACGTCTAAGTCTGTTTGCGTCCAACTCGCAAGTCGTCCAAAGTAAAAAAACAGCCTAAGACACATTTTCGAAAAATACGTCCAAATTTTTTTTGTTTCGAAAATCGTCTAATTATACGTCCTGCCGATC
The DNA here is from genome assembly GCF_902459505.1 of Geotrypetes seraphini. NCBI lineage: Eukaryota > Metazoa > Chordata > Amphibia > Gymnophiona > Dermophiidae > Geotrypetes > Geotrypetes seraphini. Next base: position 325,696,296 of record NC_047084.1, on the reverse strand, counting down.
TGATCGTCCAAGCCACTAAATTGTCCATCTTTATACCACATTTTCATCCAAGTTCAAAACACCTAGAACATGGACATGGGAGGGATCTGCAAAGTAATGGACTGCACACCCAGACATGCCACCTAAATAGTGTGGTACCTTACAAGGCACTGCTGTGAACTTCACAAAAAGGGTGCCATGTCTTCTCCTCCCTACAGTTCCCTTATAGGTCACGGTGAGCCCCCCAAATCACCTCCAGAATCCCCTAGATCCACTTATCTACCACCCTAATAGCCCTTATGGCTGCAGGAGCCACTTATATGCCAGTAGAAAAGGGTTTTGGGGGTGTATAGGGGAGTGTACATGTTTAAGTATCAATGCAGTGATTACAGGGGCTTATGGGCATGGGACCTCCTCTCTATGGGTCCCTAACCCACCCCAAGATGACTTAAGCTGCCTCTGTGTTGGACGACTAAGCTTTCCTATGCAAGGTGGCCAGGTGATGATGGTCTGGAGGCTGAATTTTAAAGGTGTGATTAATATTTTTATGGGGGTGAGGGGGGGGGTCGGTGATCACTGGGGTAGTGTGTGGTGGTCTGTGTTATGTGTTTTCAGTACTTATATGGTGAGTTTAGGTAGGTTTTTGTGACTTAGACCATGTTTTACAAGAGGTAGGATAAAGATAAAGATCCAGTGCAATCATTGGAACTTTATCCCAGTAAGTTTTCTTTTTTTATGCAAGAAGCCAAATACAATATACTTCTGAAAACAGTCTGCCTCCTTCTATGAGGCTCCAACACCATCATGCTTGCTGTTTATCATCCAGTTTTTGCGCATTATAGGCATCATTTCCTATGCCAGTAACGGCACAGAGAAAATGAGCAGCAAGCCATGCATCTGGAGTGCACAGTCTGATACACTCAGCCAAATGACTTGTTGAGTTTCCAGTTCCAAGCACGCTGTAAGTTCTTTTAATGCTTTTTGAATTCTATCTGGCATCTATTTTCTGTGATCAAGTAAGAGGAATATGATTATAATGATAAAACGAGCTCATTATTACTGAGAACTGTGACAGATCACTGCCCCATGGTATTTTGTCTCGTTTCATGATTAGGGAGCTCAAATCAACAAATGCTTATTTGGGGTGGGGAGTGTGGGGGGGGGGAAGCAAAATTTACTGCACCAGAATAATAAATGTGCTGACAAAAAGAAAACAACAGATTAAACCATTTATTTTCAACTATATGAATGGCGGCAATAAATCTAGGTTACTACAAATAATAAACAAAATTGTAATTCATTAAGGTAAATAAATAGGATCCATTTCACTTTTTTTTTTTTTTTTTTTTAGTTTATTCATTTTTAATTAGTTTTCAAGCCTTTGGACTATTTTTCTGTGCAAGTGTGTTTAAAGATACATAGAGCCTAATGAATCAAAAGACGTGTTTACTCTTACAAGTTTGCACTGCAAAGGGCAGGTATCCTCAGGCATTGGGGCCTGAAACAGCGTAAGGAGGTTGGGGCCTGTGCCAGTACACAAACAGCCAGACACAAGCACAGAAGGTAAAGGAAAATTCTTTATTAACTCAAAAAATGAAAACCATGCATCCTGTTAACTTCATAGGGCCAGGTTCAAAAGTCCTGAGATGGGCTTGTGACTGATAGGGCCCAAGACGTGGACCGTGGTTTGTAACAGCCATACCCCCAAACAATGTTGTCACAGTCTTCCTTCAGCTAGATAACAAGGTCTTGGACCGTGGTTTGTAACAGCCACACCCCCAAACAATGTTGTCACAGTCTTCCTTCAGCTAGATAACAAGGTCTGGTCTTAACCATACCTAAGAGTCAAGTTCCCAAGTATTTAGCGAAAACAGATTTGGCTTACCTCTGCCTAGGGTTACTAGATTTTACTTGTGCAAAATCCAGACCTATAGACCCACCCCAGGCCCACCCAGTTCCACCCCTAAGGCCCTGATTGGCTTGACTAAGCTGATCATCGCCTTAGGCTCCTCCCCCTTGTATCCAGGATACAGAGGATGGAGCCTAAGGAAGTCCCTGATTGGCTCAGAAGCCTAAGACCCCTCCCATAGGAGAGGCCTTAAGCACCTGTGCCAGAGTCTTAGACCTCCTTCCCAGTTCATTCTGGGATGTACTGGGAGGGGCCTAAGACTTTGATTGGCCAGATACCTAAAACCCAGCATCTCCTCTCCCTATCCCCTCCACCAGTTTCCTGGCCCATCTCTCTTCTCTTCCTCCCCACCCCCCACGGTCCATCTCTCCTTTTTCTTCCCCAATCCAGTTTCTGCTCTTTCTTTCCTGCTGTTTTTCCCTACTCCTGCCTCATTATCCAACATTTCTTCCTCCCTCCCCTAAGTCCAACATTTCTATCTCTCACTTCCCTCCTTGTCTAGCATTTCTCCCTCCCTCCTTCCCATTATCCCATCCAGTGTCTGCCTCTTCCCATGTCATCCAGCATCTGACTCCCTCTTATTTCTTTCTGTCCAGTATATGTTCCATCCCCCCTCTCCATCTGGTGTCTGTGCCTTCTCCTCAGCCTCATACAACATCTGCCTTTCTTCTCTCTGGTGTTTGTCCTCTCTCCTCACCCGCAACAGTATCTGCCTTTTCTCTCTCCATATGTCATTCAGTATCTGTTCCCTCTTCCCTCTTTCTATCAAGTGTTTGTTCCCTCTCCCCCTCCATCTACTGTAGTATCTGTCCCCTATCCTCACCCTCATGCATCTGCCTACTCTCTCCCCCATGCCATCCAGTGTCTGCTCCCTCTGCCCTCTTTCTATCCAGTGTTTGTTCCATCTCACCCTCCATCTGGTGTATGTCCCAGCTCCTCATCCTCATGCAGCATCTGCCTGCTCTCTTCTCCCATGTCATCCAGTGTCTGCTCCCTCTGCCCCCTTTCTATACAGCATTTGTTCCCTTTCTCCTTCTCATCCAGCATCTGCCCCTTCCCTTTTTCTATCCAGCTTTTTTCCCTTCTTTCCCCCTCATCTAGTTTCTGTCCCTTCCCTCTTCCCTTTCTATCCAGTGTCTGCCCCCACTCCCCCTTTCTACTAAGCATTTGTTTTCTATCCCACCTCTATCTGGCATCTGCCCCTCTCTCTCTCCCTCATCTAGAGTCTGTCTCCTTCTTTCCCCCTCCCCTATCCAGCCTCTCTCCTCCCATTAAAAAATGGTAGGGGGTTTGTGCCATAAGATGTACAACAAGAGACTGGAAGACCTAAATATGTATAATCTAGAGGAGAGGAGGGATAGGGTGATATACAGACGTTTACGTAAATACTTGAAAGTATTAATATAGAATCAAGACTTTTCCAGAGAAGGGAAAATGGTAAAACTAGAGGATATGAATTGAGGTTATAGGTAGATTTAGGAGTAATGTTAGGAAGTTCTTTTTCATGGAGAAGGTGGATGATGCCTGAAATGCCCTCCCGAGATTGATAGTGGAGATGAAAACGTCAGAGGGAAGGAGGGCGTGGCTTTCTCAGGGCTGGTAAAAGCCAGCAGAGCAGTCAGTCTGGATCCAGCAGTGGAAGGAGACTTATGGCCAGGAAATGAGATCGAGATGGAAGACTTAGAAGCTATCCCTTTGGTGAACCAGCCGGTCTGCTCTCAAACACAGGAAGCCATGGACATTACCTGGGAGCCTGAAGAAGTCTTCATGGAGGAAAGTTAAACAAAACTGCATTGTGTTTTGAGGCATGTGGGACTTGTGCTGGCTGTGACAGTGTGTGTGAGCATTTCCAAGGCTCACTCCAAAGGAATCCTCCTGTATTTTGAAGGACTGTGAACTATGTTTTGGGTTTTGTTTTTTCCTTTTGTGATAAGGAAAGTTTAGCTACTGATTGTTTTCAGTGGGAGTTGTGGGGTCTGAATCCACAAAGATCCTGGGTTGGGATTGTGGGGACATTCTCTGGCAGCTTTATTTAAGTGGATTCAATAACTCCCCACCCCCGCCAGCTTGCCTGGTTTGGAAGGGGAAGCCTGTTTTGAACTCAGGCTAACACAGTGTGCTTGCTAAAGTAAATTGACTTTTATTACCAGTGACAAAGATTACCAATTATTGTTTTGCTTTAAGTGTGGAAAACCTGATGAGACTATTAAAGACTTACCCTAAAGAAAGGGCTGCTCAGACTTAGGCTGATTTAGTAGCTGAACCTTCTGAGCTGTGTTTTTGTTTATTTGATCTTTTGATTTGGACTTTAGAACAGTGGCTACATTGTTGACTACAACGCTGTGGTTAAATAAAGCGCTACTATTTTTGAAGAACTCAGGTATCCTGATTTTTGTGTTTCCTGACATTGTGACCACTAGCAGGGCCTTTCACCTTTGGAAGGCACGCCCAGATTTATGTGTTTTGCACACCTCCCGGTAGCCATTCTGACAACCTGGTACCGGGGGGGTGACGTCAGCGCTGACATCGGGGAAGACTTCCGGTTGGCTGTGTGCTGTGGCAGGGCATGTAGGAAAAAGAAGACGAGCCTCGCAGCAGTATGACGCAAGACCTACTCCTACTGGAGCATTGGTCAAAGACTTGGCAACTAAGTTTCAATGCCAAAAATGCAAGGTCATGCACCTAGGCAGCAAAAATCCATGCAGGACTTACACCCTAAATGGTGAGATCCTAGCAAGGACTGTAGCAGAACAAGACTTGGGAGTGATCATTAGCGAAGACATGAAGACTGCCAATCAAGTGGAGAAAGCTTCATCCAAGGCTAGACAAATCATGGGTTGTATCCGTAGAAGTTTCGTCAGCCGTAAGCCCGAGGTCATAATGCCGTTGTACAGATTCATGGTGAGACACTATCTGGAGTACTGTGTACAATTCTGGAGGCCACATTATCAAAAGGATGTGCAGAGAATTGAGTCGGTTCAGCGAATGACCACCAGGATGGTCTCAGGACTCAAGGATCTCCCATATGAGGAACGGCTGGGTAAGTTGCAGTTTTACTCACTTGAGGAATGCAGAAAGAGGGGAGACATGATCGAGATGTTCAAATATATCACGGGCCGTATTGAGGTGGAAGAAGATATCTTCTTTCTTAAAGGACCCACGGCAACAAGAGGGCATCCGCTGAAAATCAGAGGTGGGAAATTTCATGGCGACACCAGAAAATATTTCTTCACCGAAAGGGTGGTTGACCACTGGAATAATCTTCCACTATAGGTAATCGAGGCCAGCAGCATGCCAGATTTTAAGAAAAGATGGGATTGGCATTTGGGATCTCTTCATGGAGGAAGTTAGGGGGTGGGTCACTAGTGTGGGCAGACTAGATGGGCCGTGGCCCTTTTCTGCCGTCATTTTCTATGTTTCTATGTTTCTAAAAGAAAAGGAAATGCATTTCTGGTTTTATTTCTACAGTGTTGAAGTACTTGCTGACCCTTGCTGTGATTGGTGGGGATCCCCAAGCACCGCCAGCAGAGGACCTCCTCTAGAGATGTCCAGAACTCCCCTCCACCAAGCACAACAGTCACTGGCAGCATCCATGAGCCACTGAGGTGCCAGCATCTGTGACCCAGGGATGCTACTGCTGCCTGCCAAGCTTGGCAAAAGGGACCCCCGGCCAACTGCAAAGGATGTCCTCAGCTGACAGCTTGGGGGTTCTCATCAGCTGAGTATTTATATTTTATATTTACATTAGAGGCTCTGGTAGAAACCTGTTTACAAAGTATGTATTCATCCCAATTAATATTTCCAAATTAATAAAGTCTCTTTGCTTATTTGTAAATGGGTCTCTACCAGAGCCTTTAATTCAGTAGCATAATTAAATGAAATAACTATTTCTGAAATTTATAGGGACGGGCGGGGACGGGTGGGGACGGAGGGGATTCCTCGCAGGGATGGGTGGGGATGGAGGGATTCTTCGCGGGGACGGGTGGGATTCCTCACGGGGACGGGTGGGGATGGGTGGGATTTCTGTCCCCGCGCAACTCTCTAGTGAACAGGTCTGGACCCAATTTCTTAACCAGTTTTCTTCTGTCCTAAACCCGTTGCCCCAGAAACCAACTGGCACAACTGGGTACACCTCTCTGAGACTACCTACTGATCTCTGGTTCCTTCTCTATACTAAAACTGTCTCCTACTCCCGTAAGGCCCCCTGGTATCTTCCATACCACAGAGAACTGAATCAGAAATGCCGAGTATTGGAGTGTAAATGGAAAAAATCAAAATCCCCTGCAGATAGACAGTCCTGGAGGGACAGTATTAAGTTCTACAATACAACACTAAAAAAAGCAAGGAAGAATTTCTACAGTGATAAAATCACCAGATCCAATAACCAGAGCAGTACATTGTTTAACATCTGGCACTCCTTAGCCTCTAAAAACGACTCCTCTATACTCCCCTCCTCTCCAACAGTGGACGACCTAGCAAAATTCTTCAATGAAAGTTACCACTAAGAATCTCTTTTCCATCAGCAGTCACTTACAATTCTCTTGTGCCCTGCGACACTGACCCTACCTCAGTAGACAGATCCTGGACAGCCTTTGACCAGGTTTCTAAACTGTGCCACAAATTAAGATCCTGCAAATGTGCCCTAAACCCATTTCCTTCTTACCTATATGAGAAAATTCTCACACAGGCTATTTCATCTCTCACCAGACTCATAAACTCTGCCTTACTATCAGGCCTTTTTTCTGCAGAAATGGGTCACATTGCCCTGACCCCATTACTGAAAAAAGCTGACCTAGACCCATCCTCCTAGCTATCATCCTATAGCAAATACTGCTCTCCTGACCAAAATGCTAGAGGCTATCATATCTACTCAGCTCTCATCTTATTTAGAGAGATTCTCCATTCTCTTACCTTGCCAATATGACTTCAGACCCATTTTCAGCACTGAATCCCTACTGGCCTCATTAATTTCAAAGGCTCAGCAACTACAATCTTGTAACAAGTTTGCTGTCCTATTACAATTCGATTTATCATCGACCTTTGATGCAGTCCACCACGATATTCTAATTTACCATCTTTCCGAGATAGGCATTGACTCCACAGTCTTAGACTGGCTCTTGAAATTCTTACGATCCCGCTCTTACAATGTTAACATGAATAATAATAATAATAATAATAATTTATTTCTTATATACCGCCAAAGCCATGGTAGTTCGAGGCGGTTTACAATAAGAGGAGCTGGACAGTCAGCAATATAGTTACAATACAGAATTAATGAATACAAGTACATTGAATGCAAGAACAAATAAGAAAGGCTGGACAGTCAGCGACATAGTTACAGTGTAGAAGCAATGAATTCAGTATACAGAATATGAGAGATAATGAACAACAAATTCTGGTGACAAATCGGTTTAACAGTTTCGTTTTTACTAATTTTCTAAAACCTAGATAGGATGAGGAGAGCATGATAATGTTACCCAGCCAGTCGTTCAGTTTACCTGCCTGGAAAGCTAGAGTTCTGTCCAGGAATCTTTTTAACGGCAGGCCTTTATTGTTGGGTGTGTAAATATGTGGAATTTACGTGTGGGCCTAATAGTGCAACCCAAATTGAAGTGGGAGACCAAGTACATAGGGGCCAAACAAAAGATTGATTTTAAACAGAGACTTTAAACAGAGATTTTAAACAGAGATTTTAAACAGAGAATTTAAATAATACTCTAGCCTCGAGGGGCAGCCAGGGAAGTTTTTGATAATAGGGACTTCCACTTCGGGTTATTGAGGCCACCAGTGTGGCGGATTTTAAGGCCAGATGGGATAGACATGTGGGATCTATCCGCAAAGATAGATAGCGAGGATCACTGGAGTGGGCAGACTTGATGGGCCGTGGCCCTTATCTGCCGTCTATTTCTATGTTTCTATGACTTATGTGTTCCCATTTTTTTAAACTGAAAATCAGACGTACTGCCAAATTTTGAATAATTCGGAGTTTTTGAAGGGTTTTCTTGAAAGATCCCAAGTAGATAATGTTGCAATAATCCAGCATGCTTAGAATAGAAGATTGTACTAGTAGACGGAATGATGCTGCATCAAAGTATTTTTTGATGGTTCTTAGCTTCCATAATGTTGAGAAGCATTTTCTGGTCAGTAGATCCGTGTGAGCATCTAAAGTAAGGTATCGGTCGAGAGTCACTCCTAGAATTTTTATGGAATCGACAATAGGGAAGTCCTGACCATTCAAGAAAATTTTTGAATCTTTGATTTTATCATTTGGGCTCGCCAGAAAAAACTTTGTTTTATCTGGGTTAAGTTTCAGTTTGATTTCTGTCGTCCTTAATTCGATTTCTTTTAGGACGAATGCCAAGTGATTCTTTGAATGGCATCATGTCTTCTCCTTGGAAACCGTTATGCGGAGTCCCAAAGGGACTCCCTTTGAAACATTATATACATATGCAGATGACATCCTTGTCCTTCTTGAGATAGACTCAAACCTTACTAACCTCACTGAGAATATAATAGCATGCATAAAAAAACTCCAATCCTGGGCCCTCACTGCACAAACGAAGCTGAACGAGTCCAAAACAATACTTCTCTGGCTTGGTCCAAAATTAGATCAGCTACCCACGCTCATTACATTACCTTCTGGTCCCACACTGCAGATTGAATTCTCAAGCAAAATTTTGGGCATCATTATTGACTCTGCACTTTCTTTTAACGACCATCTCAACTCTGGTAAAAAAAAAAAAAAATGTTTCTTTAGTCTTCACATTTTGAGAAAAGTGAGATCCTGCTTCCACCAACATTTTGCTGTCCTTGTACAATCGATCATTCTTTCCAGACTGGACTATTGTAACTCCATCTAACTATGCCTAACCAAGAAAAGTATTCAAAGACTTCAGCGGATCCAGAACACTGCGGCTAGGTTGATCTTCACAAAAAGTAAATTTGATCATGTTTCCCCACTTCTGTCAAAACTTCACTGGCTTCCAGTAATTTCTAGGATTCACTTTAAATGTGCCTGCCTAACATTCAAGATCCTACATGGCACTCTTCCTCCCCTAATTCCACTATCTTGGAATTCTTCAAGACCTGACACTACCAGATCCACCCAAAAACTTAAACTAACTTTCCCCTCATTAAAAGGCATCATTTATTTGGGAAAATTGGGGAAATCTTTTCTTCAACTTCACTGAGCTTTGGAATAACCTTTCTGTCCTGCTGTGGAATCTGGGCTCCCTCCAATTATTCTGTAAGCATCTGAAAACTTGGTTATTCTCAAAAATGTAAATCTCTCTACCCTCATTATAATCACTAATTCTTATTATGTTTTCCCTTCTTTAAAGTTCCTGTAAACCGTGCCGAGCTCTATCTTTATGGAGAGGATGCAGTATATAAACTTAAAGTTTAGTTTAGTTCTTCTTCTTGGGTAAGAATCCAAAGCTCTGCCCGGTACTGTGCTTAGGTTGTGACTACTGAAGTCTCCTTCAAAACTCACTCCAGCCCATCTACACCATCCCAGCCATTGAAGCCCACCCCAGCCCTTCCATAACCAATTGGCCACAGACACAGTCCGTGCATGTCTGCCCAGTACTGGCTATAGTTCTTCAATATTTACTATTATTTTCTGATTCTAGATCCTCTGTGTGCATCCCACGCTTTTTTGAACTCCGTCACCATTTTCCTCTCCACTAACTCTCTCAGGAGTGCATTTCAGGCATCACCACCCTCTCCGTAAAAAATAATTTCCTTACATTGCTCTTTATTCTACCACCCCTCAGCCTCAAATTATGCTCTCTGGTTTTACCATTTTCCTTTCTCTGGAAAAGATTTTGTTCTACATTAATACCTTTCAAGTACTTCAATGTCTGAATAATATCTCCTATGTCCTTCCTTTCATCTAGGGTATACATATTCAGGGCTTCCAGTCTCTCCTCATACATCTTTTGGCACAAACCTCCTATCATTTTTGTTGCCCTCCTCTGGATTGCTTCAAGTCTTCTTATGTCCTTTGCCAGATACGGTCTCCAAAACTGAACACAATACTCCAAGTGAGGCCTCACCAATGACCTGTACAGGGGCATCAACACCTTGTTTCTTCTACTGGTTACGCCTCTCTTTATACAGACCAGCATCATTCTGGCAGCAGCCACCGCCTTGTCACACTAATTTTTCACCTTTAGATCCTCAGACACAATCACCCCAAGTGCATATCAGCCTCTCACCTCTCAGCACATACGATTCCTTCCAATTATTAATCACCAAATGCATTTCTTTGCATTGAATTTTAGTTGCCAGATATTAGACCATTCCTCTAACTTTTGCAGATCCTTTTTCATGTAACTATTGCGCAGACTGGATGAACCATTCAGGACTTTATCAGACATCATTTCCTACATTATGTTACTGTGTTAAGACACTTCTATTTAAAGATGCTTTCTACTAGGTCAGCAATATTTTTGTTTTATCAGCAAAGCATTATATATGGGTCCTGAATGCATTGAAGCACTCATTATGTCCTATCCTTTATCCTCTGTCCTATCAGTTATTGTAGTTCTACTCCTATGTCATTTTAGCATGTCTATGTGCGATATGACATCATAGTTTTATTTTATATTTTTAGAATGTAAGCTGTCCATGAGGCTTTCCATAGGGCAGGATAGTAAATTTTTAAATAAAACTTGAAAACATAAACCTTACAATTTTGCTAATAGTATAACCCAGGGGTAGGCAATTCCGGTCCTCGAAAGTCACAGGCAGGTCAGGTTTTCAGGATATCTACAATAAATATGCATGAGATAGATTTGCATCTCAAGGAGGCAGTGCATGCAAATCTATCTCATACATATTCATTGTGGATATCCTGAAAACCTGACATGCCTGTGGCTTTCAAGGACTGGAATTGTCTACCCCTGGTATAACCAATAGTAAAAATATATTCCTGATATTTTCTTATTGTGGACCCCGTTTTGTTTGTCTAAACCTTCTATAAGATTTGGTTGACTCTAAGCTTTGGTCACATTAGCAGTATTATAACAGTAGACTGTGGCAGCTAAAGCTGTCACAATCGATTGATACATCTCAGTACACCACATTTAACATAGTAAACTGTCTTCCAGATACAGAGGGCCTTTTGCTGCTCTTATAACGGTATGCTTTCATGAGCACTACTGTAAATAAGAACAGTACATTAGCAGAAATAGCAAAAAATTGTTCTCTCCTGAATCACGTAACAACAGAAGCTTGACAGAAAGCCCACAATGGAATTTGTACTCTATCTGCATTCTACTATGTTCTGTCTTATTTGCTCAGCCTCAATATTTACTATTTATTCTTTTTCTATTACTTTTTCAATTACTTTGTGCCACTCACTGCCCCTCTTTTGCTCATTCTCTGTCAATTGCTATTATTCAAACATTGTCTAAATTTTTCTGCACCTCTCTCGCTCTCTTTTTTTTTCTTTATACAAAAGAAACAATACAACAGTATTTTAGTGTATGATATTTATATGAAAACATAAGGGGTAAAGTATGCAATACATCTTCTTAAAAATTGTATCTCTAGTTTAGCCCAGTAGAAAGGAACTTTATAGTCATTCCTTTTTAATTGCAGGGCCTGGTCTGACCCAGCAGCGGTAATTCTTATGTTCTCTGTCCTCAGGTCCATGCACTTATCCAGTCTATGCTGAAGTTCAAGGCCAGTGACAGCGCGGTACAGCATTTTCCTATGAAGTTAAGCACGGCGGGCGGATGAGCAGGACATCCCCTTTCTCTTCTTTACAAATGAACAGTATGCTCAGTGCAGGTACCGAGTGACCCACATTTATCCAGCCAAAAAGTCTGGTAACCACTTTTTTTATTTATTTTTTTTTTTAAGTTCAATAAAGATCCGACTGCAGCCTCCCAGGTTAGAAGCAATAGAGAGAGGGGCAGGAAATTGGGAACAATCTTCTACCTGCAAAGAAGCTCTTGCGGGCATTTTCCTCTCTGCTTTTGCGGCCTTGCAGAATTAGACTTTCTTATGGGGGAAGCTGAGTATTAGGCAGGGGAAATAAAAAGCCGATGGGCAGGCCTATGTGATGCAGACTCACCTTTAGAGTGCCGACCAGCAAGCACGCTGACAGATAGCTAGGTGTAGAAGGGAGGAGCATATGGGACTGAGGGAAGGGAGAAATATGGACAGAGGAATTAAGAGAGGGAGAGAGGGACATGAGGGAAGGCAGAGGGGGGGAAATGGAGAAATGGATGTGGAGGGGGCAAGATGGGGAGAGGGAGAGAGATTCAGGAGGGGACAGAAAGGGGAGGGAGAGATATGAACAGAGGAAGTAAGAGAGGGAGAGATGAACATGAGGGGATCGGGGGAAGGGAAAAATTGATGTGGAGGAGACAAGATGGGGAGAGGGATAGAGATTCAGGGAGGGGATGGAAGGGGGAGGGAGATATGGACACAGGAAGTAAGAGAGGGAGAGATAGACATGAGATTTGTGCATGTGGGCCCTTCTGGACCAGGAAGCCAGATGCTTGACAGGGGGAGCAGGGAAGAGGTGCTGCTGGATCACCAGCATTTTGAGATTTGATTATGGACATTCTAAATAAGACAGTTATGAGTAGAAAGACTGGACAGGGGGGATTTAACAGGAAGGGGAAAGGCCTACTGCTGGACAGGGGGAGCAGGGAAGAAGTGCTGCTAGACAGGGGGGAGGTAAAAGGAAGGGAGAAGGGCTACTGCTGGACAGGGGAGATGTAAAATGAAGGGAGAAGGGCTGCTGCTAGATGGGGGGAGCAGGGAAGGGGTGCTGCTGGACACAGGGGTGGTAAAAGAAAGGGAGAAGGGCTACTGCTGGACAGGGAGCAGGCAAGGGGTGATGGTGGACAGCCGAGGAAAGAGAGAGTCAGAAAGAAAGAAAGACAAACAGACAGAAAGTGGCCAAGGAGAGAGAGAGAAAGACAGACACACACATCTATTCTAGCACCCGTTAATGTACAGGGCTTAAAGACTAGTTAATATATAACCTCCTTATCTGATGTTCTACCTTGAAGGAGAAGATCTATAATGTTAAATACCACTTAATCTACTATTATGATTTCTTATTTGGTAGAGCCATTTCAAAGGGCATGATCTGTGACCTAGATGAACTCCCTCCCATGTCTCTATGGCCCACTTAATGGCCAAGAATTCCTTCTCTACAGTATAGTGCCATAATTCTTCTCATGGGGAATTAACTTTCTATTCAGGTACAATATAGGATGTTCCTTTCTCCTTTTCATTTGTGAAAGAACAGCCTCCAACTCTGTCTCAGAGGCATCAGTTTGTAAGATAAACTTTTTTTTACAAAACCAACCCCACAGAAGCCTGAAATAAGCTATTCTTAAGCTACCCACTGCTCTGGCCATTATAATTGGTTGGAATGGTTCTTTTTAAGCATTTCTTTTAAGGGATTTGCCTGTTCTGCAAAATGGGATATAGCAATATCTCACAAAACCTAGAAATGTAATATCTCACAAAACTGCAGAAATGCTTTTTTTGTGTTTGGTTGAAGAAACTTCCAAATACTTCCAACCTTATCTAATAAAGATTTTACCTCTTGTTGCCCCACAAGGTACCCTGGATACTTAACCTATATCTGGACAAAATGCATTTCTGGGGATCAGTTCACATCGTAATTATTTCTCCCATTGTCTGATCTTTGGTAAAATGCAGAACCCCAAAGAAAATTAAAATAAACCATAGATCAGTACTATAGATCAGTTCACATCTTACTTATTTCTCCAGTTGTCTGATCTATGGTTTTATTTTAATTTTCTTTGTAAGTTCCTCATTTTACTATACTCTTGGATTCCTTTTATTATGTTGGTTTTTTTACATGTTTTTATTATTACTTTTTATTGTGATGTGTTAATTCATTTTTCAGATGTTGATTGTACCCTTGAAGCAGGCTTCCATGCCAAACATGGACCGTGTCAGTTCCATGACACACAGCGAATACATGATAAAGACTGTTAGATAGTTATTTCAATAAATATTATCTCATTTGGCCTATCCTAGGTTGATGTGCACATTTCTTAACCCCACTTGTTCATTTCTGATTGTTCTACTGTGGGGATCTTTTTCATGTTTTTCCTACATAAAAATTATCATACCCATATATGCAACTGCATAACTTTGATGGAATTTAAGGATGTCATCAACAAGCCTTTCACAATAACTAGCAGCCCCATTAAAACCAAAAGGGAGATGCCTGAGCTAATAGAGTCCTACTGGAGTATTAAAGACAGTCTTTGATCATGATTCCCATGCAAGGGAAATTTTCCAGTAGCCCTTAATCAAATCTAATATAGTTAAATGCTCAGCTTGTCCCAAATTGTCCATAGGGTATAGGATATACATCAAATTGCAATATAGCAATGACTTGGTGAAAGTCAATGCAAAATCTTCCTGAACCATCCGTCTTTGGAACCAACACTATAGGACTAGACCAAAGGCTCTAGAATTCCTCTATAATGCCTAGGTGCTCCATATTATCATTTACTTCACTGGCTGCCTTTGGAGGTAAGAGTATTATTCAAATTTTCCCGTATCTACTTTAAGCTGATATCGGGATTGTCTCCAACTTACCTTTTTCCTCATTTTTTGTTGCATAGACCATCAAGAGAAACTAGAAACTTCTACTTATTTGCTTATCCAAAAATTAATGGGTGTAGATATAAGACCTTCTTAGATAGGACCCTAGCATTTCAAGCTGGTAGGCAACAATCTGGGTTAGGTAAATGTATTCAGCAAGCTATGTTATCTATTGCAGTTTTCGGAAATTGATTAAGACCACTTTGTTCGATAAGTTTATTACTTAGTGAGTTTTATGATTGAAATTCTATTTTACAAATATTTGTATTTTTTTACTGTATTATTGTATTTCACTGATTGTCCAGCTCATTTTAGTGTAAACCACCTAGAACTTTTGGTTATGGCGGTATAAAAGAATAAAGTTATTATTATTATTTCATTCACTTGCCTAATAACTTCTTGTTGCTTGGCCTCAGACAGATGATAAGATCTCTGTCTTACCACCTTTCCTAGAACAATATGAATCTCATACTTCATTATTTATAATATGCAGCCTTTCAGTACTAAAGGATCACCAGCATTTTGAGATTTGATTATGGACATTCTAAATAAGACAGTTATGAGTAGAAAGACTGCTGCAGAACAGACTGATGAATGTTTTTAAGAAATGAAGATGAACTTGATTCAGGAACTAGAAAATCAACATTTTTTTTGTTACTACAGCGA
Source organism: Geotrypetes seraphini (assembly GCF_902459505.1). Taxonomy (NCBI): domain Eukaryota; kingdom Metazoa; phylum Chordata; class Amphibia; order Gymnophiona; family Dermophiidae; genus Geotrypetes; species Geotrypetes seraphini. Next base: position 325,681,127 of record NC_047084.1, on the reverse strand, counting down.
ATTGTTGGTCCACTGGATAAATCAGATGACCATGCAAAGAAGATCTGTGGCTTTGGCATGTTGTGTCCTAAAGGATCCCATACATGTGATTTTTAATTTGCAATTTCATTAAAGTTTCTATTCCATTGTACTTTCAGGGATCTCGACAAATTACAAGGTTAAAAAGAAGCTAAAAAGATCGGTGGCAAAGGTTAGGACTGTAAACCAGGCATGGATGTTATTTAAAAATGACATTGTGGAAGCCCAGAACAGATATATTCCATGTATTAACAAAGATAGAAAGAATAGTACACAAGAGGTAGAAAGGTTAAAAGGTAATGTGAAAGAGGCTCTAGAATTCCTCTGGCTTTGCCAATATATATATATATATATATTGGCAAAGCCAGCGGAATTCTATATATATATATATATAGGTATATATATATATATATACCTTGATCATATTCCTTATATATATATAGGTATATATTCCTTATATATATATAGGTATATATATTTTTTAAAAATGCAAAAAAAAAATCCAAATGAAGAAAATAAGAAGAGACATAAGCACTGGGAAGTTATTATGCAAAGCACTATTAAAGAAAGCTAAGAATATGAAGAGGAACTTGCCAAAAAGGCAAAAACTCATAGTAACATTTTTTTTTTTTTTTAGTTACATCAGAAGCAGAAAACCTGTGAGGAAATCTGTGATCAAGGAACAAAAAGATGATCAAGGAACAAAAAGGGAGGATAAGGCCATAGTGGAGAGACTGAGGCTAGCTGCATTAAACAGGGTTGGTAAGACCACATGGATCCACTGCAGTCTGATTTTTCACCAATCCCAAAAGAGCAACCGATGCTCAAACAAATTTATATGCAAATGATTTGAGCGGAGATTGACCCTAATCATTGTCTAATCCCATCGATGAATTGTTGTGAGAGAGACTCTCACATCTGCGCAGAGCCAACAGGGGAGGCCTGAACATCTGAGAGGCAGGCGGAGCCCTGAAGCAGCCTCCTGCCACTCATCTGTTCGGGGCAGGAAACCTTTATTTTTTTTAGTGGGCACAAATGAATGTGTTACCCACTCACAATATCTGTCCCCATTTTTTTTAATATTGTGATGCCCCCCCTGACCACAGCTATCACACACCCCCATGATAACCACTGGTACCCGAACCCCTGAACAATGATGGCCATCCTTGTGAGAGATTGAGAGATAGGAGGGATGCCCACTCCCTCCTGCCAGAAGAACTTCCTTCACCAACAGTGAAAATGATCCACTCCCTCCTGCCAATTGAGCCTCTCCCACACCAGGGCCCTCCTCACCCCCCCCCCATTTTTTTAGATCGCTTAAAGTCATCGCCAAGTAATGTTAGTGCATCAATTGCTCAGCTAGTTTGCATGGCATTTTAATATTATAAAAGCTTATTTGCATGGCTAAGTCGTAGCATGAGTGAACAGGCAAGAAAACACGCGGTGAGCCATTTTGTGCATTGGGTTAGCAAATTTGATCATCACTAAAGCAGTCAATACTGGTTTAGTAACGATCACTGACTTTAATGCATCTAGCTCTGAATGAATTCTTTGCTTTTGTCTTTACAGAAGAAGATGTAAAAGATCTACCTGAACCATTAAAGTCTTTCAAGGGTGATGATGTGGAGGAACTGAAAGATGGAAGATGTATTAAGCCAAATCAACAAGTTGAAAAGTGATAAATCACCTGGACCAGATGGTATACTGAAAGAACTCAAACATGAAATTACTGTGACCTGTTAGTGATCTGTAACCTGTTGCTAAAATTATCTCTAGTACCTGAAAATTGGAGGGTGGCCAATGTTACGCCGATTTTTAAAAGTGTTCCCGAGGAGATCCAAGAAAATTACAGACCAGTAAGCTTGTCTTCAGTACTAGGCAAAATAGTGCAAACTATTATAAAGAATAAAATTACAGAACATGTTTATAAAATACAAATTGCTGATGGTGACATGACTGTGGTTGACTACAACTTGATCTACTTTGGGGGGATTCTTGCTTTATGCCTGTTTCTTGCTGTACAGTGGAGTTTATAACTTTATTGTTGGTTGATTGTACAGTCTCTGTTGCCATTGCTCATAAAGATATTTGAAAAAAAATTATGGAACATATATATATAAACGTGATTTAATGGGACAGAGTCAGTATGGGTTCAGCTAAAGGAGATCTTCCCTCACCGATTTGCTTGACTTCTTTGAAGGTGTGAATAAACATGTGATTAAAGGTGAGCCAGTTGATGTAGTGTATCTAGAGTTTCAGAAAGCTTTTTACAAAGTTCCTCATCAGAGGCTCCTGAGAAAATTAAAGAGTCATGAGATAGGAGGCAATATTCAGTTGTGGATCAGACCAATGGTTCATCAAACCCAGTAGCCCGTTCTGGCCAATCCAGGACACTAGTACCTGGACAAAACCCAAGGAGTAGCAATATTTCATGCTACCGATACAGGGCAAGCAGTGGCTTCCCCCATGTCTTTCTCAATAACATACTATGGACTTTTCCTCCAGGAACTTGTCCAAACCTTTCTTAAAACCAGCTATGCTATCAGTTCTTACCACATCCTCTGGCAACGCTTTCCAGAGCTTAACTATTCTCTGAGTGAAAAAAATTTCCTCCTATTGGTTTTAAAAGTATTTTCCTGTAACTTCATCGACTGTCCCCTAGCCTTTGTAATTTTTAATGGAGTGAAAAATCGATCCACTTGTACCTGTTCTACTCCACTCAGGATTTTGTAGACTTCAATCATATCTCTCCTCAGCCGTCTCTTTTCCAAGCTGAAGAGCCCAAACTGTTTTAGTCTTTCGTCATACAAAAGGAATTCCATCCCCTTTATCATATTGGTCACTCATCTTTGAACCTTTTCTAGCTCCACTATATCTTTCTTGAGATAAGGAGACCGGAATTGAATGCAATACTCCAGATGAGGTCACACCATGGAGCGATACAGGAGCATTATAACATTCTTAGTCTTGTTAACCATTCCTTTTTTAATAATTCCTAGCATCCTGTTTGCTTTATTGGCCGCTGACGCACATTGGGTGGACGTTTTTATGGTATTGTGTGCAACGTACCCAGATCCTTTTATTGGGTGCTAATCCCCAAGGTGGACCCTAGTATCGAGTAACTGTGATTCAGGTTATTCTTCCCAATGTGCATCACTTTGCATTTGTCCACATTAAATTTCATCTGCTCCTTAAATAAGGCTCAATAGATAATGTGTTTATGCCTATTAGAGACATCATAAGGGTAATTTTTATAAAGTCATGCTCGTGTATGTGGCCACATATGCATGCATAAATAGTCTTTTAGAAAATACTGAGTAACATAAAAGTACGCTTCATAACATGATGGTGCATACTTTGCAAATAGGTTTGTACAGGAGCCTTTATACTGTACAGTCTGCCAGAGGAAGAAAAGCACTTCCAGTGTTGGGGGTCAAGGACAGAAAGTCAGCAATATAAACATAGGAGATGCTATGATTAACAAACTGCACAAAGATTAATTCATTACATCTATGCAGACATTTAGACAGTCACATGCACCATTCAAGAGCAGAGTCAGCATATTTGATATTGCTGTAGTAAGCAAATCAAATTGTTATCCTTTTCCTGCAGGGACCCACAAGGCTTGAATGAAATGATAGTTTAGTTGCAGGTAATTGAATTCATTGTTTTAAATATTTCTGCAATTTTTGGGAACTGTCACAAAATAGCATTATTATTCATTATTTTATACTATTTTATTCATTATTTTATACTATTTCTAGGCTATGCTTCATTATCTTTGAAAAAAAAAAAAAAGGTGTCTATTCCTTGGACAATCAATCTGTAGAAACAACTTTTTAAACATTTTTTCTCTTTTTAACTATATAATATTCTTAAAATGAAAATCTCTGTAGATCAATTCTATTCATTTTTAAGTCTACCTTCCTGCTAGTAATCATGGGGCAGGCAGGGAGCAATCATGGCAAACGTGCTGCCCTACCATCTCTAACGCCAGCATCAAAGATGGGAGTGTGTGGTGCAGTGTGTGGTTAGAGCCGATCCTAAAGACCTACTCTTAGTTCTCTAAATTACTTTTTTGCACTATTCAAATTCTACTGTCTATTATTTAAGACTACAAAAGTTGCCTCCCACCCAACTCCTAATACCTTGCAAGTTCTACACAGACACACTGTTCTTCAACAATATGTGGATTTATTAATGGCCACAGCCATAAATGCCCTACTACAACATCATCTACAAACCGCAAGTACCAACATACCAAAACTTTAACCATGCACAATTTAGATGCCAATGTATATCATCATATTCATTCGCCTGGACATTTTATATATACCATAGGCACATCATATTGCTGCATCTCAGTCCTTACACCCATCAACTGATCCGTGTCCTGCCCAGCATCTCTGGCTGGGCCACCGTTGTTCTCATGGGAGAGCTGTTCAAGCTGCCCCACCATCTCCCCCTCCCGTATTGGAGCCCACTAGGGACCAGGCTATACTAGACCTGGTACTCACAAATGGGGAAAGCGTCTCGGAGGTTTCGGTAGGTGATACGCTAGCCTCCAGCGACCACAACATGATATGGTTCAACCTCAGGAAAGGGTTCACTAGATCGAACACGACAACAAAGGTCCTCAACTTTCGGAGCACTTACTTCAAGCGCATGGGTGAATTCGTCCATCGGGCGCTACAAGACCAAGTTGAAACCGATAATGTAGAAACTATGTGGTCAATCCTGAAGTCTACCTTGCACGAAGCAACAAACCGCTATATAAAAATAGTAAGTAAACGACGGAGAAACAATAGACCCCAGTGGTTCACTGCGGAGATCTCGGACCTAGTTAAGAAAAAGAAAAAGGCATTTATTTCCTATAAACAATCAGGAACAGGGGAGGCAAGAAAAGTCTATCTGGCCAGGTCTAAAGCTGTCAAAACGGCAGTCAGAGAGGCCAAGCTTTGAATAGAAGAGAATCTAGCAAAGAACATTAAGAAGGGGGATAAATCCTTTTTCAGATATATTAGCGATAGAAGAAGAAACTAGGATGGGATAGTAAGCCTTAGGACACCAGATGGGAATTTTGTAGAATCGGATTCCGATAAAGCCGAACTGCTAAATGAATACTTCTGTTTGGTCTTTACCTGTGAGGTGCCGGGGTCCGGTCCACAGTTGCAAGCAAGGCAATGCATGGAGGACCCGTTTTGGAATTTCAAGTTTACACCCAGCAGCGTCTACTGTGAACTATCAAGACTCAAAGTGAACAAAGCTATGGGTCCGTACAATCTACACCCCAGGGTGCTTAGAAAGTTGGGTGATGTTCTGGTAGAACCATTATCAGCACTCTTCAATCTTTCCCTGAACACAGGAAGAGTCCCCTTGGACTGGAAAACAGCTAACGTCATCCCACTTCACAAAAAGGGCTGCAGGACTGAGGCTCTGTGAGTCTCACATCCGTAGTGAGTAAACTAATGGAAACACTACTTAAACGTAAACTAGATACGGTCCTGGACGAGGAGAATCTACGTGATCCCCACCAACATGGATTCACCAAGGGTAGGTCCTGCCAATCCAATCTAATTAGCTTCTTTGACTGGGTAACAAGGAAGCTGGATGTGGGGGAGTCCCTAGACGTCGTGTACTTGGACTTCAGTAAAGCTTTTGATAGTGTCCCACACCGCAGGTTATTGAGCAAGATGAAATCAATGGGACTGGGAGAAACTTTAACTGCATGGGTCAATGATTGGCTAAGCGGTAGACTACAGAGGGTGGTGGTAAACGGTGCCCTCTCCAAAACTTCGGAGGTGACCAGTGGAGTGCCGCAGGGCTCAGTATTGGGTCCAATCCTATTCAACATATTTGTAAGTGACCTGACTCAGGGGCTTAAAGGTAAAATAACATTGTTCGCCGATGACACCAAACTCTGCAACATAGTAGGTAAAAGCAGCGGCAAATCCTATGTTCTCATGCCTCCAATGGTTGTGTCGTCCAATCTCCAAATGGCTACTTCAAGACTCAGTTTACAGAATTAGACCCAGTTTACAGAATTAGACCCAGTTTACAGACCTAGACCCAGTTTACAGAATTATATGGCGCAGGACCTGCTTACATTGGAAAGTTGGTCCTCAACCTGGCAACTAGGCTTCAATGCTAAGAAATGTAAGGTCATGCACCTCGGAAGCGGAAATCCATGCAGGACGTACTTCTTGAACGGAGAAACTTTAACTAGGACTTCAGCAGAACGAGATTTAGGAGTAATCATCAGTGCAGACATGAAAACTGCCAATCAAGTGGAGAAGGCTTCATCTAAGGCAAGGCAGATATTGGGTTGTATCAATAGAAGTTTCATCAGCCGAAAGCCTGAAGTCATAATGCCGTTGTACAGGGCCATGGTGAGACCTCATCTGGAGTACTGTGTGCAATTCTGGAGGCAACATTACAGTAAAGATGTGCGCAGAATTGAATCGGTTCAACGTACGGCCACCAGGATGATCTCGGGGCTCAAGGGTCTCTCGTACGAAGAGAGACTGAACAAATTGCAGCTCTACACTCTTGAGGAACGTAGGAAGAGGGGAGACATGATCGAAACATTTAAGTACCTCACGGGACGTGTCGAAGTGGAAGATGATATTTTCTTTCTCAAGGGACCCTCGGCCACAAGAGGGCACCCGCTCAAACTCAGGGGCGGAAAATTTCATGGCAACACCAGAAAGTATTTCTTCACAGAGAGAGTGGTTGATCATTGGAACAAGCTTCCAGTGCAGGTGATCGAGGCAGACAGCGTGCCAGACTTTAAGAATAAATGGGATACTCATGTGGGATCCCTACGAGGGTCAAGATAAGGAAATTGGGTCAATAGGGCATAGACAGGGGGTGGGTAAGCAGAGTGGGCAGACTTGATGGGCTGTAGCCCTTTTCTGCCGTCATCTTCTATGTTTCTATGTTTCTATGACTCTAGGTTAAAGCAACTGTGAACGTCGCCTAATTATAATACTTACAGATCATATAAAGTACAGCAATCGGTTGCTAGGGCCAACTGACCCAGCACCGCGATGCCACGCATATACAAGTGTGTATATATCCAATTGTCTGCCCAGTCACTAACCTGCTGACCCCCGTCCTCTTGCTGGAAAATGTCAACCAAACCACACATGCACCCCACCCATGTCCTTTTCAATGACACTGTATGTACACACAGCTACATGTGCCAATATATATATATATATATATATATATATATATATGTGTGTGTGTGTGTGTGAATAATCTATAGTAATACCTACACATATCTGTACACCCCTATCAGAAATACATAAGACAACTGCTGTAACCACTCTGATATAATGCACTTCAATGTAATGCCCCAGGGTATGTGACTCGATACCATTCACGTTCCCAAATAACACTACCCAAACATTTGGGCTAACTGCCTATTGACCGGTCTGGGCCGATCACACTACACTCCAGTCTTCCTGATTTCACAAGTCAGCCAGTCTTGCCCTGAGGTGCACAATAAAGTACAGGGCTCCAAACCTGCCCTCAGTGCTACTACAATAGTGCCTGAAGTATGGAGGACGTAATGTCCACTAGAATAATGAAAGCTTGGGCCTATTCCATACACAACTGCAACCAGCCACACGGTAATCAATCACGTGCCTGTTCTGCAATGCTGAACCGGTAAAATACCTGATAAGTACAGCCCTCTCTGCTCAGTAGCCGTTGCCACACCTTCAGCCTCCAGCGAGTCTGCTTCCAGCCTATTCAGCCCTCTTCTTCGGCACCCTGCAGTGCTCCAACAGGCATGGCGCCATGCACGCAGCCAGCCCCTCCCACTTACACTGAAGAAAACCACCACACCGTGAACACAAGAGGGATCCCAGCAGCCCCCCTTCTTACCTTGCTATGGCATGTTCTTGCCGGGCCGTATGCCAGAACTCTGGCTGCCTTCATCTGTCGGCTGCCCGACGCATCCTCTTGGAGAACCTCGGCTCTGTCCATGGCAGAAGTGGGAGATCCCCATACGCCACCCATGCACTCAGTGAGTGCAATTGAAAGCTGTCCGATGCCCAACCCTTTCATCGGACAGGGCTGCCTGGTGGCTCCCCATCTTGCTGTGGTCACTGCCTGCCTGACATGCCTCGTGCGGTGCGCCGTACTGCCTCGGAGCTGTTTTGTCCAACACCACTTTTCTTGTTTCTCTCCTATAGCCACCTACGCAACGTGCAGGCTGGAGGCAGCCCTGGGAGACGGCGCGCTCACCTCCAACCCAGCCAACACGCCCCTGTCGCCTCTCCTTTGTCAGCCGCACCCACCAAATGTGAAAGATGGCACGCTCACTTCCCGACCAGGCCCGCACCGAAGTGCTCTCTGGATGATCGTGGCTGTCCATGGTGATGGTGGCACCATCGGATGCACCACCAGGCCGCACCTCCCGATGCGCCCATATCCCTCAGCTGCACGACCACGGCAGGTAAGAGGATCAGAACCCTGCTACACTGCAAACACTCACCCGGGGCCAGCAGGGAAGCGTGCTCCTGCTCAACTGCATGGCGCACGTCCCACCAGACTCCCTCTCCTTCGCCGCTGCCTGCCCGGAACTTCCTAATGCTCACCTCTCCAACCACATCGCCGCACCGGCAGGACAGCCACCTCGGACCGAACGGACCACAGGTGAGCACATGGGAAGACTGGGCAAATGCTACAACGCCACAACGCTCCCTATGGTGAGGGCCGCACTGCAGCTTCTGCTTCATTTCGGGTTGCCTCACCCTCGTTCTCCCGCCCCTCGTGCCTACGTCCCTGACCCTCATTGGCCCCCTCCTGAGTTTCCCCTCCCACTCCCTACCTCCTTTCGTTCACCCTCCCCTTGGCAACGGCCTCGGCCCTTTTGTCGTCGCTCCCCCATATAGGGAATGTGCTTGTCTTTAAACGGAGACTGCCCAGCCTACTTGAACAAAACCACTAATCCAAACAACCACAACCAGACATAGGAGAACCCACACTCCATTCACGCACTATCCAATCAGAAATGCAAACAAAAAAATGCACGATGGCCTCCTGGCCTCTCAAGCAGCAAAACTAGACTACCAATTCTCCAATTTACTGATCATGACCACAGACTACAAAACCTCAGAAAATAAATAAAAACCCTGCTATTTAAGAAATCCTTAAAGACAAACTAAGACAGCAAGAATCATCTCAATCCCCAATAGCAACCCACTCTATTCCATAATACCACGGGAAATGTCCAGATAACTCCTTATGTATTCCTAAATGTCCAAATAACTCCTTATGTAATCTGCCTTGAACCGCAAGGAAATGGCGGAATAGAAATCACTAATGTAATGTAATGTAAAAGTCTGCTTGCAATCATGCACTTTATCAAATAATGTAGCAATCATTCATATAGGGTGGCCAATCAGTCTATGAGACCTTCCTATCAATTCTTAAGGAGTTCACCTGCGTATATCCACAAGAGATTTGCACCCTACAGCTCACTACAGGGTTTACCCACAAATATCAGTTACCATCACCCTATAATGAGCATTTTTAAATTAAAAGGTGCTCTTTAATATTTTGTTTTAAAGAAGCATATTTCAAAAGTGCCAGGTGCAAAAAATCAAGTAAAGAAATAAAAAAATCTCCAATATAAAATCGCTGAGACCCTTAGGTCCTTATAACAGAAAGTTCCCACCCCCTTCAATAAATATAGACAGAAACATATCTTTACATATCCACAAGAGTCCAAGTATTTTCTTGAAGGGGGTGCCTCGGCTGATTGCAGTGGTTAGAGCTGATTGCAGTGGTTAGAGCTACAGCCTTAGCACCCTGAGGTTGTGAGTTCAAATCCCTCACTGCTCCTTGTGACCCTGGGCAAGTCAATTAATCCCCTCATTGCCTCAGGTACACTAAATAGAGTTTGAGCCCACCGGGACAGATAGGGAAATATGGTAAAGTACCTGAATGGAAACCACTATGGGATATAAGTGGTATATAAAGAATTAAAATAAAAAGGTCTGGAAATAATAATGCCTTAAGTATATGCACAGACTTTGCTGGTGTCATTGTTTTGAAACAGATGGCACTGCCTATGATTCACTGCCATTTAGCATATACATAATGCTTACTAACAATTGTCTCAGTGAACATTCATTTTGCCATTATTTTTGCTTTCTTTGCAATTTTTTTTTTTTTTTTTTTTTGGCAGGCAGCAGTTGGTTTCTCAAGGAGATATAATTATGGCTTGTTTTTAATTAGACAGTGGATATCAATTTTAAATGAGAATCATGCCCAAGGATATCTTTGGTAAAAGTGAAAGGAGTAATCCCGAAATAATCACTATTCCATTTTCTTGGTTGTTTGCTGTAATAGCCACATGAAGGAAAAGACTCTTTTTCCACCTAATAGTTCTTCAGATGACATTGCTCATTTTTCATTTGACAAATGCATTTTTTTCCCCATATTGCAGCAGTTAACCGCCATGTTCTTCTAGTTTAATTTGCTGCTTAATAGGTGAAGAAAGAACGTGGGGATTAAGGGGAGAATTCATCGATGGGTGCTACTGCGTTAGCTCACGTTAATGATTAGTATGCAATAAACACTGAAGACACTTATAGGAATATAATGGGCATCCTTAGCATTCAGGGCTCCTTTTACGAAGCTGCGCTAGCGGGTTTAACGCGCACGACTTTTCATCATGCGCTAACCCCTGCGTTGGCTGAAAAACTACCGCCTGCTCAAGAGGAGGCGGTAGTGGCTAGCGCGTCCGGCAGTTTAGCAGGCGCTATTACATGCGTTAAACCGCTAGCACGTCTTCGTAAAAGGAGCCCTTAGTGTGTCAGACTAAAGATGTACAACCCACCTGGGCAGCAGCAGATGGGCAGAGTTGGAGGCAGAGGATTGCATTTGATGCAACAATAGCAACAACACTGAATTTATACTGTGCAGAAGAAAGGCCCAGAAATCTATTTTTGTATTCTGCCATGAAAACCTGATGATATTCAGGGCAGGATTAACCAATAGGCCAAGTAGGCACGTGCCTAGGGCCCGAAATGGTAAGGGGGGCCCAATGAAGGACGGCATCAACATTGTTTTTTTCCCAATGGCGATGGGCCCCTCCAACATCGATCGGCAATGTGCCCCCTCCAATTGGCAACGGAGCCCTCTACCCCCAATCGACAGAAAGTAAGACAAGCAAGCAACACAGGTAAGAAAGGCAATGGGAATTGTAATTGTGCAAGCGGTGCTGCTTGCCCAAAGCTTCCCTCTGACGCAGCTTTCTGTTTCTATCTGGGCGCATGGTGGGGTGGGGTGGGGCAGGGCAGGGGGTCCAGTGTACTTGTGTGCCTAGGGGCCCTCGACAAATTAATCCTGCCCTGATGATAGTCATCAAGTCTCTAGGACTTGAACATGAGTTGATGGCACCTATCAATGTGGTTAGCACCTGTTGATCAATTCCCCCTTATGGACCCTTTTACAAACACGTCCTAGGGCAGAGATTCCCAAACGTTTCCTGTGGGTACCCCAGCAAACAGGTTTTCAGAATATCTGCAAAGAATATTCATGTATTACATTTATGCTACATAGGTATTTAAATGTCCCTATCATATCTCCCCCTCTTCTACCTTTCCTCCAAAGTGTACAGATTGAGGTCTTTAAGTCTGTCAGGTAAGAGTTGCCTCTTTGGGGATGATACCAAAACCTGCAATAGAATAGATACCCCTGATGGTGTGAATAATATGAGAAAGGACCTTGTAAAGCTTGAAGAATGGTCTGAAATTTGGCAGCTAAGACTTAATGCTAAGAAATGCAAGGTCATGCATTTGGATTGCAAAAGCCCAAGGGAACAATGCAGTTTAGGGGATGAAGAACTTTTGTGTATGAAAGAGGAATAGGACTTGTGTGTGATAGTATGTGATTATCTTAAGGTGGCCAAACATATTGAAAAGGCAAAGGCGAAAGCTAGAAGGATGCTACGGTGTATAGGGAAAGGTGTGGCCAGTAGAAAAAAAGAGGTATTGATGTCCCTGTATAAGACTGGTGAGACCTCATGTAGAATATTGTGTATAATTCTGAAGACCATACTTTCTAAAAGATATAATCAGAATGGAATTGGTCCAGATGAAGGCAATTAAAATGGTGTGCGGTCTTTATCATAAAGAGTATGGGGAAAGACTTAAAGACCTCAGTATGTATACTTTGGAGGAAATGCAGGAAAGGGGAGATATGATAGCGACGTTTAAATACCTATGTGGTATAAATAGGCATGAGGCCAGTCTCTTTCAGTTGAAATGAAGCTCCAGAATAAGAGGGTATGGGATGAAGTGGTAATAGGCTTAGTAGTAATCTAAGGAAATATCTTTTTACAGAAAGGGTGGTAGATGCATGGAGTAGTCTCCCAGTAGAGGTGGTGGAGACAAAAATTATATCTGAACTTATGAACGTGTGGGACAGGCATGTGGGATCTCTTAAGGAGAGGACGAGATAGTGGATACTGTGAATGGATAGGATGGGTGGGCTATTTGACCTTTCTCTGCACCAGGGTCGGCTCTTCTTGGACGTCTAGTACGTGATGTCAGAGGAAGAGTCGAGGCTGGTGTGAGCAACAGGTTGGGGTTGCTGCTTGTGTCATGAATGTTAAAGAGGTACGGGAGAAGGGAAGGGGCACACATGTGCGGCAGGATGGGGTTGGGAAGGAGCAGATGGGGGTGGAGTGGAGAAGAGGGCGGAAGAAGGACACCACCGCCCCGGGCGCCTCTCATCCTCGCTATGACACTGCATATGCAAGAGTCTGTCAAATGTTATGAGCATCTGTGTGTGTAAGGATACAACAGTCCAGACAACATAATTCATTGACGTGATTGATCCTTGAAAACTAACAGCATGTAATTTTAGTTTTATTTTATTTTTTATGCAGTATTTATCCTCTAAATGTTCAAAATTCAAAATGCCTAGCATAAATGAGATTGAAATTACTCTAAAAACTCTGAATATCAAAAGTTCAAAAGCTGATCAAATACCACCACTAATTCTTAAACAATACTTTGACATCTTTGGGCCTTTGATTCATGTATTAGTTACGGAGAGTTTAAATCAACATACGGTGGTGCCCTTGGATTGGAAAAAATCATATATCCGTCCAATTATTAAAGAAAAAAATGTAAATCACAATGAACTGTCTAACTATAGACCAATATCTAATATTACATTTTTGGCAAAATTAACAGAAAAAATTGTTTTCAACCAAATTTCAGAGTTTATAGAACAAACTAATGTGTTACATCCGAATCAAACCGGTTTTAGACAACACCATAGTACAGAACACTCCCTTATTGGTATGACAACTTCTATTCAATATTTTTTAGATCATCATCAATCGGTGCTGTTAATTTCTCTGGATCTTTCAGCAGCGTTTGATACGATTGATCATCAGTTACTCCTCGCTCAACTTCAATCTATTGGGGTTACAGATGAAGTTCTAGCCTGGTTCACATCTTACTTTAGTGATCGAACATCTACAGTTATTTTCAACAATTCTTCATCCTTACCTTCTCAGATTTCACATGGAGTTCCACAAGGATCTATTCTGTCACCTTTGCTTTTTAATATTTTTCTAGCACCACTGATGACATTATGCCAATCCGTAGGATTTCATGTTTTTGCCTATGCCGATGATATACAACTATTGCACCCCTTAAATAACAATAACATAAGTGAAATTTCGGCCATTAATGGAAAACTTGATCAAGTTCATCATTGGCTAGATAAAAACAGACTGGCTCTCAATATCAAAAAAACCAATGTTATGCTATTTCCTTGGAAGGATAGTTTTCCTCTTGTTTCTCCGATTTCAATTCATAACGTTCCCCTACAATTAGTTAAAAATACAAAAATTTTAGGAGTAATCTTTGATAACAAACTCAGTTATCATGATCATAATAGTAACGTTGTGAAAACTACCTTTTATAGGTTGCGTAAAATTCGTTCCATCTCTAAATTTCTCTGTCCCAAGGCACTTACTACCGTATTTTCGCGGATATAACGCGTGCGTTATACGCGTTTTTACCTACCGCGCATACCCCTCGCGCGTTATATGCCTGAGCGCGGTATACAAAAGTTTTTAAACATAGTTCCCACCCCGCCCGACGCCCGATTCACCCCCCCAGCAGGACCGCTCGCACCCCCACCCCGAACGACCGCTCGCACGCGCTCCCACCCGCACCCGCATCCACGATCGGAGCAAGAGGGAGCCCAAGCCCTCTTGCCCGGCCGACTCCCCGACGTCCGATACATCCCCCCCCGGCAGGACCACTCGCACCCCCACCCCGAAGGACCGCCGACTTCCCGACAATATCGGGCCAGAAGGGAGCCCAAACCCTCCTGGCCACGGCGACCCCCTAACCCCACCCCGCACTACATTACGGGCAGGAGGGATCCCAGGCCCTCCTGCCCTGGACGCAAACCCCCCTCCCCCCCCAACGACCGCCCCCCCCAAGAACCTCCGACCGCCCCCCCAGCCGACCCGCGACCCCCCTGGCCGACCCCCACGACCCCCCCACCCCCCTTCCCCGTACCTTTGGTAGTTGGCCGGACAGACGGGAGCCAAACCCGCCTGTCCGGCAGGCAGCCAACGAAGGAATGAGGCCGGATTGGCCCATCCGTCCTAAAGCTCCGCCTACTGGTGGGGCCTAAGGCCGTGGGCCAATCAGAATAGGCCCTGGAGCCTTAGGTCCCACCTGGGGGCGCGGCCTGAGGCACATGGGCCCAACCCGACCATGTGTCTCAGGCCGCGCCCCCAGGTGGGACCTAAGGCTCCAGGGCCTATTCTGATTGGCCCACGCGCCTTAGGCCCCACCAGTAGGCGGAGCTTTAGGACGGATGGGCCAATCCGGCCTCATTCCTTCGTTGGCTGCCTGCCGGACAGGCGGGTTTGGCTCCCGTCTGTCCGGCCAACTACCAAAGGTACGGGGAAGGGGGGTGGGGGGGTCGTGGGGGTCGGCCAGGGGGGTCGCGGGTCGGCTGGGGGGGCGGTCGGAGGTTCTTGGGGGGGGCGGTCGTTGGGGGGGGAGGGGGGTTTGCGTCGAGGGCAGGAGGGCCTGGGATCCCTCCTGCCCGTAATGTAGTGCGGGGTGGGGTTAGAGGGTCGCCGTGGCCAGGAGGGTTTGGGCTCCCTTCTGGCCCAACTACACAAAGGTACGGGGAAGGCGGGTGGGGGTGTCGTGGGGGTCGGCCAGGGGGGTCGCGGGTCGGCTGGGGGACGGGCGGAGGTTCTTGGGGGGGGGGCGGTCGTTGGGGGGAGGGGGTTTGCGTCGAGGGCAGGAGGGCCTGGGATCCCTCCTGCCCGTAATGTAGTGCGGGGTGGGGTTAGGGGGGTCGCCGTGGCCAGGAGGGTTTGGGCTCCCTCCTGGCCCGATATTGTTGGGGAGTCGGCGGTCCTTCGGGGTGAGGGTGCGAGTGGTCCTGCCGGGGGGGGGGATGTATCGGACGTCGGGGGGGGCATCAGGCTTTCAGGATGGGGACAGACCTTCAAGGGGGGACAGGACTTCAAGGGGGGACAGTGCACGGAAAGTCAGGGGGGGTGAACGGAGAGTCGGGACAGCGCACGGAAAGTCAGGGCAGTGCACGGAAGTCAGGGGGGGTGAACGGAGAGTCGGGACAGCGCACGGAAAGTCAGGGCGGGCGAAAGGAGCATCGGGCATCATGCGCGGTATACCCGTGAGCGCGGTATACAAAAGTTTTTGTACATGTCAATGTGATTTCTGCGCGCTATACCCGTGTGCGCGTTTTACACGGATGCGCGTTATATCCGCGAAAATACGGTATATTGATTCACTCTTTGGTGATGTCTAAAATTGATTACTGCAATTCTTTATTTAAAGGAATTGCACTATATGAAATCAAACGACTACAAATTATACAAAATACAGCTATAAAATTAATAACTAAGTCTAAAAAATTTGATCATGTAACACCTCTCCTCAAAAAGGCTCATTGGCTTCCTGTTATTCATAGAATCACTTATAAGTTAAGCATAATTATTATTTTTAAAACTCTAAACAATAAGACCCCTGCATTTTTATTTAGGTTACTTATTCCATATTCTGCAAAGAGAATTTTAAGATCTAGCGAACAAAATCTGCTATCTATTCCTTCATTAAAAATTATTAATACGAGGAGACAATTTATTTTTTCATGTACAGCACCACAGACTTGGAACGCCCTCCCTATTTTTTTACGGGAGGAGAAAGAGTTTGGAAAATTTAAAACCGAGTTAAAAAACCTTCCTTTTTAAAGATGCCTTTACAACATAATTTTATTATTGGAGTATTATATTTTACCTTGTTATACCTGTATTACCTTTTCCCTTTTGTATTTTCCCTCAATGTTTCTTCTTTACTTTATGAATTGTATTTCATCCCTCCTTACCCTATGTTTAGTAATGTTAAAATTAAGAGCAATTTACCATTATTTAAGTATTTGTACGTATTGTATTGTTTTCTAATAATTGTAAATTTTATAATGTACATCGCTTAGAATGTTGGATTAAGCGATTAATCAAGTCACCTAATAAACTTGAAACTTGAAACCTGAAACTAACTTGACCAACAAGGGCTTTATTACCATTTGGATCTTCTTATCTTTGCAGACTTGGATTTTCAGCTCTGACAGAAGTTAATTTTTAAAAAAAGAAAAAGAACAGCTGCAGATGGTGGATGATGAAATGTGTGTTTGCATGTCGACTATCGAGCCATGTTTTGAGTTAATTTACACTTTAGTTTAAATGTTGTTACAATTACCCATACATAGCTTACAGAACTTTAAATAAATAACTCTCAAATTAAATTTTTTGTTGGTTTTGCAATTTTATAATTTCAATTATAATGTGCTGCAAAAAAAACATTTGTTCCATTTACTGTGCCACGAAAAACATTTGCTCCATTTAGTGTGCCACAGTTAGAAAAGTTTGAGAGACACTGTTTTAAGCAGTAGAAGCCCAGAAAAAAATATGGTACATTTAATATTCATAGATGTTCTGATAGATTGGACAACAGCATGATGGATTGCAGTAACACAATCCAGATCTTTTCATGCTTTTTAACAGTTTACATCAGAATTTTTCATGCATTGTACATTTGAAGAATACCATTTCAATTTGTAGTATGTGACTTACTATAAAAAAATGTTCCGGTATGCTATTTAGCTAACTTTTATGTTTCATCCATTATTTCATCATGGCAGACTGATATAGTTGTATTTTATATAAATAATGCTTAGAAGCTGTCAGATAATTCTTTTGCAATGAGTAGGGAGGGAACAGAGGTATGTGATATTCCCTGATATTATTCTAGAGACATATTTAAAATAAAATGCTTTAAATTACAATAATATCAAATTTAACCAGCACATGCTTTCTTATTTTGAACAAAGCTCAAATAAAACATGATATTGATGGCTTGAAAAAAAACCTCTTTTTTCTTTTCTCTTTTCTCTTGTAAATCAGTGCTTGTAGTTACATTGGAAGAATTCTATATAGACAATCTATCAAGCACTTAAGGCTTCCTTTGAAATACTATGCATGCTGAAAAGGATGTTTTCTCTAAGCCCTGATAAATTCTGAAATTAAAACTAACAATGTGAGGTTCAGGGCTCCCTGCTGCTCATGGGTATCCTTTTTGATTTCCCCTTACTAATTTCAGGGTCTTATGTAAGTGCCAGTTGGATGCTAAGTGGTAATTCTACAAGCTTAGCATGCAACCTACATAAGTGAAAATTCATGAAAGGTCACCTATATTTAGGTATCAAAAATTTAGGCACTAAGGCCCCAATTCCATAAATGGAATTTGGTGCATGTTGTTGTTATTTGCCATCAACTCGTGTTCAGGTCCTCGCGACTTGATGAATTGCGGATCTAAAAATAAATCAGTTTTGTGCTAATCTGGAAAGGTTCTTCAGCTTTATCCCCATGGTTATTTTCAATGTGTCCACCATCTGATTGCAAGTCGCCCTCTTCGCCTGGTTCCTTTGATCTTCCCAAACATGATGTCCTTCTCCAGTGATCTCTCTCTCTTCTGATGGTGTGAGCAAAATAACACAGTCGTAACTTCATCATTTGGACTTCGAGTGACATAGCTGGTTTGATTTCTTGATTTGTTAGTTCTTCTGGTGGTCTAGGGCACAGTTCTTCAACCGCCGGTCCGCGGACCAGTGCCGGTCCGCAAAAAAATGTTGCCGGTCCGTGAAGGATTCGGGTCCCCAGCCACAGCAAAAAGTGCCGGCGTCAGCTGACGTGCAACTTCCTGTTGCCGTCGCTATGCCGACACTCCTGCCTTCCACCTCCTACTCCTGCCGCTTATGTCTCCGCACCCCCAGACAAGCAGGGGCAGCTTTGTGTGCTTTTAACTTAGGTACACAGCTGCCCCTAAGCAGTATTTTAGCCGCGGTTTCATGAGGCAGCCTCGGGGCCTTTGATAGGCCGGCCCACATCGCATCATCAAAGCGGGCCGGCCTACCAAAGGCCCCGAGGCTGCCTCATGAAACCGCGGGTAAAATACTGCTTAGGGGCAGCTGTGTGCCGAAGTTAAAAGCACACAGAGCTGCCGCTAGCCTACATAAAGGAAACATTTGCTGGAGAGGGAAGGAGGGAAGAAAGTAGGGGTGCTCCTGGACAAGGGAGGGGAAAGGGCTACTGCTGACAGGGGAGAAGAGAAAGGGAAGGGACAATAATTACTGTTGGATAAGGGGAGGAGGAAAGGGAGAAGGGGTACTCCTGGACAAGGGAGGGGAAGGGGCTACTTCTGACAGGGGAGAAGGGAAAGGGAAGGGACAATAATTACTGTTGGATAAGGGGAGGAGGAAAGGGAGAAGGGGTACTCCTGGACAAGGGAGGGGAAGGGGCTACTGCTGACAGGGGAGAAGGGGAAGGGATGAGAATTACTGTTGGATAAGAGGAGGAGGAAAGGGAGAAGGGGTACTCCTGGACAAGGGAGGGGAAGGGGCTACTGCTGACAGGGGAGAAGGGGAAGGGATGAGAATTACTGTTGGATAAGGGGAGGAAGAAAGGGAGAAGATACTGCTGGACAGGGGAGGAGGAACATTTGAAGGAAACAGCTGGCAGGGAGATTAGAGGAGGGGAAGGAGTCAGGATGGAATGGAGAGATCAGATGAGGGAAAGGGGAGAGACAGAGGAATGACAAAGTAGAAAAAGATTGATGCTGGGAAGGGGGATCAGATGAAAAATAAGGAAAGAGGTGTAGGAGAGAGGGGCATAGAAAGAACGCAGATACCATATGGAAGGGGGAGGGGTAGAGGGCAGACAGTGGATGGAAGAGGCAGATGCTGGATTGAAGAGACAGAGGGCAGACGCTGGATGGAAGAGAGTGAAAAGAAGATGAAAGCAGAAACCAGAGACGACAAAAGGTAGAAAAAAATAATTTTATTTCTATCTTGTGATTAGAATATATCAGATTTAAAATATGTATCCTGCTAGATCTGATGTTAGACATGACTGCGGAGTGCAAAGCCCAGGCAGTGCGTCTTTAGCTTCCAGCTGGCTTAGGGCTCTCTCTGACCAGGAGACAGTTGCCCTAGTTCCACTCCCTAACACCATTCCTGCCATGTGTGACTGTGGTATTCTGTTAGCATGATATTTGTGTAGCATTCTGTAATAATTTGGCTTGTTCAGTTTTCTTGATAGTAGAGGGGATATATGTGAAGGGGAGGGGAGACATGGGTTTTGTTGATCCTGCTCTGAATTATTTGTATTTATAAAATGACAATTGTACAGAATATTGTTTCTTTTTATACTTTAATAAAATATGTTCAATATAAAATCATAACTGAGGCTTGTGTGGATGGGATCAGATGATTTATGGGGACCGACTCGCGGAGATGGGGCGGAAACGGGGTTTTTAAATTTTAGTCCTAGTAGTTTGCCGGTCCACAAAATAATTCTTTTTTTTCTGCCAGTCCACGGGTGTAAAAAGGTTGAAAAACACTGGTCTAGGGCACGTCTAAAATCCTTCAAGCATCTATAAATCATCAGTTAGGTGCCTAGCGGCTCCTAAAATGGACTTACTGTAGGCGCCTGACCTTTAGATACCCCCTATTTAAGTCAGGGTTTTCTTGGTCTAAATACTAATGCTTATGTCCATTTCAGGCATCTATACAGAAAACATGCCCAAAATCCTCCCACGATCTGCCTTGAACCATTCCCACTTTCTGGCAGATGCTTATTGCCCAATTCATTTTAAATTAAGATAATTATCAAGCCAAATAAGCTTGTTATTGGTTCTGATTAAGGCTATTAAAGTTAGGCTCCTAGATTGGCTAGATGCACCAACCTAGGCGTCTAACTTCAGGCACCATTTATAGAATCTGTGCCTAAGTGCCAATTCTATGCTGACAATTATATATGTAATTGCTGTTCTAGAATACTAGCATATATTGCCATTAACTTACCTATATTTAGGCACGAGCACTTATGCCATGTCACAAGCTAGTGTAATTCCTATAAAGATGATACGGTTTATAAATTTAAAGTTTAATTTAATTTTAGTTTAGTTTAGATGCGTACATAAGTGATAGTACTCTAGAATTTACATGTGCAATTGCAAGACACACCACAGACCTGCCCATGCCCCCTTTGCAGTTGCACTTTATAGCATTTAGGTATTATTGGCCTGATAAGCAGCCCTTGGCAGTACGCATCATCTGAGCTGCTCACATCCACAGGCTGAACTGATCCTGAATGTTCAATGCCAGGCCTGCATGGCTCCTGGCACTGAATATCCAGGTCTTAGCAGTCACCCAGAAGTTAGCCATATCTTGAATATTGTATTCAGTGCTGGTCACCTTACCTCATAAAAAGGGTTCTTCAAAAAGTTTCTGAACTTTCATATTTTTGCAGGAAATGGGGCAGGAGAAGTGATAAGAGGGTGTGTTAGTAGGACACTGGGAAAAATGTATCGCAAAACAGAGTGATGATGTGGGAAAGTGATATAATTTGCTTTTCATATATTTAATAAATAGTGTTGGTTTTGGTTTTTTTTTTAAAAAAAAGAAACTGCAGAAACTTTTTGAAGATCCCTCATATTACGGAGTTGGAAAAGGTTCTAAGAAGAGTGACCAAGATGATAAAGGGGATGGAACTCCTCTCATATGAGGAAATACTAAAGAGGTTAGGGCTCTTCAGTTTTTGAAAAAAGAAGGCTGAGAGGAGATATGATTGAAGTCTACAAAATCCTGAGTGGAGTAGAATGGGTACAAGTGGATCGATTTTTCACTCTGTCAAAAATTACAAAGACTAGGGGATACTCGATGAATTTACAGGGAAATACTTTTAAAACCAATAAGAGTAAATATTATTTCACTCAGAGAATAGTTAAGCTCTGGAATGCTTAGCCAGACACTGAGGTGAGAGTCAGAAAAATGGGCTATTAATGTGGTGTACAGGTAGGTACAGTAAGTTTTGGAGGAGTTTTAGAGGGCTTAAAATACATTGTAATATTAATAATAAAAATTTTATTTTTTATATACCGCCTAACCAAAAATGGTTCTAGGCGGTTTATAATAAATAATAACTAGTCATACAGTGAAGAGTACAATTTAAAAGGAAAATACAATTCTAAGCAATGTACAATAAATAGGAACTGATCCTATAGTGGAGAATATGATTTAAAAGAAAGTACAATTTAAAAGAATGGTTCTAAATGGTTTACAGCAAATAAGAACCGATCCTACAGTAAAAATGCAATTTAAAAGGGGATATATTACATAAAAGAAGCATAGAATTTTTAAAAGAGAAAACCAGTTAGGATACAAATTTTTTAAATAGTTAGGTCTTCAATAATTTTCTAAAATCAAGATAAGAACAAGAAGATCCTAACATAATTTTACCGAACCAACCATTCAATTTAGCAACTTGAAAAGAGAAAGTTCTCTCCAGAAATCTCTTGTAATGACATAATTTAACTTAACAGAAGGAAATGTAAACAAACAAACTCTGCATGTGACCTTATTTGGGTGGTTCAGAGAAAAATGGGAAACAAGGTGTCCAGGTGATAAGCCAAAAAAAGATTTGTAACAGATATAAGCAAGCTTAAACAAAACTCTGGCCTCAATTGGCAGCCAGTGAAGTTTCAAATAATATGGTGTAATATGCTCCCATTTTTTCAATCCAAAGATCAATCGAACTGCGGTATTTTGAACCACTCTCAATTTTCTTAAAAGCACCCAAATAGATAACATTACAATAATCAAGAATATTTAAAATGGATGACTGCACTGACATGTTTGCCTGGGACTTTGCTCAGCTCTCTGTGAACAGTTTGCTAAGAATGCTGTCTGCTTTGAGGTCTGAAAAACTTTTTTTAAAAAAATATTTTATTATTTATAAGATTTTCCATTTTTAATACAAGCATTGCATTTGCAAATTGCTACAGATCCAGAAATTATATTCAATAAAACATATAAAGGAAACATTAACTATCTCTTATTTAGTCCACAAAAATGAGGATCAGGAAAAGAAATAACAAAAATTAACTTAAGGTCATGGAAATTAGATTCCCGAATTACAGCCAGATGGTGGGTCATACATCACTAGACATGGTTACCAACCTTTATTTTGATTCAATAAATTCTAAAAGTTATTTAGGCCTCAAGGACAGGAACTCTTTCCTACATCTCTGGGTTTTCTGAGCCAAATCTGGAAACACTCGAACATTAGAGCCTAAAAACTTATCATTTATATGACGAAAATACAAACGAAGGATAAATTCCCTATCGCTCTCCAAGGCTAGGGTTAACAGTATGGTAGTTCTTTGAGTGACAACCTCAAGGGAGTTTTCCAAAAATGAAGACAAATTCATGTCCACTGCTTATCTACCGGAATTGAAAAACTTTCTTTTGTGCATTTATCATGTGGACATATTTATATTTGAGAATGGCAGACATACTAAAGGCCAAAACGTCTACATTAGGCAGGGGGTAGGGAACTCCGGTCCTCAAGAGCCGTATTCCAGACGGGTTTTCAGGATTTCCCCAATGAATATGCATTGAAAGCAGTGCAAGCAAATAGATCTCATGTATATTCATTGGGGAAATCCTGAAAACCCGACTGGAATACGGCTCTCGATGGCCGGAATTCCCTACCCCTGACATAAGGCATTAAAAAAAAAGACGTTTTGCTGTTTTGAGAATGGGCATTTCCCAAAACGTCCAGTCTCAGACTTAGATATCCTATTGAAAATGCCCCTCATAGTATATATATATATATATATATATATATATATATATATATACATACATGTATGTATATATATATATATATATATATATATATATATATATATATATATAGTGAAAGGGAAGCTCCTGTCACGGTCTAAAGAGCAGTCAAATCAGCCCAAAGTGAAGTCCTTAAACCTGTAGGCTCCAAAATAAAGCAGGAACCTCCTCCTAACAACCACAATCTGGCCCAGCTCGTGAGAAAGGAAAGTAGGCAGATTGTGTCCCTGTCCCAAATTCAGGCAGGGAGGGCACTAAAAGCAGATAATATCCCCTATCACTCCTTTCCCCGAGTCAGGGAGAAACCTGAAACCCACTTGAGAAGGGGTGGAGTCAGCCCTCGTAGTGTGCAGCTGGAAAAGCCTCAAATAGGAAGTCAGCAGAGGAAGCAGGGAGGTTCACCTGGCTCTGATTGGAAGAGTCAGACAACCCACGGTGATCTGAGCTTCCAGAGGTTGCGTATTCCCCAGCAAGGACGTCGTGCCAGGGGCCAGCTCACAAGGGAGGGCAGTGTAAACCCCGGGAGGCTTGAGGACTGGCCCAGTAACTCTCAGGGAGCATGGCTGGGATTTTATCCCAAGGTAAATGCTACAGGAGAACTGGCAAGCATGCAGAGAGGGGGATGGGAGGAAAAGCCGAGAGTGAATGTGGGGTTTGAAAGCCCGGGTTCCTAGAGTGTGAGTGGGAAATGTATAGTGACCCTGGGGATAGTGTGCATGAGGAGGACATGGACTTAGAAGGTTACAGGGTGTGAGGGTTCTGTCCTTTCCTGTAAAGAAAGTTATCCGTTTTGTTTAAACCCGAGCCAGAGCACTGCTGTAAGCAGGGCTGAGGCAACACTGCATAATTAAGTAATAGTGCTTTGTAATTAACATTGTGGTCAGACTCCCTGGGAGCATGAGCTAGAGAAGATAAGGGGGCATATCGGGAGGGACTGGAGACCTTAAACTAAGGGAGGTTTGCCCCGCACAGCCTGCCAGTCAGGGCTGTGAATGTTCTCTGGGGAGGACAGCGTGTTACAGTGACAAGAGGAAAAGTTACTTTTGTTTATGCTCTGACTATGAAGAGATGTGAGAGCTGAAGGAGCCGACACTAGCTGGGCTCAGCTGTGAAGAAAGATGCTGGGACTAGGAGAGGCTGATAAACTCAGAAGGGAAATGAGACTTTGAATGCCCAGAGTTACCGTGGAATTTTGGGTTTTGAATTTTGATTATTTTGTAAATAAGGACTATCCAGTTCCTAAGTTAAGCCCAATGTGACTCTCCTGGACTGAACTGTATGAGATTGCAGGAACTGTATAAGAGAGGCCTACAAGCTCAGTTTGAATGTTTCTTTTTGTGTTTACTTTTGGAGCACTAATAAACCTGGTGCAGTTTTCCAGAAATCCAGCATCCGGGTTTTCCTTCACTGGACCACATAAAAGGCGCTACAAAATTCTTACTTGTGGTCCGAGCCAGGCTTTCCCACATACTCGGAGACTGGCCCAGCCACAATATATATATATGTTTGCGAAAGATTTGAGAGAGATGCAAGCAACAAGCACTGTAGTCTTGTATCAGTGACACTGTATTTAAATACATTTTGAAAGGTATTAGTTTTTTGGAAGATATATATAATGACCAAATGTACTCTTTGTGAAGCAAATCCGCATGTGCTGTTGTTCTTTGTACCCAAATGGAAGGATGGTGATGTGAGTCTCCAAATGAGTTCTTTCACTATTACATAAAGAAGACATAAACATCTTGTTGAAGTGCATGAGTAAGATCTCTTTGTCTCTGATTCTCTCAGGTTTATCTCCCATTCTTACTCTTCAGGAGAAATAAAATTTCTCCTTCTGTGACCTTTAAGTTTTAAGTAGGAGTCAAGAATAAAAAAAGAGAATATACAAACATATTTTATTATTCTCAGTTAATACCTATTGTACAAGGAAACAAAATCCTCACTGAAATAAATGCTCACCTTGTCAGTTTTATTTAAATGAGGTGAAAACAAATGTTTTCAATGTATTGCAGCTAAAGAATGCAGTATGTAAATTCAATAAGAAAAAAAGCAATCCTCCTTGAAACTGTCAGCTTGCACATGAATTACGAGTCATCTTGCCTGAAATTCATGTATTCAGAGCATATATATTTTTGTTATTTTTAACAGTATATAGAGAGCATAGATAATGAAAGCAAATAAAGACCATGGGCCCAATATTCAGCTGCTGGCGAGCAGCCCTTTGACTGTCCACTGCTAGTCAATACTGATATTTGACACTAACTGTTAAATATAGCCAGTTTGACACAGAACATCTGCAGTTAACCAGCTATGTTGTGTGATATGGAGGGGCATTTTCAATCCAAGTTTGGGCATTTTGCAGAACGCACAAAAAAAAATTTTTTGGGAGCATGATCTTTTTCAAAACAGAAAAAAACATCTCTCTTTTTTGTTTCAAAAATGGTCATTTCTCTGATGTGCTTGTCATCAATGTACCTATTGTTTTGCACCATTTTCAAGGAAAAAAAGCCATGTCCAAAAGAAAAATATACAAAATAAGCCATTGGGATGTACTATAGGAGGGGCCCGCATTTTTAGTAGATTAGACACGTAGACATTTCAGCAGTGCAGTACCTTAGGGAGCACTGCAGTGGACTTCATATAAAAAGGCCTAGGTACACATCCTTATAGTGTATGGTGAGCCCTCAAAACCTACTGAACCCAACTTACACCACACCAATAGCTCTTATGCCTGCAGGTATCACCTATATGTAGGTATAATGGGATCTGGGTGGGTTTTGGAAGGCTCACATATTCCACCACAAGTGCAGTAGTTAGAGTGGGATATGGGCCTGAGCCCCCATCTCTAGGGTTGACTTCACTGCCTATTAGGCTACTCCAGGAACCTGCTTGCTGCTCTACTAGGGCTTGCCATAACATCTGAAGCTATCATACTAGCAAGTACGTACTGTTTCATTCACATCTTTGGGGGGTGGGGGAGTCCGTGACTGTAGGTCTAGGCCTGAAGGTTAGGCCTCTGATGTCATAAAGTCTGAACCATTATCTGCAAGAAATCATTCCAGCCTGACCCATGCAAGAAGAGAAAGAAGAAAACATCTTTGCTGTTATGATGCCTGATGCATTCTGGGTATGTACCAGAACTGTATTCTAGTCAAGGACATCCAGCTATGCCTACATGCTCAGCCTGTGTGAATCTTGGGGGAGTCATGGCTCATGTGTTGGTCTTATCTAACGAAGGCACCTCTGTTTCATGGCCTGAGCGAAACTCTATACAGAAAGGCTATTCATCTAAGTTATGTTTCTGGATTGGTCCGGAGAGGTCATCTGATGAACCAAGTGGAATGTGCCTAATTTAATTTAGTCTGTGCTAGGATGGGAGGAAGCTCCCATCTTATCATAGGTGTTTTCTGCACATCTTCTATAATAATTAAGACCTGAAAAGTTACCTCTTGTGACTCTCTGCCTGAGAGAGAGAGAACCGGACTTTTTATACATCTGGATTCCATCACATAAAGGAAACCTTTGCTGTCAACCTAATTTACAGCTTCTCCAGTTGCTGACGGACTGTTCCTAAACAGAAGAATTTCTATATCTGCTAAGCGGAGGAAAGACATCTTCTAGAGAATGACACGGTGGCGGTTTATCTGCGGCTACTGCGTTTAGCCGCGGGTAACCCGCCAAAAACGTGGAATGAAAATTAGCAGCCTCTGCGGGGACGGGGACAAGGCCATCACCGCCCCGTGGAGCGGTGAATGGTCTTGTCACCGCAGTGAGGCATAAAGGATCGTGCGGTTCCCGCAGCCCCCACCCACCCGCACGCCGGCTTGATCGTTTAACCAGCTTCCTCTCTCCACCTCACTTTAGTTTGCCGGCTTTCTTTTTTGGCGACCGGAACGCTTTCAAAAGAGCCGCTCATGCGCGGCTGCTCAGTATTCAATCTTCTGCTCTGACCCAACCGGAAACAGGAAGTTGCAGCAGAGCAGAAGATTGAACTTTGAGCAGCCGCGCATGTGCGGCTCTTTGAAAGCGTGCCGGTCGCCGAAAAAGAAAACCGGCAAACTAAGGAGAGATGGAGAGCAGTAGCGTACCAAGGGGGGGGGGGCGGGAGGGGCGAAAAAGGTAATGGCGCCAGGCCTTGGAGCACCGAGGCAGACCGCTTCTCCCCCCTCCCAGCCGAACCCCCGCTGACCCTCCTATCTCTCCCCCCCAAGTGAACCTTTCCGACCCTCCCAGCGAAAGCAGCAAACCTCCCTCCAGTAGCGTCGGCTTTCTCCTCCCTCTGCCGCATCACTGATGACGTCATCAGTGACGCGGCAGAGGGAGGAGAAAGCCGCGAAGGAGGTTTTCTGCTCTCGCTGGGAGGGTCGGAAAGGTTCACGGAGGGGGGGAGATAGGAGGGCCAGCGGGGGTTCGGCTGGGAGGGGGGAGAAGCGGTCTGCCTCGTGCTCCATTACCTTCTTCGGGCAGCAGCAACGTTTACAATTTGCTGCTGTTGCCGGCTTCAGGCCTTGTTCTCTGCCGGGTCCTGCCTACTTCCTGTTTTCATGAAGACAGGACCCGACAGAGAGGAAGGCCTGAAGCGGGCAACAGCAGTGAATTGTGAATGCTGCTGCTGCCCGATGAAGTTCAGGACATCGGGGAAGGAGCAGGGAGAAATCGGCTGCTGGTTTGGGGGTGGGGTAGGGAAAGAATCGTGGAAGTGGAGAAATTGGCATGATGGCTTTGTGGGGGCTAGGGAGAGAGAGAAAGAAAGGAAAAAATAAAGAGGGGGGCCAGGGGGAGAGAGAAAGAAAGGCAGAAATAAAGAGGGGTCAGGGGGAGAGAGAAAGAAAGGCAGAAATAAAGAGGGGGTCAAGAGGGAGAGAAAGAAAGGCAGAAAGAAAGAGGAGGGCCAGGGGGAGAGAGAAATAAAGAGGGAGGCCAGGGGAAGAGAGAAAGGCAGAAATAAAGAGGGGGCCAGAGGGAGAGAGAAAGAAAGGCAGAAAGAAAGAGGAGGGCCAGGGGGAGAGAGAAATAAAGAGGGAGGCCAGGGGAAGAGAGAAAGAAAGGCAGAAATAAAGAGGGGAGCCAGGGGGAGAGAGAAAGAAAAAGGGGTGGGGCAGGAGAAGAAAGAAGAAGGATCAGAGACTCATGAAATCACCAGACAAAAAGGTAGGAAAAATGATTTTATTTTCAACTTAGTGATCAAAATGTGTCCATTTTGAGAATTTATATCTGCTGTCTATATTTTGCACTATGGCCCCCTTTTACTAAAACGCAAGAGCGGTTTTTAGCGCAGGGAGCCTATGAGCATCAGGAGCAGCGTGGGGCATTCAGCGCAGCTCCCTGCGCTAAAAACCGCTATCGCAGTTTAGTAAAAAGGGAGGGGGAATATTTGTCTATTTTTGTATAGTTGTTACTGAGGTGACATTGCATAAAGTCATCTGACTTGACCTCTTTGAAAACCCGCGGAATATAAATGATAATTAACATTTTCTCTGCGTACAGCGTGCTTTGTGTTTTTAAAATTTTATTGTTGGTAGATCATTTTGACTTGGCCACAAAGGTAAGGGGGAGGGAGGGAGGGGAGCTGCTGAAAGGCATCTAGTAATCCTTGCAGGCTTGACTGTGCAGGGAATTATTTTTGTAAAATCATGTTTTGTTATGTGTCTGGCATTATCTAGACTTTAATTTCTATGAATGAATAGAATGAAAATGATATAAAATTACTTGCTTGCGGGGACCGCGTGTTACGGCTACACAAGGAAGGAGGGGGTGAAAGGGAAAAAGTTTCTCTTCCTTGGAAATAGATTCTGAAGTGACCTCATCAAAGAAGACCAGCACCAAATGTACAAGAAATCCCTTAAACAATGTCAAAAGAGCCCAAAATAGAAAACTGCTACTGCCTTGAGACTCACAGAAGAGACAGGAAAAGGTTAAATGCCTCATGGAATCCTCAGGTACAAAACACAAACCAAATTGTGAATGAAATCAGAGCAGACAGTAAGAATTATAAAATTGATGTCATTATCCATCTGGAAAAAAAAGGCGTACTAGAAATAATGCCTCAGCAATACAATTTTCAAAAGTTCTATTTGCTCATGGTAAGGTGATGGTGGGGGGACTGATAGAAGATATGAAAGAAGGGTGGTAGAAAGGAACAGATGGTAAAGAAGGGAGGGAAGGGTGGTGGTGGAAAGGAATAGAACAGACATTGAAAGAGGGTAGAGAGGAACAGACCCTGAAAGGAAATGTGGAAGGCAGAGTGGGGAGAAGATGCAGGAAGGGAAGAAGACAGATGCCAGACTATGGGGGAGCAGAGAGAAGAAGATGGGTGCTAGACGGGGACGGTGAATGGGATGGCAGTGGCGGTGACGGGGCGGTGAAAGGGATGGCGGTGACTGTGACGGGGCGGTGAAGGGAACAGCGGTGACGGGGCTGTGCAGAGGATGGTGGGCCGGGGACGGTGCAGTGACGGGGACAGATTTTTTCCCCGTGTCATTCTCTAACATCTTCCATTTCACCTGATTCTGTGCTACGGCCTAATTGGATGGTGAGAATAAGGAATTATATGTCTTTTCAGCTGGGTTAGAGAGAGAATTCGATTGCCTTTGGGACTAGGTTACATAAGCACCTGTGGTGATAAGCTATATTTTTAGTTGCTGCTAATCAGGAATTATTATTATAAGGAATTATTTAGTGTGTGTAAGAATTAGTCTCTCATTTATCTAACAAGTGTGTTGTGATAATTATGTACTGAGTTTCATGTATGTATTCGGATATTATGTGAACAATAATTAGCTATTGCTGCTGGCTTATGAATTATATTTTTTTATTTTCATAATAAAAGTATTTCATAAAGCCTGGGTCTCTATGGCAAAATAACGAACCTTGGGTAAGGAGATTATGGTTTTCCCTAGAATCTGACTAAAACAGGCACGTATTGGTTTATGTAACTGATTAGTCTTCCATAAATCTTACTACATGACCAGTGGAGGAGTCATGTCTTCATCCCTCCATTAGTCATTTGGTCAGTTTGAGCACCTTTTTGGCACTTATTTATTATTAAAACAGGTTTGACCCCAAATGTCCAAATTGTGCCCTGCATGTTTTCTAAAATGTTCGATTAGTGTAGAAAAAAGTCCAAATCATAAGCCCACCCTAGTCCTGCCCAAATCATGCCTCCAATGTGTCCCCTTGAAATTTCAACACATTGCAACCACCATAGAAATCTATCTAGAAAATGGGTTTTGAAAATAGCGAAATGGAAGAGTTTGCTAAAAAAAAAAAACCATCAATCTGCCTCTTTATGACACTCTTTGGACATTTTTTCAAAAATGAGCCTCATAGCCTATTAGAGGCTAACCACAAATGTTCAGTGGGAGATAACCAGTTATCTCCTGCTGAATATCTGCATTTTGGTGCTAAAACACTATTTAATGGTCCAAGGTATCAAAAGAGATTTACACAAAGTCCTTGAAGAAAAATCCATTAAACAATTATTAGCTAGGTAGAGTTAGAAAGGCCATTGTTTAACCCATGAAAAAAAAGCTATGGGAAATTGATCTATTTTTGGAGATTTGCCAGTCTCTCCATTATCAAAATTAGCATGTTGGGTTCTATGGACCTTGGCCTGACTTAGTATGGCTTTTGTTATGTTTTTAAGACTTCTTTGATTAATAACATGCTAAGAGCTTTACCAAACTTCCTATATATGTAGCAAGCACCAAATTTTAATTCAGTTTTTTTTAATAAATTTGATTTATTTATAAAAATTATGTCACTTCATCCATGAATCTAGGCAGGTGACAAATTTCACATACATAATATACATAAAAGTATAATTGCATGTACCAATAAAATAATTCTAAAATACACTATGAGATCCTTCACAAAGCAAAAAGTGGCCTTAGCATGCCCATATATGGATAGAAACATAGAAACATGATGGCAGATAAAGGCCCATCCAATCTGCCTATCCGCAGTAACCATTATCTCTTCCTCTCTCCAAGAGATCCCATGTGCCTCTTCCATGCTTTCTTGAATTCAGACACAGTCTCTGTCTGCACCACCTCTTCCAGTTCCACGCATCTACCACCCTTTCTGTAAAAAAGTATTTCCTTAGATTACTCCGGAGCCTATCACCTCTTAACTTTATCCTATGCCTTCTCATTCCAGAGCTTCCTTTCAAATGAAAGAGACTCAACTCATGCACATTTATGCCACTTAGGTATTTAAACGTCTCTATCATATCTCCCCTCTCCCGCATTTCCTCCAAAGTATACAGATTGAGATCTTTAACTCTGCCCTATACGTCTTATGACGAAGACCATGCACCATTTTAGTAGCTTTCCTCTGGACCGACTCCATCCTTTTTATATCTTTTTGATTATGCGGTCTCTGGAATTGTACACAATATTATAAATGAGGTCTCACCAGAGTCTTATACAGGTGCATCAATACCTCCTTTTTCCTACTGGCCATATACCTCTTCCTATACAACCTAGCATCCTTCTAGTTTTCGCTGTGACCTTTTCAACCTGTTTGGTCATCTTAAGATCATCACATACAATCACACCCAAGTCCCGCTCCTCTGTTGTGCACATAAGTTCTTCACCTCCCAGACTGTACCGTTCCCTTGGGGTTTTGCAGCCCAAATGCATGACCTTACATTTCTTAGCATTAAATTTTAACTGCCAAATTTCAGACAATTCTTCAAGCTTTGCCAGGTCTTTCTTCATGTTATTCACCTGGGTGTCTACTCTATTGCAGATTTCGGTATCATCCGCAAAGAGATAAATCTCCTTTTTTGTTTTTCTCATCCCCTTACTTTTATTTTTATGTCATGTATCCCTTTCATTTTTCCCTTTTTGTATTTTATGTTACCTTTTCCCCATGTTACTTATATTTTAAAAAAATTTTCTTATTATAAATTTTGTACAATGTACACCACTTTGGTATTTAAAGCGGTATATCGAGCTTAAATAAACTTGAAACTTGAGATAAATCTTACCGGACAGCCTTTCAGCATGCACTAAGGTCACTTTTTGTTGCAGCTGAAAAATAGCCAATTTTCCAATTGAATGGCCATTAGAGAGTGGCCATTAACAAAAATTAGCATGTGAGTCCGTTTTGCCGCCTAGTTTGGAGGTTATAAGGGCTCATGTGCTAATCCCACACGAAAATACACCTACACTAACTGATTAGCACAGAAACACTCACTCAGATAAAAAATAATTTTTAGCACCTGGGTAGTGCGCACACTTTTTGCAACTTACCACAGGATATCATAGCGCACCCCGTAGTGTGCCATTTTAAGCTACAGTAAGCACACTATTTACCACAGCTCGGTAAAAGCCCCCCTAAAATTCTAAAAATAACAAAAATAAAACATATCAGATAAATTCCAGACATAATTGAAAAAGGAAGGAAACCTAAACCTAATGTACAATTTTATAATATTTTAATATTCATCGCTAGTTTATCAACATGTTAAATTTCACCATCTTTCATAAACATGATAAAACAATTGCACATTGAAACGCTTTCTAAAAGGCTAACAATGAGGCTGAGCACCTAAACCAACCAGTAATGAATTCTACTATGGGCTCCTTTTACAAAGGTGCGCTACAGCCTTAATACGCTCAATAGCGCGCGTTAAATTCCCGAGCACGCTAGCCACTACCGCCTCCTTTTTAGGAGGCGGTAGATTTTGGTAATTTTGTGCGTGCGCTAAAAACCCTAGCGCACCTTCGTAAAAGGAGCCCTATGTCTTAATTAGCTTTACAAAAAAAAAATCACATAATCATGAATTTCTGCTAGATGGTAAGATTTTACAGTAGATAGATACGTTTCTGAATGTAAAAATCTAGAAGGTTGTCAGATCTTCAACACAGCACAAATATTTAAAGGTGCTTCTTTTAAAAGAGCTTTAAAAATCAGCACACTTATTTTAAATTCTATCTGCTAACTAATTGGCAACCAATCGAGAGAAAATAATACAGTAGACTCTCAGTGAACTGGTACCCATGGGGATTGATAGAAGCCGGATAAATGTAGTTTCTGGTTGCTTGAGAGTTACTATTAAAAAAAAGGACTGATTAATATTATACTCCCTACTATGCCATACCATAAACTGTTCCAGAGAAACTACCATACATGTGGTAGGCAAAGCGTGGGCATACTCGGGTATGATGTGCCAAGTTTACACTTAAATTTCTACCAGAAATTGATTTTATTTCCATTTAAAGTATTACAGTATTTCTTTGATATTTTTTTTTCCTGGTTAACAGAGAGTCCAATGTATTGGAGAAATATACTCCACACAGTTGCTCTTAAAGATGACTTGAGCTGCTACATTTTGCACAAATTGTAATGCACATATGTTTCAGGAAGCCCTGAATATAGGCCATTGCAATCATCCAAGTGCAAAAGTTCCAGAATTTACAGAAAAGTTCTAAAATACTGTACATATGTGTTATCTTCCCACATGTTGCTCATTCACACTGATACAGTATATCATATTGAAGCCCAGAAGACATACTTTTCAAACTGCACTGGAATAATGTCTGTATATACTTTTTGCCCGTGTTCTCTAAATTAATTTTCTGATGGAAAATACTTTAACTTTGAAACTTGCTTTTTGCACATACAGTACATCCGCTTTTTTATGTAGGGTCTTATGTGAAAGATAGCAACAAGTGAGCTGAAAACGCAATTTAGGAGGTATTTTACTAAAGCGTGCTGATTTTGCTCTTAGTGGGACTTAACAGCGATAGTTAAAGCATGTTAAGTTCAAAGGCTGCACGGTAATTGCTGGGATCTTGACCAGAATGTCTCAGCAATTACCACACTGAAAACTGTACAAGCATGCATAAACTCATTGCAATGACTGTGGAGATGCTAAGTGAATTTGCAAATGCGACAGTGCATCAAGTATAGCATGCTAACTGTGTAGCCAGCACCAGAACCTTCCAATGGGACTCCTCAGTACCCCTAGTGGCTACAGCTAAAATTGCACCAGCGTGTGACCCAGTATGGAGTCACCCTGCAGGAACTGCATTAATATGAATAAAACAGAATCAATGCACAAAGTTCCAGGTTCGGTTTCCAAAGAAAAGTTTAATGTCAGAATGAAAATAGAATGGCAAAATCCCAAAATCAATTAACTTGCAAAACAAACAAAAAAATCCCAAAGGGAAAACTCTGGGTGAGTTCAGGATTTCTCCTCACAAATGCTAACAATATTCTCTGTGGTTTTATTCTCTACAGAGCTTCTTGCAATGAGGCTTTCAAAGCCTGCTCCTAGCAGGTTTCAGGTAAGTTCAGTTCCCTGCTATGATACACCAATATTCAATCAGTCTTAAATAGCAAAGCCTCCAGCTTATCTTATAGCACTGCTGGGTCTATGGGAGTGCCTAAAGTTTGCCTGCAAAAAGCACAAAAACAGCTTACAAAATCCCTCCCAGTTGTTGGCAAACTTCTCCCCACAAAAGCACTCCCAGCTTAACAAACTGTGCAGAGAATCAAAATAGAAAAACAATCCCACAGTTCAGGAAGTTCATGCAACTGACTGGAAAAAAATTCCAACCTTAGCCAGAATAGCAAACAGAAGAAAAAAATTCAGTTCTTTGCTCAGTTCTTACAAATGGATGCCAAGCCTACTTCCGTCGGCTCAGGGGGCTACACACAAATCTTCAGGGACCAGCTCTCCTTGCAACTCCATTGGCATCACCTGGTCTGCTTCTAGCAACTCTGAAGTGGGTTTGGCCTCTTCCACTTCCATTGGGTCACAGGTATTACCCTCGCTTGAGCCAGTCAGCTCCTCTTTAGGGAGAGCCCTGAGTTTTCTCCCTAATCTGGCTAGCAGCTTACTAACATCCACTGACTTTTCAAGAGGGGAGCCACGCCCTGCTCTGACTGAGCCTGCCCTCATCTGGGCTTCTCTCTTGCTCCCCCAGTGGGCACTAGGGTAATAGCCTTCCTCACTATTCCTGGAAGAAGGTTTAAAACCTATGTCCCTAGCCCTGCCACGTGAATGGTAGTGTTTGTAACGGTTTTCCTCATCCCCCCCCATTCTAGGTCTGTGTCATCTTCAGAAGGGCCAGCTTGGTGCTAGGAGCTGGCCTTGGCAACCCCCTTTTTGGGCCTCTTGCCACCCTTTCTGCCTGCTCTCACAGGGGCCACATCAGTCCCAGTGCCTGACTGGTCACAACTGCAGTGATCAGTCCACGCTCATTCTCTGCCCATGACGCATCTAGTTCCCACCCATGCCCATGCCCATTGATTACCATATTGATTACATACTTCTGACCAAAATACATCATATACTCTACGGTTGTGGCAAGTTTCAAGTTTATTTATAGTTTGGTATACGGACCATCATGGCTATCTGGCCGGTTTACAATATTAAAAATTAAAAAACTTTTTTTAAAAAAAACTACGCTCACAAACGGCAACGAGACTGTCCCTTGAACAAGTTCATGATGTGCACCATAAAAAGACCAAGATGGCAGCAATCTCGGTGGCTGGGCCGAGGCTATGGAATGCAATGAAGGGTTCATTAAGGTTGTGTTCTGAATTTAGATCCTTTGCAAAAACTTAAAAACCCATCTATTTTTTAGAGCTTTTTATAAATAAGAAGATGCTGGTAGCTCTTTCACAAGGACCAAATTTGAAATGGGGCACTGATATTTGATTTGATTTTCAATTGTGCATAGATGTTGGAATCTGTACATTTTTAAGTATGCCTTTTTATATTATGTATGGGTTCATAGTCGTTCGTGCGCGAGACTTCAGCGTGCCGACATTGCAGCGCCGACAATTCGGTGCAAGGCTCCAGCGCGCCGCAGAAAAAGTGACTTTTAAAGAGGATCCCCCCCACAGTTTACTTCATACTCTTCGCGCTGCCGTTGGGGAGGAGGGTTGGGGGGTTGGAACCCTCCATTATAGAGTAAACTTAACTTTTTCCTGATTTTTTAGGAAAAAGTTAAGTTTTCTCTATAATGTGGGGGGTTTCACCCCCACAACCCCCCAACAGCAGCGCGAAGAGTATGAAGTAAAGTGGGGGGGTTCCCCCCACACCCCTCATCGGAGTTCTTTAAAAGTCACATTTTCTGTGGCGCACAGGGGTCTAGCGCCAAATTGTCGGTGCGCTGAAGTCTTGCGCACTTTTGTCCCATCACCTATGTATGTTATGGCAGTGATGCTTGGGCTGGGCCAGAGTGACCCACCTGGGGCCCATGCCACAAGGAACAGATGTTTGTGACCTGTAACCTGCCAGTGGCTCCCACGCCCACTGATGTGCTCTGGCTCTGTTCTTTTAGCTGTGTGGAAAAAAAATAAAGTTCACCACACAAACATTTTTTAAAAATAAAAACACTTCTCAGTGTAATTCAGGTGCCTTCATTAAACTCAGTTCATGTCAGATGGCCAATATCCAGTAATTCACAAAAATAACTCTTGTGCACTCACAAAATAAACTGTAATAACTTTTAAAGTAGGAAACTTTCCACCTGCCGTGCTGTGGCTACAGCTCCATGACATTCTCCTCCTCTAGTTCCAAGGGTGAGCTACTTTCCCACTGCATGTAGCATCTGGGCAAGTTTCCTCTGCAGGACTCTCTGGCTCTGGCCTGACATCTTTCATTTCCCAATTAGCCTGCTGATGTGGGAGAGCCTTCAAGGGCTCCCTGCTGCTTCCTTCCTGCTTACTCTGCTTCTCCTTTCTCTCAGCTCCCCCTCTACTTGGCAAGCTATCAGAGATAAAGGGCCTTGCATTACCCTGCTCCATCCCCTCTGCTCCTCAGGCAGAATCTTAAAGGAACCTTCCACCTTTTATCATGGGTTCTTAATACTGCCTCTTAAAGAGACAGGAATAAACCTAGGGAATTCTGGAAGTTGTAGTTTTCTGCTCTGGGACACTTCCAGGCATAATCTCTGCTTAAAAGCAGTAACAGGGACCATCAGGGTACTGAATAAAGAATCCCCACTGCGCTGCCCAGGGTCACTGTCACAATGTGGTCTTGTAATCTGCCTAGTTGATAGGCAGACTAGAATTTTTTTTAATAAATAAATAAATAACATGCAGTTAATGATCAAATTCATGCCCAGAAACTACCTTGCCCCCATGGTACAATTTGGTGCACTTGTGCGGAAGCAGTTAACACAAGCTAATTTGCATGTTAACTGCTTAATGCATTCTAGTAAAAAGGCCCCTTAGGTACACTGAGCTCAATATTAAGAAAATACAAAACTCCTAAATATATTCTCATAAATTAGACACTTACATATGTGCCCTATTTTCAGCCACACTTAGGAACATAACTTTTTTTACCTGAAAATTCATCTTGATTTAGGAACTTAAAAGTTATGCTCATAAATTAAAGCCTGACATACATTTGTCTAGATTTTATGAGCCTAATTTATACACTAAGGTCCCCTAAGAGTGCTAATTATATGTTAGGCTATGGTAATATTTAGTTATTATTATTATTTTGTAATGTAATTGGTAGGTTACCCTCCAAGAATTTAGTAGACTATTTCTGAAGAGGTAATTACTTGCAAATAGAGATGGCCTAATTGGATTTTTTAGCTTTCTAATTGACTCATTTCCTTTGGAGTAATGGCTTCGGAAAAGACAGGTTAGACATGTAGAGAGGAGATGGCAGCATGATAAATCATCCTCATCTCTGAACAGCTAACCGGAATGCAAACCTTTTACCAGAAAATAATCATTATAGTTAAGAAAATCTAATTTGTTCCTCTTGAAGTCAATCTAAAGAGTCTTTTTTCCATTTTCACCAGGGTCTCCTATGGAAGACACTGTTCAACATCATTCACCTGATTACGAAATTTCTTTGTAACCAAGGTTGCAAAATTGAAAGAGAAACTCAATTTCCTTTATCGATGAGGATCTGTATTTAACCTATTTTGTCCTTTGCCTTTGGGTTATTATTTTAATCTTTTCTGTTTCTGTTGTTTGATGTTTATTCTATTAATGGCTATTGTGAAACATTTTGCCTCTACTCCAGTATTCATGGACATTGGGTTTAATTGGATATAAAGCAAATGCACTTATTGATACTTTCTATGAATTCTGCCATCTTTGCTTTCCCAGACATTTTGTAGATAATAAATTTAAGAGGCACTTACATAAACTGTACTATTAGGAACATCTGAAGCAGCCAAGCAAGGAAAACATAGGCCGTTCCAGGGTCATTCATCTTTTCAAATTGCTCATCAAATGCAGAAGTTAAGTATCCATTAGAGATTTATTATACAGTGTTCTTCAGGGTAATATTTACATAGTAAAATAGAAAATGACAGCAGATAAATAACATAGGGTCTATCCAGTCTCCCC
The DNA here is from genome assembly GCF_902459505.1 of Geotrypetes seraphini. Lineage (NCBI taxonomy): Eukaryota > Metazoa > Chordata > Amphibia > Gymnophiona > Dermophiidae > Geotrypetes > Geotrypetes seraphini. The sequence goes on along the minus strand of NC_047084.1, from coordinate 325,642,490 downwards.
ATCTAAACCAACTGCTATGATCTGCAATCCGTTCCTTTCTCTTAGAGATCCCCCTCCCTTCTTAGAGTTCTATGCTTTCTCTAATTCAGGTATAGTCTTCATCTCCACTACCCCTACTTAAGGCCATTCTATGCATCCACCACTTTTTCCATAAAAACTTATTTCCATAGATTACACTTAAGTCTCTCCCCAGTCACCTTTGTCCTATACCTCCTCACTTCAGTGCTTCCTTTCAATGGAAAAAAAAAAAAAAGAAGCCATTATGCAATAGATATATTTAAATGTAGTCTATTCTATCTCCTCTCTCCCATCATTTTTCCAAAGTATACATCTCTTCCCATGTACTTTATGGCAAAGACCACTGACTGTTTTAGTAAAAGCTCCATTCTAAAACAGTTGAAAAATAAATCTAAAGTAGCAGTACCAGCAACCAGAGCACCCAGAGCACATTATGAGAAATACACCAATGCCCTCATTAGCGTTTGCTTTAGTTATGAGGGTGAGGGGAGGACTGTGTAGAACAGTAGTTCTCCTCAGGACTTGATGGGGTCAGATCATTGGTCAGTCAAGACAGAGATGGAGAGGCCAGCAGATCAGTGGTTTCTCTGGACAGAAGAATTTAGGATGGCAACAGGAGGCAGGCATATTACAACCCCTCCATCTACCCAGGGCAGGATTAATTCGTCGAGGGCCCCTAGGCACACAAGTACACTGGGCCCCTTTGCCCCACCCCACCCTACCATGCGCCCAGGTGTAAACAGGAAGCTGCGTCAGAGGGAAGCTTTGGGCAAGCAGCACCACTTGCAAAATTACAGTTCCCGTTGCCTTTCTTACCCGCGTTGCTTGCTTGTCTTACTTTCCATTGATGGGGGTGCTTTGCTGATCAGGGGGGAGCCCGCGTTGCCGATCGGGGGGGGGCCCTGTGTTGCCGATCGATACTGGAGAGGCCCATCACCGTTTAGAAAAAACAATGTTGATGCCCTCCTTCATCGAGCCCCCCTGAGCTGATTGTTACAAGGGAATCTCCCTGCAGTGATCAGTTTAACAGTTGTGGCCATGGCAAGAAACCTATCTCCTTCCCGTGAAGTTGGCCAACAGGAGGGATGCCCACCCCCTCCTGCCAGAACCCCCAAAGCCCCCCAAAATGTCCATGCAGGAGGCATGCCATGGGAATGGACTAAAGGATCTGGCCAATCCTAGAATGCATGGGAGAGAGACCTAAGACTCCAGTTGGCCCAAGTGCCTTAGGCCCCTCCCATAGGAAGATCCTTAGGTACCTGGGCCAATCAGGAACTTAGACCCACTCCCCGGTGCATCCCAGGATGCAACGGGAATGGGAAGGCCCGTCATTCTATGGAGGCAGGCCTGCTGGCAGGAGGTAGTGGGCAACCCTCTTGCCAGCCATCAAAGAAAGGTATGGGGATATTCAGGGGTTGGCAGGGGGATTTGGGGGAGGTTCAGGAATGATGGGGCCTCCTGCTGCAGAATGTCTTAGGAGGTGGTTGCAGGAGGAAGTGGGCACCCCTCCTGCTGAGGTATGTTTTGGTGGCAGCAGGCAAAACTAGGCACGCCTCCTGCTATGAACATTCAGGATGGGTGGAGGGTTGGGGGTTCTGGCAGGAGGGAGTGGGCAACCCTCTTGCCAGCCATCAAAGAAAGGTATGGGGATATTCAGGGGTTGGCAGGGGGATTTGGGGGAGGTTCAGGAATGATGGGGCCTCCTGCTGCAGAATGTCTTAGGAGGTGGTTGCAGGAGGAAGTGGGCACCCCTCCTGCTGAGGTATGTTTTGGTGTCAGCAGGCAAAACTAGGCACGCCTCCTGCTATGAACATTCAGGATGGGTGGAGGGTTGGGGGTTCTGGCAGGAGGGAGTGGGCATTCTTTCTGCCAGCCAGTTTTACAGGGAAAACGTGTTCCCTGTTTTGGCCGCTAAACTGATCGCGGCAGGGAAATTCCCTTGAAATTTGAAATGTAGACCAGCATTTTGCTGGCCTTCTATTCAGGCACCTATCATAGCCTTAGGGAGATGCCTAGGGCTGCCTAAGGCGACTTCCAGGTGAAACCATGCCCACACTTAGCCTTGGGTGAGCTTAGGTGGCCGTACGCATCTCCCTAGCCTTGCAAAAATGCATACAATACAGGCTGCCTGCATTGGGGTGATTGTTTTAAAAAACGTGCATTCTGATTGGCTGGTTAGATAGTGGGAGGCCATTTATTGAATTTGCCCCTTAATTCATACATAATTAAAATCCATCAATAAAATTACCAACATAAACATCATTAAAGCAGCATAACCTGCTCATCATTATGCCTACAAAATATTATATATCAAGAATTGGTTATTCCACGCCATCATACATTTCAAAGCTAACCATCCCAAAACACAAAGAAATCACAGTAAAGAAAATAAAATACAAGTTAATAAGTTTATACAAAGGTATGCTTAACAGTTCACAAAGTAAAAGGAGTAAATCGTACATAACTGAAAGGAAAATAAGCAAGAAATAACAGTAACTGCATTATTAGAGTATTTAAAACTCAAAAGCACTTATCAAATAATAAGAAGAGAAAAGGCAGCAGGAAAAGCAACAACCATCAAAGCCTGGCAATTCATGAAGACAAAAAATAAGATGAGATAGCTCATAAAACATTTATTTAACATTATTATATTTTACTATACATATTTTTGTTTATGAACTTAGAACCCCTTTTACAAAGCTGCAGTAGGGAGTACTGGTGCAGCAAATGTACCAAAGTTTAGGGTTACCATATTTGAAATCATAAAATCCCAGATGCAAGGCCCCGCCCTGTTCTGCCTCTAGCCCCACCCACATCAAACCCCACCCCATTCCACCCCTCAGACCCAATCGCACACAGCCTCGTCTCTTTCCTGCTGGGTCTAGAGGGCCTTCAAGCATACACGGATTCATATGATATCATTAGCACATGCTCATAGGCCCTCCAGACGTGGCAGGGCTTTCCAAAACCAAGACAAACTGCCGGGTTTGGAAGTCCATCCAGGCACCCAGACATGTTCTCTAAAAAGAGGACATGTCCGGGTTTTCCTGGTCATCTAGTAATCCTACCAAAGTTCATTCAAATCCTACGGGCTTCAGTGCATTTGCTGTAGGAGAATCACTACCACGGCTTTATAAAAGCCACCCTTAAACAATCCAATCCAAGCAAAACACTTGTCAAGGGACCCTTTTAATCAAGAGTATTAAGTTCTGATGTGTGGTTAGCACACCAGAAAATAGCATTAACATGTTTTACAGTAATTTTCCTCTTAGAGCTCATACTGATTACACTTTATTTTGCTATTTGTTTCTGGAAGACGCAAGCAATGAGTGGAGAAGCTGGAATCTTATTGACCATGTTTAAGTAATTTAGTGTCTCTCTCTAAAAAATACTCCACAAGTTGACTGTGAAAAAATAAATATAAAGTGCAACAAGTGCTAGTAAAGTGCTCAGATCACCAACCGAAAAGTGTTGTAAAGTACAATCATAAGTACTAGCGCCGGTTGTGTACAGGGACCATCATAACACTCTGAAGTCCCTTGCACCGCCCTCAACAACACTTAAATAACCTTTGAATACTATATTCACATAAGCGTGTTAAATAGAACACTTATCTTGAGTTGTTGTAAGTTCATAAATGGAAAGGCGGTGCTTCTGTTTCTCTAGCGCTTGTAAAGATCTTCTGTGCAATCCCCTAAATGACCCCATGTAAATTACATTACATTACATTACATTAGTGATTTCTATTCCGCTATTACCTTGCGGTTCAAAGCGGATTACATAAGAAGAAGCTGGACATTTCCAGGAGGGTACATGACATTTAGGTTAAGACATAGTTACAGAATGAGTATAGGCTTGGTAACATTGGATGAGAGCAGTTATATTACATTACATATCAAATCTTTTTCCAGGCGTTGGTAGGTAATATGAATCGGTAGGAAGAATTAGGTTTTTTTTTAAATTTTTGGTCGGTTGAGGATTTGGTGTCAGGGAGTGGGTACCTGGTCGGTGTATGTGGAAGAGGAGATTAGGTGTTATGAATATGCTTTTTGAAAAGTAGCGTTTTGAGTTCTTTGCGGAATGCTTTGAAGTCAGATGTTGAGGTTAATAATCTGGTTATGGAGGGTTCGAGTTTTGCTGCATGCGTTGCTATGAGGTTATCGTAAAGCTTTTTACGATGAGTGCCGTTGAGTTTCGCGTTAGCGTCATCAGGAAGGTGACACTGCAAAGAAGTAAACATAAATACTAAATTACTCTCAGAAAAGTGACTCTAAATCACTTCGGTTACTTGGCTAAAGGAACAGGGGAAAACTCACCAGAACAGGAAAAATCGCAGACTGAACAGCCCTTAACCCAAATTTATCAACCCTAGGAGTACTGACGTCAGATATACATCTAACAAACTAATAGGCGCAAAACAACAGTTTTATCGAATACATTGGAATTAAGGTGGGTGGGAGGGGGAGAAAAATGGTTTCTCATATATTTATTGAAGGATGTAAGTGCTGTTTTTCAAATTACTTGTATGTATTCCTTTATGCACTGTGTTTAGACTGAAAAATTAATAAAGATATATAATAATAAAAAAGATGCAAAACACCCTCCCCATAATGCTGAACCCGCCCCTAAGGAAATATCTTAATCAATCATAATTGGAACTATTCGATTTCCTCATTTAAACCCCCAGGACTCAGTGTTTGCCACTCAAATATAAATCTTAACTCTTCCATTAAAAGTCTATGGGAAATATCCCCTCCCCTAGGCATCACTATCTGTTTAAAAACAGTATATTGAAATTCATCAATAGTGCCCAGCTTCTACCCAATGGGATACTATTGGAGCCTGCAGTTGCTGGTGTCTAATGTTTGATAAATGTTCAGCTATCTACACTTTTTCCTTCCTTTGTATAGAACTTTTCACAAGGGCAAATAACACAATAGATGACTCCCATAGAGCCACTATTTGTATTAGTTCTTAAAAATAATTTTTTGTTTGTGCGGGGAACAATTAAACAGTTTTTTGGACAAACTAAAGAGCAATAGACACAGTGGCAACAGGCTTCATGAGGAGACTTCATTATGCCATCCGTGTTAGTATAACTAATATTATGTTTAAGCATCTCTCCCAGATTTTTTTCCGTATCTAAACGTAAATTTGGGGAGTTGTTGAAGGGGGGATGTATACCCCAAATTGACCAGTGGTTCCATATGATGTTACAAATTTGGTGGCTAAGAGGGGGAAAAGGAATAACACATACTAAGGGATTGCTAGGTTCTTGAGGGGAAGGTTTTAAAAGTCATGTGCGATGACAAAAATATGCTTTTTTTTAGAAGTTTACTAGGATAACCTCTTTGTTTGAATTTATCCCTGAAAACAGGCGTGATCCCGAATGATTGGAAGATAGCTAATGTTATGCCCATCTTTAAAAAAGGATTGTGAGGTGACCCGGGGAACTACAGACCGGTGAATTTGACTTCGGTTCCAGGGAAGATGGTGGAAGCGCTGATAAAAGACAGCATCAATGAGCATCTAGAAAGGAATAAACTGACAAAAACAAGCCAACATGGATTCTGCAAGGGAAAATCGTGCCTAACGAACTTATTGCACTTTTTCGAAGGAATTAAACAAATGGACAAAGGGGACCCCATAAACATCGTATACCTAGATTTCTAAAAAGCCTTTGACAAGGTACCTTATGAACGCCTACTACGGAAACTAAAGAACCATTGAGTGGAAGGAGACATACATAGATGGATCAAAAATTGGTTGGCGTGTAGGAAGCAAAGGGTAGGAGTGAAGGGCCACTACTCTGACTGGAGGAGAGTCACGAGTGGGGTTCCGCAGGGGTCGGTATTCAGACCGCTGCTGTTTAATGTATTTACAAACGATCTAGAAGCAGAGACGAAGTGCGAAGTAATAAAATTTGCAGACACCAAACTATTTAGTGGAGTCGCGACAAAAGAGGATTGTGAAGACTTACAAAGGGACCTGAATAAACTAGAAGAATGGGCGACGAGATGGCAGATGAAGTTTAATATAGAGAAATGTAAAGTCTTGCACGTAGGAAACAGAAACCCGAAGTACAGCTATACGATGGGAGGACTGGTAATGGGTGAAAGTACCCTAGAGAAAGACTTGGGGGTAATAGTGGACAAGACAATGAAACCGTCGGAACAGTGCGCAGCGGCCTCTAAGAAGGCGAATAGAATGCTAGGTATTATCAAGAAAGGTAGTACAACCAGAACGAAAGAAGTTATCCTGCCATTGTACTCGGGCGATGGTGCACCCGCATCTGGATTACTGCGTCCAATATTGGTCGCCATACCTTAAGAAGGATATGGCGTTACTCAAGAGGGTTCAGAAAAGAGTGACACGATTGATAAAAGGTATGGAAAACCTTTCATATGCTGAAAGATTAGCAAAACTGGGGCTCTTTTCCCTGGAAAAGCGGAGACTTAGAGGGGACATGATAGAGACTTACAAGATCATGAAGGGCATAGAGAAAGTGAAGAGGGACAGATTCTTCAAACTTCCGAAAACTACAAGAATGAGAGGGCATTCGGAAAAATTAAGAGGGGACTGATTCAGAACCAATGCTAGGAAGTTCTTCTTCCCCCAAAGGGTGGTGGACACCTGAAATGCGCTTCCAGAGGGTGTGATAGGACAGAGTACGGTATTGGGGTTCAAGAAGGGACTGGATGATTTCCTGAAGGAAAAGGGGATAGAAGGGTATAGATAGAGGATTACTATACAGGTCCTGGACCTGATGGACCACCGCATGAGTGGACTGCTGGGCACAATGGACCTCTGGTCTGACCCAGCAGAGGCACTACTTATGTTCTTATGTTATCAAAAAGGGCACTAGCTTGAACCTGAAACTCCCTATCATCGGAGCACAGTCGTCTGATCCTCAAAAATTGTCCCATTGGTATCCCTTCCTTCAGTTAAATTGGATGATAACTACTATATTCAAGGAGGGTATTGCGGTCAGAAGGTTTATTGGATTGTTTACAAATAGTAATATCTAAAAAAGATATATCATTTTTGTTGTTAAAAGTAAACTTAATATTAGCATCAAAGCTGTTAAGCTCTCTCATAAAACTCTGAAGTTCTTCCACCGTCCCTCCTCAAATAAAGAAAACATCATCAATGAATCTTTTCCACATTTTCACCTTACTGAAGTCTTGTGAGAAATACACATGGGCCTCTTCAAAGCATGACATGTATAAACATGCAACAGAGGGCACTATGGTGGCCCTCATTGCAACGCCCCTAATTTGATAATACAATTGAATATGAGTGGAAGAATGGGCATGGAAGTATTATCCAGCTAGTGCATTCTGATTAGCATGAACTGATAATATGGTCTTAAGGCTGGAGACTTAGCACCTCCTAAGAAGGAAAAATTAGTGCAGGATCTGCAAAAAAAAATTTTTTTTACATACTGCCATAAAAGATTTGGGCTTAATGCATGGGAACCCCTAAGCCCAGATTATATTGTATTTTAGTAAAAGAGCTCCAAAATCAATATATGGTTCAGTAACTCAGCTATCAAGTTCTCTAGAAGGGGGTTGTAGGGACCAGGCCCATGCCTATATAGCTACTAACAGAGTTTGGCTAACAACGTCCTGCAACTGAAGTTTGGTCTGAATCTGCCAAAGCCTGCACTTAATCAAGCAGGTTCTTGTGGCTCACTTAGCTGATGCAACCAGTATGTCATGAACTTCTTATGCAGAGGTAAGGACTTCTGGTCATGTTATCCCAGCTACTTTGTAGCCTAGGTTCAAAGAGACTTTCTAGAATGATGTAAAGTGGCCATTCATGTGGTTTTCTGAAATCATAATGTCCAGAACAAAATGAATTGTTTACCCTATCTTCAGGAATAGGGTTACCAGATTTTGCTTTAGTAAAATTCGGACCCAGGCCCCACCCAGTTCCACCCATCCCTGCCCTGTTACACCCTAGACCTACCCCCACTACCTACTCTCGTTGGGCAGGAGGGCATCTGAGCAAGTGGATTGTTTTTATTTAGCTGGTGGTTTTGTCCCTGGGTACTTGTTGGCAAAGGCCTCTTGCATTGTCTTAATCGATCTGCTTTGCATATATCATTCTACAATCACTATTCTTTTTGGCACCAGTATTAGAAGCAGGCTACTTTTCCGTGGCTCACCCTGTATTTCTAAATCCTACATTACTCACAGGCTAAGCAAGAAGGTTCTCCATTTTTTCTGAAAGGTCAGAGGTGGGGGATTCAAACCTAAGACATTGTTATTGAGTAGAGTGTCCATTTTATACTCATAGAAGGGTCTCTGCTGCCACCAGAGTCATCCTATTGATTATACTAGGTACTCCTATAATTCTACAACTTTCCTGAGCCTTCTACCCTGAAAGGTAGGAAGTTAGAAAGTTCTCTCAATGGACACAGCTTATTTGCCTGATTACCTATGATGTTAGACAGAAGGTTGTATTCTATTGGTAGATTTCCTTTGTACCACTGATAACAGTAACAGCATTTGCGACAATGGCACAGCACTACGAAGAATGGCAACAGCACTGAGGAGTCAACCAACCTTTTCACAGCTGAATTCCTTATGTTGTTGCATATGGAAATGTGCACACCCTTCTACCCAGAAAGTGCAGGATGAAAGAGGAGAGAAAACAAAGCTGACTTGGATGGGGCACAATATCCTGTAGGCAGTCAGGCTTGTAGAGTTGACAGATGGGAGATATTTATATATAGAACAGTTTAGATGGGAACAGCCAAACAGAATGGATGGATCAATTGGCTTTATCTGAGTCCATCAACTATGTCTCTGATTTCAGATCAGTTTCCCAGAAAGGAAAATAGAATGAAAGCAGAATTTATCATTTAACAGCAGAACGATGGTGGCAAAGATAGTTTTTATAATTTAGTGCTCTTCCTTTCAACAACAAATAAATGAACAAAGGAAAAAAAAAAAGCCACCAAAGAAACAGAAAGGTTGCTTTCAAATTAAAATAATGATGCACTAACATGTGGAATTATGTATATGTTAGTGGCCTGTTCACCAAAACTTGCATTCTAAACTTTACTCCAGCAGCTTGTTTAATTTGCACTATTTTTCTAAAAATGTATCATTAATGAGCTGCTTTGCATGATCTTTCATCACAGCAAGTCACTACATTTGAATTTAAATACAATTTTGTATATAGCAAAGGACAAGAAAAATGTAATAGGCAAACCCCACCCCCTCCAAATTTCAGCAACTTTGGACATTTAGGAGGAATTCATGAAGGAGTGCTAATCAATTTACCGCGTACTAACCACGTTAGCCCATGCTAATGACTAGCGTGCACTAAACACGCTGATATCCATAGGAATTTAACATATGCTAATGCGATTAGCACATACAAAATTAGTTAGCATCCCTTGATACATTCCCCCCTTAGTTGTATTGTATGCTTTCTAGACAGAATCTTCATTTAGGCCCTCTTTTATTGAGCTAAAATAGCCCAAAGTTGCTCCAACATTCATAGGAATTCTATAAGTGTCGGAGCAGCATCGGAGCATTATTCTTATTTTTATTGTATCCTTTAATGTATATTTCTCTGTAAATTGCTTCGAACCTAACGGATTTAGCGGTATATAAGAAATAAATTACATTACATTTAGTACTCTGGGCCATGGTAGAAACTTCTACCATGGCTTAGTAAAAGGAGGGGGGAGGTTAAAGAAGGAAAAAAAGCTGCATGATCGTACCTTGTCATGTCTGCATTTTAGGACAAATTCTACCCCTAAATTTCATCTTTGATTACACCCTTTGCTGTCTACGTATTAAAATGTTTTATCGTGTATTATGTTGACATTGTAATGTAGCATACGAGGGGCCACTGAAAAGTTCTCAGCCCAACCAATAAAGTTGGGGCAGTCTCCTTCGAGGACTATATACTCAGTCTAGTGATTTTCCACTTTTTTTGTTACATATTTTTCCAAAGGAATGAAAAAAGGTATTTTAAAGTTTAAGACCCTTCTAATAACCTTTTTTTAAATTTAGGCATTTGGCAAACAAATTGAAAGGGAAGCAAGGATTCATTAGATGTTTCTGTATGGTCTTTTATTATTATTGTTTCTCTGGTATGATTGGCTTAGGTCTTTCCTCAACTTCTTATGTTCTTATTAGAACCAATGCTAGGAAATTCTTTTTCACTCAGAGGGTGGTAGAATGCGCTTCCAGAGGATGTGATAGGACAGAGTACAATATGGGGTTTTAAAGAAGGATTGGACAAATTCCTGAAAGATACGAGGATTGAGGGATACAGATAGAAGTAGAGATAGGTTATGAAAGGGGAGTGAAGGGTTTAGACAAGAATCACCTTACAGGTCATGGACCTCATGGGCCGCTGCGGGAGCGGACTGTTGGGCGCGAAGGACCTTTTGGTCTGACCAAGCGGAGGCAACTTCTTATGTTCTTATGTTCTTTAATGATCATTTATTTTACTGTGAATCGCCAAGATCTAGTATAGCTTTCACAAAGCCTTAGTCGTAGCTGCTGCTGTGGTAATCACTCCAACACCCAAAGGGATTTAATGGACATTGAAGCATTTCCTGCTTGGCAGCCACTATTGTGGCTTTGTAAAAAAATAAAAAGGGGGTGGTGGGTGGGAGGGTATATCAATGTAATAAACAGTACTTTTATAAAAGACTGTTCTGCAAATTGTGAATCTTTAAACAAGGACATCCCTTTTACTACCTAGAGTCCTAGATGACTTATCATATGCAAAAATCTGGCTTTTTTGTGAACTTTTTTTGTTCTATTTTATCACAAACTGAAATCATATAAAATTAGTTTTGCAAGACACTGATGAGAAAACAATATTGTCATTTTTCTGAGGGTGAAATCATTGTACAGAAAATCTGTTTCTCCAAATGGCTACTTTGGCCTTTATGGGATAGTAGGACGTATAAGGTTGCTTTATGAAACAAGTTTTTTTTTCTTCATTTTCACAAAAGCATTTCTACAACTACTGTGCTGCTCCTACACGAGAGTGAGGTAATCACAGTATGCTTTAAGCTCAGAGAATGCTTAAACTGTGCAACACTGCTAGGTGATTGTCACTTGTTTTAACCACTAATGTGGAAAATGACATCTGCAGACCTGTATTTGTGGTCATACCTCACTGCCACCCCAACTGTTACTGGTCCAGTTCAGCCTACTACCCTGAGCTCAAACCAGCTGTCAGCATTTTCTCAGCTGCCACTTTGCTCTACTGTCATAAGCATCCTTGGCATAGTATGCTTTAGCACTGCTGTGAGAAAACCTGTAACAGACCAGAAGGTACGCAGGGAATGAATATATTAAGACACCCAGGGAAGGTGCAACATGTTCAAAAACACCTGACAGCAGTGCAGATCCATTCTCAACCCTCAAAGGTTGTTCTTTGTTGACTAATAAGAATGGACAGCGCACGGCAGGTCTATAAATTCATTGTGTGCTGTGTCACTAATAATAGAGGATCACTTGTGCAGGAACATTTATTCATAGGAAGCCATTTATTTATAATACTTAGGGCTCCTTTTATCAAGCAGCAGCGGAGCCTTTTACCGCGGGCCAGCAAGATAAATATTCCAAAGCCCATTCAATTCCTATGAGCGCTGGAGCATTTATCTTGCCGGCCTACAGTCAAAGGCTCTACCACTGCTTGATAAAAGGAGCCCTTAGTTTGAAAGACGGTTCATAGCCATTTATTAATAGGATATGCATTTTCTAAGAAAATCAGAACAAATGCAGTATATGATTTATTTCTGTGCTATTTTCAAACTTGTTTTCTTTATTCAACATTTCCAATTTGGTGTTATTTGAACAACACAGAACAATTTAATTATAGACTGCCCGATATTTAAAACCATGTAACTGGTCAGTAATATTCAGTGGAAGAAAGCATGTTATCTCCCATTGAATATTGCTTGTTAGCAGTTAGTGAGAAGTCAGTTATATCACAACTATCACCAATTTGCTTGACTTCTTTGAAACATGTGGCTAAAGGTGAGCTGGTTGATGTAGTGTATTTAGATTTTCAGAAAGTTTTCGACAAAGTTCCTCATGAGAGGCTCCTGAGAAAATTGAAATGTCATGGGATAGGTAGCAAAGTTCAGTTGTGGATTAGGAATTGGTTATCGGATAGAAAGAGGGTAGGGTTAAATGGTAATTTTTCTCAATGGAGGAGAGTAAACAGTGGAGTGCCGCAGGGGTCTGTACTGGGACCGGTGCTATTTAACTTATTATAAATGATTTGGAAATTGGAACGAAAAGTTAAATTTGCAAATGATACTAAACTGTTCAAAGTTGTTAAAACGCCTGCGGATTGTGAAAAATTGCAGGCGAACCTTAGGAAATTGGAAAACTGGGCATCCAAATGGCAGATGAAATTTAATGTGGACAAATGCAAAGTGGTGCACATAGGAAAGAATAACCTGAATCACAGTTACCAGATGCTAGGGTCCACCTTGGAGATTAGCGCCCAAGAAAAGGATCTGGGTGTCATCGTAGACAATACAATGAAACCTTCTGCCCAATGTGTAGTGGCGGCCAAGAAAACAAATAGGATGCTAGGAATTATTTTTTAAATGATGGTTAACAAGACTAAGAATGTTATAATGCCCCCTATCACTCCATGGTGTGACCTCATCTGGAGTATTGCGTTCAATTCTAGTCCCCTTATCTCAAGAAAGATAAACCGGCACTAGAAAAGGTTCAAAGAAGAGCGTATGAGGAAAGATGAAAAAGGTTAGGGCTCTTCAGTTTGAAAAAGAGATGGCTAAGGGGAGATATGATTGAAATCTACAAAATCCTGAGTGGAGTAGAATGGGTACAAGTGGATCAATTTTTCACTCCATCAAACATTACAAAGACTAGGGGACACTCGAAGTTACAGGGAAATACTTTTAAAACCAATAGGAGTAAATTTTTTTCACTCATAGAATAGTTAAGCTCTGGAAGGCATTGCCAGAGGTTGTGGTAAGAGCGGATAGCAGTAAAACAGAGCAAGAGAATGAGTCCAACACCTCCCGCCAACCTTATGCCAGCGATTGTATTATTATTCTTGTTCACATATTGGTTTCTTGTGTTATTCCTGTTATTCTTAAATAAAAATGATTTACAAAAAAAAAAAGAGCGGATAGCATAGCTGGTTTTAAGAAAGTTTTGGACAATTTCCTGGAGGAAAAGTCCATAGGCTGTTATTGAGACAGACATGGGGGAAACCACTGCTTGCCCTGGATCGGTACAATGGAATGTTGCTACTCTTTGGGTTTTGGCGAGGTACTAGTGACCTGGATTGCCCACCGTGAGAATAGGCTACTGGGCTTGATGGACTATTGGTCTGACCCAGTAAGGCTATTCTTATGTTCTTATGGGAGTGCTGGTCAACAGGTCAATGAAGTCATCCGTGCAATGCACGGTAGCGGCAGCGAAAATGGCGAACAGAATGCTAGGAATGATTAAGAAGGGGATCACGAACAGATTGGAGAAGGTTATCATGCCGCTATACCGGGACATGGTACGCCCTCACCTGGAATACTGCATCCAGCACTGGTCACTGTACATGAAGAAGGTACTACTCAAAAGGGTCCATAGAAGAGCAACTAAAATGGTTAAGGGGCTGGAGGAGTTGCCGTGCAGCGAGAGATTAGAAAAACTGGGCCTCTTCTCCCTTGAAAAGAGGAGACTGAGAGGGGACATGTTAGAAACATTCAAGATACTGAAGGGAATAGATTTAGTGGATAAAGACAGGTTGTTCACCCTCTCCAAGGTAGGGAGAATTGAGAGGGCACTCTCTGAAGTTAAAAGGGGATAGATTCCGTACAAACATAAGGAAGTTCTTCTTCACCCAGAGAGTGGTGGGAAACTGGAACGTTCTTCCGGAGGCTGTTATAGGGGAAAACACCCTCCAGGGATTCAAGACAAAGTTAGACAAGTTCCTGCTGAACCAGAACGTATGCAGGTAGGGCTGGCCTCAGTTAGGGCACTGGTCTTTGACCTAGGGGCCACTGCGTGAGCAGACTCCTGGGCACGATGGACCACTGGTCTGACCCAGCAGCGGCAATTCTTATGTTCTTATGTAATTATTCAGCACACTACCAGCTAATGCTGGCTTATGCTGGCTTTTACAAAGCTGCGGTACAAGTTTCTACTGTATGCTGGTGAGATAAATCGTCCGATGCTCATAGAATTCCTTTCAGCTGACAATCGCATCCTGCTTTGCAGGTCAGATGCTACAGATCCCTGAGGAAAAATTTTGAAACATCAGTGTGTACTGACTTTTTTGAATGGTTCTTTTCCAGGGACACTGTTCTCCTTTCAACTAAATGAATTTATTGTTTAAGCACATATGTTTGATAATAATAAGGAGCAAAATTATGTGAAATGTTAGTGACAAATGAGTCTGTTTTAGACTCTCATTTGTCTTAGCATTAGTGCCTGGTGAGCACTTTCATTCACTGATACCTCCTTTTCCACATAAGACAATTTTTGGAGAATGCCCAGTGTTGTTCTGCTTTTTTGTTCTATTTTTTTCTAGGGGAGTATTATTTGTTGTAATTTCTAGAGACTCTTCCCTATATCCAGTTTGTTGTTTGGATTTTTAGAATACATGCATAACCTGGCATCAGCACACCTTAATTTTGCAGTGGAGGAGTAGCCTAATGGTTAGTGCAGAGACCTGAGACCCAGGGACATTGGGTTCAATTCCCATTACAGCCTCTTCTAACCTTGAACAAGTCGCTTAACCTTCCATTATTCCAGGTACAAAATAAGTACCTCTATATAATATGTAAACTGTAACCATAGAAAGGTGGCATATCAAATCCTATCTTCTTCATCGATCTGGCATGCATTTGATTTACCTTTTTTCTGTGGTAAACCGAAATGGTTTACACTTCTCCCTCCATATTTGCTGTGATAAGGGATTAACAGAACCGCAAATACAGAAAAACCACAAATAACTTTTTCATGTTATTTGCTGTTTTCTATTAAAAACCATTGTGAATGTGGTGAAACCGCAAATAACATGGTGGGAGACCTGGCCTGTTCCTCAAGGAGAGGCAAAACACGGTGAAGAAAGTGCTGGGAACCAGTGGTTTTCTCTGTAAATGCTTGGAATCAACAATTTCTCTATGCAAGCTGATGTAATTTGGGGGGAGGAACCAGCAAGCTAAAAACTGTGAATAATTGAAACCACAAATGCTGAAACCGTGAATACGGAGGGAGAAATGTACATATTATATGCATGCACTTTGTCTGTCCCTAATGGGCTCATAATCTAGGTTTTCTACATGGGAAAATGCCGGGTTAAGTGATTTGCCCAGGGTCACAGGGGCTGCAGTGGGAATCAAGCCTAGTTCTCCTTATTCTTAACCTACCACACTAACCATTAAATCATTAATCTTTGGGCATCTAAATGAGACATATCGTACAGCATTCTGTAAGTTGAGCATAAGGGGTAGTATTGCCCATGTCCCTTCCATGCTCTGCCCATGTGTGCATTCAGCCACTTTGCACAAAGAATAGTTGCTTAGTCACTTTGCTGCGACTTATACATGGCAATGTACACCTACACATGAAAGTGCTGATATACTGTGCATTCATGTCTATGTCATAAGGTATACGGGGACAGACTTAAAGATCTCAATATGTATACTTTAGAGGAAAGCGGAAGTGGGGAGATATGATAGAGATGTTTAAATACCTACATAAAATAAAGTATCACCTAGAGAGGTTCTAAAGTATCTTGACCCACAGACTTCAGAAATGCCTAGGAGTATGTTCAATTATCTTTAAAGAACATACGAACCAGAAGCGGCACCCATAGTCGTCATAGGTCTCAATATTAGTATTTAGATTTTTTAAGTTTTTATTTACTTGATAACTTATATAAATATTTTAAGTATCAAAAAGTACTCATCTTTAGCTTTCATCTACGCGGGTGGGGGTAGGCACTCCGACATAGACTATGTTTCGCCCCTACGGGCTGTATCAAGGAATCCCCCTGCAATAATAACGTTACAGTAAGATTATTTAACATTATAATAGTTCTAAAACAGTAGATATAAAAAACATTCTACAATACCTTATTAGGTACCTTATTAGGTAAGGTATTGTAGAATGTTTTTTATATCTACTGTTTTAGAACTATTATAATGTTAAATAATCTTACTGTAACGTTATTATTGCAGGGGGATTCCTTGATACAGCCCGTAGGGGCGAAACATAGTCTATGTCGGAGTGCCTACCCCCACCCGCAAAGATGAAAGTTAAAGATGAGTACTTTTTGATACTTTTTGATACTTAAAATATTTATATAAGTTATCAAGTAAATAAAAACTTAAAAAATCTAAATACTAATATTGAGACCTATGACGACTATGGGTGCCGCTTCTGGTTCGTATGTTCTTTAAAGATAATTGAACATACTCCTAGGCATTTCTGAGGTCTGTGGGTCAAGATACTTTAGAACCTCTCTAGGTGATACTTTATTTTCTGAATTTTTTGGAGAGGTTTCAAATATAAGAGCTTGACATAATTGATAAATACCTACATGGCATAAATACGCATGAGGTAAATCTCTTCAGACTGAAAGGAAACTCCAGAGGGAGAGAACAAAGGATGAAGTTAAGAGGTGATTGGCTCAGGAGGGTGGTAGATGCATGGATTAGTCTCTCAGTAGGTAAGAAAGTGTGGGTCAGGTACATGGGATCTCTTAGATCAGTATATCGCAAACTGTGTGCCTCCTGAGATTTCAGATGTGCCACGACACACTGGGGAGGAAGAGAGGCACCAGCACCAGCTCTTGCAGCGAGAGTTACATCCTGTAGACCAGGGGTGCCCACACTTTTTGGGCTTGCGAGCTACTTTTAAAATGGCCAAGTCAAAATGATCTACCAACAATAAAAATGCTAAACATATATATATATACACACACCAAGTGTACTTTGTATTTATGTTCAAATATTTTTTTATTATACAGCCCCCCTCCCCCGAAGGCCTGACCCCCCCTGAAGGTCTGCACATTCCCCCTCAAAGATTGACTCCCCCCTGAAGGCCTGCCCCCCCCCCCCCCCCAAGGCCTACCCTCCCCACATCCATTTACCTAATTCCAGCAGGGAGCAGTCTGCAGAGAGGATCGCTGGTACTTTAGCGATCCTTGCAGGTTGCCATAGGCCTCAGGAGCTGTCTTCCCTCTGCCCCAAGCCTGTCTCTGACTTAGAGGAGGGGCAGGACCACGGCAGAGGGAAGACAGCTCCTGAGGCCTATGGCAACCTGTAAGAATTGCTAAAGTACCACCTGCCACCGGCCGTCTCCCATTCGTCCCCTTTGGAGATCCCCACAGGAATAAGGAAGTTAAATTAATAGAATACTTAGGCACAGAAAAACAAAGAAATACTTCCAAGAATTGCCCCATAAGAACTGCCTGTCACAATGCTCATTAGTGGAACTGAATAAAAGACAAGTACAATGGATTTAGAAGGGGTCCGATCCGCCCGGGTGCACGGCTTGGAGGGGTGCACAGCCGGCCAGGTCCGGGTCATCCTGCCTTTCTTTTCCCCCGGTCCGCGCTCGGGGCTTGCGCCTGCCTGGTCCTGCGCCAACGCTCGAATGGTGCCGTCAACTCCCGCGAGTCTCGCGATAACCAACAGCACCATTTGGGCGGCGGGTGCGAGCCCCATGCGTAGACCGGTGAAAAGGAAGGGCAGGAGGACCCGGACGGCTGTGCATCCCTCCAAGCCGTGCACCCGGGGCAGGGGCGGACCGCCCCACCTCGGTACGCCACTGATTGGGAGGCCGATTTTGGGGTTTTTTAAATTGTATATCGGGCAGCATTAGGCCTCGCTCTTACCTCAGTCATTACAGGCGCTTCTATTTCTTGTGATGCGCTGAGCTCCGTCCCCCACCGACCTTCACCCCGCCCTTCCAGCACTCTGATTGGCCAGCGTTCTTTAAGAGGCGGGCCAGTCAGGAGGGGAAAAAAAGAGAAGGGAAGAAGGGAACCTGCTGTGAGATCGACTGGGGTCGCCTGAGCGAACGACCTGTCGATCGCGATCGACGCGTTGGGCACCCCTGCTGTAGACAATCAGCTGGCTCCAGTGCCTCTCCTCTTCAGCCCTCTTTCCTGCTGGCATTCCCTCCCCCCACCCCCATCCTCCCTGCACTGGTGGCTCAGGACAGGTCTGGAGTAGTGCTGCCCAATTCAGGAAAAAAAATTTGATTCAATTTGATTCAATTCAGCCTATTGAATCGATTTTTCGATTTGATTCGATTTTCCTGCCCAATTGGGTGTTTTTGGTTTTTTTTTTTTCAAACATCCTGATGGGTTTATTTTATTGCCTCTTCACCCTTTTTATAGCCTCTTTACCCCCTTTTCTTTCTCCTAACAACACTGGTGCTGTGGTGTAAACAAAATAAACAAACAAAAAAGACTTTTCCTCTCTCTGTTAAATCCGAGCTCACATTTGCTATCTAACATCTGCTCTGGCAGGATACACATTTCAAATCTGACATATTATAATCACAAAACAGAAAATAAAATTATTTTTTCTACCTTTTGTTGTCTGGTCATTATTCAAATCTTGTTGATCCCCAGCTCTGGTTGTCTTCTGATAATTTGCTTGACAGGGTCTCCTTCTTTCTTCTTTCTCTATGCTAACCATCCATCTTCTACCTCTGTCCTAACCTTCCGTTTCCCTTCCCTCCCTTGGAAGTCTGGCATCTTTCCTTTTTTTCGTCTCCATCCACAGATCCACCTTTTCTCAACTACCCTTTCATCTCTCCCTCCTTCCCCACCACCACTGGGTCCACCATATCTCCCTTTCTTTTCCCAACTACCCTCCTATCCACTATCTCTATCCCCCCTCCACACCATCCCTTATGTCCAACTTCTTTCCCTTTCTGTTCCTTCCCTCCCTAAATCCCATTGTCCACCATCTCTCTCCCGCTCCTCTGTTTTTAGACCCATTATTTCTCCCCTGAAGTCCTGCACCCCACCCCTGAAGGCTTGCCTGTACCCCCTGAAGGTCTGCACCCCCCTGAAGGCCTGCACCTCCCCTGAAGGCCTGCCTGTCCTACCGAAGGCCTGTGCCACCATCCCTGAAGGTCTGCACCTGCCCTGAAGGCCTGCCTGTCCCTCCGAATGCCTGTGCCACCATCCCTGAAGGCCTGTCTCCCCCCTTTGAAGGCCTGAACACCCCCCTGAAGGCCTGTCTCTCCCCCCCCCCCCGAAGGACTGCGTACCCCACCCCCACCCCCGGAAGGCCTGCATGTTCCACCTGGCCTTCCGTGCAGCAGTTACCTAATTTCAGCAGCTGCAGAGAAGATTGCCATTGCTATTGATTTTTG
Organism: Geotrypetes seraphini; assembly: GCF_902459505.1. NCBI lineage: Eukaryota > Metazoa > Chordata > Amphibia > Gymnophiona > Dermophiidae > Geotrypetes > Geotrypetes seraphini. The sequence continues at coordinate 325,623,105 of NC_047084.1, read as the reverse complement.
CAAGCTGCCATAGGTCATTGGACGTCAGAGGAGGGGGCGGGATCACAGCAGAGGAAACAGCTCCGAAGACCTATGGCAACCTGCAAAGATCGCTAGCAATGGCGATCTTCTCTGCCCTGCTGATATTAGGTAAATGGTGCGCGGGAGGCCAGGGGAGGAAGCTGGACACCAGCGGGAGGCCAGAGGGGAAGCCGGACACCAGCACTTCCCAACTGACCCTCCCCCCTCGCCCTCTAAAGCAGGTGCGGCAGCGGCCAGCCAGCTAGCAAGAGGTACTGCTGCCGCTCCTGCTTTAGGGGGTGAGAGGGGAGAGTCAGTTACCGAATCGGGAGGCCGATTTTTTTTGTTTAAAATCGATTCGAATCGGTGAACCAATATGAATCGTGAATCGGACAGCACTAGTCTGGAGGGCCTTTGTGCATACACAGGCATTGATGCGATGACATCGTCACGGTGACATCTGCGCACTTCCGGATGCTTCGAGTCGCAGCCACTACCTTTAGTGTGCCATGGCTCAACAAAGTTTGCAGGGCACTCTTAGATAGAAGAAGAGATAGTGGATGCTGCGGATGGGCAGGCAAGATGGGCCATTTTGCCTTTATCTGTCGTTATGTTTCTATGTTTCTAAGCAACACATAAATATAGCCCCCACCCCCCCACCCCCAGTTATAGAATGCCCTTAAATTCCTAAGGTGTCTTCATGACTAAATCTTGTTTAAATTTTCCAAACTGCTGATGTGTTAAACCATGCAGGAGATTTGACTTTGATTCCCAAGCCCAGGCCACAGCCTGAGATCAGACAAAAAGAGCATATACAGCCTCTGTGGGGTGAGAGAGCCCCAATCAATATCTTCTTGGTGGCACTCTCTGGCTAGACTCAAAGCACACACTCTAGAGAGGAAGTTCTGATTTGCGGTCCCTGGCTAAAGACTGTCTCTGCATGAGCATGATAAACAGGAGGGGGCAATAGAAAACAGAAGGCGGAACCCCGTGTAGAAATGAATGTTAGCTAATAGAGCCATAGTCATAGAAGAAGCTGATTGCAATTGAGATATAAGCCAAAAAGAGCAGGAGGAAACACCAGAGCCAAGAAATATACCCAAGCAAAATAATAAGGAATGAAATGAACAGTATACAATTGTATCCTCGTTATTTGCATAGTAATTGCCAATCACACAGATCTGGATGCCTATTTGGACACAATGGATGTTTTGTGATTTATGGAAAGTACTTCTTACTTACAGTATTATATAAATCAAAAATAAATGAGAGGTAGAATTTGGAACTAATGTAGAACGTTTCGTGTGAAAGAGGGATAGATATCCCCGGATTTTGTGGATAACATAGGGAGGGATTTGTGAAGCTTGAAAAAAAATGGTCTAGAATTTGACAGATAAGATTTAATCCTAAAAAAAAAAAATCAGTCATGCATTTGGACTGCAAAATCCCAAAGGACTGCTACAGCTTAGAGGGTAAAGTACTTTTGTGCATGATCAAAGAGTAGGACATAGGTGCGAAGTTAAAGTGGTCAAAGAGGTAGAAAAAGTAACAGCTAAAACCAGAAAAATGCTCAGGAAAAGAAATGGCTAGCAGTAAAAATGAGCTAAATAGTGCCTTTTGATTAGTCTCCAGTGATATTTCATTTAGAGTACTGTGTACAGTTCTGGAAATTGCACTTTCGAAAAGCTATACACAAGATGGATTCAGTCCAGAGGGTGGTTTTGTAAGGACTGGAAACAGAAAATAGTCAGATGGAGCAAGATCTGGTGAGTAGGGTGGATGGTCTATGAACTGAAACCCCAAATGCATCAAAACATCCATTTTTTTGCCAGTCTTGTGAGCAGGTGCATTGTCTTGCAAAGAGAGAGCTCCTTTCTGCAGCTTCCCTCACCTTTTCTTTCAATGCTTCTTTTAATCAGCACAGCAAGTTACAGTAGTATTCTGTAGTATTAATTGTTAGGCCCCTTGGGAGATAGGCAGTCATTACAACACCTTACTGATCCCAAAACACCATGACCATGACCTTTCCTGCAAACTCTTGGATCTTGAATTTCCTTGGTCTTGGAGAACTTGAGTACTGCCATCTATGGTTCTCCTCTGTACTTTAAAAATACTGAATTGTAGTTCTGTTCCCTCTTATCTCATATATTAGTTGGTCTGTAAGTCTATTTGTCTAACCCATTATTTTAAATTTTAAATTGTATGTCTAAATATATCTTTATATTTTTATCGATTTTGTACCTCGCTTAGTAAAACTAAATAAGCGATTCATCAAACTCAAATAAAACTTGAAACTTGATCATAGTGGTATAATTATGTTTTATCAACACTGACTGGTCATTCCAAAAAGTTGGCATCAGCTCGTTGAAAATGCTGCAAAATCAACTTGGAAATATCCACTCAATGTCATTTCTCATCAGCATTCAAACATTTGGACACCCACTTGGCTAACAGCTTCTGCATACCCAGCTGCTTGTGGGTTATACACCCAACACATTCCCTGGATATCTGTAGTATCTCAGCAATTATTTTAGCCAATTTTTGCCGATCTGCCGAAATCAGGCTTTGGACATGGTCAACAATTTCAGGAGTTAATACCATTTGAGGCTTCCCAGACCTTTCTGCACCTTCGGTCTCAAAATCTCCACATTGAAAGTTTGCATTCCACTTCTTCACTGTAGAGTATGATGGGCATTTGTCACTCATTGCTTGCATCATACATTCATGGATTCCTTTTGGAGTTTTCTTCTGCAGGAATAGGAACTTCATTGATGCCTTGGATTTCCACACTTGAAAATTCCACACTTTTCATTGACATGGTTCAATCAATGATCTGAAACAATGTCAAAATGTAGCATTACGATTCTGCAAATTGGCACTTTGCAAAATAAAATAACACTCTTTTCAGCTAGAGTGACAAAATAATGCTCAGAATTTAGGAAGTTGGTTGGGCTGAGAACTTTTCAAAACCCCCTTATAATACAACCAACAAAACATTGTCAGCTTTATCCATGTATGCCAACCCTGGCCAGGTCATTTGTTCCCACATGTATTACAATAACCTGAGAATCTTTACCCTCCTTTCTGATTGTACTCAATATTTGGTTTGTATTTCTTCTAGCTGAGGAAACTGAAAGGCATATCACTTTGCAATGTTCCAAAGAGTCTGTTCCCAGTTTAATGCCTCAGTCAAAGGAGTCCCCTAGTAGCAAGACTTTTTGGTCTTGAGATGTTTCATCTATGTTTTAGGAATGTGATTTCCTAAGGAAGAGGGGGTTAGATGGTATGAAGTCATGGTAGCTCTTTAATTGCAGCTAGTTCTTGTTTCAGACTGATGCGCTCCTCTTGCGTAGAATTGATTTGTAAAGAGAGAGGGCAAGTTCTAAGTCTCCATATGGTTTGCCATAAGTTGAAGGTACTATAGCTATTATACTGAATTAGAGTCATGTTGACAGGGTGGAATGAGGTATCACAAATGAATACCAAGCAGCTAGATTGCCTAATTAGATCTGTTCTTTTGACTTTTCACGACTGCAACAAAATTTGGTATTGCAAAGTCTCAAGTATATAAGTGGTTGCAGTTGAAGCAGGCCATTCAGAAGGGGTTCCCTGATTGTCGTAAATTAAAAACTCAGTATAGCTTGCCAGGTCTGTGCTTCAAGACAGACTTGCTGGGGCATCAGGCAGCCAAGTGGTATAAATTAATATCTGAATTTTTGAACAAAAAACCAAAAACTAGTCTTAGAGACATTTGGAGCATTGAGACAAAGCAGCAGATTTCTGCATCTCAATGGCCATGAATTTGGACTTGGAGGATGAGATGTACAGTGTTAGCATCTATGAGACAAACATGGTTTTTTTTGATGCATAGAAGTTTTTGGACCCCTGTTAGATTACAAAAATTAGATAGCTCTAAGTCAAATAGATGCTGGCACTGTCATCTCGATATAGGGACCTGGATCATCTGCTCTTCTTTTGTCCCTTGATACTTAAATTTTGGCTATCCATTTGGGATCAAATAAATAGAATACTGGAAGTTCCTTTGGCATTGACGTATGATGTGATGCTGTTTGGTACATTATTGAGGGCCAAGAGTCCAATAATTCCATAAAACAATAGACTACTTCTCATCATGACGGGAGTTGCCATACAGCTTATTTTGAAAAACTGGAAAAATTGGAACAGGTTAAACTATAATTTTGGGTGGGAATCCTTGTGGCAAACTTATAAATTTAATCATATGAGTGCAATACAATTGGGACATTATAAGAAATTCAAGGAGGTTTGGGACCCATTGACAAAATTTTTAAAGATTGATTATTAGTTTTAGCTCTTTATTTATACAAATCCAGGATGGGTGGGGGGGGGAATATGCATTTAATTTATTATTTGATTGTAATTTTGTTTGTCTTGATCATTTGTATTACTCTTGATTGTCTTTATAATGTATGAAAGGGTGGGGGGAAGGGATATGTATTTATTATATCATTTGATGGAATTAAGTGCTGTTTATTTTGTACATTGTTTGATAATATGTTGCACTTGATGTTGGTTTTTTAAATGAATAAAGATATGGATAAAAAAAAAATATGTTCTTTTGCTGCTGTATATGAAATGTAGGCTATGGAGTGGGAGTGTGAGAAATCAAGTCAGAAGAGAACCAAAGCAGAGTCTACTACAAAGATTCCCAATCAGTGAAGGAACAGAGTTGTTTTATGGGTTTCTTTTCTTTTCTTTTTTTTTTGCATGATAGATTTAGACTCAGAAAACTGATGGTCAGATTCTCTAATATACCAGTAAAATTTGTTGGGTTGCTGTAGTGCCCGAAAATTGTCCGATTTCAGTACAGTGATTGATGTTGAAACAATTTTGCATGCAATGTTTCACAGAGGTCTACCATAATCCCATCAGATCAGTCACTGGAAAAACAACTGACATGTGCAGAGCCAGTAGTGGAATCACAAAAGCTGTTCGGGGCAGAAAAAATTGCTTTTCTTTTTTTTGATGGACACAAATGTGTGTGTTACAGATGCACAATATATGTCCCCATTGCAAAAAAAAAGTCATCCCAACAACAGCCCTCTTTTAATGATGGCCTCTGAACAAAACAAAAAAATTGGTAGGCTACACACACACATACACACCTGACCCCTCCCCCCATGAATATTGGCAGGAGGGATGCCCCTCCTAACTTGGTGGCTATCCAGGCTCCACCTACCTGACCCCTCTCAGTGAATATTAGCAGGAGGGATGGCCACTCCCTTCTGCCTCAGTGGTCACCCAGACTCCCACACACACTGGACCCCTCATGAATGAGGCTGTCCACTCCCTCCTGTCTTGACGGCCACCCGGACACTGCACACGCCCAACACCTTGTGAAGAACAGCAGGAGGGATGCCCACTCCCACCTGCCTTGGCCACCCGAACACCCCAAACCCTGAACCACCACCCCCGTACCTTATTCAGAAAATCGTCAGGAGGGATTACTACTCCCTTCTGCTGGCAGGCCCGCTTCTTCAAAATGGTGAGCCTTCCCCTTCCCGATGTATCCTGGGATGCACTGGGAGGGACCTAAGGCTCTGATTTGTAGGGGCCCATAGGAGGGGCCTTAGGCACCTGGACCAATAAGGGCCTTATGCTCCTTCCTGGTGCATGCTTGCTTATTCTAACTCTTTCAGTCCTATCAACAACTGTAGTTCTAATTTTTTTCTCATACTTTATTTTTCCTCGCCTCACTAAGACTATACCTTTATATTATAAACCACATTGATGCTATGTGAGCTGCGGTAGGGTTATCTAGAAAAACCTAATGTTGGAAAAACTGTGTGAATTGAAATTTTTCCCATGACTTTGATTGTGCTTAATCAGAAAATAATTAAAGCCACTGATTATATAAAGCTCCATTTTTCTTAAAATTCACTATTATTTTTGCTTCGTGGAGCAAATTTATTGGTATTATAGCTACAACTTTCATGGTTTATTGAAAAAGAATAATAAATCAGTACATAAATAACACTAGAGTCTTCAATATATGACAAGTGGGGTCAGATTCCTTAGAATCCCACTAATGAAATGTTACAACCACAAAAGAATAGGAAAACATTCTCCTGGTTATCAAATACTGATTTAAAACAAACAAACAAACATTTTATGCAAAACAATCATTTTATTAAATGAGCCTTCAATATCTACATTTTATTATGGAAAATAACATAAATGTAACATACTTTGCTAATAGCTAAACATGTACATTTTGGTGTAGACATCTACCCAATGGCATTAAGAACATAAGAACTGCCATCTCCGGATCAGACCTTTGGTCGATCAAGTCCGGCGATCCACACACGCGGAGGCCCTCTATGCCTCTCATAAGGAGATGTGCATCTAGTTTGCTTTTAAATCCTAGAACGTTCCGCACATTCAAGCATTTAATGTTATCTTGAGATAGTCAGGATAAAGCCTGTGATGCTGTTCAACTCCTTGCAACAAGGCCTCATGCTGCACTCAGCCTAGGTCCTACATAAATTTAACCTATGCCAATATGAGAGTTAGAAATCATTAAACACCAGAGAAAAATAATAGCATTTTAATAGCTTATGCCCTGGCATCTAAGAACATAAGAATTGCCATACTGGGACAGAGCAAAGGTCCATCAAGTCCAGTATCCTGTTTCCAACAGTGGCTAACATAGATCCCAAGTACCTAGCTACCGTATTTTTTTGTTCTTTAAGACGCACCCCCCTGTAGAGGAGGAAAAACCAAGGAAATAAATTTGATTCAGAATTTTATTTTTCTTGGTTTTTCCTCCTCTACAGGGGGATGCATCTGGTGGTCTGGTGTTGGGAAGCCTGAAGCAGCCCGCCCGCAGCCTGAAACAGCCCGAAGCAGCCCACCCGCAGCCTGAAGCAGCCTGCAGCACACCCCCCCTCCTCCCCCGTACATTTTTAAACTGGCAGTGGTCCAGCATGGTCTCCTACTGGATGGCTGCTTTTCATTGCAGAGCAGCACACAACGCAGGAGCTTGACCTTTGCGCTTTCTGCCTGGTCCCACACTGCTCGTGATTGGCTGAGGTCAGTTCTCGAGAAGTCACAGGAACCAGTCAACAAGCCGTTCAATGCTGAGCAGGAGCACCAAAGCACGCTCCTGCTCATTGCTGCAGAGCGGCAGAAGAAAGCCGTTTCCATGGATGAAGAGCCTGACAAGTGTTGGAAGAGAAGGGGACTGGGGCAATGTTTGTTGCCACCCTGCGATAGAAGAAACCCATTCCCACGGGTGAAGTGCCTGACAGGGGAAGGAAGGAAGGGGGCTGGGGCAATGCCAATTTTGGGGGAGGCTATGGCCCCTGTGCCCCCCCAACCTCGTTCTGATGCCTCTGATATATGGTAGTTAATTTTCAAACATGATCTACATGCAAATTTCCATTTTAAAAATTAGATACAATGTCCAGGTGTTAAAAGTAGTCACAGACTGTACAACCACACTAGATGATATTTAAATTAAAACAGAGACCACCAGTGCTGAAAGTTACCCCAATTTTTACAGGTATGTTGTGTTTCCAAAGCTGTGAGAAATTGTTTGTTTTCTTTATGGCCAGTCATTGATTTTCTCATTATTAATCTGCTGACAGGCCATATCATTGACATTTTATGATTAAATCATATTAAAAAAAAACAAAAACCCCAAGAATAAAGAAAGATGAAAGCCTTCACTGATTGTCAAATAACACTGGAAAATATATAGTCATCTCAATCTCTTCATATATTTTTTTGAGATCATCATTAGAATCTCTTTGGGCTGTTATGGCAGAGTCCAATCAAAAATATATAATCACAGAAGTTTATAGCCTGATAGAATATTTTTTTTTATATAAGAATTTGATGCTTTAATTTCCTGACAAATCTATCATGCACAATTTCTTGTTATTGCAGTGAATCTCTTAGTGACATATAGCTGAGAAATTTTTCCATCAGTGTCACAATGCTGAGATCTTAAGCTCGGTTGGCATTTTGAAAAATATACTATATGAAAGAGGATGAAGAATACGTTAAGACTGTCTGAGGGCAAAAATCAAAGGGCCCGATATTCAGCCTGTAATGGCAGGTGCTTGGCAAGTGGCTTCCAGCCGTAGACTGAGCTGCTTCCAGATATTCAGTGCCAGGATGTGTGCAGCTCCTGGCACTGAATATGTGCTTGTGACTCTCAACCCTGAAGCTAAGCAGACATCAGCTGATGTTCAGACAAGTGACCAGTTAATCGCCGCATAATGTTAGGACAGTTCTTTTGCTGTCTTAACCTTATGTGGTTACTTCCCCCCCCCCCCTCCCTTTTACAAAGTTGCACTAGCGTTTTTAGCGCCGGCTGTGGCGGTAAGAACTCCAACGCTTATAGGAATTCGATGAGTGTCGGAGTTCTTACTGCCACTGCTGGTGCTAAAAACATTAGCGTGGCTTTTTTAAGGAGGGGGTTAGCTAGTTAATGAATTGAAAACCGCTGCTAATCAGCTAAGTTTCAACTCTACCCCTCAACTACCCACAAACCAGCTAGTCTTAGTTAAGAACCATTGAATATCCCCAGATAGCCCCCACACATGTGATTTAAATGTAAATAAGGAATCTACAGTATTTTAGAAACAGAGAAAAAATGAAGGCAGATAAAAACCATATGGTCTAACTCACAGGTGTCAAAGTCGGTCCTCGAGGGCCGGAATCCAGTCGGGTTTTCAGGATTTCCCCAATGAATCTGCATGAGATCTATTTGCATGCACTGCTTTCAATGCATAGTCATTGGGGAAATCCAGAAAACCCGACTGGATTCCGGCCCTCGAGGAGGGACTTTGACACCCCTGGCTAACTAGTCTACCTATCCAGGTCATCCACTATCCCTTCCTCTGCTTTAGAGATCCAATGTACTTATTCCAAGCTTTCTTCAATTCACATACATTTTTTTGTCTACCACCTCCACCAGATGGCAATTCCACTCATTCACCATCCTTTCTGAGGTAACTTCTGAGTCTGTTCCCTTTCACCTTCACCCTATGCCCCCCTCATTCCATAGCTTCCTTTCAATCAAAAGAGACTTGGCTCATGCACATTTATAGCAAGCTTGCACTAACTGACAACAAGTTTGTTCATGATGAATTGCAAAAGAGGTAGTCTGAGAAACAATATTTAACAAATAGCAAGCCTCAGAATCAAACAACAGGTTTCAAAATGGACCATTATTAGGCTCAGAAGCCCCACTCATATCACTGTCTAACTTTTAATAGCTGGGGAAAAACAGAACAGTGAAAAAAACTCCACAGCATTGTGAGAGAAAAAAAAGACTTCTACAAAAATCCAATTTCCTAATTCCAAATCAGAACCCCCTCGGGCAAAACACTGACAGTTCAATGAAATATTATTGTAATCCTCTCAGGCACTTATCTTAACATCCTGAATCTTCATGGAGTTCAAACAGTCTTGTAAATCCCAATCCAGCCAGAGAGGATAAACGGTCATAGTAACATAGGGCTCCTTTTACAAAGGTGCGTTAGGGCTTTAACGCACAGAATAGCGCGCGCTGAATTGCCGCATGCACTAGACCTTAATGCCAGCATTGAGCTGGCTTTAGTTCTAGAAGTGTAGCGCGGGTTTAGCGCACGCTAAAATTCTGCGTGTGCTAAAAATGCTAGCGCACCTTAGTAAAAGGAGCCCATAGATAATGACGGCAGATAAAGACCTGAATTGTCCATCTAGTCTGCCCAACCTTACTTGCTCCGTGGTTTTGCGATCGTTGTTACAGGATTGGTAAGTTTAGTGAATCTAGGCCTATGACACACCAGAAATCCAAGTATCCCTCAAAACATTTCCCCATCAGTATTTACATCTGCTGTGGGACACGCAAAACTGTCAGCTAAGTGTTTGTTTGGACCTTGAGTTTTGAGTAATGATTAAAAAGAGAATTGTGCTTACCTCTCTGGTCAAAATGACTTCAATAAATACAAAAATTGAGCTTTAGAGCTTCATTCATTGCGGTTTTACAAAGTTCCACACTTACATCTGTAGGCAGCAAAACTCAATTTACACCTGTAAATGTTGGCACTTCATAAACAAAGCCCTGAGTTCTGCTGTTATTTTTCGAATGAAGCTTTGCTTTTTTTGTCAAATGGCTGTTCCTTTTTTAGGTGCTACTGCCAAATAAACATTTTTCTACTCCCTTACACTATTTTACAGAAGGCGCCATATTCAGCAAGCCTTTTTATAACATATACATATAATTTAATACCCGGCGTTGCACGGGTATTAAATTATAGCAATAACACTGTAAATGGATTCAAATAAAGATACTTTATAGTGGTGAATGAAATTATTTGTTTACAGCTTTATAAAAAGTACAATATTCAAATTATAATGTGAAATATTTGACAAAATGAATATAATACAACTAACACAAAACTTGATTATAAACAACATTTTTAGTTTCACCTCCAGGAGCAAGAACATATAAATTCTTGGGTGAAGAGACCCCCAGAACATATCACCCCAGGTAGTGAGGGATCTGCATACCAAGTTTCGTTCAAATCGGTCAAGCCGTTTTTGATTTACTGTGAGAATGGCAGCTGTTTACATTTTTTCCATTGACATGAATGGGTGAAATCTGATGTTCTGTTTGTAGCTCCGCCCACGTGTGCAGGTGGGCCGCGAGACCCCCAGAACATATCACCCCAGATAGTGAGGGATCTGCATACCAAGTTTCGTTCAAATCGGTCAAGCCGTTTTTGCGTGATCGCGGCACATACACACACACATACATACCTCCGATTTTATATATATAGATTACAAATGTCAAACATCTTGACTTGGAAATCCCTTTTCTGACTTAAACAACCTATATAAAAATTGTACTTCACATGGGCTGTTTGTATTGAATAGTTGGCACCTTAACATGTTTAAGTATGAAAAAGCTAAAGGGGTCATTTTTTGAATCATGTCAGGATTATGGAAAATACTAATGTACATCATTGTCAATGTGCTTCATAATTCTTAGGTGGTTTGTGTTACAATAAAATGCAAATGCATGTGTAGCAAATTTGTATAATTAATGGACCCTTTTACTATGCTGCATTAGGTGCTACCTAATAGTCATATGATGTGATTTTATTTGGGACATCGCTGAAACTTAAAAGTCCTAACCTGAACAGACTATTATTATTATTAAGTATTATATTTATTGTTAATTTGTTTGGATATATTGTTACACTTATTGTAAATTTGAAAATGAATAAAGAATTTAAAAAAAAAGAAACCTAAAAGTCCAATTGACAAAAATAAAGATAGATTTCTTCTTATAATGACTGGGGTGGCCATACAACTAATCACTAGAAATTGGAAAAATTTGGATCGACTAAACTTTACTTTTTGGTGGGAAAAACTTTGTTTTTATTACCGTTATGAAAGAATGTTATCGGAGCAATCTGGGAAAATTAAGAATTTTAAAGAAATTTGGAGTCCATTGGAGTCATTTGTTAAGCACCTTAATGATTCATAATTCACCTACCAGATTCTATTTTATTTTCACTGGTCTCTACACACAGGAAGGGAGGGGGGGGTAAATTGTTGGGTAAATTGTTTCAGTAATTTACAAGTATGTAAGTGCTGTTTATTGAATTTTTGAATGTACAATTGTTGCACTTTTTATATGCTTAATAAAAAAAATAAAATAAAATGCACCTAACACTGCAAGAAATGGTCTAGTGCAAGACACACTAAACTAAAGCATTTTGCATTAGTTTTGCCATCTGCACATACTAAGGAGGGGGGTTCATCAAGGTGTGGTAAAGGTTCACCCTTTACCGCACCATAAGCTGTGGCCCAATGCTCCTGGACTGTAGCGCTGAGTACCCCCTCCCCGAATCCAACTCCCCAATACAGTGGTGCCTCGCATAACGGACGCCTCGTACAGCGAACGCTGCGCATAACAAACTTTTTGTCTTGCTCCCTATAACGAACTTCGTTTCACACAACGAAGTCGCCCGAGGGGCCCGGGGGGGGGGGCGGAACTACTCTCGCCGCTTCCTAATGTGAGCCGGGAACAGCAGCACCCTCACCTTACCTCGGATGCCGAGTTTTCCGGCTTTCTTTTTCGGCCAGCCACACGCTTTCAGGGAGCAGCACATGCCCGCGCATGCTCTGTTGTTCAATCTTCTCCTCTGACGCAACCGGAAACCGGAAGTTGCAGGAGAGAGAACATTGATCAACTCCAGCAGCTGCGCGTGCACAGCTTTTTGAGATCGTGCGGCTGGGTGAGGGAGAAGGCTGGCAGGCTCTGCATGTGAGGTGAGGTGGAGGGAGGGAAATGTAGGGCTGCAGAACGAATTATTTTGTTTTACAGGTATTCTTATGGGAAAACGCGTTTCACACAACGAACGTTTCACATAACAAACTTGCTCCTGGAACGGATTAAGTTCGTTGTGTGAGGCACCACTGTATATATGCCCACCAACTCCCCCTAGTGGCTACCTGACTCATTGGTGGTCTGGAGGGGTCCACTGTGCTCTGGAATTCTTCAGCCATTTTGAGGTCAGTGCTGGAGTGGTCAGGATTGATTGGGCATCAATCCTGGCTGAAGAGCTCTGAACCCAATGGAACTCCCTGAACCCTCCCTCTGAACCACCAATGATGAGTCAGGTAGCCATTAGGAGGGGTGGATGTATCAGGAGGGGCTGGGTCCGTGGAGAACTCAGCACCACAGTCAGGAGCATCGGGCCATGGCTTTGCACTACCCAATGCTCCTGGACTATCAAGTAGCAAATTTAAAACAAACAGAAAACAATATTTCTTCACTCTATGTGTAATTAAACTCTGGAATTTGTTGCCAGAGAATGTGGTGATAAACAGTGACCCCTCATGTTTACCATATTAATAGTATTTTATGGACTTCTACTTCAGGAACTTTTCCAAACCATTTTAAAACCCAGCTAATTGCTTTTACTACAATTTCTGGTAATGAATTCCAGATTTTAATTATTTATTGAGTAAAAACATATTTTATTTGATAGTTTTAAATGTACTATGTAGTAACTTCATGGCATGCTACCTAGTCTTTGTACTTTCTAGCTGTCTCTCAATCTTCTCTCCCAGATGATGATTTTAGCCTCTTATCCTTTTTTTTAAAGGGAGGTTATTCCATCCATTTTATTACGTTTTGGTCTCCTTTCTCTCTATCCTTTCTAATTCCACAATATCTTTTTGAGATACAGAGACCTGAATTCCACCGAACATTCAAGGCAATTCAGAGGCACTATGATATTCACTGTTTTATTCTCCATTCATTTCTTAATTATTCCTAATACGAGGGGCCGCTGAAAAGTTCTCAGCCCAACCAAGAAGAGAATGATGTGGAGCCAATGAAACTTACAAGTTATTCCACACTTCTCTTGACACTTTTTATTTCAAACAGGCAAATGGATCTAGTAAATGGGCACAAGCATAGGGAAACCAAGCCATTGTGACATCACCAATGAGGCTGGCTATTAGGCATTGGTGGAATGAGGCATTATGACATCACAATATGAGGGGCCACTAAAATGTTCTCAGCCCAGCCAAGAAGAGAATGATGTGAAGCCATGAATCTTACAAATTATTCTACACTTTTCTTGACACTTTTTTGTTTCAATGATATGAAATGAAATGGCACAGGTCTGATGATTTGAAATGTACAGTTTTGGAGTCAGTTGAAGCTTCTACATATCAAGGGAATTTGAAAGAAGAAACTACATTAAATTGAGCAGTGGTGGATTTTTTTTCTTTACAGATGAGCTGGCCAAATGGTCTTAATGCCAGAATTAAGGGGTTTGCATTTTTTTAAAAAACCTGTTGATGACTGATGTGTTCTTTACTGGAAGAAGGAAGATGGGCGTGATATCCCTCTCTCGGTTTATTTTTAAGATTGGACGCCATTATGAGTGAGCAGTGCACGGTTTGATTTTTTGACAATCCCCTGATGCAGCCGGTAGGTCCAGTGAAACAGGAATTCTTGTTGGGCTACTGAATGAAGATTGTCATTTTGCTCCAAATGAGTTAGATAAGTTATTGACTGTTTATGTGCATGTATAAGAAGAATGTTTAGGGGGGGGGGTTGCTGTTGTTTTTAAGAGGACCAGTGCTATTGTTGTATTTCTAACCTTTGATGTGTGATTATACTATTATTACAGACTGTTGGAAGCCTGTTCTAAACTGCAAGTTTTGTTAAGCTATAGGTCAATATCTCTAGCATTTTTTCTATACATGGAAGCCTATCCCCTAGTAGTAACACTGCTATACATTGTGGCCGGCCTTCTAGCCTAAATCAGGGATCCGGAACAATCCTGAAAGCAGCCACCAACAATGCACCAGCGTGTGACCCAACAGGGAGTCACCCTGCAGGACTGAACCTTCAAAATCATTCACAAATATTTTCCCACAAGAATCAAGTCTTCACACAAGGAAGCAGATTTTGAAAAATAAGTCAATTTTACTCATTCAATAAAGCAGGTAAGTAATTCCTCAATCTTTGTCACAGTAGTCAAGATTCCAAGCCTCATTAAAGAAGAAAGAAAAGAAAACTGCCAAAAACAAGAAGACATGAAAACAAAACAGCTCACAAACAAAATCAAACTTTCTTCTTCTGCTTCTTAATTCTCAATTGTCTTTTAGATCACAGTTCAATACCTGCTCCAAAGCAGGTATGTCAGTACATCAGCAATAAAGTTCAGCATTCAGAATTCAGAATTCCTCAATTCACAATAAAAAAAAAAACCAAAATAAAAGAAAGCCTCTGGCAACAATCTAGGTCTGCCAGGAACAGGAGAGTGTAATAGGTTTTGCAAAAATAAAGGCCTTAAGATAGGCTTTCAAATTCCCTCCCAAGTTGGAAGCAAAACCTCTCCCCACTTTCTCAAAGTTCACATCCTAGCTTTCTCAAAGTTCACATCCCTTAAAAAGGGAGAAAAAAAAAAACAGCACAGGCTGGAAGCCAAGTCCACCTGCATCAGCTCAGGGTAATTAGATTCACTGCCAGAACAGGCTTCTTGAAAATCCATAGGTTCATCCCTCAGGAGGGACAAGTCTTCAGCTTGTTCAGCCTCGAGCAGCTCCATGGGTTGTGGCCTGTTGTCCCTGTTTGGCTCAGGAGGATCCCTAGGGAGGCAAGGCTTAAACTTCCTCCCTAACCGGCTTCCCGGTCTGAATGCCAGTGCAGGCTTATCTAGTCTAGGGGCGTGCCCTGTTCTGGGTGTGTCAGCAGATCTCCAGGGGCCTCTAGAGCTCCCCTGGTGGTGGTTTGGACAAAACTCACTATCTACTTCTTCAGATATATCTGGCTCCTCCTGGTGGTCAGTGGCATTATTTCTCAAACCAACATCCTTGAAAATCCTGAAATTTTCTTTCCTGGGTTTTACTTTTTCTTTTTTGCTTGGTTTGACTGGGACCTTGGCAGGCCTTGCGTCTGACTGGTCACAACATGTATGACCATTAGAGATCTTGTTGACTATTTTGGATGAGCAAGCCCATGAGGGCACAAGTAACATTGGGCTGGTTGGCCCGTGTTTGATCACCCATTGGGAAGGAGACAGGAAGCCTAGGAAGGAGAAGCTGGAGGGGTGCAGGCTCCAGGAGATAAGGTGCAAGGTGTAGGAGATGAAAAGGAGCAGCTTTAAATCTGACTTTCCCACCAAAGGTAAGGAGTAGGATAGGACAACGTAGTTTGGGAGATGGGCTGGCTAGAAGAGCATTTAAAAGAACAGCTCCCATCGAAGGCAGATCGTCAACCACACCCCCTCCCTTCCCCGGTCCATCCTAGTTGGCACAAAGGCAGTAATAAAGGAGTTCAGTAGGGGTTATGCGCTCATCAGACGACGAGCGATATCAGATCTTAAAACTCACTGAGCGGTATCTTGAGGGTCAGGTGACCCTAAACAACATGCCAGCCTCAGATCAGATGTTAAGGGAAGACAAGGAGCAGCACTGAGATTTGACCTTACAACCTTTGGGTGCAGAGGAAGCAGCTCTACCAGTGAGCCACACCTTCCCCTTCTCGAAAAGAGAGAATATTTCTACAGTCCATAGTTAATTGATACCATGCTTAATGTTTTCTGCTTGTTCATTTCAGAAAATTATGTTTTTTAGATTTGCAACTTAGTTGCACAGTTCTGTACTAAATGAATGCCTTTTTGCTTTATTTCAACAATTCCACCAAAATACGAGTGACAGTAGGGAGCTTCCATCTGGGGAATCCAGTTTACTACCAAGAACTGGGGTCTGTTTCCAGATATTTGCAATGCTTAAAAAGGTCATTCTTTTTGACAGCCAGAGGTACAGGAAAGATTGAATTTGAAATACCCCAGCTGCTGCAGACTTATGGAACAAGCATCACAAGTCAGAAAACATATGGGAACTTACAGCTGTAGCAGTCACACAGCAGGACTACGACTGCAAGGCTTTCAGGAGATATGAGAGCTAGCAGTATGAGTACAAACCATTATCTGAAAATGCAAATGTAACGAGAGGAAATAAGTCCCACTGGCATTAATGAAGAAATGTGTCCCACATGCATTAATATTAATCACTCCATCTAAATGCACAGAACATTTTCAAGAAAATGAATTTCCACTGATCAAACGACAAGGGCTCATGTAAAGCAAATGGTAAAGTTGTGGTGGAAGAACCGTCATACCAACACCTACAGGCGTACTCAGTCACACACACACACCCTTATATGGATGTACCGAAAGATGTAGCTAATTTTAGGGTCCATTTACTAAGTTGCATTGAACTAATCCACACCTAACAAGATACAAACCTAACATAGGAGGCGCTAAAGCATTCTGCATTAGTTTTTTCATTTGCACGTGCTAAGCACATGGGGTAATATTCAGCCAGCGATGGTGAACATTTTTTTAAAATGCTGACTATCGCTAGCTAGATTAGCCCCAGATTTTCAATGCCAGGTAATGTCCAGACCCCCTGCACTGAATAATGGAGGCTAAATCTGATGGGGCTGGCCACTGGACCTAATAATAATAACTTTATTTTTATATACCGCCATAGCACAAACAGTTCTAAGCAGTTTACAAGGGAAGAGACTGTATACAGACAGCGACATTTCAGAGAACTTTCGAAATTACATTGGCATGCTAAGTTTAGTCAGGTTTATCTGGAAGTGTTTTGGAAGTACATCAGGTTGAAGTGGGGTCAGAGAAATTTGTCAAAGAGATAAGTTTTTATTGACTTCCTAAACGTTTGGTACGAAAGTGCGTTTGAGATGAAGTTGGTTAAACATTTGTTCCATTTGCCTGCTTGGAATGATAGTGTTCTATCGAGGTATCGCTTGTAGGTGCAGCCCTTTAGGGACGGAAAAGCAAACAAGCAGGTACTGCGTGTATTAGTTGTGCCTGGGAATTCGAATTGGTGAGACAGATAGGATGGGGATGAACCTGTCATGGTTTTGAAGCAAAGGCAAGCAAAGTTAAAAATGACCCTTGCTTCCACAGGCAGCCAGTGTAGTTTTTTGTAATATGGGCTTACATGGTCTGATTTCTTGAGGCCATAAATGAGACGGACTGCAGCATTTTGGATGACTCTCAGTCGTTTGATGGTTTTCTTGAGAGATCCCGAGTATATAACATTGCAGTAGTCTAAGGTACTTAAGATCAGGGATTGAACCAGCAGTCGAAAGGAAAAGAAATCGAAGTAGATCCTAAAAGTAAAACTGGAAAGGAAAATCATGCTGTATGTCACTTACAAATATTATAGCCATTCAGAAAAAAGCAGCAAACAGGTCAGAGAGTAGCCCTGTGGTCAGTGCAGTGCATTGTAAACCAAGGGAAGCATATTCCACTGTAACTATTAATCTAATCTAATCTAATCTAATCTAAACCTTAGGTTTGTATACCGCATCATCTCTACATTCGTAAAGCTCGACACGGTTAACAAGAGTTAGAGTAGAAAGGAACTCCAGTGGAGGGAAGAGGCAAAATGAAGAGAAAATTTTAGAGGACTAGAATAACCAGAGAGGGAGGAGGAGTTACATTTTTTTTGAGAATAACCAGGTTTTCAGATGTTTACAGAAGAGTTGAAGGGAGCTCAGATTCCTAAGAGGAGAGGTAAGGTTGTTCCAGAGCTCAGTGATTCTGAAAGGGAGGGAATAACCTAGTTTTCCTACAAGTGAAATGCCTTTTAGAGAGGGAAAGGAAAGTTTCAGTTTTTGGGTGGATCTGGCAGAATTGGGGTTAGAGGAGTTTCAAGAAAGAGGAATGAAGGGAGGGAGAATACCGTGTAGGATCTTGAAAGTGAAGCAGGCACATTTGAAGTGGACTCTGGAGATAATCGGAAGCCAGTGGAGCTTGGATAAAAGCGGTGAGACGTGGACGAATTTGCTTTTTGCGAAGATATGCTTAGCAGCGGTATTCTGAATCTGCTGGAGTTAATTTAGTTATCTAGGGCTCCCTCCAGGAACAGAAAAAATAAACTTTCTGTACCTAAAGATATAAGACACCTGCAAGCCTGAAGGCTATTGAAATGATGTACATTCAGGAACAGTAGGTATATTTCTGTTCCTGAAGGGACCGTATTTACAAAAAAGAGCAACAGTGGGATTTTAACATATATCAACCACTAAGCTATTCCTGTTTTTGGTGAGGACATCTATGTGGACATTTTAATAAGAATTCTGTCAGATGTCCCTGTCCCTGTGCCTTGTTTTCCCCATTTACTAATTTAGACCCCCTTTTACAAAGCATTTTAGCACGGGACAGTGTGGTAAATGTCCTGATGCCTATAGGGATTTAAAGATCTTCAGGGCTTTTGTCATGTAGCACATGGTTAACAAGACTAAGAATGTTATAATGCCCCTGTATTGCTCCATGGTGTGACCTTATCTGGTATTTAAAGCATGGGTTACTTTCAGTCTTCTCATATTTGTGCTAGCATATTTTTTTTTCTTTTTGATTTCAACTATCCCAACATTGACTAGATAAATGCTGCATCAAGGAGTGTTAGGGAGGTAAAATTCTTAGATATCATAAATGACTGCTTCTTGGAGCAACTGGTCCAGGAACCGACAAGAGGGGGAGCTATTTTAGATTTGGTCCTTAGTTGAATGCAGCACATAGTACGGGAGGTAACTGTGTTGGGTCTGCTTGGAAACAGTGATCATAACATGATCAAATTTGAGCTGATAACTGGAGTGATGTCACTAAAGAAATCTACTGTAGCGGCATTTAATTTTGAAAAGGGTAACTATGATAAAATGAGGAAAATGATTAAAAAGAAGCTAAAAGGGTCTTAACAAAGGTTAGAAGCGTAAACTAGATATGAATTATTTTTTAAAATACCATCGTGCAAGCCCAGACCAGATGTATCCCAAGAAATTAAAAAATATGGAAAGAAGAGAAAATGAGAGTCCACGTGGTTAAAAGGCAAAGTGAAAGAGGCTATTACAGACAAGAAAACATCGTTAAAAGGATCCCAATGAAGAAAATATGAAACATAAGCACTGGCAAGTTAGATGTAAAGTATTGATAAAGAAAGCTAAACAAGAATTTTAAGAACAACTTGCCAAAGAGGCAAAATCTCATAATAACAATTTTTTTTTAGGCACATCAAAAGCAGAAAACCTGTGAGGGAATCCATGGGACCATTGGATGATCAAACAGTAAAAGATGAGCTGAGAGAGGATGAGGCCATAGCAGAGAGACTGAATGAATTCTTTGCTTCGGTCTTTACAGAAGAAGATGTAAGAAATCTTCCTGAACTGGAAATGGTTTTCAAGGGTGATGAGGCAGACCGTTCAGGTCTTTATCTTCCATCATTTACTATGTTACTATGAGGTGGTGAAATCTTAGTGAACCTGGAAGACATACTAAGCCATATTGACAAATTAAAGAGTGATAAATCACTTGGATTGGATGGTATACATCCCAGGGTATTGAAAGAACTCAAATATTACATTGCTGATCTGTTATCTGTAATTGTCTTTAAAATTGTTTATAGTATCTGAAGATTGGAGAGTGGCCAATGTTATGCTGATTTTTAAAAAAGAGTTACAGGGAATTACAGACCTGGAAGCCTGACTGCAGTGCCGGAAAAGATAGTGGAAACAATTGTAAAAAATAAAATTGTGGAACATGTAGACAAACATGATTTAATGAGACAGTCAGCATGGGCTCAGCTGAGGGACATCCTGCCTCACCAATTTGCTTATTTAGATTTCCAGAAAGCTTTAGATAAAATTCCTCATCAGATGGTCCTGAGAAAATTAAAGAGTCATGGGATAGGACACAATGTTGAATTGCGGATTAAGAATTGGTTATTGGACAGAAAACAAAGGGTAGGGTTAAATAGCTATTTTTCTCGATGGAGGAGAGTAAATAGTGGTGTGCCCCAGGGATCTGTACTGGAACCGGTGTCATTTAACTTATTTATAAATTATCTGGAAATTGGAGCTATGAGTGAGGTGATTAAATTTGCAGATGACACTAAACTGTTCAAAGTTGTTAAAACACATTCGGACTATTAAAAACTGCAGGAAGACCTTAGGAAATTGGAAGACTTTAGGAAATTGGAAGACTGGGCATCCAAAAGGCAGATAAAATTCAGTGTGGACAAAAGCAAAGTAATGCACATTGGTAAGAATAATCCAAATTATAGTTACTGGATGCTAGGGTCCACCTAGGGGGGGTCAGCACTTAAGAAAAAGATCTGAGTGTCATCATAGACAATCCGATGAAACCTTCCACCCAATGTGTGGCGGTGGCCAAGAAAGCAAGAAAGATGCTAGGAATTATTAGAAAAGGGATGGTAAACAAGACTAAGAATGTTATAATGCCTCTATATTGCTCAGTGGAGCGACCTCACCTGGAGTATATGTACTCAGTTCTGGTCTCCTTATTTCAAAAAAAGATATAGCAGCACTAGAAAAGGTTCAAAGAAGAACGACCAAGATGATAAAGGAATGGAACTCCTGTCATATGAGGAAAGACTAAAGAGGTTAGGGCTCTTCGACTGGGAAAAGAGACAGCTGAGGGGAGATATGACCGTAGTCTACAAAATCTTGAGTGGTGTAGAACGGGTACAAATGGATCAAATTTTTTTTTTTTTACTGCATCAAGATTTACAAAGACTAGGGGAATCTCAGTGAAGTTACAGAGTAATACTTTTAAAACCAATAGGAGGAAATATTTTTTCACTCAGAGAATAGTTAAGCTCTGGAATGTGTTTCCAGAGGATGTCGTGAGAATGGTTAATGTAGCTGGTTTTAAAAAAGGTTTGGACAAGTTCCTAGAGGAAAAATCCGTAGTCCACTGTTGAGACAAATATGGGAGAAGCCACTGCTTGCCCTGGATTGGTCAATAGAGAAAAATAAAGTCACTGCTGAATCATTAAACAGTATACTTTATACATTCAAGAAACTTGTTTTGTACTTAGAACTCTGCTCAAAGACATGAAGGCTGATTACTCCGCCTCACCCACCAATCATTGCAGTGTTCACAAAAATGATTTTTATAAGATTTTCAATAAATAAAGTGCTAGCCTTCACAGCTATGCTAACACTGTAAACGTTTCCATAGTTTTTATATTTATAAAAAGTAACTTAACTTTGAATAGTGACTGGTTCCGACGTGCACGTTTCGTTGCTGCGTCAGGGAACCGACAATACAGCTTGATTTAAAGCTGGAGGTGAAGTCACATGAAATTGAAAAACTGGTTCACTCAACAATACGTATCTTCTTAAATGTCTCGAAGATACGTATTGTTGAGTGAACCATAGGCTCCCTGCGCTAAAAACCGCTATTTCAGTTTAGTAAAAGGGGGCCATAGTGCAAAATATAGACAGCATATATAAATTCTCAAAACAGACAAATTTTGATCACTAAATTGAAAATAAAATCATTTTTTCTACCTTTGTTTGGTAATTTCATCAGTCTCTGGTTGCACTTTATTCTTCTGACTGTGCATCCAATATTTCTTCCCTTCTTTCAGCCTCCTGTATGCTTCCTCTCCTCCAGACCTCATTCCCTCCCCCAACTTTTTCTTTCTTTCATCCTGCCCCCTTCTTTCTTTCTCTCTCCATGCCCTCTTTCTTTCTCTCTGTCTGTCTTTCTTTCTCTCTCTCCGTGCCCCATTTTTTCTTTTTCTTTGTTTCACCCTGCTCCTTTTCTTTCTGGCTCCCTGTCCTCCCCCCATTTCTTTCTTTCTCCCTCCCCTCCCCTAAGCCACCGCCATTGGGAAAATGCTGCCACTGCCGCTGGAAAATAGGCTGCCACTGCCGCCATCGGGAAAAAGCCGGCTCCGAGTTCGCCCTGCTTCTCTTCCCCGCGGGGCTGACCAACTCTTTGCTGCCCAACGTTAATTGTAAAGTCGGAGAGGATGTTCCGGGCCAGCCAGGCAGCGATTGGCTGGCCTAGATGTCCTCTCCAACGTCAGAATTGACGCCGGGCGGTGAGAGTTGGTCGGCCCTGCAGGGAAGAAAAAAAGGGAGAACTCGGCCTGCTTGTTCCCGATGACGGCAGTGGAAGCCTTTCCCCGGCAGCAACCTATTCCCGGTGGGTGGCCAGCTGTGCACCCCCTTGGGGCGTGTACCCGGGGCGGACCGCCCCCCCCTCCTTGGTGCACCACTGTCTCCTCCAAGTCCATCTCCCCCTTACACCAAGTTCATCTCTCCCATCCATCTTTTCCCCATTTCTCCCTCTCCAGTCAACCAACTCCCCCATCTCTCCCTCTCCCCAAGTCCATCTCTCCTCCATGATCTCCCTCAAGTTCATCTCCCCCCTCCACCATACATCTTTCCCCCTTCACCAAGTTCATCTTTCCCATCCATCTTCTTCCCATCTCTCCTCCAGTCCACCAGCTCTCCCAAGTCCACCAAGTCCCCCAAGTCCATCAACCCTCTCCTCATCTACCTTTATTCTGATGTTACAACATGTTGCCGGTGGCAGTAGTGATTTAGCAATCCACTCCTGTCGCCACTCCTTGCATTTTCTCTCTACTGTGACCCGCCCTAAGTAAAAACTTCCTGTTTCCACTTGGGTGGCCGAATGGAGAGAAGACACCCGGTGTAGCGGCAGGGTAGTGAATCATATTTGCTACTGCTGCTTTAGCCTGGCCGGGGAGGAGAGGAGAAATACTTCCGGCCGGGAAGGAGAAAGCATTGCTGCCGCCGATCTGCCCGCAGAGGTCCGTTTGGGCTTTCCCTCTGCCACCGGAGTCCTTGCTTCTGATGTAATTTCCGGTTTTGCAAAACCAGAAGTTACATTAGATTGAAGGACTCCAGTGGCAGAGGGAAAGCCCGAACGGGTCTCTAGCATGGGGGCCAATGAATTGGTAAGTTCGATTTTCCCCCAAAACAAATCGATTTAAATTGATTCACCCGAAGTGAATCGGTGAATCGATTTGAATCGTGAATCGGACAGCACTAGTGAAGACTCATGGCACAGCATCCTCAATAATAGCTAATTCTAAATGAGCTGGATACAAAGCAGCAGAAGAAAACTCATGAGCCAAAATTATAATAGCAATTACACAAAAATGTCCTAATTCCTAAGTGTCTGCAGTGTAATGTCCAGAACCTGATTAAAGGAAGGTATGCATGTAAGCTCTTGTATATGTGTATCTCAAAGAAAGAGCGAGCATTATAAAAACAGCAAGAATTTTTTTTATTTATAACACCAGTCTTTGCATCTCAGTGTAGCTTCCACTGGGAAGGGAATTATGAGACCTCTGACACATTTTCAACAACTTGTATGGATTTTGACATACATTTCAGAAGCACCGATCAGCTTATTCTGGGTTTTAAGTAAAATATATCCTAAGGGAAACAAAAGAGAGAATACATGCTTAGGAAGACTTCTCTTGCTTAACTAAAATTATAAGTCTTCTTGTTATTTGTAAATATTGTGGAAAAAAAATATGGGAGCAATATTCAGCCAGCGGCAATAACGTTTAAACCCATATATACAATGGTGGGCCATGTCCAGGCTTCAGCACTGAATATCCGGTTTTGTGAAGCTGGCTAATGCATAGCCAGTAAAATTCTATATTAAACATTTATTCCATTTTATTCAAGTTTTTTATATATTGCCCTATATATAAAGGCTCCCTGCGCTGAAAACCGCTATCGTGGTTTAGTAAAAATGGAGGGGGTATATTTGTCTATTTTTGTATAGTTGTTACTGAGGTGACACTGCATAAAGTCATCTGCCTTGACCTCTTTGAAAACCCGCGGAATATAAATGATAATTAACATTTTCTCTGCTTACAGTGTGCTTTGTGTTTTTTAAATTTTATTATTGGTAGATCATTTTGACTTGGCCACGAAGGTAAGGGGGAGGGAGGGAAGCTGCTGAAAGTAATCCTTGACTGTGCAGGGAATTATTTTTGTAAAATCATGTTTTGTTATGTGACTGGCATTTTTTAGACTTTTATTTCTATGAATGAATAGAATGAAAATGATATAAAATTACTTGCTTGTTTTTATGTTCGTGCGCTGAAGGAAAGTGGAGAGAGAGTAGGCTGAGGACGCTGAAGGGAAATGGGGAAGAGAGAGTGGGGAGAAGACGCTGATTTATAAATTGACAATTGTACAGAATATTGTTTCTTTTTATACTTTAATATAATAAGTTCAATATAAAACAATTCAAGGCTTGTGTAGATGGAATCAGGTGGTTTGCGGGGATGAGGACCAAGCTTACGGAAATTAGTCCAATAAAATGGTATTTTCTTATTTCTCATTATTTGTTAATTTGTAAAGTGGTGATTGTTATGTATCAGTTTTATAAAATTTACATCTACTGTCTTTATATTTTGCACAGTATTAGAGGACATTTATTACTGTTTTTGTGGTGTTGTAGTGTTGCATTGTATGCAGAGTCTGGTTTCTGGAGGAGTCTACATATTTCTATTTTTACTTTGTGATTATTCCATATTGGGCGAGGGTGTATCTGTCTGTGTGTATGAAAGGGATTCTGATAGCATTGACTGTACAGGATCAATTGACTGTGCAGGATCTGGTTTGTTTAGTTTTACAATGTATGTGTTGGTGATCTAGTGCTCACTGCAGTGTTTAAGATGCTGCCTTTTCGTAGGTACACTCTTGTGCGATATGTGGATTGTTACTAAAAATCATATTTTTCATATAGATGGGGGGGTGTCAAAAAATGATGAGCCCCGGGTGTCACATATGCTAGGTACGCCACTGGGAGGAGATCATGGAGAGGGAAAAATGGACTTGGGGGAGTTGGTGGACTGGAGAGGGAGAGATGGGGAGAAGATAGAGGGGAAAGGTGAACTTGGTGGAGTAGTGCTGTCCGATTCAGAAAAAAAAATTTTGATTCGATTCAATTTGATTCAGCTTATTGAATTGTTTTTTTGATTCGATTTTCCTGTACAATTGGGTGTTTTTTCAAATAGGTGGGTTTATTTTATAGCCTCTTCACCCCCCTTGCCTTCTCCTAACCACACTGGCGCTGTGGTGTAAACAAAATAAACAAACAAAAAAGACTTTTCCTCTCTCTCTTAAATCCTAGCTCACGTTTGCGGTCTAACACCAGCTCTGGCAGGATATACGTTTCAAATCTGGCATATTGTAATCAGAAAATGGAAAATAAAATTAGTTTTTCTACCTTTTGTTGTCTAGTCATTATTCAAATCTTGTTGGTCCCAGGCTCTGGTTGTCTTCTGATAACTTGCTTGCCAGGGTCTCCTTCTTTCTTCTTTCTCTGTTCTAACCATCCATCTGCCATCTCTGTCCTCCCCTTGTTTCCTTTCCCTCCCCCGGAGGTCTTTCTTTTTTTTTTTTTGTTTCCATCTACAAATCCACCTTTTATTAACTACCCTTTCATCCAGCATCTCTCCCTCCTTCCCCACCACCCCAGAGTTCACCATCTCTCCCTTTCTTTTCTCAACTACCCTCCTATCCAGTATCTCTATCCCCCCTCCACACCATCTCTTGTGTCCAACTTCTCTCCCTTTCTGTTCCTTCCCTCCCTAAATCCCATTGTCCATCATCTCTCTCCCTCTCCTCTATTTTTAGACCCATTTCCCCCCAAAGTCCGGCAAATGCATGTCTCTTTGAACCCCACCTTCCCTCCTTCCCTCTGTGTACTTCTACACCAGAGCCCCCCTGAAGATCTGTCCCCCCTGAAGGCATGCATCCCATCCCCGAAGGCCTGTCCCCCCACCTTGAAGGCCTGTCCCCCCTTGAAGGCCTATGCCACCATCCCTGGCCTGTCCCCCCTTTGAAGGCCTGTTCCCCCCTTAAAGGTCTGCATCCCCCCTTGAAGGCCTGTTCCCCCCTTGAAAGTTTGTCCCCGCCGAAGGCCTGTCCCCCCTGAAGGCCTATGCCACCATCTCTGGCCTGTCCCCCCTTTGAAGGCCTGTTCCTCCCCTTAAAGGTCTGCACCCCCCCTTGAAGGCCTGTCCCCCCCCTTGAAGGTCTGTCCCCCCTGAAGGCCTCTGCCACCATCCTTGGCCTGTCCCCCTTTGAAGGCCTGTTCCCTCCTTGAAGGCCTGCACCCCCAAAATGCCTGTCCCCCCTGAAGGACTGTGCAACCCCTCGGGAAGGCCTCCGTGTTCCCCCTGGCCTCCCCTCACCGTTTACCTCATAGCTGCAGTCTGCAGTGAAGATCGCGGTTACAGCATCTTTCTAAAATTGCTTTTGAGCTGTTTCCTCCGCTGCGATCCTGCCTCTGGCATCAGAGGAGGGGCAGGACCGCAGCAGAGGAAACAGCTCAAAGCAAGTTTACAAAGACTTTGTAACCGCGATCTTCGCTGCAGACTGCAGCTATGAGGTAAATGGTGCAGGGAGGCAAGGGGGAACACGGAGGCCTTCTGGAGGGGGGGGGGGCAGTCCTTTGGGGAGGCCAGGGGGAAACCGGACGCCAGGGGAGGGGAGAAGCCTGAGATCAGCACAGCAGCACTTCCCGACTGACTCTCCCTCTTCCCCTCTAAAGCAAGTGCGGCAGCAGCCGGCTAGCAAGAGCAGCGTTGCTGCTCCTGCTTTAGGGGTCGAGGGGGGAGGGTTAGACAAATCGGGAAGCCGATTTTTGGGGGGGTTTAAATCGATTCAAATTAATTCACCCGAAGTGAATCGGTGAACCGATTTGAATCGTGAATCGGGCAGCACTATGATGGAGGGGTGGAGATGGGTGGTGGAGAGCGGAGATGGACTTGGGGGAGATCATGGAGAGGGGATATAGAGAGGGATAGAAGAAATAATAGATCTAAAAACAGGAGATAGATAGAGATAGTGGACAATGGGATTTAGGGAGGGAAGGAACAGAAAGGGAGAGAAGTTAGACACAAGAGATGGTGTAAGGGGGTGATAGAGATACTGGATGGGAGGGCAGTTAGAAAGAGAAAGGGAGAGCTGGTGGGGAAGGAGGGAGAGATGCTGGATGAAAGAGTAGTTAATGAGGATGTGCAGCCAGAAAATTGTATTTTTTCTTTTTGTTAGTTAGTTCGTTTTTGGTTTGCCAAAAACATAAAATCACACAGGAAATACCATTGCCATTTTCTATGTTGTTTCAAACAAATGTACATCAATACTAGCTATAGCCTAATTAATATGGTACTCCTCTCCCTAATAATGGCACATCCCCCCCCCAAAAAAAAAAAAAATGTACACCCTCCTTTGCACTGCCATAGGAGGATTGAAAAATGTGATCCCAGCACTGATATTGTGGCGCTCCCTGAAAATGTCAGCACCCCTCTCCCCTGCCATGTTAGCCTGACTTACTGTTACTATTCCCTTTATGCTGTGCGGGAGTCCTCCACTCATAGTCCTGCCAGAAGGGGGTGCTGTTTCACTATCACATTATTAGTTAGTGAGGTGCAGGCAAGCTCTGCAGGACCTCACAGAACCTGCCTGTCCATCTCAATCCAAAACACAACATTGAGTACCCCCCCCCCCCTGCTGAAAACAGTGCAGTTGGAAGAGTCCTGCTCAGCTTAGATGAAACAGTTTGTATGTGTTTTATCGGCCCTATCCTCCCTCCAGTGGCTTAGCGAGGGTGAGAGGCGTCTGGGGTGGTGGCGCCCCTCTCTGTCCTCTTCTCTGTCCCCCACGCCATCCCCAAGCAGGCGCACACCCCGTATCTCTTTTAACTTCCCCAGCATGAGCAGCATCACCAACTCGCTGCCCGAGTCGGCATCAGATCTCACTCTGACGTCACTTCCTATGCATGGGACCCAGAAGTAATGTCAGAGATAGAAGTAAGGTGGGGGAGAGTGAAAGCGCTCACATTGTGGGGAGGGGGAGGAGTGGGAAGGAGCGGGGGGGTGGGGTGGTGGCAGAGAGGAGGAGGGGTGCCAGCACCCTCACGAAGAAGATGGCACCCAGGGTGCCCCCCCTTACTAAGCCACCACTGCCTCTGTCCCCCCACCCTCCACACCCTCTCCAGCCCCAAACAGCTGCAGTAGTAGAAGCCGAGCTCAGGGTGAGAAGCAAAGTCCCCCTTCATAGCAATGCGCAGAATGCCACTGAGCCATCCAAAAGACAGTAAAGGGATTCAGTGTTAAGTGTTTTCAATCTGAGACCTTTCTGGAACAATATATTCAGGTAAAAAAAACAAAAAAAACAGCATCACTTTAAGTGAAAGACAAAAAGCTTTGTGGACTGGAAGTGAGCTTAGTTGAGCTAAGAACAATACAGCATAAGCGGAGTAATGAACTAGAGTGCTTTGTGGTTCCCCTGGGAGCTGTAAGAGAATAGGAAGTGCTTAGCTCTGTGAGGAGATGGAGGACAAATAAAAATCTCCTGTTTAACTCTACTGTAGTATCCCTTTACCTGAGTAGGAGAGCTAAAAAGACAAGTGAAAAGGACTGGTCTAACAGATAACCACACACAGTCACTTTGGACCTTCTCCAAAACAAGAGAATTATACTTTAAAAATAGCAGCAAGAGCAATAAAAGTCGAGCCCTCTTGAAGAAGAAGGACCTTATCTGCAATAAAGACAATCAATAAAAGAAGCTCTCTCATTTAAACATCAAATGCACATTGTTTTGCAACACCTGTTATTTAGGCATAATAGCTTTCTTAACCTGTCAAAGTGTTTAAGCTGAGGAAAAGAAATGGGCCTCCAGCTGTGCAGCTCTGTGCAGAAAGCTTGTGCGAAGCGATATTAGTTTAATGAAATGTGTACAGATTGTAATTGTGGTAATAAGAGGGCAATTCCCCGAGGTGCAGTAGGAAGGCGGCAAGCGCAGTGAAGCAGAAAACCGAGGATGCCAGTTCAACAGAGAGACAGACGGAATGGGGAGCCCCGGCGAGACATAAAGAGCGGACAAAGGAAATGGTGTCATCTGATGAGGGGGGGGGGAATTTTGGGAAGGGTTAAAAAGGAAAAGTGCTTCATGCACATCACAGCTGGTCCCTTGTCACTGTCCTACTGTACGGTACGGTCCTGTTCCACTGCCAGTAATTCAGAGCCACCGACTTGTCTTTTGGAAACCGGAAACAGCTTAAGGGGGGGGGGGGGAAGGATATGTGATGGGCTCAAGAGGACTCGGGAGGTCTGGTAGCCTCGTTGCAGAATCATTTAATGAAATCAAAGAGTTCTTCATTGAATGATCCAGACACAACAAGAGGACACAGATAAAAAGAAAAGCCATAACACGTCACTGGATCACCCCCACCCCCACCCCATTAATCCCTGTCCTACATCCTTTCCTGTTACTAAAAGGCTTTTTCAGTAAAGTGCAATAAGCAGGTAGTGTGTGTGAATTAACTCAAAACTGTCGGTGCACAATCATGGTAACTATTGCCACAAAGGCACGACAGCACACACGAATTCGCCTGCTAACTGCATACCCAGTTGTGGAACATTACGACCAGTCGACCACTACTACTAATCATTTTTATAGCACTGCTAGAGGCACACAGCACTGTTAAGAGACAGTTCCTGCTCTGCAGAGCTTACAATCTAATCAAACAGACTAAAGGACAAGTAGGGGGTTAGGGAGTTTCTCAGGTATGGGGTACTTTACAAGTGAGTGGAAGTTGGGAGTTAAAAGCCACCTCTGCCTGAGAGTTGCCTCACTGAGGAGGAGGAAAAGGATCAGAAGATATACAATAGGATTCTTTTGCTGAGTATTCAGGCAAGGCCTCACCTGAATGGTTGGAGACATCCGAGTCAGACTGGTTGACATGCGCCCTAGTACAGTGTCTCGCAAACTTTACAAGCCGTGGCACACTAAACTGGCGGCCGCGGCTCGAGGGCACCCGGAAGTGCACGGACGTCGCTGCAATGACATCGCATGCTTGAGTGACATCATCACAGCGACATCTGCGCAGACACCCGCCAGACGGGACCCTGGGCTGTCAGTGGGAGGTTGCTGAAAAAGAAGAGGGGCGAAGAGGAGAGACGCCAGGGAGGAGGAATGGCGCCGGCACCGGCTGGCTGCCTATAGGACATGCCTCTCGCCGCAAGAGGCATGTCCTGTAGGCAGTCAGCGGTCGCTGGCGCCTCTCCTCCTCCCCGGCATCTTGCGGCACACCTGAAATATCGAGCAGCACGCAGTTTGCGATCCACTGCCCTAGTAGGTGATTCAAGGAGTGTGCATCAAGAGGAGTGTTCATTGTGCATCGATGCTTGACATTGAGCTGGAGTGCATGACCCCTTTCTTGACTGATGCTTTGTATCCCTGGAAACCTTTTAAGCCTCTGCAGTAGCTTTAAAAACTCTAGTCTGAGCATAGCCCAGATCTCCTCCTAGAAAGACAGTGAAAGTACTGGATGAGTCATTGGCATGAAAGCAGTCTGCTGTACTGGATGACAGGACACGGGAGATCTCAATATCGAGGCAGGCCTACATTAAAAGAAGCATTTTCAATATGACGACGAAATCTGATTTGGGGACATTTTAGAAAAACATCTAAAAATCCAGCAGAGGAAGTGGCCATTTTCAAAGCAGAGAAACATCCAACGTTTAGGGTGGGATACAGGCCTGGGTTCCCATCTCTATAATTCATTACGTTGACCACCAGGCTACTCCAGGAACCTGCTTGCTGCTCTAATAGGACTGGCGCCTATTAGACAAAGGAAGTTGTCATACAAGGATGGTATGTACTGTTTCAATCAAATTATGGGTGTGTGGGAGTGGATCGGTGGCCACTGGGGGAAAAAGAGGGGCCATGCCTTCATGCCTCCAGTGGCCATCTGGTCAATTTGGGTACCTTTTTGAAGTGTTGCATAGTAACTACATAAATGTAACTAACTACTAACTAACTAACTACGTTTACTTGTAAAGAAGTACAGGATAGCATTTGTTATTTTTACTTCTACTGAAGTAATAATTTTGCCCATTTTTACTACTTTTATCAAGTTACATTTGATGCTTACAGTTTAAAGTAAAAGTCAGTGGACTTAAAAAAGCAAACAAATTTACCCCCCTTTTACAAAACCGCGATAGAGTTCCTATAGTGTGGGGAGCAGCGCAAAGCATTCAACTTGCCAGCCTGCGCT
The DNA here is from genome assembly GCF_902459505.1 of Geotrypetes seraphini. Taxonomy (NCBI): domain Eukaryota; kingdom Metazoa; phylum Chordata; class Amphibia; order Gymnophiona; family Dermophiidae; genus Geotrypetes; species Geotrypetes seraphini. The sequence goes on along the minus strand of NC_047084.1, from coordinate 325,591,630 downwards.
AAAAACTATTTTTGCGGTTTTGTAAAAAAAAAAGGGGGTGGGGGTAATTATGTTTAAGAAACAATTACGGCAGTCTTTGCTGCAAGAGCCTGTTGCTTAGCTTTGACTATGGCTGCATTTATGGAAACTGGGTTGGACTATTGTATGATGCATAATGGAGCATATCCTTGCTGCATTTTTTAATGTATGCATGAGAAGAGCAATTCTATAAATGGTGTACAAATTTGCATGTGCAAATTGCACCCTATCCTGATATGCGCATGCAACTACATTGGTTAACGAACCAATTAGCACAAATAATTGGCTGTTGGCAATCAATTATTGGTACTAATCGGGAACTCTTTGGATTTGCGCATGAATCTTGCTAGGTGCTATTCTATAAAGTTCCACGCACAAATCAAATGGAATGCAACTCATAAGGGGGTACAGCCATGAGGGGCATGGGTGGGTCGAAATGTTCACCAAAGATGCGCATAGTGGTACTGAAAACTGGGGATCCACATCAAACTTATGAGCCGGGATTTCTCGTACATCTGGTTTCAGTTGCTGTAAATCCTTGCGTTCAGTGTTGAGTATGGATCATGGAACCTACAAATTGAACCTCCCTACAAATTGAGTTCTCCTCCAAGATTTTGGGAATACTTTTCGATTCTTCCCTTTAAGGATCAAATAAACTCTGGTTAAGAAATGTTTTTTCAGTTTACGAATACTGAGGAAGATTCAGATACTTTACATTACATTACATTACATTAGTGATTTCTATTCCGCCATTACCTTGCAGTTCAAGACAGATTACATAAGGAGTTATTTGGACATTTAGGAATTCATAAGGAGTTATCTGGACATTTTCCATGGTATTATGGAGTGGAGCGGGTTGCTATTGGGGATTGAGATGATTCTTGCTGTGTTAGTTTGTCTTTAAGGATTTCTTGAATAGCAGGGTTTTTATTTCTTTTCTGAAAGATTGTGTAGTCTGAGGTCGTGATCAGTAAATTGGAGAATTGGTAGTCTAGTTTTGCTGCTTGAGTGGCCAGGAGGCCATCATACATTTTTTTTCATTTGACATTTCTGATTGGAGGGTGCGTGAATGGAGTGAGGGTTCTCCTATGGCTGGTTGTGGTTATTTGGATTAGTCGGTTGTTCAAGTAGGCTAGGCATTCTCCGTTTATGGTCTTAAATAGTAGACAGTAGAATTTGAATAGTATTCTTGCTTGTAATGGGAACCAGTGTGAATCGAGGTAAGCCGCTATGATGTGGTTGTGTTTCCTCAGTGAGTAGATAAGTCTCAGAGCTGTGTTTTGTACTGTTTATAGTTGTTTTATCATGGTTGCAGGGCAGGGGAGATAGAGAATGTTGCAGTAGTCTAGAAGACCCAGGACTAGAGACTGGACCACGAGCTGGAATTGTTTTCTGTCAAAGAATTTTCCATCAACATCATTTTTCTGTCTTGGTCCAATCTATTATACTATCTCGGCTAGATTATTGTAATGCCATCTATCTCAGCATCACAAAGAACTGCCTTCAAAGACTACAATTGATTCAGAATACCGCTGTGAAGCTGATCTATGGAAAAAGCAAATTCGACCACGTGACTCCTCTGCTTTTGAGTCTCCATTGGCTCTCGGTTTATCTCAGAATCCAGTTTAAATGTTTATGTATTAGTTTTAAAATTTAATGTTATTTTTGCTCCTCTTGTTCCTCTTCTATGGAACGTTTATAGATTTTCATATGCGAGAGGCACTCATTGATTGAAACTTTCTCTCCCTTCTAAGAAAGGAATTCAAGGAGTTAAGAATTTTAGCAATTCTCTGGCGTTTAAATTTCCCCAATTATGGAATGAACTTCCTCTAATTTTGAACTGTCCCAGCTCCTTCCAATCTTTTCGTAAATCTCTAAAAACTTTTTTATTTGCTAAACATTTTGAAAACTAATTCTCTTGTACTTTAGCTTATCTTTTAACTTATTGTTAACCGCATTGAGCTTCCTCTGGTTGAAGACCCGGTTTACAAAGTTAAGTTTTAGTTTAGTTTGGAACCATGCACCATTCTATAAGGTGTGCCTATCCCAGAGGGCCCTTTATTGAATACAGTTCAGTGGCGATTTGTTTTCAGTGCCAAATTTTTGAATGCCATTTACTGAATCAACCCTTCATGTGGAGGTAAGTGCTAAACTTTAATAAAAGGGCCCTAAATGTTAGCTGCAAAGTTAGGGGGTTTCCCCTGAGCCTGGTACACTGAATACTGCAATAAGGAATGTATTTTTTTTTTGTATTCCCTGGGGTAAGGAAACAATAAGGCAGCCAGTGTACAAGATACAACGTGGAACAGAAGACAGGAAGCGGATCAAATGAAGATAGTGTCCAACATGGCCACCTTTTATCAATAAGGCTGCGTCAGAGGCATACAACCAACTGATAATTCACAGCAGCTTCCATCAGTTCTGGGAAATCATGTGTTTTGTGGCTTTAAATATTGCATTGTGTTGTTTTGTTTTGTTTTTTTGTTATGTAACTTTGTGACTGTGAACCATCTAGATCAGTGACATTTTTCCTACTGGAGTAATGTATAAGAAATAGATAAGTTTAGGAGCGTTCCAGGTATATCATCCCTTTTCAAAGAGAAATAAATACATGTGTTTACTCCAACATACTGTATCCAACATATTCATTCAAAATAGAGGAAATAAATCATAATCCCTACCGTGGAGGAAGTGCTGAAAGCAGCCCAGGACACGCAGCAGTCACGGTTTCAATATTGCGGTCCATAGCCTAAAACTCACACTTTCGGAGCAGCTAGAATTGTATTCTTTATAATGGTGCTTGATTTTTCCTCATGTTTCTTTTCCTCTTTTTTTCTACCATTGCCTCTACTGCTACAGACACAGTACACAGGAAGCTGTAGGTTAGGAAAAAGAGAACCTGCCATCACCATTGTGTTCTTTTCTCTTTCATAGAATCTGAACCTCATTGGTTATTCATTAAAAGGAAATATATGAAGACAGTAATTAACATAAACATTAACCCAATGCCATCATGCACTTTTCAAAACACTAAAATGTCCCAAAAATAGCATAAATTGGCACTTGGACTTTTTCTCACCAAAACGTCCAAGTGGCGATTTTCAAAGCTGACTTTCTGGATGTTTTGCTAGGCTTATTAACTGCTGTGCATCCAAAGTTCAAGGGGGCATGCTGGAGGCATGTTATGGATGGACTTTGGGTGTGTTTAGCACTTGAACATCTTGTGGTGATGATCAAACCTATCCAAAGACGTTCAGGATGGAACTTAGACGTTCAGAGCTAGACCTGTTTCAAAAGCATCTAAGTGCCAAAAAGGTACCCAAACTGACCAGATGATCCCTGAAGGGATTAAGTAATGCCCCCCCCCCCTCCCCAAACAAACACACACACTCCCCAAATGGTCACTAACCCCCTTCCACCCCACAAGGATCTGAATGAAATAGTACATACCTTTCTCTAGAAGAGTAGCACCTAGTATAGGAAAGCCTGGTAGAACTGTACACAGGTATTTTAAGTAGCCCGATGGGTGGGCTAGTGAACCCTAGAGAGGAGGATCTAGGCCCATAAGCCACTAAACACTACATTGATAACATAACATAACTTTATTCTTCTATACCGCCACAATCAAACGATTTCTAGGCGGTTTACACAGAAGAGGGCTGGACAATCAACGAAATACAAAATACTAATAATAAAAGTACAATATGTTTCCTAAAGTATAGACAGTGTAGGGTTTTTGTTATGAATAAATCTTCAGTTAGGAAATGAATTTATCAAATAGTACATTCTTAATTTATTTTCGAAATATGCCATAAGACAACATGACTCCATAATATAATTACCCAACCAGGACTGTACATCCTATCCAAAAAAGACCTATATCTACAACCAGTGATTTTTGGATATATGAATAAATTGCAATTCCTGGTTATCCTCGTAGGGCTATATAGCACAAAATGAGATAGAAGGTAGATAGGGGCCAATCCCCAAGCCAGCTTAAAGCAAATACAGGAAAACTTAAATATTACTCATGCTTCTTCTGGCAGCATTTGGTAGTAAGGACTAATATGATCATTTTTCTTCAACCCAATTATCAGACGGACAGCCGTGTTCTGCACTATTCTCAATTTTCTCAGAATTTTCTTTGGTACTCCCAAATAAACAATGTTGCAATAGTCCAGTATAGATAGCACCAATGCCTGCACCAATAGTCTAAAGGATAGATGGATGATGGAAAGTGTGAGCCCATGAATACTCTACTGCCATATAGGTACCACCTGCAGCTATAAGGGCTTTTGGGGTGGGAGACAGGTGGGTATAGTTGGTTTTCGGAGAGTTTTGGAGCACTCAGCATAAATTGTAAGGGGAGAAGTACATCTGGCACCATTTATGTGAAGTTCACATCAGTGCCTTCGAAGGTGCCCCATTACTATGTTGTCATGTCTGTGTGGCCAGTCCATTACAATGTTGGACCCTCCCATGTCAAAATGGTCTGGATTTGGATGGTTTGAACTTGGCTATTTTTATGGTCGAAAATGGCCCAAAAAGTTAAACGTCCTAAGGTTAGATGTCCTGATGGCCAAAGACATCTAAATAGTCAATTTTCAAATAAATATATATATATTTTTTTATGACTAGCGGTTTCTCCAATTTCAAAAATCGCCATTTCTCCACCCTCGACTTTGGACATCTTGAGGGAAAGTCCAAAGCTGGACTTAGATGTCCTGTCAAAAATGCCCCTCTATATATCTAATGCTTAAACAGGCATGGCCATTATCATAGTTGCATAGATAACAGCAGTTAGTATAGCTGAGTTTTAAAATGGTTTGGATAAGTTCCTGGAAGAAAAGTCCATAGTATGCTATTGAGACAGACTGCTTGCCCTGGAATTGATAGCATGGAATATTGCTACTATTTGCATTTCTGGATTGGACACTGTGAAGACGGGATACTGGACTAAATGAACCCAGTATGGCTATACTTATGATCTAATGACCATAATAATAACTATTAAAACCATAATAATAGCATTTATTGCATTTACCGTAATAGACACATTAGATAGTTGCCACATAACATGAGGCATATAATTGGATTGGATTTCTTTTCTTGATATACCGCTTGCCACACAATAAACAAGAAATTGTCCTTTGGTACATGGAACCTTAAGAGGACAAGGGATATTTTTTTCAGGACTAGGGAATAGAACACACAAATTTCATTTTTAAATATACTGTATATGTGCTATTTCCCAGCCAATTTCCTTCTGCATAAAAAAAAAACAAATGCAAAGTCTGTGGCCTGTATCCATGGGAAGTTTTCAAAGGGATAGCACAGATAGACTTTTGTTGTGTCCTTAGCAGCCTTGATCTCCTATTATATTCTCTGTTTCTATGAGCTTATCTGACTTATATGCCGCTGCTTTAATCGCTAAACCTGCTCACTGAATTAGTATGTTTTGCACTTCATTTAATACACATCCGAAATATTGCTTTCATGTTTGACTCGCTGCACAGGAGAGATTTCTCTCATCCAACATCGTTATTTAGAAATGAAATTCTGTAAAAAAGACAGTTCCATTAAATTTTTATTAGGAATTTAAAACATTCACCTTCTGCTATTAATGCAAAATATACACACCTTCGACCCTAGGCTGTGATGTTCCATCAACCTCTCATCTGTTTCTATGGCAGATGTAATGAATTTCTTCCCCATTTTAAACTTTCATTAACTCTCTTCCACCCCTTTGATTGACAGAAATGATATGATGGCACACGCTGTCAGGTAATTATGATCCTTGAAGATTAGTGCCTATGCTCCCTGTGTTTGGTTCAGGCCTATGACAATGTGCAAATAGCATGTACATGACATTGATATATTTATTCAAAATGAAAAACTGCTCTTCTACTGCAAAAGAGAGGGATAAGACACACTTATAGTCATACTTAGGGCTCCTTTTACTAAGCTGCGTTAGGTCATTAGCACGCGGGGTAGTGCCCGCTTTAAAATGCTGCACGCTCTAGATGCTAATGCCAGCACTGAACTGGCGTTAGTTCTAGCCGTGTAATGCAGGTTTAGCGTGCACTAAAAACGCTATTGAGGCGTAGTAAAAGGAGCCCTTAAAGTGGAGAAAAAGACCTCAGTGCTCACGAGGAACTAATACTATATTGAAGACACCAAACTAACATAGTATGCATAGTAATACAGCAGGTATACACCAGTCATAGGTCAAGAAACTCCACATATAGGGACAGTGTTCTAATCCTTTTATAGAGCAGTATGCAGAGCTCAAAAGGACATAATCCACAGGAACAGAAAAAAAAAACCCCAGAAAAAAATGGCCACTTATCTCAAACTGTTCAGTGGACAGACACGATTCTTTTTTTTTTTTTTTTTTTGAAATAATGTTTATTAGAAGCAGTTGCAACACAGGACCCCCGTAGACTATTCTCAAAAGCCGCTTAGGGGGCTACTGATACCAGGCGTCCTGTACAGAATCAAGCCCAATGTGTGTTCAAGATAGGCGAAGATATTTACACCTGATTTTCTGTGGCTTAAACGGGTACACCTAAATGTTTATGATGCACAGTGGTGCTTAGGGCGATTCTATAAAGTGTGCATACCTTTTATAGAATTGGACGGGGCCACTGAAGAAGAGAATGATGTGGAGCCATGAAATTTACAAGTTACTCCACACTTTTCTTGACACTTACCCCTTCTTCTACGAAACTGCGCTAGCAGTTTCTATCGCGGGGAGCCGCGCTGAATGGCCCGCGCTGTTCCCGACGCTCATAGAATTCCTATGAGCGTCAGGAGCAGTGTGGGCCATTTAGCACGGCTCTCCGTGCTAGAAACTGCTAGTGCAGTTTCGTAGAAGAGGGGGTTTGTTTTGTTTCACATCATTGACATGAAAAGTCTCACGGAAAGTGTGGAATAGCTTGTAAGTTTTAGGGATCCATATCATTGTCTTCTTGATTGGGCTGAGAACTTTTCAGTGGCCTCTCGTAAGTGCCATTCTAGTCAGCACAGATTTTTTGGGCATTATATATACAGTATAGAATATGACAATAAGGCCCGGATTCTGTAACTAGCACCGTTGTTGGCAGCCACCGACTACGAGTCGATCACGTGACAGCATCGGGCAAAGGACTGTACCTCCGGTAAAAGTAGGTGCCGGAAATGCAAGCCAGGGTTTTCCAGGCTTTCATTTCTGGCACCTGCTTTTGATGTGAATAATGCCTCTAGGCACTTTAGGCCGCCTAACGCCACTTCTGGCGTTAGCCAAGCCCACAGTGGTGTTACGTACCTACAGAGGCACCTACAGAGGCACAATTCTGGTGCTGGTTTTTTTAGGCACCAATAAGCACCTTAAAACTCAGATAAAAATGTTGTTTAAATGGTGTTATTTACTGAGCTTGGGTGCCTACTAGCACCTAAAATAGCACCAGTTAGAGAATCCGGGCCTAAGTGCTTAATGCAGTTTAAGTCCTAGAATTAAGTGAAACTTCTTTTGACAATATAAATGAACCAAACTCATAATTTTGCACAGAAAATCAATGTTATTTAAAAGACCACAGAATAACATTCATCGATGAACAATGTGCATTTGCCTTCCAAATGGCAAACATGAAAAAATGTCTTTTCTTTTTTTTTGCAGGAACACACACAGCTAGCCTTATCTGAATCAGCTAAATATGCCAATATACCTTTTTTAAAGCTAGAGAATGACAAAAATGGAAACCCAATATGAAAAAAAAATGAAGCATTAGCTTTCACTGAGCCTCAGGCCATGCATTACACAGGTACTAAGTGACAAACTGATCATTTACTGCTGACTCAGTTGTTTCTTCCTTAAGTTATTGCTTAGTCCAAGTGCTTCATTTTTTTATATATATATATATTCATAGAACAGTTTAGGTTAGCAATAATTGTCTGCCTATAATTATTTGCTGACCCTTTGCCAAATACTATGTCAGTAGGGCAAACCATTTATTTACAGACAAATTGTACTCGTATATGTGGAAGACTGAGGTTAGGGGGCTTTTCAGCCATGCCTACCACATAATAAGCATTAATTCTCATTTCCTTGTTAATCTAATGGCTATTTGTTCATTCTGTGTTATATTAATTAATTGTATTTTGCTTGTGTTGTTCTACTATTTAGCATCATGTTAACTATTTTTCCTTAAATCAGCTTCTGGATCACCATAGAATTGATCTTTTTTAAGTGACTTCAGCAAACAAGGGTTAATCCATTCACAAAAATATTTTAATAAGAAATACTGAATGTCCCTGCAGAAAATAGGATTTAAATGTGCACAAATTCTTCAAGAATTCTGCATGTTGGGATAAGTTCATTTACTCATGGCTCATTTTGGCCCAGTGCACTTTTATCAAGCCATGTTAGGATTTCTTTTATCACCAGCAGCTGCAGTAAAAGCTCTGATGCTCACAGGAATTCTAGGAGTGTCAGAGATTTTACCTCAGCAGCCGGCAATAAATAAACCCTATCGTGGCTTGATGCAATGGGGCCTTTATAAACCCTATTCATTTCTAACAATCGTTGCTCATTTTGTTTTCTACAGTCGTGGTGCAGGGCAGATAGCAATAGGACCCCAGGGGGCAATGTTTTACATCAGTGAATGGTTTGCATTATCATTTCTTAATCCTGTCTTTCTTTCTTAGCCTTCTTCAATTTCACGCTGTACATATGCTAGTTTATTTAAACAAGTTTCCATTTTTATATTACCAAATTGCAACGGAGTAGATAAAGGAGAGAAAGAAAGTTGAAATAGTTTATCTGCTAGACCAGTGTCTCACAAAACTTTCTCGAGCCGCGGCACACTAAATGTAGTGGCTGCGACTCGAGGCATCCGGAAGTGCGCGAATGTCACCATGATGACATGCACAAATGCACGAAGGCCCTCCAGACAGCCCCGAGATGCCAGAACGGGGTGCCAGCAGGGAAGAGGACCGAAGAGAAGGAGAGGCGCTCGCACCGGCTGATTGTCTACAGGACGTGCCTCTCGCCACGAGTCCTGTAGGCAGTCAGCTGGCGCCGGCACCTCTCTTCCTCCTCAGTGTGCCGTGGCACACCTGAAATCTCAGGAGGCACACTAGTGTGCCGCGGCACACAGTTTGAGATACATTGTGCCAGGCCATATGAGTGTTTGAGATCATAGCAAATATGGTAATCTATATGATAGAAATAATAAAATGTGTGTTTGTGGTGGGGTCTTTCTTATTATAGGCATTATTTTTGGCCACTGTTTTCAGCCAGTATGAAGCCTCATATTAAATAGGTCAACTTGGTAGAAAAAGGGGCATCCAAGTTGTTGTTTAAACATTCCAAAGTATTTTACAAAGGCTCAATGAACCAGGGGGCCATATAAAAATATATATGGCTGTGGGAGTTATATATATGGTAGCACATATAGCAAGATCAGCTGTTTTATAAAAGATACTCCACACCGAACAATCCACTCCTGGGCAACTGTCTGCTTCCCATCCCGATCTTAGTTTAAAACAATGGTTCCCAACGGGGGTACTATTGCCCACCGATGGGGGCTGAGAAGTCTAAGGGGGGCATTTTGTGTCCAAGTCATGTTGAGGACCAGTCGCCGCCCCCTTGAGCAATTGGCAGCACTGTCGTCTTTGTACTGATTCTTCAACTTTTGACGCTTCAACTTTTTGCCGTCACAGCAACATTCTCACCAAGTCCTGTGCGACTGCCCCAAAGCTTCTCCTCTGATGCAAGCCGCCCAGGTAGAAACAGGAAGTGCGTCAGAGAAGAAGCTTTAGGGCAGTCACGTGGGGCTTGGTGAGAATGTTGCCACGTCTGGACACCTCAGAAAGAGAAAACTATGAAGAGCACCTGCGAAGGTGAGGGGAAGGGAGAAAGGTGGCCTGATGAGGGGAAGAAGTTGAGTGGCACTGAAGGAAAGTGGAAGGAGAGGGGGAAGGGTAACAGATGCTGAAGGGAAGTGAGGAGGGGAGAGAGAGGGAAGCAGACACTGAAGGGTAGTAGAGAGAGAGGAAGGAACCGACGCTGGATGGAAGTAGGAGTAGGATTAGTGATTGAAAGTTATATTAAAAAGGTGGGTTTTCAGTCTGCTTTTAAATAAGGGAAGGGAAGGGGCTTGATGGACAAACTCGTGTAATAGGGAGGCAGCTAGAAGAAAGGAACAAAGTCTGGAATTGACAGTGGAGGAGAAGGGTAACGTTAAGAGTGACTTATCTGAGGAACGGAGTTCTCTGGGAGGTGTATAAGGAGAGAGAAGCGAGGAGAGATATTGAGGGGCAGCAGAATGAACACACTTGTAGGTCAGCAATAAGATCTTGAACTGTATGTGATGACAGATAGGGAGCCAGTGAAGTGACTTAACTAGCAGCTAATTTATCAATTAAGTTACTTGCATAACTAGGAATTCTACAACCTGCACGTGCATGTTTACACAGTAAACCTAAAATTGTGCCTGCAAGATTATAGAATGAGGGCATAAGGTCTTAAAAGGGGCAGCTTCCATTTCAGACCATTTCCCCAAGGGACTGATCTGAGAGGGTCGAGAAGACCCTGCACAATAAAAAAAATTACAACGTCCTGATGAGCTGTTGCGGCAGCCACCACAGGAGGAACAGTATTTAGCTGTTCCCAACGTTACCTCCTTTACACAGAGCCTAAATAAACAGAACTGAAAAGCAAAAGTAAGCTGGTAGCTAAGTGTCATTGCAGGGGACTAATAAAAAAAAATAATTGAAATCTGAGGCAGGCAAGGGAAAAAAAACAAAACAGCACTGCTTCAACATGTGGACAGCGCAAACAGAATGTGAACTGCCAAATGAGACAAGTTGAAACTCAGCGGAAGTAAAAAGGAAAAATACTACACCAGCAACTCCAGATGCAGTTACAGCTTCTCACCATACAAAGTCAAGGAAGTCTTCACAGAGAAGGCGTCACTTCCTGCTACCAGTTACTCAGACTCTTGATATAGCCAAATAGTGGGGCAATAAGGTTTGTTTTCTTTAGGAGGTGAATTGAAACAAAAAAGAAGGGGGGGGGGGTCAACCTTAAATGAATAGCTCTAGTGGCAAATGAGAGAAGTTATGGACTCCTCTAGATATTCCCAAATCAGAGTAAAGAAATAAAACTCTGAAATTCCTCCCAGTCCTGAAAGCTCAACTAAGGGCTCCTTTTACAAAGGTGCGCTAGCGGTTTTAGTGTGCGCTACACGCTAACGCCTCCATAGAGCTGACATTAATATTTTCTGTGTAGTGCTACAATGGCGCGTGTGCTAAAAACGCTAGCGTACCTTCATAAAAGGAGCTCTAAGTTACTAGCTCTGTCTGTGGGCCCAGGATCTGGGCAACCAGAACAGAGCTGTATAGATAGTCGTCACCCTCTGCTGCTGACAGAGAATACTGAGAGGGTTTCGGTTTTATGGTGCTTCTAGTAGGCTGGTGCTCACAGCTCTTTGTACTAAGTCAGTGGTCTCAAACTCAAACCCTTTGCAGGGCCACATTTTAGATTTGTAGGTACTTGGAGGGCCTCATAAAAAAAATAGTTAATGTCTTATTCAAGAAATGACAATTTTGCATGAGGTAAAACTCTTTATAGTTTATAAATCTTTCCTTTTTGCTAAGTCTTGATAATAATATTATAATTTATAGCTGAAGAGACATATGATCAAGAAACTGTTCTATTTTACTTTTGTGATTATGATAAACATACCGAGGGCCTCAAAATAGTACCTGGCGGGCCGCATGTGGCCCCCGGGCCGCGAGTTTGAGACCACTGTATTAAGTCATGTTTGTTTTAATAATAATTTCCCCGTTTGATTTAATGTACAACACTTTGAATTATATGTTTAGCGTTCAATCAAATGTTAATAAACTATCTGCTGGCTGAGCGGCACAACCCGGATGTCCAAGACTGGTCTGGTGCAAGTGCCAGTGGGGCACAGGTATTATAACAGGACTGTGAAAAGCGGTAAGAAGCACCAGCTGAATGAGTAGACCCTAAACTGAAACAGAGAGGAGAATAAGGAAATAGAAGAAAACACTGCTTTCTGTGTTATTTTTTTCTTAGTCTATTGTTTGGTTACCTTTGCATTGCTTCTGCAGGGGACGTTCTGCCGCTATGTTTTCCTTTTTGAATTGTTCTAGTTTGAGAGTACTTTTTTACTGTGTTTGTATTCCACCGCTGCTAATAAAGTACATTAAACAACAAAAAAAAAAAAAAGAAAAGAAAGTATAACAGAGCGGGAATGGAGGGTTCCGGGGCAAGACAAGTATTAAAACTGTGTATTAACACTGACTGTAACAGCAAATCAGTGGTTTATACAATATTATGTCCATGTAACCTAGTTCACCACACAATTGTTTCCCGCGTATTCACCTCTATAGGACTCCCAGGGACCCCTGAAGAAGACTTTTTGTCGAAACACGGACCGTGTTGGGTCCTGTATCCCTAGCGGACTAGGTCCTTTAAGGCTTTTATGTGGATGAATTTATTTTTATGTGGATGAATTTATTTTATGTGGATGATTTCAGTGTACCTTTGGAACTTTGACACTTTCAAATAAAGTCCATTTTGGAACATCGTCACTCCACAGAGCTCTTTTGGTTTTCCATGTAACCTAGTATACATAGGGCACACAAATCGACCTGTGAAGCTTCAGTTGAATGAGCATAAATTGAGGATTTCTAATGAGGTCCTTCAGGCACCTATAGTACAACATTGGTACTATAGAGAACTAATAGAGGACTTGCGCTGGCGAATTGTAGATCAGATAAAAGGGGGGGAGGGTAATTCAGAAGCTTTGTTAAATTGGAAGGAACAAAGGTTTATCTATATAATAAAGACAGTGGAGTCTGGGGGTTTAAACAGCGAGCTTGAGTGGACATCCCTGCTCTAAGTCCTGGCTGGTGATTTGGCAGTCTTTTTTAGAGTCAGATGAAAGTGAGCCCTTTAAATTTCATTGAAGAATGCTGTTGCCATCTTAACTTCCTAAACTTGTGTGAGCTGGAAAGCATGAGACGGCTCTGGTATCTATTTCATACCCAATAAAATAAAAAGTGAAAAAGTATTTATGTGGGTCAATGCTGTTTTAACATGAATAATGAATCACTGGGTTGGTTTTCTAAGGAGGATCCTTGATACAGCTATGTTAGCGAAACATATCGGGTTCAGCCTCCCCAGACCGCACAGTACAACAGTTCTAAGATAAGTACAACAGGTTTTTTTAACCATAAAAATAATCTTTGTTAAAATTATACAATAATTTTAAACTGTCTATACTTTAGATAACATGTACTTTTATTATCAATACTTTGTATTTCGCTGATTGTCCAGTTTCTCTTCTGTGTAAACCGCCTAGAAGTCGTTTGATTGTTGGCGGTATAGAAGAATAAAGTTATGTTATGTTATAAAAGCAGTGTTAAGTTGAAGACAATTATAAATAACATGAAGTTAATATCATTAAATTTCATGACCAGTGAGGAAATATCCACATAATTCTACCCGCTTTCATAAATAATTTGGCGGTGATTGGTGGTGCTGAGATCATGGTAAACAAATGCTGAAGACATTATAAACATGTATTGTGAGCACATAAAATGAGCATATTTTGTGCTCACTTGGGTGAATTGAAAGATTGATGATTTATGTGTTACCCATATATTCATAAGATAGCCAGTATTAACAGGTAAAAAAGTAAGGTGTCATGTTTTACTTTATACTATGCAGAGATTGTATGAGCTTCATTTGTCCTTAGGGATTCATTGAAACATACAGTTTGATGTGGAGTGTTCACATAGGGATGCCAGAGTTCCTCTTTGAAAAAAAAGAATGCCTGGCCATGCCCTGTTCTTCCCCCAGCCCTACCCACACACATACCTTCCCAAGCTTGAAGGCCGTATTTGGAAGCCTTTGTGCATGTGCGGATGTCAATAAAATGATGTCACACGAGTGCATGCATATGACATCATCAAGGTGACGGCCCCGCATGCACAAAGGCTTCCAGATGCGGCCTCTGAGTTCAGGATTTCCAAAACCTGGACCAACTGCTGGGATTTGGAAATCCCTCCAAGCGCCCAGACATTCCCCTAAAAAGAGGACATGTTTTCTCAGACATATGGTAACCCTATGTTCACATGCTTGCACATCCTATATACTACTGAATTGTTTATAGTTTTGGAGAAACAGGGGACTTTGCCAGTATTACATATACCTCCTCAATCCAATAAACTTGATAGCCATTAGGGCTTGTATTATTTATAAATTGACTTATTAAAACTAAACCATGATTTAATACGCACACCCTCCTCAAAAACATGCATATTTGTAGGAGTGGCTTAATATAAACTGAGGTAATTTAGAAGCTTTATGGAGGGAATTTTTTAAAGTTTCATTTGCCTTTGGGTTTATCTTCTAGCATTAAATATTAGAGGTGCAAAGGAGGAAGGCTAGCAATACTTTTTGGAATCATTGCACTTCTGATGTGTTAGCTGGGTGAGTCTGTTAATTAAATTGCCAAGGATTTAGGATTTGAGTGCTGCATGAAAGCGTATCAACCTTAGACACCTTTGCCATTTTTGGAGGAGTTCGGTGAAGACCAAGGTAATTTTATGGCTTTTAAATCAAATGCTTTGTTTCATATTTTTTAAAAAGGAGATGTTTTTTGACATTGCTTGTCAATCTGAGTTATTTTGTTACTTTATGGAAGGGAATTTTAGGAGTTTAATAGAAGAGAATGCTTTATAAGTTTTAAAGAGGGAAGCCATTTTTGAGGTATTGGCTGTCAGGTTGCTAGTTATTTTAGAAGCTTTATAGATGGAAATTTTGGAAGCTTTATAGAAAGGATTTTTTTTTTTAACGTTACTGTTATTTCTTTTCCTAGTATGTATAACAGTAGAAATTAAAAGGATGAAAGCTAATACTACTATTTCAAGTTATAGGCCTTCTGGAGAGTAATTTTCTAGGTTTGTTTATTTATTTAAAAAATTTGGTATACCACCTAGCAGTTTCCATATAAAGCAGAAACAAATAACTATATAGATATAGATATATCGCTCTTAAAAACAATATCAAAACACATAAGAAATTAAACTTACAGATTCTTCAATAACATATAAGGTTACATGTTCCCAAAATACCCAAACATTTTCAGGAAAGACAAATCAAAAGTATGCGTCTACAAACAGCTTGGTTTTCAACATTTTATTTAACGCTATAATGATCTGCACAGATTAATAAGGCAGAAAGGCACTTGTGCTTTGCCTAGTTTATTCAGGTACAAAAGTGGCCCTTTTACTAAAGGGAATTAAGTACTTAACACATGGTTACCATGTGGAAAAAAGGCTACTGTGTGACTACATTAATGGGCTTTTCAGTAAATGTTCCCACATTAACTGTGACCAGGTAGTGCACATTAATTGTCACCTTAATGTGGAACCAGCATTAGAAAATAATGGTTCCACCCTCATTGGGTGCTACATAACATTTGCAACAACCATTAAATATATTCCCTCATTAGGCTGCAGTAACTACCAATTTTTAATGTGGTTTAGTAAAAGAGTCCCACAGGCACCTATGTGTCTTCATAAAGCAATAATCCTACAGAAATCATGCCTAAACTGAAGACTCAGACATTATGGGGCTCATAATCAAAAAAATAAAAGCATCCAAAACCCGTCATAAGTCGGCATTTGGACGTCCTAATCGTCGGGGGATCCAAGTACCGATTTTTGAAGCTGACTTTCTGAATGTCTATTGAGGTGTTTTGCCCGCTGCACATCCAGAGTTGTGTTATAGGCGAGCTGTGGGTGGGTTAAACTTGCAAACAAAGCAAGAATTTGGCAAAAACGTCAAGTCCCCTTTCAAGACAGACACGGCACTTAGGGCTCCTTTTACGAAGGTGCGCTAAGCGTTTTAGCACACACACCGGATTAGCGTGCGCTAGCCGAAAATCTACTGCCTGCTCAAAAGGAGGCGATAACGGCTAATTTAATAGAAGATTATGCGGCATGCGGCAATTTAGTGCATGCTATTCTGTGTGTTAAGGCCCTAACGCACCTTCCTAAAAGGAGCCCTTAATCAAAAAGTTAAAAGGACAAATCAGTACAGGTCAAAAAGTTAGATAATAAATACATAGTAAATGCTTTTAAAGCCCCAGGCACCAGCACCAGGTTAATAACTTAAATAAGTTCTGCCCCGTACATCATCTAGTCCTATGCAAAAATGCATTCAAACTGCCAGTGAAGCAAACACTCAAAATCAGTGTTGAAAGGGGAAAGAAGGGAAAAAAGACGATTCAAAAACCCATCCCCTAGTGAAAAACAATTCAAAAAATCAAAACGTTATCAAATTTTCAAGTTTCCACAACAAACAATAGGGTCCAAATAATGTTGGTCAAAGAAAGACTTATCTGAAGCGCAGAGGGTTCCCGTCACGGCTCGACAGAGCTCCGTTTCGAAAACTTCTTCAGGAGCTGAGACACTGGAAATAAGTCCCACCAAAGAGATCGTTTAAAGATGGTGAGAGAAAGAATGAAAAAAACTCCCGCATCAAACTCTTGCCCCAGTCAAAAAATTAGACTTGGCCTTTTGGGTTAAACTTGGACGTCTTGTGGTATTAGCCCCAGGCGCTATCTTGCTCGGGGTGCTGGCACCCCTCCTCCTCTATGCCCCCATTCCCACTCTTACCCCTGCCGCGTGTGTGCCCCTTCCCCTATACCTTTTTAACTTCGGCACAAGCAGCTACCAACTGCTCTCTCTGATGTCGGCGCTCTCTCTGACATCACTTCCAGGACTGGGTACGGGGAAGGAGCGCATGCGCGCGGCAGGGGGGGGCACGAAAGGCGCTCAACCTCGCTATGCCACTGCCCCTTCCCCAGAATGTTGCCCAGTTCCTAACAAATCTTAAACCCCCAATGCCCTTGGTCTTCGCTTCCCGTCTTCGAGACGTACTAAAAGATTACGTTTTCAGGATATCCTGCCTAAATATGAGAACGATTTACAAACAATGGAGATAGTGGGGATGCAGATCTCTTTCATGAATATTAATAACGGGTATCCTGGATATCTGGCCTATTGAATGCATCATTTTATAGGATATGCTCTTTAGAGCAGAAAATATTGCTATACAGTAGCAGTTTCTTCTGCATGGTCTGACCATGCTTTAGTTATATTACATATAGGCCCTCTTTTACTAAGGTGCGCTAACCGATTAGCGCGCGCTACATGCTAACGCGTGCATGTTAGTCTATGGATGCGTTAGCTTTAGCGCGAGCTAATTCGATTATCGCACACTAATCGGTTAGCACACCTTAGTAAAAGAGGAGGATAGTATATTATGTATTAGTAATCTGAGATCTTTAATGTGCAAATGATGTTTTATTTCAGCCATTGTTACCTTTGCGCTTGAAGTCATGATGTTTAATTTTGCGTGCAGACCACAAATACAATCCTATTGCTGTAAACAGCAATAGGATTAGAAATATTTATTTACTAAGGGCTCCTTTTACTAAGCCGCATTAGGGCTTTAACGCGCGGAATAGCACACGCTACATTGCCCCGCGCACTAGACCTGGATGCCAGCATTGAGCTGGCGTTAGTTCTAGAAGCGTAGCGCTCGGTGTAGCGCACGTTAAATTCCTGCAGGCGCTAAAAACGCTAGCGCACCTTAGTAAAAGGAGCCCTAAGAGTCACAAGATTTAAAAGATTCTAACACCACACTAGTGAATGTATTTCCTGCTTTCCCCAAAGAGCTAGTAACATTTAGCTAAGTTCTAAGAATCACCTTTGCAATTTTCTTACAAAGATGTCACCAGGGAGAATTTGAAGACATACACGCTGGCGATGACTTGTTCTATAAACAATGGAATAGGGGGTATAAAGGATAATTTATGATACCTTCATTCAGCATCTTTCTTGTACACATCAGTGTAGTTCATGGTCCCCCAATGTTGGTTCTGGCTGGAAAGCCACTAAGATAAGTGTTGTTGCTCTTGTATAAAGTACATATTTAGAAATATATAATTGATAAAGTCAAATAGTGATTAAAAGATTGCACCCCCAGTTAGCTAGTCAGTCTTTTAACTAATTTATTAATAAACTAGTGTTTAAGCCCGTTACATTAACGGGTGCTAGTAAAGCCTCCTTCCCTCACATGTCCCCTATTTTCAGCCCCAGCTCCAGCTCCAAACCCATTTTTACCCTCCCAGCCCCCTTCTCCCATCTTTTCCCTTTCAGCCCCATCCCCCTTTTCTCACCAGCAACATTTTCCTCCCCACCCTACTTCCCTGTGCAGTGGCAGCAGAAGCATACCCTCCCCCTCCATTTTCCTGTGCAGCAGCATTGCCCTCCTCCAGCCCACTTCCCTGTGCAGCAGCACCTCTTATGTGCTCCCCTGCCCCTCTTCCTTGCTCCCCCGGTCCAGCAGCACCTCTTCCCTGCTCCCACTGTCCCTCTTCCCTGCTCCCCTGGTCCAGCAGCACTTCTTCCCTGCTCCCCCTGTCGCTCTTCCCTGCTCCCCTGGTCCAGCAGCACCTCTTCCCTGCTCCCCCAGTCCCTCTTCCTTGCTCTCCCGATCCAGCAGCACCTCTTCCCTGCTCCCCTGGTCCAGCAGCACCTCTTCCCTGCTCCCCCTCACTGCCTTCCATACTTTGTCCCGTCAACCCCCTCCGAAGACAGCCTGCCTGCCATCCTCCTGTGCAGTAGAACCCTCTCACCCCACCCCCGCCACTATCGCCGCCATGCAGCCGACCCCACTGACCCTCCCTCCTGACGACCGTCAAACCTCCCGGGTCCAGCAGCGGCCGCATCACACTAAAAACGCTGCTTCGCGGCCTTCTCATGCTCTGATTTCCTCTTCCGCATCTCTGATGATGCGGCAGAGGAAATCAGAGCATGGGAAGGCTGCGTAGCAGTGTCTTTAGTGTGATGCGGCTGCTGCTGGAGCCAGGAGATTTGTGCGTCTCACGGTGGGAGGGCCAATGGGGGTTCATGTGCATCGGGGAGGGATGCATCAGAGGTGGGGGAGGTGTGACAACGGCGGCAAACTGCTTAGACGAAATTGCTGGAGAGCAGGGAGGGCCGCGTTTTAAAATTTCTCTGCTGGCAAGTGGCACAGGTTGTAAGCGTGTGGGGCCGTAGTAAGATGTGTCGGGCTGTTGTGTGGTGCCATAGTAAGCACGCATATGCACTCTTGCCGGCCACGGACCTACGGATCTCGGAACACGCCGGTAAGAGTGCGCATGCGCGCTTAGGGTTTTATTATAGTAGATATTTAATTAAATATGAGGTTAGGAAAGAGGTTTTGAAGTAAATAATTACATCACATGCATTCAGAATGAGGACTTAAAATAACATCTAAGTTATAAGAGGTTTCTTTACTGAGAATCATGCATATTTATGATAAGTCAACCTTTCTATAGATTTTGGGGTTGAGTCCTATTTTTAAATCAGGGTATTGCTTACACGTTTAGAACAGTGGGCTAATAAAAATCAAACTATTAACTGCAAATAAATTAAGACACTGATGTGTACAAGAAAATTGCTGAATGAAGGTATAAATTATCCTTTATACCCCTATTCCATTGTTTGTAGACATTTAGTTGTGGATTGGATAATCTATAAATTGATCTATGTGTGTAGTTGGATGACTTGTTCTAGAACAAGAAAACGGAAAAAAAAGTACTGTTTTAATTTTTTTAAGCCAATCAAGAAAAGACTAGTCAAACTAAGTATAGTTACATCTAAATATTATGACAATGTCTCCCAACATAACTTCCACAGTTTTTGTGACATGATGCTTTATGGGTGTTTTTTGGTTTCTTTTTATAATTCTTTATTCATTTTATAACTTACATCAAGTACATCAACATTGGTATTAACATTTTAACATAGATATATCACTTGAAATTCTACATGATGTTCAAAATTGCTCAAAAAAGTGTCACAGGGAGAGGTGATAAAATACAGAGTTTTACTGTATTTTAACCAAAATTTGATGGAGGGGGCATTTAGAAGTAAATCGCTGCTCTCTTAGGGAATCAAATGTTTCCTTATGCTTGGGCACAAAACTCTCCAGCAGGGTCAGAACTGTTGAGAAATGCAAAGAACTGCAGAGCGACATGAACAAACTGGGTGAGTGGGCAAAAAAATGGCAGATGAGCTTCAATGTGGAGAAATGTAAGGTCTTGCACATAGGGAAGGGGAACTCCATGTACAGCTATACGATGGGAGGGAGGGTACTCGGGGAAGGCAGCCAAGAAAAAGATCTGGGGGTATTGGTGGATAACACAATAAAGCCGGCGGCGCAATGTGCAGCGGCCTCAAAAAAAGCGAGCAGAATGTTGGGCATTATCAAAAAAGGTATCACTACCAGAACGAAGGAAGTTATCCTGCCACTGTATCGAGCAATGGTGCGCCCACATCTGGAATACTGCGTCCAATACTGGTCGCCATACCTCAAGAAGGACATGGCAATACTCGAGAGGGTCCAGAGGAGAGCAACGAGGATGATAAAGGGTATGGAGAACCTTTCATATGCCGAACGGTTAGACAGGCTGGGGCTCTTTACCCTGGAAAAGTGGAGACGGAGAGGGAACATGATAGAGACTTATAAAATCATGAAAGGCATAGAGAAGGTGGAGAGGGTCAGATTCTTTAGACTAGCAGGGACAACTAGAACAAGTGGTCATTCAGAAAAACTGAGAGGAGACAGATTCATAACAAATGCAAGGAAGTTCTTCTTCACTCAACGGGTGGTGGACACCTGGAACGCGCTTCCCGGAGAGGTGATAAGATAGAGTATAATTCTGGGGTTCAAAAAGGGACTGGATGACTTCCTGGAACCGAAGCAGATAACAGGGTACAGATAGAGGTTTACCTTATAGGACATTGAGCGAATAGGGTATGGACATTTTAGGTTAGGTAGGGAACACTTTCAGGTCATGGACCTGGAGGGCCGCCGCGGGAGCGGACTGCCGGGCATGATGGACCCCTAGTCTGATCCGACAGAGGCAATGCTTATGTTCTTATGTTAAAATTCATGACAATCTATTTTATAAGGGATGGGGATTGGGGGAATGTGCCACTGGATAGGCACAGTGTGGAAAAAAAATTAGGAAATGGGACAGGAGTGGGGGGGAGGAGTGCAGAATTGGCTTTCTGTTAATAATTGACAAAACAGGCAACATTACTCTTTACAGTAGCCTTAGCAACAGACAAAAACTGGTTGCGTAGACTTTTCTTCAAAAATAAATTTAAAAGAATTTCTTGGATAAATAATACAAATGTTTCCAGACCTGGCACGAGACACACAAAAACGCCGTCGTTAATTTTTGATCTTAAAACCGGGAGTTACCGCTCTTGGAGCAACTTTTTTTCTCCGTCACCCATGCAAATGTGTGATATAGTATCAAACGCAAAAATATGTTTTCTTTGAACCTACCCAACTGACAACCTTTTTGTCGGCTGCTCGCCTGAAAGCAGGGATAGATTGAGTGCTTATTGTTAAGTTTCAACATTTCCTTCAGCTGATTGAATTTCCTGTTTTCTTCTTTTTCCTTGACTTGTTTTTAGTAACTGCTCACTGAATATACTTCTTGGATCCTGTATTGAAGACTTGAGCTGAAGTTAAGCTTTAATTCTTATTGGTTGTTTATACTATTACAAATTGTAATGTTTGTTTGTTTCCTTACTTAACTTCATCTTTCTGTACAAGTGGATACTTGATATGTTATTGGAAAATATGATAAATAAATAATAAAATAATAATAATAATAATAATTGGCAAAACAGTTCAGTGGAGCAATTTTTATTATCGGGGATTTTCCTTTTGTATCATGTACATATCTGGAAACTGATAACCCAGTGAGACCATCAAGGACTTTGTAGATTAATAGATAAATGGTAAAAAATGATTTTGTTCGGATTGGTATCTCAATAATAAAAAAATTCCCACTGGGAAAAAAAGTGTTATATCAGAATTAGTAATAGCTATAGAACAGAATTTTATTTAATAAATTTATATTCTGCCTTAAAACTAAGCAGTTATTTTCCATTTCTAAAGCATGTTGTATACACAGGTGTACCTAAAGATAGCATATATGTTTATATAAACTACTAGCTTTATAGCCCGTTACATTAACGGGTGCTAGAATATGTGTGTGTGTGTCTGTCTTTATTTCTTTCTCTTTCTGTCTCCTTAGCCACTTTCTGTATTTCTGTCTTTCTTTCTTTTGGCTGTCCATTACCACCCCTTGCGTGCTCCCCCTGTCCATTCTCCCTTCTTTTTATCTCCCCTGTATCCACCCCCCCCCCTCCACTGCTCCCCTTATCCAGCAACAGCCCTTCTCTCTTTATTTTACCTCCCCCCTGTCCATCAGCACCTCTTCCTGCTTCCCCTGTCCAGCAGTAGGCCTCCCTTCCTTTATTTCCCCCTGTCCATCAACACCTCTTCCTGCTCTCCCTGTCCAGCAGTAGGCCTCCCTTCCTTCCCCCCCCTGTCCATCAGCACCTCTTCGTGCTCCCCCTGTCCAGCAGTAGGCCTCCCTTCCTTTTTTTTGCCCCCCCTAGGCTTCCTTTCCTTTCCCCTCCCTTTCTCTATCCCCCCCAACAGTCCAGCATCTCCCTTCTCTCTATCTCCCATCAACAAAGCATCTCCCCTCTGTCTCCTCCTGTCAGCCGCTGCTATTCGCCATCTGGTCGAGCTGCTGCCGACAGGTGGTGTCCAGCTCCAGCGCGTTGCTCAAAGGCACAGCAGCAGCGCACAGCAGCAGCGCCGCCATCTCCGCTTCCGGACACTGCGGGAGCCCTTCTCAAGGGGGCGGGACAGGCTGCTGAGGAGCTTCGGGGGCTGCTGCTGTTAGCCCTGGCAGAGACGGAGCGGCCAAGCTGAGCTGGCGGCAATGTCAGCGCCGCTCTCCCTCTCAGCGGGCCGGGCCAGAAAAGGAGGAGAGTTACGGTTGGGTGCAGACCGGAAAAAAAGAAAAGAAAGGTGGCGCGAGCTGGAGCAAGTCCGTCCTGGGTCCACGTCTGCCCTCCGCCGACAGCCGGCTCCCTCCTCTACCGGGCCCTCCAGTAGCTCACACTCCCACTCCCAAAGCAGCGGCGCGAGGTGGAGAGCAGGGAGGCTGTGGTGACGTAAAATGCACGCATGCGCACTCATGTTTCCGCGACGGATCAGGGAACACGACTTTTGAGTGTGCATGCGCGGCCTAGCATTTTATTATATTAGATGCACAGGCTTTCCTAGGTCATTCTGGGAGGAGCTTTATTGTGTGAGCGTATTTTGTAAAATATGTGTGTACAGGCACAAGTTTATACCTTCTTTAGATCAACTGTAAAATTTTGTAAGAGCATGTGTCTCTGGATACCTATTTTATAAAGGCACATGGCAGCCTATTTGGCCTCTATAAAATAGTAGGGGTGGGTATTCAAAATTTTTCATTTTGTATTGTTTCCCTGTGATGTTATGGGAATGATGGTTTCAATTAATTACCCCCTCCTATACAAAGCTGCACAGGAATTCTATAAGCATCAGAAATGTTACCGCGGCAGCCGGCGCTAAAAATGTTAGCATAGCTTTGTAAAGGGGGAGCTTAATTTATTATTTGACCATTTTTCCGTTACGGGAGCAAAGTCATTGAGTGTGCACTCTTCTGAAAGATGGTGCACTCTCCCCTGAATTACATATATAGAGGCTGATTCTACAAATGGGTGTCCCGATTGTAGGCTGTGGAAAGTGTCATTTTTAGAAAAAATTCTTCCAAGGAAGGATGCCTACATTGTAGGCATTGTTTCACCCGGAAGTGGGTGAGTTGTCATGTTGTCATGAGCTCTCAATAGATTTCTGGTTACTCTGGAGGTAAACTATTATACAGTGCTCCCCCGCGAATTCACGGTCCGCGGTTCGCAGGCCCGGTCTTCGCGGTATTTTCCGACCGCGAAGGGGAGGCAGGAGAGGGCAGCTGGAGAGGCAGGAGAGGGCAGCCGGAGCTCTGGCAAGTAAAGGAAATCACTCACTGTATGCTCCAACCACCTCTTACTGTACTAAAGTTGGGCCTTACCAACTGTATGTCAAAGCAGCTCCTGATTGGTGAGGCCCGACTTTAGTAGAGGAAGAGGCGGTAGGAGCATACAGCGAGTGATTTCCCTCACTCACCGGCACACCGGCTGCTCTCTCCTGCCTCTCCGGCTGCTTTCTCCTGTCTCCCTGCTAAAAACCGTATTCACTGTTTTTCAAGATTCGTGGGGGTTCTTGGAACGGAACCCCTATGAATATCGGGGGCAAACAGAATGCTAGGAATGATTAGGAATGGGATCACGAACAGATCAGAGAAGGTTATCATGCTGCTGTACCGGGCCATGGTGCGCCCTCACCTGGAGTACTGCGTCCAGCACTGGTTGCAATACATGAAGAAGGACACAGTACTACTCGAAAGGGTCCAGAGAAGAGTGACTAAAATGGTTAAGGGGCTGGAGGAGAGGCCTCTTCTCCCTTGAAAAGAGGAGACTGAGAGGGGACATGATCGAAATATTCAAAATACTGAAGGGAATAGGCTTAGCAGATAAAGACAGGTTGTTCACCCTCTCCCAAGGTAGGGAGAACGAGTGGTAGAAAACTGGAACACTCTTCCGGAGTCTGATATAGGGGAAAACACCCTCCAGGGATTCAAGACAAAGTTGGACAAGTTCCTGCTAAACTGGAATGTACGCAGGTGAGGCTGGACTCATTTAGAGCACTGGTCTTTGACCTAAGGGCCGCCGCATGAGCGTACTGCTGGGCACGATGGACCACTGGTCTGACCCAGCAGCGGCAATTCTTATGTTCTTATATACGGTATATATTTTTGTGTATGTTTTGACTTCATAGTTTTTGAACTTTTTGAGCTTGTGTTTGTTGTAGTAGTGTTCAAGTTTTGCACAAGCTTTGTATTGAATGAACTCCTTGAGGGTTTTTGGGGGGTGTTTTTAAATTCTATATTAATTTTCAAAACTAATACGAGTGCCATGAATTTTACAAACATTAATAAACAAAATAAGCACTTAAATTCCACTGCAGAAGAAAAATATCCCACCCTTTCTTCCAACAATTCAATCAAGAGGATAACCCTCCACCCACTCCTTGTTTTGATGGTTGGTATGCATATTCATTAAGGATCTGGCTGGGAGTCTCCCAAGACTGGTTTACTTTTACATAGATCAGTATATCGCAAACTGTGTGCCTCTTGAGATTTCTGGTGTGCCGTGGCACACTAGGAAGGAGGAGGAGAGGCACCGGCTGACTGCCTAAAGGATGTGCCTCTATTGGTGAGAGTCACGTCCTGTAGACAATCAGCCAGCGCCAGCGTCTCTTTCTCTCTGGCCCTCTTCCCTGCTGGCACCCTCTTCTGGCATGCATGTGCGGATATTGATGTGATGACATGACATCACAGCGACGTCCGTGCTTTTCCGGATGCCTCAAGCCGTGGCCACTACGTTTAGTGTGCCGTGGCTCAAGAACGTTTGTGGGACACTGACATAGACCAACATACTAAACTAAACTAAACCTTAAGTTTGTATACTGCATCATCTCCATAAAGACAGAGCTCGGCACGGTGTACAGGTAATTCAATAAATGAGGGAAGGCCATAAAAAGAAATTAGAGGTTATAAAGAGGATAGCTAGCTTTACATTTTAAATAGATAGCTTTACGTTTTGGAGAAAAGCCAGGTTTTCAGATGCTTTTGGAATAATTGGAATGAGCCTTGGTTCAGCAGCGGGGCAGGGAGGTTATTCCAAAGCTCAGTGAATTTGAAGAAAAGGGATTTCCCTAATTTACCTGCATACATGACGCCTTTTAACAAGGGGAAAGATAGTTTGAGTATGTGGGCGGCTCTGGTAGTGTCAGGTCTCGAAGAATTCCAGGATAGTGGGATTAGGTGAGGAAAAATGCCATGTATGATCTGATATACCACTTCTGAGTGATTGAACTGGTGTTCAGTGAGACCTATGTTGAAGAAAAAACAAAGATTGTATCTTTGAAGAGGATAATGATGGTTTAGTGCCATGAAGCCAGAATACTGACCATTGTTTGTCATTCAGTGATTCACCAATATTGGATTCCTATTCTTTTGGGGAATTTAAACTAAACTTTTAGAATGACATTGGAAAAATTTATAAATCATGGTTGTATGTGTGGAAGAAGCAAACTTCTTAATACGGTAAGTTAGACCTTTTTTAATGAGCTTACTCTTTTATTTTTAAGTAGTCCTTCTTTCAGATTCTTCAGATTGTTTACATCTGCTCAAAGCTGTTTGATATTCTGTTCTAGCAGATTTTTCATTTTGTCTTTCCTTTTATAAATAGTTTTAGTTTTCCAATTTCACATCCTAGTTCCTTTATGGTAACAAAGGCGGCAGAACTCACTAGTTGGTTCATTTCTGTAGTGATTTCCATAGGGATTGTTTAGATCACTGCATCATTATTATGCAGAGCTTCAACCACATTTTTCCTGCTTTAATGCTAGTTTTCATTTTCTAGTGGCATCTTTAATTTAGGGGATCTTTTACAAAGCTGCGGTAGCAGTGCTTCTATGGTAAATGCACCAGAGACCACTCAATTCCTAATGGTTTCAGTGCTTTTACCAGGGCAGCATTGCTACTGCAGCTTTGTATAAGGGGCCCATGGAAGGACATAATTTAAAAAAAAACGTTTAAGTCCCCTTTTGGCCTAAGGCCCTAAATGCTGAAAGTAGCAGCAGGAGAAATGTCCATTCTAAAAATAAACGTCCAAAATGAGGGGTTTTTTTTTGAGAATGGCCTACCTCTACGTTCACTATAACAAAAACCCCAAAACAAAATATCCTTAAAAGACACCAAAATATAAGTTGGGCATGCCCTAGGACGGGGGTCGGCAACCTGCGGCTCCAGAGCCGCATGCGGCTCTTTTCCACCTTTGCTGCGGCTCCGGTAGTGTGTCACGCAGGCATGCACCTTACAAGTCCAGCGTCGCGGCGGGAAATAGCCATGCTGAGCAGTGAGCTCAGCACATACACAGATGAAAGCCTTGCTTGCTGATTGGTCCGGCGGCCCCGCCCCGCCGTGCCGCCGGACCAATCAGCAAGCAAGGCTTTCATCTGTGTAGTGCTGAGCTCACTGCTCAGCATGGCTATTTCCCGCCGCGACGCCTTGTAAGATGCACGCCTGAAAAAGAAATCATCCTGGCCGGGGTCGGTGTCATGCTCCGGAGATCTACAGCCTTCCTATCTCCCTCTCCCTTCTACCTGCTTCCGGCCACATCCCCTGCTCCGCGGCTCTCTTCGGCAACTCAGCAGCAGCGATCGACACAAGCTTCTGACGTCGGGGCCTACCCTCTGCGAGTCCCGCTTGTTTCAACTTCCTTTTTCCACAAAGGCGGGACTCGTAGAGGGAAGGCCTCGATGTCGGCAGCTTGTCTTGATCACTGCTGCTGACGAGTTGCTGAAGAGAGCCGCGGAGCAGGGGGGTGTTGCCAGGTGCAGGTAGAAGGGAGAGGGCCAGATGCAGGACTCGTGGGTGAGGGAGGAGAAGAGAGAGAGAAAGAGAGAGGGGAGGGAAACAAAAGGAAATCTTTCATACTGGGCTGGGCCGGAGTGGAGGGAGGGTGGAAAGATTCTAGCTACAGGGTGCAGTAACAAAGGAAAAGGGGGGAAAGCTGAAAATGGAGATAGTGACACAAAGAAGAGAAAGGGTAAGCAGGACCTACTGAATAAGGATAGAGATACAGAGGGGACATGAAGAGGAGGTGAAATAGAGACATAGAAGTAATGCTGAAAAAGTGGGGGGGGGGGGGAGATAAAGACATTGAAAGGGCAAATGGTGAACATGGCGTAAAGATAAGGACAGAGACAAATGAAGATTCTGAAAAAGTGGTGAGATAGGGATATAGGTGAGATGGACACAAAGAAGGGTGATGCTGGAAAATAGGTGGAATGGTAATTCTGACAGACACAGAAGGGAAATGCTGGATCAAGGAGAGATGGGGCTCAGGCTGGATGGAATGAGGAGAAATGCCTTGTTGGCTCGGAACTTCCTCTCCTACGTCAGAATTGACGTCAGGGAGCGGAATGCTGGTCAGCGCAACACTTCTGCAGGGAAAGCTTGGGACGGCGGTGGCTTGGGGGCTGTTCCCCGATTGCGGTGGCAGCAAACCGAGTGGCTTGGGGGAGGGCACGGAGACAGAAAGAAGGGGGAACAGGGAGACAGAAAGAAAAAGTTGGGGGAGAGAATGAGGTCTGGAGGAGAGGAAACATACAGGAGGCTGAAAGAAAGGAAGAAAGATTGGATGCACAGTCAGAAGAAGAAAGTGCAACCAGAGACTCATGAAATCACCAAATAGCAAAGGTAGGAAAAATGATTTTATTTTCAATTTAGTGATCCTGTATATAGCATTAAGATAAGAAACAATATATGCAGTGTTAGATTTGTTTTATAATGGTTTTGCGGCTCCAAGTTTTTTTTTCTTTTCGAAAACGGGTCCAAGTGGCTCTTTATGTCTTAAAGGTTGCAGACCCCTGCCCTAGGACATTGCAGGAAAGTTGACTCGCTAGACTCCACTAAAAATATATAAACCTCAAATCTAAAATTTTAAGATAAGGATCAACCTCAGCATGAGTTTGAAAGCTGGACTTATCCTACTAACCACAAAAGCTTTCGTTTGAGAGCTTGGGTCATATATATTATCATCTGTCCTTGTCAAAAAAATCTACTTAAGGCGCACAAATAGACAGATCAGGACTCGGCTGGAAGAGCACAAAAGTAAACTGAATACTGCTACCCTGACCGCCCCTATGGTGAGTCACTGCTTGGAGTTTCAACATGTGTTCACCCAGTTATGTTGGTTTGTGATTGAGCAAATTCTTTAAAATTTCCAGGGTGACCAGAGTGCTAGGATCCAACTAAGAGAACAATTTTGGATATTTGAGCTGCAGGCTGTAAAACCTCTAAGGCTCAATGACATAATAGAATGGAACTCTATTATTTAAGTTCACAGTTTTTTTCATTTTTTTCATCTTGTGATTATTTCTGTTTTTCTGCACAGGGGGGCGGTGTTTCGCCTACTCTCCAGGTTCTCCTCTCCCTGCCAGGAGATGCACCTGTGAATGCTGTTGTAGGCTCTAATGTGATTATGCTGCTAATTGCCTAAGATTTTAAAGCTGTTGCTATGTCTCCTGTTCCTCCCCCTTTTTTGCCTTGCCTGCCTGGAATCACTCTGACCTACAGTCATGTTGGCCTGTTCGGTTCCTGAGGAAGGGGCTATTGCCATGTTGAAAGAGGACTGCACCTTAACCTTGGTCTTTGATCAAAAAAAGCTGGACTCTTCTTGTTACTATTTGCTTTTATATATATTTATTTATTGCACATTGTTTGCACTTGACTTGCACTTTAAAGCACACAGGAGCACCCAAATGATGGTGTGCGGCTGGCGGTGAGTGGCTATCTCTGCTCAGTGTTTGCTGGCTTTGCTATTCTAAGCACCAAAACTGCTCTTTGAGTCGCTCTTTAAAGTTTCAAACTCACGCTGAGGGTGCTCCTTATCTTAAAAATTTAGATTTGAGGTTTATATATTTTTGGTGGAGTCTAGGGAGTCAACTTTCCTGCAATGTCCTAGGGAATGTATATTTTGCTACCTCTACGTTCAGCAGTTTAATCGCCCAGACCACCACTACATCTAACCTTAGAAAACATTACCAACCCAAAAATTGGCCAAGACCCAAATGCCCAAAACAAGACCTTTTAGGTGAAGAGGGGCCAGTCCTTCGCTTAAAAGCTGGATTCTGTAACCGGCGTCTGTCAAAAACAACACCGGTTGCAGAATTTCCCCCCCCACCTCCCCCCAACGATCGCGACAGGAGAGATGCCTCATCTCCCCTACTGTGATCGCAATCACCCCTGAACTGCTGCAAACCGCAGCATCAGAGATGCCCAATATCTCCTGCCGCGCTTCGCGGGGGAATAGCCAATCTCTCCTGCCGCAATCACGATCCACCTCCCCCCCGAACCCCGACAATACCGACAGGAGGGAGCCCAACCCCTCCTGCCAAGGTGACCCCCACCATGTGCCCCTCCCCACTCCCCAGACAATACCAACAAGAGGGAGCCCAACTCCTCCTTCCAAGGTGACCCCCATACCCCTTAAAATATGGGCAGAAGGGATCCCAGGCCCTCCTACCCACGGCACACCCCCATGCGACTACCCTCCCAAACCCCCGACAGCCCTCTAACCCCGCAACACCCCCTACACCCCCGACACCCCCCGAACTTAAGTTAGACAAATGGATGAGTCCCAAGCCCATCCGCCTGGCAGGCCTGCCATCCTCTGAATGGCGGGCCTAGGGCCTGATTGGGCCAAGCACTCAAAGGGGTTTTGCCAGGTACTAGTAACCTTGATTGGCCACCATGAGGACGGGCTACAGGGCTTGATGGACTATGGTTCTGACCCAGTAAGGCTATTCTTATGTTCTTAGGTTTCAGTTGTGTAAATCCTCATACCAAAAGTTGGGTGTACATCCTAGCACTACACATTGTTCTATAAACAGCACCTAACTCAATCCATCATTTATAGAATAGTACTCAATTTGCATTTTTTTTTTTTTTTTTTACAAATTATACAAGGACGCACAACATATAATATGTTCATACAATGAGTCAAAATGTTGTGTGATCATGGCACCGAGGTACCCCCCCCCCCCTTCTTCAAACCCAGCATGCACCCAAAAAGAGGGAGAAAAGGCCTCAGACTAATGTAGCAGTATATAACCAAAAGGTACAAATCAAAACTGCTTTTGATATTTTCACCTCGGGCTGGTCTCAGCGTGTCTGCACTTTTCAAGGCTGTATTGTTTGTTCCCCTGATGAGCCAAACATTGGTGAAACAAGGTCGCTTGTTGGGAAGATTGGAGAAGACGTGACAGCGTTGGAGCTCAAGTTGTCTTTTGTCAGCTAAGTCCTTGAATGTGCCTCTGGGTTACTTTGCCCTTTTCTAAACCTGAGCTGTTCTGTGAGGGAGTTTTTTGCCGGTGAAAGTATCAAAAGCAGTTTTGATTTGTACCTTTTGGTGCTATGCTGCTACATTAATCTAAGGCTTTTTCTCCCTCTTTTTGGGTGCATGCTGGGTTTGAAGAAGGGGGGAGGTACCTCGGTGCCACGATCACACAACATTTTGACTCATTATATGAACTTTACTTTTTTGACACCCAAGTCTGAAGGTTTAAGGAGTGCAAAGAGCACTAATGATTGAAATGCTAACTTCTGTAAGAAAGAATTCAAATGTGACCAAGAAATTATGGGCAACTACAAATTTGTATCCCAAAAATCATGTTCTCACAAAAATTACTTTCAGAAATGTATATGTTTTTGAGATTGATTTGCAACCGTAGCAACATCAGTCAACTTTCAATACTCCATATAAGTTGATTTAATTCTGACCACTAAGAACATACATAGTTTTGTTCCATATTATTTGCCAGATGAAATATGCGCTTTAATGTGCAGGTCTGATAGAATGAAACAGTTCTCAGTGTCTTATTTAGAAAGATCTATAAAGAGTTTTTCATCTGATGAATTGTTTTGATATATGTGACATTTGAATGATAAGTTTTTATTGTTTTAATTATGTATATTATGTAATCCGCTTTGGATAAAAGTGGAATATAAACAATGAACTAAAACCATATTATGCCTATTGAATCAGCCCTAATTTGGGGTATATTAAGAAAAGGCAGCTGCTATTTCTTATGGATTTTTTCAAAGCAAAATCAACTAGCCTTCACACAGAAGGCTTAAGGTTTATTTGTGGATTATGCATTAGCACCCAGTGAACTTTAGTTTCAGCTTTGTTTTTAATTAAAGCCTATTTGAATAATTATTTCTTGAACTGAAAACCTTTGCCCAAAAGGGATAGTATTCAGTAGTTAGAAAGAACAAACAACACATAACTGATGACATAAACATAGCCAAAAGCAGACAGATTAATAGAAAAGTAAGCAATTAAATTCTTTTTCTGTTTCTGTAACATGTTTTTCTCAACTGGAACTATCTGTACTTAATTATTTTGACACTCTACTATTGCAAAACTAGATCTTCTTTTTACAGGTTCTTCTGTTTCCAATTACTCAGTAAAATTATAAAAGAAATCACCCCACCCACCCCCAATAACAACAACAAATAAAATCACACTATACTGCAAGAGCTCCAAGGCACAATCCAGGTCTACTCTTTTCCCATTGCTCATGTTATGCAGTTAATTTGGGAATTAGCACATCCTTAAGAACGGGTTGAAAGAAAACAGAGAGTGGGTTTAAATGGTCAATATTCTCAATGGAGAAGGGTAAATAGTGGGGTTCCCCAGGGGTCTGTGCTGGGACTGCTGCCTTTTAATATATTTATCAATGATCTAGAGATGGGAATGACTAGTGAGATAATTAAATTTGCTGATGACACAAAGTTGTTAAATCGCAAGAGGATTGTGAAAAATTGCAAGAGGACCTTGTGAGACTGGACGACTGGGCGTCGAAATGGCAGATGACGTTTAATGTGAGCAAGAGCAAAGTGATGCATGTGGGAAAGAGGAACCCAAACTATAGCTATGTGATGCAGGGTTTCGTGTTAGGAGTCACTGCTCAGGAAAAAGATCCAGGAGTCATCGTTGAGGATATGTTGAAATCCTCAGCTCAATGTGCGGCGGCGGCTAAGAATGTTAGGAATTATCAGGAAAGGCATGCAAAACAAAGATGAAATGTTATAATACCCTTGTATCACTCTGTGGTATGGCCGCACCTAGAATACTGTGTGCAATTCTGGTTGCCGCATCTCAAAAAAGATACAGCAGAATTAGAAAAGGTACAGAGAAGGGCAATGAAAATTATAAAAGGGATAGGACGGCTTCCCTATGAGGAAAGGCTAAAGTGGCTAGGACTCCTGTTGAAGAGATGACTCAGGGTCTCGAGATATGATAGAGGTTTATAAAATACTGAGGGGCGTGGAAAGGATAGATGTGAATCATTTGTTTACTCTTTCCAAAAATACTAGGACTAGAGAGCATGTGATGAAGTTACTAAGTAGTAGATTTAAAACAAATTGGAGAAATATTTCTTCACACAATATGGTGAAATCAGTTAGCTTACCGGGGTTTAAAAAAGTTTGGATAATTTCCTAAAAGAGAAGTCCATAAGCCATTATTGAGATGGCCTGGGGAAATCTACTGCTTATTCCTAGGATAAGCAGCATAAAATCTCTTTTACTACTTGAGATCTTGCCAGGTACTTGTGACCTGGGTTGGTCACTCTTGGAAACAGGATTCTGGGCTTGATGGACCTTTGGTCTGTCCCTATATGGCAATTCTTATGTTGTGTTCTTAAATTCTAGCAGTAACTATTAATTGTTAACATGATCAAGTACTAATAATATGCTCCCATTTTCATTGGGAAATGTGTCTAAAGAGCATGCAACACCAAATATGGCCTAATAAACCAAGAGACTTCTGGGATCCCGAATAGAAAAAGAAATTACCATATAATCCCTATCAACCAAACACAAGCATGCAAATAGATAAAAGCCTATCTACCAGTACCTAAAAAATCACCCCACTGCCTCAGTGGAGTGAAGGAGTGGCCTGGTGGCTAGAACAGCTGCTTCACCACCCTGAGGATGTGAGTTTGATTCCTCTTGTGGCTCTGGTCAAGTCACTTAACACTTCATTGCCCCATTTAAACTGCTTTGACTGTGTAAACCACACAGAAAAAGCAGTATATCAAGTCCCATCCCCCTTTACCCAAGCTACCCTCAGACCACCCTGGTGAATGCCAGATCAGCTACTAAAAATTCCTCAGTAATCCATGATGTCATCTCTGAACAGCATCTAGAAGTCTTTAGAATAGGTGAAACCAGGGGTTTACCATTGTCTGAACCATGTCCAATAAACAAACAACCAAGACCAAGAAGATGAAGTTGGGGGTTAGCAGTTCTGACTTGGGACACAGTCAAGCTGCACAGAATCATCATCCCCCATCTAAATGAACAAGAATCCCTTTTAATCCAGCTAGAAGAGGAGAAATCAAACTGATTGCTCATTCTATAATATGCATCTAAAGACAACACATCATCTCCTTGATCTGATTACAGAGGTGGCCTTGAGGTTCCTAGGCTGGTGCTCATGGAATACTTTAATTTACAGGGGCAAATCAAAATTACATGATAACCAGAACAGACCTAGCAAAATGCAACATATGTACTCATACATTGCCTGTTAGATAGTTTACCCACACAAAGATATAGCACTCGGCCTTTAGTTGTGTGGCAGCCATGAGGTCAGAAACATGGATGCTCCGTTGCAAGATTGCACCATTGAAGAACAATGTGCACTAGTGCGCTTTCTGTGGGCAGAGGGAGTGAAACCTGTGGAAATTCACCTTTGAATATTGACTCTGTATGGTCATAGAACCATGAATCAACAAAAGGTTTATGAGTTGGTAAAAAGGTTTAAAGCGGGAAGAACAGGTGTAACCAACGAACGTTATTCTGGTCACCCATCAATATCATGTACACAAGATCACATTGACAGGGTGGATGTCTTGATTAGAAAAGACCGACAGATAATGGTGTCTCCAATTAGCTGCAAATTTGGATATCAGCTATGTATCTGCATTTGCCATAATGCATGATGACTTGGGATACAGGAAAGTCTACGCACAATGGGTTCCCAAATGGCTAAGTGATCTACACAAGCAACAGTGTTTGGAGGTTGCAACCCAGTTCCTCAGATGGTATGAAGAAGATCCAAGTATTCTGGAGAGAATTGTCACTGGCGATGAGATTTGGGTGCATCACTGCGACTCGGAGAGCAAAAGACAAAGCATGATGAAGTAAAGGAAGCGGTGCTTACCTGGCTTCAGGAGCAGCCACAAAACTTCTTCTCTGCAGGAATGTAGAAGCTAGTTGAACGATACAACAAATGCATCATCTTGCATAGGGACTATGGGATCCTTTTACAAAGGCGCGGTAGCGGTTTAACGCGCGGAATACCGCGTATTAAACCACCTGCTGCACTAGTACCTAACACCTCCATTGACGAGGCGTTAGGATTTTAGGCTGCCGCAGGGGTTAGCGCGTGATGAAATGTCCAACGCGCTAACCCCCCTAGTGCGCCTTGATAAAAGGAGCCCTATGTGGAAAAGTAATTTGTTCAATTACTCACAGTCACTTCTATTAAAACCATTAAATGTATTTTGCCTTTACTTATTGATTTACCCTTGTACATATGGACATCCCAGATACCACGATAGCTGTTTTCCTGGACATGATAATAGCAACAGGATTCATACAGGTGATCAATTCTTCAACCCACAAAAAGAGTCCCATACTACAAGGGGTACTGTACTACAAAGGGTCTGACATAGAGAATTACATGGGGAAAAAATTTGTACCCATCACCGCCATGTCCCCGCGACTACCATCCCTGTCACCACCCCGTCATCGTGACCACTATCCCCGCCCCTGAAACCACTGTTCCCACCCTGTCCCCGTCCCCGACCCCGTGACTACTATCCCCGCCCCTGAAACCACTGTTCCCACCCTGTCCCCGCGACTACTATTCCCGCAACATCCATAAAAGCCTAAGTACTGCAATATTTAGCTTATTATTTCCTTATAAATCAAAGTTCTGGCTGCTGAACTAGAGAAAAAGATGTTCAGCTGGCAGGGCTTTGTTTATAAATTTTTATAAACACAACTGATATACTACTTTATCCAAAAGCAAAGTAAAAAATAAAATAAGAAAATAAATAGAAATTTTTTTTTCTACCTTTATTGTCTGGTTTCTGCTTCCCTCATCTTCTCATTCAATTCCTTCCATCCACTGTCTGTCTTCTCTCTGCGTCTTCCATTTGCTCTGTTACTGTGCTTCTCCCTTCACTCCCCCCCCCCATTGGTCTGGCACCCATCTTCTTCCCTCTGCTCCATCATAGTCTGGCATCTCTGTCTTCTTCCCTTCCAGCGTCTTCTCCCCACTCTGTCTTCCCTATTTCCCTTCAGCGTCTTCTCCCCTCTATCTGTTCCCCATTTCCTTTCAGCATCTGTTCCTCTCTACCCCCCTTCAGCATCTGCTCCTCTCCTCCACCACCCTTCCCTCTCGCCACCTCACCTCCCTTAGGCACCCCTCATATGGCCCCCCACCCTCCTTCCTACCTACCTGAATCTATCTATCTACCTCCCTCCCCTTTACCTTTGTGGCACATTTTGAGTAACTTCTTCAAAACCGTCAAAGCCTGCAAGCAATAACAACCAGAAGTTGCGTCAGAGGAGAAGCTTCCACCCACACATGCACGCTATTGCTTGCAGGCTCCAACGGCTTTGTGAAGAAGTTACTCAAAACACGCCACAAAGGTAAGGAGTTGGGAGGGAGATAGATAGATTCAGGTAGGTAGGAAGGAGGGAGGGGGCCGCGCGCATTCCCTCCCTTAACTGCGGGGACAAGGCCATTCACCGCTCCACGGGGTGGTGAATGACCTTGTCCCGGTACCTGTAGTGAGCAATTTTTTCCCCCTCACTGTTTTGGCGGGTTACCCGTGGCTACCTGCAGCTAGCCACGGGTAACAGCCACCATGTCATTCTCTAGTCTGACATCCCAGAATACTGGGATAGCAGAATTGAACTTAACACATCTATCATGGACGGAATCAGATTTATAATCAGATTTTCTCTAAGTGACCACCTGAAATAAAATGGTACATCCCAGAGTGTGGAGGGAGATCAGAGACAAGTAAAAGCTGATTGCTGAGAATTTCCTAGAGTCCTTGGACTTTCCACATGTTAGTGAAAAGAAAACTACAGTGTCAGAACAGGTTGATATTTGGAATACACACTTAAAACTGCATCATTGAAAAAAGGACTTCTGCCCCACTCACAAATACTAATATTGGTTATCTCCAGAACTTCAGACCCATACACATGAAGGACAGAAACTGGCAAGGAGGTGGCATAAATCTCACCTAGATGAGGACAGGATAAACTGTAAGAACACATTACAAAGCACTGCTAAGTCTTAACAGCAGCCAAAAAAACAATATTTCTCCCAATGCATTGAACAGGCTGCCAATTTAATGAAGCACATATTCAGCATAGTAAGCAGCCTACTACATCCCCCCCCCCACAACAGTCAGCCAGCCCAGTCAAAACTGAGCTGCAATGCTTTTGCTGCATATTTTGCCAGCAAAATTAAAAGTCTTTGCGAGGATTTTCAGACAGTCTTACCTAGTCTCCTGTCGGTGAACCAGAAGCACGCACATTAACCCTTTCTTAGTTTACACAGCTCGTATTTCCTCCCTCAACCCCCTGTGAATCAAAGATAGTGCAGCACTGCAGGCAGGCAGGGGTCTCATAGAAGGGTCCACAAAAATTGTGATTTCATCATTTCGAATGGGCAATTACCAACATTATTAAAAGGGGCAGTGGTGTGTCCTTTCCTAAAAAAGAAAAATCTTGACCAGAAAAAACTTGAAAGTTGCCACCCAGTATCTAACATCCCATTTCTAGGAAAACATATAGAACATGCCATCTGTTTCCAACACAAAGATTGTCTAGAAGAAATAAATTGGCTAGATTCACGTCAATCTGGATTCAGACCTGGTTATGGAATGAAAATGGTCCTTATATCCCTACTACATGGCCTTCACTGAAACTAAGAGAGGGGATTTGTCTTGGTTAGCATGAATAGCAGAAACAGATGTCAGTAGCCTAGTACAGTACTTACATGGGTCAGATCCTATATGTCAGATCAGCAACAGTTCATACTATTTTGTGCTGACCTGAGGGATACCAAAAGAATCAATACTGTTGCTTAATCTGCTCAGAGTCTAAGTGAAGGCATGAGCAGAGCTGATTTAGTCAATGCACATCAGTTCTGCATCTAAGCAGAATACATGCAGATACTCATACCTTTTGAACCAGCCTTACCTACAGCCCTGAATAAACTGACTGCTTATTTAACAGCAATTCAAATATGGGCTAAAAACAACAAAATTTGCCTGAACCCAAGTAAAACTGAACTCCTGTGGGTTCCTCACATTGAAACCTCCTTTGGGAGATATAAACTCCCCCTTAAATCACAAGCTAGATGTTGAAGCCCCTAGTGGTGATGTGATGCAATTATATTACAATGAAATATATGAGATGTTATAACCATGATCAGATGTTTCAATAGGTTACCTCTTCAATTCACACCAATACAGAGGTTAAACATTTAAATATTTGTATTTATTTGTTGCAACTTAAAAAAAAAAAACAATTGAGGGAGAAAAGAAAACTAGGTATGTCCAATTGTTGTTATCAGAATTTGTTTAAACAAGGTAAATTTAAATGACTAGCAAAGCTAATTTACCATTCACATGTGATCAAATTTACATTGATTACATCATTAGCAATAATATTCAAACCTCAAACAGACATGTCATGCCTGCTCTAGCGTTTATACAGTGCTTATACACTTCTTACACACACACAAACTCCAGAGCTGACATACAACTTTTCTCTGAGCAGCCACATACCACTTCCTTACCAACCCCTTGTGCTGCCTTAAGCTCTCTGCTCTCCTCCAGCTCACAATAATAGTCCTTTAGCTCTTAATGAGACAGATGCTGTTAAGTGCAACTTCTCTAAAGCTTCCTGTCTCAGACTCTCTGTCCCTTATCTTTCTGATCTCTTTGCAGCAACCAGGCTCTGTGCAGGAGCCCAGCCTCTGAACAACTCTCACTATTTCCCTCTTGCCTCTCCTCTATGAGTGCTTTAAATTCATCATTTTTTCTTTCTATTACATAGATTCACAATTTCACTGACCTCCCCAATCCAAACAACCATCAAGAGCTTCTATCATTTGCAACAACTATATTGCCTCTCTCCATACATTGAAAAGACAAGTCTTGCCACAGTGGCTCATACCATGATAATATCAAGACTGGATTACTATAATGTACTTTACACTGGTGTGACTACAAAAGGTTCTTACCAGCTCCAATTAATTCAGAATGTGCAGCAATTTGTAATTACATCACACCATTTCTGAACAAACTTCACTGACTACTAGTACAATGAGGGCTAAAGTTAAAACTCTATATCTGATCTCTAAGGCCCTTAAATGAAGTGGGTCAGCGATCTTGAAAAAGAGGATCTCTGTCTACACACCTCCAAGGTCACTAAGGTCTTTTCAAGGAGTATCCCTAACCACACTTTCTTCAAATGACATTACATGATGTGTTACCCACTAGC
Source organism: Geotrypetes seraphini (assembly GCF_902459505.1). NCBI lineage: Eukaryota > Metazoa > Chordata > Amphibia > Gymnophiona > Dermophiidae > Geotrypetes > Geotrypetes seraphini. Next base: position 325,552,328 of record NC_047084.1, on the reverse strand, counting down.
AAGCCTCTGGAATGCACTCCCTGAAAGGTTTTGCTCAGTGCAAGACTATAGGGCTCATTTTCAAAAAGAAAAAAAACATCTAAAATAGCATAAAATGGCATTTGGATGTTTTGCTTTGTGAATCGCTTGTTTACTCTTTCCAAAAATACTAGGACTAGGGGACATGTGATGAATCTATTAAGTAGTAGATGTAAAACAAACTGGAGAAAATATTTCTTCACACAACATTTAATTAAACTCTAGAATTTATTGCTGACTAGCTTAGCAAGGTATAAAAAAAGGTTTGGATATTTTCCTAAAAGAGAAGTTCATAGACCATTATTAAGATGGCTTGGGGAAATCTACTGCTTATTCCTAGGATAAGTGTTATAAAATCTGTTTATTATTTGGGTTCTTGTTAGGTACTTGGGACCTGGGTTGGCCACTGTTGGAAACAGGATACTGGGTCTAATGGACCTTTGGTCTGTCCCAGTAAGGCAATTCTTATGTTTGATTTTTATTATAGCAGCAAGCAGATCTCTGGAGTAGTCTAGCGGCCAGTGTAGTAGACTACTAAGTAGGAGACCCAGGCCTACATCCCACTCTAACTAGTACACTTATGGTAGACAGTGTTAACCCTCCAAAACCCACTCAAGACCTATACCTGCAGTTATAAGGTCTATTGGGGTAATATATAGTTGGGTCCAGTAAGTTGTGACAGAATTGAACATAAGAATCTGAGTCGGGATGGTACGCAGTGATTATCAAGAGGGGGCTGATCTTGATAAAGCCTAAGGGCGAATCATGTCAGCCAGTCCCTTCCCGAAACTAAGAAGAATAATACACTGACAGTACAAGCCAACAAAAACGGCTTTAAGCTAAGTGATTTTTGCTTTTTCATATGAAATTTTTGAGGCTAATTGAAGAGATAGCATTGTAGAGAATGAAGTAAAATAAAAACAAAAATAAATTATATTTATTAAAAAAAAGCAATAAAAATATTTATGACATACAAAAAAAATACAAAAAGCAGCTCGGATGATGAACATATGCTGTGAGTGACACACGCAGCCGATTCAAATACCGCATGGCTGGTGGAGGCATATCTGACAAATCTGCTTCAAAGTGAGTGAAAAGTTATAGGGCATAAACTAGAAGGGCTACCACTGGGGATACTTTTATAAAGTAGGCATTTCTGCATTAGCCAGCCAGCAAACTATCATTAGCATGCTAATACAGAGTTAATGCAGGGGCACTTAGGCCCTGATTCTATGCACAGCGATTACCAATGTAGGCACCTAACAATTTTTTGTTAATTGGGTAATTGGCAATGATAATTGAAAGCACCATTAAAAAAACAATTCATTTTTAAAAATTAATTAGCCAGTAGGCATCTAATTTGGTAGGCACCTACCACCTCGCGATAGGTGTCTATACTGAGGCGCCTACCCAAAAAGTAGGCGTGGTTAGGGGAAGAGATTGGGCATGGATTGAGTTAGGTGCCAGTATTTTAGGCCAAGAAAACCCTGATCTAATATACTAGTGCCTAATTTGGACATGCCTACTGGTGCCTAATTTGACTTAGGTGCTGCTAGGTGTGATTTTACAAACAGTGCCTAACTTTGAATGACATGCAGTAAGTGCCATTTTCCTAGGCACCTACTACTCTTCCCTTTAAGCTGAATGGGAGTCCTCCAACTGCATTGTTGATAATAGGGGGTGGTGCGTCAGTCACTGGGAAGAGGCAGTTTCCCTGGAGTCCTACAGAGCTTGCCTGTCCCTTACTATTGAAAATGTGGTAGTGCAACAGCACCCTCCATTGGCAGGACTGTAGTTGGAGATCTGGCTAGATTCACATAGTTGATTGTTAAAAAGATACCACTGGTTACATCTACTAAGATTTTCAGGATAATATTCGACTCAAAGTTTTATCATATCAATTACAAATTTCAGAGGTGGTAAAATGTTCTTTTTTTAAATTAAGATTAATTCGATTTGTTTGCTCACTGCTTTTTTCAGAAGCTTTGAAAATATTGGTTCACTTACAGCGATTCAGCAATTAGACTATCATAAGGCTCTTTATGCTGGGATAGGTCAAAAAGACATTCGAAAACATCAGAATATTCAAAATACAGCCATTAGGGTAATATTTAATATTCATAAATTTGATCATATTACCCCATTTTTAAAGTAGACCATTGGCTCCCAATTCCATATTGTATAACTTATAAAATGCTCCTATTGATTTTCAAAGTACATGACTGGCAAACCTTTGTATCTATCTTATTGTACTTTGTCAGTTTCTTGTCTAAGATTTTAATTTCCACTCTCTTTGTAGACTCCTGAGACATGTCATACAGCCGAAACAAGTAAGTGTCGAGTCTTGATTACAATAAAGAAATTGCTCATCACAGGTCACCTTTTCTGTCTTTCTTGTGCTTTCTACCGTGGTGAGGTAGGATCTCCTGTTTGGGTGCAAACCTTTGTATCTCACATATTTTCTGATCCCGTATACACCTTCAAGATCTTTTAGATCAGAAAATCAAACACATCTTATAGTTCCAACATATACCCCTTCTTTTACAAAGGTGCGCTAAGCTTTTTAGCGCATGCTAAATATTAGCGTAAACACTAACGCATGCATGTTATCCTATGAATGCATTAACGGTTAGCGCATACATTGATTTAGCGTACGCTAAATCTGCGCTAAAACGTTTAGCGCACCTTTGTAAAACATGGCCATTGATAAATTGCTTGTGAACATATTAGAACTGCTACTTTTCCAGTAAAAGGTCCACAACTTTAGAACTCTATGCCATTGGCTATCCGATTACTGAGTACAATTGATAAGTTTAAAGCTGAGTTAAAAACATTGCTTTTCTCAGTCGCTTATCAAAATAAATAATGGCATTAGGTTTCTGAGAATGCTCTGCAAGACATAAGAAGTTTTAGCCTACTTTCCTATAAAAATTGTAGTTCTGCTTTTAACCTTATTTGTATGTTATGTGATTTTATTTTTTCTAACTTTTATATGATTTTAGATTATAAACTATCCAGAAGTTTTTGTTTTTTTTAACCTTGGTGAAGGATAGTAAGACATAAATAAACTTGGAAACTTAGGGAACATTGGTGCCTACCAATTTAGGTGCCATTTATAGAATCAAGCCCTTAGTGCCTCTTAAATAGGAGGCAGTCAGTGTTCCTGCATTTTTATTTTTATTTTTAGGTACCATGCACTAATATGAACATTAGAGAAAACCAAAAAAGCTCTGTGGAGTGACGATGTTCCTAAATGGACTTTATTTGAAAGTGTCAAAGTTTCAAAGGTACACTGAAATCATCCACATAAAATAAATTCATCCACAGAAAAATAAATTCATCCACATAAATAAAGGTTATCCACATAAAAGCCTTAAAGAACTTAGTCCGCTAGGGATACAGGACCCAATACGGTCCACGTTTCGACAAAAAGTCTTCTTCAGGGGTCTTTGGGGGTCCTATAAAGGTGAATACATGGGAAACAATTGTGTGGTGAACTGGAAGTGAGACACTGCTTGTGTTTGCAATAGAAAGGGGTCAATTCCTTTTGTTTTTTTCTAATATGAACATTAGCACACAATCTGCAATTTTTTTTTTAATATATATATAAATAAGCCATGGAAAGTCCCACATTAGCATGCATTAAGCCCATATCTCAGCACACCTTATTAAAAGGGCCCCTAAAGCATTAAGGGCCCAGTATTGAAAATGCTTTAAATGGCCCGGAGAGGCTCCTGGCCACTTAAATTGCTTGTCCAGGACTACCCAGGCATTTTCAGCAGCACATAACTGGATAGTGCCACTGAAAATGCTGTTAGTGCTCAAGCCAAAACTAGTTATTTTGGAGTCAGCATTTAGCCATTTATGTGCTAACATTCACAGTTAACCAGCTAAGATAAATGCATAAATAGGACTGCATAAAATGCAGTACTATCTTTATGCAGTTCTTCATAGCCAGTGAAGTGACAAATATTGCACTTTTTAAAAAAAAAATCTTTATTCATTTTCAAAAGCCAACAGTAACGTCCTCTTTTACAAAGCCGCGCTAGCAGCTGCACTGCGCTAATGGCCCTGAAGTTCATAGAGATTTAAAGGGCTGTTGCCGCGTGGCAGTTGTTAGCAACAGATAAGCAAACAAACAAACAGATAAGCAAACAAATAATACAATAATCAGCACTCAATACATTCAAATGATATTATATATATATCACCCCCTCCCATACCCTCCCACCCACCCTTCTTGGACGTGCATAACAGAAATCAAGGGGAAATACATGAGATCAATTCTTTCAAAATTTTGTTAATGGATCCCAAACCATCTTGAATTTATTATAGCGTCCCAATTGTATCGAAATCATACGTTAAAATTTACAACTTTGACATAGGGTATCCCACCAAAAATTCTAATTTAATCTGTCCCAATTTTTCCATTATTTTTCCAAATATTGTACTTAACTGGATTTATTTTAATCAGCTCCTAAAATCTGGAAATTGAATGCTGGAGTCCAGTATGGCTCAGCATTGAATTTATACATTTAATGCTAATGGTGATCAGCAACACTCTCTCTGCTGCCATCTGAATGTCAGACCCTAAAATATTAAAAAAATGGAAAAATTCAAATCATGAAAATTGTAAAATATATAATTTCTGAATATTGACAATCACATTTTCAGTTCCAGCTTTTTGGGGTTTTTTGGTCTAGTACACCTGTATGTTATGTGTGTTTCCTTACCTAGCTGGTAATTAGTGCATGAAGATCTGGCTGGATTCACATAGCAGGGAGTTGATTGTTAAGCATCAAATGATACCCTGAGGCTTAAGAATCTAAAAAAGAAATCCAAAGATATTTTTAGATAATAAAACATTTCTCAACAATGTGCAGCAATTTTAAATGAATGTTTTGTGGTCCTCATGCTTATTATGATAGACACAGTACAGGAAATGTCATCAGGCATTCAGCAGGTAATTGATACTGTTTCTACACAGATTCAGTCTATGAGCAGCAAGAATATTAAATCATTGGAACATTACAAAATAGAATATATTTTTTTTTTACTGTGGTCAATGAAAGAGCCCTATTTATGGATGGTTATCAAATGCTCCACAAGTGAAAACATCAAAAAGAATCATTTTTAATTCTGGTACTGAGAGCACCTCAATCCCTGGATTCTATATACGAGTATAGTGCCCAGATTTGTGCCCCCAAGTTTGTGCACCCAGCTGACATGCTGTGATCCAGACTGGTCTGTCTGGTCGCTCCGGTCCCTCTGCTCCAGTCGCTGTAGTTCTCTCTGGTTCCCTCCGGTTTCTGCAACCACCTCTAGTTCTCTCCGGTCTCTCTCTTTGGTTACTGAGGGTTAGGTCAAACATAAGAACATAAGAATTGCCACTGTTGGGTCAGACCAGTGGTCCATTGTGTCCAGCAGTCCACTCACACGGTGGCCTTTATGTCATAGACCAGTGCCCTAATTGAGACTAGCCTTACCTGCGTATATTCTGGTTCAGCAGGAACTTGTCTAACTTTGTCTTGAATCCTTGGAGGGTGTTTTCCCCTATAACAGCCTCCGGAAGAGCGTTCCAGTTTTCTACCACTCTCTGGGTGAAGAAGAACTTCCTTACATTTGTACAGAATCCATCCCCTTTTAACTTTAGAGAGTGCCCTCTCGTTCTCTCTATCTTGGGTAGGGTGAACAACCTGTCTTTATCTACTAAGTCTATTCCCTTCATTATCTTGAATATTTAGATCATGTCCCCTCTCAGTCTTCTCTTTTCAAGGGAGAAGAGGCCTAGTTTCTCTAATCTTTCACTGTAGGGCAACTCCTCCAGTCCCTTAACCATTTTAGTCACTCTTCTCTGGACCATTTCGAGTAGGCCCACATTCATCTCCATGAGGATCGCTTGCAAGAACCAGAACTCTAAGAAGATACTCATGGGGGGCGCTAGTGAGCTTCGGATGAAATGGCAGCTTGAATTTGAGCTCTGACAGAACTCTGCTTAAAATTCGTGATTACACTATCTTGTTCCCATCACCCTAGTTTGAAACTTGCTCCGCGGGGACGGGAACTCTATCTATACTGTCTATCTGCCAACAATGTCAGCTACTAAAGGCAGTAAGCGCATGAAAATTGATCCCCCTTCTCCCGCTAAAACGCAGGCCTCAAAGTCGGAGGATGAGCCAATGTCTGTTTTGCTGGAAGAGCTGCGTGCTATGAAAGACATGCTTTCCGAAACTAATAACGGCATAGAAGACATTAAAAAGGATGTGTCCATAATGAAAACTGACATCCTACATTTTCGCACCCGGGTTGAATCGCTCGAACTTAAGCAGCGTGCCACAGATGAACACGTTAAAGACCTGCAGCGCCATTTTAAACACATGGTACAGCTGGAGAAAGATCTGGATGAAACTAATGATAGGGCCCGAAAACGGAACTTTCGAATCCTCGGATTATCGGAGGGTTGGGAGGGCCAAAACTTGGTTAAATTTCTGCAAGACAACATTCCTACCTTGCTTGACATCACTTTTACCCAACCACTGGAAATTGAAGCAGCCCATCGCATCAGCTCACAGCGTGTGCCTCGTGAGAACTTCCCCAGACCGATAATTGTGAGCTTGCTCCGTTTCAACCAGACCATCGAGATTATGCAAAGGGCTAAACTGAAAGCGCCTCTAAAATTTGAAGGCAGAAACTTGATGTTCGTTCCGGACTTAAGCAAAAACTCAGCACGCCTACGGAAGCAGCTTCTTGCATACCGACCCCGGCTGAAAGCTCTCAATGCCCGTTTCGGGATGTATTATCCAGCTCGTATGAGAATCACCCTTCAAAACTGCACCAAGGACTTTACAGACCCTAACTTGCTCGGAGATTATCTGGAATCCATTTCTCCTAGCACAATTGACGCTACCTGATTACTTATCTGCTTTTCTTGCAGCTCTTGATTGCCTCTCTATTTGCCTTGCTGTACCTGCTTGGCTGCTACTTCTTTTTTTGCTCTTTTCTCTCCCTCTCTCTCATCCCTTATTAATGATCTGACTTCTCTTCTCTCTATGTGATACATAACATTTCTACTGTCAGCCATTTCATCACTTCTCTCCTTTCCTTTCTTTGCCTCCTCTTGCTTTTTATCCTGCTTTACTCAGTCTCTCTGCTGTTGTAAATGCATATGGAGGTTATATCAAAGACGAGTGATTCTTTCCTCTAATTTCTTCATTCAGCTCTCTGTCCTTGTTTTCTTTATACTTTCTTTATTTCTGCCTAGTGCTGCTCCACTCCTTTCTGTCACGGTATTTTCTTTCAGCATTGTATATGTGATGATCTCGTGCTTCACAACTTAGGGCCTTCTCCTATTTCTATCTTTTTAGTGATTTCATTTCCACTACTCCTTCCTGCTGTTTACATGCTTATACCTTTCTAGATTGGTGTATCAATATGATTGTATTGCTAATCGCAGTGTTCTGTTATGGCTCGTTCCTGCCTGTTGTTTTCTCCTCACTCACTGACCCGTTGGTCCACCCCTTCTGTCGAATGGTTTTCATTCGGCGTGGGGAGTTCTCACGATATGGAGGTGCTGTTTTTTTTGGTTCTATGCACAATTTGTGTTTCTAATATGCTTTTATGTTTCTATGCCTCTCAAATGTTTATCCCTTAATGTGAAAGGTATGAATAACTCTTTAAAGAAGATTAAAATAATTCAATATTTATCCCAGTTACACCCAGACATTGTACTTTTACAGGAAACGCACCTGGATGCGATGGAAGCTTCTAAATTTTGTTGTAACTGGGCTTTGCCCCCTTTCTTTTCATCTGCTCATGATAAGAAAAATGGGGTTATCATTCTTATAAAGAAACATCCTGACCTATTGGTGATTGATCAAGCCTGTGACACTGAAGGGCGTTGGGTGAGAGTGTCACTCTCCCACCGCCAATTATCCTTGGCTATTTTCAACATCTACGCCCCCAATAAAGATTGCCCTGAATTCTTTCATGGTTTGGCGAATTCCTTCACTGCCTTGGGTGGACTGCCTTTCCTTATTGGTGATTGTCAGCCTAGAGGCCTCTGGGAGATTATATCAATCTGACCCTGGCATGGGAAGGCAGATAGACCCTTAGTGCAGGGAAACTGTTTTAAGTAGCCCTGATTGATATATTTTAAGTTTCAAGTAGCCCTGCTTGAATCATGGCTAGCTAAAAGGTGTTAATGTCTGATTAAGAGGGTGCTTAGGACAATGGTGCACAGATCAAGCCAGAGACTTAATCCCATCAGGTTTCTCACCCTCCTTTGTTAATTAAATTAACCATTGTCTCAAACAGTTTACAAATTCTAAACAGAAAGATACTGGGAGATACAATATTTTCTCTATTCAGAATAAGATTCCAAGGTATAAAAGCCTGCTCTCTGCTCAAGTTAGCTCTCTCTTTTTCTATGGCCCTCTCTGTCTCTGACCTCTGTAAGGCAGTGAGACTGCTTGCTCTATGCTTAAGTGTAATGCTCTCTGCTTAATTGTAATGCTTATAAATATTACTTTTCTGTAAGACTATTTCTATAATATATTCTTTATATAATCACCCCTGGCTGTGCTTCTTATTTGATTCTATCCCTAATGAAACTTCTGTGAAGGAACTGAACCTGGGACCTGGCGTTTGTCAGTACGCCTTTCACTTAACCCCTACCACGTAATATTGTGGGGGCCACTTTCAAACTGACAGTGGTGACTTTAATATTGCTTTGGACCCTCTACTGGATAGACAATCATCAGCTCCACACAAACCGACCAAAGCATGGATGGCCCTGCTGGACATCATTCAACACTTAAACCTCTGTGACCCATGGAGAGTTGCGCACCCACCCACACGCGCATTCTCCTTCTTCTCTTCACCGCATTCATCTCTTTCAAGAATCGACTACTTTCTGACATCTGCTTCCCTACTTCCCAGTGTTTCTCATACTGACATCCATTCCATCCTCGTGTCAGACCATGCTTTGATCAGCATTGAGCTCAATTTGTTAAACTTAGTTACACCAAGACCTTGCTGGAGATTTGATACCTTGCTCTTAGATGACCCTGCTTTTGTGGATTATTTGAACAAGCTCATTCAAGAATTTCTTGAATTTAATCTGGTTACCCAAACTAATTGGACCAATTTTGGGGATGCTCTTAAAGCATATCTTCGTGGTGTAATAATCACCTATAAAGCTAGGAAATCTAAAGACTGTGCACTACTTCGCTCCCAGTTGGAATCTCAGATTTCATCGCTTGAATCGTTCTTCATTACTGATCCATCCAATATGACTCTTCTTCATCAACTGGGGACACTTAGGCATCAATATAATGCTATGTTAGCTGCCTCTGCTGGGAAGACATTGTTTATGAAGGACGCATCTTATTATGCTGAACATGACAACTCTGGACATTTACTGGCCAATTACTTGAAATCTCATTCAGAAAGAACTTTTATAATTTCCATAAAATTGGAGAAGGATATTATATTCACTTCCAGATCAGCCATCTTGTCTAGATTTCATGACTATTATCAAGAGCTCTATACTTCTCAACTACCATCTACTGCAAACATCAATGTCTTTCTTGATGGGATTGAATGCCATAATCTCTCTACTGATGACAATGAGATCTTTTGTTCACCTATCACCGCTGATGACATTGCTGAAGCCCTATCGAATATGGCTAAAGGAAAAACCCCTGGCCCGGACGGCTTTCCGGTAGAATTCTACATCACTTTTCAGTCCTTTTTCCTTCTACTGCGTGACCTGTTTGCTCACTTGATTCAATCTCGAGAAATTAATGGCTCTTTCACCGAAGCTGTGATTGTGGTTCTCCCCAAGGCCGGTAAGGATAAACAACAAGTTCAAAATTACCGTCCTTTGTCTATGATAAACGTAGACGCTAAACTCTATGCAAAAGTGCTGGTGGGGAGACTGCAAAATCTTCTTCCTCGACTGATCTCTTATGAACAGACTGGTTTTATGTATGGACGTCTTTCTCATGACAACACAAGACTATTCCTCATCATCCTCCAGCGTGTAGAAGCCTTAGATGTATCTTACCTTACTATTGGACTCGACACTGAGAAAGCTTTCGATAGAGTCGAATGGCCTTTTCTATTTTGCACCTTAAGGCACTTTGGCTTCTCTGATCAAGCTATCAATATGATAAGAGTTTTATATACTGCTCCTTCCACTAGAATTCTCATCAACAACCAATTGTCGACCTTCTTTCATCCTAGCAGAGGTACTCGTCAGGGATGTCCACTGTCTCCCTTACTTTTTAATGTTGCCTTGGAGCCGCTCCTCCTCTACATTAAACAAAACACCGCCATCATAGGAGTGGAAGTAGACCGAGTTCTTGTTAAATATTCGGCCTATGCTGATGACATATTACTCAACACCACTCCTGACTCCCTTCCTTCAATCCTGGATACCATCACTGAATACTCCTTGGTCTCTGGCTACAAACTTAATCTATCGAAATCTGAAATTATGCCCCTCAACCATCCTGAGGTCAAATAAGATCTCCAGCATTTCAACTTTGATTGGTCTGATACCGCCCTGAAATACTTAGGAATCTACTTTGCACCTACTATTGTTGAAACTATCTCTCTTAATGTTAATAAAATGACATCCATGGTCAAGGAACTTCTAATGCGATGGTCGCCTCTACGACTCACTTGGTGGGGTTGGCTCAGCACTATCAAAATGATGATTGTCCCCAAGGTCAACTACTTTTTGAATATGATACCCATTTTTTTCCTGATGTTTTTTATAACTCTATTGAAAAGTCTCTTGTTGCCTTTCTATGGAATTCCAAACCACCGAGAATTGCGTTGGCTAAATTGAAAGCTAACAAAGACAATTTTTCGTTCCTATCATGCTGCCTTCATCTTGGAACAAACCTCCTATTGGTTCATGCCTGCTTCATCTGATTACTCACCGATATGGCTTTCCTGGGAATCCTCTTGTCAAATGGACCACCCTCTTCATCTACCTTTTCAACACTTGCCTAAATCTGCTAACCCTATTTTCCATAGTGAAAAAATTGCAGTCTGCCTTGTGGAAAAATGTCTGGATCATCCTTGGGTGTCGTCCATGCAGGCTCCTCTTTGGAATAACAATGCCTTTAAAATAAATGGTGGACTCATTTGTTGGCCTGAGTGGCAGAGAGCTGGCATTTGGACTGTTCAGGATCTTCATGATGATTCATTCTGGAAGACTTTTTCTCAACTGCAACAGTGCTTCCATCTTGCCCACATGAAACATTTTCAATGGATACAGCTGATTCACTGTCTATCTTCCTTCATGCGAACCTCTTTTCTCACCTCAGACCCTCCTAGTCTATTACCGATGTACGCCAGACTACATGCTATCAAAGGCTGTGTATCCAAATGGTACAAGTGGTTACAAGAAAAAATTATCGTCAGCCCCTTGGCACTGAATACACGTGGGAATTTGATCTGCAGATTTCACCTTCGCAAGACATTTGGAAAAAAGTGTGGCTTTCCTCAATGCGTTCTTCTTGTTCTTCATCTCTGAAACAATCCATTTTCTTTGTACTACACAGGGCCATATGGACCCCACACAAGTTGTCTCATTTCAAATCTTCTGAAACTGGACACTGCTGGTCTTGTAAAAAAGAGAAGGGCACTTTCTTACATCAACTCTTTTATTGTCCTCTGATAAATCCTTTTTGGCAATCTATTTGGAAAACTATATGTGGGTATTTTTGCGTTGATGTTCCACTCACGTCTGCTATTGTGATCCTTGGTCATCATGTTCTGGATCATGAACTGCCTGAGGCTGACACGAAACTCTTCACCCTGCTGTTGCACCTGGCCATTAAATTAGTCTTGCAGAACTGGAAGAATCTCTCAGTGATAAGCTACTCCATGTGGTGGAACATGGTCTGTGTCACAGCCAAATATGAAAGAGCTGCTGCCTTTAAGAATAAATCCTTGCATTCATTTGAACGTACTTGGCAGCTCCTATTGGATGTTTCTCTCTCCCCTCATGTCTGAGCTGAGTTGTTTCATATTCTCATGGGTTATTTCATTGTTGCTAATTTATGTGGTATGCCTTATCTTCTGCTTATTTGAATGAGCACTTGCTTACTATTGTGTGTTTGATCTGCTATGTTACACCTCTGTATTTGTTCTCTCTTGTTGTTCCAGTTTTGCATATTTACTGAAAAACTGGATAAAACTTATTGAACTCTAAAAAGATACTCATAGATCAGTTTCAACTAAAAAGGCTAAAAACAGTCAAAGGTCCTTCTGCAAGAACTTGTTTTTCCTCAGGGTAAGGGATTTCCAAAAACCTAAAAATGGAGTCTCTTGGTTCTCATTATTTCTCAAGGTTTTCTCCAGCATTTATCAACTTCCCAAGTTAAAAGTGTAGGCTGGGAGGGTGAAGTTATAGTTTGATTTCACTGAAGATATGATTAATAAGTATTATTACAGTGTATATGATTGTATAATGAATTACTTGTTGAAAGTTTAAAAATGAATAAAGAAATTTTTTAAAAAAGTGTAGGCTTAAATGGATAGAAAGGCATTGCCCACTTACCAGTCTAGAACACCTTTTTTAAACTTCTGGGTCAAGCTAAGTCAACATTGGAAAGGAAAACTGAAAACAGCCAAATGGGTAGCCTGAAATCTAAACTGTCTTGAGAAAGAATGACCAGATAATTATGTGACTAAAAGGAAGCTTTAATTGTTTCTTCAACAAAGGCATTGTACAAAAGTTTCAGGGCAGTATTTTGTACTAATCGAAACCCTTTAAGGCAATAAAGAATGAAACAAAATATCTTTCAAATTTAAAAAAAGGAAGAAAAACATGATTTGGCACCAAAGAATGAAGATTCTGTGTTATATTTTACAAGCACACTAGATGATATAACAAAATTATATTTTATTTTACCTAATGGGATAAAAAAAGCTTATGAAGACATAGGGCTCCTTTTACTAAGCTGCGCTAGCGTTTTTAGCATGTGCTGCAGATTAGCACACGCTAACCCCTGCGCTACGTGGAAAAACTAACGTCAGCTCAATGCGTCTAGCGTGTGCGGCATTGTAGCCGCTAGCACAGCTTAGTAAAAGGAGCCCATAGTATTACTCTTGTTTCTTTCAAATTTGTATACTCAATAACCCACCCCCCAACCCTCCCCTTAAAAAAAAAAAAAAAAAAAGCATAGTGCGTTTTTTAGTACCGGTCACAGTAGTAACAGCTCTGACACTCATACAATTTCTATGAGCATAAGAACATTTACCATCACAGCCAGTGCTAAAAACCATGCTACCCTTTTGTAAAAAGGGGGGAGGGTAATTTCTCTAAACCAAATCATTACTTAAAACAAATAACTTGCTTAAATGCAGCCCACCTTTGCAGTAGAATAATTATAATATTGTAATCCATCATGATTTAATTTTATAACAAAAAGCAGTAAGGGTCACATTCTACATATGACCCCCCCAAAATTGTTGCTGACTAGAACAATGGTTAGCATGATTCTATAAAAGGTATGCACACCTTTTAGAATTGTGCTAAGGGCCATTGCGTGTCATAACTTTTAGGCACACCCATTTAGGACAAGTAAAACCAGGCTTAAATACCTGTGCCTAACTTGTATGTGCATTGGGTGTATTCTTTAAGTGTACATACATTTTAGAAAAACCATGATCCACCCATGCTCTTCCCCTGGCCATGCCCCCTTTTCAGATTGCATACTAGAACTAATGCACAGCACTTTATAGAATGCACCTACCAAGTTGTGCGCATAACTTCTAATCAGTGCCAATTAGCATCAATTGTGAGGTATTAATTGCCAATTATTGGCACTGATTAGGCATGTTAAACAATTGTGAGGGGGGGTGCTGAAAAGTTTGATGCCCAACCAAGAAGAGAATGATGTGGATATGGTTTAATTAATGATCTGAAAGAATGTCAAACACAGAAATTTATTTCTACAGATTGGCACTTAACAAAATAAGAAGACACACTGCAACTACAATGGCAAAATGATGCTCGGAATTTAGGCCCCCTTTTATCAAGTCGCATTAGGGTTTTTTTTTAATCACCGGCCACGGCGGTAAAAGCTCCGAAGTTCATAGGAATTCAATGAGGGTCTGAGTTTTTACCATCATGGTCGGCGATAAAAAGCCCTAACGTGGCTTGATAAAAGGGGGTGGGGGGTTTAGGAAGTCGGTTGGTTGGGCTAAGAACTTTTCAGCACACCCTTTTGCATCGTGCATGCAAATCATCTGCGCACACCAATTTACACATATAACTTAAGGTGCCATATATAGACTTGGGGGGGGGGGAGGTAAATGCATAATTTTATTGTTTAAATATGTTTTTAGGCATGTCCTGTGGAAGACAATTAAAAAAATCCACTGGTATAACACATTCATTCAAATTAAGTTTATCTAATTTAGTGGCATGAAAGGCAGTTTCTGCCATTTATATGCAGTAATAAAATTGAAATCTGATTAACAAAGTGTGAAAAGCAACCTGGTGGCTCAAGCTGTAGTTTTTGTACGATGCCATGATGAGGATTCCTCTTTCAGCCCTCAGTTCAGCAGCTTTGAGAGTACTGAGTTCCTGCTGCTGAGTGGAAGAGCAAGGGGTTGGGCTGTAGTGGGTCAAATAATATCTAATTCATTTTCTAGAGGTGACACTTCCCAAATATTTAAATTTTAATGGGTATCAAGCAGCATATAATCTACCCTAAAAGTAAATGTAAATATTTGTATACTATTCAATTGCTTCTAAGTCATATTAGGGTCCTTTTGCTAAGCTGTGGTATATATATATATATATATATGTATATATATATATATATAGTCTCAGCATGCCCTTATATGGGTCATTCCTACGCGCTTAGCCCATTTTTACTATGGTTGTAAAAACTCAGATTTTCTAGTTTTTTCAATACTGGTCATGCCATTGTTAAAAATTACCATAGAAGAACTCACTGCCACCTGTTTTATCTATGTGCTAACTAGTTAGACCAGGGGTAGGGAACTCCGGTCCTCGAGAGCCATATTCCAGTCGGGTTTCTAGGATTTCCCCAATGAATATGCATGAGATCTATTTGCATGCACTGCTTTCAATGCACATTCATTGGGGAAATCCTGAAAACCCGACTGGAATACGGCTCTCGAGGACCGAAGTTCCCTACCCCTGAGTTAGACTGTGATAATATAAATATGCTAACACGCCCTCTTCATCCCTGACATACCCTCTCCCCCCCCAAAAAAAAAAAAAAATTAGTGTGGCTAGCACACACATGACAAAACTAACATGGAATTCTTTAACATGTCCTGCATTAGGCCATTTTGCTAAGTTAGGTGTGCATTAGCATCTAACACAGCTTAGTAAAAAGCCCCTTTTATTAGTCTGACCTAAGGGAAAAGTTATTACATTACATGTTTCTCCTTTCTTTGCTATGTGCAGAACAATGTTTTTCCAATTCCATTTAATCATCAGTTTTAGCTGGGTGCATTAGGAAGTATGCCACTCAATTTGTCTCAACTGTATTGGGGGGTTTTCTTTCACCTCATTAAATCACTATTAAATCACTCTGTCCAGCTAAGAACTGAAACCACTGAAAAACATAATCCCTACACCTTTATGAGAAATTTGACCTTTAGATCCAACTAGTTTTGCTTTTGCTTCTTTATGGCTGAAGTTCAGGATTTTAAATAAAACTCAGACAAGGTCTATAATGACTCTTTTGGAATCCTATCAGAATTTCCTCCCCTCCCCCCTCTTTTTTTTTATTTTTTTTTTTTTACAAAGCCATGCTAGCAGCTACTCCTGTGGTAACTGCCCCAAAGCCCCTTTGGATTTAAAGGGCTTTGGGGCTTTTGCTGCATGACAGGTGACAGCCACTTGTGTGGTTTTGTAAAGGTGGGGTAGTGGATCAATATTTACTCCTGGTGGAATTCTGAGCAAAAACATTCAAAATTCTACATAAGAACATAAGAAAAACCTTACTGGGTCAGACCAAAGGTCCATCAAGCCCAGTAGCCCGTTCTCACGGTGGCCAATCCAGGTCACTAGCACCTGGCCAAACCTCAAGAAATAGCAATATTCCATGCTACCAATACAGGGCAAGCAGTGGCTTCCCCCATGTCTTTCTCAGTAACAGACTAAGGATTTTTCCTCCAGAAAATTGTCCAAACCTTTCTTAAAACCAGCTACACTATCCGCTCTTACCACATTCTCTAGCAACGCGCTTCAGAGCTTTAACTATTCTGAGTGAAAAAAATTTCCTGTGCACGAAATTTGTAAATTGTGCAAGTTTATTTGACATTTAAACAATATTTAGACTAATTATAATCCAGAATTTTAGTACACTTCTGTATTTTCATTAAATTATACTAAAGAAAACAAAGAGCCTTCATGATTTTCTTGCTTAGGATTCATGAAACTAAACTGTGGTAGAGCTTACTGCAGGCCAGCGAGGTAAATGCTCAGACGCTCATTCAAATCCTATGTGCTCTACCACGTTTTAGTAAAAGCCAGTATTAGTGACTTTCTTTTAGCAGCACACTTTTGTAAAAGCCCACATTCGTGAAGTTGGTTGGTTTGTTTTCATAGTATTTCACTTGCTGAAAAACATTCTCCATTCTCCCCAATCTTGCATCTCCTCTCCTTTCCCCCTCAAACATTTCTTATTTTTCCTACCCTACCCTCCCCCCAGCCAGGATCTCTGTCTCCCCTCTACCCCAATGACATCTACTCCAAATGGAGGCCCTGGCCTTCACTCACATAAGTGCTAATATTCTATAAATACAATATTTGTGTTATTGGTGCCTAACTTTAGGGGCACATTATAGAATTGCTCTTTAAACTGAAGTGCAAAGTAACTCCCTCCCCCCTTTTATAAAACCATAGCGCAGTTTTTAACGCCAGCCACAGCGGTAACAGCTTGGACCCTCATAGGAATTCTACGAGCATCGGAGCTGTTACCACCAAGGCCGGCACTAAATTCCGCGCTACGGTTTTATAAAAAGAGGGGGGAGGGGTTAAATAATAAAATTAAGGGCTCCTTTTACTAAGGTGCGCTAGCGTTTTTAGCGCACGCATGAAAATTACTGCGCGCTACTCTTCTAGAACTAACGCCAGCTCAATACGCTATTCCGCACGTTTAAGCCATAGCAAAACAAACAGCATACATAGTTAAAACAGTACAATTTCTTAAAATAAAAAAATAAAAATAAAGATTAAAAAAACAACACAATTTAAGAAAAGAAAAAAAGCACATAGAATTAAAGAATAAGGGAAACAAAATACAAATACAAAAATAAAATGTAACTAATGTGATTTTGAAACGATAACAGCAACTTTGGAAATCAATAAGACTGGATTTTACCTTGACCACACTATAAAGTTACCCTTTTAGGGTATATTAGGCTACAGCTTAAGCAATATACAGGTATTATTGATGGGAGATTTAAGAACAAAGCACCTAAAATTAAAGGATAAGTGGAACAATTCAAATTCAGAAATAAAATTTAGCTAATATAGGCTCCTTTTATCAAGCTATGAGCGTCGGAGCTTTTACCGCAGCGACCTGCAATGAAAAAAACCTTAACGCAGTTTGATAAAAGAGGTCCATAATTTTCAAACAGCAGCAACAAATTTGGAAATCAATGAGACAGGATTTTAACTTGATGGCATTGTTAAATTACGCTGTACCCTTGGCTATAGCTTAAGCCAAAATCAGGTATTATTGATGAGAAATTGTTGCAGTGTCAGTTGTCCAGGCTAAAAGCCTTACAGCCAGAAACAGCCTCAAAAACAAGCCCCTTCTGCTCTTTTGTTTCTTTATTCAACATTTCATTCTGATGCTTGTTTTGAAATATACTGCTCTCCGGGAGCTCATTAAAAAAAAAAAAAACTATTTTCTGTCTGGGGATCATTATAATCAACAAACTTTCATCCTCCATTTCCCCATTAAAAAGAATTAGGAATGAGCAAGAAATTTGTTTAATCATCTTCTGTTAGATCAACTGCATTCTAATGCTGTTTGATTACACCTAGTCACAAAAATGTCAAGTGCATTTCCATTTAGAGTGCTTGCTTAAACAACCGTGCAAATGGGGAACACCCGGAAATCAGCATACATCATGAGAGATTTGAGTTTCCTTATGGCTTCTGCTCCTATCAAGCCACACTCGCGCTCTCTATAATAATGCATTTTTGCAGCACATCATTTCCCTAAATGAATATGATATATCACCACTGCAGATTGACTCATGAGGGCCATTAAGAAAAGCAGTCGATTCTCGGCAGTTCTTTCTCATTTGGAAGGTGTTAGCCTACTGTCTGCATCTGTAATGAACATAGGGGGCTCTATTGCTTTTACTAGGACACCTGGATCATATCATACACAGGACTTTTATAGCACAACCACGGTGCTTACAAATAAATAATGCATTATGATGCCTCCTGAATAAATAGCTATTCATTTAGAGTACGAGCACTTAAATTAAAATGAATTTCTCGTTGTAGACCATATCCACTTTTAAGGCTATAATTATAAACATTCTTTTCCATGAATGCATGTCAGTTACATCATGATTAGGTTGTTTTTCTAGTTACCAACATCCTGTACAGTAAGAAATACCATATCTCAAAGTGTGGTCTCTTATCTGCTTGAACCTTCATTTTGTACCTGTTCTTCATTTGTTTGTTTTCATCCTCCTTTGAGGATCTCACCATGCACCTAAGAGATATAGAGGAAAAAAGTTTTTTTAATATCAGAATGCAAGTTGGTAGTCTGCTTCCACTAGAACTCAAAACTGAAGAGGCTTCCCTGGGGAGCCACCGTGACTCTTTTGTGACCAATTTCATTATCTTCCTTTAGATTTCTATTGCTTCTCTGGTACAATCTTCGTTAAGTTAGCTAGGAATGTGGGCATGTTTAGACAGTGAATTTTCAAAAGAGAATTTACATGGAAGGAAGTTGGATTTCTTAGCATGCCTTAAAAGATATTGTGGGTCTTTTGCTAAAGATTAGCTTGTGCAAATGATTACTCGCAATTGGAAGAAGTGGGATCGCCTTAGTTTTCCTTTCTGGTGGGCGAGCTTATGCTTAACTTATAAGTATGAGAAAATGAATGCTGACTTGCTGGGGCATAATAAGATATTCAAATTGGTTTGGGATCCATTGACGTCTTTTGTAGATTTGTTATAGTTGCCCTTTATCTTTATTTTGCATTGTATTGCACTCACACATCCAGGGGGGGTGGGAGCGGGAAGGGGGTATATCTTTTGTTTTGGTATTGTTCCTGATGGTAATGATGGATGGGGGAGGGAATTTTTATCTTTTGTATAGATTCTGATTGTTTATAAAGGCTTATTTGATTATTATTATTTGTATGTAAATTATATTGCACTTTTTGTTGGCATTAAAAATTTTTTTTTAAAAAAAAAGATTAGCTTGTGTTATCTGCCACAGGACCTATTTTATTCCTTTAGGCCCCACTGTAGATAACATGAGGTAATCTTTAGTAAAAGACCCTCTTGGAGGCCTGTTTACTGAAGTGCAGTTACTTTGTATTAGTTGGCAAAAATTAGTGAAGAGTAATTGCACAGCCTATGAGATACCGTATTTTTCGCTCCATAAGACATACTTTTCTCCCCCCAAAAGTGGGTGGAAATAAGGGTGCGTCTTATGAAATGAATATACATCCTCCCCACCCCCCAGTGGTACCTTTAAATTAGACAGCTGCCTGCTGAGCATGTCAGGGCCAGCGGCGCACAGGCGCGCTGGTGCCTGGGCCCGTGGCACTTCTTGAGTTGGGTGTTTGCTGGATGGCTGCCTACTGATTGCCGGAATGTCAGGGCTGGCGGCGTACTGGCGCGCTGCTGCGTGGGTACATGCCACTTCCTGAATGGCTGCTCTCAGTCCCACGAGAACTGGTGGCAGCTGTTTGGGGATGGTGCGCATCCACGCAGGGATGCACCAGTGCGCCTCCGACCCCTACATGCCAGCAATCAGCAGACAGCCATGCAGAGAACACCCAACTCAGGAAGTTCCACTGGCCCGGGCATTGGCGCGCTTGTGCGCCGCTGGCCTCCTTTCCACTCCCTCCCTGGTTTCTGGTGGTAAGTAAGTTTAGAACATCTTCTTAAAAGCAAAGCAAAATGAAAGAAAAAAAAAAAAAAAAAAAAGGAACCTCTGTTTCCTTTCATAATTTGGATGGCACGCAACTTCCACCTTGAGTTCACAATCGCCAAAGGAAAAGGGGCTTAAGCTTGCAGGCAAGGAATCAAAGCATGCCTTTAAATATCAAGATCCTTTAAAATGTAACATCTGAATAAAGAAAGGTCTCTTGCTCTGCGGCAGGAACCAAGTCATTTTCATTCAACTGCTTTTCATTCTAGTTCCATACTGTATGTAACAGCAGCACCTTAACTATACAATAAAAAAGCTTCTGGGTTAAAACAAAAAATGTAATATCTAAGCAGAAATGGCATTCAATTTCAGAAAAAAGCAGTGTAAAAGTCATAATTCAATATAGTTCCTAGAGTTTAGAGAAAGTTTGTATATAAGTGTACTTGATATCATTGAAAAAGGTGTCTTTTTGCTCATCCTATAGTTTTTTTTTGCAATATTATGGGCTCCTTTTATGAAGCCGCGTTAGCGGTTTTAGCACACGCAGCTTTTTAGCTCATGCTAAACCCGTGCTACGTGGCTAGAACTAACGCCAGCTCAATGCTGGCATTAGCGTCTAGCGCAGCTGGCAGCTTAGTGCACGCTATTACGCACGTTAAACCGTTAACGAGGCTTTGTAAAAGGAGCCCTATATGTTCATACATTGAGCAAAGGCCCAGTTTCTTGCTTCATCCTATTGGACAGTGAAGTGGTCTTTCCCATCTGCAATGCCATTGGCAGTCTTATTTGGTGAGCAGCAAAGGGGACTAGAGAACTGAACTGAACTTCATAGGCCGAACAGGTGCCTTTCTACCTCGCCACTAGCACATTTTGGAACAATAGCTACCAGCTCTGTGATGGTACCCTGGCACCATGTGATGGTACCCTGGCACCATGTGGACCATGTGGGAGGAGTTATGGCTGTAAACTTGAAACACTGCATTCTGGAGGAAGTGGTGGCTGGATAGCTGTGAAATAACAGTTTAAAAAAAAAAAAAAAGTGCTGCCTGACTTCCCTTCTGCTAATAGGGCTGGCGCACAGTGGAAGTGTTTGGCTGCAGGGCCCTGTGCAAGATGCCGGAAGATGTGTATTTTAAATAGATTTCAGTTAGCAAAATGATGTAGAGAGGAGGGAGGACAGGGTGCAGAGCCTGGCAGGGAGTGAGGGGGGGCTGGGTGCAGAGCCTGGTACATATTAGTATACAATTTGGTTCAGAATGGTTTTTTTTCCTTGTTTTCCTACTCAAAATCTAGGGTGCGTCTTATGGTCAGGTGCATCTTATGGAGCAAAAAATACAGTAACTAATAATTGTTGGGACCATGGCTTTCACCTGCCTTGCATGGCAAACTTCTAATTTAGCTGCTTGACCCCTACCAATAATACTGTGAGATCGCCACTTGGGGTTGAGCCTACATTTTGAATCCCTACCACTAATCCATCATAGATAACCCCATTAAGTACTGAAAAGGATTGGGGGAGGACATTCTGATGTCCATTGAGTATTTTTCTTCTGTAGTACCCATGCCTCCACCTGTACAATTTGAGCAGGGACAGAGAACTAACTAATCATGCAATAATTGCAATCACTGACCTATACATAACCCACCCGTCCTCTACCACTTTACAACTCTATACCTCAACAACCAGTTACAAAGTGACTGTTTCAAGTTTCATTTTTATTAGTTACTTGATAAACCGTCTATCCAGAAAATCTAAATGGTTTACAATGTAGTTAATATACTGTTTATAAAAAAATTTAAACCAATTGTATATTTAAAAAAAGGGGGGGGGAATAGCGCAGACAAAATGAAACTGACATGATACAGGGAGAAAATGGGGTAAATGGTACATAATTATTTCAAGATTTAAAAAAATAGGAGAGAGAGGAAGGGGGGAATCGTGATAAGAAGGGGAGAGCTCCTTTGGAAAGATGAGTCATCCTCGACTAAAACTTTCAATGTCATGTACTATAAGCGTCTTTAAATAGGAATGTCTTGAGTTTGGATTTGAATTTTTTCCTAGGAGAATTCTAATCTGAGGTCAAGGGGCATAGCATTCCAAAGAGAAGGGGCCGTAACTGAGAAGATTGTCTTATGGGTAGTATCGTAAACAATTTCATAGATGGAGGGAATTGCTAATAGGTTCTGAGTATTTGACTTCAATGTCCTCCACTGGATGTAAGGGGCAAGGAATATATCGATAAATGCTGGGGAGTTTACGAGTCTAGTTTTTAAATGTGAGAAGAAGTCATTTGTAAGTTATACGGTGTGGAATGTGCAGTGTCACAGCGATGCTGTAACTGTTATTATGCACTGATTTGCTCAGTAAATACTTGCCGTGCCTTAGGATACAGGCCCCACAGTGCGTCCACAAATCAATCAATCTTATGAATTAACATGACAATAATCAATCTGAAGCGTTGAAAAGCTCTAATGCATGTTATTTTATTATTATTAAAGTAAATTCCTGAAATGAACACACACAAAAATTAAAACACCATCAGATAATAGGGGAAATTTGAAACAAATGAGAACAAACCAACTGAAAATGTTACTCAAGCAGAGGGAGTGGTTCCACGTGCAAGCTGATTTCGGCTTGAATCCCTCAGGAAGGAATTAAAGGACTTGAAAAAGGAGGTAGTAAGACTGAGAAGCATCCATGAGAATGAGAGATATATTGATGAAATGGTTCATGAGGCATTAAAGATTTCTAGCAGTGGGTAAGAAGAGACCATGCTGAAGTCAGGACAGCTGGACTTAGATTATGGGACCCTGCAGGATTGGTACTATGACTCCACCTGCCCTTGAACTGAAGAACCAGTATGTAGCTCTGAAAGTGGAGGAGATGAGAGCATCCCAGGGACAGGAAGGACCAAAGTTCAAATTCATCCAAAGTTGTTGGATCAGTGACCACTAGGAGGTGTAAGGTACTGGTGGTTGATGATTCCCTTCTGAAGGGTACAGAGGCATCTATTTTCAAACCAGACATGATATCGCGGGAGGTATGCTGTCTGCCTGATGCAAAAATCTAAGATATTATGGAGAACTTAGTGAGATTCATCAAGCTTAATGACTATTATTGGATGCTACTCATCCATGTTGGCACTAATGATACTACCAGGTACCCCCCACCCACGAATGTATCAAAAGTGACCTTGTGGCTCTGGGAAAGAAGGTAAAGCAATCAGGTGCGCAGGTGGTATTCTCATTGATCCTCCCTGTCGAGGGTAGAGGCCAAGACAGAGAAGCTTGCATCCTGGAGATGAATGTGTGGCTGCATGGATGGATGGATGGTGTCGTCAAGAGCATTTTGTCTTCCTGGACCATGGGATGATTTTCCAAGGACTGCTGAGCAGGGATGGTGTGCATCTCTCAAAGAGGAGAAGAAGCATCTTCAGCAGCAGACTGGCTAACCTACTGAAGAGGTATTTAAACTAGAATCATTGAGCAGAGTGATCAAAGTCCCCAGGTGAGTATAAGTCCTTAAGTAAATGAATCACTAAATGATTCTAAACAAATAGAAGGGGGCAATGTCTGGAAAGCAGTATATAATAATGATCAAAGTATGAGAAATAAGGTTCTGGATCCAGAGGATGTAAAGGAAGAGGCTGAGTTGGATTTAGTGGCGATCATAGAGATGTGGTTCACAGAGAACCATGACTGGGATATAGTTATATTGGGCTATAATCTGTTCAGGAAAGACAGAGTAGGAGTGGCATTAAATGTTAAAGAAAATTTTAAAGCCACACAATGGCAGGATCTGCATGGAAAGGAAGAGGCACTCTGGAAAAAGGAAATAAGAACATTCGTGTGATATACAGGCCTCTTTCACAGACAGAAGAAGTGGACAGAGATTTAATAGTAGATGTTCAGAACATAGCTGGAAAAGGGGAAGTATTAATAATAGGTGATTTTAACATGCCAAATATTGATTGGGGTATCCCTATTGTGGGGTCTTCTAGAAGTAGGGAGATCCTGGATTCTCTACAAGGAGAACTGTTCCAGAAGTTGGTAATGGAACCCACACAGGGTGGGGGCCATACTGGAGTGTATACAGAAGGGGAAAGTATTTCTGATGTTACAGTAGATGATCATCTGGCATCCAGTGGTAACAACATGGTGTAGTTTAATATTAAGACAGGTGTAGAGAGGGTTCATTCAAAAGTAAAGGTTCTAGACTTTAAAAAAAAAATAACTTTGAATAGGGAATTATGTCAAGGAATTGTCTGGATGGGAGCATCCATAAGAAGTAGGAAAGCAGTGGACAAAACTGAGAGGAGCTATTGTAAGGGCAACATACCATTTTGTAAGGAAAGTAAGTAAAAGTAATAGTAAGAGGGAAAGAAAGCTGTTCTGGTTTTCAAAAGTAGTAGCTGAGAAAATGAAGAAAAAGAGGTGCAAAATCTATAAATACCACATATCAACAAGGGTTCAAAGAGGAAAAAGAACAAGGAACCGGCATGGCTCACTGTAACAGTGAAGGAAGCGATCAGAGACAAGAAGACTTCATTTAAAGAATGGAAAAGGACAAAAACAAAGGAAAACTGGAAAAAGCACAAACAATATCAAACGCAAGTGCCATAAGGTGGTAATAGGGGCCAAAAGAGACTACGAGGAAAAAATAGCCATGGAGGCAAAAAATTTTAAGCCGTTCTTTTAATATATTAAGGGGAAACAACCCACGAAGGAAGCAGTGGGGCCATTAGATGACCATGGAATAAAGGAAGTACTATAGGAGGACAAAGCCATCGCCGACAAACTGAACACATTTTTTGCATCTGTATTTACAGAAGAGAATATATCCAATATACCAGAAGCCAACAGGCTATACTCAGGAAATGAAGACGGGAAAATGACAGGGTCGACAGTCCAGAAGAGGCATGCAGACAGATTGATAGGCTTATAAACGATAAATCCCCAGGACTGGACGGCATCCACCTGAAGGTAATCACGGAACTAAAAGGGGTTATAGCTGAACTGCTTTAAATCAGGAAAGATTCCGGAAGACTGGAAAGTGTTGAATGTTATGCCAATCTTCAAGAAAGGTTCGAGGGGAGATCCGGGAAACTACAGACCAGTGAGTCTGACTTCAGTACCGGGAAAGATGGTAGAGGCGCTGATAAAGGACCACATCATTGATCACCTTGACAGACACAAACTGATAAGGACCAGCCAGCATGGCTTTAGCAAAGGAAGATCTTGTTTGACAAACTTACTGCTCTTCTTCAAGGGAGTAAAGAGGCAGATAGACAAGGGTAACCCAGTCGACATCATATATCTAGATTTTCAGAAGGCGTTCGACAAGGTCACGCATGAACATCTACTTTGAAAAATTGTGAGCCATGGAATTGAGGGTAATATACTCACGTGGATTAAAAACTGGTTGGTGGATAGGAAACAGAGAGTGGGGGTAAATGGATAACACTCGGACTGGAAAAGCATCACGAGTGGAGTGCCGCAGGTTTCAGTACTCAGACCTGGGCTCTTCAACATATTTATAAACGACCTAGAAATTGGCACAACGAGTGAGGTGATTAAATTTGCGGATGATACAAAGTTATTCAGAGTAGTGAAGACACAGAAGGATTGCGAAGACCTACAATGAGACATAAACACACTCGAGGAATGGGCCATGAAATGGCAAATGAGGTTCAACGTGGATAACTGCAAGGTGATGCACGTTGGTAACAAATATCATATGCATGAATACAGGATGTCTGGTGCTATACTCGGAGAGAGCCCCCAGGAAAGAGACTTGGGAGTACTTGTAGACAAGTCAAAGAAACTGTCCGTGCAATGTGTGGTGGCAGCAAAAATGGCAAACAGAATGCTAGGAATGATTAAGAAGGTCATCACAAACAGATCTGAGAAGGTTATCATGTTGCTGTACTGGGCCATGGTACGCCCCACCTGGAATACTGCGTCCAACACTGGTCGCCGTACATGATAAAGGACATATTACTACTCGAAAGGGTCCAGAGGAGGGCGACAAAAATGGTTAAGGGATTGGAGGAGTTGCCGTACAATGAAAGGCTAGAGAAACTGGGCCTCTTCTCCCTTGAAAAGAGGAGACTGAGAGGGGACATGATCGAAACATTCAAGACTTAGTAGAGAAAGAGAGATTGTTCACCCTCTCCGTGGTGAAGAGAACAAGAGGGCACTCACTTAATTTAAAAGGGGATAGATTCCATACAAACGTAAGGAAGTTCTTCTTCACCCAGAGTAGTAGAAATCTGGAATGCTCTTCCAGAGGCTGTTATAGGGGAAAGCATCTTTCAGGGATTCAAGAAAAGGTTAGATAAGTTCCTGCTGAACCAGAACATACTCAGGTAAGGCTAGACTCAGACCCAGCAGCAGCAATTCCTATTTTCTTAAGAGATTAACTTTCATAAACTACAAAAGAACATAGAAAGAGGAAGACAAAATGTACTACATGGGATTTTGGTTTTAATGTCAGGGGTGGTGGAATGGGGATTGTATTGGTTCAATTAATTTCAAAAAGAGCTAGGTGGACCACTAGACCAAAGGGACCGATGCAAAAGCCGATACAGGGGGCAAGGAGCTTGGGTTGAAGTTTTCCTTACCTTTCTTCACTGCCTCAAAAAACCTTACTGGTAAATTTTTCATATTATTCTCATAAATATCTCTGTATTTCTGCAGTTTTACTAATATCCTTCTTAACATGCATTTAAATATGTTATTTGCTGAGGTCTATTGCATGAGTTAACTTTGATGCTAAATTCCTTTCTAAATTGTGTGGCAGTAAGGTAAGGTTTGGACAAGTTCCTGGAGACATACATGGGGGAAGACACTGCTTGCCCTGGATTGGTGGCATGGAATGCTGTTACAATTTGGGCTTTTGCCGGGTACTTGTGTCTTGGATTGGCCTCCGTGAAGATGGGATACTGGGCAAATGGACCATTGGTCTGACCCAGTAAGGCTATTCTTATGTTCTTATGTAAGAAAGGCTGCTATTTGCAATGACACGGGAATGTCAAATGACATATCTCATGTCATTGCCTGTTATCAACCAATGAAAAACAAGCAGGACCCCCCCCCCCCCCACACACACACACACATTTTTGTTTTTTTCTTCATTTGTCAATAATAGTCTTTGCAAGGATGGTGCAATCTTTTCCAATAATACACACGTGAATGAACCATAGCGAGTTTACAAACTATTACATATACATTCATGATCAGTAAATAGGGTGCTTTATTTCCAATAAGAGTGTGCCTTCTTCATAATTACCATAGCGTACACTGCCAAAAGGGCACACTCTTAAACACAGTATTTTGATGATGACAAAATAGCCAATAAAACCCAAATAAAACAAAAATTCCCATAAGCGACATGGAAATTGACACGATATGAAATTTTTCAAGATGCCTAATCCAACTGATGGAAGATATCTAAGGAATGCTGGCAAATGCAGGAACTGATAATGATGGCCTAATATGTATCAATCTAGCTGGGGGGAGGGAGCAGGAGGCAGGACACTCTTCTCTTTGTGCAAGTACTATACCAATTCCTCTAAATAGTTGCAAGCACTTTACATAATTTGCAAGGATCTCTAAACTAAGAACAATGGCATGGACCCTGGAGCAAGAATGTGATTAGATACAGACATACTGTACATTGCTTTTCTGTCTATTTGGTATTTATGGATAGATACATATAGCTACAGATATAAATATTTATTGGTTGTTGTCCTTGCCCATAAGCTGTAATACCCACTGGACCAGAGAAAGCAGAGTAAAAATAAATAATGCAATACAGATCAGTATGTTTCTGCACTATATTATTTATGCAGTATAGTTACAGATATACTGTATAAGCAAATATGTGTAAATTATAATGCTGATAATATTGATAATAGTAATACTGTTTGGTACAGAAGTAAAGTAATGCCTAATATATAGGAGAAGGGCAGAGCAAATAAAGTTATTAAGTGCATAAAGCACTATGCGCTGATTTTCAGTGATACATTGAAAGATTGTACTTCAGTGTCATGGCAATGTCAAGAAACCTAATCTGAACACACTGTCCCTCTTTCTTGAAAGCCTTTAGGCACTGCATAGTAAGCACAAATGAAAGCAACCAGGTGCGTACTTTAATGCAGGTTATGCCCCCATTTATTAAATGTTTGTGGAGAAAAGTGCCCTTCTCCAAATATGTGTCAGTTAAGGATAATGACTGTTAAAGTTAAAATATATATACAGTACAGTAGATGTCATTAAACTTTGTTAATAGAATACTTATTTTTTATTTATCTTTAATAATTATTATAACCTAACACAAGTATCCACCGTTCAGGTCGTTTATCTGTCATCATTTACTATGTTATTATGTACATCTAGAGGTAACATAGAGTATGACGGCAGAAAAGGGCCATCGGCCCAATAAGTCTGCCCACTCGAATAACCCACCCCCCTAAGCACTTCCTCGAAGTGAACCCACATGTTTATCCCATTTATTCTTAAAATCGAGCACGTTATTGGCCTCTACTACCTGAAGTGGAAGATCATTCCATCGATCAACCACCCTTTTGATGACGAAATACTTCCTAGTGTCACCATGAAATCTCCCACCCCTGACTCCTTACAAACTAAGACAAAGAACGGCACAAGAACATTTATGTACAAGATCACGAAACATTGAGTGAGCGCAAAGCAATAGAAGGCAGTGACAATGATAAAATACTTTTGAGTGACCTAATACAATACATTCCATATTCAATGAACAAAAACTTGTGAAAGTGACTTTCAACGAGTGTTCTCACGTGTTCATTCCTAGCTTCAAACTTATTGCTTGGATTACTCCTCCTTGCTTTCTCACCACATCCCGGGAGGACGAAGAAAACGGGACACGACCCACGCTGATTCATTGTGGACTGCAAAGAAGACTTTACAGGACAGCGAAGGAAGAAATAATTCCACAGGTAAAGTTCCCTGTAAATTTATTTAGTTTTATATACCGTTCTCCCAGGAGAGCTTAGAACGGTTTACATGAGTTTATTCAGGTACTCAAACATTTTTCCCTGTCTGTCCCAGTGGGCTCACAATCTAATGTACCTGGGGGAATGGGAGCATTAAATTACTTGCCCAGGGTCACAAGGAGCAGCGTGAGTTTGAACCCACAACCCAAAGTGCTGAGGCCTGTAGTATAAAGGACCCACTGACATCACGTGCCTTTTTGTCTATGTTATTGAGAGATTTGAGACTGTAAATGGCTTTGACAGTTAGCGGAGAAACAATAGCAATATTGGCCTAACTTTAGAACCACTAACAAAATTCTCGATAGCAATACGGCAAATTTCTATGTTCTATATTTCATTTCAGGTACCGGCCTTAAAAATGTCATCTCAAAAATCTTTGTAACAAAGCCTGTATTTTCTCTCGGAGGCCCTAGTCTACTCGGAGGAGTAGAGGAGAGGCTCTTGCTCCTGGAATGACGCCTCATTAGAACAGAATCTGGTAAGGCACTGGCCATCTGTGAGGTCTAAGAATTAGATCCTAGACCTAGACCTTCTCTGATAGGGATGCCTCATCATGGCCCTTCCCTTTGTCCTATGAACCTCAGGCAGCACAACCTGAGTATACTCCTTGCTTCTGGCTCCCTCCACCTAAACTCAATGAAAACTTTCACCTGCACTCTAGAAGCCCGCACTACACACACATACTCAGCCATAGGCAGGGGAACGCTGTTTTGTTTGGGGGGGAGTGCAGGAGCTCTGTCCTAGCCCCAACAGAATCCTGCGGCACGGCCTATCACCAGCTCCTCACTCCACCTCCTCCCTCCTCCCAGCGTTGTACTTTAAATCTTCGGGGCAGCCACCGTGCAAGCCTGCCCCCGAAATAGAATGAAGGATTCTGGGACAGGCCTGCTCATTGGCGCTGCGTGGAGGCTGTCCCATTTCCTGGTGTTGTACTAAAGCACAACACCAGGAAACTGGTGGGAGGGCAAACACTAACCGTCGACTGCCAATTTTTGGGGAGGCCATGGTCCCTGTGGCCTCCCCCCATTCCAACAACTATGCACTCAGCCACAAATAGCATCTCATGCACATACATATATAGGTTCAGATAACCAAGCAGCAGAGATACAACCCAGTCAGACACCCTCCAAGGCAAGGACAGCAAAGTAGCAGAGCAGAGCAGGGGGAAAAAAGGGAAAGGATTTGGGACTTGTAGTCTACCTTTTTTGTAGTTTTTACAACTACACTCAAAGTGGTTTACATACAGGTACTTCAAGCATTTTCTCTATCTGTCCCAGTGGGCTCACATTCTATCTAATGCACCTGGAGCAGTGGAGGATTAAATGACTTGCCCAGGATCACAAGGAGCAGCAAGGGGTTTGAACCCACAACCTTGGGGGTGTTGAGGCTGTAGCTCTAACAACTAGGCCACACTCTTTTCCTAAAAAGGGAAGAAATGGAGGGGCTGGGGACCAAAAAACACAAGAAAGGTGAAAGGAGAGTCTACAGAGGTAATAAGGAGATAGCACCATGCAAGGGAATAAGAGGTAACCAAGGACAGACCAATGTGGACTTAGATGATAATCAGGCCAAAGTCTGGCAATCGGATCTCCTCCAGTCAGGAACACTGCAATCACTCTCAAAAGATAAGGGAGATCGACATTCTTACATAATTTATAGCAACTCTAAATGGGCATGTTTCATGTTCTGCCCTGCATGTCAATGTGCTTTGCAAAACGTCCTACCTGTAAGAACTACAGCACTACCCATACCAACCCCCCAACACATCTTTTATACACATGAAAATATGGACACAACTGGTGCATCCATTTGTAAAGTTCTTTTTAAAAAAATCTTTATTAAATTTTCAAGGCTAATACAAAGTGCATAAAATTATACATACATTAATAATCAGAACTTGAAACAGTAG
Source organism: Geotrypetes seraphini (assembly GCF_902459505.1). Taxonomy (NCBI): domain Eukaryota; kingdom Metazoa; phylum Chordata; class Amphibia; order Gymnophiona; family Dermophiidae; genus Geotrypetes; species Geotrypetes seraphini. The sequence goes on along the minus strand of NC_047084.1, from coordinate 325,521,222 downwards.
ATCAGGCATGGTGCCTATTGAAAAATACTATTGCAGAAGCACAAGATCTCTACATTCCGAGGATTTCCAAAGATCGGAGAACTAAAGGCAAAGGAGAACCGGCATGGCTTACCATACAGGTGAAGGAAGCCATAAAAGAAAAGAAGGACTCTTTCAAAAAATGGAAATGCACGAAGACAACCGAAGGCTGGAACAAACATAAAGATTAACAGAAGAAATGTCACAAGGCGGTGAGGGATGCAAAACAGGACTATGAGGAAAAAATAGCCCGGGAGGCCAAAAACTTCAAGCCCTTCTTTAGATACGTGAAAGGGAAAAAACCTGCAAAAGAGGCAGTGGGACCCCTGGACGACAAGGGAAGAAAAGGGTACATCAAGGAAGATAAACAAATCGCAGACAAACTAAATTCTTTCTTTGCGTCCGTCTTTACGAAGGAGGACACCTCAACAATACCTGAAGCGGAGAAACTGTTTACAGGAGAAATAGAAGACAGCCTCACCACAGTTGAAGTGAACTTAGATCAGATATACTACCAGATCGACAAACTTAAAAGTGACAAATCCCCTGGACCGGATGAAATTCACCCGAGAGTCTTGAAGGAATTGAAGGTTGAAATCGGAGAGTTATTGCAAAAACTTGCAAACCTGTCAATCATAACTGGTCAGATACCAGACGACTGGAGGAAAGCGAACGTCACGCCAATTTTCAAAAAAGGATCGAGAGGAGAACCGGGCAACTATAGACCTGTGAGTCTTACGTCTGTCCCTGGCAAGATGATTGAATCACTAATCAAGGATAGCATAGTTCAGCACTTGGACAAACACGACTTGATGAAACCCAGTCAACATGGATTCAGGAAAGGGAAATCGTGTTTGACGAATTTACTCCAATTCTTTGAGACCGTGAACGAGCAAATTGATAGTGGAAAGCCGGTGGACATAATATACTTGGACTTCCAGAAAGCGTTCGACAAAGTTCCACACGAAAGACTTCTCAGGAAACTACAAAGCCATGGCATAGAGGGAGATATACAAAGATGGATAGGCAAATGGCTGGATAACAGGAAGCAGAGAGTGGGCATTAATGGGAAGTTTTCCGACTGGGAGAAAGTGACTAGTGGTGTACCCCAGGGCTCGGTACTTGGGCCGATCCTTTTTAATATTTATATCAATGACCTGGAAAACGGAACATCCAGTGAGATCATCAAGTTTGCAGACGACACAAAACTCTGCCGGGCAATCAGATCGCAGGAGGATAGTGAGGAACTCCAGAGCGATTTGTGTCGGTTAGAAAAATGGGCGGAGAAATGGCAGATGAAGTTCAACGTGGAGAAATGCAAGGTAATGCATTTAGGCAGTAAGAATAAGGAATACGAGTACAGAATGTCAGGTGCAACTCTGGGAAAAAGTGAACAAGAAAGGGACCTGGGTGTACTGATAGATAGGACCCTGAAGCCGTCGGCACAATGCGCGGCAGCGGCAAAGAAGGCAAATAGAATGTTGGGCATGATAAAGAAAGGAATCTCGAGTAGATCGGAGAAAGTTATAATGCCGCTTTATAGGGCAATGGTCAGACCCCACTTGGAATACTGCGTCCAACATTGGTCTCCCTACCTAAAGAAGGATATAAAACTGCTGGAGAGGGTGCAGAGACGAGCAACTAAACTAGTGAAGGGTATGGAGAAACTGGAATATGAGGATCGACTTAAAATACTGGGATTGTTCTCCCTTGAGAAAAGGAGACTGCGTGGGGATATGATCGAGACCTTCAAAATACTGAAAGGAATCGACAAAATAGAGCAGAGAAGATTATTTACATTGTCCAATTTGACACGGACAAGAGGACATGAAATGAAGCTAAGGGGGGACAAGTTCAGGACTAATATCAGGAAGTTCTGCTTCACACAGAGAGTGGTTGACATCTGGAATACTCTTCCAGGGGAGATTATTGCGGAATCGACAGTCCTAGGCTTCAAAAGCAAACTAGATGCATATCTCCTTGAGAGAGGCATATAAAGATATGGTTGGCTATAAAATAAGCCAGGTGTATACCTGGCAGGGCCTCCGCGTGTGCGGATCGCCGGACTTGATGGACCGAAGGTCTGATCCGGAGATGGCGCTTCTTATGTTCTTATGTTCTTAGAATCAGCACTTACAATCCATCAGTAACAATACAAAATGAATTACCCCCCCCCCCCTTCCAGTACATTCAATCAAGGAATAAAACAAAGGACATACCCCTCTCCCACCCTCCCACCCTTCCCTGAATGTGTGTATAAATCTAAAGGAAATTAAAGGTAAAAGACAACTATACTGAAGTAACAAAAGTCATTAATGGACCCCCCAACTAATCTAAATAAATTATTATGCCCCAACATGTCAGCGTTCATTTTCTCATACTTATAGCACAAACATAAATTTGTTCACCAAAAGGTAAAACTAAGCCGATCCCAATTTTTCCAATTGTAGGTAACCATTTGCATAGCAATCCCGGACATGACAATGAAAAATCGGCATTTATACCGGTCCAATGGGGGTTTAATATGCAATAGAGTCCCACAGATGACCACATCATAGGTTAATGGAATCGATAATTCCAGTATGTTATTGATATGTCACCATATCGACTTCTAAAAATTGAGTATCAAAGGACAATAGACCAACAGATGATCCAGTGTCCCTATTTCAAGATGACAGTGCCAGCATCTATTAGATTAAGAACTACAGTAAAACCTTGGTTTGTGAGCATAATTCATTCCAGAAGCATGCTTGTAATCCAAAGCACTCATATATCAAAGCAAATTTCCCCATAGGAAATAATGGAAACTCAGACGATTCGTTACACAACCCAAAATACTATATGCACTCGTATTGCAAGACCTCGCTCATTTAGAACAGTCACTACACTCCTGCAGCGTCAGAGAGATAAGAACCATTGGCTCAGTTGTGATGATGTGACGCGTGTATACTGTATGTATTCGTATTGCAAGACTTTGCTCGTTTAGAACAGTCACTACACTCCTGCAGTGTCAGAGAGAGACAAACCATTGGCTCAGTTGTGATGTGTGTATACTGTATGTACTTGTATTGCAAGACATTGCTCGTATATCAAGTTAAAATTAAATCAAATGTTTTGCTTGTCTTGCAAAACATTTGCAAACCAAGTTACTTGCAATCCAAGGTTTTACTGCATCTAACTTCTGCAAACTGGGGTCCAAAAAAATCTGTGTAACAAAAAAAAACAGGTTTGTCTCATAGATGCTGACGTTATAAATCTCATCCTCCAAGACAAAATCCGTGGCCATTGAGTAGCAGAATCTGCTGCTTTATCTCAATTCTCCAAATGTCTTTTAGACTAGTTTGTAAATTTCTATCTTTATTTTTTTTTAAATCTCAATGTCCATGTGGATGCGCTTTATATGTGTAAATTTCAGATTTTTCCATGTGGACACTGAATAAGCCTTTTAAAATGAGCTCCACAGTATGTTGTCACACAACTGTTGCCTAAAGAATGATTTTACTTGAATAATATACTGTATGCTATTCTTTAGTCATTCTTGTCTTGTAAAAGATATTGGAAAAGCTAGTTTGCATAAAATTACATGTTCTTGATGAACAGCAACCTTTCTTATTACAGGGAACAATAGCAAGATAATGTAATTAATCATCCAAAAGTGAAAAACTACAGTTATCATGTCTTCTGATTATATTGAAAATGTATATAGTTGTTTTGTTAGTCTATTATTTGTTTTAAGATAAAAGCTTTCAGGTCTACTAAAAAGGGTAGCTGAAAGTCTGTTGCCTGTGATGAGTCGAGATGATGCATAACCCCCAGGACACCCAAAAAGAAGGGCACCCTCTGGAGGTCCCCTCTGCGGCCACAAGAAGAAGAAGAGCTCAGCTTTTGCAAACACTTCTTATTCTCAGAAAAAAAATGGTTACTGTTAAATTATGTAGCATGGAACGCTAATATAAAACATATTGCTCCCATATACCATACAGTACACTGGGTCCTCCTTCCCAACCCACTGCCATGTGCCTGCCCCCTTCCCTTCCCCCATTCATTTTTAATTTTCCAGGCGGGAGCAACATCATGAACTTGCTGCCCACATCACATGGGCTATCCCTTTCATGTCACTTCTTAGGTGTGGGGCCTGGAAATAATGTCAGAGATAGGTGACACCAATGCAGGCAGCAAGTTTGTAATCCTGCTCACAAAGGGAATCTAATCTAATCTAAATCTTAGATTTATATACCAGATCATCCCTAAAGATACAGGGCTTCACTCGATTTACAATAAAAATATGTTTACAAAGATGTGTTGATTTTAAGATAGATCATTAGGAATTACATTCTAAAAAATGTTGAAACATCATAGTTTTTAAAATGTTACGGAAGACCTGAAAAGAAATACATGATCATATCTGAATGGGAAGGTAATTCCATAGTGCAGTCAATAGGAAGGAAAAAGATCAAGCAATTATGCCAGTTGATCAAGAACCTTTGACTGAAGGAAAAGATAACTTATGATTATGAATAGGTCTACAACCCAAAATGTTTGAAGAGTTTAAGGTTAAGGGCATCAGAGAGTCAAACAATCAATGAATAATTTTATAAACAATACAAGCACATTTAAACTGAACTCTGTAACAAAATGGGAGCCAGTCTCAGTTGTTAAACAATGGAGTAACGTGCTCGAATTTTGACTTTCCAAAAATTAGTCATGCCACAATTTTCTGTATTAATTGTAACCTTTTCTGATTCCATTTACTTAAACCAACATAGATAGAATTGCAATAGTCCAGCTGAGCTAAAATAACTGACTGGACCAATACTGCAAAATAGTGTTGGTAAAATAAAGGGCAGACACTAAAAAAAATTACATAATCAGATGATTTACCTGATGATGGAAATAAAGAGAAGAATCTAAAATGATTCCCACTACTCTGGAAGAAAACTCTTTTGGTAGGACTTTACCAGTATTAAGTGTAACTGTGCTTGGAATTTGCAAATTCGGGACCAAGCCAAAAGCAATTTTGTTTTTGTTGTATTTAATTTCATTTAGATCTGAAGTGACCAATGGTGTAGTTTGCAAAAACATGAGTTAATATTAGCAGAAAATTTGCTCAAATTCGGATCTACTTCCTGTAAAATAAAAATATCATCAGCATATGTAAATAAAGTTTCAATAGAGTTAATGGAAAGAAATTTAATATAGTCATATAAATATTAAAAATAACAGGGGACAATGGTGAACCTTGAGGGACCCCACAGTCTGAAGACCATGCAGTATATGTTGTACCTTTGAAATTTACCATGTATAATCGCAATGACAGAAATCCTTTGAACCAATTGAGGATGTTAGACTCCAAATCTAAATCAGACAATAGTTGAACAAGAATATCATGGTTCACAACATCGAAGACTGAAGAAGATCGAATTGCAATAAAATTATAAGATGATTCTGTGAAAGTAAACTCTGAATTTTAGAGATCAAGGATAACAGTAAAGTTTCTGTACTATGGTTGGAGTGAAAGCCATGTTGAAATGGAGATAGTATGGAAAACTTGTCTATGTAACTTGACAATTGTTTAGAGATAATGGACTCAATTAGGTTAATAAAGGTATGTTAGCGATTGGGCGATAGTTGGAGCAGATTGATCTAAGGATGGACCTTTCAATAAAGGGGTAAGAACTATATGACCCTATATGTATAGATTACAAATTATTTTTTTTCCTTTGGTTCATATACATCCAGGGTGGGGTGGGGGATGGGAATATTTTATGATTTCTTTTGCTTATGAATTACTATTGGATACAAGGGAAAGGGATTATTTGATGTAGTTTAGAATTTGATGATATATTAAGTGTTATTTAAGTATAAATGATTGTATTATATGTTACACTTATTGGGAGCTTTAAAAATGAATAAAGATTAATAATAAACTCTTATATCTTGGCATCCCAAGTCCTCTAAATTTTCTTCACACTTCTACCTCTAACCCTCTGTTGTAGTTCCTTCCTATTTCTCCTACTGTAAACCGCGTCGAGCTCTACGAACGTGGAGATGATGCGGTATACAAACCTAAGGATTAGATTAGATTAGATTAATAATAATAATAAAAAAACTATATGACCCATTGATGTAGGAAAATAGCCAGAATCTAAAAAACAATTTATCAATGAAGTTAACCTGGATTATCTCGAAAAATATAAGATGGACATGAATCCAGGGAACAATTACTCCAACTTAGGGCTCCTTTTACGAAGGTGCGCTTAGTTTTTTAGTGCATGCACCGGATTAGCGCGCGCTATAACGCTAGCCGAAAATCTACCGCCTGCTCAAAAGGAGGTGGTAGCAGCTAGCGCGCACAGCAATTTAGCATGTGCTATTCCACCCATTAAAGCCCTAGTGTAGCTTTGTAAAAGGAGCCCTTAGTCTAATGCATAAGGTCCTAACCTGGTCTTCCATTGTATATGCTAATTCTTTCCAATATCTGTCTACTGGGATAGCATTTGTTGTTTCCGAATCAGGAAGTAAAACCTCATATTCTACTTTAGAGAAAATGGCTCTGATGTTTTTAATTTTATCATTAAAAAAACTTTGCATACACCAACTTTGGAGTGTGAGAGGGGGGTCACTAACCACGGGGGGGGGGAGGGAGTAAAGGGAGCATACCTTCATGCCTCCTGTAGTAATCTGCTCAGTTTGGCCCTCCTATTGTTTTTTTCCCATACGTGTCTTATTTACTATCAACAACTTGTATTTCTCTCCCCATCTTTTCCTTTTGTTTAATATGTTTTGTCATGTTAGTTCTATTCGTTTGTTTTGTTTCCCCCAGAAATTTGTAATTTTATTGTTTTGTACATTGCTTAGAATTTTGAATAAGCGATTAATCAAATTTATAATAAACTTGAAACTTGAAATTGAAACGTGTAGCCTCAAACGTCCAGGTTTTGCCCTGGACGTTTTCTGCAATGTTTTAGTATTGAAGAAAAACGTCCAAGTCATATTTCTGCCCTAATTCCAACCACAACATGCACGCTTGAGATTTAGATGCATTTAAGGCAGACAGCAATAGTAAAACATTGAAAATATGTATGTCAAAAATAGCAATGTAGTAAATAAAATGTCCAAATGGCACTATATGGACATTTGAAAATGAGCTCCTAAATCACTTTGAATATCAACACAGCACACTTTATCCAATGATTAAAGCAAAGCTAATTTTTATTCAAGAACAAAACCCCCAGTATGTACAAAAGTTATTTTTTAAAAAAACATTTATAAATTGTGAATAATATTTATATTTAAATCTTTTTATTAAACCAATATTTATCTTGCAGCCAATACAATGACTTTTACAGAAAGGAAAAAGGCAAAGTCACAAACTTACTTTGTAGCATAAAATAGTGCATAGTGCACATTTTACACAGAAGTCTTAACACAGCAAAAAAAAAGGTAAACGTATCAGGTTCACAAAATATGTTACACAGAGGTTAAAAGTAAATGGGTAATTGGGGTAGGCCGTTTCTCTTGTCAAACGTTTCCAAAGTTTGACAGCTCGAAAAGAAATATGAGGAAAAAACCCACTTATTCAAACTTCGCCATATACTGTATAAAGACACCACTGAAGGTGCTACTGTTGCTCGCACAAGACAGGCTGTATTGGAATCTGCATCAATTCTTCTTGATAAAGTGTTTCAAGCTCCACCAGAGCCTCCATCTCCCATGGGGAGTAATTTGGCTCCCTCCTTTCCTCCATCACATGCTCTTTCACTCACACAGTCACTCACTCACACTCTCTTGCTCATACAATCTGGGGGTCACTCTCTCTCTCATATACACCCTTTCTTAAGAACATAAGAACATAAGAAGTTGCCTCCGCTGAGTCAGACCAGAGGTCCATCGCGCCCAGCGGTCTGCTCCCGCGGCGGCCCATCAGGCCCATTGCCTGAGCAGTGGTCCTTGACTATTTTTATAATCTATCTCTACTCCTATCCCTATCCTTAATTTTTATCTGTACCCCTCAATTCCCTTGTTCTCTAGGAACCTATCCAAACCTTCTTTGAAGCCATGTAACTTGTTCTGGCCTATCACAGCTTCTGGAAGTGTGTTCCACATATCCACCACCCTCTGGGTGAAAAAGTACTTCCTAGCGTTTGTTCTAAACCTGTCCCCTTTCAATTTCTCTGAGTGCCCCCTTGTACTTGTGCTTCCCTATAATCTGAAAAATCTGTCCCTGACCACTTTTTCTATGCCCTTCAGGATCTTGAAGGTTTCTATCATGTCTCCTCTAAGTCTCCGCTTCTCAAGGGAGAATAGCCCTAGCTTTTTTAGCCTATCAGTATATGAGAGATTTTCCATACCCTTTATCAGTTTAGTTGCTCTTCTCTGGACTCCCTCGAGTACTGCCATGTCTTTCTTGAGGTGCGGTGACCAATACTGGACACAGTACTCCAGATGTGGGCACACCATTGCGCGATAAAGTGGCAGGATGACTTCCTTCGTCCTGGCCGTGATGCCCTTCTTAATGATTCCAAGCATTTTGTTTGCTTTCCTTGAGGCTGTGGCGCATTGTGCCGATGCCTTCAGTGTTGTGTCCACCATTACTCCCAGGTCTCTTTCAAGGTTACTTACCCCCAGCAGTGATCCCCCCATTTTGTAGCTGAACATCGGATTCTTTTTTCCTACATGCATGACCTTACACTTCCCTATGTTAAAGCTCATTTGCCACTTTTTGGCCCACTCTTCCAGTGTCGTTAGATCCTTTTGGAGATTTTCGCAGTCTTCTGTTGTTTCAACCCTGCTGTATAGTTTGGTATCGTCTGCAAATTTAATGACCTCGCATTTTGTTCCCGCCTCCAGGTCATTTATTTCTTACCCTCTGTCTCACATTCTCTATCTCTCATATTCTCTCTAGCTGTCACTCACACTTTCTCTGTCTCTCTCACTAGCCTCTCTCTCACTCTCTTTTTTTTCTTTACACTAAGGGCTCCTTTTACTAAGCTGCGGTAGCGTTTTTAGCGTGCGCTAACCCCCACGCTACGCGGAAAAACTAATGCCAGCTCTATGGAGGTGTAGCGTCTAGCACGTGCGGCATTGTACGGCGCGCTAAAACTGCTAGTGCAGCTTAGTAAAAGGAGCCCTAAGTCTCCTCTACCACCACACTCCTCACTACACCCACAAAGAATCATCATTCCACATGCAGGGCTATATATAGATGTGCAGGAAGTCTGGACTACCACGGTGATGTTTTGACGTCATCAGGGACATTTTCTAGCACAGCTAATGGGATGTCTACAGTAGATGTCTTAGGGCTGTATAACTTGGATGTCTTAGGGCAGGGGTGTCAAAGTCCCTCCTCGAGGTCCGCAATCCAGTCAGGTTTTCAGGATTTCCCCAATGAATATACATGAGATCTATTTGCATACACTGCTTTCATTGTATGCTAATAGATCTCATGCATATTCATGGAGGATATCCTAAAAATCCGACTGGATTGCGGCCCTCGAGGAGGGACTTTGACACCCCCTGCCTTAGGGGTTGTATAATTGGAATTTTTGGACGTTCAGTAGAACGGGTTTTAGATAGTGATTTTGGAGATGTTTAGCTACTTGATTTTCAAAACATCCTGTTCTTCTTGGATGTTTTTTCAATTATGGCTTCTATTTTTTGGACGTCCAATTCTGGATGTCCCGAGTCAGACTTAGATGTCCTATCGAAAATGCCCCTCTATAGCTCTTGAGCTGTAGTTATTTTTCTGTGAAAAGAGTCTACAAAGCCTTTTTCACATGCTGGTGTCTAAATTATTTTTTGCTTTAATGAATTGCTGTACATGATTTTACATTGCAACAGCAGATTTGAAAAATTTGTATAAACTTTCATATGAAGTTTATTATTGTGAAGTGACTTGATGCATAAAATAGCACAAAATGCCTCAACTTTGTAATTTTTGCCATTTCCAGGCATCTTGGGCTACTTTTCTCATGAAGCCACTGGAGTCATGTCACCCTTTGGCACACAGGGCCTTAATCCTTAACCTTTTTACCCTTTCCTTATTGTGCTCAGTCAAACTCATTATAAATTATACTTTATCAGACTGGGAATTATGATTTGTGAAAGGCTTGACTGTTCTCACCAATCTCTTAATCAAAGAGCTATTGCTAGGTTTGGGCCACTTGGTGAGATAATCTTTCTTTTCATAACTTAATTAAACTCAGGAGGTTATTCTTCTAGTACATCTCTGATCCCAGAAGACTCCTCTAGCACATCTCTGATCTCTACTAAAGATAAGTGAATGAATGGACCAGTGATGGGTTTTGCTCTTTCCAAGGGCAGCAAATTCTTCAACTACTCTGAGCAATGAGAACTATTCTAAGACAAATTAGGTTAAGAATTCCAAAAGTGATATTATCTAACTGACTTATTGATTGCAAGGTCATCACTGACACATCACTGTACAAGCAAAAATCCTGAGCTGAATTGCACAGTCCTTGCATTTCCTTAAAAAACATTCTCTAACCATTCAGCAGACATAAAAGACATCATGTAAAAACATGTGGGAAATTTGATTTATGATAAACTGCTTAAAAAAAAAAAAAACAGTTGCTTAGAAATGCTACTGGATTAAATGAATATTCACACTGTGAAAAATGGAATAAAATGCAGCAACAAACTTTCAGGTAGTTAAAATGATCAAAACTCAGAACTGAATTTGCTCAGCAATATATATATTTAATCTCATGAAACAAAAACACTACCGCATTCCCCCTCTCCCCCCCCCCAATTTTACACAACTGTATCATGTTTTTTTAGCACCAGCTGCAGCGGTACCAGCTCCAACGCTCATAGGAGCTATTGCCCAATGCTAAAAATCATGCTACGGGGGGGGGGGGGGGGGCGCTAGTGAGCGCATTTAATGGTGGACGCCTAGCAACGCGGCTCCCGCAGAATCTTTGCCGGTATCAATTACCCCTGTATGCTCCGCAGCTCAAAATTAGAAATCGCGGCACGAAAATCTGCCTAAAGCAGGATGGCTTCCACCAAGCCTGGAAAACGGCGAAATACCGACCCAGTATCGCCGCAAAAAGCGCTCTCTGCTAAGTCCGAGGAGGCCTCAACGCAGACCATACTAGAAGAAATTAGAGCCATGCGGTCTGAAGTAAAGGCCGACAATGACGAAATCAAGGAGGAGATTGCGGCATTCAAAAAAGACCTCGCTCAGCTCCAGACCCAGGTACAAGCTACAGACACTAAGCTGTCTGTAGCTGAGAATAATATTAAAGTGCTATTTAAACAAACCAAGCGTATAGAACAACTAGAGGCTGCGATTGAAGATTATAGTAATCGCTCCAGAAGAAATAATTTTCGGATACTAGGGATCCCAGAATCCCGTGAAGGGAGAAATATGATTGAATTTCTACACACTACTCTTCCCAAACTGCTTGATCTTAAATTTGAACTACCTTTTGAAATAGATCGGGCGCACCGGGTTCCCTCTAATTCGCTGCCTAATAGAGCTGGGCAGTATCCCAGACCAACGGTAGTGCGCCTTTTACGATACTCACAGGTTATGGAGATCATGCAGCAAGCAAGTGTTAAGGCACCGATTAAATATGAAGGGAACACATTACTATTTGTGCCTGACCTGGGAAAACAAACAGCCAAGCTCAGAAAGCAGCTACTGGAATATCGCCCCAAATTGAAGCAACTGGGAGCGAGATTTGGAATGATGTATCCGGCCCGCTTGAGGGTCACATATAATAACCACACGAAAGATTTTACTAATCCCACTGAACTTGCTGAGTACTTAGAAACATTAAGCCCGAGTACAATTGATTGTACCTGAATCAATATCTGCTGGTTTAACACCTGTATTCATCACTGCATGCTGACAGCATTCTAATATCTCACAGAAATGCTATAGAATGTCACACAATTGGTATATTGGTATATTGTTATAATTTTGTGCCTGTGTTTTACAGGGGTTCATATCTACTGAATGTATGGTTCTGCGGAGGTGTGTTGTTGTGGAGTTACACCTTGCTCACTGACCCATGGTAAACTGTTTGATATATCATATAATATGAGTACTATTAGTTTTTATATTTTTTCTTTTTTGACTGCTTGGCTATATCTTCACTTGTATCTTGATACCCATTGTTCATATTACCAGATATACATATGTTCTGTTATATGCTTGCTATGCTCTTGTCTTTTCTCTAATATATGCCTCTTACATGTGTCACCATGTTAAAGGTTTAAACAATCCAGTCAAATCCAGAAAAATTCTAAACTACATTTCATCACTATCTGCGGATGTAATATTCCTCCAGGAAACCCACTTGGATGCTGCCTCTTCTAACAAATTATCTCTCCCATGGGCTCATCCGCCTCAATTTTCCCCTGCTGTTGATAAAAAGAATGGTGTCATTACCTACATTAAAAACACAAATCACATAAAGATTCTCTCGCATAGAACTGATACTCAGGGTAAATGGATATCTACAAAAATATGTATAAATTCCCAAACATTATATCTTTTAAACTTATATGGCCCCAATGTTGAGGACTGCTCTTTTTTCACCAACATTGCTGATCAACTAAATTCCTATCAAGACGCTCCTTTTGTGTTAGGGGGTGACTTTAATCTGATTTTTGACCCCCTAAAGGACAGAAAATCTATATATAAACACAAAAAATCAAAAACCTGGTTATGCTTGCAAGATATCATTGCTCAATTTCAATTAATTGACCCGTGGCGCATGACTCATATGAAAGATAGAGAATACACCTTTTTCTCTGCACCTCATGCCTCATATTCAAGAATTGATTACTTTCTGATAAGCCCATCTTTAGTTAAATCCATTGTACATACAGACATCAAAGCAATTAGTGTATCGGACCATGCTGCAGTCCTCTTATCCTTGGATACGATACCTGCCCCCTCTACACAGAGAACGTGGAGGTTAAACACTTGTCTCCTGCAGGAAAAGCAATTCTGTGATCACATAGCAACAGCAATTCAAATTTATTTCTCTCTAAACTCGCCCCAAGAAAGTTCCTAGATTTCAGTGTGGGATGCGTTTAAAGCGTATATAAGGGGTGTTATAATCTCTTATAATGCTCACCTAAAGAAATCTAATAAACAGGAAGTGGATACTTATGAAGCTGAACTTAAACATCTTGAGATCCTACATCAAACGAACCCTAGTGACATGCAGACACTAAAAAAACTCCAACATATTAGATTTCAATATAATACATGCCTTAGCAAAACAGCTGCATCACAGATTTTTATGAACACTGCCAAATATTATTCTGATAGTAACAAATGTGGCCAGCATCTTGCTTCATATCTTAAAGGGAAAAGAAATAAAACCACAATTTCAGCCCTAAATACTGCTAATGATACTCTGGTCACTAATCCCAAAGAGATTCTTACACAATTTCACGAATTTTATTCCACCCTATACTCAACTGAGGCACAACAAGATGGGGATTCCATCCCCTTTCTAGATGGCCTCACACACAACTACTTGGATAAATCAGACAATGCCGGCTTAGAAACTGTGATAACTACAGAAGAAATTGATGAGGCAATAAGTCTAATGTCTACCAACAAAGCACCCGGCCTCGATGGCCTGCCATCTGAATTTTACCAGGTGTTTAAAAAATGGCTTTCTCCGCATTTATTAGAATTTTTCCACTATTTGCAATCCACTGGAGACATCAGGGGATCCTTCACTGAGGCAACTATGATTGTATTGCCCAAACCAAACAAAGACCCCCTTAAAGTTGGTAATTACAGACCACTATCCCTTATCAACTCAGATGCTAAAATTTACGCAAAAATTTTAGCCGTTAGATTGCAATTGGTATTGCCTAAGCTGATTAATACAGACCAAACTGGATTTATGCCCAATCGCTTATCATGTGATAACACCAGAACTTTTGCTCATATAATCTCTTTAGCCAAAAATATAGATTATCCACTTGTAGCAGTTGGTCTAGATGCTGAAAAAGCATTTGATCGTGTAGAATGGTCATATTTATTTGCTAACACACTAAAAAAGAAATTCCCAAGTGGAAAAACTTCATACAATAATATCAAACAATAATTCCCACTTAAGCTAGGGTGTGTATGAAAGTTCTATTTTACTAACAGGAGTAAGCCTCAGTAATGGAGCCTACGCGTAGTCAAATTCAATGACTGAGGTATTCAGCGTAGTTGTTTATTGCTCCTTATTCTCCAATCATTGGCTTCACTCCTTCACTCCTATTCTTTTACTTTATTTATCAAAAGACTAAAACTAATATAAATTAGTAATTTTTAGTTAAGGTCGTTTTTTATAATTTTTCACTATATAAAAATGCTGTAATTAGTTCGTTTCCATTCCTTTCATTACACTCTTGTAAACTTCATGAAACTGCATTCATTCATTTAACTCCAAAGGTTAATTCTTATTATATATTGATAATTAAGCAACATTTCTTATTTAGAAATTCTTATTAATAGTTAGGCAACATTTCTCATTTAGAAAGCTTACTTATCTTGAGTCAGCGCTTGTATTACAAAAAAGCCAACGTGGCCAACGTTTCGTGGGCAAAGATTCCAACCCACTGCATCAGGGCCGAATATTATGGAAAACAAGCCGTGCTCACTATGTATGTGAGACCGCTTTCAAATACATAGTGAGCACGGCTTGTTTTCCATAATATTCGGCCCTGATGCAGTGGGTTGGAATCTTTGCCCACGAAACGTTGGCCACGTTGGCTTTTTTGTAATACAAGCGCTGACTCAAGATAAGTAAGCTTTCTAAATGAGAAATGTTGCCTAACTATTAATAAGAATTTCTAAATAAGAAATGTTGCTTAATTATCAATATATAATAAGAATTAACCTTTGGAGTTAAATGAATGAATGCAGTTTCATGAAGTTTACAAGAGTGTAATGAAAGGAATGGAAACGAACTAATTACAGCATTTTTATATAGTGAAAAATTATAAAAAACGACCTTAACTAAAAATTACTAATTTATATTAGTTTTAGTCTTTTGATAAATAAAGTAAAAGAATAGGAGTGAAGGAGTGAAGCCAATGATTGGAGAATAAGGAGCAATAAACAACTACGCTGAATACCTCAGTCATTGAATTTGACTACGCGTAGGCTCCATTACCGAGGCTTACTCCTGTTAGTAAAATAGAACTTTCATACACACCCTAGCTTAAGTGGGAATTATTGTTTGATATTATTGTTTCATATTTATTTGCTGTCATGTCTTGGTTTGGATTGTCCCCTGCATTTATTAACATGGTTAAGGTTCTATACATATCACCGACTAACAAAATATATGCTAATCAATATTTCTCCTTACCTTTTACGCCTAGCAGGGGGACGAGACAGGGGTGTCCCCTATCTCCTTTACTCTTCAACATAGCATTGGAACCTCTTCTAATTGCGATTCGCACATCACCACACATACAAGGATTTACCTATGCTGATGTGGATATCAAACTGTCAGCGTATGCTGACGACATATTGTTATATATTACACCTGACTCCATATCACCTCTACTACAATTATTGGCAAAATATTCTACTCATTCTGGATACAAATTGAATTTATCCAAATCGGAAGTGATGAAACTGAACTGCCCGGAAATTGGTTCATCCATTAAAGATCTTGGTCTAATGTGGTCACCTGATAAACTGAAATATCTTGGTTTATACTTCACACCTGACCTCGAAGAAACTTCGGAACATAACGCTGCTCACATTCTGGATTCTGTTAGACTCTTAATGTCTTCTTGGTCCCCATTGAAACTATCCTGGTGGGGAAGGTTGGATACAATTAAAATGATGGTCTCTCCGGTAATTAACTACACGTTAAGCATGTTACCTATCTTGATGAAACCCACCTTCTATGCTAAATTGGACAAAATTCTTACAGCTTTTCTATGGAACAACAAACCACCGCGTATTAGCCTGCAAAAGCTCAGGAATGATAAAGAATCAAGTGGTGTGAACTTTCCTAATTATAAAAACTATCACATAGCTTTCTTGCTGAGGCAATGCTCTAGATGGCTTCATACCACTGAGGATACCTCCGTTCCACGTTGGCTAATACTGGAACGCTCTCTTATTACAACTATTCATTTTGCAGACTTACCTTTTACTGGTCAGATAGACTCTCAACACCTTCAACCAATTATGGCATCTACTTGTACAGCGCTAAGACACATAGATGCCATGCTCTCACCGAAATGGAAAGAAACTACACAACTACCACTCTGGGGAAACTGTAAAATCCACATACAAAATAAACCGACATATAACTCCTTATGGCAGTCCAAAGGGATACATCGTCTCTGCCATCTCTACTCGAACTCTACCTGGATCCCGTTTCAACAACTGGCAGAAAGCAGTAAGATACCACAATCCCATTTCTTTAAATGGATACAACTAAAATCAGCCATAACGGCACACTTGAAGCAACAACCGATTATAGATGAACTTCCTGACTTGCTGCTCTTGTGTGAACAAATTTCGCACACCAGACACGAAGCATCACAGTGGTATAAAATCATGAGAAAACATGATACCTTCTCACTTAATACTCTATATTCGTTATGGAATAAGGATACAGGTTTGGAGCTTGAAATAACTGACTGGAGAGACATTTGGAAAAAGTCACACTCAACACTTGCCTCCTCTGCTATAACTCAATCCCTCTTCTTTCTCATCCATAAGGCATTCTGGACTCCAATAAAACTGGCCAAGATAGCACATAAGGACAATCCACTGGATGGTAAATGCTGGTCCTGCCATTCGTCTCTTGGAACCTTGGATCATATGATTTTTCACTGCACCATTATACGGCATTACTGGTCTCAAACTTGGCGCACTATCAGTGCCATATTACACATTTCAGAACCTATTACATTGGCGATAGTGATATATGGCCAGCAAGGTCTCCAGACTCCTCTACTTGATCCTCAAGCCAAGTTGCTTAAAGCTTTACTATCCATTACTATAAAACAGATATTATCTAATTGGAAGTCTTCATCTACACTATCTTATTCTGCATGGTGGAATCAAGTCTGCCTCATTGCCAAATTCGAATTGGTAGCAGCAGAAAGGAAGGGGACACTTCAAAAAACAAACCTCATCTGGCAACCGTTTTTGGACTACTGTAAGGACTGATAAGAACTTACTGTTCTATATAAGTGTATATAATAGATGATTCGGATGATATATAGCCAGGCAGTCAACTTTATCTTTTTTCTGTTATTGATTATTTTTCCTCTCTATTTGATTTAATATTCTTTAGGTTCCTTATTTAGTTCGGCAATGCTATGGCTGATTTCAGAATGCTTCTCATATAATGATTCATAATGATGCATTGCCTTAGTTTAATAGCTTGATCTTGCTGTTGTATGGTTTTGTTTAATTCTTGAAAAACTTAATAAAAATATTTGAACTTAAAAAATCATGCTACGATTTTGTAAAAGGGGCATCAGATTGCCAAGTGGTATAAATTAATATTGGAATAGCTGAATAAAAAAACCTAAAACTAGCCTAAAGGACATTTGGAGCATTGAGATTTAGCAGCAGATTTCTGCAGCTCAGTGGCCAAGGATTTGAACTTGGAGGATAAGATGTACAGCGTCAGCATCTATGAGACAGACTTGTTTTTTTCTGTTACATAGAGGTTTTTTTTGGACCCCTGTTCGTTTGCAGAAGTTAGACAGTTCAACATCTAATAGATGCTGGCATTGTCATCTTGAACTAGGGACACTGGATCATTTGTTGTTCTATTGTCCTTTGATACTCATCTTTTGGAAATCAATATGGGGACAAATTAATCTGATTTTGGCATCTTCAATTCCATTGTCGTATGAGGTGGTTATTTGTGGTACATTGTTGTCACCTAAACCTCCTTTAGACAAGTATAAAAGTAGATTTTCCGTCATGACTGGGATAGCTATGCAAATGGTTACCAAAAATTGGAAACATTGGGTTCGACTTTGGTAGCACTCTTTATGTTTGTGTTACAAATATGAGAAAATGAATTCTGAAATGTTATGTAATAATGTTATTTAAATTAACATGGAGTCCATTGACAAATTTTGTTAATGATGATTAGCTAGATTTGGTAATGATGATTAGCTAGATTCATTGGTTTGATGAATCAGAAATAATTCCACATTTAGCTCCTTAGCACACATTTATATGTTTAATTGCAGTAAGATTTATTACAGTTATTTATTTCTGGTTTAGAACTTATTTTTCATACACTACCATACTTGTTACAGAGTAATTGTAGAATGCACTAAATCAGCACTAAACAGGAAATAAACTACCACACTCAGGGAGGAGGAGGAAGAGATAGACTAGGGGCTCCTTATACAAAGCCGCGCTAGCAGCTTTAACGCACGCACCGGATTAGCGCGCGCTAGCGGAAATCTACCACCTGCTCAAAAGGAGGCGGTAGCGGCTAGTGTATGTGGCAATTTAACGTGTGCTATTCCACACATTAAGGCCCTAGCGTGGTTTTGTAAAAGGAGCCCTAGGAGTCAAATCTTTAAAGACCATTTTATTTGCTAAATACTTTGAAAATTAATCTTTTGAAATTTTGTCATTATTTTTTACAGTTTTTTAAATTAACTATTGTAAACCGAGTCGAGCTTTCTTGAATGATGACTCGGTATATATAGCTAAGTTTTAGATTAGATTTTAGATTAGATTAGGAGGTGTGCTGGACCCAGGGTGAGGTATATTTATATGATTCGCTGATTGTCCAGCTTTTCTTGATGTTGTCACAACCCTAGCCGGGAAGCTAGGTTGTTCCCTGATAGGGCCCCTCCTAACCCTAGCCTTACCTTGAATAGAGCTAACCAATGTGACAGGTTTGACACAAACAGAAAGAAAGGTTCTGAATTCCAGTTCAAACCCCATGTTACAGAACCCTGGGGAGGAGAGGATGATGGGGAGAACAGCCTGGAGCAGAGGGAGGTGCCTTGGGCAAAGGAACAGCCTAAGAACCAAATCACAAGCACAGGTAGTTCACAGCTGCTGGGTCTGATTAAAGCTCAGAAGAAAACCCAGCAAAAGCAACAGGCTGCCCTTCCCCCTTTCAGGACAGGGCGTGGTCGCCTCAATGCTTTAGAGGCAGAATTGAGGAGAACTAGGGCAGTCTACCCTGGGACAGCCCAGGAAGGAGGTTCTAAGGACTGGCCTCCTGAGTCTCAGAAAAGTCAGGACATTGAGATGGTGGATGCAGCCCCTGTTCCTGAGGCCAGCCAGCCAGCCAGCCAACCCAGAGCCCATGGAGTTTCTGAACACTGCCATGGAACTAGAAGTGTCCTACATGGATGAAAGTTAAGTGCAATAGCTTTACTTTTGCTGTGGTTGATATTTTTGTTTTGGGACTGTCTGCAAGTGAGCAGTGCTGTGCCCACGGCTGCATGAGTGCCTGATTTCTGGGACAGTAAAGTTTAGTTTGTTTGGCATGTTTTTTCCTTTTTGCCTTTTTTGCAATTTGTTTGAAATCGGATTGCACATTATGTAAAGGGGTAGTAGTTGGGGAGAATCCACACAAGATCCTTGGGTGGGATTGTGGGGCCATTTGTGGCAAGTTACTAAAGAAGTGGATTCGGCTACTCCCCTCCCCCACCAACTGTTCATGAAGTTGGTTGGAGCAGGCCTGTTGCAAGCCAGGCCTAATTGGAACACTTGCATAAAACTGAGCAATGGTAATAGTCTTATTCCTGCCCTACTTGGGACTGCAGGATTATTAGGGCTGGGCTATTATAGACTATTGAATTACTGACCTGTTGATACCTGCAAGGAAGGTGAAGGCTTTATGGTTTTACAGCCCGGATATTTTTGTTTTTTCATGTTTTGTTCTATTCATGAAGTCAGTGATTTAAACCCCAGACTTAGGGGACAAGGCACTCAATAAATTGAGACTTATTGCTATAAGAACTTTATTGTTCCTGAATTGTTTTTCTTTATTGATTTAAAAAAAAACCCAGCAGGACCTCCAGCGTCTTCTGGAGGCACGTTGAGCGCAGGCTATTCTGGGCGCTGACCAGGGCCATCGTTGAAGCCGGCACCGGCAGTGTCATAATGTAAACCACCTAGAACTCACAGGTATGTTGGTATACAAAAATAAAGTTTTTAAATTATTTATTATTATTATAAATGGAGGAGAAGAGAGACTGAACTGGAGAAGGAGAAGAGACCAGAATAGATGCTGTGTGAGAGAGAAAGGAAAGGGGGGGAGAGGGGGCAGATGCTGGGCTATGAGAGGGGCTACAAGAAGAAATACTGGCACCAGCATGGAGAGCATGAGAGGAAGTAAAAGGGGAGTAATAAGGGAGACAGAAAAGAGATGCTTGGCATGGAGTGAGCATAGAGGCACAACGGAGCAATTGTGATCTTAGTAGGAGGGATAGGGACAGAGGGGCAGATGCTGGCAAAATAGTAACACAGATGGAAGGTCTTGAATATAGTGGAAGGATAAGGACAGGGACACAAAGGAGAGATGCTAGACATTGGAGGGGGGGAGATAGGGACGGGGGCACAGAGAGGAGAGGATGATCAGAATAGATAGGGAAGCAGATGGGAACAATGATGGTAGACAAGAAGAGAGAGTAAATGTCAAATGGACGAAAGAGTGGAAAAAAAACTGAGAAAAACTGAAAAAAGACACCGAGCTTAAAGTGAATGACAAAGTGCTCAGACCACAAAGACAGAAAAGTATTTTATTCTGAATTTATTAAATTTGGAATATGTCAGCTGAGGGTGGTGAATACCTTCTATAATCACAGTTACTCTTTATAAATATAATTATATGTTGTTATATATTGTGGAAATCTCAGACCCAAAAACCCGTGAATGGTGATATCACCATAATGAGGTTCAATTAGGGGACCATCATAGATTTTCACCGTCCCCACAACCATCCAAATAAGAATTATGTGAAAAACAGAATAAACAAACAAATTAAACAAAACTTATCTGTGGATAGGATGGTATGATATCGATATTGAGCCTCATCGGTGATGCACACCACCCTCATAGCTGAGGGTGGTGTGCATCTCTAATATATTGTATTTCATTTCCTATTTCTTGAGTATTGTTGAACATGCAGATTCTAACTTCTAAAGGTTTCCATTTCAGGCTTTTTTTTTTGCCTTCATATCTCTATTAGTAATCTGTGGCCCCTTGTGTTTTTGTGCGTGTGACCAAGGTGTGGTATTTTGCTAGTATCTACGCTAGTTTCAGTATAGAGATCTTGCTACAGATCCATGTGTTCTGTTTTCTAACTACTGTAAGTCTCTGCTATGTTCAAAAGAAGCCCCCACTATCCCTTCACTAATGACATAAATGTTCACCCTATAAAACAAGTTGCAGTTCTGCCCTAACTCCCTCACACAAAACTCTGCCGGGCAATCAGATCGCAGGAGGACAGTGAGGAACTCCAGAGCGATTTGTGTCGGTTAGAAAAATGGGCGGAGAAATGGCAGATGAAGTTCAACGTGGAGAAATGCAAGGTAATGCATTTAGGCAGTAAAAATAAGGAATACGAGTACAGAATGTCAGGTGCAACTCTGGGAAAAAGTGAACAAGAAAGGGATCTGGGTGTACTGATAGATAGGACCCTGAAGCCGTCGGCACAATGCGCAGCAGCGGCAAATAAGGCAAATAGAATGTTGGGCATGATAAAGAAAGGAATCTCGAGTAGATCGGAGAAAGTTATAATGCCGCTTTATAGGGCAATGGTCAGACCCCACTTGGAATACTGCGTCCAACATTGGTCTCCCTACTTAAAGAAGGATATAAAACTGCTGGAGAGGGTGCAGAGACGAGCAACTAAACTAGTGAAGGGTATGGAGAAACTGGAATATGAGGATCGACTTAAAACACTGGGATTGTTCTCCCTTGAGAAAAGGAGACTGCGTGGGGATATGATCGAAACCTTCAAAATACTGAAAGGAATCGACAAAATAGAGCAGAAAAAACTATTTACATTGTCCAATTTGACACGGACAAGAGGACATGAAAGGAAGCTAAGGGGGGGCAAGTTCAGGACTAATATCAGGAAGTTCTGCTTCACACAGAGAGTGGTTGACATCTGGAATACTCTCCCAGGGGAGATTATTGCGGAATCGACAGTCCTAGGCTTCAAAAGCAAACTAGATGCATATCTCCTTGAGAGAGGCATATAAAGATATGGTTGGCTATAAAATAAGCCAGGTGTATACCTAGCAGGGCCTCCGCGTGTGCGGATCGCCGGACTTGATGGACCGAAGGTCTGATCCGGAGATGGCGCTTCTTATGTTCTTATGTTCTTATGTTCCCCTCTCTGTGATTCATCTCCAGCTGACACAGGAGTGGTACTAGGAACTGCCACGTCTAACTTTGACCCAAGCCTCCTGCCACTGGTTTCTGCCTTTCTCTTCTTGTATGAATCAAATAATCAGAAATTTGAACTTCACTTCTCCCTCCATATTCACGGTTTCAGCATTCACAGTTTCGATTATTCGCGGTTTTTAGCTTGCTGGCTCCTCCCCCAAAATTACATCAGCTTGCATAGAGAAATCGCTGATTCCAAGCATTTACAGAGAAAATTGCCGATTCCCAGCACTTTCTTCACTGTGTTTTGCCTCTCCTTCAGGAACAGGCCCGGTCTCCCACCATGTTATTCGCAGTTTCACCATATTCACGATGGTTTTTAATAGAAAACAGCAAATAACATATGAAAAAGTTATTTGCGGTTTTTTTGTATTTGCGGTTCTGTTAATCCCCTATCACAGCGAATACGGAGGGAGAAGTGTACATCGACATGTAGGAGGTGAAAGATAAAGAAAAGGAGAGGGGCAGACAGACTGAGGCCAGATGGAAGACGCGAGAGAGAAATACTAGTAGATTGACTGCAGGTTTATATGGAGGCATGCGTCATCTATGAACTTTTTTTCAATCTATATTAGTTCAAGTGCCTAAGAAACATATATCTATAGAGATATAGATATATACTGAAGTTTGAACTGTTTAATTTTCTTGCCACATTAATATTTGGCATTTGATATCTTATATTATATTAACGAGCTAAGAACCTAATCTTTCCTTCTAGTACAACAGACACTCTCTATTCCTGAACAATCGGGATGTAACAAAGCAGTCCATCAAGCTTAAGGTGGAACAGATAAGCCTGCCACCAGAATCAAAGATCCAAATGTGGAATCCTCTGAAGTTCTTCTATAATATTGTACAATACAACCACTGAAGTGATTTAGATATTTAGCTATTAAATATATTACCTGCAACTATTTTGATGAACTTTCTAATATTGTCAGACAATTATGGACTCAGGCCCTGACACAGCCCCACCTTGGCCCTACGCACATTAGCCCTTCCCAAACAGTGGAGCCACCAACCACTTGTGCCAATGAGTCAAAGGCAGGGCAAAGTGACAGACAGAATGAAAACAAGAAGGATAAGTTAGGAATATATAAACAAAGTTAGGAATACAGTATAAAAGGAATAAGGAAGATATATAGTTCACCGAACTTGCCTGTCTACGGCAGACTGAAGCAAATGAAAGAGTCCACAGAGAATAATTATTAGAGCATGCAGGATTTTTTTGTTTGTTTCATATTAAGGTTATTTCATTGGTTGGGCAATTTATTTTATTTTTTTTTCACTTTGTTTTCAGTGTGTGCCTTTTCACAGTACTCACTATAAACATTGATTACCAGTCCCTTCTTCCAGGTCAGCTGCCTCTAATTAACACCTGATGATAGCCATTATTTTGCTCTATTATTAAGCTTCTTCTAGGATACTCTCTCTGTGGATATAAAAAAAGCATAAAATATAGAGCAATAAAAAATAGATTTAGACTATCTTACTAGAATATGCATCTAATACTGGCATATGAAATATCCTAAGCATCTCTCAAAAAGATTACTTCATTCAAAATGAAACCACTTTCTTACTGAACTGGAACACATTCTTATCCTTTATAGAAACCATTTTTTAAAATATATGCTAATTGCATGGTTTGACTAGTCTAAGAAACATGATTTTCACCGTTCCTTCAGTCTCTCCAAACTCCTCATATTTCTGTCACTTGTAGCAAACATTTCACAACAAAAAACTCTAAACTACTACTACTACTATTTAACTTTTCTATAACACTGAAAAGCGTACACAGTGCTGTACATTTGATATGTAATAGACAGTCCCTGCTCTGAAAAGCTTACAATCTAGTTTGGACAGACAGATAGGACATCTAGGGGTAGGGGAGTTATTTGCAGAGAGAATGATAGGAAGGTGGAACAGATAAGCCTGGCACCTGAATCAAAGATCCAAATGTGGAGTCCTCTGAAGTCCTTCTTCAATATTGTACAATACAACCACTGAAGCAATAAAATACACAGTTTCACCCGTTGGGAGAAGGTACAAGTTATTTTGACAGTCTCTGCCCCTATTCCATATACCCATTCCAGCTTTTGGTTGGCAGCTCTACTTTTGCCTCCAAATTATAAGATTCCACTTCATCTTTCTTCTTATTTCTAATCTTAATGTATATTTTCTGTAAACCGCTTAGAACCTAACGGATGTAGCGGTATATAAGAAATAAATTACATTACATTACATCTTTAGGCATGTACATGGTAACAGGAAGTCCACTGAACATAGATTCCTCAGGGTTTACTTTCATTATTCTTTTTACCGCTTGAGGAGCTGCTTGTAGATCCAGCATGATTTTGAGTTCAATCATTTTTATTGACATTTTAAAGCATATAACAATCAGGCAGGAATGACCAACAATCTAGGTCAATGGAAACAGCAAGAACTCAGTCTGTCAATCATGCCCTAAAAATACAACAGTAGGAAAACATCCTACAAAAACAGGAACAGAGAACAAAAACTATCCAGCATGATTTTGGCTACTTTTAGAGTCTCCACAGCTTTCTCTTAGACCTCCTAATGATGTGCACTCAGAAGAGCTGTTTCTTTTGCTAGCACTTTGCAAAACTGGAGCAGAGAGGAGGTGTCTTACAGGCTGCTACTGTAATTGGAGAAGTCATCTTCCATTCTGTGCTCTCTTCATCATCAGCTGTAGCTGTGAGCTACTGCTCCTGGCCTGCCATTACTGCTGCTGCTGCTGCTACCACCACCGCTGTCCATTACCATAGTAACTCATTCAATCCCGAACCCCTTGTGCCACACCTGTTTGGCCACCATGTCTACTACGGAAAATATACAGAGAAGACCAGCAAGGATTCCACCCATGAAGAAGCAATGCTTCTCGTGGAATGCGCCTTCACAGATATAGGCAGACGCTTCCCACTTCTGATATAGATGGAAGAAATAGCTATACGGATCCACTTTGAAATAGTTGCTTTTAATGCTGGCTGACCCTTGCGGGCTGCTCCAGCCAGTACAAACAGATGATCTGACAATCAAAATTTGTCCGTAACTTCCAGATACTGCAGCAAGAGTCTGTGTGCATCCAATGATTTTAACACCCGATCTTTTTTTTTTGAACCAGAGGGTGTGAAGGCAGGCAAGTGTATTTCCTGGTTGATGTGGAAGCTTGAAATAATTTTCGGCAAGTAAGATGGGACTGTATGCAAGATCATATCTGAATCCGTAATGCTAAGAAAAGTATCTCTGCAATACAAAGCCTGAAGTTCTGACACTCTCTGCTCTGATCATCACCAAAAACACCGTCTTGATGGTAAGGTCCATCAAAGAAGCTTTTTCCAAATACTCATAGGGTATTCTAGCTAGCTCCCAGAGAACCATCTTAAGATTCCATGTCGGAAAAAGGCTGTTGCACTGGAGGGCAGAGCCATAATGTGCCCTTCAAAAATCTGGCTACATCTGGATGTTCAACAAGGGTGCTTTTCTTGATCTTGGGCCCAAAACAGGAGAACCCAGCTATCTGAACTCTCAGGGAGTCAGCCATTAGGTCCTTTTCTAGACCTTCCTGGAAAAATGAGAGCATCACCAAGATTGGAGCTGAGCTCGGATTTTTGCTCCTCTGAGCACACCAAGTTTGGAAACACTTCCAAGCCTTTGTATACACTTCAAAACAATGGTGTGCTAGTGCTGCACGCTCAAGATCCATGGTGTAAGACCAAAGCGTCCTGGATCCTGCAGGATAATTGGACCCAGTATGATAGCCAGGAATGATAGGGAAGTCTGAGACTTTGATCTTTTTGCAAATGTTCTAGATCTTCATACCACGGGCATCTTGGCCTGTCTGGCGCTACTAGAAACACCATTCCCTGGTGCATCATGACCTTGCACAGAAGTTGACTTATCATGGGCCATGGAAGGAAGGTATACAGAAGGCTTGCCTTTGGCCAGTGTTAGAAACATAGAAACATAGAAAAAAAGCGGCAGAAAAGGGCTATAGCCCACCAAGTCTGCCCATTCCAAGTATCCCTCCTCCCTGAGTTTACTCCCTTAAAGATCCCACTTGAGTATCCCATTTTCTCTTAAAATCCGTCACGCTGCTGGCCTTTATCACCTGGAGTGAGAGTATGTTCCAATGATCCACCACTCTCTCGGTGAAGAAGTACTTCCTGAAGTCGGCCTGAAACTTCCCTCCCCTGACTTTCAGCGGATGCCCTCTGGTGGTCGAGGGTCCCATGAGCCAGAAGATATCATCTTCTGACTCGATGCGTCCCGTGATGTACTTATATGTTTCAATCATATCTCCCCGTTCTCTTCTTTCCTCAAGTGAGTACAGCCGCAATTTCTTTAGTCTTTCTTCATACGTGAGATCCTTGAGCCCTAAGACCATCCTGGTGGCCGTTCGCTGAACCGACTCGATCCTCAGCACGTCCTTTCAGTAGTGTGGTCTCCAAAACTGAACACAGTACTCCAAGTGAGGTCTCACAATGGCTCTGTACAACGGCATCATAACTTCAGGTCTCCTGCTGACGAAACCTCTGCGGATACATCCCATCATTTGTCTTGCCCTGGAGGTGGCCTTCTCCACTTGATTGGCAACCTTCATGTCCTCGCTAATGATCACTCCTAGATCGCGTTCCGCCGTGGTCCTAACTAAGGTCTCACCATTTAGTACATAAGTTCTACGCGGGTTTCTCTTACCCAGGTGCATTATCTTGCATTTTTTAGCATTGAAGCCTAGCTGCCAAGTAATCGACCATTGTTCCAGCAACAGTAGTTCGTGTGTCATATTATCAGGTAATAAGCTTTTGCCTACTATGTTGCAAAGTTTGGCATCGTCGGCGAACAGTGATACCCTTCCTCTAAGTCCCTGCGTCATATCTCTTATGAATAAGTTGAATAGAATTGGGCCCAGGACCGAGCCCTGCAGCACTCCACTGATCACGTCCGATGCTTCGGATAGGGCACCGTTCACCACCACCTTCTGAAGTCTACCGCTCAGCCAATCCCCAACCCATGTAGTTAGAGTGTCTCCTAATCCTATCGATTTCAGCTTGTTCAGTAATCTTCGATGAGGGACGCTATCAAATGCTTTACTGAAGTCCAAATATACCACGTCCAGTGACTCTCCGACGTCCAGTTGTCTAGTAACCCAGTCAAAAAAGCTAATCAGATTAGATTGGCAGGATCTACCCTGGGTGAATCCGTGTTGGTGTGGATCACGCAGTTTTTCTTCGTCTAGGATTGTGTCAAGATTCTGTTTGATCAGTGTTTCCATTAGTTTACACACTATAGACGTGAGACTCACTGGTCTGTAGTTTGCTGTCTTTGTCCTGCAGCCCTTTTTGTGGAGTGGGATTACGTTGGCGGTTTTCCAGTCCAAGGGGACTCTTCCTGTGCTTAGGGAAAGATTGAAAAGAACAGATAATGGTTCAGCCAGGACTTCCCTTAACTCCCTGAGCATTCTGGGGTGTAGGTTATCCGGTCCCATGGCTTTGTTTACTTTGAGTCTTGATAGTTCGTCGTAAACACTACTGGGTGTAAATTCGAAATATTGAAACAGGTCTTTCTGGTTATCTCCCATCTGCAGCTGTGGACCAGCTCCCGGCATTTCGCGGGTGAACACTGAACAGAAGTATTGGTTTAGTAGTTCTGCCTTCTCAGAATCTGATTCCGCAAAGTTACCGTCCGATTGCTTCAGGCGTACTATCCCATCTTTGTTTCTTTTCCTGTCATTAATATAGCTGAAGAAAGATTTATCCCCTTTCTTAATTTTCCGTGCTAGCTCTTCCTCCATTCGGAGTTTGGCCTCTCTGACTGCTGTTTTGACAGCTTTAGATCTGTCTAGATAGTCCTCTTTTGCCCCTTCTCTGCCTAAATGTTTGTAGGTGATAAATGCGTCTTTTTTCTGTTTAACTAGGTCTGAAATTTCTTTACTGAACCATTGGGGTCTTTTGTTTCTTCTGCGTTTACTTACTGTCTTTATGTATCGGTCTGTTGCTTCGTGTAGTATGGACTTTAGAGACGACCACATGTCCTCCACATTGTCAGATTTTGCTTGTTTATGTAGCTCCTGATGGACAAAATCTCCCATGCGGTTGAAGTCTGTGCCTCTAAAGTTGAGAACCCTTGTTGTTGTGTTTGTTTTAGGGAAACCTTTCTTGAGGTTGAGCCATACCATATTATGGTCGCTGGAGGCCAGTGTATCTCCT
The DNA here is from genome assembly GCF_902459505.1 of Geotrypetes seraphini. Taxonomy (NCBI): domain Eukaryota; kingdom Metazoa; phylum Chordata; class Amphibia; order Gymnophiona; family Dermophiidae; genus Geotrypetes; species Geotrypetes seraphini. Next base: position 325,492,566 of record NC_047084.1, on the reverse strand, counting down.
ACTGAGACTTCTGTGACGCTATCTCCGTTGGTGAGTACTAGGTCTAGTAATGCCTGGTCCCTGGTGGGCTCCAATACCAATTGCTTGAGACGTGCACCCTTTATGGAGTTTAATATTCTTTTGCTGCTACCCGTAGTCGCGAAGAGTGTGTTCCAGTTTGCATCTGGCATGTTGAAGTCTCCTAGTATTACTGAGTCCCCGCGCAGTGTGATGTTCTCTATGTCCTCGATTAATTCTATGTCTTTGTCCTCCTGTTGCCTGGGAGGTCTATATATCACACCAAGGTATAGGCATTTTTCATTCCCTCTGAGTTGAACCAGGGCATCCAGACCTTTGCTTCCCGGCTCGCATCTTTGACTGAAGTGTCGATCTGCCTTTTTGTAGGTAGCCAATGCCATCAGACCAAATGTCGGTCACCCCCACTGATTCACTATGCAGGCGAAGGTTTCCTGGGACAAGGACTACTCCCCAGGATCCAGGGCCTTCCAGCAGAAGAAATTCACTTGCACATTTTCATTTTTTATTTATACATGTTTATCAATACTAATTTATCCTAAAGCAAAAAAAATAAATAAATGAATATATAGACATATAGATTTTTTTTTTTTAACCTTTGTCGGCCATGGTTTCTGCTTTCCTAATCTTCTCTTCACTCTCTTCCTTTCATCCAGTGTCTGCCCTCTCTCCCTATCTTCCATCCAGCATTTGCCTCTCTATCTGCCCCTTCCATCCACTATCTGCCCTCTTCCCACTTCCAAATGGCTTCTATCCTCTTTCTATGCCCCTTCCTTAAACTGTCTACCCTCTCCCCCTTCAATCAGCCTGTGTCCCCTCTCTTCTATTTACATTATTCATTCTAGCCTCACTCCTCTCCATTTATCTCTCCTTTCTCTGTCTCCCCCTCCTCCCATTATCTGGCATGTCTCTCCTCCCTTCTCCTTTCCTTCCTTCCTTCCCCATCCTACCCCATCCCATTGTCTGGCATCTCTGTCTCATTCCCTTCTATCTCTCCCTCCCTTCTCCTCCCCCCTCCCCACCCATGGTTTGGCATATCTCTCCTCTCCTTCCCTTCCATCTCTCCCTCTTACCCTACCCCATATTTCGGTCTCTTTCTATCTCTTTCTCATATATTTCCCTCTCACATGCTCCAACTTGTCTTCTTTCCATCCCTCACCCTTCCTTTCCCTTTTCTTTTCTTACAAGTTTACAAGTTTGTTAAAAATTTGATTAAATAAGGGTACACAAATCTATGTAAAAATATATATAAAAAGAAAGAAGAAACCTTGCTTATATAGTAACATGGTAATATTGTAAACATACTTGAAGTTGATTAACATAACCATTAACCACATCCTGTGTATACTTTTTCTGTTCTGTTATTGAAAATACAATAAACATTTCTTGAATTTTTTTTAAAAAATTTTTGATTAAACGCCTATCTTGAATTCTAGGTTTTCCTATTCCCTCTCTCTCTCCCCCCTCCCCTCTCCCCCCAATTTGGCAATCTTTCTCCATTCCCCCTTCTTCCCCCATGGGATGAGGCTGCTGCATGTAATCTTCAGGCCTCTGGCAGCATCACTGAGCTGAGCACGCTGCTTCTGGCAGCCCTGCCTTTCCCACTGCTTCAACTTCTTGTCTCCACAGAGGCAGGATGCTGCAGAGGGAAAGCTTCCAGGCCACTGAAGGCAGCATATTCAGCTCACTGAAGCTGCCAGTGGCCAGAAGGTTGCGGGATACTAAGTAGTGAAAAAATATTTCCTCCTATTGGTTTTAAAACTTCTATCCCACTTTCTCTCTAGGGTTTACATATTGAGATCTTCAAGTCAAAACCCCTCTGAACCTCCTCAGGCCTTTTGATGTCCTTAGCAAGATATGGGCTCCAAAACTGAACTGAGGCCTCCAAGTGGGGCCTCACTAATGACTTCTACAGAAGCATTAACCATTCCTAGCAGTTGGCAGAAAACTAGCTCAATGGCCAAACAATTCAGAGGGAAGGTGGAAATGTCCTCCCTTGGCCCCCACTTGCCTATAGTGAGATGCTAATAAGCATAGATTAAGAAAAATACTTTGGGGTGATAGTGTTAGAGGATTTTAAGGTAACAAAACAATGTGACAAGGCAGTGTGGACACTGTACCAGCTTTCTGTTTAGTTTAGGACTGCTGCTGAGGAGTGATGTTGTGGCAGTGTATCAGGCAGGGCAGGATTAACCAATAGGCCCAGTAGGCACATGCCTAGGGCCCAAAATGGTCATGGGGGCCCGGTGAAGGAGGGCATCAACATTGTTTTTTCCAAATGGTGATGGGCCCCTCCAGCATCGATCGGCAACACGCCCCCCCCCCCCCCGATCAGCAATGCAGCTTCCCCCCTCCCCCATCAACGGAAAGTAAGACAAGCAAGCAATGTGGGTAAGAAAGGCAACGGGAACTGTAATTTTGCAAGCGGTGCTGCTTGCCCAAAGCTTCCCTCTGATGCAGCTTCCTGTTTCCACCTGGCGCATGGTGGGATGGGGCGGGGCAGGGGGCCCAGTGTACTTGTGTGCCTAGGGGCCTCGATGAATTAATCCTGCCCTGGTATCAGGTAAATGTTATCTGGACAGTGGCTGAATATAGCAGCTATGTGGGTAGTTTTCTATCCCTCTCAAACCTAGTCCCCTTTTATACCAATAGTATCGGGCCATCCAGTAACATTTAAGGCATAGTATGGCATCGAGCATTCTACTTTCTTTTTAAGTACCTCATCGCAGGTCGGGAGCTTTTCAATTCAGTGTCACAAACAACTGGTGTCACAAGCACCATCTACTGGATTGACTCCTTTATCCCTGAGGCAGGCCTCCCCCTGGAGGCCGAAACACGGACTGTGTCGAGTCAGAATGAAAAAGGACATTATATAGTACATGTACTTTTAAAGGACATTATATTCATGTACCTATTCATCTATTGAATATTTATTTGTGATTGCAATTAATAAAGTTTATTGTTCCCAGGGCTGACGTACAGTCCCATTCCCCACTTGTTTCTGGTTTTGGTTTGCTCTACGTGGGGTTCTTTTCCTTGTTCTTTTATGGTTTGCCTAGTAATATGCACAAAATTTCTGAAAACACACAGAAAAGTTATACATTCACCAGCTGCCTATGAACATATAACTGCTTTTGAATATCAACCCTTACATTATTACCAAAAACTCATTCATGCAGCAAATGTTTAGTTTTCCCGAAGTAAAATTTACTTCATAGCACCAGTTGTTTGTGTGTGTGTGTGGGGGGGGAGGGGATAGTTATCACCAAGGGCTTCCATCAAGAGGGATTAGTTTGCTGTTAACTCCAGTTATTAGTAACTACACTAGGTCTCATTGCATGAGTGGTAGAATAATATATCTTAATGGTAGCCCATGTTGATAACTGTAGTCCTAAATGGGAATTCAATAAAATAGTGCTACCTTGCTTGCTGCATTTTCAGCTTATGCTTTATTGCATACAGTATACTACTCTGTATCTACAGGTAAAATGATTAATGAGTCTGGCCCTATGTCCCTAAGTAAATCAAAAATCCTTTCTAACCACAGAAAGGGTGAACAAATCCTTGAATTAGCAATGCTAAACTCACATTTCAGCAAACCAGGCAACCGAGCAATCGTGCTACCAGTAATCTCTAGAAACCTATTCAGCAAAAAATAAAAATCTAGCAATGTCTCTGCTGACACCATGCTCATATTCCATTCAAATTTATGGCCAGTAAAACAATGGAAAACATAATCTACGTGCATCTACATCTATGAAAGTGTAGCAGAGGGATTATTCAATGATGACATAGAAAGTGGCACTAAGTAAAAAGTGATCATTACTGCAGGAGGTTTTAAAGTAGCTTCTGAATTTACAATGATTTATTCAACTCTGCCCTGGGATGAGGACATTATCATCAGAACCGCAGTCACACCTGTGAAACAGAAATAGCAGAACTGGTTCAGAACGTGTGGGTGTTATGTATTACAATAGCATGCAGTGAAATGATGGTATAATGAGATATTTGGACATGCTTTTTTTAGCATTAGGTTATTATGGTATCAGATAGAAGCCCTTCAGTGCCCTATTGTGTTTAATGAACAGAATTAACAGCACACATTGCATTAGATACTTTGTAATCTGCATTTTAATATGTTAAAAAAATATTTTTTTTAAAGTATTTACAAACTTTCATGTTAAATCACCAGTGCTCTAAAGACTCTTTTTACTAAATTGTGGTAAAGATTTTTATCGAGGGCCGATGATGTAAATGCTCCGACACTCATTCAATTCCTTTGAGCATCGGAGCATTTACCTCGCCAGCCCATGGTAAGAAGCTCTACTGTAGGTTAGTATAAGTCAGCGTAAGGCAGTGCTTCTCACCTCAGTCTTCAAGGCACACCTAGCCATTCGGATTTTCAGGGTATCCATAATGACTATGCATGAAATAAATTTGCGTATACTTCCTCCTTGACATGTAAATCTATCTCAAATATAGCATTGTGGATATTCTGAAAACCCAGCTGACTGGGCGAGCCTCAAGGACTAAGTTGAAAATCACTGCTCTATGACATAATAATTTATACACAATTTTTTTCCTCAAATTATTATCTTTTTTTTTACATTTGCATAATTTTTATTGGTTTTAACAAAATCAGTAGAAGACAAAGAATATCAATGCAATTCTTGGGAGCACAATTGAACCAATATACCAAAACATGAAAACAAATATAGGGAGTCAGTCCACAATTAGAAGCAAAGGGGTCTTTTTACTAAAGCTGTAGCAAAAATGACCTTTCACACACCCTTACATGTGTTTTTCCAATGATCTGTTCCTGGCCAGATCAAAAGGCCTCTGCTCTATCCTAATCCTTCTCAATCTTTCTGCTGCCTTTGATACTGTTGATCACTGCCTACTCCTTGATACGCCGTCCGTGATGGGATTCCGGGGTTTTGCTCTATCCTGGTTTTCTTTCTATCTCTCCCAAAGCACCTTCAATATATGCAACAGTGGTTCCTCCTCCACAGACATCCCACTATCAATTGGTGAACCTCAAGGCTCTATCCTGGGACTACTTTTCTCAATCTATACCTGCTTCCTTGTGGTGCTGATCTCCTCCCATGGCTTCCAGTATCACCTCTATGCTAACGACTCCTGGATCTACCTTCCATGCCAGATATCTCTACTGAAACCGAGACCTGAGTCTCAGCTTGCCTGTCCAACATTGCTGCCTGAATGCCTCACTGCCAACTAAAACTGAATATGGCTAAAATGGAGCTGTTCATCTTTCCACCTATTTATTTATTTAGTTTTCTATCGTGTCCTCCCCAAAGAGCTCAGAATGGATTACAGGTGGCATTTTCAAAAAAGTACAATTTGGATGTATGGCGCTAGGCATCCAAGGTCGGCAAATCGAAAATGCCTATTTCCGAAAGACAAACCACAATATGTCTTGAATTATTATTATTTTTTTAATCCTCTATCTGGACATCCAGGCTATTGGGACACCCAAATCACCAGGACATCTATCTTTATACCACATTTTCAACCAAAATTTCATCCAAGTCCCAAACGCCCAGAATAAGACATAAGAACATAAGCATGGAGGTCATGCATAAATGACCAGAATACTAACATACTCATATATAATAAACATATGTGTATACAACATGCATATAAAAGTCAATATTCCATCTACCTAAAATTCAATGAAATGGTGCTTGAATGCAATAGCGCATAGTTTAAAGGTGAATATATACAGAGGTGAGAGCTAGGTGGAACATAGGCAGGCCATACAGTTACATGTGTAAATGAAAGGCAGTTAGCAAATCCCAATAAATAAACTTTGAATAACTTTGTATCATCATCAAATTTTATCAACTCACTCATTATTCTCATCTCTAGATCATTTATAAATATGTTAAAAAGCAGTGGTCCCAGCATAGATCCCTGGGGAACAATGTTCCCTCTAATTTTTCATAGGCTTTGTATGCAAAAAATTTCATCTGTGCGCATTTTAAAGAAAAACTAAATTTGTGTGCGCCCGGAGGGCCCGGAATTCAGTTATGGGCATATATGGGCAGGTCTTTGAGTTTAGTCTGAATTAACGAAAACACAATGTAATTTTAGTTACACTTTATGTTAGTTACACTTTATGTAACATAAAGTCTCATTTCAATAAACATAAATTATGTTTCATTGAAATGTTTCATTGAGCGCTACCTATAAATAAGGTATCATTGTACTTTATACTTAAAATTTAGAAAATAATAGCAATTTAGTTTTCAAAGTTTTTCCCTGCGATCTTTCATATTTATCCAGTCCGAATAAATTCTGTCAAGATCTGTTGAGCCTCCATCTTGAAGGTGACTCTTAACACGCATCAGCATTTCCAAATGCTCTAAATGTAAACAATTCCTTTGTTTAGTCTTAAAATTGTTCATTAGACTAAAGCCATGCTCACAATCTGAACTAGATGCTAAGAATGTGGCACCAATGTCCATCAATTTTGCTAAATCTGCAAATTGATCATTCTGAAATGCAAATTTTGTCATATCTGGAAAGCTGTTTATCAGATTGCTTTTCATTTTTTCTGCAACAAGGAATTTAAAGTCATTGTATTGCTGAATAATAACACTTTCCTCTGGAAGAAATTGTTTATATTTAAACAAAGAGATCTGATATGTCCATTTCCGAAGTCAAAGTCGCATTGTGATATTGCTGTACAGTCAAAAGCAGACCACTCCTCAACTTCATTTTCAGGAAATCTTTCACCCAGATGCAACCATAGGATGTTGATGAAGGTTAATATGGAATTAGTATCCACTGAAACTTTTTCTCCAGACCTCATCCTGTTGTCAAGAAGACTGTTGACTTTATCACTCCACTTAACCTTGTCGCCTAAGTATTGCATTTGAAGTTTGTTCAATTTACCCTGTGCAAGATGATAAGCTTCCAAAGGTGTCAAACCACGTTTTTGAAATGCCATGGTTAAGGAAGCCAGTTCTGATAAGACATCATTCAAAACTTCAAGTGTAATATGAAATTTTTCACTGTTCAGCTTCTTATAGCAGTACTTTGCAATAGCATCATTATCTTTGTCTTCTTCAAAATATTTTAACAGGGGATCATAATTTCGAATAATTGCTTTAAGTGCAAAAGTGTCTAGATAACCAGTGCACTTCATTCAGAGGTCTGAAAGCAATTGATTCACATTCAGATGCATCTGCTATTTCTTGAAATTTGCATCGTTTAATAGAAGACCGTTAGAACACCGTGTACACAGTTCTCATTACAGTTTTTACTTCTTTCATCAATTTTACTTCTTTCCATGAACCAGAAAGTCCCAAATCTTCCCAATGTGCAACATAATGTTGCTGCGCTAAATGTTGAATGTCTTTTCTCAGCTGTGCTGCAACACCATCTATTTTATCCAGCATAACAGAGGCACCGTCAGAGGTGAACATAACCATTTTATTCAGGTCAAGTTCATGTTTCCTATAGGAGTCCCTAATTGCTGTTACTATTGATGTAGCATCACATGCTTCCAACTGTAGCATCCCATCAAATGATGTCCTATACTCATTTGAATTGACTGGCCGATACTTAAAGTAGAGTATTATGTACTTGTTGACAGAAATGTCTGTGCTTTCATCAACAGTTAACGTATGATACGTTGCTAATTTAATGTCTGCCATACGATCATCTTGCACGATGCCATTGATAATTCCAAGAAATTCAAACGCATAGTTTTTGCTTCTCCAGCTATCAGGTATACTAACATACTTCGCCATGTGCTCACTGATATCTTGAACAGAGAGCATTGAGATATTCATCTTAATGGCCAGCACAACACTGTTGACAAGAACCTTAATTTCATCAGGACAGGAACGCTTCCATTCATTACTAATTTGCCTGTTTTCTTTTTTGGTTGGGCTTTTAAGCAACATGTTAACCAGTCCCCCTCTTAAATTCGGACTTTTACGGATTTCCTAATACTGTCGGTATGAGATTTACTTGATAGATGGTGTTTCAGAAAGTCCAGTTTCCAAACATCATCCTACATTTTTCCAGTAGAGAATTTTCCAGTTGCTTTGGCATCTTGACAATAACAACACACAATTCCATCATCTTCATCATAGGTAAATATTTCACACAGTCGAACACGCATTGTATTTCGAGATTCCGGTGTCTCCGTTTCAACAATTTCTTCAAGCCATTCAGACCTAAAAGCTGTTGCAGCTCTCTTGCGTTTTACACTTTTCACCATTCATGGTTTAGACATTTTAAGAGTTATATCTGGTTGCAATTTAATAAATGAATACAGTTATACAACCGCAGTATCATGCTGCCCACTACGATTCCACGAAATAAACAATATGGCGGAACTTCAGGAAGTCACAGAATCAGAAGTGTTTCATATCCTATGGGCCACTTATCTTTAAAGTGCAAGTGTGGACAGTCCAGGATGCGAACCCCCCACCGATAATGGCCACGGATTTTGTCTCGCAGCTGCTTCAGGGAATTGACAGGACTGGACCTGAAAAATGCATATGCTCCAAAAACACCCGATTAGAGCTACCATGCAATTTAACATACCTCCATTTCATACTCACATAAACACACACTTTTGTGACAGCAGAACTTAGTGCTCATAAGGCCACACAAAGGTGGCCGTCAGACTCCAACTTCTGGGATTAAAAGACCCCCTTCCTTCCAGGGTGGCACTTTGATTGATGTTAAAAAACCAAATACATGATATTGAAAACAATCCTTGATAAACAGAAAGTCTTGATATTAGAAAAAGTGGCACCGCTTAATCTTTACATTTAACCCTTGCGGTTCCTCTGTATTGAGGTGGAAAATCAATTCCTGCTCCCTGCACAGCAAACACATTCTCCTGCATCTTCTCCCCACCACAACAGGGGAATATGATCAATAACCTTGCATCTTAAATCTTGCAGATCATGTTGTTCTTTCAGTCAATGTTGTACTGATGGCTCTTCTTCTTTGCGATACTGAATGCTGCTCCGATGCTCACCCAACAGGATCCTAAACTGACGCTGTTTGTCCAACATATAACTTGGGAGAAGGACATACTGTATAATAATGCACACAACATGTGTATTTCTTTGTTACCAGCCCTATCCCTGTTGGTGTTGATCTTAAGAGTGAGTCTGTGATGGTAGGTGAGGTAATGGGAGGGAACTGAATTAGTGACTCTTTGAATTCCTAGAAGCTAAATATTGGTAAAATTGCTGAAACAAATTAAATTGGTTTGATTTTTTTTGTAAATCTTTATTGACATTTCAAACTTTATAATGTATACAATTGAACAATCAGAAAAAACTGTATGAAAATACATTGTTATCATCACATTATTACATTGAACAATTTTTAATCCCTTCTTATCTTAATTATAAACAATAATATTATATATTATACTATCAATATTATAAAAAAATTAATTTTACTCTTCCAGATAAATATTCCACCCCCACCATCCCACCCTACCTGGATGTGTAAAGGAATCTAACGAGGAAAAAAATCATAATTATAACATAATAAAATTACCTCATTAAATACCTCATTAAAGGACTTGCTCGTACCTAAACGTTCTGCCATTATTTTTTCATATTTATATGTTGTACACACAGTTGCCCATCAAAAATTGAAATTAATCCTATCATGATTTTTCCAATTGCATGTAATCATTTGAACCCCTATTCCTGTCAAAATCATTAAAAGGTGACTTTTATTTTTATTTAAAGTGGGTTTAACATGGAGAATCGTTCCACATATTATCATATGTCAAGTGGATAGATGCTTCAAGAATAAGATTAATTTGTCCCCAAATTGACTTCCAAAAACCAAGTATCAATGGACAAAAATATATCAGATGATCCAAAGTCCCTATATCAATATGACAATGTCAACATCTGTTGGATTTAGAATTATCTATTCTATTTAACCAAACTGGGGTCCAGAAAATCCTATGTAATAAAAATAACCATGTTTGTCTCATAGATGCTGACATTGTACATTTCAACCTCCAAGACCAAATTCGTGGCCAACGAGATACAGAAATATACTGTTTTATTTTGAAACTCCAAATGTCTCTAAGACTATTTTTTGGCTTCTTATTTAAAAATACAGAAATCAATTTGTGCCACTGGGCAGCCTGATGTCCTACTAAATCTGTTTGGTAGCAAAGGATCTGCAAGCTGAAATAAGTTTTTAAATTTTTCCATTCAGGGAACCCACTCTGAATAGCCTGTTTCAACTGCAACCATCTATATTGTTGAGACTTTGAAATGCCAATTGTTAATAATATGTTGAATTCCTCTTCTCTGTGTACAACAGCAGCCAAGAAAGCAAACAGAATGTTAAGAATTACTAGGAAAGGATAGAAAATAAAAGAGAACATAAGTACATAAGAATTACCGCTGCTGGGTCACATGGTGGCTCTCTGGTCAAAGACCAGCGCCCTAACTGAGACTAGCCCTACCCTGCGTACACTCTGATTCAGCAGGAACTTGTCTAACTTTGTCTTGAATCCCTGGAGGGTGTTTTCCCCTATGACAGACTCCGGAAGAGCATTCCAGTTTTCTAACACTCACTGGGTGAAGAAGAACTATCTTACGTATTAGTACGGAATCTATCCCCTTTCAATTTTAGAGAGTGCTCTCTCATTCTCCCTACCTTGGAGAGGGTGAACAACCTGTCCTTATCTACTAAGTCTATTCCCTTCAGTACCCTGAATGTTTCGATCATGTCCCCTCTCAATCTCCTCTGTTCGAGGGAGAAGAGGCCCAGTTTCTCTAATCTTTCGCTGTACGGCAACTCCTCCAGCCCCTTAACTATCTTAGTCACTCTTCTCTTTTGAGTAGTACTGTGTCCTTCTTCAAGTACGGTGACCAGTTCTGGAGGCAGTATTTCAGGTGAGGGTGCAGCATGACTCAGTACAGCGGCATGATAACCCTCTCCGATCTGTTCGTGATCCCCTTCTTTATCACTCCTAGCATTCTGTACGTCCTTTTTGCCGCCGCTGCACATTTCATGGGCGGCTTCATCGACTTGTGGATCAGAACTCCCAAGTCTCTTTCCTGGGAGGTCTCTCCAAGTACTGCCCCAGACATCCTATATTCATGCATGAGATTTTTGTTATCTACATGCATCACTTTACACTTATCCACATTGATCCTCATCTGCCTTGTTGATGCCCATTCCTCGAGCCTGATTATATCACGTTGCAGATCTTCGCAATCCCCCTGCATCTTCACTACTCTGAATAACTTCATATAATCGGCAAATTTAACACTTCACTCATTGTGCCAATGTCCAGATCATTTATAAAGATGTTGAAGAGGATGGATCCAAACACCAAGCCCTGTGGCACCCACTGGTGATGCTCTTCCAGTCCGAGTATTGTCCATTTACCCCCATTTTCTGTTTCCTATGCTACAGCCAGTTTTTAATCCACCTGAGTATTTCACCTTTGATTCCATGGCTCGCAAGTTTCTGAAGTAGTCATTCATGTGGATCCTTGTCAAACGCCTTCTGAAAATCCAGATATACAATGTCAACCAGGTCGCCCTTGTCTATCTGTCTGTTTACTCCCTCAAAGAAGTGCAGCAAGTTCATCAAACACAATTTGCCTTTGCTAAAACCGTGCTGACTGGTCCTCATCAGCCCGTGTCCGTTAAGGTGATCAATGATGCAGTCCTTTATCAGCGACTCTACCATCTTTCCCGGTACCGAGGTCAGACTCACCGGTCTATAGATTCCCGAATATCCCCTCGAACCTTTCTTGAAGATCGGCGTAACATTCGCTACCTTCCAGTCTTCCAGAATCTTTCCCGATTTGATTGACAGATTAGCTATTAGTTGAAGCAGTTCAGCTATGGTCCCTTTCAGTTCCCTGATGACCTTCAGATAGATGCCATCCGGCCCCGGGGATTTATCGCTCTTAAGCCTATCAATCTGCCTACACACCTCCTCTAGACTGACCATCAATCCTGTCAGCTTTCTGTCTTCCCTACCATGAGTCTCATCCCTTTGTAATTCCCTTTTCGGAAGTACAGTGCCGTGGCTGTTGTTTTGGACCAATGTTTCTCCCCTGCATCTAGATCGAAGCAGATCATATTGTGATTGCTGTTTCCCCGTGTCCCTTCTACTTCTACACCATGTGCCGGTCCTCGCAGGCTATTTAGAATTAAGTCCAGAATTACATTTCCTCTAGTATTTTCCTTGACAAATTGTTCCAGGAAGCAATCGCCTACAGCATCCAAGAACTTGGTCTCCCTAATGCAGCCGGATAGTTGAAGTCACCCATGATTACTGCGTTGCCTCCCTTGCTGTTACGTTTAATCTTATATGTCATTTCTCCATCAATAGTAGATAAGGACAGGTTGTTCACCCTCTCCAAAGTAGGGAGAATGAGAGGGCACTCTCTAAAATTGAAAGGGGATAGATTCCGTACAAACGTAAGGAAATTCTTCTACACCCAGAGAGGGTGGAAAACTGGAATGCTCTCCCGGAGGCTGTCATAGGAGAAAACACCCTCCAGGGATTCAAGACAGTTAGACAAGTTCCTACTGAACAAGGACGTACGCTGGTAGGGCTAGTCTCAGTTAGGGCAATGGTCTTTGACCAAAAGGGCCACCGCATGAGAGGACTGCTGGGCATGATGGACCACTGGTCTGACCCAGCAGTGGCAACTCTTATGTTCTTATGTTAATTTCTTCAGAGTTCCCTGGGGGTCGGTAGTAAATGCCGATCTTCGTTTCCAGGCCATTTGTTCCCAGAATTTTGACCCATAGAGACTCTAGCTTATCTGTTAGTTGTGGTGTGTTCTCTCCAGTAGATTCAATTCACTCTTTGACGTTTATGGCAGTGCCCCCACCTTTTTGGGCCACTCTGTCTCTGCGGTATAGTTTGTGTCCCGGTATCACAGTATCCCAGACGTTTTCCTCAGTCCACCATGTTTCTGTGATGCCTATGATGTCAACGTTATCTTTTTGTGCCATAGCTTCTAATTCACCCATCTTATTCCTAAGGCTCCTTGCATTCGTGTAAATACACCTGAGTTTGCGGCCTGTTCCTTTCTTGCATTTCCTTCCCTCTTGTGTCCTTTTCAATCTGTTTTGCCTGTGTTCTGGTGAGTCTTTCCCTCTATCTTCTTGCATGGTATCCTCCGGGTATGCCAGTTCCCGAACCATCAACTCTCTCTCTCTCGGTCGACTGTCGGCTTTCCCCTTCTTCCTAGTCTAAAAACTTCTCAACTTCTTGATATTGCTTGCAAGTAGCCTCTATATTGATCCACGGTGTGGCCATATCTCGAATATTGTATACGATTCTGGCTATCACATCTCAAAAAAGATATAGCTGATTTAGAAAAGGTATAGAGAAGGATGCCCACAATGCTAAAGGGGATGGAATGACTCACCCTTGAGGAAAGGATAAAAAAGTTAGGCTTATTCAGCTTAGAGAAGAGATGGTTGAAAAGAGACAGGATAGAGGTCTATAAAATAAGGAGCAGAGTGGAATGGGTAGACGAGACTTGCTCATTTACTCTTTCCAAAAGGGCTAAGAGACACAAAATGAAGTTACTAAATAGAAATCGGAGAGTTTTTTTTTTCCATTCAAGCACATAAAAAAATCAGTGCTGACCAGTACGATGCTAAGCATGATTCTATAAAAGTTAGGTGCACTGAACAGAATCGCGCTTAGCGCTGCCTAAGTAGCCTTTGGCATTGCTAGGTATCCTAACTTTTAGGTGTACCATATAAATGCCAGCGTTTTCTTGGCCTAAATACCTGCGCCTAAGTCAAAAACAGGTGCCACAATCTGTCCTAATTATGCCCACTTTTAACTATGCAGTTACTTTTCATAGAATCACACTTTACAATTGTACGTTGAACATTCAATTAAGTTCAATTAACACCAATTATAGGTGTTGTGCCAATTATTACCGCTGATTAGGCCTATTAATCAATTATATTGAGCACTTAGGGCTAGATTCACAAAGCAAACTGATCGTGTACCGATCGGTTTGCGACCCATTTACTATCAAATTTCCCTCCGGCCTGATTCACTTACCTCTCCTGCGATCCACTTCAAATCCGTGCATGCAAATGAGGTGAAACACATGCAAAGTAGGCTGTGACGCGATTCACCAACACCAAAATTCAGATCCGACTAGGCTGGCCAGGTCGATCACATGAAGAAGCGACTGCTGGGGACCAGCCGAAAACATAAATCCGACTGGAAGCCCTGCTCTCTGCCCTGCAATCCCTCCTGCGTGCTCGCCCCGAATGCTGCCCTGCTCTGCCCTGCTTCTTATCTCCTGCTGCTTGCCCCGCATGCTGCCCTGCTCTGCCTCGATCTTCCCTGAATCTCTCCTGCCGCATCGCCGTTCTCCTGCCCTTCCCTGCCCTGCGAGCCCGTGGTAAAACCCGTGGGTTTAAAGTGGGTTAAAACTACGGGCTCGCAGGGCTAAAAACTAACATAAAATAGTTTTAAGCTAAAAAAAAAAAAAAAGGTCGCGTCTCAGACGGGCATGCGCAGACCATCTACAAATCGCAAAACAGTGATCCATGCAGGCAGATGGGGGCATTCCTCTGAGCGCCCCCATATACATATTTTTTGTTCCTGAATTCATCGGACCTGCCCAGATCGGGCCCGATTGGGCAGGTTAGTGAATCTGGGCTTTACATTGGCTAGGTGTGCTGACGTAGATACCTAACTATAGATGGACTTTATAAAATGTGTCTCTCAATGTATAATTAAGCTCTGTAATTCATTGCCAGATAATATGGTAAAAGCTGTTAGCATAGCAAGGTTTAAAAAGTTTGGACAAACTCCTTGAAGAAAAGTTCATATACAGTTATTAAGCTGGAATTGGGACAAATCCATGTCTTATTTCTGGAATAAACAGAGGGGAATCTATTACTTTTTGAGTTCCTGCCAAATATTTGTGACCCAGTACAGCAATGTTTATTTATGTACTTAAGTTGCAACTGTTGGTACTCTGTTCTTAAAGAAGTCTCCTTTTAAGTTACACGTGGACTTCTGGAGAATGAAGCCCATTCTATCTTCACTCTGCTAGTGCTGCTTCTTACCCTAGATCTTTTGGGAGCTTCAACTAAAACCTCACCTCTGGTTCTATCACCATTTCCCTATCTAACCCTATGAAACATTGTGATTCAATCAGACTAGACTATAATCTCTGTGCAGTAGGTAGTACCTATGTTATATGTGTATATATAGTACAGCATATGTCTGCTAGTACTTTAGAAATGATAAATTGTTATAAATGACAGACAGAGGCAGGCAATTTACCTTGACTGCATTGTCTGGGTTTCTTTTCTCTCTGACTTCATTATACACTAGCAGGTTGTCTAGACATACAGGGGCAAATTCTATACACGGTATCCCGGTTGTAGGTGGTAGTAGGCATCCTACCACTGTCTAACCAGCCAATTGGGACAAACATTAAAAAAAAAACACCCCCAGGCAGGCAGCCTATATTGAAGGCATTTTTGCAAGCCTAGGGAGACATATAGGGCCACCTAAGCTCACCCAAGGCTAGGCTTGAGTGTGGTTTTACCCGGAAGTGGCCTTAGGCAAGCTTAGGCAACCCTAGGCATCTCCCTATGGCTGCAATAGGCGCCTGAAATGTAGACCAGAAAAATGCTGGCCTACATTTCAAATAGATGCAGCCACTGAACTGATCAAGGCAAAGGAATCTCCCTGCCATGATCAGTTTAGTGGCCACAACAGGGAACCTGTCCCCCTGTGAAGTCAGCCAGCAGGGGGATGCCCAGTCCCACCTGCCAGAACCCCCGAAGCCCACCCCCTGAATGTCCGTGAAAGGAGTGCCCAATTCCTCCTGCCGCCATCCCCTGAAGATCACTAGCAGGAGGGATGCTCAGTCCCTCCTGCAGAAACCCCTATCCCCAAAGATCAACAGCAAGAGGGATGCCCAGTTCCTCCTGCCATACCTCCCCCCCATCTCATGGAGGGTGGCCTAAGTGATCTAGCCAATCAGAGTCTTAGGCTACTCTCAGTGCATCCCAGAATGCACTGGGAGTGAGGCCTATGATTCCGATTGGCCCAGACGCCTAAGGACCCTCCCATAGGATACACTGGAGAGGGGAAGGCCCGCCATTCTGTGGATGCAGGTCTGCTGGACCAGAGGGAGTAAGCATCACTCCAGCTGGCCTATAAGAAAAAGGTATGAGGGGATCTGAGTGGGCTTGGGGGTGTCGGGGTGGGGGCGTTTTTAGGGGGGCTCTGGCAGCAGGGAGTCGCCATCCCTCCTGCCATTGATCTTAGGGGGGGAGGAGGTTTCCAGCAGAAGGGAGTAGGCATCCCTCCTGCCGTTGATCTTTAGGGGGGGGGGGGCCGGCAGGAGGGACTGGTCATCCTTTTTGCCATTGATCTTTGGGGAGGTTGGGAGGTTCCGGCAGGAGTGATTGGGTATACCTCTTGCTGGTGATCATTGGGGGATGGCGGCAGGAGGAATTGGGCACTCCTCCTGTTGTGGACATTCGGGGGGTGGACCTTCAGGGGTTCCGGCAGGAGGGACTGGGCATCCCTCCTGATAGCCAACTTCATGGCTGGGGGGGGGGTTCCTGCTGTAGCTGCTGAGCTGTTCACAGCATGCAAATTCCCTTGCTGTAATCAGCTCAGCGGTAATATGATTCTCTAACCGGTGCCTGTGACTTGGATGCTGGTTAGATAATCGGGATGGTTAGGCGGGGTTAGACGTCTGTCCATCAGGACAGATATGATTCTATATAGGTCACCCATTTGTGATTCTCAAAGGCCGCATAGGCGGCTGCTGAAACTGGGCATCCTATACAGAATCCGGCCCACAGACTCTAGGAAGAGTTTTAAAGCTGTTTTCTGAGACTTTCGCTCTTTGCAAAGTTTGTGCTGTTATAAAGCTTTCTCTATATATAACGTTTTTGCCTAAAAAAAAAAAAGCTGAGGCTTAATGCCATTGCATATTTACCTCAGCTACATTGAAGGTATACTAGTGGTATACAAGAGAGCAAATGCTTTTTGTTAAATGCTTGTAGAACTTAGATTACAGTGATTAAAAAGATGAATCATAAGAAATTGAACATCCATTTTTAAGGCTTTCAATGCTAAAGCAGTAAAATCTACCAATGAATGAAAGTCTCACACATGCAAGTGCAAAACACTGAGTAATGCATTATAATGAAGATTTATTCACTGGCAAACTCTGATCATATCGACTAGGTAAATTCTTAGATTTCATTAGTTAAAGGCATAAAACAGTCTGCCTGATTAAAGAGCGAAAAGAGGGAGAGAACAGTGAGAAGTCTACATAAATTACTGTATCTCAATTAGGTGCAGACAGTTTAGTGAGTGTTTATTACCAGTAGAAAGGAAGATTTTCCAATTAGATTAAAAGGTTTTGAAAGCAGTAGTTGTAGTGAATAGTGATTTAGCCCCATCGTGAGAATAATGCATTGTGAGAACCAGCATTGATTAAAAATAAACTGATAAGTTATTTGCTTCCCTTCATTGTTTATCAATGGAGCCCCTGCTGCCTGGGTGCAATTTACCTCAAAAGATCAATGAGGGGACTTGGCTAATTTTCTCTGCAGCCCGAAGATTTATATGGATGTAAAGGGCAGCTGAAAATACCAACATGATTTATGTGGGGAAAGTATCAAGGAAGTGAAACAGCATAAATCACTGGGGATGTATCTTTGCCACACTAAGCCCTTGAAGCTGGCATCTCTGTCACTGGATAAAAAAAAAAAAATAAAGTAGCTTAATCAAGAAAGAAACCTCCATACATAAGAAAAATATCGATGGAGAACAGCACTTTACCTCATCCCTTACTACAAAAATATAAAAATGAAACTACGGATATAGACGGATAAAAAAAGGACTCAATCATAATTTCTGACAGTTGTTTGAAGGTACGATGTGTACCATGGATAAAGGCTGTGATTCATGAGTCTCTGCACCATGTTGTGATAAGTGCAACTTACTTCAGTGCTGAGCCAGCTGGAATTCAGGCATGATCGTTGAAAGTTTTTGGATATAGTAGAGGGTCATTCTCCTTGGCTGACCATAAGTGCCTGTTTCCCATGTGGAATACAAAAGAAAAGATAATGAATGATACATCTTGATTCCTCATTGTCCTGCTGTGCCCTTCAGATCACATTGGGATCTTGCAGCTGTTCCTAATCCTTGACTGCTGAATCATTTGCTACAAAGTTTTTGAAAGTGAAAAGCGTGGCACAAATTATCTGATCTATTATTATTTCTCACTGCACTGCCATCATCCATACCAGTCTGTTTAATTGTAAACACAGAATATTCACACTTTGGGCCTCTTTCTCAAAGCCACGATAGTGAGTCCCGCGCGGCAAATGCGACACAGCCCATTCAATTCCTATGGGTTTTGTTGCATTTGTCGTGTCAGGAATTGCTACCGCTGCTTTGTAAAGGGGGCGCTTTATCACTACCATGTAATCTCACAATAATTTATTCTCTATTATTAATTACATTATTTCTGTTTCCCAGTAATTGACATAAAGTTACCTCTTTAGTACTAATGATGATTTAAAATATATTTGATCCTCTTTCCTAAATCCCAACCACAATGTTTAGTTTGGGGGTTTTGTTTTTTTTTCCTTAGGAAGAGGCTGTAGATTTCCGATATATTTTGGGATTTTTCAGCAAAATTGTTGAGGGTTTTGCTCTGAACTTAGTCCAGAGACCATTCTCTTTTTAGTTACTGAGGAGTCATTTACAAAGCCATGCTAAAAAGTGGCCTGTGCTATGATTAGCATGTGGATTTCACATGCGATGAAGCCAATTTTAGTACGGGTATAAAATGGCTGTAATTTCCATTTGTGCAATAATGGTCATGCGCTAATCTTCTCATTAGTGTGTGACCATTAGCTCATGAGCCCTTAACTCCACCTATTTTGTAGGCATTAAGGGGGAAATTCTATAACCTGCGCCTAAATTTAGGCATCGGTAGGTGCCCTGCCAATGATCAGAAACAGCAGGGTTGGGGGGGCGCTAGAGAGCTCCACAGGGTATGGCTGCGTTTTAGTGGAGCTCCGCTAACCAGCTTAAATTAAGACTTAATTATCAGTGCCTTTCTAGATATAAAGTGCTTTATCTTGAAATCGATCGGCGACTTATAACGATGGCCTCCAGCAAATCAGGAAAACGTAAGAGTACTGACCCTATATCGCCGCTGAAAGCCCCACCAGCTAAAGCTGATGGCGATCACGAGGCCCTGCAAGCCGTCATGGACGAGCTTCGATCCATGCGTGAACTGATACAAACTACAGTTCAAAATACTGAAGACCTTAAAACTGATCTCCAGTCGCTTACTACTGAGATGGCTGTCTTTCGTTCCAGAATGGATATCACGGAACAACGTGCTGAGACGAATGCCTTAAATATTACTAACCTGCAACGCCAGATGAAAAAAATGGCGATTTTGGAGCGGGAACTGGAAGACTCGCAAAACCGATCGCGGCGGAACAACTTCCGGATACTAGGGATCCCTGAAGCGAGGGAAGGTAGAGCGATGATCCCCTTTATACAATCTCTGCTCCCTAAACTTCTAGATATAACTTTCCAACATGATCTGGAGGTGGACAGAGCTCAACGCGTGCCATCACATGCTCCTGATCCTGGCGCAAAGTTCCCGCGTCCCATTGTCATCCGTCTCCTCCGCTTTGCCCAAGTGATGGAGATAATGCAGCAAGCTAAGCTGAAGAGACCATTGAAATATGAGGGGCATAATATTTTAATTGTGCCGGACCTGGCCAAACAGACCGCCAAACGCCGGAAGCTGCTCATGGAATATCGCCCTCGTCTCAAAACCATCGGCGCCAAGTTTGGCATGTTCTACCCGGCCACTCTGCGTGTTACCCACAATAATATCACCAAGAACTTTGAGAATCCCATGGAGCTTGCAGACTTCCTTGAACGACTGGCACATAGCACCATTGATAACACTTGAATCTTCTATGATGGGGTCCGGCGGCTGAGACCTTGATTTCTTTCTCTGCAAGTCATATGTATTCTTAATATGTATTTGCACAAGTTAATGGCACTGGTTGTGCTGTGTTTTGCTTTGCTGTTTTGTGCTATGCACCTTTAACTTTGATTTGCATTTATTTCTTATTACAGGCTAATCACTTCTCTGTCTCTGAAATAGATTTGTTTGTAGATTAATACCATTCAAATATTTAAATGTCTATATCATATCTCCTATATTCCTTCTTTCCTCCAGGGTATACATATTCAGGTATTCAAACCTCTTCATATACGTCTCTTGGCACAATCCCAATATCATTTTTGTTGCCTTCCTCTGGAACACTTCAAGCCTTCTTACATCCTTAGCAAGGTACGGCCTCCAGAGCTGAACACAATATTCCAAGTGGGGGCCTCACCAACTACTTATACAGGGGCATCAACGCTTCTATTTTTTCTGTTGATGATTCCTCTCTCTTTGCAGCCCAGCATCCTTCTGGCTATGGCCACCATTTTGTCACATTGTTTTGCAGAAAGTACCTGCAGATTTTAAACATACCACATTGTTTTAAAGTCCCCCCCCCTGATATTTTACATTATTTAGTGGGATTTATTAAATGTTTTTTCATGAAGAAATTCACCCAAAGCAATTTGCAATATATTGAACAGTAATCAGGTATTTTTCAGCATTTTCTCTGTCCAGGCAGGCTCACATCCTAAATGTGATATCTGGGGCACTGGAGGGTTAAGTGACTTGCCCGGAATCACAGGGAACAGGCTTGCATCAAACTTACAATTTCAGCAGCAGCTCTAACCACTGGACCACTCCTCCCCTCTGCGGTTGGGGTGCTGTATAAGCACATTACTTAACACCGAGGTTCTTTGCTAGTCCAAGAAACGTTCTGGTTCAGTTTGCATTTGATCAGGCATCCATTTCATTTGTTTTCAGATAGCAAATCATTTAACATAATCCTTTCATTCATTTCCGTGAAAGTCAATGTTTCAAGCAAATTTCTCTATGACAGTGAAGTCTTACATCCTTTTGCAATCAAGCTTGCTTAAAACTCACTGGCCAACATCAGTAACAGAGGAAACAGTATAATAAGAGATATCAGGAGTGGCACAAAGACCCCAGAAAACCAAAAGAAGAACAAAGCACACCAATTAAGGCATGTGGTCTCCAAGCCTAAATCAAAATGGCAAAGCAGCACCGTGGAAAGAAGGGTGACCCGTCAAATACGCGCAAGATAAATGCACGCAGACAAATACAAGGGTCTGGGAAAGGGGATAAATGCACCAACTATGGATGTGCACAGGCAAACAATAGTTAATTTTCATTTTCCTCAATTTATCCTAATTTTTAAGGGGTTTTGGTTAGTTTCACATATTTGTTTAAACAGCAGTTTTTAATGTACACTATAGCACTTTTGCCTAAGGCCTGACTGCCCTGAGTAGGCCCACTCTTACCATTGGAAACTAAACATGGTCAGGCCTGGCTAGTATCTGGATGGGAGACCACTGGGAAATACCAGATACTGAAGGCTGAGGGGCCCTAAGTTGGGAAGCAGTAATATAGTAAATGACAGCAGATAAAGCCCCAAGCGCTCCATCCAGTCTGCCCAACCATACATGCTCCATAAATTAATTATTTGGTTTAAATGGTTCTTTTACTTAGATATTTCTGGGCCAGAAACCCAGAGCCCTGCCCCGTAGTGTGCTTAGGTTCCATCTACTGGACATGGGAGAAGGCAGTGGCAAACCACTCCTGTACTCTGCCATGAAACATCACAGAATGGATTCCTCACTGTATGTGTTACCTTGAGCCAGTGGCCAACTCAGTGACATAATCCATTCATCATGGCATTTTCAACGTGCACTGATCAATGTTAATTCATAGGTTACATTTATTAAATTATTTTAGCATGAATTAAATTTTTTAAGGTTCACTAATGAATCAAATACACACTAATAAATATATATTCCTATGCCAATCACTGCAGTAACACACCAAAGCACTGAGAGAGAGGTACAGACATTGGTATACTCCAAGATATCGGGAGAGGGGATAAGCTGAGATCCTTTCCCTCTTCTGAAAATGAGAGTGATCACTATAGCTTACTCGATATTCAAAAGAGGTTGTATTCGGATTTGGTGTATCCAAGTTTAGACCTCTGTCCATTCTGTTAATTTGAGTATTGTAAATTCTCACACCTAAGGGCTCCTTTTACTAAACAGCTGTAGAGGTTTCTACCATGTGTTAGTTAGTTAAATGCTCTGATGCTCATAGGTATTCTATGAACGTCGGAGCATTTAACTCGCCGGCCTGCGGTACAAACCTCTACTGCCGTTTAATAATAATAATAACTTTATTCTTGTATACCGCCATACCCAGTGAGTTCTAGGCGGTTCACATTAGTTAAACAAGGATTACATGCGGTTAAGAATTAGTTGAACAGATTTACATTAATTAAATATAATTACATGTATCGTTACATGTTTAGTAAACCCAGTGTAAATTAGGCATAGCTCTTACTTATTCAGTAAAACTGTGCACATTTTCCAGGAGCACCTTTGATCCACCCATGCCCCCCATGGCCACACCCTCTTTTGGATCTGTATATAAAATTTATGTGCAGATCCCAGGGCCTAAAGATGCGTGTGCAAATTTTAATCAATGCCAGTTAGCACCAAAAAATGATTGGTGCCTAATTATCAGCACTAATTGGTTTGTTTATCAATTAAATATTATGCATAAATTGGATTTGCATGCACAATTTTGAGCGCCATATATAGAATTAGGGTGTATGTCCCAAAAGACAATATACTGGAAGCTCGAGCATCATTCATAACAGGTGTAAATGCATGTGCCCAATTTTTGTGATGGAGGCACAAAGTTACTTTAAAAAAAATGCAATCTCCCTCTTTTTATAATTTTGCAAACACATTTCCTTTCCTTGCGAGCACTACTGAGCAGTTTGCTGTGTATGTGTCAGTGTTCAGATTTATCACAAATCTACAACATTTCCAGTCATCAAGTTTTTTCCAATATTGACACAATATTGATATGTGAGTCCAGCATAGTATTTAGACTCCTGATACAGGCCTTAGGGACCGAAACACGAATCGTGTCGAGTCTTTTTAATGTCATCCATTGGTTTCCACAATAAAGGCAGTTGTATTTGATTCTTGTTGTCCGGTTTGTGCGTCTCCATCGCTGTTTCCTGATATGTGCACATATGTCTGTAAATGCCATTATTCTAAACATTTACTTGCATAATTGGCACCCAAAAATACACACACGTGTTAAAGAATTACACCTTAAGGGCCAGATTCTGTAATGGTGCCTAAAGTGTTTCATGTTTCCTGATTGCGTTTGATTCCCTAATAAACATGATTTAAAAAAAAAAAAAAGATAGATACCTAAAGTTAGGCACCCATTACAGAATTATGCTTAATTGTGCCTGACTTAAAATTTAGGTGCCTGTAATATAGGCCATGGTTTTAAAAGCCTGCATTATAGGCACCTAAGTCCTTTAGAGAATCATGTCTAGCGGTGCCTAAAGGCTCCTTTTATCAAGGTGCGCTAATGGGGTTAGCGCGTCGGATATTTCATCACACCCTAACCCCTGCGGCAAGCCAAAAAACTAAAGCCTCGTCAATGGAGCCGTTAGCGCCTAGCGCAGCAGGCGGTTGAACGCGCGGCATTCCGCACATTAAACCCCTACCGCACCTTGATAAAAGGAGCCCTAAGTCTTTCTCCACCCCTCAACATGCCTACTTTACCCCCCCACTTAAAAAAATGCATGGAAGAGGTTGCATTCTCTGTGCTGCTCTGATACTCATAGGAACTCTATGACCATCGGAGCAGCGCAGAGCGTTCAGGGTGCTGGCCAACACTAAAAACCTCTTCCACACTTTAGTGCTAGGTGCTAACAGGCGCTTATCTTTGGTAGAAATATATCTAAGAAGATAGGTGCCTATCTCCCAATTAAATTGTATTTTTTTCCAATTGTGAGCTTATTAGAGCTCATTATTGAAGTCAATTTACTAATAAAGGTCTCTTTACTAAACCATGGTAGAGGTTTCTATTGCAGCCCAGGGCGCTAAATGCTCTGATGCTGTTCTAACGCTCATAGGAATTCTATGGGTGTTGGAGTAGCACTCTGAGCTGCAATAGAAACCTCTACCACGGCTTAGTAAAAGGGGAGTAAGTTAGGTGACTAACTTTAGGTGCCTTTTATGGAAATTCCCCTAAATGCTTAGCACTTTTTCCCCTATCCTGATTAAATACTAATCTATAAATGTTCAAACTTTTAGGCAACTATTTTAAAATCTAGGGTAATTAATTATACAATGATTAATAGCTGAAATAAAATATCTACATTCTTAAGGTGTTAGCACTACATTAAAATCAGAAGTGCTTGTTGTTTCAAGCAAGAATGAATTACTATTGTAAATAACTTCATTGTAAATGGTTTCTAGATTGCAATAATACATTTTATTATGATTAATGTGTATAGAGCAACCTTCCTCAACCTTGAACACAAGCATCAATTTTCATTTAATCAAACTCATTACAACTACATTTCAGAATAAAAAGAGGCCCACAAAGGTTTTTCAACTGTAAAACTCTTCCTCTTCTTTTTTTTTAAGTAAAAGTTTTACATACAATACACAGTGGAAATTATAGCATGGGCAAGCATGTTTTTCAGCAGGGCAAAAACAAGACAGGCACAAATGAAAATGTACTTCAGGAAAGTAACTGCATTCTTCCAACAAAAGCAATGTGTTGAAAACAGTGAAAGCTTTAATATCAGAGGCAGTAAAATCAGCTGGGGCAAAAGACAAACTTTGATCAATATTTAGACCTGATGGCTAGGATTTAAAAAGAATTCACTTAAGCAGAGGGTCAGATATCACAACAATATATAATAAAAATCTTCTAGAGCAATTTTAATGTTTCAGATCTCTTATATATAGGCAATCAGAACATATCAACTATAATAATAAAATGCTAAGCGCGCATGCGCACTCTCACCACCATGCTTCCCTGATCCCTGATCTGTTGCGCTGTGGCCGGTAGGAGTGCGCATGCGTGCCAGACAAGCCTTCCTGCTCTCCACCTCGTGCAGAAACGGCTAAAAACTCCAAATCTCGCAGAGGGCTTGCCGGCTCCAGAACACTTGCAATCAAAGTCATCACGGCGGCTCCTCTCTCGAACCGCACCAGCGTCGGAGAAGACTTCTGACTCAGGGGGGGATCGAGAAAGGAGTTGCGGCATCGGCTTTGCACTAAAACATGAACTTTGACGGAAGAGCTCTCCCCAATCGGGAAAACTATACCTTTCAAGCCCAACCAGGACTCCAGGACGCGCGGAGCGGCGGCTGCCGGGAAGAGGGCTTTGAGGCAGCCGGCTGTTGGCGAAGGGCAGACGCAGGGCCAGGATGGAGAGCAGCTGCAGGCTGCGGTGTTGGTGGTTTCAGGCCCGAGCGGCGGCTGACAGGAGGAGTCGGTTTCGGACGTGCGCGCCAGTGCAGAGCGGCAGTTGCCAGGAGGAGTCGGTTTCAGGTGCACGGCAGTGCGGAGTGGCGGCTGCCAGGAGGAGGCCTTCACAGAGCGGCACTGGTGGCGCCTGCCTTGGCCCTCCTTCAAGGCAGCACAGCTAAAGCACTCAGGTATTACATAGGACAGGGGGGGAAAAAAAGGAAGGGAGGCCTACTGCTGGACAGGGGGAGCAGGAATGAGGTGATGATGGACAGGGGGGAGGTAAAACAAAGGGAGAAGGGCTGCTGCTGGATAAGGGGAGCAGTGAAGGGGTGGTGGTGGACACAGGGGAGGTAAAAGGAAGGGAGAATGGACAGGGGGAGCACACAAGGGGTGGTGGTGAACAGCCAAAAGAAAGACAGAAAGAAAGAAAGACAAATACAGAAAGCGGCTGAGACAGAGAGAGAAAGAAATAAAGACAGACAGACACACATATATTCTAGCACCCGTTAATGTAACGGGCTATAAAACTAGTTAAATATATCTTAGTAAGAATACTCACTAAGCTCCTCATTAGTCCTTTTCAAAATCTTCCATATACAAATTCTTCTTAGAGTCCATTATTCATGCTTCTCATTATTCAGATTAGTCAGCCATAAATATTCCTTAAGGTTTTCTATAACTTTTAAATCTACTTATCTTGATTATCTTTCTCCATTTCTCCGGTAATAACAGCATCCCATTCTTCAACATAATACCCAACAAAGCACTATGTTTCGCTTCTGAGCTTCATCAGGGGTTATCTTAAGATAGCAAATCAAAAAAGGGCTATCAAAAACAGTTTACTTCTCCAGTCCTACCACCCAAAACTTAAGAATATTACTTACTAGAACAACTGCTTCAAGTGCTCTCCATACGAGACGTCGCAGTTCTTACAAAATGCCTGCAGCATGGTATCAGTAGCCAATCACTTCATGCTAATGGCATTCAATCTAATTCCTCTTTTAGTCCATTAGGAGCCACTGTATTCAGTTAATAAATCCATTTCTATTCTTTATGATGCATAATTCTTTCAAAGTTACCTTCCTCCCACCTACATTCAACCATATCTAAAATTCTCCAGCACATATCTGTAAGTTTATGGTTTTGTTGGACCTAATGAGACACAAAAGTGGCTAACATATGTTGATTTTTTATTTTAGATTTGTGCTCATTCAATCTGACATTTACAGATCTGGTAGTTCTACCTGTATATATTTTTGCACAGACAGTAAATCTCATATATCACATATACTGAATTTCAGGTGGTTTGATATTTTAATTTCAAAGAACTGCTGATTATGGGATCATCCCAACTTGGGTCCTCAATGGTGTATTCACACCATTGGCATGTTCCACATTTATGATGGAATCCATTTAAATTAGTTTTCTTCTTTTTACTCTTCAAAATTTCATCCATATTCTTAATGCATTGAAAAGTTATAAACGGGAATTCCAATTGGATATTCAATAAACTCATAAGATGCCAATGTTCTCGCAAAATCCCAACGATAGAGGATTTATGAACTGAATACTGTGACCCCTTATCTATGTGGGCATACTTCAAGACAATTAAAAACACGTATGTTTGAACATTGTTATAAAGTTGATAACAAGAACAATATAGATCCTTTCACACGACACTACTCAGAAAAGAATCATTTGTTTTCTGTTTTTAAATACACAGTATTGGAGCATTTAACTATGTCTCCGCGCAGTGGCGTACCTAGGGTATGTGGCACCCGGGGCCCATCATTTTTTGACACCCCCCCTCCCATGTAAAAAAATATTTTTTGTAATGACCATGAAATGGAATAAATGGTCAGAATAGAAACAGGCAGTGAAAATTTTCTTTTATTGAACCTCATATATGTAACCATTATCCAAACATAACATAACATAAATTATGTCTGAATTGTCATGACATCAGAAGTACATATGGAGTAGTTGCAAGTGATGCTTGGGCCAGTTCTGATTGTGTTAGTTTGGTTTTATGTATTTTTTGAATAGAAGGGTTTTTATTTCTTTTTTGAAGGTTTTGTAGTCTGTGGTCGAGGTTAATAGGTTGTAGAGTTGGGGGGTCGAGTGTTGCAGCTCGAATGGCTAGGAGGTTGTCAAACAGTTTTTTTTCTTTTGATGTTTTTGGTTGGAGTGTGTGTGAATGGTGCATGAGTTCTCCTATGTCTGGTTGAGGTGGATTGAATTATTTAGCTGAAGAAATTAGTTACCCCCCCCTCCCCAATTCCACACACATTAATTTTCTTCCATTTTTGTTCCCATTATAAAAAACACTGATAAGTTCCCAGAAAAAAAATAAGAAATGAAAACAAAGGCCTTTACAGATGAGAACATAACATAAGAATAGCCTAACTGGGTCAGACCAATGGTCCATCATGCCCAGTAGCCCATTCTCATGGTAGCCAATCCAGGTCACTAATACCTGGTCAAAACCCAAAGAGTAGCAACATTCCATGCTACCGATCCAGGGCAAGCAGACACTACCCCCATGTCTTAATAACAGACTATGGACTTTTCCTCCAGGAATTTGTCCAAATCTTTCTTAAAACCAGCTACACTATCTGCTTTTACCATAACTTCTGGCCACTTCATTTTTAAGTTTAGATCTTTCCTTCCAAACAGAGACCTTGCTAGATGCACAAGGTAACTTCACACGGATTTAGCTGTGCAGGAAATGTGAATCTCCTCATACACCAACCATATAGTGCAAAAATGTGCAAAGGTCTGGTTTTTTCTTTCGATCACTACATAGTCTAATGCCACACAAGCAGCGCTGTTACAAACATATTCTGAAAGCCAATGTTAAGGTTAACAAAGTTTCCTTCCTTGGACCAGAAGGAGATACTGACAAACCACTGGAAGAGATCCCAAAACAACTACCCAGGAACAACACCCAAAGACCCACTCAGTGTGTGAACCAGTTGAATGGAGTGGACTAACTGGGGGGTGGAAATGGGCCCGGAGTTTGCTCAGCAGAATTTCCCAGATCACCTCTTCCTCTCAACACATTGACACGCTGCCACCACCACCACTAGGAACACCTCACCGGGTAGGCCAGCAATGTTATAAACTTTATAAAACACATTATTATATTTTCTTATAAAGCACATATTTTAACTGAACTCTCTGACATCCTCAGCCTTTCCATTCACAAAAATAGAAGGAAGAAAAGTTCCCATTTCCTGCTGTCTCATGTCCCCGGCCTATACAATATTTTTCTTCTGCAGACCCTTCAAAAGTCTGACCAAATCCTCGTTTCACTTGCATTATAAAGTACTGAGGATGCCATCTCCCCCCAATCCCAGGTCCTAAAGTCTAAGACAGTAGTGCAAACTAGGGCTGCCAGATTCAGGAAAAAAAAATTTTGAACGGAAGGGGAGGACAGAGATGGCAGATGGATGGTTAGCACGGAGAAAGAAGAAAGAAGGAGACTCTGGCAAGCAAGTTATCAGAAGACAACCAGAGCCTTTGACCAACAAGATTTGAAAAATAACCAGACAACAAAAGGTAGAAAAACTAATTTTATTTTCTGTTTTGTATTACAATATCTCAGATTTGAAATGTGTATCCTGCCAGAGCTGGTGTTAGACCGCAAACGTGAGCTAGGATTTAACAGAGAGAGGAAAAGTCATTTTTGTTTCTTTATTTTATTTACATCACAGCGCCAGTGTGGTTAGGAGAAGCCAAAGGGGGGTGAAAAAGCTATAAAATAAACCCACCAGGATGTTTGAAAAAAACACCCAATTGGGCAGGAAAATCGAATCGATAAACCAATTCAATAGGCGGTGATTTGTTCTATTTTGAGACACAATTTTATGCCTATGATATGAAATATTGCAATTAATCAGGAGATTCAAGAAAATCAAACACATTTCAAACCTATCCCACAAATTGCATATCATCAGAAAGGAAAAACATCAGGGTAGTGTTTTAACACTTCACTTCTAAATGAGTAAAAGCACTCCAATTGTTCTTACATGGACCTCTTAGTCTTCTATCTTCTATGTCAAGATGGTTCCAAAAATTTAATATTCAAAACTTCTTCTCAGCATCCCATGAACTCGGTGGGTCTTTTATACATACTCACTGAAATTTCTTTTAAAACTACACTTCCCTTTCCCTATTCGCGGTTTCGGAGTTCTCAGTTTCAATTATCTGCTATTTTTTTTTGGGGGGGGGGAAAGCATAGTTTAGGACCATCTCGTCCTTACCTGGTGGGCTAGCTGGCTTTCGAGGCAGGAGCAATCTTCCTACGCTCCTACCCCATGTAGATTGCCAATAGGAAATGGCTCCCGTCGCAGTCTCGAGAGACTACGGGAACTCACGGCAGTCATTTCCTATTGGCAATCTGCACAGGGCAGGAGCGTAGGAAAATCGCTCCTGCCCCGAAAGCCCGCTAGACCACCAGGTAAGGTCGGGATGCCAAGGGGAAGGCGGGAGGGAGGTGAGGGTGGGTAAGAGCCGGACGCAGGGCAGGATTAATTCGTTGAGGGTCCCTAGGCTCACAAGTACACTGGGCCCCTGCCCCACCCCATCCCACCATGCGACTAGGCGGAAACAGGAAGCTACGTCAGAGGGAAGCTTTGGGCAAGAAGCATCGCTTGCACAATTACAGTTCCCATTGCCTTTCTTACCCACATTGCTTGCTTGTCTTACTTTCCGTCGATGGAAGGGTTGCGTTGCCAATTGGGATGGGGCCCACGTTGCTGATCGGGGAGGGCCCCGCATTGCCGATCGATGCTGGAGGGGCCCATCACCGTTTGGAAAAAACAATATTGATGCCTTCCTTCATCGGGCCCCCCTGACCATTTTGGGCCCTAGGCACGTACTTACTTGGCCTATTGGTTAATCCTGCCCTGTCCGGACGAGAAGTTATTTGCGGTTTTTCACTCTTCGCAGTCCGGCTCTGCCCCTATCCCCAGCAAATACCGAGGGAGAAGTGTAAAACTAACCAGGTGAGGAACATCAGAAACAACATGGGAAGGGGATCATGGGGCCTCTTATAGCACACAGCTATTTCAGAACCCACTTCAACAATCCCAGTTTTTTAATCATTTGTTCCTCCCCCTACCTATTTCTAAATTTTATTTGCTGAACACTTCTTTAAATTAATTAAATATGAAATATTCCATAGAACCAAATACACTAATAACATGTGAAACTGCACTTACCTATCCCTTAGGATTCCACTCCCAACGCCAGAGTACAGATAATATACTATCCCTTTTGGTGTTTCGCTTCTTAAACCTTCATCAGGGGATTCCTCAGCACATGTCAGGGGGGGCCCGCTGAAGAAACAAACAGATGACTCAGGTTTTGTTTTTTTGTTTTTCAAATAGCAACGCGAGCCGCTCCCCCCAGGAAAGATAGGCAATGCGCAGTGGGCCCCCCCTTGCTTCTTGCCCCCCCCCTGGCATCGGTGGTAACTGGCAACCATTCTGTTGCAAGCAGTGCTCAGCCCAAAGCTTCCCCTCTGACACAGGTTCTCAGAGGGAAGCTTTCACCGAGCAGCAGCAACACCGTTTTCAACAGAAGGGTTGTCACCACCATCGTCGTCAATGTCAATGTCGATGCCAACCCAAGCCCCATCTTCGTTTGGAAAAAAAAACCCATCAGAAAGAAGAAGGTGAGTGGTGAGTAATCCGCCACGTGGGTGAGGGGAAGGGTGACTGACCCACTGCGCGAAGGTGAGGGGAAGGGAGGGAGATGGGACAGGGCCCTGCGGTGGAGCCAGGATGGGAGAGTTGTTTGGGCCTAGGTCTGGCACATTGACAAAACCAAGTAAGTGGGGTATTCCAGCAGTCAATGCAGTCCTGTAAGCTGTAAAGGCATTGATGGAAAAGGTAGGAGTAGGAAGGGACCAAAAGGGGGTAGGGATGTGGGGTCTATACTGTGTGTTGACCTAAGGTAGTTGTTAAGGAGGATGATTTGGGAGCACACTGCAGAAATAGTTATCAAAAACATATTTAGAAAGTGGTCTATCCATAAGAGGGGCATGGCAGAAAGGGATATTATACAAAGAGGTGGGGATTTAGGTGTCAAAACTAGACAGGGCCTGAGGGAAATGTTCTTTGTTGTAGAAATTTACTAAAGATCTGGCAGATCCAGAAACAAAATATGTCCCTATAGCAAAGACAACTCCCTAGCCTGGTAAAATTAAAACAAACCAATCAACCAAAGGCTTTTAGGTAAAATCTTAGTTTTAATATGTCTGTCAGCTGAAGTGATTGAACAGAGGTGTTTATTAATGAGTGAAGGATATACCTTATTTTTAAGCATGGCAGAGTCAATGCCCAAGGGGATGTTCACTATCATTTCCTATCTAGGTAGTGCCATCCTTCAGTCATTTCCTTCTGCAAACATTTTCTCTCAATATGCAATCTAACCTGCTAATGGTCCCTCCATCATTCTCCAACAGTACCCTAACCACCAGAATCAGCACATCAAGCCAGTAGCTCACTGATTCTGCTTTCCTCTCATCCCACCTATAGATGACCCACAGTAAGAGTAAACGCACATTGCATTATTTTTTTTTTTTTACATGA
This sequence comes from Geotrypetes seraphini, assembly GCF_902459505.1. Classification (NCBI taxonomy): domain Eukaryota; kingdom Metazoa; phylum Chordata; class Amphibia; order Gymnophiona; family Dermophiidae; genus Geotrypetes; species Geotrypetes seraphini. The sequence goes on along the minus strand of NC_047084.1, from coordinate 325,460,431 downwards.
GAATAGAGACCCTTACCAAAAATGAATGGTTGGAGCACATAATACCCAAGCTATGAAGTTTCTTCAACCAATTTTAGTTGCCTTCCTCTGGATTGACTCCATCATTTTTATATCTTTTTGAAGATACGGTCTCCAGAATTGCTCACAATATTCTAAATGAGGTCTCACCAGAGTCTTATATTTCCTTTTTCCTACTGGCCATAACCTCTTCCTATGCACCCTAGCATCCTAGCTTTCACCGTCATCTTTTCAACCTGTTTGGCCACCTTAAGATCATCACATACAATCACACCCAAGTCCTGCTCTTCTGTCGTGCACATGAGTTCTTCACCCCCTAAACTGTACTGTCCCTTCGGTTTGTAGCACTGTCCAGCATGCTGAATGCTTTGCACTTCTCCGACGCTCATTGGAACTTTATGACCGTCGGAGCAGCGCAGAGCATTCAGCACACAAGCCAGCGCTAAAACCTCTTCCATGCTTTTGTAAAAAGGTGGAAGGGTTGGTTTGTGATTACTTATTCGATACTGGGTGCAGGTGATTCTGTGTATATGAAAGACATGGTTTTTTGTTAGCATTGACCAGCCTTATTTGGCAAAATGCATCAGGTATGGTTCTTGGGAGTACCTTGAATAAACCCGATTTGAATCTCCTTATTGTCTGCTGATCTTCTTTTGCTCCACATTGGATTCTTTGGTAGACCGCTTGCCTTGTTGTATGGAACGGGTTCAGTGTTCAAGTTAAAGGGAAGGAAGGGGAATTTGTTCAGAGATGTTTGGGGCTTGCATAGAACTAAAACTGTACACTGGCACTGGTATGGTAATCTCTGTTTGTTTTGAATTTTATAATAAAAGAAAAAAAGAAATATAAGTGGAAATAAAGAAGTAAATAAGAAAACGGTACATAAATGCGAGTGGGGCAGGGGACAGGGCATTGGCGGGGTAGGTGGTGGGGTGTGGGTGGGGCTGGGATGTGGTGGAGGCAGGGTAGGGCTAGGGGTCCCAGTGTACTTGTGTGCCTCGAAGAATTACTCCTGCCCTGTCTGTGCCCTTCTCTTCAACTGCCAACTCCAGACTCCATCCCTTCTACCTTGCTGTGCCATGTGCTTGGAACAAGCTGCCTGAATCCCTACGGCGGGCTCCATTTCTGGCAGTGTTTAAGGCCCAGTTAAAAGCCTACCTCTTTGATAATGCTTTTGACTCCTAACTCCTCTCACCTTGGGTTCTGCATCCCCAACCCTATATGTCATGTCTGCCTGTCCAAGTTATATTGTAAGCTCTTCTGAGCAGGGACCATCTATAAATGTCAAAATGTACAGCACTGGGTATGCCTTTCAGCACTATACCATATAAGTGATAAGTAGTAATAGTTGTAGTAATTTATTTGCCTAATACAAAGACATAACCTATTCAATGGTTGTTTCCTATGACATATAGAATAACTAGCTTTGGTACAGTGAACCGGTGTTACAGAGAACACATGAAGTGTCCACCACACTGCAAACTTCCATCCATAACAATCCCATGGCCATATAATCTGGGTATCACATATTAATCAATTATATGCAATAGATTGTTTCTGACCAACTCCAGACCTGCATATCACATCCCTAAGCTCTAGTTCACTGAACACATATACCATGTGATATGGTAGTCGTGGATTTGGGGGGGTGTCAGCAGGAGGGAATGGGCATCCCTCCTGCTGATGGTGCTTCAGGAGTTGTCAGGAGTTTGGGAGAGTTGGTGGCAGGAGGGAATGGGTATCCCTCTTTCCGATTTCAGGGTTCTCTGCCACAGCTGGATTCACCTGATCACAGCAGGGGTATGCCCCCCCCCCCCCTCCGATCAGCTGAGCCCATGCTCAGCTGATCTGGGATTCCCTTGCGGCGATCAGCTGAGCCAGCCACTTCTACCTTTAGATTTTGAAATGTAGGCCCGCATTTTGTATGTTTGTTTTGGTAAATGACTGAGTTATGAAGAATATTATTGTTTTGTTAAAGTTTATGAATTGATTTGTTTTTATGTCTTTTTGTAGTTTGTGACATTGTTTTAATTATGTAAGTTGGATTGTAACTCGCTCAGAATTGTTGGATGGTTGCGAGTAATACATTTTTAAAATAAATACATTTCAGGCATCTATCACAGCTCTAGGGAGACACGTACGGATGCTTAAACTTGCCATAGGCTCTTCTAGGCAAAATCTTGCCCAGCCCTGGGCGAGCTTAGTTGTCCCTACATGTTTCCCTAGACCTGTGACAAACGCCTAAAGTGTAAGTGGCATGCCTCCAGGAGCTCTTTTCATAAAACATGCGTCCCGATTGGCTGCCAGATGGCAGTAGGATGCCTACCATCGCTTTCAATCGTTTTTAGAATCAGCCCCTTACTGCATACTGTATAAAATTTGTGGGGTTAATTTTTATGCCTATGGTTGAAGTAAGGAGCTTACCTGATTACAACCTGAAAGTTGCAGTGCTCCATTTCTGAGGCTTTTCCTACCCCTATCAGGATTTATGCAGAGCAGCTTTATCAATGGGTCTTTTTTTAGGTTTGTGTGATATTTTGGGACTACCTTTTTTTTGTTCTTGAGGTTTTATTTTATTGTAGCCCACCTTGATACATAAAGCAAAAATGAAACAAAAAAGAAAGAGGCAAAGAGACTAGTTTTCCATTTAGATTGTTTTATTCAGTATTAGAGTGCTGGATGGAGAAATGTCAGACACTAGATCATGAAACATTCCGGTGACAGCAAAAATAGTGCACCACAAAAAGTAAATAAGTTGTTTTGCAAGAACAGGTTTTCTAGTTGATCAGGATGTAAGAGATATCAGGTTTCTTCAGAGCAGCCAAAGGAGAACATCACTAAAATACAGCTCATTCATAAGGGAACCTGAAGCTCAACTCATTAATGTTGAGAAATATTTGACAGTACCTGTACAGAAAAAAACAAAAAAATCTATTTCAGTAAGTGAAATCTCTCTAATAACCACATTCTCTAATTTCATGCAGTTGGTAACAGGTTCTGCAACAAAAGTTAGAACATTGTACAATACATTTTTTGAAATTCAGTGACATTAGCATATATTTAAATCATTTGCATATTTGATCCATATTATATATTCTGTTTTTGGGAGTTTTATAGATGGAGGATTTCAAGTACTGATGTGAAGGGGAAGAGGAAGAGGAAATCTCAAGATGGGCAGAGGATATGGAAGAGCAAGTGGGGATGGGGAAAAGAGAAGGGGAAGATGAAAAAGATAAAGGATTAGGAACGGAAATAGAAGACAGATCAGAGGTAATACTCTGAACACTGTTTTAGAGCAGAGGTTTTCAACCCAGTTCTTGGGATACACCAAACCAGTCAGGCTTTTAGGATACCCATAATGAATATCCATGAGATAGATATGTACACATTGGAGGCGATGCATGTAAATTTATCTCAAGCATATTCAATGTGGATATCTTGAAAGCCAGACTGGCTGGGTGCTTCCTGAGAATTAGGTTGAGATCACTTGCTCTTAGGAATCAGTAATTAAAAGTAGGTTATATCAAAGCTCTTTCTGTTAAAACATAATTTAAAAAAGTCCACAATCATTTTAAATTCAATTTGGCAACATCCTTTGCTAAGATTTGGGAATGGAGGAGTAGCCTAATGGTAGGGGGCTGATCATGATGAACTGGGTTCATGTCCCACTGCAGCTCCTTGTCCCACTGCAGCTCCTTGTGACCTTGGGCAAGTCACCTAACCTTCCATTACCCCAGGCACAAAAAAGGAAAACTTAAGATTGTATGCCCACTAAGAACAGAAAAGATACCTGCATACGAGTAGCACTATATAAATAAGAACATAAGAATAGCCTTACTGGGTTAGATCAATTGTCCATCAAGCCCAGTAGCCTATCTCAAGGAGGCCAATCCAGGTCCCTAGTACCTGGCCAAAACCCAAGGAGTAGCAATATTCCTTGCTACCAATCCAGGGCAAGCAATGACTTCCCCCATGTCTTTCTCAATAACAGAGTATGGACTTTCCCTCCAGGAAATTGTCCAAACCTTTCTTAAAGCCAGCTATGCTATCCGCTCTTACCACAACTTCTGGAAATGCATTCTAGAGCTTAACTATTCTCTAAGTGAAAAAATATTTCCTCCAATTGGTTTTAAAAGTATATCCCTGTAACTTCATTAAGTGTCTCCTAGTCTTTGTAATTTTTGACAGAGTGAAAAATCAATCCACTTATACCTGTTCTACTCTACTTAGAATTTTGTAGACTTCAATCATATCTCCCCTCAGCTGTCTCTTTTTGAAGCTGAAAAGCCCTAACCTTTTTTGTAGTAATACAGAAAATATGTGACACCCTGAGTTTAGTTTTGCAGAGAATTTCTCTTAATAGTTTTACTTTTTAACTTATTCCTACAATAGGAATAAAAGGTAAAGAGGTATTAGTAATTTTAAAACTGAAATATAAGTTTGTTCATTTTCATCTAGATTTTGGCCAGGGCTGTGACGTGATTGTAGTGTTTATTGATGGTTGGGATCTTTTATTGGTATATTTATCTTCCTGTTCTTTCAATGTTAGGTTTTATGCTCAAGCCTGAACCATTTATTTAACAGAAAACTATTGTACACAATCCACATGCATTTTAACAACTTTAAACAGTTTAGTGTCATCTGCAAATTTAATCACCTCACTCATCATTCTAATTTCCAAGTCATTTATAAATAAGTTAAATAGCACCGGTCTCAGTACAGATCCATGTGGCACTCCACTTTTTACTCTCCTCCACTGAGAAAAATGACCATTTAGCTCTACCCTCTGTTTTCTATCCGATAACCAATTCCAAATCCACAACTGAACTTTGCCACCTATCCCATAACTCTAATTTTCTCAGGAGCCTCTCTTGAGGAACTTTGTCAAAAGCTTTCTGAAAATCTAGATACACTACAACAGTGTTTTTCAACCTTTTTACACCTATGGACCGGCAGAAATAAAAAAAATTATTCTGTGGACCGGCATCGGTCCGTGGACCGGTGGTTGAAGAACACGGGGCTAAGTCGTGGGCCGACCCCGCCCATCTTTACCCAATCTCCACCCCAGACCCCGCCCCCATAATAGTACTAATTGCACTTTGCACGTCTCGTGCCTCATCTGGAAGCCTTCCCTCTGACGTTGCAACGTCAGAGAAAAGGCTTCCGGTTCAGGCGCAGGAAGCCCGTAGGAGCCACTGCCCGTGGCTTTGTGCACTGCTTCAGTTAGGAAGAGGGAGCTGGCTAGAAGATAATGCCGCATCGATCGCACCGTGAACCGGCAGTTGAAGAACACTGTTTTGGGGCTGATGCACGTGCTGGCCCTGTGGACCGGCAGGAAATTTCTGTGGACCGGCACTGGTCCATGGACCGGTGGTTGAAGAACAGTGCACTACATCATTTATTCTTCTGTTTTTAATTTTATTTGCAATCTCTTCTTCTCTGTATTGCAATATATTTTTTGTTAGAGATATTCACCTATTCAGTTCTTATGAATTGCATTGCATTTGCCTTGTTGGATGTGTTACCACAGCTTTGTAAAAGGGGCCCTTAGTTTGGATCATCCCTCAGTGTGCTTCACTTGTCTTGTTCAGGCAATAAAGTCAGAGCCCTATTTTTGTGATGACAGTGGCTTCAATGGTAAGAGATAGAGAATGACACAGTAGCCGTGGGTAACCCACCAAAACGGTGAGGGGGGAAAAGTGCTCACTGTGGGTAGGGGGACAAGACCATCCACAGCCCCGTGGAGCAATGAATGTCCTTGTCCCCGCAGTTAAGAGAAGGAACACACATGGTCACCAATCACGCGCAGCCCCCTCCCTCATTCCAACCTAACCAAATCTATCTATCTCCCTCCCTCCCCCTTACCTTCGCTGCGTGTTTTGAATAACTTCCGGTTGCATCAGAAGAGAAGCTTCTGCCCACACACACACGCTACTGCTTGCAGGCTCCGATGGCTTTGTGAAAGTTACTCAAAACTCGCCGCAAAGGTAAAGGGAAGGGAGGGAGATAGATCGAAAGATTCGGGGAGGGAGGGGGCCATGCAAGGGGTGCCGAAGGGCGGTGAGGTGGCAAGAGGGAAGGGTGGTGGAGGAAAAGAACAGATGCTGAAGGGGGATGGAGAGGAACAGACGCTGAAAGGAAATGGGGAAGACAGAGTGGGAAGAAGACACTGAAAGGACATGGGGAAGACAGAGTGGGGAGAAGATGCTGAAGGGAATGGGGAAGAGAGAGTGGGGAGAAGACGCTGAAAGGGAAGAAGACAGAGATGCCAGTCTATGGGGGAGTGCAGGGAAGAAGATGGGTGCCAGACCAATTGGGGGTAGGGGTGAAGGGAGAGACACAGTAACAGAGCAAATGGAAGACGCAGAGAGAAGACAGACAGTGGATGGAGGAATTGAATGAGAAGATGAAGGAAGCAGAAACCAGACAACAAAGGTAGAAAAAAAATTTCTATTTATTTATTTTTTGCTTTAGGATAAAGCAATATATTAGTTGTGTTTATAAAAATTTATAAACAAAGCCCTGCCAGCTGTACATCTCTTTCTCTAGTTCAGCAAGGTTTCAAGGTTCAAGGTTTATTAAATATTTGATGAATCGCTGAATCTGTTTACAAAGCGATGTACATAATTATAAAATAGGATAGAGTTAAAAACAATACAAAATACATGAACATTGAGATTAAGACAAGACAAACATTAGTTGGAAGGGGAGGAGGGTAAAAAGATACATCTGTTATATCGAGAAAGACAAATAAGGGAAAAAACAAAAGGAAACAAGGTAGTTAATCAAAAAAAAAATATCATAAAAGTCAAAAAAGGTTTAAATGTTAAAAGCATCTTTAAAAAGGTGTGTTTTCAAGGATTTTTTAAATGAAAGGATATCTTTTTCATTTTTAATATGCTGAGGCAAAGAGTTCCACCTTTGGGGACCGATTACAGAAAACATGTCTGATCTTCGTGTACCTATTATTTTTAGAGAAGGAACAACTAATAGATTTTGAAAAGATGATCTGAGTGCACGCGTAGACCTATGGGGAATTAGCATTCTTGATATAAACTGGGGTTCGTTGTAAGCCAAAGTTTTAAATATAAGCAACATAACCTTAAACCATATGCAATGGCTAATAGGGAGCCAGTGAGCGTCAATAAATAATGGTGTAACATGATCATATTTTCTAGCATTATAGATCGATTTAATAGCAGTATTTTGGATAATTTGCAGACGTTGTTTTTCTTTTTGAGTAATATTAAGTAGTAAAGAATTACAATAATCCATTTTAGCTATTACTAGTGAATGAATCAAAATATTGCGCGATTTGGGCTCAAGAAATTTGGCAATAGATCATATTAAGCGTAGTTTATAAAAGCATGTTCTAACTGTGTTATTGATATGGTCTTTGAATACTAATTTATCGTCGATTATGACCCCTAAAATTTTTAATTTGGGAACGATTTCTATTGGGGTATTATTAAGGATGAATGGCGACTTCAGACCGATATCATTTTTCCAGGTAAAAATCATTGCCTTTGTTTTATTTATGTTTAACGATAATTTGTTTGTGTTGAGCCAGTTTTGAACTAATTCAAGTTTTTTATTTAGTGATGTAATCAATGGCGTACCTAGGGGGGGGGGGGGGGGGCGGGCCGCCCCGGGTACCAGCCCTAAGGGGGTGTTCCCGGCCTTGCCGTTCAGTCCCCCGCCACCCCCGAAGGACCGCTCGCCCCCCTGGCCTCCCCGCACCACCTATGAACAGCCGCAGCAGGATCGCGAAGTCAGCGTCAGCATCCCTGCGCTGCTTCCTACGACGCGATCCCGCCCCTCCTCTGACGTCAGAGGAGGGGCGGGACCGTGGCGCAGGAAGCAGCAGGGATCGCTGACGCTGACTTCGCGATCCTGCTGCGGCTGTTCATAGGTGGTGCGGGGAGGCCAGGGGGGCGAGCGGTCCTTCGGGGGTGGCGGGGGACTGAACGGCAAGGCCGGGAACACCCCCTTAGGGCTGGTACCCGACGCTGACTTCGCGATCCTGCTGCGGCTGTTCATAGGTGGTGCGGGGAGGCCAGGGGGGCGAGCGGTCCTTCGGGGTGGGTCGGGGCATCAGGCCTTCAGGGTGGGGCGGGCGGGCAGGCAAGCAGGCTTTCAAGGGGGAGGGGGTGACAGGCAGGCAGGCAGGCCTTCAAGGGGGGACAGGCCTTCGGGGGGGGGGGGGGTGCAGACATTCAAGGGGTGCAGGCCTTCAAGGGGGGCAGGCAGGCCTTCAGGGGGGTGCAGACCTTCGGGGGGGGGTGTAGGCCTTTGGGGGGGTGCAGACCTTCAAGGGGGTGCAGGCCTTCAAGGGGGGAAAGGCAGGCAGGCCTTCAAGGGGGGGTGCAGGCCTTCAAGGGGGGTGCAGGCCTTCAAGGGGGGAAAGGCAGGCAGGCCTTCAAGGGGGGGACAGGCCTACAAGGGGGGGGGACAGGCCTACAAGGGGGGGTGCAGGCCTTCAAGGGGGGGGTGCAGGCCTTCAAGGGGGGTGCAGGCCTTCAAGGGGGGAAAGGCAGGCAGGCCTTCAAGGGGGGGACAGGCCTACAAGGGGGGGGGACAGGCCTACAAGGGGGGGACAGGCCTACAAGGGGGGGGACAGGCCTACAAGGGGGGTGCAGGCCTTCAAGGGGGGGTGCAGGCCTTCAAGGGGGGTGCAGGCCTTCAAGGGGGGAAAGGCAGGCAGGCCTTCAAGGGGGGGACAGGCCTACAAGGGGGGGGGACAGGCCTACAAGGGGGGGACAGGCCTACAAGGGGGGGGACAGGCCTACAAGGGGGGGGGACAGGCCTTCAAGGGGGGGTGCAGGCCTTCAAGGGGGGGTGCAGGCCTTCAAGGGGGGTGCAGGCCTTCAAGGGGGAGACAGGCCTTCAAGGGGGGGAAAGGCAGGCAGGCAGGCCTTAAAGGGGGGACAGGCCTACAAGGGGGTGGGACAGGCCTTCAAGGGGGGGACAGGCCTTCGGGGGGGTGCAGACCTTCAAGGGAGTGCAGGCCTTCGGGGGGGGGGTGCAGTCCTTCAGGGGTGGGGTTTAGGCCTTCAGAGGGGGACAGACCTTCGGGTGGGAGGTAAAGTCCTTCGGGGGGTGCAGGTCTTCAGGGGTGGGGTGTAGCCCTTCGGAGGGGGGACAGACCTTCGGGGGAGGGGGGTCTTGGTGTAAAAGTACACAGAGGGAGAGAGGGAAGGGGGGGTTCAAAGATACATGCATATGCCAGACTTTGGGGGTTAGAAATAATGGGTCTAAAAACAGAGGAGTGGGAGAGAGATGGTGCAGAATGGGATTTAGGGAGGGAAGGAACAGAAAGGGAGAGAACTTGGAAACAGGGGATGGTGTGGAGGGGGGATAGAGATACTGGATAGGAGGATAGTTGGGAACAGAAAGGGAGAGATGGTGGATCCTGGGGTGGTGGGGAGTTGAGAAAAGGTGAATCTGTGGATGGAGACAAAAAAAAGGAAAGATGCCAGATCTCCGGGAGAGGGAAGGGAAACGGAAGGGGAGAACAGAGATGGCAGACGGATGGTTAGCACGGAGAAAGGAGACCCTGGCAAGCAAGACAACAAGAGCCTGGGACCAACAAGATTTGAATATTGATCAGAGAACAAAAGGTAGAAAAAATAATTTTATTTTCTGTTTTGTGATTACAATATGTTAGATTTGAAAAGTGTACATGAGACAGCTTGAAATGGGAACTTTTCTATTTTTGTGAATGGCAAGGCTGAGTTCAGTTAAAATATATGCTTTATAAGAAAATATAATAATGTGTTTTATAAAGTTTATAAGCATTGCTGGCATACTCGGTGAGGTGTTCCTAGTGTTGGTGGTGGTGGTAGCATGTCAGTGTGTTGAGAGGAAGAGGTAGTCTGGGAAATTCTGCTGAGCAAACTCTGGGCCCATTTCCACCCCCAGTTAGTCCACTCCACTCAACTGGTTCACACACTGAGTGGGTCTTTGGGTGTTATTTCTGGGTAGTTGTTTTAGAATCTCTTCCAGTGGTTTGTCAGTATCTCCTTCTGGTCCAAGGAAGGAAACTTTGTCAACCTTAGCATTGACCTTCAGAATATGTTTGTAACAGCGCTGCTTGTGTGGCATTAGGCTATGTAGTGATCGAAAGAAAAAAACAGACCTTTGCACATTTTTGCACTATATGGTGGGTGTATGAGGAGATTCATTTCCTGCACAGTTAAGTCCATTTTTTCTACTGAATAATAGTATAGGTACAATGAAAGTAAATAGCAAAAATGTTTGAGTAGATAATTAAGGAAATCTTTTTCATATTGCTTGCTTATGGACTGGGAAAAAAGACTGTTCAAGCAAATGTCTCCAGAACTGCTTTAATGGAAAAATGTGATTTTTTTTTTTTTTAAGTACTTTGTGAAATTTATTGTTGTTGTGAAATTTATTGTTATACTTTGTTTAAACTTAAAAAGCGGTGTCATTAACAGTGAATCTAATCGAAAAATCGATTCAACAGGGTGAATCGGATCGAATGAAATATTTTTCTCTGAATCGGGCAGCACTATTGGCTACCATGAGAATGGGCTACTGGGCATGATGGACCATTGGTGTGACCCAGTTAGGCTATTCTTATGTTATGTTCTCATCTGTAGGGGCCTTTGTTTTCACTTCTTATTTTAATGTATTTTTTTCCTGGGAACTTATCAGTGTTTTTTTATAATGGGAACAAAAATGGAAGAGAATTAATGTGTGTGGAATGGGGGGGGGGTAACTAATTTCTTCAGCTAAATAATTCAATCCACTTCAAACAGACATAGGAGAACTCACGCACCATTCACACACCCTCCAACCAAAAACGTCAAAAGAAAAAAACTGTTCGACAACCTCCTAGCCATTCGAGCTGCAACACTTGACCCCCAACTCTACAACCTATTGACCTCGACCACAAACTACAAAACCTTAAAAAAAGAAATAAAAACCCTTCTATTAAAAAAACACATAAAACCAAACTAACATAATCAGAACTGTCCCAAGCATCACCTGCAACTACTCCATATGTACTTCTGATGTCATGACAATTCAGACATAATTTATGTTATGTTATGTTTGGAATAATGGTTACATAAATGAGGTTCAATAAAAGAAAATTTTCTGTGGGAGCATTTGTTGGAACTTCTGTTATCCTGATTTCTTCTATCTGTGGGCTTTCTTTAGCTAACCTACTTATCTGGGGCTTTCCACTTCTGCAGCTGCCCTTTTCACGGTCCACTTTGCGCTTGCACTCTCTGGGGAGGGGGGGTTGGGTCTGGGCTTGGTGGGGTAGGTGTGTCTGGTAGTTTTGTCTGGGTGGTGGCTGGGTGTTTCTTGGGTGCTTGTTGTGCGGATTGGTGTGTCTGGTGAGCGGTCTGGGTGTTGTTGCTTGTGGGGGTTTTTTTCATTATAAAATATGGCTGAGGGTCTAGTCCGGCTTATTATTCTTGTGGGTTCTGGGGTGGGATTTGTTTGCTTGCCCCAAGTTTTGGCCTTTTGTTGTGTATTGCTATGCCTCTCATTGGCAATTTTCTCTTGGGAGAGGCTTGTTCATGCTTGTTGTTGCTGTTACTCTCATTCTGTGTTCTTTTTGATAATGTATAAGTTTCTGTACAGACCATGGTTGCTTGTCTGGACCTTTTGCCATTCTCAATAAAAATACTTTGGAAAAAAAAAAAAAAAAAAAAAGAAAATTTTCACTGCCTGTTTCTATTCTGACCATTTATTCCATTTCATGGTTATTGCAAAAAAAAAAAAAAAAAAAAATTTTACATGAGGGGGGGGGGGGGGTGTCAAAAAATGATGGGCCCCGGGTGCCACATACCCTAGGTACGCCACTGGATGTAATGTCTTCATGATTTTCAGGGTTAAAAAGATGAATTAATTGAATGTCATCTGCGTACGAAAAAGCAGTAAAGCCAACAGACTGGCAGAGATTCAATAGTGGCGAGAGAAAAATGTTAAACAAAAGAGGTGATAAAATAGATCCTTGAGGAATCCCAAAAGACGTAGAGTATGCATTGGAGTACTCATTATTAAACTTAACGAAAGAAGTGCGATTAGTGAGATAGGATGTGAACCAGTTAAGGTCTTGGTCACAAATGCCAATTGATTCAAGACGATTAAGAAGGAGATCATGATCGATTGTATCAAATGCAGCAGAAATATCTAAGGAAAAAAGAGCAACAGATTTATGATGGTCCAGGAAATAATGGATATTATTCGTTAAGCCGATCAACGAATGTTCCGTATTATGATGTTTGCGAAAACCCATTTGATTGGGGTGCATAACATTGGTTGATTCAATGAAGTCAGATACCTGGTTGAATATCAATTTTTCAGTCATTTTAGCTAAGAAGGGGTTATTTGCAATTGGACGGTAGTTAGAAGGGTCATTTTTACTGATTTTATGATCTTTAAGTAGTGGAATGATAATAGAGGTTTTCCAAAGAGCAGGAACTGAAGCAGTATGTAGGCTTTGATTTATAAGGAAGGAATAAACTAAATATTGCAGTACTGAGGCTTGCATGGATACTGCGGGGACAGGGACAGTGGTTGTGGGGACGGGGCAGAGGTTCTTATGAATTGTTGCCTGTATTGAAGAATATGGCCCTAGTGTTTCCAGTATATAAATATTGAGTGAAAGTTGTTGTTCATCTGGTGTTTGTTTCTGTTTCTCTGGGAAGTAAGATGGAGATATTCCCGATGGAAGTGTTGATGAGATCAATACAGAATGGGGGTAGAGGGGTACTTGATGAAAGGACAAAGTTATTGAGTTTCTTTTTGGTGTATATGACTAAGAGGGCATTAGAGGAAGATAGAAATAAGAGTCCAGACATATTTTTGTGGGTTTTATCTTGGGATTTTTGTGTGCTGCAGATGGGGAAGACAGGTTTTGAGCAATGAGCCCCATGCAGAAGTTTGTCCTTATGTCTAACAGGTTGTGAAACAAAATGTGACTTTATTTTAGTTGTCATCATTACCTTTAGAAATATTCACTGTGGCTAAGGTTGTGGAATCAGTTAGGTTAGGAAAAAATGTGTTGTGTCCTATTAGGAGATTTGGAGAATCCAAATGTAGAGCGATATGGGTCAATCTGAGTACAAAGTATTTGTTGAACCCTCAGAAGGACCTTGATGCTTGTTCACACAAAGTTTTCTTTTTCAGAGAAGCCTGGCTTCATCAATGCGGTGCATCAAGGAAGGCTGTTTGACTGAGGAGTCAGTCGAACATGTCTTCTGGGGTTGTTTGGTTGCACAGCATGTGTGGAAAAAGGTGAAGCCCTGGCTGCAAGAGTTGAATTTGGTTGTCATCCTGACCACAGATGTTGCGATGTTTGGTTGCCTTTCCTCTGCCACCTCATGCTGGAGGTTCTGGGTGGTGGTGTGCTCGCTCAAGGTGGCTTTGTGGAGGGTGCATAGCCTGCAGCTCTTTCAGGACAATTTGTTTGGAGCTTGCTAGCATTTATGGCCTCAGGAGGAAGATAGTGTTGGACTATCTTATTCGAAAGTCTGGGACAGCGAATGATTTGGCCCTTATGCTCTACCATAGAATAGTTAGGGATTTGCTATAGAGCAGCCTTCTCTGCACTTGGCTACAGTGAATGTTTTTTGTTTTAGAACTGAGTTTGCTAGAATTTCCTGTTTTGCAATTTTTGTTTTTCGTCTTTTGTGTATATTTGACTCCTGAATATAAAGTTTTCAAAAAGCCATATGCCTGTTTGTCTTTTGTTCTTGGCAGTGAGGCCTGAGCTTGCCAGCTAGGCTGATAGCACAGTCACGTGATTCCTTCCAATTTACTGTTATTCCCAAGCCCAAACTCCCATTTTGGAATCTTGTTTTCATCAATCCTCAAGGCGCGAGCACTGACTTTAAAACAGCTGTACTCTTGCGCCAGGATTTCCAACTGTTCCATTTGCAGCAGCTTCTGCACTTAGCGCACAGCTTGGATTCTGTCATTCTCTCTAGCCTGCTGGCTTCCAAGAGTTGGCATTTCACCACAGAACCATAGCTCCAGCTGTAATCGCAACCCCAAACCAGGTGTCTTAACTGCTTCAGCTCATATTCAGTGGCAGAAGGTCAACTTCTACTTTATTTCTCACATTGAGCACCACATATTCAAGAATCTGCTTCTCAGCTAATTGCTCTAGTATTCACACTCTGCACTCTTATAAAGGCCCACACTGAAGCCACAGTATATAATCTGTTTCTCTGTACTTCAATTAAGGAGAAGCATCCAGGGTTTTTCACTTTTAAATTTGTTAACTCCTCTAGCTGCTTGTGGCTTATACTAAAGTCCAAAGCACATACTCTACTGGATTCTTCTAACTACGGCAGTCCAGATTTTGTCTGTTGCTCTCAAAGCACTCCCAGCACTGCAAACACTAAACAGAAAAAAAAACCCAAAACCCTTGCCTGTTCAGCACTGATTAAACTGCTTGAGGTTTCCCTATCTAAGGCAGAGCCAATCCCTTTAGCCCAGGAACATGTCCCTACTCTGTGCTGCACAGAAGCCCCAAACACCTGGAAGTTGATAGACTTGTCTTCTTTTACTGAGAAGCACAGCTTTCATTGCTGTCGTAATCTGTGGTAGTGTGGCATAGTGGTTAGCTATAGGACCTCACAAAATGTAGCCCACACAGATAGCAGGTAAAGCACATTATCTTACCTGTGCTATCCAGGGACAGCAGGCAGATATTCTTACAGAAGGGGCAACATCTTCCACTGAGCCCGGGTGCAGAAAGTGCAAAAGTGAAATATCACTTTAAACCAAAGGTGAAAGACTGTGCCGCTCATGCAAGGATGACTTCCCATCTGCCACTAGCTCACAGGACTGTCAGTTTAGTAACAAACCTAAGAAGCCAACTAGGGGAGGATGACGGGTTATAAGAATATCTTCCTGCTGCCCTTGGATAACACCTGTTATAGGTAAGTAATTGTACTTTATTCCAGGATAAGGAAACAGCATATTTTTACAGATGGGACTCCTAGCTGCCAAGATTATGCTTCTATGAAGAGGTTATTTTTTGTTTTTTTTTAACATTACCACGAGCCTGGCTATACAGCTTTTAAAAAGAGAACAAATTTTGTAGAACTGCTTGGCCAAAATGTCTGTCCCTTCTGGAATGATTTTCCAAATGACAATGGGACAATGGACTAAGGACCAAGTGGCTTCTTTACACATGTCCTCAATGGGAATGGATAATAGATGGGCTACTGAAGTTGTTATTGCTTACACCTTTTATGTAGTAACATGACCTCTTAACATCAACCCAGTCCGGGCATAAAAGAAGGAGATACAGTCTGCTAGCCATGTAGAGATGGTTGTTTTGGAGAGAGGTGCTCCCAGCTTGTTAGGCTCAAATGACAGGAACAGTTAAGTAGATGATCTGTGAGGTTTAATTCTTTCTAGATATTAAGCAAGAGCATGTTTATAGTCTAAAGTATGGGGGGGGGGGCTACCTCACCTGAGTAAGCATGTGGCTTTGGAAAGAGGAATGGAAGAATTATAGACTGGTTGAGGTGAAATGCTGGTTTGGAGAAACTTAGGATGAGTGTGAAGAACTACTTTATCATGGTAGAATGTTGTAGAAGGTGGATAATAATAATAATAACAGTTTATATACCGCAGTACCGTTAAGTTCTATGCGGTTTACAAAAGATTAGTGAAGTACAAGTTGAGAGAACTTAAGGGAAGGGAGAAAAAGTGGAGGAGAGGACCAGTAAACTGTTAAGGAGGGGAAAGAGAGGAACAGGTCAACTGTCTAGGTACTTCAGGAACAGGTGAGTTTTGAGGTGTTTCCTGAACACCTTGTAAGTGGTGGGCGAGAGGAGTTGTTCTAGTTCTTTATCCCATAAAGCTGCTTGATGTGAGACAAGGTGTCCATAGTGTTTTTTTAATTTGCAACCTCTGACCGGAGGAGAAACAAAGTGCAAGTGGAAGCTTCTCTTGTGTCTATTGGCTGAGAAGGAGAAGAGCTCAGTTATATATTTAGGGGCAAGACCGTAAAGAACTTTAAAGCAGAAGCAGGCGAACTTAAACTTTACATGAGCTTCCAATGGCAACCAGTGTAGCTGTTTGTAGTATGGCGTCACGTGGTCAAATTTCTTTAGACCGAAGATAAGTCTGACCGCAGTTTTGCATTAATTCTAAGCGTCGCATATTCTTTTGGGGGATTGCTAAATAGGCGATGTTACAATAGTGAAGTTGACTCAGTATGAGGGATTTTACCAGGATTCTGAATGCAGAGTTATCAAAGTATGCTTTAATGGATTTGAGCTTCCAGAGGGTGAAAAAAACCCTTTTTGATTAGGGAGTCCACCTGGTCTTTCATGGTTAGGCATTGGTCCAGAGTTACACCCAGTATTTTAATGGTGGGCTGTATGGGGTAGTTAAGTTTGTATGCCTAGTGGTGTTTTGGTGTCGAGCGGGCATGGTGAAGTGACAAAGAATTTTGGCTTCTCTGTATTGAGCTTGAGCTTGAAGTCTGTCATCCAGTACTCCATCAAGTTTATGGCTTCTGATGCTTTGGGAATGGTTTCCGAGTTGGAGTTGGCAACAAACACTTGGAGTTTACTGACTCAGCATGTGGGATGCACCAGTGAGGGGCCTAGGGCCTGATTGGCCCAGGCGCTTAAGGCCCCGCCCAAAGTAGGGGCCTTAGGTACCTGGACCAACTGGAATTGGCCCAGGTGCCTACAGCCCCTCCTATGGGTGGGGTCTTAGGCACATGGCCCAACCTAAGATTCTGGGGAAGATTTGGGGGGGTTACGGGGGATCATGGCAGGAGAGATTGGGCATCGCTCTTGCCGCGATCATGACCGGTGCATGGGGATGGACTGCCTGGGCCACTGATCTGATCGCGACAGCCGTGATCAGCTCAGTGGCTCCATTCAGAATTTATACCTGTTTTGACTTGGTCTAAGTCAAAACGTATAAATTTTGTCTGGCAACCTGTCAAACGTTTTTGATTATGGCTGCCAGAAATCTAAGTCTAGATGGGCCCACCTCCAACTCTATCCACTCCTCCAAAAACACCCCTTTTCACTCTGCCCATACAGAGGCAATGAAAAGGCCTAAGCTGGTTTTAGATACGTCTAAAACCAGTTTGGATTATCAGTACTTGGACAATCTGTCTTTTTGATCGTCCAAGTACCGACTTAGGCCGTTTTTTGGATGCTTTTTTATTTATTGTTATGAGCCCCTGAACTGGAGGAAAAGCATATAGGAATCTGTATTACCAGTTGAATAGAAAAGCATCTGACTCCAGACAATCAGGGGTGTAGTGCCTGGAGCAGTACAGAGGAAGCTTATGATTGTGAGGGGAAGCAAATTGGTCTATCTCCAGGGTCCCAAAGGATGCAAAGATTTGACGCTAAGTCACTGTTGAGTGACCACTTGTGTAGCTGGAGAACTCTGCTCATTTGTCCACCAAGATATTCCTGACTTGGAAGGATTCAGCCAATCATAGGCCATGGGAGAAAAACATACAAAAGTACTCTTCATGGCCAAGGCTGAACCAGAGTGTCAAGGATTTTGCTTCCATGCTCTTATCTTCAGCTGAAGAACCTGCCTGCCTTTTTGTTCTTTTTCATAGCCATCAGGTTGAATAGCAGTCAACCCCAGTGGTGAATATTGCCTGAAATGTCGTCTGCAACAGCGTCCATTTGCTTGAATCCAAGGCATGCCTGCTGAGAAATTCGGCTTGGACATTGTCCACTCCCACAACATGCACTGCCAAAAGCATCTGCAGATGACATTATGCCCAGGTGAAGAGAAGGTGGGCCTTCAAACTCAGATAGCACTATTGGTGTGTCCCCCCCTCCCCCATGCTGAATGACACAGGCCACTGCTATAGCATTGTCTGAAAAGACCCGGAGTGCCTGACCTTCAAGAGTCTTCTGAAGCTTCGCCAGCACCAGCTGAATGGCTCAAAGTTCTAGCCAATTGATTGACCACTTCTGAGTGGGAGACCAACACTCTGAATCAGCTGACAGTTACAATGAGCTCCCCAGATGAGGAGACTGGCATCCATCATCACTACTACCCAAGAAAAGAACCGAAGGGGCAGGCCATTGGAAAGGGACTGCGGGTAAAGCTACCAAACTATGCTGGCCCTGGCCTCCATGGACCAAGGTAAAGACTTCTGTAATGAGTGTCTGCAGAGAACAACACATGAGCAATGTGTGCTGGAGAGGATGCATGTGAGCCATCGCCCAAGGAACCACATCTATTGAAGCCACCATGGAACCCAAGACTTAAAGATAATCCCATGCTGATAGAACTTCCTTGGCTAGGAGGCACATTATCTGAGCACAAAGCTTCTCTGCTTGCCTCTGGAAGATAAACTTGACCTGCTGCTGTGTTGAATAGAACAGCCAAGTACTTCAGTGACTGCATTGGAGACAAATGAATCTTTCGGTAATTCACAATCCAACCGAGATTCTCTAGGACTGTGATCACCTGATCTACCATGCACCGACCCTCAGAGAATGAGGGGGCCTGAATCAGCCAGTCATCCAGGTAGGGATGCACCTGTAGCCCATCCTTCACAGGTGGGCTGCCACTACCACCATAATTTTGGTGAAAGTGTGAAGAACTGTCGCCAAGCCAAAAGGCAAGGCTGATAACTGGACATAAAACCTCAGGAATTTTCTGTAGTCTGGAAAAAAAAGTTAAAATGCAAATAGGCCTCTGTCAGAACCAGAGACGCCAGGAACTCTCCTAGAGAGACTGCTGCTATGACAGATCAAACTGTGCTTAGCTTTAGAGGTGGAATCACCAGCCTATTGCCTGATCCAGTGCATTCTGCATGCCAAGATTGCATAAGCTGATGCTTTGCTCATGACACGAATAATGTCATAGTGAGCATCTGCCACAATATCCACTCCAGCCAAAAGAAGCTGAGACACGGGCTCTTCTCCCTCATGCTCTAGATTACGTAGCCTGTATAGACAGGCATGTGTTCCAAAGGACGCTGCAGAGGCTGCCAATGTCTCAAAAAGTCTCTTGAAAACTACACCCACTTGGAGATCCTGCATATCCCCACCTCCGTTAGGAAGAGAGATGTGCTGAGTAACCTGTGCAACTAACAATCCACTTTAGGCTGGGCAAAAAGATGGCAGTCCTGTGCATTAGGATATAGCTGAGACATGTCTCTCAGCACATTTAGAGCCCCTCAGGAGAATCCCACTGCTCAGTGACCAAGACATTAATGTCCGGAAGCCAGGGAAACATGAAAGACTGAACCCTCACTCTGCCCATAAGGAAGGAGGAAGTAGATGAAACTGACTGCGAGTCCAAATTCAGCTCATGCAAGGACTCTGAAATGAGATCTAGAAAAGCAGAGGACTTAAAGAAGCGCAGAATCATCTGCAACGCGCAGGATCATCTGCAAAGCCAAAACAGGAAGCAAAGCGCCAGACTGCAGACCCAGATCCCCTGATGTGTGAGGAGTATCCTGGGACAATAAGAGAATGGTGAAAGACTCGTCATCATCTATGTCACTATCCAAATGATCTCCCAAGTCCTGGGCAGTAGTAAACTGCAAATGAGAAATGCACCCAGAGGAGCTAAGCCCTCACGTGCAGAGTCCAAAGCACAGTCCGCTTTCACCTTAGAAGAAAGGTTCTCCTGAAAGGCTTTCTACATTAAATTCAGAAATCCAGAAAAAAAGGTCATACCAGGCAGCAAAGAGTCACCCAAGGATGACTGTAATTTGTATCTCTTGGGCTCAGCAGCTTCTGCGCCCTTTCGAACAGGACGGTCATTGTTCCCAGGGCCAGAAAAGAAAAGTGCCCAACCCACAAGGCTAGATGCCCTTCCAGAAGCCTGAGAGTGCAAAGGACACTCCAACTTCTCCGCCTCGTGGCACATAGCACAAGGATGTTCCTGAGGCACACAAATTGTGCATTGCTGGCTTGGATTAGTGGTAAAAGATCCTAAGGACTCCAACCCAACAAGTTTTGAGGCAAAAATTTATGTTTTGGAGCTGCAGAAAACTTTTGAAAAAAGATTGCTAAAATCCAGGATGACCATTGTCAGGATTTTGGCACAAAAAACACTTTAATATGGTAAAATAAAAATTTAAAACTGGTGAATTTAGGATTTTTTAGGAGGGGGGACATAGAGGAACAATCACCAATGCTTGAAATCTGGAATTTCTGCCCCCCTTCCCCCCCGATTCACCCCACAGTCTGTAACAGCCTTACTCACTGTTACCTGTGCTGGAAATATGCTGCAGCCTGTCTCAGCTCTGAACAGTAGCTGGAAGGGGAGAAGAAATCACTGCTTCATCCAGAAGGTATCCTGCAACACTGATCTTAGGGCTGCCTCTTGGATACAGCTTCTGACTGAACCTCCACCCCCACAGACCAATTATAATGATGTGCAATTATAATGATGGGAGGGGGGTTTAAAAACACAGCTGGCACCCTGCAAGACACCGCTGAGCCTCCTACATAAGCCCAACAGCCTGCGCTCAAACCCTTGCTAAGCAGTAGATAAGCAAGTCTAGCCAGGGAGAGCCCCGAGCTCCAAAAAATTTTCTGCAGGCTGGCCAATAGGTACCACAAGGGATTGGCCTGTCAGCTGCAGACTACTGTCTGCTGCTTCTCCATGCAGGCAAAGCTAGACCCACAAAAAGGAAAGCTCCAAGCACCGAAAAACTGAGAAAGGCAAAAATAACTTAAAAGAAAATAAAGAAAAGGGCAGAGCAGAACAGAACAGAAACATTCCTTCCTGCTCACATGCAAAAGGGAAAAACTGTAGATGGCAATAAAGCTCTCAGTGAAGTAGGAGGGATACAGAAAAAATCTGGAGTGGATTCCTTCTGCAAATGGCTCACGGTCATGGGGAGATAACCTGCTTGTCCAGAATGACACTCCTATTGCACTGGAAATGGCCTTAATTTGTGGGGAAAACCCCATGCAAGAGTGTGCTAATGCCACTTTCTGCAGCATCTTAGTGAATGGACCCTTTAATTCCTTTTCAGACAGTCTATGCTTCCAGATTTAAGGCTGAAGCATATTTTGAAAGCATCTTTCTGGCAGTTAAGATGAGTTTGTAGCATTTATTGTAATGACTGGAGGATATTCCAACTAAATGGAAGTTTCTGCATCTGAAACTGTTATGTTGGTTCTAAAATAAACCCTCACCTGTTTAAAGTATAAATGTCTTGGTCATCAGTCAATTAGACTACTTGTTTACTGCTCATGATTTTATTAAAATTCTTAGCAGCCTGAAAAAGGGTAACACTTCCAAAACTCACAGCTGGGCTAGGATCATAATAAATATAATTTAACAGTCCATAATACATAGTTGCTATAAATACAAACATTAGCAATGTGACAGAAATAAAGATAAGTTTGCTATTTAAAAGAGGATAATATTAACAGCCATAACTGTAACGTGGATATATATTGGGGTTTTTTTTTCATTTTCTACTTTGGTTATGTTGTCACATCTGAAGAGGATGCCCACATTTGCATCCTAACAAGATTCCAATTTATTCCAATAGTAATAGCATTTTATATCTGGTTGAGGAATTCGTCATTTCTGGTGACAGAGTGAAAAGTGAATAAGGCTTTAATTAGAAGTGAGCAGAATGTGGGCTATGTGGAACTTTTGAACTAGAGTTGGATGACAATTTTGGAGCTGAAGCAATTTGACTGGAGTGTGGGCAGGACTTTGACTGGAAATGAGAGGGGAATGGTTAAAAAAAATATGTTTGTGTCTATAGTTTGATTGACAGTATATCTATTAACTAATGACATTTCAGTTCTGCGCTCTTGGGGGTCCTTTTAACCAAATTGTGGTAAAAAGTGGACTTAGAACAACCTTAGTGTGTCATTCCTGCACACTAAGGTCATTTTTTTCTACCAGGATAAAATGGCCAATTTTTTTGTATTTTCACTATGAATGGCACTTAAGCTAATTTTCCCATTAGCACGTGGTAAAGGTTCATGCATTAACTGGTTAGCATGCCGCAATGTAGCTGTGCTAACCATTAGCACAGACCACGCCCATTCTCTGGCCCCAGCAAAAATAAATACATTTTATTTTTTAATGTGTCGGTAGTACGTAAACATACAAAAATTACCACAGAATCCCTTAGCATACCTCACAGTAAGCCTTTTTTTTTTTTTTTTACTGCGGTACATAAGCACGTGTCAGTAAAAGGATCCCTTACATACTACTTAATATTGCCATTTCTCAAAACTTCTGACTTGCATTCACGCTCACAAATAAATTCTCTATTTCATAATTCAGTCTTACTACAGAGAAAACATGCTAGACAAAATAAAACAGTTCTAGATAGGAATCTTGAACTCATAGAAGGATATCTGAATTATAGTCCTGTACTTTAAACTAAACTAACTAAACTAAACTAAACCTTAGGTTTGTATACCGCACCATCTCTGCAAGCGTAGAGCTCGGCACGGTTTACAGAGCTGAGATACAAAGGAACTCCAATGAAGGGTTATAGGATAGGTGTAAAAAGGGTATAGAGGGGCTAGGGTACTGGAGAGGGGGGAAAAGTTACATTTTTGAGAAGAGCCAAGTTTTCAGATGTTTACGGAAAAGTTGGAGGGAGCTCGAATTTCGGAGCGGGGATGAAAGGTTATTCCTGAGCTCAGTGATTCTAAAGGAGAAGGATGTCCCTAGTTTTCCTGCATGGGATATACCTTTTATAGAAGGAAAGGATAGTTTTAATTTTTGGGAGGATCTGGTGGAATTAGGATTTGAGGAATTCCAAAATAGTGGAATAACAGGAGGAAGGATGCCGTGTAGGATCTTGAAAGTTAGGCAGGCACATTTAAAGTGGACCCTGGAGATTACTGGAAGCCAGTGAAGTTTGGACAGGAGTGGTGAGACATGGTCAATTTTGCTTTTTGCGAAAATAAGCTTAGCCGCGGCATTCTGAATCTGCTGAAGTCTATGGAGGCTTTTCTTAGCTAGGCTTAAGTAGATAGAGTTGCAATAATCCAATCTGGAGAGTATGGTGGATTGTACAAGGATGGTAAAGTGTTTTTGATGGAAGCAGGATCTCACTTTCCTCAGCATATGACTGCTAAAAAAACATTTTTTTTTACCAAGGAGTTGAGGTTTAACACTAGAACACTCCTTCCTCCTTGCTAAATTTTAACAGGTTCATGAACTCACCATTACATATGTGAGGACTGTCTTGATAGTTGATCTTTGCAAAGAGTATTTTCTATCTTATTCATAACAGGATTAGCTAAAGTGGCATTAAACGTTCCCTTCAGCATCGTGTCCTTAAAAACTGAACTGAGCTGTTGAGACACAAATATATGAATTTGTTTTGAATATAAACTTAATAAATACAAATTAACAAATACCAAATAGGCAAACTATCAAATTACACTCCTTTTACTAAGGTGCACTAGCGTTTTTAGCGCATGCAGGATTTTAGCATGTGCTAAACCCATGCTAAGCGGCTAGAACTAACGCCAGCTCAATGATGGTGTCAAGGTCTAGCACGCGTGCCAATTTAGCGCGTTAAGGCCCTAACGCACCTTAGTAAAAAGAGCCCTAAAAATGATATAAACAAGGGCGTCAAGTATCAAGACATGAAGACTGTACTAAATGCTGTCAGCATGTCATAGTACAAAATCAAGGCACAGAAGAGGAACAAGAATTTTCAACTTACAAAGAGAGAGGTTTGTATAATCCATAGTATGGTAATCACAACTGTGAAGACAAATTTCATACTGCTCACATTTTCCACCAGTTTTTACAGTGTAAACGTGTGCATATTTTCACTTTGCAAATTGCCTCAGGAAAAAAAATGACCAGGTCCAGAACAGTGCCCGAAACCAATCAAATACTGGGTTCTGCAGGAGCCTCTGCTATTCCCCTTATTATTCAGTCTCTACATTAGACCTGTCCTAGACATAGCCCCGTAAATACCCAATACAGATTCACTCCTTTGTGAATGACATCCCAACTATATCTACCACTAGGAGAAACCCGAGATGCCCAGATCGCAAAACCCCTAAATTGCCTCTCGGAAATCAAAAACTGGATGTCTGTCAACAAAGTACAACTAAATGCCTCAAAAATGGAACTCTTTTGGATACATAAAGAACATTGCAACCATGCCCATCCCTCGCTGTGCTGGGAATCAATTACCATAATTGCAAAAGACAAAGTGTGCAGCCTAGGAATACTCCTTGACTCTAACCTGTCAGTTTCCAACCATATCTCTCAGGTGGTATTTTCCTCATTTTACTACCTGTGACATAAGAACATAAGCAGTGCCTCTGCTGGATCAGACCAGAGGTCCATCATGCCCAGCAGCCCGCTCACGAGGCGGCCCATCAGGTCCAGGACCTGTATAGTAATCCTCTATCTATACCCTTCTATACCCTTTTCCTTCAGGAAATTATCTAAACCCTTCTTGAACCCCCAAACCATACTCTGTCCTATCACACCCTCTGGAAGCGCATTTCAGGTGTCCACCACCCTTTGGGTGAAGAAGAACTTCCTGGCATTAGTTCTGAATCTGTCCCCTCTTAAATTTTCCGAATGCCCTCTCGTTCTTGAAGTTTTTGAACATTTGAAGAATCTGTCCCTCTCCACTTTCTCCATACCCTTCATGATCTTGTAAGTCTCCATCATGTCCTCTCTAAGTCTCCGTTTCTCTAGGGAAAAGAGCCCCAATTTCTCCAATCTTTCAGCATATGAAAGGTTTTCCATACCTTTTATCAATCGTGTTGCTCTTTTCTGAACCCTCTCAAGTATCACCATATCCTTCTTAAGGTATGGCGACCAATATTGGATGCAGTACTCCAGATGAGGGCGCACCATCGCCCGATACAACGGCAGGATAACTTCTTTCGCTCTGGTTGTAATACCTTTCCTGATAGTACCCAGCATTCTATTCGCCTTCTTAGAGGCCACTGTGCACTGTGCCGACGGCTTCATTGTTTTTCCACTATTACCCCCAAGTCCTTTTCTTGGATACTTTCACCCATTACCAGCCCTCCCATCGTATAATTGTACTTCAGGTTTCTGTTTCCTACATGCAAGACTTTACATTTCTCTACATTAAACTTCATCTGCCATCTCGTCACCCACTCTTCTAGTTTGTTCAGGTTCCTTTGTAAATCTTCACAATCCTCTTTAGTCCTAACTCCACTAAATAGTTTGGTGTCGTCTGCAAATTTTATTACTTCGCACTTCGTCCCTGTTTCTAGATCATTTCTAAATACATTGAACAGCAGCGGTCTGAGTACCGACCCCTGCGGAACACCACTCGTGACCCTCCTCCAGTCCGAGTAGTAGCCCTTCACTCCTACCCTTTGCTTCCTACCCGCCAACCAATTTTTGATCCATCTATGTACATCTCCATCCACCCCATGGCTCTTCAGTTTCCATAGTAGGCGTTCATGGGGTACCTTGTCAAAGGTTTTTTGGAAATCTAAGTATATGATGTTTATGGGGTACCCTTTGTCCATCCGTTTGTTAATACCTTCAGTAAAGCATTCGATAGCGTACCACACCGCAGGTTGCTGAGCAAGATGAGTTCTATAGGATTGGGCGACACATTGACGAAATGGGTTGGGAACTGGCTTGGAGGTAGGCTTCAGAGGGTAGTGGTGAACGGCACCCCCTCCGAAATGACGGAGGTAATCAGTGGAGTGCCGCAGGGCTCGGTCCTGGGCCCGATCCTATTCAACATCTTTATAAGAGACTTGGCAGAAAGGCTGCGAGGTAAAATAACATTATTCGCCGATGACGCCAAACTAAGCAATGTAGTGGGCAAAAGCACAACAGACATAAATTCAATGTCCGACAACATGATGCACGATCTACTCTTACTGGAGCGATGGTCTAGGACATGGCAACTCAACTTCAATGCCAAAAAATGCAAAGTTATGCACCTGGGCAGCCAGAATCCATGCAAGTCTTATACCCTTAATTGGCGAGATCCTAACAAGAACGGAAGCAGAACGAGACTTAGGGGTGATCGTTAGTGAGAACATGAAGACTGCCAATCAAGTGGAGCAAGCTTCGTCCAAGGCAAGGCAAATCATAGGTTGCATGCGCTGGAGTTTCGTCAGCCGTAAGCCTGAAGTCATTATGCCATTTTATAGATCCATGGTGAGGCCCCATGTGTGCAATTCTGGAGGCCGCATTACCGTAAGGATGTGCTGAGACTGGAGTCGGTCCAGAGAATGGCCACCTGGATGGTCTCAGGACTCAAGGATCTCCTGTACGAGGAACGGCTGGATAAGTTGCAGCTGTACTCACTCGAGGAACGCAGAGAGAGGGGTGACATGATCGAGACATTCAAGTATCTCACGGGCCGCATCGAGGTGGAAGAAGATATCTTCTTTTTCAAGGGTCCCGCGGCAACAAAGGGGCATCCATGGAAAATCAGGGACGGGAAACTGCATGGGGACACCAGGAAATTCTTTTTCACTGAAAGGGTGGTTGATCGCTGGAGGAAACTGACTCAGAAATGATGGAGGAAATCAAACAAGAATGCAAGACAGGCAATGTAATTATATTGGGAGACTTCAATTTCCCAGGGATAGACTGGAAACTAGCAACCTCCAACTGCGGCAAGGAGGCCAAGTTCCTGGAGGTGCTAGGGGATTGCTTCCTGGAACAAATGGTAAAAGAGCCGACAAGAGGCAACGCCACCTTGGACTTGGTCCTAAATGGCCTCACGGGACCGATAACAGTAGTGGAAGTCATGGTTCCACTGGGAACGAGTGATCACAATGTAATTTACTTTAAACTTGACATCGGGAAAGGGAAACATGCCAAAACCTTAACCACCACATTGAACTTTAAAAAGGGTAAATACGATAGCATGAGAGCCATGGTAGAAAAACGACTCGAAAAGAAGGTGGACAAACTTGAAACGGTAGATCAGGCATGGTCCCTACTGAAAAATACTATCACAGAAGCACAAGATCTCTACATTCCGAGGATTTCCAAAGATCGGAGGTCAAAGAGCAAAAGAGAACCGGCATGGCTTACCAAACAGGTGAAGGAAGCCATAAAAGAAAAGAAGGACTCTTTCAAAAAATGGAAATACATAAAGACAACCGAAGCCTGGAACAAACATAAAGATGATCAGAAGAAATGTCACAAGGCGGTGAGGGATGCAAAACAGGAATATGAGGAAAAAATAGCCCAGGAGGCCAAAAACTTCAAGCCCTTCTTTAGATACGTGAAAGGGAAAAAACCTGCAAAAGAGGCAGTCGGACCCTTGGACGACCAGGGAAGAAAAGGGTACATCAAGGAAGACAAACAAATCGCAGACAAACTAAATTCCTTCTTTGCGTCCGTCTTTACGAAGGAGGACACCTCAACAATACCTGAAGCGGAGAAAGTGTTTGCAGGAGAAATAGAAGACAGCCTCACCACAGTTGAAGTGGACTTAGACCAGATATACTATCAGATCGACAAACTTAAAAGTGACAAATCCCCTGGACCGGATGGAATTCACCCGAGAGTCTTAAAGGAATTGAAGGTTGAAATCGGAGAGTTATTGCAAAAACTTGCAAACCTGACAATCAGAACTGGACAGATACCGGATGACTGGAGGATACCGAACGTCACCCCAATTTTCAAAAAAGGATCGAGAGGGGAACCGGGCAACTATAGACCTGTGAGTCTTACGTCTGTCCCCGGCAAGATGGTTGAAGCACTGATCAAGGATAGCATGGTCCGGCACTTGGACGCACACGACTTGATGAAATCCAGTCAACACGGATTCAGGAAAGGGAAATCATGTTTGACGAATTTACTCCAATTTTTTGAGACCGTGAACGAGCAAATTGATAGTGGGAAGCCGGTGGACATAATATACTTGGACTTCCAGAAAGCGTTCGACAAAGTTCCACACGAAAGACTTCTCAGGAAACTACAAAGCCATGGCATAGAGGGGGATATACAAAGATGGATAGGCAAATGGCTGGAAAACCGAAAGCAGAGAGTGGGCATAAATGGGAAGTTCTCCGACTGGGAGAAAGTGACTAGTGGTGTACCCCAGGGCTCGGTACTTGGGCCGATCCTTTTTAATATTTATATCAATGATCTGGAGGAAGGAACATCCAGTGAGATCATCAAGTTTGCAGACGATACAAAACTATGCCGGGCGATCAGATCGCATGAGGATAGAGAGAAACTCCAGAGCGACTTGTGTCGGTTAGAAACATGGGCGGAGAAATGGCAGATGAAGTTCAATGTGGAGAAATGCAAGGTAATGCATTTAGGCAATAAGAATAAGGAATACGAGTACACAATGTCAGGTGCAACTCTGGGGAAGAGTGAACAAGAAAAGGACCTGGGTGTACTGATAGATAGGACCCTGAAGCCGTCGGCACAATGCGCGGCAGCGGCAAAGAAGGCAAATAGAATGTTGGGCATGATAAAGAAAGGAATCTCGAGTAGATCGGAGAAAGTTATAATGCCGCTTTATAGGGCAATGGTCAGACCACACTTGGAATACTGCGTCCAACATTGGTCTCCCTACCTAAAGAAGGATATAAAACTGCTGGAGAGGGTGCAGAGACGAGCAACAAAACTGGTGAAGGGTATGGAAAAACTGGAATACGAGGACAGACTTATAACACTAGGATTATTCTCCCTTGAGAAAAGGAGACTGCGTGGGGATATGATCGAGACCTTCAAAATACTGAAAGGAATCGACAAAATAGAGCAGAGAAGATTATTTACATTGTCCAATTTGACACGGACTAGAGGACATGTAATGAAGCTAAGGGGGGACAGGTTCAGGACTAATGTCAGGAAGTTCTGCTTCACTCAGAGAGTGGTTGACACCTGGAATGCCCTCCCAGATGAGATTATTGCGGAATCGACCGTCCTAGGCTTCAAGAGCAAACTAGATGCATATCTCCTTAAGAGAGGCATGTAAGGATATGGTGGACTATAAATTACGACAGGTGTACACCTGGCAGGGCCTCCGCGTGTGCGGATCGCCGGACTTGATGGACCGAAGGTCTGATCCGGAGATGGCATTTCTTATGTTCTTATGTTCTTATGTTCAGGTTATTGAGGCCAGCAGCGTGCCTGATTTTAAGGCCAAATGGGATAGACACGTGGGATCTATTCACAGAGAAAGGTAGGGGAGGGTCATTGAGATGGGCAGACTAGATGGGCCTTGGCCCTTATCTGCCGTCTATTTCTATGTTTCTATGTTTCTAAGTGCAATAAGTTCATTTTGCACGATCTTTCTTTGCAGAAGCCATTTTGGCTTGTTTTTATCAGTTTATTCCTTTCTAGATGCTCATCGATGCTGTCTTTTATCAGCGCTTCCGCCATCTTCCCCAGAACCGAAGTTAAACTTACTGGTCTGTAGTTCCCCGAGTCACCTCTTGATCCTTTTTTAAAGATGGGTGTAACATTAGCTATCTTCCAATCCTCCGGGATCACGCCTGTTTTCAGGGATAGATTACAAACCTGCTGTAGTAGTTCCGCTATTTCCTCCTTTAGTTCTTTCGATACCCTAGGGTGGATTCTGTCTGGGCCCGGAGATTTGTCAGTTTTTAATCTATCTATCTGCTTGTGTACGTCTTCAAGGCTTACCTCCATGGATGTTAATTTTTCTGCTCGATCTCCTTTGAAGATTTTTTTCAGGTTCCAGCACATTGGATGTGTCCTCTTTTGTAAATACTGACGAAAAGAACATGTTTAGTCTATCCGCCACTTCTTTTTCCTCCTTCACCACTCCTTTCTTATCTCCGTCATCCAGCGGTTCCACCTCCTCCCTTGCCGGCTGCTTCCCTTTAACATATCTGAAGAACGGTTTGAAATTTTGTGCTTCCCTGGCTAGCTTCTCTTCATATTCTCTTTTTGCTCTTCTAACCACAAGGTGGCATTCTTTTTGATGCTTCCTGTGCTCTTTCCAGTTCTCCCTGGTTTTGTCCTTTTTCCATTTCCGGAATGAATATTTCTTGTCTCCTATCGCTTTCTTCACTTCTTTAGTTATCCACGCCAGGTCTTTTGTTCGGCTCTTTTTGCATCCTTTTCTAAATCTGGGGATATACAGATTTTGTGCTTCGCTCACCGTGTCCTTAAATAAAGACCAGGCTTGCTCTACAGTCTGTGATTTCTTTGAGCTGTTCCTAA
Organism: Geotrypetes seraphini; assembly: GCF_902459505.1. Classification (NCBI taxonomy): domain Eukaryota; kingdom Metazoa; phylum Chordata; class Amphibia; order Gymnophiona; family Dermophiidae; genus Geotrypetes; species Geotrypetes seraphini. The sequence goes on along the minus strand of NC_047084.1, from coordinate 325,430,281 downwards.
GTTTCTTTCTTACCATCACTCTCATCGGTTCATAGTTTCCCTTCTTGAAGTTAAAAGTTGTTGCTGTGGTTCTCTTCCCTTTCGATATTCCTACTTCAACTTTGAACTTGATCATATTGTGATCGCTGTTTCCCAATGGCCCTACTACTTCCACTTCCTTTGCACATCCTCTTAGCCCATTGAGGATTAGATCCAGAGTGGCATTCCCTCTCGTCGGTTCTCTGACAAGCTGCTCCATGAAACAGTCCTGTATAGCCTCCAGGAATACGGTCTCCCTAGTGCATTTTGAGTTTCCAAGACTCCAGTCTATCCCGGGATAGTTGAAGCCTCCAATAACAATCGTGTTACCACTTTTGCATTCTTGTCTCATCTCGGCTTTCATTTCTTCATCGTTTGCTTCAGTTTGCCCAGGTGGATGATAGTACAGGCCCATCTTTATCTCGGGCCCATTCCTTCCTGGTATTTTAACCCATAGTGATTCCAATTTGTTGGTTGTTGCTGCTGTGTCCACTCTGGTCAAGTGTATGTTATCCTTTATGTATAGGGCTATTCTTCCTCCTTTCTGACCTGACCTGTCTTTGTGATAGAGTTTGTACCCCGGCAGTGCTATGTCCCATTTGTTTTCTTCATTCCACCATATTTCAGAGACTCCAATGATGTCTAGGTTCTCTTTTTTGGCCATGACTTTTAATTCTCCCATTTTGTTCCTTAGGCTCCAAGCATTAGTATACATGCAATTTAAGTCCTGGTATTTTTTTGTCTTCATTTTCTTTTCCTGTGCTACGTTCTTCTTATCATCCTCTTGATCTGTCAACTCTTGTTTTTAGCCCGTTGTATCTTCCCAGCATTTTTCCCACTCAGTATCCTCTCGGGATACCTTCTTCCGAATCGTCGACACTTGTTTAAAACCTGCTCTATTCCTCTCCTGACGTTGTTTGCTAGAAGTCTAGTTCCTGCTGCACTCAGGTGTAGTCCATCTCTCCTGAAGAGCTTGCTCTTGCCCCAAAACATTGTCCAGTTCCTCATGAAGTGGAACTCCTCTTCCTCACACCATCTCCTCATCCATGCATTTATTCACTGTAGCTCTGTCTGCCTCTTCACATCTGCCCTCGGTACTGGTAGGATCTCTGAAAATGCTATCTTCTGTCCTCATCTTCAACTTCCTTCCCAGAATCTTGAACTGTTCGATCAGTGCATTTCTACTGTAGTCTCTCCTGCTGACATCATTTGACCCGATGTGGATCATCACTGTAGTCTCTTCCGTCTCTGCTCCTTCTAGGATCCTTTCAATTTTGTCGACAATGTCTTTTGCTCTTGCTTCTGGGAGGCAGGTCACTAGTCGATCCTCTCTCCCTCCTGCTATGTGGCTATCTACTTGCCTTAGGATTGAGTCTCCCACTAGGATCGCAGACTTTCCTTTTTTCAGTTTTTGCTCCGGTCGCAGGTCTGTGTCCTCAGTGTGCTCCGCTGCTTCCTCTTCTAGGCATTGGCAAGACCTTGCCTCCCCTTCCTGTGGGATTCCTCTATGGACTTCTTCTTCCTTGGAGTCAGATTCCTCTTATTCTCCATTCCATGTGGGTGTATCTTCGTCTTTCCTATGATGACAACTCCGAAAAATAGGGAACTACTTTTCTGAGTCTGACTTTACCCAGTTACTCTGTGCCTTAGTATTCTCCTGCATGGATTACTGCAATGCACTATTCAACGGTCTCATGATGAAGAATGTACATGTTTTTATTGATTAGTCATTAGGTGGGTAGGGGGATAAAATGGTTGCTCACGTATGTCTGTAAGATGAATGTGCTTTTCTTGATTTATTATATGTTTATATACTTGTATATTGCACTGTTGATATTTGGGGGGGAAAAAAAAAAAAGAATGTATGGCATCTTCAGCATGTACAAAACGTGGCAATCAGTGCCCATGACCCTGTCTCCCAGGCTCTAGCATTGGCTCACTGGCTGCCAGTAGCCAAACGTGTCTTCAAAAGCCCCAAGCTAGAATTCAAATCCTTGCATGATATGGTGCCATGCTACGTGATGGCAAAGTTTCTTCCATATATGCTAAATAGGTCCCTCTGCTCCCAGGATGAAATACACCTCATAACAGCCTCTTGGTCATGCCCTTCAACTGCAAACTGCCAAACAATATACCTACTCTCACTTTATACCAAGCCACTGGAATCAACTGCCCCCACAGATCAGATTCCTTGAAGTACTCCTCAACTTTAGGAAAGCCTAAAAAATATTTTTTCACATAAGAACATAAGAATTGCCACTGCTGGATCAGACCAATGGTCCATCCTGCCCAGCAGTCCGCTCATGTGACGGCCCCAAGGTCAGGACCAGTGCTCCAAATGAGTCCAGTCTCACCAGTTTAACACGAACTTGTCCAACTTTGTCTTGAAACCCTGGAGGGTGTTTTCCCCTATAACAAACTCTGGAAGAGCATTCCAGTTTTCTACCACTCTCTGGGTGAAGAAGAATTTCCTTACATTTGTACGGAATCTATCCCCTTTCAACTTTAGAGAGTGTCCTCTCGTTCTCCCTACCTTGGAGAGGGTGAACAGTCTGTCTTTCTCTACTAAGTCTATTCCCTTCAGTATTTTGAATGTTTCGATCATGTCCCCTCGCAGTCTCCTCTTTTCAAGGGAGAAGAGGCCCAGTTTCTCTAATCTCTCGCTGTATGGCAACTCCTCCAGCCCCTTAACCATTTTAGTCGCCCTTCTCTGGACCCTTTCGAGTAGTACCGTATCCTTCTTCATGTACGGCGACCAGTGCTGGACGCAATACTCCAGGTGGGGGCGCACCATGGCGCGGTACAACGGCATGATAACCTTCTGGGATCTGTTCATGATCCCCTTCTTGATCATTCCTAGCATTCTGTTCGCCCTTTTCGCCGCCGTAGCACATTGTGCAGATGGCTTCATGGACTTGTCAATCAGAACTTCCAAGTCCCTTTCCTGGAAGGTCTCTCCAAGTACCGGCCCGGACATCCTGTATTCGTGCATGAGATTTTTGTTCCCAACATGCATCACTTTGCACTTATCCACATTGAATCTCATTTGCCATGTCGATGCCCATTTCTCGAGTTTAATTATGTCCTGTTGCAGATCTTTGCAATCCCCCTGTGTCTTCACTACTCTGTATAACTTCGTATCGTCTGCAAATATAATCACCTAACTCCCCAGTCCATGACTGATGGATTACAAAGAAAGTATATTGGTACTAGATCCCGGAATGTGTCACATTAGGACAAAAACTTGAAAAATTTTCCACTGTAAGTATGGCAAATTTAACTTGTAAACTGTACATTATGTATACTGGTATTATATCCCTAATGCGTGTCAAGTTAGGATAAAAACTTGCACTATAAGGATAACAATGGTAAATTATAACCTGTAAACTCTACATTGTGTTCATTGGTATTAGACCCCCCCCCTAATATGTATCGAGTTAGGATACAACCTTGTATGGCAAACTTGTACTGTAACTATGTCAAATTGTAACCTGTTAACTGTATATTATGCATGTTTACCTGTAACTGCTCTGAGCTCTTTGGGGGAAATGGAATAGAAAATGAATTAAATAAATAAAAAAAGTGGAAATATGCTTTTAATTTTTTTGGAGAATTATTGGATGAAATATGGTTACTGTGTAAATCTGTGTAACTGTTTTTGATTTTGTGTGAGGGAAGGTATTATACCCTTACACTACCTCTTTATTTGGAGTCAGTGGCTGCCTGGAGAACTTAGATGTTGCATTATGTTTTCCTTTTGCTTTGAAGGTTTATTTTTTTTCTTTCTTTTCTTTATGTGGGGGAAGGGATTAAAACTTCACCCTGGTTATAGCCACAATCCAGCTGGAGGACTTTCATGCTATACAAACTTTTTTTCTGTGTGTGAGAGATGGAATGAAGAAAAGATACTTACCTAAAGCAGGTGTTGTCCGAGGACAGCAAGTATATATTAGTATATGTGGGTGACATCATCCACGTAATGCAATACTGATACTACCAAGTCACTGTCACTTTAAATACCGTAAGCATGCCAATGCCTCCCAGCTCGATGTTGGCTCACGACACCATCAGTTCAGTAACAAAGCTAAAAAGGCAGCTAGGGGAGGTGGGCAGGTTGTGAGAATATATACCTGCTTGTCCTCGGAGAACATCTGCTACATGTAAGTACTTGTATCTTTGCTTTCTTTGAGGACAAGCAGGCATAATATTCTCACATGTGGGACTCCCAAGTTGTCAGGATCACGTCTCTGGAAGAGGTTTAGTGTTGAAACAATTTTATTGAAATTTCACAAAACAAATACATATACAAAAATGACAACATGAACAGAGTCCCCGTACCCTCCTCCATCCCTTCCCCCCCCATCCCCAAACTACTGCCAAACTGGAAGGACTAGCCCCATACCCTCTAGCCCACCAAAACCAAAGCAAATTGGGAATCTGTACTCTGAGAATTCCCAAACTCTATAAGAAACAGGCCCAAGAACCAGTCCCCCATTCCCCCATCCCCCAATACAACCCTGCTCCCCCATCTTCAATAACTGCTCTCCCCCCCAACCTCCCATCCAACAAACAAACAAAAAACATCTCCCATCCTAAAGACCACCTCTCAGGACTAGGAACAAACCACCCAGACACCAACACTCACAATCCCACCACACCCCCAAGTCACCACCAGATCCTCCCCCCTACCCCTGAACTCCCCAAAAATCCCCACCATCTGGACCACCCTCCTCCCTCCTCACACCACTCCCAAGTCATTCAGAAGGAGACTGCGACCCTTGGGATGCAACTGCCAAAGATAAAGGTCCCAAATTTGCAAGAATCGCTGCCCCCCTTTCCGAGACCCTTTCGCATCCCTGGCTTCCCAACAGGCCAACTGATGCACATCCGCACGCCAAAGCTTAACTCTGAATATACAGGGGTCTGGCGAAACCCTACAGGGTTGGTAGGAAAGTTGGCTTTAAGTAGAGAATAGATTCTGCAGAACTGCTTGCCCAAATCTTCTCTTCTGGAGTTGTGCTCTAAACAATAGTGAGAAGTAAATGTATGGACTGAGGACCAAGAAGCTGCTTTGCAGATTTCTTCATTAGATGTGTGATGCCCTGGAAATGCCTGACACTGAGTAGCAGTGATGTAGGAATTTTCAGGGGGGTCACTGAGATTTCAGACTGTGGCTAACACAGTTCAGCTGTTCAGCTCGAGTCACGCCCCATTCTTCCCACAGCCCTGCCTCTAGCTCCACCCCCTCAACCTGGTCGCTTGTCAGGAGGGCATCTGCATATGCGCTGGTGTGATGCGATTACATCACTGCCACTTGGACCAACCCAAAGTGCACTTTTGGCCATTATCTAGATAAGAGTTGCCAGTTTGAAAATTCTAGCCCATTTTTGTGTGGCTGTTTTTATCTTAGATAAACTACATTTCTCCAGGTTTTAGAATATTGACTAGAGTGAATCAGAAAAATTAGAAACAAAATAGCAGAACTGCCAGTATTTAAAAGATGTGAAGGGACATTTTCAATAGAACATCTAAGTTCGACTTGGACATTTTTGCTAGGATGTCCATAAGTTGGATCGGAAAACTGACCATTTTTGAAACAGCATGATGTCTATCTAGATATTCTGGCTCTTATCATATCTATTTTTTGGCCATTTTCAAACATCAAAATGCCCAAATGCAAAACATCTTAAAGAAGCCCATTTGGAAGTAGGAGGGGCCAGCATTTCAATGAACTAGCCACACAGACATGTCAACAGAGCAGTGGGGCACCTTAGGGAGCATTGCTGTGAACTTTGCATATAGGTGTCAGGTACACATATCACCATAACCCTATTATAGTCTATGATGAACCCTCCAAAACTCCCCCAAAACCTACTGAATCCACCTGTCTACTGCTCCAATAGCTCTTATGACTGCAGGTGTCACCTATATGGCAGTACAGTAGGTTTTGGGTGGGATTTGGTAGGCTCATACTTTCCACCATAAATGTAGTGGGTAGAGTGGGATATGGGCCTAGATCCCTCTCAATGCTTCACTACACCACACACCAGGCTACTTCAGACACCTGCTTGCTGCTCTACTAGGATTTCCCATAATATTAGCATAATATTTGTATTATTTCGGGGGGGGGGGGTGAAAGGGAGGTCATACCTTCATGCATATAGTTATCTGGTCAGTTTAAGTACCTTGTTAGCCCTTATGCACTTTTAAAACAGGTCTATCTCCAAACGTCTAAATGACGCTCTGTCTTAAGAAAGGTTTCCTTATCCCTGAAAGACACCCAAGTCCTAAGATCGCCCTAATCCCGCCTAAAACACACCTTTAACACACACACCCCTTATTATGTAGATTGTATTGATGACTTTGAATTGTGACCTCTTCGCTGATTGTCCAGCGCTTCTTGTTGTAAACCGCCTCGAACTTTCATGGCTTTGGCGGTATATAAGAATAAAATTATTATTATTAAGATTTACACGTACTGGAGGAAAAATTACCTGCATGACGTCTAAAATGTCTGTTTCAAAAATTGTCACTTGAAACTTTTTAGCAATTAAAACATCCCAAGTATCACTTTATGCTGTTTTTTGGACATCTTTCTGTTTTGAAAATGAGCCCCACAGCATTCAGCTACAGTAATACAGCTATTAAAACAAACTTGGATTTGAATTTACAAACGGAATCATTTGAACTTTGATTTCTCATATTAACTACTGAATGAATCCCAAATGAAATAAAATATTTGGGCAACCAATGTTACTCTTATATTGCAGTTTATAGATCTAGCATAAAATAAAATAAAAACATTTCAAAAGCACACTAGTGACTAGTAATAACAGAAGCCTGAAGAACAAATTACAGTAATCACTGTTAGCCATGCACCACTAACTGTCATTCTATGCTGTGCCACTTTACCAATTTTATGGACATTGCACCTAAAAATCCAGGAATCAAACTGTTTTTGGCCTCTTTCTTTTATCTCAAATAGCGATGAGTGAATCATTTCAGAATAGATTTTAAACTCTCTCCAAGGAAGAAGAGGAGGCTTATAGGAGCACAGATTTTACATGCAATGGTTTCTTCTCTCTTGCTGTGACTTGGATTTTTTTGTATCCTCCCTTGCTTCAGTTCAGAAAGATCCATAACAAAGCCAGATTTGTATTTTTGACCCATGGTGACAAGTTTAGTTTAGTATAGTTTATTAGGAGGGCAAATAAAAAACTAAAAGCAATTGTACAATTACACGATAACAGGAACAGAGCTAGAAAAATGCAACAAATGTGCTTCTGTATTGCCTGTTGGATAGTTCATCCATGAACAGTGCAGCACTCGGCCTGTAGTCATGTGGTAACCATAAGGTCAGAAACATGGATGCTCCATTGCAAGATTGCACCATCAAAGAACAATGTGCAGTAGTGCGTTTTCTTTGGGCACAAAATGCACATGAAAGCATATAAAAGAATTTTAGAATTAAAATCTTACACATACTTTCCACTCCCCAACTTAATCCCAACCCTTTAAAGATAAATATATGTGCATGGTACACAGCACACATATTTTACCTGCATGAATGAAGAAAGGCTAGCTTTTGCCTTCCCGGTGCATCCTGGGATGCACCAGGGAGGGGCCTAATGCCCTGATTGGCTCATATGTCTAAGGCCCCTTCTATAGGCACCTGGGCCAATCAGAGTCTTAGGCCAAGCCATTTTAGCTCGGGATGCACCAGGAAGCAGGCCTAAGGCTCTGATTGGCCTAGTTGATATAATAAATAAATATCTGATATCAAGTATATCCACTGCTGGTCTGAAGATTTTGCAGATCACCAAATCTTGAAATTCTTTAGACCTGCAGTGGCAAAAGCTATAGCGGTGTCAGAAGCAGGTTAGAGAATTGGGGGGGTTAGGCATCTGTCCATTAGGGCAAATGCGATTCTGTATAGGATGCCGGTGTGTGATTCTCAGCTGCTTCTTAGATATCTGCCAAGACCAGCGTCCTATACAGAATCAGCTCCAAAATTCCTCATCTTGAATAACAATGTAATAAATAAATGAATAATAACTAAACCCCTATATCACATAATCCTGAGATTAAAACTAAGGGCTTATTTTACAAAGGCACGCTACCGGTTTACACCCGTAATACTGCACACTAAACCACCAGCCGCACTAGCTGCTACCGCCTCCTCGCTGGTGTAATGGTATCAAGTTTAAAAAATCAAATGTTGTTCCAATAGAAACTGATCAATATTACCACCATGCTATGATGGTTTGATAACTTTATATATATAATAATAAAACCCTTTATATATATATATATATATATATATATATATATAAAACCCTTGTGTGTTCCGTGATCAGTAGGTCCCTGGCAGGTAGGAGTGCGCATGCGCTTAGGGTTCTGTTTTTGTATAAGGCAGTTCGTCGTCGTCAACCCCCTGGTGCACCCAAAACCCCGTTAACCCTCCCACCCGACCCACCCACCTCAAGACGACCACAAACCTCCCGGCCCCAGCAGCATCCGCAGCACTCTAAACATACTGCTTTGCGGCCTTCTACTTCCCTGATTTCCTCTGCCACATCCCTGATGACTTCATCAGAGACAGAGGTGCAGCAGAGGAAATCAGGGCAGTAGAAACGAGCGGGTGCCAGCGAGGTTTGCCAGATTCTGGCTGGTGAGCTATGAGCCAGTGGGGCTGGGCGCAAGCTGCAGGCAGACAGTGTGCTGGGAGCCCAGGCAGTGGCTGCAGATCGGGGGAGGGTGAATCCATTTATCTGTACTTATACTTGTCCCCCCCCCCCCCCCCTCCGTGCAGCAACAGTGCAGCGCAGCGCTTTTCTTTGAAGTTAAACATGGTGGGAGAATGAGCAGGCAGGAGGGAGGAGGGGGAACTAGGGGGAGGAGTAGATGCTGGCAGAGGTACGTTACAGAGTGAGGGAAGCGGGGGGAAGGGAGAAATTGATGTATTGGAGGTAAGATGGGGAGAGGGAGAGAGATTCAGGGAGGGGACAAAAGGGGGAGGGAGAGATATGGACATGAGGTTCATGCCAGTGGTCCAGAAGGGGTGCTGCTAGACAGTGGGGGAGGTAAAAGGAAGGGAAAAGGCCTACTGCTGGACAGGGGGAGCAGGGAAGAGGTGTTGCTGGATAGGCAGCAGGTAAAAGGAAGGGAGAAGACCTACTGCTGGACAGGGGGAGCAGGGAAGAGGTGCTGCTGGATAGGGGGAGGTAAAACAAAGGGAAAAGGGCTGCTGCTGGACAGGTGGAGCAGGGAAGGGGTGCTGCTGGATAGGGGAGGAGGTAAAAGGAAGGGAGAAGGGCTGCTGCTGGACAGGGGGAGCATTGAAGGGGTGCTGCTGGACACGGGGGAGGTAAAAGAAAGGGAGAAGGGCTACTGCTGGACAGGGGGACCAGGCAAGGGGTGGTGGTGGACAGCCGAGGAAAGAGAGAGACAGAAAGAAAGAAAGAAAGACAAACAGACAGAAAGCGGCCAAGGAGAGAGAGAGAAAGAAAGACAGACACACACATCTTTTCTAATGCCCGTTAATGTAACGAGCTTAAATTCTAGTATCTACTATAATAAAACCCTAAGCACACATGCAAACTCTTACCGGTGTGTTCCGTGATCCCTGATCTATAGATCCATGGCCAGCAAGAATACACATGCGCGCTAGAAGACACCAGGACTACACCTCCCGAGCACCAGCCACGCTGACCGGCTTTGGCCCCGCAGACCTCTCATGGAGCCCACCTTCCTGCCCAGCATGGATGGCAGCGGTGGAAGCAATGCTGGGAGCGGGCCAGTACCAGGCCGACTTGAGGCAGCTGTCGGATTGAGGCGCATACAGCAGCTGTCGGCACGTGCAGGCCATGGCATCTTGAGGTGGCTGTCGGCACATGCAGGCAGTTGAGCTGTGGCGAAGTCAGATGATGGACAGGGGGAGTGAGCAAGGGTCATTGATGCCTTTGTAAAAGCTTCAGGTTTGAAAATAATTATACATGCAAAATGACACCAGCGCAAAGTTTTAAAAATTATAACCAAGATTTATTGAATTATTGTTTCTATTTTTCCATTATTAGATCAAAAGCATCAGCATTATTGCTAACATTGCGCTAATGGGAGGTCGTTATGGTGGCCAAAATGCTGGCCTTCTCCTAACGGTCTCGTTTTACTAGCTCCAAATTTCCTATTATATACTGTTGGCTTTTCGTGACATCATCATCATAATCAACCAATAACAATCCTATGGGTGGTCTTAAAGTTGGACAAAGAAACATTCCTCCACATTTAAAAGTTAGACAAAGTTTCAGAAAATTACTTTTGATTTCTGAATTAACATTAACATATTCAAAAGAATTCTACAATATATTAACAGGGTGCTGAGAAATTCTCAACCTCTCCCTAAATTGACAGTAACTTTAATCTGGAAGAGGAAAGCTGACAGCTTCATGTTACACACAGTGATAAGCATGGGCTTCCAATGCCCCCCCTTCCTATACTGGAGACTGACTCTAATTATTTCCAGATGTTGCCTCAGGATTTCTCTTAGGTTGCAAAAAATATATAAATATGTTTTTCAAAACTTATTCCTTTTGATCAGCACAGTCACAGCCATCACTCCAGTCACACAAATCACTCCAGGGGCCCCATTCATTCCATTCATAACTCGGCCATTCATATTTAATGCATTTTATATCTTAGTTTAGAACACGTGATCCTTCTTTACCAGTCTAAAGCAAGCACAGCTGGTGTTAATTAACATCACGAGGCTGGGAGCGGGAAAACTCAGAGAGGACAAAGAAGACAGAAAACTATTCACTGGCACAAGATGGTGTCCAAACAGAGAACCCAAACTGGATTCCATGTAATCATGTAATCATGATTTCCACCATGATTTGGCTCAACAGCAAAGTACATAAACAGATATTATTATACTTTCCCTTATATTAATCCTTAGTATATCTTTCTCTGGCCTTAGCTACATTATATTTAAATTTTTATTCACCTGTTTTTCCGTACGCTTCTATTTGGGTGTGGTCCTTAACTAACACAGATGTTTGTCTAACTAGAATTACCCAGAATCATATGAAAAACTGGCCTTTTGTAGAAAAAAACTCCACAAAAAATACTGCACTTATCATGTCCTAACATCCATTCCCATTTCCGTCCCATAACCAGCACCCCCTGCTGGCCACGAGCCACTACTCAGGAGCAAGTAAGGGTGGTGCTGCTGGTTGGACAGGGGGAGCAGGGAAGAGGTGCAGCTGGACAGGGGAGGATGTAACAGGAAGGAATGCCTACTGCTGGACAGGGGAAACAGGAAACAGGTGCTGATTGTCAGGGGGGAGGTAAAAGGAAGGGATGCCTATTGCTGGACAGGGGGAGCAGGGAAGAGGTGCTGCTGGACAGGGGGGAGGTAAAACGAAGGGAGAAGGGCTGCTGCTGCTGGACAGGGGGAGCAGTGAAGGGGTGGTGGTGGACATAGGGGAGGTAAAAGGAAGGGAGAAGGGCTACTGCTGGACAGGGGGAGCAGGCAAGGGGTGGTAGTGGACAGCCGAGGAAAGAGAGAGACAGAAAGAAAGACAGACAGACATATATTCTAGCACCCGTTAATGTAACGGGCTATAAGACTAGTGTATATATATATTTATATATATAGTAAACTGCTTGGATCCTCATTGGCTATATATGTGGTATATAAAGTTTTTAATAAACATAAAACTTCAGGTCTGCAAAGGTATGAGAAAAAAACAGAGACAGTGCTTTACAGAGGGGCAACAACATTAGCCTTGCTGATATTACTTCCATGTTCAATCATCCTAATCCTAATTTTCCTTGTGGTTTTTCCCACATAGTAATGAACATGGGCATAGAATAATGTAAATAGCCTTTACAGTATCACATGTAGAACTGTGTCTCAAAGGATATAGTTTACCCGTAAGAGGATGGATGAATTCGGTAATAGTCATAGAAGATGCACACAAAGAACATGATCCACAGGAAGAATGACCTAATGGTTGACAGATATTGCTTGTTCGTGAAGGAAGTGCAGATGGGGCAATAATTTCTTTAATATTTCTTCCACGTGTTTGAGCAACAGTTATCTCTAAAACAATGGTGCCATTCTAGAATATACCGATGTTTACTCAATACTAGTAAGCATCTGCGTAGATGTGATTTAGGTGCCTTTTTTGTAGATAAGGCTAGTCTGTTAGGGCAATGGTCTTTGACCTAAGGACCGCCGTGGGAGCAGATTGCTGGGCACGATGAACCACTGGTCTGACCCAGCAGCGGCAATTTTATGTTCTTATCAGTTTTTAATGTTGCGGTAAAATAAGAATGCGCACAATATTACGCCTAATATGACTATATTAGCAAATACAACTACAGCAAACTCAATAAATAGATTGAGGATCATGTGCAAGTAGATGTGAAATGAACAATGAAAGTAATGAATGTTATAAAAATTAGGAACCACCGTTTTAAAAATGACTAAAGTGTCATTGAGGAATGACTGGGTTGGAACATCAATGTGAAGTAAAGCTGTATCAGGTAAGGCATCAAGTATAATTGGCTCATAAAAAGAATTACATAAAAAGATCATGCTGTAATCCTATAACTGTATAAGATGCTAGTGAAAATGAAACAGCAGTATGGAGAACAGTATTGATCTTCCAGCTTAAGTGGAAAGCGTCAGTTAGAAAAAGTGCAGCAAGCACCAGAGCTAATTTGGATAAGTTTAAGTTTATTATCTTTTTAATATACCGACCATCAACAGGTATCTGGCCGGTTCACAGTAAAATTATTAGAAAGAGAAAAGAGTCATAAGTAAATAATTACAATATGGAAAACCTAGAAATGTTTACCTTGAAAAGAAGGCAAAGAAGCAGCATGATTAGTCTGTATATATTTGATAGGGAGAGATGTGAATCAATTACTCAATACTCTTCACCCCCCAGCTATGAGAAAAATACAGACAAAATTTTAGCATGTGGTTTGGGTGTGAACATTGGGCTTGTTACTACAGAATGCCTCAGTGTGTCCCGCAGCAAGCCCTTTTAGGCTTCAGTGCATGCTAGAATTTACCGCAGCTTAATAAAAGGAGCCCTAAGGCCTAACTGCACCTAAACCACAGGTGCATGTCAATCTTAAGTTAGGCGCCGTTTATAGAGTCATGCCTAGTGGTACATAAAGTGAACTTAGGCACCAGTAGGTATCTGAACCTTAGGTTGACCTAAATACCAGTGCCTGAAACCACTTTATTTAATTTATTAGGATTTAGGTGCCTGCATGTAAAAAATGCCCACGATTCTCACACTAATCACGCATCCTCTCTGGACTAGGCGCCTACCTAAAAGCAGTAGGTGACTGCCACCCAATTTTAATTTAAGCTAATTATGAGGTGCTAATTGCTTGCTATCAGTGTGATTAAGGTTTTTAAATAATTAACACCCCTCACCCCTTTATGAAGCCGCATTAGGGGTTTTTATCGCAGGCCATGGCAGTAAAAGCTCTGACGCACAAGAGGGGGAGGGGTAAGTTAGGCACCATTTATAGAACTAGAGCAGGGTTGTCCAATGTCGGTCCTTGAGGGCCGCAGTCCAGTCGGGTTTTCAGGATTTCCCCAATGAATATGCATTGAAAGCAGTGCATGCAAATAGATCTCATGCATATTCATTGGGGAAATCCTGAAAACCCGACTGGACTGCGGCCCTCGAGGACCGACATTGGACACCCCTGAACTAGAGCCTATGGGGCTCATAATAATAATAAAAACATCTACAAAGTGGCCTAAATAGGTACTTGGATGATCAAAAAGCCTGATTGTCCAAGTACCCATAACCAAAGCTGGTTTTAGACATATCTAAAACCAGCTTAGGCCTTTCCCCTGCCTCTATACGCATAGAGCGAAAAGAGGCATTTTTAGAGGAGGGAAAAGGGCGGGAGGTGGGCCGACCTAGACATAGTCGTATAGCAGGTATAACCAAAACATTTGACAGGTTGCCTAGTTGGCACTCATTCGTTTTGTATGGGGCTGCTGAGCTGATCGCAACTGCCATGATGAGCTCAGTGGCCCCGGCAATCTGCACACCCTCCACTGCAACTATCACGGCAGGAGAGATGGCTCATCTCCCCTGCCACGATAACGATCCTGAAGTGCCACCAACCACGGCACTTGGGATTGCTATTGCGGCAGGAGAGATAGTCAATCTCTTCTGTCGCAATCTACCCCTCCCCCTGATCCGATCGGGCAGGAGGGAGCCCAGGCCCTCCTGCCCGGCAACTCCCCACCCCTCCCGACATGATCAGGCCAGGAGGGCCCAAGCCCTCCTGCTCCAGCGAGCTGCAACCCACCCAACAACATCGGGGCAGGAGGGAGCCCAAGCCCTCCTGCCCCAGTGAAACCTCATACCCCACATCCCATCTAAGATACAGGCAGGAGGGATCCCAGGCCTTCCAGCCCTCGTCGCCTCCCCCCCACCGAACCCCTGCTTGGTCCCCCGAACCCTGTGGACCCACCTACCCTGCAACCCTGATTGTGTCAGGGAGGGGGCTGGATCGTGGCAGGGGAGATTGTTGCTTGGGGGGGTTGGATTCTGTAACCAGTGTTCTTTTGGGCAGACACCAGTTACAAAATCTGACTTTTAGGCGAAGGACTGGCTCCTCCTTCGCCTAAAAGCTCTTGTGTTGGGCGTTTGGGGCTTAGGATTTTTTTTTCATTGATTATATGTGGTAAGTGTAGACATTGTAGTGGTCTGGGCATTTAAACAGCTGAACGTAGAGGCAGGCCATTATATTTTTAAAAAACCTCCTTTTGGATGTTTTTTTAAGAATGGACATTTTCCTTGCTTCTACTTTCAGCGTTTAAGGCCTAGGCCAAAAGGGAACTTAGATGTTTTTTTAAATTATGCCCCTCCACATGTTTTATTATCATGTCAACTATAATTAATGAAGAATTTTTGGAAATAAAAGCTATAGATTGATACCATCTACATTCATGAACCATATGGCTTGTATGTCTTTGGTTTACTGCACTTACAAGAAAATTCTAATACATCCAAAAATTGGACATAAGAAGAAATGTATCTTAAGTAAAAGCCTACATTCTTGAGTTTCAGTAATGCTGCAAAATTCAAAACATTGTTCATAGATTATCCATGACTAAGGGCTCCTTTTACAAAGCCGCATTAGCGGCTTCAGCGCGTGACTTTTCATCACGTGCTAACCCCCGTGCTAGCCTAAACACTAGCGCCTGCTCAAGAAGAGGCGGTAGCAGCTTGCACGGCTGGCGGTTTAGCGTGTGGTATTACGCACGTTAAACCGCTACCGCGCCTAAGGGCTCCTTTTACAAACGTTCATTAGGGCTTTAACGCGCGGAATAGCGTACACTGAATTGCCACACTGAATTGAGAACTTAGATCGGGTGGTCACGTCGTGAAAAACGAACAAAAAAAAGGGATAGTAGCCCTGAGGAAACCCCCTCTACGGGTGAAACATGTTGGCTTGTTTATCCCTTACCAGCAACCACTCCGTATAAAGCTAAGTACTAATACTCTTCAGTAATATTTATTGTTTTAAAATTATCATAAGAGTAAAACATGTATAAAGAAAAAAATAACAAAATTATAAAAAGACATAAAAAGATATAACAGTTTAAGCATTGTACCAACCCCATGACGATTAGGTGCATAAAGCCAGAGGATATGATCTTTTGATCCCCTGGTGGCATCTCTGAGGGCTGAGATTGTATGGGTATAAGGAAATTAGGGTGACTTAAAGCATCACCTTAAGCTACAATTTTTGAGATTTCACCTTATACAAAAATTATTTGTTTAAGCCTATTATCCAATCCAAAATCTATTATAAGACATAGGAAAAAAAGGTCAATGACTCCTTCCTAACAGCATTAAGTGCATCCACAGTGTTGGCATGCTCCTATTCACCCCCAAACAAGCAACCGATTCCCCATGCACCCCCAATCAACATACTGACACAGTGACAGTCCCCCATCACCATCTTTATCGCTTCAATAAATTTCCCAACACACCAATAGATCCCCCCTCCATCAGCATTTCTACCCTCCTTCCGATTCTCCTCATCAACCTCAAGGTTTCCCAACCCCCTCAAAGAGGTACCTTCCCCTCCCCTCAGCTCTCTGGAATTGATCATGGTTTTCTCTGGTGGTAAAGTGGTGGATCAAGTGTGATGCCTTGATGCTTTTGTTCCTGTGGCCTCATGAGTTCAAAATGGTGACTCTGACTCCTAGAAGTAGTACTATGAGACTACAACTAGGTCAGAGCAGGTTATAGCTTACTCCGCAGAGAGAGAGAAGGTAAGAACAGAGGAGGAGTGACATTATATATCAAGGAAGAAATCAAAGTTACCAGAATCACAGGTGTCAGGTATACAGGGGAGTCCCTCTGGGTGAACCTTGCCAGGGGAAGTGGCAAATGCCTATATCTGGGCATTGTATACAGGCCTCCTAAACAACGGGACGACATAGACAAAGAATTAATTGAAGACATTGAGACCTTCACTCTGCGTGGAGACACTGTACTGTTAGGAGATTTCAACATGCCGGATGTAAACTGGAACAAGGTTTCAGCCACAACCAGCAGCAGCAGAAAGCTACTAACATCTATACGGGGGGCAAAACTCAAACAGATGGTTCTGGAGCCCACCAGGGATCAGGCAATTCTCGACCTGATACTCACCAATGGAGATAACGTCACAGAGGTTTCAGTAGGCGAGGCGTTGGCCTCCAGCGACCACAAAATGGTGTGGTTTCACCTCAGGAAGGGATCCACGAGGTCGAACACGTCAACGAAGGTCCTTAACTTTAAGGTCACTGACTTCAAGAGCATGGGAAATTTTGTCTATGAGGCGCTGCAAACCCAAGACACAACAGATGATGTGGAGGTCATGTGGTCAGCTTTGAAATCAACCCTACAGGAAGCAACCAACCTTTTTATAAGGTCTGTGAATAAACGGCGGAGAAATAACAAACCCCAATGGTTCTCTGCAGAGATCTCAGAACTCATAAAACAGAAGAAAAGAGCATTTGTATCCCACAAACTATCACATCGACCAGAAGACAAAGAAGGTTATCTAGAAAAATCTAGAACTGTCAAAACGGCGGTCAGATACGCCAAACTTAGGATAGAAGAAGATTTAGCTAAGAATATTAAAAAAGGGGATGAATCCTTCTTCAGGTATGTTAGTGATAGAAAGAGGAATACAGACGGGATAGTGCGCCTAAGGAAACCTGACGGCAACTTTGCAGAATCGGATCCCGATAAAGCCGACCTACTGAACAAATACTTCTGCTCAGTATTTACCTGTGAGGCACACAGCTGCAAACAAGAAAGAGCTCAGAAGACCCGTTCAGGAATTTTGAATTTTCCACCAGCAGCATCTACCAAGAATTGTCAAGGCTCAAAGTGCATAAAGCCATGGGACCAGATAATTTGCACCCCAGAGTGCTTAGGGAATTGAGAGATGTCCTGGCAGAACCATTAGCCGCGCTCTTCAATCTTTCCCTGGGCACGGGAAAAGTTCCACTAGACTGGAAAACAGCTAACGTCATTCCGCTCCACAAAAAGGGATGCAGGTTAGACACTGCAAATTACAGACCGGTAAGTCTCACGTCAATAGTGTGCAAGCTTATGGAAACATTGATTAAACACAAATTAGACACAGTTATGGATGACGAGAGACTGAGGGATCCACACCAGCATGGATTTACTAAGGGGAGATCCTGCCAATCCAACTTGATCAGCTTCTTCGACGGGGTAACAAAAGAACTGGATAAAGGAGAGTCCCTGGATGTGTTGTATCTGGACTTCAGCAAGGCTTTTGACAGCGTCCCACACCGTAGACTTTTGAACAAGATGAGTTCATTGGGGCTAGGAGAAATATTAACTGCATGGGTTAAAGACTGGCTCAGTGGTAGACATCAGAGGGTGGTGGTAAACGGTACCCCCTCTGAAAAGTCGGAAGTGCACAGTGGAGTACCGCAGGGCTCGGTCCTGGGCCCAATCCTATTTAATATCTTCATACAAGATCTGCCTCAGGGACTTCGGGGGAAAATTGCATTATTTGCCGATGATGCTAAATTGTGCAACATAGTGAGCGGAGATACCATGCCCGACGCTATGACACAGGACATACTTGTTCTGGAACACTGGTCTACTCTTTGGCAGCTGAATTTCAATGCCAAAAAGTGTAAGATAATGCACCTTGGTGGCAGAAACCCATGCAGAACCTACACTCTGAATGGTGAGACCTTAACCAGAACTGTGGCAGAATGAAACCTGGGAGTAATCATTAGTGAAGATATGAAGGCAGCCAATCAGGTGGAGAAAGCCTCATCTAAAGTTAGACAAATACTGGGTTGCATCCGGAGACGCTTTGTCAGCCGGAGGCCCGAGGTGGTGATGCCGCTGTACAGGTCCATGGTGAGACCACATCTGGAGTACTGTGTACAGTTTTGGAGGCCACACTATCGGAAGGATGTGCTAAGAATGGAATCAGTTCAACGATTGGCCACCAAGATAGTCTCAGGGCTCAAGGATGTCCCTTATGAAGAACAACTAGGTAAGTTGCACCTTTACTCTCTCGAGGAACGCAGAGAGAGGGGTGACATGATAGAGACGTTCAAATACGTTACTGGCCGCATTGAGGTGGAAGAAGATATCTTCTTCCTTACAGGCCCTACGGCGATAAGGGGGCATCCACTGAAAATCAGGGGCGGGAGATTCCATGGTGACACTAGGAAGTACTTCTTCACCGAAAGAGTAGTTGACCGTTGGAATAATCTTCCACTTCAGGTAGTTGAGGCCAGTAACGTGGCTGATTTTAAGATCAAACGAGATCAACACGTGGGCTCACTTCAAAGAGGAACTTAGAGGGGAGGGTTATTTGAGTGGGCAGACTTGTTGGGCCATAGGCCCTTTTCTGCCGTCATATTCTATGTTTCTATATTATGTAGCTGAGCAGCAAAGAAGACAGAAGCATTGTGGATAAACTTTATAGATCATACACCATCTTATCACCAGGAAAACCCCCACTATAGGCTGGGGTGTGAGGGGGGGATGTCAGAAAACTTTTTTGTTTGTGTATGGGGTACCGATCAACTGAAGATAAGTTGAAAGTTTCTTTCTTCTATCAATTTGCATAGACAGCCCTGCTTAAGGTTTTTACACTTTGGGAGTGCAATGGAGGATTTTTGCCAGTGAGGTTATCACCCAACCACCTTGGACCACCATTGTGGTGGTGGGAGGGTCTTAGTCTGAGGCTTTTCCTCCATTTTTGAAACACATCTCTTTTAAACCAAAGCAGCACTATCTACGTTGTATATGACATTCTTTGTATCTTTTTTGTGGAAGTGTATTTTGGAACATCATTGAGTTTTCACATATCCGAGTTCATTTTGATATATACCTAGTTTTTGCATTTAACATGCAGCAAGGGAAAAAACTTAACATACTTTAGTAAACAAGTCCCTTACTTGAAACAGCTAAAACTAAGCTATGTTTTTGGTGGACTATAAATATCAAATATCATCAGGTACAAAGTATTCGTAATAAATTAAATAGGAAATGTCAAAAAACCATCCCATTAATAGCCTGCCAAGAAATTATTATGCAACAGGGAGCCTCCGTAAGTCATTTGCAAATGGGTACTTATATACAGAGGACAACTTTTAACTTTACTCCATAGAAATAGTTGTAATTCAGTGCCTTCTTCTCAAAGACCATATCTTCCTGTGTAAAACAATTATTTTTTTAGTCAATAGATATGACAGAGCATAAACAAGCAGATTTATCTATATTAGCTATACAGTATATGTAAAATCAAAGAAGAAAAGCATCCCCTAACTAGGCATCTAGCTTTATATATAAAAAGAAAGAGGGAAATATTCAGTGGGGCAAAATATGTATAAAAATATCTGGTAAGTAATCTGGATTTTTAAATGCTTATTTTAATCCAATTTATCTGTTTAAATAGGTCACTGAATATACAGTCCCAAACTTATAGTGATATTTATGTAGTCCAACCAAATAGAAAAATGTATCTGAGTAATAACAAAATAGCACATCCCTTTGGGTAAATTTAAGTCCTCTCCCAGATCACATTGACCCCACCCAAATGTGGACAGATAAATTTTGGATGAACATCACGCTGTCCATACAAAATGCATATGTTTTGTGGACCGCAAACTGAATGCAGTACCCAATGTTGATCGCATAAGTGCTTTTGAATATCAAACCTGTTAAGATTTCAAAATTTTGCATATCAACTGACTTGGGAATACTGTATTTTTGAACAGGGTTTTTTTTTTTTGCCAATTCTTACAAATTACCCCAAATGTTGAAAACTAAGCTGTTTTTAGATGCATACTTTTGATTTGTCTTTCCTAACATTGTTTGAGCTTTTTTGTAACATTTTTAAATATGTTATTAAAGAATATGTAGGTCTTGCTTTCATGTGTGTTGATATTATTTTGAAGAATGATTTGTATTGGGGTTTTTAAAAAAAAATTTTGATCTATGCATGTTTATTTGGAAACCGCTGTGACTCCAGGCGCTATATTAAGTTTTTAAATAAATAAATTATGACTATAAGGTACCACTTATATAAATAAACATAGTTTAGATAATTTTAAGAAATATCAAGTACATTTCTTATTTTCCTCAGTACATTTGATTTGATTTGATTTCTTATATACCGTTATACCGTGAGGTTCAAAGCGGTTTACAATGAAGATACATTAAAGATACATTAAAATAAAATTTGGATTTTCCTAGCTGTCCCGAAGGCTCACAATCTAGCTAAAGTACCTGAGAAAACAATAAATAAAAATAAATGAAATGAAATAAAGTAAATTCCAGTCAGACAATAGGATCTGATGTTAGAAGTTCATAAAGACGATATGCCAAGGAGCGAAAGCTGGTATACTCCTTGAGCCCTGACCTATGCAGCCAAGCCAACACACAATATTTCAGCCATGAGGTTTCCCAGGATGTAGTAATGAGTGCCAAAATACAGGCTAGTCATTTAGATCAGAGTCAATGCAATGCTAAAATGCAGGCATGTCATTTGGATCAGATGACCTCTGCAACAGCCAGACAACCGCCACTATCATCTTGGTGCATCAGCTGCATTAAACGGTCAACTGCCACCATTCTCAGATCCAATATCTAGTATGGTATAGAACCCTGCTGGATCAGGGGAGGGGCGGAGCTGTGCTCTTAAGTCTCTGCCACTGCTTCTGCTGCCTGCTGCTGGTTTCGATGTGGCCCCGACGTCTCCTTGTGCTCACCGTTATCCCCTGCTGGATCGGGGGAGGAGCGGAGCTGTGCTCATTAAGTCCCTGCTGCTGATTCTGCTGTCTGCCGCTGGTTTCGGTGCGGCCCCGGCGTCTCCTCGTGCTTAACCGTTAGCCCCTGCTGGATCGGGGAAGGGGCGGAACTGTGCTCTTAAGTCCCCGCCGCTGCTTCTGCTGCCTGCCGCTCTTTTCGGTGAGGCCCCGGCGTCTCCTTATGCTCATCGTTATCCCCTGCTGAATCGGGGGAGAGGCAGAGCTGTGCTCTTTAGTCCCTACTGCTGATTCTGCTGCCTGCCGCTGGTTTCAGTACGGCCCCAGTGTCTCTTCGTGCTCAACCGATTAGCCCCTGCTGGATTGGGGGAGGGGCGGAGCTGAGCTCTTAAGTCCCCGCTGCTGCTTCTGCTGCCAGCCGCTGGTTTCGGTGCGGCCCCGGCATCTCCTTGTGCTCAACCATTAGTCCCTGCTGGATCGGGGGAGAGGCGGAGCTGTGCTCATAAGTCCCCGCCGCTGCTTCTGCTGCCTGCCGCTGTTTTCGGTGCGGCCCCAGCGTCTACTTGTGCTCAACCATTAGTCCCTGATGGATCGGGGGAGAGGCGGAGCTGTGCTCATAAGTCCCCGCCGCTGCTTCTGCTGCCTGCCGCTGTTTTCGGTTCGGCCCCAGCGTCTACTTGTGCTCACCATTATCCCTACTAAAACAGGGGAGAAGGAAGGAAGGAAGGAAGGACGCAGGAAAGGCCTCTGCTGAAAATGCACCATTCTAGGCCTTTAGGTTTGTAGACAGTTATGCTGCGATTCTATAACTGTCAAACTCCTCCTTTCCAAGATGTTTTCTGACTCGCCCGAGTGAAAATTAAAAGAAAAAAGTACAGAACCCTGTAAAACTATGAATAAGGTATATGAAAGGAACAAGATAAACTAGAAATCAACAAAGAAAACTATATATAACTAAACTTAAAAATATAAGAGAGAGACACTGAAGCCCAGGTCTTACTCAGGCAACATTCTATAATTCTATTTCTTCAGAATTTAGAGCCTGATATCAGATTGGCACTGATCAGCATTTTACTGACTGTCTACAGCAGGGGTGCCCAATACGTCGATCGCGATCGACTGGTAGATCAGGAAGGCAACGTGAGTCGATCGCGCAGCCCATCCCGTGATAGACTCGTGTTGCCGTCCCGATCTACCGGCTGATCAGCCTTCCTCTCCCCGATGTCAAAGACGCCGACGCCGGGCATCCAGTTTAGTCTGTTTTTTGTCATTTCAGGGGGGGGGGGGGGGACAGTGGCAGCGGCAGCAGCCTGAAAAAGAAATCATCCTGGCTAGGGTCGGTGTTATGCTCCGGAGCTTCTACAGCCTTCCTATCTGGCCCTCTCCCTTCTACTTGCATCCGGCCACACCCCCTGCTCCGCGGCTCTCTTCGGCAACTCAGCAGCAGTGATCGATACAAGCTTCTGACGTAGGGGCCTACCCTCTGTGAGTCCCGCTTGTTTCAACTTCCTTTTTCTACAAAAGCGGGACTCGCAGAGGGAAGGCCTCGATGTCGGCAGGCTGTCTTGATCACCGTTGCTGACGAGTTGCTGAAGAGGGCCGCAGGGCAGGGTGTGTGGCTGGATGCAGGTGGAAGGGAGAGGGCCAGATGCAGGACTAGTGGGTGAGGGAGGAAAACGAGAGAGAGAAAGAGAGAGGGGAGGGAAACAAAAGGAAATATTTCATACCGGGCTGGGCCGGAGTGGAGGGAGGGTGGAAAAATTCTGGCTACAAGAAAAGGGCGGAAAGCTGAAAATGGAGATAGTGACTCAAAGAAGAGAAAGGGTAAGCAGGACCTACTGAATAAGGATAGAGATACAGAGGGGACATGAAGAGGAGGTGAAATAGAGACATAGAAGTAATGCTGAAAAAGGGGGGGAGATAAAGACATTGAAAGGGCAAATGGTGAACATGGGGTAAAGACAAGGACAGAGACAAATGAAGATCCTGAAAAAGTGTTGAGATAGGGATATAGGTGAGATGGACACAAAGAAGGGTGATGCTGGAAAATAGGTGGAATGGTAATTCTGACAGACACAGAAGGGAAATGCTGGATCAAGGAGAGATGGGGCTCAGGCTGGATGTAATGGGGAGAAATGCCTGGTTGGCCCGGAACTTCCTCTCCTACGTCATAATTCACGTCGGGGAGAAGAATGCTGGTCAGCACAACGTTTTTGCAGGGAGAGCTTGGGGCCGCGGTGGCTTGGGGGCTGTTCCCTGATTGCGGCAAACCGAGTGGCTTGGGGGGAGGGTAGGGAGAAGGAAAGAAATGGGGTAGGCAGGGAGACAGAAAGAAAGGGAGGCAAGGAAACAGAAAGAAAAAGTTGGGGGAGAGAATGAGGTCTGGAGGAGAGGAAACATACAGGAGGCTGAAAGAAGGGAAGAAAGATTGGATGCACAGTCAGAAGAAGAAAGTGCAATCAGAGACTCATGAAATCACCAAACAACAAAGGTAGGAAAAATGATTTTATTTTCAATTTAGTGATCACAATGTGTCCATTTTGAGAATTTATATCTGCTGTCTATATTTTGCACCATGGCTCCCTTTTACTAAACCACAATAGCGTTTTTTTAGCGCAGGGAACCTATGAGCATTGAGAGCAGCGCAGGGCATTCAGCACAACTCCCTGTGCTAAAAACTGCTAGTGTGGTTCAGTAAAAAGGGAGGGAGTATATTTGTCTATTTTTGTATGGTTGTTACTGAGGTGACTTTGCATAGAGTCATCTGCCGTGACCTCTTTGAAAAAACCCCAGAATATGAATGATAATTAATATTTTCTCTGCCTTTCAGTGTGCTTTGTGGATTTTTTCTAAAATTTCATTATTGGTAGATCATTTTGACTTGGTCATTTTAAAAGTAGCTCGCAAGCCCAAAAAGTGTGGGCACCCCTGGTCTACAGAGTTATCTCCACACACTCAATGCCAGGTCAGGTCCAGGCTCTAGCATTACATTTCTGGATTTATGGAGCAGGCAAAAACATAGCCATTTAAGTGCAATATTCAGCTCCTTTTACAAAGCAGTGATAGCAATTCTACCGCAGCAAATGCACCAAAGCCCATAGGAACTGAATGGCTTTTGGTGCATTTGCCATGGGGGAATCACTACCACGATTTTGTAAATGAAGCCCTTAACCATCTATGGCACACCACAAAAAGATAGATCTAACTTTTATCTGATCCTATTTATACAGCTAATTTGGCTGGTTAAGTACTGACTCTGCTGTCGGAATGCCCCCCCCCCCCCAAACATCTGGTTTTGTGTTGGGTGCTAACAGGGTATTTACAGCAGCACTAGCCCTGAACAAGTGATTTAAATGGTTTGGAGTAATTTCCTGTTGGTTAAATTGCTTTGAATATCAACCCCATCGTGTACAGTATTATATTTGAAACTAATTCAGCTTAAGAACATAAGTGTTGCCATATTGGGACAAACTAAAGATCCATCAAGCCCAGAATCCTGTTCCCAATAGAGGCCTATCCAGGTCAGAAATGCCTGACAGATTCCAAAAAAGTAAAACAGATTTTATGTTGCTTATCCTAGAAATTAGTAGTGGATTTCCCCAGTGGTGTACCTAGCATGTGTGACACCCGGGGCCCATCATTTTTTGGCACCCTCCCCCCCATCTGTACGAAAAACATGATTTTTAGTAACAAGCCACACGTCACATATGAGTACCTAGGAAAAGGCAGCATCTTACATACTGCAGTGAGAAGTACAACAGCAATACACCCATTGTAAAACTAAACAAGCCAGACTAATACAGATCAATCCTGCAGTCAATCCTAACAGAAAACCATGCCTTTCGAATACACAGAACACAGAAAACACCTTCGCCTAGTATGGAATAAGTAATCACAAACTTACCTCTCCCCCTTTTACAAAACTGTAGTGTGGATTTTAGCCACGGTGGTAACAGCTCTGACGCTCATAGAATTCTGAGCATCAGAGCTGCTACCACCACGGCTGGCGCTAAAAAACGCTCCACAGTTTTGTAAAAGTGGGGATAAAATAGAAATACATAGACAAAGGTTAAATTGAACCAGCAAGAAGCTGAACTCTGCATACAATGCAATACCACAGAAACAGTGACACATGTCTCCTAAAGCAATAAATAAATAGAACATTTTTGTTCTACCTTTATCTTCTCTGGTTTCTGCTTTCCTCATCTTCTTGTTACTCTCTTCCTTCCATCCACTGTCTGCCATCTCTCTGCCCCTATATGGCATCTTCTCTCCTTCTATGCCCCTTCCAGAAACTGTATGCCTCCCCCTTCCATCTCTCCTTTCACCCCATTGATCTGGTATCTGTCTCCTCTCCTTCCCCCCTGCTCTGGCATCTCTCTCTCTGCTCCCTTCCTCCTGTTCTTCCTTCTCAATTTATTTTCTGCCTTTGTCTAAATTATTTTTTACTATTCAGTCCTCAATTTCCCTCTTTCACTGTGTCTACCTATAGCTTGCCACCTCTTTCCCTCACTCCTTCCAGTAACTAACTCTATCCTCTTCCCTCAATCCTGCATGTGCCCTTTTTTTCTTTATCCTCCCCACTTCCTTCCAGCATCTGCTCCCCCTTTCCCTCACACTTCCATTCAACAGCTGTCCTTACTCTCCCCCACACTTCCATTCAGTGTCTGTTTCCCTCTCTCTACCCCTTCCATCTACTGCTCATCCTCTATCTCGCCCCTTCCATTCACTGCCCTCTGTGCTCTTTCTAACCAGTGTGCACCCTCTCTCTCTCTCTTCCATATGGCATCTTCCCTCTTTCTATGCTCCTTCCATAAACTATCTATCCCGTGCCTCTTCTCTCCTTTGTACATGATTGATTTCAGCTCTGTCACCTCTCTGTTTTTCTCTCTCTGTCACCACCCCCTCCCCTATGCTCTGGCATCTCTCTCTTCTCCTTTCTTTCTTTCCCACATCACAGTCTGGCATCATCCCTTCCCTGATTCCTGGCATCTCTCTCCTTTCCTTTTCTTCAATCTCTCCCTCCCCCTCCATGCTCTGACATCTCCTCCTTCCTTTCCCCCTTCCTTTTCCCTTGATCTGGCATACCTTCCTCCTTCCCTCCATGCCCTGGTGTCTCTTCTTCCCTTTAAGCCCTGGCATCTCCTTTCATTCCCTCCAGTTGGGTAGAGCAACACTCTCCCCAATTCTCTCCCTCTATGCTCCCTTTCCTCCTTCTGTCACCCAAGGCCTGGTGTCCTGAACTTCTTCGGGCAGCAGCAGTATTCACAATTCACTGCTGTTGCCGGCTTCAGGCCTTCCTCTCTGTCGGGTCCTGTCTTCATGAAAACAGGAAGTAGGCAGGACCCGGCAGAGAGGAAGGCCTGAAGCCGGCAACAGCAGCAAATTGTAAACGCTGCTGCTGCCCGAAGAAGATAATGACACCAGGCCTTGCAGCACCCGAGGCAGACCGCTTCTCTCCCCTCCCAGCCGAACCCTTGCTGACCCTCCTATCTCTCCCCCCCCCCAAGTGAACCTTTCCGACCCTCCCAGCGAGAGCAGCAAACCTCCCTCCAGTAGCGTCGGCTGCTTCGCGGCTTTCTCCTGCCGGTGCATCGTCACTGATGACGTCATCAGTGACGCGGCAGAGGGAGGAGAAAGCCACGAAGAAACCGACGCTACTGGAGGTTAGGTTTTTGCTCTCGCTGGTTGAGTGGGAGCGCGATAGGGACCGGGCTGGCTGTGCACCCCTCCTAAGGCTTCACCCGAGGCAGACCGCCCCCCCTCCCCCGCCCCTCCCATGGTATGCCACTGGATTTCCCAAGTCCATCTTAATAATGGCTTATGAACTTTCTTTTTAGGAAATTATCCAAACCTTTTTTTTCTACCCTTTAAAGTTAACTGCTTTATCACATTCTCTGGCAATAAATTCCAGAGTTTAATTACATGTTAAGTGAAGAAATATTTTGTATGGTTTGTTTTAAATTTACTACTTAGTTGCTTCATTGCATGTTCTTTTGCCGAGCTCTGACATCAAGCTCACAGGTTTATTTTCTTGGATCATCTCTCATACCCTTTCTAAAATGTGTGTTATATTGGCCACCCTCCAATCTTCTGATACCACGCTTGATTTTAAAGATAAATTACATATTACTAACAATAGCTCTGTATGTTCATTTTTCAGTTCTATTAGTACAAGGATGTACTCATATTCTAGGATATATACCATTCAGTCCAAGCGATTTGCTATTTTTCAATTTGTTAAATTGCCCCATTACATCTTCCAAGTTTACAGAGATGTGTTTCAGTTTATGACTCATCAGCATTGAATATCATTTTTGGCAGTGGTATCTCCTTCACATCTTCCTCCGTGAAGACTGAAGCAAAGAATTAATTTAATCCCTCCACTACGGCCTGGTCTTCCCTGAGTGTTCTTTTAACCCCTCAGTCATCTAGCGGTCCAACTGATTCTTTTACCATCATCTAGTTTCTAATATAGCTGTTGGAGGCAAACCCACAATCTTCCTTTCAAAGTCTCTTTTTGCATTCCTTATCAGCGCTTTGCCATTCCTTTATACTATTTTCTATTATTTTCATTCAGATCCTTATTCCACTTTCTGAAGGATTTTCTTTAAGTTCTAATACCTTCCTTCACCTCAATTTTTAACAAGCCAGCTGTCATTTGGTCTTCCTTCCTCCTTTTTTAACACATGGAATATATCTGATTTGGGCTTCCAGATGGTATTTTTAAATAACATCTACACCTGATGTAAATTTTTGACCTTTGCAGCTGCTCTTCTAAGTTTGTTTGTTTTGATCATTCTCCTCATTCTATCATAGTCTCCTTTTTGAAAGTTAAATGCTAATTTATTGGATTTTCTATGTGTACTTACTCCTTAGATTATATCAAACCTGATCATGTTATGATCACTGTTATCAAGTGGCTCAATCACCATTACCTCCCATACCAGATTATGTGCTGCACTGAGGACTACTGTAGGTCTAGAATTGTTCCCCTTCTTGTAGGTTCCTGAACCAGCTGTTCCATAAAACAGTCTTTGATTTCATAATGAAATTTTATCTAGCAACATAGTAACATAGTAGATGACGGCAGATAAAGACCCGAATGGTCCATCCAGTCTGCCCAACCTGATTCAATCTAAAAATGTGTTGTATTTTTTTAGCTATTACTGGGCAAGGATCCAAAGCTCTGCCCGGAACCATGCTTAGGTTCCAACTACTGAAGTCTTCGTCAAAGCTCCAGCCCATCTATACTATCCCAACCATTGAAGCCCTTCCCAGCCCATCCTCAATCAAGCGGCCATATACAGACATAGACCGTGCAAGTCTGCCCAGTACTTGTCTTTGTTCTTCAATATATACTATTATTTTCTGATTCTAGATTCTCTGTGTTCATCCCATGCTTTTTTTAAACTCTGTCACCGTTTTCCTCTCCACTACCTCTCTCGAGAGCGCATTCCAAGCATCCACCACCCTCTCCGTAAAGAATAATTTCCTTACATTGCTCTTGAGTCTACCACCCCGCAACCTCAAATTATGTCCTCTGGTTTTACCATTTTCCTTTCTCTGGAAAAGATTTTGTTCTACGTTCATACCTTTCAAGTATTTGAATGTCTGAATCATATCTCCCCTGTCCCTCCTTTCCAGTCTAGGGTATACATATTCAGGGCTTCCAGTCTCTCCTCATACGTCTTCTGGTGCAAACCTCCTACCATTTTTGTCACCCTCCTCTGGACTACTTCATGTCTTCTTATGTCCTTTGCCAGATACAGTCTCCAAAACTGAACACAATACAAGTGGGGCCTCACCAATGACCTGTACTGGTCACACCTCTCTTTATACAGCCCAGCATCCTTCTGGCAGCAGCCACCGCCTTGTCGCACTCTTTTTCACCTTTAGATCTTCAGATACTATCATCCCAAGGTCCCTCTCCCCATCCGTGCATATTAGTCTTTCACCTCCCAGCATATACGGTTCCTTCCGATTATTAATCCCCAAATGCATTACTCTGCATTTCTTTGCATTGAGTTTTAGTTGCCAGATATTAGACAATTCCTCTAACTTTTGTAGATCCTTTTTCATGTTTTCCACTCCCTCCTCGGTGTCGCCACAGCATGCCCTGATGTTATATTTACCCAGTCAATACTGGGTAAATATATATGAATATCCATTTGGTGAAATGCTGAAGAGTTGATGTGAATGTTTGCTGTAGCCATCCCCTGAAGCAGCAATAGCACTATGTAACTTCTTGTTGTTCCTGGATAATAAATGTTCTTTCTTAATTGTCTATGCCACAAAAGTATAGAAAATGGCTATCATTCCACTCAAACTTTGCTTTTCTGAACAGGACATCGATATTAAGAAATTTATATTTTTGTGCTAATTTTGTCCATAGGCCTTAGTAACAGGACCCCTTAGAGCAGTGGTCTCAAACTTAAACCCTTTGCAGGGCCACATTTTGGATTTGTAGGTACTTACTTGGAGGGCTGCAGAAAAAATAGTTAATGTCTTATTAAAGAAATGACAACTCTGCATGAGGTAAAACTCTTTATAGTTTATAAATCTTTACTTAATTGCTTCTGATAATTTCAGCTATACACAGCTGAAATCAGTGCAACATGCAGAAAGTGAAAAACTATCAAAGTATCAATTGCAAGAGACAAGGTACTATTTTGAGGCCCTTGGTATTATAAATACTGATTCTTTATGGAAAACTTGTGCCTTAAGTGTCTGGTGGTCGCGTCCACAACCGCCTTCAGCTCTCACCTCCAGCATGAGATTACGCATACACACACAAGCTACACTGCCTCCAATGGTTACCTTACGTTCTGGAACGTTGCCTGTCTCACTGCTGTAACCTCACGCAAGCACTTTCCTACATCTGTAAGTGATTGTGAGGTGGAGTGGAGAGAACAATCGCATACAGATGCAGGAAAGCGCAGGACAGTGTCCCATTGCAGGACAGTGTCCCATTGGTTATCTTCCTTCTATCAGATCTCAGAAATGCCAATTTCTATATTTTCATTTAGTGCAATATATTCTAACTCTCCCATCTTATTTCTTAGGTTTCTAGCATTTGCATACAGACATTTCAAACAATGTTTGTTATTCCAATTTAAAGCTTGCTCAGTTGACGGTGATAATTGACAGTGATAATTTGTAATCTGTTTGCTCTCTATTTAAAGTCTATTATGGTATTTATTGCAACCTCTCTATTGAGCTGCTCTATTTCCTTGTTTTGGTGATATTATTTAAGATACTTTCTTCTGAGTCATGCACTTTTGAACAATTGTCAGCCTTCCTCCAATTCCTAGTTTAAAAGCTGCTCCTTTTTGAATGTTGATGCCAGCAGCCTGGCTCCATCCATTGTAGTTGGCTTAGTAAAAGGAGCCCTTAGTATTTTCTTGTAGGATCCCAGATAGATTATATTACAGTAATCAAGAATGGACAAAATTGTCACTTGGACTAGAAATCTAAAAGATGTAGAGTCAAAGTATTTTCTGATGATCCGCAACTTCCATAAGACGAAAAAGCATTTTTTAACTAACAAGTCTGCATGCTCAGACAAAGTTAAGTGACGATCTAACATAATTCTCAAAATTTTAATGGAAGGAGCTATCGGATATTCCTGCCCATTGAGATGGAGTATCGTGTCAGTAATATTTAAAATTGGGAATGGCTAGAAAAATTCTGTTTTTTTCTGTGTTTAATTTCAACTTAAAATCTATAGTCCATCGCTCAGTCTGATTCAAGATAAACGATATCTGATTTTTAATTTCAACGGAGAGAGAAGTAGCAGGTATGACGAAAGTAATATTGTCTGCATAGATATGGAATTTTACGTTTAGACTCTGCAATAGATTCCCCAATGAGGAAATATTAAACAGCATTGGCTATAATGGTGAACCTTGGGGTACTTCTACAAAAAGAGAATTACTAATCTTAAATATTGTAACAAAAAACTTTTTTTTATAAATAATTGATTGTGCTCAGTGAAAGCCAGTGCGAACTATAAAATATATGAGCGCAGGATTCTTCCAGTTCATCAGGCTTAAATCATCATTGCACTCCTCTACTGGAATAGTTGTATCGTGCTGGGTTCAGCTGCAAATCCAAAAGTGCTTGGTGCTCCCCAATCAAAAACAAAAATTCAAAAAATCACAGTCAAAGTTCAAATTCATCAATCCAGACAATCCATACATAGTACATCAGTTCAAACAATCCATACGATTCAACTTGTCAAAATCCATAAACTTCCTCGACACAGTATGTAGTCTCCGATAATTGTTTGACACAATACATGTTTCCTCTTCAGCTTTGTCAAGAGAAAGATGTTTGCAGCACTCTAGAAAAAGCAGCCACATGTCAACATAAATCCCAAAATTCTTTCATCAGTTGCATCTTCTTAAACAGCGTACAGCGTCATATTGGACCAGAATCCCGCACAGGGCTTCAAGACGGCACAACCGCTAGCAAACGCTTTTAATGCAGTAAACTAAACGCCCACACTTCTTTCTTTAAATCACGTGTTAACTTCTGACGTATTTTAAACTGCTTGGGTACACTAACATTAGTAGACCAAAGGCCACTCCACTGCTTTATTTAATCCTTTGGGGGACACAGTGTCCCAAGTAAAGATAAATCTTTGCTCACAATTCACTAGTTGCCTTGAAATATTACCTCCATGGGTAGCGTGAAATTGCCTCAACACCACAAATTTTAAATCAGATTCCCGATGATGTTTCGCAAGCCAATGCCCTACCAGTGGCGCTTCTTCCTTCTTGTTACATAAGCAACTAAGGTGCTCTGTTATCCTAAGCTTAACTACCCAATGGAGTTTGGCCGATATACATCAGGCCACACGGGCATATAATTGCATATATTACCTGCATGGAAGTGCAATCTGTATAATCATAGGGAGGTAGGAGTGCAATGATGATTTAAGCCTGATGAACTGGAAGAATCCTGCGCTCGTATATTTTATAGTTCGCACTGGCTTTCACTGAGCCAGCCAATCAATTATTTATTAAAAAAAAAAAAAAAAGTTTTTCGATACAATATTTAAGATTAGTAATTCTCTTTTTGTAGAAGTTTTAATTAATGATTAGAGAATTGGATATATAAATATTCGATACTCCCACTTATAGTGACCTTGTAAAATGATGCTAAGAGTCCACGAAGATAAAAGAAGATGCAAGGGAGGACACGGATGAAGCGTCCCTCTCAACACCTGGTCAGATCTGAAAGAATAGTAAGCAAACTAGCTCCTCTGCGTGCCCCAAAACACACAAAGCCTACAACCTGAACTTTCAGGGAGGCCACAGCCAGACTTCTGGCTAAACCCTCCTGAGGGAAAACCCTCCTGAGGGAAAACCTTGGCATACCCCAAGGTTGATACAGAACCTTGGGGTATGCCACATGGATTACTTCAAGAATAGGAGTACTTACCATCGCTGAAAACTTGATAAGATCTTTTTTTCAGAAAACCCTGAAACCACTCCCATACATTCCCAGAAATCCCCATTGCATCTAAACATCTTAATAAGATTTTGTGATCTATAAGATCAAAAGCACTGCTTAGATCTAACTGAAGGATTAGTGCACTTGTGCCTTTACTAAATAAACAATGGAGATAATCAATTAATGATGCAAGAACAGTTTCTGTACTAAAACCTCTATTGAAACCTGACTGATAGTTATAGAGAATGCT
The DNA here is from genome assembly GCF_902459505.1 of Geotrypetes seraphini. Classification (NCBI taxonomy): domain Eukaryota; kingdom Metazoa; phylum Chordata; class Amphibia; order Gymnophiona; family Dermophiidae; genus Geotrypetes; species Geotrypetes seraphini. Next base: position 325,397,234 of record NC_047084.1, on the reverse strand, counting down.
AAATTTTTCTAGGTAGTTGACTAGTTCTAAATTGACCAAACCTTCCATCAGTTTGGTAAACAGAGGAATACTTGCAATAGATCTATAATTGGATTTAATAACAATAGATTCTTTATGATCTTTTATAATAGACATATCCCTCTTTGTAGTCTTTCAAATCTCTGAATTTTTTTTTTATATTTTTGAAGAGGAAAGAAATTGGAAGAAATATTCAATGGTAATACCAAGTATAATTGGAGCTTTTGGAGCACTACTGATTGGACTCTGAAAATACTTGGAAATTTTACATTTACAAGATATTACTCCATCAATTTTGGAGAGTTACCTACTTGAAATGCCACACATTTTGTGCAGTTATATCTGTGTTTCTTAGAAACATGAGTAGGACCCAAATTTGTGGAGCTAAAATCAGTCATACGTGAAGGCATAAGCTCAATAAAAAAATAATAAAAAATAACCTTATATGAATAAATTATGCCAGCATGTTCAGCATTCAGGCTTGAATGCCTAGCCTGGTTGAAAATCTACCTAAAATTATACAGATAAAATATTTATATAAACAATGCATTGGCCATCCAACTGAAAATTTACCTCAGAATGCTTAATTTTCACTTCAACAAATCTGTTGCTAGTAAACATAGCAAAAGGGATGCAAGGCTCATAAAATAAATTTGAAGCTTACTTATTTTACAATGTCATCCACATTATACAACTGATTGATATAATCAAAGTCTGGCTTTACACAGCTGGCTTGCTGAGATGTTTTTAAAACAAAAAAAAAAAAAAAAACCCTGCAGAGAAAATTAATGTTGGATTTTGCTAACTGGATTTATTTTCATTTTGAACTCAGACTTCAAGAGACTTTTGTGTAGATGGCAAATTTAGGATATAAAATAACCTTCTCTACATGGCATGCAAAAGACAGGGTTTCCATGCAGCAGTTTGATAAACATATTCGGTTCTCTATGATTAAACTTATTCATATGTTCTGTCATTCATATGCCGCTATGCAGCTTTTCACTCTGGTAAAATATAATTCCCCATACAATCAATGTTTTGCTCTATTAATGAACTTAGTCCATTATGACTAATTTTGTAATAGCCCACATAACTTTACAGGCTATTAAAGGCATAAGAAACTGCAATTATCAAAGCATACTTATATGAAAATTACCCTGGCAAAGATACCCAGCATACTCATATACGATTACATCGGCTATGTGTCAACTGATAGCTGTGCTATGAACATTTGCCTCCATTCTTTCAAAAATGTAAAGATATGCAGGTAATTGAAGCCCTTATCCACCCTGCCTCCCAGAATGCCTATCCCAAAAATTTATTTTATTATTTAAAACATTTATAACCTACATATCAGATATCTATGCGGTAACAGCAGTACATACATAGTTAAAACAAACATAACAATGCATAGTAAAACAGCATATACCTACTATCCAAAATCTGTACCTAAGACAAATAAGGCAGTGAACTGCCAGTTTAAACGTTACTCACGTTTGAAAAAGCCAAGCGAAAAAAATATGCTTTCAGTTTTTTCTGAAAAATTAGAGTCAGGAGTTAATTGGATGAATTTTTAATTGAATTCCAAAGCATCGGTCCGGCCACTTGAAACATTCAGGATCGATTAATCACTTTAATGAGCGAGTGTAAGTGTGGAACAATCAGAAGGTTCCTAGATTGTGATCTTAAAGAGCGACATGGTACATATGCCTGTAGCAAGGAGGTAATCACCCTTGGTATCAGGTCGTGAGATTTCGGCAGTTGGAACCCAAGCACAGTACCAGGTAGAGCTTTGGATTCTTGCCCAGAAATAGCTAAAAAGAAAAACTTAAAAAAAAAATTTAAATTGAATCAGGTTGGGCAGACTGGATGGACCATTCGAGTCTTTATCTGCCGTCATCTACTATGTTACTATGTATAAACAACCAAATCTGTAACTCCTCTAGCACATTCCACTCCATGTATGTTAACTTGCAACGAAACAACAAGGCAAGCAGTCCACCAAAGAATCCAACTTGAAACAAAATAAGATTGGCAGAAAAATAAGGAGATTCAAATCAGGTTAATTCAAGATGCTCCCAAGAACCATGCCTGATGTATTTTGCCAAACAAGGCTGGTCAACGCTAACAAAAAAACCATGTCTTTCATACAAACAGAACACAGAAAACACCTTTGCCTAGTATGTAATATGTAATCACAAACTAACCTCTCCCCCTTTTACAAAACTGTAGTATGGTTTTTAGCCACGGCCAGTGCTAAAAAATGCTCTACAGTTTTGTAAAAGGGGGGATAAAATATAAATACGTAGACAAAGGTTAAATAAAGTCACCAAGAAGCTGGACTCTGCATATAATGCAACACCATAGAAACAGCGATGTCCCCTAAAGCAAACAGCGATGTCCCCTAAAGCAACAGCGATGTCCCCTAAATCAAAAATATAAATAAATAGAATTTTTTTTTCTACCTTTGTCTTCTCTGGTTTCTGCTCTCCTCATCTTCTTGTCACTCTCTTCTTTTCATCTTCTGTCCTTCTGTGCCTCTTCCAGAAATTGTCTGCCTCTCCCTTCCATCTCTTCTTCTACGACCACTTCTTCCTGTTACCAGGGCCGGAATAATCACGGGGCCACGTGCCTAGGGCCTGAAATTGTGAGGGAGGCCCGCTGAAGGGCGCCTCACCTTGCTATTTTTCAACGGCAACGGGCCCCCCCCCCCCCCCCACGCAGTAACGGCAACAGACCGCCCACAGCAACAGCAACGGCAATGTGGCTGAATGTGTTACAGGAAAGTCCTGCAATGACTGCTTCTGCTGGTCCAGCCCCCTCCAACGTCACTTCTTCCAGAGCAAGTAAGTGACATCGGAGGGGGCTGTTGAAAAATAGCCTTTGAAAAATAGCAAGGTGAGTCGCCCTGCAGTGGGCACTCCTCACAGTTTCAGGCCCTAGGCACGTGCCTACTTGGCCTGGTGATTAATCCGGCCCTGGTAACAGGAAGAGGTGGTCGGAGCATACCGCAAGTGATTTTCTGCACTCACCGGCACCCCAGCTGCCCTCACCTGCCTCTCCTGCCTTTTGACAGGCAAAAAACCATATTTGTGAGGTTTTTTAAATTTGTGGTGGTTCCTGGAATGGAACCCCGCGAATTTCGGTGGAGTACTGTACATTAGAAAAGAGAAAAGAATAAGAGGCTTCTTAAAATTTCCCAACACATATGTAACAAGTGCATATACTATATTTTAAACAGATACATACAGTATGTTTATGCTTTTATCAGGCAGGAAGTACTGTACAGGGGAAAGAAATGAGGAGAGTACCCTAATATGCATCCTTTTAGATTTCCAAAATAGCCTATACAAATAGTAGGTTCAGATCTGGCTCCATCCTTTTACCTAGTCGATTTTAAAAGGGAAGTGTTTTTTCTTTCAAAACTAATGTAAAATCTGAAGATAATAAAAACAGCCATGGGTTTTATATACAGTATAGTCATCTTAAAACAAAGTGCCTCCTTTTAGAATTATCCTCAACATGGATAAAGCAGTGTGATTCCTGTGTTATTCCACTTACAGATGTAGAAACGGGGCTTTTGCAAGGGGTACTTATGGGTACTGAGTACTGACACATTTTCCATTGCCCACATTGTCCCCAAGTTTTAATAAAAAAGCCCAGTCTTTGCACACCAGTTTCTTGCTCCTCCAATTAAGCCAGATCACACCAGTAACTGCAAACCAAATTCCAACTTTTATTTCTTCTTTCCAAAGGGAAAATAGACACTCTTTTTAACAATGTGGTTTCAGAACAGGCAATATTATTTACAGTCTTTCTTTCAGTAGTTCTCCCAATAATCTCCTGGAAAAGATCCTCTGTTTTGGATGGATCTTGATCTGATGGTAGAGATCACCCAACAGAAAGATCTCCGGCCCATAGAATGAGTTTAATAGCCTTCTGATGATGTCATTCATTTTTTTTATTCAAAACTTTCATCATTATTATTTTACAACAATAAGAAAGAAAGGATTTTTACAGAGAAATTAAAGTTTAAACATAAAATATCCAAGTCATTTCCTCAAGCCCACATTATTGGGAGAAAATATCTTAATTAAACAGATACATCTATTATATAATCAAGATCAAGAAGATCAAACAAAATATGGTGCTTACATAATTAAACTCCAATACTAAGTCAGATATCAGCCTTACTAGTTTCATGAAGTTGTAAAAATTGTTCCAAATGAGTAGAGTCCCAATACACATATTCACATTCTTTAAATTTAACTAAGCATTTACATGGAAACTTCAAATAAAATGTGGCTCCCATAGCCAACACCCTTGGTTTCAAAGCTAAAAAAGCTTTTCTTCTCAATTGTGTGGTATGGGCCACATCTGGAAAAATCAACACATTATCTCCACAAAATTTCATTAGCTTATTCTGAAAATAAGCTTTCATTATTAAGGATTTATCTATCTCTGTAACACAAGTTATTAAAAGGGTAGATCTAGTTTGGATTACATCTTGAGAGTCTTCTAAAAAACCCGTTAAATCAAATTCCGTGCCGCCGGACCAATCAGCAAGCAAGGCTTTCTTCTGTGTAGGTGCTGAGCTCACTGCTCAGCATGGCTATTTCCTGCCGCGACGCCGGACTTGTAAGCTGCATGCCTGCATCGCCAGAAATTAGGTAGGCTGTTTTCATCCCCGTGGGAGTCTCTCTCGTGCGCTATGGCTCTAAGTCAGGGGTGCCCAACACGTCGATCACGATCAACCGGTAGTTCAGGAAGGCAACATGAGTCGATCGCAGAGCCCATCCCGGGCTCCGTGATAGACTCGTGTTGCCGTCCCGATCAACCGGGCCTATCAGCCTTCCTCTCCCCGACGTCAAAGACGCCGACGCGGGCATTAGGCTGTTTTTGTCATTTCGGGTGGGGGGTGGCAGCGGCAGCAGCCTGAAAAAGAAATCATCCTGGCCGGGGTCGGTGTCATGCTCCGGAGCTTCTACAGCCTTCCTATCTCCCTTCTACCTGCTTCCGGCCACACCCCCTGCTCCGCGGCTCTCTTCGGCAACTCAGCAGCAGCGATCAACACAAGCTTCTGACGTCGGGGCCTACCCTCTGCGAGTCCCGCTTGTTTCAACTTCCTTTTTCCACAAAGGCGGGACACGTAGAGGGAAGGCCTCGATGTTGGCAGCTTATCTTGATCACCGCTGCTGACGAGTTGCTGAAGAGAACCACGGAGCAGGGGGTATTGCAGGGTGCAGGTAGAAGGGAGAGGGCCAAATGCAGGACTCGTGGGTGAGGGAGGAGAAGAGAGAGAGGGGAGGGAAACAAAAGGAAATATTTCATACTGGGCTGGGCCGGAGTGGAGGGAGGGTGGAAAGATTCTGGTTACAGGGTGCATTAACAAAGGAAAAAGGGGGAAAGCTGAAAATGGAGATAGTGACACAAAGAAGAGAAAGAGTAAGCAGGACCTATTGAATAAGGATAGAGATACAGAGGGGACATGAAGAGGAGGTGAAATAGAGACATAGAAGTAATGCTGAAAAAGTGTGTGTGGGGGGGGGGAGATAAAGACATTGAAAGGGCAAATGGTGAACATGGGGTAAAGACAAGGACAGAGACAAATGAAGATTCTGAAAAAGTGGTGAGATAGGGATATAGGTGAGATGGACACAAAGAAGGGTGATGCTGGAAAATAGGTGGAATGGTAATTCTGACAAACACAGAAGGGAAATGCTGGATCAAGGAGAGATGGGGCTCAGCCTGGATGGAATGAGGAGAAATGCCTTGTTGGCCCGGAACTTCCTCTCCTATGTCAGAATTGACGTCAGGGAGCGGAATGCTGGTCAGCGCGACGCTTCTGCAGGGAAAGCTTGGGACAGTGGTGGCTTGGGGGCTATTCCCTGATGGCAGTGGCAGCAAACCGAGTGGCTTGGGGGAGGGCACGGAGAAAGAAAGAAAGGGGGCAGACAGGGAGACAGAATGAAGGGGGAACAGGGAGACAGAAAGAAAAAGTTGGGGGAGAGAATGAGTTCTGGAGGAGAGGAAACATACAGGAGGCTGAAAGAAAGGAAGAAAGATTGGATGCACAGTCAGAAAAAGAAAGTGCAACCAGAGAATCATGAAATCACCAAACAGCAAAGGTAGGAAAAATGATTTTATTTTCAATTTAGTGATCAAAATGTGTCTGTTTTCAGAATTTATATCTGCTGTCTATATTTTGCACTATGGCTCCCTTTTACTAAACCGCAATATCATTTTTTAGTGCAGGGAGCCTATGAGCATTGAGAGCAGCACGAGGCATTCAGCATAACTCCCTGTGCTAAAACCTACTATTGTGGTTTAGTAAAAAGGGAGGGGGTGTATTTATCTATTTTTGTATTTTGTTACCGAGGTGACATTGCATAGAATCATCTGCCTTGGGAAATGTATATGGCAGATATCTTTGTTTTGTGTTCAAAAGAAAAGGAAATGCATTTCTGGTTTTATTTCTATAGTGTTGAAGTACTTGTTGGCCCTTGCTGTGACTGGTGGGGATCCCCAAGCACCGCCAGCAGAGGACCTCCTCTAGAGATGGTCAGAACTCCCCTCCACCAAGCGCAGCAGTCGCTAGCAGCATCCATGAGCCACTGAGGTGCCAGCATCTGTGACTCAGGGACGCTACTGCTGCCTGCCAAGCTTGGCAAAAGGGACCCCAGGCCAACTGCAAAGGAAGTCCTCAGCTGACAGTTTGTGGGTTCTCATCAGCTGAATATTTATATTTTATATTTACATTAGAGGTTCTGGTAGAAACCCATTTACAAAGTATGTATTCTTCCCAATTAATATTTCCAAATTAATAAAGTCTCTTTGCTTATTTGTAAATGGGTCTCTACCAGAGCCTTTAATTCAGTAGCATAATTAAATAAAATAACTATTTCTGAAGTTTATAGGGAAGGATGGTGACGGAGGGATTCCTCACGGGGACGGGTGGGGACGGAGGGATTCCTCATGGGGACGGGTGGGGACGGGTGGGATTTCTGTCCCCGCGCAACTCTCTAATCCAAACCTTAGTCTTATATTCCAGGTCATTCCCTCTAGGGGCTTGATCCGGTTCACAAAGTTAATTAGAAAGACAAAGGAAAACAATGATTGGCCATAAATTCCTCTGTTACAGTCCCTTATTTATCAGTTAAGAATTTCTGGAAAAAATATATCTTCAAAGTTTTCCCGAATAATGTCAAGGATGGAAGAAGTCTAATTTCTATAGGAAGATCATTCCAGATTTTTACCAAGGCAAATGCCATAGAGCAGTGGTTCTCAACCCTGTCCTAGGGGACCCCCCAGCCAGTCGGGTTTTCAAGATATCCCTAATGAATATGCATGAGAGATTTGCATACCTGTCACTTCCATTATGTGCAAATCTCTCTCATGCATATTCATTAGGGATATCTTGAGAACCACTGCCACAGAGTAAGAAAGCCTACCCAAGGTTTTAATACCCCTAATGGAAGGGAATACTAACAGCGAGGTGGGGCAACCTCTAAACTTTATTTGTTTTAAATAAAAGTTTGTGTGTTTTTCATCTATATAATAAAACCGTAGGCGGCTCATGCGCACTCTTATCCGCGTGCTTCCATGATCCGTATGTCCGTGGCCGCCAAGAGTGCAGCATGCCCCGCTCTTACTACGGCCCCACGCAAAACTGACAAATTTAACAACGCGGCACTTCCCTCCATTTTCGCAATGGCGGTTTCCCCAGATAGGGGAAGCCGAACAGCTCACTCCTGCCTTCACGCCTCTGCTCGGCACAGCGCTTTCCCCAGATAGGGGAAGGCGAACAACTCACTCCCGCCTCATGGTCCTGCCGCTGCTGCCGCTCCTGTTCACAGCAGCCTGCACGTTGCCGACTCCACCCCCCCCCCCTCCCGCAACAACCGGTGCTTGGTCCGCCAAACAATTCCTGCCATTGACCAAATTTGCCCCATCGTTCCTTCCCTTCCTCCATCAGGTACAGTTCAGCTCCGCCTATGTTAAAAGCAGCTGCTTTGAAATTGGAGCCCTGCCGCCACCTTAACACGTTCCCTCTGCCGTGGTCCCATATGTCAGAGAAGGGGCGGGACCAAGGCAGAGGGGAAAGTGCTATGGCAGTGGCAGGGCTCCGATTTCGACGCGGCTGCTTATAACATTGGTGGAGCTGCACTGCACCTGATGGAGGGAGGGAAGGAAAGGTGGTTGTGCGCTGTTGAGCCCCTCTGCATGGGCCCAAACCAAAAAAGGAGCCAGAACTCTTCCCAACCCGGCGCCACCAGACCCAACAAAACGGTCCTACACTCACAGACCCGCGAGCAGGGTTGCCATGGAAACCTAACCGGAATTACATGCAGTCGCGCGCAAGGGTCAGTGAGAAGGGATCAGGAGCAAAAGAGAGATTGAAAAAAACAAACAAACAACAGTGCACAAGCAGAGAGACACACACAGACAGTCACAGAAGGACAGGGGGCTAAAGAGGCAGATTGAAAAAATAACAAAACACAGAGGACAAGGAGAGAGAGAGACACAGTTAAATAAATGACAAACAGACATACAGCAGGCAAGGAGACAGACATACTTACATACAGCGTCCAAGTAGACAGACAGAGAGACAGTGGGCAAGGAGACAGCAAAAAAATAAAAAATACAAACAGCCAAGGAGACAAACAGAAAAAAATAAAAAATACAATGCCCAAGGATAAATTCAGGAAAAAAAACCTTCCAGACATACAGTGGCCAAGGAGTTAGACTGAAAAAAAGGCATACAGACATACAGCAGCCAATGAGACAGACAGACTGACAGCGACCAAGTAGACAATCAGCAAAAAAACACAAACAAACACACAAAGCAAAAAAAGAGAAACATACAGCGGCCAAGGAGACAGGCATGCAACAAATAGGAAAAATAAAAAAACTTTTAATAAATCAACCATACATGAAGAAGGAATAAAAAAAAAAAAGGAAAAGACACCTACAGGGAAACACAGGATCAAGAGCATACAGAGAAAACAGAAGTTTGCAGGAATCAGGAACATATAGAGAAAGGAGAGCAGAGACCCCTGCAAGAAGAGAAAAATAGCAAAGAGACTGGGGATGAGAAAGAGAGCAGAGATGCTTGCAGGGAGAAAAAGCTAAGCAGTAATGTTACAGCTTGAGAGTGCAGACTGAGGAAGAAAGCAGAGACAGCGCTACACAGGGAAATGGAGGGAGGAAAGAGACAGAAAGAAAAATACAGACAGACATAAATTCTAGCACCCGTTAATGTAACGGGCTTAACGACTAGTTTTTATATAAAGGAATAAAATTAGACATGTGGACAAAAGAAGAACAACATTTAGTGATAATCGTAAATTGGTCAAACAGATAGAAATGGTAATAACAAAAGTGAGAAGGATACTTGGATATATTAGGAGAAGAAAGATAAGCAGGAAAAAGTAAGCGATAGGGACTCTGTATGAGCCTCTGTTGGGACCTCATTTACAGTACTGTGTATAGTTCTGGAGACCACACCTTCAAAAAGATAAAAACAGGATAGAGTCAATGCAATGGGTGGAAGCTAATATGGACAGTTGACTTTCTCAAAACGTATATGGAGACAGACTGAAATACAAGGTCTGTTCAAAAAGTTCCAGGACTGATTTCATAAAAAATGTATTAAATATCTTACAACTTATTCCATTGGGTTCCCTTCCCAATGTCATTTCCACTTCTGGAAACAGTCCTTCAACACGTCTTCAGGAATCGCCAAAAGTTGCTGCATACAAGACCTGAATTCAAGACTCAAACAATCAAACCAATTCAAAAGACTACTCAAAGCTTGGTTATTTCAGTGTACTTGTACCCAGCTCACCCCTGTCAACATTCCCAACCTCTACTTACCACATTCATTTCTCCCACAGTATCCTCTATTTTCTACTTATCCTCAAACTCTTTTTCATTTTGTTTTGTTTTTTCTTCACTATCTTTTTCTTCCCTTTCTCTTCTTGCTATAAAATACCACCCCCACCCCCTTTATAAAACCACACAAGTGGTTTTTAGCGCAGGCCAGTGTGCAGAATGCTCTTGCTGCTCCCGACACTCATAGGAACTCTATGAGTGTCAGGAGCAGCGCAGAGCATTCAGTGTGCTTCCGCGGTTTTGTAACAGGGGGATAGTTTGTGACTTGTAAACCACCTAGCAGCACTGTTGTGCAATGAGTGGTATATCAAACTAATATAAATAAAATAAAAAATCTGTCTTCATATGTCATGCAGTGCACAGTTCTACATATTCACATTTCTTGCAAAGGAATAGTGGGGGTTCTTATTTAAAAATAAATCTATATAATTCTTACTTGAAATGTCATGGTCTTAATATTTGACAGAAAATATGTTTCAGTATTGTCAAAGTAAAATGGGCCTAGGTTTAGATAAATGATAGCAAGTCAAAAAGAAGAAGGTATCATGTACGCTGTACTGTATGTTTAGAAGGAAAAGAATGACAATGAATAAGGGATATGAAAGGATGGCTTAATAAAGAGCGCACTTTGAAAAGTCATAATGTAAAACTTATTTCAATTGAATTCTGTATATACGAGTGGAGCAGACTCCTCCCTTGGCACTATTGAATCTCAATGCTGTATCATCCACCACAATATTATACTCATTTTGACATTTACTATTTCAACATTACCTTTTTTTTGACATTTGCTTTTTAATAAAAAGGAAAGTATATGTAATGCTCAATTTTCTCTCAGTTCTGCTGTTTTAGAAAAGAGAAATCTACTTTTGAAAGGATGTCTTATGCATAAGGTTAGAGATATCATTGAACAGATTCTTAATTTTTAGATGTGAAATAAACATATGCAACCATATTGGGCTGGATTCTGCAACAACTGCTGAGTTAGGCAGCAGTAGCCAATGTACTGTCACCTAACTTAATTGGTTTAATTGCTTTTAATCGATGCGATAATTGGTCGCATTATTTAAAATAAAAGATGGCACCTCTACAAATAGCACCGGAACCGCAACCATGGAGGCTCCTAAGGGTAAAATAGACATGGTTAATGCCGGAAGTACCCTTAGGCATTGGTAGACATCTCCATAGTCAAAATTCTCATCACAGATAGGCCTTGAAAACCCTGGCGCCTATCTATGATGTGGCTGCGATTCTGTAAACAGTACCATTGCATGATTGACATTGAAATTATAGAAGCTTTACAGAACTGGTACCATGCATGCATGCTTGCACTTTCTCTTCCTACCTGTAATGTAGATTTCCCCCAGTCTCTATAAAGCTTAGACTAGAAGACCATGGTGGATATGCGAGGACCTATATGCTGTTGTTCCAAGATAACATCTGCTATGGAAAAGTAATTTGGCTTTTTCAGAAGACATGCAGGATAGCAAATCCTCACAGATGAGATGCCCTATAATCTGCCTTCAACAGAAAAACAGAAAACACTAGAGGAAAAGCACTGCAACAAGCCTTTTCTATTTTATTTTTGTTTTGAAGGCAGCCTGGAAATGAAGAAGAAATGGGTCTGAGAGATTCTGGAGGACAGTATTCTGTCATATTGGGAATCCCTTTCCAAACAACAGATGAATTATGGACTAGAGAGCATGTTGCACCCTTAAAAATCTCCATGGAAGCTAACATATGAACATAAGAATTGCCATACTGGAAGAGATCAAAGGTCCATCAAGTCCAGTATCCTGTATCTACCAGTGGCCAATCCAGGTCCCAACTACTTAGCTACTGTGCATCCCAAGTAGTAAAACAGATTTTATGCTGCTTCTCCTAGGAATAAGCAGTGGATTTCCCCAAGCCATCTTAATAACTGCGAATAGACATCACATGTGTTACCAATGCAGCCATGGCTCAGACATTTTAGAGCAGATTCTGAATAGGATGCCGGTCTCAGCAGCTGCCTAAGAAGCGGCAGACACTTGCACACTGGCGACTTATACAGAATCGTGTCTGCTCTAAGACATCTAACCCTGCCTAACTACCCCAATTCTCTAACTGGCGCTGATGTCACAGACGCTGGTTAGAGAATCACCCTTGCCTGGTTGAGGGATCCCTTGCCATCAGCTGATCGTGGCAAGGAAATCCCCCTGCCATGATCAGCTGAGCAGCTGCGGCAGGGGAACACCCATAAGTCCCGCTGAAATAGGCAGGAAGGATGTCCACTCCCTCCTATTACTGAACTCACACACACCCTCAAACCAGCCAGGCAGGAGGGATGCCCAATCTATCCTGCCCCTAAACCCCCACTCTTCTCTCCTAGCCAGTCAGGATGGAGGGATGCCCACTTCCTCCTGCTTCCAAACTCCTGCCCCCCCCTCGTTGAAGACCAGCAGGAGGGATGCCCACTCCTTCCTGCTGCTACCCTTACAAAACACCCCTCCCCCAGAACCCTGTGAACCTTAAACTCCCTGACACCTCCCCAAGGCTGCAGGTCCCTATCCCAAACCCCTAGGTCTACCCTAACACCCCCACTCCCATGTACCTCATAGAAGAAAGTCCAGCCAGCAGACCCACCACTCCAAAATGGCAGATCTTCTCCTTCCTGGTGCATTCCGTGATACACCAGGGAGGGGCCTAAAGCCCTGATTGGTTCCGATGCCTAAGATCCCTCAGACAGTTGAGGCCCTCTTATGTATCAACTTGCCAGAAGGATTATTTTCCTTCCTTGCAAAAGTTCTTGAAAAATCGATTTATGATAAATTTGCAGACTTGTCATTATATATTGGATGCTAATCTGTTTAGCTTTAGGTCACAGCATGACTCAGAGACCTTACTTATTTCTTTACTTGATACTGTGAGGGAGGTCTTTGATAAAGGTAAACATTATTTTTAGTAAGTCTTGATGTAAGTGCAGCCTTTGATATGTTTGATCATGCTATTCTCATAGTTCTAGAGAGATTAGCAATTTAGCTTTGGATTGGTTTGCTTAATTTTTGACAGTTAGAAAGTTCAGTGTTTTAAAAATGTCAGAGTTCTCATCAGAGAAGGTATGTCAGATTGGAATACCCCAGAGTTCCTGTCTCCAAGTAGTGCTGTTAAATATTTTTCTGTTAAGAATAATAATTGCCATACTGGAACAGACCAAAGAACCATCAAGCCCAGCATCCTGTTTCCAACAGTGGCCAACCCAGGTCCCAAGTACCTAGCTAGATCCCAAATAGTAAAACAGATTTTATGCAACTTATTCTAGGAATAAGCAGTGGATTTCCCCAAGCCAGATACCTTAGAGAGAGGCCTTAGGTATCTGGCCAATTGGAGACTTAGGCCACTCCTAGTGCATCCCAGATTCTCAACCAGCTCCATGTAGTTTTCAGCCTTGTGATGCTCAGGAAGCCCTGAATCACAGTGACAAAGCTGTTCTAAGCCATTTTCTCCTTCCTAGTAAGCTTCTTGGGAAATTCCTTGTACCTCAGGATGTTCTTTATCTGTGGTACAAAAAAGACATCAGCATTAACCTTTGCTTCAGACAGATTAGGGACAATGCCTTGAAGGTACTTGAATGCTCTCAATTCCTTATCTAAAGCTCTGACAAATTATTTCCTTAGGTCTAATTTGATGTGTATTGGTACCATCAGCACCTTCTGGGAGGCCATTTGACATTATTTCTCACTACAGAGAACTCAGTCTTCCATGGAGAGTCCTACCTTTAGCAGTGCGCTTTTGTCTCCCTGCTGCATCAAAGGCAGAAATAGCAGGGAAAGTTTGTAAAACAGTCTTGGAGACCATTAGGAATGCTACTATTTTGAAGTCTCCGATGACCTCCCAGCCATATTCATCACACTTCATGGTGCCTAGTAAGGTCTTGATGTTGTTGTAATCCTCTTTGAGGTGCACTGAGTGAGTCAGTGGAAGAGGCAGGTACTTGTTCCCGTTATGGAGCAGCACGGCTTTGATGCTCCTGGATGAGCTGTCAATGAAAAAATTTTACTCTTTCAGGTTACAGGGGAATCCAATTACCTCACACACACTGGTCAAATCGTGGCAGAAGCAGAGCTTATATTGATGGATAAAGAAGGTGGAAAAATTTTGGTGATGCTTCTTCTGATTTGTGACTTTCATCTAACATGTTCTACCGTTTGAGCCTAGATGTCAAAAGTTTGGCATTAGATTTGATGAGACTAAGAAAATCCTTCAGAAAGTGGAAGAAGGATTCAATTGAAAATAATAGTAAACAGCACAAGGAATGGCAAGTCAAATGCAAGGCACTAATAGGGAAAGCAAAGTGAGGCCTTGAAAAGAAAATTGCACTGGAAGCATAAACACAAAGCAAAATCTTTTTAGATATATTAAAAGCAAGAAGGCGGAAAAAGAATCAGTTGGACTACTAGATGACAAAGGGGTAAAAGGGGCTCACAGGGTAGACAAGGACATTGTGGAGATATTAAATGAATTATTTGCTTCGGTCTTCACTAAGGAAGATGTAGGGGAGATACTGGTGTCAGAAATGGTATTCAATGCTGATGAACCAAAGAAACTCAAAGAAATCTCTGTAACACTGGAAGATATAATGGGTCAATTTGACAAACTGAATAGTAGCAAATCACCTGGACAGGATGGTATACATTCCAGAGTGGGATAGCAAACTTCATGGCTCTCTTTTCCCCTCTGTACCATCCTATAGAAGAACAAAATGAAATTGTTATAATGAAAATAATACATTTATTTCAACTATGACTAATGTGTACAAGATTCTTGCAACATATTTCATATATGAGATATTTTCATATAACATTGAAATTTTTAAAATTTAAATATTTTAAAAAATAAACATTTTAAGAAATTTTATAGCAGAAAATTATGCCATCCTAGTGAGAAACAAAGTTATCTTACCTTCAAGAGTTTTTGACAGTGCTCACATGTGAAGTGAGGTGCCCATGGTTTGTCTTGATCCCCAACAGGCATGCCGAAATGTGCCTTGCAGGTATTGCACATCTTAGCAGATGCTTCTATGCAGCACTTTGTCTCATTTGTCTTGATAAATTGGCCACATACAAAGCAAAATGAATCTGCCGGATGTTTGCCATCTAAAACAATGCAATTACCACTTAAGCAGTTAGAACTGAACTGAGCTAGAGGGCTTAAGATCTCTATAATTATACTGTACTGCTATTTATATTGATGGAAAGTTCTAGAAAGTTACTAAGGCCTATGGTCAAAGTAAGCATGGATTAATGAGACATAGCCAACATGGGTTAGTCAAGAAAAATGTTGCCTCACCAAACTACTACATTTCTTCAAAGGGATGAATAAGCATGCAGATAAATTTGATCCAGTTGATACTGTACATCTGAATTTTCAAAGGGCATTTGACAAAGTACCTCATGAAAAACTTCTGAGAAAATTAGAAAGTCATGGGATAGAAAGTAATGTCCTGTTGTGGACCTAGAACTAGTTAAAAGATAGAAAACAGAAAATAGGGTTAAATGGTCAATATTCTCAATGGAAAAGGGTAAATAGTGGGGTTCCCCTGGGGTCTGTGCTTTTTAACATATTTATCAATGATCTACTGTAGAAATGGGAACAACTAGTGAAATAATTAAAATTCCTGATGACACAATATTGTTTAAAGTTGTTAAATTGCAAGAGGATTGTGAAAAATTCCAAATAACCTTATAAGGCTGGGAGATTGGGCATCAAAATGGTAGATGTGAGCAAGTGCAAAGTGATGCACGGGGAAAAGAGGAGCCTGAACTATAGCTATGTGATGCAGGATTCCACATTAGGAGTCACTGCCCAAGAAAAGGATTAGGTGTCATCGTTGATGACATGTTGAAACTTTCAGCTCAATGTGGAGCAGCAACTATGAAAGCAAATAGAATGTTAGGAATTATCAGAAAAGGAATGGAAAACAAAAATGAGAATGATATAATGCCTTTGTATAGCCCCATGGTGTGGCAACACCTCGAATAAAGATTTAGCAGAATTAGGAAATGTTCAAGTAAGGGCAAGAAAAGTGATAAAAGGGATGGGACAACTTCTTTATGAGGAAAGGCTAAAGTGGCTAGGGCTCTTCAGCCTGGAGAAAAGAGAGCTCAGGGGAGATATGATAGAAGTCTATAAAATACTTAGGACTAGAAGGCATGCAATGAAGCTACTTAGTAGATTTAAAACAAATCAGAGAAAATAATTCTTCACTGAATATATAGGTACACTTTGGAATTCACTGTCATAAGAACATAAGAAGTACCTCTGCTGGGTCAGACTAGAGGTCCATCACGCCCAGCAGTCCACTCGCGCGGCGGCCCAACAGGTGCAGGACCTGTGTAGTAGTCCTCTATCTATCCCCTTCTATCCCCTTTTCCTTCAGAAAATTGTACAATCCCTTCTTGAACCCTAATACTGTACTCTGTCCTATCACGCCCTCTGGAAGCTCATTCCAGGTGTCCACCACCCGTTGAGTGAAGATAAACTTCCTAGCATTGGTTTTGAATCTGTCCCCTTTCAGCTTTTCCGAATGCCCTCTCGTTCTTGTAATTTTTGAAAGTTTGAAGAATCTGTTCCTCTCCACTTTCTCTATGTTCTTCATGATCTTGTAAGTCTCTATGAAGGGCATAGAGAAAGTGGAGAGGGACAGATTCTTCAAACTTTCAAAAACTACAAGAACGAGAGGGCATTTGGAAAAGCTGAAAGGGGATAGATTCAAAACCAATGCTAGGAAGTTTTTCTTCACCCAATGGGTGGTGGATACCTGGAAAGAATATGGTGAAAGCAATTAGCACAGCAGGGTTTAATAAAAAATATGGATAGTTTCTTAAAACTACTACTACTACTACTACTACTATTTCTTATTCTATAGCATTACCAGATGCATGCAAACAAAAAGTCCATAAGCTATTATTGAAATGGACTTGGGAAAATCCACTGCTTATTTCTAGGATAAGCAGCATAAAATCTATTTTACTCTTTGGGATCTTGTCAGGTACACAATTCAGAAACAGGATAAGGGGATTGGGGGGTACAGATAGAAGCAGAGGTAGGTTATAGAAATGGTCAGGAACCACTTCACAGTTCATAGACCTGATGGGACGCCGCGGGTGCAGACCGCTGGGCACGATGGACCTCTGGTCTGACCCAGTGGAGGCAACTTCTTATGTTCTTATGTCCCAGTATGGCAACTCTTATTGGCTTATGTCTAGGTGCAGCCATTTGCACCAAAAGAAATGTTAGATAGATTGTGTGCCCACCGGGACAGATAGGGAAAATGCTTGAGTACCTGATTGTAAAAACCGCTTAGATAACCTTGATAGGCGGTATATAAAATCCTAAGAAACTTGAAACTTGGTGCAAAATCTCACGCCTAAAGTTGCATGTGCAAATTGGGTGTGCACTCAAATTTGCATGAACAACTCAAAGCATTGTTTATAGAATTCAGGGGATAATGCAGACCCATACAGTAAGGCCTGGACTCTATAAACAGTGCCATTGTCGATGGCTGCCTTAAAGCAGCCACCGATCGCATGTCAATCACACATTGGTGCCGTTTATAGAATTGCGCCTTTGGCAAAGGTAGGCACTGGAAATGTAGGCCAGGGTTTTCAAGGCCTACGTTTCTGGCACCTACCTTTTATGTGAATCATGCCTGCCTAGGTGCTTTACCTAGGCAATAGCCATGTCTGTCATGCATTACGTGTCTTAAAGAACCTCTGTAGGTGCAATTCTGGTGCCGATAGGCACCTTGAATTTTCTTTTAAGAATGCTTTTAAACTGTGTTTTGTACTTAACTTACCGGTGCATATGTTAAGGTAATATATACAGGGCGAATGGTAGCCTTGTCCTCTGCATTTACCAAATGGGATTTGCATTTATTGTACCTTAACAGCCCCCCTCCCCCCATATTACTAAGCTGCGGTAGAGGTTTCTACCACGGCCCAGAGCTCTAAATGCTCTGATGCTCATATGAGCGTTGGAGCAACATAAGAGCATTTAGCGCCCCGGGTCATGGTAGAAACCTCTATCGTGGATTAGTAAAAGAGGGATTAAGTTTTGTACTTAAGGCGACCACTGACTTGGGCGCTGTTTACAGAATCCAGGCCTTAGTCTTTGTAAGTAAAAAAAATGATTCACCTGTATCTATTTTATATCTTACAAGATTTTGTGGGCCTTCATCATATTTCCCTTCAGCCATCTCTTTTCAAAGCTGAAGAGCCCTAACCTCTTTAGCCTTTCCTTGGTTGCTCTTCTTTGAACCTTTTCTAATTCTGTTATATATTTTTTGAGATGCGGCAACCAGAATTGAAGGCTATACTTAAAGTGAGATTGCACCATGAAGAAGTACAGAGGCATTATAATATTCTTGGTTCTATATTCTACTACATTTAGGGGCATAGACATCCGCATGGTAAACTATTAAGACATTTTATTTTATCACAGGTTCCATTTTACTCAATGTGACCTAGTTACTAATCACTGAGGTTAACAGTAAATAACATGCCTTAATACAGGGGTAGGCAATTCCGGTCCTCGAGAGCCGGAACCAGGTCAGGTTTTCAGGATATCTACAATGAATATGTATGAGATGGATTTGCATGCACTGCTTCCTTGAGATGCAAATCTATCTCATGCATATTTATTGTGGATATCCTGAAAACCTGACCTGGCTCCGGCTCTCAAGGACCGGAATTGCCTACCCCTGCCTTAATAGTAGCCCACATTGATAATGTTCCTCCTTAAGTTTCACACAAGTATCACTTAAGATAATTCTAAAAACCTAAGCTCTTCAGCTAAGGTAACTCTCTAATACTGTATTACTGGGCCATCCCACGGATATATTATTTAAAACTCAATGTTCTCTTTCTAACATTCTATCACCATCTTTTGTCAAGTCCAATTTGAAGTTATTTACTCTACTGCAGAACAGCTGTAAGTTGCAATCATGACAGTCTTTGCCCCATTCTTCTTCCTGTGTTTAATTTAAAATTCAATCTTCTTTTATTATTTTGCCTCTCAAACTGTAAATGATATGCACAGTAATGCATAGCACTTATTTTTAAAATGTCATTCACAGCCCTGGAGGTTTTTTAAAACAGATACATTTTGACATTATTCTTCTGCTTCCAAAATCACAAGACCAAAATTCACAAACTGCTAACTCCCACTACAATCTATTGGGATGACTTTTTCTCAGAGGAAAACTTTCCCACTTAGGAGATAATTTTAGAAGGGAATGCATTTACCATTGCCCTCTCCCCCCTTTATGAAGCCGCATTAGAGGGGGTTTTTTATCGCCAGCCATGGCGGTAAATGCTGTGGTCTGTTGGAATGGCTTAAAGCATGATAGAGAGTGGTAGCCTTGACAAAACCTACTAAAGTTTAATGGATCAAACATGTTGGTGTACTGTATCTACCCCTGTACAAAGCGAGACCATACAGCTAAGTACTTTTAGTACATATTTATTAAAGTATTAATATGTTAATAAGAAAAAAAATATATATAAGAAGAAATCGATCCAGTGACAATTTAGAGCATAAAGCCACATACTATGAGAATAAATTGAGTGTGTGGTGGCCCTGCTGAGGATCGGGAAGACTGATAATATAAAAACATACAATAATAAGGTGCATAATGAATGCTGATTACACCAAGCATTTCTAGAGGTGTCATAGAATTCCTATGAGCATCGGAACTTTTGTTGCTGCAGCCTGTGATAAAAAACCCTAATGTAGCTTCATAAAAGGAGGGGGGTGAGTAAAAGAAATGCCCATTTGGCAGTATTTTGATCATTAACATGTAGTACATTAGTGGTTAATTATAAAATGCTGACCAACACAAAAGTATGTGCATTAAGGCATTTATTTTAGTATTTTATACATTGCTTATAGCCTAAGTGGTTTACATTCAGGTACTCAAACATTTTTCCTATCTGTTCTGCCAGGCTCATAGTCTATCTAATGTGCCTAGGGCAGTGGAAGATTAAGTGACACAAGGATCAGCACTGGGTTTGAACCCACAACCTCAGGGTGCTGAGGCTGTAGCTTTAACCATTACACCACACCCTTTGATTGTGTGTGTGTGCCTAGGCTCTTCTGCATATAAGTGTGCATATGTATGTGTGAGGGGAGCGGTTGGTGGGTGGGTGACTATGCACATGTTTTGTGCATAGACAGAGGAATTGAATGAGCCACTGACACCATGGATCTACCAATATTTTGTCAAATGCAGCATCCGCAATGAAGATGCTTAGGGATAGAGCCAGTTTGTTTGATCCTTTCAACCAAAAATGTGTTCCACTGCCCTGTTTGTGTGTATCTGTGCATGTGTATTTGTGTGCACTGTATTTTCTAAATCTGTAATCAGGAGAGGGAATGAGAGGGAAAGACAGTATGAAAGGTACAATTCCTTAATATTTATTGGAGTACTTTTTTCAAAGTGCTTCATTTCTCTTTTGCACCGCTACCTCCACATGCAGAAATTTCACTTCTACAGCACAGAAACTTTCTTTAGATTGCTCTTTCCCTTCCTGTGACTGGCAAGTTAGATGCAAAGCATATATAAAGACGGCTAAAAGAGAATATGAAGAGAAACTTGTCACTAAGGCAAAAACTCACAGTAACAATTTTTTTAGGTACTTCAGAAGCAGAAAGCCTGTGAAGGAATCCATGGGTTGTTAGATTATCAAGGAGCAGAGGGGGTATTTAGGGGAGGACAAGGCCATAGTGGAGAACTGAATGAATTCTTTGCGTTGGTTTTTATGAAATTAAAAATAAGAGATCTACCAGTGAAAGAAAGCTCGATGAACTTGGAAGATGTACTGAGCCAAATCAACAAGTTAAAAATGATAAATCATCTGGACCAGATGGTATATACCCTAGGGTACTGAAAGAATCCAAACACGAAATTGCTGATCTGCTGTTAGTGATCTGTAACCTGTCATTAAAATTGTCCATAGTACCTGAAATTTGGAGGATGACCAATGTAACATCAAATTTTTAAAAGGGTTCCAGGGGTGATCTGGGAAATTACAGGCCAGTTAGACTGACTTTGGTGCTGGGCAAAATAGTGGAAACTATTATAAAGAAAATCAGGGGCGGGAAATTGCACGGTGACACCAGGAAATACTTTTTCACCGAAAGAGTGGTTGATCGCTGGAATAATCTTCCACTTCAGGTGATCGAGGCAAGCAGCGTGCCTGATTTTAAGAAGAAATGGGATCGTCACGTGGGATCTCTTCACAGAGATAAGTAGGGGAGGGTCATTAGGGTGGGCAGACTAGATGGGCCATGGCCCTTATCTGCCATCTATTTCTATGTTTCTATGTTTCTATAGTACATCTAGATTTTCAGAAAGTTTTCAACAAAGTTTCTTATGAGAAACTCCTGAGAAAATTAAAAATTCATTGAATAGAAGGCAATGTTCTGTTGTGGATTAGGAACTGATTATTGGAAAGAAAACAGAGGGTAAGGTCAAATGACCATTTTTCTCAACACAGGAGGGTGAATAGTAGAGTGCCACTGGGACTGGCACTAATTAACATATGTATTTTTATCAGGAAATCAGAATATATGGGGTGATTAACTCTCCCTTTATGAAGCTGTATTAGCATTTTTTATTGCTGGACATGGCAGTAAAAGCTCTGACGTTCACAGAATTCCTATGAGCGTTAAAACTTTTACCGCCGTGGCCGGTGATTAAAAAATGCTAACGCGGCTTCATAAAAGGGAGTAAATTTCTAGATAACACAGAACTATTAAAAACTGTTAAAACACAAGCAGATTGTACAAAATTGCAAAAAGGCCTTAGGAAATTAAAAAACTAGGCATCCAAATGGCAGATAAAATTTTGTGGACAAATGCAGTGATGCCCATTGGGAGGAATAATCTGAATCATAGTTGCCAGATGCTAGGGTCACTCCCACAGAAAGACAAGTCCCTACTATCTGCTCCAATTATAATCCTATCTCTTTCTGAATGCAGATTACAAAATATTTACCAAAACTCATTGTCAACGATTGGAGTAAGCTATTTTGGAATGTATCCATCCAGACCAAATGGGTTTTATACATAACCAATATGACTCTGACAATATTAGACATAAAGACCATACTCTTCAAGAAAACTCTGAAAAAAGAAATAATACCACAAGTCTCAAACTCCATCTCTCACTAAAGCCAACTACCCCAAACAAATAACCTTACCCATTTCTTACTCTTTTTGAAAATGACCAATTTTTTTTTTTTTTTGTAAGTTCTTGTTGTAATATATCTTGGATAATTCTTTTGTAATCCGCCTTGAACTGCAAGGTAATGGCGGAATAGAAATCCCTAATGTAATGTAATATAATTTACTACACTTCTCGAGATTCTAAAGATAACATAATATAACATAAATGTTTATTTCTATATCGCATTAGCCTTTTGGTTCAAGGCTGCGTACAGGGTAGTAAAAAGCATCATGAACAGTAATTTTTAGCAAATTTAAAAAACAATCAATGAAAAATTGAGGTTTGTGATGGGGCAAGATGAGTGAAAGTTGTCTAGTCTTGGGTCCATAAGGATTAATTTAAAACTGGGCCTTCAGGTTTGGGGAAGAGGTGTGTTTTCAGGAGCTTCCTAAAATGCATGTATGATCTGGTGATCCTCTCATTAGATGCTGAAAAGGCATTTAATAAAGTAGAATGGCTATATTTATTATGTGTCTTAAAAAGGTTTGGTTTTGGTCCCAAGTTAATAGACTGGATACAAGCCATATATCTCAGACCTCTTGCATCTGTTAATATAAATGATGTTTCATTCTATTTTAGTGAATGATAATGATGTTAAACATTATTTTATCATAGGTTCTAATTTATCTGGTGGGACCTAGTCACTAATAACGTATGGGAACCACATTAGTGAGTACTATTGAGACATCCAAACTGGTTCACTTTCTACCCAGCTTCTCAATTTTATTTTGAGCCCAATATTCAGCCAGAGGTGGTCAGTCTTTTGCTGACCGCTGTTAGCTTTATTAGTAGATATTCAATGTCAAGCCATGTACCACTGGCTATGAATATCTGGACATATGCTGTTGGATAAAACCTATTAAGTGTGATATTCAGCACTTCACCTGCTAATATGAACTATATAAAGGTAGGGTTGTGGTTTATGCAGTCCTATTTCTGTGGTTATCCAAGCTGGTTAACTGCTGAGTCTTGGCATTTAATTGACTAAATGCTGACTCTATCTGGTTAAGAGCCACTGAATATGCTCAGTTATCCCCATAAAAGAGATTTAAACATCCAGGAGCTATTTCTTGTCATTTAAATTGCTCCAAATATCGATACTCCATTTTCAGCAATACTCTTGATCTGTCATATCCTCAGTCTTTTACTTTCTAATACAACTGCTCTGTCCGCCTTCAAACATGTTGGTATCCCATCATTGCTCAAAAAACCTCTTTGGGCCCTACCATCCTTGCTATTATTCCATTTCCCTCCTATCTGCTGGCTCAACTGACTTCACTTTCCTGCTTTTCAAGCCATTTTCAATTTATGTGTTATGCCCCTTCTCTAACCTTATTTGAATGCTGACTCGAAACCCATTTTACATAAGAATAGCCTTACTGGGTCCATCTAGTCCAGTAGTCCATCTTCACAATGCCCAATCCAGGTCACAAGTACCTGGCAAAACCCCAAATAGTAGCAACATTCCATGTTACCAATCCAGGGCGTGCAGTGGCTTCCCCCATATCTGTCTCAATAACAGCCTATGAACTTTCCCTCCAGGAAATTGTCCAAACCTTTTATAAACCAGCCACGTCAACCATTCTTACCAAAACCTCTGTCAATGCTTTCCAGAGCTTAACTATTCTCTGAGTGAAAAAATAGTTCCTCCTATTAGTTTCAAAAGTATTTCCCTGTAACTTCAGCAAGTGTACCCCTTTTTGAGGCTGTTTCTAAATCTTAAATCCTGGTTCTTCCAGACATCATATGTTGTGTTGATTGTTAACCACTTATTCTCTAATAAGTAAGTTTCCTAAATCTAGGGTTATCATATGGCTCCAGAAAAAGGAGGACAGCTTGAGACATTCAGGTTTTACTTCCACTAAAAGCAATGGAAGTAAGGAGGACAGATTGAGACATCTGGGTTTTACTTCCATTGAAAGCAATGGAAGTAAATCCCTTATGTCTCAATACATCCTCCTCTTTCTGGAGCCATATGGTAACCCTACCTAAATCTTTTTATTTGTCGTGTCTTTGTATTTTGAAAAAACAGTGAGCTCCACTGACCTGAATCATGCCTATATCTGTACAGAGCTGTATTTATCTAGTAGCACTACAGAAATTAGTAATAGAGTGTAGGATTTTGTATGTGTATCAAATTTGTCCCAGCAGTGGACTTGATAGCAACTGTGAAAAAAACCATATTAAAATGAGGCAGTAGACATGTGAGTATAATGTTTTAAGGGAGTGACTAGTTTAAGTAGCAAAAATTGCATCTAGATTGCAAGGGCAGATAGTTACAGCTGTTTGAGAGCAGGGATAAGGGTCTGTGTCAAGATCAGTGGTTTTCAAACCTCTCTTGGGGAACCCTCAGCAAGTTGGTTTTCAGGAGATCCTTAACAAATATTCATTGGAAACAGGGCATGCAAATCTCTGTTATTAATATTCAATATCCAAATTATTTATGTACATAAATGAATGTATTTTATAATCTCTGTCTGTACTTTGAACGCTGCCCATGCCCCATCCCTCTACACACCTACCATTAAAGTACACATTTTGTAACAGACCATTTACACATGGTGTGGTCACATATGCACAAAAATGCCTTTATAAAATTACCTACCTAGAAGGTAATTTTCTAACAGATTGACTATTATATTACGGCCAAGTAGGCGCCAGTTTTATAAAGGCACATGGAGGGGCATTTTTGATAGGACATCTAAGTGTGAGTTTGGATGTTTTGGGTGAGACGTCCAGAAATCCAGTAGAGAACATAAGAACATAAGAATAGCCTTACTGGGTCAAACCAAGTCCAACAAGCCCAGTAGCCTGTTCTCACGGTGGCCAATCCAAGTCACTAGTACCTGGTCAAAACCCAAGGAGTAGCAATAAGTCTATGCTACCAATACAGGGCAAGAAACAACGATTCTTCCCTGACCCTGAAAAGAAGGGGTGAGGGGAAGAGACAGACTACTAAAGAAAATTTGTTGTGATAAATGGGAAGCCCTCAGTCACACAGCTCGCAATGGGGACCAAACCCCTAATGCACCAGCTGTCACATGCATACACCCATAAGGGTGTTATCTGTGAAACATTCCCGGGCTAACCCATATGTGATCAAACGTGTACCTAGTGCAAACTTGTCCAAAAGAACTCTGTTTCGGGGGTACAGGCTCCCTTCCTCCGGAACCAGCTGCTGAATGCTGTAACCAGTATCTCCCAAACACCCACCTAAGTGGAACAATTGAAAATGGATAAGCCTTTTGTGCTGCCTCATGTTCATCAACTATGGAGAAGCTAAGTACCTCCTAGACTGTCTGCTTGTACCTCACGCCTATGCCCTTAGATTGATTTTGGTTGCTTCTGCACCCTTGGATGAGAGGCAGAGACAGCTTTAACCATTGTTTATATGTTATATTGGTTGATTATTATATTTCACACTATTAGCACATTGGTTTGTGCACTAGGTACACGTTTGATCACATACAGATTAGCCCAGGATGTTTCACATATAACACCCTTATGGGTGTATGCATGTGACAGCTGGTGCATTAGGGGTTTGGTTCCCATTGAGAGCTGTGCAACTGAGGGCTTCACATTTATCACAACAAATTTTCTTTAGTAGTCTGGTTTGAGCTGTCTCTTCCCCTCACCCCTTCTTTTCAGGGTCAGGAAAGAATCATTGTTTTTTCTCATTATTTGGGTTTTCTTCCCATTTTCAGGTTTTTCCTGACACCAATACAGGGCAAACAGTGGCTTCCCCCCATGTCTTTCTCAATAACAGACTTTGGACATTTCTTCCAGGAATTGTCCAAACCTTTCTTTAAACCAGCTACGTTATCCGCTCTTACCACATCCTCTGGTAATGCGTTCCAGAGATTAACTATTCTCTGAGTGAAAAAAATTTCCTCCTATTAGTTTTAAAAGTATATCCCTGTAACTTCATCAAGTATCCTCTAGTCTTTGTAATTTTTTGACGGAGTGAAAAGTTGATCCACTTGCACCTGTTCTACTCCACTTAGGATTTTGTAGACTTCGATTATATCTCCCCTCATTCATTTCTTTTCCAAGCTGAAGAGCCCTAACCATTTTAGTCTTTCCTCATATGAGAGAAGTTCCATCCCCTTTACCATCTTGCTTGCTCTTCTTTGAACCTTTTCTAGTGCCACTATATCTTTCTTGAGATAAGGAGAACAGAATTGAACACAATACTCCAGATGGGGTCGCACCATGGAGCGATACAGGGGCATTATAACATTCTTAGTCTTGTTAACCATCCCTTTTTAAATAATTCCTAGCATCCTGTTTGCCTTTTTGGCCGCCGCTGCACATTGGGCTTCATCGTATTGTCTACAATGATACCCAGATCCTTTTCTTGGGCGTTAATCCCCAAGGTGGACCCTAGCATCCGGTAACTGTTATTCAGGCTATTCTTCCCAATGTGTATCACTTTGCATTTGTGCACATTAAATTTCATCTGCCATTTGGACACCCAGTCTTCCAATTTCCTAAGGTCCGCCTGCAATTTTTCACAATCCACATGCATTTTAACAACTTTGAACAGTTTAGTGTCATCTGCAAATTTAATCATCTCACTCATCGTTCCAATTTCCAGATCATTTATAAAAATGTCCATTCTCAAAACAGCAAGACACCTATCTTTTTTTTTTTTTTAGAATGACCTATGTATATGTTTTGGTCCTTAGTATATCTATATTTTTTGGCCATTCTCATATATAAAGACATCCATATGAAAAATGCACAAAAGCAAGTTTTCCTCTAGGCAGCCTGCATTCTTAGCAAACTGTTCAGACAGCTGAGCATAGCAGAGGGGCTCTTCTAAGAAGTACTGTAGTGAGCCCTCTGGCAACGCGTTCCACAGCTAAACTATTCTCTGAGTGAAAAAATATTTCCTCCTATTGGTTTTAAAAGTATTTCCCTGTAACTTCATCGAGTGTCCCCCTTTATGAGGCTGTTTCTAAATCTTATATCCTGGCTCTTCCAGACATATGCTGTGTTGATTATTAACCACTTCCTCTCTAATAAATAAGTTTCCTAAATCTAGGGTTACCATATTGCGCCATTAAAAGGAGGATGGATTGAGACATCCAGGTTTTACTTCCACTAAAAGCAATGGAAGTACTGTACTGTAGTGAGCCCTCCAAAACCCACCCAAAACTTACTGTACCCATCTGTACACCACAACAATATTCCTTATGCATGCAGGTATCATCTTAATGTAGATACAGTAGGTTTTGGAGGGCTCACAATAAAATAGAAGCAAAATATAGTAACATCTGTACCTGGTACTTTTATTGTGAAATTCACTGCAGTAACCCTTAGAGTGCCCCTCTGTTCTCTGGGCTCAAATGTCTGTGTTAACATCTGAAGCTGCCTGGGCTGAGAATGATTCAGCACCCAATTGTAAATACAGGCTAGAATGTACTGGATGGTGGGAGGGAGTTGGTGATCACTGGGGGAGTAAAAGGGGGGGGTCATGCCTTAATTCCTTCAGTGGTCATCTGGTCAGTTTGGGCAACTATCCAGTATTTAGACGCTTATAAAACAGACCTAGTTCTACACATCTTAAAAAAAAAAAAAAAGCCCTAGATATTTTTTTAAAGGTTTGATTATCCCTGTCGAGCATCCAGGTCCTAAGCCCGCCCAAAATACGCCTCTAATATGCTCCCTTAAGATTTGGACACATTGGAGACAAAACAACCAGAAAGACATCTAGATAGTCTGTTTTGAGAATGCCCACTTGGACATTTTGACTAGTAAGACATACAAGTGCTGGTTTATGCTGTCTTTTGGATGTCTATCTTTTTGGAAATTGAGTCCCATAGGTACTTTTGACTCCTTATAAGATACATAAGCAAAGTGGCAGAAATCGTACCTAGGCAGACTAGATCATTTTTATCTGTTGTAATCTATGTTACTATGTTAGAGCAGTAGGCTGAAAACCAGTAGATACCATGTTTCCCAAAAATAAGACAGTGTCTTATATTAATTTTAGGCCCCAAAACGCACTAGGTTTTATTTTCGGGGTATGTACATGATCATCTCTCCCTTCCTCTCCTTCACCCCAATCCTTCCTCTTTCCTTTCTCTCCCCCACATGTGCAGCATCTTTCTGCCCCTCCCTCGTGCAGCAGGACCCTTACCCAGCTTCTATTCTTCCCTCCCTCCCATCCCTCGTGCAGCAGGACCCTTACCCAGCTTCTATTCTTCCCTCCCTCCCATCCCTCGTGCAGCAGGACCCTTGCCCAGCTTCCCGTCCCTCCCATCCCTTGTTCAGCAGGACCATTGCCCAGCTTCCCTTCCCTCCCTCCCATCCCTTGTGCAGCAGAACCCTTGATCAAGCACTCCCCGAGCACCTGCCCTCGCCGCACAGCCAAACCCCCATCCTTCCCTCCCTCCCATCCGAACCCTACCGACCGTGAGCGAGCCCTGCATACCTCCCTAAGCAGCTTCAGGCCGGCAGCACTCTAAACAGGCTGCTTTGGCCTTGTCTGCTCATGAATTCACTCTGCCGCATTACTGATGACATCATCAGTAACGCGTATGTCAAGGAATGTGTCCAGATTGTTTTGAATTATAAACCTGACGCCTCAGCCCCACCACTCCACCGCAATGTTAAATTCAAAGAGCGGGAGATTTATTATGGGAGCCTCATCATTGGCTGTCGGGTTTGTATCCTAAATTTATTTATTTTTCTATTTTGAATGCAGGGGGAGGAGTTTTATATGACAGCGAGGGAGGATTTAAATTCCGGTCCGAGGACGCCGGCGCCATCTTTTCTCATGAAAGTAGTGGAGTCGGATGGCGGCGGCGCCCTCGGTAAGTACACTATTAAATTGAACTACTACTGACATTGAAGTAATTACAGATAGGAGGGGAACAGCGCGCACAACTGTATGTGACTACGTTTCTCTTTTTAATATTTTGCAGGGAGACCCTTGATAAAACACAAATGCTGTGAAACATGTCGGGTCTGACTCCCTGGGTTTAACGCTGAGATAAGTATCAAGTACTTTTAAAATCACGATACTCAGAAAGAGAATATTTATTTTCTTAAAACTTCTTAAAGTCTAAGTCTAATGACTGATAAATATATTAAAAATTTATAAAAAAATATATAAAATAGAAAAATAAATAAATTTAGGATACAAACCCGACAGCCAATGATGAGGCTCCCATAATAAATCTCCCGCTCTTTGAATTTAACATTGCGGTGGAGTGGTGGGGCTGAGGCGTCAGGTTTATAATTCAAAACAATCTGGACACATTCCTTGACATACATATTAATCATTTCTTGTCTAGATTATACCAACCTAATTTTGGAGGCCGTAGATTTAATGATCATCAGTAACGCAGCAGAGTGAATTCACAGGTTGCCTGATCAGAAGCAAGTGTAAATGTATGTGCCATAAAGTACACACAGAAATCATGACTACCATGCTCTACCTATACTGCATTCCAGAACACATCTACATTAACATCACATACATATACATGCTTTCTTGTTATTGCATGCATTTGTCCGAGCGGGTAATTTTAAAAGAGGTATTTTATATGTCTATGCTTGCACATAAATGATTTTATAACCTTCTTCTTCACTTACACTGAGATTCTTATATAGCAGACAGTATGAAGTAACCACAGCTGCTCTAAAATGGTATTTTTACTTTATTTTCAGTTTTGTTTTGTTTTTCTGATTCCAATCTGGTGGTTTGTATATAATGATGGGAAATAGTGTGGCATGGGCCAGATTCCAGGATTTTCTATGAGTACATGTGTCCTCATAGACAAAGCCTACTCTGAGTGGGCGTTAACCTGTTTAATGAAGAAGCTTTGGGATTGCACATATAAGATGCATATCTAGGGGAGTGAATTGCTGGTTATAAAAGAGAAGGCAGAAAGGATCCTGACAATGCAAAGCATACAGGTAGTCTCTGCCTCCAGTCTGCTCTAGTTATCTTTGTCCGGGCCTTTGCAAATAACTTAGAGGTTGAGACGATATCAAATAGTAGCCAAATATGCCCCTTTGCAAAAGTCGGTATTTAAGAAACTTGATTCTTAGCTTTTATTCACCTAGAAGCCGACACCCCCAGGAGTGAATCACCAGTGTTAAAACAGCTGAAATATACTTGTAAAAGTTCTTTGAAATTTCTGACTCATTTCCATTATTCTGTCACTTTTATACTATCTATCAGTAATCTTCTATTTCCACTCTAATAAAGATGTTTTCTTTATAGATTGCTCATATACTGAAAGAGCTGTTACTCACCTACGGAAAATAAAGCTGGTCACAGAGCAATTCTTGGTAAAGCTATATATCAGAAAGATAGTTTTATAGCTTTACTCTTGCTTACAAATCAATTCTGTGGAACTGGCTTACCATTAGTGGCTTTTAAGGCTGCCTAGAGCTGTGCCAGTCACTGCTGTTTTGACACGTTAATGCATTAATGGCATGTGCATGCTGACACAACTTTTCTGACGTACTGTAACAGTAATTATTAGGACTCTTCCATAAGACACTAAAAGTTAAAAGGTGACAAAAGAGTATGTAAATACTAAAACATTTTAAGAATCTTATTCTTTTCTGACAATACACAATTAAGAAACTGGAAGAATGTCATGATAATGATTGCTAGAAATCTTGCCAAAGACAAGAACAGTGAGCAGGGGAAATTATCTGCCTTTTATACATGATGACAGAGGTTACAAACTAGCGATTTAGTTTCAGTAAGCTAAGGTTCTAGGTCCTGACATAGCAGAAATGACATACTGCATATTTAGTTTTCAACACTTGGTCGATAAAAGGCAGTGAAGTGTATTTATATGTAAACAACATAAGGGCCAAGACCCTGTATTTATCTTCAAAGGGTATATCTGAAAAAGTGCATGCATGTGGAAAGTGTTGACATATATGTGTCTGTGATGTACAATAGAATTAATGAGCAAAAGGGCATAAAGTGAGGACTGAAAAGAAATACATTGGTTTACTTTAAGAGATAGTGTGGGTATTACATAGGGCAAAGTAGGCATGAAAGGAAGTTCTTTAAAAGAAATATATGTTCTTTGCAAGCAGCAATAGTGACATTAACACTTTTAGGTTTTCTATTGGGCACATCAGTATCAGAATCTTAATAGAAAATGTATTTGTAGAGCAATGGATCTCAACCCTGTCCTGGAGGCCCACAAGCCAGTCAGGTTTTCAGGATAGCCCTAATGAATATGCATGAAAGAGATTTGCATGCAATGAAGATGATAGGAATGCAGATCTGCCCCATGCATGGTTATATTAGCATGGAATGCAGATCTGCCCCAAAAACCTGACTGGCTAGTGGTCCTCCAGGACCGGGTTGGGGGACCATTGATGTAGAGAACCATTATTTATTTATTAAAGTTATGTGCATTGGCCTCTAGGATAGAAATAAAGGACGACCCCACAAGTTTGTTGGAATTGCCATTATTATGCCCAACTGGTTTACTGTATGTCATCTATATCATGCATGGTCTCTGGTGGTTCCCACAGTCTGTTACAGTGGACACAAGACAGCAGCACATCAGGGCTAAGTCCCTTGTGGGAATTATTGAGGAAAAAATAGGAGTATTGGTCAAGAGACAGCCTTTTCCTTGCAAACACTGGATGTAACTTAGCAACATTTCTCCCTTTGATGTGGGACCCTCTGCAGCAGCTGTTCCTGTGTAGAATGGTTGGGGCATATGTGATGGAAAGGGGATGAAGTCATATTGCTGGATGATGTTCACAGTTTTAGTGACAATTTCCTAGATTTGTTAGCTATTCCACAATAATGATCTTTCATGTCACTGCTGTGGTTATGTTGTCTAATGATCACAGCAGGTGGCCAACGATAAATATGTAAGCAGCTGTCAGGTAATCTATGGCTTCTTTCACCTCACCATCTTGTGAAATTTGGTGGGTTTCAAAGTGCAGCATTTTCTGTATGTCTTTTAAGCCATCACCAAGTATGTCATCTTGTTATTATTGCCCTAGCACCATAGAAAAAAAAATAATGCTCAGACAAGTCACTATTCTTCAGAGACATCAGTAGGAATCTTTTGATAGAACTGGCCAAGGAAATACATCCGAGGCTTACTGAAATGTAAGTTTTGTCACATTGCAATTTAAAAGAATGACTTATCTGAATGATGTGCCAAAAATCACAGTATAGGAATCCCCATTGCATTTTGCTAAAACTCAGCTGTTATATTCCTGATCACAAATATCAAAAGTTAAAATTTGTAGTTCCAGTGTACATGAATTCTACAAGATAACTGGACAGCAGTTAGCTGTATTGTGAATAGATCCAACAGGTTAAACTGAGCTGATGTAGGGTAAGAAAAGTCTTTTATGAATTTTAAGATACAATTAAAGGCAGACTGCTTCTCCTTGGCTTTCTGTTCTTAATTTTCTAGGTAACCTTTCTCTAAAGTTCCATCTTTAGCTTTATCTCAACTAATGTGGGCAGAACAAATTTTAGTTTTTTCCCTTACCATATTGTTCATTCCTTCTCTTTCCCCAGCCTTTTTTGTTTTACTGTAACCTACCGACTCCCTCCTTTCCGGTTCATAATCAAATGCACGCGGACAAATGGGCGCAGACAATTGAGCGCCAAGACAAGTGAGCGCCAAGACAAGTGAGCGGAAGACATCTAAGCGCAAGACAAGTGAGCGCAAGACAAATGAGCACACAGACAAGTACGCGTAAGATAACTGTGCCAAGACAAGTGAGCGCAAGACAAATGAGCACACAGACAAGTACGCGTAAGATAACTGCGCCAAGACAAGTGAGCGCAAGACATCTGAGCATAAGGCAATTCAGCGTGAATGATTTCTAGTAAAAATCACGAGCATGACATTTGAGCACAAGACATCTGAGCGTTGACAACTGAGTGCAAGATAAGTGAGCGCCAACCACGCGCTTTTGGCCCATCACCAGATAATCTAGTCAGGTTTTCAGTCAAATGCTAATGTAACCATGCCTCCTAATATGAAAATTAGCTTTAACACATTTTGAGAATTCATAGAACAAAAATATCCTGCACGACAAACACAAATAAATGATTACCGTTGCTAAACTTAGAATAATGTAAATAACAGAACTTGGTGAAAGTTACACACCTCTATTAGGAGGCATGGTTACATTAGCATTTGACTGAAAATCTGACTAGATTATCTGGTGATGGGACAAAAACGCGTGGCCGGCACTCATTTATCTTGCGCTCAGTTGTCAATGCTCAGATGTCTTGTGCTCAAATGTCATGCTTGTGCTTTTTACTAGAAATCATTCACGCTGAATTGTCTTGTGCTCAGATGTCTTGCGCTCACTTAGTGCTCACTTGTCTTGGCGCTCACTTGTCTAGCGCTAACTTGTCTGCTCCCATTTGTCCATGCGCTTATGTCTTGGCGCAGTTATCTTACGCTCACTTGTCTTGTGCTTATATGTCTTGCGCTCACTTGTCTTCGTGCATTTGTCTTATGCGCACTTGACTTGCCACCTCCTTTCCTCATATTCCTTTGTTGGTTTGACTGTTTAATTGTATTTTGTTTATTTTCGTTTCCTACCCTATTTAATTTTTATATTTACTTATTTTAAACTTTTATTGTAAACTGCTTAGATTTACCTTTGGGTTAATATTTGCAGTATATTAAATTGAACTTGAACTTGGGCTCAATATTCAAAAGGGTTTAACTGGGCAAGAGAGGCACTGTCCGGTTACACCATGGTGAGAAAGTTAGGAGGGTATATTAAGTGGCATTTAACTGGGTAGTTATTAACAACTCAGATGTATTGGAAACCAATGTATGTGTAAGCAACTCTTCCAATGGGAGACAAATGTGGTCATAAGATGTTCTAAATAAAATTATTGCAGAAGCAAAAGAGAAGACAGTATCAAATCTTTATTGCTCTAAAGGAAGGAAAACGCCTCAGAAAGGGCCCTCCCACCTCCACAATGGTGGATCTTAAAGGTGGTTAAGCGATAACCTCATAGGCAAAACCTTCTTAATAAAGTGAGCAATTAAATCATAAACTGTGCTTCACATAAATGCTGAAATAGATAGAGGCAAAACAACCACTTATCTTAGAGCTGATCGGCACACCGACGGAGGCCAGCGTTTCACCGACAGGCTACATCAGGGTGTGACCCGACCGATCAGTCTAATCAAGAGCGTATGCAACGCTTCAAAAGTCCAAAAAAATGGCTCCTTTAGAGCAATAAAGATTTGATACTGTCTTCTCTTTTGCTTCTGCAATAATTTTATTTAGAACATCTTATGACCACATTTGTCTCCCATTGGAAGAGTTGCTTACACATTTAACTGGGTAGTGCCACTAAATATCTTCTCTTACTGCCATGACACTGTCCAGCTTAAATGGAAGATTAAGCCTGTGGTATTTGGAAATTATTTTAAGGAAGTGACATCTGCATTTGCATTTCTTGTCAATCTCAATCTATTTTTAATTCGTATTAGCTCAGTTTTACATGTATGTTTTCTGTCCAACAGATCATATTACCCAAAAAACAGATTAGAAGGAATAGGATGCTACTGAAGCTTAACCAAACCAAACTGGAAATGATGTGTAAGGTTTAGGCAGGCAATTAGGAAATGCAGTATTTCCAACATAAATAATAAGTAAAAAATCTCCCATTCTCTGCTTACTTTGCTCCTCTCCTACATCTGCTTTGTTTTATCAGGTTGTTATTATTCAGCACTGTCTGCAAGGAATCACTGACAAGGAGGAGAAAATGTCAGTGGCCTTCCCAAGCTGATGGTCTGTATCTTATCTCTAAGGCAGCAGTGCTGAAGGAAGGCAATTTATAGAAAGAAATGTATTTCATTGTCTCTTCAGGTACAGGAAGGGATAACCATGCTTTTGAATTCATTCACATTACACTTTCTCCTCCGTATTTGCGAATTCCGTATCTACGGATTCGCTTATTTGCGGTTTTAAAACAAAAAAAGCATTTTTATTTTTCAGGCTATTTTAAGCCCTGTAAGCCCTCCCCCCCTTAAGCCTTACCTGGTGGTCTAGCGGGTTTTCAGGCAGGAGCGATCTTCCCACGCTCCTGCCCCGTGCAGATCGCTCACAGAAAATGGCTTGAGAGACTATGGGAGCTCAAGGCAGCCATTTCCTGTGAGCGATCTGCACGGGGCAGGAGTGTGGGAAGATCGCTCCTGCCTGAAAACCCGCTAGACCAACAGGAAAGGCTTAAGGGAGGGCTTAAAATAGCCAGGGGAAGCGGGGGTTAGGGACAGAACCGACCCGAATATTATTCATGGGGTTTTTTTAATATTCGCGGGCCGTCTCTGCCCCTAACCCCCGCGAATACGGAGGGGGAAGTGTAGTAACATGTAAAATTTGCTCCAGGAAATTTATTTTTTAGATCACAGTGTTCTTTGGTTATAGCACTTTGAATACAGTGCAGAATGCAAACTAGCAACTAAATAAAAGACTGTGCAGCCTGAATTAATGTACAATGTTATCTGTGCTTAAACACCAAGTTGTCTAATGTTTAGTAAATGCCATTAACCTGTAACACCATAGTACAGAAACTGTGTTAAGTACTCTCACTAGTGGATGTCACTCAAGTCTTGATAAAAATGGCATAGCATTGATCACTTCTCTAGAATTCTTAGCGGCTTTCAATCTGGTTGATCATCTGCTTCTCCTTCAGTGTCTATCTTGGTTCAGAATCAGTGGTACAGATCTCGACTGATTCCAATTATTTCTCTGCAATCGTTCTTTTCAGGTTTCGTATTTAACTTGCGCTCCACTCCACTCCCACTTCATTTTTGTTGTACCTCAAAGTTCTATCCTAGTCCCCTTTTCTTTTCAATATTTTCTTGAGCCTATTAGCTACACTTATTCAGTCATTTAACATTAGAGCTTTCCTTTAGAGAGATGATATCCTTCTCATCTATCCTGCCTCATCACTTCATATTAACCTCCAGTCTTTACAAGAATGTTTGACCTCCATCACAAAATGGCTACTACATCCAAAACTTGTTCTCAGTCCTGAAAAGACGGTGGCCTCCTGGATCACTGGTTTCCTCTCGAAACCTAAGCAGCGCAGAGAGAGACAGAGTACAGCAAACACAATATAGCAAAAAGAAGCACAAAAGGCCTCAGTGAACAAGGACTTGTCTTTATTGACCCAACACAAGCTGTGTTTCAGCATTCTACGCCTGCATCACGGGTCAGTCAAAGAACAAAATGCAATTCTCAACGTCCTGTTCTTGCTTACTTTCACTTTCCTGTTCAAACAAGAACAGGACATTGAGAATGCTTTCTGTGCTCTGGCTTAAGAACCGATTCTGATCTCTGAGTTCATTGGCTGACCCCTAATGCAGGCATTGTATGCCAAAACATGGCTCGCATTGGGTCAATAAAGACAAGTCCTTGTTCTTTGAGGGGCTCATAATAAAAAAAATATTCAAAAAGTGACCTAAGTTGGTACTTGGACGATCAAAAAGACAGATAATCAAAGCTGGATAGCTTAGGCCTTTAAGGTGGGACATAATTGTCTGGCAGCCATAACCACAAAGGGTTGCCAGGTTGCCAGATAGAACTTATACATTTTGACTTAGACCAAGTCATAACAGGTATTAGTTCCAGCCCAGGAAACCTGTCCCCCCCCCCCCCACCGTAATGATCATGGCAGGAGAGATGCCTAATCTCTCCTACCGCAATTCCCCCCCCCCCCCGAACTGCGAACTGGCAGGAGAGATGCCCAATCTTTCCTGCTGGCATACACACCCTGACAAACCCAGCAGGAGGGATACCAAGCTCTCCAGCCAAAGGCGCACCCCACCCCACCACAAAAAAAACTCCAAACGCCCCCCACCACCACTACCCTGCCCCCATACCCCAGACACCCCCCTAACTAACCTTAAAGTTGGCCAGCTGGACGGATCCCCTGTCTGGTCAGCAGGCCCGCCATCCTCGGAATGGCAGGCCTGCCCCTTCCTGGTGCATTGTGTGATGCACTGGAGAGGGGCCTAAGGTCTGATTGTCCCAGGCTCATAAGGCCCAGCCATAGGAGGGGCCTTAGGCACCTGGGCCAACCAGAATTGGGCCAGTTGCCTAAGGCCCCTCCTATGGGGGGGGGGGGTGCTGGCAGGAGAGATTGGGCATCTCTCCTGCCAGTTCATGGCAGTTCAGGGGGATCATGATCACGGCAGGAGAGATT
Source organism: Geotrypetes seraphini (assembly GCF_902459505.1). Classification (NCBI taxonomy): domain Eukaryota; kingdom Metazoa; phylum Chordata; class Amphibia; order Gymnophiona; family Dermophiidae; genus Geotrypetes; species Geotrypetes seraphini. Next base: position 325,359,849 of record NC_047084.1, on the reverse strand, counting down.
AGGCATCTCTTCTGCTGTGATCGTTGCAGGGTGGGGGTCCCCAGGATTCTGTAACCGATGTTGTTTTAGACAAGCACTGGTACAGAATCCTGCTTTTAGGTGAAGGACTGGCCCCTCCTTCGCCTAAAAGTTCTTGTTTTGGGTGTTTGGGATTTGGGTGATTTTTTGGTAGGGAATGTGTTTTAATGTTAGACATAGTAGTGGTCTGGGTGATTAAACTACTGAATGCAGAGGTAGGCCATTCAAAAAAAAAAAAAAAAAAAAAAACTCATTTTGGATATTTTCTTTGGAATGGACATTTCCCTGCTGCCTACTTTCAGCGTTTAGGGACTTAGGCCAAAAGGGGATACAGAGGCAGTGGTAGAGGGTTACAGAGGGTGTGGATGAGGAAGAGGCAATTGGAGAGGATGGGTGGCGATTGGACAATGGAGGCTTGAAATAGATATGTACTAAGGAAGATAAAACTTTGCATATACAGAGGCACTGACTGATGTTTGTGGGTCAAAAGAGACAATGCCTTGGTGTTTTTTGTAGGTGGTGTCATAATTGGTACACCAGAGGCATGCCACATACTAGCACACAGTTTGCAGAATAGCTCTTGTTTGCTTATTTGCAGGTCACACCCTGCTCTCACTGCTCCCCATCCCAAGCATGCCCCTCTTTTCTTGTGTCCTTTTTCATATCCAAAAAACAGCAAGGGAATATATTTATCCAAGGTGATGCTTATAAATCACTGTTGTACTAATCACCTTTGTTTTACTTCAAAATCTGATTACAACACAAGCTGATGTGGTTAAGTGAACACTCAGACCCGCAGCTGAGGTCCGGTGAAACAAGTTCACGGAGCAGCTGTTAAGGAGACCATCATTGTTGTTCACAGTCTCCTCCACCAAACAAAGACTAAATAACCACAAATAAACTTGAAGAAAATAAAATAATAAATTTAACAGCGACTTAACTTTGAATGGTGTGGATGGTACACATAACTGCTCCGGTCTCCTCCGTTTATTCACAATACCGACCCCCCCAACCTTGGTTTCACCCGCTGGCTTCTTCAGGAGGGGTACTACAATTACAAGATGACTCAAATCAGCACTATACCACACAGCTTGCTAACTTAATAAACACTACATTTTGAAATACTCAATATAAACACTCTCTCTGCAACTTACCAGCACAAACACTCCATACTGCACACACACGCATTGCTGACAAGAGGAACTTCCCAGCAGGCCACGCTTTAAATACACTCCCCTTTTGCTACCTGCTATGTCATCACTCCTTACATCATGAGTGAAAGGTTATAGTTGCAACCATTCAATATCATTATTTAATCCTGCGGGGGCCAAGGTATGCCATTGGAATATAAACTTCTGCTCTAAGTAGAGAAGATGTTGGGTAATATTTCCGGATTTTTTATGAGCACACATAAGAACAGTATATTGTAATTCCTCAATGGAGTGCTGTTGTTCAATCCAATGGCTAACTAGGGGGGCAGTAACACGTTTGCATCTTATGTTGCTCAAATGTTCGGCAATGCGAATTTTAATAGCACGCCGAGTATGTCCTATATAATATAGCCTACAAGGGCAAATAATACAATATATTACTGCAGATGAGAAACAATTAGTGCCTGTTCTTAGATAGAATTTCTTGCCCCCTTGTGCTTGCCCCCTTGTGTTTGGGGAATTATCACTCGGTCAGTGTTGAGGACATGAGGGCAATACACACACTGATGGCAACGTACGTGAGGACCCTTTCTGTTCTGTTGGACAGGGTCACGATGTTTCAAAATATGACCTAAATTCCGGCCCCTAGTGTGGGCAAATAAAGGGATGTCATTCAAGCTCTCATGTACCTGCAGCACTGGCCCAATTGTGTTATGATACTACTTTGTATAGGAAACCGTCCGATCGGAACACTCTCCTACACTATCATAGTCATCATTCAAAACCCCTCAGGGATAGTATCCCGGTGGGACAATTTTTAAGGTTGCGGAGGATCTGCTCTGATGAGTGGGACTTTCATCAGCAGGCCACGCTTTTATACACAAAGTTTATGGAGAGAGGTTACCCTCCCCGGGTAGTCAAACGGGCATGGAAGAGAGCCCGCAACTGTCAGCGGGAGTGGCTATTTCATCCCCAACAAAGGGAGAATAGTGGGGCCGTGGTATGTATATTGCCTTATTCCAATCGAAGTCAACAAATTAGAAAAATCATTCTGAAACACTGGCCAGTGCTGCAGGTACATGAGAGCTTGAACAGGGGGCAAGAAATTCTATCTAAGAACAGGCACTAATTGTTTGTCATCTGCAGTAATATATTGTATTATTTGCCCTTGTAGGCTATATTATATAGGACATGATTAATACACGAAGGCAATATATTTTTACCGTTACAGCACCACAAACTTGGAACTCTCTCCCACTTTACTTAAGACAGGAGAAAAATTTTGACAAATTTAAAAGCCAACTTAAGAGCTTTCTTTTTAAAGACGCTTTCAATATCTAATTGAAATGCCAATTGCTCTTTATAACTGCCGTTCATTTTGTTCAATTGTGTATTTTACTCCCAATAAACTATTTTGTTTTCCCTTTCCCTTTGTATATTACCCTTAAATGTTCTTCCTTACCTATCATAAAATGTATTTCGCTCCCTTCTATCCTAGTGTTTCCTGTTGTAATTGGTCTATTTTTAAAAGATTTTATATTTTTTATATATCCTTGTTATTGTTTACCTTATATTTATAGTTTATGTACATCGCTTAGTAACTGTGATAGGCGATCAATCAAATAACGAATAAACTTGAAACATACTCGGCGTGCTATTAAAATTTGCATTGCCGAACATTTGAGCAACATAAGATGCAAACGTGTTACTGCCCCCCTAGTTAGCCATTGGATTGAACAACAGCACTCCATTGAGGAATTACAATATACTGTTCTTATGTGCGCTCATAAAAAATCCGGAAATATTACCCAACATCTTCTCTACTTAGAGCAGAAGTTTATATTCCAATGGCATACCTTGGCCCCCGCAGGATTAAATAATGATATTGAATGGTTGCAACTATAACCTTTCACTCATGATGTAAGGAGTGATGACATAGCAGGTAGCAAAAGGGGAGTGTATTTAAAGCGTGGCCTGCTGGGAAGTTCCTCTTGTCAGCAATGCGTGTGTGTGCAGTATGGAGTGTTTGTGCTGGTAAGTTGCAGAGAGAGTGTTTATATTGAGTATTTCAAAATGTAGTGTTTATTAAGTTAGCAAGCTGTGTGGTGTAGTGCTGATTTGAGTCATCTTGTAATTGTAGTACCCCTCCTGAAGAAGCCAGCGGGTGAAACCTAGGTTGGGGGGTCGGTATTGTGAATAAACGGAGGAGCCCGGAGCAGTTATGTGTACCATCCACACCATTCAAAGTTAAGTCGCTGTTAAATTTATTATTTTATTTTCTTCAAGTTTATGTGTGATTATTTAGTCTTTGTTTGGTGGAGGAGACTGTGAACAACAATGATGGTCTCCTTAACAGCTGCTCCGTGAACTTGTTTCACCGGACCTCAGCTGCGGGTCTGAGTGTTCACTTAACCACATCAGCTTGTGTTGTAATCAGAGTTTGAAGTAAAACAAAGGTGATTAGTACAACAGTCCTTTTTCATATAACATGTGGGATATGCATACCTGTAGCACCTCTTTGTAACATGGCGCTCAGTGTATTATCCACATTTTTACATGACAATGTGGCATCTAGCCTTTACAGAATTGCCACTTTAATGTATTTTCCCTGTGAACTAATTGGTAGATTATGCAATTGGTAGTGAAGGTAATTTAAGAAAAGGATAGGAATGTTTAATGAATATTATCGAATAAGAAATAACTAGATTTAGTAGTAATATGCAGATTTGGTTTTATTTGTATTTTTATTTAGGGCTAGATTCACTAAACCCCCCTTACCTTTCCGATCCATGTCTGATCTGTGGCCGGGCGACCGATTCTCGATGGGTCTGCATGCAAATGGACACGATTGGAGGCATGCCCTACATCGACCCCAGAGAGATCCTGGATAGCGATCCTGACGCATGCGCAGACCATCTTCTTTGCCTGTAGATGGTCTGCACATGCTCTCCGTGCAAGGACAAGCTAGAAACTTTACTTTTGGAAATGTGAGGCATGGGGGAATCACCTTCATATGTAGTGGACTTGTCCATAAGAGTTTAGCATTTTGCGGACGAAAGGAGAGACTGGGGTTACTCTGGAGGAAGCAGCTGAACTTACTGCTGTGACTTGTTTGTACTTTTTTCATGAGCCCGTGATTTTAACCCGCGGGTTTAAAGCATGGCTCATCACGGCGTGTTCTGTTCCAGTCTGAAATAGAATAGAACACACCATAGTGCAGCCCCTCGTGGGTTAAAACCACGAGCTCGCAGAGAGCAAGAGCATCGGGGCAGCAAGAGCAGGAGAGTCGGAGTGGCAGAGAGAAGGAGATGTGCCTCAGCTTGTAGCTTTCCTTCCCACTTTTGTTCCACTATTTTCAGGAAACTTTAGGAGAAAATGCTCAGGAGAGTCGGCAGGGATGTGACTGATCCTCAGCAGTCGCTTCATTTTTGATCGGCCAGCCCAGTCAGTGTTCCTGAAATTGGTTATTGAATCGCTGCCTTCCTACTCTTGCATGCCATTCCCCTCATTTGCATGCGCGGATTGGATCGGAGGTTGAACGGCCACAAGGTTAGTGAATTGGGTCAGTACATGATACCAAACATGATCGGTGGGCTTAGTGAATCTAGCCCTTAGTCTTGCTGTTACCCACCTCAAACTTTTGTATGAGAGAAACAGAATATAAATCTCAGATTAGATTAAATTAAATCATACTAACCTCCTTAGCTTCTCCTCATATGAGAATCATTCCCTCTCCTTCATCATTTTGGCTGCCCCTCTCTGTATTTTTTTCTAATTCACTGCATCTTTTTTTTTTTAAGATGAAGCAGCCAGAACTGCACACAACTCTTAAAGTGCAGTTGCATCATTGAGCAATAGAGGCATATGGTATTGTTTGTCTTATTCTCCTTTTCGTTTTTAATGTAGCAGCCGAAGGATTCAGTGCTTCTACTGTAATCTATCAATAGAACAAAACCATCTGGCTGACCTCATTTGTAGGAAGATAAACTGGTGTTCTTCAGGTGAACTTTCTGACTTTCTAGAGATAGCTGGAAGATACAGGAAAGTGGTAAAACAAAAGAGTAAGTATTATAATCAATGGTAAGCTCTGGTGGCAACAGAATCCTCCTCTGACTATCAAACTAGGGTTACCCTATAGCTCCAGAAAAAAAGAGGATGGATTGAGATATCTGGGTTTTATTTTCATTAAAAGCAATGGAAGTAAGGAGGACGGATAGAGACAATGAAAGTAAAACCCAGATGTCTCAATCTGTCCTCCTTTTTCTGGAGCCATAGGTAACCCTATATAAAATAGAGCTTCCTTCTTCAAGCTATGTCTTTGGTTTTACATTTCCCTGCCTTTGACCTTCCTTCTGCTTGGAAGAACCTTCAAGCCAAGCCTTATCCATGTAGACTTCAAGACTACAGAGCCTATTGCTGGTCACCCAGACTAGTATACTGTTAGGCTACAGGAGTAAGGCAGAAGAATGCAACTGTCAGTTCCACTGCCCTGTCAAGATTTGCTAGAGGCTGATCACAGAAAGGAGGTCTGATCTACTTTATGGATTCCAGCTGGGCACCCTGGACACAACCCTTATGACTCAGGAACATCTTAAGGCTAAAGGATAAAGTACTTATCACCTCTGCAGGAGTATCTGTGGGTTCCATTGAAGCTAAAGGGATCCTAATCAAAGATTCACCATTTGAACTCAGGGGCCAATGCACAAAAAACTGGGCTATAGGGCTACAGTGCCGGAGAAAAAATGGTCTAATTTTAGCAACCAATGCTCAACACTAACAGCATTCAAATTATATAGAAGCATGAAGGCATATAATGGCCAAATGGCCCATCCAGTCTGCCCATCCACAGCATCCACAATCTCCTCCTCTTCCTAAGAGATCCCACTTGTCAAGTTTTCTTGAACTCAGACAGTCTTTGTCTCTACTATCTCTTACCAGTATATTATTCCACACATCTACTACCCTTTCTGTAAAAAAAAAGTATTTCCTTAGATTACTCCTGAGCCTATCACAAACAGCAAAAACTCAAAGAAAAAAAAATGGTGGAATTACCTCTCAAATTGCACCATTATTTTTAGTAACAGAAGCTTTCCAATCTTCCAATGCTATATATTCCAAGACTCCCATTTTATTTTTAGGCTTCAAGCATTCGCACTTTCACTTTTGATTTGATAGCTGCGGCACTGCCTTGGTACATTTTATGATTTGGCATCATCTACATGGGCATTGACTAGCTTCAGAAGCATTGATTTACATTTGGCATGGACTCCTGATGCAGCCTCAATAGCCAAAACATGGCCCGTGTCGAGTCTACTGTAAATTTAGATGATACTTTGTACGTTATATAGGTTACTATTAAAGTGTGGTTCATTTGAAGACCTGGTTCACTCTGCTCCTTCTTTGGATTTCCTGGGATTTTTGCAGAGTGGACTTTCTCTGTTATTTGGTTTCTAGCATCTGTATACAGATGTTTCAAATAATGTTTTGTTTGTGTCTACAACCTACTTAGAAGTTGACAGTGACAAGTTGCAATTTTTTAACTCTATCTGTTCATTATTCAGAGGCATCTGAGCTACTTTTGCCTTGCTAGAATATCGCAATAGAGAGGTTGCTAACGTCCCTATTTTGATAGTAACTGTATTGATATTAAGAGAAAATTAGGTTCTTTCCTCAGAAATTTTCTTTGCAGTAGAAGAGCAAAGGATTCAGGATGATAGGTGATTTACCCCTGGTTATGAATTGATTGCAGAAGGATGTCATGTACATTTTTCAACTCCGCCTTCTTCCCCAGTGGGTTGTACTACCACCTTCAGTATTGTATCAAAACAGTCGATCACCACTATAATAAGAGAAATCAGAAGGAGGGGAACGGGAAAACTTCCCTAACAATACAATTCTCTTCTTCTCTACAACAAATAAAGTGAACAATGTTAACCCAAACAGTATAACTCTAGATGGAATTAACAATCCACCTCTTTGTGTGCAAACAGAACTAACAGCTCTTGAGTTCTTAAATGCTTATTAATTTCATCACTTTCATGTTTTTGTTTTTTTTTATGATCCAGTACATTCTTATCCAACTGACTGGAAAAGATCTCCATCTCCAAACCTACAAGATCTATCCATGGCAGTAAGCAGACAAAGTAACTGACAGGGTAGGGCATCCGGAATCCTTTGCCCTTCTACTACAAAGAAAATTATTGAGGTAAGAACCTAATTTTCCCTTGTAGTACAAAGGGCAAAGGATTCCTGACAACAGGTGAAGTACCAAAACAGTCTCTTGTGTCTAGGGTGGGACAGATGAGCCTGCCCATAAAACCAAGGACCCAAATGCAGTGTCCTCATGAGCCGCTATGTCCACTCTGTAAAGGTATGGAGAGTAGACCATGTAGCTGCCCTACATATCTCTTTGGGTGAAACTGCCTGAGACTCTGCCAAGAAAGAAGCCACCCCTCTGGTAGAGTGGGCTGTCAGCAATATCAGCAGCTGTTTACCACAGCCAATGTATGCTGATGAATCACCATGCAAATCCATCTAGAGATAGATGCCTTGGTCTGCCTCATCTAGTCTGACTAGTCAGAACAAAAAATGATCCTGTAGACTGGAATATGGGTAAATGAACTTCATGGTTGATGTGGAAAGCTGAAAACAACCTTCATGAGGAAGGAAGGGATCATGCATGGGGAACCCCCTCTGTCTGTGATTCTGAAAAATGGTTCTCTGCATGAGAGTGCTTGTAACTCTGACACCTGGTGGGCTCACAGTCTATCTAATGTATCTGGGGCAATGGGGGAATTAAGTGACTTGTCTAGGGTCACAAGGAGCAGCATGGGTTTGAACGCAAAATGTGAGGGTCCTGAGGTTGTAGCTTTAACCACTGCGCCACACTCTCCCCCATTTAAGCACTGAAACAACTGGGCCTCCAGATGTAACTGAGCACTTCCGATGCCCCCTTGCTTACATCAGCTACAGTGATAGCATTGTCTGAGGAAAGCCTGACTGCCTTGCCTTCCAGGGATCTTTCCAACATCTGTAATACCAGCCAAATAGCTTGTAGTTCCAACCGATTTATGGATCATTTTCTCTGCGAGGGAGTCGAGTGGCCATCGCAATGGGCCCCCCCAGCCAAACAGGCTGGAATCAGTTGTCAATATCAGCCATGAGGGAATGCAAAGTGGCATGCCCTTGGACAAGTCCATCTGGAGCCACCAGCACAAACTGTGCCATGCTTCCGTTGTCCAGGGAAACATCCGCTAGAGAGACTCCTTTTGCCAAGACAAGCAAGTCAGTAGAAAATCCTGGAGTGGATGCATATGAGCCTTCCCCATAGGACCACTTCTATAGATGTTGCCATCGACCCCAGTACCAGGAAGTAATGCCAAGCCGTGGGATTTGACCTCATCAAGAGGCCTGTAATCTGCATCATTAGCTTCTGTTTGCATGGCTCAGGAAGAAAGACATGGCCTTTCACCATGTTGAAGCAGATTCCTAGGTATTCCAGGCATTGGGTCGGTTCCAGATGACTCTGTTTGAAGTGACTATCCAATCTAGGTCCTACAGAAGTCCTACTACTTGCTTCACTGCCTGCTCTCCTACCAGCTTGAACAGGGCTCAGATCAGTCAGTCATCCAAGTATAGCTGGAGCGAAGGAAGGTTGCTGCTGCCGTGATTAACTGCTGGACCACCAAGGATTCAAAAGGTATGCGAGGGAGGCAGGAGGGAGGTAAAAGTTCTTAGAGTCAGCAAGGTATGTGTGGATTATAAGTGTCTAATGCAATATAATGTTCTCATAATGTAACTGTGTGATAAACAGAGCCATAGAAACACAAGATAAAACAAAGACAAAAAGGCAGGCATGTGTTAGATGGTTTTAGAAGTGGTCTAAAAGATTATATGGTACACTCAGGTGTTATTTTCCTACATACAATAAGGAATGTTCAGACTGTGTGAAGAGAATAATGAATACAGTTTTACACAGTCTAACATGTGGGAAGTGACAGTATATGACAGTTTGAATTGAGAATTAACAAGAACAGGGGCAGGCACTATTGTTGATAATGTAAAATATGCAAAAGACTTGGCATTAACAAACTTGTGGATGCTTCAGCCTTCGCCAACAGACTTACTAAAAAGAAAGTGGAATTGTAAATAATGAAACAAATGGCAACATGCCAAAATCTTTCTAAGGAAATTATTTCCCTCAATTTGAATATGCTCCCTTGATGCTTTTCAGAATGTCAGTAATCTAATTCTCGCTAACAGTTAAATCCCCATATCACTAGAGTTTTTTGTATGTGTGTGAACCATCTGAAGGATAAACCACAAACCAAAGTTATGTGGTAAGCATTCAAATTCAACTTTTCATCGGTCCAATTTTTCAAATTTACTTATGCAATGAATAACTTAGGTGTCCTTTTATCAAGCCGCGCTAGCGGGGTTAGTGCGTCGGACATTTCATCACGCACTAACCCCTGCGTGGCTAAAAAACTAATGCCTGCTCAATGCAGGTGTTAGCGTCTAGCACGACAGGCAGTTTAACGCGTGGTATTACGCATTTTAAACCCCTACCGCAGCTTGATAAAAGGACCCCTTAGTGCAATAGGAGACAATAGACTTCGACATGAATCATATTTCGCAAAACTGTGTCAGCGATGTGTCCTACAATATAAATCAAAAAGGCTGTGAAGCATATAAAGCATTATTAATCAAAATAATATATAACTCAAGCTTTCTACTGCATAGTCATATACCAATACCTCTTATAAACTCATTCGTTGAAGAGTTTGTGGCGTTTTTTTAGTTTTATATATGCAATGTAATCAGATGATCCAGGGAATTAATCATGGCCTAAAGTCATAGTAACATCATCCATTCTAAATCAGCATTGAGACTGAGTAGGGTTATAGAATAGCAATAGCAGGTCCTTTTAATTTAGCCAGCAATCATGATTGCCTCCTTCCCATGATGGTATAATATTATCAATGACCCACCATCAAAGATCTTCTACAGCATGGTTGTAGCCCATCATCTTGGACTAGAGAAGTTTATACAACTTCATTCTTAATCTATGAGTTGTGTTTATTTAGTCTCAATTTGATGGGCCACAACATGGAAAAGAAACGGCCGAGGGAGGATATGATTGAAGTCTACAAAATCTTGAGTAAAAGTGAATCTATATTTCTACCCTTTCAAAAATTACAAAAACTAGGGGACTCTCAATGAAGTTACATGGAATACTTTTAAAACATATAGGAGTGAATATAAATTAAGCTCTGGAACTCATTGCCAGAGGATATGGTAACAACAGTTAGCATAACTAGGTTTAAAAAAGGTTTGGACAAATTCCTGGAAGAAAAGTCCATATTCTGCTATTGAGATAGACATGGGGGAAGCTACTGCTTGCCCTGGGATTGGTAGCATGGAATGTTACTACTATTTAGGTTTCTGCCATGTACTTGTTACCTAGATTGGCTTCTGCTGGAAAGAAGATACTGGGCTAGATGAACCATTGGTCTGACCCAAATATAAATAACATTTGATGAAGAACAATTTGTATCAGTTCTGGATGTTATACTAGTATTAGGTAATGGATCAGTCCAATCCAAACCTTCTATCGTAAGGTGACATCATTTTGAGAGGTAGTTACCTTTTCTAGTATGTCTGCTTAGTTTTGTACTCGCAACACATGGGGTCTGAGACTCTTTCCCCCCATTAACTAGAAATTGTAATAAATGTGAGACAAATAACGAAGGAAAGAGGATTCTTCACAGTTCTAAGCTAATTTACAAATTTGAAATGATATGAGAGGGGTGTTAGTAGTGAACCCCACTATTTACCCTTCTCTGTTGAGAATATTGACCATTTAAACCTACACTATGTTTTCTGTCTTTCAACCAGTTCTTAATCCATAATAGAACATTACCTCCTACCTCATGACTTTCTAATTTCCTCAGAAGTCTTTCATGAGTTATTTTGTCAAATGCCTTTTTAAAATATAAATACACAATGTCAACCGGCTCATCTTTATCCACATGTTCATTCACCCCTTCAATGAAATGCAGTAGATTGGTGAGACAAGATTTCCCTCGTTGGCTTTCTTTCATTAACCAAGGCCCTTAAAGGAAATGGGCCAGAGTACTTGAATAATATGAACTTCCCCTACACACCTCCAAGGTCACTAAGGTCCCCAGAAGGAGTTTCCCTAACCACAACCTCTCCAAAGGGCATCACATGATGTGATACCCACAAGGGAGCCTTCTCTGGAGTAGCCCCCACACTCTGTGAATGGCTTCAATTAACACAAGACTATTTCTACTTCAGAAAGCAGATAAAAAGCTTGGCTCTTCAACCGGGGCCTTAATGGAAGAAGTAACTAATTTTCTAGTCACACACAGTACTAACACTGGCTGCACACACTGCAGCAGGACTTTCTTATCCACTCTTATCCTAGCTCAGTGTTTCTCAGCTCTTTGAAGGGATAAACAGCCAGATGGACAAAGGGGAATCCATAGACATCATTTACCTCGACTTCCAAAAAGCCTTCGACAAGGTACCCCACAAGCGGCTACTTAGGAAGCTGTGGAACCACAGGGTGGAAGGGGACATGGCGATACTTGAGAGGGTCCAGAGGAGAGCAACGAAAATGATAAGAGGTATGGAAAACCTTTCATACACTGATAGGTTAGAAAGGCTGGGGCTCTTCTCCCTGGAAAAGCGGAGACTTAGAGGAGACATGATAGAAACCTTCAAAATCATGAAAGGCATAGAGAAGGTAAACAGGGACAGATTCTTCAGACTATGGGGAATCACAAGTACAAGGGTGCACTCGAAGAAACTGAAAGGGGACAAGTTTAGAACCAATGCCAGGAAGTTTTTCTTCACCCAGAGAGTGGTGGACACATGAAACACGCTCCCGGTGGTTGTGATAGGGCAGAGCACGCTACAGGGATTCAAAGAAGGATTGGATAAATTCCTGAACGATAGGGGGATTGAGGGGTACAGATAAAAGTAGAGATAGGTTAGGAAGAGTATAGATAGAAGAAAAAGGGGGATCATAGGGCAAAGTCAAGGAACACCTGACAGGTCATAGACCTGCTGGGCCGGTGCGGGCTGCTGGGTGTGATGGACCTCTGGTCTGACCCAGCGGAGGCAACTTCTTATGTCTTATGTTCTTATGAATACAAGAAAAACCCGAAAAATGGGAGATGAAACAAAACTCAAACGAAAATAGTCTCCCAAGCCCCCAAAAAAGGAACTAGATGAGAGGGAGAGACCACCTGTAAAGGGAGAATGCTACTATCACTCAAACGAAAGTAGATAATAAAGTGAATTTTTAGAGAGCCCTCAGTCACACAGCCTTCCTCCGGGAACCCCCAGAAGTAACGGCTGCCACTGGCTTACACCCAACAAGGTGTCAACTGTGAAACATCCCCGGGCTCTCTATAAAATTAGTGATAAATAACACAAATTTGGTGATGAATAACACAAAAGTGCTAAAGAGTGCAAACAAAATCAAAACACACTCTCTCTACAGGTAGTCTCTACCCCTGATCCAGGGGGCCCGACAAAAGGTTCAAGTGTCCAAATTTGGACACCTGGCAGGGCCTCCGCATGTGCGGATCGCTGGACTAGATGGACCGAAGGTCTGATCTGGAGATGGCGCTTCTTTGTCGGGCCCCCTGGATCAGGGGTAGAGACTACCTGTAGAGAGAGTGTGTTTTGATTTTGTTTGCACTCTTTAGCACTTTTGTGTTATTCATCACCAAATTTGTGTTATTTATCACTAATTTTATAGAGAGCCCGGGGATGTTTCACAGTTGACACCTTGTTGGGTGTAAGCCAGTGGTAGCCGTTACTTCTGGGGGTTCCCGGAGGAAGGCTATATGACTGAGGGCTCTCTAAAAATTCACTTTATTATCTACTTTCGTTTGAGTGATAGTAGCATTCTCCCTTTACAGGTGGTCTCTCCCTCTCATCTAGTTCCTTTTCTTGGGGCTTGGGAGATTATGTTCTTATGAGGCATAGAAGGATATGGGTGACTAAAAATTACGCCAGGTGTACACCTGGCAGGGCCTCCGCATGTGCAGATCGCCGGACTAGATGGACTGAAGGTCTGATCCGGAGATGGCGCTTCTTATGTTCTTATGTACCCCATTGCAAATCATGTTTTCAGGATATCCACAATAAATATGCATAAAAGAAATTTGCATATAATGGAGGCAGTGTATGCAAATCAAATTTATGCATATCCATTGTGGATATCCTAAAAACCTGACTGGCAAGGGGGTACTCCAGGACTGAGTTGAGAAACACTGACCTAGCTGATATTATATCCTTGTACCTTTCTGAGTTCATGTTCAGTTCTCCTTAAATTAGTCCACTAATTTTCTAATTCTTTACTCTATCTATATGTTCCATCTTTGCTTATAGCCTAAAGGAGGAAAAAGAGGAGAAAGAGGTAGCTGAGAGGTTAAACAAGTTCTTCTCGTCAGTCTTCACGAGCAAAGACACATCCAATGTACCAGAACCAGAAGAGATCATAAGTGGAGACCAGGAGGAAAAACTGTCACAAATAGAGGTAAGCCATGAGGATGTCCTCAAACAGATAGATAGATTGAAGAGCGACAAATCACCAGACCCGGATGGAATCCACCCAAGGGTACTAAAAGAACTGAGGAACGAAATAGCGAGAACCTATCCTTGAAAACTGGGGAGATCCCGGAGGACTGGAAAATAGCGAATGTCACACCGATCTTCAAAAAGGGAGCAAGGGGAGACCCGGGGAACTACAGGCCGGTAAGTTTGACTTCAGTCCCAGGCAAGATGGTGGAAGCACTGATAAAAGACAGCATCAGTGAGCACATAGAAAAAAATGGACAACTGAAAGCGAGCCAACATGGCTTCTGCAAGGGAAGATCGTGCCAAACAAACTTACTGCACTTCTTTGAAGGGATAAACAGCCAGATGGACAAAGGGGAGCCCATAGACATTATTTATCTCGACTTCCAAAAAGCCTTTGACAAGGTACCTAATGAGCGGCTACTTAGAAAATTGTGAAACCATGGGGTGGAAGGGGATGTATACAGATGGGTTAAACACTGGTTGGCAGGCAGGAAGCAAAGGGTTGGAGTGAAGGGCCATTACTCGGACTGGAGGAGGGTCACGAGCGGTGTTCCGCAGGAGTCGGTGCTCGGACCGCTACTGTTCAATGTATTCATAAATGACCTGGAAACGGGGATGAAGTGTGAAGTTATAAAGTTTGTGGATGACACCAAACTCTGTAGCAGGGTTAGAACGGCGGAAGAATGTGGAGACCTGCAAAGGGACCTGAACAAACTGGAAGAGTGGGCAAATAAGTGGCAAATGAACTTCAATGTAGAGAAATGCAAAATCATGCATATAGGGAAGAAGAACCCGATGTTCAGTTACAAAATGGGGGGATCAGTGCTAGGGGAAAGTAACCTTGAAAAAGACTTGGGTGTGCTGGTAGATACAATAATGAAATCAACGGCACAATGTGCAGCAGCCTCAAAGAAAGCGAATAGAATGTTGGGTATTATTAAGAAGGGAATTACGACCAGGACGAAGGAAGTCATCATGCCGCTGTATCGCGCGATGGTGCGCCCGCATCTGGAGTACTGTGTCCAATTTTGGTCACCGTACCTCAAGAAGGACATGGCAATGCTTGAGAGGGTTCAGAGGAGAGCGACGAAAATGGTAAAAGGGATGGAGAACCTTTCTTACGCAGACAGGTTAGAAAGGCTGGGGCTCTTCTCCCTGGAAAAGCGGAGACTCAGAGGAGACATGATAGAGACTTTCAAGATCATGAAAGGTATAGAGAAGGTAGAAAGGGACAGATTCTTCAGCCTATTGGGAACCACAAGAACAAGGAGGCACTCGGAGAAATTAAAAGGGAACAGGTTTAGAACCAATGCCAGGAAGTTCTTTTTCACTCAGATGGTGGTGGACACCTGGAATGCGCTTCCAGAGGTTGTAATAGGACAAAGTACCCTACCGGGCTTCAAGGAAGGATTGGATAATTTCCTGAAGGACACGGGGGTTGAGGGATACAGATAGAGGTAGTGATAAGGCTAAGGGGATTAAAAGGACTTAGACGCTAGTCACCTTACAGGTCATGGACCTGATGTGCCGCCGCGGGAGCGGACTGCTGGGCGCGATGGACCTCTGGTCTGACCCAGCGGAGGCAACTTCTTATGTTCTTATGTCACCTACTTGTACTGTTTTTATTAAATATTTTCATTGCTTTGTCTTTAGCTTTTATCTAACTTATTCCTGTTGTACACTGCCTTGACTGAATTTCTTCAAGAAACCAGTAAATAAATCCTAGTAAATAAATACAGTCCTGGTTTTAGGCAGCTAAGGAACATCCAGGTAGTAATGTTGAGATTTGCAATTTTGATTTCTATTAAGAGTTCCTGTACAGAGATGTAGATTTGGGAAGTATCCACACATATCAAATTATTAAGGTAAAAGGTTTGGAGAGAAGAAAGCCTAGACAGAGTCCTGCAGTATACCAACTAAAAACAGGATAGTGGTAGGAGAGTATCCTCCAGAAGGCACTGAAGATATGTTGTGAGAGGTAATGAGAAACCAAGACAGAAAAGTCTGAATGAGGACAGAGTGCCAAAGAACACACAATGGTTTTTTTGTGTGTTTTTTTAACATTCTTTATTCATTTTTAAAACTACAATTGTGCACAATAAATGAATCATTTACATAGAATACTAACAGTAAAGCACAATAAACTTATTAGAAAAAATGACAAGAATTATTTTCTCCCACCCCTTCCACCAATTAATCAATAATAAATAAATACCTATACACAACCTAATCATACCTCCTAATCAGAGCCCATAACATACCCCCCTCCCCCCTCCCTGGATGTGCATGTTTTCCCCATCTAGATATATAGGTCAATCCTTACAGTATTTCCCCAAACATCCATAAATTTTTTTTAACATCCCTTCTGAATGGCTATGGCCCGTTCCATTTTAAAGACATAACATAGGAATTCCCACCAGAATGAATAATTTAGTCTGTCCCAATTTTTCCAATTTTTTAAAAATAAGCTGCATGGCAACCCCATGGTATCAAAAGCAACAGCTAGATCAAGGAGAACAAGCATGGAGTAAAGTAAATTGACTGACCATGAGAAGGTTACCAGAGTCCCTACTGAGAGCTGTCTTTGTGGAACGAACAGATTGAACTGGGTCACAAATTTGTGCAATGTGCTTCCCGTACTCAGTTCCAGGTGATAATAATGTCAATAGAGGTATAAACATATATAAAGAGGTGTTTGAGACTAATTAAAAAATATATTCACATGCAAAAATAAAGGTTTTTGTGTGGAAAAGGCGTGTTATAAAATTGCCTGGAATACAGTATATGCAGTAGAGGCATACAGTATATGAAGTAGAGGCATAATGTAATTTTGCTTTTACTTTTACCCTCTAACAAATAGGCACATTCCCAAGAGTAGAGTTTGAACTTAGATGCATATTTTAGCGTTTTCCCAAAAATGTGCATAAATTCTTTTGAAAAGGCAAACTTTTGCATGCTACGTAGCAGATATAAATGTATGCATTTACGGCCAGATTCTATATAGGCGTCTAACTCAGTAGATACCTAGTAAAACGGCACCTATCGTACGTCAATCAAAGTTGGGCACCATTTGTAGGATTATGCTTACCGGTGCTTAACTCGACTTAGGTGTTGGTAGGTATCATAATGTTAGGAGCTGGTATATTAAGCCAGGGTTTTCTTGGACTAATATATCGGTGCCTACCAAGTTAGGGACCTAGGCCCAAATTCTGTAACCAGCGCCTAAAGTTAGGCACCTATTTCGGAGGCGCCCATCTAGATAGGCGCCTATCTAAATTGAATAACGCGCTCAATTAAGCTTTTTAATCAGCACTAATTGAAACATAGGCGCCTATCAAGAAAGCGCGATTCTGTAACAAGGTGCCTCTAAAAATTTAGGCGGCCTTCAAAAAAATAGGCGCTATGCATGTTAGGCGTGGGCGTGGCTACATGTTAGGCGCCTTCCTACAGAATCACTGCTCTCAAGTGTGCTTAACCGCTCACATGGGCGCCTAACTTTTAGTTGTACCTAGAATTGTCCTATTTATTAGGCGCCTCCAAAATAGGAGCCCAAATAGGTGCCACTCAGTGCGATTCACTAAACAGCACCCAATTTTACTTGAATCGCGCTGAACAGTGCCTAATTAGGCGCCTAACTTTCGGGCGATTCTTATAGAATTTGCCCTCTACTGCCTAATTTTTAAAAATTGTTTTAATTGTTTTTAATGGTGCTTTCAATTATGAGTGCCAATTAGTCAATTAAAAAAAAAAATTAAGGGCTCCATTTATCGAGCTGCGGTAGGCGGTTAACGCGCGGAATACTGCACGTTCAACCGCCTGCCACGCTAGTCGCTAACGCCTCCATTGATGAGGCGTTAGTTTTTTGGTGCGCCGCGGGGGTTAGCGCGTGATGAAATGTCCAACGCGCTAACCCCCATAGCACACCTTGATAAAAGGATCCCTAAGTTAGGCACCTACCAGTAGGCACCTTTTATAGAATCAAAGCTTGGTGGGGTATTTTTCAAAGGGAAAGTATGTATGTATTTTTCCTTTGAAAACTGGTGTAGCTTGTACATATTAGACTACCTTTTACATTACCCTTCTTTTTCCCGCATAAAGCAAGGAATTTATGCACCTTCTTGAGATACCCAGGGACTTTGAATCATGATTTTTCAACAGAGGACAACATTTTGTGTTCTGGTTTTTCACTGTCTTTTAGATGAAAATAATTTTAAGCCTCAAATGAGCCAACCATGAACAATGATGTTTTCAATTAAAAGAATGTCTTTACGAATCATAAAAACAACATTTGCAAACAAATTATATGGGTATGACTTAAAAGGACAAACGTTATACAAAGGGTTTCTAGTTCAAATGTTAATGAACAGTATTTGTATGAAAAGAGTCTGCAATATTTTTAAACTATGTAAGCAGTTTCTGGAATATTAGAAAGGGCAAATCAATCAAACCTTTGACCTTATGGTTACCCAATGGCACAGCCATCATTCATGAAATATAGGGTATATTTTTCGACATGAAGTTGAAAACAATAGTAATTTGAGAAATTTGTCAACTAAATGCATACTTGGGAGCATTATTTTTTTCTACCAATATTGTATTAAATACACCAGAAATAAACTGTATGCAACATTTTGACATCTGTTCAAAACTGCTCTCTTTACATTCCTTCAACTTGATGTTAGGCCCATTTGAGGAGAAGCTCAAGGAATATGTGAACATTACTGAATTTCAAGAGTGACTTGGAGAATCAGAAGGAGAGAGCAAAATATTCCAGTTAATTTGCTAAAACTAATAATATTTATAAAGGAAGAAACATGTATCCAAGAATAATATATGCAAATTTTCATTTACACTGCTTCCTTCACTTAATGATCTAGGGAGTAAGTGGCTAGAGTCTTACATTCAAACTGCTCCTGTGATAATGAATAGCTTTTAAGCACATCTTGATGCTTCCTGTGTATACAGCATACGATACCTTAAGGATGGATTAAACATTCCAACTAGCGAGTTGCTTGCAGAAGACAGCAATCACTTTCTTCTTTCCGTCCTCTTGTCTTTCTGGACAGCCCCCTCTCCTCAGTTTTAATTCTGCAAGCGAGCTAAGAAGATGTCTTTTCATCTGCTCTGCACTAGATATTTTTTTATTTTCGGTCTTAATCCGATCTTTTATTGAGGCGTCCCTGTGTAAATAGTCTGTGCTAAGTAGTCAGACATTGGGGTCTGTAGCCAGAAGGACCATACTTTTAAAAGAGTACCTGCCTGACCTGTCTCCATAATGCTTGGGAGCTCGGGATCAGGTCCCCTGGGAGTGGTACTCACCCCTGTAGAACTAGGCGCTTGAGTACAGGCTGATTTGATCCTGTGACTAGTCGGGAGGCTTGGAGAATCATTTGGAAGAGTGAGGGGTTGATGGTTTCAGGTAATAAAAGACAGCCTGAACAGAAAAGCTGTTGGAGCCACCCTTACATGTCTGAGGCAGAAATTCCTTCTTCATTTCCAGCTGCAGTGAGAAGTTGATGCAGGTACAACATATGGCAGGTCTGTGCATACAGCTCATTACTGTGTATGGGAAAATTGGGATGGTCTGATTTTAGCAAAACTAAAGGTTTCTGAGGTTGTCTCAAGGGTTCCCCACCTCTAAAATCCTATTTCGAGTAATTTTGGTCTTTTAGTTTTGCTCCCATGGGCCGTTTTCTGATGCTAAAATGATGCCACGACAGCCATCTTGGATTTCCCAAACCTCCTTCTGCCTCAAATTGCCTTGATTTTGATGGAAATCAATTATTATGGACTCCACAGGTGGTTTAGACCCCATATAATGCAGGTTATGTTCTGGATGGTTGGCTTAGAAGTGCCCTTGTCCCTCATACGTTGGGGCACACAAGGGGGCGGGAGCCATGGGCTTAGCGCCCTCTGGTAAATCCATGGGGCAGGAGGGGCAGAAAGCTCAAGATTGGGGCAGAAAGCTCAATATCTAGGTTGTAAAGCCCTGTTAGAGCCTCTAAACCATAACTCGGCGTAGCCAGCAAAGCACTTTTGTGCAGATGAACCTGACCCTGAAAGAAGATATATAGTAGACTGTCGGAGAATCCTGGAGTTTCCAGGTCAGGTCTATGGCCTAGATTTTGTGACTTTCATGTATGCTCAAAGTGTTGTCAGCTCCATCTGTGAGCCATCTGGGCTCTGCTGAGAGGAGTAACCTAGTGGTCAGTGCAGTAGACTGCAGAGAAGATGACCCAGGCCCATATTCCACTCTTAACTACTGAACTTGTGGTGGAAGATGTGAGTCCACCAAAACCCATCAAAAATCTACTGCACCATCATATAAGTGACACCTAAAGAATAAGGGCTATTGTGGTATACAGTAAGTATTTGGTGTGTTTTATAGGGCTCACCAATCAATATCATCAATCAAGCCATCTGATTGCAAGTTGCCCTCTTTGCCTGGTTCCTTCGATCTTCCCAAACATGATGTCCTTCTCCAATGATTTCTCTTTTCTGACAGTATGAACAAAATAAGATAGTCATAACTTCATCATTTGGGCTTTGAATGACATAGGCAGTTTGATCTCGTCCAGAATCGATTTGTTAGTTCTTCTGGAGGTCCATAACATGCATAAAATCTTTCTCCAACACCAAAGCACAAATGAGTCAGTCTTCTTTCTGTCTTGTTTCCGTAGTGTCCAGCTTTCACATCCGTAATTGACCACCGAGAAAATGAGTGCATGGACAACTCTGATCTTCATTTGGAGTGTTATTTCCTTGCTTTTGAATACCTTGTTGAGAGCCTTCATTGAAGAGTAACCGAGTGCTATTCTACAGAGTGTTTTTGCCTGCTAGTTGCTTGTTTGTTTACAAAAGAGCCCAGGAAATCAAAATCCTTTACATTCTTACACTTAGCAGAATGTTTATAATTATTTTGCAGATGTTCTGCTGAAAATTGGTTTCTTTGAATCCATGGGCCAATGCAGAAATATTAAGAATTTTCCTGTTACTTTTTTTGTTTTTTTTTTTGGGGGGGGGAAATCAAACTTCTCAGTCTGACAAAATCAAAGCCACTACGTAAAGCATTTTAGCAGGAAGCAGAACTTATTAGTCAGCAAATAAAGCAAGCAAGTGCATAATAAACAAAGTTAAATGGAACGGGGTAAAGGATATTGTTCTGCACAGGTTTATGCATTGAATATTATAGTAACTACAAATATTTCAATAGGAAATATAGTAGAATGGAAATGGAAGTAGGAATATTGCCTAGGGCTTTTTTTTAACTGTTTGAAGAACAGGGGCTCTCTGGAGATTCATATTAATCACAAGCTGTTTTTCAGAATGTGAATCTGTGAAAGTCTATTAGAATGTTGGACTTTAAATGCTAAAAAGATAAAATTACAATCTAAGGGCTCCTTTTACTAAGTTGCGATAGCGGATTTAGTACGCGCACTAGACGCTAACGCCAGCATTGAGCTGGCGTTAGTTCTAGCTGCGTAGTGCGGGTTTAGCGCACGCTAAAATTCTGCGCGCGCTTAACACACTATTGCAGCTTAGTAAAAGCAGTCCTAAGTAAATGGACAATATTTTTTAGGAGTAGCTGTTATATTTGATCTTCTTGTTCTATTAACCTGTTTTCTCCTTCCCTAACATCATTCATAGCTTGTCCATCAGAAATGGTTCTACATTTATAATGCTGAATGTAAGAAATATAAAATACCAAATTTTCATGGAGGGACCTCAGAAAATTCCCTATCCATGACCTATGTTTCACCTTATGTGAAATATAATTACTATAGCTAAGCATTAAAAAAATGGAGCCAATTTTACGCTAGTTTTACTAATGGAAAGAAGATATTTATTTACTGGCTGTAGTCTGCAGATGTTCAGTCTTTTAAAGAAAAATGGTCCAGTTTAGGATACTATCTCTGAAACTGTAGATTTCAAATTCATAATATAGATTTCTTTTTATCCTAGATTTTTCATGTTGTTCTATTGCGAGGGGGTCAGGGATTCTCCCTCACGAATGATACTGTTATACCTTCAGTCAGCGTTTTAACAACTTTGAACAGTTTAGTGCCACCTACAAATTTAATCACCTTACTTGTCATTCCAATTTCCAGATCATTCATAAATAAGTTAAATAGCACCAGTCCCAGAACAGTTCCCTGCGGCACTCCACTGTTTACTCTCCTCCTTTGAGTAAAATGATAGGCTCAGGAGTAATCTAAGGAAAGACTTTTTTACAGAAAGGGTGGTAGATGCATGGAACAGTCTCTCAGAAGAAGTGGTGGAAACAGAGACTGTGTCTGAATTCAAGAAAGCAAGGGATAAGACACATGGGATGTCTTAGTGAGAGGAAGAGATAATGGTTATTGCGGATAGCCAGACTAGATGGGCCATTTGGTCTTTATCTGCCATCATGTTTCTATGTTTTATGTATCTATAATAATAGCACTATGATAAAAGTACTGTCAACTGGAGCAACAAGGCCTTGGGCCCTATCAGATGATGAAAACAGTGGTGCTGGGAGTTTCCTAGGTTTTGTATTCCTAGTGCCTTGAAGAGCTGAAAGACCTGGAACCCACTTCTGCCTCTGAGCTCTCAGCTGTTCATGAGTCACCCAAACTTTCCAGTCAGGATGTGTCAAACAATCTGCATAGTGAAGTACTACCCTGAGGTACATGAGGACAAACTTTAGAGCAGGGGTTCTTAACCTTTTTTTGTTCCTACACCCTTTTAATTGATCAGTGAAGCTCTCATACCCCCCTCCTAAATTACATTTTTACTAGTGACTATTGACATCTACATATATTAGCCACTAACAATGCTAACTGCCAACATCTTGCTAAAATTATAGTAATACACAGTTATACAATACCATCAATAATTGTCCTAATAACTGTCTTTTCTGTGACTAGAAAGTATCAATAAATTGCCTCACATTTATTTTTTTTTTTTTAAGTTCAAAACTGTTTATTAAGTTTTCACATTACAGAAATGAAAATTAGAATGTAATACAATACAATACAATACAGGATGTAAAGCACCGCTATACATAGGCAATATGTTGATGAATATAAGAATATACTAGATGTATTCTGGTACAATGAGCGAATACAATGGGTACAATCAGATTGCTCATGGCTTGGATGCATAACTGAGAAACATGAGTAGTAAGTGTTAAGAAATGTAAGCAAGCAGATTTACAGAAACATGCAAATGCAAAGGTTTAAACATTGCAATAAAGAAGGAGAGGCTGCCATATATCTAGGAATCTATGCATATTGTTAGTTCTATCAGCATATACTTTTTCATATTTCCCTGTAAGGCAAAGAGCGTTCCACCACATATGATAGTCAATTCTGGTAGAGTCTTTCCTGCAGAACAGCACAGTCTGTATAGCTAGGGATAGCATAATGGTAAATAAGCGAACTCTATCTGACTTCATAGGTACAGTAATAGCTTGTGACATAATAAGAGCAGAATATGTTAAAGGTACATTGAAACCTAATACCGGTACATCACAAATTACATTCCACACCCTATTCCAATAATCTCTTAAAAGTGGGCACGAAAAGAGAAGGTGTTCTATAGTGCCAATAGATGTAGAACATGACCAGCATAGAGAGGATAAGGAGTGGTCAATTTTGTGAGATAACACCGGAGTCCAAACTGTTCTGTGTAGTAGAAAATATATGGATTGCAATAATGAGGCTGAGCGTATGGATTTGAAAAACGTTAACCACAATGACACCCAGTCTATTGCATCAGAAGGTAGACTAAGTTCTTTACACCATCTCTTTTCCAGTTCCAAGGGATCAGCAAATAGAGCTCTTTGTAATGTATGATACCAATTGGAGGCTGTGATAGGACCATTAGGTGAGGAACACAAAAAGTGAAGTAATCCAGGATCCAGTATTTGCAGACCTTCTATCTGTACTGAATGTTTGAAACAGTGCATTAATTGAAGCCATCTAAAATATTGATTTCCAGGAAGACCTCGAGCTATCGAGATGTTCAAAAAGGTCGACCATGTATCATTCTTCCTTAGATCTTGCACTAGCCATATGTCACAATTTTTCCATTCCTGCCATGAGATCTGTTCATCTGCTATCCTAAACCGGTCACTGTTCCATAAGGGTATCTTAGTAGTGTTTGACCATCTAGAGGAGAAAGTGGAGTCTGCGCAGTCTACCGCCAGTTTATAGGCTACCAGAATCTTGTCCAGCTTATCCACTTTAGATAAATTAATACCTGCCAAATATTTAAGGCGTCCGTCTCCATATAAAGCCCTCTCAATCGATTTCCAGACCGGTGTATCCAAAGTATCAGGCCTATGATAACCCATAGCCCATTGCTTCAATATAAAGGCATGGTGATAGTGTAAGAAGCTGGGAAAGTTCACTCCACCCGAATCTCGCGAGGCTTTCAGTTTAACCAGTGCTATACGGGGCTGCTTGTTTTTCCACAGAAATTTCGAGAGTAAAGAATCTACTTGTTTGTAGAATGAGAGAGGTAGATGGAAGGGTAACATTGACAAGATGTAGTTGATCTTGGGGGCAATCATCATTTTTATTGTCTCAACCCGTCCCCACCATGTCAAGGATAGCGGAGACCATTTAGATGTAGATGATTTGACAATGTCCAAGATGTAGTCCACATTAAGGCGAATAGTTTCATCGATACTCGGACCAAACATCACGCCCAAATACTTTATAGATGTTGCTGACCACTTCATGCCATGATCTGACAAATCAGGCTTTACCTCCGGACAGTTGAGGGGCATCACTTCAGTTTTACTCATATTGAGTTTATATCCTGAAACAGTCGCATACAGTTCTATGTCTGAGAGTAGATGAGGAAAAGAGGTAGGAGTGATGTATAATAAGATGTCATCTGCGTATGCGGAGATTTTAATTTCCCAGTCGTGTTCACCATATCTGAAGCCAGCTATTTTAGAGTTGTTACATATCTTCTGTATCAGCGGTTCTAATGCAAGGTTAAAGAGCAAGGGGGATAGAGGACATCCCTGCCTGGTACCCCTATTAGGATAAAAAGCATCTGACAAAGTACCATTAATGAACGTTCTGGTGGTAGGCTTGGAATGGAGCACCTTGACTTTATTAATAAAAGCTTCCGAAAAGCCAAACCAGCGTAAGGTGTTAAAAAGGAATGACCATTCAATACGGTCAAAGGCTTTCTCCGCATCTAGACCAACCGCAAGCAGCTCCTGTTTCTGATACTGTGTTTGAGCTATGACATGAGAAAATGTTCTCGTGTTGTCGCTAGAGGATCTCCCAGCAATAAATCCACTTTGGGATGAAGGTATGAGTTTAGTTATGACCGCTTGTAGTCGATTTGCCAAAAGTTTGGCGTAGATTTTTGCATCTACATTTATCAAGGAGAGAGGTCTGTAGTGAGCTATGTAACGGGGATCTTTCCCTGGTTTAGGCAGAATAATTATAGTGGCTTCTGTGAATGAACCTTTGACATCACCCGTAGAGATGAGATGTTCAAGGAATGGAAGGAAAAACGGTAATAATACCTCTTGAAATGCTTTATAAAACTCGACTGTCAGACCATCAGGACCCGGTGATTTTTTAGGAGCCATAGAGTGAATGACCAAGGATATTTCAGACATTAAAATCTGTTTGTTAAGATTTTCATTATCAATCTCATCTACTGTCGGGTGAGGAATGTTGGTTAAAAAGTCTGTGATCAGTTGCAGGCTACATGAATCAGCAGTGTATAGAGATTTATAAAAAGACATAAAAGCTTGTGAGATGGCCGCCGGGTCAGTGAGTTCAGATCCTGTATCCAATTTGATAGAAGCAATATTGGATTTCGCTTCACGCCTTTTAAGTAGATTAGCCAGTAAATGTTCACATTTATTATTTTCAGCGAAATAGGATGCAGATTGTTGAAATATTGCATGTGAGGCTTTTTTGCCCAAGGTTGAGTTATAGCAAAAACGTGCCTTATTTAAACGGAGAAGGAGATCCATGTTGGTAGGAGTCTGTTGATGTTGAGATTCTAGAATTCTGATTTCGTTTTCCATCTTTTGCTGTTCTTCTTTCAATTGTTTATGTTTGTGAGCCGTATAATTTATTATAATACCACGAATAAAGGCTTTGTATGCATCCCAGCAGCAGGACCATGAAGTTTGATCAGGAGTATTGAGCTAGAAGTATTCCTGTGTTTTAGCTCGTATCAACATGCAAAAGTGTTCATCCTGCAGGAGAGAACTATTGAAACGCCATTGCCGAGGGTTCTGAGAGTGAACTTTACCTTTAATTGTAATTGTAATGGCCGCATGGTCCGATACAGTGATCGGATGTATTGTGGCATCCGTGATAGAAGGGCATAAGGAGTCACTTACCAGAAAGAAGTCAATCCTCGAGTACGAGGAGTGTGGCGGAGAGAAAAAAGTATAGGCTTCCGCATCCGTATGAAGGTGTCTCCAGATATCCAGAAGATGTACATCCGTAATAAGATCTTGCAAAGCATACCAAGCTTTGGTTTTCTTATATGTACAGGTCGATTTCCTATCTATTTTAGGACATAAGACCATGTTGTAGTCACCAGCCACAATCAGATTGGCTGAGGTTTCTTCCAGTAGAGATTCAGACACAGAGTGAAAAAAATCTGGGCGATCTTGGTTCGGGCCATATATATTAAAGAAACAATATTCCTCACCTGCAATGTTAATCGTGACTTTGACCCAGCGTCCATTAAGGTCATTAGAGGAGGAGATAACGGTAATGTGACTGGATTTCCGAATCAGTGTAATAACTCCTCCCTTTCTGACTAATGCAGGAGAGTAATATGGTGGTAAGGTCCAGGGGAGAAGTACCTTAGCTGAGGCATTGGTGTCTAGATGAGACTCCTGCAGCATTATAACATCAGGATTATGATTATCAAGATATGTTAAGATCTTTTTCAATTTGATTTTGTTATTGAGACCCTTTGCATTTAAAGATATAATTTTAAGAGACATGATATATGTGTAATAGACATACTAGCATGTGATAGTATTGAACAGACCTACATGAAGACCAGAGATAAATTGAAGCCATGAGTAAAGCAGAAACCATATCAGCATATATCTCAGAATGATATGATGGATCATACACAGTGATAAACATCCTGAATTAACATAAGTGACAAAACGGTCACTTCTAAACAATAACCTTGTGAGCGCACCTGAGGGAAACAGAACGGCAGACAGATCCCCAAGCACCCCCGTCTGTAATTAGATTTGTCAAACAAACATAGTCACAATTAACAGCAGAACCCTTATTTAACAGTAGTCATCAGTGTCAGAAAAATAATGCATAACATATAAACCTTATACTGAGACCATGTTATTTGCTGCAAATAGAGTGTGATCTTCCCATGTGACAACAATATAAAAGATATGATGTCAGATAATCAAACCTGATTAATTGGAGTGGGTGAGTGTAGCTCAATAAAGGAACCCTCTTCTTCTTGACAGACTTCGATCAGTAGGTATCACCGACCAAGTTCTTTCTTGGTTTGAATCTTATTTTACAGATCGAACTTCGTTTGTTTCAATTAACAACTCAAATTCTAATACTTCATCAACATCCTATGGTATTCCCCAAGGTTCCATCCTCTCTCCGCTACTCTTTAACATTTTTCTTGCTCCTCTGATGGTAGTTTGCCAATCCATTGGTTTTCATGTATATGCATATGCGGATGACATCCAACTTTTACACCCATTGGATCATAATAATACTCTTGAAATCGCAGCAATTAATAACAAACTAGATCAAATCCATCAATGGCTAGAAACTAATAAACTAGCCCTTAACATTGAAAAGACAAAAACATTACTCTTCCCATGGAAAGACTTTCCTAAACTGGCTGCTCCCATTTCTATAAAAAATACACCTTTGCAATTAGTCAAAAACATAAAAATTCTTGGAGTAATACTCGATAACAAATTAACTTTCCATGAGCACATCAGTAGCGTTGTTAAATCTTGTTTCTATAGATTACGTCAAATTCGTTCTCTCTCACAATATCTTTGCTCCAAATCATTAAATATTTTAATTCACTCCTTAATAATTTCAAAAATTGATTACTGCAATGCTCTATTTAAAGGGATTGCACAAAATGAAATAAAAAGACTCCAAATCATACAAAATACTTCCATTAAACTTATAACAAAAAAGAAAAAATTTGACCATGTAACACCCCTTCTCATAAATGCTCATTGGTTACCTGTATCCCATAGAATAACTTATAAACTCTGTCTTCTTACTTTTAAAGCAATGCTCTTTAAATCACCTGCATTTATATTCAAATCTTTAATTCCTTATTCTTCAACAAGAACTTTACGGTCAAATGAACAACACTTATTAACAATTCCTTCACTTAAAATCATCAATACAAGAAGACAATTCATCTTTTCAGTTACTGCTCCACAAATCTGGAACTCGTTACCAATCTACTTAAGAGAAGAGATTAACCTTGATAAATTTAAATCAAATTTAAAAACATTTTTGTTTAAAGATGCATTCGATTAATTAATCTTCATTTTTAGTCATTCTCGGTTTTTATTTACTTAATTTTTAATTCAACTCCTCCCCTTTTGTTTTTACCTTTCCCCCTCTTTTTTATTATATTGTAGTTCATTCCCCTTTTCCCTGGTTTCTCTTGTATTGTTGAATGTAACCTAACCTAGCATTATTGCACGGTAATGTTTGTATTGCTGTCTTTCTCTTTTGTTTTGAAACTATATTTTAAATATCTTTGTACAACGCTTTGAAATATGACTTAGCGTTTAATCAAAATTTTTAATAAACTTGAAACTTGAAACTTGAAACTTGAAGCCAGCTCATCTGGGTTTACAAAGTCTTTAGTTGTATTATTCAGAGTCACTCTCATGTGAGCCGGATAAAGTAAACCAAATCTTGCATTTAGTGATTTTAGCTGTGGCCTATATGAGAGAAGCATCTTGCGTCGGCGAGCTGTGGTTTTACTCAGGTCAGGGACGAATAAGATGGTGGATCCCTCATGTTTGATCGGTGCCCTAATCTTAGCCCGCTGCATGATCTCTAGGATATGTTGGTATCTGAGCAGTTTAAGCACTACAGGTCTGGGACGACGGTCTCCAGCAGTGGATGAGGGTACCCTGTGTGCACGTTCAATCTCAAATTCCCTAAGGAAAGTGAGGTCAAGGAGCTGAGGTATCAGGGTTTCAAGGTGTTTTATAAGCTCACCGTCACGGCCATTCTCAGGCAGACCCAAAATTCTGATGTTACACCGTCGGGACCGGTCGCTGCTATCCTCCAGGTCTCTCTCCAGTGCAGCTATGCGGGCAGCCTGTTTCCTGAGACCAGATACTTCCAACGTGGTCGCCTCCATTTTGGATTCGAGTGTGCACACTCGGGTTTGAAGTTGTACAAAGTCAGCTGACATACTTGTAATTTTTTCATTGATTTCATCCGTGCATGCTTTTGTGTCCATTGCCAGCTCCTTCAGTTCTCGTAGCTCCGCTAAAATCTCGCGGCTCGAGTCACTGGCTGAAGGAGGGAGTGGGGCTTTCGAGGGGGAGAGCGGCTCAGGCTTGTGCCGCTTCCCTATTTTCTTATCCGACATCGGAAGAGAAGCGCCGGCTGGGGAAGACAGATTTATGATCAGTAAGGTTTCCGATCGTTATTGCAGCGTTCCGCCGCGATTTCGTGCCGAATTTGATGTGGGATTTGAGGTTACACGAGGTGTGTTGTGGGAGCTCTAGCGATCAGCCGCCATTACCTGCCTCACATTTTAAGATATATTTCTAAACCATGTTTGTCCTCTTCCTGCACCCAACGGGGGTAGGGAACTACTGGTTAAGAACCCATGCTTTAGAGATAAAGCTATAT
Organism: Geotrypetes seraphini; assembly: GCF_902459505.1. Taxonomy (NCBI): domain Eukaryota; kingdom Metazoa; phylum Chordata; class Amphibia; order Gymnophiona; family Dermophiidae; genus Geotrypetes; species Geotrypetes seraphini. Next base: position 325,330,178 of record NC_047084.1, on the reverse strand, counting down.
AGCCTTCTAATCTTCAAAGAACAGAAACAGACACATCTACCCATTCTCAAATACCTCACTTACATAAATATACACTTCTCCCTCCGAATCCATTGTTTCAGTACCCGTGGATTCGGTTATTCGTGATTTTTTTTTTTATTTAAATTAACGCTGCATCCTGGACCTTCCTCAGATCTTACCTGGTGGTCTAGCAGAGACGCAGGGCAGGATCAATCTTCCTATGCTCCTGCCCCATGCAGAGCCGTCATCAAAATGTTTGCCGTGAGTTCCTGTTTTAGTCTCGGCTTACCCCTGGCCCCATCACAATATATATATATATATCCTATATAATAAAAGGCTAGCCACGCATGCGCACTCCTATTTGCGTGCTTCCGTGATCAGTAGGTCTGTGGTCGCAGGAGTGTGCATGAGCGCTTATACGTCAAGCCACCGCTCGCCTCCACAAGCCGGGACCGCAGCCAGCCACCGATCTCCGTTCCTTCAGCTGGGGGGGGGTCTGGGAGGAGAGGGATCGCGGCGGCTCTGCGCCCCCACCGAGGAGCCCAGCAACTTTCCGCTGCCCGGGACCCGAGTCCTTTTCCGCCCCCTTCCCTTCCCGTGGGCCCGACTACAAACCTGGCGATTTAAGCAGCGTGTACAGCAGTCTTCACACGCTACTTCGGGCCCTTCTACTGCCCTGATTTGCTCTGCTGTGTCTTTGATGATGTCATCAGGGGCGTGCCAGAGTACATCAGGGCAGTAGAAGGACCCGAAGCAGCGTGTGAAGACTGCTGCATATGCTGCTTGAATCACCAGGTTTGTAGTCGGGCCTGCGGGAAGGGAAGGGGGTGCGGCAAAGGACTCGGGACCGCGTTTGTAGTCGGGACCGCGGGAAGGGAAAGGGGGTAGAGGAAACGCTAATGCTGCTGCACAGGGAACTGGTGTGGGGGGAGGGAAATGGAGGGGGAGGGAATGCTGCTTTGGACAGACAGACAGAGGGAGGAAGGGAGACAGAAAGAAAAGAAGAAAGACACAGGGGCAGGTGCACAGGGAACTGGTGTGGGGGGAGGGAAATGGAGGGGGAGGGAATGCTGCTTTGGACAGGCAGACAGAGGGAGGAAGGGAGACAGAAAGAAAAGAAGAAAGACACAGGGGCAGGGAGATACACAGAAAGACAGAAAGACAAAGGGGGCCAGGGACAGAGACAGACAGAAAGAAAGACAGCGGGAGTCGCGTCAGGAGGGGTGCAGGATGCGGCAGAGGGAACTTTTCCAATGGGTGTAACTGGGAGGCTGTCTGGAACCTCTGATCAGGGGCAGAGCAAGGTAAGTGTATCATAGGGATAAGAAGGAGGAGGGGGGGAGAAAAAAGAAGAGACGCCTACTGCTGGACAGGGGGAGAAGGAAAGAGGTGCTGATGGACAGGGGGGGTGAAGAAAAAGGAACGGAGGCCTAATGTTGGACAGGGGGAGAAGGAAAGAGGTGCTGCTGGACAGGGGGGAGGTAAAACAAAGGGAGAAGGGTTGCTGCTGCATAAGGAGAGCAGTGAAGGGTGGTGGTGGACACAGGGGAGGTAAAAGGAAGGGACAATGGACAGGGGGAGCAGGCAAGGGGTGGTGATGGACAGCCATGGAAAAAGAAAGACAGAAAGAAAGAAAGCGGCTAAGGAGAGAGAGAAAAAGAAATAAAGACAGACACACACACATATATTCTAGCACCCGTTAATGTAATGGGCTATAAGACTAGTATATATATATAAATATATATATTTTTTTATTTTTTTTTAATTTTAAAACTTTTTTTATTTTTAGACCCCTGATGCAGGTGTTGTATACTGAAACATGGCTCGTGTTGGCTCTAGAAAGATAAGTCCCCGTTCATTGAGGTCCTTTGTGCTTTTTCGCTGTACAGGATTTTTTAAATAAATGGTATGCTAGTCTTAATAAATGCTCATTGGTCCAGATGATATTACTCATAGAAACCTCTAAGGATAAAGAAAATGGAATTAGATTGAAATTAGATAAACAATTAAATATTTTAAAGAAGATCCAAACTTTGACACAGTGATACAAGATGTTCATTCCAAAATGATTGTCTTTACAAAAAAATTAAAAACTAGATGATGGAAAAATTCAAAAGAGATACTTTTGATTATAAGAAAAATAATGTATATTCATGGGCAAAAACCAGGACTTTTGCACCTCGACCACATACCACTCAAGCATCCACTACCAGACTCATATCAAGATCAAGAAACCCTGTTATTTGAATACTTCACCTCAACTTCCTCCTAAGAAGCAACATGACAAGCAAGGCAGGAAACACATTAGGAATAAATCTGTTGATTAATTTATCTCACTGCTTACAAATCCAGCCATTCCTCTTAAGGTTACAATTGATAGCATACCTAACAATTAAGCAGGTATATCTTTCCAAGATTTTTAAACCAGTTTGTTGACTAAGTTGGAGTCATTTTTAACTGCAGAAGTGGTGATAGCAGTGGTGAACTCACAGGCTACAAGAGCTTCTCCACACTCCCAATTGTGATGGTTCAGTCCTTTGTTGTCCCCTGAAGAAGGCGACGCTGTCACCAAAAGATTGGAGGACCACCATTTGTTCCATTATGTTTTTGTTTTATTTCTATATATTATCTTGAAGAGTGAACTAACACGGCCACCACACCTTTTCACTGAATGATTGGAGAAAAGCAACAGGAAATATCAACCACATAATCTGAACAGAAAAGAAGCAGCAGCTATAAAAAAAACTGATGTCAAATCAAGAGATTATTATTAAATCTGGAGATAAAGGTGGTAGCATTGTGGTAATGGATCGAGATAAATACACAAAAGATATACTCCGACAAATTACTGATACACGGTTTTGTCACCATGGACTCTGATCCCACAGAGACTCTCAAAAAATACATTAAACAATTAGTTGATGCTGCTTCTACATTGGGATTCCTTATAACTAAATAAAAATCCTTCTTGACTGTAGAACATCTTGTTCTCCGCACCATCTATATTTTACCTAAGATACACAAATCTCTCACAGACCCCCCTGACAGGCCTATTATATCAGGAAATGGATCTGTGTTGGAACCTCTATCAAATTTTGTTGATTTTTTCCTCTGACTTTTTGTTCCAAAAATTAACTCATATATTAGGGATTCAGCACACATGATTAGTATTTTAGAAGAATTGGATGGAGAATTGGTAACCTTGGACATTGAATCCCTTTACACTAATATACCTTAAATGGAGGCACTGGGAATTATTGACAAATTATTACAAAATATAGAGAGACACATTTACATATTCCAGATTCACAAATAGTCTTGTGGCCATTGAATTGACAAAAAATTATTTTTGTTTTAAAGGTAAATTTTATTTACAAATTAAGGGCACAGCCATGGGGGCCTCCATGGCCCCCGTCATCGCCAACGTATATGTGGTGAATTTTGAGAACTTTTTTTTAGAGAACATCCATTTGCCACTGAAGTAAGACTCTACAAAACATATATCGACAATGTCTTTATCCTTTGGAAGGGCAATACAGAATGTCTCCATAGGAAGGGCTTTAAGTGCCTGGGCAAACCGGACTCTTAGACCTCTGTCCCAGTGCATTCTGGGATGCACTGGGAGTGGTCTAAGACTCTGATTGGCCAGATACTAAAAGCCACTCCCATGGGCATTTGCAATCCTAATTCCTAAACTGTAATGTTCCTGGAAATGTCCAGTTAGCTTCTTTGTAATCCGCCTAGAACTGCAAGGTACGAGCGGAATAGAAGTCACTAATGTAATGTAATGTAATTTGGGGGACAAGTGAATAAAATATTGGAAAATCCAGTGGCATTGACGTACGATATCGTGCTATTTGGCACGTTAATGAGGACTAAAAGCCCAATATCTTTCCAGAATAATAAACTTTTCTTTATTATGACAGGAGTTGCCATACAACTTATCTTGAAGAACTGGAAAAACTGGAACCGGTTAAACTATAATTTCTGGTGGGAATTTTTATGCCACATTTTTTTAAATGGAACGTATGATTGACATACAGTAGGGACATTATAGGAAATTTAAGGATGTTTGGGAGCCATTGACAAAATTCTGTAAGGAGTGATTGTTGATTTTGCCCTTTGAACATACACATCCAGGGTGGGGAAATACTTTTAATTTAATTATGGTTAAGTGCAATTGTTGGATATATAGAAGGGGGGATGATACATGTATTTGTTATGAAATATAATTTGACTGAATTTAAGTACTTTTAAAGTGTAAAATGTCTGTATAATATGTTGCACTTATTTTAAGCTTTAAAATGAATAAAGATATTTTAAAAAAAATAAATTTCTGCATCAGCATTGCATCCTTTCTTGTGTCTAATACAGGCACTTGAATCTTTTCAACAAACACTTCATAAGCAAGTTAACTTCATTATTCATTGTATTTTAATGTTGCTATACTGTATATCACAGTGTCAATTTTTTCATCTGGTCTTTGTAGATTACATATTCCTTGGCTAGTGATTTTGTCTTTATATGGCATCCCCACAATTCTAAGGGCAAAACGTGCTTCGCCAGTGTGCTCTAAATAAAATTTAACAGAAAAGTCACTTAGTTTAACAGAGTCTATGTTATTTGAGGATTTAATAGTGTCTGCTTGTGCATGGTTTAGTAGTCAGCCACTAATCAATATACTTAGTTTCCATTCAGATTCAAATATGAAATGTCCACTCTTCAGTGCCCCTTTTAGGTAATCTTTGTCACATCCATGCCATTATTTTAAGTGTTGAAGTCTGTTTTTTTGCTTTTAAATGAACAAGGTGTCACAATTTCCTTTTCAGTTGCCAATTGATTTTGTTTGGCTTACTCAAGCAGTCACCCAATTCACTGTTTCATTTGATATGCCATGCTTTTGTATTCAAAAGTATGAGGAAAATGTGTACCAGCCTTCTCCCCAGCCTATTCCATCTTTCTGAAAATTAGTCTAGTCCTCTCCTTCCTCCACAGAAATTTTGTGAAAAGTCCATTTAAATGACACAATCTCTAAATATATTTAAAATTACTTTTTATTATTATTTAAGGACTTTGCTGAGTTCTTAGAGTTTGAGAAATCAATATTTAAAGAATTCATGCAAATTTTAGTGCTAAAGAATAATACATGACAGCAAAATACGTGCAACCTGTATATTAATTGCTTTTTGCCTGAGTCAACATGAAACAGCTTGCCCATTGGGCCTAGGGGCATTTTCTGATTAAAGTATAGAACAGGGTAATTTATCAAAGATTTTTGACAGACATACCTTCATGAAGGTTTATTCATAAGGGTAATTTTGTTCTCTTTTTTTTTTTTTTTTTGCAGGAAACAATTGAACCTCACAGTAAAACAATTTTAAAATTAGAGGGTGATGACTTTGGGGGTGGGGGTGGAATAGGGGAGTTCTATACATTTAGAGGATCCAGAACTATATAAGAGGTAAGACATGTTATTCTATAAATGAGAGTTCAATGACATATCTATTTTCTTAAAATGAGTAAAAGATTCACAGGATGAATGAAAGATCTCCAAAATGTTCAAGTCCAGAGAGATAACCATAATCTCCATCCGTCTCCCCTCAGTAATCCTCCAAATCCTAGGTCAAAAATCATATTCAAAAATACTCTATAACACACAAAACCACTAGAAGAAAACATTTTGTTTTACCTGATCATTTTTTTTTCCTTTAATCCTTCCAGACCAATCCAGAACAAATGAGTATGTCGATCTGCCAGCGGAAGGAGACAGAGAAGCAAAAGTAGTTCCAAGTAATTGACCCTCAAAGAGTGTTGTGCAGCACAGAATGTTCAGTTTCCCAAATAACCAAGCAATGGTGCTCATATGGGTGAATATAAGACATCAATATTCAATGCACAATTAAAGTTTCTTGATGGACTATTGTTGTTAGGTGCCATCAACTTGTGCTTGAGTCCTAGCAACTTGATGAATTACAGATCTAAAAAGAAATTGGTTTTGTGCTAGTTTTGTGATGGATTAGAGAGGTATATACGAGGTGTGATCAAAAATACAGTGAATGTTTAAATTTTAAACCATTTATTACAGCAAAAGACACTGCCGTTAATCCCCCTCAAAATGCTCCCCCTCGCTTCAAACACACTTATCCCATCGTTCTTACCACTTTCTGAAGCAGTTCTGGAAATCCTCTTTCGTGAGTGTCTTTAGATGCGCTATTGTGGCTGCCTTGAGAGAAGAGAGATATTGGCCCTGGGGTGGAGGTACAGGAGAAAGGGTAAAGAAGGAAGAGAAGCTGGACGTGATGGAATATGGGGGCAGGGATAGAAAAATGGCCTTGGAGGCAAGGGAAGGAAGGATAAATGAGAGCCAAAATGGTACAGACAATAGGAAGGGGGACTTAGGCAATTGGTGAAAAGTGGGGTGACTGGGACTGGTGGGAGGCATGGTCAGAGCCAGAGAATGGTGGAGGTTGGGTGTAGATGGAGCCATGGGTGGGGCCAGGGAAATATGCTAACTCTATCCCTATGTAGAATAAAAATGAAATAAAAATAAACCAAAATGGAGCTTGGAAGATGTGTTCCAAGCATGGCCCTCAGGAGGACACTTGTAAGTGCAAGGTGAACTATAAGGTCCCTGTGCTATGACATCCTAAAGGAAAAGTACAAGGATGGTTATTCACCTGGTCTAGAATAATAATCTTATCCTAGGTCCATAAGTTCAAGTCCTGAAACTTAGTGGAAGGTTACTTCATGAAAAGGAGATGAGACAAATGAGACATCCATAGAACTAGCTGCTGTTAGCCAAGCTTGTTGCATAAGCTGTCAACAAGCAGAGAAAAGAAGAAAGATCAGCAAGCCTGGACAACTGGATCCAGGAAAGTGGCAGCTGTAACTGGAGAGGAAGAGGCTGCCACCAAACGATATAAAGAAGCTGTAAGAGCTATACCAGTAATAACTATATATAGTGACTGAAGAGCTGATACTCTAGAGAGTGCCAAAAAAGTAGATGCAGTAAGGGCAGACAGGGAGGCTGCAGCCATGGAGGCATCAAATAAATGATTCCAGCAACTTAAAACCAAATAAGTGAGATAGACAATCAATACCAAACCTGTGTGTTAGAAAGTGGGCCAAACAACTTGTTGGATGAAGAAACAGGAAGCATACTGGCTGTTGGCATTGCCTGACATAACACAGAAGATGAACAGGCAGAGTTCAGAAAGGCATCACAGAAGCCACTCTTTTATGCATGTTTTCTGAATGCATTGCTGCAGTGAATGCTACAGGAAGTATATTTGTGGCCAATGCTTCTAAAAGTATTCCTGAGGCCGAAATAACTGTGGGCACATTATCAGTTGATAGCACATAAGGCACCTGCAGTGCCCCTGAAACTATGCTCATAAAGGTAAGAATCCTGAGCATACATATTCAAACTGCATCTAAGGATGGTGGAGATGTAGATATGCATGAGGAAGCTGCATTTCCAGACCACTTAACTACTACTACTACTACTACTATTACTACTACTACTACATTTCTATAGCACTACCAGATGTATGCAGCGCTACACAGTCACAAAGAAGAAGACAGTCCCTGCTCATGTCACCAGGGTAAGCTCAATAGGCACAAGGTGCTTCAGAAGCTAATACAACTCTACTCTGAAAATTATCATTATACCAACTGCAGAAGACAGCAAAACCAAAAATAGAGTGGAAGACATCATAATGCCATCTGTGGAAATGTGTCCACCTTAGGAACCATAGTACAAGTGTGAAAGTAGGAAGGGACATGAATATATAGCCAGAGAGAATTCAGAACTATAGCAAAATAAGGAAGTATGGCCACATCACACCAGAGGCATCTGTGCAAAGCGAAAGCAGCATTGCCCTGGAGCACAATTAATATCACTGAGCCAACTAAAAAGAATTACCACAGCTCAGCAGAAAGACTGTGGCTCTTATGGCACTTACACGAGCACTTCTGCAGTGAAGGATAAGAAGGGATTGATAGTATCCATACAGGAGACTGCTCTGCTATAGAGAACATGATGTTATAAGAATGCAAAACAGAAGAGCGGTACCATCCCTTATCCCAAGAGACTGGGATAAGGAAGTTCAGAAGGCAGCTATCAACTAGAGCTTCAAAGGTAGCACGGATAATATGGGCTAAAGGCTGTTGGAGCAAAACCACTCAGACATCCACTACCCAGATAGAGTCCAGAAGACTAGGATGGGAAGAGCTCCCAGGAATGTGCTGGGAGAATACGGCCTATGACGCTGTTCTGAGAATACAGCTTATAGGCTGCTGGCAGAGTACAGCTTGGAGACTGTCAGCAGAGTATATTTTGGAAGGAGCTAGCAAAGTACAGCCCCAGAGGCTGTTGGCAGAATATGGTCTAGGAGGCTGTTGGCCCAAATACAAACCAGAAGGCTATTGTCAAAATTCAGCACAGAAGGCAGCTGTCAGAATATAGACCAGGAGGCTGCTGCTGCAGAGCACAGCCGATAAGGCTACTGGGGGAATACAGTCCAGGAGCACCAAAGCCATGATGAAATTCAAAACCCAATGAAAAAATATCCAAAAAGAACAAAAAGAAGCAGAGCAGAACACACCTCCTGATTTTGCTTGAAGAAGGAAAAACTGAAGAGGGAGCTTTTCTCACTGCAGTAGGGGAGGAGTTAAAAGTCTTAAAGTGACACCCTTCTGCAGATTCACAATTAGTAGGAATCAATGATTAACGTACGGGACTCCTATGTATATGTGACAGAATGTTTTTTCATACCAGGGAGCTTTGTTCACTTATCCTTAGCAACCCTAGTCTAAAGCCCTCTTCAGTGTGTTAGTTAATCTACTATGCAAGACATTTACCCTTCTTTATTAAATGTGTAACCCTGGTCCTGCCTACACAGTTCTGAATGCTGGCTCAGCTTTTCAGGTTAGGAACCTGGACCAGGATTTACAAAACAGGTTAGATTTGTTAAGCTGAGCACAGGTTGGGGCTGGCCTAATTCCCAGTAGGCCAAAAAGAGAAAAAATATGAACTGGTCAAAAAATGGAATATAATCCCAACAATATAATTTAAATGCAGCAGAGAGATCTTTACAGTTCACTTATAAATCTCGACTTCCTCTTAGATTCTTGCTACTGGGTTCCTGCAGATATGGCTTTTTTTCAGCCGCCAGACTAACCAGGAGGAATTACAAATGGATGCCATCTCAACTCAGCGGCCCTTGGAAAATCATTTCTTGGTCCCAGAAACTGAATGTTCTCAAAGCATCATCTGCACAGCTATGTATTAAGAAACATAGAAACATGATGGCAAATAAAGGCCAAATGGTCCATCCATAGTAATCATTATCTCTTTCTCTCTCCGAGAGATCCTACGTGCCTATTCCAGGCCCTTTTGAATTCAGACACAGTCTCTATCTCTACCACCTCTTCTGGGAGACTGTTACATGCATCTACCACCCTTTCTGCAAAAAAGTATTTCCTTAGATTACTCTGGAGCCTATCACCTCTTAACTTCATCCTATGCCCTCTCATTGCAGAGTTTCCTTTCAAATGAAAGATTATCGACTCATGCACATTTACGTTATGTAGGTATTTAAAGGTATCTATCATATCTCCCTTCTCCCGCCTTTCCTCCAAAGTATATAGATTGAGATCTTTAAGTCTGTCCCCATATGCCTTATGATGAAGACCACATACTATTTTAGTAGCCTTCCTCTGGCCCAACTCCATCTTTTTGAAGGTGTGGCCTCCAGAATTTTATACAATATTCTAAATGAGGTCTCACCAAAAGTTTTATTCAGGGGCATCAATACCTCCTTTTTCCTACTGGCCATACCTCTCCCTATGCAACCTAGCATCCTTCTAGCTTTCGCCGTCACCTTTTCAATCTGTTTGGCCACCTTAAGAACATCACAAACAATCACATCCAAGTCCCGCTCTTCTGTCATGCACATAAAATCTTCACTCCCCTAAACTGTACCGTTCCCTTGGGATTTTGCAGCCCAAATGCATAACCTTGCATTTCTTAGCATTAAATTTTAGCTGCCAAATTTCAGACCATTTTTCAGACCATGTTTCTTCAAGTTATTCACACCATCCGGCGTGACTACTCTATTGCAGATTTTGGTATCATCTGCAAAGAGGCAAATATTACCTGACTTCAGCAATATTGTTTATAAAAATGTTAAAAAGAACAGGCCCAAGAACAGAACCTTGAGGCACACCACTGGTAATATCCCTTTCCTCAGAGAAATTCACCTACATGTATTCATCTACACATATAGTTAGGAGGGAGGATTTCATCTCATATCTACATTCTACACTGGATCAAAGCTGATAGGATTAATGGGTGGCAGACCTTTTTCCTCCCTGCAATTCTGGACCCAAAATCAAGAGATGACTTGCTCGTCAACCCACAGAGCACAGAGTCAAGGGGCTACATGCCCCCTCCCATCCCTATCCCTCCTAGAACATAATCCAATGAATTGTATTCCCTAATTTTCCCTCCCACACCTTCTTATTCTTACCCTATTTAGTCTTCCATAATAATCCAAATGAATATCAAGGCAGAAGAGAGCATGCGTCCCTCCTGCCCAACCATTGCTGGATTTCACAATATTGCCAGATGGCCTCCTAAGCTGTTTTGTCCTTCTCTTTTTCTTATTACCTATTTTCACTCTTTTCACTTTATACCAATTTTCTTTATTTTCTTAAAATTATCTATTTCCCTCAAAGTGGATAATGATGAGTACCACAATGTAAGGCAGATTAATTTGTAACATGATTAACCTATTAGTAAAATATATTTCTTAAAAATCAGTTACACTTCAGTTTCTATGAAGTCTAACATTTTCTTGTCTTTTCCATTATTTCCTAGTGTAAATATATTATCTAACTGATGTCGAGAGACTAGAAAGATAGAGTCTAATGATTAATGATCTGACATATCACAAGAAGTCAAGTCTGAAAAGCTACATAGAGGTTTTCATTGTTGATATTTTGCACTCTCTCCTCTCTTTCTACAGCTCCAAAATCAATGAATTCATTTAGTTTTATGAGATACTGATGTGTAGATAAGAGTGCTTTAGAAAAGTGATTACAAATCTAATAAAATGAAAATGAACCTTCTTTGTTATCAGAACTAGTCAAGTTCCTTTATCTGTACTTATATAGAAAGGAAGCACACAAGACCACGCTCCTTTGCAAAAGAAACTGTTGTTTGAACACACGTATATAAATACAGCATACATTATTGGGACCATTTTCAAAAGAAAACACATCCAAAAAAATGACATAAAGTGACACTTGGACATTTTAATCACTTCAACGTTCCAATCGCCATTTTTTTTAACCTATTTTTTTGACAGCTTTCTATGCTATTGGTCAGAAGTAGTTCACCTAAATTTCAAGGCGGCATATTGAGGGATTGTTATGGGTCAGACGTGTTGCTTATGACCTAGACGTGTTGCAGTGATAAACATTTTATAAAACATCCAGGGCACAATTTGGACATTTTGGGCTAGACCTGTTTTAATAAACAATAAGTGCCAACAAAGTGCCCAAACTGACCAGATGACCACTGAAGGCATGAGAGCATAACACCCCCCATGCTCCATCAGTAGTCACTGACCCCCCTCCCATCCCCCAAAGATGTGAATGAAACAGTACATAATTGTCTATATGGCAGCAGCAGATCAGCAAGCAGGTGTCTGGAGTAGCCTTGGTGGTAAGTGCAGTGGACTCCAGAAAAGGGGACCCAGATTTCTATCCCTCTATAACTAGTACACTTGTGATGAAAGGTGTGAGCCCACCAAATCCACCAAAAACCTATTTAGGTGACACCTACAAGCATAAGGGCCATTAGGGTGGTATACAGTTGGGTACAATTGGGTTTTGGGTGAGTTTTGGAGGGCTCCCTATACACTATAAGAGGGTTATGGTGAGATATGTACCTGGGACCCCTTTATGTGAAGATCCCTAAGGTGCCCCCTAAGGTGCCCCACTACTCTGTTGGGATGTCTATGTAGCCAGTCTACTAATAATGCTGACTCCTCCTATATCCCAATGGCTTGTTTTATGCATTTTTCATTTGGACGTTTTGTTTTTTGAAAATGGTTAAAAAAGATGCACTAAAGGCAAACACATCTTGAAAGTAATTTTCAGAAAAAAAAAAAAGATAGATGTTTTGAGGTTTTGAAAATGTCCATTTTCTCTACCCAATTTTTGGATGCAATTCATAAAACATCCAAACTTGAAATTAGATGTCATTTTGAAAATGGCCCTCCATATTAAGTACAATAAATATGACTTTATTAATCATAGTGAAACCTAAAATAATTATCTAGTCTAAGGACCTAAGCCTTCATAAATTGTATAATTTAGAAATACCCTACTATGCTTTCCCCCCTCCACTCCTAGCACACTCCCACCCAACAAAGATCTGAATGAAACAGTACATACCTGTCTCTAGAACAGCAGCAATTGGTACAGGAAAACCTAGTAGAGCATCACTCAGTTGAGCATCACTCAGAGTGACTAGCCTGATGAGTGGGCTAGTCAGCTATAGAGAAGAGGACCCAGGCTCATAAGCCACTCTAACCACATTTATGGTGGAAATTGTAAACCTTCCAAAGCCCTAATATACTGCCATATAGGTGCTACCTGCAGACATAAGGGCTACTGGGTATAGTAGACAGGTGAGGATAGTAGGTTTGGGGGGGAGTTTTGAAGGGCTAACCATACATTAGAAGGGGGTTGTGGTAATATATACCACTGTCACCCTTTATGTAAAGATTCAAAAACAAAAGAAGCTGTGGAGAAGATGTTCTTGATGCTGGCTTTCATTCAATCAATTGGAAAAATCCACATAAGCTAAAAGTAGAGTGAGGAGAACCCAACACAGTCTGCGTTTCGATGAACTCAAAGTGCATTGTTTTCCAAGCACAGTACAGGACCTGGTTCCATGCTATATCTTCATTTCCACATTTGCCTTGATTGATACTATAGCATTTCAGTGGACCCCTGAGAAAGGTGAGTTCATCGAAATGCAGACCGTGTTGAGTCCGCCTCACTCTACTTTATGCATATGTGGATTTTTTTCAATTGATTGAATAAAAGCTAACATCAAGAACATCTCCACAGCTTCTTTCGTTTTTGTTTTTCCATTTTCTGTGAAATTGTTAGGTATTCCCCCCTTTGTCCTTTACCTTTTATCTGAAGTTCACAGCAGTGCCCTCTAAGGTGCCCCATTAGTCTGTTTGTATGTCTGTGTGGCTAGTCCATTACAATGCTGGCCCCTCCCACATCCAAATGGTCTGGATTTGGATGTTTAGAACTTGAACGTTTTGTGGTTGAAAATGGCAAACAAAGTTGGACTTCCTAAGGTTGGACAGCCTAGCAGTCATGATGTCTAAGTAGGTGTTTTCAGGGGAAAAAAATGTTGGCCTTCCAGTGGTTTTGCTGGTTTCGAAAATGCAATTTCTCCGCCTCTGGCTTTGGACGTCTTGCATAAAATGTCCAAAGTCGGACTTAGACATCCTATCGAAAATGGCCCTCAATATGTCCCTTCTCCCCCTCCTCCAGATTTTGTGCTATGATTTCTTAGGTTCACATAGTCTAATACCCCCATCATTGCTACCTCCTGTAGGATAAAATGGGGAATAATAGTTTTAATTTTTGAGATGAATAGAAAGAGTACTACTCTCCATTAGATAGTGACACAGACAAAGATTTGTCTACATCAACTCACCACCCCTGCATTTTCATCCCCATCCCCTCACTGTCCCCCCCAGTGAAGCACATTTTTCATCCCCATCCTCTCATCTTCCCCACATTTTTCAGCCCCATCCCCTCACTGTACCTGCAGTCAGTGGCGTACCAAGGGGGGGGGCGGGGGGGCGGTGCGCCCCGGGTGCCAGCCCTAAGGGGGTGCGCCCAGCCTTGCCGTTCAGTCCCCCCCCCACCCCCACCCCCCACCCCCACCGCTCGCCCCACTGACCTTCCTGCACCACCTGTGAAGCAGCCCGCAGCAGGATCGCGAAGTCAGCGTCAGCAATCCCTGCGCTGCTTAGGCGCTGCTTCCTGCGCCGCGATCCCGCCCCTCCTCTGACGTCAGAATATGTTTGTAACAGCGCTGCTTGTGTGGCATTAGGCTATGTAGTGATCGAAAGAAAAAAACAGACCTTTGCACATTTTTGCACTATATGGTGGGTGTATGAGGAGATTCACATTTCCTGCACAGCTAAGTCCATGTGAAGTTACCTTGTGCTGTATTTGACATCTAGCAAGGTCTCTGTTTGAAAGGAAAGATCTAAACTTAAAAATGAAGTGGCCAGAAGTTATGGTAAAAGCAGATAGTGTAGCTGGTTTTAAGAAAGATTTGGACAAATTCCTGGAGGAAAAGTCCATAATCTGTTATTAAGACATGGGGGAAGTGTCTGCTTGCCCTGGATCGGTAGCATGGAATGTTGCTACTCTTTGGGTTTTGACCAGATATTAGTGTCCTGGATTGGCTACCATGAGAATGGGCTACTGGGCATGATGGACCATTGGTCTGACCCAGTTAGGCTATTCTTATGTTATATTCTCATCTGTAGGGGCCTTTGTTTTCACTTCTTATTTTAATGTATTTTTTTTCTGGGAACTTATCAGTGTTTTTTATAATGGGAACAAAAATGGAAGAGAATTAATGTGTGTGGGATGAGGGGGTAACTAATTTCTTCAGCTAAATAATTCAATCACTTCAAACAGACATAGGAGAACTCAAGCACCATTCACACACCCTCCAACCAAAAACGTCAAAAGAAAAAAACTGTTCGACAACCTCCTAGCCATTCGAGCTGCAACACTCGACCCCCAACTCTACAACCAATTGACATCGACCACAGACTGCAAAACCTTCAAAAAGATATAAAAACCCTTCTATTCAAAAAACACATAAAACCGAACTAACACAATCAGAACTGTCCCAAGCATCACCTGCAACTACTCCATATGTACTTCTGATGTCATGACAATTCAGACATAATTTATGTTATGTTATGTTTGGAATATAAGAAAATTTTCACTGCCTGTTTCTATTCTGACCATTTATTCTGTTTCATGGTCATTACAAAAAATATTTTTTTACATAGGGGGGGTGTCAAAAAATGATGGGCCCCGGGTGCCACATACCCTAGGTATGCCACTGCCTGCAGTGTTCATTTTCTTCCCCACATCTCCCCACTCAAAGCAAAATTTTATAGGCCTAATGTATTGTAAATAGACATTTTAAGCCAGACCTTCACCAAATACAGAACAAGGGGTCACAAATTAGAAACAAAAATAAGTAGTTTCAAGTTTATTAAGATTTGTTATCTACGCAATATCATATATTTCAATGCGTATAACAAATTTTTTTTATTTTTAAAAAGGGGGAGGACAGAACAAGACATTGTATACAAATTATATGTTCTAATACAAACTGGTACAAAAGGCAAGGGGGATGAACTACAAAAATTGAACTGAGAACCCTTAAAAGTTAAACTCAGCAAGTAACACTGGAGATAAACAGAAACACATTTCCTTTTCTGTTGAATAAAATACAAAGACATCTGTTATACATATTTCCCAAAACTAATGTACTGTATGTCAGTCAATAATTCTAAAATAAAATGCTTTTTTTAAAAAAATCTTTGTTGTCTGAAGATATATTTTTCCATCAAGTAAGCTTCAGGTTCTCTTTTTTTCTGCTTTCATGTCTTCTGCATTTCTTCCTCTCTCTCCTCTACCCCATGTGCAACATGTCTCCCACTCTTTCATTGTTCATCATCTCTTTCTCTCATTCCCTCCGTTGCTGCAAAAAGAGTGGGAAACAAGAGAAAGGGGGATCCAGGGCATATTTCTACTGCCAAGTCCAAAATTTTTCCTTTTCTCATCCCCTAGCCCCTGTACAGCATCTTTTGACCCTCCCCACCAGCCCCATGCCCAACATTTCTCCTTCTATCAATCCTCTCCAACACCATGTTGCATCTTTCCCTCCTTTCCCTCTACCACCATGTCCAAAATTCTTCTCTCTTCCATTCCTTTCCAATATTTCTCCCTCCCTCTTCTCTACCACAATGTCCAACAATTCTTCTTTCCTCCTTTCCCCATGTGTACCATCCCTCTTTCACTCCCGCTCCATGCACCTATGTCCAACCATTCTCCTTTTCTTTTCACTTCCTCACCATCAGCATCTCTTTCCTTCCCTTTCCACCCCTAACCCATGCAGCATCTCTCTTTCCTTCCCAACTCCCCATCCTATACAGAATCACTCTTTTCTTCTCCCTTCCATCCCCCCAGCCTGTGCAGCATCTCTCTTTTCCTCTCATCTGAACCTCCAGCCCATGCAGCATCTATCCTTCCCTGACTTCCCAACCCTCCAGCCTGTGCAGCATCTGTTGTTTCCTGCCTTCTGAACTCACCCAACCCATGCAGCATCTCTTTCCCTCCCTTTGCTCCCTTGTCCCATTAGCCATAATTATTTTCTTCACAGGCCACCAGCAGCAGTTCTTACACTCAAAGTATCAACACTTCCAGTGGGAGCACTCCAGCTCTTCTGTTTTTAGTTTCAGAGGGTAAGGCCTTGCTTGCCTCACCTTCCTCTGATGTCAGAGGAGTGCAGGATAAGCAGGGCCTTACCCTCTGCAGCTAAGAACACAGGGATGAAGAAGCCAGTGACAGATGTAATAATCACAAATTAAGGCAGTAATAGCAGCAGGAAGGGAGGTCAGCCACTCGGTCTACAATACAAGCCTCAAGTAGCAGTAGCAGAGTGAGAAGAACAGTCATCAGTGGCAATGATGGTACTTTCCTTGAGGCTCTGACTGGCACCCTCCAAAGGTTGACACCCCCATGTCACTCTTACTGTGTTAACTAAGTTGGGCCAGCTCTTTTTTTTAGTTCATTAGCATTTAAAAAGTATATATACAACCATAGCACGAATGACATTATCCATGACGGTGACAACGAAATGCATGTGGATTGACATCCATGCCATAATACCCAAATGAAGTTAGATACTAATGCACATTTATCATGCTGGAGAATCCAGAATGACACTCTCCTATAGATAAAGTGATTGCTCTATAAATGGAAGGCAAGCACAAATGAAAAAAGGTTTGGTGATATTCTGGTTTACTCCAGATATAACAAAATCAAGACCTGTTTAATACATCATCTTAACACAATGAACCCTTAATAAGTTTTATGTGCTCATAAGACCAAACTCTCAGATGCCTGCACTGTACAATCATACGAGATTAATTTAACAGCTTAAGCAGGATCAGGGTATCTTTCATTGAGCTTAGTCTTATTTCATAAAGTGGTATTGCTTTTAAACTTTAAATTAGTGTGAAACGGCACTTATCTTTAAGTTAGATTAGATGCCGGTACTTCAGTTGTAGCACGCTATGTGAATGCCCAATGGGGACCCGTTTCACCTAATACAGGCTTCTTCAGGGGTCAAATCATTTTCTACAACCAGAAGACAAGTGAACAAATTAATGAAATACATAAAAGTAACAAATACAAGTGTGACTTAAGATAATATACAAATTCAAAAATGAGGTTGCTTACTGTGCAGCTCTGCTCTGATTCACGAGCAAAAATGGCGCTGGCAATTAACCAACGCCGGTGCATGCGCTTTTAAACTAATACAAGGGCCCTGATGTAATAGGCTCTTCTGGCGCATGTGCGTAAAATGTATAGCTAAATTATGATAGCGCTGACTTAAAACATATAATCAATATTTGACTTGTGTTCAAAAAATGAAAACACTGCTTCACAAAAATGCTCTTCAGTCCATGGACGCGTTTAAGCCACTAGGTTTTAAAGAATTCAACCTAAATATCCACCGTGCTTCTCTCTGCAGTAATTTCTTCTGTCTGTTGCCTCCCTGCACCGATGTTGGTTCTTGGTCAATACAGAAACATCTAAGTTCCGAAAATTTATGTTTTAAAGCTTTACAATGATCAGCTAATGGTGCATTTGGTTTTTCATTTTTAATGTTAGATTTGTGTTCAGTTATTCTTATTTTGACGGATCTTGTCGACATCCCCACATAGATCTTCTTACAGGGACAAATTTTTGAATTTTTATATTATCTTAAGTCACACTTGTATTTGTTACTTTTATGTATTTCACTAATTTGTTCACTTGTCTTCTGGTTGTAGAAAATGATTTGACCCCTGAAGAAGCCTGTATTAGGTGAAACGGGTCCCCATTGGGCATTCACATAGCGTGCTACAACTGAAGTACCGGCATCTAATCTAACTTAAAGATAAGTGCCGTTTCACACTAATTTAAAGTTTAAAAGCAATACCACTTTATGAAATAAGACTAAGCTCAATGAAAGATACCCTGATCCTGCTTAAGCTGTTAAATTAATCTCGTATGATTGTACAGTGAAGGCATCTGAGAGTTTGGTCTTATGAGCACATAAAACTTATTAAGTGTTCATTGTGTTAAGATGATGTATTAAACAGGTCTTGGTTTTGATATATCGGTTATCTTTAACCTGTTTCCATTGTGAAAAGTTTAAGTTACTCCAGATATAACCCAGTCCATTGTCTAGGTCTTAGCACACCAAGAACTTTGGCAGAGAAGTTCAAATCCTATACCTCCAGAGTTATCTAATGGACACCAAAGTTTGAAGCTGAAAAATCATTTTCCTAAGTAAATGGCTATTTATCTGGGTAAGTGAGCTATTTGAAAAACTGCCCACCCTTCCTTTAGGTAAACTAATGCACTGATGGTTCTCTGAGTTTTATGGTGATCAGGAACTATCATTTTTCTTCAACTGTAGTTGTTTTTTGCTGCCCTTTAAAAGCTCTTGACCTTGGTATATACCTACTTTAATGGCTAAAGCAGCCCTATATTTTACCACTGCTTCTGACACCTATGAGCAGTGTGGCTGCTGCCTTCTTTCTGGAGTACAATATAAGAATGTCTTGTATCTCTTTCCAAAGCACTGACATGGGATCTGGAATATGGATGCACTCATCATGTACTATTGCCACCCACACTTTCATACCCCTTTTAGAAGCAATTGGTAGGACAGGGATTGAGCAGCGACAGAGTTACAATGTACAGTATGTGGGTTATTTTGAAAAAAAATACATATGTGTATGCTTAAAGAATAATCTTATAAAGCTTTTTTCATGTGTAAAGCCTGTTTTAATGCAGAAAGATTTCTTATAAAATTGCACAACCACACTGTATATGTGTAAGGGGTTTTTGTAGCCCAAATGAATGAATTTTTAGTGTTAAATCTTAGCTCCCAAATTCTACATTTGTCAAGTTTTACTAGATATCTCCTCAGGTACCGTATTTTCGCGGATATAACGCGCGCGTTATACGTGATTTTACGTACCGTGCATACCCCTCGCGCGTTATATGCCTGAGCGCGGTATACAAAAGTTTTTAAACATAGTTCCCACCCCGCCCGACGCCCGATTCACCCCCCCAGCAGGACCGCTCGCACCCCCACCCCGAACGACCGCTCGCACGCGCTCCCACCCGCACCCGCATCCACGATCGGAGCAAGAGGGAGCCCAAGCCCTCTTGCCCGGCCGACTCCCCGACGTCCGATACATCCCCCCCCCCGGCAGGACCACTCGCACCCTCACCCCGAAGGACCGCCGACTCCCCAACAATATCGGGCCAGGAGGGAGCCCAAACCCTCCTGGCCACGGCGACCCCCTAACCCCACCCCGCACTACATTACGGGCAGGAGGGATCCCAGGCCCTCCTGCCCTCGACGCAAACCCCCTCCCCCCAACGACCGCCCCCCCCCCAAGAACCTCCGCCCGTCCCCCAGCCGACCCGCGACCCCCCTGGCCGACCCCCACGACACCCCCACCCGCCTTCCCCGTACTTTGTGTAGTTGGGCCAGAAGGGAGCCCAAACCCTCCTGGCCACGGCGACCCCCTAACCCCACCCCGCACTACATTACGGGCAGGAGGGATCCCAGGCCCTCCTGCCCTCGACGCAAACCCCCCTCCCTCCAACGACCGCCCCCCCCCCAAGAACCTCCGACCGACCCGCGACCCCCCTGGCCGACCCCCCCACCCCCCTTCCCCGTACCTTTGGAAGTTGGCCGGACAGACGGGAGCCAAACCCGCCTGTCCGGCAGGCAGCCAACGAAGGAATGAGGCCGGATTGGCCCATCCGTCCTAAAGCTCCGCCTACTGGTGGGGCCTAAGGCGCGTGGGCCAATCAGAATAGGCCCTGGAGCCTTAGGTCCCACCTGGGGGCGCGGCCTGAGACACATGGTCGGGTTTGGCCCATGTGCCTCAGGCCGCGCCCCCAGGTGGGACCTAAGGCTCCAGGGCCTATTCTGATTGGCCCACGCGCCTTAGGCCCCACCAGTAGGCGGAGCTTTAGGACGGATGGGCCAATCCGGCCTCATTCCTTCGTTGGCTGCCTGCCGGACAGGCGGGTTTGGCTCCCGTCTGTCCGGCCAACTTCCAAAGGTACGGGGAAGGGGGGTGGGGGGGTCGGCCAGGGGGGTCGCGGGTCGGTCGGAGGTTCTTGGGGGGGGGCGGTCGTTGGAGGGAGGGGGGTTTGCGTCGAGGGCAGGAGGGCCTGGGATCCCTCCTGCCCGTAATGTAGTGCGGGGTGGGGTTAGGGGGTCGCCGTGGCCAGGAGGGTTTGGGCTCCCTTCTGGCCCAACTACACAAAGTACGGGGAAGGCGGGTGGGGGTGTCGTGGGGGTCGGCCAGGGGGGTCGCGGGTCGGCTGGGGGACGGGCGGAGGTTCTTGGGGGGGGCGGTCGTTGGGGGGAGGGGGTTTGCGTCGAGGGCAGGAGGGCCTGGGATCCCTCCTGCCCGTAATGTAGTGCGGGGTGGGGTTAGGGGGTCGCCGTGGCCAGGAGGATTTGGGCTCCCTCCTGGCCCAATATTGTCGGGGAGTCGGCGGTCCTTCGGGGTGGGGGTGCGAGTGGTCCTGCCGAGGGGGGAGAAGAATCGGACGTCGAGGGGGGGCATCAGGCTTTCAGGATGGGGACAGGACTTCAAGGGGGGACAGGCAGACCTTCAAGGGGGGACAGGCAGACCTTCAAGGGGGGACAGGACTTCAAGGGGGACAGGCACGGAGAGGCGGGGCAGTGCACCGAAAGTCAGGGCGGGTGAACGGTGAGTCGGGGCAACCAGAGGAGAGTCGGGGCAGTGCACCGAAAGTCAGGGTGAGTCGGGGCAACCAGATGAGAGTCGGGGAGGGCGAAAGGAGAGTCGGGGTGGCCAGAGGAGAGTCGGGCAGCATGCGCGTTATATGCCTGAGCGCGGTATAGAAAAGTTTTTGTACATATCATCGTGATTTCTGCGCGCTATACCCCTGTGCGCGTTTTACAATGGTGCGCGTTATATCCGCGAAAATACGGTACTTCACACTGTCTAGGGTGTTTATCCTCCTGCAGATTTTAGTATCATCTGCAAAGAGGCAAAAATTACCTGATAACCTTCTGCAATATTGTTTACATATGTATTTTAATTTTTTATGTTAAAAAAGATTTATTGAGCAATGCCATAGTAACCACATAAAATCACAAAATTAGAAGGCAAATGCTAAGCAAACAAGTGAATAAAGAATCCTAAAGTATAATCATAATCAACCAACCCAGTCCCACTCCCAAACAACCTCCCCCAACCCACAACCAAATATATATTCAAAATTACCTAGAGTTACAACAAGATGACAAACATAATAAGTGTCCCAATAAAAGCACAAGATTTAATTTTTTAATAAAAGGTGTGAATGTATTCAAAAAGTGCTGATATTTTTATTTTAGTATAAAGTATGCAATGCATATTGCAATTAAGTTTGGAATACATCTGACAAATGTCCCCCACAACTCTGCTGGTGCACTCTTCCTCTTTTGAAAAAAAAAAAAAATTGATTATATTTTTGCATAATTGTGGCTCAATTCCCACACTGATGCATCAAATCTTCTCCTTCAGCTGAGCAATTGTTGTTGGTTTGTTGGTATAGATGTGAGACTTCGCAAAACCCTTAAGAAAGAAGTTGCACGGTGTCAGATCGCATGATCTCAGTGGCCAAATCTGGTGATCATTGCATAAGATAATACAGTCAGGATCCAACCACTCAATTGTTTCACGCGCATTGTGATAGGTTATGCCATCCTGCTAGAACCACATGTTTTCCAGAGCCATACCATCCAATTGAGGCCACATAAACTCCATTATCATGTTGCAATAACATACACCATTCTCTGCATCACTGCAAAGTGCTTCTCAAAATGTCCAGTTGATGTGAACAATGGCGAATCGAGGTTCCTGGACTCTCAGCAACACTTTCACTCCCTGTGGCAATAGACCACAATTGAACCAGTTTGCTTGAAATTGTTGATCAATCTTTTAACTGTAGACTGATTTGGTGCATTTTGTTGACTGAAAATGTACACAGTTTGTGAACTGTTTCAGCAAAACTTTACCCACATTTGTAATAAGTTTTCACAATAATAATGCATTGTTCTTTCCTGTAGTGATCCATGACTACTAATCGCAATGTGTCTACATGACAGCTGTTAAATTTTCAGCTTGGGTAAGAATGCTCCAAAAAGTTCCCACGCTGCTTGCAAATGTCTTCCTGTAATGAAATTAAATCTGAGATATGACAGCATTCCAATGCCAAAATATGAATCATATGACAGAGCCACTGTTGTTCCGTGGGCACTTCAGAAGAGGTCCAGCAAGAAAGGATGTTCTTTAAAACCATCAATGCAAACCATTTAAGGAAGGTCCTCTTTCCCTTCTGCACTGGATGAATAGTAGGTGGTATTTCAAAGAGCAATAATGCTGAGAATCATATTGGAGATTTACTAAAGTTAAATATAAAGTCCAGAATGCACTGCCAAAATGCCACAATATGTGGGCACAGTCAATGCATATGCCCCAGAGTAGCACTGGGGCATCCACATTTGGCACACACCAAACAGGGCAATATGGAACAGAAATGCTTTACATATGCAGAACTATAAGTAAGGGCATAATGACCTTATACTTCTTCTCCCAAAGTGTCATATTGAATTGGAGAGATCTGAGATTCTCAACGGCAGCAAACATCAGGTAACGCAATTCTCTCAAGTCCGTGAACCAACGAAGAGAAAGTTTGGCATAAATCAATGGAACATGTTCCTTCAGTTGTATCAGATGAAAACATAATGGAACTTTCAGTTGAGAACCCAGCATGTATGTTGTAGATAAAAGCTTTTGAACATCAGAGGTCAATAA
This sequence comes from Geotrypetes seraphini, assembly GCF_902459505.1. NCBI lineage: Eukaryota > Metazoa > Chordata > Amphibia > Gymnophiona > Dermophiidae > Geotrypetes > Geotrypetes seraphini. Next base: position 325,306,905 of record NC_047084.1, on the reverse strand, counting down.
ACTAGGCTTCAGCTGTGAGATGTAATGCTGCAATTGCAAATAGGCAAAGGAGTTCTTTAAAGTTAGATGAAATTCCAGTCATAATGATTCAATTGATTTAATCTTTCCTTAATCCGTTAAGACATCAGACAGATAAATGATGCCTTTGCATTCCCAGTCAATAAAATAGGGAGTTTTGCATCCTAGAAGGAAAGCTCCATTATGCTGAATGGGTAAAAGTGGGGTACATTTTGGATTAAGACCATGTTAATGACAGATCTACTTCCAAACTTGACACAGAGGAGTAAAGATGGCCTAATCTTTAGTGGTTGAAGGAACATGTAAAAATGCACTCAAATATTATTTTTCAAGAAGTGACATTTCCAAGGTAGTGCAAGAGAAGTCATGAGTGTTATGAAACCAATCACTGATATGTCTCATGTCACAGCTATTTGATACAGAGTCCAAGACCTCCCTTTGTCCACCTGTAATGTTACAGTGTTAAGGGATAGTCAAACATGCTTCCCCTGCAAAAGATAGCCCTGCAGTAATTTAGAAACATATCTTTCATCCCTGGTCTTAAAATAAAGCAGTAACATTTGAAAAAATGTATAACCAGCAAGGAATCAATAACATATTAAATAAATGAATTCTACTCAGCAGGGATAATGGATAAGCCCTCCAGACAATGTGCTTTGCTTTTGTAGATTGCACAAATTACTTAAATCAGATGATAATAAAACACCCAGGACCTTCCTTAAATGGTACATTAACAAGAAAACCTTCTCTTCACTTCACAAGGTCATAATATCTACAAACAATCCTGACCATCAAGACCTTAGCATCCTTTTTCCAAGAAAAAATAAACAAGATACACTCAATCTTGAATGCTGAGGTAGTACACCTCAAAATCAATAGTGAATGCCACAGCACCTTTATCTGCTACAAATGGATCTAGAACCGATACCTTGAGTCGCTTTGAGCTCGATACTTATGATGATCTTAGCTTGAAAGCAGACTCGCTCCGTCCCACTAGTTCAGTCATAGACCCCTGCCCCCCTGCTCTCCTAATGTCCATCAAAGATGCCTTTTTACAATCAATTCTGTCCTTAATAAATATATCTCTACATTCCAGTATAGTACCTAAGAGCTGGAAATCTGTGGTAGTCCACCCCATCTTATATAAACCAACCTTGGATTCTGATATTACAAGTAATTTTAGGCCTGTTTCTAACCTGCTATTTATCTCCAATATGTAGGTCTTGCTTTCATATATCTTGATATTATTTTGAAGAATGATTTGTATTGGTTTTGTTTTTGATGTATGTATGTTTATTTGGAAACCGCTGTGACTCAAGGCAGTATATTAAGTTTCTAAATAAATAAATAAGATCCTAGAGAAAGTGCTATTAGCACAGCTGCAAATTTTTGTTGAAAAACAAGGAACATTCTATCTACCAGTCAGGTTTTAGAAAATGTTCTAATAGACATCATTGATGAATGCTGGAAATACCTGGATAAAAGGGACGACATGCTTCTGATTTTACAAGGGGGTGCTGAAAAGTTCTCTGCCCAACCAACTTCCTAAATTTTGAGCATTATTTTGTCATTGTAGCTGAAAAGAGTGTTATTTTAACTTGAAATGTGCCAATTTGCAGAATCATAATGCTGAAACAAAGTCAAAGATTGAACCATGTCAATGAAAATTGTGGAATTTTCAAGTGCAGAACTCCAAGCCATCATGAAAGCCATCATGAAGTTCCTATTCCTGCAGAAGAAAATTCCATAGGAAATCCAGGAATGTATGATGCAAACATTGAGTGACAAATGTCCATCATACTCCACAGTGAAAAAGTGATATGCAAACTTTTAGCATGGAGATTTCAAGACTGAAGATGCAACAAGATGCCTCAAATGGTATCAACTCCTGAAATTATTGACCATGTTCATACCTGATTTGGCATGTTGGTGAATATCACCTAAAACAATTCCTGAGACACTACAAATATCCAGGGAATGTGTTGGGTGTATGATCCACAAGCAGTTGGGTATGCAGAAGCTGTTAGCCAAGTGGGTGCCCAAATGTTTGAATGCTGATGAGAAATGGCATTGGAGAAGGACATTATGTCTGGGAACCTTATTTCTCTTACTATAGGCATTAGCATATAAAGCTTTCCTGCTAGGTTAATTATCATCTGCCAGACATTATCATATCAATCCTTGAGTTAAATTTGGGTTTCTTTGTCTTGCATATTGACCTATTCAGCTCAAATAAATAATTCAACTAAAGTAATGTACAGGCCCGTAAATTAAAAATACATGCTTCCATTTTTCATTTAGTCTCAGGTGGTAAAACATTTCAGTTCCTGCTAAGCTGTCCGGCAACAATGTAAAAGCACAAGGATCTTGTCATTTGGAACTGAAATTGAGATCAAAATCTTAAAATTTTTAAAAATCTGTATTTTAAAGCAGAACTCTCATAGAAAATAACCTTATATCTTTCTAAAGGCACAATATTAAGAGAACAAAGGCGATGGATGTCACCTGGTCTAGGATGGATGTCGTTGTTAGGTTGTGTTAGGTTGGGTGAGCTGTCAGAATAAGATAAATGGAACTCAGTTGTGCCATTAACCTGTGACATTTTTGACAGTGCAAGGCTATGTACTGTGAGAAATGTGGAATATTTATTCTTTGACTTTGCTTTTCACAGTTTATAATGCAAGTATGATGAAAGAGACCATAGAAATACTCAAAAGCAGTCATCAAAAATTAAACCCAAATAGTTAAATATAACTGAAAATTTTTTAAAGGCTTCATATAATGGGATAATTTGCCTGTCATAAATATGACCACATTAAACAGAAAGAAATGGCAGGTCCTATCACTGCACGTTTGATTTATATTCATGTCATATTAACTTTAAATAACTACTATAGCAGGAGATAAAAGAATAAGTAATTACACCATGACAGCAGGATAGAAAGTGCTGCTGTTGTTAAAGTTTACCATTATATTCCTCAATTTTCAGTATTTAAAACCTTGGCTATTTGAAATACTATCAGCCTGTGATGTGGCATACAATCTGTCAGTCTGTAAAGGCTTTCTTTTAACCAGCAGAAGTTTAATGCTTACTGAGATATGTCATGATCATTGGAATGATCTTTTATTATTCTGAAACCTTGCCTTTCCCCATTTCTCCTTTTCAAAGATGTTCGCATATGCAAATTTACCAAATAGGGCAAACTTTTCTTGCATCTGAAGCCATTCATAAAATGTATTAAAATTCTGTAATGAGCTGAAAAATCAGACAAATTAGCTTAATATTGATTTTGCAATATTATGGCACTATTTTGGATTAGGGTTTGTTCTTTTTTTAATTAATATACCGTGAAAAGTCTTAGGGCTCCTTTTACTAAGCCACGTTAGGGCATTAATAAGCGGAATAGCACGCGCTAAATTGCCACACACGCTAGATGCTAGTGCAGCTTAGTAAAAGGAGCCCTTAATGTAAACCACATCGAACCCTCTTTTGCAGAGATGATGCGGAATATAAAATGAAGGATTAGGTTAGATTAAAAATATCCAAAACACTATATTCAAAACCCATATCTTATACATTTTTCTAGGCTGTTTGTCTAAATTGCAAGGAGGTGTGTTGAAAGCATGTTTTACGCGGGCTTAGGACTTGGACGTTTTGCAGTGATAATCAAAATGTCCAGGGCAACATTTTGATGTATGGGGTAGACTTGTTTTGAAAATAAATAAAAGATGCCCAAACTGATCATATGACCAACCCTCTCCCACCACCCAAAGATGCGAAAGAAACAATACATACCAGTCTGTATGACAACTTCAGATGGCCGCACAGACATTTTGACAGAGGAGAGGGGCACTATAGGGGGTACTGCAGTTTAAGTACTTCAAGGTATTAATGTTGAACAAAATCTTTTCCAAAAGAAAGAAAAATGGTAAAAAACCAGAGGGCATAATTTGAGGCTGAGGGGGTGGTAGACTCAAGAGCAATGTAAGGAAATTCTTCCTTACGGAGAGGGTGGTAGATTCCTGGAATGCGCTCCCAAGAGAGGTGATGGAAAGGAAAATGGTGAGAGTTCAAAAAAGCATGGGATAAACACAGAGGATCTAAAATCAGAAAATAATAGTAAATATTGAAGAACAAAGGCAGGTATACGTACTTTAAATGATGTTATTTCTAATGGTAAGTTGCTTGACTTTTCACAATTTCAACGGAAATATGATCTTAATAAATCACAAAATTATAAATGGTTGCAATTGAGGGAGGTTTGGACTTGTATGGTTGTATGTGGGTTAAGTATGTTTGTTCTCTGGATTTTTGGCTGCTGGAAGGAGGGCTGGGACTCCCGGCAGGTGTTTTCTGATCTCCTGATTTTTTGGTATTTCTGGTTCTTTTTTCTGAATGCCACTTAAGCGGGGTTTGCGCTGTGTGACCTGGAATGTATCTGGCATTAATTCCCCGATTAAGAGGACTAAGATCCTACAGTGTTTAGCTCGCCACCAGGCTGATATCGTGGGATTGCAGGAGACTAAACTTAATGAGAAAGAACATGGTAAATTGTGACAGTCTTGGGTGGGTCAATGTTATTCTGCCTCTTCTCCTAAGGCTAAGGCAGGGGTGGCTTTACTGATCTATAAATCGGTGCCCTTTCAAATGTCTGGGATTATCTCGGATCCGGAGGGACACTATGTAATTGTTCAGGGCACTCTGCATCAACGGCCTATTCTTTTGATGTCAGTGTATGCTCCTAATAGTGCTCAAAGGTCCTTTTACAAAAACCTTCTGGGGGTTTTAATGTCGATGCCTCATATCCCTGTGGACCACAGAATTTTTCTGGGGGATTTTAATTCCATCTTAGATCCTGCCCTGGATTCTACTAAGGGGTCCTCTCATTCCTCTGGGAGGTTGGACAATGGGCTGAATGCCTGGGTGAATGCCTTAGATTTGGTGGATGTTTGGAGAACACTCCATCCTGGAGAGAGGGATTATACTCATACTTCTAAAGCTCATGATTCCTCCTCCAGAATTGATTACATTTTTCTCTCATGATCCTCCTTTTCTGCAGTACATACGGATGAGATAGAAGCCTTGGCTATTTCTGATCATACTTTAGTGTGGATGGACGTGAGTTTTGTGGATGGTCCCCCCGGGGGAGGTAGACGCTGGCGCTTTCTGGTGGCACTTTACTCTGATCCAGATTTCAAACTGTATTTGGTGCAGCAATGTCAGGACTATGTGGAGTTTAATGGGGTACATGCAGGCGATGGAGTTCTTTTTTGGGAGGCTGCTTATTGTGCTCGCAAGAAGAAAATGCTGGCGGCCAAGATTTTAGCCCTTGAATGTAAGGTTCGAGAGAGCAGACTCTTAGCTCTTCGTTCTCCCAATCTGTAACACAAACATGATTTAATGCGGCTCAGTCAGCGCTACATACTTTATTGCATGAAAGAGCTCAAAAATCTTTTTTCTACTATAAATATCAGCTACACTTCTCCCTCGTTATTCGCGGGGGATACGGGCAGAGCCGGACCGCGAATGGTGAAAAACCACGAATATCCAGCTCTGACCCACCCCCGCCTCCCTTCCGCCTTCCCCTGGCATCCCGGCCTTACCTGGTGGTCTAGCTGGTTTTTGGGGCAGGAGCGATCTTCCTACGCTCCTGCCCCATGCAGATAGCCATTAAGAAATGGCTGTGGGGAGTTCCCGTAGTCTCTCGAAATATTTGGGTAACAAGAAAGCTGGATATAGGGGAGTCCCTAGCAGTGGCGTACCTAGGGGGGGGCGGGGGGGGCGGGCCGCCCCGGGTACCAGCCCTAAGGGGGTGTTCCCGGCCTTGCCGTTCAGTCCCCCGCCACCCCCGAAGGACCGCTCGCCCCCCTGGCCTCCCCGCACCACCTATGAACAGCCGCAGCAGGATCGCGAAGTCAGCGTCAGCATCCCTGCGCTGCGATCCCGCCCCTCCTCTGACGTCAGACGTCGGAGGCTGGGGCTGGCGGGCTCGGAGTGGCGCGCGGAGTTACGGTGCAACCCGGCTCCCACTGTCCTCGAGCTCTCCTCTGCCCGCGTTTTGCCGCTGCCGTTCCGTTCCCCGTCCCTCCTCCCCTCCCCCGCCCCACTCCGACTCTCAGCCATGGTCATGGCGGATGGTCAGAGGCACTTGCAACGGGGGCCCGTGCGGGTGGGCTTCTACGACATCGAGCGCACCCTGGGAAAGGGCAACTTCGCCGTAGTGAAACTGGCCAGGCATCGCATCACCAAGACCGAGGCAAGTAGAAGCGGCGAGCCCCGGCGGTAGGGGGCGGAGGGCGGAAGCAGGTCGCCCCTGCAAAATGCGTTTGGGGGTCAGGAAGTTGGGGCGGGCGGGCAGGCAAGCAGGCTTTCAAGGGGGAGGGGGTGACAGGCAGGCAGGCAGGCCTTCAAGGGGGGACAGGCCTTCGGGGGGGGTGTAGGCCTTTGGGGGGGTGCAGACCTTCAAGGGGGTGCAGGCCTTCAAGGGGGGAAAGGCAGGCAGGCCTTCAAGGGGGGGATAGGCCTACAAGGGGGGGGGACAGGCCTACAAGGGGGGGGGACAGGCCTTCAAGGGGGGGTGCAGGCCTTCAAGGGGGGGACAGGCCTACAAGGGGAAGGGACAGGCGTTATGTTATGTTTGGAATAATGGTTACATATATGAGGTTCAATAAAAGAAAATTTTCACTGCCTGTTTCTATTCTGACCATTTATTCCATTTCATGGTTATTGCAAAAAAAAAAAAAAAAAATTTTTTACATGGGGGGGGGAGGTGTCAAAAAATGATGGGCCCCGGGTGCCACATACCCTAGGTACGCCACTGGTCCCTAGACGTCATGTACTTGGACTTCAGCAAAGCATTTGATAGCGTCCCACACCGCAGGTTATTGAGCAAGATGGGTTCGATGGGACTGGGTGAAACATTAACCGCATGGGTTAGGGACTGGCTTAGAGGTAGACTTTAGAGGGTAGTGGTAAACGGTACCCTCTCCGATACGACGGAGGTGATCAGCGGAGTGCCGCAGGGCTTGGTCTTGGGCCCGATCCTATTTAACATCTTCGTAAGAGACTTGGCTGAGGGGCTTCGAGGTAAAATTACATTATTCGCCGATGACGCCAAACTATGCAACATAGTAGGCAACTGCACAACAGATGAAAGCACAGTGCTCGACAAAAGCTCAATGCTCGACAGTATGATGCAGGACCTACTCCTACTGGGGCATTGGTCAAAGACTTGGCAACTAAGTTTCAATGCCAAAAAATGCAAGGTCATGCACCTTGGCAGCAAAAATCCATGCAGGACTTACACCCTAAATGGTGAGATCCTAGCAAGAACTGTAGCAGAACGTGACTTGTGGGTGATCATTAGCGAAGACATGAAGACTGCCAATCAAGTGGAGAAAGCTTCATCCAGGGCTAGATAAATCATGGGCTGTATCCGTAGAAGTTTTGTCAGCCGTAAGACCGAGGTCATAATGCCTTTGAACAGATCCATGGTGAGACCCCATCTGGAATACTGTGTACAATTCTGGAGGCCGCATTATCAAAAAGATGTGCGGAGAGTTGAGTCGGTTCAGCGAATGGCCACCAGGATGGTCTCAGGTCTCAAGGATCTCCCGTATGAGGAACGACTGGGTAAGTTGCAGCTGTACTCATTCGAGGAACGCAGAGAGAGGGAAAACATGATCGAGACGTTCAAATATGTCACAGGCCGTATCGAGGTGGAAGAGGATCTCTTTTTCCTTAAAGGACCCACGGCAACAAGAGGGCATCCGTTGAAAATCAGGGGTGGGAAATTTCATGGCGACACCAGAAAATATTTCTTCACCGAAAGGGTGGTTGATCGCTGGAATAATCTTCCACAACAGGTAATCGAGGCCAGCAGCGTGCCAGATTTTAAGAAAAGATGGGATTGGCATGTGGGATCTCTTCATGGAAGTAGTTAGGGGGTGGGCCATTAGTGTGGGCAGACTAGATGGGCCGTGGCCCTTTTCTGCCGTCATGTTCTATGTTTCTTTGTTTCTATATTCCCTCGTTTTTAGCATGACTCTATGAGATCAATGTAAGACCCTTGCTCCGCAACTCTCTTGAGAGCTTACGTCTATGGGGGTCTCTACCGGTATCCCTCGCAGGTCGCATCTTCCTATACAATATGATGATTGTTCCTCGCTGGCTCTATTTGTTACAGACCCTACCGATTTGGATTCGCCGCCTGGATTTAGAGGTGTTATATCGGGCCCTGAGGGTTTTTCTGTGGCATGCGAAGAGGCCTCGTTTGCCCCTTCACATTTTGATGTTACCAGAGGCTCAGGGGAGGTTGGTTTATTAGATCTCAGAGCTTATAATCTGGCCTGTGGTATGCGATTGGTTCGGGATTGGTGTCTGGAGAGTTCTTCCTTCTTTTCCGATGGAGAGGGACTTTTTGTTTCCTATTTCTGGGTTGTTTTTGTTGCATGCTCCCTCTGCTCAATTGGATTCTTCTCTGAGGAGGATGAGGATTATCTGGAAAATGCTTTGCAAACACTTGTGTCTCAATTTTAGTATTTCTCCTATGTTACCTCTCGTGGGGAATTTACATTTTAGTCCGGGGAGCGATAATTGGATTTTTCAGATTTGGCATGCCCATGGGATTCGTAGGGTGGGGGATGTTCTTACTGAACAGGGGACTCTCCTCTCTGCTGCCGAGCTGGCGTCTCTTTACACGTTAGATCAGGTGGATGCTTATGGATACCTACAACTTCGACATTATATTCTCAGTCTTGATAGGACCTACTTAAGCACCTCGATAGCACAGAGTCTGGGCCACAGTCTAGCTTTGTGGGAGGACCATGCTCCGTGTCTTCACTTCTTTGTCACTGCTTTGCAGTTTCCAGTGTTGACTGAGTGGGCTGACTTGCTAGCTGGGGCATGGAGTACTGATTTGGGGTGCTCTATTACGCAGACGTTGCTTTCTCACTGTTTTGTCATTCTCTGTACTATTTCCTCTAGCTTGTTACATAGGGAGCAGGAATATAAATTTTAATATAGAACATTTATTTCTCCATGGAGAGCTCATCGCGCTGGGTTTGCCCCGCATGCCTGTTGCCCCAAGTGCCTTTTGAGCCCTGCTACCTTGGGTCACATGTTTTGGGCCTATCCGTTGGTGCAGGCTTTTTGGATGCAGGTGTGGGCTTTTCTGTCCTACTTGTATCCTTCGCTGCCTGCTTGTTCAAGTTCAAGTTCAAGTTTATTTGTTCTTGATGAATCGCCTATTTAAATTACTAGGCGATGTACAATATAATAAAATATACAAATAAAATGTTAGTATTAACATATAAAATAACTTTTATTATGAGTTAAAATTTAACGTACAAAACACGTACATTTAAAATAATTTTTATGGGTTAAAACTTACAAGAATTGTGAGGGTAAGTGGGGAGAAAGTTACAATGTTTGGATAGAAGAGAGGAAAAAAACATAAAAGGGAAGAACAAAAGGAGGGTAATTTTAGCTGCTTAGAAAAATCGATAATTAATATATTAGGAGTCATAAGCATCTTTAAAAAGAAATGTTTTTAAGGTTTTTTTAAATAAAGTTAAATCTTTTAGTTCTCTAATATATTGGGGTAAGAGATTCCATGAGTGGGGGGCCATAACTGAGAACATATCGTGCCGTCTGATTCCTATAACTTTCATTGAGGGAACGGAGAGAAGATTGTAAGAGATTGAGCGAAGAGATCGTGTCGTGCTATAAGGGATTAGCCACCTGTTGATGAATTGGGGTTCATTAAAATTTAAGGCTTTAAAAACTAAAAGCAGTAATTTAAAAGTAATACGATGGCTTACCGGAAGCCAGTGGGATTTAATCAACAGAGGGGTAACATGGTCATATTTTTTTGCATTGTAGATCAATTTCACTGCAGTATTTTGTATTAATTGCAGCCTTCTTTTTTCTTTTTGAGAAACGTTAAGAAGGAGAGAGTTACAGTACCCCTACATCTGCTCTTTTTTTTATGATGGAGCTGATCTTAGCTGCTGCTCTGCTGGGCAGAGGCTGTTGGTCTTCAAGGCTCTCCTTTTGACTTAGAAGGCCATTTTGGTTTCTTGGCGGGCACCTCATGCTCCTTCCTTCTCTCAGTGGCATTTGTCCCTTTATGATTTGGCCCTTTTGGAACGGAGAGTGGCAGGAGTGCGAGTGGAGAGCCTTTGAACCAAATTTCAGGATGTATAGAAAGTGTATTGGTTGCTCTGCGAGGAGTCTGTTGTTAAATTGTTGACTTCTGGCCATATGGAGCTATTGTAGGGGGTTGGCTGATGCTTCTTTCTTTTCTTCTCTTTTTTCTGCTTCTGTCGGGAGCTCTACTTCCTCTTGTCTTCTTATTCTCTTTTACTTTTCTATAGTGCATTACTATTCGGTTTTGTCTCTTAATACACTTTTCTAATTTCTTCTGATCGCCACACAGGTCTGGGAGGGGGGGTTGGGGTGTTTGGGGTTTTAGTCTATGTACTCTGTTCTTTGGTTGCTTTGTTTCTTGTTGGGGGAGGGTTTGTTGAGGGTTATTGTAAACTCCTGTATTGAGCGTGTATTGACATCTTCACATCTGTATTTTGCAACATTATTGATTTGTATTTGTAGCCTGCCTTGTTTGGGTGGGTGTCATTACTTTGTGGATGTGTTTTTGCTTTTTCTTGTTTCTGTATGCTGTTGGTTTTGCCTAATAAATAAATATTATACTTAAAAAAAAAAAAGATAAATCCTCGGGACTGGATGGCATCTGAGAGTAATCAAGGAATTGAAAGGGGCTATAGCTGAACTACTTCAACTAATAGCCAATCTATCGATCAAATCGAGAAGGATTCTGGAAGACTAGAAGGTGGTGAATGTTATGCCGATCTTCAAGAAAGGTTGGAGGGGTGATCCAGGAAACTATAGACCAGTGAGTCTGACCTCGGTACCACGAAAGATGGTAGAGGCATTCATAAAGGACTGCATCATTGAGCACCTTGATGGACACAATCTGATGAGGACCAGCCAGCACGACTTCAGCAAAGAAAGATCTTGCTTGATGAACTTGCTGCACTTCTTCGAGGGAATAAACAGACAGATAGACAAGGGTGACCCAGTTGACATTGTATATCTCAATTTTCAGAAGGCGTTCGACAAGGTTCAGCATGAACGACTACTTCGAAAAATTGCGAGCCATGGAATCGAAGGTGAAATACTCATGTGGATTAAAAACTGGCTGGTGGATAGGAAACAGAGAGTGGGGGTAAATGGACAATACTCGGACTGGAAAAGTGTCACGAGTGGAGTGCCGCAGGGTTCGGTGCTTGGACCTGTGCTCTTCAACATATTTATAAATGATCTGGAAATTGGTACGACGAATGAGGTGATTAAATTTGCAGACAATACTAAGTTATTCAGAGTAGTGAAGATGCAGGAGGATTGCGAAGATCTGCAGCGTGACATAAACATGCTTGAGAAATGGGCCGCGACATGGCAAATGAGGTTCAACGTGGATAAGTGTAAAGTGTTGCATGTTGGTAACAAAAATCTTATACACGAATACAGGATGTCCGGGGCATTACTTGTAGAGACCCCCTAGTAAAGAGACTTGGGAGTGCTGGTCAACAGATCGATGAAGCCATCCGCGCAATGTGCGGAGGCGGTGAAAAGGGCGAATAGGATTCTAGGAATGATTAAGAAGGGGATCATAAACAGATCGGAGAAGGTTATCATGGTACCAGGCCATGGTACACCCTCACCTGGAATATTGCATCCAGCACTGGTCACCGTACATGAAGAAGGACACGGTACTACTTGAAAGGGTCCAGAGAAGAGCAACTAAAATGGTTAAGGGGCTGGAGGAGTTGCCGTACAGCAAGAGATTAGAGCAATTGCGCCTCTTCTCTCTTGAAAAGAGGAGACTGAGAGGGGACATGATCGAAACAGATAAGAGTAGAGGTAAGGTTATAGGGATAGGATTAGAGGTAAATTGTAAAATTAGTCAGAGACCACTGTTCAGGCAGTGGGCCTGATGGGCTGCCGCGAGAGCGGACCGCTGGGCGAGATGGACCTCTGGTCTGCCTCAGCGGAGGCAACTTCTTATGTTCTTATAATGAAGGGAATAGACTTAGTAGATAAAGACAGGTTATTCACCCTCTCCAAGGTAGGGAGAACGAGAGGGCACTCTCTGAAGTTAAAAGGAGATAGATTCCATACAAACATAAGGAAGTTATTCTTCACCCAGAGTGGTGGAAACCTGGAACGCTCTTTCGGAGGCTGTTATAGGGAAAAACACCCTCCCAGGGTTTCAAGAGAAAGTTAGACATGTTCCTGCTGAACCGGAACGTACGCAGGTAGGGCTGGTCTCAGTTAGGGCACTGGTCTTTGACCTAGGGGCCGCCGCAGGAGCAGACTGCTGGGCACGATGGACCACTGGTCTGACCCAGCAGCAGCAATTCTTATGTTCTTATGAATCAGGTTGGGCAGACTGTATGGACCATTCGGGTCTTTATCTGCTATTACTATGAATGTCACATAAAAAATCCCAGATATACATCTCACCATAACCCTCTTATATTGTATGGTGAGCCTTCCAAAATCCACCGAAAACTTATTGTACATACCTGTACACCACAACAATAGCCCTTATAAATGCAGGAGTCATCTTTATGTAGGTACAGTAAGTTATGGGTGGTTTTTGGAGGATTCACCATACCATATAAGCAGGTTAAGGTGAGATGTATACCTGGAACTTTTTATGTAATGTTCACTGCAGCACCCTCTAGAGCAGGGGTCTCAAAGTCCATCCTTGAGGGCTGCAATCCAGTTGGGTTTTCAGGATTTCCCCAATGAATATGCATGAGATCTATGTGTATACATATTCATTGGGGAAATCCTGAAAACCTGACTGGGTTGCGACCCTCAAGGAGGGACTTTGAAATCCCTGCTCTAGAGTGCCCCTCTGCTGAGATGTCTGTGTGGCCAGTTGCTAAGAATCCTGTCTGCTTCTACATTCCAATTGCTTGTTTGTGTGCATTTTTCTTTTGGACTTTTTTTTCCCAAAAATGGTCCTAAAAGATAGATTCACTAAGCTGAAAAACATCTAAAAATGGTCATTTTTGAAACAAAAAGATAGTTTTCTGATTTGAAGATGGTCATTTTCTCTGGACATCATATCAAAAATGCCCCTCTATGTATGCAAAAACATATTTACCTGATGTCTTGTATATCTTACCTATAGCTAGAAGAGATGTAGTTACGGGGGGGTTTGCCAAAATATTGGTAATTTCTCACAAAAATTTGCATATGAATTATTAGCTTTTTATGCAAATAGTGTGCCTCCACGAAAAAGAACAACTCTAAAGGAGATTTTCATTTCACAGTACATTGATCTTAGAATATCAAGGCAATTTTTAACAGTAAAGTGTTTAAAACATACTTGTAAGTAAACAAATTAGTCAATGAATGGATAGCTTGAATACAGTTTCTGGTTTTAGTTTTCAGAGTAGAAGCCAAAAACATTTGTTCAAAGGTATGAAAATTTAAGAAGATGCTCTTTGCTGAAATCGTGCCAATTCTGAACTACTGTTAAAATCAAGCATAATGATTTCAAATAATTACAAGACAAAAAAAATCCTTTGTTATGGGCCTGGCTCCATATTTTAGGGTCTAGCAGTGAAGTGGGGCAGGAGCGATCTTCCTATACTCCTGCCCCATGCAGAGCCGTCATTAAAATGGCTGCCATGAGTTCCCCCTCTATTCTTCCTCCAAAGCCTAAGTCCACAGGAACTCGCAGCTGATATACATTCCTCAGAGCAGGTATAAATGCCAACACAGATTTTTTTTTTCAAGTATGTTTGTACTGCTGTTTTAAAATTGGAAATACATATATACTTCCTAGGCCTACCTGAATTATTCCACCTTTATAACTGTGGGTGGTACGGATGCATAAATGTTCACAGTGGTCTTTCAAAAATTACAACTTACAGGCAAACAGCATTTAAATGACATGCTGCATATATGTTTGGCTATTCTTAGATTTCCCATAGACATTTGTGTTATAGGAGTCCTTTTATCAAGCCGCGCTAGCTGGGTTAGCATGTTGGACATTTCATCACGCGCTAACCCCGCGGCCAGCTAAAAAACTAACGCCTACTCAATGCAGGCGTTAGTGGCTAGCACAGCAGCGGTTTAACGCGCTGTATTACGTGTGTTAAACCCCTACCGCAGCTTGATTAAAGGATCCCATAGTTTCCAAAAGTATGGAAATAGATAAGTTGCATGCTCATTGAATTTAAACCGCTTTGTTCTGCCAATTAGCTAAGGTGGTGTATCAAGTTTAAATAAAAGAAATGAAATGATAAATGACTTTGTTAATTTTTAACATTCTATAATTGCTTAGATGTAATCGATATGACAATAAAATATTGTGACAATATTTTTGGCTCCAAAATATCATATGTCTGAAACCCAGAGTTTTTCTCCAGTAAGATGTTGCTTGGAAATGTGCATATGTGTACTTGTACTTTCTATGGGATAACTTTCAATGGGAAAGAATACACATATTAACTGGTATACCTTATGCACATACCTGTCACAGAATTTTAGGCAGCTTGTATCTGTATGAATCAGTATTGTATATCTATGCTATATTTTCATGTCAAGTTTTAATGACTACAACAATATAAGTTGAAAAAGATATTTCATCATTTAATTGCAAGTATTGACAGGTTAAAAAATATACTGCATTTCTCTCTAAAAGTATGCATTCATCTCTAATGAAATTACATGACCGTATTTCAAGGTACTATACAGCAGCTTTAACAGTATGGGTTGTAATACATTGTGATTCAATTTTTTGAGACTCTAAACTGCCATCTACTATACAGTACAGTGACGCAACTATTCATTTCAGTTTCCAAAAAAGTGTACTTCTAGAGTTTCTTCTGCCAATAATAATAACGGTTACACAAATAATGCCTTGCCACTATGATTGAATGCAGTCTTTCAGAGGGTAATTTCCAAAGTCATAACTAAAAATCCTAATGTAGAATGCAACACTCTATTGACCAATTGTCAGAATTCCATTATTTATTAAAGTATTAGATGCCTATATAGCTAATCAAATGAATTCCTACCTACAGATATTTGATATCTTGGATTCTACCCAGTGAGGCTTTCATAGTTATTTTAGCACTGAAACACTGCTTATAGCTTTGTTGGCAGAAGGGAGGACAATTATGGCAAATGGACAAGATGAGTTGTCATAATCTTGCCACATGGTTTGTAGTGTTCCACAGGGCTCTTTATTATCATCAATGCTGTTCAATATATACATGAGCATTAGGTAGAGCCCTAGAAAATCTGATATTACTTTACTCATCCCACTAACTGCTGACATAATAGATTTCCCCAACATCATTTACTGAATATTTTCATATTAAAGTTAAAGACTTCTGGTGGGCGCATGAAGTAATTGGGTAGCAAATTTCACTGTTCCTGATCATCCCTCTGATATTGGAAAATAATCAGCTAAACAAAACTCCACAATGACCCTGCTTGGTTGCTGATACCAAGAGGTCCTGAGCACCAATCTTGCAAGGCAAAACATAGATGGCTTCAAAAAGAAAAGAGAAAGAAGCAAAGTGCTGGACTCTAAGATGGCAGATAAATGTGAACCTCGTTCGTCAATGCTGAGCTCGGCGTGGACAGCAGAAATAACAGCAGAGTCTGTGTTGGAGCACATGGTAGGGAAACAACTGCAAATAATAATAGAGAAGATGGACACCGTGGATCAGAAAATTGCTACTTTCTCTATGAAAATCCATGAGCTTTGGCAAAGAGTAGGCAACATAGAGGACAAAACTCAGGGCCTTGTGGAAGATAAGCCCTGACTGCTGGAAAGGCTAAAAGGTTTGGAAGAAAGAGTAGATGACCAAGAAAACAAAGCAAGGAGAAATAATCTATGCTCAGTAGGCTTACCAGAGCCCTAAGGGATAAAGATCTCCCAGTCTTTCTGGAAAATTGTCTGATAAAATTGCTGGAGCTTAACCTAGGAGCCTATTGTCTGCGCATTGAACGGGCACATCGAGTGTGCCTAAAACCAAGCAAACTGATTGCCCTAGAGTGGTAATTTTTAAATTGTTTGACTATGAGTACAAGCAAAGAATTTTAAGAGCACTTTGCTCAGGAAAATTGGAGTACGAGAACAAGAAAATATTGTGTTTTCAAAACTACTTATTGCAAGTTTCTGCTGCCTTCAGATCCTTTTCTCCTCTCTATACTAAATTAGTATCTACACAGGTGTGGTTTAGTTTGACCTATCCAGTCCATCTACGAATTCAGCATGGAGGACAATCTCATTTTTTTGACTCAGCAGCTGAAGCAACTAAATTTGCGGACTCCATGGAAGTAAAGAGTTCACCAGAATAAAGATGCTATACTGCAATATCCTCCACAAATGGAATGACTTTAATTGTTATATGCTCCTTGTGAAACACTTATTAAAAAGTGAACCTCAGAGAGAAATTGAAACTTTTTACCAAAAGGCATGTCAATCATTATGATTCTCAACCTGGAAGAAAATGGCAGCAAAGTTGAATGCATGGCGCAGTTGGAGATTGGTGGACGCTACCTATTTCAAAATAGCAGAACAGCTTGGAATCAAAGGACTTAAGTGGCACTCTCAGCTGAAAGCATTGGATGGGTCAGCTGTATCCCCGTGGGGGTTGAGTGGCTCTTTGCTGGCCTGCTTGTGTGACTGCATTTCATAAATAAACAGGATAAGAATAATGACTAGAACCATGTCACGGATATATAAGAGCACAGAGCTACCGCTCTTGGATGTACCTCAGAGGACATCTAGATAGAACCAGGTAGATCTGATTGAGCGACTGATTTTAGAGTTGGTAATTATCAGACATTGTACTTTAGAGGACAACGGGGAGATTCTGAGACAATAAACCTCAGGATTATGCACAATGAAGATAAGACTGGTTTATTATCTTCCATTTAGATATGTTAAAACAAGCTATTAATTTGTCAGGTTAGATGAATATCATTGGGATCACACACTTCTCTGTTTCTTAATGAGACTTCAGTCTAGGGGGGGATCTCAGTTATGTTTTATTCTTTAAGGCTAGTTGGGGAGGGAGAATCGAGCCTGTTTGGAAGTGACACCAGAGAGTGCCAGTTATCTAGGTAATTGAGGGAGAGGGGAAGGGAAGATGGGATCTGGATGGCAGTGGGAAGGGTTCAGGAGGATTTTGAGGGTTGGGATTTCTATCTGATTAAAACTGAGTATAGGGGAAAGGGATAGGGAGGTATTTTGGAGAAGCTCTTCTATTATCCTATGACCCAGGGGAGTAATTCTGAGGAAGTGGAGGAAGAGATGCTCCCTCAGCTTAAAAGTTGGTAGACAGTTTGGGTTGTTTGAATCTAAATACTCATTCACTGCAGTTATATGATTTTGTTACATGGAACGTAGGAGGCATTAACTCGCCAATAAAAAGGCATAAAATACTACAGGCATTAAATAGAGTACAAGTTACAGTAGCTTTCCTCCAAGAGATGGACCTTGATGTTCTTGAGCAAGCTAAGCTGTGTAGTTGGTGGTTTGGATCTTGTACAGGAGTGCCAGCTGTGGAAAAAGGCCAGGGTAGCAATTCTGATAAGGAAAGATGTGGTGCTGACAACACAGCATGTGATAGAAGATCCATATGGAAGATTTTTGATAATGTTGGTGACATTAGAAGGTCACTCCTTGGTTCTCTGTAAAGTATATGCCCCAGATGTTTTCTCAAGGAAATTTTATAGGACACTTTTGAAGCACTTACATAGTTTTAAAGGCTTACTGTTAATTCTAGGAGAGGACTTAAATGAGGTTCATGATCCATGTGTAGATCACTCTTCTGTCCCCAGAATAGCATAAACAGTATCATCAGGGAGGATTACCCTGTTGTGCTCAACCTTGGACATCATGGATGTGTGGAGGACTCTTCATCTGACATATTTATCTTGGATGCACTCCTCCAGGATCAACTACTTCCTGGTCTCGGAAAAGCTGCTATCAGAGGTAGAACAATCCAAGATTAGACCTCTGGTGGTGTCAGATCATGCTTGGGTCTCTGTGTCCTTACAAAAGGCTTAATCCTCTTCCCAAGTATCACAATGGTCTTTCTCGTTTAAGCTTTGCAGAGACAGTAAATTTCTTCCTTATGCAATGTCCAAATGGAAATCATACCAGGAGACTAACAAGGGATGACCCTGTTCTGTACTGAAAAAGTGCCAAAGCTGTTTTCAGAGAAGAAATCATTGCATATTCTTCATTTCAGAAAAAGACACGATCAAGAGCAGCTGAGATTAACCAAACAGGTGATCAAATTGAGGCAGTTATATGGGAAGTATCATACAACAGAATTGAAAGAACAGCTGATAGGAATACAACAGGCCAACTTGAATCAACTGATTCATCAATAATCCTTAAAAAACATTAATCATTATAAGTATAGGTTGTTTATATTTGCTAATAAAAGTGGTAGTCTCCTAGCCAGATTGATCTGTAAAGCAGGAGGGCCTCAGAGGATAGTTACTCTGCATAATCATCTTGGTAATTTAGAACATACAGATCAGGCTATCAATGCTACATTATCATCCTTTTATGCTAATCTATTTAAGGCCCTAGTGGGTATGATAGCAGATAGTAATATGTATCGACAATATAGATATACTTCTGTAGAGTTGATGGTTAAAGGAGTGAATTTTATAAATATCTTAAAACATAAATAGTGCCCATACTGACTGAGATGTTTAATAACATTATTGAAAGGGGTACCAAATCAACCTACTTAAGTTCTGCCAAAATCATAGTTCTCTTAAAGCCATGAAAAGATCCAATAAAACCAGAATTCTATAGTCCCATTTCCTTATTAAACTATATGAAGCTTAGCTCATGGCTAAAGTTTTAGCCAACAGATTCTTAAGGGTTCTTCCCTCTATGTAAGCTTGACCAAGAAAATCTTTCAAAGACTTCAACTGATCCAGAATACTGCTGCTAGGCTGATCTTTGCAAAAAGTAAATTTGATCATGTCTCTCCACTCCTGCAAAAACTTCATTGGCTTCCAATAATTTCCAGTGTTTATTTTAAATGTGCCTGCTTAACATTTAAGATTTTGCATGGCATCCTTCCTCCTTCCCCTGACTTAGAATTCTGTACCAGATCTGCTCAAAAATTTAAATTGTCTTTTCCTATGTTGAAAGGCTTTACCTACATTGGCAAGCTAGGGAAGTCTCTACTTTTCAAAATTACTGAGCTGTGGAATTATTTTCCTGTTCAACTGCGCGATCTGGGCTATTTCCAAACATTTCGAAAACATCTGAAAACTTGGCTATTTTCAAAGTTGTAAATTCCGCTCCTCTCCTTACTATTCCAAATCCATATTGTATCTGTTCTCCTTTCTAATTTCTTGTAAACCGTGCTGAGTTCTACTGTTATAGAGAAGATGTGGTATATAAGCCTAAGGTTTAGTTTAGTTTCATTGGTTTTAGAAACCCAGGAAGGTTTTGTCAAGGGCCGAACAAGTAAAAAAAAAAATATGACAAGGATAATTGCTGCGTTAGAGCATACGAAAAAGGAGAAGACTCCCACACTGCTCGTTAGTTTTGATGCTGAAAAAGCGTTCGATCAAGTAGTGTGAAAATTTATGTATGCAGTTTTACATAAGTATGGACTTGGCCCATACTTTATTCAAGCTATAAATGTGCTTTACTCTAGCCCATAGGCAAAGGTTTGGGCTAATGGCTTGCTCTTAGATCCTTTTCCAACTCAACGAGGTGCCTGTCAGGGTTGCCCCCTATCTCCTCTTCTGTTTATTTTTCTTTCGATCTACTTTTGAGGGAAATTCAGGTGAATCCAGAGATTAAGAGCTACCACACCAAGGGACCAACAACCTTAAGATTGCAGCATTTGCCGATGATTTGTTAGCTATACTTATCAACCCTTAACAATTTCTGAATATGCTGGAAAGTATATGGGAATATGGAGATTTTTAAGGATTTAATTTAAATATAGATAAATCAGAGGCATTGTCTAACACAGATGAACTTCGGGGGAGGGGGGGTTTGAGACAGTCATTCCCAGTCAGATGGGCATCAGGGTCTTTTTGTTACCTAGGAATTCAGTTGTCTATGAATAGTGAACAATTGTATAATCTTAATGTGCAGAAAATGATATAGAATACAAAATCTCAATTAGCAGTGTAGATGGATCTGCCATTGTCTCTCCAGTGGAGAATTAATCTTTACAATATGGTTATCTTTCTGAGGTGGCTATTTATGCAGCAGTCTTTCCCAATACTACTCAAAAAAGATATGAAAATTTTACAGAGACAGTTAACATGTTGTTGTTGTTTTTTCTTGTAAAGTAACAAACCAAAAATGAGATCTAATCTAATCTAATCTAATCCTTAGGTTTGTATACCGCATCATCTCCACGTTCGTAGAGCTCGACGTGGTTTACAGTATAAGAAATAGGAAGGAACTACAACAGAGGGTTAGAGATAGAAGTGTGAAGAAAATTTAGAGGACTTGGGATGCCATACATGGTCATACATGGTGGGTAGTTGGGCAAAGGAAGGTTTAGGGATTCCAGATTTAGAAGTATACAACTTGGCATGTCTCTTGAGACATGTTACAGATTGGCTCTTGGGATCAACTGAGTTTACAGACCCCACTTTTGAGGCTAATTATTTTCATCCCTGACACTTCAGCTATCTGCATCATGTTCATAGAAGACACCTTCCAAGGAGGGTCAGGAATAGTTTACTTTGGTATCCCTTATGGGGGTTGGAGACACTTGGTGAAAATGTGTACTGGTGATCCTAATTACATGGGTTTTCTCACCTGGATTGGCAATGCAAAATTTCATCCAGGGCTGGATAATAGGAGTTTTAAACAATGGAGAGCACAGGGCCTATATTCCTTAGAACAGTGTTCTTCAACCTTTTTACACTTATGGACCGGTGGGAAAAAAAATTATTTTGTGGACTGGCAAACTACTAGGACTGAAATTTAAAAACCCCGTTTCTGCCCCATCACCGCGAGCTCGGTCCTCGCAAACCATCTGATCCCATCCGCACAAGCCTCAGTTATGATTTTATATTGAATGTATTTTATTAAAGTATATAAAGAAACAATATTCTGTACAATTGTCATTTTATAAATACAAATAATACAAAGCAAGGATCAACAAAAACACTGTCTCCCCTTCCATTCACATATATCCCCTCTACTATCAAGAAAACTGAATAAGCCAAATTATTACAGAATGCTACACAGAAATATCATGCTAACAGAATACCGCAGTCACACATAGCAGGAATAGGGTTAGTGGAGTGCAACTAGGGCAACTGTTCCCATGGTCAGAGAGAATTCTAAGCCACTGCCTGGACTTTGCAGTCTCCAGTTATGTCTAACACCAGCTCAAGCAGGATATATATTTCAAATCTGATATATTCTAATCGCAAAATAGAAATAAAATTATTTGTTTCTACCTTTTGTTGTCTCTGGTTTCTGCTTTCATCTTCTTTTCACTCTCTTTCTTCCAGCGTCTGCTCTCTCTGTCTCTTCAATCCAGCATCTGCCCCTTCCATCCACTGTCTGCCCTCTCCCCCTTCCATATGGTATCTGTCTTCTTTCTATGCCCCTCTCCCCTTTCCATCCAGCCTGTGCCCCTCTCTCCTTTATACATGATTCATTCCAGCTTCACTGCTCTCTTCATTTTTATCTCTCCTACACCAGATCTAGCATCTTTGTCCCTCTTTATTTCTCTGCTGACCTCCCTTTCCATCTCTCTGCTTTCTCATTCCTGTCTCTCCCCTTCCCCTCCTCTAATCTCCCTGCCAGCTGTTTCCTTCTCTCTTCCCTCCTCCCCTTGTCCAGCAGTAACTCTTTTCCCTTCCCTTTCCCTCCTCCCCTACCAGCAGCATCTCTCCTTCTCCTTCCCTCCAGGTCCAGTAGTAGCTGTCCCTTTTTTCCCCTTGCCCAGCAGCTTCCCAGCCTCCAACAGTGGCTTTCTCCCCTCCCAGCAGCTGTCGGTACTTACCAGCGCAGCGATTCAGGAAGGCAGCCTTGGGTTCTTTGATGGGTCGCACTGCTTCTGAGAAAAGAGGAAGTTGCATCAATAGAGGCGGCCGCAACTCAGCAAAAGCCCCAAGGCTGCCTTCCTGAATCTCTGGGCTGGTAAGTACCGACAGCTGCTGGGAGGGAAGAAAGCCACTGTTGGAGGCTCTTCATGATCTCCCCGACCCTGTGTGGACTTCAGCTCGTCGATCTTGTCGGCCCTGCGCGGACCGTCAGGAATTTTCTGTGGACCGGCGGTTGAAGAACAGTGACTTAGAAAATATGCTTAGAGAAGATGGCAATTACCTTACTTGTATAGAATTATAACAGAGGGGTACTCTGAATAAGTGGGACTAATTTGCTTTTCTTCAGTTATAGCATTACCTGTATTCACTGGGATGGTTCCCTCCCTCAATTAAAGTGGGGAGCCAGATTAGAGAGTTGTTAGAGAGTGATACTTGGGGTAAGGTCTCAACATCATGGTTTCATAGAGAAATAGTGAACAGACAACCTTCTAGGAATTATAGTGGTTTAATGGGAGGTGGAATGCCTTTACCTATTTTTTTCTTTAGTCCATATAATTAAAGCAATCCTGAAAGTGTATTATAGTGCATAACTACAGGAATCTCACTTCCAAACAATCCATATGGCTTACTTCTCACAGAGGAGGACTTCTTTGGCTGGGATCACTGACTCTCCAATCTGAATGAAATTTAGGAAAATAGATAATATATTTGTTCATGCTAGAAGTTGAATCTAATTTAAGCAATTTTACAGTTAATATAAACTCTTGAATATCTAAATTGCAATCGTGGTCACTTCAGGCTCATATGACGCTTAATGCAACAAAGATAAAATTATTATGGTTTGGCCCAGAAACTGGTAATTTGCCATCTTTAGTTATCCTTAATTCCAGTGATATTTTGCATATAGAATCATCTTCTAGAGTATTGGGTGTTGTTTTGGATTCTTCTCTCTCTTTTCAATGCCAGGTAAATAATCTTACCCAAAAAATGTTTCTTTGCATGCTGAGTTTGTCTTCTGTTCCATCAAGATCATTTTGTAGTATTGGTTCAAACCATTATCTTGGCATCGCTGGATTACAGTAATTCCATTTATGTGAGATTAAGCAAAGGAAACAAGAAACGGCTGCAATTGATTCAAAATGATATAGCCAGACTGATTTTTATACAGAAAAAATTTGATCAAGTTTCACTTCTGTTGAGGAAATTACATTGGCTTCCGTTTCAATTGAGAGTTCAATTTAAATGTGCCTGTTTAGTCTTTAAAATTTTACATGGACTATTTGTTCCTTTGATGTCTTTATCTCTAAACACCATAAAATTTTTGGGCACGAGAGCAACTCATATGTATAAGCTCTCTTTACCATCATTAAGAGGAATGAAGTCCATTAGTAAAATTTCACACTCTTTTCCATACTTACTAACTGCGATATTGAATGGACTACCTCCTCAAATTAGATCATGTTTATAATAATAATAATAATAATAATAACAGCTTATATACCACAATACCGTGAAGTTCTATGCGGTTTACAAAAGATTAAGCAAAGGTACAAATTGACTGACTTCAAGAGGGGAAGAAGAAAGAGAAGTAATTAGACAGGAAATTCATTGTTGAGGAGAAAAGTGATCAAAAGGACAGTAGGTCGCTATTGAGAGGAAAGAGATAAGTTTATCTCTTCAGAACATTCGCAAAACCTTAAAACCACTATGTTTCATTGCATTTTAGGCTATAGCTCCAATGAATGTTAATGGATCTTTCTTTGTGATCTAATTATGTAAACCGAATCGAGCTCCTTTTTGTAGGACATGATTTGGTATACAAGACTAAGAATTAGATTAGATTAGATGATATTTGATTATGTGAACAAATACAGGGCTTCTGGGAAAAGATGGGTAGATATTTGCAAGTAACTTTGGGACATACTCTTCCCCTTTCCCCAGAAGGGTCTATTTTGCAGACTCTTCTTGTTTAGGAGCAACTCATAAAAAGTAGAAATATTATTCTTAAAAAGATCATATACCCTAGGGAAAACTACATCATGAATCATTGGTTACAACAGGATCCTCCTACAGTATGGTACTGGAGGAATAAACTGTACTCGTTAATGTTATTTGAGTTGTATGGAGTTCACAGGTCACCAAAACATTATAAACGTTTTATGTTAAAATGGGAACAATACTTGCAGAAATTGCTCCTCATAGAAACATAGAAACATAGAAGATGACGGCAGAAAAGGGCTACAGCCCATCAAGTCTTCCCACTCTGCTTACCCACCCCCTGTCTATGCCCTAATGACCCAATTTCCTTATCTTGACCCTCGTAGGGATCCCACATGGGTATCCCATTTATTCTTAAAGTCTGGCACACTGTCTGCCTCGATCACCTGCACTGGAAGCTTGTTCTAATGATCAACCCTCTCTCTATGAAGAAATACTTTCTGGTGTCGCCATGAAATTTTCCGCCCCTGAGTTTGAGCGGGTGCCCTCTTGTGGCCAAGGGTCCCTTGAGAAAGAAAATATCATCTTCCACTTCGACACGTCCCGTGAGGTACTTAAACGTTTCGATCATGTCTCCCCTCTCCCTATGTTCCTCGAGAGTGTAGAGCTGCAATTTGTTCAGTCTCTCTTCGTACGAGAGACCCTTGAGCCCCAAGATCATCCTGGTGGCCGTCCGCTGAACCAATTCAATTCTGCGCACATCTTTACTGTAATGTGGCCTCCAGAATTGCACACAGTACTACAGATGAGGTCTCACCATGGCCCTGTACAACGGCATTATGACTTCAGGCTTTCGGCTGACGAAACTTCTTTTGATACAACCCAATATCTGCCTTGCCTTAGATGAAGCCTTCTCCACTTGATTGACAGTTTTCATGTCTGCACTGATGATTACTCCTAAATCTTGTTCTGCTGAAGTCCTAGTTAAAGTTTCTCCATTCAAGAAGTATGTCCTGCATGGATTTACGCTTCCGAGGTGCATGACCTTACATTTCTTAGCATTGAAGCCTAGCTGCCAGGTTGAGGACCAACTTTCCAATGTAAGCACGTCCTGCGCCATATAATTCTGTAAACTGCATTCAGTTACTATATTACATAGTTTGGCGTCATCGGCGAATAGTGTTATTTTACCTTGAAGGTAAGGAGTCTAATTTGGAACAGGTGCTCAATCCCTGCATAGGTAGGAGACTCTCTGTAGAGGGGATGGAAGGACAGTAGGGATTATTGTAGTAATTCGGCCAACCAACGATTGGTTATGTGGATATAAGTGCAAAGGGGTTGGGGGGACGACACACACATTTGGTATTTTACTTTGAAGTATTTGATTGCTGGATTGTTAATGGTCTTTTAATGAAAATAGAAATTGAAAGGATTACTTAACATGCCACTTTTTATGAGTTGCAGATACCTCACGTTCCTATACAATTTACAAAAGAGAAAACCAGCACAAATTTGCTGTCCACATTGGTGCCAGCTCTCCCTCTGATGTCACTTCCTAGGTGCGGGACCCGGAAGTGACATCTGAGAGAGAAGACACCGATGTGGGCAGCAAGTTCGTGATGCTGCTCACATTGGGAAAATTAAAGAGATATGGGGGAAGGGAAGGGGCACACGTGCGCAGCAGGGGGGTCGGAAAGGAGCGGGGGAGATGGAGAGGAGGATGGCATCCAAGGCAGACCACCCACTGCCCCCCTCCTTACTTCACCACTGATTGTCCAGTTCCTTCTAATAGTTTAGTAAGCAAAGGGATTAAATTGGTCAATAGTTTGAAACTTCACTAATAGATTCTTTGGGATCTTTAACAATAGGAGTGACAATTATTTAACTTAATTCCATTGGGAGCGATACCTTGATCTAGGAGCAGTACAATCCATTCATAGAGCTCTACTAAAAACTTTGAAGAAGCTATGCTTATGATAGCCAGTCGACAGCTATCTAAAGGGCAATATTTCTTATATAATCTTATGAAAGAAGACCAATCTTGTTTGTCGAACGTGTTCAAAGACAAATTCGCTAAATATGAATCATCCTGGTGAAGTTTGGTTAGTTTTCCTGATGAGAGGTATCAGAGGAAATGCATAGAGGAATCTGTCCCTGCATATGAATGAGGGAGACATCTGATGCCATGTGATTGGGGGTAGAGTCTGGAACAGAATCTTGGAAGTTTGTTGTTGTGGGGGAAGCAAAGAGATCTATGTCTAGTGTTTACCATTTGGAGAAAATCTGATGTAAGACAGATGTGCTGAGAGACCATTCGTGAGGCAGGCGGAGTCTGCTCAATTTCTTTGCCAAGACATTTTGCTTTCCAGCTAAGTAAACTGCTCTGAGAATTATGCCACAATCAGTTGCCCAATTCCAAATCTTTATTTCTTCCATGCAAAGGGGGTAAGATTCCATGCCCCTTTGTTTGTTCAGGCAGAACACGACAACTTGATTGTCTGTATGGACAAAAACTACCTGTTGGAGGAGATGGTTCTGGAATGTTTTGAGAGCATTGCCTATTGCTCACAGTTAGAGAATATTGATATGGAGGGTTCATTTTGGGACCATACTCCTTGAGTGTGGAGATACTTCATCCTAACATTGAAGCATCTGTGGTTAGAAGTTTGTGATGACAAGGGGGCTGGAAAGAAAAAACTCAAGTGAGACTGTGAGGAATCATCCACTTTCGGAAAGAGTGACAGAGGTCAGAGATGACTTGGTCTGGAGGAGACAGATGTACTGTGGCTAAAGACCTTTGAGTCAACAGAGTCCATTGCAGAACTCTGAGGTGAAGATGTGTTAATGGAGTGACATTTACTGTGGATGCCATGTGACCAAGAAAGCATAATATCTGAAATGTGGAAGTGCATTGAAGGGAAGAGACTGTTTGACACAGGTGAATGAGAGTGTCTACTCTTTGCTTCAGTAGAAAAGCTCAACTTTGAGTAGTATCCAGGAAAGCCCATATGAACTCCAGCATCTGTAAAGGGTATAGATGCGACTAGGGTGGGCTTATGACAAACCCAAACACCTCCAGGGACTGCCCAGGAGATGAACTAATAGCATGCTAAGCTATTTGCGATGATGAAGCTTTGATCAAACATTCATCTAAGTAGAAAAATATGTGAAACCCCCATGTGTGAAGGGCTGCTACCACTAACACTAGGCATTTGGTGAAGACACGAGGGGCCAAAGCCAATCCGAAGGGCAAGACTATGTATTGGAAATGTTGAGATCCAATGCAAAAGCCAAGATACTTTCTGTGAGTAGGTAGGATAGATATGTGAATGTAGGTCTCTTTGAGATCTAGATAGAAAAGTCAATTGCCTTTTTCCAGTACAGAGAGACTGTGTGAAACTTTTCTATCAAGTATTTGTTGAGGCCCCAGAGGTCGAGAATTGGCCAAAGGCCTCTGGTCTTTTTTATGGTTTCAGGAAATACTTTGAGTAGAATCTTGGATCCCTCTCCTGCAGAGGAACAGGTTCTATTTCATTTAACTGGAGAAGGGCTGAGAGTTCTTGGTGAAGAAGAGTATTCTAGAGGGAGTTAAAAAGAGACTCTTTTAGTGGGTAGTTTAGAGGGATTATGATCAAGCATAAAGCATAAGTGAAGACTCAAAGCACCCACTGATCTGTTGTTATGAGTCCAATGTTGATGGAAGTAGAATAATCTGCCTCTGATGGGGAGATTATGAGGAAGAAGCAGGGACATGTTGGCAATGCTCTCTAGAAAGGAGTGAAAAAGAAGACTGCTGTTTGGACTAGAGGTTGTGATTTCTGTGTCCTTTGTTGCCTTGCATGGGGTCGCTGAGCAGAAAGCCTAAAAGAGGATGCAGATGACTGATTATAAAGACATTTGGTGTTATAGTAATATTAATGTCAGAATAAGGTGAAATATCTTCTAGAAGATGAAGACGATTGAGAAGTTTGTGGTTTAAATAAAGTGATCATAGTCTGTGTGTATGTTTTGTTTTGTTTTTAATTTTATCTACCACCTCCTCAATTTTATTTCCAAATAGGTCCATCGCCCTTACAAGGAACATTGGAAAGGCATTCTTGAACTGAAGTTTCCAGATCAGAAATAGTAATCCAGACCAAACGTTGATTTACAATTTCCACTGCATATGTTCAAATAGCAACATCAAATGCATTGAGAGTTCTAGCCATATACTTTCTTGTAGTGAACAAGTTCTTAGATAATTGGTGAAACTGTTTTAGTTTGTCTAGAGCAGTGGTTCCCAAACCTATCCTGGGGGACCCCCAGCCAGTCAGGTTTTCAAGATATTCCTAATGAATATGCATGAGAGAGATTTGCATATAATGGAAGTGACAGGTATGCAAATCTCTCTCATGCATATTCATTAGGGATATCTTGAAAACCTGACTGGCTGGGGGTCCCCCAGGACAGGTTTGGGAACCACTGGTCTAGAGGGAGGAATTCATCAAACTCTGACCCTATGCAAAGGTACCTTAATGCATTCATTTGGTGGTGCTTCAAAGTCAAAGAGTTCAAAAAGTTCAGAGCGAGGTTCCTCCTTTGTTTCTATATTGATGGACAAATCCTGACCAATCTGCCTCACAAAGCCAGTAAAAGATATGCTCTCTGACGGAGATTTGCATTGTTGAGGAGGAAGGGAAAGATTAGAAGGTATACCATAAGATTTTTCTGCTGAGTATTTTGGCAAATCCTAGTCTGAATGGATGGAGATATCTGAGTCAGATGTCTCAAAGTACTTCCTACTAGGTGAATCAGGGACTATGGGCTCCTTTTACTAAGGTGCACTAGCGTTTTTAGCGCGCACTACATTGTCCTGAGCACTAACCCAATGCTACGTGCCAAAAACTAACGCCAGCTCAATGGTGGTGTTAGCGTCTAGTGCACATGGCAACCGCTAGCGCAGCTTAGTAAAGGAGCCCTATGTATCAAGAGGAGCATTGACTGTGTGTCAAGGTATAGGCCAATTGTCTGATCCTGGAGATAACTCCTCCTCCAGTGATGATGCATACATTGAATGGGTCCATGCTGACTCCGATGATCAACATCAAGCAGGGGTGTGTGACCTTGTCCTCGATCAGCACTTTGATGTATCCTCGGGCTGGGCTGAGGCAGGCATGGAAGCTGTTAATGCCTGTGAAGACTGCATCTGCAGTAGCCCTGAAAGCTCTGGTCTGAGCATGGCACAGATCTCCTCCAGGAGAGGTGGTGTTAGTACTGGAAGAGACAACGGCATAGAAGCAGTCTGCTGTACCGGATGTGGGATACTTTGATGTTGAGGCATGTCTATGAGGAAACATCAGCTGGATGGAAGGAGAACAGTCCTCAGTGTGTTGATGCTTACTATGCGTCAAGGAAGTCTAAATCATAAGCCCAACCTAGTCCTGCCCAAACCACACCTCTAATATGCCCCCTTGAATTTAAATGCAGTGCAGACAAGCACTATAGAAATCTGGCTACAAAATTTGTTTTGAAAATAGTAATTGAAAGGATTTGGTGAGAAAAACATCCTTCTGCCCCTTTATGCCACATTTTGGATGGTTTTCTTTTTGAAAATGAGCCCCATAATGTCCCTTTTTGTCCCCTATGTTTGCTCAAGATTTTCCTTCCAGATTTTCCGTAAATATATGGAAACATTGTTATTTTAACAGTTCTTAGAAAATTGTTCTAAAGAAAATTAGTTATCTTCTCTCTATGATGTCGGATGAAGGTCTTCATTAATAAATTATTTTTTCTCTAATCTAACTACTTTCACTTCGATTATCGATTTTTATGTGAAGTGAGTCGAGCTCCTTTTGGGGAGATGACACGGTATATACTGTAAATCCAAGATTTAGATTAGATTAGATTAGAAATGGTAATTGTCTGTGAATCAAATTTTCTATCCCACACTTTCAGCTATTAACGCAATAATACTCATACTAGCCTACCCTCTCCCATCGTAAAATTTAAATCAGGCATTCCAGTAGTTTAGTGTACTGTTTAAGATTTGTGGGTTTGGACAGCACAACTACCTATCTGCCTACTTGTCATTGTTAATTTTCACATCTGTCCTATCTTCCTTCACTTTACTGCCTATGTTTTGGTCTATGAAGTGCCTTGATGTAGGAAGTACAAAAAGGTGGTACAGTAATCCTCTAACCGATTAGCTCGCGCTAAACGTTAATGTGTCCATAGGCTAACATGCACGCGTTAGTGTTTAGCGTGCGCTAATTGCTTACCTTAGTAAAACAGGGCCTAAGTTCTTCATAAATAATAAACAATTCTTGGTCTGTAAAGTGAGCGTCTTACCCTAAAATAGTTTATGCTGTTTATTGCAAAATAATAATAATGGTAAAAATGGGAAATGACAGTAAAGGGCCCTTTTAATGTACAAAGCTGCAGTGCTAATGAAAATGACATACCGTGAAGTGTGCTGAGGCATCCCACAGTAATTTCAGGAGCTGTATGCACTACCCACACGCTAAAAAATAAATTTATATTTTGATGCAGGTGGCATGTATGAGGGTGGAGCGAGTTCTGCGTTAATCTGTTAGCATAGCTACATTCACTAACCGATTAGCACATGAATAGCAAGTGAGCCCTTACCACCTAAGAAACATGAAAATTAGCACATGGCCAGTGCTACAAAAGAAATATGAAATATGGCCATTTTACCACAGCAGTAAAAAGGGCCTTAGCGTACCGGAAAAACCCATGTAAGGGTACACTAATGCCACTTTTTACTGCAGTTTGGTTAAAGGGCCCTAAATATCCTATCCAACTGGGGATTCTTGTTTAAATATTAGTGATTGCAGAGGACATTTTTATTAAACATACCAGGCATGGAAAAGTATGAATTTTAGTAGTAACAATAGAAGAGCTAAGATTCTTTTGCAGCAGATCAATACCAGCAGCTTAATCATTACTACTCAATATTGACACACTTCCTAATATGTAGAACGATGCCAAAGAAAGCTCACAGCTCTTGTTACTTATACAGTTCTTAAATAGCACATCTTTTCCCAAAGGCAACCCTCAACCTTCTGGAAGGCAAATTTTCCCAAAGGAAAATTTATGCAAGTAAAATATTGTGCTGAATGGACTTCAGGTGGCTTGCCTACAGGGACTAAATGTAAGAATTGGATAAAAGTCCAGTAGTGCTTTTTGTGCAATTTTTTTTAATTGCACATATTTTCCCCCTAGATCTCTCTTAGAAGTGTGCACAAAGTAAAAGCCTTGATTAATCATATGGAAGTCTATTTATTCATCCTCTTTAAGTTAGATGATAGCATGCACTAATTGCAGTGTTATACTAACATAACAGGGGATGTGGAATACATATGGAATAAGAGTACTATGCCTTGCAATTAACACACAGGTTATTACTATACGCTAAATGCTACTGTGGCCAGTAACACAGTAGTTAATTACACTGGTAGGCATTTCTACTTACGTGCATTAAGCACTCAACACACAGTTAACATGCAGAGAGACAGGTTTCTGTGCAACTCTGTTAAGAGGTTTCATGGTAGTTTGTCTATATCCTGCGTTACACTGTGGTTTACTTAATTTTTTTGTGAATCTCTCTGTCAGGGGCAGTAGGTGTGAAAGTCGATAATAACTAACATGTTGCACTTATTGCATGCTATGGGCAGAATTCACTAAAGTCCCAAAATCTATCCTATTTGTATCCTATCCATTTCCAAGTCATTGTAGCCGATCGATTCAGTACAGCTTGTCCATGCAAATGATCCAATCATAAACATGCCGCTATTAGCGCTGAGGCAATAAGCAGAACCCGGTATATAATGTATTTCAATAGCTTCAATATCCTGCAAGAATCAAATATTCCGGAGAACAACACTAGCGAGGTTCTCACTTGTGTACTCCCTTATTCTAGGGCGGTTAAGAAGGTGGTAGCAATGATGAGAAGACACTGGTGTACTGTCCAGATTCACCAGGCTTTACAGGCGTTCCCTAGGATTGCCTATACTAGGGGTATTACAACAGCGCAGAAATGTAACTTTCAAAAATATGGGGTAAGACCTAGGAGGGTGGGAGGACAACATAAGGGTTGCCAAAAATGCCAATGGTGTTCACTGACCATTGAGGGGGAATCGTGGAGGGTTCCAGGGAGGAACGTGACTTTGTACTCTAAGTCTGACACAGATTGTACCACTCAAGATGTTATATACGTGATCGTGTGCCCCTGCGATTTATTATACGTGGGGCGCACGTCAAGGATGATCCGTGTGAGACTCACTGAACATAAATCACGGATTCTTCACGATGTCACTCAGGCCCCCCTGGTATCTCACTGGAAGGCACTGGATCATAAGGTTGAGGACATGAGGTGGCGGGTCATATGTAAAGTGACAGGGAGGGACGGTGGGAAAGATCTTAAGAAACTGAACCTGAATGAACAGAGGCAGATATTTTTATTGAATACAGTGGAACCGTATGGGTTGAATGGGGAGATAGAGTGGATGTCTGTGATTGGTTAAAGGCCTAACCAATGATCCTCCAGGGGCTGGATTTTCAATATGAGAGAGTAGGGATATTTAAATGCTGAGGGGAACACCGAGGCCATTCTACTCTGGACACTAAATGAGTCGGATGACACGCGCGACCTCGGTAAGGATAGTTTGTATCTTTAAACTCAAGATAACTGAACATTTTATGAGGGGGGACGGTTAGGATAAAATTTACACTAACGGCTCTCTTTTATACTGATTGTTTTCTAGGGAGACCCTTGACACAGCTCCTTTATGGTGCGAAACATGTTGGGTTAAACTCCCCGGCGTTGGCTGGATATAGCTATGCATATAAGCTAAGTACATTTGAGCTTTAAAATTTTGAAGATTTTTACAAAAAACATATACATAAATAAATTGAAAAATATTTAATAGCAGGTTTAAAATGGTTATGAGCGGCCAATGATGAAGTGCCACATAAATCTCTCCGCAGTCAAGAGCTAGTACAGCGATGGAGTGGTGGGGCTGAGGCGTACTCATATTCTATTGAAGCTATTGAAATACATTATATACCGGGTTCTGTTTATTGCCATAGTACATTTTGAGATCTGATCCCGGTAAACTAATACAATAATACAGCCATTCTCTTAGAGGCTATTAGCGCTGAAACATTGATCAACGCACATACGCACTTTATCCTGGTTGGTTTTGAAGCTCATAACACATGTGCTAGCTATTTAGGAATTCACTGCGTAAAAATGGGGTGTGGTTTAATTGTGGACGTCATTATCAAGCTCCGAATGTGCCTACCATCACTTGCACATGACAATCCAGCTGGAAGGAAGGGGGGAGGGATAGCTGGCCCATAAAAGTTTTATTTTATTTTTGTTTTTTGGGGGTTTTTGGAATTGATATTTGAAATGTACAATGTGCAAGGAGAGCACAGGGTTAATCCGTGATTTTCTCACAATGCGCATTACAAATACAAGATTCACTCCTGCGCTCGCTAAGCGCATTCCAAAAAAGAAAAAAAAAATATTTCTAACGCTTATGTACATGAAGGTTTACATATGTTTAAAAGTTTAGATATATTTATGATTTTTGGAAGGGTAGATATATATTTTTGATGGGGTTCTTAACATGCATGCGTCAGTTGCTAGGCAGAAATAGCCGACGAAGATGTAAACGACTGGTCCTCAGCAGTCATAATTTTTTGGAACGGAAAGGCCAGTCGGTTTCGAGGAAATGGTTTCATGAATTGACGCGTTAAGAAATTTACATGCATTTTTACTCATTTGCATGCGCTGATCGCATACGGTGTGGATGAGGTCTGGAGGGTGGTTAGTGAATCGAGCCGGGGTCGGAAATTGAGCACAAACCGAGCGGTACGTGATCGGTTTGCATAGTGAATCTAGCCCTATGTGCCTAAAGCAGAGTTAATGTGGGCCACTTTACACCTCCTAAATAGGAGACAGTAAGGCCCTGATTCTATACATGGCACCTATAAATTAGTCATCAGTGTGCCGCTTTAGCACAGTTCTATAAAAGCTTGGAATGCTTTACAGAATCATGCTTAAAAGGGTTCAGGTGCACCCTATTTATGCAAGAGTTTTCACAGCCTATTTTGTGGTAGGCGCCTTGGACTAGGCGTCTATGTCAAAGTGGTAAACGCCTAGCATCCAATTAAGTGCAATTTATGTCAAGTAAAAGATGCTGATTGTCGGTGACAAATCATCGGTGACAATCAAGCCTTTTAATTAAGTTTGGTGCCTACATTGGCTAGGCACCGCCGATGTAGGCACCTAACTTTACTGAAATGGGAAGGGGCGACAGCAATTACAAATAGCAACAAAAGCAACAGAAAAGATAAGTGAAACCTATCAGTATTATAATAATGCTTCTATAAAAATTATTAAGTAATAACAAAATTGTAAGTATAGATAGAATAAAAGAAGGCATATGAACCTATGAAGACACCGCACAGCTTTCTGAGAAATAGATATAATGATACAAGTTTTATATCAAGAATTAAAGTTCCCAGAGGAAGAGTTCTATTCTTTGTATCATAGCAGTTCGTCAAAGAGTATTGGCACCTAACTTTAGGCATCATTTATAGAATTGGGGCCTAAGTGCTTCTGCATCATCTGGGAGCAGGTACTGAGCATTAATCCAAATGTTAACACACAACTTACACTAAAAAATAGTAAGAATACCCCTTCCTGAGTTATAGTATGTTAAGTCCAAAACTTAGGGCTCCTTTTACAAAGGTACGCTAAGCTTTTTAGAACGCGCTAACCATGCATGTTAGTCTTTGGATGCATTAGTGGTTAGCGTGCGTATATTTAGCACGCTAAAACGCATAGCGCACCTTAGTAAAACAGGGGGTAAATGTTTTTAGTAGAAGGGCTCCTGAATGAGCAACCATGTTGTTAATGTGTGATAGAGAACTTTGGCCAGTGTTAGCAGTTCGGCTGACTTCTCCTCTAAGTGCCAGAAACACCCCAACAGATTCTGGTGATGTTTTGCTATGGGTTAACACTTATGATTAACCCCTAGGAACTGAAAGACCTGAATGTCGCTTAATAAATAGACCCCATGTTGTTTGGAAAACTATGGAATCCAGTAGATTTATATGCATTTTGATCTTTTTCCCTTTAATTTTTCTAATACTTTGGGCTCCTTTTATCAAGCCGTGCTAGCGGTTTAACACCCGTAATAGCGCACGCTAAACCGCGGGACGCGCTAGCCGTTACCACCTCCTCTTGAGCAGGCGGTAGTTTTTGGCCAGCGCGGGGGTTAACGCGTGATGAAAAGTCGCACGCGTTAACCCCACTAGTGCGGCTTGATAAAAGGAGCCCTTTATTTAGGGGTCATTTTACTAAGGCACGCTAACCGATTTAGCCCGCATTAATTGATTTAGTACACGCTAAATGCTAAGGTGCCCATTATATTCTTTGGACGCTTAGCATTTAGCACGCGCTAAATCGGTTAGCATGCATCAAATCAGTTAGCGTGCACTAAATCGATTTGTACACCTTAGTAAAAGGACCACTTAAGAGAATGAAGCATATCCAAATGTATTGGGGCATTTAGCAGAGATGCAGGACTACTTGTTTGTTTGGCTGTTTTTCTCCCATTTCGAATGGACAGAAAGAGAAAGAAAAAATATGGCTTTCGCCTTTTCATAGAGATAACATTCTTGTCATTTTCCAGTTCATTTTCCCTTCTATCACCTGTCCTATCATATTTTATGGAAGACACTGATTACAGTAAAGGTCACCAAAAAAACTTGTCATCTGAATATTATGTCTCAGCTACTATAAATGAAAACAGAGGGGCACTTTTTGCAAATAGTTCAAATATGGTTGCTGCACAGTGTCAAGGAAGAACATTTCTGTAAAATGTTTTTCCATTGGTTAACTGATTTCTTTTCTTCTCCTTCTCCTTTTTCCTTTCTTTTGTCTTCTGCAGGAAAGACATTTGCCATTGAACAAGTCATGCATACTGAACACCTCACCTGAAGGAAGACAAGTGAAGTCTCTTATTTCACCGTTCACTTTCAACAATATGTATGGGCTCACGTTGTGAATAAAAGGTACATATGCTTCATCTTTGAAAGAAATGATCAAGTTCACAGGATGGCACTCCTGTAACCTCTTTATTGATTTTTATTTTTATTTTTTTCTATTTTGCTTGACTGAGGAATTGTCAATGAATCACATGAACTTTTCTGCCTTCACATATTGAACTTTTCTGCCTTCACATATTGAAAATGATAAATAATGTAAGCAAATGTCATTGCAGGAGCTTATTTTATGTATGTTCTAATATGGAGTGGATCAAACATATTTCTTTGTCATTGACACTTTGCAATATTTTTTATCATATGGACATTTACAAATGAAACACAATTAAAAGATTACATTTAGAAATGGCCAGTGATAGGCATGAGAAATCATAAACCCAACATACAGTAGTATTCTTGTAAAGCAAAGCATGCCTCTGATAAATTATAGGGCTCCTTTTACAAAGATGCACTAAGCATTATAGTGTGCGCTAACCATGTGCTACACGCTAACGGGTGCATGTTAGTCTATGGACGCGTTAGCGGTTAGCATGCATGTATATTTAGTGCACGCTAAACGCGTGCTAAAACGCATAGCGCACCTTAGTAAAACAGGGGGATAGAGTAGTTGACTGGCAAAACACAATATGGTTTCAATAGTGCTCCCTTTACTTATACATTCTTTAATTAGAAATCATGCCAACATGATTATATGACCATTAAAAAATAAAAAATTGTATGAGAAATTATTTTTCTAAAAAGAGACCTAATCAGAAAAAAAAAATGAAGAAATATATTTTACATACACAGGCAAGGTACATCATTTTCTATTTTAATGTCTTTTGTACATCTGTGGTAGCAGAATGGAACTGAACAAACAGCTTTTTTCAGGATTGTACTACTGAAGAAGCATGAATAATCAAATAAAGGGTAATGTATATGTAAATGAAAAACTTCATAAGTTTGGACTATTTAAAATTTCACTTTGGAAAAAACTCGCTGTCTACTTAAAGATACAAAGAGATTTTAAGAAGGTAAATTTCAGGTATCTAGTGGCTAGTTTAAAGATATTGCTATTTTAAAGAAACACACACACATAAAAAAAGGATTTTTTTTTTTTTTAGGAATTCAATCTTTGACCTTTTGGCATTTGATTCCAGCCAGTTGGACACAAAAAAATGGAAATGACCCTGTAGCACTGACCTCTGTTGGATCAATAGTTACTTTGCCATAATGGCAAATTCTGAAAGGATTCTCAGGATAACAGTACTTTTTCAAAAATACAAAAAATGATGATAGAATAACAGAATGAAAGACAAAAACACACATTCATATCCTAAACCTTTTAACTCAATACGCATGACCTTACTGTGACTCTGTTTCATATAGTTTTGCTTAAGACAATAATAGAACTAAAGTAAAATCTGACATACTCTTGCATCTTATTGTCCAAATCTATGATAAAAAGATTCAACTGGAATAAAAATGTTTCAAGACATCTAAAAAAGTTACATAAAAATGCTCCCAAAAATTGAAATACCAAATGCTAGATATGCTTTATACTTCTATTCTTTAGTATTTACACATTGCAAATTTAGGGCTGTAGTTACTACTGGTAAGCTGTGGTAAAAATTCTCATTTTACTAACAGAGAAATTTGCTTTGTGAGTCACTAATCTGTGGTACCTCAGTAACATGGATGAGTAACATCACATGGTAAATTGAAGTTTGTGTTGTAGCTGGAAACTGTGTTCGTAGATTGACATCTATTGCAGTGAACAGCTTATAGATTGTAGGTATACAAATTATTGGTCTGTAATTTTTGGGAAGGTTACTTGCTTCTCCCTTTTGGAAACAGAAGTGTTCTTCCTGTTATTAGCCAATGAGGTGTCAAATCTGGCTGCCTGATCAATTGATTTTTGCACTTTGTCATATCTTGGTAAGAGCTGTTATTTGTTTGAATCAAAAGTTGGCCATTGCATTCTGGGCTTAGTCTCTTTCAGTTTGGTGACCCTTTTAATCCATTCCCAGCTCTTTCGTTGATATTTCAGGCCATTCCATAGCTGTAATGTCTGCCCATTTCAAATTCTCCTATATGCAGAGTAGCCATTCTGCTTCTCGTTGTGCTCTACAAGGTCCTCATATAAGCTTCTCCAGAACATTTCTGTTTCAGCTTTAGTTGGTAGTGTTTTCATTGTACTGATATTCTTCCCCAGATCCCCATAGAAATGTTTTGGGTTTTCTCAAATTTATTTTGACATCTCTGTTCTATTTTCCTCTTATCTACATAATTTTGGGATTTCAGTTATTATTCTCAATGTATCATTGAAGCACATGAATTTATGATTTTCCTCCATTAATCCGTTTCTTGATTTTTTTTAGATGCCATCTATCAAAGACAACTCTGCTAGCAATGATTTTATTTTCCCTTCAACATGGTTTTTCAAAGGCAGAGATGTCTTTCTCTTTTTCCTCTGGCCCTCTGTCTTAGTTGGTAAAACATTTTTAGTAATAAGGTTGGTTGCATATTTGCACAGTACTGTGTATGGTTAATTTCTATAATATTTATAGGTTGTCCCTTTATACATATTATGACCTTATTCATCTTAGTTATACTCTTTACTCAAGTTGTTAAACTCAACTTAGGTAACCTTTCCCTCTCCTTGAACCCAGCACATTTATCTATGTCCAAATAGGCCAGTAGCTCAACTGCTAATTCTTCTACCTCTGGGGTTTTCTCTCACATTTCTTCTCTCTCCTCAGTTGACTTCTGTTCACCCTTCATTCATCAAGCTCTCTCCTCTTTCCATCCCCGCCTCATCTCTCACAAATACCTTCCCTATTGTCAAATGACACCCCTTCCTTCCTCTCTTTCTATTTCCCTCTCTGAAGCATCGCTTAACTGTTCTAAAGCATCATCACTCGGTTATTATTCATTAATTTGTACAATCAGGGATCTTATGAGATTAGCATCAGTTGCCTTTTGCAGTTTTTCCTTTGATATATTTGCTCTTTGCTCCGTTTTCTGGCGAGCTCTCTTTATGTATTCCCTGTAATCAAATGTAGGGTTTATTATAGCATAATAATAGTAGCACATCTCCTTTTTACGTTCAAGAGTCCACCTAACAGTTTTTAGTTCTCTTAACCTTCTCATTAGTTTCTGTGGTTTATCTCCTGCTGCATAGGGCCCACAGACAAGTTCAGCATGGCCTACAGCTACATCAAGGATGTTCTCTTCTTTATCAGTATTAGCCCTAGTGTATAAGTCAGCGGGAGTATTGGTATAGATGTCATACAACAGAATCACCACATAAAGGTACTCAGCAAGGTTTACAGAGAAAAAAAATTCCTTCTACTACTGTGACACACATCATTTTTTTCTCCTGAATGCTTCTGTTTGTTGGGGGAGGGGGAGGTATACCCCTTTTTATTGTGATCCCTTTTGACCCCCTCCTCCATTGATTGTTCCCAAGTGTATCTTTGTAAAATGGCTGCCCCTGCTGCACATAGGAACATCTAGCCCAGTATCCTGACTTCTTGGAGGCCAATCCAAATCACAAGTACCTGGCAAAAACCCAAACAGTAGCAGCATTCCATACTACTGATCCATGGCAAGCAGTGGCTTCCTCCATGTCTGTCTCAATAGCAGACTATGGTCTTTTCCACCAGGAACTTGTCCAAATCTTTTTTTAAAAAAACAGCTACATTAACCACTCTTACCACATCTTCTAGCAATGCATTCCAGAACTTAACTGTTCCCCATGCGCAAAAATATTTCCTCCTAGTGGTTTTAAAAGTACCGTAATACTCTTTAACTTCGAGTGTCCCCTAGTTTTTGTAGATCTTGATACAGTAAAAGTACATGCGTACCCCCCCCCCCCCCCTTTTACAGGTACAGTATTTTAGAAAAGGCTCTATGTGGGCAGATTCTTTTCTGAAATACCATCAGAATTGAGCATGCACTGATCTGGATGCCCAATTCTAATCTCTATGTGCTCAGCAAAATGGGGATCCACATGTCTTTGCAATAACTCTATGTATGGAAACGAAAGAAAATATTAGGGACATGGATTTCTGAACATCAGAACTCTACGAAAGACAATTGAATGCCTCTTTCACTTTACATTCAGAATGCCTTTTAAAATGTACAGTGTTTTGCAATAGATTGCATAAAAGTGAATAGGAAAGAAAAGAAATGCAAGAAGCTTTTGAATCACAGTGAACAATGTTGGATTTTTCAGCTGAATAATCTGGAGCCTTTTGTTTAAATATGAATATTGACAGGGTTCATTTGTTATGAAAGTATTTTTGTGAAACTAAGTTTACTTTATTTATTTATTTATTGTAGAGTTCTGTTTATTGTAGAAAGTAGAAACAGACTTTTATGTGATCTGCCAGGAAAAAGAGGATTGGTTCTTGTAAACCATATGAACACTGCTCAGTGTTTGCATAAGCATGACATGTAGGATTCTTGTTTAAAGTGGGTTGGACTTGAATCATCTTTAAAGTAGGTCTCTGTGTATATGGATGTGAAATGCTTTGATTACATGCTTGCATCTTCATTTATTTTTGCAGAAGCATAACCCTGAAGCAGATCAGCGCTGAAAGAGGTTTGCCAAAGATTCTGCTTACAAAGATCAACCCCGCAATGCCAGAAAGAAGGATGGAATGATTGTAGAGTTTAGATTGTATCTTTCCAAACCCACTGCAATCTTACATATTGATTCTAGTTGTGAGGGGGCAGCTGTTAAATTGCACTAATACCTGGGGTCTTCTGCTCTTTATCCAATGGCCCTGGTTGAAATCTGTATGCATTTTTTTCTTTACCACTACATACTATTGGGGCAATATTCAGCAGTTTTAAAGCTGTTGACAACTGTCTATGCTCTTAACTCAGTTTCCAGTGCCTCCTGTCCATTTGGTATTTCAGTTTTCACTTCTTGACTTTTTCACTTCTGGTCTTATATCCATCTTTCACACTCATCTTTCCATCCATGTGTAGCATCTTCTCTCGTTCCTTCCCCTCTCATCCATCCATATGTGGTATCTCCTTCCTCTCTTTCCTTTCATGTCACACTTAAGAACATAAGCAGTGCCTCTGCTGGGTCAGACCAGAGGTCCATCACGCCCAGCAGTCCACTCACGCGGTGGCCCATCAAGTCCAGGACCTGTATAGTAACCCTCTATCTATACCCTTCTATCCCCTTTTCCTTCAGAAAATTGTCCAATCCCTTCTTGAACTCCAATACCGTACCCTGTCCTATCACGCCCTCTGGAAGCGCATGCCAGGCGTCCACCACCCATTGGGTGAAGAAGAACATCCTGGCATTGGTTCTGAATCTGTCCCCTTTTAATTTTTCCAATGCCTTCTCGTTCCTGTAGTTTTCAAAAGTTTGAAGAATCTGTCCCTCTCCACTTTCTCTATGCCCTTCATGATCTTGGAGTCTCTATCATATCCCCTCTAAGTCTCCGCTTCTCCAGGGAAAAGAGCCCCAGTTTCTCCAATCTTTCAGCATATGAAAGGTTTCCCATACCTTTTATCAAACGTGCCACTCTCTTCTGAACCCTCTTGAGTACCGCCATATCCTTCTTTAGGTACAGCGACCAATATTGGATGCAGTACTCCAGATAAGGGCGCACCATCGCCCGATACAACTTCTTCATTCTGGTTGTAATATCCTTCTTGATTATACCTAGCATTCTATTTGCTTTCTTAGTGGCTGCTGCGCACTGTACCGATGGCTTCATTGTCTTGTCCACTATTACCCCCAAGTCCCTTTCTTGGGTACTCTCACTCAATGACAGCCCTCCCATCGTGTAGCTGTACCCCAGGTTTCTGTTTCTTATGTGCAAGACTTTACATTTCTCTACATCAAACTTCATCTGCCATCTCGTCGCCCACTCCCCTAGTTTGTTCAAGTCCCTTTGTAAATCTTTGCAGTCTTCTTTAGTCCTAGCCCCATCTGGTATCATCTGCGAATTTTATTACTTCGCACTTCGTCCCTGTTTCTAGATCATTTCTCTTCTCTCTCTTTCCTTCCACTCCATGGGTTCAAA
The DNA here is from genome assembly GCF_902459505.1 of Geotrypetes seraphini. Lineage (NCBI taxonomy): Eukaryota > Metazoa > Chordata > Amphibia > Gymnophiona > Dermophiidae > Geotrypetes > Geotrypetes seraphini. The sequence continues at coordinate 325,264,710 of NC_047084.1, read as the reverse complement.
ATGTTAAGAAGTTTAATGGAAATGTATTGTTATATGGAAAGGGCAATTCCCAGTGCTTCCCTAGATCTTGAAGCTTATTTCCCTATTTTGAGCCTTCTGTCTTTGAGGGAAATGGTAGAGAAATGTGTTCTTTGGAAGGGAGTATCTATTGCTATTCCAGGGGTAGGAGGGAGGAGAATTGGAAGGGTGAGTTTTTTGCAGTTCAGGGGGAGCGAGAATGGAGATCAGAAGAGGTTCTGTTGCGGTCCTGGGGGTGGGAAGGAATATCGAAACGCTCCAGGCTGGTACTAGAAGTTATGAGGGTGTAGACCAATATTCAGTCCTGGCACCCAAATAGCTAGGCATAGGTATGCCATTTTTGTGAGGTCCTATAGGCACGCTTAGACATGTGGGCACCGGCACTAAATATTGTCAGCACCCCCATAACCGGAAGCTCATCCTAACTCTGTCTCGTACCACCTTTGTGCACTCTGACTCCCAAATATCTCCAATAGAGCAAAAAGATGCAGAGCAGACTAAAGTGATGAAAAGTATAAAATGTATTTATAATCAGATGAATTAAAACGTAATATTCTCTACCAACCTAACATGGCTATATTTCACCCTTCAAGGGCTGCATTATGAGCTTGAATAAAAACTGCAGGTTAAATACATAAAAGCATGTCAATAAGGGCAATATCTCTAACAATAATTCCTCCATAAGAATCAATAAATTGTGCATATAATACAAACATTACACACTATCTCTGCCCAACATACACAAACAATGAGGAAAATTAAAGTCTACATTTCCAGTTGACACTGTAGCAGGTACAGACCTATCTTATAAGAGCTACTACTGTCCACTTAAATTGCTTTGACTAAAACCCCCTTAATCATATCCCTTCTCAGCTTGGAAAAGAAATGGCTGAGATGGGATATGATTGAGGTCTACAAAATCCTGAGTAGTGTAGAATATGAAATGATAAATGTGAATCAATTTTTTATTCTTTTAAAAAGTACAAAGGCCAGGGGACACTTAATGGAAATACTTTTAAAACAAATAGGAGGAAATATTTTTTTCACTCAAACATAGAAACATGATGGCAGATAAAGACCAAATGGCCCATCCAGTCTGCTCATCTGCAGCATCCACCATCTCCTCCTCTCCCTAAGAGATCCCATGTGCATGTCCCACACTTTCTTGAATTCAGACACAGTCTTTGTATGTACCATCTTTACCAGGAGACTATTCCATGCATCTACCACCCTTTTTGTAAAAAAGTATTTCCTTAGATTACTCATCTCTTAACTTCATCCTATGTTCTCATTTTGGAGCTTCCTTTCAAATGAAAGAGACTATCCTCATGCGTATTTATGTCATGTAGGTATTTAAACATCTCTATACTATCTCCCATTTCCCACCTTTCCTCCAAAGTATACATATTGAGGCAACCTCTACTAAAATCCACCCCCACCCCCAAATGTCTAAGTTAGTAAAAAAGATAAATCATTTATTGCAACTATCTATGCTTGACTCTGACAAATGTAAATGATGTAAAGCTTTAAATATGTTCTTTGCATTATTTCCACTATAAATTTGAATTAAGATTAATGAGCAGCATTTTTCCCGAAAAGACAGGATGCTAGAAAGAGAAGAAATATTTCAATATATGTTCATATCTCCTTCTGAAACACTCTTTGGGGCAATAATTAAACAACCAATTCATTTTATAAATGCCATAGCCTTTTCAAAAAGGCAGCACTCTGCTTCCATTAGGGTGTCAATTTAGAATTATTGAGAACACTTTCAATTCTGCTGTGACGAGTAAGAAAAGGGGAAAGAAAAAAAAAAATACCTCTGTGAGTTCAAGGAGGGCTGATACATTTCACAGGACATTTCAAGGGAAGTTCATGTTTGCAGTTATTAGGGAGTCATATGAGAAAGCAGAATCATTCAATTTTATAGCATTTCCTTGAAGATGATTTTGCACAGTTCACATAAATAATATATAGCTTATGTTATCTAAGGCGAAAAGTTCATTCTCTGTCACCAAAACAAAAAGACTGTAGAATGAAAAGTAGAATTTCAGATAAATGAAATTGCTATTTTGTTTGACTTTTTATATAGGGCTCCTTTTACGAAGGCGCGTTAGGGCCCTAATGCGCGGAATAGCGTGCGTTAAAATGCCGTGCACACTAACCGCTACTGCCTCCTCTTGAGCAGGCAGTAGTTTTTCGGCTAGCGTGCGCTAATCCGGTGCGTGCGCTAAAAACGCTAGCGTACCTTCGTAAAAGGAGCCCATAGGCTCAAAACATGACTTTTCAGAACCCCGAACATGGTCTTATAAGACATCTTGTCCCATTTTAACCTATTGCTTTTGTCTACTTTGTTACTTAAATATCATGACTTGATTTATCCATCTCTGAGATCACAGCTGTCCAACAGCACTAGTACCGTATTTTCGCGGATATAACGCGCGCGTTATACGTGATTTTACGTACCGCGCATACCCCTCGCGCGTTATATGCCTGAGCGCGGTATACAAAAGTTTTTAAACATAGTTCCCACCCCGCCCGACGCCCGATTCACCCCCCCAGCAGGACCGCTCGCACCCCCACCCCGAACGACCGCTCGCACGCGCTCCCACCCGCATCCACGATCGGAGCAAGAGGGAGCCCAAGCCCTCTTGCCCGGCCGACTCCCCGACGTCCGATACATCCCCCCCCGGCAGGACCACTCGCACCCTCACCCCGAAGGACCGCCGACTCCCCAACAATATCGGGCCAGGAGGGAGCCCAAACCCTCCTGGCCACGGCGACCCCCTAACCCCACCCCGCACTACATTACGGGCAGGAGGGATCCCAGGCCCTCCTGCCCTCGACGCAAACCCCCTCCCCCCAACGACCGCCCCCCCCCCAAGAACCTCCGCCCGTCCCCCAGCCGACCCGCGACCCCCCTGGCCGACCCCCACGACACCCCCACCCGCCTTCCCCGTACTTTGTGTAGTTGGGCCAGAAGGGAGCCCAAACCCTCCTGGCCACGGCGACCCCCTAACCCCACCCCGCACTACATTACGGGCAGGAGGGATCCCAGGCCCTCTTGCCCTCGACGCAAACCCCCCTCCCTCCAACGACCGCCCCCCCCAAGAACCTCCGACCGACCCGCGACCCCCCTGGCCGACCCCCCCACCCCCCTTCCCCGTACCTTTGGAAGTTGGCCGGACAGACGGGAGCCAAACCCGCCTGTCCGGCAGGCAGCCAACGAAGGAATGAGGCCGGATTGGCCCATCCGTCCTAAAGCTCCGCCTACTGGTGGGGCCTAAGGCGCGTGGGCCAATCAGAATAGGCCCTGGAGCCTTAGGTCCCACCTGGGGGCGCGGCCTGAGGCACATGGGCCAAACCCGACCATGTGTCTCAGGCCGCGCCCCCAGGTGGGACCTAAGGCTCCAGGGCCTATTCTGATTGGCCCACGCGCCTTAGGCCCCACCAGTAGGCGGAGCTTTAGGACGGATGGGCCAATCCGGCCTCATTCCTTCGTTGGCTGCCTGCCGGACAGGCGGGTTTGGCTCCCGTCTGTCCGGCCAACTTCCAAAGGTACGGGGAAGGGGGGTGGGGGGGTCGGCCAGGGGGGTCGCGGGTCGGTCGGAGGTTCTTGGGGGGGGGCGGTCGTTGGAGGGAGGGGGGTTTGCGTCGAGGGCAGGAGGGCCTGGGATCCCTCCTGCCCGTAATGTAGTGCGGGGTGGGGTTAGGGGGTCGCCGTGGCCAGGAGGGTTTGGGCTCCCTTCTGGCCCAACTACACAAAGTACGGGGAAGGCGGGTGGGGGTGTCGTGGGGGTCGGCCAGGGGGGTCGCGGGTCGGCTGGGGGACGGGCGGAGGTTCTTGGGGGGGGGCGGTCGTTGGGGGGAGGGGGTTTGCGTCGAGGGCAGGAGGGCCTGGGATCCCTCCTGCCCGTAATGTAGTGCGGGGTGGGGTTAGGGGGTCGCCGTGGCCAGGAGGATTTGGGCTCCCTCCTGGCCCAATATTGTCGGGGAGTCGGCGGTCCTTCGGGGTGGGGGTGCGAGTGGTCCTGCCGAGGGGGGAGAAGAATCGGACGTCGAGGGGGGGCATCAGGCTTTCAGGATGGGGACAGGACTTCAAGGGGGGACAGGCAGATCTTCAAGGGGGACAGGCAGACCTTCAAGGGGGACAAGACTTCAAGGGGGGACAGGCAGACCTTCAAGGGGGGACAGGCAGACCTTCAAGGGGGGACAGGACTTCAAGGGGGACAGGCACGGAGAGGCGGGGCAGTGCACCGAAAGTCAGGGCGGGTGAACGGTGAGTCGGGGCAACCAGAGGAGAGTCGGGGCAGTGCACCGAAAGTCAGGGTGAGTCGGGGCAACCAGAGGAGAGTCGGGGCAGTGCACCGAAAGTCAGGGTGAGTCGGGGCAACCAGATGAGAGTCGGGGAGGGCGAAAGGAGAGTCGGGGTGGCCAGAGGAGAGTCGGGGAGAGCGAAAGGAGAGTCGGGGTGGCTAGAGGAGAGTCGGGCAGCATGCGCGTTATATGCCTGAGCGCGGTATAGAAAAGTTTTTGTACATATCATCGTGATTTCTGCGCGCTATACCCCTGTGCGCGTTTTACAATGGTGCGCGTTATATCCGCGAAAATACGGTACTCGTTTTCTATCAGTAGAAAATTAACTGCTTGTAGGCTGCCACCTTAAGACTAAATGGAATCACTGTTACTGGTAAATGATTTATAAAAGTTATGTTTCAATACACATCCACACACACACACACAGATGTTTATGTTTTGCATCAGCACTGTTTAAACAACAACAAAAAAAAGATAATTTAATTTGATAAAATCTAGATACTGTACATTATTCTACTAGGGTATAACTAAAACAAAACTTTTAAAATTCTCCTTTCACATATATACACATGCACATTCAGGTCTCCATGAAAGTTATTTGTTGACTTAAGTGAATAAAAATAATCACATGCTACAGACACCTGACTGGGTCAGAAATTAATTGAACAGAAGATAACGATAGTGGTAGTGGTAAATATGGCTCACTCCAAGAAAATGTACATTAACAGGAATATGCTATAGGGACTATCCTTAGGAGTCCTTTTATCAAGCCGCGCTAGCGGGGTTAGCGCCTCGGACATTTCATCACGCACTAACCCTCGCGGCCGGATAAAAAACTAACGCCTGTTCAATGCAGGCGTTAGCGGCTAGCGCGGCAGGTGCTTTAACGCATGGTATTACGCACGTTAAACCCCTACCGCAGTTTGATAAAAGGACCCCTTAGTTGTCTTTTTTAAAATTTCAGAAGTAATATTGTAGCAGGGCTGTTGTAAAAAGATTTTGTGGATAATGTAAAAATCTGTTACAGAGAAGACGCCCTATGCAGAATCGCGTCTTAGGAAAAAGGAAGTATTTATGCCTCTGTATAATACTCTGGTGAGAGCTCATTTAGAATATTGTGTACAATTCTGGAGATCACTCCTTTTAAAAGATGTAAACAGGATGGAGTCGGTCAAGAGGAAGGCTACTAAAATGGTCAGTGGTCTATGTCATATGGCGTGCAGGGACAGACTTAAAGATCTCAATATGTATACTTTAGAGGAAAGGCAGGAGAGGGGAGATATGATAGAGATGTTTAAATAAATAATTAACAAAAAATATCACCCACCAGCAGTGGGCTCAATTTCTCAGATCTGACTTTCATACAAAACAGGTGGAGCAAAAGCCTCAAGTATTATAGCACATAGCAATCATTGATGATTTTAAAGCTCATGTTGTTTTTATCATTGGAAAAAAACTCAAAAGAATGTCAGGATCTCAAAGAAATCTAGGACCCACTACTGTGCACAGTAGAAAAACTTTTTTTGGGGGGGAGGGACGTGGCTTGGTAGCCTAACATGGTGGAAGCTTGATCGCTGAGCTCCGTACCTCCAGAAAGCCTTTGTGGTAATATTGGATAAAATTCCCTTTTAAATCGAGTGATTTTCAAGCCTTAGATCGGCATAATGTCCTCGTCGCATCAAACAAAAAATGATTCAACATTTGCGGGAGGAAACACGAAAAGGATTAAGGCTGATCCCCCGACTCCATCTCGAGTGCCTCTTCCGTCGGATGAAACTAGTGACAACGCAGGCATTATAATCGAGCTACGAAATTTAATGTTAGAAGTCAAAGAAGAAGTGTCTAACCTAGCAAAAAAAATAGAAATTGCTAATGCCACTGCTGTTCAAATGGAGGAGCGAATGGGGAGAGCTGAAGAAACTTTAATGCAATGTAGAACAGATCACCAATCAATTCAACGTCTGGAAAAAAGAATTGAACATATTGAGAATAGATCCAGAAGGAATAATTTAAGAATTTTAAATTTAAAAGAGGGTTTGGAAGGGAAAGATGCCATCGCATTTTTAGAAAGTATTATTCCTAAATTAGTGCCATTGAGCCCTCGATTTCCATTAGAGATTGAGATAGCTCATAGAATCCCGGTTAAATCAAATATAAAAGGGAATCCAAGACCGTTAATTTTCAGAGTAATGAGATATCAACAGGCTATAGAAATTTTAAATCTGACTAAAGCCAATAACGATTTAAAATATAAATTGATTTTTGTTCCTGATTTCGCTAAAGCCTCTGCTGAAAAACGGAAAAAATTCCTGCAGTTAAGACCTAAACTGAAGGAATTAGGGGCAAGATATGGTCTAATGTATTCCGCGACAATGAGGATTACAATTGAAAACAAAACCTGTCAATTTGAGGAATCAGAAGAGCTTTTAGAGTTCCTTTCCCAACAAAAAGAACCAATGAATATATAAATTGAGAAAATATAGAGGGGAAAAGGATTTGACATAATGAAGATTTGGATAATAGGCACCGTTTGAAAGTAAGTAATACCATGGTGGTGAGAATAAGAGATATGTAATTAAAGGAAGAAGGAAAAGAGGAAATAAATAAAAAGTTTAAGAATATTTGCAGAATGAGGAGTGCAATGAAGATTTTGACATATGAGTTTCAACTGTAAAGTCCTGATATAGTTTGGTGTGATGGGTGATTGATTTCGGATGTCTGATCTTCGGTCTATGAGTAACAGCAAGGATTGAGCAATGCTTCAATATCTACAGGAAAGGTGACTGAAAGAGCGATGAATGAAGGATAACATCTTAATTATATAGTCGTAAGGATAAAACTTGAAAAACTTGAAAAAAAAGGATGGGAGTTCAGGGTCATATTATTTCGTTCTCAGCACTTACAAGGAAAAAGCTCAAAAAGGAGTTTTCTAGTTTGGAAGAAAAGATTAAAGAATTAGAATTAAAATTGGCCTTAAAATGGGAACAAAGCACATTGCAGGAATTCTTAAAAAACAAATATAAATATAATGAGATTTCCTCTGGAATAGTTTAAAAAGAATTATTTTATCAGCACGCATTGTATTATGATAATTCTAATAAGGCAGGAAGAATGTTAGCTAATTATCTTACAGTAAAGAAAAAGAAAATAAATATTGTAGGTATTAAAGATGAAAAAGGGAAAACTCATTCCCAAATTAATATTTTGGAACAATTTATGAAATTTTATAAAGCATTATATTCTTCCGAGCTTGATTCGAATAAGAAAATTGATGGAATTGAATTTTTAAAATTAATTGATGGACTTAAAATTCCTGATCATTTAAAAGAATCTCTTGAAAAGCCGATTACATTGCAGGAGGTACAGATAGCATTGAAATCTCTTAGAGCTGGATCCGCTCCAGGTGGAGATGGTTTTACTGTTGAGTTTTATAAATCATTTCAAAATTCTTTATTACCCCAATTATTAAATTTATATCAAGATCAACTAAATAATGGTTGTATTACAGGTACTATGGCTGAATCTTTAATTATAGTATTGCCTAAGCCAAATAAAGATCCTACTTTGGTTTCAAACTACAGGCCTATTTCATTGATTAATGTGGATGGAAAATTGTTGGCAAAAACTCTAGCCTTGAGATTGGCTAAGGCTCTCCCATATATTATTGGAATGCATCAGACAGGGTTTGTAGCTCAAAGGTATTCTTCTAATAACACCAGACTGGCATTTCATATGTTGAACTTAAAAAAAATTTAAGAGATCCTGCTTTTTCTGTGTCACTTGATGCAGAGAAAGCTTTTGATTGTGTGGAATGGTCTTTTATGTATCAGACAATGAAATGGTTTGGAATTGGTTCAGCATTTATGCAAATGATTCAGACATTGTATAGCTCCGCCTCTGCTAAATTGTATATTAATAATAATTTGTCTAAAAAGTTTGAATTACAAAGGGGAGTTAGACAAGGTTGTCCGTTGTCTCCTTTATTGTTTGATATCGTATTGGAACCCCTCTTACTGGCTATATAACAACCAAAGGAGATTCAAGGTATTCCTTATTCAAGTCAGGAATATAAAGTTTCGGCATATGCGGATGATATTTTGCTTCATTTGAGAAATCCAGAATCTACCATTCCGCATTTATTAGAATTGATAAATAATTTTGGAAGAATATCGGGATATAAAATAAATTGGGATAAATCAGAGATTCTTCCATTAAATATTCATTGTCAAAAAGGATTATTTGATTCATTTTCATTGTTATGGAAGGATGAAGGCATCAAATATTTAGGAATCTTGATTCAAAACACTATAGAAGAAACGATGAAAATAAATGAAAAAACTTTACTGAAAAAGGTTACAGAGATGTGTGAACATTGGAACCCATTGCACCTGTCTTGGTGGGGGAGAGTTCAGACTGTTAAAATGATGATTTTGCCTGTAGTTTGCTATCAAATGAGTATGTTATCAATTTATTTTCAGGGGGTCCTTTTATAAGAAATTAAATAGTATTCTAACAAAATTTATTTGGTTTGGAAAATCTGCAAGATTTGCTATGGTATCTTTGCAAAAGCCAATTGCAGAGGGTGCGGTAAATTTTCCCAATTTTTATAGGTACCATCAAGCCTATATTATGCATCAAGGTATGTACTAGATCCTCCCTGAACTCATGAAAGAGTTTCTGGATTGGTTGACTTTGGAATGGCAACTCATGTTTCCTTTAAGATTAAGTCATGTCCTTAGTATCAAAATGCCTAAATTATATAAAGATCACAGAATACTAGTTGATACATGGAAAACATTAAGATATATAGATGATTTAGCACCTATTTCAATATTTAAGTCAACATATCAGACCATATGGCTAAACTCCAAGATTAAAATTGGCAGATATAAGGTCATCAGGAAATATTGGATGAAGGCAGGCATACGTACTTTAGATGATGTTATTTCGAATGGTAAGTTGCTTGACTTTTCACAATTGCAACACAAATATGATCTTAATAAATCACAAAATTTTAAATGGTTGCAATTGAAGCAAGCCATTCAGGCAGGGTTCCCTGAATGGAAAAATTTTAATAAAAAGTACTGTTTGCCTTTCTTATGTTTTCAGGTGGACTTCCTGGGACACCAGGCTGCTCAGTAGTATAAACTAATATCTGGATTTTTTAATAAAAAACCAAAAAATGGTCTTCGGGACATTTGGAGCATTGAGATCAAGCATCAAATTACTGTGTCTCAATGGCCACGAATTTGGTCTTGGAGAATGAGATGTACAGTGTCTGCATCTATGAGACAAACTTGTTTTTTTCTGTTACATAGAGCATTCTGGACCCCGGTGCGTTTGCAAAAATTAGATAGCTCTAAGTCTAATAGATGTTGGCACTGTCATCTTCAAGCTGGAACATTGGATCATTTATTGTTTTTTTGCCCTCTAATATATAAGTTTTGGAAATCTATTTGGAGTCAAATTAATAATTTACTTGAGAATCCGGTGGCACTTTCATATGATACAATATTATTTGGAACTTCAATGAGGAAAAAGAGTCAAATATCTAATAAAAACAATAACGCTTTTACTCATAATGACAGGAGTTGCTATTTAGCAAATTACGAGAAACTGGAAAAATTATAATAGATTAAGTTATAGTTTTTGGTGGAATTCATTGTGCCATATTTTTAAAATGGAGAAAATATTAGCTATCCAAAAGGGAAGCTTTTGGAGATCTGGGAGCCATTAACAAATTATTGTAAGGAATGATTATAATTAATTAATAATTTATTTCTCTCCTTTTGTCTATTGAAGTATAAGGGGGGAGGGAGGGATGAATTTATATTTTATAAAATATAAATGATTATATTGGAAGAAGGGTGGGAGGGAGAAGTTATAGTATGATTTCATTGAATGTATGATTAATAAGTAATATTACAGTGTATATAATTGTATAATGAATTACTTGTTGAAAGTTTAAAATGAATAAAGAAATATATAAAAAGAAAAAATATTTTTTCAATTTAAATACCTACGTGGCATAAAGGTCCATGAGGCACATCTCTTTCATTTGAAAGGAAGCTCCAGAATGAGATGACATAAGATGAAGTTAAGAGGTGATAGGTTCAAGAATAATTCTAAGGAAATACATTTTTACAGAAAGGGTTTTAAATGCATGGAACAGTCTCCCGGTAGAGGTGGTAGAGACAAAGACTGAGTTTGAATTCAAGAAAGTGTGGGACAGGCATGTGGGATCTCTTAGGGAAAGGGGGAATATTGAATGCTGCAGATGGGCATACTGGATGGGCCATTTGGCCTTTATCTGCCATCATGTTTCTATGTTACTATCATATTATCACAATGGACTGTATATTTAAAACAAATATTTAATAATGATTATATGACACTTTACACACTCACAAAAGCATGCAATGTATTTTTAATACCTTTTTATACTGTGAAAGAGATGCACAAAAATGCAAATGACTAGGAAGAGCTTTCCACAACAAAAGCCTTACAATGGAGAAAGCACTTTTAACTATAGCAGTATAATGTATCTGTCTCAAATCTGTAACCACTATTTTCTCACAGTTACAATTAAATCTAGTAGCGCTATAGAAATTATAAGTAGTAGTAGCAGCAGTAAGGTACCATAGAAAGAGGTTAGATTAGTAGATCTAGGATGTATATATGTTAAATCAATCTAAAGAAAAGCATTATCCTTTGACCTGGTAGACCATGACATCCTCCTACAAACACTAGACTCCATAGGAATCTCAGGCAAGGTACTATCATGGTTTAAAGGCTTCCTACAATCCAGAACTTACAGGATTAAAACAAACAAAGATAAATCAGAACCATGGTCCAACCCCTGCAGAGTACCCCAAGGATCACCTCTGTCTCCCACACTCTTCAACCTATACATAGCTTCCCTCAGGTCCTGCCTTGACAAACATGGCCTAACCTCCTACAGCTATGCAGATGATATCACCATTCTCCTCCCCTTCGACCATCCAATGCCCACCATGATAGGCACAATACATAGAACACTTGAAACAGTAGCAACTTGGATGACAAAACACAAACTAAAACTTAACTCTGACAAAACAAACTTCATCCTCCTAAAAAACAGCCAAACCCCAACCTTAAAAACTTAGTAATAAACTCAAACTCATACCCCATTCAACCCACGCTAAATCTTCTTGGAGTACTGATTGACAGAGGCTGTACCATGCAACCACAAATCAACAAAATAATAAAAACATCATTTGCAACTATGAGAAACTTAAGACAAATTTGAAAATTCTTCGACAGGAAACAATTCCAACTTTTGGTATAATCTCTAATCCTTGGACTAATAGACTACTGCAACGTACTATACCTCCCCTGCCCAGCGACCATGATAAAACAACTACAAATAATACAAAATACAGCCCTAAGACTCATCTATTCGCTGAAAAAATACGACCACATCACAGAGACATACCATGACTCAAACTGGCTCCCAATACAAGCAAGAATACACTTCAAATTCTATTGCCTACTATTTAAAGATATACACAGAGACAGCCCAACCTACTGGAACAACTGACTAACTCAATCCACCTCAACCAGACACAGGAGAACCCACTCACTATTCACACACCCGCCAACCAAAAATGTCAAACGAAGAAAACTATATGACAACCTAATGGCCACCAGAGCAGCAAAACTAGACAGACAACTCACCAATCTGCTGTCTTTGACCACAGATTACAAAACCTTCAAAAAAGAAACAAAAACCCTACTCTTCAAAAAATACATAAAACCTATTTAACACAACCAGATTCGTCCCAAGCTTCACCTATTATACTATCTACTCCTTATCAAATCTAAAATGTTCAAATTACCCATTATTTATTACCTAAATTTGCGCCAATTATTATGTAATCCGCCTTGAACCGCAAGGTAATGGTGGAATAGAAATCATTAATGTAATGTAATGTAATTATTAACTGCAAAGGTTAAATATTCAAAACTACAGTAGTCTCTCTGTTAACCAGAATTCAATTAACCAGAACTCTTAAGCAGCCAGAAAAAAGTCTAAGAAATACTGTAATACTTTAAATAAAAATGAAAATAAAAATCTATTTCTGGCAGAAATTTAAACTTGGCACGCCACACCTGAGTACGCCCATGCTTTGCCTACCACATGTCCGGTAGTTTCTCTGGAACAGTTTATGGTATGGCATAGTATGGGGTATAGTATTAGTTAGGCCTATTTTTAATAGTAACCCTCAAACAACCAGAAACTACATTTATCCAGCATCTATCAATCTCCATGTGTGCCAGTCAATTGAGAGCCTACAGTAAAATGTTTTAAGCGCTTTTTTAATGACATTAAAGTTAGTTGTGAATCATAATTGAATTGGCCAAGTTAACCAAGCAGAAGCAGCCTTCTAAGAGAAAAGAGTAGTAAATAACTTTTTTGAAATGATCCCTTTAGAACTGGGGAATTGCAATGACAATGCACCTATGGCCTATGTATTAAAATTATTCATATCCTGAGGAGTCAATTCATAAAAAGTATTTTGAACCTTTGAGACAACATAGTTTAAACATCACTCTAGCCTCCATTGGAAGCCAGTGTAAAATGATATAAGATGATATGTTTATTTGACTTTCTCATAGATCAGCCAAACTGATGAGTTCTGAACTGTCTGTATTCTCTTAAACAGATTCTTGAAGATTCCCACATAGATGTTACAATAATGTAATTTACTTAGAATTAGTGCCTATACCACCAATCTAAATTGGTCTTGTTGCAATTATTTTCTGATATTTCTAAGTTTTCTCAAAATCCAGAAAGTTCTTCTAGCATGATGATCGATCTGATCCTCCATTGTTAGATTTATTATCCAGAATAATTCCTAATAATTTTAAAGAGTTTTCTAAGTTATAATCTATACCATCTACTTTAAGGATTGAACCTTACTCTTGAATATGTTTAGAGCCTATTAGTAAGAATTTAGTTTTATCTTTATTCAGTTTCAAGTAGCTGGCATTCATCCAATCCATAAGTGAAAACATTGGGAAACCTTTTGATGAATATCTTGTACCACAGAATCAACATGAAACAATAGTGATGTTGTCGGCATAAATGATGACATGATAACCTGATGTCTCCGATATTCATCCCAGTGATTAAAGCAATACATTGGATATATGAGGGATAAAGGTGAACCATGTGGCACTCCTGATGGAGACTTCTTCTGACAGAACATTATGCATCTTATGCAAAGTTATGTTAATCGGGTTTTCTATTCTACCTTTACCTATTCAGTTCAAGATCAGAGAGGGGAGAGTGTGGCACAGTGGTTAAAGCTACAACCTCTGCACTCTGTGACCCTGGGCAAGTCACTTACTCCCCCTATTACCCCAGATACATAAGATAGATTGTAAGCTTGCAAGGACAGACAGGGAAAAATGCTCAAGTACCTGAATAAATTCATGTAAACCATTCTGAGCTCCCTTGGGAGAATGGTATAGAAAACTGAATATAAAAATAAAATTGCATTACAAGAGGTTGGGGAAGTTACAATGGACAGTTTGACAAAGGCATTCAATAGAGTTACTAGTACAAGTAGATCAGTACAGTTAGGTCATGGTTACAAATAGAAAGTTACAAGTTCCAGTAGGTCATTCTTGGCTCCTCGTTATGTCTCAGAAATTGCATTAGACAGTTTAGAAATGGGCTTTCACAATTATCATTTCAGTTACTTCAGGGCTGATTCCCTGTCTTAGTATAGAAATGCTTTTAAAAGTTTCTTAAATGGTCAAAATATCGTAGTGGAAGTGGAAGTTGATTCAAGCATTTGCTGCTAGTTGATATTGGATGGATAAAGTAATTTACCTGGTAGACTTTATATTGTTACATGCTGGGAATTCATAGTGGAAAAGATTTCTGGTGGAATATCAGCTGGAGGCACCCTGGAGTAGGATAGCCATCTCTATTAGGTAGTCGGGGGCATTCCCTCTCAGGATCTTAAAGATAGTGATGCCTAATTTAAACTTGACCCTTCCGGTTTTGGGCAGTCAATGTAGTTTCATACAGTAAGGCTGTAGCTGTTCCAATTTCCATATTCCGTATATGAGTCTTGATGCTGCACTTTGAACTAGTTGTAGACCAGTGGTCTCAAACTCAAACCTTTTGCAGGGCCACATTTTGGATTTGTAGGTACTTGGAGGGCCTCAGAAAAAAAGAGTTATTAAATAAATGAGGTAAAACTCTTTATAGTTTATAAATCTTTCCTTTTGGCCAAGTTTTAATAATAATATTGTAATTTATAGCTAAAGAGACATATGATCAAGAAACTGTTTTACTTTTGTGATTATGATAAATATACTGAGGGCCTCTTTACTTTTGTGATTATGATAAACATACTGAGGGCCTCAAAATAGTACTTGGCGGCCCACATGTGGCCCCCGGGCCGCGAGTTTGAGACCACTGTTGTAGACACAATAGCATTGTTTTAGAGCAAAGAACTCATGTTATATTATACTAGTCTAGTTGAAGTATTTTCAAGTTCAAGTTTTAAGTTTCTTTATATACCATCTATCAAAATAAATGTCTAGATGGTATACAATATAAAAAGATTGTAAGGGACAATTAAAATAGGTAAATAAAACCAATATTTTATCAAATATTAAAAATACTAGACGAATTTAGACTAACATGCATGAGACGGAAGGAAAGTAGGGGAGGGAAAGGTTGTTTAAAATACATCGAAGTAAAATTAATAAAAAAGGACGGTAAATGGGGAGTGGCAAAAACATTAGGATCTTAGCTTTCTCATCACAAAGAAAGATTATTGTTATTATTGATTGTATGTGGCTTTTCATGGATAGGTGGTTATCGGTTTCTACCCCTAAGATTCAGGATAAGATCTATATGACTAAAACCCTGAGAACCAATTAAATACATTAGCAGATATTCCTGTGCTGTTTTAGGAATTAAGTAAATTGTTATGTTCTACCAAATCAAAAGCACTTGAAAAATCCAATTGCATACTAACAGCACATTTTCCTATACCCATAAGTTGTTTTATTTCTTCCAGAATTCTAGAATGTTGCCTGAGTAAGACCTGGGCTTCAGTGTCTCTCTCTTATATTTTTAAGTTTTTAGTTATATTCAGTTTTCTTTGTTGATTTCTAGTTTATTTTGTTCCTTTCATATATCTTATTCATAGTTTTACAGGGTTCCAGTGGCGTACCTAGGGGGGGGCGGGCCGCCCCGGGTACCAGCCCTAAGGGGGTGTTCCCGGCCTTGCCGTTCAGTCCCCCGCCACCCCCGAAGGACCGCTCGCCCCACTGACCTTCCTGCACCACCTGTGAAGCAGCCCGCAGCAGGATCGCGAAGTCAGCGTCAGCATCCCTGCGCTGCTTCCTGCGCCGCGATCCCGCCCCTCCTCTGACATCAGAGGAGGGGCGGGACCGTGGCGCAGGAAGCAGCGCAGGGATCGCTGACGCTGACTTCGCGATCCTGCTGCGGCTGCTTCGTAGGTGGTGCGGGGAGGCCAGGGGGGCGAGCGGTCCTTCGGGGTGGGTCGGGGCATCAGGCCTTCAGGGTGGGGCGGGCGGGCAGGCAAGCAGGCTTTCAAGGGGGGGGGGGGGACAGGCAGGCAGGCAGGCCTTCAAGGGGGGACAGGCCTTCGGGGGGGGGTGCAGACCTTCAAGGGGTGCAGGCCTTCAAGGGGGGCAGGCAGGCCTTCAGGGGGGTGCAGGCCTTCGGGGGGGGTGTAGGCCTTTGGGGGGGTGCAGACCTTCAAGGGGGTGCAGGCCTTCAAGGGGGGGAACAGGCCTTCAAGGGGGGAAAGGCAGGCAGGCCTTCAAGGGGGGGACAGGCCTACAAGGGGGGGGGGACAGGCCTACAAGGGGGGGACAGGCCTACAAGGGGGGGGACAGGCCTTCAAGGGGGGGTGCAGGCCTTCAAGGGGGGTGCAGGCCTTCAAGGGGGAGACAGGCCTTCAAGGGGGGGAAAGGCAGGCAGGCAGGCCTTAAAGGGGGGACAGGCCTACAAGGGGGGGACAGGCCTACAAGGGGGTGGGACAGGCCTTCAAGGGGGGGGCAGGCCTTCGGGGGGGGTGCAGACCTTCAAGGGAGTGCAGGCCTTCGGGGGGGGGTGCAGTCCTTCAAGGGGGTGCAGGCCTTCAAGGGGGGGAAAGGCAGGCAGGCAGGCCTTCAAGGGGGGACAGGCCTACAAGGGGGGGAGAAGCTACAAGGGGGTGGTACAAGCCTTCAAGTGGGGGACAGGCCTTCGGGGGGGGGTGCAGACCTTCAAGGGAGTGCAGGCCTTCGAGGGGGGTGGTGCAGGCCTTCAAGGGGGTGCAGGCCTTCAAGGGGGGACAGGCCTTCAAGGGGGGAAAGGCAGGCAGGCAGGCCTTCAAGGGGGGACAGGCCTACAAGGGGGGGGGGAGAAGCTACAAGGGGGTGGGACAGGCCTTCAAGTGGGGGACAGGCCTTCGGGGGGGTGCAGGCCTTCGGGGGGTGCAGACCTTCAAGGGGGGGACAGGCAGGCAGGCCTTCAAGGGGGGGACAGGCCTACAAGGGGAAGGGACAGGCCTTCAAGGGGGGTGCAGGCCTTCAAGGTGGGACAGGCAGACCTTTAAGGGGGGACAGGCCTTTGGGGGGGGGACCATGATTTAGAAGTACACGGAGGGAAGGGGGTGTTCAAAGAGACATGCATATGCCAAACTTTGGGGGGGGGGAAGAAATAATGGGTCTGAAAATAGAGGAGAGGGAGAGAGATGATGGACCATGGGATTTAGGGAGGGAAGGAACAGAAAGGGAGAGAAATTGGACACAAGGGATGGTGTGGAGGAGGGATAGAGATACTGGATAGGAGGGTAATTAGGAAAAGAAAGGGAGAGATGGTGGACTCTGGGATGGTGGGGAAGGAGGGAGAGATGCCGGATGAAAGGGTATTTAAGAAAAGGTGGATCTGTGGAGGGAGATGAAAAAAAGGAAAGATACCAGACTTCCTGGGAAGGGAAGGGAAATGGAAAGGGAGGACAGAGTTGGCAGATGGATGGTTAGCATGCAGAAAGAAGGAGACCCTGGCAAGCAAGTTATCAGAAGAAAACCAGAGCCTTGGACCAACAAGATTTGAAATATAACCAGACAACAAAAGGTAGAAAAATTAATTTTATTTTCTGTTTTGTGATTATAACATGTCAGATTTGAAATGTGTATCCTGCCAGAGCTGGTGTTGGACTGCAAACGTGAGCTAGGATTTAACAGAAAGAGGAAAAGTCCTTTTTGTTTCTTTATTTTATTTACACCACAGCGCCAGTGTGGTTAGGAGAAGCCAAAGGGGGTGAAAAAGCTATAAAACCCACCAGGAGTTTTGAAAAAAATCACCCAACTGGGCAGGAAAATCGAATTGAAAAACCTATTCAATAGGGCTGAATCGAATCAAAATTTTTTTTTCCTGTATCTGGCAGCATTAGTTTGCGCTACTGTCTTAGACTTTAGGACCTGGGATTGGGGAGAGATGGCATCCTCAGTACTTTATAATGCAAGTGAAACGAGGATTTGGTCAGACTTTTGAAGGGTCTGCAGAAAAAAAATATTGTATAGGCCGGGGACATGAGACAGCAGGAAATGGGAACTTTTCTTCCTTCTATTTTTGTGAATGGAAAGGCTGAGGATGTCAGAGAGGTCAGTTAAAATATGTGCTTTATAAGAAAATATAATAATGTGTTTTATAAAGTTTATAGCATAGCTGGCCTACCCAGTGAGGTGTTCCTAGTGGTGATGGTGGCAGCGTGTCAATGTGTTGAGAGGAAGAGGTGGTCTGGGAAATTCTGCTGAGCAAACTCCGGGCCCATTTCCACCCTTCAGTTAGTCCACTCCACTCAACTGATTCACACACTGAGTGGGTCTTTGGGTGTTGTTTTGGGATCTCTTCCAGTGGTTTATCTCCTTCTGGTCCAAGGAAGGAAACTTTGTTATCCTTAGCATTGACCTACAGAATATGTTTGTAACAGCGCTGCTTGTGTGGCATTAGGCTATGTAGTGATCGAAAGAAAAAAACAGACCTTTGCACATTTTTGCACTATATGGTGGGTGTGTGAGGAGATTCACATTTCCTGCACAGCTAAATCCATGTGAAGTTACCTTGTGCTGTATTTGACATCTAGCAAGGTCTCTGTTTGAAAGGAAAGATCTAAACTTAAAAATGAAGTGGCCAGAAGTTATGGTAAAAGCAGATAGTGTAGCTGGTTTTAAGAAAGATTTGGACAAATTCCTGGAGGAAAAGTCCATAATCTGTTATTAAGACATGGGGGAAGTGTCTGCTTGCCCTGGATCGGTAGCATGGAATGTTGCTACTCTTTGGGTTTTGACCAGGTATTAGTGTCCTGGATTGGCTACCATGAGAATGGGCTACTGGGCATGATGGACCATTGGTCTGACCCAGTTAGGCTATTCTTATGTTATGTTCTCATCTGTAGGGGCCTTTGTTTTCACTTCTTATTTTAATGTATTTTTTTTCTGGGAACTTATCAGTGTTTTTTATAATGGGAACAAAAATGGAAGAGAATTAATGTGTGTGGAATGGGGGGTAACTAATTTCTTCAGCTAAATAATTCAATCCACTTCAAACAGACATAGGAGAACTTGTGCACCATTCACACACCCTCCAACCAAAAACGTCAAAAGAAAAAAACTGTTCGACAACCTCCTAGCCATTCGAGCTGCAACACTCGACCCCCAACTCTACAACCAATTGATATCAACCACAGACTGCAAAACCTTCAAAAAGAAATAAAAACCCTTCTATTCAAAAAACACATAAAACCGAACTAACAGAATCAGAACTGTCCCAAGCATCACCTGCAACTACTCCATATGTACTTCTAATGTCATGACAATTTAGACATAATTTATGTTATGTTATGTTTGGAATAATGGTTACATATATGAGGTTCAATAAAAGAAAATTTTCACTGCCTGTTTCTATTCTGACCATTTATTCCATTTCATGGTTATTGCAAAAAAAAAAAAAAAAAAATTTTTTTACATGGGGGGGGTGTCAAAAAATGATGGGCCCCGGGTGCCACATACCCTAGGTACGCCACTGCAGGGTTCTGCACTTTTTTTCTTTTAATTTTCACTCGGGCGAGTCAGAAAACATCTTGGAAAGGAGGAGTTTGACAATTATAGAATCGCAGCATAATTGTCTACAAATCTAAAGGCCTAGAATGGTGCATTTTCAGCAGAGGCCCTTCCTGCGTCCTTCCTTCCTTCTCCCCTGATTCAGTAAGGGATAACGGTGAGCACAAGTAGACGCTGAGGCTGCAACAAAAACAGCGGCAGGCAGCAGAAGCAGTGGCAGGGACTTATGAGCACAGCTCTGCCCCTCCCCCGATCCAGCAGTGACTAATGGTTGAGCACAAGGAGACGCCGGGACCGCACAGAAACCAGCGACAGGCAGCAGAATCAGCAGCAGGGACTTAAGAGCACAGCTCTGCCCCTCCCCTGATCCAGCAGGGGATAACGGTGAGCACAAGGAGATGCCGGGGCTGCACCGAAACCAGCGGCTGGCAGCAGAAGCAGCGGCGGGGACTTAAGAGCACAGCTCCACCCCTCCCCGATCCAGCAGGGGCTAATCGGTTGAGCATGAAGAGACACCGGGGCCGTACCGAAACCAGTGGCAGGCAGCAGAATCAGCAGTAGGGACTAAAGAGCACAGCTCTGCCCCTCCCCCGATCCAGCAGGGGATAACGATGAGCATAAGGAGATGCCGGGGCCGCACCAAAAAGAGCGGCAGGCAGCAGAAGCAGCGGCAGGGACTTAAGAGCACAGCTCTACCTCTCCCCCGATCCAGCAGGGGCTAACGGTTAAGCACGAGGAGACGCTGGGGCCGTACCGAAACCAGCGGTAGACAGCAGAATCAGCAGCAGGGACTTAATGAGCACAGCTCCGCTCCTCCCCCGATCCAGCAGGGGATAACGGTGAGCACAAGGAGACGTCGGGGCCACATCAAAACCAGCAGTAGGCAGCAGAAGCAGTGGCAGAGACTTAAGAGCACAGCTCCGCCCCTCCCCCGATCCAGCAGGGTTCTATACCATACTAGATATCGGATCTGAGAATGGTGGCAGTTGACCGTTTAATGCAGCTGATGCACCGAGATGATAGTGGCGGTTGTCTGGCTGTTGCAGAGGTCATCTGATCCAAATGACATGCCTGCATTTTAGCATTGCATTGACTCTGATCTAAATGACTAGCCTGTATTTTGGCACTCATTACTACATCCTGGGAAACCTCATGGCTGAAATATTGTGTGTTGGCTTGGCTGCATAGGTCAGGGCTCAAGGAGCATACCAGCTTTCGCTCCTTGGCATATCGTCTTTATGAACTTCTAACATCAGATCCTATTGTCTGACTGGAATTTACTTTATTTCATTTCATTTATTTTTATTTATTGTTTTCTCAGGTACTTTAGCTAGATTGTGAGCCTTCGGGACAGCTAGGGAAATCCAAAGTACCATTTTTATTTATTTTATTTTAATGTATCTTTAATCTATCTTCATTGTAAACCGCTTTGAACCTCATGGTATAGCGGTATATAAGAAATCAAATCAAATCAGCAAGGTTTCCTTACTATATACAAAGTGGAATCCAGACTGCTATGAATGTAATATATCAAAGCAATCCAAATAATCTACCAACTGCTCTGTAACTAATCCCTCCATAACTTTTACAAAGTAAGGGATGAATGCCAACTTTGCCAGCAAGTAAGTGTCCACCCTTCCTTTACTCTCAGCGAGGCACATGATGGCCTTTACAGTTCATGTGACTCTTTTTGCCATACTTCACCTAAGGATTCCTCAGTGGACCCTGGCTTTTCAGTGGTCACAGGCTTTCGACCCACTCTCCCAGCACATTACAGTGACATCTTCTCTACGGCAATCTCTTCAGTGGTGTATGCTCTCTTCCAATCTTTCCAGAGATTTACTGTTCCAAAAACCCCCTCACTAGAAGGTTTACTGTTTCAAACGCCCTCTCACCAGAAGGTTCTCACGACAGATTAATCAACCTATGCTTGGAGTGGGGGGTCATCTAGATGCTCTCTGTACTCAAGGTCATTGGTCCACCACCGATCATATAAATCTGTTGGAACTCAGAGCGATCCTCAATTCTCATTTAAACAGACAACCAAGTAGCTATGTACGTCAACAAGCAGGAAGTAACAGGATCCCTTCCCCTTTGCCAGGAAGCTCAGAAGATTTGGAATTGGGCAATTCCTCACAATATTTTTTTGAAAGCTATCTATATTAAAGGAGAGAAAAATTGACTGGTGGACAAATTAAGCCACATTCTGCAACCTCACAAATTGGCACACAATTCACTGACTCTTCATCAGATTTTTTCTCAATGGGGAACTACTCAAGTAGATCTTTTTGCGTCTCCCCATAACAACAAATTACCCCAGTTCTGTTTGAGTCTATACTCTCCTTATCGCCTGGAGGCAGATGCTTTTCTCCTAGACTGGACAGGCAAGTTCCTCTATGCGTTTCCTCCATTTCCACTTATTCTCAAGACACTTGTCAAACTCAAACAGGAATCTGCCACCATGATTCTGATAGCTCCTCAGTGGCCCAGACAACCTCGGTTCTCCATTCTTCTTCAATTCAGCAGCAGGGAACCACTTCCTCTAACACTGTAGTAATTTCATCAGTCCTTCAATCACCTGTTCAGAGTCCGCTGAGCTATGATAGGTAGCGTGCCATTAACTGATTCTAATCTATAATTAATGTTTATAATATAAGTGAGATGCACATGACATGCAGTATAAGCTTTACAATATCACCTGTCAACTTCATAACATTTTCTAAATAAGGAACTTTTATAATAATGAAACTCTATTTCCTGCAGTAAATGGGGTTTATTTCAACTCACAACAAGTCCAGAATTGTCATGCACACTACAACTTCACTCTAATTCCATAGTCACCTATTCTCTCACATCACAATCCTTTACTATTCATAAATTTTTGTGAGATAATTTCTCTTTAGCATAACATTAGCATTCGCATTCCCATCACCTGCAACTGAAAGCTAATCACCATCAATCAATAATCTCACAACTCAGTTTTATTGGAATAAATATTTGGCCGCAGCTTTATTATGTGTCTGAATATTATCTCCACTTACAATACAATCTGTGTCCAAAAACCAACAAACCCCCAATGCATATTTCACACACCCCCAGGGAGCTATTCGGTGTCAAAACTAGCTTCCATTAAGTCTTTAAATTTATAACATTCCCCCAAACATGACCCACGGTGACGTAAGGCCATGCTTCCCCTCCCCTCCCCCCAAACATGACCCATGGTGACACAAGGCCATGCTTCCCCTCCCCCCAAACATGATCCACGGTGACGCAAGGCCATGCTTCCCCTCGCAGAGGTATCGCCTACGAGTGTTACATTTATTTATTTATTTATTAACTGCTCATCTCCCAGATACAACTGGGCCAAACCCTATTTTCCGCCCCACCCAAAGCTGCGACCACCTCCCCCTAACCCCATAAGCTCCACCAAACCCACCTGTCGATATATAACATGTATACCCCCCACTCCATCCCACAACACTGACACAAAACATAACACCAGCACAAATGGGAGGGAGGGAGGGAGGGATAATCTTTTCCTGAAGAGACTACTCTACTGTTCCCCTTTCCTCACAGAATTCACTCCAGACTGCCACAACATCCAACCAATCACGTGACAGCTCCACCCCATCACCTTAGAAACCTCCCTAATCATTTTTCTTTCTTACAAGCTCTATTAACCCTTTCTTACCTCCTCTTATAAACTTGTCAATCCTTATTCTATAGACCCTTGACAACACCTCATATATTCCCCTCACTCTCTGCCCCCCTCCCATTTTACCCACACCATCATTCAATAAATATTACCAGTCGGTGATATCTGCTCAGCTAATGTTATATTACACCAGATGAATCTGGTGTTCTTTAATACAGCATTCACATTTCCTAATAGTAGTAGACGTAATTAGAAACATCTTCTGAGGTCTCTAATTCATCAGGACCACTCTTCCATTAGCAGATATTACTCTGCCTTCTGTTTATATCGAAGATGATATCCAAAATAACTCCGAGTATGTTTAAATTATGCATTTTAGATTAATGATGCAGTTTCAAGAGTTTTATCGCACGTGAAGCTGCTACAGTGGTGTTAACTTTCTATGGGCTTTCAACTGTCTTCCATTCTAGACAAGAAATATTGAATTCAAGAAATTGTAGGTCCTTTGGGATTAAAGATTTAAAGAGTAAGGCCCTGATTCTGTAAGTGGTGCCTAGGTTAGGTGCTGATATGTGCCTAGATCGGTGGTGCTTAGTGGCACCTAGCTGATTTTCCACATGAAATCTACATTTTTTTATTGGCTTAAATGGCATGATTATTGAAATTGCCATTAAAAGCCTATTAATAGATTATTAACTAAAGTTTGGTGCTTACGTGAAAAATGGACATGGTTAGGGACAGAGTTTGGCGTGGAATGACTTAGGCATCAGTAGGCATCTGTGGTAGGTGCTAATAAATTAAGCCAAGAAAATTCTAGCCTAATATACAGGCACCCAACATTATGACACCTAAGTCAAATTAGACACCACTAAGTGCAGTTCTATAAACAGCACCTTAATTTGACATATGGTAGGTGCTGTTTTCAATGGTGCCTATCAATTTAGGCACTGTTTATATAATCAAGGTCCAAATGGCTGTCTAAGCTTGATTGTACTGATAGGTTTTCTGTAACTGACATGATTTCTAGTTGGTATGATAGCTTGGAAAGTGTATTTGATGACATTCTCCTACATCTTCCTTAATTTACTAACAAAGTAATTTATAACACTCGGGCATTTTCAAAACTCCAAAATGTCCAAAAAATGAAATAAATCATCACTTAGACATTTTTTTCACTAAAACGTCCAAGAACGTCTAAGTCAATGTCTCGCAAACTTTTTCAAGCCGGGGCATACTAAACCTAGTGTCCCCAGCTCAAGACACCCAGAAGTGTATCAGAGAGAATCATGCTGGATTTTTAGACTTGGCATTCAGAAGCTGGCAGGCTTGAATGCATCAGTGGACTGGTGTATTTTCTTTTAGTCCAGCTTTTTAGTTAATTTTTTCTGAACTCCATTTTCTTTAATTGAATGAAGTTTTTTGAATGAATGATATCACCAACATAAGGTTTAACAGCGCATGCACGGCGTTCGGTTTGTGCCGGCGCCATTTTTTGCTTATAAGTTTAAGCGGAGCTATTCACAGTGAGTATAACATATAGAATTGTTTTACAGCTATCTCCTTTTAAGTAGGCAATTTTTGTAATGTTCATTATTGTACCTTTGTTATATTTTTGTAGCATGAATGTAGACCCCTGAAGAAGCCTGTAATTGGTGAAACAGGTTCCGTCAGGCCCTCAGCTGACACTACAAGATTAATGCCAAGTGACTGGCTAACATACATAAGATAAGTCCAAATACCGACTTAGGCTACTTTTTGGACATTTTTTTTTTTTTAATTATGAGCCCCACAGTATCTATCTCAGGCATATTCAGTGTGGGTATCATGAAAACTAGACCGAAATGAGATCTTCTAGGACTAGATTGGGGGTCAATGCTATAGAACCTTTAAAAATCTGATCTAATCAATTATTTCACTGGCTATTTTTGCTTAATGAAAGAGTATATCAATAAAAATAGAGGTCTATAAAAGAAATAACACACACAAGACCAAATATACTGCTATCACAGACAAGAGAAAATATAAAGTAAAATTACTATTATTAAATCCTAGTCAATTATCTAACCATTTATTTTTTGCACATAATATTAAATGAATTCCCTAAAACTGGCTTTGTGGCCCGTCTCACAATGTCAGATATAGAAGTACAATGAGAATCATCATAAATTCCATGAGCGTGGTTATCCTTTAGTAATGACCTACATATTAAACTAATGCAACATAAATCATCATTTCTAAGACAGCCAAGGGATTCTACAGCCTCATGATTATTTATTGATGAGATAGAAGAGTAGTCAATGGGGTTACAGGTTCAGATCCCACTGCATACCTGCAATGCTCACAAAATAAGGAGGCTGATCTGTAATGCCATAACATTAATCATTTATGATAAGGAATAACTATTGCAAAACAAACAATCAACGGTGCTATATTGATTGGTTTCTTGAATGAATAGGCATATTAAAACTAATAGCTTAAGAAACATACTTTCTAATGGGATTTCTTGGTTTCTAAATCTAAAGTTCCAGCTGTTTTCAGCATCTACTATAGTAATATATAGCATCTTAGCTTTTCATACACATGCCACGGTGAACTGATCATCCCTGAAAAAAGCAGAAGAGCTGTAAATGGTTGCCATGGTGCCCTGTACCAAATAAACTGGATTGCTGTGTTTTTTTTCCCTGCAAGCTAAGAATACTGAAATGTTCTTTCAACTAAGGTATGTAAAAAGTATATGACACTTTCCTCTGGGTAAAGTTTTTTACACATGAACAATCCAGGAGGGGGGTCATTTTTTTTAAATACATACAAAAAAAAAAAAATCAGTGTGCAATTTACTTCCCCTTATACGAAGCCACGTTAGGCTTTTTTATCGCTGGCCACGGCAGTATTGGCTCCGTCAGAGCAGCTCAAAGTATTCAGTGTGCCGGCTGGTACTAAAAACCTCTTGCGTGGTTTTGTAAAAGGGGGGGTGGGGTAAGATATTATAGTATCATGACCATATGAATCCAGAAGTAGGCAATGCCTATTGAAAAAATAACAAGCTCCTAAGTTAGGATCTTAAATTAGTGATGTGGCTTCAGCCAAACACTGAAGCTTATGTTTTCAGCTGAAAACTCAATTTAAGATCTTAAACGCCATGGGCTAGATATTCAGCAGGGTATAATAGGAAAGGAAAAGATCCTGCTTGGCAGTTCATCAATATTCAGCTGTACTTAAACGGGAAGTGATGCTGAATATTGCCAGTTATCACCCTGGCACTGTCTGGTTACTACTGGGGCAGGCCAGGGGCAGAGTCAGGGTGGAACCAGTAGTTAACCGGATAGAAGTAATGTTCAGCTTGCTATCTGGTTAGCTAACTGGGTAAAATGAGGACAGCAATAGGTCTTTCCTGACTTTGCCTGATTAGCTAACTGGGTAGCAGGTTTCTTTTTTGCTGATCCTCCTCCTGAAATCCCAAAAGAGCTTCCTCTTGCCCCCCCCCCTCCCCCATAACAGCTTCCCCCCAAAGCATCCCTCTCTCAACCCCCTCCATTACCCTGTTCATTTTCAAAGCCACACACACATTTGCCTGTGCCTTCCTTAAGGGTCCCCGGTGGTCTAGTGTAGGGAGGGTAGAAGAGATCCT
Source organism: Geotrypetes seraphini (assembly GCF_902459505.1). Classification (NCBI taxonomy): domain Eukaryota; kingdom Metazoa; phylum Chordata; class Amphibia; order Gymnophiona; family Dermophiidae; genus Geotrypetes; species Geotrypetes seraphini. Next base: position 325,237,948 of record NC_047084.1, on the reverse strand, counting down.
AATTTGCTCCTGCCCTTGCTGGCTCTGAGTTCAAAATGACTGCTGTGACCTCTAGAGCAGTCTCATGATACTATTGTTAGTACTGCATGATTTGTGCTACTGAACACAGCAGCTATTTTGAACCCAGAGCTAGAATGTGCAGGGGCCCTTCTTATATTAGATCATCAGGGACACAAAATAGGGTCAGGGAGGCTGAGTAGGGCCTTCAGGAGGAAGAAAGCTCTTGTGGGAGGGTTGGAAAGAGGCTGGTTTTATGGGATGCTTGGAAGGGTGAAGATCTTGTAGGGATGTGTGTGATGGGGAGAAGAGCTTGGGGGTGTTGGGGGGGAGGTTCAGCAAAAGCCAATATTCAGCATATTGCATGGTTAGGTAGCAAGTAGTGGACTGAATATCACCAATACCCAATTAACTTGGAAGAGGCATCCAAAAGCCAGATATTTAGGGCCATGATCCAGATATATTCTAGCACTGAATATTCAGTCATGAATCAGCCATTGCCACACTAACCACTGCCAGTTGAATAGGCCTGCTATTTATATGCCTAGATTTATGAGTCTAGTGCTGAAAATAAATGTCAAGTCCCTAACTCTTTTTCCCCTCCCTGAAACCTGCATTTACAAGTGGAAACATGACCCTAGTGGTAGTACTGCGAGACAACCTTGGATTCTGGTGCTGGCGAGGGCAGACATGACTGGGGATAGCTCCTGCCTGACCACTCTAGATACCAGGATTTATAATGGTGGGCCCAGGGTGAAGACCTGCGTTGGGGAGCCCTTAGCAATGGAGTGGGCTTTACTGGGTGGGGATTTTATGATCTGGGGGATTCTGTTGGTTGGAGGGGTTGTGATAAAGGGGTGGCTCGGCCTTGGAGTGCTAGATTCTCATCAGGTAGTGGCAAGCACCAGCACTTTTAAAATACAGTTTGGGAGCATCAGACTACAGCTTTGAGGACTGATGCTCCCAGGTTGCTCATGAGGAGGCTTGCAAGCACCGTTATTCTTTTTACAGAGGTTAGCGGCATATGGTACTGAGATACCAGATGTTGGTGATTCCTTTAGGAAATCTAGGTGAGGTAAAAGCCCAACTTTTATTGCATCTCAATAACTACCCCTTAATTTCATTCTGAATATAAATGTTGGTACTCAGTCCTAGTAAATTTTCAAAGAGGCCAATTTAGGAGTATAACTATAAAGTTTAAATATTGGACCCATTAATGGCAATTCTATGATCTAGGTACCCATATTTATGAATCTCTTGCATGCACATATGTTTAGAATATTAGCACTTGCATGTGTATGTGTACACATATCCACTAAACAGAAAATGCCAGCAGGGTGCCTAAGCGAAATGCTACAAATACCTTTTGAACTTACATAGCATGTATCTGAAATGGCGAGGCATAGGTGCAGCTGCCACCTATACATGGTGCTTACATACATATTGTAAGTTAAGAGTATCCCTACTATATTTAGGTGACCATATTTATACCAGCTACATGACAGTTGTAACTGTAGGCACTTGAATGTTCGGTGCACTGGATTACACTAACAATTACTCTATGTCAAAGCTTCGGCATCATTATCGGATCTTCTACTAACAGGAAGTTGCTCCGGGCCATACAATGTGCAGTGGGTAAATGGATCCTTTTGGGGAATGTTCATTCATGCTTTTCTCTGAGGGAGGACATGGTTGTGGGTGAAGGAACAGCAATAAAAACAAAGTGAGGGGAGGATTTAACATCCAGAGATGCTTTTGCGATTCAGGGAGATACTCTGTTTGCAATAGAGGGACATACTCTACTCCCTTCTACGGATTGGTGCTTTCGCCTCCTGCACCCCTCCCCTCATCCAATGCTTCCCTTTAGGTTGTTTAATAGAATGCACACGTGCTTCGCTCCAGGTTACCTAATAACACAGCACTTCAGTTTCTATATCACTGGAGCACCAGGAAGTAGAACGCCTATACGAAGTTTTGGAACCTTGCCTCTTCATTTGGACTGCGATAGTGGGCTTGGCGTGGGGGGCCATGCTGGGGGACCTGTGCTGCTCCCAACACTCATATAGTTTCTCTGCACTGGTACGGGCATGGTTTAGGGGAGAGGGGTTGGTCTTTAATGCACTGTCTGGAGGGAAACAGTGGCAGTGGCTGTGACAATGTACCTTGCAGCAAGATTACCCCCTTTGAAGAGGCTATACTGACAGCAACAGGAGTCTAAATATTGATGCAGACCTCATTTAGGTATTAATTTAACAAGCATGGATCCTAGTACGAGAAGATGCTGAAGACGAAGAAGAGCTTTACCAGAGAACTGAAATTAAGTTTGTGTGATCTCTGCAGTAAATGACAGGCCTCAGAAGTTAGTTGATCTCTACAGTAAAGGGTAGTTTGACTAGAAGTGTGAGATATATCACATATTCTTCTTAATGGATTTTATGCTGATGAATTACAGCTTTTAATATTTAAGTTACAGTTAAGTATTTTTATCATTTAAAGGGATGAACTAGGAGATGTAATGAATGAAGTCTGAATGAAAGATGAGTGTAAAAAGGGGGGTTGGTAGTAGTTGGAATCGGATGTTGTTAGGAGTGAAGTATTGGTAGTGTTGGAAATACTGGGACATAATAAAATATTTAAAACAACATGAGGGTCCATTAATGAAATTTATCAAATCAGATTAATTGTATAAGGTTTTAATTCCTATCTGTTTTTGCACACATCCAGGGAGGGGGAAGGAGGGAGGGGGGAAATAAGTTTTGTATTGTATCATTTGATTGGATGCAAATGCTGTTCATTCTATTACTTGTTTGTATAATTCTTTGCACTTTTATTCGAATTGAAAATCAATAAAGAAATTTTTTTTTAATGTTCCTGCTGTATGTGCCTACAAATACACATGCCTTTACTGTCATTCTTATACATATTTTACAAAAGACTCCATGTTCAACTGTGTCTTTTGTAAAATACTTGGGGAATTTTGAATGTCCTGATTGGACATCCTAATTCCTACCCAGATGTCCTATACAAAATGGAACTTACAAGGTACGAATTAAAGGATTTCAATGCACTTCTGAAGTGCTGAAGCCAAGTTTCATTTAGCTTTGTGTCCCACTATGTAGCCAGGATATGTATTTAAAGAAGTTTGATGCCTATCATGATGTGAAGTATTGCCTATAATACAGAAAGAACCTTCAATTCATTTCTATATCAAACATTTGTAAACTTCCCCCCAATTCTATAAATCCACCTAAAGTTAAATACCTATATCGGTGCACATAGCTGATGTAGGCAACTAACTTTCTTAATAGGCTAAATTGGTGCCAATTACTGGCAATTAACAACTTATAATTGCTATTAATTTGACATAATTGGAAGTTAGGCGCCTAACTTGGTAAGTTAAAAGTGGGCATGGTTAGGGGCAGATCATGAATGTGTTTTTGTGTTTTTGGCTTAGGTGCAAGCATTTAGGCCAACAATACCCTGGCATAAATAAGGTGTGCCTAAAAGTTATGGGCACTTATAGCTGCTTAGGTGGCACTATGGGCGATACTATACAGTGCACCTAACTCTTTTATAGAATCACATTTACCCCCTCTTTTACTAAGGTGCACTAACTGATTAGTGTGCGCTAATCGAATTAGCACATGCTAAACGCTAACGCATCTATAGACTAACATGCATGCGTTAGCGTTTAGCGCATGCTAATCAATTCGCGCACCTTAGTAAAAGAGGGCCTTAGTCCTGCACTAGTTGACATCAATTTTTTAGGTGACATATATAGAATCAGGGCCTTTGTGGGGAAAAAACAAAACTTGTATGGTTTCAGTACAAGGAAACTGCGATGGAGACAGACAAACTGGATGGCAAGAAACAAGTTCAACTACCTTGGGCTTTTCATTCCGAGCACTACTGAGCGGCTGCATACAGATTTACCAAAAATCCACAATATTTCCAGTCATTTAGATTTTATTTCAATTCTGACACAATATTGGTATGTGAATCCAGCATAGCATTTGGACTCCTGATGCAGGCCTTAGGGGCCGAAACATGTATCACGTCGAGTCTTTTTAATGACACCAATTGATTTCCACAATAAAGGCAGTTGAACTTGTTTCTTGCCATCCAGTTTGTCCATCTCCATCGCTGTTTCCTTGTGTTGGACTTTGTTTGCGGTGGATTTTGTTCTGTTGTTGTGTTCAGTGCTGAAACACCATAATAGGAGAAAATAAATTTCCAAAGTACAGTTAGTAGTACATAAACTATAGTATTATGGAATACTTTATTGTTTAGAAGAATATGTCCTTGTTCATATTTAAGTCAATAGAACTACACAAAATTGCAAGCTACAGTGAGCAGCTCATTTTATTACAGAAAAAGCGATCTCTCTATACAGAATAATAGATCTGCATGATTACACAAAACAATACTCTGGCAAGAATAATACTATTAATTTTAAGTTTGAAAATAAAACAAATCTTGTTAAAGTAGTACGTGGGAGCAGCAGTGATAGTACTCCATGAGATTAGAGATAAAATACGTTTTTCTCAAATCAGTTCCCTGTTTTCAAGAGAAGGAAAGCGGAATTCAAGAAGAGGCTTAGAGGTAAAACTTTTTAAAGAGAGTTCTACTATTTATTAATCCCTCCACATACCCTAAATATTAATTCATGCTTCCATGACTTGAAGGTACTTGATTGTTGGTATGAATGAGGACTACTTAGTTCTGTAAACGATTTTCAAAGATCTGCAGGGTGTTGTGAATTTCTTGGAACTCCAGGTGATTGATATGGAGAGTTTTCTCTTGAGTGTTCCACACTCCCTGAGTGTGGAGGTCATCAAGATGAACTCCCAGTCGAGCATGGAAGCATTTATTGTAAGGAGCTTCTGGTGGAGAAGAGGCTAAAAAAGAAGGCCTCTGGAGAAACTGGTCAGAAGCATCCATCACTGGAGGGAGCAGCATAGTAGTGAGGTCACTTGCATTTGTGCAGATAAGGATCTGGTAGCTTGAGACCAATGGAATGAGAGAGTCCATTGAAGAACTATGAGATGTAGACATGCGAACGGAGTTATGTGTACCGTTGAGACAATGTGACCCAAAAGATATACCATTTGATGTCCAGAGATGCATGACAGCGTGGAGACTTCCTGGAACAGGTGGACTAAATTTTGACTCTCTGCTGAGGTAGAAAAGCTCAACCCTTAATAGTATTCAGAAGAGCTCCTATGAACTTTAAGGTCTATGTGGATTGGAGATGTGACATCTGGAAGTCCACTGCTAACCCCGGTGTTGAGTCAAAAGCGCATGGGACAATCGTGCACTGACAAAGCTGCTCGGACAAATGACCGCCGGATTAAAACTTAACTTTAAAGCGCTCCGACAGGGGGTGTAGGGAGGAACCCCCACACACTTTACTTAGAAGTGTTGCCGCTTACATTGGGGGGTGGGGGGAACCACACACAAACAACGTAGAGAGGAAACTATAATTTTTCCCTATAAAAGAGGGAAAAAGTACACTTTCCTCTGTAATGGGGGCTCCCCCATCCCCCCCCCAAAGCAAGCAGCAACACTTCTAAGTAAATTGGGGAGTTTCTCCTCCTCACACCCCCTCAGAGTGCTTTAAAGTTAAGTTTTAATCTAATGCGCTGATGTCCTGCGCGCATTTGTCCGAACGGCATTGTCGGTGCACGGTTGTTCTGTGCACTTTAGTCTATGTACCGCTAACCCCCAGTAGCTCTAATAGATTAACTATGGAGTTAATAGCATGCTGAGCTTGCTACAATGATGAGGCCTTAATCAACCAGTCATCTAGTTAAGGAAAGATGTGAAACCCCCATGAGCAAAGTGTTGCAGCTATAACTATCAGGCATTTTGTGAACACTCTCGGCAAGAACCAACTTGAAAGCAGAGATATTTCCTGTGGGCAAGTAAGCTTGGTATATGAGTGTACACTTCCTTAAGGTTTAGACAGCAGAGCCAATCATTCTTCTCCAGAAGAGAGTTCCCACAAAGACCATGCAAAACTTCTCCTTCATTAAGTATTTGTTGAGACCATGAAGGTTTAGAATTGGGTGGAGACCTCTGGTCTTTTTTGAAATAAAAAAATACTTGGAGTAGAACCCTCAGTCCCTTTCCTGCAGAGGACCTTGTTCTATTGCACTGAGCTGAAGAAGGACTGAGCTCTTGTTGAAGGAGGGTCTTCTGGAAGGAGTTGAAAAGAGACTCTCTTGGAAGGTAGCTTGGAGGCTTGTGTTGAAAGTGGAGGGCAAAACATTGGGACACTACCTGGAAGCATGAAAGGCCTGCCACTTGTACCTTGAGGGAAGCCACTGCAAGATCTTTTTCCAGACTGGCCTGCAGAAAACCAAGGATAACCGGAATGGGATCTCAAAGCGATTCTACCTGGTCTCTTTCACAACACAGTTGAAAAGCCTTCCAAGCTTTGATGTAAGCCGCCATAGTAGATGGTTTCTTAGCCAGGAGCAGAGTGGCAAACTAGGGCCATGTGCCGCATTGTGGCTTCTCCATGAGGACTGGCCCCTGACTGAGAAGCCCGCTATGAAAAGGAAGCTAGAGACTCCTGTCCCACTGAAGATGCACTAGGTCTGATTACCACGGTTAGCAAGGTCAGTCTGAGGCCACTAAGATAATAAAACTTGGATGAGTTGTAATCCTGCAGATAAGCCAGACCATCATGGGCCAAGGTGGGAAGACAGAAAGGAGTCCTTGACTGGATCAAAGCTGAGCCAACAAATCCAGCCCTATGCTGCCTGGTTCTTCTCTTCGACTGAAGAAGTATTTCACTTTCATTTTTTGGCAAAAACCATCAAATCCATTGCTGGTCTGCCCCAGTGATACATAATGAGATTGAACACCCTTTGGGAAAGAAACCATTCTCCTGGGTCCAGGAACTGCTGACTGAGAAAATCAGCCTGAACATATTCCACTCCAGCCATGTGGGCAGCAGAAAGAGCCTATAGATGGACTTCCACCCACTTGAAAAGCATCTGAGCCTCTATACATAAGGGAACAAATCCACAAGAGGATGAGAGAAACTCAATCTTGTGATCCATTCGGATCATATCCAGCACCACTGGCCTGAGCAAACTTTTTGCCACTCTCTCTGAAATGTCGACAGCCTCCCACCAAAATTTGGAGCTGTGACTGCCCATTTGGTATCATTGGGACTTTCTGGAAGGCGGGCTGACACAAGACACTGAGGGCTGGTGACATCTATGGTTGCTAAATTACTGTCTATAACCTTGGAAGGAGCTCTGGATGGAGGAACTTTGGTTGCATTGACAAGAACGTCAGGAGGGTTGAAAATTACCTCTACTTCCTCCTGTGGGTCGGTGTGGCTTGTTCTCTGGCAGAGCCTTAGAGTAGCGATCCATCACACTGGCCATGAGATCATCCCTTTCTGAAAAGCATCTGCCCCTTAAAAGGTAGTCTGCTTAAGGTTGCCTTTGATGCTGAGTCACTTACCCACTGCCTGATCCAGAGCATTCGCCGATACCTTGCTCATGACCCTAAGATCATATAGGGTATCTGCCATATAATTCACCCTTTCTAGCACCAGCTAGGGGCAGACATCCTTTTCCACAGAGGGTTCCTCTCTCAATCTGGAGTGAAAGACCTGTGAAGCAAACAAAGTTGTCTCCACCACTTTGATTCCCAGAGCTACAGCTTCAAATTGTCTCTTCAAAATCATGTTCATCTTGCACATCTTTCAGCATCTTGCACATCTTTCAGCATAACTCCTCCCTCACTTGGGAGAGCTGTGTGCTTGGTGACCTGAGCCACCACTGACCTTCAGCTGATTAAACAGCTGCTGGAACTCCAGTGCAGGCAGTAAAGGTCATATTTCAAAAATTATCTAGAATCATATTTAAAATGTTCACTAACTCATGTTCACAAATTAAAATATGTATCTCCTTATTAACAATTTCATTCTTTCTACTAGATTTTCTATCTAAGAAATGGTCCAAAACTAAGTTAAAGTCGCTGGCAATTATTAGATTCTCATTTGCTCTAGAATGTCTACTTTTAAGAGAGGAAGCATACACATTATACATTTCTATAGCCCATTTGTCAGATAATTTAATCTTATCTTTTACACTGAGATGAATTTCTTGTAATAAGCATATATCCGATTTGGTTCATTTAAGATAATTCAGAACCTTTTTCCTTTTGAGAGTATGACAGAGTCCATTCACATTCAGCGATATTAATTTAAGATGAGCCATTATGCACAGCTATAGAGTATATAACAGGGCATACTATGTAATTCAATATTACAAATAAGACACCATTAATATTATGATTATGCTTATGAGAGAAAAACCCCAACCCCCATATGATCCGTAATATAATAAGAAACTCCTAAAGAGATTAAAAAATATATACATAGCAATGAGCAGCCCATCCACCTACCTATCCCCCCCACCCCCAACATCAGTAAGTAGAGAACAATCATGTATCGTATACTACTAGAGAAGAATTATTTAATACAAAAATCAGCAAATTAGACAAGAAGGATTAAATGTACGTGTGAAACCTATGCAGTCTGTAGACTGTAAGCACATGGTTTAGATCTAATAATAATAATAACTTTATTTTTCTATACCGCCACAATCTTGCGACTTCTAGGCGGTTTACATTCAAGAGAGCTGGACATTCAGCGAGTTACAATATGCAGATAGTCAGAGGAAATACAGAGTACATCAACTTTAAAAATGCGAAAATATAAAATGTACAGTATGCTAAGAAATTTCCGAGAGGACCTGTTAGGAAAAGGTCGCAAATTACAAAAAATACATCGAAAATTACAATATACAGTTTAAGAATTTTCAGGGGGAACATATTAGAAGAATTGTCCCGAATTGCAAAATATGGTTTGATTAGGATTTCAGAAGGGGTATATTGGGAACGAGAAAAGAAAGAAGTGTTCGGTGAAGATTCTGTTTAGGTGATATATTTGTCAAATAAGGCAGTTTTTATGAGTTTTCTAAAAGCATTGTAGGTCAGTCTAGCTTTATTAATGTAGTTGTCTAGCCAGTGTTGTTGTTTGTTTGCTTTGTATGCGAAAGTTCTATCCAGAAAGATTTTGTATTTACAATTGGTAATGCTTTGGTATGCAAAAAGATAGCAGTTTCTGGTTTGTCTTATAGGGCTGTAGAATATGAAGTGAGATAGCAAGTACGTAGGATAGCAATACTCATGCATAACCAGTTTTTCAAAATAAATGATCCTCACTAGTAGACTGTTGCCGATTAATAAAATCTTGTAGATCGGCTGGATCAGTAAATGTTTGAGTATGTAACTTTAAAGTTGGGGGGATAGAAAAGTCCATATTTAGTTCCAAATTGCTTAACTGAGGTCTGAACCCAAGGAATTGTTTACCCAGTCTCGCCATTTGGGGTGCAAAGTCTTGAACTATCATGATTTTATTCCCATTTCATTGAAGAGGAGCTAGACTTTTAGCAAGATGTAAGATTTCCAGAATTTGTTGAAAGCATAAAGCTTTAAAGATGATGGGGTGAGGTCCCCACATGTTCTCAGGCCTATGAGCAGGAATTCTGTGCACCCGTTCCACCTCAAAGGGACAGTTAAACAATATATTGAGAAGTTTAGGGATTCTAATGATCCTCAAATTGTTTCTTCTACTCCGGCAGAAGGCCTCATCCTCGACACGTGACAAACGATTTTCTATTTGAGAAATATGGGAGGCACAAGATTGCGTCCAATATTGGTCGCCGTACCTTAAGAAGGATATGGCGTTACTCGAGAGGGTTCAGAGGAGAGCGACACGTCTGATAAAAGGGATGGAAAACCTTTCATACGCTGAGAGATTGGAGAAACTGGGTCTCTTTTCCCTGGAGAAGAGGAGACTTAGAGGGGATATGATAGAGATTTACAAGATCATGAAGGGCATAGAGAGAGTAGAGAGGGACAGATTCTTCAAATTTTCAAAGAATAAAAGAACAAGAGGGCATTCGGAAAAGTGAAATGGGATAGATTCAAAAAGAATGCTAGGAAGTTCTTCTTTACCCAACATGTGGTGGACACCTGGAATGCGTTTCCAGAGGACGTAATAGGATAGAGTACGGTACTGGGGTTTAAGAAAGGATTGGACAATTTCCTGCTGGAAAAAGGGATAGAGGGGTATAGATATAGGATTACTGCACAGGTCCTGGACTTGTTGGGCTGCCGCGTGAGCGGACTGCTGGGCATGATGGACCTCGGGTCTGACCCAGCTGAGACATTGCTTATGTTCTTATGTGAATATAGTTGCTTATTTCAGATATGAGCTGGTTGAACTAGAAGATTAGTAGTCAAGAGGAGAGGAGAGGTCACTTTATGCTGCAATCTCTCAGCAATCCAGGATCCATAACTGAATATTGCCTCCTATCCCATGACTCTTTAATTTTCTCTGGAGCCTCTAATGAGGAAATTTGTCAAACGCTTTCTGAAAATCTAGATACACTACATCAACTGGCTCACCTTTATCCATTTGTTTATTCACACCTTCAAAGAAGTCAAGCAAATTGGTGAGGCGAGACCTCCCTTGGCTACTACTACTACTAATAATAATAATATTTATTATTTCTAAAGTGCTACCAGACAAACGCAGCACTGTACAACAAACATACAAGAGACAGTCCCTGCTCAAAGAGCATACAATCTAACAGGACAAAAGTGATTTATAAATGCAAAGGACTTAGAGGTAGGGGAGTAAAGAGGGAATGACAACAGATATGGGTGTTTTTACAATCTGGTAGGGTCGGATGTATCCACAGTTTCAAAAAAGTGGGTTTTAAGTCTGAGATAGGGCATGATGCACAGAGTCAGGTAGGATAATCCATGCATATGGCACAGTGAGGCAGAAGGGATGGAGTTGGGAGTTGGGAGTGGAGGAGAAAGGCATTGATGAAAGACTGACCCAATAAACAGTGCTTACGGGGTGGAATATAGGGAGAGACAGGAAAGGAGAGATACTGAGGAGCTGCAGAATGAATACACTTGCAGGTCAGTAAAAGGAGCTTGAACTGTATGTGGAAACAGACAGGGAGTCAGTGAAGCTATTCAAGGAGAGTGGTAACGTAAGCATAATGACATTGGTAGAAAATGAGGCATGCAGCAGAATTCTGAACAATTTCATTTTTTATAATAGTTTCCAACTATTTTGCCCAGGACTGTAGTCAAGCTTACTGGTCTGTAATTTTCCGGATCTCTCCTGGAACCCTTTTGAAAAATGGTTCATCTGGCCCAATATCCTGTATTCACAGTGGCTAATTCAGGTCACAAGTATCTGGCAAAAACCTGAATAGTAGCAATATTCCATGCTAGAAATCCAGGGCAAGTTGTGGCTTCCCCCATGTCTGTCTCAATAGCAGACAAATGGACTTTTCCTCCAGGAAGTTGTCTAAACCTTTTTTAAATCCGGCAATAGCAGGTTGTTTATATTTATGCACCTATTCTGTGCATAAATTTATAAAATACTGCCATTCATGTGGGTATGATAGCAACCTTGTGTCTAAGAACAATTCTGTAATTATGCATAATTATTAGAGGGGCTTTCACAGGAAAGGATCATGGCAGACCATAAGCAGGGATAACATTTACATAGGAAATTTACAGAATACTGTAATTTGCATGTGAAATTGTGCTAGTGACTACATTTAGGCATGTCAATGCCAGTATATGCCAATATTCTATAAGGGCACTTATGCAAAAAAATGCCTTTATAGAAAAGGCTCATTACCCATATATTATGGTGCCGAAATGGTGGCTCCCTGTTATAGAATTATCTATGTAGTGTACACTCAAACAATTTAACTTGAATGTATGAAATTAACCAAAAAATATCTACAAATTTTGTGGGGAGGACAGAAACTCCAAAAATGAAACATATTTTCATTCATATCAATTACAAAGTCTTTTTAAGAATAGATAGTTGGAATTTCATGAAAATTATAAAAAGTTTCCTCTCAAGAACAGCTACAAGATACTGAAATTGTTAACCATCATTAACTGGTCAATATTCAGCCAGTGGCAGTGAGTGTTTTCTTAAAAACTGACCATTGCGGTCAGAATTAGGCCCTAGAATTCAATACCAGGCTAATTGGCAAATGCAATTTGTGGTTATATTAGGGATGCAAAATGATGGTAAAAATAACGCCAGCTTTTTGCTGGGGTTATTTTACTATCTGGGAGCATAGGGCCACACAAAGCTGCAGTCCAATGCTCCCAGGTTGCAGCCTGAATTCCCCCCTGCCCTCGAAAACACACACATCAGCACCACCCCGCCAGAGACTCCCCCGGCAATTCCCCCACCAAAGATCCACCCTGCCAGAGGGTTCTGGCAGAGATCTAAGTGGGGTGGGGGGAGAGTCACTGGCAGGGGGGAATTCAGGCTACAGCCTGTGAGGATCATACTCACAGGCAGTGTTATTCTTATGTAGCATCGACAAAAGAAGAGTCAAACTTTTTTTGCTTCGTGCAATACCTGCAGAAAGAAGCACTGAGCTAAAATAATGAGATGTAACCTACAGACTCCATTGCTGCAACATGTAAAGAATCAATTTATAATGACATTTTCTCTTATTCTGATAAATCTACAATATTTCTGTTCTTATCTTCAATTCCAATATACAAGAGACCGCTGCCAAGTTTTGTGGCTGACAAATGTATCAGACCCTCATAGTGAATCTTTGCAGTTAAAAAACTATAGGCTTGATTCACCTACTGGGAAGTTTGAAAGGGAACTAGAATGAATGACATATCCAAAGGGCCAGCTTGTTGTTGACAATTAGCAAAGTTGGAAGCCATGGAGGGAAGTTTTTGACATGGGCTACCTTTAAGGCAAGTTATTTTACCACAAGTGGTGCTATTTTATGCATTGAGACCCTGTGCTAGAATAGTATAATTTGTGATTTTAAAAAGTCTGCCTTAAAGACAGCCCATGTTGATAACTTCCCCCTCCTCTCACAAAAATATGACCTAAAAGTGACCCTTAATGAGCGTAAATTGTGCTGTTAACATGATTGATGAAGAAGTACAAACATACAGAACTGATCTTGTTTTTGTCCTCAACTGGTTCAATTTAGTGAAGCTTGAACTGAGATAATTAGATGACAAATATGGCAGGTTGTTTGTGTCCAACCTTTTGGCTTCCCTGGGCTGCACTGGCCAAAAAAAAACGTTTCTGGGGCCGCACAAATGTGCAAACACTGCAGCATGACAGAGGAGGGAGCCGGCAAGACGGTAAACACCCGGGGGCAGCAGAGGAAAACACTGCATCGCCCTCGGGCCGCAGGTTGGACACCCCTGGTGTAGAATCTTTAGGCTAATGTCAATGCCTTAAAACAAGTTTTTACTTCAACTTGTGAAGCCAATGGAAATCAGCCAAGGCTGAAGAGGTGCTCTATTTCCAGGCTAGGCCACGTAACATCCTGACTGTAGCATAAGCCTCATTATTTCTTTTTGAACATCTAACACTAACCAGACATAGCGCAAGAGCTAGCTTGAGGAGTATCTGCTTAAAGTACGTGCGAGAATAACTTAAAACAGTTAGTCATATTTCAGTCACTGCATTGTTCATTTAAATATGCTTTCAAACATTTATACCGTCCAACTTCATGGACAATAAGAAGGGAAAACATCAGCAATCTAAATACAGACAAATGCATGAGAGGGAATATAACTGCAATGGCTTACAAAGGTATGAAGCATAATAGGTAGCTAGCATGGAAGGTCAGCATGTGTGAGAAAAGCATAATGAAACACCTTTTCTCATCTCTACAGTCTATTTTCTCCATAACTGAATGGCAGCTGATCTCCACATTAAGAAACAACATTGGCACCTCTCCTAGTAATGCAAACTTTTCCCTCTATATATTCAGTATTGAACCACTGCACTATTTTCATAGCCTGACAGCTCATAATATCTATGAATGCTTCAGTGCAAAATTGCAAAGGTAGATGCAGCGAGAAATGGCGTCTCATCTGGGGCACAAAAGGACTCTGGCTGTGTGCTATCTACCTTTAAAAGACACCACTTAAGACAAGCCCCTTATACCTATATTCATATAGGTGGCTCTTTAGAGGCTGATTTATTGAAGCACGAGCATTCAAGAGCAAGAATCCTTCTCACCTCTCGCTCTTTCAGCTCTGTGCAGGAACAAAATATATCATTAGATACAAATGAGAACATGGCATGTACGAAAGGATGAACACCTGGAGCTTGAAGAATCAGTGATGCTATTGACTTTTCTTGCCTCTTTTAGGAAAGGAAAAGAAGCACATGGTGTCTTTCAACTGTGTCAAGTAAGCACAAACAGATACCCTCTAAATAACTCTGCTGTGCTGCCTTACCATTGGTGCTATATAATATAACACAGCAGGGATAACAAATTACTGCTTGCTGCCTGACTGACAGCCAGCTGTTCTTACCTATATGTGCTGCATTTAAAAAGAAATGAAAATATTCATCCATTTTTGACCACACATTAGTCTATAGCTGTATTATATTAATGATATCTTGTTGTTTATGAATGAACTATAAACTCTATAAAGAAGACTTTTTATAGGTTTTTTTTCAGTGTCTAAGTTTGTGTGATACCAATTTGCAGGTCAATAAGCAGATAATAGACATCAACATTTCAAAATGATTGGAGGTGGCAACACAGTTCAAATTACACCTCTCTGGCACTGGTCCCTCTAAGGCTAAGCAGAGCAGAAATTCTTCATCTACATTTCTGCCAGTAGGGGGTGCTGTTTCACTATTACATTGCCAATAGGGAGCCACAGGTAAGCTTTGCTGCAGGTCCCCAAGTACTCTGCTTACCCTAGCCACTGGAAACACAATATTGAAGCACCACCCCCAGTGGCAGCTATGCAGTTGGAGGACTCCTGCTCAGCTTAGAAGGAACACTGCTTCCTGGACACAATGAAGAGTGGTTACTCAGTATTGTGGATTCTCCGCACCATCAAAACTGGCTCCTATGAAGTAGATTAATTTAATAGAAATATCCAACAAAAAAATGCACTTTAGGTCAATTTGGAACTACAGTTTTCAGAACCACAGAGAAGGAATAATCACAGATTTGTAAGCTGTCACCTACGAAGAAGGACACGGTACTACTCAAAAGGGTCCAGAGAAGAGCGACTAAGATGGTTAAGGGGCTGGAGGAGCTGCCGTACAGCAAAAGATTAGAGAAACTGGGCCTCTTCTCCCTCGAACAGAGGAGATTGAGAGGGAACATGATCAAAACATTCAAGATACTGAAGGGGTAGACTTAGTAGATAAGGACAGGTTGTTCACCCTCTCCGAGGTAGGGAGAACAAGAGGGCACTCTCTAAAGTTGAAAGGGGATAGATTCCGTACAAACGTAAAGAAGTTCTTCTTCACCCAGAGAGTGGAAGAAAGCTGGAACGCTCTTCCAGAGGCTGTTATAGGGGAAAACACCCTCCAAGGATTCAAGACATAGTTAGACAAGTTTCTGCTGAACAGGAACGTGCGCTGGTGGGGCTAGTCTCAGTTAGGGTGCTGGTCTTGGACCAGAGGGCAGCCACGTGAGCGGACTGCTGGGCATGATGGACCACTGATCTGATTCAGCAATGGCAATTATTATGTTCTTATCAAAAAGAGATCCCTATGGGTCAGACCTTCTGTGAGTATATACTATATGAAGAATATTTTTGAGAATTGCTGATAGATTTTATATATTTTTATAGAAATTCTGATATGATATAGAACACTGAAGTGCTCCTCGTGAACAGCATCACTGTCAAGGAACTTCAGTTTTTGAGGAATTATAGCTTAAGGAACTATTAAGATATTTGGTTATGAGACGCAAAAGCATTGGGATAAATAAAAGTGGGTGGCTAAGTTGAGGGTAGGTTACATTTACATTTTAATAAGGTATGTGAAACTTGTCTCAATTACAGGGTGTTCAGCAAGCTAGTTCATATTTAATGTGATTGATTGCAGAGTCAGACGCAACAGCCATTAAAAACCTGGAAGAAAATCTAGACCTTAACATGCCTCCTGGTGCAAACTCATTGTGGTCTGAACAATAAACAAGACATTACAGTAGTCTAGCCAGGACATTATTAAAGCATGATCTGCAGTGATTAGACTCATCTTCTCAAAGTATGGAGAGAGATTTTGTAGTTGCTGCAGGTAATAGAAGCAAATTTTATAGGTTGTCTGAATTTGTAAGATCAAAATAAATAATGAGACTTGCAGTATTCCATGATTTCTGACTTTTGATTTTGGAGGGAGTTCATAGTATCCAAAGGGATTTTGATATCATTAAGAATCCACAGAACCTTTATTTTTCTTGGGTTCAGTCAGAATTTTGGGGCTTTTTTTTTTTGGGGGGGGGGCATTCCTGAGATTTTGGTTCCCTGACAAGATGACACTGAAGGCAGTCCACCCCTGCCCCCCTTAATACGCCACTGGTTTCAGTGATAATGTAAAACTTGGCTATTTAACAAATTATAACAGTTTATAATGTTTGTAGTCATTTTTTCAGGAATCTTTTCAGATGGACAGGTGCAATACAGTCTTATGCTCTATGTGGCCCTTTTAGTAAAGCTTGGTATATGCTAGTAGACATTAGTGTGCACTAAATGCCTTGTGACCCATAGGTATAAAATAGGAAGTGTAGCATAAAGCACATGCTAATCTCTGTTAGCACGCTAAGCATTAATAATAGGACCCCTATGTTAAGAGTATTAATTTGCTAGTATGCAATGGATTTTACATTTTGTTATTGGAATGATGTAAGCTGTGGTGGAGGGGAGAGGATGGGGAGAAGGGGTGGGTGTTATTATAAATTGCTTTGGGATTTTAAGAAAAACAATTTATAAATTTACTAAATAAAATAAATAATAATAATAATCTGTCTTGTTGTATAAAACTTTAGTCTGAACTGTGTTCAAAATAGCTCCCACAAATGAAAAGTTGTACATAGATTGAAGCATTGACTTCTTACAGCTGATGATAAATCCAGGTTCTGAAAGAGATATATTGTTAGATCTTTCAAGTGAGCTACCAGAAGCCTGTTAAGGTAGAAAC
Source organism: Geotrypetes seraphini (assembly GCF_902459505.1). Classification (NCBI taxonomy): domain Eukaryota; kingdom Metazoa; phylum Chordata; class Amphibia; order Gymnophiona; family Dermophiidae; genus Geotrypetes; species Geotrypetes seraphini. The sequence goes on along the minus strand of NC_047084.1, from coordinate 325,220,868 downwards.
ATGGGCAGCGGAACGCTTTTTAGTTTGGGGGGGCCTGAAAGCTCTGCCCCCATATCTCACCCAATCTCAAACCCCAAACCCATAATAGTACTAATTGTAATACCATTTTTTCCATATTTATTTAATTTAAAATATATATACCGCATAAAACTATGCGGTTAACATATTGGTTACACACATAATATACTAATCGCCCTTTAGTCGCATGGATATTAACAAACATCTTATCAATTAAATGTTCAGCAATAAAACTGTAAAAAGTTAAAAACCCAAATATTCGTTGGCACAGTACCTTACAGGAAGTACAGAAGTAGCAACATTTTCATAGGAAAGCATCAACAAAGAGCTGCGTTTTGAACATTTTCTTAATATGTTCTGTATATTTAAAATTCAATAAAACTTATTGAACAAAAAAAAAAAAGTTGATCTTTCCAACACAAAACCGCAGTATGCCTGGTAGAACATTCCAAAGTTTGGCACCCGCCACTGACATCATTAATGCTCCAATTATAACATGAATAATAGGCATCCTCCCCTCTAAACTCAAGTTCATAGTGTTTTCAGACCTTAGATCTCTTCTAGGTTGGTAAATTTTAAACAATTCTTATAGTACACTTGAAGCAATATGGTACCATATCTGATGGATGATTGCAATGATCTTAAATGTACTTTTGTTGAATAGACAGCCAGTGTAATTGTTTCAATATAAGAGATATATGTGAGCTCCTAGGAACCCCTGTAATCAATCTAGCAGCCAAATTGATCAGCATCTGCAGTGCCTTCAATTTCCCTTTAGCAACTCCTAGATAAAATGAGTTACAATACTCTACTCAATATTAAAGCTTGGACCACACTACGAAAATCAGATGCTAGTAATAATGGTTTCAGTCTATAAAGTAGCTTTATTTGCATATAACCTACCCTGATCATTTTCAAAATTTGTTATCCCATCATCAAACAGCTATCCAAGCACACTCCCAAGATGGTCATCTCCTTTTTCACTGGCAATGTCTCCCCCATTACAACCACATTATCTATGTCAAAGTTGTCTCTTTGACCTTTTACCACCATTACCTCTGTTTGGTTAATGTTTAACTTCAAGCCATGTTCATCCATCCATCCCACAACTGGTTCCATATATCTTTGCATATATTTTTGTAGATGTGTCCAACATACAACATACGATTGTATGTTGGAAACATCATTATTTGGGAAAAAGAACAGAATATCATCAGCATATATTCTGTACTATACTCCCATCTCCTGAAACTTTCTCCCCAGGGAGGACATATACATTATATATTAAACAAACTTGCAGAGAGGGCTGGTGATTTTGTTTTTCAAACCATCTTTTCCTAGTCTCTGTTTGACTTCCTTATGTCTGTGTATCTAGGGCCACTTTATCCATTTGCTGTTTTTCTCTCCTTCACTTTCTGCCATACAGCCATCTTTAGCATTAACTTTTTAGCATTCAACTTTCTTCCATTTTTCTGCTTTCTTCTCAAAATCTATCTTTCTTCTCAAAATCTATCCGTCTTCTCTTCCCATCTATCCATGTGTACCATCTCCTCCCTCTTTCTTCTCCCCTATTCCCATCTATCCATAAGAAGTATTTCTTCTTATCTCTTCCCTGCCACACCCATTGCTGTGCACCATCTCCTCACTCTATCTCCCCTTCCCATCCATCCCTGTGCACCATCTCATCCCTCTCCTATGGTCAGACAACTCTGTCTTCCCCCTTTCCCTTCATATGGTCTGGAATCTTTCTCCTCTCCTTCCCATAGCCTGGAATCTCTCTCCTCTGCCATGGTCTGGCATCTCTCTCGCCTTCCCTCCCTCTTCCTGCAGTCTAACATCTCTCTTCTCTCCTTTCTGCGATCTGGCATCTCTCCTTCCTGCAGTATGGCATCTCTCTCTCTCATCCTTCCCTTCCATTTCGTGGTCTGGCATCTCTCTCTTCTTCCCATTCCAGTGATTTGACATCTCTCTTTTCCCTCCTTCCATCACCCTTCTCCGGAATCTGACATCTCTCCCTTCTTTGAGTCATTTCTCCTCCCTCCCTCCTCTCCACCACTATCATGTACAACAAGTCACCCTCTTCCCCATGTACACCATCTCTCTTTCCCTCCCACTCCACACACCTATGTTCAAGAATTTTCTTTTTCTCTTCCCTCATCCACCAGCAGCAATTCTTTCCCTCCCTTCCTAACCCCCAGCCTGTGCAGCCTCTGTCTTTCTTGCTCTCCCAACACCCCTCCCCCCGCAGCCCATGCAGCATATCCTTCCCTCATTCCTAACCCCAGCCCTCCCCTCTCAGCTGGATCCTAGGGTACAACAGTTCCCGACTCCCCCACCTTCCACCTCCACACCACTAAAATTTAAAATCTTTGGGCAGCTGATGCAAAGCCAGCCTCCTGCCGTCGGCCTACCCTGGAAGTGTTCTTTCTGTAGCACTTCCTCTTCCTGCAAAGGCAGGATGCTGCAGAAAGAACATTTCCGGGGCAGGCCGACAGCGGAAGGCTGACTTCGCGTCAGCTGCCCAAAGATTTTAAATTTCCACAGCAGGGAGGTAGTAGATGGGGGAGTTGGGACTCAAGGAGAGGATTTCACCACAGTGTCAGGCGCACAGTCACCGCAGGCTGCATAAAACCAGAAATGCATTTCCTTTTCTGTTGAACAGAATACAAAGATGTATGCTATATATGTTTCCCAAAACAAACATATTTCAGTCAAATTCCTTTTTATACCTTTGTTGTCTTTAAGGATTTATTTTTCCATCAAGTTGATTCCAGTTTCTGGTTTTCTCTGCTTTCTTCTGCATTTCTTTCTCTATCTCCTCCACCCCCATGTGCAATATGTTTCCATCTCTATTTCTCACTGTTCACCATCTCTCTCATTTCCTCCCTTGCTGCAAAGGGAATGGAAAAGGAGAGAGAGAGGGAAGGGAATCTTTCCCACCCCCCTCTCCTGCCAAATGCAATATTTCTCCATCTCATCCCTTGGCTCCTATAAAGCATCTTTTGTCCCTCTCCACCATCCCCATACCCACAATTTCTCCTTTCATCAATCCTCTCCACCACCATGTTCAACATTGGTCCCTCTTACATCCCTTTCCATCTCCCACCCTTCCCTCTCAATATCCAATATTTCTCCCTCCTTCCTCTCCACCACTATCATGTCCAACAATTCTCCCTCTTTTTTCCTTTCCCTCTCACTCCACACACCTATGTCCAACAATTCTCCATTCCTTTTCCCTCCCCCTCCGGCAGCATTTCTTTCTCTCCCTTCCCACTACCCCACCTATGAAGCATCTCTCTTTTCCTTCTTTCCTAACCCCCCCCCTGCATTTGTCCTTCCCAACCTTCTCCCAGTACGTGCAGTATCTGTCTTTCCCAACCCCCTCCCCCAAGCCCCTGAGTATCTGTCCTCACTGCCTTCTCAACTCCCTACCCAAAGCCCGTGGCATGTATCACATTATTTCCTTCCTTCCCCCTCTAGCGGGATCCTGCCGAACAACCTCTTTTTTCAGCTTGTAAGTTTCAACTTTTGACTCCCGACTCCCCCACACCTACCTCCTCCCTGGTGTTTGTTTTTTTTAATCTTCAGGCAGCGTCAACAAGATCAGTGTGCTGCCTTCAGCCTGCTCTGGAACCCTTCATTAAGCAGCAGCTCGCCTATGTAAAAACAGGAAATTGCAGCTGAATGAAGACTTCCAGAAGGCCGAAAGCAGCATGCTGATCTCATCGACGCTGCCCGAAGATTTAAAAAAACAAACACTGGGAAGACAGTAGGTGTGGGGGAGTCTGGAGTTGAAGAAAGAGGTCAGGATCCCACTAGGGGGGAAGGAAGGAAATAACGTGATACACACTGACCAGTGGGAGAGCAGAGCTACTGCCAATTTTGGGGGGAGGCCACGGCTCCTGTGCCCCCCCTTTTTCCGACACCTATGGGTAGAAAGATGATGCTTCTTAACACCCAAGCTGATCTATGAGCACAAAAAAACTCTTTCAAGATTAATTGAGCACAATCTATGAACTATTTCTTTGATCCATGTATTATTCTGTGGGTTATTGTGGATGTGGGTAGTTATACTACCCTAGCAAAAACTGCTACTAACATCTGGTTTAGCATGTGATACTGACAAAAATACTGCAAAAGCAGTTAACACATTTATGTTTACCTTTCACTGAATGCTAAACTTAATATTAGAAACCTAGTTTTAGTAAAATGGCACATAAATAAATATACAGCAGTAAACATTATACATCCTTCAATCCGTAACCCTATTCCCCACTGCCCACTACCCCTGTTCACAATCCGTAACCCTATTCCCCACCATCCTAGCCAGCAGATTAACCATCCCCTACCCTGGCATCCCATTTATCTTTGTCTTGTCTGCTTAGATTGTAAGCTCTTTCAAGCAGGGTCTGTCTCATTTGTGACTCTGTACAGCGCTGCGTACATCTGGTAGTGCTCTAGAAATAATTAATAGTAGTAGTAATAGTAGCTGTATTAAAAAAAAAAAAAAGCATTTGATAAATCGGCATTGAAATCTACTGGAATCCATGAACAAAAGAGTAAATGTTACATGTGTGTTCAGATGTGATCTCCCCACCAGGAACTAATTGGTTTTAGAACTGACTCAAAATTTGTTACAATTTCTGATGGTAACAAGATGCCTATATCAGACTTATTTTGTTAATTATAAGTAAAATATAATCCTTAAAACAACAGAAGAACTTATGAGTATGTCAAATTCAAAGAAGGAAAGCAGTCAAATCTCAATCTATTTGGCAGAAAAAAAGAACTGAATAATCTACACCGACCTTGAATAAATTATCAGATCTGCAGCTGGAATATTTTCTCTTTGTTCTGCTCATGGGTTATATAGAAAAATATATATTCTCCATAGTGTGGATTCATATGAGGCCCTCTACTACTGGCTGTGGTCATAATCTATGACTGTTGATAACAAAGCTATGTGGACAAACCTCATAAGATGCAGGTCCAGGATTCATGTTTTTTGTGTACTTGAAACGTTCTTCTTTGGAAACCGATACAGAGATATTGGAAACAGGCTTTACTATTGGTGTGTATGATCCAGGTCCTATAGGGAATATATATATAAAAGGAAAAAACAAAGATTAAAATGAAGTAAAGAAAAAATTACACAGTTGGGGGTGAGGGTAGGGGAATTATCAACTATTTTTAATAATGTGCCATTGGGCTGATATGGGCTATATTCAACAGTCCCATTCACTATTTTCTATGCTCTTTTAAAAGTAGCTTCAGCCCCACCACTCCACCGCTGTGTTAATTTGCCATTGCGGGAAGAATTATGTGAGAGCTCATCATTGGCTGCTTATATGCATTTTTTATCAAAATTTTTCTTTACTTTTGTATTATCTCAATGGTTTTAATAAATATTATTCTTTTACAGTGCCAGTGTACTTAGCTTTTTTTTGTTCAGCCAACGTCTGGGAGTCAAACCCGACATGACATGTTTCGCACTATAGTGTAAAAGAATAATATTTATTAAAACCATTGAGATAATACAAAAGTAAAGAAAAATTTTGATAAAAAATGCATATAAGCAGCCAATGATGAGCTCTCACATAATTATTCCCGCAATGGCAAATTAACACAGCGGTGGAGTGGTGGGGCTGAGGCTACTTTTAAAAGAGCATAGAAAATAGTGAATGGGACTGTTGAATATAGCCTAGGTCTACTGTTATTGGACTGAGACATATGTGGATTGACTAAGGCTACAATATTATCAAAATTTATGCCATATTTTGAAGGCTTACCCCCAGATATGGGCATGTGCAGCTCAAAACATTGAATATCTAGGTATGACTGCTGACCTGGAATTAAACTGGGAACCAGCCAAAATTCACATAAGTGTCTAGTTAAGTTGCCACAAAAAGGGGCTTTTTTACTAAACCAAATTAGGCACTAATATATGCTTAATGTGGAAAAAAGGCATACTACAAAACAAGATAAATGGTTTTACAGTAATCTGCCTGTTAGCATGCAGTAATCATGTGTTTATTTATTTTTTTAAATAATTTTTTGGGAGGGCCAAGTCACGGGCAGGGGAGTAAGGGAAAGCTTTATCCAACTTGCCTGTCCTGATTAGAATGTACTATCTAGATCACAGTTCTTCAACCGCTGGTCCACGGACCGGTGCCGGTCGGCAAAAAAATGTTGCCGGTCCGCGAAGGATTCGGGTCCCCAGCCACAGCAAAAAGTGCCGGCGTCAGCTGACGTGCAACTTCCTGTTGCCGTCGCTATGCCGACACTCCTGCCTTCCACCTCCTACTCCTGCTGCGTATGTCTCCGCACCCCCAGACAAGCAGGGGCAACTTTGTGTGCTTTTAACTTCGGCACACAGCTGCCCCTAAGCAGTATTTTAGCCGCGGTTTCATGAGGCAGCCTCGGGGCCTTTGATAGGCTGTCCCACATCGCATCATCAAAGCGGGCCGGCCTACCAAAGGCCCCGAGGCTGCCTCATGAAACCGCGGCTAAAATACTGCTTAGGGGCAGCTGTGTGCCGAAGTTAAAGCGCACAGAGCTGCCGCTAGCCTACATAGAGGAAACATTTGCTGGAGAGGGAAGGAGGGAAGGGAGTAGAGGTGCTCCTAGACAATGGAGGGGAAGGGGCTACTGCTGGCAGGGGAGAAGGGAAAGGGAAGGGATGAGAATTACTGTTGGATAAGAGGAGGAGGAAAGGGAGAAGGGGTACTCCTAGACAAGGGAGGGGAAGGGGCTACTGCTGACAGGGGAGAAGGGGAAGGGGTGAGAATTACTGTTGGATAAGGGGAGGAAAAAAGGGAGAAGGTACTGCTGGACAGGGGAGGAGGAACATTGGAAGGAAACAGCTGGCAGGAGATTAGAGGAGGGGAAGGAGTCAGGATGGAATGGAGAGATCAGATGAGGGAAAGGGGAGAGACAGAGGAATGATAAAGTAGAAAGAGATTGATGCTGGGAAGGGGGATCAGATGAAAAATAAGGAAAGAGGGACAAAGATGCTAGATCTGGTGTAGGAGAGAGGGGCATAGAAAGAACGCAGATACCATATGGGAAGGGTAGGGGTAGGGGTAGAGGGCAGACAGTGGATGGAAGAGGCAGATGCTGGATTGAAGAGACAGAGGGCAGACGCTGGATGGAAGAGAGTGAAAAGACGATGAAAGCAGAAACCAGAGACGACAAAAGGTAGAAAAAAATAATTTTATTTCTATCTTGTGATTAGAATATATCAGATTTAAAATATGTATCCTGCTAGAGCTGATGTTAGACATAACTGGGAGTGCAAAGCCCAGGCAGTGCGTCTTTAGCTTCCAGCTGGCTTAGGGCTTTCTCTGACCAGGAGGCAGTTGCCCTAGTTGCACTCCCCCTAACACCATTCCTGCCATGTGTGACTGCAGTATTCTGTTAGCATGATATTTATGTAGCATTCTGTAATAATTTGGCTTATTCAGTTTTCTTGATAGTAGAGGGGATATATGTGAAGGGGAGGGGAGACGGGGGTTTTGTTGATCCTTGCCCTGTATTATTTATATTTATAAAATGACAATTGTACAGAATATTGTTTCTTTTTATACTTTAATAAAATATGTTCAATATAAAATCATAACTATTTGAGGCTTGTGCGGATGGGATCAGACGGTTAATGGGACCGAGCTCGCGGGGATGGGGCGGCAATGGGGTTTTTAAAAAATTTCAGTCTTATTGGTTTGCCGGTCCACGAAATAATTATTTTATTTCCGCCGGTCCATAGGTGTAAAAAGGTTGAAGAACACTGATCTAGATAACATGGATTTAACACGGGAGCACTTAGCACCTCCTACATAGGAGGCAGTAAGGCCCAGATTCTGTAAATGGCACATAAACCGACTGGTGCCTAAAAAATGGCACTAGACACATATCAGTCATACTTAGGTACTGTTAACAGAATTGTAGCTACCAGCGCCTAAGAAAAAACTTAGGGCCTGTTTTACAAAGCCACGCTAGCGGCTGCAGTGCGGTAATGGCCCCGAAACCCATAGAGATTTAAAGGGCTTCGGAGCTGTTGCCGCACGGCAGCTGCTAATGCGGCTTTGTAAAACAGGCCCTTAATGTAGACCAGGGTTTTAAAGGCCTACATTTCCAGCACCTAAGAATTTTCGAGAATTGCGTTTAGTGGCGCCTAGTGATACCTAAATATGTCTACTTTGACCTTAGGCGCTGCTAAGCGCCATGCTGTGGGTATGATTCTGGCGCCTACCCTGGTAGGTGCCAAGCAGTGCCTACTTTTTTTTTAATGTAGTTTTATTCGGTTTTAATAGTGCATTCAATTACTGCACCAATTAAAGCTAATTAATGCAAATAAGTTAGGCACTGGTAGGTGCGATCTAGGTGTCTATCAACGCCTAACTTTCAGCACCATTAATGTTATGTTAATGCAGGTCCCACATGATAAAAGAAAAATTATAGCAGGAACTGAAAAAAAAAAAATCCATAATATACTGCCATGTTAGAAATGTGCTAAGCCAATTTTCTAACACAGTTTAATAAAAAGATCCCAAAATTAGGACAGTTGTTTTGCTATCTTATCTCTATATGGTTACTTAGTCGGTTAATAGAATAAAAATCGTTAATAACTAGCTAACCCCTCCCCCCCACCCTTTTTTTAAAGCCGCATTAGCATCTTATAACATCGCCCATGGCAGTAAGGAGCCTTTTCTGCAGTGGCGTACCTAGCATATGTGACACCCGGGGCCATCATTTTTTGGCAACCCCCCACCCCATCTGTACGAAAAACATGATTTTTAGTAACAAGCCACACGTCACACATGAGTACCTAGGAAAAGGCAGCATCTTACATATTGCAGTGAGCAGTACATCAACACACCCATTGTAAAACTAAACAAGCCAGACCAGTACAGATCAATCCTACAACGTCAATCCTAACAGAAAACCATGTCTTTCGAACACACAGAACACAGAAAACACCTTCGCCTAGTATGGAATATGTCATCACAAATTAACCCCTCCCCCTTTTACAAAACTGTAGTGTGGATTTTAGCCACAATGGTAACAGCTCTGACGCTCATAGAATTCTGAGCATCAGAGCTGCTACCACCACGGCTGGCGCTAAAAAACGCTCCACAGTTTTGTAAAAGGGGGGGATAAATAGAAATACATAGACAAAGGTTAAATTGAACCAGCAAGAAGCTGGACTCTGCATAAAATGCAACACCACAGAAACAGTGACACATGTCTCCTAAAGCAATAAATAAATAGAAAATTTTTGTTCTACCTTTATCTTCTCTGGTTTCTGCTTTCCTCATCTTCTTGTTACTGTATTCCTTCCATCCACTGTCTGCCATCTCTCTGCCCCTCCCTATATGGCATCTTCTCTCCTTCTATGCCCCTTCCAGAAACTGTATGCCTCCCCCTTCCATCTCTCCTCAAGACCCCCCTCCCCCCTTTGGTCTGGCATCCATCATCTTCCCTCTGTTCCCTCATGGTCTGGCATCTTTCTCCTTTCATCTCTCTTTCCCTCCCCCCTGTGTTTTTTAGTATCTCTCTCTTCTCATTTCTTCCACTCAGATCTGATATCTCTGTCTCCTTCCCCGTTCTCTGGCATCTCTCTCTCCTCTCTCTCTTCCCTTTCCTTCTCTGGTCTTCCTTCTTTATTTTCTGCTTCCGTCTAAATTAAATTCTTTCTTACTATGCAGTCCTCAGTTTCCCTCTTTTCACTATGTCTACCCACAGCATGCCACCCCTTTCCTTCACCCCTCCACTATCTCACTAACTCTATCTTCTTCCCCATCCAGCATATGTCCTTTTTCTTTATCCCTCCTTCCATCCAGTATGTGTTCTCTTTCTCCACTTCCTTTCAGTTTTTACTCTCTCTTCTCCCCACTTCCATCATCTGACCTCTTCTCTCTCCCCTTTCTAGCCACTTCCATCATCTAGCCCCTTCTCTCAATCTCTCCATCCACCACAGGCCCATCTTTCTCCCTTCCTCATCTTTCCAATTTTGGCAACAAGATCTGCAACGCCTTCCTCCCCCTCCCCCCAGACAACAGGCCCAGTCTGACAAACCTCCCTGTCCTTTGGCTGGCAATGTCTAAACTGCCTTCTTACAGCAGCCGGAGCATTGTAGTTGCATATGGCTGCTGTAAAGGTCGTCTCTGATGGACCTTCCGGTTGTGTCAGAGATGACCTTTAAGGCAGCCACATGCAGCTTCAACGCTCTAGCTCAGGGGTGCCCACACTTTTTGGGCTTGCGAGCTACTTTTAAAATAACCAAGTTAAAATGATCTACCAACAATAAAATTTTTTTAAAAACACAAAGCACACTGTACGCTGAGAAAATGTTAATTATCATTTCTATTCTGGGTTTTTTTCAAAGAGGTCAAGGCAGATGACTCTATGCACTGTCACCTCAGTAACAATCATACAAAAATAGACAAATATACCCCCTCCCTTTTTACTAAACCACAATAGCAGGGAGCTGCGCTGAATGCCCAGGGCTGCTCTCGACACTCATAGGCTCCCTGTGCTAAAAACCGCTATTGCGGTTTAGTAACAGGGGGCCATAGTGCAAAATATAGACAGCAGATATAAATTCAGACACATTTTGATCACTAAATTGAAAATAAAATCATTTTTCCAACCTTGTCTGGTGATTTCATGAGTCTCTGGTTGCACTTTCCTCTTCTGACTATGCATCCAATCTTTCTTCCCTTCTTTCAGCCTGTATGCTTCCTCTCCTCCAGACCTCATTCCCTCCCCCAACTTTTTCTTCCCCTCTCCCTGCCCTTTCTTTCTCCCTGCCTCCCTTTCTTTTTTCTCTCTTCATGCCCCCTTTCTTTTTTTCTATTTCCCTTCTGTCTCCCTGCCTGCCCCCTTTCTTTCTTTCACCCTGCCTGCCCTCCACCAAGCCACTGCTGCCAAAATCGGGGAACAGGCCCCAAAGCCACCGCCGCGGCCGCCCCAAGCTCTCTCTGCTTTCCTGTGTCGGGCCGGGACCAGCATTCCTCTCCCCAACGTCAATTCTGCCGTCGGAGAAGAAGTTCTGCCCAGCCAGGCAGCGATTGGCTGGCCTGAACTTCCTCTCCGACGGTAGAATTGACGTTGGGGAGAGGAAGGCTGATCTGCCCAGTAGATCGACAAGGCAAAGTGAGTCTATCGATCGACTCACTTTGCCTTGGCTATCGACCATTTTCTGGACCTGGCCGGCTGTGCAGCCCCCCCTAAGGCTGCCCCCAGGGCGGACCACCTTCCCCTCTGCCCCCCCTTGGTACTCCACTGCTTTTCTACCCTTTATACCCTTTGAAAATCAGTCCCCATATCTTTATATGCTGTACTTTTTCACAATTCTGGGCAGATTACAATAAAAAGTACATAATAAAAACAAATACCAGAATAGCATAAAACAATTTTAAAATTTGCACAGCTTTATTAGATTAAGAAAGCTTTATGTTTTCTTTTGCAAAGATAACTAATTTCACTCAGACTGAATCCCAAATGGGGCCCAATTTGGGCCCCTTAATGGAAAATACATAGGCTAATGAGGACATCGGATGAATAATAGACATTACATGAACATTCAACAGGAAGTAATGCAAGCCTTTCAATACTGGCGTAATATGCTCAATCTGATTGTCTCCACTAATGATCTGGACTAACATGGGGGGGAAGTTATCAACAGGGCAGGATTAATTCATCGAGGGCTCCTAGGCACATAAGTACACTGGGCCCCATGCCCCGCCCCACCCCACCATGCGCCCAGGCGGAAACAGGAAGCTGCGTCAGAGGGAAGCTTTGGGCAAGCAGCACCGCTTGCAAAATTAGTTCCCGTTGGCTTTCTTACCCGTGTTGCTTGCTTGTCTTACTTTCCGTCGATGGGGGGGGGGGGCCGCGTTGCTGATTGGGGGGGGCCCGCGTTGCCGATTGGGGGGGCCCGCATTGCCGATCAATACTGGAGGGGCCCATCGCCATTTGGAAAAAACAATGTTGATGCCCTCCCTTCATTGGGCCCCCCTGACCATTTCGGGCCCTAGGCACATGCCTAGTGGGCCTATTGGTTAATCCTGCCTTGGTTATCAACATAGGTTAAAATTAAACCCCTCCCCCTTTTACAAAGCCATGCAGCAACAGCACTGAAGCCCATTAATTCCCAATGAGCTTCAGTGTGATTACAGCGGTCCGCCTTGGTAATCGGCTTTGTAAAAGAGGGCCTAAGTCAGGTTATTATACCACAGAGTCCCATTTTATGCAATCTTTTGATCTGTTCTGCTATAGCACCATACTGGCCTAATCAATCACTATGCCTGGTTTCTTCTGAAACTTGAACAGGGTGTTTGCAATGAAAAGGATGGGAGGCTAGGCATAAAAAAGAGGTCAAATTCAATTTATGGCCATTACATTCCTCAACAGAAGATCCAAAGATGAGTACATTGAACCATAGATGGGGAGTTATACATTTTGCTGCTGGACAAATAGTCTATCAGAGGAATTATTTAGGTCTAAAAAATGCCCTGTAGAATTTGGTAGTCAAGAGACCACTCATGGGAATGGGTTCCTTTCAATCTGTTCAAAATTCTGTTGCACAACTTGTATTCCACCATTGTCACTAAGCTCACATTAGCCTTTTCCTCAAGTCACTTCATAGGCTGTTTCCACATACAGTTCAAACTCCTCTTAATGATTTATGAATTCATTCACTATGAAGTTCCTCAGTACCTCTCTACACTTCTCTATACCTATGTTCATCCATGGGAACTCCTTTCATTGAGAAACCTCTTATCTGTATCCTTGTCCTCCACTGCCAACTCCAGACTCCGTTCTTTTTATTTTGCTGCACCATATGCATTTGGGCTACAGAAACCTGAGGGAATGGTACAGTTTAGGGAGTGAGGAACATTTGTGCATGAAAGTGTCAAGGAAAGTGAGGAACAACTTGTAAGTTTATGGCTCCAAATCATTCTCTTCTTGGTTGGGCTGAGAACTTTCATCAGCCCCTCATATAACTGGGCACCCCTTTGCAGGTGCCCAAATGCTGAATGAGAAGTGTCTATGCTATAATGGCATTTGGGCACCTGGATTCTGTTATAGAATACTAGTGTAAACCTGTATTGGTGCACCTATATGTAAACATGCCTGTTTGCATCAAGTCAAAGCAGGTTTAAATCGGTGTGCATAAGTGTAGCATGGAATACGTGTAATTTATAGTGTTCTATATGTTGTAAATGTAAATGCCAGCCAGTTCAATGCCCCTCCCACACTCCACCTATGTACACCTTCTGGCAGTTACACACTATAGCACTTACTCAGACCCTTACAGAACAAATATGTTATGTTAATCAGGTTTTCTATTCCGCCTTTACCTATTCAGTTCAAGATCAGATTACATTACAAGAAGTTGGGTCAGTTGCCCAGGAAGGACAGAATAACACAGATATTCCATAGGGTTACTAGTACAGGTAGATCAGTACAACTATTAATACAGTTAGGTCATAGTTTCAAATACATAGTTAGAAGTACAAGTAGGTCATTGTTGCTTCTTTGTTTTGTCCCAGGAGTTGCATTAGACAGTTTAGAGATGGGCTCTTACAATTACCATTTCAGTTACTTCATGGTTGGCTCCCTGCCTTGGTATAGAAATGCTTTTATTCAAACAATTTTTATTGATGCAAACAACATCAAATACAACATAAAACGCTAAATACAATAATGATGCATCAAATACAATAATATGATAAACACATATAAATAATGCCTTCAAATCCCCCCCCAATAAACCCCTCTTAATCTATGTATGATTATATTTTAAAAATTTCAATACCCTCTACCTCCCCTCCCCAGCCCCCCCCCCTTCCCCTCACCACCCAATGATACTCTCTACCCCACCTCATCCAAACATACCATTTATCTCAATCCTACTAAATAAAAGCTCAATTAGGATATCCATCTAAAAACTGCACTTCAGCCTTTAGGATGTAAGGCTTGCAAATATGGATCCCAGATTTGCATAAACAGCATTTTTCGCTTCCTAGCCCTAGAGGGTCGGGGATTGTCCAATAATGAAGAATACATTTTTTTTGCCAATAGACTCATCTTCCTACACAGCATCTTATGCCCCTTGGGTAAGTGACCAAAAACCTCTGGTAAATCCAAAATAAAATGGGTCAGAGAACATTGCAAGGATCTTCCAATTATTTCTGACATATAAGATATTATTCGCTTCCAAAAGTGCTGAATAATGGGACAAAACCAAAATGCATGTCCCAAAGTATGACTCCCCATCCCACATTTGTGACACAGTGGAGTAGAAAGACTTCCACTATAAAACAACTGTGTATGAGTGAAACAGGCACGTAAAGTTACCCTATAATACGTTTCTCTTAACCATGCATATGGTGTCACCCCAGGTGTCGCCCTTAAAGTATGGGCTACATCCCATTGTTCCAAATTAAGCTGTAATTCTCTCTCCCATTTATTCCAAGTATACTGGTAATCCTTTTCTGGTTGTAAACTTTGTAAGCTAGCATGAATGCTAGACACCGAAAAAGACACCTCCTCATCCTTTGTAAACAACTCTCGCAGTCAATTGTGCTCTGTCAAGGGTTCTCACATAGTGTTCCACTTGAAAACACGAAAACATGCTAACATTTTCCAAATCTGAAATAGTGGTCACAAGATCATGGTATAAGTGGTAGTTGGTTCCAGCATTTCGCTAATTGATTTTGGATGGATAGGGTAATTTGCCTGGTAGACTTTATATTGCTGCATGCTGGGAATTTTAAGTGAAAAAGATTTCTGGTGGAATATCTGTTGGAGGTACCCTGGAGTAGGACGGCCAGCTCTGTTAGGTAGTTGGGGGCATTCCCTCTCAGTATCTTAAAAAGACAGTGATGCCTAATTTAAACTTGATCCGTGTGCTCATTGGCAGCCAATGTAGTTTCAAATAGTAGGGCTGCAGGTGTTCTGATTTCCGTATGCTGATACTTTTCTGTGTATTTGCATGTACTTTACACACATGCGCATAACAGAATTATCTTTATACACTTATTAAAGTTGAAGCTATCTATTGAAAAACAAAGGATGCTTAATGTATTAGATCCAGAAGTTAAAAAAAAAAAAATTTTAATGCCCGTAATGTTATTCTGTATGACTTCATTGGTGTGCAATCAAAGCCTTCAAGGGATATACTGAATGGCCAGACTTGTTGCTGTGGTGCTGTCTGTTTTGGGTTGTTGTTTTTTTTGCTCAGTCTAAGTGAGGCTCAGCCATTCCCTTTCCCCATCCAGCATCTCTCTTCCCTTTCTCCCTCAGGTCCGGCATCCTCCTTCCACGCCCCCCTTCTCCAGGGTCCAGCATCTTCCTTCTTACTCCCTGGCTTCCAAGGACCTGAAGCAGAAAAATCAAACCCTGCATAAAGATGTAGAGGTGCTCTGTAGTCAGCGTCGCTGAAGGCTCCTCTAAAAGAAGGATGTTCACATCAGGAGAGGAACCGGCAGATCCTTCAGCGATGGCAACTAGAGAGTGACATGGGAATGCTTACCACAGTAATTGCTACAGTAACAGGGAGAATTTTTAAAAAAATCTCCCAGGACTACCATGGTAATGGTAGACTTTCACAGTAGTGCCGTGAGAATGGGATCATGAACAAACATACTAGCTTTCATTAAATCTTCACATTAACTTATACTAAACCATGATAAGTGCTAACAGGTGCTTAGCATGGGAAAAAAGGCTTATTGCAAAATGGTATTTTGCCTGTCAGCAGACATTACCGGTAATCAAACACTCTCATATTTTGGTGGGGAAGGGGGATGGGGCATGTCATGGGCAGGAAATGAGAATGGAAGAATTATCTAGCTAGTGTGTTCACATTAGCATGTGCCAACTGGATAATACTGACTTAACACGGGAGCACTTGGCATCCCCTAAATAGAAGGCAGTGCAAGGTTTCAAGGTTTTATTAAAATTTGATTTGATCGCTTATCCAATTTCTAAGCAAGTTTACATATAAAAAAGAAAAGAAAAAACAGAGCATGAACATAATAAAAATGCCATCAACACATACAGAAAGAAAACAATTATAGAGAAACATCAACTAATACTTGGCATATTAAAAGGGGATAAATGAATCAGACAGACGGGAGACAGAAGGAAATAGGGTTAGAAATACAATTTGGTCCTGCATTGATATTTTTGCAGGTCTCTGGCACTAATGGAACAATTAGCTTAGGACCTGTCCATATTTTGGGACCATGTTAGAAATGGGCTTAATGTGCAGGAAAGTTCCACATTAAAATGCACTAAGACCATTTCTGAATGTTTTTTTTTTTTTTAGTAAAAGGGCCTCTCTAAAAGAAACCTTGAACATATTTAAATCATACACACATAAAAAAATATTATAAAATTTGTCTTTCAGAAGCATTTTAGTACAAATGAACCTTGGGTGGCATGCAATCATCTTTACTAGTTAGAAAAAGGAATGAAGAAAATTAATAAATTCTTATCTACATCACATAATGTGTATCAGTTAAATCTACTGTAGAGTGCATTCTTTATTTACAGTAGCAGGTTTGAAGTCTATCAGGCAATCTTGGTATATGAAATAATAACCATCGTATAATGGTTTTGTAACTCAGAACAAGGAAGTTCAACTTTAATTATTATAAAGTACAGTAGTTTCAGTTTTTGTCTACTGAAATCTTACAGTTCTTAGAACAAACAATAGTCAGTAATTTCCTGAACCCTTTTGTTATAGCAAAATAAAATACAAGAGGTGAAAGGAGGAAACATGGAAGAACATTATACTAAAGTTTGTTGTACTTTACAGAATGAGGAAATGATTTTGAGCTTTCCAGTAACTTACAGTATATCATGCCTATTTTGAAGTAGTGGGAAAGGTTTAATTTAATTTGATAAATTTAGAATTCAGCCTCTCACACCATGCATCAAAGTAGATTATGAACAAACCATGCTACTTAAGAGAGCTATAACATTACATCTCACATAAAAACTCAATAGAAACAGGTCTATTTACCAAAGAATCAAAATTAGTATCCCTCTCTATCGTTATTTCTCAAAAACTTGAATAAGAAACCAAGTATTCAACTTTTACCTAGGACAGAGGTATTTATTCTTCTGCTAATATTGATTTTAGAATGAATATTATATTAAATATCTGTTACAGATGCTGCTTATTTGATGCATGTCAAAGAATAGCACCATTTCTATGTAGAACCTTTTATTTACCACATATTAAATCACAGACCAGTGAAGAATAGAACTTCATATTCTAAATCAAACAGCTATGAAACGTCAGCCTATGATTATGATGACTACATAATGGAAAAATTCAAGAGTAGGTGATTCTTATAATTATATATTATCTGGACTTATGCTGGTTCACTCTCTCTGAAATGTCAACCAATGCTACAGGGCAAAAATGGCAGAGAACAGGAATGATGGATAATTTGAAGTGAAAATCTATGCTGTTGGCTCTTCAATATGAGCATTCCAGTACATTAGATAAATAGTGGGAAATAATGACTTAGCTTAGCCTCTAAAATGCGTGAAGAGTGTGATTTTTGCAATGCACGGAGAAATTGCAGTTCATTTGTATCAGACACGTGTAAAGATTTGCATTTGTTATTACAAGCATAATTTTAGAAGGAGAAACTGTATATTTGAGCCTTGTTGCCTAATATGAAGTTATAGGGAACTAGGGGCTCCTTTTACTAAGCTGCGCTAACGGTTTTAGCGTGCGCTTAGCATGCGCTGCATTGCTGCATACGTTAGACGTTAATGCTACCATTGAGCTGGCGTTAGTTTTTGGTGCATAGCGCGGGGTTAGCGCGCACGGCAATGCAGCGTGCGCTAAAAACGCTAGCGCACCTTAGTAAAAGGAGCCCTATATTTAATTAATAATGAAGATATTCTAATGGGGGGCTGCGCTATCTACAGGAGTGTGTGGGGTTCCGGCAGGAGGGATTGGGCATCCTTCCTGCTGACGATCTACAGCCTTTTCAGCAGTGACACATCTCACTACACACCGTAGCTCATCGATCAGGCAAAAATTGTTATTTGCTTCTTATTTGCTAGTGTCTTTATGCTTATATAGTCCCGTTTCTGCCCTTTCATGTGACATTTTTCAGTCAATCTATTCTTGGTTATTTGTATTTCTATACTTTCAGTTGTGTTCTCTTACCCCCTCTTCTACGAAACCGCGCTAGCGGTTTTTAGCAGAGAGCCACGCTGAATGACCAGTGCTGCTCCCAATGCTCATTGAGTTCCTATGAGCGTCGGCAGCAGCACGGGCTATTCAGCGTGGCTCTCTGCTCTAAAAACTGCTAGCGCGGTTTCGTAGAAGAGGGGGTTAGTTTTTAACTTTCCATTAAATGTTATTATATGCTCAGGAATCACCAAGCTGCAATGTGTTTTATCACATAATCTTAGTTTTACTAGTTTCTTTTACTACATTTAGGTGAAATATTTCATTATATTATATTTTATTCTTGTTCCTTTATAGTTTTTTTACTTAATCCACAAGCCTGCTTATAGGACCTATAGGGTATATAACTTTTTTCTATATGAGTATCTTTTTGGGTATTTTCATTCTCATAGTAATCCTTTATACAGTGGTACCTTGGATTACGAGCATAATCCTTTCCAGGAGCATGCTCGTAATCCAAAATGTTCGTTTATCAAAGCGAGTTTCCCCATAGGAAATAATGGAAACTCGCTTTGATACATTCCCCCCCTCCCCACGAGAACCAGCATTGCTCCCCCCGAAGACCACCCCTGCGATCCGTCACCCCCCCGCGATTGGGCATCCCCCCACCGCAATTGAGCACCCCCCCCCCTGACGTGATTGGCCACCCCCACCCCCCCCCCGCTGCAATCCGGCACCCCCAAAGCGATTGGGCACACCCCCCCTGACGTGATTGCTGCCGCTTCTTACCATCATCTGGGCACCGGCACCGGCATGTCCTGTGCTTGGTGCTGGTGCCCGAAGATCGGCCTCCTCTTCTGCTGGGCCTTGTACAGAAAGGTGAAGTTAAGTAAATAAACAAGTATTACAGATTATGATAATATAAAACAAAGAAAATTTTAAAGAAATTTTAAAGAAATTAAAACTTAACTTCAACTCAAGTCCTCAATACTAGGATCCAAGAAGTAGATTCAACAAGCTATTTATAAAAAGACATTAATAAAAAGGAAGAAAACGTGGAACATAATCAGCTGAAGGAAATGTCCAAATTAAACAATAAGCATTCATACTGTCTCTGCTCTCAGGCAAGCGGCTGTCAAGAAAGTTGTCAGTTGGGTAGGATCATAGAAGACATATTTTTGCATTTGATACTGTATCACACATTTACATGGGTGACAAAGAAAGAAAGTTGCCTGTAGAGAAGTAACACCTGGTTTTAAGGTCAGAAATTCACGTCAACGTTTTTGTGTGTTTCGTGCCAGGTCTGGGAACATTTGTATTTTATATCCAAGAAATTATTTTAATTTATTTTTAAAGAAAAGTCTAAACAACCAGTTTTTATCTGGTGTTAATGCTACCGTAAGGAGATGTGTTGCCGGTACAGCCATTTCCCTGTTTGAACGTTCCAGTAACAGTGTAATGTTTGATGGCTGCTGATCATCGTGTAATTTTTTCTCTTGTTGTTGTTCTTCTCTCTGTATAGGTAAATAGTAAACCTGGGTAAATGATGACAACGGTTCTTCTGAAATTTCTAAGACCTCAGTCATATAACGTTTTAACATATCTCTAGGGGATGTTGTTGCAACTCTGGGAAAGTTAATCAATCTGAAATTATTATTACGAGAGAAATTTTCTAAAGTCTCCAATTTCCTTTTCAGATTTATATTATCTTTCACCAATGTTTCTGTGATCTGTTCAGAGGCGACATTAGATTTTTTAAGGTCTTGTAATTCAATTTTAAGATTTTTAATATCAGATTCTTGAATATTTACTTTTTGCTCCAGCTGAAGCAATTGGGGCTTAATTGATTTAGCCAGGTCTGCCACGAGATCCCAAATAGCATCCAGAGTTACCTCTCGAGGCTTTTCTAATGTGGAGGAAAATATTTCAAATTGAATTTTGGTATCCTCACCAATCAACCTCTCCTCCTGATGGCGACTCTCCCGTTCGCGGTTCACCCTCTGGACAGAAACCTCAGGCTCCAAAGGACTCTCCTGCAGCTGTAGGGAGTCCAAGTCTAAACTCCCCTCTCTGATGTCCAAAGCCTCCAGGGAGAGAAACACACCGCCTTCCGATTGCTTCTCCACCCTTGGGGATCTAGCAGTCTGAGGGAGAGGGGGAGGTGCTCTGGCGTCGGGGCTCAGCGTGATCTCTAGTCCCGGGGAGACCGCCGCTGTCTCGCTACAGGGCACCTCCAATGGGGTTGCCGATGGGCTGGGCCGGGTCGCCGCGAGACTCCAGCGGCACTACAGCTCCTCCTTTTCGGCATTCCTTCTTTCAAAGGCAAAAGGAATCAGGATATCGCTCGAGTGACTGCACCGAACCGCTCAGCTGACCTTTCCATCCGCCATCTTGGATCCTGCCATGTCGGTTTCACCACTTCTTTACTGCAGACTTGTTGGATTTTGTTCTTTTGTCCGATAAAATCATGATTTCAACACACAACCTGGGCAGTTCTCAAACATATAGGAGTGCGGTTATGATGATAAAAGCATGATTTCAAGACATAATTAACAATACTTTCCCGAGAAAAGTTACTAACCATTATTTAGCAGCTTGACCCATAATGGTAGTATCGCCCACCTACCAGCAAATCTTCCAGTTGGTACCTGGGCAAGATTTGAATGTATCTTAAAAAGCAGCTTTCAGAGGGTGGATTACGAACAAACCACTCTACATAGAGAGCTATAAAATATTACATCTCACATTAAAATACAATAGAAATGGACTATTTACAAAAGAATCACAATCAGTATCTCTCTTCACCAACATTTCTGGGAATAGAGATTTCTGATTAGGGGGGAGGAGGGTCCTAGGGGGTGAGGGTGATTTGACTCTGCAGACTTCAGTCAACACTTTATGAGGCTCCCTAGGAGAATCAAGACACACTTTAGCAGCCTAATAATCCTGGAGAGAAAAGATACAGCTCAAAGTTTAATTATTAATTTTGTATAACAATGAGATACGTTGCATGCATTTTCTGATTAGAATCTCAATACTTAGCTTGCACTACACTGAAAACCATGCATCAAGGACAAAGCCGGATTAAGGCATAGGCAAACTAGGCATGTGCCTCAGGCCCAAAAGTTTGGGGGAGCCCTGACAGATGTGCTCAGGAATAATGAAGCTAAGATTGCCAACTGTCTGGATTTTTTCAGGATTCTATAAAGTTGTAAATTACCTGTCTCAGAACCAGAAAGATGGCTAGGTGTGTGAATTTAGCCCAATACAACTCTCTATGACCCCCCCTCCCCCACCTCTATTGCAGAGGCTGTGGTAAGTTCTAGACAATGGGAAGGCTGCTCTAATCACAGGAAGGAGGGGTATTTAAAAAATCTACACATTTTATTTTGCTTTTTCAATTTTTGAACCTTTTTTTCACTTGTAAAATGTAAATTTATATCTTATATTCTTTGTCTTTAAATCTCACTCTTTTGAGCAACCCATCCTTAGACTCTCTGGTTTGTACCAGAAGCAATGGAAAGTGAAAATGACTTGTCCAGCTTCCCTGATTTTCATCCCACTGCTGCAGAGCTGCCACATTACCCAGCAAAAGGAGGGAGACTTTTTGTCAGTCCTGATTTTTTTTTTAACCATATATCCCAATTCAGTATTCTCTTTGTTGTCCCTGATACCACCAATTGAAACCAGGACTTTAGGTCCCGTATGAACCAGCATAGGGTTGCAGAAGTCCAGGAATGACTCAGAATTTCCCTCCTAGAACTGGGCAACTTGGCAGCTCTCCAGCTCTAACCTTTAAGCCTCTCCATTCAAAAGATGTGCTTGCATAGTCCCCATGCTCATTCACAAACTATTACTGCTATCATACCCAGAGGTAGGCTCTGCATTTTTCCATGCTACTTCTGGAGAGGTGAAATAATGATGGGGGAGGGGGGCCCAGAAATATACAGTATGTTTGCCTAGGGCCCACTATAGGGTTAATCCAGCCCTGATCAAGGGCAATTAATGCACGAGTTTTCCATTTAACAAGTATTATTCAGTTAAAAGTGTTGTTTTTTTTACAGAATGGCCTTTTGGCAGAATTTTGACAGTTATATGTGCACATATACAGTACTAGCCAAAATATTATGGATTTTGGCAATGCTGAGAACTTTTTGAAAGTTAAAATCAGACATACCCAGATCTAGTGGATTCATACTGATTGTAGCATCATAAGATGTAGTAGTATCAATACATAAAACATAAATAAAACAAACAAGAGTCTCATAATGATTAAATAAATATATATTAAGAACAGATCTGTCTAAAAGGTGTACATACATCAAGTAAAAATTATGATACATAAAAAGAGGAGTACTTGTCAATTTAACATATGGGAAAGTGAGTTAAACTTGAAAGGAACACAATATCAATAAAAGCACCTCCATGTCAGAAGAAACTAGATACACCACCATTGTTTTTAGATGCAGTGTCTGATATAATAGCCAACTGTAAACTACATGCACTGATGACAATAAAACAAACGTGGACTTTAAGTTAATTTAGGCCAAACAATTAGAATAATGTGCATATCATAATTAAAATGACCCTTCAAATAAACCACAAAAAACCTCACTTGTGTTACTTCTTTGTAGTGAACAGCAATAAATTCTTCTTGACCTTCACATTTTCCTGCTGAGCTGCTGTTTTGACCACCATCTTGGATTTTGCAGATCGCCTGCCCTGTTTTCTGGTACCTTATTCATCTCCAGTGGCTTACCAAGGGGGGGCAGTTTGCCCAGGGTGCAGCCTTAGGGGGGGTGCACAGCAGGCCAGGTCCCCTTACCTTCGTGGCGCTCTCACCCGCCCACCCGACAAACCTCCCTGCCCTGTGGCCGCAAGTCTAAATTACCTTCTTACAGCAGCTGGAGTATTGAAGCTGCATATGGCTGCCGTAAAAGTCATCTCTGACGCAACCGGAAGTTGCATCAGAGACGACCTTTACGGCAGCCACATGCAGCTTCAATACTCCAGCTGCTGTAAGAAGGTAATTTAGACTCGTAGCCACAGGGCAGGGAGGTTTGTCGGACTGGGCCTGTTGTCGGGTGGGTGGGCGGGCAGGAAACCGCTACAAGGTAAGGGGCAGGGAGTGAGGGAAGGTGGAGTGGAGAGGAAAAGACGCTTAAGGGAAATGGGTAAAACAGAGGGGGGAGTAGGACGCTGAAAGCACATGGGAAAGACTGAGGGGTGGAGAAGGATGCTGAAAGGACATGGGGAAGACGGGGGGGGAGAAGGATGCTGAAAGGACATGGGGAAGACAGAGGGGGAGAAGGACGCTGAAAGCACATGAGGAAGACAGAGGGGGGAGAAGGACGCTGACAGGACATGGGGAAGACAGGGGGGAGAAGGACGCTGAAAGGACATGGGGAAGACAGAGGGGGGAGAAGGACGCTGGAAGCACATGGGGAAGACAGAGGGGGGAGAAAGACACTGACAGGACATGGGGAAGATGGGGGCAGAAGGACGCTGAAAGGAAATGGAGAAGAGAGAGTAAGGAGAAGATGCTGAAGGAAAATGGGGAAGAGAGAGTGGGGCGAAGACGCTGGCAGGGAAGAAGACAGAGATGCAAGACTATGGGGGGAGCGGAGGGAAGAACATGGGTGCCAGACCAATTTGGAAGGGGGGAGAAAGGGAGAGGCACAGTAACAGAGCAAATGGAAGACACAGAGAGAAGAGAGACAGTGGATGGAAGGAATTGAATGAGAACATGAGGAAAGCAGAAACCAGGCAACAAAGGTAGGAAAAAAATTCTATTTCTTTTTTTTATTTTTTTTGCTTCAGGATAAAGTAGTATATTAGTTGTGTTGATAAAAATTTATAAATAAAGCCCTGCCAGCCGAACATCTCTTTCTCCAGTTCAGCAGCCAGAACTTTGATTTATAAGGAAGGAATAAGCTAAATATTGAAGTACTGAGGCTTGTATGGATGCTGCGGGGACGGTGATGGGGCGGTGAATGGGATGACGGTGACAGGGCAGTGAAGGAGACGGGGACAGATTTTTTCCCCGTGTCATTCTCTAGTGCTCACGTCAAAAACTTCCCTCTGACTCAGCTTCCTGTTTCCGCTTTTGACTGAGCACCGCATTGCCGATCTGAAGTTCTGTTGATGCCAGGGGTAGAAGGAGGCTCGATGCCGATCTTAAGTGTCATCGTGGGGGGGTGGGGGGTTGCAGATCTTGTTGCCAAAATCGGAAAGGTGAGGAAGGGAGAAAGATGGGCCTGTGGTAGATGGAGAGATTGAGAGAAGGGGGCAGATGATGGAAGTGGGGAGAAAGGGGAGAGAGAAAAGGACAGATGATGGAAGTAGGGAGATGGGGCAGATGATGGAAGTGGGGAGAGAAAAGAGGGAGATGATGAGGGAAAAGGATTGAGTTAGGGAAATACTGGGGGGGTGAGGGAAAGAAGTAGCAAGCTGTAGGTAGACAGTAAAAAAGGAAATTGATGAGAGGGTAGTAAGAACGTAATCTAGATGGATGCAAAAAATAAATTGAAAAGGAAAATGAGGGAAGAAAGGGATTGCAGAAGAGAGATGTGGGAGAGGGAAGGAAAGGAGAGAGATGCCAGACCAATGGGGGTGAAAGGAGAGATGGAAGGGAGAGGCATACAGTTTCTGGAAGGGGCATAGAAGGAAAGAAGATGCCATATAGGGAGGGGCAGAGAGATGGCAGATAGTGGATGGAAGAAAGACAGTAACAAGAAGTTGAGGAAAGCAGAAACCAGAGAAGACAAAGGTAGAACAAAAATTTTCTATTTATTTATTGCTTTAGGAGACATGTGTCACTGTTTCTGTGGTGTTGCATTTTATGCAAAGTCCAGCTTCTTGCTGGTTCAATTTAACCTTTGTCTATGTATTTCTATTTTATCCCCCCTTTTACAAAACTGTGGAGCGTTTTTTAGCACCAGCCGTGGTGGTAGCAGCTCTGATGCTCAGAATTCTATGAGCATCAGAGCTGTTACCACCATGGCTAAATTCCACACTACAGTTTTGTAAAAGGGGGAAGGGTTAGTTTGTGATGACATATTCCATACTAGGCGAAGGTGTTTTCTGTGTTCTGTGTGTTCGAAAGACATGGTTTTCTGTTAGGATTGACGGTGTAGGATTGATCTGTACTAGTCTGGCTTGTTTAGTTTTACAATGGGTGTATTGTTGTTATACTGCTCACTGCAGTATGTAAGATGCTGCCTTTTCCTAGGTACTCATGTGTGACGTGTGGCTTGTTACTAAAAATCATGTTTTTTGTACAGATGGGGAGGTGCCAAAAAATGATGGGCCCCGGGTGTCACATATGCTAGGTATGCCACTGTTCATCTCTCCAATTCTGACCTAAAAACTAACTCAGTTTGAGATGGAAAGCAACTATCTGTTTGTGAGAAGTGTGAAAAGAGAACTTTTATAATATAGTGTTTATACTAATATTTTTGCTAACACTTTTTGTATATTCTGGTGTTTATTGCAAGTTGCAAACACATATAAAAACAGTAAAATACATACAGAAACAGTAGGGGGAGAGAGAGGAGAAAGAATCATTGAACAGCTTGAGAAGGACTGTGCATGTAGATAAACCATATATGGGAGAAAGTAAATAAGGCTGTGGTCGCTTAGAGGATGGGAAGAGTGAGAGTAATGGGAGAATTAAAAAGGGGGGAAACGGAAGTACAGAAAGTGACAGTTGATAAGTTGTCTGACAATGTGAGCTATCTCTACACTGACCAATGGGCACGTAGAGAGGAGGGACCAGAGATGTGAGAATTAACTATATAATGCATAACCATAATCAGATTTGTGTGCCTACTCTGTATGTAAGACACCCTTTCTTGCAAGAGAGTAGTGTTCCATGGGAATCCATTATTTCTCACATGTTCATCCCTTACTTTCCAGATTCTTGAAATGACTTTACCATACTACACCGTTTATTGCCTGGGATCTCAATATCATACTAACTGCACTAATGAAGTCTTCTTTTGAACCACTCAGACCTTGCTTACCTGAAAGGTGGGTTTTCTCATAGCCTTATATCTGCAC
The DNA here is from genome assembly GCF_902459505.1 of Geotrypetes seraphini. Lineage (NCBI taxonomy): Eukaryota > Metazoa > Chordata > Amphibia > Gymnophiona > Dermophiidae > Geotrypetes > Geotrypetes seraphini. The sequence continues at coordinate 325,194,623 of NC_047084.1, read as the reverse complement.
GCCAGGTCAGTGAACTACAAGCACTTATATCAGATTCATCCTATACAAGATTCTACCATGACAAAATAGTCCTGAGGACTCATCTGAAATTCCTTCCAAAAGTAGTCTTGGAATTTTACCTCAATCAGTCCATAGAACTACTTGTCTTCTTCCCAAAACCACATTCTTATCCAGATGAAGCAACTCTCCACACTTTATACTTCAAACGTGCTCTAGCACAGTGTTTCTCAACTCCTGGAGTACCCCCTTGCCAGTCAGGTTTTCAGGATATCCACAATGAATATGCAAGAACTTGATTTGCATACACTGCCTCCATTATATGCACATTTCTTTCATGCATATTCATTTGGGATATCCTGAAAACCTGACTGGTAAGGAGTACTCCAGGACTGAGTTGAGAAACACTGCTCTAGCATACTACTTGGATTGTACTAAACCTCGTAGAACTTACTCCCTTGGAATTTCTGTGACCAATAAAGCCATCTCCACTTGGATAGTGGACTGTATCTCCTTTGCATATACTTAGGCTGGGTTGACGCGTGAAGGCGGTGGGCTATGGCAACTTCAGTAGTCCATTTTCTCTCTACTTCTATTGAGGACATCTGCAAAGTGGCCGCTTGGTCCTCAATACATACCTTAGCTTCTCACTACTGTTTAGAGCAGAACTCCAGAAGAGACAATCAGTTTGTTTTCTTCCTAAGCACCAACTTTCCTTCCAACCTTTTTGGGTTTCGCAAGGCTCACATTTGTTCATTGTAACCCTCTTTCTAGAGGCATGATCCTAGAAGCTTGGGAGTCCCATCTCTGTGAATATTATATCTGCTTGCCCATAGAGAAAGCAAAGTTACTTACCTGAAGCAGGTGTTATCTGAGGACAGCAGGTATATATTCTCACAACCCGCCCACTACCCTTAGTTGCTTTCTTAGCTTTGCTATTGAACTGTAGGTCCCACAAGCCAACAGAAGGAAAGGCATCAGCAAGCACAAAGGCCCCGATTTTATAAACGGCACCTACAACATAGGTGCCGAGTAACACAGTGCATAGCATCTGTAGTTAGGCACTATTTATAGAACTGTGCCACCTTACTGTAGGCAAAAGTAGGTATCAAGACCTTAGGCACCCCCTATTTATGCCAGGGTTTTTTGGCCTAAATACCAGCACTTAGGTCCAATTTAGGTGCCAATATGCAAAACATGCCCAAGATCCACCCGTGATCCACCCCTAATCACACCTACTTTCTGGTAGGCACCTTGGTCTAGGCATCTGTCTAGAAGTTGCAGGCACCTACCAATTAGGCACCTATCATCTAATTAATTTTTTTATCTCTATTTAATTGTGATTTTCAATTAATGGTGTTGATTATGCCTAATTGAACAATTAAGTTAGGTACCTAGTTCAGCTATGCTCACCGATTTAGGCCCCTAATTTTAGGCATATTTTATAGAATCAGGGCCACAGTACCTTAAAATTTAAAATGACAATATACTTGGTACCTGTCCGTACTGGATTCCATGGATGACATCACCCAGCCAAAATAATATTATACCTACTTGTCCTCGGAGAAGAGCATTTATACCAGCTCTCTGGCTGGCATAAGTATCTACTTACAAAGATATTAGCTGAACATATGCACATGTGTTTCCTATTTTAATAGAAGTTCAAATGCTTCAAAGCCTTTCTAAGAAGAAAGTCATAAAATACGTGGATTCAGTCTACAGAGATTTTAACCAAGAAAATTATTACATTTCATAAATGCTGATCATGGGAATACCCACTTTTATTTAAAAATACACAAGAAAACAGAAATGCTTTTAGGTCTCTGCTTCAGCAAATACCAAAATCTATTTATATGCAAATGAGCAGTCCATTATTAGTACTAGAACAGACTTAGCTACTAAGGGAGAAATAAATTACCATTGCACACCATTAATGAAATCTATTTCAAAACATAACACTCTACAAGCATTTTCATTGATATAATATTTATTCAGACCTAGAGGGGAATATGCTGAATTCTATACTATGATGAGAGTTAATACTACTTTGTTTCCCATGCAAATTTGTTTCATGAAATTTATTTATGTCTTCTTTCTCAGATGAAAAGTAAAACAATGCAGTCATACAGATGGAACATGAGCCTCTCTTTTGTGCTAGCATGGAAGATCTTTCCAAAGCTTTCTAGTACAACTTTTTAAACATGTCTACTGGATTACTACTCACTGGTGGACCCACAGATATGCAGGTTTTTTTGTCTACATTATAAGAGGACATTCCTAATTGCTGCCCAGCCAATTGTTCCTACAGAGCCCAGCTTTTAAACAATTTGTCTCTTACTTAAGCTTTATCATCTACTGTGCAGTATAATTTATATTTTGGGAAATGTCTTATTTTCTTCATATTCATATTGTTATTATAGTGAATAAGCAAAATTATCTGGTATAAATCCTTTTCTGGTACAACTATAAAAATAATTCTATTATACCTAACAAATGGCACACAATTATTCTTAACCAATACACTTGCGTTATAGAAGCTGGATCATCAGTAGTGTTCCTTATGAATCATTTCACTTTCATAAGAATATCTGCACTTTCATCATGATCTTGTGCTTCCATATACAAGTTTTCTCTATTTCAAACATACTTTTTTGGATTTTTATTGTTTTTTATAGTTAAAAGTACTTATACAAACAGAGAAACATGACAACAGATATAGGTCAAATGGCCCATCCAGGCTGCCCATCTGTAGCATCCCCCATCTCCTCCTCTCCCTAAGAGATCTCACATGCTGACCCCATGCTTTCTTGAATTCAGACACTCTTTGTCTTTATTGCCTATACTGGGAGACTATTCCACATGTCTACCATCATTTCTGTACAACAAAATTACCTAAGATTACGCCTGGGCCTATCACCTCTTAACTTCATCCTATGCCCTCTCATTCCAGAGATTTCCTTCACTTAAAAACGACTCACCTCCGGTATATTAATGCCATGAAGATATTTAAACATCTCTTTCCCACCTTCCAGAGTATACATATAGAGGTCTATAAGTCTATCCCCATATGCTTTATGACAAAGACCACTAATCAATTTTGTAGTGGCCCTCTGGACTGACTCCATCTTATTTATATATTTTGAAAGTGCGGTCTCCAGAATTGCACACAGTATTCCAAATGGGGCCTCACCAGCAACTTTCACAATAGTACTATCACTTCCTTTTTTCAACTAGCCATTTCTTGCCCTATACACCCGAGCATCCTCCTGGCTTTAACTGTCAACTTTTCTACCTGCTTTGCTACCTTAAGATCATCAGACACAATCACTCCCAAGTCTCGTACTTCTTTCGAACACAGAAGTGTTTCGGCCCTTATACTATACTGTTCTTTTGAAAGGAGAGGACATATTTCTCTCTGAGAGGAAAGGAGAGGTGAGGAGACAGGATATTTCTCTGGGTAAGTATACATTATTTTGCTCTGAGCTGTGCTAATTTGGGGGATAAAAGGAAAACTGTAGGTTCCTTTATAACGATAGTTTTAGATCTTAAAAAAGCAGGCTTTACTTACTAGTTTCCATAGAGTAAAAGCCTACTTATTACATTTCATTACTTGCTAAGACTCAAACACTAAATTAAGCATACAAATTATTTTAAGGCTCTCTATACCAGTCTATTAAGGTACTAGCATACCTATTAAGGTACTAGCATACCTAGTACCTTAATAGGATTTAATTAAGCAGCTCAATAATAAGATACAGACTATAGTCCAGCAGCAAGGGAGGAGCTATCCAGTCTTTTGCACTGAGTGTCACATGTAAGATTATCTCCCAGTTGGCAAGAAATTATGTGTGTGCTCGCTGCAAAGAGCTCCTGGCTTTCAGAGAATGAATCCATTCCCTTGAGGCTAGAGTTGTAGACTTGGAGGAGCTGAGGGAGACAGAGAGGTACATAGAGGAGACTTACTTACAGGGACGTTGTAGGGAAGTCCCACCTCCAGTCTGGCAGACCCTGTGCTGCCTTGGAGGAGGGAAGTCTCCTAAAAAGGAGAGTATCACCCTGGTGATGCAGGCAATGATCCTATAGACAGGACCTGCTCACCAGGAGATGCAGATACAATATCCTCTTGCACCGAGGATCTATCTCTAGGATCTTCAGCCCAGAAGGGAGGAGTTAAGATAGCCATTTTAGGCATGTAGATAGTTGGGTGGCTGGTGGGCATGAGGATTGCTTGGTCACTTGCCTGCCTGGTGCAAAGGTGGCGGACCACATGCATCACTTAGATAAGATATTAGATAGCGCTGGGGAGGAGCCAGTTGTCTTGGTACATGTAGGTACTAAATACATAGGAAAATGTGGGAGGGAGGTTCTGGAAGCCAAATTTAGGCTCTTAGGTAGAAAGCTGAAATCCACGTGCAGGACCCAAGAGGCAGGCAGAGCTCTGAAGTCTCAATGCATGGTTGAGATGATGGTGCAGGGATGAGGGATTTAGATTTGTTAGGAACCAGGCTACCTTCTGGGAAAGGGGGAGAATATTCCCAAAAGATGGACTCCACCTTAATCAGGATGGAACCAGGCTGCTGGCATTAACACTTAAAAAGGAGATAGAGCAGCTTTTAAATTAAGATGGGGGTGGGAAAGCCAATAGTTTCCCAGGAGTGGATAGTTCAGTGTGAAGTATCCTTGAAGGATACTGTTGAATCAGAACATTTAAGTAGTCCCAATAAGAGGTTTCAAAAATGGTAAAAGAAGACCAAGAGTGCTTAAGAGGGAAGTGGAGTAAAGACGTGAAGTTATCCCTGTCATCTTCTCAGCAGCCTGTAAATACAAGGAAAAAACACAATTTGAAGTGTCTGTATACAAGTCTAGAAGTCTAAAAAGTAAAGTAGGAGAGTTGGAGTATATAGTAGATATAGTAGATGAGGTAGATATAATAGGCATCTCAGAGCCCTAGTGGACGAAGGACAATCAATGGGACATTGTGTTACCTGAGTACACATTATATCGCAATAATAAGAGTAAATCAAATTGAAGGGGGGAGGGTGTCCTCTATGCTAAAGAGGGAATTAAACAGAACAAAATAAACATTCTGCACAACACAGAGAGCTGTGTGGAATCCATATGGATAGAAATTCCATGTGTGAAGGGAAGGAATATATGGGTAGGGTTATACTGCTGTACCCAGGACATAATGAGCAGATGATGAAGAAATGTTTTTAGAGATTGTCAAATTGGGCAACAGTATAATAATGGGTTATTTTGAATCCAAGTGCAGAGAATCGGGTGTGAGCCAACGCGGGTGAGTGCTGTTTTGATTTTGTTAAGGTTTTTGGTCCCCTGACACAGCCCTGACCAGTGAAACAGGGATTCCCTGTTGGGTGTATTTATAGTGAAGAGGATTTGACCAAGTCCTGTGGCAAGATGAAATTTATTGAAGACAACAACGCTGGATCCTGGAGTGAAGCTAAGTTGTGGCTCACTGCTGATATTTTTTTTGATGAATATAGAACCCCACTGGTGCTGTTGGGACGAAATGGACTATGACTAAATGATTGTTTGATATGCACACTGATTTGAAGAAATTGAAGTACTGTGTGGAGTTTTTTTTTTTTTTGTAAAACATATGAAGCTGTAACTGAGGTCTTTTTTTCTCCACATTTTTTGCTGGTTTGTTTTTTTATTGTTGTTGATTCTTGTGGGGATTGTGCACATATTTAGTAGAGGCTGTCCTTGAGGCCTACATGTAGCAATGTGGTGTTATAGAAGTGTTTAGCACAATTTTTTGTTTTCTTTTTGTGATTTCAACCACTCCAACATTGACTGGATAAAGGTTACATTGGGGAGTTCTAGGGAGGAAAAATTCCTAGACATCATAAATGACTGCTTCTTGGAGCAACTGATTGAGGAAGCAACAAGAGGGGGAGCTATTTTAGATTTTGTCCTTAGTGGAATGCAACTTAGAGGCAACTGTGTTGGGTCTGCTAGTAAACAGTGATCATAACATGATCAAATTTGAGTTAACTGGAGTGACTTTGCTAAATAAATCTACTGTAGCAACATTTAATTTTCAAAAGGGTGACTATGATAAAATGAGGAAAATGGTTAAAAAGAAGCTAAAAGGGTCTGTGGTAAAGGTCAGAAGTATAAACCAGGCATGGATGTTGTTTAAAAATACCATCGTGACAGCCAAGACCATATATATTCCACGTATTAAAAAAGGTGGAAAGAAGAGAATACAAGAGCCGATGAGGTTAAAAGGCGAAGTGAAAGAAACTATTACAGCCAAGAAAACATCCTTTAAAGAATGGAAAAAGGATCCCTATGATGAGAATAAGAAGAGACATAAGCGCTGGCAAGTTAGATGCAAAGCATTGATAAAGAAAGCTAAACAAGAATTTGAAGAACATCTTGCCAAAGAGACAAAAACTCATAGTAACAATTTTTTAGATACATCAAAAGCAGAAAACCTGTGAGGGAATCTGTGGGACTATTGGATAATCAAGGAGTAAAAGATGCACTCAGAGGATAAGGCCATAGCAGAGAGACCGAATTAATTCTTTGCTTCATTTTTAAAGGAAGAAGATATAAGAAATCTTCCTGAACCAGAAATGGTTTTCAAGGGTGATGAGGCAGAGAAATTGAATGAAATCTCAGTGAGCCTGGAAGACATACTAAGCCAAATTGACAAGTTAAACAGTGATAAATCAATTGGACCAGATGGTATACACTTCACCCTCCATATTCGCAGGGGGTTCAAGTTTCAAGTTTTCAAGTCTTTATTAAAATTTGATATAATCGCTTATTTTGTTTTACTAAGTGAAATACAAAAATAAAAGTTATTAAAACATACACATGTACTTTTACAATTTAGAAACTAACTGTAAAATAGGGTAAACAATTCGACATACAGACCAACTGATACAGAAGGGTAGAGGGGGTAGAACTACAATTTAGGAAATACGGTAGGATGGGGAATTGAGAGATATAAAAAAAAAAGAAGAGGAAGAAAGAAAAAGAATAGGAAAAAAAGTATAGGAGATGAAGGATGAAAGATAATCTGATTGAGAAACAGATATTTTGTGTAAGAACATGAGAAAGATTAAGGGCTCCTTTTACTAAGGTGCGCTATCGTTCTTAGCACACACAGGGAATTACCACACGCTACGCTTCTAGAACTAACGCCAGCTCAATTCTGGCATTAAGGTCTAGCGTGCGCGGCAATGTACGGCGCGCTATTCCGCATGTTAAAAAGGAGCCCTAAATGTTGAAAGCATCCTTAAATAGAAAGCTTTTAGATTGCTTTTAAAACGAGTCAGATTAGGGGTAAAGCAAGTCAGCGAATGCCAAAAAAACCCGCAAATAACTTTTTTCTACCATATTCACAGTATTGTGGTTATACCCCTTGCAAATACCATGAAATCACAATTAAAACTTATTTTTTATATTCACGATTGTTTTTTTTTAAAAAAAACAAACAAGTTATGTATTGCTGAAATTTTCTCTCTGCGAGATGCCATTTTCCAGACCATGTTGAAGTGCTGAAATTAGCTCCATCCTTTTTCTTGGCACTCCAGAATGTCATTCAGAGGGTAGGGCCAGCAAGGTAAAAACCACGAATAAACGAAGTCACGAGTACTGAATCCATGAATACAGAGGGAGAAGTATACATTCCAATGTACTGAAAGAACTCAAATATGAAATTGCTGATCAGTTGTTAGTGATCTGGAACCTTTCACTAAAATCGTCTGTAGTACCTGAAGATTGAAGGGTGGCCAACGTTATGCTGATTTTTAAAAAAGATTCTAGGGGAGATCTGGGGAATTACAGACTGGTAAGCCTGACCTCACTGCCAGGCAAAATAGTGAAAACAAATTATAAAAAATAATTTGAGACAGTGGTGTAAACAAAATAGATATTGTAATCACAAAAATAAAATTATGTTTTCTACCTTTTGTTGGTCCCAGGCTCTGGTTGTCTACTGATAACTCGCTTGCCAGGGTCTCCTGCCCATTTGTTATTTTCTTCTTTCTCCATGCTAACTATCCATCTTCCATCTCTGTCCTCCCCTTCCGTTTCCCTTCCCTCCCCCGGAGGTCTGGCATCTTTCCATTTTTTTGTGTCCATATCTGCAGCTGCAGCAATGGACCCCACCATCCCCAGAGTCACCATCTGTCTTTTTCTCAACTACCCTTTCATCCAGCATCTCTCCCTCTTTCCCCACTACTCCAGGGTCCACCGTCTCTCCATTTGTCTTCCCAACTACTCTCCTATCCAGCATCTCTATCCCTTCTCCACACCATCTCTTGTGTCCAACTTCTCTCTCTTTCTGTTCCTTCCCTCTCTCCCTCTCCTCCCTCTTATTTCTTCCCCACTCCACCCTCCACTCAGTCCAGCATATGCACATCTGGACCCTTTCTTCTCTCCCTCCGGGTACTTCTACCCCAGGGCCCACCCCTGTCCCGAAGGCCTGCATGTTTTCCTCCCTTCTTCTTCCCAGTCTCACCTTCAGATTTGGCCCACCATTCCTACCCTCCCTCCATCCTGGCCTCCTCTGGCCCACCGGCACAAACTGCTGCCACCGCCGCCGCCGCTGCTCTTCACTCCATCTGAGTTCACCTGCTGAGGGTTGCCGGCTGGCTGGAGCGAGCCTCGCAGGCTGCTGTCCACCTCGGTAGCAAGTTCCCTCTGAAACGATCCCGTACGTCAGAGGAGGGGCGTGACCGCGTCAAAGGGAATGTGCAACCGAGGTGGTCAGCTGGTCAGCAATCCTCAACAGGCTGCTTTGAAGAGGAGACCAGGTGAAGACAGATGCGAGTGAAGAACAGCAGCAGCAGTTCGTGCCAGCGGGCCAGATTTACTATAAAATTTAAAATGTCTGGCAGGCCAATTTTTAACACACCAAAGGCCATATTTGGCCCGCGGGCCAGAGTTTGACATGTCTGATCTAGAATGTCTTGCCCAGCTACTGGAAAAGAGCTTACAAAAGTACATAATCTCTTTATATATGATTGTTAGAACCTAACGGATGTAGCGGTATATAAGAAATAAATTACATTACATTACATTACATTGTTTGCCATACTAAGTTGCCACCCTATGCTTTGTCATGCAATGCTCATCATACTGTGTCACACTGTGCCATGTTCGTCATGTTATATTTTACCTTGCTTTATGGATGTAAACTTGTAACCCTTTCTGAGCTCTCCTGGGAGGATGGAATATAAAACCAAATAAATAGTGTATCTAGATTTCCAGAAAGCTTTTGATAAAGTTCCTCATGAGAGGCTCCTGAGAAAATTAAAGAGTCATGGGATAGGAGGCAATCAAATCATCATGGTTTAACAGGCGCATGACTGTAATATTCAAATGGCTCTCATATTTTATTAAATTTATTTAACGCATTTAATCTTTCTGCAATAACACATTCAAATTTAACAGCTATACAAACAGTATTCCACCAGGTTATTTATTTTACCCTTGATACATCCTTCCAATGTTTTAAGATGATTTTAATGGCCAAATTAAGCAAGATTCTTAATAATTTAGAGTGATCATCAGGTATTGGCTGCCGAAGCCCTAAATGGCTCAATACGATGATATTTAATGTTAGTAGTTCTTTAATTCTCAGCAGATTAGAGATAGTGTTCCAAACTTTTATCCAGTAACCACATATATTATCACAGTAATACAGTGAATGGGTTAAAGTGCCAACCTCCTTTAAACATGACCAACATTTATTTGATGTATCTCTTTTGATTTTAGATAATTTATAAGGTGTCCATATGGCTTTGTGAAACACAAAAAATATGGACTGTTTAATTGCAGACAATCTTAATGATTTGTAGATGGAATTCCAAACCTGCTCCCAACACTGCTCAGAAATGTCCTTCTTTATATCAAATTGCCACGCATATTCTGTTCTGTTCCTTTGGGATGAGAAAATGCATTAGCCTGTAATATTTTATACCACTTAGAAGCAGCCCTCTTTTTAGATGATATTACTGCCATAAAAGACTGCAAGCTTGGAGTGGAAGAACACAGCAGTTTGTACTTCAAGAAGGCACTAAGGCAGTGTTGCAATTGTATCTATTTATAGAATTGATTAGGACATGTTGCAAATCCTGGAAGGATAACCACTTTTCATCTTTTCGTAATTGACAGATTGACCATATATCAGCCCGTTGCCACACTGACCATTGCACCATCACTCCTTGTATCTTAATCTGCTTATTATTCCATATAGGTACATGTAGCGTAGTCTCCCATGGCATAGTAAAGCATTTCTCAATCATCTTCACAGCTTGCGACATACTATCAAGAAGAACATCTCTATTAGCTAACTTGTTTGATGACCATTGCCAGTTGAATATCGTAGGAACTGTTTTTAAAATGGTCAGGGTTTCCCATGGGGGCAGGGATTAGCTGTAAAACTGGATTAGTTTGAGCTTCAGACCAGTGATGTAGGGGTTTATTAGGCCATTCTGCTTCAGGATGCAAATGAACCAGGAGCTTATTTACATCCTGTAACTAAATTCTGCAAAACCAAGTACACACTTATCTTTTTTGTTTTCATGTGTTTCTTACATGCAATTCAGGCGTTGCTGACAACAGGAGTGCAATTTTACATGTCCAAAAGGGGTAAAAAAAACAAAACAAACAAACATGCATATTATACTGTAATTAGTAATACAGTACACAACAGAGAATAGAGTCATATAAAGGGGGTTTATTTGGGGTTGACAAAGTATATGGGACCTCTCCGTAGAATTTTATGAACTATACTGTAGATAGGATTATTTTTATTTGCTCCAAATAGTGTATATAGTCCTTCTACAAACTTTAAGAAGTTCCAAGCAGTCATCATTTGACCCCTGTATCTACAATTATGCATAATTCTCTCTGAACTTTTTACAGTTCATTGAAGACAAGATGTACCAGACTCTATTTAAAAATAATTTGAAAAGTAGAACAATTCTAAATGTCATGCATAAATAGTTTTAGGTGAGCTTTACATTATAATGAGGCAATAAAAGTTCTAGTCAATGTTTTGTTATATATTATAAAATGGGTATAAAGAATTCTTTTCCATAACTCGTTAATGAAGGTTAGGCTAAGTACCCATATTCCAATATAACAGAATTTGAGACAAATACTGGAAAATTACTTTAAAGAAATTTGCTAAAACTCAATAATAGCCACATCAAAGCAAGCTAAGAAAACACTATTATCTTGTGATTCTTGATTAATAGTTTTCGTGTGCCAGGTGACTTTGGTGCTCATTTTCAAAAAACATAGATGTCAAAAAAAAGAGCCAGATAGGTGTTTTCCTGCCAAAATTGCCCAAAATACCATAATCAAACCCAGACTTAGAAGATGTCCAAGTGGGTGGGCCACGCAGAAAAAGGCGTTTTGGGGGAGTATCTTAGGCGGCATTACGGGGTAGATGTTTTCTAGCAATAATGAATAACAGAGCAATATCTGTGGTGGAAACAAAAACATCCCAATTTAGACATACTATAAAGGTGAATATGTGAAGTCACAACTTATCTTTGGACCCATTTCTGCTTTTGCTGAGTTGGAGAATAGTCACAGTGTGGAGTAGAGAGTTGGAGACTGGTTTGTTTGCTGCCTTTGTCTGCCCAACCCTGAAACCTCTGTCCCCCATGTTGCCTTTCCTATATCTCACCTCCTGAACCCCTTCACCATACCTGCCAGCCCCCACCCCCACCCCCACCCACCTCTTGCTTTCTCTCAAGCCCCTTTCCCCCCTTTGCTCTATACAAAGCCCCACACCTCCCTTTGTACCCCTTTACCTACTTCTACTGTTTCTCTCCTTCTGCCTCTATGCTGTGCCTCTATGTTTCTCAATGTGCTGTGGGCAGGTGCTATGTTACTGAGTGAGTGTGCTGATGCTGAGTGAGCAACTGCTAATGGTGAGTCAATATCTCACTATGTAGTGCTGAGCTCTGCAGTAGGTTGAAATGTGAACAGTAATGTTAGTTGGGTTAGGACAGGGGTAGGCAATTGCAGTCCTCGAGAGCTGGAGCCAGGTCAGGTTTTCAGGATCTCCACCATGAATATGTATGAGATGGATTTTCATGCACTGCCTCCTTGAGATGCAAATCTATCTCATGCATATTTATTGTGGATATCCTGAAAACCTGACCTGGCTCCGGCTCTTGAGGACCAGAATTACCTACCCCCTGGGTTAGTAACATGCTATTTAAAATTCTGTCATAGCATTTAAAATATCAGTCATAGCATTTAAAGATAATTCCTATATGCAGCCTCACTTTCCAGATTGTGAGCAATGCTGAACATATAGTAAACAGATAGCAATAATATTAAGATTCCTTTCTGGATAGCTATCCAGATAACATTTAGGACAACTTATCGCCTCATCTAAATTTATCTGGATAGTGAACTGAATATGGTCACTATTCAAATAATTTCTGTTAGTGGGGTTAGGAGGTTTCACCTGTGGTGTGGTATCTGCTGGGTTGGAAGCACGGATCTGCTGAATGCTCTTGCACTTGAGGCTTTGCCGTAGGTGGCTGAGAGTCTGGAGGAAAGGGCTAGGAGGAGGCACCCCTACCAGAGAGTTTTCAGGCCCTGGATCCAATTCCTTGACCTCAGTGACCATGCAGCACATCTGTCAGCAGATAGGGCTCCAACTCCAGGCCAGGACACACAGGAATGATACTGTGCCAGTGCACCTCAAGCTTATATCCTCCCTTGCCTTTCTTACCACTGGTGTCTTTCATTCAGTGCTCGCAGTCACTTTAGGCCAGCTGGGGATGCTAGCATGACAAAGGCTCATATAGACCCATTTTCAGTGACAGTGAGTGCTACATTTATTTCCCAACTGATTGTGACAAATTCACCAGCACCCCTTTCCCGTCTCCCCTCTCCCCCATACTAGTGTTACCAGATTTCCTCTTTAAAAAAGGTTCTGGAATCCCTCCGGGCACCTTTACCCCTCCTCTCAACATCCTCCCCCTGTTCTCTACCACCACCACCCCATCTAACCCCCCCTCAGACCTACATACACCCAACCACTCATCCCCCCTACCACCACCACCACACCACCAGAATTTTGTACCTCACAGAACACTCTCTGGCCTTTATGCCCTCAGCCACAGTCCTCCTTGCAGCCAGCCTTTCTGCCCCTCCCTCCAGCCCCAGTGAATAAAGTGTGTATACTGATGGCTGCCTCAATTCAAGCTGGATGGACCGTCTATGGACTTTATCCACTTTGGATAGAAGACTAAGGGCTCCTTTTCCTAAGGTTCGCTAGCGTTTTTAGCGCACGCAGGAAATTACCACGTGCTACGCTTCTAAAACTAACACCAGCTCAATGCTGGCGTAAAGGTCTAGCGCGCGCGGCAATGTAAGCCCGCTATTCCGCGCGTTAAAGCCCTAGCGCACCTTAGTAAAAGAAGCCCTAAGGCTTGTTGTAGTCCAAAATGTGCAGTGCACTTTTACCAGGATAAGCATGAAATCTTGGGAAGAATATTGGCAGGCTAATGGACTGGTTAAGATGGAAATCTGACAACCACCTTCAGAAAGAACTTAGCATGTGTGCGAAGAACCACCCTCTTGTGATGAAATTTCATATAAGGTGGATCAGCAACTATAACCTATGATGACTCTGTGTGCCTAAGTGACAACTTTCTAGGTTAATAACTTTGGTTCATAGACAAAATTGCGCGAGACAATGGCGCGCAGACAACTGAGCGCAAGGTTGACGGCGCGCCGAAGAAAAGCACTATTTTAAAGGGTTCCGACGGGGGGTGTTGGTGGGGAACCCCCCTATTTTACTTAACAGACATCGTGCTGGCATTGTGGGGGGTTTGGGGGGTTGTAACCCCCCTCATTATACTTGAAACCGAATTTTTAAGTATAATGTGGGGGGGTTACAACCCCCCAAACCCCCCACAACGGCAGCGCAATGTCTGTTAAGTAAAGTGGTTCCCCCCCACCCCCCCCATCGGAGCCCTTTAAAATAGTGCTTTTCTTCGGCACGCCATCAACCTTGCGCTCAGTTGTCTGCGCTCAGTTGTCGGCGCGCCGTTGTCTCACGCAATTTAGTCCCGTCACCATAACTTTAGGTGTCAAATGTCAAGGGGCTCAAAAGGAGCTTTCATTAGCTGGGTGAGGACAATGCTGAGGTCCCATAACATTGTAGGATGTTTCACTGGGGGTTTAATCAGGAGCGAAGCTCTTATAAAACAGAGAACTAGAGACTGTACAAAGATTAATAATATACTATCATTTAGGACTAAACAAAGTGTAAGGTCTCTTCACTGGGTATTTCAACATTTTCCAATTATGTGAACTCAGTACAAAAGAATAGTTTAGGCTGCATATATTTTATATACTATAAACTTATAAATAAAGAACAGAGTGTTCTGGAGTTTGTTTTATTTATAAAACATATTACTTTTGACTTTTGAAGTGCACTCGGATAAAGTTAAAAAAATATATTTATAAAAAATAATTGACTTTTCTGTTTTATTAGTTTTTCATAAGACAAAAAGTTGAATCTAAATCTTTTTGCAGCAGAAAGGTTACATTATATACAAAAGAAATCACATGCCCACATTTATGCTGAGCATTTAAAATTATCTTAAGGCATTTTTAAAATATTTCATAACTCCTAAGCAATATTTTTTGATAGCTAGCTAGCAACCAAAATTGACCCTAGACATCACTACATGTTAAGCCTACTTTAGATAAGTATAAAAGTCGCCTTTTCCTGATCATGACAGGAATAGCTGTTCAACTGATCACACATAATTGGAAGAACCATGACAGGATTAATTACACTTTTTGATGGGTAAAGGTGTGTATCACATATAAGTATGAAAGAATGATGGCAGAACGTTTGGGGGACAGTAAATCCTTTAATGATGTATGGAGTCCATTGACTACTTTTGTTGCATTACAGTAAGGGTCAGGTTTCTTTCTTTTTCATTAGATTTCTTTACACATCCAGGGAGGGTGGGTGGGTGGGGGGAGGGAAATGTACTTTGAGGTGTTAAAATATTGTAATCACTTCATATGTATTTTTGTATTAATAATTAAGATGAGGATAGGAGTAAATGACTGTTTAATGTAATAATTGTATAGTTATTAGTGCGTTCTATGCAGTATTTATTATTTATCAATTGTATTGCACAATCAAAGTTTGAAAATCAATAAAGATTTAAACAAAAAAATATATATTTTTATATACTGCCTATCAAAGTTACCTAAGCGGTTTTACAATCAGGCACTCAAGCATTTTCCCGATCTATCCCAGTGGGCTCACAATCTATCTAACATACCTGGAGCTATGAAGAACTGAGTGACTTGCCCAGTGTCACAAGGAGCAGTGTGGGGGTTTGAACCCACAACCCCAGGATGCTGAGGCTGTAGCTCCAACCACTGCGCCATGGAGACAATGCCGATATAATTGCAGAAATCATGGGCAGGATGGGGAGAAAAGACACTGAGAATCTGATCATGAACCTGCCATCACATGAACCTCCCCCCCTCCCCCTCCCCAATGAGTAGAGAAATGAAATAGAATTGACCCATCCACCTAGGAAAAATTGTATTTTAGATAAATTGAGCTCTTTTGTGAGAGAGCAGCATTTTTTAGTATGGTTTAGAGGTCAATGGTCTGATTAATATTTTTAGAAATGGGTTGTTCCCCAGGACTTCTTGTTCTTGTCACTGCTTTATAATATTTATTACAACTCTTGGGGTATCTGGTTCAAAAGTATGAAATTGAAGTTTATGTTTATGCAGAAGATATTCTGTTAGGTCCTCATTTTTTAAGTCCTATTTGCATTTCAGATATGCATAAACAAGCACTTAAATGTTTCCTCTAAGTGCCCATTTTACAAAATCAGGATATGCAGATCTCAAACCCTAGTGCACTCAAGAGGATATAATCTAGGTATATTTTAGGAGAAAGAAGGTCATGGCAAGTTGGTAGACATTTATGCCCATTTCAGAAGAGGAATAAAAGGCTATATTCTATAAAATAAATGTTTTGGGTTTTTTTTACAACTTCTACCAAACACATTTAGGATTTGGGTAGGGAATGAAATGGAATGGGACTTGTATATTGCCTTTTTGTGGTTACACATTCAAAGCAGTTTACATATATACAGGTACCTGGAACAATGGAGGATTAAGTGACTTGCTCAGGGTCAGAAGCAGCAACACTGGGATTGGATCCCACAACCTCAGGGTGCTGAGGCAGCAAACGGTATACACATACTATATGCAAGTATTTTTGTATTCCACTGTAGGGATTAGAATATGTTGCCCCTTAATCTCACAGTGGCTACTGTCTCTCCCAAGTGCCAAACCAGCAAAGGAAACTGGTCTCTGTAACAGCATTTATTTTTCTATAATGGAAAAACTAAATGTTTAAGTGCCAGCATTTACACATTTACGTACTGGTTTTCAAGTCATGATTTTTTTTTACATTTTTTTCTAAAATGAATGCTTATACTACCCACACTTGGCACATAAATGACAGTTTCTCCTGTACTTTATAACAGATTCTGTGGTAAGATGTTAGTGAAACTTGAGATGTCCTGACCTGAACATCTCAATTCCGAATTCTACATCCTTTCTATAAGGCCCATTTAAAAAAAAAAAAAAAAGCTGCTGTTCAGCGCTTTAATGCTACAAGCACCTCCAGACCTGTCGGAGATTTCAGAGCGTTAAAAACCAGCACTTCATTTTATACATCATATGGGCATCGATCGGAGTGATCATTATAATATTGATGAGCTCGTTGTAATGTATTCACAATTATCGGAGGCTGCTACAAACCACGGAAAAGACCGCGATTTGCCATTTTGGGCATTGATCGATATAATACTTCATCACTAAACTGGTTAAAACTGTTTTTGCGACAATCATTAAAAGCACGGTGAGTTTTGTGCAAATGGGCCACAATAATATGCAGTTAATGGGGATGCACCAAAAGGCACCTCAAGAGGAAGCTTTAAATGCATCTGTGCTAATTGCACTTTGGTAGGGAACTTGTTTATACAGTAAATACAGAAGGAATGCTAGACATACCCCCAACGGTTACTGACTTTGTAATTACCACACACTAGTCTTACACCTAATGGTCAATAAGTGCAAAACTTTACTGCACTTTAGCAAAAAGGCCCCAAAATAATATATAACAATAACTAAAAGTAAATATTTTTACAAAAACCATCATCCATAGTTAACCCCCAATACTGATTATCAGACAAGTTTTCATAACCATTCTTATCCTGACAAAATTATGTAGCAATTAAATGCCATAAACATGGCACAATGTAAGTAAAGGAAGTGTGCCAAGCAAAGGCCGTTTTGGCTCAGGAAAGATTATATGCTGTCAACAAAGTCTTGTGATGATCATAAAGACCTAATATTAAGAAACATAGCTACAAAGTAGAACAATTAAGCGGAACGCTCTGACATACTGCATAAATGTTGCAGCGTTAGTAATGTTTGCCAAACCTACCTGGCACCCCACTTTGAGTACAGAGCAAAAAGTCTCTCGGTACTGTGCTGAGGAAAGAACCATGTTTCCTTTTCGCCAACGTACTACGGGGAGGCATATACTGCCTTTTACCGTGTGACTTCTCAAATGCTTCTTGCACATCATAGGAGCCAGGTGGTGGAACATCCTGGAGTATTTGAGAAAGAACATAGATATAATGAAGTAAAAAGTCGGCATGGCATAGGGGCATTTCTACAACAGGGTACCTCCATTTAGTCACCACTGAGAATGCACATTAAGATTCTTATTTATAGAATAAACAGAACCTGGGTGCCCTGATTCTATCACAGAATATGAACATAGCCCGGTATCAATGTGTCTAACATTTACATATACACACAGCACAAAGATGCAAGCAACTAGATTATAAAACTCATCTTTATCTGTCTTAGAGCAGAAATCATTGCATATACAGTAAAACCTTGGATTGCAAGGTTTGCAAGTGTTTTGCAAGACAAGCAAAACATTTTATTACATTTTAACTTGTTATACAAGCAATGTCGTGCAATACTAGTACATACAGTATAAACACATCACAACTGAGCTGATGGTTCTTCTCTCTCTGATGTTGTGGAGTGTAGTGACTGTTCTAAATGAGTGAGGTCTTGCATTACAAATATGTATAGTATTTTGTATTAAAATTTTTGGGTTGTGGAATAAATCGTTTGAGTTTCCATTATTTCTTATGGGGAAATTTGCTTTGATAAATGAGTGTTTTGGATTACAAGCATGTTTTTGGAACGAATTATGCTTGTAAACCAAGGTTTTACTGTAATTGTCTTATTTATTGCTTCTTGCTCTATTCTGCCTTGGATATATATATTCTATACCCCACCCTCCGATATTCAGCCAGTGGTGGTCAGCGTTTTTTAAACACTAACCATCACTGGCTGAATTAGCCCCTAATATTCAGTGCAAGGCCATGTCCGGGCACTGGCACTGAATAATGTGTCAAATTCCAGTAACAGTTTAGAAAAGGATATGCAGGTATAAATGTACAGGAATGTACATACATGTACTGGTGGGAGCTACAATTTTATAGTGGGAGCTACAATTTTACAACTGTCAAAGTCTAAACCATCATCAATTAAAAAAAGAGGCAAAACTCAACTGCAAATCAAATGCAGCAAGGTATCTAAAGGCTCAAAATCAATTTTATTACAATGAAAATAGAAGTGGCCTCAGGTGTATATATCCAAGCTTCAAAATCATTTATTTGTACATAAGGCTAGACATCTTTTGACACCACAACGCCTGCATCAGAGGCAGAAATGAAAAAATAATAATAATAATAATAATTTATGAGTCTAGTAATTAAACATTCACCTATGAGTAAAATAAAGAAAATAATCAACCACTAAATCAAATTATGAATACTATTAAAATAAAACAAAAGCAGAAATAAAACATTGGTGTACCACTTCATAGAGAATGCAGAGCCTTTATTGATACTGCAATATAAAAGACATAAATCAGTGTATCACAAACTGTATGCCATGGCGAGATTCCGGATGTGCCGCGAAAGGCACGTCATGTAGGCAAGTCAGCCAGTGCAGGCATCTCTCCTGCTCTCCCCACCTCCCCACTGGAGTGGTCATTTTAGGGTTAACAAGCTCAGGGCCCTGTCTGGAGGGGCTCCGCACATGCATGGACATCAATGTGATGACATCACATGACATTTGCGCATGTGCAGAGACCTTCCAGCTGCGACCCCGAGTTTAGTGTGCCACAGCTTGGAAAAGTTTGCAAGATACTGCTAAAAATAAACAACTGTTCCAATAATTATCATAAAAATACCACTACAGTCTTTTGTTGAAAGGCTCAGTCATTAAGATGGGAACCATACCTCTCCCTCCCCCCCCCCCCCCATTTTGCAAAGTTGTGCAGCAAAAGCCGCAAAGCCCTTTAAATCTCTATTGGCTTCAGGGCAGTTACCACAGCAGCAGCCACTAGTATGACTTTGTAAAAGTGTGTATGTGGGGGGGAGGGTTGTTAAAACACATAAAAGGGGGGTGATTTTAAAGCACATCTAAGGCACTGATATTTAGTGCTATTTAGCTGGCCAGGAATGTCTTCTGACTGGCTAAATTGTGCTAAGCTGGCAATCTGCTAATATTCTGCATGAGATAGTCATTGACTGACTCCTGGCTTTCCTTCTTTGAGCCTTCATCCCTTTCCCTCGTTTTTGGTGATTTCATTATTCATGCTAATGACCTTTCTGATTCTTATGCTTCTTGGTTTCTAGCCTTAACATCCTCATCCAGTCTTTAGCTGTGCTTCATTATCCCTACTCACCAGAATGGGCACTGTCTTGATCTTGTCTTCTTTTCCAGCTGCTCCATCACAAATTTCTCCGCCACAGTTCTTCCCCTCTCTGACCATCATTTGATAACTTTCACAGTTCATCACCCTCCCCCCTCCTTCCAGATCTGGCTAATCTCCACCAATATATTTAGGAATCTTCAGGTTATTGACCCTTGCACTCTCTCCACCACTGTTTCATCCTTCCTCTCAACCACTATGCTACACAAATCTGGGAATGAGGCTGCCTCTTCCTATACTACTACTATTATTTCTATAGCGCTACCAGACGTACGCAGTGCTGTACAGTCACAAAGAACAAGAAGACAGTCCCTGCTCGAAAGAGCTTACAATCTAAACAGACAAGACAAACAGGATGTCATGGATACAGTTAAGGGGAACGGTTAATCAGCTGGCTGGGTTGGTGGGCAGAAGAGTAGGGTTATGCCAAACTCCAGCTTTGCTGACCTCAAAAATCCACTTACATTCCTGTGTCAGGTCTGCTAAACATCTGTGGTTCAAATCCTGCACTCAAGCAGACTTCATTCATTTCAAATTCTTCCTGACCTCCATCTAGTCTGCTCTTTCACTTGCCAAACAAGATTACTATACCTATCTGACTAACACACTCAGCTCCAACCCTCACTGTTTCTTTGCCACACTGAACTCTCTGCTCAAAGTGCCCTCACCCCCAGCCTCTCCATCACTTCCCCCCAGACTATGGCTGAGTACTTCTATGACAAGGTTCACAAGATTAACCTTAAGTTCTCAACCTAGCCACCTCCACCTCTCCCTCCCCCAGTTCACTCTGTCAACCTTCCTTCATCTACTGCCACCCTTTCTTCCCTTCCTGAAATTACTGGAGGAGACTGCTCATTTTCTTTCCTCCTCCAAACTAACTGCTTGCTCCTCTGATCCAATTCCCACCCATCACTATCTCTCCTACTGTCATTCCTTCCATATGTCACATCCTCAATCTATCACTTTCCACTGCAACTGTCCCTGATGTCTTCAAATGTGCTGTAATTACACCACTCCTCAAAAAATTTTCACTTGATCCTACCTGCCCCACCAACTATTGCACCATCCCCCTCCTCCCTTTCTTATCTTCAGCTACTTAAACCTGTGGTTCACCACCGTTGCCTTGACTTTCTGTCCTAATTTCAGCTAGTTAGCTATTTGGCTAGCAGTCTGAATATGGCCAATAACCACATAGCACTTACAGATCAGCTCTGGACCTGGATATTCATTACCAGCTGGTATTTGGATAGCAGTGCTGAATAACTGGTTTCATTTTAACTTGTAATGGCTAGCATTTTGCTTAATCATTGTTCACCATGGTCCTCAATTTCCTTTAAATTCAAGGGGAAAAAACCCTTCTGTAAAACGTATATAGGACTTCTGCTCAAAAGTGATAAGACTGTATCGGACAACAGATCTTCTAGAAAAGATGAAATACAAGCTCCACATTTTCTTCAAATGTTTTTACTTGTAGTGTATTTCTGGTTACCATTATTATATTGTTTCCTTATCCGAGTTAGAAGTCTCAAAGTTGGTATTAATCAACAGCCAAAGTATTACACGGAACCAGCTTGTTATTGATTTTTATTTCTGTGGCTTCCTTTTACTTTCGGTAGCTATACTCACCCTGTGCATCTGCTCAGAAGGAGAATGTCTTGCTTCCGATACAAAAATTTTGATGATTTTAACACTATGTTATCTTCCACATTCACTCTCTACATGTGATACACTGGTCATCCCGGACCCCTGAGGAAGGAGTGTTTCTCCGAAACACAGACCATGTTGGGTCCGTATTCCATGTATATGTAAGCCATTTTTTAAGGATTACAATTTTGTATACTTTTTTAAATAAAGATTTCTACACCTTGGCTTGTATATCCCATTCTGCAGTTTCTTTCTTGTTCTTGTTTTTGGTGTTCACCTTTTACTGCAGATTTGTTGGATTATTTTGTTTTTACCCAGGGTAATACTTACTACCATATTTGTTTCCTATGTGGGTCTTAGAAAAAAGTACACTTCTCCCTCCGTATTCATTGTGATAGGGGTTTAACAGAACCGCAAATACAGAAAAAACGCAAATAACTTTTTCATGTTATTCGCTGTTTTCTATTAAAAATCATTGTGAATATGGTGATACCGCGAATAACATGGTGGGAGAACTGGCCTGTTCCTGAAGAAGAGGCAAAACACGGTGAAGAAAGTGCTGCATGGAATCAGTGATTTCTCTATGCAAGCTGATGTAATTGGGGGGGGGGAGGAGTCAGCAAGCTAAAAACCGTGAATAATCGAAACCGCGAATGCTGAAACTGTGAATACGGAGGGAGAAGTGTACCTGAATTAATACAGCTACTCAAATCTCTTTCACATATCAGATAGCACAATTTTTATCTGAATGCTGATACAGTATATAACTATGGCACAAGAAACACATTTTCAAGGTTTTATCAACTATGCAGAAAAATGTATCTTTCCACGTTAAGATTTTCATACCCAAATGGGGTGTGTGGCTGTGGTGTGTCTGATTGTACGGCTGGTCGGTGTTGTGTGTAGTGCAAGGAACCCCCCTGTTTGGGGAGCTGCTGCGGCTGGTTGTCTTCTCGTACAATAACATTTGAAAATGCTAGGGGTTGGCAGGGTACCATGAGATGACCTTTTTTGTCTACCCTCCCCCTATGGGTTTTTGGGGGGGCTTTGCACCTCTCCACACTTTTTGTGTAGCAGGAGCTGTCCGTATCTTGTCCCTCTATACCAGCAATTTCCTAACGTCAGCCTGATGGGAGAGGCTGGTTTCCCTCTGTTGCTCTACTATAACTGTACCATCTCTGTAGATTTCCAAGGAGGGTGAAGTTCTTGTATATAGCATGCTTTTTGTATTTGCACTTTTGGTCTCAGTGTTGTTCCTGTTATCCTGTTGAATCCTTTCTAATAAAAATGATTAAAAAAAAAAGATTTTCATCCCCATCCCCAAGTAAATATAGAAAATGGGAAGGGTATACTGTACAGTACATATATATATATATATATATATATATATATATATATATATATATATATGAACCTGAGCAGAGATAATCTGGATAACCTTTCCAGCAAATGAGACTGCCAGTGAAGCAGAACATTTTCTGTGAGAGACAGATTCTTGATGCCAATAGCTATGACTGGCAGCTACCTCTAGCACCCCTACATACAAAAGTAAATTTAAAATACAATTTCTTTTCAGTGAAGAAATTTGAGAAGGCACAAGATGTGTATGTAAATGTGCAGAACCTTTGCATCATACAAAAAAATTCTTTCGATGAATAAATCTGAAACGTACAAGTGTCATAAGAGTCTTCTCAAAAAGCAAACAGTTAGAAGAATAGGCATTTAGGGGCCTGAATCTCTACATGGCGCCGTTGTCAGCGACCGCCAATCACGTATCAATCACATGGTGACGCTGTTTAGAGCATCGCACCTCAGGCAAAAGTAGGCATTGAAAATGTAAGTAAAAGCCACATTTCCAGGGCCTACGTTTGATGTGGATTGCGTCTATGGAGGCGCTTGAATGCACCTAACACCACTCCCAGTGTTATGCATGCCTAAAGTGGCATTAGGCACCATAAACTGCCTCCAGAGACGTGAGTCTGTTGCTGGGAGGCACTTTGAATTTTCTTTTAAGTCCTCTTTTAAATGGAATTTTGGTCTTAACTTAGGTGCCTAAGTTAAGCTGCCGTTTAGAGAATATGGGCCTTAAGGGGCAATTTTATAACAGGGTGCCTTATTTTAGGCACCTCAATGCCACATATAATGGCATCTGAGCGCTGGGATGCTGATATATAATACTATTGTAATCTGGCACTGGCATGCCCACATACATATGCCCAGAGAGTGGTAGAAATCTGGAACGCTCTTCCGGAGGCTGTTATAGGGGAAAGCACCCTTCAGAGATTCAAGACAAGGTTGGATAAGTTCCCACTGGAACAGAACATACACAAGTAAGGCTAGACTCAAATAGGGCACTGGTCTTTGACCTAAGGGCCGCCACGTGAGCGGACTGCTGGGCACGATGGACCACTGGTCTGACCTGGCAGCGGCAAATCTTATGTTCTTAAATACTCAATCTAAATGTCATTTTTAATATGTCAGTTCAATTGTCACACACACACACTAATGTCTGCTAATTGATCATAGCACTGAAGCTCAAATACATTTTTCAATCGAGCTACAGAAAGATATAAATAGTTTTTATTTTTTTGTATATATTTTTTTGTATGGACCTTCAGAGTTCAGCCAGGTACCATATGCTAACGGTTGCTATCGTCTTCATCAGTCCAAGTTTTATTGATTTTTATTCATTGCTTCTATAATTTATCTAATACTCTCATTTTTTATATATAAAATACTGGAATGCCACTTAGCTTTGTAGTGGACTATCACTCTTCCTTTACACCACCTCTCCCGACATGCATGTTTCAAGCGAAACTTTTCTTCAGGGTCGAGGAGAAACGTTTGAGGGAGCCAGTGTCAGAGGCAGACTTTAATATGTAGATCCATTAATTATTTATTTATTTATTTTATAAATTTCTATCCTTTTTATCTATTATGCGGGTAACAGTTGGTACATACATAAAAAGTAACAAACTTTACATATTCATTAATATATTATCAAATAAAACACTTATTAAAAAACATCATCTTGTATCCAATGTGCAGTAGGGAGAAACTGAAATACAACGTAGCTAAAGAATCACCAACCTGCTTACCTTACTACCGTCCAACAGGAAGTAGTCTGGTGCATAATGACTGTGTCCTATACTGTATTTCCTTTTCCGGTCTGTTATCATTGACAAAATGAGGGCAAACATACACACTGTGTATAGTTGTAAACTCTGTTAGAAGTTTACGGTATCACGCAAATCCACTCAATGTGTGGTCACAAAGATACATCCCCCATCGACTGCATGATAACAAGTTTTCACTATACATTTACCTGTGAAAATACTAGTATTCTGTACATTTTCAAGCTCAAGTGGAGCACACATAAGGGTGTTTAGCTGTAGAATTACCCTTCATATGTAAAAAAGCTACAGCATTTTTAATTGTATTATATAAAACTAATAATGGTTCTACTGAACATTCTGGAGATGTGCCAAATTACCAGTAAACTATTCATGTTTAATTCAGACACACACTGAACTGGGTCACCTAGACAAAGATAAGATGAGATGGAATGAATAGTAGTGCTTCAACCACATCTAACATTTTCATTATATTTTCATTGTAGCCCTCCATTTAGAGTATATTGTTGAGTTTTGAAAGTACATCAGGTTACTGAGGTGATATAAAGCAGGATGTCGTAAGATTTATAAGGCAAAACAAAGCAGTACTTCGCTTAAACATTGTTATTAAATACATATTTCTGCTTTACTTAAGTCTGGGTCAAGTTCCTATGAGAAACATGTACTTACAGTATGTCATGTTTCTCCCTTTTTATCAAATAGTTTTGATTAAGGAAGCCTGTGTCAGAGCAAAGATTGACTCTTTTTTTTAAAATTATTATTTATAAGTTTTCAAATTATACATTCAAGATTAACTTGTACAGAAAGAAGGTTCAAGGCATAGAAAATAAAAATATATTCATCAATCCTTACAAAGCAATAAAAGATAATTAACTTAAATCTTCTCAAGTCCTTAAAGGGATCCAAAATGCAAATTACAGCGAAAAAAAAGAGAAAATACTTCTTATAAGAAACTGATTAGCTAACTGAGGTTAGGGCATCTAATTTTCATGTAGCACTATCCTTCTCCAGACGAGATAGGACCAGAAGTGTCGTCAATTGGGGAGGCTCAAAGAAAACAAATTTCTGAGTTTTATAATGAATTACACACCTGCATGGATGGTGAAGAAAAAAAGTAGCCCCTAAAGCCAAGACACCAGGTTATAATAATAGGAATTCTCTTCTACGCCTTTGTGAATCCATTGCTAAGTCTGGGAACATTTGTATCTTATAGCCTAAGAATTATTTTTGCTTATTTTTATAAAACATTCTCAAAAGCCAAATTTTATCAGGAGTAAGAGCTACAGTCAACAGTAAAGTAGCTGGAACAGCTACTTCCCTATCAGATGTTTCCAATAGAGTTATGTTCATAGATTCTTGATTTGTCTCTTGTTGGTTATTCTGCATCTTACTTGGGAGATAATAGACTTGTGTAAATGGAGGTAATGACGCCTCAGGAACCTCCAAAATTTCCAAGAGATAGCGTTTCAACATTGCTCTAGGTGTTACCATGGTAACCCTAGGGAAATTAATGTCTGAGATTATTGTTTCTAGAAAAGTTCTCAAGTGATTCAAGTTTTCTTCTTAAGTTTGTATTATCCTTGATTAGCGTCTCTTGTACTTTCTTTGATATTTCTGTATCTTCTTGCAGTTTATCTATTGAAGTTTTAGAGGTCCCAATCTCTTGTTTTAATTTGTTAATATCATTGTCATGATTCTTTAATTTTCCTTCTATTTGTTGAGACTGAAAATGTATATAGGAAGGGAGTGATTAAGGAGGATAAAGAGGTAGCTGAGAGGTTGAACACGTTCTTCTCGTCGGTCTTCACGAGCGAGGACACGTCCAATATACCGGACTCAGAGGATCTCATGAGTGGGGAGCAGGCTGAAAAATTGGGGCATATAGAGGTAAGTCGGGAGGATGTCCTCAAACAGATTGACAGGTTGAAAAGCGGCAAATCTCCGGGACCGGACGGGATCCACTCAAGGGTTCTAAAGGAACTAAGACAGGAAATAGCGGGTGCAATCCAGCATGTTTGCAACCTATCCTTGACAACTGGAGAGGTACCAGAGGACTGGAAACTGGCGAATGTCACACCTATCTTTAAGAAGGGATCGAGAGGTGACCCCGGGAACTACAGGCCGGTGAGCCTGACTTCAGTTATAGGGAAGATGGTGGAAGCAATAATCAAGGACAGCATTTGCGAGCACATCGAGAAAAATGGCCTACTGCGGACAAGCCAGCACGGATTCTGTAAGGGAAGGTCGTGCCTGACAAACCTTCTGTACTTCTTTGAGGGAATAAGCAGTCAGGTGGACAAAGGGGAACCCATAGACATCATTTACCTCGATTTTCAAAAGGCCTTTGACAAGGTGCCACATGAAAGGCTGCTTAGGAAGCTGTGGAACCACGGGGTGGGCGGGGATGTACATAGATGGATCAAGCACTGGCTATCAGGTAGACTACAGAGGGTCGGAGTAAAGGGCCAATATTCTGACTGGTGGGGAGTCACGAGCGGTGTGCCACAGGGATCGGTGCTGGGGCCGCTACTCTTCAACATATTTATCAATGACCTGGAAACGGAGGCAAAGTGTGAGGTTATAAAATTTGCAGACGATACCAAACTCTGCGCCAGAGTTAAGACCAGGGAGGAGTGTGAGGAACTGCAAAGGGACCTCGATAAGCTGGAGGACTGGGCAAACAAATGGCAAATGCGCTTTAACGTAGATAAATGCAAGGTCATGCACATAGGGAAAAAGAACCCGTTGTTCGAGTATAAAATGGGGGGGGATTGCTGGGAGACACCGGACTTGAGAAAGACTTGGGTGTGCTAGTGGATCCATCCATGAAACCATCCGCACAGTGTGCAGCAGCCTCGAAGAAAGCCAACAGGATGCTGGGCATCATCAAGAGGGGCATAACAACCAGGACGCGGGAAGTCATCATGCAGCTGTATCGAGCGATGGTGTGCCCACATCTGGAATACTGCGTTCAATATTGGTCGCCGCACCTCAAGAAGGACAAGGCAATTCTTGAGAGAGTCCAAAGGAGGGCAACGAAACTGGTAAGAGGGCTGGAAAACTGCCCATATGCCGAGAGGCTGGATAAACTGGGGCTCTTCTCTCTGGAAAAGAGGAGGCTCAGGGGGGATATGATAGAGACCTTCAAAATACTTAGGGGCATAGAGAGGGTGGACAGGGACAGGTTCTTCAGACTAAAAGGGACGACAGGTACGAGGGGGCACTCAGAGAAACTGAAGGGGGATAGGTTCAAATCAAATGCAAGGAAGTTTTTCTTCACCCAAAGGGTCGTGGACACATGGAATGCGCTCCCGGAGGAAGTGATCCGGCAGAGTACAGTACATGGATTCAAACAGGGATTGGACGGATTCCTGAGGGAAAAGGGGATCGTGGGGTACAGAGGGAGGTGCTGGGGTGATGCATAAATATAGACAGCTCACCAGGTCGTGCAGGTGCAAGGCCAGAGGGTTAGGACTTTGATGGGAAGATAGGACTTCGATGACAAACCTAGGGGGCAAAAGGGGGCCCCTTCTGGTGATTAAGGCAGGTCATGACCTGTTGGGCCGCCGCGGGGGCGGACTGCTGGGCGGGATGGACCTGTGGTCTGACCCGGCAGAGGCACTGCTTATGTTCTTATGTTCTTATATTCTTTCCCAGATTAGTAAACAGATCTCACAGGCTATCTAACGTAACTTCATGGGGTTTTTGAGGTAAAGAAAATTGCAAGTTCAAATCATTCTGCTCACCCACTGGTGTTTCTCCCTGTCTCTGCTCCATCTGGGAAGGTCATGTTCCCATTGTTATCTGATCCTCACTATCCATGTTCAAGCTCCCTTGTAAAAACTGGGATCCAGAATCCTCATTCTCCGATTCGGTCTCTCTAGCCTCCGAGGGACAGTGAACTCCGTCTCCCGGAAACACCTCCACCTGTGAAGAACTAGTGGTTTGAGGTTGTGGGAGAGGTGCTCTCACTTTGGGGCTTAACAAGATTGACTCTTTCATGGTAGAATTGAGGCACCTGAAATGAAAAGATTAAAAGTGAAGTACAAAGGGCCCAACAGTCTTTAAAAGAAAAGGCTAAGAGGTACATAATCAAAACGGAAATACATCTAGAAACCCGCCTAAATCAGCAATCGGATGACCTAACAGACAGGTCGTCCCAAGTATAATCAAAATAGGTTTTAGACGTATCTAGAGGCATCTTAGGTCTTTTGACTGCCACTGTGTGTCCAGAGCAAAAAGGGGCATTTTTCAAGGAGTGGTTAGGGCGGGAGGTGGGCAGGATGTGGGCCGACCAAACTTAGTTATCCTGCAGCAATAATCGAAAGTTTGATGGCACTGCTTAGACAGAACTTATACTTTGTGACTTAGGAGATTTAAAAACAGGTATAAGTGCCCAGAAGGTATCCAAAGGGACCAGATAACCACTGCAGGGATAAAGTACAGACCCCCACACACTTCCCCAGTGATCACTGACCCCCCCCCCCCCCACACACACACACACACACCACCACCATCAACATACACACACACACAGCCATAAAAATTGGAATAAAAACATACATATCTGCCTCTAGAACATCAGCACCTGGCATAGGAAAGCCTAGTAGAGCTGCACAGAGGTGGCTTAAGTAGTCTGGGTTTAGGCTAGTGAACCATAGAGAGGAGGACCCAGGCCCATAAGCTACTCTAAGCACTGCATTCATGGTAAAAAATGTGAGTACACCAAAACCCCTCCAAGCCCTACTGTACTGCCATATAGGTGGCACCTGCAGCCATAAAGGCTATTGGGGTGGTAGACAGGTGGGTATACTAGGTTTTGGGGGTGTTTGGGGGGGTCTCACCATGACCTACAAGGGAGTTGTGGTGATATGTTTATGTGGCACCCTTTTTGTGAAGTTCACTGCTAAGGTGCCCCACTACTCTGTTGTCATGTCTGGGTGGCCAGTCCATCACTTTGCTGACTCCTCCCACGTCCAAAAGGTCTTATTCTAGGCGTTTTAGACTTGTATGATTTTTTGAACAAGAATGCGGTATAAAGATAGACAACGATGGTTTGGATGATCAAACGACTGGATGAATAATTAGATGATTCTCAAAAAAAAATTATTTTGGACATATTTTTTGAAAATGGACTATAGACGCTACCAACTTTGGGCGAATAGCACCCTAGGCCCAAAATGGACTTAGACTTTTTTTTATTATGCCACTCTAAGTTTCTAAATTTGTCTCCTATTTTTAGTCAAATTTAGAAGCCTAACCAGTCAATATTAAGATGGCAGCAGTAGCGGTTTTTTTAAACACTGGCTGCCACAGGCTGAATTAGGCCCTAATATTTAGTAAGAACATAAGACCATAAGAATAGCCTTACTGGGTCAGACCAATGGTCAATCTAGCCCAGACATAGGCAACTCCGGTCATCAAGGGCCGGAATCCAATCGGGTTTTCAGGATTTCCCCAATGAATATGCATTGAAAGCAGTACATGCAAATAGATTTCAGGCATATTCATTGGGGAAATCCTGAAAACCCAATTGGATTTTGGCCCTCGAGGACTGGAGTTACCCATGTCTGATCTAGCCCAATATCCCTTCTTCATGGTAGCCAATCCAGGGCAAAAACCCAAATAGTAGCAACATTCTATGCTACTTATCAAGGGCAAGCAGTGGTTTCCCCATGTCTGCCTCAATAGCAGACTATGGACTTTTCCTCCAGGAACTTGTCCAAACCTTTTTAAAACCAGTTACATTAATACCTCTTATCACACATCCTCTAGGTTCTAGAGCTTAAGTATTATCTGAATGAAAAAATATTTCCTCCTATTGGTTTTAAAAGTATTTCCTTGTAACTTTATTGAGTGTCCCCTACTCTTTGTAATTTTTGATGGAGTAACAATTTGGATCCATTTTATACCACTCAGGATTTTGTAGACTTCAATTATATCTCCCCTCAGCCATTTCTTTTCTAAGCTGAAGAGCCCTAACCTCTTCAGTCTTTCCTCATACGAGAGGAGTTCCATCCCCTTTATCGTCTTGGTCACTCTTCTTTGAAACTTTTCCAGTTCTGCTATATCTTTTTTGAGATAAAGCAACCAGAATTGAATGTAATACTCAAGGTGAGTTCACACCATGGAGCAATATAGGCACCAATGTAGGTACTGGTACCAAATATCTGGATTCTATGTGAGCCCTGGCTATGTCAAGGATGCAGGCAGCCAAGTAAGATATTCAGCCTGCTGCCTGGTAAGATAATCAGGCAATTGAACAAATATTGGGTTACATCTTATAAGCTCCCCTCTCAGGCACCATCTTGCCCCCCCACTCCCCTGAAAATTGCAGGCCCTATCCTGGAATCACCCCCCCCCCCTCCCAGTAGCCCTCCTTCTGGGTCCATCTTTCAGATCAGTAATGGTGCAGGGGTTGTTGAAGCACATGTGATCCCCCCTAGCTCCTGCCTACCACAGGTCCTCAGTCAAAATAGCTATTGTGATCTCTAGTTGCCATCTCTTGGTTTTAGCAATAGTACTGAGAAACAGCTGTTAGATGTCATGATGGCAATGGCCAGGGGGCCCTAGAGGAAGTGGAAGGACATGCTAGGAGCAATAAGGCTCATGGGGAAGGGGAGGAAGAGGGGAATCAGATCAGGAAGGCTTTTGCTGATCAGGATAGAGAGGTCAGATCAAAGGGACCTTTGCTCAACTGGAGGAGGAATAGAGGACAGATTTAAAAGGTATTTGCTTTTAAACAGAATATTGGGATCAGAATAGGGGGGATGATTTCTGATATCCTTAAGGGGGGGTCAAAATATGGGGAAAGATTTGGGGTCGACGACCACCATTCCAGCTCTTCTGCAGGCAGAGGAAGGAGGAAGACATCCTCCATTTTGTCTCTCCTTCCTCAGCCCGACTTTGCAGCACAGCGACGCCGATCGGGCCAGACTCTGCGCACTCTAGCTCACTCCTCTTGTGCCCTGTTTTTAGGGTCTACGACCATCATTCCAGCTCTTCTGCAGGCAGAGGAAGGAGGAAAAGTCCTCCATTTTGTCCCTGCTTCCTCAGCTCGACTTTGCAGCACAGCAATGCCGATCGGGCCAGACTCCGCCCACTCCAGCTCACTCCTCTTCTGCCTTGTTTTTAGGGTCAACGACCACAGTTGCAGCTCTTCAGCAGGC
This sequence comes from Geotrypetes seraphini, assembly GCF_902459505.1. NCBI lineage: Eukaryota > Metazoa > Chordata > Amphibia > Gymnophiona > Dermophiidae > Geotrypetes > Geotrypetes seraphini. The sequence continues at coordinate 325,162,797 of NC_047084.1, read as the reverse complement.
AGAAGAAGGAGGAAGAAGTCTTCCATTTTGTCCCTCCTTCCTCAGCCCAACACCGCTCCACAGCGACGCCCCAGATCACCCGGCTCCTCTACAGCCTTATTTAAGTGCTGGCGAACACCATTCCAGCTCTTCAGCAGGCAGAGGAAGGAGGAAGAAATCTTCCATTTTGTCCCTCCTTCCATGGCCCGACTGATCCACAGTGACGCAGATCGGGCTTGACCTAGCCCACTCCAGATCACCTGGATCCTCCAATCATACACACAATTACACTAAAATCCAATCATTTGCCATTAACAATCACCAAAAGAGAAAGCAACATCCTAACCGCCAGAAAGTCATCTGCTACCTCACACCCACCAACCCCTTGCCTCCTATCTTTCACAATGAAAACAATATCACAAAAACAAATACAAACTATCTTACTAATCACCTTGCTCCTAACAAGCTGGAAGGCAGCAGCAAACAACATCTCCCCAATACCAGTTATTTTAGCTGCAAACAGAGTTCACCACCCAGCCAGGAGAATCATTGTAGATATAAACATAACAAACTGCATGCAACACATGCAGACCTGCATGCAACACATCATTACATCAACATGGGCGAGAAGACCAACAAACCCACCCAGGAACAATCCACACCCACAACCAAGATCACTCATCTACTCCAAAACAACAAACAATGCTCAAACAGAATACACCACACTATCATGTGCCTACATAAACATCAGAGCTCAAGGCCCAAAGATAGAACGCATAAGAGACTGGATAGAAACTGAGAATCTAGACTGCCTCTTCATCACTGAAACCTGGCTAACCTCAGACTCAGATCCCAGGATAATGGAAGTTTGCCCACAGGGATACAAGATAAAGGTGGTCTGCAGAGAAAAAAAAGAGGAGGAGGTCTGGCCATCTTAGTTAGAAATTCCTTAAACTTAAACATACTGGACAAAACATCCACCCCATACTTGGACCTACTAGCTTGCCAACTATCATGCACCACACTAAAAAGATCCAAAACCTGCATGCTCTGCTATATACCAGGGAACTGGAACACAACAAGACCAGAATTTGAAGATTTTATATACCAAAACTCACTAACGACAGTATACAACCTAATCTTAGGCGATCTAAACCTCCATCTCAAAGACCAATCCTCTTAACAAGTAGAAAACCTACTCTCTTACCTTGAAGCCTTAACCTACAAGATCTTAGACCCACAAACCACACATGAGAAAGTCCACCATCGCATCGCAGCCTTTATGACCCAACAGCCCATTCTACCAGAGGTTCATACCTCAAATGGAAATTGGTCCCAATCCCTCTGGTCAGACCATTACACATATACTTTCAATATCAACTGGGCCAAAGGCAAAATCAAACCAATATCCCAAAGCTTAACCTACGAATCATGTAAATACATCAGCTCCTCCATATTCTGGAATAAAACAGACACAGCAATCCAAAAATGTAACCCCAAAAATTTCATCTCACAATGGTGCACATTAAGTACAGCTATCCTAGATAAGCTAACCCCAGTACAAACAAAAACCAGAACCAACAGACGATCAGACAAATGGTTTGACAACGAACTACTCCTACTCAAAAGACAATGCAGATGACTAGAAAGAAAATGGAGAAAAGTAACCAAGAATATACAAAAGCATCATGGAGAAAACTAAACCAGCAATTACATATGCTGAAAGACTAGAGAAACTGGGGCTCTTTTCCCTGGAAAAGCGGAGACTTAGAGAGGACATGATAGAGACTTGCAAGATCATGAAGGACATAGAAAAAGTGCAGAGGGACAGATTCTTCAAACTTTCGAAAACTATAAGAACGAGAGGGCATTCAGAAAAATTAAAAGGGGACAGATTCAGAACCAATGCTAGGAAATTCTTCTTCACCCAAAGGGTGGTGGACACCTGGAATGTGCTTCCACAGGGTGTGATAGGACATAGCACGATATTGGGATTCAAGAAAGGATTAGATAATTTCCTGAAGGAAAAAGGGATAGAAGGGTATAGATAGAGAAATACTATACAGGTCCTGGACCTGATGGGCCGCCGCGTGAGCGGACTGCTGGGCATGATGGACCTCTGGTCTGACCCAGCAGAGGCAATGCTTAGGTTCTTATGTTCTTACAAGCAAAAGCTAAAAGAAAAGAGAAGGACACACTAAACCAACCAAATAGGCATTGAAGTTCAAGACACAAAAAAACTATTCCAATTACTAAAAGAACTCATAGACATTAAACCCTACCTGGCCAATAATGATACTCCACCCCCTTCAGCCACCCTTATAACTGAATACTTTAGAAACAAAATTACAACAGCCATGACAACCTTCGAAGGAACCCCAATCCACCTTGATGAGATCACAATGTCTCCCACAGCAAAACAGTCAACTGCAGCACCTGGTCTGACTTCATCACAATACAATGGTTCGACCTAAATAGACTCTACAAATATTACAGCCATGCAACCTGCGACCTCAGCCATTGCCCTCCATACCTGTTAAAAGCCTCCAGCCCAAAATTCCACACTCTCCTCATACAATGGATACAATCCCTGCTCACAGATGGTCTTTTCCCACAAGACCTCAGCAAAATCATCATCACCCTGATCATAAAAGACCCAAAAGTAGCAACAGATCTACCATCCAACTACAGACCCATAGCCTCAATACCATTATATGTCAAGCTAATGGAAGGCCTCGTAGCTAAACACCTCACCAACTACTTAGAAAATCACAACTTACTCCACCCCACACAGTCTGGTTTCAGAACCAACTACAGCATAGAGACACTACTAGGTTCTCTCCTGGACAAAGCTAGACAACACCTCAGCACAGGGAAAAATATGCTGGTTATACAACTAGATCTCACCACAGACCATGACATTCTACAACAAATACTAGAAACAATAGGAATCACAGTAAAGGTGCAAGTTGGATACGCACCTTCTTGCAAATCACATTGGGGGATACGAGTAAACAAGGTTTCTCAGCAGAGAACACCTAGCTTGGCCTCCGCAGGTGCGGGTCGCCGGACTGGATGGACCTAGAGTCTGATCCGGCGAAGCCATTTCTTATGTTCTTATGTTCACATGGTTTCAAGGATTCCTACAATACAGGACCTACAGAGTAAAGACAAAGAAAGAAAAATCAGAACCATGGTCCCACCCCTGTGGCGTACTCCAAGGGTCGCCATTATCCCAGCACTCTTCAATCTCTACATTGCATCTCTCAGCACCTGCCTAGATAAGTTAGGCTTAACTTCTCATAGCTATGCAGACGACATCATCATCCTCCTTCCTTTTGATCACCCTGACAGACACACTACACAGAACACTAGAAACAGTGGCAACAAACTAAAACTGAACCCAGACAAAACAAAATTTATACTTCTCGAAAAAAACAAAACCCCCAACCATAACAAACTTAGTAATAAACTCAATCACATACCCCAATAAACCCACCCTAAGACTTCTGGGAGTGATGATAGACAGATGCTGCACCATGCAACCACAAATCAACAAAACAATACAGAAATCATTTGCGGTTATGCGAAACTTAAGGCAAATCCAAAAATTCTTCAACAGAAAACAATTCCAACTCATGGTCCAATCCCTAGTCCTAGGACTTCTAGACTCCTGCAACATCCTCTATCTCCCCTGCCCCACAGTCATGATAAAACAGCTACAAACAGTACAAAACACAGCTCTGAGAATGATCTATTCGCTGAAGAAATACGACCACATCACCGCCGCATACCTCGACTCACACTGGCTCCCAATACAAGCAAGAATACTATTCAAATTTTACTGTCTACTATTTAAAGCCATGAATGGAGACAGCCTACTTGAACAACCGCCTTATCTGAACTACCACAACCAGGCAAAGAAGAACCCAGACACCATTCACGCACCCCCCAATCAGAGGCATCAAACGCAAAAAAATGTACGATGGCTTACTGGCCAAGCAGGCAGCGAAACTAGACCTCCAATTATCCAATCATGACACCAGACTACAAAACTTTCAGAAAAGAAATAAAAACCCTGCTATTCAAAAAATCCATCAAGACAAACTAACACCGCAGGAAGCATTTTAATCCCCTGAAGTAACCCGCTCAACTCTGTAACACTTCTGGAAATGTCCAGATAACCTCTTATGTAATCCGCCTTGAACCGCAAGGTAATGGCGGAATAAAAGTCACTAATGTAATGTAATGTAATGTAATGGATTACAGTAGAGCAGTGTCCTGCAAACTTTGTCAAGCTGCAGCACACTAAACATAGCGACCACGGATTGAGGCATCCAAAAGTGCGCAGACATTGACGCACTGATGTCACGCACATGCATGACATCATAACATTGACATCTGCGCATGTGCGGGGGCCCTCCATACAAGTCCTGAGATACCAGTGGGGGGTGCTGGCAAGGAAGTAGCGCAGAGAGGAGAGAAGCTGGCATCGGCTGATTGCCTACAGGATGTGCCTCATGCCGCGAGATGTACGTCCTCTAGGCAGTCAGCCAGCGCGGGTGCCTCTTCTCTTCACCAGCATCTCATGGCACATGAAATTTCAGGAAGCACACTAGTGTGCCATGGCACACAGTTTGTCATACACTACAGTAGAGGAATCGGAGAGGGGGTGGCCTGGAAAGGTAGGAGGAAACTTAAAATTGGAAACTGGAAGTTATGTGGGTGATGGCCAATATTCACTGCCACACTCGCAAAGCTAAGTGGTGAAAATTAGGACTGCTTTTTGTACAGTCCTGTATGTCACTTATCTATGCAGACACTGGCAAAGATTATGGCCCATGCCTTGATAACTGCTGGCTCTTTCAGATTCCACCCATGACCTTCCAGGCCTACAGAGTTCTTTTAAAGCAATTAGGAGCCTCTCTTACCTATTTAAATTGTTTTAAATATTGACTCCTAAATTTTCAGCTGAAAATGTATTTTAATTAGGAGATTAAAAGTTTTGCTCATAAACTTAAGCCTACCTTTCATTTGCCTACAATTATGAGCCTAGTGGTAAAAACCAGTGATGATGATAGGCTTCCTTAGTCCAGCTCCACTTTTCCATGACATAATGGCAGAGTTAGAGAAAGTCAGATGTTAGAGGGAAGTTTCTGGATCAGCTGTGGGCAGGATCCACAGCCGTAGCTTTGTAAAGAGAAGTACAGCTGAGATGAAAGACCTGGCCAGAGGTAAACACCCACAGGAGGGAGGCATGAATTTGACACACAGAACAGAGGGAGGGAAGGACAACAAGGGACTTGTTATGACATTGAAGGGAGGAGGAGGGTCGCTTTGGGACAGGAAGGTAGGAAGAGGGGCATGTTGGCACAGGAAGGGAGAAGCAGGGTCACATTGGAACACAGAGGATGGAACAGAGGGAGGGAGCAAGAACTTGGGACACAAAATGGAGGGAGGGAGGGGATCATGAATTTGGGACATGGATGGAAGAATGGAGGGAGTAAGGGAAAGATGCTGAGGTGGAGGAAGGAACAGAAAGGAAGAATTGTTGGGTAGGGTGTCTGAGTGAGAGGGAGAGAGATGGCGAACATGGGGAAAAGAAGAAAGAAGAGAATTGTTGGGCATAGGGAGGGAAAGAGAATTATTGGGTATGGTGGTGAGAGAGGCGTGAGGTACAGATACATGGGGAAGAGAGATGAGAGGGAGAAATGTTTTATGTGGTGGTAGAGAGGGAACAGTGAGAAGGATGAAGAACAAAAGTAAGTGTAAACCTATCTTTTCTTTCTATTTAAACTACAGTGCTTTATTTTGAGGACTGTTTCTTTAATGTTTAATGCTCTTTAATGTTTTTATAGACTGTGTACTGTACAGGCTCTGAGTTACATACAAATTCAACTTAAAAATTTTTTAAAGTTTTAAAAATGGAACTCGTTCTTAACCTGGAGACTGCCTATACATCAACTTTTGCAATTATTGGCAGAGAATGTGGTAACAGCATTTAGCATTGCAGCAATAATAACATCAAGTAGGCTGATAATGTCCACCACATCTGAGGGGGTGCTGAAAAGTTCAGACCAACCAACTTTGTAAATTCTGAGTGTTATTTTGCCACTATATCTGAAAAGAGTGTTATTTTATTTTGCAAAGTGCCAATTTGCAGAATTGTAATGCCATATCAATGCAAAGTGTGGAATTTTCAAGTATGGAACTCTGTGGCATCATAAAGTTCCTATTCTTGCTGAAGAAAACTCCATAGTAAATCTAAGAATGTATGATGCAAACATTTGAGTGACAAATGCCCATCATTCTCCACAGTGAAGAAGTGGTGTGCAAACTTTCAGCATGGAGATTTTGCGATCGAAGAAGCAGCAAGGTCTGGAGGCCTCAAACGGTGTCAGCTCCTGAAATTGTTGACCATGTCCATGAAATGATTTTAGCAGATCGACAAATATTGGCTAAAGCAATTGATGAGGCTCTACAGATATCCAGGAAACAAGTTGGTGTATAATCCACGAGTAGCTGGGTATGCAGCAGCTATCAGCTAAGTGGATGCCCAAATTTTTGAATGCTGATGAGAAATGATGTAGAGTGTAAACTTCCAAATTGATTTTGTAGCATTTTCAGTGAGTTGCTGCCAACATTTTGGAATGATTAGTTACTGTTGATGAAAAAGAGATTTTGTCTTTACTTTGATAATATATTTTCCAGTAGATAGGTGAGATAGTCTAGATATGTGGGTTATCTCCTAATGGCCGGGTGCCATATGCAGAAGGAATTCATTTTAGATTTTTTTTCTGTGACTCTCCTCTACTTCACTGGGTGCTCTTGCACCATCTGGGGTTAGTACCCAATCACCAAGAGTCCCAACACAGAATGTGCTGAGCCCCCAAAATAAGTAAGGCCACCCCAAAGGGCTAGACAAGCATTTGAACACTTGCTTAGCCAGGGGACAGGCTAAGGTTTGCGCTGCTGCCTCTCCCAGCCGCACCATATGTCACGTGGCATAAGAATGCTCCTGAGGCGCTAAATTTGTTCAATCCTGACAACAATCCACAGTAGGAAAGCCCAAGGATGCCAATCCAACAAATTTTGAGGCAAAATTTGCAGATTTCGAAGAGCAGGAATCTTTTGAAAAAAAGATCACTAAAAATTCAAAATGGTCACCATTTTCAAATTCAAAATGGTCAGCATGGTCACAATTTCCAAATTTGCACCAAAATTGCAATCTTTTTCACACTTAGGAAAGTACAAAAACAGCAATCTTAGGATTTTTCAGGTGGGGGAACATAGAAACATAGAAACATAGAAATAGACGGCAGATAAGGGCCCACGGCCCATCTAGTCTGCCCACCTTAATGTCCCTCCCCTACCTTTGCCCTGTGAAGAGATCCCATGTGCCGATCCCATTTGGCCTTAAAATCAGGCACGCTGCTGGCCTCAATCACCTGTAGTGGAAGACTATTCCAGCGATCAACCACTCTTTCAGTGAAAAAGAATTTCCTGGTGTCACCTCGTAGTTTCCCGCCCCTGATTTTCAACGGATGCCCTCTTGTTGTCGTGGGACCCTTGAAAAAGAAGATATCTTCCTCCGCCTCGATGCGGCCCGTAAGATACTTGAACGTCTCGATCATGTCCCCCCTCTCTCTGCGCTCCTCGAGCGAGTATAGCTGTAATTTGTCAAGCCGTTTTTCGTATGGTAGATCCTTGAGTCCCGAGACCATCCGGGTGGCCATTCTTTGCACCGACTCCAGTCTCAGCACATCCTTGCGATAATGCGGCCTCCAGAATTGCACACAGTATTCCAGGTGGGGCCTCACCATGGATCTATACAATGGCATAATGACTTCCGCCTTACGACTGACGAAACCCCTTTGTATGCAGCCCATGATTTGTCTTGCCTTGGACGAAGCCTGCTCCACTTGATTGGCAGACTTCATGTCCTCACTGACGATTACCCCCAAGTCTCGTTCTGCTACCGTTTTTGCTAGGATCTCGCCATTAAGGGTATAAGACTTGCATGGATTCTGGCTGCCCAGGTGCATAACTTTGCATTTTTTGGCATTGAAGTTGAGTTGCCATGTCCTAGACCATCGCTCCAGTAGGAGTAGGTCGTGCATCATGTTGTCGGGCACTGAATCTTCGTCTGTTGTGCATTTGCCCACTACATTACTCAGTTTGGCGTCATCGGCGAATAATGTTATTTTACCTCGAAGCCCTTCTGCCAAGTCTCTTATAAAGATGTTGAATAGGATTGGGCCCAAGACTGAGCCCTGTGGTACTCCACTAATCACCTCCGTCATTTCGGAGGGGGTGCCGTTCACCACCACCCTTTGGAGCCTACCTCCAAGCCAGCTCCCAACCCATTTCGTCAATGTGTTACCTAATCCTATAGAACTCATCTTGCTCAGTAACCTGCGGTGTGGTACGCTATCGAATGCTTTGCTAAAGTCCAGGTACACGATGTCCAGGGACTCCCCAATATCCAGCTTCCCCGTTACCCAGTCAAAGAAGCTGATCAGGTTGGATTGGCAGGATCTCCCCTTAGTAAATCCATGTTGTCGGGGATCCCGTAGATTCTCTTCATCCAGGATCTTATCTAATTGGTGTTTGATTAGAGTTTCCATTAGTTTGCTCACTATCGATGTTAGACTCACTGGTCTGTAGTTTGCTGTCTCCATCTTTGAGCCTTTCTTGTGGAGTGGAATGACGTTAGCCGTCCTCCAGTCCAACGGGACGCTGCCTGTACTAAGGGGGACATGCAGAAACCCTCAAAACTTCAAATGTTAGACCCCCCCACCCTCACCCACCATAAGAACATAAGAAGTTGCCTCCACTGGGTCAGACCAGAGGTCCATCGCGCCCAGCGGTCCGCTCCCGCGGCGGTCCATCAGGTCTATGACCTGTGAAGTAGTTTCTGACCATTTTTATAACCTACTTCTACTTCTATCTGTACCCCTCAATCCCCTTAACCTTTAGGAACCTATCTAAACCTTCCTTGAACCCCTGTACTGTGTTCTGGCCTATCACAACCTCTGGAAGTGCGTTCCATGTGTCCACCACCCTCTGGGTAAAAAAGAACTTCCTAGCATTTGTATTTAAACTAGTCCCCTTTCAGTTTCTCTGAGTGACCCCTAGTACCTGTGGTTCCCCACAGTCTGAAGAATCTGTCCCTGTCTACCTTCTCTATGCCCTTCAGGATCTTGAAGGTTTCTATCATGTCTCCTCTAAGTCTCCGCTTTTCCAGGGAGAACAGCCCCAGCATTTTCAATCTGTCAGCGTATGAAAAGTTTTCCATACATTTTATCAGTTTAGTCGCTCTTCTCTGGACCTCCTCAAGTACTGCCATGTTCTTCTTGAGGTGCGGCGACCAGTACTGGACACAGTATTCCAGATGTGTGCGCACCATTGCACGATACAGCGGCATGATGACTTCCTTTGTCCTGGTTGTGATACCCTCATAGGCTATGACAGCCTTACTCACTGTGACCTGTGCTGGAAATGTGCTGCAGCCTGCCTCAGCTGTCTTACAGTAGCTGGAACAGAAGAAATCACTGCCTCATGCTGGGAATGATTCCTCAATGTTAATCTTCGGGCTGCCTGACCGTACCTCCACCCCCGTGGACCAACAGACGCACTAAGGGGATGGGTGGAGGTGATAACGCAGCCTGCATCCTGCGAAACACCATTGAGCCTCCAAAGGATGCCTAACAGCCTGTGCTCAAACCCCTGATAAACAAAAGGTGAGGAAAAAGCAGGGACAGCCCCGAGCTCCAAAGAAACAAAAGCAGGTTGGCCAGCAGGTACCACCAGGGATTGGCCCGTCAGCTGCAGACTGAAGTCTGTTTCTTCACTACACAGGTAGAGCTGAAGAAACACTCTGAACACAAAGAAATCCTGAAAAGGGGATGAAAACACAGAACAAAATAAGAAAAAAGGGAGAGCAGAACAGAAACACTCTTTCAGGCACGCATGCAGAAGGGAAAAAACTGCAGGTGGTTCTAGAGCTCCTAGTGAAGTAGAGGAGAGTCACAGCAAAAATCTGGAATGGATTCCTTCTGCATATGGCATGTGGCCATTGGGAGATAACCCACATGTCTAGAATGTCTCACCTATTGCACTGGAAACATGGTTAAACCACTAAGATTCTAAGACAAAACAACAGTCTATGCAATGGTGGCACTCAGGTTCTCCAAGGCCAAGGAAATTCAAGTCCCAAAAGTCAGCAGGAAGCGTGTGACCAGTGTTTTAAGATCAGGAAGGTGTTGCAATGTCTATCTACCAAGGGGTCAAACTGTTAATGCAGACTATTACTGTAACTTGCTGTGCTGATTAAAGGAGGCACCAAAAGAAAAAAGGAAAGGGAAGTTGCAGAAAGGAGTTCTCTTTTTTTGCAAGACAATGTACCTGCTCACAAGGCTGGATGTTTTTACGCAGTTCGGGTTTCAGCGCATAGATCATCCACCCTAATCACCAGATCTTGTTCCATCTGACTATTTTCTGTTTCCAAACCTTAAAAAGAGTTTGAAAGGGTGACAGTTTTCGAGTGATTTGGAGGTGATTGCAGCAGCAGAGCAGTATTTCAGTGACCAGACATCAGAGTAATTTTTGGAAGGGTTACAAAAGGTTCAGACATATGTGCCAAGTGTGTTGAACTTAGGGGTGAATATGTGAAATAGCTTGTAAGTTTCATAGCTCCACGTCATTCCCTTCTATGAGCACTGGAGCATTTACTGCGCCAGATCACTCTAAAAACCTCTTGTGCAGCTTGATAAAAGGGGCCCTAAATACTTAGAATCTAATATAATAAAACGGTAAGCCGCGCATGTGCACTTCCTATGCGTGCGTCCGTTTTCCGTGAGCTGTAGCGACCCATAGGAAGTGCACATGCGCTGCTTACAGTCTGGCCTCACGCGAGGCAAGACAAGTGCGCATGCGCACCCTTCCCTGCTCTCCACCTGCAGAGCGGCGGCTGCCGGCCGCTAGCACCCCCTGCCCTCTCCGTCGCCTCCCAGCTCCAGCGATGTAGGCAGCACTATAAACACGCTGCTTCGCGCCCTTCTCTGCCGATTTCCTCTGCCGCGTCTCTGATGACATCATCGGAGACAGACGTGGCAGAGGAACTCGCCAGTAGAAGGCCACGAAGCAGCATGTTTAAAGGGCTGCCTACACAGCTGGAGCCCCGAGGTTTGTCGGCGGTGGGAGGATCAGGAGCAGGCCGGATCGACAACAGCAGTAAAAGAAGGGGGAGGGGCCGAATGGAGCAAGGAAGAGAAGGGAAGAGAAAGGAAAGGGGGAGTGGGGGAAAATGCTGCTACTGCTTCTACACAGGAAAGGGGGGATAGGAGGGAAATGCTGTTGCTGCTGCATAGGGAAGTGGTATGGAAATGCTGCTGCACAGGGAAATGGGGAAAAATGACAGACAGACAGCGGGAGGGAGGGAGACAGAAAGAAAGAAAGACACAGGGGCAGGGAGAGGGACAGAAAGACAGACAGAGAAAAGGGGCCAGAGAGAGAGTCAGCGGGAGAGGGAAAGGGGGCTGCTTTGGGGGGAGGGGTGTGCTTGGGGCAAACAGCTTTGCTCTGGGGGGAAGACAGAAGGGGCCATGGAGAGACAGGGAGAGGGATAGGGGGCTGCTTTGGGGGGAGGGGTGTGCTGGGGGAGACAGAAGGGGCCATGGAGAGATAGGGAAAGGGGGCTGCTTTGGGGGGAGGTGTGCTGGGGACAGACAGCTTTGCTCTGGGGGGGAAGACAGAAGAGGGCCTTGGAGAGACATTTGGGGGGGAGGTGGGTGCTGGGGGCAGACAGCTTTGCTCGGGGGGGAGGGGGAGACAGAAGGATACAGACAGTGGCCAAGGAGAGAGAGATAAAGAAACACAGACAGACAGACACATCTATTCTAGCACCCGTTAATGTAACGGGCTTAAAGACTAGTGAAAAATAAAAGACCACTTTGAGATTGAAAGTTTAAATTTCCTTTTACAGCTGTGTCTAATTAAAGTATGCCATACTTCGTTCCCAGGTGCTTAAATTGTTGCAACCGATATTTCAGCAAAATTCAATCATATAGAAAATTAAAAGAATATTTGGCTTTATTAATGTGAATACATAGTAAATCTTTCAGAAGACACACATTTCCTGTTACTGCTTTTTCAAGCTACATTACCAAACCTACAGAAATTATTATTATTTAGATGTCTTCCAACTAATAGCATAAATAACAGAGACATTTTATTACTTGCTCTCCATTATCATTTCTGCACTCTCAGCACTTATCTAATTTAAGTGTTGATAGAGAATTAGTTAATATGTGAATGTGTCATCATATAATGATGTTTCCTGGCAGCAAAAAGGCATATGCATACACAGACTAACTACAGTTGAATATCCAAAGGTTTAACTAACTCATTTCTAAAAACTAGGCTTTGAAAACTTTTCATCAACTGAAGGGTAATTTCTTGGCTAATCAGCTAAATTTAATTTTAAAGAGGTCTATATTCAAAAAGCCACCGAGCAGGAACACTGAACTTTATCTGAATATTTAGCAGAAGGTACTGAGATTAACACCCCCTCCCCTCTTTTACAAAGCTGCGGTAGCAGCTGCCACGTGGCAAACTCTCTGACACCCATTAAATCTCCGTGGGCATTGGAGTGATTACTTCAGCAGCAGCCGCTATCTCAGCTCTGTAAAAGGAGCCCTAAGTGTACTGCTGAACATATCCAGATAAAGTTATACAGTTAAAGTTATCTAGATAACAGTAGGACAACTATAAATACATCGCAAACAGTTCAAGCTCCGATTGCTGACCTATAAGTGTGTTCATTCTGCTGCCCCTAAATATCTCTCCTCTCTTCTCTCTCCTTATACACCGCCCAGAGATCTCCGTTCCTCAGATAAGCCGCTCTTTCCTCCACTGCCAATTCCAGACTTCGTTCCTATGCCTGGAATAAATGACCTGAGTTTGTCTGCCAAGCCCCTTCCCTTACTTTGTTTAAAAGCAGACTACAAACCCCCCTTTTTTATATAGCCTTCAATCCTTAACCCTACTCCTCTGTCTTCCATACCAGCCAGATGATTAATCGTTCCCCTTAACTGTATCCATGGCATCCTATTTGTCTGTCTTGGCTGTTTAGATTGTAAGCTCTTTCGAGCAGGGACTGTTTTTTTCTTTGTGACTCTGTACAGTGCTGCATACATCTGATAGAACTATAGAAATAATTAATAGCAGTAGTAGTAAATACACAAACACATACTGTATTTCCACAATAAACTATACAAAGGGTTGTTTTTTATTTATTTATTTATTTTTTTTACTACATTACTCTATTAAAACTTAACTAATTTCAATAAAAATTAGGATATATCATCCTGAAAAAATTTGCAATAAGCCTACATTCACACTTCCTATTTCACCTAAATGATGTCACCATCACTTAATGATTATTGTCATGATATGTGCAGATGCTATTTTCTTTTAAACAGTTACCAAGGTTTTCATTCAGGAGAATCTGATTCTTATTAAACACTTCTATCTGCTGAAAGGTTATGCTTTTTATAGATAGGTGCATGAGTTTCTAGAAAAGAGGAATAAACATAGAACATGTTTTTATGAAATTGCAAGAAACAGGCTCAACTGAGCACTAATAAGGAAATGGCAGGGCCTGATTAGTTCACACTGAAGAAAACATCTTGACAGTTGAAGAACCAGGTAACGAAGTGACATAGTTTGGGTGGGATACTGACGTGAGTGTAGGCTTATTGCAAATTTGCCCCCTCCTTTACAAAGCCACGCTATTCTTAGGTTTTTATTAGCATAGCTGGTTTTAAGAAAGGTTTGGACAATTTCCTAGAGGAAAAGTCCATAGTCTGTTATTGAGAAAGACAAGAGGGAAGCCACTGCTTGCTCTGGATCGGAAGCATGAAATGTTGCTACTCGTTGGGTTTTGGCCAGGTACTAGGGACCTGGATTGGCCACTGTGAGAACGGGCTACAGGGCTTGATGGACCATTGGTCTGACCCAGTAATGCCATTCTTATGTTCTTAGTGCTCTTTTAAGATCTAAACTGTCTATGGAAGGGAATCTACAATTTAGCTTTTCTCCCCAAATCTATCAAAGCTCAGAGCAAAATAATATATACTTACCCAAAGATATGTCTTCTACTCTTCTCTCAGAAAAAGAATGTCTACTTCCCTCTTTCTCTCCTCTCAGAGAGACTGCTACCTTGGACTTTTCTTCTCTTTATATAGATATGATTGATAGGAGACTGCTACAAACAGACCCTTTCAAGCTCACGGAACCTAATTAACACCTAATTCCGGTCAGCAGCACTGATTTCTGTTCCTTATGTCTTGATCGCAACTGGTCGCATAACACAATCCATAATACTACGATACATAGTCATAAGTTCTTTGAGCAGTTTTACTGGACTTGCTTTGTCAAGCTCAAACAGTTAATTCACTCTGGACAGTTCAAGCAGTATAGGCTGCAGAAATACAAGGGACAGCTTGTTTTCAGGGTCACTGTACATCTGAAACAACAGCTCTGCAGTGTAATTCCTTTCTTCATCTTTTGCTACCTGAAAATGAAGCTTTAGCTCATCATACTGGTTCAGAATGCATTGAACCCACGGGGGGGGATAAACAGCCATCTAGTATCACACTTTAAAATTTTAAGTGGTTCTTCACCAAAATTTATACAAGAATACATAGCTTTGTACTTCTGCTGATAGGCAGTACTGTGAGAGAACCACCTGTAGATTTTAGAAACCATAAACTCAACATTTCTAGGCATCACTTTAAGGGCATAGGATGAACACAGCTGTATGGAATGGCATATGCATTTAATGTGAACAATATTAGGATTAAGTTCATGAAATCTGGTTGTCACTGAATTGACACTACTGCACATTGTATTGCAGCCATCTGTTGCAAGCCCAATACACTTTTCAGGTGCCAGATTATTCTGTTTCAGGAATTTCATTAGTGAAGTAAAAATGGCATCAGCTGTTCCAGACTCCAGCAAAACCAAGCCAAGAAAAGTTGTCACAATTTTGCGTAGCTTGCAGCTATAAAAACAAACAATGCAGAGTTGTTTCTCTGTTACATCTCTACTTTCATCTATAACGAGATACAGTACACCTTTTATGTCCACCAATAAGTCTTCATGCATTGAAGGACTAAGAACACATTTAATCAAAGATGTGAATTTAGTGCGATGAATTGCTAAGTCTTTTCCAGATATGTCTCAAACTAATTCTCCAAGATAGTTCACAGTAGATATGCTGGAATGACAAGCTATGGGGCTCATAATCAAACCTCAAATACGTCTAAAAATCTGCTCAAGTGCCGATAATCAGACTGAATTTCTGGATGTATCCAGGGACTTTTTAGGCCTCTGAATGCCTCTGTGCGCCCAGAGCTGAAAGGCTTGCATCTGGAGGAGTGGTTAGGGTGGTATTTGGGCGGGATGTTGGCCAACCTACACTTAGTCATCCTGCTGGGATAATTGAATGTTTTACGAGACTTCCTGGACGAAACTTGTACATTGTGAGTTAGACGATGTGAAAACAGGTATAAGTGCCAAAAAGGTAACCAAAGTGACCAGATAACCACCGCAGAGACAAAATAAAAACCCACACACACTCCCCCAGTGTTCACTGACCCCCTCACACCCCCCACAAAGATCAGAATAAAAACGTACATACCTGTCTCCGGAACATCAGCACCTGGTATAGGAAAGCCTAGTAGAGCTCCATACAGGTGTCTTGGGGATAGGCTAGTGAACCGTAGAGAGAAAGACCTAGGCCTAAAAGCCACTCTAACCACTACATTTATGGTGGAATGTGTGCCCACTAAAACCCCTCAAAACCCTACTCTACTGCCATATAGGTGCCACCTGCAGCCATAAGGGCTATTGGGGTGGGTATAGTGGGTTTGGGGGATTCACCATAACCTATAAGGGAGTTCTGGTAAGATGTTTATCTGGCACCCTTTTTGTGCAGTTCATAGCAGTGCCCTGTAAGGTGCCCTACTGCTCTCTTACCATGTCTGGGTGGCCAGTCCATCACAATGCTGTCCCCTCCCATGTCTAAGTGGTCTTGTTCTAGACATTTGTGACTTGGATGAAATTTTGTTTGAAAATGTGGTATAAAGCTAGATGTACTGACGGTCTGGAGGTTCAACCACCTGGACGCCCAGATAGATGATTTTCAGAAAAAAAAAATATTTTAGATGTATAGTGATTTGCCATTCGCGAATGGACATTTTCCCAGTGCCGACTTTGGGCGTTTAGTGCCATATGTCTGAATCGGACTTAGATATCTGTTTTGATTATGCCCTTACAAGTGTACAGCCAGTTTTAGTTCAGCAACTTTCAATGTGTTGTTGGGACCTTTCATGCTACTGTGACATCCAATATCGAAAAGATTCCTCATGTTCAAAAAAAGGTGCAGCATTGCATCAGTGCTTCTCAATTAAGATGTGTGCCTTCAAATCACTATGATAAGCACACACTTCACATTGGCAATATTTGCAAAATGCTTTTGTGTCATCAGCCGGTACTTTCTGGATCCATCTCTTAAATTCTTCTTTTTCCCAAACTGCACAGTATTTCCTCTCGCACTTGAACCATTTACCCATGATGGTAGGAGTCTGAAGTATTATCAGCCTTATGTTGTGAATGAATTGGAATAGTGAGAGGTACTATACTGTCCTACAGACCAGATGTGTCAAATTCTAATTGTTGCATAAGAAGAGGAGCTATTAAAGCCCTTGTTTTTCCAAGGCTTCCCTGCGATTAAGAGAACAAGCAAAATGTTTGATCCCTAATTGTAAGTTGCGAATCAGAATTTTTTTAAATAAACATAGCATGAAAACCTCAGCTTATGATTTCCAGTTGTGTACAAAACTCTACCAGTCTACCAGCAGCTGTGGAACTTCTTCTTCTTCTGCTGGTCCAGACCTGAATGATTATTTGAACTATTGGCTATAGGGAGGCCGAGGCCCATGCAGTTAAAAGGAACACTTAGATCTGTGCTGACAGAGGAGGAAGAAGTTACTCATTGCTGCTACTATTACTACTTGCCTCACCAATTTGATTGACTTCTTTGAAGGTGTGAATAAACATGTGGATAAAGGTAAGCCAGTTAATCTAATGTATCTAGATTTTCAGAAAGCTTTTGAAAAAGTTCCTCATGAGAGGCTCCTGGGAAAATTAAAGAGTCATGGGATAGGTGGCAAAGTTCAGTTGTGGATTAGGAAATGGTTACCGGTTAGAAAGCAGAGGGTAGGGTTAAATGGCCATTTTTCTCAATGGAGAAGAGTAAACAGTGGAATGCCACAGGGATCTGTGCTGGGACCGGTGCTATTTAACTTATTTATAAATTATCTGGAAATTGGAACGAGTGAGGTGATTAAATTTTCAGATGACACTAAACTGTTCAAAGTTGTTAAAACACATGCAGATTGTGAAAAATTGCAGGCAGACCTTAGGAAATTGGAAGACTGGGCGTCCAAGTGGCAGATGAAATTTAATATGGACAAATGCTAAAGTGGAAGGCATCAATTCTCTGTTTGAAATGTGGCCGTGATCCCAATACATTTGCTCATTCTTTTTGGGACTGTTAGACCATACAGGCTTTTTGGAAGTCCATCATCCATTATCTCCAGGGACTATTTCGGGGTACCATTTCGGGTACTGTAAAGAACTTGGTTTTAGATCTCCCTGGGGCTTTCCGTGGCGTCCCCAAGGGGGGTCCCCAATGGTGTCATAAGGTGTGTCTCCTCGCTTGTAAGTGCATTTTGCAATCCTGGACTGTTTCTGAGCCTCCCTCTTATTGGACTTGGAGATCTCTGGTGCATAATTTGGCCGCCTGGGAAGCCCGAGAGGCGGTTGGTCGCCCTCGGCGGCAGCGCACCTACTTGCTGCTTTGGGGAGCCTATCTGGATTCCTTACTACCTCGATGTCGTAGCCTCCTTTTGAATCCTCTTGCTTAGCTTACTACTGTTCCCCGCGCTTGCTCCCATGATCGGTCACTGCCTGTCCTCTCATTTTTTTTGGGGGGTGGGGTTTCCTCCTGATGTATCCCAAGGGCCACAAGAGTACGAGCCTTTGGCATTTGGGAGACCTTTTGATCGTCTTTTATATATTTCTGGAGGGGGTCCCCGGGGGGTAGATGTTCTGGGGGGGGAGGGTTGGTGGTTGGGTGGGGTGGTGGAGGTGGGAGGCTGGATTTGCTTTTTTGCCTGTTTCTGAAATTCTATATTGTTGGATGTTGATTCCTTTGATCTTGTTGTATTCCTTGTTCTCTGTTCTTTTCACGTTCACAATAAAATAGATTTGACCATAATGTGGACAAATGCAAAGTGAAGAATAACCCAAATCACAGTTACACAAGAGAAGTAGCTGGGTGTCATTGTTGTAGACAAGTGAATGAAACCTTTTGCCCGATGTGTGGCGGCAGCCAAAAAAGCAAACAAGATGCTAGGAATTATTTTAAAAGGAATGGTTAACAAAACTAAGAATATTATAATGCCTCTGTATCGTTCCATGATGCGACCTCACCTGGAGTATTGCATTTAATTCTGGTCTCCTTATCTCAAGAAAGATATAGCGGCACTAGAAAAGGTTTAAAGAAGAGGGACCAAAATGATAAAGGGGATGGAACTCCTCTCATATAAGGAAAGACTAAAAAGGTTAGGGCTCTTCAGCTTGGAAAAGAGATGACTGAGAGGAGATATGACTGAAGTCTACAAAATCCTTAGTGGAATAGAACGGGTATAAGTGGATCGATTTGTCACTTCATCAAAAATTACAAAGACTAGGGGACACTTGATGAAGTTACAGGGAAACACTTTTAAAACCACTAGGAGGAAATATTTTTTCACTCAGAGAATAGTTAAGCTCTGGAATGCATTGCCATTGTTGATATCATATGCAAGCATTTTTTTTTTTTCCTTACTGGGTCAGACCAGTAGCCCATTCTTATGGTGACCAATCCAAGTCACTAGTACTTATGGCTATATGGTCTAGAAATTTGCTATTATGTTATGTTATGGTAATAATGTATTGTGTTATGCCAGAGGTTGTGGTAAGAGCAGATAGCATAGCTGGTTTTAAGAAAGGTTTGAACAATTTCCTGGAGGAAAAGTCCATAGTCTTTTATTGAGAAAGACATAGGGGAAGCCACTGCTAGCCCTGGATCGGTAGCATGGTATGTTGATATTCTTTGGGTTTTGGCCAGGTACTAGTGACCTGGATTGGCCACTGTGAGAATGGGCTACTTGGCTTGATGGACCATTGGTCTGACCCAGTAAGGAAAAAAAAATACTTGCTTGCGTATGATATCAACAATGAAGCAAATTATCTTTCTATCAATGCAGTGAACTTTGGAACTGATTTCCATATTCTGTTAACAAACATGAACTTGGAACAGTCATTGATGGCTGAAGATGTGAAGCGATGATGTTGGGCTTACACTGGTTGAATTATTAAAGGAGCTACATCAACAATTTCCAGCTAATATCCAGCAGTTGGAATCATTGGCAGAACTGAGTCAATTATACAGATGCAGCTGGTGAGTATGAGTTCAATGAAAAAAGGAAGTTTGCCTTATCCTTGTTGGCTCTCCCATTCAGTAATGCAGCTGTGGAACGGACATTCTCTCAAATAAACCTCATAAAGACTAAACTCGGGAATAGAATGCAGCAGGAACTATTAGAATCCATCAAGCCCCTTCCCTTGTTTAAAAGCAGACTGAAAACCCACCTTTTTGATATAGCTTTCAATCCTTAACCCTACTCCTCTGCCCTCCAACCCAGCCAGCTGATTAACTGTTCTCCTTAACTGTATCCATGACATCCTGTTTGTCTGTTTGTCTGTCTTTTGAGCAGGGACTGTCTTCTTTGGGACTCTGTACAGCGCTGCTTGCATCTGGTAGCACTATAGAAATAATTCACAATAGTAGTAGTGTGAAGAGTTTCAGTCTTTGGGAAGCAGAGCTGAGATTATGATGTCAGAATGCCACATTCCACCAATAAGAGCCAACCTCATCAGTAATGTCACAATGGCTTGATTGTCCTATACTCCCTTATGCCCTCCAATCCAGCCAGCAGATTAACCGTTCCCCTTAACTGTATCCATGACATCCTGTTTGTCTGTCTTGCCTATTTAGAATGTAAGCTCTTTCGAGTATGGACTGTTTTCTTACTCTTTGTGATTTTGTGCAGCGCTGCATACGTCTGGTAGTCCTATAGAAATAATTAATAGTATTAGTAGTAGTAATCAATATTGAACATCCGTGCTTTCATGTCTCGACACAACTTGTGCTGCAACAGTTTTGAGCCATCTGCATCAGTGTTGTGCCATTTTTCATCGGACATCTACGGTACCTCAGATAGGGGTCCTTTTACCAAGGCGCGTTAACCAATTTAGTGGGCACTGATCGATTTTGGCGCACACTAAAGATTAGTGTGCGCTAAATGCTAAGGCGCTCTTGATATTCTATGGGTTCCTTAGCATTTAGTGCACACTAATCTTTAGCAGCGCTAAATCAGTTAGCGCGTGCTACATCGAGAATTCGCGAGGACCATTAAGAAAGCCACTCAGCACTGAGCAGTAGCACAAAATCGCGCGCCTGCTCATGCTTCTTCTCAGTGGCCGAAGACGCTCACAGGCAGCCAGTTAGCAGCAGGGCAGGAACTTGGAAAGTTCGCTCCTGCCCACTGCACCTTCACCGACGATCATCAGTAGAAGTATGAGCCTGAGGCTAGGAGAGGGAGGGCGGCAGACTGCAGAGCCTGGCAGTGGCAGCCTGCAATAATTTTGTAAGGGGGGGTAGAGGTGATGACCCGAATATAAACCAGGACTCCCATTTTTGGGCCAATTTTTTGGCCCAAAAATTCCGGTTTATATTCGAGTATATACGGTAATAGCTTTATTTATATCCCGTCATACCTTTTCAGTTCTAGTCGGTATACAGTAAAGTAGAAATACAGTGTGGATACCACAGGTATTGATACAAGTGAAGCGAACAGGGAGATTACAGCATTGGTTTAGTGGGGAGGGAGAGAAGAGGGTGGGTTGCGCAGGTAGGAGGAGGAGCGTGTTGGGATTGTAGGTAGGATGGGTGATTTTTAGCCTCAGCCAGTCACAGCTCTCCCTTTCTCCCATTGGTGAGGCCTCGCAAAACAAAAACAAATAGACCCGTTTTTGTTGTAAGTTCTGTTTTGGGGAAGGACTCAACCCAAGTTTAAAGTGCTATTGCAGGTTCCTGAGAAATAAATCTAAACGAGGCTTACGAAACCTTTGTAATGACGATTTGCGTGGCAGCACCTTTTACGGTACCGCAGTCAAGTGCAATTACCTTTGTACACACCCTCTTCTTTAGATCATTAGTATATACATTTTTTTTAATGTGATGATGCCCACCTTGGCTGCTTATTTTGATCATCTTCCTGTTTTTTTGCACTCCTGTGCCAATGATTTACTATTGCACTTGCCTTTTGAAGAGAATCACCTTGCATCTGCTGGGCTTTTGGACCACTATTTTCTGAAGATGGAGTGGTGGTCTACTACGTTCAAGTTGAATCTTAATACTGGTAAAATAAATCTGCTGCTGTTTTGGAGTTGTTATGTTCAAAAGCTTGAAGGGCTTTTAATTTTGGGAAAGACTTTTATGTTAAGTGCTTGTTTTATTGAGTTTTTCCTGAATTTTTGTATTTGAGTTTTGGTCTTTTATATACCATTATGAATTGTTTGGGATGTGTGAAGTGTATAAACATTTGTATTTGTATGAAGCATTGTTTGATAAATCAGAGGGGTTTCCAGCGGCAATTGTTTGGGATAGGCATGTGGGATCTCTCAGAGAAAGAGATAATGATTACTGCAGATGGGAAGACTAGATGGGGCATTTGGCCTTTATCTGCCATCATATTTCAATGTTTATGGGCTACTCCAAGCACAAATTGGGCTAATTTGGGGCTACTTTTTGCCATGAGTTTGGCTGGAAAATTGTTTGTATCTAGTGGCACCCCTCCTTCCACCTCCCTCCCGCCCAACCTGAATTCAATAAAGTAGTTCTTGGTGTCTAGTGGGGACCCCAGACCCTATATCAAAAAACCCTGGTGATCTATTGGCCCCCCTGCCTCTACCTCTTGTCCCCAACATTTCACATCCTCGGTAGTCTAGTGGCCCTTCTTCCATTCTAACCCAATTCTCTGTCTTCAGTTTAGAGAAAAGAAATTTCTGGTGTCTAGCGGCACCCTTCTTCTTCCCTAAAGCCCCCCAGACTCCCATAGCTCAAAAGAAGCAGAAATGATGCCCATTTCCTCCTGTTTTCCGCTCTGTCATCTCAAATTGGGGTGCCCTGCTCCACATGGTGCATCCTAGGGCTGCTATTTTGAAGAGGGTAATGCCAGAATGAGTGGGCGTTCCTGCCTTTCTTGAGGTACAGGGGACTGAGGAGACTTTGGGGGGGTGGGTCAGGGTGCCCTTAGACCCCAGGGATTTATTTTCTCTAAATTAGGGACAGTTGGTCATATAAGCAAGAGGGAGAGGATCACTAAACTACTGGGGATGTATAATGTTGGGGAATATAGGGTGAAGGGAGGGAAGGGGGGCTACAATACTATTGGGCTTTTAGGTTATATTGGTAGAAAGATGGGAAGAGGTTGGATTGGGTTGGGTGTTGGAGAGGGGCACTAAAACAGTGTAGAAAGCTACTGGGTGGGCAGGAGGTTTGAGAGTTCCCCTAACTTTTCTACTGTACCTCAAACCTAGTGGTAAATTTCTTGCTTTGCAGACATCAGCTCACAAGCTGCTAGTTTCTCTGTTTTGCTGCAGAATAGCCGATAGCCTGTTTACCACACATTTAAATATGCTGTGCACTGATGTCTACCGCACAAGTTAATTATGGCGTTACTTGGACTCCGTGCTTGAACATTTTGACTCCTGAGAGTCGTAGCCCATGTTTTGAATAGACTCCACCTCTGAATCTGTGATTCTATTTGCCCTTGCTGTTTCCTGCCTAAGAGTTTTATGTATCTGTGGGGGGATGGGGAGGGGAGGGTGGGGGGCTGGGGATTCCTTGCTGTGGGGTGGGGGGGCGGTGGGTCCGGGGAGGACATCAGAGTCCAGTCCTCCGCGGTTGTCTGATGAAAATGTGTACCATGGTTGCTATTGCTGTTGTATTTCCTATTGCTTAATAAAAAAGATTTGAACATAAAACCTCTTCTGCATCTTGTGACCCATAACTAACAAGGTTAAGGCAGAATATAAGTCACTAATGTAATGTAATGCACTTAGCTGCTTGTTAACCGCACACTGCAACCCACAGTAGCTTTCTGTATGGGCCATGAAAGAGCATCACGCAGTTCAAATGTACTGTGAGCTATGTGGTGCTGGAAGAAAACAGAGTAAATAGCTTTTCAGCAGGTGGCACCACAAACAAGCCTCTGGGACAGTATAGGAGATTAAAAACTGAAGGGGGGGAGGCAGGAATGTGGAGGTTGATAGGGTGACTGCTACTTTCTCTGATGATGAGCTTGGCTCTCGCATTGAACTTTTTTTTTTTTTAACTGGCTTCCTCTTGAAAAATAGCAATAGATCTCTGCTGTAAACAATTATCTTTAATTCTCTAATGAGTGGAGAAAAGGCTAAATTATCGAGGCAATTTCTGGGGAAGCAAAACACAAAAAAACACCATGTCTCCTCTCCGTTCAGTGCACCATGTGACCTCCAAAATGCCATTTAAAATAATGTGCGACTCATTTCTCTTTGTGTTGTTATTTATAATTCCCTTAAAGCTGAGCAAGTGTGCATATATTTTGCTATATTTCAAATGGGATTAGGAGTAACAAAGCTTCTTGTGAGAAAGATGTGCCAAATTCTTGTGTATGTCAGTGTGTCTAATTTCCTAAAATAAAAGAGTGGTATACAGACAAGCAGAAGAGCAAATAAAGTCCTCCATGGAATACCAACAGAAGGAGCAACAATAGAGTAGACAAAAAAGCAGCAGGCACTAAGGGGCAGATTCTGTAAAGGACGTCTAAAAGTTAGAATTCTGGGCGCGATTCTATAATGCATAGACACACTATAGAGAATCACGCTGAGCAATGCTGAGCGAATCTATGCTCGTCTATATTGTTAAATTGATGTATCTGGCTGATATATAACAAAGTTTTTTACAAGGAAGAGAATATCACTGATTTATCCAAGGTGATACAGTTAGTTCACCCTTTATACCTTGTATCCAAAAAAGGTTTCAATGTCAGTCTTTAAACCCTCAGAGACGCCACCAGAAGATCACATTATCATATCTTCTGGCTTTACGCACCTAATCGTCATTGGGTCAATATATGGTGTGTATCAATTTCTAATTTGTTTTGTTGTTGTTTTTAAAACAATAAATAGTTTTAAAGAATATTTTATATAAATTGAATACTTAGCTTAACTGGTGGTTGGTGGTTAGCAAGGGATTAATGAGCCAACATGTTTCACCCGTAGAGGGGGTTTCCTCAGGGCTACTATCCCTGCAATAAGAAAACCTCACTTTAATAGAGAGCAGAGAGGCAGGGCGGCAGAGAGCAGGACAGTCGGCAAGGAGGTGAGCGACTGGTCCTCAGCAGTCTCTGAAGTTTGGATCTGCCAGCCCAATCTGTGTTCCTGCTTCTCTTTAGTGAATCAAGGCCCTTCCTACTTTGCATGCCATTTCCCCTCATATGCATGGGTGGATTGGATCAGGTGCGGATCGGATCGGGAAGAAAATTAGTGAATCGGGTTGGGGGTCGCAAAGTGGCCGCAAACTGATCGGGAAACGATCAGTGGGCTTAGTGAATCTAGCCCAAAGTAACCAATTTCCAAATTACATCAGTAAATCTCACACTTTCTGTAATTCAGTCAGCAAAACCTTCACACACTATTTTCTTTCACCTCTTGTTACTGGAGGGGATAGAGGCATTATCCATAATGCTCTTTTGTCTATTAAATCTTCCAGAGAATTTTCAATTTAAATCGAGATTAAAAGCCTAAAGTCATGTTTCAGCAAAATTTGCAAAGTATATTTAGGGCTCCTTTTACGAAGGTGCGCTAGGGTTTTTAGCGCACGCACAACATTGCCTTGCGCGGTAGCCGAAAATCTACCGCCTGCTGAAAAGGAGGCGGTAGTGGCTAGCGCGCTCGGGAATTTAACGCGTGTACCTTCGTAAAAGGAGCCCTTAATGCATGTTACAATATGAACTTCATATAGAAGACACATAGAAGGAAATTTTATACAAGGTGCCTAACTTAATTAGTATATTGGCTTCAATTATGAGTTTTAATGAGCTCATAATTGAAAAAATAAAAATTACATTTGGTGACAGGCGCCTATCTTCTTAAACATGATTCTTCATTAGATAGGCACCTATCTCATGGGGTCTAGAAGCGCCTAACACCAAAGTAGGCGTGTTTAGAGGCAGAGAAGGTCTTAGGTGCCATTAGGCGCAATTCTCTAAAGTCCTAGGCGCCTATAATGTAGGCTTTTAAAACCTTGGCCTACATTTTAGGCAACTAAGTACTGCATTTACTTTTGATGCCTTTCCTTCATTGTCATTCTTGTTTTATGTGCGGCTATCCACTGACATTCAATGGCACTTAACCAGTTAATGCCACTGAATATCAGCACTAACTGCCAAAGCTGTTGTTGTTAGGTGCCATCGACTCGTGTTCGAGTCCTAGCGATTTGATCTAAAAAGAAATCAGTTTTGTGCTAGTCCGGAAAGGTCCCCCCAGCATCATCCCCATGGTTGTTTTCGATGCATCCAGTCAGCTGATTGCAGGTCACCCTCTTCGTCTGGTTCCTTCGATCTTCCCAAACATAATGTCATTGTCCAGTGATCTCTCTGTTCTGATGGAGTGACCAAAATAAGACAGTCGTAACTTCATTATTTGGGCTTCGAGTGACATAGACGTCTGATCTCTTCCAGAATCGATTTGTTAGTTCTTCTGGCAGCCCACAGCATGCCTAAAATTTTTCTCGATAAGGGCTCATACTTTAATTTTGTTTAATGACGGTGTGCCAAGGGTGAGATTAGCCATTAATTAGGGAAATGAGAAAGTTGGCCATTTTCCAGCTGTACCACAAGTGGCCTTATCACATGAGAAAGCCAAACGTAAGTGACACGCTAAGGCCAATTTCACTGTGGCTTTAGTAAAAGGACCTCATAGTTTGTTTAGGCTGATCACAATTGGCAAAATATTCAACTGAAAATTTAGATAAATGTAGCCAATCAAAATTTGACTGGATTTATCAAATGTGTTAGGTTAGCAATGAAAATCAGTGCCATCAAGATATATTTTAAAATAAAATTACAGTATGCTTGCACAAAAAAAAATCATGCATGCAAAATCATAGGTCACCCCATTACCTTTCCTTCCTCTCAATGTTCTCTAATAAAAATAAATTAATCCTGAGTTGTTCTTCTTTTTTTGGGGTCCCACCTTTCCACTAGTCTGTGATTTAAAAAAAAAAAATATTGGTAGCTCTTCCTTCCCTCCTATCACAAAATATATGTCACTCCATCAGAGCTATCCTCTTTCCTCACTCCCAGTCTCTTCCTCTGAAAAAATCCTGCTGGGATGACTAGGAAAGCTAGCCTCCCTCTTTGCCAAAGAAAGGATAAGTATCTTGCTTGAGGATCCTCTTCCAAGTTCTTTAGGTCTTTTTTGTAAAGGGAGGGGGGTGGGAAAGGTTTTTTTTGACAGAAGCAGGGCAGGAAAGGAGGAGAAAGGAGGAGAAATGACAAAGGGGTCCTTTTACTAAGGCGCGCGAACCGATTTAGTGCGTGTTAATTGATTTAGCGCATGATAAATGCTAAGGCGCTATGGCGAGCGCTAAATTGATCCTCTTGTATCTAACATGTCTAAACTTTGTCCCTATCTAGGCTATAACCTGCCTTGTTTTATTTCAATTTTTTATGTTTTATAAATTTTTAATATTGTAAACCGGCCAGATATCTGTGATGGTCGGTATACCAAATTATAAATAAACATGAAACTTGATTAGCGCACACTAAAATCATTTAGGTCGCCTTAGTAAAAGGATCCCAAAGTTTTTCATAAATAAAATTCATGGGAGGGAAAACAATGAGCACACTGTTTTAAAATAAATTACTATGGAAGGCAGCGAGAAAAGGCAGCAGAGCACTTTTTTAAAATAATAACAATAAATAGGAGGGAAGGAAATATATTACAATCAAAAGAGAGAGAAAGAAGGGACAAAGCTCCAGAGAATTTTTCCCCCCCCCAAAAAAAATTACATTTCACAAGGAGAAAGATTTATGTCCTGACCAGAGATTGACTGGCTAGATTTAGTCATCTAATGAAATTTAGGGGGACCTTTTAACAAATAGAAATTCCCCCTTTAAATTTATTCAGGGTTTTGGAACACTGATCCCCAGAACTACAGTATATGCATAGATGTAGCCTGCTGCTTAGAGAAATTCTCTGCCAGTTCCCACAAAAGCTATTAATCGAGAGAGACAAAACTGTTTCTCCCTACTCCCTTCCCCTTCTGACTCCAAATGCCTCTCTTTATAGGGATGCTTTATAGTGGAGGAGGGTGCACTTGTTTGAGTTGTGCAGGGAAGGTGGTATCAGGTAAGACTGGTTTGTTCCCAGTGATTGGCTCTTTTTTAAAATATCACCCTACCTGTCAGTGTATGAGTCAGTTATTACTTATGCACTGGCAGGTAGAATGTCATGTTTTTCAATCAGCCTGTGGATTACTGCTGTGATTTTTAAAGCTATTTTGACTATTCCATGTATATTGTGACAGGGAAGCCCCTGTCACAGGTAAAAAGACTGTGGGTCCAGTCAGAAATACTGCCCTTAAGGCTGTAAGCTCTAAAATAAAGCCTATTTCTCCTGGTAAAAGCAGCAGGGTAGCACAACCAAATAACATGGCGGAAAAGCAGGGGTGGAGTCAGCCCAGGATTCTGGAAGGGAGGGCACTGAAACCACAGGCCAGTCCCTATTACTCCTTTTCCCAGGTTAGAGGAATCCAGGTAGAAGGGGGTGGAGCTGGTCACCGAGCCCTGCAACCAGGCAAACCTCAAATAGGCAGAAGGCAGAGTAATCAGGGAGGAGGAGGAGGCTCACCTGTTCCTGATTGTAGGAGCCCAGCCGCAAACCAAGATAGCTGCTATCTCCCTTCTTCCACCAGCCAGCCAAGAAAGCTTTCAGGACACCAGCCCACCAGGGGAGAGAGATTACCTCCAGGGAAGTACCATAACTTTCCTAGCACGTTTTGGGGTGAGGAGCTAGAGGGTGTTCCTGAAGGGGAAAATGATTTGAGAGGGCTGGCAGGTATTCAAAGGGGGGGATGGGAAGAACCAGCAGAAGTGCAGGACTTCATAGAGAGCCCTAATCCCCTGGAGCCAGCCTGGGAAATGCTCAGTGAGGAAGGCTCTGGAGAATACATGTTTGAGGAAGACATGGACATGGAGTCTTGAGCTAGAAAAGGCATGGCAGCAGTGCCTAATTAAGTAATGCCAAAATAATTCTTTGAACCTCAGTTCTCTTAAGTGCCCTTTGAAGTAAAATTCTGGATGTTAGAGGCATGCTCGGGTGGGCGATTAAGACCTTTAGCATAAGGGAGGTTTGCCCGCACAACCTGGGTTCAGGTTGTGAACGTCCTTCAAAGGGAGGGACTAGGAGAGAAAGAGGAAAATAATAAAAGCCAAAAACGTTTTTTTTTTCTACTGAAAGTGTAGTGGAAAGCTTGCTGACACCTGTTGTGCTCAGCTGTAAAGTAACAAGCCAACTCTGGCTAGGAGAAGCCCTTAACCCTAAGAGGGGACAACTCAGAAGCAGTGAAGAAACTGCAGAAGCATTTTTGGTTTGTTTTTATGATACCAATGTGTTGACAAAGCTGGTCAGTCTTGGGCAGTGGTGCACCCAGCGTGCCCGGGACTTGTGTACAATATACGGCCAGATGAATGACTAAGCCTGAGACAAGTATTCATTTCAGTGAAGTTTTGATTACTTTAATAAACCCGGTGAAGTTTGGTGAAAAGTCCAGTCTCCGGGTTTTCCTTTGACCAACCATATAAAAGGCGCTCCTAAAAATCTTACCTGTGATCCGAGCCAGGGTTTCCCACCTACTTGGGGTCTGGCCCGGCCACAATATCTTCGGGCCTCAGCACCACCACTCCACTGCTCTAATTACCAGCATCCTGGGTAGATCCCCCTTGACTATACACACCTGAAGCCTGGGGACCAGATCTCTTGGATACCTATTGGGAACCATACCAAGTGCTGCCCATTGGCCATTCTGGGGCAAAGATGCAAGGATTCCCACTGCAATAAATATACGCCTCCAGTGGAGGCTGGTTTACATGGAAGTGGTTGAATTGATTGAATGTGCTGGAGAAGATATTGAACTTTCTACCTACTTCTCGTCTACATCTGGCTTCACTGGAGAGGCCACTATTAAAGCTGATCTTTATCCTCTCCAATTTATACCATTTCCCTAACCTCTTCCTCTGATGCCACCTGATTTAGTTGGGCAAGAGGCCCCTTGTCCTAGGTCTCTGGAACATTACATGAATAGCTGCCATTGCTGTGGTCCTTTTGGTCTTCCTGCAGTTGATTTCACCGGTCTATCAATACCCTGCATTGTCTGGCAGAGAGAACTCTATCTTCAGAGACTCAAAAGGTTTTTAGGATCATTTATTTTCCTTATTTTTAAAAAAATTCTTATCTATTCACTGTGTTCAGACCATTTGTTTTCTTCTAGCTCTTTGAGTGCTTTCAAGTTCAAAGATGAGCCAAGTTCCTAGTTTTCTACCTATGTTTATGGTTCTCTACATTTTATCTTTCTCTAATGCCTTGCTTATTACTTTAACCGTGAATGCTGCTAGCCAACCGTGGACAGCGGTTGACCATACTGTAAATACATTTAACTATCAGGTCAACTCTTTGATCCAAACTTTCAATCTTCTTGTGCTGTCTGCCTATTCTTACTAAAGCCCAGCAAGGGTTTTCTGCTAACCCCTGCTCCTCTCATTGTTCAGAAATTGCCTGGAACCTTACCTACATTGAATCTCATACCATCAATCCTTCCCCTTTGTTTGATCCTCCTTTCGGTTTCTTCAAACTATGAACATGCCCAGTTGGTTTTACACCCTATTGCACCTGCTGAACAGTGTTCTTTCCTAATTAAACTATCCAGTGGTTTATGGGTGCTTTGCCACAAAGGAAACCTGCTGCAAGGTTCTTTCATCTCAAACTCCTTAGTGGTAATCAAGTTAATTTGTATCAGCTCCAGTCTTTTTAATGGTTCTTCTGTTCATTTCCCTCTGGATGAATGGCCTAACAACACTTATTTTGTCCAGTGTTAGGTTTCTACAATCCTACAGCTATGAATTTTTCCTCTGCTTTATAGGAAGTATTCTATCATCCTTTTATTACTAATTGTTCAACTCCACACCATCATTGTTCTCGTAGTGCGTGGGAATTGGAATTTTGGTCTGAGGGCATTACTGCCCTAAGTAGCCATTACTTTGTTTGTGGAAATTGTGCTTACTGCTGTCTGCCTCCTGATTAGAGTGGTTATTGTTATCTAGTTACCTTGTGAATGCCTTGGATATTTGTCTCATATTCTGAACTGTCTTCTGTTTCCCAAACTAAATGTTCTGTAGCTTGTCGTTCTGACCCTTTAGCACTGGAAGCTTCTTGCTCTTTGCTTGCTGATACTTCTTTGACTAAAGCACAAACTGATACCTTGGTCAGAACTGTTTGGCTTTCAACCTTCAGTTCTTAGCCAAGCAATATGGACTTGTCATATACCTTCTCCAAGCTTTAATTGAAATTGATGCTGTAGGGGTGTTTCCTTATTTGCACCTGAAGGTTAGGCCTCTCTGACATCATCAAGCCTGAACCATTGTCTGCAAGAAATCTTTCCAGCATGAACTTTGCAAGAAGAGAGAAAGAAGAACACATCTTTGCTTATCTGTCTAACGGCGCCTGTGTCTCCTAGCCTGTATGAGACCATCCAGCTTCGACGTCTTATTCGTCGTAGACCATCACCTCTGGACTTATGAATGCATGATTACATTGCAGCTATGAATGAGTAATTTTGCTAGCTGTATTTTTGATTTTGCTTTTTCTGTCTCACCTTTTGCTTTTTGCTATGTAGTTATGATTTTTTATTTTATCATATATTGCCATTTATCAGTGATTTTGTTATCATTTATTTGGCTTGGGTTTTTATATTTTAGCCCTAGCCTTTATGATTATTCTACATTGCTTATTGATATCTTTGATTTATTGCTGATTTATATGGTATTGTTTATGTTTATGCATTTTTGTATCACCTTGAGTCTTGATGATCCTTTCCTATTTAGTTAGGTTGAAGGTGAAATAGACTCCATTGAAGTTATTTCTCCTTCAAGGGGGGGACTGTAGGGGTATTTCCTTATTTGCACCTGAAGGTTAGGCCTCTCTGACATCATCAAGCCTGAACCATTGTCTGCAAGAAATCTTTCCAGCATGAACTTTGCAAGAAGAGAGAAAGAAGAACACATCTTTGCTGTTTCTGCCTGATGCATTCTGGGTATGTACCAGAATGGTATTCTAGTCAAGGACATCCATCTATGTCTTCATAATTAGTCTGTGTGATTCTTGTGGGAGTTATACTCCTATCCTGTTCTTATCTGTCTAACGGCGCCTGTGTCTCCTAGCCTGTATGAGACCTTACACAGAAAGGCTATTCATCTAAAATCTGTTTCTGGATTGGTTCAAGGAAGTCATTTGACGTGATCCAAGTGAAAAGGTGCTAATTATAATTAGTCTGTGGCGGGATGCGAGGGAACTCACATCTTACCACAGGTATTCTCCACGCATCTATTTCTTAATAATTAAGACCTGAACAGTTACCTCGTGTGACTCTCTGCCTGAGAGAGAGTGAATCGGACCTTAAACAGCTCTGAATTCCATCACTTCAAGGAAACTTGGCTGCCAATAAATTATAGCTGTACCAGGGGCTGACGAACACTCGTTCCTGTAACAAAGGATTTACTACGTCTACTAAGCTGAAAAGAACGTTTTCCATTTCACCTAAGTTTCGGCGGAGGCCTAATCAGATGGTGAGAATAAGGAACTTATTATCTTATCAGCTGGGGTTAGATAAGTGCATCCGATTGTGATATAGGATAAGGTTTGTAAAGCTACCTTGGTGATAACTGTAATCATTTGCTGCTAATCAGGGATTATTATTATTATAAGGAATTGTTTAGTGTGTGTAAGAATTAGTTTACTTAGTTATCTAACAAGTGTATTATGATAATTATGTACTGAGTTTCATTTATGTAATCAGATATTTTGTGAACAATATTTAGATATTTCAGCTGGCTTGTGAATTATATTTTTTTATTTTCATAATAAAAGTATTTCTCATTAGCCTGGGTCTTGTGTCATATAAATAGACAAAGAAATTTTGACCTGGCAGAGTTTATGGTTTTCCCTAGACAAAACTAACAGACACGTAACCTGTTTATGTAACTGATTAGTATACCATAAAATCTCGCTACAATGCTGCTGATCTGGGTGAGGCAATTGATGTTATGCAAGATGAAATTTCCAGGATCAGTACTTATGCTGCCCCAAATCATATGGCTCTAGATTATCTATTAGCTAAGAAAGGAGGTGTGTGTGCTATTGTTGGATGACACAGGAAAGATTATTTATGATTTGGTGCGAGATGCTCAGAATAGTACCTATGTTGACCCTTCCTTAAATACTAGCTCCTGGGATTTTGTGTCTGATTAGTTTTCTGAAATTTGGAATTCATTGGGGTACTGGGGAATAGGAGTTCTAATGTTTGTACTTAGCATTGTAGTTGATTTATGTATATTTTCTATGATGCATGTAATATGTCACAAGTATTTTAACACCTCTGTGACTATAGTGTTTTCCTAGAATGTCACAGCAACCTCTGGTTGGCGTCACCCTGATGCCATCTTGTCCACTCATAATGAAAAAGTTTATGCTGATCTCATACGGAATCACAGGGGAAGGCTGATAAGAATAATAATATGACTCAGGGCTCGGAGGGAAGTAACCCCATGTGTGTGAGAAACCATTTACCTAAAATACCTAAGAACAACAGAAGAGATAGAAATGGAAGCTATGGTGGGGGGGGGGGGGTAAAGCTGAAAGATAGGGGATCATATTAAAGTAAGAATTTCTTTTAACCTAGTATTACCGGCAAAGATTATTGCTTAAGGCTAGCTAAAGCTTAAATTAGATGTTTGTCACAGCAGCAGTGTCCTGTTAGATTGGCTAATGGAAAGTCCCAGTGATACAAAGAGGAAGTGCCTGTTGTTGACCAAGAGGACTAAGTACTAGAACAGGAAACATGTAAAGAGATTACTGAAGTATAAGGAGGACAGGCTGTAATTAAGTGGAATAAATACACATTAATAAGTAAGAAATATAGCTAATTTAGATGTAATGCCATGAAACTGCTGATAAGTGTGAAACTAATTGTGTGTGATCAACTAAAACCATTTTAAGACTTGTTAATGTAAGGGAAAATTACTAATCAGATATGAGTTACAAGAAATCATATGATCAAAACTAACCTAATATAGACCAAAGTACTGGAGTATGCAATTTATGATTGGATATTAAGTCATTGTGTTATGATTGGAAAATGAACTAACTTATGTATAAAGAATAATAAATATAATGATGTCATGAAGTTAATAAAATGGCTTTTAGCTTATGGCTCAGGGAGATTCTTAGGGGTAGATACTGCAGGCCTCTGAGATCTCCCATTATGTTTTAAACTCAACTCGTATGCTTGGCTGTTATTCCTTGGTGTTTCATAGGAGTTGGTAGTAAAGGGCCAAGAGCTCCTCCAGAGTAGGGTTACCATATTTTGCATTGAAAAATCTCAGACACAAGGCCATGCCCCATTCTGCCCTCAGTTCCACCTTGTTCTGCCTCCAGCCATGCTCCATTCCGCCTCTAACCCCACCCCATTCCACTCCCAAGAAAGCTTCATCTTTTTACTCCTGACTTCCAGGCCATGTCCAAGGGTCTTCTGAACATGTGTGGACGCATGTGACATTATCCACAAATGCTCACAGGCCCTCCAGACATGGCCAGAGCTTTCTAAAACCCGTATAAACTGTTGGGTTTTGAAAAGTTCATCTGGGCACCCAGACAGTCCTCTAAAAAGAGGACATGTCTGGGTTTTCCCTGATGTCTGCTAACCCTATTCCGGAGCATCTCCTGATGGCAACAGCAGCCCAATATATAGTGATTCTAATCTAATATATACATTGTTGATGCTACCAATATCTCTTTTAGAAATGTCCTACTTTCTGGAGTCTTCCTTATATTAGTCTATAATATCTTCCAATTTCTGCTTTTAGTTTTTCTCTTTAAAGCTGGTATTAAGGCACTGTAATGTGCTAAGAATGGTTTTAGGAAACTCTGAGCCTTCTTTTGTTGCTAAACATGTTTCCTGTACAACTGCAGGAACAAGAAAAAAGAACCCAGTCTTCTACTCAATCAGTAGGTGCAGGAAAGGAGGGAAAGTTTGTGATAGGATGTGTAGTCATTTGGAATGTCATGAGAAATATAAACATTTCCCTTGTTGTTTCATATTGTTTCTAACCCAAAATAATATGAATAAACTCTGAAATAACAGATCTCTTTCCAGTGTCATTAAATTTCAGGACTTTTCCCCCAGTGTTAATAGGTAACGGGCATGAACCAGTTTTGATCCTGGGAGCTTTGGATTCGAAGGCAGCTACATTCCAGGAAGAAATATTCTAAATAATCTGCTATAACTTGGCCATGTTTAGCTGTGTCTTATATCTCTGGCATTCTTAGTTCCTGTTTCCTGACTGGCTCTGCTTTCAATAATCCTTGTATGCCCTTTTGTGCTAGATGCACTTCCAAGTTTTTTCCTCATTTGATATGCTGCATTATTGGAAATACAATCTGGTAAGTTTACACTCCTATATAATAAATTAAAACAGAAAAGAAATTAAAATCAATCAATAGTGAGCATTCCCCACCCCCACATCCTGCCACCAGGATAGACCATGACTATATCTGGCTCAATCGCCAAAATATTTGTAAATACATTTTTAAATTTATGATTCGATGGCTCGGCATATAGACCATTATTACACAAAGAAGGCCCTACCACATTTCAATATAGATGAGTAATTATTAAAGCAGATTTGGTGAAAAGAAGAGATGACAAGTACAAGAATGCAGGGATCTTGGAGGTCGGTTAGTTGCGTATGGTATCAAAAGACAAGATAAGAATAATGGCAGTCCTGAACTTTGTATTTTATGCACTACAGCAGGCCTCAATAAATTTTCATTAAATCTAAGAAAAACTTAAGAGTCAGCATCTGAGAAGTATCTTACTTCTCCTTTCTTGCCCTTCCAACATTGTCGCCAGTGAAGTTGGGTGATTGGGGGATAGAATCCCCTCCCAGATCAGCAGTAGCTCTTTTAGAAACTGACTTACTAATGCTTTTTTCCTACTTTGTGTCTACAGGCAAAGAAATTTAGGAAATCAATTCCTTAAGGTGCCTCTGCTAACCATTGGCAGATGCCAAAATTCTCTCTTCACAAATCTTGCTTTCAGCTGTGTGCAGCACCCTCTTGATAGGCGAAGCAGAGGCAATTGCTCTCTCACAGCCCTCACACAGTCTGTCTCTCTCATATGTACCGCCCACAGCTTTCACCCAGTCTCTCTCCCTTTCACACATCTTCTCACAGCTTTCACCCAATCTGTCTCTCTTTCCCATATGCACAGGGCCGCCATCAGAAATTTCTGGGCCCCTTACTGAGCAATCCTATTGGGCCCCCCACGCACCCCTTCCCCCCCCCCCCCCAAAACCTCCCCCCTTCTTCCATGGGCCGAATACACACATACTTTTCTGCTAATGCTTCACCTAAGCCAGTCCCTTAAAATCTTCTCACGTCCATTGGGTGATTTGGCATAGAGGAGATATTCATATAAAGAACGTCCGTCAAGATCTTTACTCATAGACTGTGCCATTTGCTTTAAATCATCTTCCATCATTAATCCAAATTGCACAATTCTTTCTCTGTCTTTGTCCTGAATGACATCTGGCCACATTGCTGGATCCTTCCAGTCAACAAATTTATGAGCAGGCGCGGAGAACGCATTTTTAAACAAATGTAGTTTATCCTTGTACTCCTTATGTAATTTTAATCATCTATGGATATGTTTGTATGTTTATTGTTCAAATGGTTTTATTTATTTCCCCAAATTTATTTTTGTTATACGCATTGAAAATATTTGATATTGCATTTAAATCAAAATCTCAATAAACTTGAAACAAGTGCCCGTGAGATTGTGGGAGGGTTAAATACTCAAAACTTAGAAGAATAACAATTTACTTAAAGTTTTTGCTACGCCAGCTTTCTGGTATCTTTACATACAGTGGCATACGTAGCATATGTAACACCCGGGGCCCATCATTTTTTGGCACCCCCCCATCTGTAAGAAAAACATGATTTTTAGTAACAAACCACACGTCACACATGAGTACCTAGGAAAAGGCAGCATCTTACATATTGCAGTGAGCAGTACATCAATACACCCATTGTAAAACTAAACAAGCCAGACCAGCACAGATCAACCCTACACCGTCAATCCTAACAGAAAACCATGTCTTTTGAACAAACAGAACACAGAAAACACCTTCGCCTAGTATGGAATATGTCATCACAAACTAACCCCTCACCCTTTTACAAAACTGTAGTGTGGATTTTAGCCACAGTGGTAACAGCTCTGACACTCATAGAATTCTGAGCATTAGAGCTGCTACCACCACGGCTGGCGCTAAAAAACGCTCCACAGTTTTGTAAAAGGGGGGATAAAATAGAAATACACAGTTTCAACGCTCTAGTTCAGAGGTGCCCAAACTTTTTGAGCTTGTGAGCTACTTTAAAATGACCAAGTCAAAATGATCTACCAACAATAAAATTAAAAAACACACTATACGCTGAGAAAATGTTAATTATCATTCCTATTCTGGGTTTTTTTCAAAGAGGTCAAGGGAGATGACTCTATGCATTGTCACCTCAGTAACAACCATCCTTTTTATTAAACCATAATAGCAGTTTTTAGCGCAGGGAGCTGTGCTGAATGCCCAGCGCTGCTCTTGACGCTCATAGGCTCCCTGCGCTAAAAACCACTATTGCGGTTTAGTAAAAGGGGACCATATTATAAAATATAGACAGCAGATATAAATTCAGAACTGTGCATAGTAAGTGAAGGGAAGTTTTCATCTCTGGGAATTTACCCAGTTAACTATTAAGTTATTTGGGCAAATTCCTTTGAAAACTGTGGTAATACTGCCTCCACTTTGCTAAATTTAAAATAAAATAATTTTTCCTACCTTTGGTGATTTCATGAGTCTCTGGTTGCACTTTCTTCTTCTGACTGTGCATCCAATCTTTCTTCCCTTCTATCAGCCTGTATGCTTTCTCTCCTCCACACCTCATTCCCTCCCCCAACTTTTTCTTCTTCTCTCCCTGACCTTCCTTTCTTTTTTTCTGTTTCTCTTCTTTCCTTCTGTTTCCCTGCCTGCCCCCTTTCTTTCTTTCTCCCTGCCATTCCCCAAGCCACTGCCACTGCCACTGCCACTGCCATCGGGGAACAGGACCCACCAATGGATGACAGGCCCCAAAGCCGACGCCGACGCATGCTCTCCCTGCTTCGGGCCGATCAGTCTTCCTCTCCCCGACGTCAATTCTGCCGTTGGAGAGGAAGTTCCGCCCAGCCAGGCAGCGATTGGCTGGCCCGAACTTCCTCTCCGATGGCAGAATTGACGTCGGGGAGAGGAAGACTGATCGGCCCAATAGATCACCAAGGCAAAGTGAGTCCTGGGTGATCGACTCACTTTGCCTTGGCGAGCTACTGGCGCCCCTCCCTTAGAATACTGCCTAGGACCCTGGGGGAGCCCGGGCCCCCTGTCAGCTCCGGGCCCCTGAATGCAGGACCGGTAGTACTGCCCTGATGGCGGCCCTGCATATGCACCTCCCACAGCCTCACTCAGTCTGTCTCTCATACCCCCTCCCACAGTCTTCCCCCCATCTGTTTCTCTCCTATACCCCTCTTCCCACAGCCTTTACCCAGTCTGTCTGTTATACTCCTCCTCCCATAGCCTTTACCTGGTGTCTGTCTCCTATACCCCCATTCCAAGTCTGTCAGTCCCTGTGATGCTGGCAATTTTCCCCCTCACCTTGCAGGCTCTATTCCCAGAAAAAACCCAACATCTATCAGTGGCGTAACCAAAAGGCATTTTTTGGGTGGGCCAGTGGGTAGGTTGGATAATCATGCATTTGCTCTTCACTCCCCCTCCTCATGAATATTAAATAATTTAGTTGGCAAAGAGCTCCATCTCCACCAGCAGAACACATTCACAGTGTGCTGACCCATGTTTAGAAAAACGCAGCAGCCAAAGGCAGCATTCCAAGCCACTGATACCGGCACCCCAGGCATGCTCAGCTGCCAACTTTTTGAAAGATAAAAACCCAGCACCTGCCAGCGCCCTACTTTATCATTCTTCTGCCCATTTTCCGGCACCTACTTTTCAGCACAGTTTATTGAATCCGGCCCATAAAGTTAAGCAGGAATATGACTTATATATATATATATATATATATATATATATATATATATACCTTGCCTCATTTGATTTACTCAGAGATCTTCATGAATAACTGCATGACTAGAAGCATATGTTATGCTTCTGCCTATTAAGTAGGTTTTCTGAAACATCCCTTTGGATTAATACATTCTCTCAGTGTGCTGCAAATCAAATCAGTGCAGCCTGCCCAGACTCCCTTAGAGCTGCTCCATACTGATGCTCATAATAAACAGGGCATAAGGCTACAAAACTGCTACTTAGCAATCCACCGAAATCTAGTGCTCAAGTGGCAAACTGAAAAAGCAGCAGCACCCTCCAGAGAAAGCAGGACAGTACATACAGTAAGGACTTTTGTTGATTTAAGCTTTAGATGAATAATGTAGAACACTTTTCATAAGGTTGTTGCTATTTTAAATCTCCCCCATCACAGAACATAAGGAGACCCTAGCAGACCCCTATACTAGCTGCTAAGAGTAGAGTATCATGCTGAGTTTCATTAAGTTTGCTGAAAGGAGACCCAGCATGGAATTACTAAATGTTTTCATAGGCAAATGACTAAAGAGATGTGTCTATTTATAGCCTCACAGTCAGTCTTTATTAGTTGTACATAAGTTAGCTTATTATCCATACATTCTAAAATGATACACTTAAAAAAAAGACTGTAAAAAATGCCAACAGAACTGGCTAAAAGCATTCTGGGATAAAGTTGTTCTGAGGTACAGATTTGGGGAAGGACTTTTTAAAAAACTATCAGTGTGTTTGAATATCTCTCAAGTTACCGTCAGGTCTATCTTATACAGATGGAACGATTGCTTGCTGCCTAGATACTGACTTGATTGGATTGTTTTTCCAAAGTTAGTAGCCATAACAGTAATGCTGTCAAGTTTGCCATACTTCATTGGACTATGATGGAGTTCTATAAAAGACAATGTCAATGTCATGTTTGGAATAACAGTGATTCCTGGTTCCTATATGTTGTGACTCAGATACGATTCCTTCTTTTGGCTATACAGTGCACACTTTTTATATGTTTCTAGTTTATTGACTTAGACTCTTTTTTGGCATCTCTTGTTTTATGGTTAGAGATTTAATAAAGGTTATTCAAGCACAATTGGTTGTTTTGTCATCTCCACTGTTCTTTGTATCTTGGAATGAAGTGTGGTGTTTGGTTCTTCTATATCTTCTGGTAAGCTTGGTTATGGCATTTTGAATTTTTGGTCTGTTGAAGAGGTTAAGCAGTGGTTTTTCTCATGAAGTGAAGAACTAAAAATTGAGCCAAGATTGATTTATCCTCTACATGGTAATGATAAGCTCCAATTGCATTGAAGTAGATCTTTATAGAGTTTTTTTTAGACTAGACTCAGAGAGGTGCAGAAGATATTCAAGCAGTTTTTGTGTAGGACATGAGATGGAATCTATAGCCTTGCCCTCACAACAGACTGCAACAACCATTTATAATTTCTATAGCACTACCAGGCACACACAGCGCTGTACATTGTACATGCAAGAGACAGTCACTGCTCAGAAGAGCTTACAATCTAATTATGACAGACACACAGAGGGAGGTACAGACAGATATGATGGTTGGGTCAGTGTTTAAATGCAGCTTCAAATAAGTGGGTTTATTATCTGACTTTTAATACCGCTAGAGATGGAGCCTGATTTAGCGAGCCTGGAAGGTTGTTCCAAGCATGTGGCACAGCAAGGTAGAAGGGGCCGAGATAGGAATTGGCAGTAGAGAAGGGTACAGAGAGGAGGGGCTTGTCTGATGAGCGGAGTTCCTAGAAGGGAGTATAGTGAGTAACAAGAGAGGAGAAATACTGAGGAGCTGCAGAGTGAGTACACTTGAACGTCAGCAAGAGAATTTTTTTGGCTCACACTTCAACTCACTGCTATCAGTTCCTCCAATACTTCCTTTCAGCCATCCTCCAATACTTCCTTTCAGCCATAACTCTCTCCCTGAGCATCCATTCGTTTCTACAAAATGGACGCATTCAGGGATTCCAACCTCTGCTTTTTTTGACTTTCATTTCCTGACTTGGAAAGTACCACTTCTATTCTATATTACTTTTCCTATTTGAGTTGGTAAACATATTTATTTACTTATATTTATATCCCGTCCTCCCCAAAGAGCTCAGACCGGGTTACAGTGTATATTCACAGTGTTGCAATATAGAGTTTACATTATGCTGCAATATAACTTCATATAGGATTGCTTACTGATGCTGGTGAAGAGTTGAGGAAGGTAGGTTTTTACTGCTTTCCTAAAGTTAAGAAGTCCTTTAAGGACTCTGACATAAGGTGGTAGGCTGTCCCAGAGGTTTGGTAAGAAATGGAAATAGGATTATTTCCAGGCTGTCTGGGGCTGGAGGGAGTGTCCTGATGGTGGTACGAGAATGTAGTCATATTTCATCTTGGAAGCATAGTGTTCTCCAAGTTTCCAAGTTTATTCAGAATTTCTTATACCGCTTAATCATATTTCTAAGCGGTGTGCAATAATAACAAAATTTGTACAACATTCAACAAAACATAGAGCAAGGTTAAAAAACATTACAGTATTTTACTTATCATCAATTGGGGAAAATTTAGTAAAAACGAAGACTTACAATACAGACAGAAAACAAGAGGAAAAAGGGGAGGAACTACAAAATGCAAAGAAAAGAAAACAAGTATGGGAAGTACGAGAGGGTGGGGTAAAACTGCAGATAAACAGTGCAACTTAGCCCTCATAAGGGCCATTATGAATCATAAGCATCAAGGAATAAAAATGTGTTTAGCTTTGCCTTGAAGTGACCTAGGGAAGTTTCTTCATGCAGATAGTTTGGTATGGAATACCAAAGGGAGGGTGCCGTCACTGAAAAAAATGTTTGATCTTATGGTGTTGATATGGTTTAGGGATGGAACGATTTGAAGATGTTGGGTCAAAGAACAAAGAGATTTAGCTGGAGTATAAGGAATGAATAATCTGTTGATGAACTCGGGCTGACTGCTTAAATGGGTTTTGAATGTTAGAAGAAGAATTTTGTAGTTAATTCTATGTTCTACAGGCAACCAATGGGCTTTATGTAAGAGGGGGGGGTGTGACATGATCATATTTTTTTGTACCAAATATAAGTTTTACTGCCGTATTTCGTATTATTTGAAGACGCCGGATTTCTTTTTTTGTTATGCCTTTAAAGAGGGCATTGCAGTAATCTATACAAGAGATAACGGGCGAGTGAATCAAGATATTCAAAGACGCGGTTCTAGTAGTTTGGAAAGCTATCTAATCATTCTTAAACGGTGAAAGCAGCGTTCTTCCATTTGGTGCAATCCCATTGTGTGGGTGAAGAATCTTGTGTTTGGCAAAAGCTGCTGATAGAGAGTTTATTTCACAGCCCTTGATAAAGCTGGGGGCAAAACAGGGTCACTGTTGGGCTCTTTTGTGAATGCGAGAAAGAATACTGCTGGACTTTGCTTTTTTTCAAGATTAAGGTTAAGGTTGCAAGTTATGAATGATATGGGATTGTGTCTGTGAAAACTGTCTTTAAAGACACATTTTTCCAATTTTTTTTGAAGACTGCAATAGAGTGGTATACTTAAGTGGAGTTTTTATGACCAATGACTGGAGAAACTCCTATATATATAAAATATATTCAATCTCATGAAGTTGGGACTTGGAGCATGATATCTGAGGTTATTTTCCTCCATTATTTGAAACTTGTACAATGCTAATGTTCTTAGCCTGTTTTCTGGTTATATCCTATATATTTTTTTAAGCTTTGCTAGTAAGCTTATATAGTTTATTCCTTTTTATAACTTTAGTAAAAATATAAGTTTACATCTTTGTCCAAAAGCATTACATAGTAGACATATTATGGGCGATATTGTCCGATAGTACCCCTGCTGCAAGGAAGGAGAATATTCATTTGGCATCCCTACTAATTAAAGTGTAAAATTAAGTAAAATGGATTTTCCAAATTTAAGAAAGCAGTCATATTTTGTTGATATAAATAATGTAAAGTTTATAGCCTGCATATTGTTAGGTAATATGCAAAATGCAGGTAATAGCTATTTATTGTGGTAATGAACATTTCACCCAATTAAATGAGTAATGTTCCAGAAGCCCACTATGTCCTAACAGCCTTGAAAATAGTGTCAAACAGCTGTTAAACTTATGCTGATGATGCCCATGTTTGCCTGCTGTTAAAATGTCAAGTATTTAGTAACAAAAAAACATTCCACATTGGGTTGATTTATAGACATATGAACAGGTGAATCATGTTCTCTGAGGTTAGAAATAGGACTAGTGAAACTTTATATCTTCTATTTTGTTTGTCAATTCATGTGAAAAAGGAAATTGTGTAGCAAAGATATTTTAGCTAATGAAAATGTAACAGTTTTAAAATAGGAAAAAATAAAACATTGACATTTCATTGTAATTTCAAAATGTAGGACAACATGAAGAGGCGATAATCTGCAAATATTCTCACAGGCAGAAACACAGAGCAGGCCAATGATATCAAGGAAACTGCAATTTATTAGATAAGCCAAACCTGAAGTAGCCACGTTTCGCCCTCAGACTGCATCAGGGAGAAATGCTAAAATTCAATTAAAAACAAAATATATAAACATACATAGTATCCAGCATTTCCCTTCCCCTCCAGCATCTCTCTTCTCCTCAACTACCATGAGGTATTTTCACCTTCCTCTCCCTTGCCTCCTTCTTCCAGGACTGTGACACTGCAGCGTGTCAGGTTGATTAACAGTCGGGCTGGCCAATGCCAATCCTCCCCTTACCGGGCTAGTCAGCACAAATGACGTGGATAAGATTGCATGCTATTTGTGCTGAGCATAAACTGGTAAAACTCAATCGCTCCTAACTCAGTATTTTTTTTACCGGTTTGCAGGAGCTTTGAGCATCAGGGCTAGAGAGGTTTTTCTCCTTACAAACTACAATGACAGCTTCTTTATAGTAAG
Organism: Geotrypetes seraphini; assembly: GCF_902459505.1. Taxonomy (NCBI): domain Eukaryota; kingdom Metazoa; phylum Chordata; class Amphibia; order Gymnophiona; family Dermophiidae; genus Geotrypetes; species Geotrypetes seraphini. The sequence continues at coordinate 325,119,163 of NC_047084.1, read as the reverse complement.
CAAGATGTATAAAGACCCCCAAATGTTGGAAGGTCCAATTTCTTGATTCTATAAACAATGCCTAGTAGAGTTAGGCGCTGTTGAGTGCTGTTTATACAATCAGGTCCAAAGTGTATCTGAATTCAAGAAAGCTTGGAACAAGTACATTGGATCTCTAAGGGAAAGGTGGGGTTAGTAGATGGCATGGTTAGGCAGACCAGATAGACTATATGGTCTTTATCTGCCTTCATTTTTTTTTCTGTTTCTATCCAATCTGCTTTTGGAATATAGTAGCATAGTAAATGACAGCAGATAAAGACCTGAATGATCGATCCATCCAGTTTGCCCAACAGTCACACTCATTATTAATTAAATTGTCTTCTGGGTTCCAACTACTGGAGTTGCCGTCGAAGCCCATTGCAGCCTTTCCAAACCATCTCTCATTTGCAGGACACAAACTGTAAAAGTCTGCCTGGAACTGTCCTCATGTTCCAAATTACTCCAACCCATCCTAAACAGAACTGCCATAAACAGGACACAGACCATGCAAGTCTGCCTTAGTTCTTCACAGCCAGAGTCGTCATCTAAGCACCCCTGGATACATCAAACACACATGCAACACACATCAAACACACATTTACATTTTGTTTTTGTTCATACCATTCTTTCTCTAATTAGAGATCTTCTGTGTTCATCTCAAGCCTTTTAGAATTCACTCGTTTTCGCCTCCACCACCTCCCTTAGGAAGGTATTCCAGGCATCAACCACCCTCTTTGTATAAAAATATATCCTGACATTACTCTTCAGTTTACTGCTCCACAACCTCAATTCATGTCCTCTAATTTTACCATTTTCCTTTCTCTGGAAAAGATTTGTTTCTACATTAATACCTTTCAAATATTTACATATTTGTACCATATCTCCCCTTTCCCTCCTCTCTTCTATAATATACATATCCAGATCTTCTAGTATCTTCTTGTATGTTTTTTGGTGTAAGACCCATACCATTTTTTTTTTTTTTTTTTTACTTCCACTGGACCGCTTCAAGTCTTTTTACATCCTTAGCCAGATATGGTATCCAAATCTGAATAAAATGTTCCAAGTGGGGCCTAACAAATGACTTGTACAGAGAGGATCAACTGCTCCTTTCTTCCACTAGTTACGCCTTACTCTATACAGCCTAGCATCCTTCTAACTTACAGCCACCTTGTCACACTGTTTTGTCACCTTCAGATTCTCAAACACTATCACCCCGAGGTCCCTCTCCTTGTCTGTGCATATCGTCCTCTCACCTCCTAGCAATATGGCTTTCTTGGAATTCAGCTGCCCAAGTGCATCACTCTGCATTTCTTTGCACTAAATTTTAAACTGCCAAACATTAGACCATTCTCTAACTTTTGCAGATTCTTTTCATGTTTTCTACTCCCTCTGGGATGCCTGCTATATTACAAATATATTAGCAAAGTAAATGAGAGCAGATAAAGACCTGAACAATCCATCAAGTCTGCCCATTAGTTATATGCATTATAAATTCATAATTAAATTAAAAATGTTTTTGTTTGATATTTCTGGACCATAGACCATAAAGTAATGGCTGCTTCAGTGGCATAGCGAGGGTGAGTGGCTCCCGGGGCAGTGGTGCCCTTCCCCCACCCTCTTCTCTATCCCCTGCTCCTTCCTGACCCCCCCCCCTCCACAGTGTGTATACACCTCTTCCCTTCCCCCATACCTTTAAAATTTTCTAGATGAGAGCAACATCACAAACTTGCTGCCTGCGCTGTGTTGGCTATCCCTCTGATATCACTTGCTAGGTGCTGGGCCCGGAAGTGATGTCAGAGAAAGGTGACACTGACGCGGGCAGCAAGTTCATAATGCTGCTCACGTAAGGAAAATTAAAGAGGTACGAGAGGAGGGAAGGGAAGAGAAGAGAAGGGGCATACACGTGCAGCAGGTGGGGCGGAGAGAAGGATGGGTGGCAGTGCCCCTAGCAAGACTGCACCCAGGGTGGACCATCCCCCTGCCCTCCCTTACTACACCACTGAGCTGCTTGAAGGTGTTTAATCCATACTTGTGTTTAATCCAATTAACTGGTTGGAATGGAGCTCAGAAATACCTAGGATTTTTGACTTAGAAAAGTAGAAATAGGTCAAAAGCCACCATCTGATGATCTGACTAGCAGAACTGAGCAGTCTTCATAATTCCAATGGGCAGATCTTACAGCAAATGCTGTAGACAAAGCAGTGCTGTAACAAGCTATGTGTGGGCAGTGTGGCCACACAAGGCGCAAGGGACGTGGGAGCTCCAGAATTGTGTCCTGTCCATTGTCTTCTCTGCTTGGCTACGATGTAATGGGCAGGATAGGAGCTCCAGGTGGCGTGGTACAGGCATATTTCCAGCTCCATACAGTCCTGAGACAGAGAGTACCAAATCTACTGTTTATCTTGCAGCATTTGCTGATCTGCTGATTAGGTTAAAATGGGGACCTCCATAAATTGCATATGGAGTTCAATTTCAGGTAATTTGTGAGTATGTTGATAATGTGTAGGACTAGATCCTTGAAAATTCAAGAATAATCTCTAAAAAGTATTAAAATAAGGATAAAACTACTAAGGAAAAGAGCAAATTGCAACTTGATACTTCAGGAGTTCCATGGTAATCATGAAGGAGCAGGTAATCACATTAATCACAATTAAATTTTTTCACATCCCTTAAATATATAGCATGTTAATCGTGTTATTAATGCACTAAGGGGGTCCTTTTATTAAGGTGCGCTAACCGATTTAGCGCATGTTAAATGCTAAGGCATCCATTATATCCTATAGGCATCTTAGCATATAGCGCGCGCTAATCTTTAGCGCATGCTAAATCGATTAGTGCACCATAATAAAAGGACCCCTAAATATATAGCCATAGTTAAAACATATTTTTAAGTTCTTTAATTTTTACTGAATTATATTTAAGATTGTAACAAATACAGTAACCAGTATATAAAGAATAAAACAATCAGAAAGATGGCAACAAGGCCAATAATAAATAATCATAAAAGAAAGCATGGATATACTTGGTTAATAGTATAACAACTGAGTTATTACTTCATATAATCAGTTAATAAGGCAGTGAACTATGTTTGAGTGGTTCCCTATTTTTAAGTATATTCTGTTATCTATTCAAACTAGACCAGAGCATGTAGACAAACATGATTTAATGAAAAAGTCGGTATGGGTTCAGCCGAGGGAGATCTTGCCTCACCAATTTGCTTGACTTCTTTGAAGGTGTGAATAAACATGTGGATAAAGATGAACCGGTTGATGTAGTGTATCTAGATTTTCAGGAAGCTTTTGACAAAGTTCCTCATGAGAGGCTCCTGAGAAAATTAGAGTCATGGGATAGGTGACAAAGTTCAGTTGTAGATTAGGAACTGGTTATCGGATAGAAAACAGAGGATAGGATTATATGCTAATTTTTCTCAATGGAGGAGAGTAAACAGTGGAATGCCACAAGGATCTGTACTGGGACCGGTGCTATTTAACTTATTTATTTAACTTATTTAACTTATTTATAAATGATCTGACAATTGGAACAAAGAGTGAGGTGATTAAATTTGCAGATAACACTAAACTGTTCAAAGTTGTTAAAACGCATGCGGATTGTGAAACATTGTAAGCAGACCTTAAGAAATTGGAAGACTGGATATCCAAGTGGCAGATGAAATTTAATATGGACAAATGCAAAGTGATGCACATTGTGAAGAATAACCCAAGAACACTAAAACAGGGGAAACAAATCCACAAAAATCAAACAAGCAAGAGCAAAAGTGGAAATGTCCAATCAGAATGGTGCACAAAAAGTGTCTTTCAACTTATCTGATAAATCCAAATGTCTTTATTCATCCAAAATAACTCATTCATCCAAAGTAACTCAATGACTCGACATGATCATGTTTCGGCCACCCAGCCTGCATCAGGAGTCTTAGGAGTCTTTGGGTATCAATTGGATAAATATGCTCTAAAACACAACGATCTTGCTCCGAATCTTGTGAAACTATAAACCAACACAAATACTTATCTTAATCAATGTATTAAACTGTTTGGAGCGCCTCCAAACAGTTTAATACATTGATTAAGATAAGTATTTATAAGATTAACATTACAATCGAAAAATAGTTAAGAAAGATTAAAAACTACATAATATTGATCCTATGACGATCGGGTGCTTGTGATTTGTTCACAAAAAACAATTGGCCTTTTGTAGCCCTCTGAGGATCTTGTTTATATAATATAAAAAGAAGAAAACTTTGAAGACTGGAGGTTAATTGTTGGTGGTTATTTGATTGGTACCAGTCTATGAATAGCCAGTGACTCTGAACTAAAAAACATCTTAAGCATCCAATCCCTATCTGAATCAATTGCAAATTGTACTATTAGTATAGCAGGGACCTGAGTCTCAGTATCGGACCTCTCAAGAAATTGTGTCAAATCCAAACTATCCGCAGAAAAATTCTGCTGGTTTGGATTTGGATTTTGAGATTTAGCTCTCGTTGGCAGGTAATATATTTTTGAGAGAGGTGGATACAAGGTTTCTGTTACCTTCAAAATTTCAGACAAATATCTTTTAAACATAGCTAGGGCAGTTATAAATTGGACTTTCGGAAAATTAATAATCCAGAGATTACATCTCCTAACAGAGTTTTCCAACATTTCCTTTTTAAAGTGCAAACTAGCACTGTCCTTGGCCCGTCAGAGCTTGTACTTCCAACATTTTTAGTTTGGTCTCAATGTCAAACGTTTTATTCTCCAGCCTTGATACTTTATTTTTAAATTCCAAATTTTCTGAAAGAACAGTAGTACTGTGTGAGGATAAATCTTGAATTTGATTCCCCAATGAAGTTTGCATATTTGATATGGCCTCCCATATGGATTCCATAGTAACTACCTTGGGCCTTTGTAAGGGAACAATCTCAGTTCCAAAATTCCCTGCAGTTCTCACAATACCAGTAACCACCTCAGTTATCAAAGAAACTTCTTGGGCTCCCAGAGTACCTGTAGCCTCCAGAGTGTTTGAAGAAGCTGCTTGAGCTTGCTGTGATCTCATCACCGCTTGCTGGGATCTTGAACACTCCTCCTTCCCCCTTCCAGGGTCTGTCCTCCCACTCAGAGAGGACAGCAAGAGGGCATCCCAAACCAGCAAGTCAGGAAACGACTCCTCCTTCGCAATGGGGCAGTTAGATGGACTCCGCTCATCTGGAGATAAGGTGGCAGCCTCGAAGGAGAAGTCTCGCGCCTCAGCTTGCATGCTCTCTCCATCCATGGCAATCTCCGGTTGTGGGGTTCATGAGCCACGATCGACAAAGACATCCATCGGGCCTAATGGTGCTGCTGCCTCAACATGAAAACCTGTATTTTCGACTTCCTCTTCACCATATCATATGGAAACCTTCACCACAAGGACGACGTCTCCGTAGATACCTCAGACCGCCATCTTGGGTAAGCTCCGCCTGAATTTACGCAGGAGGAGAATTCTAATACAAGGTCATATATACTTTCCTTTTGCAAATTGCCCAAGGAAAAGAAACCCATAAAGCACTGTATCACAAATTGTGTGGCACAGCACACTAGTATACTGTGGTGAGATTCTGTGTGTGCCGTGAGATGCTAGTGAGGAGAGGCGTTGGCACCAGCTGACTGCCTATAGGACGTGCCTCTTCCCCCCTGCCATACCCACACACTGGCATAGTAATAGGAAGCTCAGAGCCCTGTCTGGATGGCCTGCGCACATGCGTGGGCATCAACCTGATGACATCGCACATGCATGTAACGTCATTGCGTCGATGCCCGTGCCTTCCAAGTTTATTGTGGCATGGCTTCAAAAGGTTTGCGAGACACTGCCATAAAGATCTGAATCTGTTTTTTATGAAGGCAGTTTTATGGTGAAACCTGTATACATCATTGCCTTTCCAAATCTATCCTTGCCTTGGGAACGCCATAGCAAATATGTAAGGAAAAGTATGTGCCTTGTGGAATGACTTGCTACTTCTATCTGCTTACAGGATGAGCAATTTTTAAAAAATATTTTCACCCAGGTAAGTAACTTTTGAATGCAGCCCCCTCCTATATTTTAAACTATATGAACATGCAACAGATTAAGAGCTCTGCAGTAAGTCTACCTGAATCATTTGCAGATAGCTAATGTTAGACTGTTAAAATTAAAAGAGTTCATTAAAAAAAATATCCAGCTCTCACTTTAAAATGACAGAAGAATAGATATGAATTATTAGCAATTACAGTAGCAGTGTTAAGGTATAATGCAGTCATATTAATACTGAACAGTTAAGTTGAAATATGCAAAACAAATGCTAAGCACAATTTAGAAAAGCACATTCATAGTCATACTTTGCAATCCATCCTGAATAATTCACAAGCAATTTCATGGACATAGCCAGATTTATACATAAAAAGGCTGCTGTTATATCATGTAAGTCATATTCTATTAGCAATTATGGAATGGTATGTTGCTGTATTTGCTTTTCTACTCTTCTAAGAATGCCTATAGGATTATGTGATACAGTTTTTGTCATCATTATCTCTGTGCTACAGTGACATACAAATCAAGAAGTCAGGTAAAGACCTATTTGTAAACAGTCTTCCAATTTTCCTAAATTTAAAGTGCTTAAGGTATTTTAATACTGATAAAAGATGATGCATAATTGGGTTTTCTTTTGCTCTACAGCACAGCCTATAAAACTCATGAAACTAGAAATTCTAGCATGTTCTTTTATTATAAAAATCTGAAATTTTCAATTTTCCAAGGTACCAAACATTGCTGTGTTTAATACACTGAGCTGAATCGACTCATGGTAATCATAATTTCTAAGTGAAAGTGGGAGTTAACTAGTTCAGGGTGTTTACTTGAGAATGGGGACTGTTGTCCCCACTGCTTTTTAAACATCTATTTAAGGGCTGCCCAAGTCCGGTCCTCCAGATCTACTGGCAGACCAGGTTTTCAGGATATCCACAATGAATATGCATGAGAGAGATTTGTATATCAAGAAGGCAGTGCAGGCAAATCTCTCGCATACATATTCATTGTGGATATCCTGAAAACCTGGTCTGCCAGTAGATCTGGAGGACCAGACTTGGGCAGCCCTGACCTATTTATACCCTATTGATCAAATTGTTCAGGAATTTGGTTTGGCACCCTGAGGTTGCAAGTTCAATCCCAGCCTGCTCCTTGTGACTCTGGGCAAGGCACTTAACCCTCTAGTGGACAAAGCAATGGGACCAGACGGGATCCATCCCAGGATACTAAGGGAGCTCAGAGAGATTCTGGCGAGTCCTATTAAAGACTTGTTCAACAAATCTCTGGAGACGGGAGTGATCCTGGGGATTGGAGGAGAGCGGATATGGTCCCTATTCATAAAAGTGGTCACAGGGATGAAGCAGGAAACTACAGGCCGGTGAGCCTCACTTCAGTTGTTGGTAAAATAATGGAAGTGTTGCTGAAAGAAAGGATAGCGTACTTCCTTGAATCTAATGGGTTATAGGATCCGAGGCAACATGGCTTTACAAAAGGTAAATCGTGCCAAAGGAACCTGATTGAATTTTTTGATTGGGTGACCAGAGAGCTGGATCGAGGACATATGCTAGATGTAATTTACTTGGATTTCAGCAAAGCCTTTGATACAGTTCCTCATAGGAGGCTTTTGAACAAACTTGAAGGGCTGAAGTTAGGACCCAAAGTGGTGAACTGGGTCAGAAACTGGCTGTCGGACAGATGCCAGAGGGTGGTGGTTAATGGAAGTCGCTCGAAGGAAGGAAAGGTGAGTAGTGGAGTCCCTCAGGGATCGGTGCTAGGGCAAATCCTGTTCAATATGTTTGTGAGTGACATTGCTGAAGGGATAGAAGGAAAAGTGTGCCTTTTTGCAGATGATACCAAGATTTGTAACAGAGTAGACACCGAAGAGGGAGTGGAAAATATGAAAAAGGATCTGTAAAAGTTAGAGGAATGGTCTAATGCCTGGCAACTAAAATTCAATGCAAAGAAATGCAGAGTAATGCATTTGGGGATTAATAATAGGAAGGAACCGTATATGCTGGGAGGAGAGAAGCTGATATGCACGGACGGGGAGAGGGACCTTGGGGTGATAGTGTCCGAAGATCTAAAGGCGAAAAAACAGTGTGACAAGGCAGTGGCTGCTGCCAGAAGGATGCTGGGCTGTATAAAGAGAGGCGTAGTCAGTAGAAGGAAGAAGGTGTTGATGCCCCTGTACAGGTCATTGGTAAGGCCCCACTTGGAGTATTGTGTTCAGTTTTGGTGACCGTATCTGGTGAAGGACGTAAGAAGACTTAAGGCGGTGCAGAGGAGGGCGAAGAAAATGATAGGAGGCTTCCGCCAGAAGACGTATAAGGAGAGACTGGAAGACCTGAATATGTATACCTAGAGGAAAGGAGAGACAGGGGAGATATGATTCAGACGTTCAAAAACTTGAAGGATATTAACGTAGAACAAAATCTTTTCCAGAGAAAGGAAAATGGTAAAACCAGAGGACATAATTTGAGGTTGAGGGGTGGTAGATTCAGGGGCAATGTTAGGAAATTCTACTTTACGGAGAGGGTAGTGGATGCCTGGAATGCGCTCCCGAGAGAGGTGGTGGAGAGTAAAACTGTGACTGAGTTCAAAGAAGCGTGGGATGAACACAGAGGATTTAGAATCAGAAAATAATATTAAATATTGAACTAAGGCCGGTACTGGGCAGACTTGCACGGTCTGTGTCTGTATATGGCCGTTTGGTGGAGGATGGGCTGGGGAGGGCTTCAATGGCTGGGAGGGTGTAGATGGGCTGGAGTAAGTCTTAACAGAGATTTCGGCAGTTGGAACCCAAGCACAGTACTGGGTAAAGCTTTGGATTCTTGCCCAGAAATAGCTAACAAGAAAAAAATTTAAAAATTTAAATTGAATCAGGTTGGGCAGACTGGATGGACCATTCGGGGTCTTTATCTGCCATTATCTACTATGTTACTATGTTATTGCCCCAGGTAACGCAGTTACATTGTGAGCCTGCTGGGATAGATAAGGAAAATATACTCCTTAACCCCCTATTTGTCCGTTGACTAGATTATAAACTCTACTGAGCAGGGACTGCCTCTTAAATGTTTAAGTGTAGAGCTCTGCGTACGTCTAGCAGCGCTATAGAAATGATAAGTAGTAGTAGTAGTAGTAGGAAAATACTTAAAAGTACCTGATTATTATTCAATGCATTGTAAACCACTTTGGGTGACTCTCTTCATGAAAAATGGTTAACAAATCCCAATAAATAAATAAATGCTTGTATCTGAAGTGACGATTCCAGCACACATACCTCATTACTTAATCCATGCATCTTCAGGTCCAGAGGGAACTGTAATTTTAAAAAGCTTGACATGGAGAGAAGGGAGCATGCTATTTCACCTCACATGTGCATTGGAAGAGCTTTTTAACATTGCTACTCCCATTCTCCATACACATTCTAATCCTCTACCACCAGCAGCACATTCCCCTCCCCATGGCATTAAAAGTCCCTAACCAGGGAGATCACGTGATAACCACAGCATGAACATGACTAGCTCCACAGAGGCTGCTAAATCTTCATAAAACATGTTATGGTCTGTTGATATTGCTGAATAAAATTATTGGTTATACATTCCATCTCTCCTGGACATTTTGATTCACTTCAGGTGGTAATTTGTAGAAGGTATATCAAGCAAGTCCCACAAAGGAACTGTAGAGAAACCACATTTAGAAGAAGCCAAGATGGTAGCAAACAGAGAACTGCTGCTTATGTCAGATAAGGTGGCTCAATATTTAACATAGTGTGTGAAAGCCCTCTTGGAGGAAAATGTCACAACTATAATCTACCTTGCATGATATGAAGCAAATGCTAACAACTCGGTTTAGTAAACTTGCAGAAGCGAAGCATCAGATTTCTGCACAGAAGCTGTAAGTAACAGCAACACAATAAATTAGAAGAGAGGCTTGATGAACATGAAATCCATAGCCACAGAAATAACTTGAGGCTTGTAGGTCTCTCTGAAGCTGTGCCTGATAAGGACGTGCCTCTTATTTTTGAAAAAGAGCTCCCGGAGAAGTTGGGTCTAAATGAGAGCAGGTCCCAATTCCCGGTTAAGCGCACATGTTGTGTAGGCCCATAGGTATGAGAAAGTATAAGAAGGAGGTCAACCTAGAGTGGTGATTGCGAGATACCTCAATTATGTGGGCAAAGGAGCGATGCTGCGGGCCTATCATGCAAACCAACCACTAGAGATCAGAAGTCAGAAACTCTTGGAGGACTTTACACTCACAGCACAAGTGTCAGCCCAACAATGTGTGATGGCACCTTGTTGCACTCAATTAGTGAACTGAGGTATTTGATTCTCTATTCAATATTTGGCTTGAGTCAGAATTTCCCAAAATGGTTTGATTAAATCCTGTGCTAAATTGCAAGAGTTGAAAGATTCTCAGGTCCTTAGGAGATGATGTGGAGCAAACTCATCCTATACCCTATTTAGACTTTAATTTCTATGAATGAATAGAATGAAAATGATATAAAATTACTTGCTTGTTTTTATGTGCGTGCGCTGAAGGAAAGTGGAGAGAGAGTGGGCTGAAGACGCTGAAGGGAAATGGGGAAGAGAGAGTGGGGAGAAGACGCTGATTTATAAATTGACAATTGTACAGAATATTGTTTCTTTTTATACTTTAATATAATAAGTTCAATATAAAACAATTCAAGGCTTGTGTGGATGGAATCAGGTGGTTTGTGGGGATGAGGACCGAGCTTACGGGGATTAGTCCAATAAAATGGTATTTTCATATTTCTCATTATTTGTTTTATTTTTATTTGTTAATTTGTAAAGTGGTGATTGTTATGTATCAGTTTTTTCAAATTTACATCTACTGTCTTTATATTTTGCACAGTATTAGAGGACATGTATTACTGTTTTTGTGATGTTGTGGTGTTGCATTTTATGCAGAGTCTGGTTTCTTGGTAGTTCAGTTTAACTTTTGTCTACATATTTCTATTTTTAGTTTGTGATTATTCCATATTGGGCAAAGGTGTATCTGTCTGTGTGTATGAAAGGAACATGGCTTTCTGATAGCATCGACTGTACTGGATCAATTGACTGTGCAGGATCTGGTTTGTTTAGTTTTACAATGTATGTGTTGGTGTTCTAGTGCTCACTGAAGTATTTAAGATGCTGCCTTTTCCTAGGTACACTCTTGTTGTGCGATATGTAGATTGTTATTAAAAATCATATTTTTCATATAGATGGGGGGGGTGTCAAAAAATGATGGGCCCCAGGTGTCACATATGCTAGGTATGCCACTGGTGAGGAGAAGACTTTAGGGGCAGACAAAATTATAGGTCATGTTGGGAATTAGAGGGAGAAAGAACTGCAGTTGGAGTGAGAGGGAAATCAGGAGACTGGAGCCTGAGAAAGGAAAAGGCAGAAAGGGATTTCAGGCATTATGATGGAGAAATTCCTACACAAAACACTACAAATAAACGCTGCAGAATGTTAAAATATTGTGTGCAGAATTTTCATTTTTTGGGCAAAGAATTCCACCAGAAATAATATTATCACATTTAATTTATCTGGATGCTCCTTCCCAATGGCCATGGAGACCAGACATTAACTTGGATTCTTATAATTGTCTTGTAGTTCTATTTATATTGATCATATGTGCAGAGATTAGTCACCTGTTTCCTGACTATAATGCTAGTGTCTCAGCAGTGCTGCTCTGGAGTTCCCAATTGCTCCAAGATGCTCTGAATGGATATCTGTTTCCTGTCTTCTAATGAATGCTTTTATTCATTGGCAAACATATTCCTGGCCTTGCCTAGATCCCACTTACTTTTGCTCTTTTGACACCAAGTTCCAAATGGTAGCAGTAATCTCAGGGTACTTGGGCAAGAGGCCAGGGCACCAAATAAGGGCAGATGTGATCTCATGATACTACCGTTGGAGGGTAGGTGTAAATGCCAATGTCTAAAATTTTTACTAGTGATATCTATTGTGCTTCTAGAATGGGAACTACAAGTCACTTGTAGGCCCACCAAAACTACATCCTCTTAACACTCTACCCATGCCCCCTTGCAATCTAGATGTAATATGGATGGCAACTTTCTGCCTTTACAAGCTTATGAACAGATCTGCATTATTTAATAGCTGCTAATTACACATGAGGATCCTTCTAAAATAAAGGTTAAGTGTAGATGTAAAGTAGGAAATCAGCTATTGTAGCCAAGGTGGGAAAGGTTGGTTGGTTTTTCTGCTCCCCACACCCCAACCAGAAAGCTGTTCTGCTAATCCTGAAGTGTATGCTGAGTTATCCTACCTTTCCAACTAGTAGAACACCGAGTCTGTCTGTTGCAGATGCAAAAACTGATGATCTTTGATTCTTATTTACGTCTTCAGTATTACTTTTGACCTGAAAATAGCAAAAATAACACAACATGTCACTTTAATTCTATTACATCAGCAATGTGTTTTAAAACAAAAGTTCATTATTTTAAATGCAATGAAAAATAATATTAAATACCAAAGCAAAACATGTGATTTACAAATGTTTGGTACCCATTTGTATGTGTTCTTAGTAACTATTTCATAGTTCAAATGTATTTGATATAATGCAAATCATTGGAGTGGAAGAGAAAAATAATGTTTAGTATAGTGGGCTGAGAACCAGGGGAACTGGGTTCAGTTTCCCAGTGTGTTTTACTTAACCTTCCATTGCCTCAGATACAAAGGAACCCTTAGATTCTGAGCCCAGTAAGGACAGAAGAAAGTCACTCACCTGTAATAGGTGTTATCCAAGAAGAGCAGGCAGATATTCTCACATGTGGGTGATGTCATCCACAGAACCCAGCAACCAGAGGAACCGACAATGGCTGGAACAATCTTTAGAGGCCCGAAAGACCAGGAAGGTCATGTGATGAAGAACAGAGGTGTAAGAACAGTGCCTGGAAGACCAGAAGAGCCTGGGAGTGGAGAAGTGAAGGGCAATGACCGCTTGGCCCATTCACACTCCCTTTGAACCACTTGTGTCTTCAGCTCTCCAACATCTCACTTGGAAAGTAGTATTTCTCATATCTCTCACATCTGCATGCTGAGTCAGTGAACTTCAAGCACATGTCAGATCCACCTTATACAACATTCTACCACGATAGGGTAGTTCTTTGCACTTATCCCAAGTTTCTCCTGAAGATCATCTCAGAATTTTATCTAAACCAGTCCATAATTCTCCCAGTCTTCTTTCCAAAACCACATTCTTACCCTGGTGAAGCTGCACTTCACACATTGGACTCTAAATGTACTCTAGCTTATTATTTAGATCAGACCAAGCCTCACAGAACTTCTACTCAGTTGTTCCTGTCATTTGATACTAACAGATTTGGAACACCAGTCACAAAGAGAACCATCTCCACAAAACTGGCAGACTATCTTCTTTTGTTATGCTTGGGCTTAGCTGACGCTTGAAGGCTGTATCACTGCACATAAGGTTCGAGCAATGGATACTTCAATAACCCATCTACGTTCCATTCCCATTGAGAACATCTGTAAAGCAGCCATCTGGTCCTCAATTCATACATTCACACACAACTATTGTTTGGAGAATCATTCCAGACGGGATAGTCAGAAGATGACAAGTGATATGATCCAGAGAGTTGAGAGTATACCATATTGTGTAACGAGTCCATTTAAAATGTTAGCAGCATTGTGACAAAAGAAGGTAGTGGAGTCATAATTGGAGCTATAGCTACTCCAATAGAGTAAAGCAAACTGGCTGCCAAATATTTGTTTCTGTGCCGTCCCCATTAGTGATTTTCTGTTATTATTATTATTATTACTATTTCTTGGCCTCCTATTGATTGTGAGCAAAATAACAGTAATTTTCTTCTTTAAGTGGTGGGGGGATATTTTTTTTCTCCTACCATGAATGAGATGTATTTTCTGAATCTGTATTCAAGTATTTGATTATGCTTGTTTGTTATTGAAAAATTCACAAATAAATATTTTTTTTTAAATGGTAGCAGCACTGCATGAAGGTTTTTTAGAAGCTTCCATGATGGCTGACACTTGTGTAGATAGTGGAGAATCATCTAGGTGCTGGGAAAGAGATAACATGCTGTGAGAGCTAACGAACATAGATTGGGATGGAGAAGAGAGCCCTCATTCTGTGTGAGCAACGTTGGGAAGACTTGAAGTATGATGGATTCCTGTACACTGAATTGTAGGAGGAAAGGGAACTATAATTGATGCGGCCACCAAGGTGCTATAAGAATTATGGTGGCCTGTTCTTGGCAAAGTTTGAGAAAAGTTTTCCTGACTAGAGGAACTGGAGGAAAAGCATGAAGAAACTTGTCTTGCCAGTCAAGGAGAAAGACATTGGACTCCAGGTGATTGGGTGTGCAGAGTCTGGAACAGAAGACTACTCTATAAGTTTTACACTGTGTAGCAGCAGAAGGACACAATCCGGCAATATTTACTGTCCACCGATTTGTTGTACTCATTTCTTGATACCCACAGTTCTCAACAATTGTGACTTTATCCCATCTGGACCCCTGAGAAAGGAGTATTTCTCTGAAACAGGGCCCGTGTCGGATCCCGCTTTTTCACACATGAGAACCACCATTGAGATCATCATATTTAATTAATTTTAATAAAGTAGCCTGGTGCTTTGTACATCGCCCCTGTAGTTCTTTCCTTTTGTTATTCATCGTTTGTCTTGTTTTCTGCAAACTAGTTGGATTGTTTCTTTTGTTTTAACTGTTTGGTTTAACCACAGAAAGGCAAACAGATAAAATACTAGCTGAGAACCATCGGTCAAGAGTAATTCATAGGAGGGGTCTAAACACCCACGCAGAGTTACGACTCAGTTTATTTTTAGTTATTAATCCACTAGCTTTTATATCTTTAGTGACCCCTGAGGAAGACAACATTGTCAAAACAAGAACCGTGTTGAGTCCATAGCTGCCAACATTTTGGGTTCTAGATATATTTTATGTGGATTATTAAATTGTACTTTTAATAAAGCCTGCATCTTGAACATCAACATTTCCACAGCGTTTTTTGTTTTTGCTGGATTTGCATTTTCTGTGGAGTTTTTAGGGTCAATTTTTTTTGCTTGTGGTTTAATAAAAAGACAGGTGTAGGGACTGATCATTCAAAAGTGAAGGTGGATATCTGGAAGAAGTAGAAAAGCAGTGGGCAACAAACCATTTGATGTTTTAGATCTTCCTCATTATTTTTGGTGATCATAATCCTTAGATAACCATCTATACAGGATACTTCTGCTTGCAATGATTTTATTTTTCCTTCAATATAGTTTTTCCATGGAGGAATTGTTCTCCCACTCTTTTTTTCCTCTGGCTCTGTGTCCTTTTTGGTAAAACTCTCTTGCTAATAATTTTGGCTACACAGTACTGTATTCAATTCATTTCTGTTAAATTTATAGGTTTCCTTTTATGAGGGAGTGTTGAAAATTTCTCAGCCCAACCAAGAAGAGAATAATGTGGATATGGTTCAATCAATGATCTGAAATAATGCCAAAACATAATTTCACTACTGCAAATTGGCACTTAATGAAATAACACTCTTTTCAGTTACAGTGGCAAAATAATGCTCAGAATTTAGGAAGTTGAATGGTTGGGCTGAGAACTTTTCAGTACCCCCTCATATACAGGGCGTTATTTATCTTCATTAACATACTCTTTACTGTAGATATTAAATTCAACTTGGGTAACTATTCCCTCTCCTGGAATTTAGTTATTTAATTTAGGCATATTTGATTTACTACCTTTCAATACAAATATCAAGAAAATTTACAACACCTAGGGCTCCTTTCACGAAGCCGTGTTAGCGGTTTTAGCGAACGCAGCTTTTTTAGCACATGCTAAACCTGCGCTAAGCGACTGGAACAAATGCCAGCTCAATGCTGGCATTAGCATCTAGTGTGGCCGGCAGTTTAGCGCACGCTATTACATGCGTTAAACTGCTAACGCGGCTTCGTAAAAGGAGCCCCTAGTCATAACCTGTACATACAAATAATATTAAAAAGTTACTTATTTAAAAATAAAAATCTTATGAAGGAGGAGTGATGAATAGTAAAACAATACAATCCAAAGACCGATAAACCAAAAGCTACAGACTTGATCTGTCTGATAGCTAACAAAGAAGATATATCTATCAGCATGTAATGTCATAAGACAGTTGAAAAAGCCAGCATATTTATCTATGTCCAAACAGGCCAGCAGCTCAACTACTAATTCCTCCACCTCCTGCATTTCCCTTTCCTCTTCAGTTGACTTCTGTTCCTGCCCTTCATCTATCATGCTCTCTTGCATTTCTGAAACTCCTCTCTCCGTTTCCATCTCATCTATCACTTATGTACCTTCCCTGCTGCCACCTTCAAATGCTGCGTCTGCTGTAGCACCTTTTTCTGCAATCCTTGTTGAATTTCCTTTATTTCACTTTCTGCAGCATTTCTCAGCTATTTAAAAACATCTTCACTATGAATTTTTTTTAATTTGTCCGATCAAAGATCTTAGATTAGAATCAGTCTCCTTTTGCTGTTTTTCCTTCAATAATTTCCTCTTTCCTCCATTTTCTGGTGAGCTCTCTTTAGGTACTGCCTGTAATAAAATGCAAGCTTAAAGTGTAATACTGTATATACTCGAATATAAACCAAGATGTTTGGGTCCAAAAAAATGGCCCAAAAATGGGGGCCTCGGTTTATATTCAAGACTCCTTTTTTATGATGGTGCTTTTTTCTTCCCCTCCCCACCCGATGACCAACGCTGCTATTTTCCACCCCACACCACCCCTGATGCCCGGCACTGCTATCCTCCACCCCCCTCCAATGACCAGCACTGTTGTCTCCAACCCCACCCCCGATGACCGGCACTGTCTCCTACCCCCTCCAATGACCAGCACTGTTATTACCCCTGATGACTGGCATAGCTATCTTCCTCCCTCCCACTTCCTCCCCCCCCATTATCCTCCACTACCTGCTCCCCCCCCCACACACACACACACCCCAGACCGACATCGCACTTACGGTTCCGTGACTCAGGAAGCTGACACCCACACTCTGTGCTGGTGAAGGGACTTGAGAGTCTGCACATGCTCAAAGCTTGCTGGTCTCCCTTCAAGAATCCCAGAGAGAGCAGGAGCCAGAAGGCCTTGAGCAAGCGCAGACACTCAAGGCCCTTCACCAGCACAGAGTGTGGGCGTCGGCTTCCTGAGTCCTGGAACTGTAAATGTGATGTCAGTCTGGGACGGGGGGGAGCGGGTAGTGAGGAACAAAAAGTGCTGTCGTGGCCTCCTCTGTACTGTTCTTTTGCCATGGTCCACCCCTTTTCGAAGCAACTTCCTGTTTCTGCTTGGACGGACCACAGCAAAGAAACTGCACAGGAAGCTGCCTAGGCAGCGCAAGAGAATTATTTCCGTGCTGGCAATCTTGTAGTTTTCGTGGTGAGGGAAGCTTTGGAACTGGCTGGGGAGAACATTTGGTGGAAAGGGGAGGGGGTGAGAGAGAAAAAAAGGGAGAGATGCTGAATGGAAGGGGCAGAGAGGAGAGGAAGGAAGATGGTGGCACATGGATGGAGGGAAGGGGAAGAGGAGGGAAAAGATGGTGCACATGGATGGAGGGAAGGGGAAAAGCTGGAAAGATAGTTTTGAGATGGAAGCAGAAAAATGGAAGAAAATTGAACATGAATATCAGTACCAAAGATGGATGTAGTGCAAGATGTGAAGAAGGAGAGGAAAGAAATAGCAAATGCATAAAGAAGCCTTGGAAACAGAGTTAGGAGCAAAGAGGGAGCAAAATGATCAGAAAAATAAAATCACCAGATAATATAGGTAAGAGAAATTGTTTTATTTTTAATTTAGTGATTGAAATAGTCAATTTTGCCACCCTCTTGTTCAAATTGGATGCACTTTGTTCCGCCTCTCTAACTGCCAACATTGAGTCGGGCGTTTCATTGGATTTATTTCAGCTTTCACGCCTCTGTTCTCACTATGAATTCTCACTAATGAAAGGTTCCTGAAGAAGGACGATTGTTCCAAAACTGAAGTTCAATTGAACCGATTATAATTTCTTGAGTGCAGCTTCGGTGAACTGGATCTTCTCGTTGAAAGCGTCTCTGGGAGTCCACACTGAGGTCTTCTCACCAAATTATTAAATTATTTATTTACAGTTTATGCTACACAGCCGCAAAATAGTATATTCTAGAACCTTTGTTTGTTACCATATTTGTGCTGTTCTAGCAAGTTTTGGGTTCTATTGTTCTGATAGTATTTACCTTTCCTGCAGTCAAAGGATGTCAATATAAAAAATGTCATCAATGTCTTCTGTCGTTTCAAGCTGCTATATGGGATAAAGATCTTAATTCTATAATAGCGACCTCTTGCTTATATCAGCATTTTAGGAGACAATTGAAAGTATATTTGTTTACAAGATTCTTAGGCAATTAATGTATTACATTCAACTGCATTCAACTGTATATGTGCAGTTTTTTAAAAATTCTATTTTGTAAACCACATAGAACTTAATGGTATTGCGGTATAGAAATAAATTTTTATGATATGTTATATGTATGGTCTCTTTCCTTAATGTGAGAACTGCTATTCACTTTTTAAATTATTTCGCTGTCTCCAACATTTCCATAATCAACTTGCTCCCAAGCTATCCTTTCATGATAAACAACTACTTTCTCAAAATTAGTTTAAATGTATTCCCATCCAATTTTACTTATGTCCTCTTTCTTAGCAGAAACGCTTAAAGTGTAAGAAATTACCAGTCAAAGTTATAGTTTCTGGGGTCAATCTTCAAAGTGATTTAAGTGGGCAGGAGAGGCTTCTGTTCACTTAAATCTCTTGGGGTGGATAGCCACCGATATTCAGAGCACTTAATCAGGCAGTACTGCAGAATATCAGCACTAATAAACCATTTGGGAACTAGGCTGCACAAGAACATTACAGCAGCGGTCTCAGGGACAATCTGGCAGTTATGAGGGTGCCAGCAATATTTAATGGCAGTGCCCACATAGCTAAGCAAGCATATAGGACCACATAAAAAGCAGTCCTAACTATATCCACTTAGCTATGCGGCTGCTACACTGAATATCAACTGGCATCTGCATAACTTCCAGGTATCAGCTTGAAATGTTCATATCCCCCCTCCCTGGAACCATGAAACTGCTGCTAGAAATCATGGCAGCCATTTTGAAGGGAGAGCCCTGATGGGCAGGAGGGAGTGGGCAGCACTGCTGTCTTTTCTTCCGCTTGAGCCCCCCCCCCCAGGAATCACTAAAGTAGGCCCAAAGGGGGGGGGATACATTGAAGAGGGGGATTCTTGGGAGGAAGTGGAGATCATAATAGGCAGGTTGGGAAGGGACTTGACCAGATACTATGCAAGTCCTAGGTGATATTCATCTGAGACCCAAATTAGTGTCTTATGGGTGATGTCTGGCTAAACATTGACCAGGACATGCTTCCTATTCATTCAGGCTCAGATATTTAACAGCAGTGGCCAGGTATTGAATATGGGGGTCCAACTTATCAACTACTACTACTACTATTTATTATTTCTATAGTGTTGAAAGATATACATAGTGCTGTACATTTAACAAGCAATAGACAGTCCCTGCGTAGAAGAGCTTACAATCTAATTTGGACAGACAGATGAGACATATAGGGTTGGAGAGTTTCTCGCAGAGAGAATGATAGGATGAACTTAGTTGGTGACCATTAGCGTTTAAAAATTGCTTACTGTCTTTGGTGAATATTGACGGGTATATATTTTGCAACATTTGATTAATGTTTTCACAAATTATTTCTTCTGTTCTAAATTGCAGTATACTTTGACCCTATTAAATTTCTGGCGACCTTATATTAGCTTACCATCTAACCTATTCCCATACAATTTAATTGTGAATTTCCCACATTTTGGTAAACAATATCATTGCTATCTATCATACTGATTCATTTTCCATTAACAGCTTCTCTAGCCATGGCTTGTACCATCTGCATGAGCACAGAAGAAACAAGCAATGGTCTAATACTATAGTACTGGTATTTCAAGCAGTATATGTGCTTCAGATTAAAATGGAATTTTCAACAATCCTCTCAGAGCTCCTTAAATGTTTTTTGCACACTCAGGGAAATCCAGGAGAAAGGAGCTCAAATCTAACCTAGAACCTATGTTCCCACTAAGAGGAGCATGTAAGCAATCGTTCATATATTTTACATGGTCGTTCACAAAAATACTGACCCGACCTAACTTTCAAACAAAAATTAAACTGTAAAAAAATTAAACTAAAACTAAATCATTTACCATATGTGTGATCATTTTTTGTGTAATCTACAGAAATGCATTGCTAATATTGGGATCTGCATACACCCAGCCACTCCTTAGAGGGAGCATTGCCTAGAACCAGTTTAATAGGCATACTTGACATATAGCCTTGACATTTTAGTAGTGAGTTGTAGAATATAGATGTTTTTACGTTCACTTTTGTTACTCATTCACTTAGTAATGAAGAGAAACAAGTGTGAAAGGGGAAACATGAATCACAGATTTACTGCTCTGAGCAGCCAATATGAAAACTCTTGTAAAACTGGCTTATGAATCTTGATTTAAACTAATTGGTGAATTAGTACTGAAAATCTGAAATACCTACTAAGCATCATGGTAAATTAGCTTTTCTTATAACCATCTTTTATCACACATAACACCAGCTGGTACAGCCATATGATAGGTGGGAGAACATTAAGAAACCATTCACACACATACAAATTAATGCAGTTTGCTAGACCCATAAACGCTACATTTAATAGAGTGGCTCAAGATTGTTTCCATGGTAACCTATCAAAGCAATAGCCTATCAGATTTGGAATTAGTAGACCTCCTTAAATAAAGAATGTACACCAAACTATAAATCTCTTTCATAGAAGAGACTTTGTAATAATGCACATGAGAAATATTGTAGGTTAACGTATGCATCAGCAATGTATTAAAAATGTGCAACATTTCAGATGATTAAGATGAATATGCTTATGTTAACTCTAATGTTGGCTGTGTTATTTTAACACTAATTCACAGGTAAATGAGATAGAAGGCAAGCAAATCAATTCATAATGCACATTGGACCTCACAAAGTTTAGCACAGCTTCAATAAGAACTAAACTGTAGTGATAGAGAACGTGCAAACTCATGATTTTACACACCCAAAAGGGATGGGCCATTTTTCACAAACTCAGAGTAGACCATCTTGGACAAGTTTCTATCAGAGTGAAGATCTTATTCATACCACCTCCTGCTAAGGCCTGTTTTGAAGGAGTGTATAGGAAGTTGCCTATCTCCCTTAATAACAGTCCTTCACATGATTACTTTAGGAGTAGAAAAGGTATGATTCAAGCAAGAACAGCTAACCTACTAAGCCAAGAAGGTAGAGCATGAGCAAAAAGAAGGTTAAAATCCCTTAAGAGAGGCCCTGGGTGGAGTCAGGAAAGACTCCTATGCTTGCAAGCGCTGTTTTGAAGGAGTGTATAGGAAGTTGCCTATCTCCCTTAATAACAGTCCTTCACATGATTACTTTAGGAGTAGAAAAGGTATGATTCAAGCAAGAACAGCTAACCTACTAAACCAAGAAGGTAGAGCATGAGCAAAAAGAAGGTTAAAATCCCTTAAGAGAGGCCCTGGGTGGAGTCAGGAAAGACTCCTATGCTTGCAAGCGCTGACTACAGATAGTCTCTATTACCTGCTGATATAAACTGGAAACTTCTTGCCATACTTTTGGTATGAAAATAGACTTCTGAGGCCTTTCTGTTAGAAACATTGAGGGGCATAATTAAAAACAACATCTAAGTCCCCTTTTCGCCTAAAGCACTGAAGGGCATACGTAGCGCTGTACATTTTGGCATTTAATAGAAGGTCCCTGCTCAGAAAAGCTTACAATCTAACTTGGACAGACAGATATGACATATAGGTTTGGGGAAGCAGAACCCAAGGTGAGAAGAGGCACTACAACAGGGAACACTGAGCCTCAAGGGACATCACTGAGCACACATTTGGACTGCTGAAGACCCGGAACCTGGACAGATCTAGAGGGGAGCTGCTGTACAAACCTGAAAAGCTTTGCAAGATCTTTGTGATTTGCTGCATCCTACACATCCTGGCATTGAAGCACAGGATACCACTCCCAGTGGAACTGGAGCCACAGGACAGGGAAAGAGAGGAGGAACTGGCACCAACACCAGAGCATGCTCAGCCACACTTGTATGCCTATGCTGCAACAAACAAACTCATATGCCAAGCTTTTCTGTTAAGAGAACTTTTATTCTCACTAACAATGAGTCATTATGTTCCTATTTTGTCCCACATCTAACAGCCCTTTTCGTACACCCTTCTCTACTGTGACAGACCCACCACTATCCCTTTGTGCCCACCATGGTCCCTCCACCATAACCTTCTTCCTCTCGCCAGATACCCCTATGCCTTCACATTAAGAAACCCCTTCCCCAAAGCCCTCCCTCTTCCTTCCTATAACCCCTCTTCACACATATACACTTGCACTCTCCTACTGCCTCCTGAACTTTAGGAAACCCTCCACCCCAAAGCCTTTCATCTCTCCCACCACTTAGTACCTCAACAACTGTCCTCTACCCCTAAGCCCCCCTTCTAGCTTCTCCCATGTTTTCCCCATATCATGTTCCCTCTCATTGCTGCATAGCATTACTCCCCCCTCCTCCAGCATTCAAACTACTTCTTGCCCTTTCCCCTCCCCTCCCTTTCCAAGTACTCCATTTCCTTGCTGGGAGCTAGGAAGGTTGTCCCATTGGCCCTCACAATTGCAAGATCTATCAGTACAGTCCAAGCCTGAGGTTGAATTGTCATTCTCCAATTCAGCCTCTCTTACTGCTTCATCAAATTCCAGGAATGCCAGACGAAATCCCTATTACCATGCCATTTGGTGGCATATTACAGCTGACATGGCTGCCTCCAGGAGCTTTTGACAAAGGTTCAAGGCATGTACTACTGGTGGGCCTCCTCGAAGCAGTCCTGCTCCCTACCTCTTCCGTGGACCATTGTTTGGGCTGGTTGTTGCCATGCAGGATCTGGAGGATTGTCCACTTCCAGGATGTTGTCATAGCTCCCACCTCTGAGTACTTCCATCCAGCAGGTCAGTGTCCACATTGCATTTAAAATCTTTTAGTTCTGCCGCGTCTGCTCTGTGATTTGTGCTATCTGATGCTCCATCAAGTCAAGCATGCATTCCTGTAGGGCCAGTTAGCATTCCCTTTGACACACGATGTCAGTTTTCTGGCACACATCAGCAGTTCCTGCTAATATCTTGCAGAGTGCTGTTGAGCCTCATTAGCACCATCATCAGCTGTAGGCTCTGTATCAAGTTTTGTATCCCTAAATGGGAATAGCACGGGCAATGTGATATTCTCCTTCTGCTCATCCCTGGCAATAGGTGCCTCCATGCTCTGTGTGCCCCTTGTGTCCAGGTTATGCACAGCTTCTACCATACTTTCCTGGATGCTATCATATGGTACCACAACAGTCTGTGAGCTCATCCCAGCCTCAACATCTGTGTCCTGGCATTCAGCTGTAGGTAAAAGCAGAAAAGACATGTGGTACATGGGGATACCTTAGCCCAGAGTCACCAATTAACCTTATATAGCACTTTGCCCAACACATTGTGCATGTGGCCTTTCCTTAAACTTGCCTATCCATCTGTCATGTACAGCACCAGCCCTACTGACCCCCAACTCTCTTTGCCCTCCATGAATCTCACAACTTCTACAAATATGGCAGGCTATAGCATGGCAGATACTTGACTGTTAACAAGGACTGTGTCCATCACTTCTTGCATATTACTGATACAGTATGGTCTGTACAGAATTGAACTAGCCTTGGCCTGTCAGTAGAGAATACAATAAAATACAATTTTTATTTGTATAACACCAATACCTCTATGAAGTTCACAGAGGTTTACATAAGTAATTATAGTGATACAAATTTAAAACTAGTGCTACAATATTTAGGAATTATTAGTAACAAATTCATGAAATAGGTCTTTAGGTCTTTTTTGAAACATTTGAAATTAGATTGCTGGTTAATATTAATTGGTAATGCTTTCTTGCTTAATTGAGGAATTAAAAGTTCTATTGTATCTAATGTTCCTAATGACTGGAAACCGAAAAGAATCATTGTTTCTTAGGTTCAAAGATGGATTATTAGAAAATTTAATGACATGTGGCATATAATCAAGAGTTTCTCCAAACCGTATTTTAATTAGAATACAATAGAATTTATAATATATTCTCCCTTCTATAGGAAGCCAGTGTAATTCGTGTAAATAAGGTGTAATCTTATCACTTATTTTCAATCTGAAGATTAATCTAATGGCTGTATTCTGTAACATTTGGAGTTTTTTAAATTATAAATTTAGGGCAATCTAAAAAGGTGACATTGCAATTGTCCAGTTGAGACAACACTAAAGATTGTACTAATAAGCGGAATTGATAATCTAAGTACTTTCTAATCCTTCTAAGTTTCCAGAAAAGACCAAGAGAGAGCCTTTCACAATGCTTGTTGGCGTTAGGAGCATTACCTGAACTCTATTGGGTGATGGTGGCATCTCTGCCTTTTAGATAACACCTTCATACCCTATCCCCTCTCTACATAATTCCTAGGACACAGGGAAATGATCCCTTATGCACCATGCAGACACAGTAATATTATGGACAGAGCTGAAGGAACAAGTGGCTGAAGGTATATCAGGTAACACCACTAGCCCCTGGCTGCCAAATTCCCAATGCCTCCTCATCCAGCACCTGTTGGTCTATGGCGCTCAGGTTGGAAGGTCAGGTTGGAAGCTGCCACTAGCCTTTGCACTTCTGTGGAATTTCTACCCTTGCACTTAAGGCCTTCTGCATCGCTGTTGTTGTGGAAAACAGCATTTAGCCAGTGCAAGATTCCAATCCATGCTGTTTGGTGTGAGTTCTGAGACTACTACTACTACTACTACTACTACAAGCTGTTGACCAGCCACACCAAACAGCTGCTTCTGATGTTTCATCACCTCCTAGACCAGCATCTCAGCCTTCTCAAAACTAAAGTTTCCCTTTTCAGACAAAAGCTGCTGTTTGGAAGCCATGAAAACAGTCTCTATGCCACAACTGTCAGAAATTTAAAACCAATCTTAAAACGTTTTTATTCAATGATACCTATGATATTATATTTTAGGGCACAACAATTTTAACTTTATTTAAGAAAAATGTATTATCCCCCCCCCCTCCACCTTATTCCTATTGTGATTTTTCCATCATCTGTCCTATCAAAATATTGTAGACCATCCCTTTTCCCTACAACTGTCTTACCCTATTGTATTTTATGTCTGTCTATGTAATGTACCCCCCTTTCTTTATATCTTCTCCCCCCATCCCATTTTTATTGTACACCACTCTGTATTTTAATGAGCAGTATATCAAACTTAAATAAACTTGAAACTTAAGGTGGGAGGGCTGAAGATGTCAATAATCATAATATTGATGTTTCTAAAGTTGGCAGCAGTTGTAAACATTTAAGACTCCAAAACATCTACGGCTGCCATTTAACAGCTGGATTTTAAATATAATAACTTTATTCTTATATATCGTCACACCACATTAGTTCTAGGCGGTTTACATCAAGAGAACTGTATAAACAGTGAACATTCACATCCTATGGTACAACTGTAATATTCAAGTTACAAGTTTCTCATTTAGATATAATTTCACAATATCTGTCAAGTAACAAATTTATCAAATAAATAGGTTTTAAACAACTTTCTTGATAGGACGTTTTGAACAATTGCATCTTGTTCACAGCCAGTAGGTGCTGACCTCCAACAAACTTCCCAATGAAGACTTGTCCCTCACATTGTGAACATCTGTGGGACGTCTGACTAATGATTACCAAAGGAACAATATGTAGCCATCAGTGCTCAGCGTTTTGCTGACTGCCACTAGTATTAAACCTGGAAATTCAATGCCATGCTATATCCAGACCTCTACTATTATTACTATTTATCATTTCTATAGCACTACTAGGCATATGCAGCGCTGTAAACCAAAAATGGAATAGACAGTCCCTGCTCAAAAGAGCTTATAATCTACCGTATTTTTTGCTCTATAAGATGCACCTGACCATAAGATGCACTCTAGATTTAGAGGAGGAAAATAAGAAAAAAACATTCTGAACCAAATTCTCCCTGCCAGACTCTGCACCTAACCCCAAACACCTTGTCAAGCTTTGCACACTGTCCCCCCTCCCTGCCAGGCTCTGTACCCTGTCTCCCCTCTGGTGGTCTAGTAGTAGGCCGGGACAGAGCACAGGGTAGACAGGGACAGGGCATGCATGCAGGCCTCCCCCTCCAGACAGGCAGGCCTCCCCCCTCCCAGGCAGCCCCCCCAGGAAAGCAAACAAGCAAACAGGCCTCCCCCTCCCAGGCAGGTAGTTCTCCCCCCTCCCAGGCAGCCCCCCAGGCAGGCAGGCCTCCCCCTCTTTGGCAAGCAAGCAGGCCTCCCCCTCCAGGCAAGCAAGCCTCGCCCTCCCAGGCATGCAGGCAGGCCTCCCCCGCATGCAGGCAGGCAGGCCCAGCCTCTCCCTGCTCCCTTCCTATTTTTAATTTGGCAGGGCAGGCCACAGCCACCTTCCCTCCTGGTTACCTTTTCTTTTTTCATTCCATCGCCCTCCCTCGCTAGACGCGGCTGTCTGCAGTGACAGATGTTGCAGCTCGAATCCTCTTCTTTTTCCTTGCAGCAGAGCGGTGCACAGGGCTGACTGACTGGTCCCATGCTGCTTCCTGCGAGAACTGAGTGGGTGGAAAAAGTGCGACTTATGGAGCGAAAAATACAGTAGTTGAAATTCCTGGGTTTGCAGACCGGGCTAATGCCAGTTTAGTACGATATTCAGAACTTACATAAAGACAGGACTGACCATTATGCATTCCTATTTATTCAGTGACCTTGGCCTATTAAGTGCTGAATATTGGCTCTTAACTGGTCAAAGGGTCAACTCTGCTCCAAGAACACCCCAAAATAGTTGGTTTTCAGTTTGACGCTACCCACTAATTTTCAGTGGCACTAATTGATGAAAATTAGTAGTTAGCCTCAAACAGATAATTTAATTGCCCAAGGAGGCAATTAGTGACTTAATCCACAGCTTGTGGCAGAGACCATCTGGAGTACGTAGGCATATTTTCTATATATGGTCCTCATATATGTCCTTTTTATTTTGGTTGCTTTCCAGATCCCATTGAAAGGGAATGTAGCAAAGGAACCAATGGAAAGATATATGATGGCTGTAGCTAACAGTTGTCTACACTGTTCTTTATGGTTTTTAGGGGGTGTGACAGGATGAAGTTTCTGTCACGAGCCAGCAGAGGGAGCCTGACCAGTGATATGTGGAGCTCATTTGCATAAAGATTTTGCAAAGGCACCTGGGAGTTGTCCACTCACCCTGAGTGAAGTAAGGTACTGAAAAGGACAGTTCCAGAGCCAAGAGCTGAGAAAAGCAGGAGCTCCTTTTGGAGCCAGGTGATCCTCAAAGGGAGGAATCCTGGCTTCAGCCTAATCCTTGGTAAGCCTTGTAGACCAGCCTGCCCAGTAGTGCTTGGATTTCAAGGAGGGGCTCAAGCTTGATGACCTGCAGAGGACCTCGTGGAGAATGTGTAAGTGATCAGAAGAGTGAGTAAACGGGACAGTCCTCACAGAGAGCAGAGTGAGCGACTGGGAGAGTCTTCATGGAGAGTATCTGGATGACTGGAAGAGTTCTCAGGGAGTGGAGAAGTCTGAGCAACTGGAAGGAGTCCTCAGGGAGTGTATCTGAGAAAAGATGACTGAGGGACTGGGAGAGTCCTCAGGGCATGAGTCCAGGAAAAGATGACTGAGCAACTGGGAGTGTGTCTGGAAGAAGTGTAGCCAGAGGGCCCAGTACAGCTTAGAGCCCAGTGGGGGCTCAAGCTTGACTACTAGCGGAGGGACTGGTGAAGAGTGTCCAGGCCAGGGATCAGAGGACCAGCAATGTCCCCACAAGCAGCTAGAATAGCTGGATGAGTTCAAGGTCCAAGGTGAGTGACAAGCGGAAAGACTGGTAAATGGTGCCAGAAGCTGCCAGAAGATCCAAGAGAAAGCAGCCTGTAGACCCTGAGAACATTGACCAAAGATGACTGGTGAGTGACCAGTGGATGGTACCAGAAGCTGCCTGAAGACCCGGAGGGTCAATGAGGACCCGGTGATGGCCATGAAGAGATTGGAGGGACTTGGTCATGTTTTTTTAGAAGTGTATGAATGACATGTGTTTGTTGTTTCAGCAGAGCCTGAGGAAAGAAAACCAGAAGTGCCTGGGGATAGGTGTGTGACAGGCAATGACCACTCGGCCTGATCACAGGTGGGGAAGGAGTCGAGTGCAAAGGAGGTTCTTGTTACCAATGTATGGCTTGCGATTTATTACTTTTAGTATACTGCCTTTCCTGAATGCATAGAAGGTGGAAAGGAACTCTATTGTCAAATAGAAAAGAGAAAGGAAACATGGAACATTTACCTCCACAGCATACCCCAAAGAGACATTTATACCCAATCAATAATGAGATAATTGAAATCTCCTATTATTGTTTCACCTTGTATGTATGATATTGTTATGTCGCCTTACAGTCTTTTGAAGTATTATTGTAATCCCCGATTTTATGATTTTTTAATATGTGTGCCACTTAGAAATGTGATAAGCGGGTTAACAAATTTTAACAAACTTGAAACTTGTATTGCCAGTTTTACTAGCTGTTTCAATATGTTAGCATTTCACAGTCTGCTTCCTCATCTTAGCTTGTAGAAAGTGGTAAACTCCCAATGCCATACTCTTCCTTTTCACACCTAGATGTTCTATTTAATATACCACTATGCAATTTTATGTTGCAGAAATTTTATCCTACTCCACTCTATAGCCTCTTTAACAAATACCGGTAGTGCTACTCCAGCACAAGCTTGATCTTCTCAATCATTTCAATAGATTTGCTATGCTAATATCACAGTTTCCCTTTAGTTATTCTATTTCCAACATATCTCTAAGATGCCTATTCTGTCTATATCATCAGTTGGTGCCATGCATTCTAATACACCAATCATTTTTTTTTTTTTTCTTTTTTAATTTTAGACATTAACATAGAGACAAATAAGAGGCTCTTTTACTAAAATGTTACAATTTGAAGTTAACGCAACACTTTTCAATATATTTTGGTCATTGTTATTTTACAGGGCATGCGTCAGTGTTATCATTGGCACATGGTTCCTGCTTTGAGTTAATGCAGGAGCACTTACCACCTCTTCTTTAGGAGGTGCTACGTGCATCCAGGTTAACTCTGTATTAGTCGATTAGCATGGCTGCACATACTATAGCAGGACAAATTTATCCACACCTACCCTAGCTGAGGTCATTTTCAAGTGCCATTCTGACTAAAGAATGACACGGGGACATATTTTCTCCATCCCCGTAGGAACTCATTTTCTTGTGATGTCCCCGCGAGTTCTTTTCTTGTCCCTGCCTCATTCCTGTAAGCTCTGTCCTCATCTGCACAAGCCTCAAACACTTTTAAAATCATAAATGTTCAAGGATTGTGCGGTCAAACCAGAGCTTACAAGAATGGGGCTGGGACAGCGATAGCGAGAAAACTCACAGGGACGGAATGGGGAAATTGAGTTCCTGCGGGGATGGGGACAAAATTGTCCTCATCTCATTCTCTAATTCTGACTTCATGTGCAACTTTCTTTAAATTAGTCCCCTTATCTTCTTACTCCTGTTTCTTACTCCATCTTATCTATCCTATGCTCCATCTTGGCTTACATCCTATACTGTCTATTAAAATGTTTTAGCACATAATGTGTTGACATTTTAATGTAGCATACTAAGCCGTACTTTGTATTGTAATTTGAATATTTTTACTGCTGTAATTGTCTATTGCTTATGTTTGACCTGCTACACACCATCTTGAGTGAATTCATTCAAAAAAGTGGTAAATAAATCCTAATAATAATGTACTAGCTGGCTAACATGTCCATGCCCACTCTTCATCCATACCCCCTCTCCTAAAAATATTAGGGGAAAATTCACAAACTTGCAGTTTAGTACCTGCAAGCCAGATAGATACCACAAAATGCTTAAATTTAAAATTTAATTTTAAAACAAATTTATATACTGCAAATCTACAATTCTAAATGGTTTACAAAAACACATAAAATATTGATTTTAATACAGAACCTTCTTAGACATACAAATACCAAGACAATAATTCAAAACAATCATTTTTAAGCAATTTCACATCACTAACATCCCCATGAAGCCCAGAGAGATTTAAAGGGTTTCAGGTCTTTTGCCATGTGGCAGCCGCCAGCACAGCCCTGCAACAGAGGGGATAAAATACCTAAAAATATATGTTTTAAAAATTTTCTAAAATAATTTGAACGTTCAATCAATCTTAAGCTCTTTGGAAGAGTTTAATGCCTTTTAGTAAAATGGCCCCTAAATCTATTGGATCAATATTCAGTCAGTGGTAGCAATGAGAATATCTTTAAAATGCTGCCATCAGCTAGCTCAGACCCAGATATTTAGTGCCAGGTCGTATCTGGGCACCAGGATTGAATATCCAGGTGAACAGAATTATGCACATATGGCTGATATTCAGTATCTTACCCACATAGATAACTGGGCAGAGCTAGGACTACTATTTAGAGTGATCCTATTTGCTCAGTTAGCTATGTGGGCACTGCCACTGAATATCACCAATGCCCACATAACTTTCAAGTTATTCTTGGGTAACAATCAGCTTTCTCCAAGATCTAGTTTAAAAACTGTTATATCTTCTTATTTATTTTTAGCACCAGCAGTCTGGTT
Source organism: Geotrypetes seraphini (assembly GCF_902459505.1). NCBI lineage: Eukaryota > Metazoa > Chordata > Amphibia > Gymnophiona > Dermophiidae > Geotrypetes > Geotrypetes seraphini. The sequence goes on along the minus strand of NC_047084.1, from coordinate 325,088,209 downwards.
TCAACCTTTAAGATGGAGTCCATCCCACTGGAATAAGCTCTCCTTTCCCCAGAATGTTTCCAAATTCCTCACAAATCTAAAGCCTTCTTTCTGTGCGCCATCACCTCTTCTATGCATGACGATTCTGGACGTCAGCCTGCTTCAAAAGTGTTACTTGTAGAACTGAGAATATTTCTCAGAATAGGTACCTGCAATTATGGATTTTTATTACCTCTCTAAAAAACTGAACTTTCTTTTTAGGACGTCTTTCCTGCACCTTCCTACACTGTTTATCATTGGTGCCCGCAAGTACCATGACAGCTAGATTCAATTAGCACTCTCTAAATTCTATGTGATACAGGAGACTCACCAAGCATGCAGATCTCCAAACAATCCTCATGCCCACCAGTAATTCAGCTATTTACATTTTAAAAATGGAAGGCCTATGAAATGGTGCCCAATTTGTACTATGTGTTTTCTGGTTCATCTTACTTGATAATGACTTGGCCCAGGTGTCCCGACTTGTTCTCCCTTAGAATACAGAAAATCTCGAACAGCTGAAGATCCAAATGCTCCTTTGCGTTTACTCCCCTGTTCAGCTTTCTTCAAACTTTCTTCTCCAACACTATACTTCAAGACATTATATGATCCTGGACCTATATGAAAAGTAAATAAAGTTATTCTATTACTGTAGTCCAGACCACAAAATGTTAACTGTAATGAAATTATTTTTCTATGTCATTTATTTAGCGCAGTGTTTTACCCATGAAAGTGGTCTTTTAGAAAATGGTCCACCCTATATGAGTTACTTTACCTGCAGTGAGAAGAGGGGGGGGGGGGTTGAATCTTGGGACTAGGGATGAGGAGGGGGCACACATTTATGTACATATCCCCAAATTCTTTATATGGTGCCATGAGTTATGCACGGAAATTGATGCACACAGCCAATTTGCACATGCATCTTGTTTAATAAACCAATTGGTGCCAACAGGGAGGAAAACTTAGGAGTAATGTTAGGAAATTCTTCTTTAAGGAGAGGGTGGTAGATGCCTAGAATGCCCTCTCGAGGGAAGTGGTAGAAAGGAAAACGGTGATGGAATTTTAAAAAAGTGTGAGATAAAAATAGAGGATCTCTAATTAAAAATCGAAGGATGTAAATTAAAGAACTAAGGCTGATATTGGACAGACTTCCACGGTCTGTGTCCCATATATGGTGATTTGGCATAAGATGGGCTGGGGTGGGCATCAATGGGAACTCCACTAACTTGGAAAATGAGGATGTTACGGGCCAGACTTTACAGTAGATATCCTGCTGGGGAAGTGGGAGTGCTTGAGAGAGACATGCTGGATTATGGACAGGGAGGAAAGGAGGAGGGAAGAAATTTTTTTTTGGGGGGGGGGGGTGTTTGCAGTAAGCCTGAGATTCCTGCAACAGGAGGCCCTATTTTTCCATGAACTCACTGTACAGACTTGAATTTGAAGAGGAGAATGTGGAAATCCCATTGAGTGCATCCCTGGTTAGATCACTGAAAGGGGGAGGGAAAAAATTGTTGGAGGGGTATGGAGGAGCATCACCACCTAACTGCTGAATCTGGGACACCAGTTCTGGTTTTTGCAAGCACTGAGAAAAAGAAATGGCCTTCATCACGGAATGTTTTTGTGGGATGATTCAGCACTGAAATGGCCACACTGCACTGGCCGCGATGAATCGTCCTAGACCCACAGTTTTGTGGGTTCCAGCTAATCTCAAGCGCTGGAACCTGCACAGCTAATCGGGCAAAGCTAGGACTGCTCTTTTTTAGAGCTGCTTTTCAGTTAAAATTTTAATCACAATGAATTGCATGTTTAAAGGTATGCTATTTATTTAGTTTTTTCCCCAATGCAGCTTATTATAACTCTGAGCAACTCACTTAACCTTTCATTGCCCAGAATCACAAGGAGCAACAGCAGGAAAATAAATTAATAACATATGATTAATTGTGATTAAAATGTTAATTAAAATTCAGCCCTAACAAAATGAAAGAATAAAAAGTAATGAAAAGATAATAAATACAAAATACAATTGAAAAATTACAAATTAAAAAGTCTAAAACTGCATGCAAATTAGCTATACAGAGCCTTACAGTTTTCACAACCTACTTCAGAAAAGCAAGCCTACTTGTCCCCCAACTCCATCCTTCATGTGGCCTGATTCTCAAATGGCTGGTCAGTGCTGATATTCAACCTCTCCTGCCACTTAAATCACTTTGACTATCAACCCATTAATTTATATTTCAATAAACAATCAATATTCTAAGATATATTGGCTGCTACACCATATGGAATCCAAAACGAATAAAAATTACTATAATGCATAACCCCCAATAATATAGTTAATAAGGATATATAGACCCTGAATCTCCCTCCATTCTGCAAAATTACTGGGTAGCAACCTATAGCAGTCCAAGTTCTCTTGTCCCTCCTAGCCTCCCACCAATGCTGCAACAATAGAAGCTCTCCTTCCACCACCCAATCCTGATCCCTCTTCCTGGACTCTACCGCTGCCATGATAGCATAGTAGACTCCTCCCCTCAGGCTTTACTTTAATGTCATTGGTGGTCTGGGGGCTAAGCAGGGCAGGAGAAAAGCCCATTTACTTCTATCTGTAGCAGCTTAAAAATTGTAGCTGTGACCTCTTGAGATAGTCTCTTGCTACTAGTAAAGCTGTGAAATGCCTAAAGTTAAATGCCGATATCGGCACCTAATTTAATTGAGCAATAGGCTTAATCAGTGCCTATATTGGCATTCAACACCTCACAATCAGCTTTAATTGGACTTAATTGAAAGTTAGGCACCTCTCGGAAAACTTGATTCTATAAAAAGGGAGGTGCCTAGCCCAAAGCGACAACACTACAAGTGGGCATGGTTAGGGATGGATCATGGGCGTGTTTTCGAGTTAGGCACCTTTTTGTGAATCAGGTTCCATTAGGCTCTGATATTGGCGCCTAACCTTAGGCATAGAAAACCGTGGCATAAATTGGGGTTGTCTAAATGTTAGATGCTAAGCATGATATTATAATGAGCACCTAAGTTGTATAGAATTGGTGCCTATACCAGTGCCTAACTTTAGGCAAACTTTATAGAATCAGGACTATAGTGCCTATAAAAAAAGTAAATTTAAATTACATGCAAATATGTGTACAAATTAACCCCCTTTTTACAAAACCGCACAAGAGGTTTTTAGCGCCACCCAGCACGCTGAATGCTCTGCGCTGCTCCGATGATCATAGAGTTCCTATGAGCATCACAGTAGTGCAGAGCATTCAGCGTGCCAGCCGGCGCTAAAAACCTCTTGCGCAGTTTTGTAGAGGGGGGTAAGAGTAAAGGTTTTGCTATGAATCTGCTAAAATGCAAAACATTCTTCATTTTAAAAAAACGCACAAGCCTAGGCATTCATTTCCAAACTGTAGTGTAGTTTTTCTGTACACCAGAAAAATAAATGTTAACCTGGCTGATAGTGAATAATATAAATAAAAAAAACAGTAGCATGCAAACCTGGGGATTTTGATTCTTTGGGTAATGGAATGAATCGAACAGCAGTCTGCCCAAATGGTTTCCTTTTTCCTTTGGGAGAGGACTTTTGCGGCTCAAAAGCCATACGTGGTTCATTATATGCACCAGGAGCTGGTGTGATTGATCTTGTGGGTTGAAATCTCTGGTTAAGCAAGAGGAAAAAGATACTAATAACAGGTGTCAATATAATAAATACAATTCTAGTTAATCTCATTAATGAAAAGTGATGATTCCTGACTGAAAATGTGTCTATACTTAAAAGGATACTCCAAAATTCCCCAAGAGCATAGCTTTCACAACTCTAGCTGACTTACCTGCTTTGTTTACCTGCAAAACAGATTTGCCACCTGAATTCTGACTCCCGATTTCTGATTTATGAGTAATTAACTGGACTTGAGTATTTACTGGGATTCCTAACTGCTGCTAATAAAAGATTAGTATGATGTACATTCTCAGGGTATCTGAGTGGAAATGTTTGCTCTCAGGAAAAGAAAAGAACCATAAAACTGTTACCCTAACTAGTTGACAGGCAGCAGAGTATTTTATTTTTTTAAATTATTTATTTATAGAATTTTATAATATTACCAAGCATATACATCTTGTACAGTAAAGTGAGATCAAGCAACATAATAAACTAAATTTCCAAAATTAAGATATACCATAATATATAATTCAATTTGAAAATAAAAATAGATAAATAAATTGATCACACATTAGTCCTCCATGTATTGGATCCAAGATTTAAAGAGTAGAACAAATATAAATCAAACAAGTTAAGAGGAAATCCATATCTTACTACAGTGCGGGGAGCTAACCTTCCATGGGCGCTGTTATTCCTTTCTCAAGACGTTTCGCTGAGAGAAAACTAATCAGATGAGACGGCTCTGTAAAAATATACTTCAAAGATAAATATCTAACTACACATTTACATGGATACCTCAAAAAGAAAATACCCCCTATTTGAGTCACTCCAGGTTTTAGAAGTAGAAATTCTTTTCTTCTCTTTTGAGTCTCTCTAGAGACATCAGGAAAAATCTGAATATGATGTCCCAGGAAGTCTTTGGACCTATTTTTAAAGAAAAGTTTTAATATCCAATCCTTGTCTGGAGCCAAGGCCACAGACAACAAGAGAGTGGCTGGAACAGCCAATGCTCTATCCGATTGTTCCAAAATTGCGGAAATGTCCAATGGTCTGTCCCGGGATTCCTCAATTTTTTCTTCTTCTTTGGATTGAGGCTTGGCAGGAAGATAGTACACTCTTGTAAGAGGAGGTAAAGAGTTTTCAGGAATTTCCAATATTTCCATAAAATACCTTTTCACCATTTCTCTAGGAGAAGTTGACAAGATCTTTGGAAAATTTATAAATCTCAAATTGTTAGCTCGGCCATTATTCTCCTGAGCTTCCAACTTTCTCCTGAGTATTATATTATCTTTAACCAGCAAATCTTGATTTTGTTTTAAAGATATTAACTCCTTACTTGTATTTTGTGTCTCTGTTTTTAATTGAGATAAATCCTGTTTTAACACTTTTATTTCTTCTTTTTGTTCTTTTAATTCCTTGTCCAAACTTTTTATTTGAGGATTTAAAGAATTCCCCAAATTCACTACCAAGTCCCATAATGCTTCAAGTGTAACTTTAGGAGGTTTTGTAGGAGAAAAAAGTTGTAATGGTGTAGTGTCTGACTGTTCTGAAGTTAGCTTTACCTCAGTGAAGTCTTGTATTCCCCCAACCTCTGTTGTCCCGGTCGCAGGTCCTTGCAGAGAGAGCATGTCACTCTGCGTTGTTCTGTTCAGCGAGCCCTCCATACTAGCCTCTGGAAACAAAGAAGCTACCTCCTCGGGTGCATTCTGGTCCCGTGGAGAGCTGGCTGCTTGCGGTGTCAGTTGAAGGGGCGGCGTCCTGACGTCAGGGCTAAGGGTGACATCGAGCCCAGGGGATCTCACCACCGTGCTACTCTCCGGCGGCGTCCCTAGCGAGCTGGCACCCGACTCTTCCTGCTCCCGCTGTAGGCGTCGGAGAAAGTCATCTATAGTAACCGCTGGGGTTAAGGGTCGCCAGGAGGCTCCTCCGACGTTCCTGCCCTGTCTTTTCGGCATAATTGCAGGTAAATCTCGACGGCGTCCTCACTGCAGCAGAGATGCAGCGGCCATCTTGGATCTCACCATCGGCAGAAGAGTATTAATGCTGTTTCTGGAAATGATACACCAACAGCACTCTCTCTTTTAGGCCTACTATTATGTCTTTCTAATTTTAATCAATTGTGAACCGAATCGAGCTCCTTCGGGAGATGACCCGGTATATAAACTGAAGATTAGATTAGATGAACAAAGTTAATAAGAGAGCACTTAGCACCTGCTAAATATTGAAGCAATAAGTGGTTCCACGATAACTTCCTGCAAGTGGCTCAGTTCTCAAAAATAATTGATGACTATCATTAAAGGCTCCTCTATGGTCTAGCTCAAAAATTTTAATTAATAAGCAAATCACTGCTTGGTTCATTTGGGGCAATACGAATATGGAATTTGGGCCAAATCTGTGAAAATAATATTTTATTAACTTTCTCTCAACCCCTGAACAAATTCCAGTTATCTGGCTTAGAATTCTTTCATTGGATACAACTTCATCATTGCCTTATGGCAAATTTCAACTTTTGTCTATATGCTCTAAAAGTTCAGAGCTGGAAACACAGTGTAGATTAGGCATACCAAAGGGACAAAGTATTAAGAGCCAGAACGTACAATCATAAAAACTATACTAAATTCACTTGGTCATCTGATACACAATGGCAGGACACAGATGAAGAATGGTTATTGTTCTTTAATGATATTCACCCTACCACATTTACTAGCTTGACTCAATCTGTGTATTTCTTAAATCATAAAGCAAATTATATTGTGCTAGATTGTGTGACAGCAATCTATGTTGACACTATAATTCTCAGGTGAATTACTATATATGCTTTATGTATGCCCTTCTCTTCATAATTTTTGGTTCTCAGTATGAAAAATAATTAGATCGATATTACCGATATCAACCCCTCTTACAAATGATATCATCATTCAATCTCTAGCATTTATTTGATAATATAGATATACGGTATAGAAAGCTATTTAATATATTAATTGTCTTAACTCTCTCAGTTGTATCTTCTTGCTTCTTCTTTTGCTCTCTGCTGGGGATATCAACCTCAACCCTGGTCCTCCCAACCAACACCCATCCTGTTCATGTGGATCACACTGCAATGTCACCAATCTTATTTCTGTCCCCTTCCTTCTCCCCTCTTCCCTGCCCTTCTCATGTGCCCTGTGGAATGCCTGCTCTGTCTCCAATAAGCTTGCCTACATCCATGACATTTTCTTCTCTCAATCTTTCCATCTGCTTGCACTGACTGAGACCTGAATCTACCCAGATGACTCTATAATAATAATAATAATAATAATAATAACTTTATTCTTGTATACCGCAATACCATGGAAGTTCAATGCGGTTAACAATAGAAGAGACTGTACATTTACAGCGATGATACATATTACAGTGTTGTTACATTTACAGAGGTGTTACATAAATAGCAGTATTAAAAAGGCATATACTAAAGAAGAGACTGTACGTATACAGCGATGTTACATGTTATAGCGGTGGTACATTTACAGTGATGTTGAATGTGAGGCCACGAAAAGGCAGGGCAGTTAGATAAAACAGAGATTGAGAGAGGCCATAGTGGCTTGGGAGGGGGGCGTAGTCAGAGGGAATGGAGGGATGTCGAAGTCAGGAGGGTGCAGGGAAGGAGGGAAGGCAGCGTTAGCGGAATTTGTCGAAGAGGTAGGTTTTTAGTGACTTCCTGAACAGGTGGTAGGGCGGGGAGTTGGAGATGAGGGCGGTAAGGCAATTGTTCCATTTGCCCGCTTGGAATGCTAGGGTTCTATCAATGAATCTCTTGTAGAGGCAGCCTTTTAGGGAGGGAAAGGTGAATAGGTGGGCGTTTCGTGTGCGGGAGGGGCCTGCTATTTCAAGGTGCTCGGACAAGTAGATTGGGGAAGATCCTGTTAGAGTTTTGAAACAGAGGCAGGCGAACTTAAAGATGATCCTTGCCTCTACTGGAAGCCAATGGAGTTTGGTGTAGTAGGGGCTAACATGGTCGTATTTTTTGAGATCATAGATGAGGCGGACGGCCGCATTTTGGACTGTTCTAAGACGTTTGATGGTATTTTTATAGGATCCCAGGTAAATAATGTTGCAGTAGTCTAATATGCTTAATACCAGAGATTGAACGAGTAGACGGAAGGCTTGGTGGTCGAAGTAGCGTTTGATGGTGCGCAGTTTCCAGAGGGTACAGAAACATTTTTTCACCTGGGCACTGGTATGGTCATCGAAGGTTGCGGTCCAGAATGACTCCAAGGATTTTTATGGTGGGTAAGATAGGGTAATCTAGCCCATTCAGTCTGAGGGAAGTGTTTGTTAATTTGTGGTTGGGACTCGCTAGGAAGATTTTGGTTTTTTCAGAGTTCAATTTTAATTTGAGTTTTGAGGTCCACAGTTCTAACATGGTGAGGATAGATGCGATGAGTTTTTCCGTTTTCTACTTAGTCTGCCGCCCTGTGTCATGGAGGCTACGTGTTCTCCCATACATCTCACCCAGCTGGTCATGGAGGTGGCTTTGGGCTACTGCTCTTACCCTCTTGCAGATTTCAACCACCTATTCCACCTCAGTCTCACTGCTTCTCTTCCTTTGAAGTCCACTCCATCTGTCTTTTTGTATCTCTTCCCCTCTGCCTAGGTGTCATTTATCAACCTCCTGGCATCGACTCCTGACTTTCCCTCTTTCTTGAACATCCATCTCTCTCTCTCATCCTTGGTGATTTCAAAATTAATGCTAACAATGCCTCTGACTCTTATGCTTCTAGGCTTTTAGCCCTAACATCCTCATTTGATCTTCTGCTATGCTCCACCACCCCTACCCACCAGAATGACCACTTCTTTGATCTTATCTTCTTCTCCAACTGCTCTATCACTAATTTCTCCGCGACAATCCTTCCCCTTTCTAACGATCATCCAATAACCTTCACAATCCATCTCCCTCCCCCGCCTACTCAGCCCAGCTGATCTCCTGTACATTTAGGCACTCTTTCCACTGCTGTTTCATTCCTCCTCGCTGCCATTATGCTACACAAGTCTGAGTAATGTAAATGAGCTTGTCTCCCATAACACCACTCTCTCCTAAAAATCCTCGCTCCCTCTTTCCCACACTCTGTAAGGCACCACAAACACCAGCCCTGGATAAACTCTAAAATCTCGACAGACAATCAGTCCCAGGTTTCAACCTGCTTGTCTGATATCGCTACCTGGATGACTCACCATCATCTAAAATTAAACATGTCCAAGACTGAGCTCCTTATCTTTCCACCTAAACCTGTCTTTCCTCTTCTCCTTTTCTCTATTTCTGTGAACAACACCCTCATCCTCCCTGTCTTGTCGGCTCGCAACCTTTGGGTAACCTTTGACTCATCTCTCTCCTTGAAGGAGAGTGTAGTGTAGTGGTTAGAGCTAAGCCTCAGCACCCTGAGGTTGTGGGTTCAAACCCCATGCTGCTCCTTGTGGCTCTGGGCAAGTCACTTAATCCTCTGCTGCCCCAGGAACATTAAGTAGATTGTTAGCCCCCTAGGACAGATAAGGAAAGTTCTTGAAGTATCTGTATGTAAACCGCTTTGAGTGTGGTTGTAAAACTACAGAAATGCAGTATGTAAGTTCCAGTTTCTTTCTCTTCACATATCCAACAGATTGTCAAAACCTGTCATGTCTTCCTCTGTAATATCACTAAAATCAGACCCTTCCTTTCTTATCACATTGCCAAGACCCTCATCCATACTCTCATCACCTCTCGCCTAGACTACTACAACCTGCTTCTCACTGGCCTTCCACTAAACTGTCTATTTCCCCTTCGATCTGTTCAGAACTCTGTTGCACACCTCATATTCTATCAATGTCACTTTGCCCACATTATCCCTCTCCTCAAGTCACTTCATTGGCTCTTTATCTGTTTCCACATACAGTTCAAACTCCTCTTACTGACCTACAAGTGTATTCGCTATACAGCGCTTTAGTATCTCTCCTCACTCTCCACACTCCTCTTGAGCACTCTACTCATCAGATCTTATCTGTACCCTTGTCCTTTACATCTCTTCACATCTACCATTTCCACTCAATATTTTACAGACCTCTATCATATTACCCCTGAGCCGTCTCTTCTCCAAGCTGAAGAGCCCTAGCCACTTTAGCCTTTTTTCATAAGGAAGTCGTCCCATCACTTTAATCATTTTCTTACTGTGTAGCAGCAGCAACTAAGAAAGCAAATAGAATGTTAGGAATTATCAGGAAAGGAATTAAAAACAAAGACGAAAATGTTATAATGCCCTTGTATCGCTCTATGGTACAGCTACACTTCGAGTACTGTGTGCAACTCTGGTCACCGTATCTCAAAAAAATATATAGTGGAATTAGAAAAGGTACAGAGAAGGACGATGAAAATGATAAAAGGGATGGGACGACTTCCTTATGAAGAAAGGCTAAAGTGGCTAGGGCTCTTCAGCTTGGAGAAGAGATGGCTCAGGGGTGATATGATAGAGGTCGGTAAAATATTGAGTGGAAAGGGTAGATGTGAATCACTTGTTTACTTTTTCCAAAAATACTAGGACTAGGGGGCATGCGATGAAGCTACTAAGTAGTAGATTTAAAGCAAACCAGAGAAAATATTTCTTCACACAATATGTAATTAAACTCTGAAATTCATTGCCGGAGAATATGGTGAAATCAGTTAGCTTAGCATGGTTTAAAAAAGGTTTGGATAATTTTCTAAAAGAGAAGTCCATAAGCCATTATTGAGATTGCTTGGGGAAATCCACTGCTTATTCCTAGGATAAGCAGGATAAAATCTGTTTTACTACTTGATCTAGCTAGGTACTTGGGACCTGAGTTGGCCACTGTTGGAAACAGGATACTGGATTTGATGGAACTTCGGTCTGTCCCAGTATGGCAATTCTTATGTTCTTAAATATTACAGAGGGAATTGCATCAAACAAAATAAACTTTCTGCATGACATAGATAGCAGCATGAAATCCATATGAATAAATTTCAAGTGTGAAGACAAGGACAGAAAGAGCAGAAAGATGATAAAATGTTTACAGAAATTAGGAAAGTTGTCAAATTGGGCAACAGTGTGATAATGGGTGACTTCAATTACCTTACATATCCAAAAAGAGAGTGGGATACTAATCACAGAAAATCCAAAAAAGATATCCAACATTTGTGAAAGAAGGAAAGAACACAAAGATGTCACAAAGTTGTAGAGAAAAATAATAATAATAATAATAACTTTATTTTTCTATACCGCCAACAATCTTGAGACTTCTAGGCGGTTTACATTGAAAGAGAGCTGGACAGTCATTGAATTACAGTATACAGAATCATAAGATGTAGCGAATTACAATATTCAGAATTTCAAAAGTATACGCAGGGGAGGACATGTTAGAAAGAAAAGAGATTGATTTAGAGATTGAAGTAGTTATTATTTAGGTGATATATCTATCGAATAAGGCAGTTTTTATGGCTTTTCTAAAAGCATTATAGGTCAGTTTAGTTCCATTTATGTAGTCGTCTAACCAGTGTTGTGTGTTTGCTTGGTACATAAAAGTTCTATCCAGAAAGGTTTTGTATTTACAGCCCGTAATGCTTGGATAAGCAAATAGTTTGCAGTTTCTAGTTTGTCTTGTAGGGCTGTAAAGTACGAAGTGTGGTAGCAGGTAGGTGGGAGCTAGTCCCCAGACCAGCTTGAAACAGATGCAGGAGAACTTGAATATTATTCGTGCCTCCATTGGCAGCCAGTGCAGCAGTCTGTAGTAGGGGCTAATATGGTCACTTTTTTTCAATCCGAATATCAACCGGACTGCCATGTTCTGAACAATTCTAAGTTTCCTCACTGTTTTTTTGGGTATTCCCATATAAGCGATATTGCAATAGTCCAGTGTAGAAAGCACAAGCGATTGCACTAGTAGTCTAAATGATAATGGGTCAAAATATTTTTTGATAGTCTTTAACTTCCATAGTGCCAGGAAACACTTTTTTACCACTATGTTTGTGTGTTCGATCATTGTCAAATGTGTGTCTAAGGTGACTCCCAATATTTTTATTGTTTTAGTAATCGGGTAGTCTTGATCTTTTATATGTATCGTTGTTTTGGTAATTTTGTCCGTTGGGCTTGCAAGGAAGACTGTTGTTTTTTCTGTGTTTAGTTTTAGTTTGTAGTTGATTGTCCAATGTTATATTTCGGACATAATATGAGAAATGTATTCCGAGGTTTCGTTTGTTATGCTGTTCACTGGGATTAAAATGGAAATGTCGTCTGCATATATATAGTATATTAAGTTTAGCTTTTGTAATAAGTGTCCTAAGGATGATATGTAGATGTTAAATAGTGTCGGCGACAGTGGTGAACCCTGTGGTACTCCCGAGGGGTTTTTCCAGGGTTTTGAGTATGTTCCACCACTAACCACACGATATAATCTCTTTGTTAAGAAACCCTGTATCCAGTTTCTTACTCTCCCCGTAAGTCCTATTTCATCCAGGCAGTGTAGCATTATTTCCTGATCAACAAGATCAAAAGCACTACTGAAGTCTAGTTGTAAAATCAGCGCACTTGTTCCTTTGCTGAATAAGCCGTATAGGTGATTAAGGATTGAGGCTAGGACTGCTAAAACCTTTTCTGAATCCTGATTGGTGTTCATTGAGTATGTTAAATTTGTCTAGGTAGTTCACTAGCTCTAGGTTAACCAGTCCTTCAAGCATCTTGGTGAACAAGGGGATGCTTGCTATGGGTCTGTAGTTGGTTTTCTGGGCTAGTGAGTTTTTTTATTTTTAGGGATGGGTGTGATCAGTATGTGGCCCATTTCCTCATGAAATGTTCCCTCAGTAAGAGTGGTTGTTATCCAGTTAAATAGGTCCTTTTTAAACTCTAGTATGGCTGCTTTCAAGGTCTTGGAAGGACATACATCCAGTAGGCAGTTTGATTTGGTATATTTATTGAATAGGGTTTGGAACTGGTGCCAGTTTAGAGGTTCGAAATGGTTCCAGAGCATGTCTACTCTGGTTTCATTATCGTGGGGTCTAAACTGGAATTTGAAGTTGGGTGAGGGTGAAGGTATGGTTCTTCTTACGTCTATGATTTTTTTGTTGAAAAAAGTGGCAAGTGTTTCTGCTGAGGGCATGCATTCATTTCCCTGTAGCAGGATTTGGGTAGTGTCTGTTAGTTTGTTCATCAACTTGAACAGTTCTCTGCTATTTGTTTTGGGTGTCTCTATTATCTATGCGTAGTGTTTTGCTCATTTTTCTCTAATTCGGTTTCTGTAGTTTTTCATTTTCTGTTTCCAATGTATTTTGTCTTCCTCTTTGTTTGTTTTTTGCCAGGTTCTTTCTAGTTTTCTCAGCTCTTGTTTTAGAGTTAGTAATTCAGAGTCGAACCATTCATTTCGTTCCCTTTCTTTCTTTTTGTATGTTTGGAATGGTGCTATTTGATCTAACACTTCTTTGCTAAACTTTGCCCATTTAGTTGGGAAGTCTTGTATTTCCTCAGTTTTGAGTTGTAGTCGTAGTGGGTCCAGAATTCTATTGGATTTATAGTTTCTCTTCTGGTGATTGTGGTTGGGTTTGTTCTTTTATGTTGAATCGATTTTTATTATCAAATAACACAGAACAGACCAATATGTCAGAACCACAGTAACAGAAGAAAACATCAGAAACAAAATAGGAGATCCAACAATCCCACCCACACCACCCCCCCCTCCCCAAACCCCCTAGTCTGAAACGAGAAAAATTGAGTGCAGTAGGCTTGGACTCAGATAGCCCACTGCCCAAGACAATGAGTAACACCATCACGGAAAGAAAGAAGAAAGAGAGTAAAGACGAAGAAGAAAGAAAGAGAAGTATACCTGGCGCCCCTCAAGGATGGAAAACAAGCCCAGGTCTCAGAAAAAGTCACAAGGAATTTAGAATGTCACTTCTAGCCCGTGGTGATAATGAAAAAAGGTAAGAATCCCAGATCCGAAGAAAGAGCCGCCTTCGTCGTAAGCTAGAAGACGCATCTTTACACTCCAGCAGCAGCAGAGCATGCAAACGATTCCTCCAGTCCCAAAAGGAGGGAGAAGGTTCCCCAATCCAAACAGATAGAATTACTTTCTTCCCCAAGACCCCCACCCGTCTCATAAACTGCCGCTGACCCGAATCAGACAAGCGGAAGGCCTCATACTTATCCAGCAAGAGACCTGCGGCAGAAAAAGGTAATGCCGTGCCGAAGACGCCCTCCACATAAGAGACAACCTGCCGCCAAAAACGTTTGATTTTCACACAAGACCAGAAGGCATGGATAAACGAATGAGGTTGCTGGAGATACTTAGGGCATAAAGGAGAGTCCGTGTAACCCGAATAATATAACTGACTTTTCGTAAAATAGCCCCGATGAAGAACCCGAAACTGACACTCCCGTAGATCTGCATTAACGGAAACTCCCGGGATTCTTGCAATCAAGGAAGGGAGATCTAACGCGTCCCGTGCTATCCCCAGATCCTGGCACCAACGGGCGTGGAGGACAGCGCGGTCAGCCGGACCCAATAATCGATGGAAGTCCTTATAAAGACCCGAAACTGTAAACCCATCTTCCAAGTAGGGATCCAGCAGCGCCGCAAATCTGTCCTCAATAGGAAAAGCCAAAGCGGCTCGGGGGAGGGATCGAACATAATGATGAAGTTGCCGAAACGCAAGAAAGTCGCCCACAGAGAAAACACCCGACCGGACCATAGCATCCCAGGACAGTAAAGAACCATCTGCCTGGAGAACATGGGTAAGTAACGTTAAGTCCCGGGATGCCAATTTACGAAAACTAGCAGTCTCCATGCCCGGGCTGAATTGCAGATTCCCCTGAATAGGTAAGTATCTAGTAATCGAGGGAGTACCATTCCAGGAGTCCAACACATAAGACCATATAACGCGTAGCGAGTGCAACAACAAACTCCCCCGAAGAGCCGCCGGCAAGGCAGAACGGGGCGTGTGCACCAAAGACAGAATATGCCAAGGTGCAAAAAATTCCTTCTCATAAACTTTTGGAGTAAAATCCTGACGATCCGAAAGCCACTCCCCCAAAAAACGCATCAAACAGGCAGCATTATATAACCGAAAATGTGGTAACCCCAGTCCCCCTCCTCCCCACGCACCGAGCAGATAACGCAGCGCCACCCGTGGTTGCCGCCCCCCCCCCAACAGAATCGAGAAAGCAGAGAATGTAACTTAGTAATATCCCGTTTCAAGAGCCATAAAGGGAGCAACTGCAAAGTATAAAGCCATTTTGGAAAAAGGACCATATTAAACAAATTGATCCTACCTGACAAGGACAGAGGAAGAGGAGACCAACGAGCAAACCACTCAGCCGAAGAACTGAACAAAGAATCAATGTTAACACGATATAACTCGGACGTACGAGGCATCAGCAGAATCCCTAAATAACGAAACGAAGACGAAGCCCATTGAAGGGGATAGGGTCCAGGCCAAGAGTCCCGCAAAACCGAGGATGTAGCCAACGCCAGAGATTTATCAAGGTTAAGCTTAAAACCCGAATAGTCTCCATATTCTTGAAAAGTGGTCATCAGATTGGAAAGAGACATTGCGGGTTCCGAGATATGGACCAGGAGATCGTCCGCAAATGCCGAGATTTTAAATTCGGAAGAACCAATTCGAATACCCGAAATAGCTCCATTAAGCTGAATATCACGGATCAAAGGGTCTAACGACAGAGCAAAGAGCAATGGGGAAAGGGGGCAGCCCTGACGCGTGCCACGACATATGGGGAATGAAGGAGAACAAAGTCCATTGGCCCAAACAAAAGCTGTAGGAGAGTGATAAAGCACCCGAATCGCATCCTGAAAAAAGCCCGTAACGCCATACCGATTTAAAACCTCAAATAAAAAATTCCAAGAGACCCGATCGAAGGCCTTTTCAGCATCGAAGCTGACCAATAGAGAAGAAAGTTGGGTTCTCTCCACGAATTCCAAAGACGCCAATATAGATCTAATGTTTTTCACACTAGTACGCCCCTGCACAAATCCCACCTGAGGGGAAGCAATCAACTCAGGAAGAACACAAGCCAATCGATTAGCCAAAACCTTGGCGAACAGCTTGGCCTCCACATTCAGCAGCGAAATGGGGCGATAAGAAGAAGAGAGGGCTGCATCCTTATGGGGTTTCAATAGCACAACTATTTGAGCCGAAGTGAGTGACTCTGGAAGGGTACCCCCCTGAATGGCTGCTGTGAAGGTATCAGCTAAGACTGGAGCCACCTTAGGAAGCAGGAGTTTATAGAATTCCATCCGGAAACCATCTGGTCCGGGGGCCTTTAACAAGGGCCCCTTCTGTATGACGCCTGCCACCTCCTCAGCCGTTATAGGGGCATTAAGTTTAGCTACCGCCCTATCCGACAGGCATGGAAGGGAGAGGCCATCCAAATATGCCGTGCCGTCCATTAAATCCGATTGCTGTGAATAAAGCTTCCTATAATAGTCAAAAAACACTGCATTAATCTCGGCATCCGTCCTGACCAAACCCCCCCCTGCCGATCGAAGTTGCAAGATATGTGTACGTCCCGCCGAACGACGGACCACCTTTGCCAGAAGCGCCCCTCGTTGATTCCCATGGCGAAAAAATTTGTATCTATAATAAACGAGCGACTTGACTGTTCTAGCATGCAGCAATTCCTGAAGCTTACACTGGGAAGCTAAGAGCTGGGAACGCAAAGAGGGAGCGTGAGATATACTATAAAGCCGACGGAGGTTACCAATCCTACGTTCCAACTGTAAAAGCTCCCTATCCCGAGCACGACGTTGATGGCTGGAATATGCCATAATCTCACCGCGGAGGACCGCTTTCGCAGCCTCCCAGAAAAGCGTAGAATCAGCCCGATGGGCAATATTATGGAGTTGATAGTCAGACCATTTTTGAAGCAGGAATTCCTGAAATTTCGAGTCCTGATACAAACGAAGCGGAAATCGCCAACGGAAGGATCCCGGTGGAGAGACATCCAAATGCAAGAGTAACAAAAGCATGGCATGATCGGATACGTCAAAGGAACCAATCGTGGCCGATTCAATCTGAGAGAACAAAGCGCTAGAGGGCAGCCAATAATCAATCCGGGATAAGGACGCATGGGCTCTAGATATATGAGTGTAGTCACGCTCTCCTGGGTGAAGCGTCCGCCAAACATCAATAACGTCCAAGGATGAACAAAGTAAAGAAATACATATAGTAGGATGCATCCGATCTTGGGGAGCAGGAATTGATTTATCCAGCAAGGGGTCATGAACACAATTAAAATCCCCCCCCACGAGCAAAGGCACATCCGACTGTTGGCCAAGAAGGCGAATAAGTGAGGAGAAAAATCGAGAGTCATAGTTGTTAGGAGCATAAACATTACAAAGAATCAGGGGCCGACGATTAAATAGTGCCTTGGCGATGATATACCTACCTCCAGGATCCGTCCACTGCTGTTGAATAACAAAGGGTAGCCCCTTCCGAATCAAAATTAAAACCCCGGCCTTACGGTTGCTCGCAGGTGCCCCCAAATGCTGACCAACCCACCAGGTCTGAAGTTTAGCATGCTCCGCCGCTGACAGATGCGTCTCCTGCAGGAAGGCCAAATCAGCTCTCTGACGGTTCAGGGCTCTCAAAATCTTATGTCGTTTAATAGGCGAAGTGACACCATTTATATTCCAGGAAATACATCTAAGAGGCTTCATAAGAAAAAGGATATAGACAAAAATCAGGCAAAAATCCAGAAAGAAAACCGAGAGCAAGGCCGTCCCAGCCAGCGACCAGCTCCCAGAACCTCAATCTAGACCCGAGCATCCACCAAAGGATAAAGGCCAACCACAGGGCACCAGGAATACGGAAGGAGAAAAAGAAAGGAAGAAGAAAGAGAAAAAGGAAAAAATAGAGAGAGAACAGAAGAAACCCCCAGCATATCCACTCCCCTACCCCTCCCCCCGCCGCCCCTTCCCCATCCCTCATGCGACCCACTAGTGGTCCAAGGGTCCTGTGGAACAGCTCCCAACTCCCCCTCCCAGCAAACCAAACCAATAAGAACCACCCCCAGCCACTCACAGCAATCCCACCGATACACACCCAAACTGAAAGCACCCTTAAATCCCACCCAACCCATACAGAAACAAGTCCTATAACACGCGTGATGTCCAATAGCAGGTTGAGCAGTAAAATGGACAACCACAAGTCGTAGCCATGTATTGCTCTAAATCACTATATAGTGGCTTAAAGAGCCTCCAGATGTGCCACCAAAACCACCCACCCAACATGCAAACATTCCCACCCTTATCCTTTTCATACACACCACTCCCTCAACCGGTCAACAACTGCAAGAAGAAAGTACCCCCCCTTCCAATAAAGAACATAGCATCCCCTTCAACACAAACAGGCTCTCCCCCCCAACCATCCATACAGTCCCCGAAAGACGGAAAAGAAATGTCCCACAAAAGTCCATAGCAATCCATCGCCCCAGGCTCCATGACAAGGCCTGCATGCCAGCAAAAAGAAGACACTGCAACGATCAGGCCCCCGCATGAGCAGGCCAGCAGGTACGAAGGCCCCCAGGAGATATCAAGCTGAGGCAGTACATAGGGCTCTGTGCATCAAACTATTTCAACCTAAAACAGAATAACGAACTCCAAAGCAGTCAAGGAGCCGGGTCTGGTGCCTGCATGGAATGTAGGAATCGAAGAGCTTCAGCCGCCACAGTAAAGAAGCGGGTCTGACCAGCATGTCTGATCCGCAAGCGGGCAGGATACAGCAGAGCAAAAGGAACTTTCATCCGATACAGCTGGGAGCAAATGGGAGTGAATTCCTTCCGTCTGGCTTGCAAAGCAGGAGAATAATCTTGGAAACACAGCACCCTGGAGTTGTCATACATCAGGGGCCCCGAAGTACGAATAGCTCGCAGAATTTCTTGTTTATGGGCTGAGTTCAATAACTTGAGTATGACAGTGCGAGCTCTCGAGCCAGGCTCACCCAGCGGGCCCAAGCGATGCGCGCGTTCTATTCTCAGGGGACCATGCGCTGTTGATAGTGTTAAAGAATGCTGCAGCCAAGTTTCCAGAAAGGAATGGAGCTCACCATCCTTCACAGATTCAGGCAGGCCAATCAATCGCAGGTTCCCCCGGCGAGACCGGTTCTCAAGGTCCTCAAGTTTAGCTTCCATGGCGACAAGCTGAGCCCTCATTTGCTGGTGATCCCCTTCACGTTGCTGCACTCGATCTTCCAGAGTGGTGAGACGCTGCTGGTAGGAGGAAAACTCTCCCTGCAACGTTTCCAGCCGAGTGTCCACAGAGTCCAATTTATCCACGATAGGCTGTAGTTTTGAGGTCAGGGATCCCTCCAGCAACAGCTTCACCTCTGCCACAATCTCGGACACCCATGCGGTCGGCGCCGGGAGCGGCGGTGGAGACTCGCAGTCGGCCATCTTGGAGTCACCCAAGCGGCCGCGATCCCTCTCCCGGCGGGGCAGCCTACTTGTCATAAAGCCCCGAAATCTGCCAGACACCACTAAATTGCAGCAGCGATGTAATCGCCGAAATGCAGCGGCGAAATCGCGGCTCTCCGGGGTCAAAAAAAGCTGATGGTGGGAACGGGATCGGGAGCTTACCCCACCGACGTCTGCTCAGCAGCTCTTTTATTTTTTGGTTGGGGTGATTTTTTTTGCCAATGTAGATCAAAATTACATATGTAGTGATCTGACCAGATGCATTTTTCCCAGGTCCCTATGCTGTGCTTGATCTTTGGGTCAGGGATTTCTTTTTGTGAAAAGGTAACTATGTCTAGTTGGTGGCCCTTTTCTCTGGTTTTGGTATTGTGAATCCGAGAGTTGTTAAAAAGGTGTTAATTTCTATTATGTTTGATCTTTCAGTAAAATAGGAGTAATGCAGTTATTGATAATAGCTCAGCACTGCAGGCTCACTTTCAATCACAACTCTAGAAAAAAGCTCCAGATGGAGCGATCAAAGAAACCATAACTGATTTAATGAGTCATTCACAGTTTCACTGTACTGGCCATGTGTATTTTCATGTGTATGGCTTAATCTTTGAGGTAAGCATATGCAGGCAAAATCAACCAGGTAAATCAGTTAACTCGGTTATGGTTCCTTTGATCACTCCATCTGCTACTTGGATAACTGTGGTAATTCTAGAGGTAATACACGCCGATGAGCTCTGACCTCCCAGGATACGTGCATTTATCAGACCAAAACCAATATTGGCTCGCCCAGCCACTTGACCTTATTAATGGATGAGATAATTTAATTTAAAGGAGGTTAAGAACTATGTTTTTTTTTTTTTAATGACTTCATTTACCTCAAAATTGACTGAATAAATGTTACATCAGGGAGTGCTAGGGAAGTAAAATTCCTAGATGAAATAAATGGCTGCTTCTTGGAGCAACTGGTCCAGGAACCAACAAGAGGGGGAGCTATTTTAGATTTGGTCCTTAGTGGAATGCAAGGCATAGTACAGAAGTATAGTCCTTGTACTTAAACTACTGTATAGTCTTTGTATTGTCCAGATGTACTCCACTGTGAATGTTTGCTTGTAGGCAGTTCTGAGCTACTGGGAGGACGGGATAAATATCTAAATAAATAAAACTATATTGGGTCTGCTGGGAAACAGTGATCATAACATGATCAAATTTTGAGCTGATATCTGGAGTGATGTTACTAAAAAAAATCTACTATACAGCATTTAATTTTCCAAAATGCAGCTATGAAAAAATGAGGAAAATGTTTAAAAAAGAGCTAATAGGATTGGCGGCAAGGTTAAGACTTTAAATCAGGCATGGATGCTATTTTAAAATACCATCATGGAAGCCCAGACCAGATGTATTCCATGTATTAACAAAGGTGGAAAGAAGAGAAAAAGAGACAGCATGGTTAAAAGGTGAAATGAAAGAGTCTATTAGAGCCAAAAGAACATCCCATAAAGAATGGAAAAAGATTCCAAACTGAAGAAAATAAGAAGCAATATAAATACTGGCAAGTTCAATGCAAAGCACTGATAAAGGCAGCTAAATGATATGGAAAAAAAAATTGCCAAAAAGGCAAAAACTCAAAGAGCTCCTTTTACTAAGCTGTGCTAATGGTTTTAGCACGTGCTTCAATGCCACGCATACTAGACGCTAACACCTCCATTGAGCTGGCATTAGTTTTTCCATGTAGCGCGGGGGACAGCGCTTAAAACGCCAGCGCAGCTTAGTAAAAGGAGCCCAAAGTAACAACTTTTTCAGGTACATCAGAAGCAGAAAGTCTGAGGGAATCTGCGGGACAATTGGATCATCAAGGAGCAAAATAACAGTTTATATACCGCAGGACCATGAAGTTCTATGCTGTTTACAATTATTAAAAGGTATTACAGATTGAGTGGAATAAACACAGTTCAGAGTTAGTGAATAACAGTTCTAAAGATCATTTGTTGAGGACTAAGATTGTATAGGTCAGTTACCTAAGTACTTCAGGAACAGGTATGTTTTTAGGCGTTTCCTGAATTCCCTATAAGTAGTAGGCACGAGCAGTTGTTCCAGGTCTTTACCCCATAATGCTACTTGATGTGAGAAAAGATGTTGGTGATGACTTTTAAATTTATAACCTCTAACCGGTGGAGAAACAAAGTTCAGATGTGAACTTCTCCTATGTCTGTTGGTAGTGAAAGAGAAAAGGTCTGTTATATATTTAGGGGCTAAGCCGTAAAGTATTTTGAAGCAAAAACAACCAAACTTGAACTTCACACATGCCTCCATCGGCAGCCAGTGTAGAAGTCGATAGGAAGGTGTTACATGATCAAACTTCTTCAGTCCACAAAATAGCCTAACCGCTGCATTTTGTACCAGTTGCAATCACCACATATTTTTCTGGGAGAGTGCCAAGTAGACGATGTTACAATAATCGAGTTGGCTCAGTATGAGGGATTGTACCAGAATTCTAAATGATGAGACATCGAAGTAAGCTCTGATGGACCGAAGCTTCCAGAGGTTGAGAAAGATCGTTCTAATCAAGGAGTCTACCTAGTTTTTCATGGTCAGACTCTGGTCCAGTGTTACTCCCAATACCTTCATAGTGGGTTGAATAGGACGACTAAGGTTATTGATGCACAGTGATGCTTTAGTGTCAAGTTGGTGTGGCGATGCTATAAAAAATTTTGTTTTCTCTGGGTTTAGCTTTAGTTTGAACTCAGTCATCCATTGCTCCATCCAATTTAGTACCTCTGTTGCTTTGGGGATGACTTCTGAGATAGAGGTATTGAATGGGATAATTATTGTGAAGTCATCAGTGTAGCTAAATAGTTTTATCCCCAGCTGGGATAGTTGCGCACCCAATGAGGACATATAAACATTGAAGAGCAGAGGGGATAATGGTGACCCCGGTGGCATGCCAGATGAATTGCTCCATGTATCAGAGAGATCGTAATTGAAACGGATTTGGTAGGTGCGGGATATAAGGAAACCTCTCCTCTGATTCCAATTGCATCTAGGCATTGTAACAGTTTCCCATGGTCCACCAAGTCAAAGGCAGAGCTCATGTCAAATTGCATGATCAGGGAGTTGAGGCCCTTACTAAACAAGTAGTGCAAATTATCCAGGATAGCCGCAATTACTGTCTCAGTGCTAAACAGAGGCCTAAAACCAGATTGAGTTTCATGCAAAAGAGAGAACTGGTCGAGATATTCCATCAGTTGGGTGTGTACCAATCCTTCTATGATTTTCACAATGAATAGAATGGATGCTACTGGTCTATAGTTGGTTATTGATGTTGATGATTCTTTATGATTTTTTTTGGAATTGAGGTTATTATGATATGACCATTATTAGTGAGGAATTTTCCATTGGTTAGGTTATTGGTTAAATAATTCAACAGTGATAGTTTAAAGTCTAATGGAGCTGTTTTCATAATTTCTGGGGGACATGAGTCCAGGACACAGTATGATTTAGAGTATTTGTTATATAACTTGAAAAGGGGCACTGAGGGAGGATAAGGCCATAGCGAAGAGCTTGAATGAATTCTTTGCTTTGGTCTTTATGGAAGAAGATGAAGGAGACCTACCTGAACCAGAAATGGGTTTCAAGGTAGAGAGTTATGCAAGGAATAAATTTAAAACAAACAGAAGGATTATTTTTTTTTTTTGTACTCAAAAGAATAGCTAAGCTCTGGAACTCATTGCCAGAATATGTGGTTACAGTGGATAGAGTAGCTGGGTTTAAGAAAGGCATTTAGCATTTTAGCATTTAGCGTGTGCTAAAACGGCTAGCGCACCTTAGTATAAGGACCCCCTAATCTGATAAAGATTGTACATGCTTTAATAACTAGTTGATTAGATTATTGCAATTTCTTGTACAATGGATTAAGAATTGTTTTGCAAGATTGCAACCAGTGCAAAATATTGCTGCTAAATTGATAACTGGACAAAAGAAATCAGATCATATTACACCTATGTTAGTTAATTTGCATTGGTTGCCTATTACAGGACGAACTACTTTTAAAATGTTATGTTTTGACTTTTTACTGAAAATTTTTGTATTGTGGAATGAACACTATAACATGGATAGTAAGGAGAGTCAGAATGCTATAGTTAACAGCTATTTATTGAGGTCTTTTATATAGATAATGAGTGGATTTGATAATGAGGGTTGCAATTAGATGATTTATTATATTTGGGATGGGTCCTATGGATGTGATGGTATAATTAGTATAAGAATAATTGTTGTTGCACAATGAGATGTTATTAAGTTTGTAACTTGTTATAATGAGCCGTTTTTAGAATTGTCAACCGCTATAGTACTTCGGTTATTAGCAGTATGTTAAGTATTAAAATCAAATCAAATCACAAGGAGTTGAGGAGCAGCTCAGGCATTGTATTTCCTTGACAGGCAGGGCTTTGGCATTCCTGCCAGCCATTTAAGAAGATGCTGCAAGTTTGAAGGGACCCAAACCCAAAAATGGGGAGGTCCTAAGCCCCCAAAGGCCTTCCTCCACCCCCACCCTTCATGGCTATTCCACTGGTTTGAATAAATTAGCTGTATGCATTCTATGCCACAAAATCACTAATTTATATATAGTATGTGTTATAATACCTCTTATTATCATGCTGACCAATAGGGAGAGTAGTTTTGAAAGATCTTCTAGGTAGGCAGCCATTTACCTGCATGAAAAAAATGTGCTTAAAATTGCCTACCCCTGTATAAGTAAAATTGCACATACTGACTGTAGCATTACCACTTTTTATATGCATCAGAAAAGAGTGCAGGGTGCAGGGAGTTCAGCAGAGTAAGCCCCTGTATGGATATTCAGGTGCAGCTATTCCCTGGACCTATTAGACTTTGCCTCAAAATTCATGAACTACTATAATTGTATTCTCGTACTCTTACATTAGAGTTTGACAAAAACGGAACTTGTGGAATATCTGCAGGTGATTTCACATTCCCTTGCTTCTCAAATTGACCTTTTATTTCATATTTCCCTGGTCCTGGAACACCCTGAGGAACATAAACAGAGAAACATTATAACAGTACACGGCTGGAAAAAAATAATATAAAATACATGCAGTAAAAGTCACAAAAAGAGACATTTTCAAAGGCATTTCCTTGGGTAAAACAGTGCTTTAAGTACAATTATAACCTTTTACAAAACTGCCTGCCTAACATGCAGCCTGTACAATAGTGTGCAAAAGTCTGGAATAATATTGATAGAAGCTATCCCTACTGACATGGGTCCCATATCTAAATGGTGTTGATTTGGATGTTTCTAACTTGGATATTTTTGTGGTCAAAAATGGCGAATAAAGCTAGACGTTCTGGCAGTCTAGATGTTTTAGTGGCCAAGACATCCACGTAGGCGATTTTTGAAAAAAAATTACAGTCAAACCTTGGATAGTGAGTAACATTGCACCCGCAGTTTAAGCACGCACAACATACGCACATCTCACGTTGAGCGCGGCTGAACGTAATAAAAGCATCACACCCAATTGACCCGCAGTGACTATTCAAAACAAGTGAGATCTTGCAATACAAGTACGTACAGTACTGTATTTTCTATTAAAGTTTTTGGGATGTGGAACGAATTGTCCAAGTTTCCATCATTTTCCTATGGGGAAATTTGCTATGATATATGAGCGCTTTGGTTTACGAGCATGCTTCTGGAATGAAATTATGCTCGCAAACCAAGGTACCACTGCATATGGACGTCCCATTTGAAAATGGACATTGTCCTGCCTTCGAATTTGGACATCTTGCAGGAAATGTCCAAATTGGACTTAGATATTCTATCAAAATTGGCCCTTCATATTACTCTAAAATTATCCCCTCTTCTACGAAACCACTCTAGCGTTTTTTAGCGCAGAGAGCCACATTGAATGGCCCGCACTGCTCCCAATGCTCACGTGAGTCCCCGTGCTAGAAACTGCTAGTGCGGTTTCGTAGAAGAGGGGGCTTGTATTTATGTCTTATTTCAGTCATTTTGCCAGATTATTATAGCACCATCTGCTTGATAATAAAAGTAAAATGTTGATTTCCTTGTACAAAACTATCTGTATTTAATGACAGTATCCCAGATGTAGGTAGGCTTTCTAGTGTCCAATTACAATGGTTGGATGGCTAATACTTAAATGTGTACTATCTATTTTAAAATATAAAAACGTTATTGCATCTGCAGCATTCATTTACATAATTACAACATAAATTTTAGTTTATTTAAGAGGTATGGTACACTCTGAGGATCTAATCACAAGTAGCAAACCATCTATTTGTGAATAAAATGAGACTTAATTAAATTAAAGTGCCATTACATCAACTCAACATGGTAAAGGATAGTATACAGACAGAGGAGACAGAGAAGCATCAAGGAGATTGATCAATAACACTATTGTAGACAGCTTACCTCAGATGCTACAGTTTTATTATAAATGGGTTTAAGCAGAAAATTAAATAAAGGTGCTTCTCTGGATAGTTGCTGCCTTAGCATATGTTTTCTAGCCACAGAAAGGAACACTTTCAATGTAAATTTAGCATGTCAAGCATGAAAAAATGTCACTGCAAAAGAAGTATGCTTCTTTTCTAATTGCATTGATAAGAAAATGTCCTTGTAGCTGAGTAAATCCAATAAATAGGTAAAAGCTTTACCATTTGCTGTCTCTTTCCCTGCTGGGCTAGTCTGACATCTGTTAGCCTGCCCTGAAGGTAGAGTATATTGTTTAGGTTACATAGGTCTTAAAAAGATGTCAAGTTGTACCCTGAAGCACCCTTAAGTTAATGTCTTATTAGGCAAAAAGGGACATAAAGAATATACAATAAGAAAACATTTACAAGTACACATCTATCCTATTACTTACATAACTGTAGACAAACATAACTTTGAAGTAACATTTTCATGGTTCTTATTTTCAAAGTATTTTTCCTTAGGTAGAAAGGAATTTCATTCTGCCAAAGTTGAAGATATGAAAATAAATGTGCAGGGATAATCAGATGGACCCATGAATAAATAAAACTATTTCAATCTTGAAGTGAAAAAACAGCTATAGGAATATATGTAAAAAGCCTTTTTTTATTTGCAACCAAGAGTTTTATGATATTTGAGTCCTGCTGTTATTGTCAGTCAGAGAGTGCATTATGGTGGCAATTTTAGAACCATTCACATAAGTGAATGCAACTAGTTAGAGGGTCATTTTATAAGGAACCGCCTACGTCTAAAAAGGCAGTTCTATAATTAGGCATCTTAGGAGAATATGTGTTACATTTTTACCTTTTCTCTTCTTTCTTCTTTCCTATTTTATTAGAGTGAGGGTTTTTTTTCTTCTTTCTTTTAACTATGTACAGTAGTTATATTGTAAACTACCTAGGTGACTTGTCTTATGTAACCTTGACCCTTGATAGGCAATGCATGTCTCCAATTTACCCATGTAACTTACAGAATACAATGTTACATACTTTGCATGATGCACTTTGGTGCACCCATTTATGCCTGTCATCGTTCTGGTTTATGTGGCAGCGCCCAAATTTAGGTGTGCCAGTGCAGGTTTATACACCATTATAGAATAGGCATCCCTAGTGCAGCATTGGAAGAAGGTGTCCTATTATAGACTTGCCCTCTAAAAATGGAAATAATTATTGATATTTTAATCACTTATGAGCAAAAATTATATCTTATAACAGATATATATACACAACTATTTGTATCTGCTTTCATGTAAGGAAAGATTTCTATTTGTACAGGTAATAGATGGAAGTGGGAAAGAAGTGGCAAATTCTATAAACGGCGTCCCAATTGTAGGCGGTGGTAGGCATCCTCTTGCTGTCTAGCCAGCCAATCTGGACACAAGTTTTTGTTCTTTTTAAAGTTATAGGCATTTTCGCGAGCCTAGGGAGGTGCTTAGGGCCGCCTAAGGCTAGGCGAGGGTGTGGTTTCATCCGGAAGCGGCCTTAGGCGAGCTTAGGTAGCCCAGGCGTCTCTCTAGGGCTGCAATAGGTGCCGGAAACGTAGGCCAGCAAAATGCTGGTCTATATTTCAGATAGATGCGGCTGCTGATCCAATTACGGCAGGGAATCTCCCTGCTGCAATCAGATTAGCGGCTGCGGCAGGGAACCTGTCCCCCCACCCCCAAAGACTACCAGCAGGAGGGATGCCCAATCCCTCCTTCCAAAATCCCTGAAGCTGCCCCACCCCCGAATGTCCGCAGCAGGAGAAGTGCACAATTCCTCCTGCTACTACCACCCCAAGACATCCCCCGGCAGGAGGGATGCCCAGTCCCTCCTGTCGGAAATCTCCCTTCCGAGACATCCCCCGGCAGGAGGGATGCCCAATTCCTCCTGCCGGAACCCCACCCCCCGAGATATTGAAAACCCCCCACCCACGCTGACACATCCTCTGGCAGGAGGGATGCCCAGTCACTCCTGCTGGAAAACCCCCACCCACCCAGACCCCCCCTCCTTATGGAGTTGGCCAGCCAGAGGGATGCCCCACTGAATGGCGGGCCTTCCTCTTCCCAGTGCATCACAATTCTTATATCCCTCCTTCACACTCACCAATCCCCCTCAGCCCCCTTCCACAAACATCCACAGTTCTCAGAGCCCTACACCCCTCCCCTAATATCCCCCAACATCCCCAAAATCACCATCAACTGGCACACTCCAACGTCACTGACACACCCAGCCATCCTCCGACACTCCTCCAGACATCACTGACGTACCCAATCTCACTGACACTCCCCCTTACAACACTGACACCCCTCTGACATCACTGATACCCCCCCCCCATACCTTCTGATTAAAAATCGGCAGGAGGGAAGCCTGTGGGAGGGGGCCTGTGGAGAGGGGCTGGGGGGATTAGTGGGTGTGTGAAGAAGGGAGAGCGGAATTGTGGTTCTCCCTGCTGGTTCTACTGATCCTGGCAGGGGAATCCCCATTCAGCTGAGCTAGAAGGACTCCATGAAACCAGCTTAGCTGATCGGGATTCCCCTGCTGCGATCAGCTGATGGCAAGCCTTTCGGACAAGTTAGTTGGGTACTATGTCTGAAAAGCTGGCTATTGTGCATCTTTCACGTGGGTATCTTTATATTAGAGAATGGGCAAAAAAGATAGACATACTAGGGACCAAAACATCTAGATTATCTTTTTCTTTTGAGAATGACCTGACATCCTGCTGTTTTGAGAATATGTCTTTTCTCTAATGGATTTCTGGATGTCTTTTCCAAGATGCCCAAACTCAAACTTAGACATCCTGTTGAAAATGCTTCTCTATGTTTACCATGTATAATACTATGTTTTACCAAAACAGCACTAGTAAGAAACCCTAACTGGATCGTAGCCAATAAAATCCAAAGAGTAATAAAGGTAAAAAGGAACTGGCTAATTCACCTGATCCTTGGGGAGAAAAAGTCTAAGGAGATGGGGCAATTCTACAGATTGATAAATAAATAATGGACATCAGTATGAGCCCTTCGTGCATAAACGAGCATAGACCTCTGGCTCAGGCGATATCTCAAGAGGTGACCAGCACCAGACCGCAGTCTAATTGAGAATAGCCTCATACATCATGCAGTCCATATGTGTCTGAAAATGCAAACTGCATTATACAACCTCCCAAAACTGGATAGACTTTTTTTCACCAAGGAAAAGGGGTTTAAATGGGCGACACATGCATACTGTCCCTAAGTACACACCTTGTGAAAAAACATATACACACAACAATAAATGTAATAAATATAATAAATACTATAAATATGTATATAAAAGAATATGTGTGGTGTAATAGTGTCTATGTGTAAAATGCGAATGAAAGAAATAAATACATAAATACTTAATAAATAATTAATAAATAAATAATCGTGCAAAATACAAGGTGCTTCATAAAATACAAAGTGTGTGGCTCAAATACAACCTAAAGTGCAAATGCAACCTATAGCACCATGATGAAAAATACCTGGTCAATAAATATCACAGAAATATGTATAAAAATATATATAAAGTGCAAAGCATATGACAAAAATAGAACATAAGGTGCAAATGCCTATAGCACCATAATGAAAAATACCTGGTCAATAAATATCACAAAAAAATATATATAAAGTGCAAAAAATATGGCAAGAATGGAACATAAAGTGCAAATGCAGTCTATAGCACCAGAAAACACTTATACATATAAAAAAGAATATACATATGAATATAAATATAGAGTGCTGATGCAGATC
Source organism: Geotrypetes seraphini (assembly GCF_902459505.1). NCBI lineage: Eukaryota > Metazoa > Chordata > Amphibia > Gymnophiona > Dermophiidae > Geotrypetes > Geotrypetes seraphini. The sequence continues at coordinate 325,058,864 of NC_047084.1, read as the reverse complement.
CTACCGTTTAGAATGCAAGTGCAATTTCTCACTAACTATAAGTTATAAGCACCATAAACACACACTCACACGCACCAAGCAAAAAATAGTAAACGATAAATACTTGGCTAGCAAATGCTAGACATTCACACATGTACCCCACAAATACACAAGTACACTCACTCATACACCGGCTCAAATGGAGCCCAATCAAACAATAGTATCACTATTTAAGAAATCACTCATGAATATCACCACTCGACAGAGCTCCGTTTCGCCACTTCGTCAGGAGCGGAGACTGGTTTAGATAGATATATGTATATAAAGTAAATAAAGAGCCCGACAAAAACTGTTAGGATTGTCGGTGGAAAAAATCCTGCGGTTCCCAAGCGTGTTGCAATCAAAATCGCTGGGACCGAAAAATAAAACATGGCGGCTTCGGACTTTAAAGACGCCCTGAAGATCCTGCATAGACAACGCCCAAGAACGTATCAGCGTGAAGACGTGATGACGTCAAAACGTTGAGGAAACAAAAAATCGAAAGTAGGAATGTGTATGATGAAACGAATCAAATAATATATAAATGGGCCAAAAAAATAAAAAGGAAATGGTTGTAAAAAAACCACAATACTAGAAAAAAATGAAAAATATGTCAAATGGCAAATGAAAATGATCATGTATCCGTTGGCCACCAGCACCATCACACGATAAAACATCTGTCCACATTTTCATTCAGTCCCATTGGAGGATAGGATCTGAGGTAGAAAATCCAGAAATTTTCACGTTTGAGGAGGTAAGACTGTTTATCCCCGTCGAAATTTTCAGGAATCTGTTCTAAGATACACCAACGAAGCTGAGCAAAATCATGCTGATACATCATATTATGGGGCACCATTGGGAGCAGTAGTTTTGCCCGTTTTTAAGCAGCTGCGGTGTTCAATGAGTCTTGTCCTTATGTTGCGAGAGGTACAACCCACATGCGTGAGGCTGCATGGACAAGTGATCACATAAACCACGAATTTCGAATCACAAGTGGTGCACGAGGTTAGTTGGTAGACTTTCTTTGTCCTGGGATGCACCCATTGGTTTCCAGTCGTGGACATGTTACAAACGGAGCACTTGCCACAGGGAGAATGATACCCTAAACCTCTGCTGTGTAGAGGTCTGGGGTGAAAATCTGAGGACACGAGATGTTCAGCCAAATTTTTGCCTCTCGAAAAAGCTATACAAGGGCTCTCTTGAAAGATCTTATGAAGTTGTAAAACATGCCAGTGGGATCTGATGCTGGCAGCTATAGCCGCAGACTGCGTGGAATGGGATAGGATACAAATTTGGTTAGAGGAACTTTCCTTCCTACTTCCCTTGAGCATCAGGTCCCGGTTTGCATGTTTGGCCCTTAATTAGGCTTTGTGGATGACATTGATGGGGTAACCCCTCGCTAAAAATTTCTTTCTGAGGATAGACGCTTCTTTCCTGAATTCCTCTTCAGTGGTGCAGATTCCTCTGATACGTAAAAATTGTCCGATGGGAATAGCTGCCTTTAAGCGCTTGGGATGACAGCTAGAGAAAGACAAAAAGTTATTCCTCTCAGTTGATTTGTGATGAACCTTGGTCACTAATTTACCATTTTCAAAAGAAACCACCGTGTCTAAAAAGTTGATGAATTGCTTGTGATAGGACAAAGTAAAACGTAAGTATTGAGTAAGAGAATTAAGCCAATCCACAAATCCCAAAAGTTGTTCTTCAGAATTGGTCCAGACGAAAAAAATATCGTCTATGAAACGCATCCACCCCTGTATGTTTAAAAATGGGGGACTGGAGTATAAGTAATCTTCCTCGAATTGACTCATGAAGAGGTTGGCAATGCTGGGAGCTACAGTAGTGCCCATGGCAACTCCCTGGATCTGTTGGTAAAACGAGCTATCAAACCTGAAATAGTTTCTGGTAAGAACCAGGGATGCCATGCTCATAAGAAAAGTTGTAGGAACTCTGCAGGGACCCTCGCGTAAATGAAGAGTCTTTTTGACTACATTCAGAGCCTGGTCTTGGGGAATGCTGGTGTAAAGAGCCACGACATCCAGAGAAACCAGAAAAATCTGAGAAGCCGTGAGTTCCAGAGACTGAAGTTTACACAGGAAGTCCGTGGTATCCTTAATGAAAGACCTAGCATTACATACATGAGGTTGGAGGAAGTTGTCCAAAAATTGGGATAAAGGTTCCAATATATTATTTTTCAGGGAGACAATAGGTCTCCCTGGAGGACTGATGAGGGATTTATGGATTTTAGGCACCGTGTAGAACACTGGGGTTCGAGGATGAGGATTCTGGAGAAAACGGCTTTCTGCTTTAGTGATAATGCCAGATTGAAAAGCTTCAGAGATCAGCTTGCCTATCTCAATTCGAAGGTCTTTAGTGGGGTCTTGATGCAATAAAACATAATATTGAGTGTCACTAAGTTGACGGAGGATCTCCGATTGATATTGCTGTCTGTTTTGTATAACAATAGAACCCCCTTTGTCTGCTGGTTTAATAATCAAACGATGATCTTGTTTGAGAACCTGTAGAGCTTGAGATTCCAGGGCAGTCATGTTGATAAAAGAATTTTTAGGATGTTTGGATTCTAGCTTGGCAAGATCTTTAAGGACCAAATCCCAAAAGGTGGCAATATGGGGATCCATGGACCCCGGAGGAATCCAGGACGATCGAGGGCGAAAAATAGAGACGTCATTATCAGAGGGGTTTTCAGAAAAATACAGTTTGACCTGGAGATTCCTGATGATCCGAGCAAGATCACATCTAGTTTTAAAGGGATCATGTTTGACAGTGGGTACAAAGGATAAACCTTTGCCGAGAACCCGGGATTGTTCCTCAGTAAGAGAACACCCAGAGATGTTGGTAACTAATACATCCTGGGACTGCTGGAACGGGTTTGCGGGCGATTTTGTTGATTGTATTGGGCTCTTCCCCGCCCCCTCCGGCGTTGAGTACCTTGACCTTGTCGGTTGCGTTGGTATAAAAAAGTCCGATCTCTAGACTGTGATCTGGAGTCACTCCCACTTGCTGAACTTTGGTTATCCTCAGAAAACCCCTGGTAGGTGTTGATTTGGGGGTTTGTTGACAAGGGTGGTTGTCCCTCCTGAAGCTTGTAAATCGTTCTGTGAAGATAACCAAGGATATACAGTCCCTTGAGCATAGTCCTGGGTATCCCTTTGCAATTTTTTAAGTTTACCCTGTTTATGTTTCTTTCGGAAATCCTCCAGGGAGGTTTGGAGATCCGATAGTTGATCTTGAAATTTAGAAGCATCGGGTCCAGAAGTAATGAGCTGAAATTGTTCATCAGCCTCCCTGGTGGACTCTATACTAACTTCATTAATGGTGGCCACCATAAGGACCATTAAGTCCAGTGAGCATTTATTAAGGATGGCAGCCCATTGTTCCAAAAAGATTTTATTATCCCTGAAGATACCTGGCTGTTTTTGGATACGTAATCCTCTGGGTATCATCTGTTTCTTTATATATTCGATCAAAGCCATGCTATGAAGCTCCATTCTGATAGAAGTCCTTTGTAGATTCATCCATATGTCCTTTTGTGAATGAAAAGAAGGGGTACCTTCTGAGGGATCCTCCTGTAGTATTGAGGATCTGGTGGCCAACTGAGATACATGATAAACTATGTAATATAGTAAGTGAATGCAGTTTACAGAATTATATGGCGCAGGACCTGCTTACATTGGAAAGTTGGTCCTCAACCTGGCAACTAGGCTTCAATGCTAAGAAATGTAAGGTCATGCACCTCGGAAGCGGAAATCCATGCAGGACGTACTTCTTGAACGGAGAAACTTTAACTAGGACTTCAGCAGAACGAGATTTAGGAGTAATCATCAGTGCAGACATGAAAACTGCCAATCAAGTGGAGAAGGCTTCATCTAAGGCAAGGCAGATATTGGATTGTATCAATAGAAGTTTCGTCAGCCGAAAGCCTGAAGTCATAATGCCGTTGTACAGGGCCATGGTGAGACCTCATCTGGAGTACTGTGTGCAATTCTGGAGGCCACATTACAGTAAAGATGTGCGCAGAATTGAATCGGTTCAACGGACGGCCACCAGGATGATCTCGGGGCTCAAGGGTCTCTCGTACGAAGAGAGACTGAACAAATTGCAGCTCTACACTCTTGAGGAACGTAGGAAGAGGGGAGACATGATCGAAACATTTAAGTACCTCACGGGACGTGTCGAAGTGGAAGATGATATTTTCTTTCTCAAGGGACCCTCGGCCACAAGGGCACCCGCTCAAACTCAGGGGCGGAAAATTTCATGGCGACACCAGAAAGTATTTCTTCACAGAGTGGTTGATCATTGGAACAAGCTTCCAGTGCAGGTGATCGAGGCAGACAGCGTGCCAGACTTTAAGAATAAATGGGATACCCATGTGGGATCCCTACGAGGGTCAAGATAAGGAAATTGGGTCATTAGGGCATAGACAGGGGGTGGGTAAGCAGAGTGGGCAGACTTGATGGGCTGTAGCCCTTTTCTGCCGTCATTTTCTATGTTTCTATGTTAACATTAGATCAGGAACTTTCTTATCATAACCAAATTAGTTCAGTAGTTAAAAATTGCTTTTATAAGTTACGTCTCATTAGATCATTATCAAAAGTTTTAAAACCTGAAGCTGTCAATATTCTAATCCACTCATTAATCATTTCTAGGCTAAATTATTGCAATACTTTATACCATGGCATAACCAATAAAGAAATAAGAAGGCTACAGATAATACAAAATACGGCAATAAAAATTATTACAAATTCAAAAAAATATGACCACGTTACACCACTTTTACAATCTGCACATTGGCTACCAATCACACATAGAATAACTTTTAAAATCATACTATTAACATTTAAAATTCAACAATCACATGCGCCAATATTTCTGGATCGTCTTTTGATAAGGCACTCAGATCAGCACAACAATATTTATTAACTATTCCTTCTCTAAAAATAATAGGGACCAGGAGATCTACCATTTTCTCGGTCATAGCACCCCAGCTTTACCACTATACCTATGTAATTAACCTTCCTTAGAAAATTTCAAGCGCTCCTTAAAAAGCTTTCTCTATAAGGACGCATTCAAAACATAGACAGCATAACTTACCAATTACTAAACCTTTAGACCTTAATCAATCTTACGAGTAGGTCACCAAATTATCCTTTATTTTATTTTATTTTATTTTCTTCTTATGTGTTCCCACCATATGTGTTCTTCCCTAAATGTTTCTTTTCTTTCTTTAAAGATTGTAGTTCATCCCCCTTGCCTTTTGTACCAGTTTGTATTAGAACGTATATAATTTGTATACAATGTCTTGTTTTGTCCTCCCCTTTTAAAAAAAAAAAAAAAAAAAATTTGTTATACGCATTGAAATATATGATATTGTGTAGATAACAAATCTTAATAAACTTGAAACTTCCCTGGGGTACATTGTCTACTGTCTGGCAATGACTTAGGATAAAGATCTGTCAGGCTGGCAGATCATCCAACCCCTTGCCAAAGAGCATTTGTCCTTTAAAAGGGAGCCTGCTCAAAGTAGCTTTGGAAGCAGAATCTCCTGCCCATTGTCTGATCCAGAGCATTCTTCGGGTGGAGATAGAATAAGCAGATACTCCTCCCTCACTAAGGAGCGAAGCACACTTAGTTACCTGTTCTACTAACAAATCCACCTTAGGCAGGGTAAAAAACTGCTGGAAATCAGAAACCATCAGGTACAATTTTGTCTTAGCTTTGACAACCCTCAGAGGGTCATCTAGGTTCTCCCAGTGCTCTGTCAGCATCATGGTTATCTCTGGATGTGAAGAAAAAATGTAGACTGGGTCTTAGAACTGCTCATAAGTGAAATTTGAGCTGTAGAAGTTTGTGGGAGTTCCAAATTAAATTCCCACAAACATACTGTAATGAATTCCATCCAATCCGCTGGTCTGAAATGGCTGCACAATATCAGATCCTCTCCCTAGTCTAGGACTGCCACAGACTCTTGGCTGTTTTCACCCACTTGAGACCCAGAATCCTCTATGAGGATTCATTTTAAGGGAGTAAAAACATTGACCCTGACCCCTCAGTCATCCCAGTCCTTTTCCAACTGGACCTCCGGTTCCTGTGGTATAGCTTTCCACTAGAGAACTGCAGTCTGCAAAGTAAACCTCCATGCACCACCAATGGCGATACGCCAGACCGTGCAGATGTTTTACGTTCAAATCTTTTTATTAGAAGGAATAGGAAACATCAAACAACAAAGACAACAATGGCAATGAATAAGCTTCCAGGAATACAAAAGTCAAAGGCCCGTGCTCTGGTGGCCCTCGGCAGACCCAATGAAAAGTCCATCCCCCCCTCAACTAACCGGAAAAAATTATAAAAAAAAAAAAATTGGACTGCGGTGACCGATCCCAGGAGAAAGTGCCAAGAACCTCAACATTACAAGTAAGGGAATTTCAAAGTACCTATCTTACTAATAATTTTAATGCACCAATATATTCATTGTAACCCATTCTGGGCTCTTTTGGGAGGACGGGCTAAAAAATCGAATAAATAAATAACATGGCTAAGCCAGAGGACTCAACAGGAGACTGCGCCCTCTAGGAGTTAAGGAGTCCAGATAGGAGTCCCCACACAAGCAAAAAACGACAACGGCGAAAAGGGTGGCCAATGGCCTCACGGGCCTCCCACATGGCCAAATTATGCACCATCGCTCTCCAGGTCCAAAAAGAGGGAGGCTCAGAAACAGTCCAGGATTTCAAAATGCATTTGCGAGCAAGGAGACACACCTTACGACACCAGAGGGGACCCCCTTTAGGAAGGCTGTGAAAGGCCCCCAGGAAGATCAAGAACCAACTGCTCCACATTACCCACAATGGCGCTCAAAAATAAGCCACGGAAGTAGCGAACAATAGCCTTCCAAAAAACCTGTATAGTCCAACAATCCCAAAAAGAGTGAGCAAAAGTACTGGGGTCCCGGCCGCATTTCAGGCACAAAGGGGAGTCAATACCTCTCATTTTATGCAATTGGACTTGAGTAAGATAGGCCCTATAGATCACTCTAACATAACACTCACGATACTCCGCCCCCGTGATCAGGTGAGCACAGCTCGCAAAATATCCCAAGCACCAAGATCAAGGCCAAGTTCACGACCCCAGCTTCGTCGAAGCCGCGACATCTCTCTAGTATCCATAAGCTCTGACAAGGCCCTATATAACGCCGACACTGAAGTAAAAGAAACTGCCACCCCTTCAAAAAAATTCCGAAGACGCACCCCCATCGGTAGAGCAAGCCAATCCTGCGGAAGAGAAAGAATATAATGCTTCACTTGACAATAGGCGAAAGTATCACCCCAGCCCCCACCCAAAAGATCCCTCAAAGCAGCTAGAGGCTGCAAACAGCCCTCCTCCGTCAACAGATGTTCCACAAGATGAAAGCCGCGGGCCGCCCATCTGAGAAAAGCAGGGCTATCCCGGCCCGGAGGAAAGGCCAAGTTCCCTCGTAGGGGAAGTTGATTCAACACATGCGGGTCCCCTCCCAGTCTGCTTACCAAGCTCCCCCACACAGCACGCATAGACTTCAAAGAAACACACGCATGGAACTCAGGGGGAAGATCCTTGGTGGGCAAGTGTAAGAGACTGTTCAAGGTATGAGGAGCATAGAAAGCCCGTTCAAAATCCAACGGGGTATACTGATGTTCACCCATGAGCCAGTCTTTCAAATGTCGCAGTAAACAGGCTTCATTATAAAGGCCAAAATCAGGAAGTCCCAGGCCCCCCTGGTGCCAGATGTTTTAAACGTCACATAAACTTCAAACATAAAATTTACAAAATCAGAGTCAAAATCAGGTCAGAGCCCCTGACCTGGACATCCTGAGGATCTATGCAGGGGAACTTCTTGTGCCCTTATGGGTTAAGAGTTATTTCCTTATTTGCATTTTGCTACCAAATCTGAGTCACCATTTGAGGTCTCTATGAGGGATTCATATCTCAACAAACAAACTTCCTGCAACTCTAAGACCTTAGAGCAGGGGTAGGGAACTCCAGTCCTCGAGAGCTGTATTCCAGTCGGGTTTTCAGGATTTACCCAATGAATATGCATTGAAAGCAGTGCATGCAAATAGATCTCATGCATATTCATTGGGGAAATCCTGAAAACTTGACTGGAATACAGCTCTCGAGGACTGGAGTTCCCTACCCCTGCCTTAGAGGAACAAGAAGGGCTAAACTCAGTGCTCCCCCCCCACCTCACATGCCCTGCAGCACATGGCACATGGATACTCCTTAGCCAGCCATCCAACCCAAAACTGGCATCATACAGGGATATAAAGGCCTGGGGAACCCATAAAATCATTTATTGTCAAAAACAAGGTGTTTTTAGGCAGACAGAGGCTTTTAAAATAAAATTTGGGAAATCCAAGTTGGCTGTCATAGCAGTGTTTTGGCGCAAGAAGACAACCCAGAAGAGCTATATCAAACTTCCAAAAATTAAGAAAAGGTGTTTTTGGAGGCCTGCATCAACTGGACAATGGAGAAGATTTCTGCCTCAAAGACTCTTCAGCTGCTCATCTCTTCAGGCTGACTTTTAGACAGGCTCGGAGAGCCTGAAATCCTTGACACCACTAGCTCCTCATGCGTCTTAAGGAAGGGACACAGCTGGCACCCACTACAGTCCTCAGGACCAACGTGGGGCCACTCAGTCTACGCTCAAGCGCCTGAAAAATCAGGGGCAAGCCAAGCTCCCAGGGGAACACAACCTGAGCTATCTAAGAATTAATCTAGATTGGCTAGGTAGGTGCCTTGTGAAAGGGTTGCCCCTCCCCCCAGCTACAGCCCTCTGATCTAGAGACTGTATCTTCTTCCAGGCAGAGTTGCCCCAGGAATCCTGAGAAGTTCTGTAGCACCAGGAAGCCTCAAAAGTTGGATAAAACCTCCCCGTCCCCCCCCCCAAAAAAAAAATGGATACAGAGCAGATAAAAAGACACCTTCTCTTGTCACTTACAGAAGGAAAAAATGAGGAACTCAGGCACTGCCTAGTGAAACAAAGAGGCAGAGATGAAAAATGTAGATTATGCCTTCTGCAAACCTCATGGTTGAAGGAAAGAACCCCACTTTCCAAGTCTACTGTATTCTTTACACTAGAAGTGCTTATAAGCGCACACACCACTCTCTACCCCCAAGCATAAAATAAATATTTTATAGCACACGTAATGTGCATCAATTTTGAACTTATCACAGGACATCTGAATGCATCCCACGGTTAGCCCTTTTAAGTTATGGTAAGCACACATTAGCACTTACCATGGTTTAGTAAAAGGACCCCTTAAATCTTTTGAGATTTATATCTGGGACCAGCTGCCTAAAAATCTTTCATGTGGGCCTTCAATCTCACTCTTCAGCATGGAAATCACATTCTTTGGGGTGGTTCACTCTTGCCATCTATGAGATCAGAAAAAGTATATGGAAGGAGCAATCTTAATTTATATTTGTTATATACCTACAAATAATTACCTTGCTCCCAGAATTTTTGCTCAGCATAACCACTACACAAAGCCCTATTTGCTAAGTTTATATCTTTCTAGGGTCATGCATTGAAAAAAAAATTCAGTTTATTTTCAGACTTTTTCCATGATTTTCTGACATTTTATCCATACACTTTTTAAAAAAATCTTTTTAGCATGGGTTAGTGCATTTTAACACATGTTAATTCATAGATCAATGTGTGCTAAATCAATTTTGCATACACTACATTTAAGCACACTAACACATTGAGGAATACTTTTACTAAAAAGCATTAAGCACTTAACATGTGGTTAGTTTAAGGGGTTGTGCGGTATTTGGGGTCTCAAAGTCCCTCCTTGAGGGCCGCAATCCAGTCGGGTTTTCAGGATTTCCCCAATGAATATGCATGAGATCTATGTGCATGCACTGCTTTCAATGCATATTCATTGGGGAAATCCTGAAAACCCGACTGGATTGTGGCCCTCAAGGAGGGACTTTGAGATCCCTGTGTTAAACTGTATGTTATTGCAGTTTACTGAATTTTTCTCTGAGGGGCATAGAAGCATTAGTCGGCTAATCAGCGTGTGCTAATGCAGAGTTTTAGCATCTCCTAAACAGGAGGCCCAAATTCTATAAACAGCTCTGGCATCGGCGGACGCCTATAAACAGCCGCCGAATGTGTGTCAATTACGCATCAGCGCCATTGATTGAAATCGCAGCAATTTTTAAAACAGGCTCCTTAAATGTAGGCCAGTGTTGTATAGGCTTGTCTTGCACCTACAGAAGCATCTAGGGTCGCCTAAGGCCACTTGCAGCATAAACCATGCCCACGCCAGCCTCAGGCATCCTTAGGCATACCTAGACGCTTCCACGGGTACATGAACGGCACCTTCATCGTAGGCGCCGTTCGCCACATTGATTTTGGGGTGTTTTTTTTACGTACATCCTGATTGGTTAGTTAGATGGCGATAGGATGCCTACCACTGCCTAACTTTGGGACACTGTTACTAGAATCTGGGTCGAGGCAGTAAATGGTCCTGCATTAATGCCCTACAAGTCTCGAGTCTTACTGTTTGCATTAATGTACTATAGAGGGACCCCATTCTAAAATGAGCTGTTATATTTGGACTTGGTAGGCAATAAAATCCTGCATTTCAACGTTACAGCCACGTTTTAGCGCAATTTAGTAAAAGAGCCCCTTGATGTGCATCCCTATTTTTTCTATACATCAGATTATTTAAAAAGCTAGTGTCCACTTTGCTTCCAAAGATCTTACATGTAGCATAATTACAGAACCCATAAGCTAGCAACTATTTTATATTTATTACATTGATTGATATTAATACATTCATGTATTAATATCATTCACGTATTAATATCAAACAGTATCTGACTTATTGTATAATTATATTAAAAATACTGTTAAAAGATATGTGAGCTGTATGTGTATCATTCAAGCACTGTATTATTGTGACATTATATCCAGTTAAGGATATTTTAGTTTATACATCTACTGTTATTTGAAACCATTCAATCTTCATGTTCTCAGATAGCAGAATAATGTCAGAAGATATTTGATAAAAAAAAAGTTGTAAATGCCAACATCAGCTTTAAATGTCACCATTACTTTAATAGATACATTTTAAAAATCCACTCTTAAATGTAACTATTCAATCTGTGTTACATGAAATATAGACCTTTAATGTATCCTGTGTTCCTCCTGATATGAAACCCAGACTTGAAGATAAAAATGTATGTAACTGAAAATCCTATATGGCTTAAGTTAAACTATAAAACAGGCTGAATTAATGTAGCTAAAACCTGAATTCAGCCAATTCCACTTGGCATATATGCAACTTGCAATGTCCCAGGTCTACCACCTCTCTTAACCCTCAAAGCCTCAACGCAACATCACCCAAGCCCATTAATTCCCAATTGGCTTCAGTGTGATTACCACCCACCGCCATGTTAATCAGCTTAGTAAAAGGGAGGATTAATGTATTTTATTTCAGGCATATACACATGCATTTCAGTTTTATCTATAAAATTTGATTAACTGAGGGCCCCTTTTACAAATGAGTCCTGGTGCGGTAAATGCAACGTAATCCATAGGAACTGAATGGGCTGCGTCATATTTGCTGCAAAGGAATCATTATTGTGACTTTGTAAAAGGGGTCCTGAATGAGGTAACACTAACACCACATAACATCTGTTAAACTGTAATTCTCTATTGCTTATCTTTGACATATTCTGGATGTACACTACCTTGAGTGAATTACTTCAAAAAGGCAGTAAATAAATCCTAATAAATAAAATAAAAATAAATGTTATTTGATTTTATTATCACATAGCATTAAGTCAAAAAAATTACATGTGGTTTTATCTATAATTAAATAGAAAATGTCCTTCTCAAGGGCTTTACTGCAAAATACAACATATTCTCTTTTTCTCAAAACGATCTCACTAGGGGGCCATATCATTCATGCCTAAATATTAATCTACTCTAATCTGAGATTTGTGGATCCTGTATGCCTATAAAGGTTTAAGGCAATTTACAATTAAACAAGAGCCCCTACAAACATGGGGAGCTTACAGAAGAAGCAGCTTTGGCAATCTACAATCAAAAAGAGTACATGCAAAACATGGGGAGCTGGCAGGAAAATTGATATAGGCAAGATTATAGAAATCAGAGCTTGGATAACCCTGGAAAGTCTAAAACGATGTTGAAAGATGATTTTTGTAAAGAAATGTTTTCAATTTTCTTCTAAAACTCAGGTAGTTAGGTTCTGATCTTGTGTCCGTGGGGAGGCTGTTCCAGTTTTTTATTGCCAGACCTGCTCTCTATTCTCCAGACACCTGAAGGGTTTCGGGCTAACTGAGCCCCTTATACCAAATATTTGGTTGGAAATTATAAACAGAGTGTTACATCAGTAAGTGGGAACTCGTGTGGAAGGTTTTATCCGAGTTCACCAGGGTTCAACGCCACCAAATGCACCAACGTGCTTGGCAGATATTACCCACTCACATCAATTTAAAACACTCTGTGGGCTAATCTAAAAATCTGTAATTCATAGTGCAAAAGGTTTTTTTAAAACTACTTTTTTTCTTTTTCTCTTTAGACTATAAGTGAATGCAAAAATTGTTATCAATCGCCCAAAACCCTGGGTGTGGAGAATTAAATTTAAATAGGATTGAAATAAATAAATCAACAATGCTTTTAAATGACGTTGCTGAAAAAGCTCCTAAGAAATATAAAGCCTGGTGATTTTTAACCCCTTAATAAAATGGCTGAAAAACAGGAACTTATCTGCAAACCACTGTTTGTTATATCATGCGGGGTGCCAGATTATTGCCCTACAGAGCCCCGTTTCATGTCTTTCATCAGGGGCAACCTCAGGGGCATCTCCCGAAGCAGTACGGATCAAAAGTTGATTTAGCAATAATTCTCAGAGACCACTTAAAGTTCCAAGTGTTAGACTCCAAACTGACTACTGACCTGGAAATTCTCACCTGTAAAATATCTAAAGAGGATTGCAAAGACAACTTGATCCTCACAAATGGCACCTACGAATTCCTCCTTGCAAACTCGGTAGCAGGTGCCTACAACTTTATAGCCGGGGATATTAATTTACACCTCGAACAGGCAGACAATTCCAATGTAACTGACCTACTTTCCTTCCTTCCATCATTAGGGTTTTCCAAACCATCCCCAATTAAAACCCACCAGAAAGGTCACCACTTAGATCTGATCACATTCCTTTCTAATGCCCCAACGACTCCTAGAATCAGTCTCAAAGGTGAAACCTGGTCCAATACTCCCTGGTTGGACCATCTCTTATGCAACTTTGAACTATGCTGGATTAAAAGACAACTTAAAACAAAACCAAAGAACAACTTCAAAGAGAAAACTATTTGCACAAGAGGACAGCTGAACCCAGTAGAATTTTGAACGCACTATAACTTAATCTCCAACCCAGCTTTTTATCCTAACTTCATTTTAGGATGGAAAAACTTTAGTGATCAGGTCTTAAACGACATAGCCCCTCTGAAAAAAACGTTAAAAAAGACGATGTTTATCAGACAACTGGTACGATACCGACTTAATGGTCTTAAAGTGAGAATTATGCAAATTGGAAAGAATATGGTGCAAATCAGGGAAAGATGAGGATAGACTTACTTGGCGACTAAAAGTTAAAGAATACAAAATAATGATCAAAGAAAAACGTAGCAAATATTGCTCCCAAAAAATTAATTCTCCTACTTTAAATAGTCACGAACTCTTCAAAATAGTTAATTCTTTGTTTGATATTGAATTCCACAAGCGCTCCAATACAGACTCCCCACCCCCTGTGGCGATCTTAGCTGACTTTTTCACTACAAAAATCCACAAACTGAAATCGTCTCTTGCAGATTCAAGCATAGATTTACCTATCATGTTTTCTGCCTTAGACAAAGAAGGTAGAGCTATTGATATGATCTGGAATCACTTTGAAAACCCAGACTGGCGCCACTTCCTCAAGCTTTACTCAAAATATGTAAAATCCAATTGCCTATTGGACAACTGCCCACCGACTATTATGAAAACAGCTCCTATCTCCTTCAAGGCTGAACTTTTTAACTGGGTTTCATCATGCATGTGTACTGGTAAATTCCCTTAGGAACTTGGTCATATCCTTGTGACTCCTATTATCAAAAACCCAAAGGAGTCCATTTCCTTGATGGCGAACTACAGACCCATTGCCAACATACCATTCTTTCTTAAACTAATGGAAGGTCTGGTTAACATCGACCTCACAGAATATTTAGAGAAGTTTAACATTCTACATGATTCTCAATCTGGCTTCCGAACAAATTACAGCACTGAAACAGTTTTGGCCTCCATGACTGACCATCTTTTCCATTTGTTTTCCTGGGAAAAAAGCGCACTGGTACTGCAGTTCGACCTGAGCAGTGCCTTCGACCCTGTTGATCATGACCTCCTGCTTAGGTGCCTTGATTCCATCAGCATTTCCGGACAGGTACTAAATTGGTTCACGGGTTTCCTAAAAAAACGTACATACTAGGTCTTCAGCGAAGGAGCCTACTCTCAAGCTTGGTCCCATCCCTACAGAGTGCCACTGGGCTCCCCACTCTCCCCCTCACTTTTCAATATCTACATGGCTTCACTGGGAAATATGTTATCCAATTTAAAACTGAAATCGTACAAATACGTGGATGATATAACAATTATTATTCCCATAATCTCATTGACCCAAGAGACAGAACAATTCATCGCATCCATCCTTACCAAGGTAGAACATTGGACTATTGTGACCAGTCAGGTATTCTCCCTGCCAAGGTCCCAGTTAGGGCAGGGGAAAAAGTAAAAATGAAATCCAGGGGAGGAATCAGGAAGGTGCATGTGGTTCCTGAGACTGACAATATCTCCTTTGACCACCAGAGGGAGCCTGAATTGTCTGAGGAAGAATTAGGTGATCTATCCCCAAGTCGCCACCGGGGGAGCCCAAGAGGCCCCGGGAACACTGCTGACTCAAGTAGAGTAG
Organism: Geotrypetes seraphini; assembly: GCF_902459505.1. NCBI lineage: Eukaryota > Metazoa > Chordata > Amphibia > Gymnophiona > Dermophiidae > Geotrypetes > Geotrypetes seraphini. Next base: position 325,043,814 of record NC_047084.1, on the reverse strand, counting down.
GGCGTTGCCCCAGAGTATTTAAACCAGCAGTTGAGAGCAGATAGGCAGGCCAGCTAGGGAGAAGGTTTAAACCTTTTTTCCCTAGGGAGTCCCCTGGGCCAAGCAGGAGCAATAGACCAATTCCCATGGAGCTATTAGAAGCTGGACAAGCTGAGGAGCTGCCTGTTCCAGAGGAGGAACTACCCATGGATTGTGAAGAAAGTTTGGCAGAATGTGCTCCTGACTTTCCTGAGGCCATGCAGGTGGACTGGGCCTCAAGCTGCAAACAGTGAGTTTTGGGTTTTCACTTGACTGTTTGGACTATTTTGTTTTTTTGCAAAGCTAGGAGTGTGAATTGTGGGGAGAGGTTTTGCTAACACCCAGGGAGGGAATTTTGAAAGCCTGTCTAGAGGCCTTTACTTTGCAAAACCTGTGACACTCTCCTTTCCTGGCAGTGGACTGAATCTGCCAGAGGCTTTATTGGAACTTTGGGCACTGTGGTTTGGTGAACAAGTGCCATGAACTTTATTTTTGTTTATTGAAACTACCTGCTTGGGAGCAGGCAGTGCTAGCTCTGAGGAGAGCTGAATCCTCAGGTGCAGCTGGGACTAAATTAATACTGAGAGCAAGTTTGGACTTTATTTTGGTGCTGTTTATTTTCTTGCTTCTTTTGGCATTTTTGTTTTGCTGCTATTTGGAGTTCTGACAATTTTCCAGCTGTATTGATGAACTACTTACCTTTATGAAGGAAGGAAAAATTTGAATTATTCTCCTATGAACTACAATTGTTGTAGCTTTGATTTGTGGTTTCCTGTTTAAAGTCCAGTCCTGCAGGGTGACTCCATTTCGGGTCACACGCTGGTGTGCTATTTTGAGGTAACCACTTGGAGTGCTGTAGAGCCCTGGTCTGGGCTACAGTGTGGGTTACACTATGCACTCCAAACTAAAACTGAATCCCGAAAAAAAACAAGATTTTCTTGGCAAGTCCCAATAACAAGATTGTGAAAACCTCCTTGAGACTAAATGGATCAGACTACCCAATTAATCCCACAACCAAAATCCTTGGCATCACCCTGGACCAAAGCCTGACGTTTGAAGATCACACTAATGCTCAAGTCAAAAAATGCTTTCTCACTCTATGGAAACTTCGTACCATTAAACAATACTTCAATTTCTTTTCCTTTCGACTGCTGGTTCAATCCCTGATCTTAAGTACTGAAAAAGCTGATCTAAACCCCTCCACACCGTCCAGCTACCGCCCAATAGCTAACATTCCTCTTCTGACCAAGATGCTGGAATCCATCATAGCTACCCAACTCTCATCCTATCTTGAGAGATTCTCCATTCTTCTACCCTACCAACATGGCTTCAGACCCAACTTTAGCACTGAATCCCTTCTGGCCTCTTTAATTTCTAAAGTCCAACATCTTCACTCTTGCAACAAGTTCGCTGTCCTTCTTCAATTTGATCTTTCTGCAGCCTTCGACATTGTCCATCATGACATTCTTATCCTCCAACTTTCGGAAATTGGCATACACTCCACAGTCTTAGACTGGTTTTCGAAGTTCTTACGTTCACGCTCCTACTTCTTTAACATGAACGGTTCCTCATCCTCCCCTTGGAAACCAATTTGTGGAGTTCCTCAGGGTTTACCTCTATCCCCGATTCTTTTCAATGTTTATATGTCCTCCCTGAAACTCCTCCAACTATCCCCCTCTGAGACACTTTACACTTACGCCGACGACATCCTTGTCCTCCTTGAGACTGATCCCAACCTCACCAACCTCTCTGACAACATCTCCTCTTGTATAACGAATCTCCAATCCTGGGCTCTCACCGTTCAAATGAAACTTAATGAAACCAAAACTAAACTACTCTGGCTAGGCCCAAAATTGGATCAGCTGCCCATCGTCATACCATTATCCTCTGGCACCAATCTGCAGCTTGAGCACTCAAGCAAAGTTCTGGGAATCATCATCGACTCTACACCGTCCTTCAACGATCACCTTAACTCGTTAGTAAAAAAATGCTTTTTCAACCTTCACATGCTAAGGAAAGTCAGATCCTGCTTCCACCAACAACACTTTGCTATCCTCGTTCAATCCATTATTCTTTCTAGACTAGACTACTGCAACTCCATTTACTTAAGCCTAACAAAGAAAAGTCTTCTCAGGCTTCAGCGGATTCAAAACACCGCGGCTAAATTAATCTTCGCAAAAAGCAAATTCGACCACGTCTCCCCGCTTCTGTCTAAGCTTCACTGGCTCCCAGTGCTCCTCAGGGTTCACTACAAATGCGCCTGCCTAGCCTTCAAGTCTCTACACGGCATCCTTCCTCCCCTGTTTCCACTATCTTGGCTCTCCCCGAATCCTAACTCCACCAGATCCACTCAAAAACTCATACTGTCATTCCCCTCTTTGAAGGGCATCTCCCAAACAGGAAGACTTGGAACATCCCTCCTCTTCAGGATCACCGAGCTATGGAATAGCTTATCTGCCCCTCTTCGAAGTTCGCCCTCACTCCAACGTTTCAGAAAACATTTGAAAACTTGGCTTTTCTCTAAAACGTAACCACTCCCTCCCTCACTTAGTCCCCCTCCTTCCTTCCTTCTTACCAAGACCTCCTTCTTCCCATTGGATTTCCTTTCTTTAGTAATTCCTGTAAACCGTGTCGAGCTCTACTTCCGTGGAGATGATGCGGTATACAAACTTAAGGTTTAGTTTAGTTTAGTTTAGTTTAGTTTAGACTACTGCAATATTATATACTTGGGATCTCTCAAGAAAACCATCAAATGACTGAAAGTCATCCAAAATGCTGCAGTCCATCTCATTTATGGCCTCAAAAAATCAGACCATGTAAGCCCATATTACAAAAAACTACACTGCTGCCTGTGGAAGTAAGGGTCATTTTTAACTTTGCTTGCCTTTGCTTCAAAACCATGACAGGTTCATCCCCATCCTGTCTCACCAATTCGAATTCCCAGGCACAACTAATATACGCATTACCTACTTGTTCGCTTTTCCATCCCTAAAGGGCTGCACCTACAAGAGATACCTCGATAGAACACTATCATTCCAAGCAGGCAAATGGAACAAATATTTATCCAACTTCATCTCAAATGCACTTTCGTACCAAACATTTAGGAAGTCAATAAAAACTTATCTCTTTGACAAATTTCTCTGACCCCACTTCAACCTGATAAGAACATAAGAACTGCCATCTCCAGATCAGACCTTCGGTCCATCAAGTCCAGCAATCCGCACACGCGGAGGCCCAGCCAGGTGTACATCTGGCGTAATTTTAGTCACCCATATCCCTCTATGCCTCTTGTAAGGAGATGTGCATCTAGTTTGCTTTTAAATCCTAGAACGGTGGATTCCGCAATAACCTCCTCTGGGAGAGCATTCCAGGTGTCCACCACTTGTTGTGTGAAGCAGAACTTCCTGATATTTGTCCTGGACTTGTCCCCCCCTTAGCTTCAGTCTATGTTTTCTTGTCCGTGTCACATTGGACATTGTAAATCATTTTTTTCCCTGCTCCATTTTGTCGATTCCTTTCAGTATTTTGAAAGTCTCGATCATATCCCCTCGCAGTCTCCTTTTCTCAAGGGAGAACAATCCCAGTCCCTTAAGTCATTCCTCGTATTCCAAGTTCTCCATACCTTTTATTAGCTTCGTTGCTCGTCTCTGCACTCTCTCCAGCAGTTTTATATCCTTCTTTAGGTTGGGAGACCAATGTTGGACACAGTATTCCAAGTGTGGTCTGACCATTGCCCTATAAAGCAGCATTATAACTTTCTCCGATCTACTCGTGATTCCTTTCTTTATCATGCCTAACATTCTATTTGCTATTAACATTCTATTTGCTTCCAAAACACTTCCAGATAAACCTGACTAAACTTAACATGCCAATGTAATTTTGAAAGTTCTCTGTAATGTCACTGTCTGTATACAGTCTCTTCCCTTGTAAACCGCTTAGAACTGTTTGTGGTATGGCGGTATATAAAAATAAAGTTATTATTATTAAAGAATCAAACAATATAGCATCAAAATCATTTAAAGCAGAATTGAGAGAGGCATTTTTCAGGACAATGGTTGCATAAGAAAAATGTGCCAAAACTGAACTGGAAACCCCAAAACAAACTCAGCAAGTACTTTATTTTGTACTAAATACAATTGGTGGCATAACCATGAGAGGCGGCTGGGTCTCCCACTTTGAGTTTAGCCCCCTCAAAATGAACATCCCCCTTGCTGTAGCTGATGGGACATTTTGTTTTTCCATCATCTTGGTCCCAGTTTCTGCTTTTGTCTATCTTCTACAAATTTTTTTCCAAGCCTCGGGAATCCCGGTTCCATCCTCGTGGGAGTCCCGTGAGCCTGGGAGGATCCCCACAGGAGTCCCATAAACCTTGAGGGGTTCCCTGCGGGAGTCCCACAATCCCCATTCCCATGCAGACCTCCATTTTATACACAAGGGATGAAGGGAGTCGTGCTCTTTAATTCCCCATTGTTTATTTCACGGGCATAGTCACATTCCAATTTTGAGGGCACTCAGGGTAGACAAGGGGGAGCAACACATTGCTCTCCCCCCCCCCTACATACCTAACATACATTTGCTGGCAGAGATGCAGAGACCCCACCAGCCAAATAAATACAGTGCTACTGCTCCTTGCCTCCTCGCACTGATTCCTTAAGGCAGAAGTGGGTGCATGCCTTCAGTTGTTGCTGCAGGAAGTCCTGGTGTCGGTGGATGAAGGTGAATGCTGACTTCTGCCTTAAGGAAGCAGCGTGAGGAAGAGGGGAGCAACAGTACTGTATTTATTTGGCTTCAGCACACCTGCCAGCAAAGGTAAAGGGGAGCTGAAATTCTGGAGGGTTGCCCAATGCCCCTATGTGGCTATGCCACTGGTTTATTTCTGCCTTCAAAATGAAACCAAGTTAAAACTGCAATCTCGCTACTTAATTGGCAGCACTTAAACTTGTAGGTTTGTAAAGTGGGTCAGCTATATGCTGAAGTAGTACCGCCTACTCGTGGGATTTGTGAATTGCCACTTCCACGTACAAGCGTGACACCTCCAAATGGAAGTTGCTGGATTTGTACCATTCATTTTTTTCAATATTTTTTAAGTGCTACTCATGCTGCATGTGCTTGCTCCTGCAGCTCTTTTAGAAAAGATTCTGGATCAGCAAATCTTTTTCTAAAGTACTACCAGACCTTAGCATGTCCTGATCTGGACATCACAGTTCCAATCTCTAAGGTCTATGGAAAGTGCAAATCCATGTAGGACAACACAAAATGTAAAGAAAACCAAAAGTATGCAAACAAATGAACATAAAATGTAATGCATTCAAATGGCTGGTTCAGCTGTTTTTCTCTTCATCATCTACCTTTCAGTTGTCTTTAAACATAGATACAGTCCTACAAGGACAACCTTGGTGGAAACAAAATGCTTAATGTATCATAGTTACCCTAAATAGTTTCTTCACTCTGTGTGAGGTAATTTACACAAGTGTGTCCTGCACAAGATGACTTTGTCTGTCCTCCAGGTAGGCACAGAAGGCGATGTAGGCAATAAAGACCCATCTGTTCACTACTTGAGGATAACAGATTTCTAATGAAGACAGATGTGGGTCACCCTGTATATATACAAGCTGCAGGGTGTTAATGATAACACCTAATGGTCACTACCTGCTACTTCTAACTGATTGAAGACCAAAAAAATTATCATGAAAAACAAAAATGAGTTCAGATAATCCATCAATCTAACTACAGGTAGGATAGCCAATTCATTTTCTTCTGCACTCACTCTCAAACATGCCAGAGAGACTTTTTCTCTTGCATGATCTCACATAACCTTAGGAATCTTGTCAGATATTAATTTGTTACAAAACTATCTGCCTAGTGAAATAAATGCTCGTATGACTGCTCAGGATAAGGTCAGAAAAATGCAATTTCATGTACAATAGCCAGAAATATCTCCTAACAAAATATGACATTATAAAAGCAAAAATGAAATGTAAGTTATATCAAGCAGCCAGCAAGTTATGAAAGCCTTTAGATACATTTTGGGGTGGTTTTTTTTTTTACTTATTAAAAATTAGTATTCCATTCATCACAAAGTATCTAGGTAGCATACACGAGCATTATCACTCAAACAACCTGATAACATGTTACTTTCAAATAAATGACAGTGAATATCACTTAGAAATCTGAAACTGAAATAGAATTTCTTTTAAGGTTGACTTGCAATACAATTTCTGCATTTTAGAGCCTTGTTAGCCAAACATGTACTTATGCATGGAGACTTATTTCATATTCTGGAGGAATATAACTTATGTCACAACATTTTCATGGCAAAACTGGAAGAGACATTTATGAATAAATATTAGAAAAAGCTTTTAAATAGTACCAGTATATTGATTAAATTTTTATGATTTAGGCTGCAGAAGAGATTCTCAAAACAATTTCACAATTGTTTTCATGTATCCTATCCTTAATCAAATTCAAAACTGATTACTCCACAAAATAGACAGCTTCCTGGAGACCACAGTTTCTACAGTATTAACAATGGTTATACTGTATACAAACATCTATTGTGTATATACAGGAAACCTACTGACAGAGTCATCTTCCTCAATTCCAGCTTCCACCCTTCACATACATAATGCTGATCTGTCACAGCCAAGCCACCCAATATCATCATATATGCTCAGACCCAAGAGACAGAAATAAACATCTCAAAATATTGATTGAATCCTTCAAGAAAGACTACAACTTCTCAATAGAAGTAGAATTCTAAGGGAACGTATGAGGGCTATATTGATTGTTATCCTGTCTCGGTCTAAAGGGCCTGTTTTTCCTTCACATAGCAACTTAGTTTGTTAAATTTCTTTTCATTTTTCGCTATGTATACCTTGGATCCTAATTGTGGACTTGAGCTGAAGTTAAGCTGTATTGATTTTCTTCCTTATTTTGATGTTTGAGATGTTAGAATGAATACTCTATTGGCTTATCTTTATCTTTCTGTACAAGTGGATACTTGATTTGTAATTTAAAAATGATAAATTAAATTAAATTAAAAAAAGAAGTAGAATTCACGGTCTGGTGGAACACTGTATGCATCACTACCAAATTTGAAGGTGCAATTGCAGAAAAACATCAATCCACTGGCGAATTTCTTAAAATGTGGAGCCCTGTCCAAAATTACTGCATTTTGGACCATTGACATACAGTAATTTAGAACATATTGCTTAATACATATAATGATTACTTTATGTTGGGTTAACATAATGCTCATTAAGTGTACTCTTTCATATTCACAATAGTTCTCCTACTGATAATGTGTGTACTGACTCCGCTATGGATTACTTCATGTATGTTATTACATAATCATATGTATATACTATCATGATTTGTACAGTTAAATGGTAAGTTTGTTAATTTATATCATAATATTAATAAAATTTATTTTAAAAAAAAGACTACAACTTCTCAATGATCTCTGGGAAGTTTGCCTCTTCATTTAAAATATAGTATAATCTCATTATAATGTACTTCAAGGGACCTGGAAAAACGGTCCATTATATCCAGAGCCCGTTATATCCAGAGTTGCATTTTTTTAAACTTTATTTAGGTCAACTTGAAACAACGTACAATCAATGAATAACAGTCTCTGCACAAGCATATCAGCAACATCAATAAAAAAAAACTCAGCAAAACATTGGTAAGGCAAGAAATGATTGCAAATCCAGAACACTAAAATATGTTCTAAAGTATTATGTCGTACTGTACTGGAAAGAAAAATACTCTGTCATTTTCTTCTGAGCTGCATTTTGATACTATATCATTGGCATGTTACACGCCTTGTAGGTGGGCCTACATGTCCTTTATAGCCGAATAAAACTACAGCTAAAAGCGGCTCTGGGGACCAAAGTGATTGGCCATTATATCCGAAAGTCCGTTATATGCGAGTCTGCCATATGCAATGATTTTCTGCATGTTTATAAAGGCGCTCGGCCGGGATCAGCGGACCTCATCTGCTATAGACGAGGTTCCATTATAAGCGAGTCCGTTATAACAAGATTATACTGTACCAGGGAAAACCTACTGCAGTACACATAAAAGAAAACCTCAGAGACAGTCCCCTTATAGTGACTTTCAATCCAGAGCTGGATGGCATAGAAAAATCATGAAAGACTTCTAAAGGAAGATGAATTATCTGCTCCACCAGTGCTGGCCTTCCAACAACTACCAAATATAAAGTAAAAAAAAAATCAGTGAAAAGCAAACTCCCCAATAGAACTCAAAATGAAGAGAATGGCATGTCCCTGCAATATAACGAGCTTCAAATTGTCCACCATATATCATAAGACCCCCCCCCCCCCCCACAGTAACCCATATAGGAAAAACATTTGACATAAGAAGATACAACTCTTGCTTCTTCTCTAATGTAAATATTATTTAATATATACATTTACAATTATCTAATACAGTACAACCTTAGAATGCAAGTAACTTGGTATGCAAGTGTTTTGCAAAAGAAGCAAAACATTTTATTAAATTTTAACTTGGTAAACAAGCAAAGTCTTGCAATACAAGTACTGGTATATACAGTATGTACACACATCACAACTGAGCCGATGGTTCTTCTCTCTCTCTCTTTCTCTGACACTGCAGGAGTGTAGTGACTGTTCTAAACAAGCACGGTCTTGCAATATGAGTTTATACAGTATTTTGTATTAAAGTTTTTGGGTTGTGGAGTTTCCATTATTTCTTATGAGGAAATTTGCTTTGATATACGAGTGTTTTGGATTACAAGCATGTTTTCGGAACGAATTATGCTCGCAAACCAAGGTTTTACTGTATATATTGTTCAATGCAGAAAATGTGAAAAGGAGTACTATGCTGGGAAAACAAATAAGGGTTCCAAACATCCTCGATTTTCAGGGATTGTCTCAAATTTCAGATCTCTGAACCCAATTCTCTACTGTTTGGTAACCATCTGTTCCCGATTTTAGTAATGAGGACAGAGATGATATAGTTCAATTTTCCCTTGCTCCACCTGCCTCCTCTCAAGTGATCCTGCATTGCCCTCTCTTGCCCCCACCCGCCGCGGCCAGTGTCAGTCCTTCCCCTCAGACTCCACTTTGCACTCCTAGCTCCTTCCCTCCAGTTTTAGCTTTAGGAAGTGCAGTGTCACAATGCAGATACTCTCCTCAACCACGCTGAAATCTCTGCCAAGTCCTGCCCCAACGCAATAGTTCATTCTCTAGTAATCAGCACTCTGGATTATTCCAACTCGCTTTATTGTGAATTAAGACAAAAAGATTTGAGACGTCTTCAACTTGCTCAGAATACTGCAAAAAAATTAATAATCACTATTATATTTAGGCAAATACCTAACACCCTACTCAACAACTCATTCATTACAATCCTCATAGCAAAACCTTTTAGTAATTCCATCAGACAAATATTTTACTCATCTATTAGAGACCGGTCTTTTGCAGTTATCGGTTCTCAACTATTGCACGCTCTCCCAAATCACATTTGAATAGAAAAAAATCCAGAATGTTTTAAATCATTATTAAAACCTTTTCTGTTCACAGATGCATATGACCAATAAAAACTAAAAGGATGCAGGAGATTGGTCAGACATTGATAAAGGGAAAAGACAGCAAGCATATAATTTTGGTTTGACAAATAATTTTATCTTCTTTTCTCTCTTTTACTATTGAAATTGTAGTTCAACCTTTTTATATTATTTTTATATATACCGCATCTCCCCAACGATAGGCCGCTCCATTCTATAAGCCACAAAAAAATGCTCATTTGTGTTTAAAAACTGTAAGATAAGCCACTCCATATTATTAGCCGTGGCATTACTGAAATGCACATTATGGAGCGAATGTACCTTTTTAAAATCCTGGCTCGTTCCTGTCTCTCCCTCGCTGAACAGCAGCCACTTGGGAAGTGGTGCAGGGCCAGGCTGGAGCATGAAAAACTCGCTAGTGCCCTGCGCTGCTGGCCATGCGATTGGAGGAGGCAGCCGTCTAATGAGGGAGAGACAGGAGCAAGCCAGGATTTTAAAAACGTACGGGGGGGGATGATTTTAAAAGGAACGGGGGGGGGGAACTTAGTGTCGATGTTCATAGATAGGCCGCCTCATTTAAGCAAGCCACACCCCATACGCAGGTTTGTAAAATCAATGTATAAACCGCAGCCTATCATTGGGGAAATAAGGTAGTGATTTATGTAAATCACATAGATATTATTTGGTTGTGGTATATCAAATGTACAATAAACTTGGATAAACTTGGAAGTGTGCGTCAGAGTGGGTGGGACCCAGCAGAGATGTGCAGTATGGTTGAGGAAAGCTTCTGTATCATGACACTGCATTTCTCCATGCTGTACTAACAGAAAGGATCTGGGAGCTGCAAAGGTATGAGGGTTTGGAGGAAGAGTAGAGGACAGAAATAAAAAGGGAATTAGATGCAAGGCCAGATGGAGGGAGAGAGCTGCAAGTGCTGGACTGGGTCTGGAAAAGGGAAAAGTGGAGACGGCTGGACTGGAAGGGGGAGAGAGAAAGCGATAGCTGGATTGAAAGGGAGAAAAAAAGAAAGATAGAGATGGCTGAACTAGAAGGAAGGAGGGGAAAGTGGGGGAAAAAAGAAAGGTAGAGATGGCTGAACTAGAAAGAAGGAGGGGAAAGTGGGGGAAAAAAAGGTAGAGATGGCTGAACTAGAAGGAAGGAGGGAACAGTGGGGAAAAAAAGAAAGGTAGAGATGGCAGAACTAGAAGGAAGGAGGGGAAGTGGGGAAAAAGAAAGGTAGAGATGGCTGAACTAGAAGGAAGGAGGGAAAAGTGGGAAAAAAAGAAAGGTAGAGATGGCAGAACTAGAAGGAAGGAGGGGAAAGTGGGGAAAAAAGAAAGGCAGAGATGGCTGAACTAGAAGGAAGGAGAAGAAGTGGGGAAAAAAAGAAAAGTAGAGATGGCTGAACTAGAAGGAAGGACAAGAAGTGGGGAAAAAAAGAAAAGTAGAGATGGCTGAACTAGAAGGAAGGACAAGAAGTGGGGAAAAAAAGAAAAGTAGAGATGGCTGAACTAGAAGGAAGGACAAGAAGTGGGGAAAAAAAGAAAAGTAGAGATGGCTGAACTAGAAGGAAGGAGGGAACAGTGGGGAAAAAAGAAAGGTAGAGATGGCTGAACTAGAAGGAAGGAGGGAACAGTGGGGAAAAAAGAAAGGTAGAGATGGCTGAACTAGAAGGAAGGACAAGAAGTGGGGAAAAAAAGAAAAGTAGAGATGGCTGAACTAGAAGGAAGGACAAGAAGTGGGGAAAAAAAGAAAAGTAGAAATGGCTGAACTAGAAGGAAGGACAAGAAGTGGGGAAAAAAAGAAAAGTAGAGATGGCTGAACTAGAAGGAAGGACAAGAAGTGGGGAAAAAAAGAAAAGTAGAGATGGCTGAACTAGAAGGAAGGAGGGAACAGTGGGGAAAAAAGAAAGGTAGAGATGGCTGAACTAGAAGGAAGGACAAGAAGTGGGGAAAAAAAGAAAAGTAGAGATGGCTGAACTAGAAGGAAGGACAAGAAGTGGGGAAAAAAAGAAAAGTAGAGATGGCTGAACTAGAAGGAAGGAGGGGAAGTGGGGAAAAAAGAAAGGTAGAGATGGCTGAACTAGAAGGAAGGACAAGAAGTGGGGAAAAAAAGAAAAGTAGAGATGGATGAACTAGAAGGAAGGACAAGAAGTGGGGAAAAAAGAAAAGTAGAGATGGCTGAACTAGAAGGAAGGAGGGGAAAGTGGGGAAAAAAGAAAAGTAGAGATGGCTGAACTAGAAGGAAGGAGGGAAAAGTGGGAAAAAAGAAAAGTAGAGATGGCTGAACTAGAAGGAAGGAGGGAAAAGTGGGGAAAAAAGAAAAGTAGAGATGGCTGAACTAGAAGGAAGGAGGGGAAAGTGGTGAAAATTATAGTTTTTTTATGGTGGAAAATTACCTTGGGAAGATTCTGCCCTGCCCTGCCCTACCCACCTGATCCTACCCTAACCGACCCCAGCCAGGTGTTCCAGATTTAAAAGCCAGAAATCTGGTAACCTTAAAGACAAATATTCTTAATTAATCCCAGAGTATCATATACTTTTAAATACTGAAATATCACATATAAATTTATATGCTCTCATTCATATAGGCACAATATATAGTGCAAAGTGCTCAGAAAATGGCCACACCGTAGCCCATTGTGCGATTTCTTATTCAAAGACAAGACAGCACCATTTTCTATCATCACACTTATTTCATATAGCATTACAAGAGAAGGGAATAAAGTACTGTACACTTATCTCATAAAATTAAACCTCTTTCTAGAACTTTAGAGAGATAAAGTGGACAAATTTGTGATAAGTTATCATCGATACCTTGGCAATATCATGGTGACTGTAATATTCACTTCAAAAAAATTTTCCCATTGCAGTTGTTGCGACATGAATGTTAAAAGTTTGTCCTCCCATTTCCCTTGATGAGATTTTTTTATGCTGTTTATAGTATAAATTTAATGAAGAGAACATCATAAGTGGAACGTACTTTTAAGAAATGGGGAGGATGTTGTACGAAGAAGTGATGGAATGAAAAATTTCTTCCTACGCTGTATAGTATATTAGGAGATCACTGGAGATAATTATAAATAAATAATGAATTAAATATTAATATAAATTTTTTAATTTTGTGATGGGTCCTCAGTTTTCACAACTCGATTATCAGGCCCAGCCTGTAATGTCGAGTTGAGAGTTGTATTAACCCAAACAGGTTATTCAAGTATGAAACATCTCTGGACCTAATTTAATAGTGAATAAAATGCAAAATCACACAACCAAAATTAAATTACCATTCATCTCTCTAATATACTACTGTACAATGTATTATTGCTACTAAGTCCAAAAATCAATTTGAGGTTTAACTTCCAAAAACTTCCTCTAGTATCCAAAAATAAAGAATGAAACAGTTCATAGAGTCAAAAAAGCAGGTACTTATCCTTGCAACGCGAGGGCATCAAATGAGACACATTCAGTCCATCATTCTTGCAATAGAAGTGAGCCTTACATTACATTAGTGATTTCTATTCCGCCAATACCTTGCGGTTCAAGGCGGATTACAAAAGAAGTTATCTGGCCATTTCCAGAGGAATTGAAGAGAAGAGCAAGTTGTTTCAGAGAATTGGGAAGAGTCTTGCGGTGTTAGTTTGTCTTCAAGGATTTCTTGAATCGCATGGTTTTTATTTCTTTTCTGAACGATTTGTAGTCTGGGGTCATTATTAGTAAATTGGAGAGTTGGTGGTCCTGTTTTGCTGCTTGTGTGGCTAGAAGGCCATCGTACTGTTTTTTTCGTTTGACGTCTCTGATTGGGGGATGCGTGAACGGTTTGTGGGTTCTCCTATGTCTGGTTGAGGTAGTTTGGATTAGGTGGTTGTTTAGGTAGGCTGGGCTGTCTCCGTTTATGGTTTTAAATATTAGGCAGTAGAATTCGAATTGTACTTTTGCTTGTATTGGGAACCAGTGTGAGTCGAGGTATGCCGCTGTAATGTGGCAGTGAATAGATAAGTCTTGGCACTGTGTTTTGAACTGTTTGTAGTTGTTTTATCATGATTGCGGGGCAGGGGAGATAGAGTATGTTGCAGTAGTCTAGAACAGTTGTTCCCAACCCTGTCCTGGAGGACCACCTGGCCAATCGGGTTTTCAGGCTAGCCCTAATGAATATACATGGAGCAGATTTCCATGCCTATCACTTCCATTATATGCAAATCTCTCTCATGCATATTCATTAGGGCTAGCCTGAAAACCCGATTGGCCTGGTGGTCCTCCAGGACAGGGTTGGGAACCACTGGTCTAGAAGACCTAGGACTAGGGACTGGCCCAAGAGCATGTGACCTGCGCATGACATACAACTTATGCATAAAAAGGGAGCATGTGAAGTGCGTAAAAGTACCAATGAGAACTTGTCGTCTGTTTGACAGTTGCTGAAAGTAGGGCGGTAGTTTTGTTTTGTTTGTTTTTATTCATTTAGAAGCCGCTTTTTCCAGAGCGATGCACAATAAACACATAAATACATTTGATACACATTTACACACCAGTCTCCATTCTATGCACCATGAAAACTTGTACGATGACTGTGTCGGATTTATATTATGTATTATTTTTTAATGAGATCTAAATTAATTCACGTTATTATTTTTTAGTTCACCCCTGAAGAAGCCATTTTTAAGGCGAAACTAGGATCCTAGTTGGGATTGTGCTGCAGCACCATATAATATACATGCATGTTGAACAAAAAAATATTTTTAAAAAGGTTTTTGCCCACACCGGACAATACATCACAATGCTCAAGAGAAGGAGGTTTAATTTTATGAGATAAGTGCACTTTATTCCCTTCTCTTGTAATACTATATGAAATATGTGCGATGATAGAGAATGGTGCTGTCTTGTCTTTGAATAAGAAATCGCACAATGAGCTACAGTCAGTGTAGCCATTTTCTGAGCACTTTGCACTACATATTGAGCCTATATGTGCCTATATGAATGAGAGGATGGAATTTATATAAGTGATATTTCAGTATTTAAAAGTACGAGTTATATGATATTCTGGGATTAATTAAGAATAGTTGAATTTAAAGATACAACACTCCTTTATTGTTAGTGAAAGTGTAACCTTAAAGAAATTCACACAGACAACACACTGGATGCCACAAAGCAAACCAGGTGACACCTTTCTGGAGGAGCACTTTTCAGGGCCAAAGCACAGCATCAACAACCTTATGGTCAGAATAGTAAGCAAAAATTTTTAAATCTTACTTATCCTATCCCTTAAGATTCTGATATACTGATGAAATTTCTACTGTATTAGACTTTCAGAGAATATTCACACAGCTGTGTGAAATAGAGTCATTTGATTTACAATTCTAGCAAATAGAAGTAGTTTTAAAGACAGTTTTACCATCTCAATATTAAAAAGCAAAGAATAATACAGATAGAGATTTTCTTCAGCTGTGGATAAATAAGCAATTTTTCAGGGCTGAATAATCACCCATCCCCTAAAGCAGTTGTTCTCAACCTTCCTAATGCCATGACCCTTTAATACAGTTCCTCATGTTGTGGTGACCCCCAACCATAAAATTATTTTTATTGCTACTTCATAACTGTAATTTTGCTACTGTTATGAATCGTAATGTAAATATCTGATATGCAGAATGTATTTTCATTGTTACAAATTGAACATAATTAAAGTATAGTGATTAATCAAAAAACAATATGTAATTATATATTGTGGAATATTTATTTCTAATTACAAATAAATGTATGTGGGTGTATCTGCAAGTGGGCGGACCCACCTGGAGATGGATATCACCCCTATCCCCTATTCTCTTTAACATCTATATGTCCTCCCTGAAACTCCTCCAATTATCCCCCCTTGAAACAATCTACACATACGCTGATGACATCCTTGTCCTCCTTGAGGCAGACCAGAACTTCACCAACCTCCACGAGAACATTACAGCTTGCATAATGAGACTCCATTCCTGGTCCTTCTCGGTACAGATGAAATTGAATGAATCAAAAACAAAATTACTCTGGCTCGGCCCAAAATTAGAACACCTGCCCACCCTCTTCACACTACCCTCAGGCGCTGCACTGCAGCTTGAGTTCTCAAGCAAGGTCCTTGGCATTATTATCGATTCTTCTCTCTCCCTCAATGACCACCTCAACTCCTTGGCTAAATCATGCTTTTTCAGCCTCCACATGCTGAGGAAAGTAAGATCCTATTTTCGTCAACAACATTTCGCTGTCCTTGTCCAATCCATTATCCTCTCCAAACTAGACTACTGCAATGCCATCTATTTAAGCCTATCAAAAAAAAGTCTTCAAAGACTCCAGCTAATCCAGAATACTGCAGCCAAGTTGATCTTTGCAAAACGCAAGTCTGACCATGTCTCCCCACTCCTAGCCAAACTTCACTGGCTCCCAGTGATTTCCAGAATCCATTTCAAATGCTCCAGCCTGGCTTTTAAGATCATTCACGGCATCCTTCCTCCCTTAATCCCACTATCTTATAACTCCTCGAGTTCTGACTCTACCAGACCTGCCCAAAGGTATAAACTATCCTTCCCCTCTCTACACGGTATTCACTATGCAGGCAAACTGGGAAAATCCCTTCTCTTCAGAATCACAGGTTTTTGGAACGACCTTACTACCCCGCTGCAGAACCTGGGCTCCCTCCAATTATTCCGCAAGCAACTGAAAATCTGGCTTTTCACTAAAATGTAATTCTATCTCTCTTTACTCTTCTCTTCTATATGTAAGTTCAAGTAAACCTTTTTTTTTTCCTTCTCTTCCTATATTTTAAGTTCTTGTAAACCGTGCCGAGCTCCACATCCGTGGAGATGATGCGGTATATAAACTTAAGGTTTAGTATAATGTTCTTCAACCTTTTGACATCTATGGACCGGCAGAAATAAAATAATTATTTTATGGACTGGCACCGGACCGGCAGTTGAAGAACACTGGGCTAAGTTGTGCCCATCTCCACTCAATCTCCACCCCAGTTCCCGCCCCCATAATAGTACTAATTGTAACACCATTTTTTCCATTCATTTTTCATCTGTACACACAATATAATTGTATTAACAACACATAATGGTTAACCACAAAATTAAAATACACAAAGCACACTGTATGCTTTTTAACATTCATTCCTACCTGAAAACAGATGCTGCGTTGATCGCACCGTGGACCAGCGGCTGAAGAATGCTGTCTTGGGTCTGATGGACATGCCGGCCCTATGGACCGGCAAAAAATTTCTGCGGACCGGCGGTTGAAGAACACTACCTAAGACCATCAGAAATATGTGTTTTCCGATGGTCTTAGGCAAAGGGGTCGCGACCCACAGATTGAGAACCGGTGCCCTAGAGGATCTCAATCTTCCAGGAAACAAGCTCTTCAGAGATTCAGAGAGACTAAATTTCTGCAAGTTCTGTTCTCTTAGGCTTCCATGGCTGGCATCATAATTGTTGCAGTTTTCCTGGTCTCACCAGGTCACCATCATGCTGTGGCTTTCTTCAGGGTGTGCTGTGAGGTCTGTAGTTTGTCTTTATATATAGTGGATCTTCAAACATGATTGGCTGGAGCTTGAGGCAGGAAAGTCCATTAGTCACAAATTTGAATTTTGACAGGAAAGTTTGTTGGTCACAAATTTGAATTTTGGTGAGAAAGTTTTCCAACAAAATTCAAATTTATGACCAATGAACTTTCTGGCAAAATTTCAAATTTGTGACCAATGGACTTTCCTTCATCAGTCACCTCAAGCCCCAGTCAATCAGGTTTGAGGACTGACTATATACAGTATAAAGACAAACTGCAGGCAGGTTTGAAGGACCATGGGAGGCAGAAGAAGAGGAAGAAAGAGGAAGAGGTGCTAGACTAGATGGATCATATAGGTCTTTATCTACCATATCTACTATGTAAATGACCAGAACACACTAAGCATTATTCTATAACATACACATGCAAATGGGTTAATGTATAATTGCAAATGGGTGTTCAAAGGATAGGATCATGGGCAAGGTTAACATTTACATGTTTAGTTAACAGAATAAAGTAATTTATACACATAAATGTCATGTCATGTTATAAAAGAGGGGGTATATGTGTTCATTACACAATGGCATGTCGGTGCTCTCATAATGCACTTTAAGAATAAGATAAGTTCTTATGCATCTTCTATTTATTACATAACATAACATTTATGTGACCCATAGATCTGTAGATATAATAATGTGGGTTTATATGAGTGTTCTGGAAGATCGCTTATGCATGCAAGTACTCCTGTGGAAAGTAGGCACCTACATTTGACAATCTGTTATAGAATTGCCTCCTTGGTGTTTTGCAAATGGGTTGACATCCTTGAACACAAAGCTGTTGGGATTGAGATAACACTCCTGTCATGGACAGATAAATGTTTAATTAAATTTCCTATGAAGCTCTACCTAAAATAAATGGGCCCAAAGTTTGGATTGAAATTTCAGACACAAAAAATCTGACTGCTAAGAGTTTCCAAGCGGCATTGTTCTACTTCCACATAAATGAAAAGATGACTACTATGTCAAAATTAGTTGACTTCTGGAATGCACACTTAGCAATAGCTTTAGAAAAAATGTCCCTATTAAAGAAGTTCCTATGCTCTATGTACAAATGCTCTCTGAAGCTCTTATCTGAACTACAGGTCCTTAAGTGTTAAAGATGTAAACTTGAAAGAAAATGGCAGAAATCTCATTTAGATGAAGACAGCCTCAACTGTAAGAAACACATGGCAATGTACCACAAAGCCTTATCAATAGCCAAAAAAAAATGGAGTTGATAGTTTTGCTGACCACTGGCAGTGTTATGTTGTGATCATATGATCGGGCTGAGGGATCACTCACTACCTGTCAAACACCTATCCCCAGGTATTTCTGGTCTTCCTTCTTGGTCATCAGGCACTGCTAAAACAACAAACAACAAAACACACTTCATTCATACTCTGTTAAAACCCATGAACAGGACCCTCCAGGCATGTCCTGCTAAAACAACAAACAACAAAACACACTTCATTCATACTCTGTTAAAACCCATGAACAGGACCCTTCAGGCACGTCCTAACCCCCATTGGCCCTCTGGGTCTTCAGGCATCTCCCGGTACTATTTACCTGTCTCTCCACTGGCCCCACTGGTCCCTCTGCCAGTCACTTGCCAGTCACTTTTGGCCAAATGTCTCAGGGTCAACAGGCTGCTGCTTCCTCTTGGGTCTTCTGGTATCATTTACCGGTCTCTCTGCCGGTCTTCACCAGTCCCATTAGTCCCTCCACCGGTCACCCGCCAGTCACCAACAGCCTCAGACCTCAGGCTCTTCGGGCTGCTTGTGGGACCATGGTCAGTCCCTTACTTCCCGACCCTTGGGTCCCTACAGGTCCTGGACGCTCTTCATCAGTCACTCTACCGGTCATCAAGTCTGAGCTCTCCCTGGACTGTAAGCTCTACCGGGACCTCCAGCTACTCCTCCTTCCAGACCCTCTTCCAGTCACTCGGACGTCTTTTCCCAGACTCGCGCACTGAGGACTTTCCTAGTCCCTCAGTTGCCTTTTCAGACGCAAGCCCTACGGACTCCTTCCAGTCACTCAGTCTTCACATTCCCTGAGAACTCTCCCGAACTCTCAGCCATTCTCCGTGAGGACCCTCCCAGTCATCCACTCTTCTGGTCACTACACTCAACTCCACCCAGGCCCCCTGCTGATTGTCAAGCTTGAGTCGGAGCCACCTCGTTATATTTAGGGATTCTTTGTGTCTATCCCATTCACTTTTGAACTTGGTCACTGTTTTTGCCTCTACCTGCCAGGCATCCACCACCCTCTCCATGAAAAATTATTTCCTAGTATTACTCTTAAGTCTACCACCCCACAACCTCATATTATGTCCTCTAGTTTTACCACTTCTCCATCTCTTGAAAAGGATTTGTTTGTAGATTAATACCATTCATGTATTTAAATATCTGCTTCATATCTTCTCTATCCCTTCTTTCCTCTAGGACAGTGGTAGGCAAACTCATTAGTCAAAAGAGCCAAAGATCAGAAGAACAACGATTAAGATTTCTTTTGAGAGCCATACCCCGTGCCTGCTTGCGCTACGACAGCTACTTCAACCAGACTGACACCTCACTCGCCCACATGTAGTCGAAATTGATTCGTGGCAGAGCCTAGAGAATGACATGGAGAAAAAATTTGTCCCCGTCCTGTCCTCGCGAGCTCAATCCCCGCAAACCATCTGATCCCGTCCGTACAAGCCTCAAATAGTTTTATACCGAACTTATTATATTAAAGTATAAAAGAAACAATATTCTGTACAATTGTTAATTTATAAATCAGTGTCTTCTCCCTACTCTCTCTTCCCCATTTCCCTTCAGCGTCCTCTGCCCACTCTCTCTCCAGTTCACTTTAGCGAACGCACATAAAAACAAGCAAGCAATTTTATATCATTTTCATTCTATTCATTCATAGAAATTAAAGTCTAAATAATGCCAGTCACATTACAAAACATGATTTTACAAAAATAATTCCCTGCACAGTCAAGCCTACAAGGATTACTAGATGTCTTTCAGCAGCTCCCCTCCCTCCCTCACCCTTACCTTCATGGCCAAGTCAAAATGATCTACCAACAATAACATTTTTAAAAACACAAAGCACACTGTACGCAGAGAAAATTTTAATTATCATTTATATTTCGCAGGTTTTCAAAGAGGTCAAAGCAGATGACTTTATGCAATGTCACCTCAGTAACAACTATACAAAAATAGACAAATATACCCCCTCCCTTTTTACTAAACCACGACAGTGGTTTTTAGCGCAGGGAGCTGCACTGAATGCCCTGTGTTGCTCTCGATGCTCATAGGCTCCCTGCGCTATAAAACGCTATTGCGGTTTAGTAAAAGGGGACGATAGTGCAAAATATAGACAGCAGATATAAATTCTCAAAATGGACACATTTTGATCACTAAATTGAAAATAAAATAATTTTTCCTACCTTTGTCCGGTAATTTCATCAGTCTCTTGTTGCACTTTATTCTTCTGACTGTGCATCCAATATTTCTTCCCGTCTTTCAGCCTCCTGTATGCTTCCTCTCTTCCAGACCTCATTCCCTCCCCCAACTTTTTCTTTCTTACACCCTGTCCCCTTCTTTCTTTCTCTCTCCATGCCCCCTTTCTGTCTGTCTCCCGTCTCCCTTCTTTCTTTCTTTTCCCCCCTTTCTTTCTATCTCCTTGCCCTACCCCAAGCCACTGCCATTGGTGAACAGACCGCCACCGCCTCCGGGGAACAGGCCGCCACCACTGCTGGAGAATAGGCTGCCACTGCCGCCATCAGGGAATAGGCCACAGCCAAGTTCTGAGCTCTCCCTTCTTCCCTTCCCCGTAAAGAGGATGCTGAAGCACCAGGCCGACCCCCCTTCCCCACACGACGTCAATTCTAATGTCGGAGAGGAAGTTCTGGGCCAGCCAGGTAGTGATTGGCTGGCCCAGAACTTCCTCTCCGATGTCAGAATTGACGTCAGGTGGCGAAGGATGGTCGGCCCGGCGCTTCAGCATCCTCTTTATGGGGAAGGGAAGCAGGTTGGGCACCCCTGCTCTAGGTAAGCCGCACTCAAGAGGCTAAAGAGCTGCGGTTTGCCGACCACTGCTCTAGGGTATACAGGTATTCTAGCCTCTTCTCATATGTGTCTTGGCTCAATCCCGATATCATTTTCATCGCCTTCTTCTGAACCACTTCAAGTCTTCTTATATCCTTAGCAAAATACAGCCTCTAGAACTGAACACAATATTCCAAGTGGAGCCTCACCGCAACTTGTACAGGGGCACTATCACCTCCCCTTTTCTGCTGGTGATTCCTCTTTTTATGCAGCCCAGCTTCCTTCAGGCTACGGCCACTGCTTTGTCACTTTGCTTTTCAGCCTTAAGGTCTTCAGACACTATCACACCAAGGTCTCTCTCCCAGTGCATGGATATTAGCTTCTAATCCCCTAGCATATATAGCTTCTTTGGATTTTTATTCCCCAAATGCATCACTCTGGACTTCTTCGTTTTACATTTTATCATTCTTCTAACATTTGCAGATCTCTTCTAATGTTTTCTATTCCTTATGGGGTGTCTACTCTGTTGCAAATCTTTGTGCCATCTACAAAGTATATATCAGAATTTGGCACAGTCCACCCTGCAGAAGAGACATTATGTATGTAAAATTATGTAAACCGTTTAAGTTTAAACGGTATAGAAATTTTTAAAATAAATAAATGTCACATAATATAACATCGTATTTCTTATGACAGCTAATAGGAAGCAGTTAGGAAGTTGTTAAAATGAGTAAAGGTGAGGGTGCATAATATACAAAAAAGGGCCATAGATAACTACTCAGACAAGTACTTAGGGAAAAGATAAGACTTCAATTGTTTCCTAAAGTGTTAATAAGAGTGAGAAGTAAGTAACAGTGAACAAAAGTCTTTGTCATGAAAAGCTGCTTGAAATGAAAGCAGATGATCATGGTATTTCTTGCCTTTGCAGCCCTTAACAGAGGGAAATACAAACAGAGCATGTGATTTTCTAATATTCTTGTGGGATGTAATTGAAAATCTGTCAGCTAAATAAAGTGGGGCTTGGCCATAGATGATTTTGTAACATATAGTTTAAAGATAATGCGTGCCTCCACGGGAAGCAAGTGCAACTCACAGTAGAAAGAGGTTACATGATCATATTTCTTTAGACCATAAATCAATCTTACCGCAGTATTCTGGATCAATTGTAATCTGGTAATATTTTGCTTAGTTGTAGTTAAATAAGCAATATTACAATAGTCCAGAAGACTCAGTACCATTGATTGGACCATAAGTCTAAATGCAGAAGTTTCAAAGTACAATTTAATAGTATGGAGCTTCCATAATGTGTAGTATCCCTTTTGGACTATAGTGTCAATCTGATTTTTCATAGTTAGATTTTGATCGAAAACAACTCCCAATATTTTTATAGAAGAACAAATCATGTATTGAATTGTGTTTAACACAATAGATGATTCGTGGAGGTTCTTTTGGGAGGAAGCTGCTTCAGATTTAAGGGCATAGATATAGATGGCTATATCCTTTTGGAGTGTGGATCACTAAGCATGAGAAATTGAGGAACCTATAAGCAGTGGAGGAGGCCAGGACTGCATTGTATGCAATGAGTTGTAATAAACTTCCAGGGCCAGGTTCCTTAACAGCTGAAGCAATGGAACTGAGATTGGCATATGGTGGTGTATCAGGGCAAGAAGACAACCAAGACTACACCTGAAGTAAGACTAATATACTCAGGACTAGGATAATTAATTAGACAGGTCGTTCAAGTGCCGATAATCAAACCAAATTTCTGGACATATCCAGGGACATTTTAGGCCTCTGAATGCCGCTGAATCCCTACCCATTTCCCACAGAGTATGCAATTAGCACACATTGTCATGCCAGTTCAGTAATGGCTATTAAGGTCATACATTAACATTTACTATGTGGTAAATGCTTCCCACATGGTTTGTGAAAGGCCCTTTTAGCTTCCCATGTGTCAGTAACTGACCAAATTACAAGCTATTTATTATAAGGTCCTTTTACTAAGATGAAGTAGCCATTTTAGCACGTGCTAAATGCTAACGCATGCTAATGCATCCCTAGGATATAATGCTAAAAATTAGCATGCACTAAGAACATAAGAAGTGCCTCTGCTGGGTCAGACCAGAGGTCCATCGTGCCCAGCAGTCCGCTTGCGTGGCGGCCCAACAGGTCCAGGACCTGTGTAGTAGACTTCTATCTGTACCCCTCTATCCCCTTTTCGTTCAGAAAATTGTCCAATCCCTTCTTGAACCCTAATACCGTACTCTGTCCTATCATGCCCTCTGGAAGTGTATTCCAAGTGTCCACAACCAGTTAGGTGAAGAAAAACTTCCTAGCATTGGTTTTGAATCTGTCCCCTTTCAACTTTTCCGAATGCCCTTTCGTTCTTGTATTTTTTTGAAAGTTTGAAGAACCTGTCCCTCTCTACTTTCTCTATGCCCTTCATGATCTTGTAAGTCTCTATCATATCCCCTCTAATTCTCCTCTTCTCCAGGGAAAAGAGCCCTAGTTTCTCCAGTCTCTCAGTGTATGAAAGGTTTTCCATATCCTTTATCAAACTTTTCGCTCTCCTCTAAACCCTCTTGAGTATCGCCATATCCTTAGTAAAAAGACCTATATATTAGCTGAGCAGTAATGGCACTCGTGGACTCTAGGGGGTGCTAAGGAATGGATAATGAATATGGGGGTAATAATCAAAAAAGAAAAACATCTAAAAAGTGTCCTAAATGGCTACTTTGACGATCAAAAAGCCTGTATCTAAAACCAACTTAGGCCTTTCCCCTGCCACTAAACGCACAGAGAGAAAAGAGGTGTGTTTAGAGGAGGGGAAAGGGCGGGCAGTGGGCGGGAGGTGGGCCGACCTACACCTAGGCGTACAACAGGTATAACCAATACAGTTTAGTCGGCACTTAGACCTTTTTCACTTAGACGAAATAAAACCAGGTCTAAGTGCCGAAAAAGGGGCCGCTGAGCTGATGGCCATTGGCGCCATCAGTTCAGCGGCCCGGCAACCTAACCATCGTGGCAGGAGAGATGCCTCATCTCCCCTACCACGATGCCATCAATCTTCTACCCGAACTGCCGCGACCCGCGGCAGTTCAGGTAGAGGAGTGATGGTATCGCGGTAGGGGAGATGAGGCATCTCTCCTGCCGCGATGCATCACTCCCCCCCACACACAACATCGGGGCAAGAGGGAGCTCAAGCCCTCTTGCCCCAGCCAACCGCGGCACCCCGACACAATCGGGGCAAGAGGGAGCCCAAGCCCTCTTGCCCCGCCGACTCCCCAACAATATCGGGCCAGGAGGGAGCACAAGCCCTCCTGGCCCTGGCGACTCCCTCCTCCGCTAGTTGTTTGGGCCAGGAGGGAGCCCAAACCCTCCTGACCACAGCGACCCCCTACCCACACCCCGCACTATATTACGGGCAGGAGGGATCCCAGGACCTCCTGCCCTCGACGCAAACCACCCTCCCCCCAACGACCGCCCCCCCCCAAGAACCTCTGACCACCCCCCCAGCCGACCCGTGACCCCCCTGGCCGACCCCCACGACACCCCCACCCCCCTTCCCCGTACCTTTGGTTTAGTTGGCCGGACAGACGGGAGCCAAACCCGCCTGTCCGGCAGGCAGCCAACGACTGAATGAGGCCGGATTGGCCCATCCGTCCCAAAGCCCCGCCTAATGGTGGGGCCTAAGGCGCTTGGGCCAATCAGAATAGGCCTGGGAGCCTTAGGCCCCTCCTGGGGGCGGGGCCTTGGGCACATGGTCGGGTTGTCAGGAAAGCCAGCGTTTGGCAGCTGTAAAGATCTCCCGGTGATGCAACTAATCTTTTGAGGATCATTATGGCAATTAATAAACGTAATAACTATTTTAATAAAACTTGCATCATGTGTCATTTTCTATGTACCTTTTACATACCTAGAGCGAAGTTAGCAGCTTAATTAGCACCCACATAGGGACTGCTGCTTAAAAAGTGCGCTTGTGTCCAATTACCCTGCTTATAGCTGGAAAATAACATCTAATAGAGATATTTTTTACTTTGTTTTGCTGAAAGTATATAAATTAAGTACTACCCAAAACAGGGCACTGGATTATTTTTCTTTAGTTCAACCCTCTCATAATGCAGATGAACAGATTAAGCTGTAATTGCAAACTTGCAAATTACTGTACAACAAAAATGAATCATGCCAAAAATACAATTACAGTGATATAGCTTATAAAAATAATGTATGCTTTATTAAATCATAGTAGATTTTGAAGTAAACTCAATGAAAAAGATGCCAATGTTATTTTTTTTTTAATTCCTTGATTCTATACTTGGTATTATATTACAGGTCATTTTCTTTGATTCTGCTCATGTGATCTAACTGTTTCACTCCCCATAATAATATCATTTTTAAATACAAAATAATAACTTTACCTTCTTTTCTTCCTGTAAAGGTACCGCTTCATGATACCTTGGAACGAAGAGATTTTTCTTGTTTTCATCTTTCTTGATGTTGATATTCTCAGAATGGACAGTAGCTTTCCTTCGGAAAATTTGAAGGGTGATTTAAGAGGCCACAAATTAAGAAACAAAAACATTTGAATAAATACAAGTTTTTCTTCCAGCTATGAACCCTATTTCCAAAGGGAAGATTAGGTTCTTACCTCAATAATCTTCTTTCTAGTAGAAAGGCATGAGTCTTAAACCAGAGGTTATTCACCTCTACTTGTGAGTTTGTGTAGAAGGTGGCATCTAAATTTTTCAGCTCTGCCTTGTCTGACACTGCTCTGTGCCCCTCAGATCATACCAAAGCAGAAAAAAAGAGAAAAATAAGGAGGAGGGAAATGGGGGCACTCCAGTCGGGGGCAGAAGTACTTTTCCCTGCCTCAGTCCCACCCCTGACTCAGCAGGGATGTTTCCCTTCCCTAATCGATCTCAGCACTGAGCTTAGGGCATTCTGGGATTGGTAGCTTTTCCCAATTTGTCTGATGCCGAATGTCATAACTGCAGTTTTGGTGAGGGAAAGCCCCTTTAAGCCCTCACAGACACATTGTACACAAATTTGTGAATAGAGGTGAATAACCACTAGTTTAAGACTCAAACCTTTTGTACTAGAAGCTACATTATGTCAGTAACACATGGATAATGATACATGTTAATAGGCAACAGCTTGCATTATTTGTCAATAATGCAGCTTAAATAGCATTTTTTTAATAACAGTGCAAGTTAGATATGTGATGCAGTTCATTATTAAGCAGAATGAATAATACAGCTTTCATTAAGTCCTATATTTTTCATAGAAGATAACAGCTCAACTGGTGTTATCTTTCCTCCCTGAGATAATCAAACCACTAATCTATTGCCTAGTGCTCTTGAGAGCAAGTTAAAGAAACTGCTGCTTTCAGGAGAGTCTTCAAGATTCCCCACATTCCCATTTCCAAAGTATTTTTCAATTCAATAACCTACATGACTCTGTCAATATTACCTTCTCCACCACAAACCTCCCGTTTCCAAAATAATCTTGTAATTTCTTCAGAATTAATCCTCTTCGCCCAGTCAATCCCACCAACATTACGCCCTGAACATCCACCCCCTTCATTTTTATATATCCCCCAATCTCTCTAAAATATACCCCATTCCCTTTCAAAAATAAACCCCAATCCCCCACTTTTGCTTCCTTCCCCAGTACCTACACAGGATCTCCCTGATGGGTAGTGGGGGATAGAGACAATCCACAAATGATTCTCTCCTGGGGAAGCCCTGATTAAAAATGATACCACAAAGGGCTTCATTTTGAATTAGGAATAGGAAGCTGTTGGAACATGAGACAGATTGCTTCTGCTATTCTCTGTTTTACCACTACCAACATGTATCAGAGAGGCATTCTGGTAGATACTACAGAGAAGTGAGGAGACTGTGAAAGGTTATTTTTGAAAGTAGACTGGCAGTTCATTTTGGAAAGGGAGTCAAAGGACTGAGGAATGGTGGTTTAGAGGCTTGGGGAAAGTAATATTGACAGGGGATCAGGAGATATTTCTTGAAAGAGGATTGGGCAGTTGGGAGCCCAGAGTAGAGGTCTGCACGGGGATCGCGGGGATCCCGCGGGTCCCGCGGGGATCCCGCGGGTTCCCCCCTGGCCCACGGGACTCCCACGGGGACGCCCCCTGGCCCACGGGACTCCCACGGGGATGCCCCCCTGACCCACGGGACTCCCACGGGGACGCCCCCTTGCCCACGGGACTCCCACGGGGATGAAAACAACCTACCTAAATTCTGGCGATGCAAGCATGCAGCTTACAAGTCTGGCGTCGCGTCGGGAAATAGCCATGTTGAGCAGTGAGCTCAGCACGTACACAGATGAAAGCCTTGCTTGCTGATTGGTCCGGCGGCCCCGCCCCACCGTGCCGCCGGACCAATCAGCAAGCAAGGCTTTCATCTGTGTACGTGCTGAGCTCACTGCTCAGCATGGCTATTTCCCGACGCGGGCATTAGGCTGTTTTTTGTCATTTCGGGTGGGGGATGGCAGCGGCAGCAGCAGCCTGAAAAAGAAATCATCCTGGCCGGGTTCGGTGTCATGCTCCGGAGCTTCTACAGCCTTCCTATCTCCCTCTCCCTTCTACCTGCGGCTCTCTTCGGCAACTCAGCAGCAACGATCGACACAAGCTTCTGGCGTCGGGGCCTACCCTCTGCGAGTCCCGCTTGTTTCAACTTCCTTTTTCCACAAAGGTGGGACTCGTAGAGGGAAGGCCTCGATGTCGGCAGCTTGTCTTGATCACCGCTGCTGACGAGTTGCTTAAGAGAGCCGCGGAGCAGGGGGGTGTTGCCAGGTGCAGGTAGAAGGGAGAGGGCCAGATGCAGGACTCGTGGGTGAGGGAGGAGAAGAGAGAGGGGAGAGAAACAAAAGGAAATATTTCATACTGGGCTGGGCCGGAGTGGAGAGAGGGTGGAAAGATTCTGGCTACAGGGTGCAGTAACAAAGGAAAAGGGGGGAAAGCTGAAAATAGAGATAGTGACACAAAGAAGAGAAAGGGTAAGCAGGACCTTCTGAATAAGGATAGAGATACAGAGGGGACATGAAGAGGAGGTGAAATAGAGACATAGAAGTAATGCTGAAAAAGTGTGTGTGGGGGGGGGGAGATAAAGACATTGAAAGGGCAAATGGTGAATATGGGGTAAAGACAAGGACAGAGACAAATGAAGATTCTGAAAAAGTGGTGAGATAGGGATATAGGTGAGATGGACACAAAGAAGGGTGATGCTGGAAAATAGGTGGAATGGTAATTCTGACAGACACAGAAGGGAAATGCTGGATCAAGGAGAGATGGGGCTCAGGCTGGATGGAATGAGGAGAAATGCCTTGTTGGCCCGGAACTTCCTCTCCTACGTCAGAATTGACGTCAGGGAGCGGAATGCTGGTCAGCGCGACGCTTCTGCAGGGAAAGCTTGGGACAGCGGTGGCTTGGGGACTATTCCCCGATGGCGGTGGCAGCAAACCGAGTGGCTTGGGGGAGGGCACGGAGAAAGAAAGAAAGGGGGCAGACAGAGAGACAGAAAGAAGGGGGAACAGGGAGACAGAAAGAAAAAGTTGGGGGAGAGAATGAGGTCTGGAGGAGAGGAAACATACAGGAGGCTGAAAGAAAGGAAGAAAGATTGGATGCACAGTCAGAAGAAGAAAGTGCAACCAGAGACTCATGAAATCACCAAACAGCAAAGGTAGGAAAAATGATTTTATTTTCAATTTAGTGATCAAAATGTGTCTGTTTTGAGAATTTATATCTGCTGTCTATATTTTGCACTATGGCTCCCTTTTACTAAACCGCAATATTGTTTTTTAGCGCAGGGAGCCTATGAGCATTGAAAGCAGCGCGAGGCATTCAGCGTAACTCCCTGTGCTAAAACCTACTATTGTGGTTTAGTAAAAAGGGAGGGGGTGTATTTGTCTATTTTTGTATTTTGTTACCGAGGTGACATTGCATAGAGTCATCTGCCTTGGGAAATGTATATGGCAGATATCTTTGTTTTGTGTTCAAAAGAAAAGGAAATGCATTTCTGGTTTTATTTCTACAGTGTTGAAGTACTTGTTGGCCCTTGCTGTGATTGGTGGGGATCCCCAAGCACCGCCAGCAGAGGACCTCCTCTAGAGATGGTCAGAACTCCCCTCCACCAAGCGCAGCAGTCGCTGGCAGCATCCATGAGCCACTGAGGTGCCAGCATCTGTGACTCAGGGACGCTACTTCTGCCTGCCAAGCTTGGCAAAAGGGACCCCAGGCCAACTGCAAAGGAAGTCCTCAGCTGACAGTTTGTGGGTTCTCATCAGCTGAGTATTTATATTTTATATTTACATTAGAGGTTCTGGTAGAAACCCATTTACAAAGTATGTATTCTTCCCAATTAATATTTCCAAATTAATAGTCTCTTTGCTTATTTGTAAATGGGTCTCTACCAGAGCCTTTAATTCAGTAGCATAATTAAATAAAATAACTATTTCTGAAGTTTATAGGGAAGGATGGTGACGGAGGGGATTCCTCGCGGGGACGGGTGGGGACGGAGGGGATTCCTCGCGGGGACGGGTGGGGACGGAGGGGATTCCTCGCGGGGACGGGTGGGGACGGAGGGATTCCTCACGGGGACGGGTGGGGACGGAGGGATTCCTCACGGGGACGGGTGGGGATGGGTGGGATTTTGGCGGGGACGGGTGGGGACGGGTGGGATTTCTGTCCCCGCGCAACTCTCTAGCCCAGAATGGGGAATTATTTAAAGGGATCAGGTAAGGAAAATGTTTGTTGTCATCAAGGACCAGCCATGTTAAAAAAGCAACCCTGATTGATGACCAGGAAAGATCCAAATATACTATAAATTTACTGTAATAAATAAATTTATGACAGTAATGTCAAAAAGATATTCTCAAAATAACCCCAACCTTATATTTACAGTGACTCACAAAGGTCTTCACATTCTGCTGTACAAACAATAC
Organism: Geotrypetes seraphini; assembly: GCF_902459505.1. Lineage (NCBI taxonomy): Eukaryota > Metazoa > Chordata > Amphibia > Gymnophiona > Dermophiidae > Geotrypetes > Geotrypetes seraphini. The sequence goes on along the minus strand of NC_047084.1, from coordinate 325,013,690 downwards.
ACTTCAACATTTCTAGCTTGTTTCCAGACAACAGTAAATGTGTTAAATAACACTGAACTACTTTTTATAGAAAAATCACAGATTGCAACACATTGTTAGATTATTTCAGTTATCACCCTAAATCTCTGAAAAATAATATTCCTATAGGACCATTTCTTTGCTTTTGTCGTCTCTGTTCTATGAGGAATGTTTTTAAATATCATGTACAGGAGTTGGCCCAGAGATGTATTCAAAGGTCCTACCCTATTCATATTGTTAAACAGGCATATAAAAGAGCATTATATATACACGGAGAGTGTTTTGGATACATGCAGCTGTACTCTAAAAAGGATGAACAGGCCAATGGTATGCGTTAACTTATTCTTCTAGTTCATATCAGATTTGTATTATTAGAAAATACTGACATATGCTACAGTTGATCAAGATGCCCAAATTTGTTTTTACCAGAAAGAAAAAATCTGGATAAGTTCCAACAGAATATGTGAAGAAAATTCAGGACATCTTAAATGTGGACAGTGTGTTTATTGTGAATATACATTAGAAGCCACTTGCTTGGATATGCCACATAATGGACAGAAGTTCTGACTATAGCAACACACAGACTATACCACAGCCTGTGTTGTATATTACATTTTATGCCACAGGGCAAACACGAAGATAAATTAAAATTTGAATAGTGGAACATATGAGCAACATTAGGACTAATAGACTGGAAGTTCCCCTCATGCAGCATTGGATGCAAGCTGGACATGAGTTTAAACAGTTATGCTTTGTGGTGCTTTTAAAAGTACATCTGCCTAGAGCAGTGGTTCCCAACCCTGTCCTAAAGGACCACTAGGCCAATCGGGTTTTCAGGATAGCCCTAATGAATATGCATGAGAGAGATCTGCATATAATGGAGGCTCCAAGGATGCAAATCTGCTCCATGCATATTCATTAGGGATATCCTGAAAACCCGACTGGCCTGGTGGTCCTCCAGTAGAGGTCTGCACGGGAACGGGGATCGCGGGGATCCCGCGGGTCCCGCGGGGATCCCGCGGGTTCCCCCCCTGGCCCACGGGACTCCCACGGGGACGCCCCCTGGCCCACGGGACTCCCACGGGGATGCCCCCCTGACCCACGGGACTCCCACGGGGACGCCCCCTTGCCCACGGGACTCCCACGGGGATGAAAACAACCTACCTAAATTCTGGCGATGCAAGCATGCAGCTTACAAGTCTGGCGTCGCGTCGGGAAATAGCCATGTTGAGCAGTGAGCTCAGCACGTACACAGATGAAAGCCTTGCTTGCTGATTGGTCTGGCGGCCCCGCCCCACCGTGCCGCCGGACCAATCAGCAAGCAAGGCTTTCATCTGTGTACGTGCTGAGCTCACTGCTCAGCATGGCTATTTCCCGACGCGGGCATTAGGCTGTTTTTTGTCATTTCGGGTGGGGGATGGCAGCGGCAGCAGCAGCCTGAAAAAGAAATCATCCTGGCCGGGTTCGGTGTCATGCTCCGGAGCTTCTACAGCCTTCCTATCTCCCTCTCCCTTCTACCTGCGGCTCTCTTCGGCAACTCAGCAGCAACGATCGACACAAGCTTCTGGCGTCGGGGCCTACCCTCTGCGAGTCCCGCTTGTTTCAACTTCCTTTTTCCACAAAGGTGGGACTCGTAGAGGGAAGGCCTCGATGTCGGCAGCTTGTCTTGATCACCGCTGCTGACGAGTTGCTTAAGAGAGCCGCGGAGCAGGGGGGTGTTGCCAGGTGCAGGTAGAAGGGAGAGGGCCAGATGCAGGACTCGTGGGTGAGGGAGGAGAAGAGAGAGGGGAGAGAAACAAAAGGAAATATTTCATACTGGGCTGGGCCGGAGTGGAGAGAGGGTGGAAAGATTCTGGCTACAGGGTGCAGTAACAAAGGAAAAGGGGGGAAAGCTGAAAATAGAGATAGTGACACAAAGAAGAGAAAGGGTAAGCAGGACCTTCTGAATAAGGATAGAGATACAGAGGGGACATGAAGAGGAGGTGAAATAGAGACATAGAAGTAATGCTGAAAAAGTGTGTGTGGGGGGGGGAGATAAAGACATTGAAAGGGCAAATGGTGAATATGGGGTAAAGACAAGGACAGAGACAAATGAAGATTCTGAAAAAGTGGTGAGATAGGGATATAGGTGAGATGGACACAAAGAAGGGTGATGCTGGAAAATAGGTGGAATGGTAATTCTGACAGACACAGAAGGGAAATGCTGGATCAAGGAGAGATGGGGCTCAGGCTGGATGGAATGAGGAGAAATGCCTTGTTGGCCCGGAACTTCCTCTCCTACGTCAGAATTGACGTCAGGGAGCGGAATGCTGGTCAGCGCGACGCTTCTGCAGGGAAAGCTTGGGACAGCGGTGGCTTGGGGACTATTCCCCGATGGCGGTGGCAGCAAACCGAGTGGCTTGGGGGAGGGCACGGAGAAAGAAAGAAAGGGGGCAGACAGAGAGACAGAAAGAAGGGGGAACAGGGAGACAGAAAGAAAAAGTTGGGGGAGAGAATGAGGTCTGGAGGAGAGGAAACATACAGGAGGCTGAAAGAAAGGAAGAAAGATTGGATGCACAGTCAGAAGAAGAAAGTGCAACCAGAGACTCATGAAATCACCAAACAGCAAAGGTAGGAAAAATGATTTTATTTTCAATTTAGTGATCAAAATGTGTCTGTTTTGAGAATTTATATCTGCTGTCTATATTTTGCACTATGGCTCCCTTTTACTAAACCGCAATATTGTTTTTTAGCGCAGGGAGCCTATGAGCATTGAGAGCAGCGCGAGGCATTCAGCGTAACTCCCTGTGCTAAAACCTACTATTGTGGTTTAGTAAAAAGGGAGGGGGTGTATTTGTCTATTTTTGTATTTTGTTACCGAGGTGACATTGCATAGAGTCATCTGCCTTGGGAAATGTATATGGCAGATATCTTTGTTTTGTGTTCAAAAGAAAAGGAAATGCATTTCTGGTTTTATTTCTACAGTGTTGAAGTACTTGTTGGCCCTTGCTGTGATTGGTGGGGATCCCCAAGCACCGCCAGCAGAGGACCTCCTCTAGAGATGGTCAGAACTCCCCTCCACCAAGCGCAGCAGTCGCTGGCAGAATCCATGAGCCACTGAGGTGCCAGCATCTGTGACTCAGGGACGCTACTGCTGCCTGCCAAGCTTGGCAAAAGGGACCCCAGGCCAACTGCAAAGGAAGTCCTCAGCTGACAGTTTGTGGGTTCTCATCAGCTGAGTATTTATATTTTATATTTACATTAGAGGTTCTGGTAGAAACCCATTTACAAAGTATGTATTCTTCCCAATTAATATTTCCAAATTAATAGTCTCTTTGCTTATTTGTAAATGGGTCTCTACCAGAGCCTTTAATTCAGTAGCATAATTAAATAAAATAACTATTTCTGAAGTTTATAGGGAAGGATGGTGACGGAGGGGATTCCTCGCGGGGACGGGTGGGGACGGAGGGGATTCCTCGCGGGGACGGGTGGGGACGGAGGGGATTCCTCGCGGGGACGGGTGGGGACGGAGGGATTCCTCACGGGGACGGGTGGGGACGGAGGGATTCCTCACGGGGACGGGTGGGGATGGGTGGGATTTTGGCGGGGACGGGTGGGGACGGGTGGGATTTCTGTCCCCGCGCAACTCTCTATCCTCCAGTTCAGGGTTGAGAACCTCTGGCCTAGAGGAGGGGATGTTTCCTGTGTTCTTATATACAAAGAACAAAAATTAATATATTCATAGTAACATAGTAAATGACGGCACGGTCCATCCAGTCAGCCAAAAAGTCACACTAATCATCAAAGCAATTTTAAACCAACAATCTAGAACATAAGAACTGCTAAGTTCCTCTATAAGATGTCCTCTCCTCCCTCCCTCTGATAGGCAATACCTGTACTCAGATGACTTGAATGTAGTATAAAATATGCATACTTTCTCCTGATCTGTCTTGCCATATATGGGGTACAGACCATAGAAGTCCACCCGGAATTGGCCACATTGCCCCATATTTTAATTATTGAAAATGCAAACAAGTCTGCATAAAGCACAACAGATACAAAAGAATATGCAGATCAAATATGACAGCAGATTATTAGATCAAACCACGGACCGTTTTGGGTCTTCTTCACTACCGCAAAATGTGGATGTTCCCATAGACTCTTTTATATACCAATAAAAGTCTACATCAGCAACATCAGTTTCCACAGCCTCTTATTTTAGATTTGTGCTTCATCTGTTGATCTTTATGGGTCAACAAATATAACAGTTGAAAATCGCTAAAACCCACCCCTCTAACTACAAACCACTGACTGAAAGCAATTCTTATATACAAGAAGCCACTGAGTGTGAGTCCAAGGTGCTAAAGTGTGTGCGGCATATCTTACTAAGGTAGTAGATGCCTCTAAACCCAATAAGATGCCCACACTCACAGAAAGGAACCCAAAGTATTCTTGCACAATGCTTTCAACTTTGTCATCAAATAAACAAAATCTATTTTGGTAACTGAATGTCCAAAGAAAACATTTCAGCTCACTTCCAATAAGACAAATTCTGACCTCAGTGGCTACCAGAGCACCAGCCTTTGGGCCCCTTCCTCAAGCCCCAACACTGGTCCATTTAAAAGAAAAACGCATACGTCAAGGGGTAGAACCACCTGCAGTATATCTTGCAATAAACCCCAAACTCGGCTCCAATAAGCTTGCAATTTGGGGCATTCTCACCAAATATGAGAAAAAGTACCAATCTGGGCACAGCCCTTCCAACATAAATCTGATCCAGCGTTATAAACTGCCTGCAATCGTGCAGGAGTATAATACCACTGGAGCAAAATTTTGGACTAATGCTCCACCAAACTTGTACTAGAAACTTTCAAGAGACTTCTGTATGTCCCTTCCCATTGAGTGCTTGTAAGGGAGTAGCCCAGAAGGCCCTCCCACTTAGCCTCATACTTACGCTCCAGAGGACAGCAAAGGAGGAGAGCCTTGTAAAGCCTAGAAATAAGCCCTCTCCAAGCCCTCAAACGTGAAACCTTAAGAAAAGTATGATTCTCCTGCTCCCAATGATGCAACACCTTGTGCAACATAAAATCTTTGAGTTGCAAATAGGAAAAAAATCTGTATCAAGCCCATATTAATCTCGACGGATATAAAAAAAATATAATCTCCCTACCACCACCACCACCACCACCACTAATTGTACAAAAATGCACAGCCCTCTACCTGCCCACTTCTGAAAAAAATCGAGCCACTCGGTTTCAGAATGAAATTCAGAGTATATTGTAAATATGTACCCCAAAATATTTCTGGTTAGGAAAAAATTGCCCCCTAACTTTCCCATAATACCACAGGGGTAACCTCCTTGTTATCATTAAAGACAAAATAATCTTGAATATCCTGCCATAACGAGGAAAAGAATTGCTGTTCAGCCAGCAACTGGTCATTCAATGCCCAATAACATAGTCCACCTGCAAAAGGCTGGTCAAGAAGATGCAGAGAGATCGTGGTGTGGCCTGACCACACCTTTGGTTCAATTTGAACAGAAACAACCTGATTAAAGAAAGACTTCTCCAGAAGCCAAAGATCTATTTTAGTGTAAGAGCACTGCAATGAAAAATAGAAGGTATAGTCATGAACCTCCACATACCGCAAACACCACACCTCCTCAAGCCCACACCTCCTAACCATGCTGAAGAGTTACTGATGATCTCTACAAGCATATGAGATAGTTGAGTTAGAATTATCCATAGTGGGATCCCAGGTGAGAATGAAGTCACTCCCTATCACCAAAATGCCCTCTCGAAACTCCAACAATTTTTGTTCTAGGAACATAAAAAAAGGGCCCTGATCCTGATTAGGAGCATAAACATTAACCAGTGTATACAAGCGAGAGTCAAGCTCTATCTTCAAAAACAAATAGTGCCCTTCCAGATTGGCATAAGTCTGGCAGGGGATGCATATGATATTTTTATGAATCACAATCTCCACCCCATTAGTTCTCTTACTGGTTTTATTGGACACCAAAAGGGTATGGTGGTAGGATTTGTGAGTCAGCAGATACTGGTGCTTGGGCAAAAAGTGAGACTTGCAAAAAAAAATAAAAAAAATAAAAAACTAAACAAAACAAAAAACTCTACATCCATGCAAAGTGCATGCTGCTTCCTTAAAAAAGAGCTGCCTCTTTGGGGGGGGGGGAATTCAAACGTTTACATTATAAGATAAAAATATAAAATTATGAACAATTCAAACTAAAAGCTATAGAGAAGAGCAACTATCAAGCATAGACTAAAACACCACCCATATCATGCACCATGCACACCACAAACAGTAAAATGCAATTGCAAAAATTTCATAATCATGCTCCTATCTTTCACTTCCCCTATCCCACCCCTACCCCCTTTACCCCACTGCCAAGTGCCCACTATTAACTAAGTGGGCAATAGAGAGAGGAAGAAACAGCAAGCACAACCCCTATTTTGGTTCCACCCCCCCAAAAAAAAACCCCAAACAAACAAAGATACCTTCATACTCCCCCAGCAAGAAACGTCCATCAGTAAAAATATCCAATAATCAGTACTGCAGAGTTGTCAAGTGGCAGCAGAGATCAGGCTAGGCATTACTGTGCCTTGTCTGCTGTTCCAGCATTCAAAGCTGGATGCAGAAAGCCACAGGGACCAAGATACTTGTGTAGACTCTGCTGAATCCAAATCAAAAGACATCCCAGTGGTTGCTACGTGTCACTGCACCTCTGCCACAGAGCACCCAATATGAGTAATGCCATTAATGGTGAATGCCAATCCAGTAGGAAAAAGTCATCAACAGTGTATTCCTTTGCTGCAGAATATTTCAGTGAGACATTTATTAATTTAAAAAAAATTCTTAGCCACTTCAACTTACGCAACTTACAAAATACAATCATAAAATGACACACACACTCTGCCACACCATTTTCATGTAGTTATTCTCTTTCCTAGATGGCTGGTAACTGACTGTTGGAGTTCAAGAGCAATGCTGAGTTCTTGAGGAAGGGAGAGTTTCCTCTGAAACAGAGCCCTGTCGAACTACAAACAGCACACTAATGTATTCTCAAGATTTTGAAGATATCTCGCTGAAAACAACGAAGGATAAGTAAAACACAACTTTTTGAGTGTGGAGCAGCTTAATGTACAGTGAAGTGGATAGAACATGTATTGCATTTGATAGAACATTTATTGCATTTGATAGACTTTTGACGCTAAAATTTTCTAAAGCAAGATTGAGTTTGTAGTCTTCATTGGAGTATCACATTACTCAAGCACTTTTTGTTTACACATGCAAGTCACATTTTAAAGAGAGGCAAGGGGATGTTTCAAATTGAATACCCATTTGGGTTTATCTGAAGACAGCTCTGACTGTGAGGCTTGAAGGAGAATCAGGAGTAAGACCTTCATGGAAATGTAGGTGAAGACCCCTATGAGACCCCAAAAAAGTTATATTGCTTATGAATTCAAGCTTCTGAACAATCAGCAAGAAACAATATGCTTAGGTTCATCTTTGCTCTAGTAGCAATATCTGCTGACAGCATTGGATATTTTGGGGCTTTTTCAGGAAGACAAACCCAAACAAAATGTTCTACCAAAACGTTATCTGAACTGCTAACGAAGGACAATTAAGCTCAGGAAGGAGGGGGGCCTACTCTTAGAAATTATTGAACTTAGTATTAAGAATGCATTGTCAGGGAAATAGAGAGGTCAGATTTGACAGTGGGTGATATCATGCTTCAATATGGCTCTGAGATAAATATGCAGACTATACAATCAATAGATATGATAGATGTGACAATCCAAAAGAAAGGGAGTATGTAATCTGTAACTATGTCGTGCTTTAGGCTAATGAACTAAAGAATATAAGTAGCATACTGGTTGGCTTAAGCTTTAGGATGGATCCATAACAGTAGTGGCCACTCTGAATGTTATCCATTGGCTCAATGTACTGTACTTTGTTATTCCATGAAAATTGACTTTTCTCTATTACTAATAAATCTATATTATATATATATACATATACAGCAATTGGGTTGTTGTGTGAGGTCAGTATTATGAAAAGGTTCGCAGCGCCTTCTCAGGCTTTGTGCCCATTTATGAGTTGTAAAAACTGAGGGCTCTCTTATCACTAAAAATTTAAATTTATAATTATATACAGTGAAGTTATAGCCTTTTAAGTCTTCTGTTATTGATTAGAGGCTATTGGTGGATGCTACAATAATTCTACTCTCTCTCTATTTGAGAGAATCTTTTTGTGGAAGTAATGAAGAAGTAGGGAATTAGAGGCCAGTAAGTCTGACTTCTGTGGTAAGCAAATTAGATTCAAACGGTTTTATTGATGCAAACATCATCAAATGCAACAAATATAACATCAAGGCACTGATTACAAGAATAATGCATCCATAATAATAAAAGGCTAAGTGCGCATGCGCTTTTCAAAGATCGTGATTCCTGGTGGCGTAAGGTGTGCTTCTGTGTCACACCTCACGGCGTCTGCGCTAGCTGGAGGCGCGTGTTCCAGAGACTCCTCCCTCCCGCTGCCGCTGCTCTTCAAAGCAGCCTGCTGAGGTTCGCCAGCTGCTGTAGCGAACCTCGCAGGCCGCTCTCCACCTTCCCGATGCAGAAAAAAAAGTAAATCCAGGTAGGATGGAGGCGGCGATCGGCAGCGACTGCTGCTACTCCTCCAGCCGCCTAGCTCCTCTCCGCCGGCCCCGGCCGGCAGTCCCCTCCACCCCATCCTGATCATGAGGGAGACCGTGCAAAGGGAAGTGCAAGGGGAAGGGGAAAGGGAGGAAGTGTCTCTAGCACCCGTTAATGTAACGGGCTTAAAGAGCTAGTCAAATATAATAAAATAATATACATAATAAAATAAACATATTCCATTTTCAATAAACCCCCACTTTATCTATATGTGACTATGTGTTTGAACCTTTCAATAACCTCTCCCACCCCACCCCACCCAATGGTACTCTCTACCCTACCTTATCAAAACATACCAGTATTATTTTCATTCAATTAAATAAAAGCCCAATTAAGAGACCCAACTTAAAACCGCATTACGGCCCTTAGGATATAAATCTTGCAAATATAAATCCCAGGTTTGTAGAAACAACATATTTCGCTTTATAGTAAATCCAGCATCTCTAGCTTCCCAAATGGCCAACTGATGTAATTGGTTTCGCCAATACCAAAACCTCGGAGGGTCAGGGATCATTCAATATTGAAGTATACATTTTCTAGCCAATAGACTCATTTTCCTACACAGCGCCTTATGTCCCTTAGGCAAATGGCCAAAAGCTTCTGGCAAATCCAAAATAAAGAGGGAAGTAGAACAGCGCAAAGGTCTTCCAATTATCTTTGACATATAATTTATTAATTAATGGAAACACTTTTAAAACAGAGAATGGTCAAGTTTCTGAAATCCTGTGGATTACAGAACTGGAAGCAACATGGATTCACTAGAGGTAGGTCTTGTCAGACAAATCTGATCAATTTCTTTGACTGGGTGACCAGAGAATTAGATAGAGGATGTGCGCTAGATGTGGTGTATTTAGATTTTAGCAAAGCCTTTGACAGTGTTCCACACAGACGTCTAATAAATAAACTGAGTGCCCTCGGGATGGATCCCAAAGAGACAGGCTGGGTCAAGAACTGGTTGAGTGGAAGGTGACAGAGGGTAGTGAGAAAACGGATATTACCAGTGGTGTGCCTCAAGGTTCTGTTCTTGGGCCTGTTCTTTTTAACATTTTTATAAACAATATTGCTGATGGTTGTCAGATAAGATTTGCCTCTTTGCGGATGATACGAAAATCTGCAATAGAGTAGACATGGTGTGAATAACATGAAGAAAGACCTGGCAAAGCTTGAAGAATGATCTGAAATTTGGCAGATAAAATTTATTGCTAAGAAATGCAAGGTCATGCATTTGAGCTGCAAAAACTCAAGGAAACGGTACAGATTAGGGAGTGAAGAGCTTATATGCATGACAGAAGAGAAGGACTTGGGTGTGATTGTATGTGATGATCTTAAGGTGACCAAACAGGTTGAAAAGATGACGAAGAAAGCTAGAAGGATGATAGGTTGCATAGGGAGAGGTATGCCTAGTAAGAAAAAGGAGGTATTGTTGCCCCTGTATAAGACTTTGGTGAGACCTCATTTAGAATATTGTGTACAATTCTGAAGGCCGCACCTTCAAAAAGATATAAAAAGGATGGAGTTGGTCCAGAGGAAGGCTACTAAAATGGTATGTGGTTTTCATCATAAAAAGTATAAAGATCTCAATCTGTATACTTTGGAGGAAAGTCAGGAGAGGGGAGATATGATAGAGACATTTAAATACCTACATAATGTAAATGCGCATGAGTTGAGTCTCTTTAATCTGAAAGGAAACTCTGCAGTGAGGGCAAAGGATGAAGTTAAGAGATGATAGGCTCTGGAGTAATCTAAGGAAATACTTTTTTACAGAAAGGATGGTAGATGCATGGAACAGAAGAGGTGGTGGAGACAGAGACTGTGACTGAATTCAAAAGGGCCTGGGATAGGCACGTGGAATCTCTTGGAGAGAGAAAGAGATAATGGTTACTGCAGATGGGCAGACTAGATGGGCCATTTGGCCTTTATCTGCCATCATATTTCTATGTCATCATACACACATACAGAGTGGTTTTCAGTGTCTTCTTCAATTTCTGAATATCCAAAAGTACTCTCAGTGGTCCTATCAAATTATTCCCCCCTGAAATTGAGATAACAGATGCTCTCATATTTTCGTATTTCTACTGGTGCAAGATAGCTGAAACAAGATCTACATAGATGGATATGGTAGTCTCATCCCATTTGACCTCTCCTCCAGTCTTACAAATGGCCCGCTGGACCCGCTCCTTATCAGCATACTTATGAAATCAGACTACCATGTCCCTAGAGTAGTTGCAGTCCTGCAGGCCTGCAACCCTGTGCATTCTGTCCAACTGATCCCAAATGCTTCCTGCAGTAGTATGGTGAAAATCTACTGTGCCACCTCAACAGATCGGGCCTCTACTACCGATTCTGGAACTCCTTTGATCCACAGATTGCATCTGCGAGATATATTCTCAAGATCTTCTAGCTTAAGAGTCAACTTCTCCTCAGCATTCATCTTCTCAACAGAGGCTTACAAACTGAGAAGCTCTTCACTTTGCTCAGTCAAATGCATCTCCATGTCATCCACTTGATGAGTAGTCTCCACTAAATCATGATGCAGCTCTTCCATAACCATCTAAATCTCTCCCCTCATTGTCTGAAAATCACTTTTAAGCTTCTGAAACCAGCACAAAGTGAGTGAAGAAGCCTCATGTTCAGCTCCAGCTGCTGCTATTTTAGGATCCTCCTGCATCGATGCAGATCTTACCACACTGAAGAAAGTCTTTATATCTATCTGCCACTTTTGAGCTGCCATCGGATAAAATGCCATGGACCTGGAAACAATAAAGTCCAAAAAAAGAAATGGGCGTTTCCTTCACAGCTCAGTGCTTAAAAAACAGCAAATTAGCTCGGGAGGACCTCGGAGCTTCACTTCTATGCTGCCATTTGGAGCATTGTCATCATTACCTCCTTATTCCAGGTAGTTTATTATTCTTTCAGCAGGGCTTCCATTGTCTTTTCAACCACCGAAGCAAGACTTACTGGCTTCTAGAGAAGTCTTTCTGTAATCAGGTTGTTTCTGTTCAAATTGAACCAAGGATGTGGTCATACCATACCACAATCTCTCTGCATCTTGTTGACCAGCCTTCTGCAGGTGGTCTATGTTATTGGGTATTGAATGACCAGTTGCTGGCTGATCAGCAGTTCTTTTCCTCATTATGGCAGGATATTTGGGATTATTTTCTCTTTAATGATAACGAGGCGGTTACTTCTGTGTTACTATGGGATGGTTAGGAGGCAATTTTTTCCAACTTATTCTCTATTACTACTTTTGTATATTCGATTTCTCCAATCCAATTCCGTCTCCAAGAATATATTAAACAAATCTACAAGAGGTCCTGCAAGAATTTCTCCGAGTTCCCTCAATACCCTAGGATGGATCTCGTCTAGTCATGGAATATGGTATACTCTCTTGGTCTAAATAGAGAAGTTGATTGGTCATTCATATATTTATTTATTTATAAATGTTCTATACCACTTAAGAACTAAACAGTTTACATGAGTTAAAACAAACTTAATTATGACAAACTAAAATCATAAAATCAACAGAGGAGAAATATCTTTTCTTTTCCAAAAAACTGTTAAGTCATAGGAATGCGGTGACAAACAATTGTGTTTTTAGCTGTTTCCTGCAGTTTAATGCAGAAAACGATCATCATGCAAGAGTATGAACCAATAGGAGATCAGTGTGTTGATCGTGGGATAACATAAATGCTGGTTTAAGTATTGGTGTCTTTGGTTGGTTAAAAACTATTATAAGCTGTGAGAATTCTTATCTGGTATGGCAAATTTATTTTGTATGAGAAAAGTAATTCCTTATTGAGTTTGAGATAATATTTTTATTATAGTTGTTTTATTGCAGTTTTGGAGATCTTCCTCCTGGAGACACATGTTTCGAAACTCGGCCCAAGTAGGGGAAAACAGATGGATTATAAATGAAGTAGTAAAGATTCTGCAATTTATTTTAGAAGCACTACACATGGGGGAATGTTGTCACCGTGCAAAAGGACCAAGCTTAATCAGAAGCACAACGGTTACTTGTATATTTTTGGAGAGAGGACTATTGTCATCATATTTATTTGTTAACTGCAGATCATAAATAAGATACAACATAATTAATGTTGAAGGGAACAGTAAGTTACTATAATGGTTCCCTGCTGGTCTGAAGTACAGTGAGTGCATGATTGGAGAACTAAGCACATCATGTCTTTCTGCACGGATGCATATGAAATACATTAGTGATATTTATGCACAGATATTATAGTACAAGTGACTTGAGTGAGGTACCTTGCAATAGTATATATGTTTGATTTGGGTACTAATTTAATTTTGATGCTCCTATAGTTGAAACACCTTCTATTAAGCATCAAGGGTGTAATTTACAGACTACAAGGACTTATGCAAGTCAGTGGTGCCAATAATTGGCATTTACACATTTGAGTGCTAGGGACTATTCTATAAATAATGTGCTAAGGTCACTTAGCTTGTAACTGCAAGGGGGTATACACTATATGTGAGTGAAGCATGGGCACATCATGGATATGTTACCAAGCAACATGGGCAACTTATAGAATACTATCAGTTACATGCACTGCATGATACACTTGGGGCTCCTTTTACGAAGCCGTGTTAGCGGCTTTATATCATGCAACTTTTTAGCGCGCGCTAACCCCTGCGCTAGCCGAAAAACTACCACCTGCTCAAGAGGAGACGGTAGCGGCTAGCGTGGCTGGCAAATTAACGCGCGCTATTACGTGTGTTAAACCGCCCTTAGGCATACTAACTTACACAAGCCATTGAGTTCTGCACCAACATGGCTTTCCACAAATATTCATCTTGGCACCAAGTTACAGAATTGACCCTTTTATGTCCACTTTTATATTTTATTTTTACTCTCAATCATTACCGAAGCCTCTTATTGCCTGCAGGATCACAATAAGAGAAAAATAAAAGGAATAGAACAGAATCCTAATAAGCTTCTGCTACCTGTACAAGTCTTGAATTTCTAATAGGACATCTATATGAAAAGTCCAAAAAAGATGCCTATTTGCCTTTTATATAATAGGTTCTCAGATTCAGCCCCAACAGCACACAAAACACACATTTATATTTGCTACAAAAAGAGCATAAATTTGTTCAGATACTCTAGATCAGGGGTGCCCACACTTTCTTGGCTTCCGAGCTACTTTTAAAATGACCACGTCAAAATGATCTACCAACAGTAAAATTTTAAAAAAACACAAAGCACACTGTATGCAGAGAAAATGTTAATTATTTATATTCGGGGGGGGGGGGGGAGTTTCAAAGAGGTCAAGGCAGATGACTTTAAAATATGCAATTTCACCTCAGGAACAACTATACAAAAATAAACAAATATACCCTCTCCCTTTTTATTAAACCGCAATAGCAGTTTTTAGCGCAGGGAGCTACGCTGAATGCCCCATGCTGCTCTCGATGCTCATAGGCTCCCTGCGCTAAAATCCACTACTGCGATTTAGTAAAAGGGGGTCATAGTGCAAAATATAGACAGCAGATATAAATTCTCAAAATAGACACATTTTGATCACTAAATTGAAAATAAAATCATTTTTCCTACTTTTGTTGTCTGGTGATTTCATGAGTCTCTGGTTGCACTTTCTTCTTCTGACTGTGCATGCAATATTTCTTCCCTCCTTTCTGCCTCCTGCATGCTTCATCTCCTCCAGGCCTCATTCCATTCCCCAACTAACATCTCTGTCCTTCCATGAGTCCAATTTTTTCTTCCTCTCTCCCTGCCTGCCCCCTGCCACCCAACACACTCCATTCCCTCCCCCTTTTCCTTCCTCTCTCCCTGCCCCCTCCCATTTCTTTCTTTGTCTCCCTGCCCCCCTTTCTTTCTTTTTGTCTCTCTGTCTGTCTTTCTGCCTCCCAGTCTTTCTGTCTCCCCGTTCTGCCTCTTTGTCTTTTTGTCTCCCTGTCTATCTTTCTGTCTCTCCGTTCTGCCTCTCTGTTTTTTTGTCTCACTTTTTTTCTCCCCAAGCCACCACCGGGGCTGTCATCTAGAAACAGGCCCCCAAACTACCGCCGACATCTGGAAACAAGCCGCCATTGCTGCCGAGTTCTCCCTGTTTCCCGACGCCGCAGCCTTCCCCCCGGTGTCAGTTCTGACGTCGGAGAGAGAGTTCCAGCCCACCCACCTTCCTTTCAGCCCAAACTATGCCTTCAGAATAACTTATTGACAGTCCCCAAATATAAAGCCTATTTGTTTAGAAATAACTTAGAGTGAAGCTAATAACTTAATTCCTCAATCCATGCAATACTCAAAATAAAGACTCATATTGCATGACCCCTGGCTCACTACCAGATCTCTTATGAGGACCCGGCTATCCAAATAAGCTTTTTACATCAAATTAACAAATTCAGGAGAAAAGGCCTTACTAGGCATCACTGAGTCCCCTTTAGGTAACTCCATCTTACATTTTTTGGGCTCCGCAGCTTCCACGATCTTATGCTTAGGTATGCTCCTGTTCCAGGGCTCCAGGAAAGATTTCTTCATAGTAGACAGGCCCCATGAGGTTCCTCAGCCCTAGAGACCAAAGGGGAGGCTATGTCCGATGCTCCTGCCTCCCCTTCATGTGCTGTGTAGCATGTGGTACAAGGATGCACTTCTGGAATCTACTAAGCTCAAGTCTGGCATGAAAGTCTGGGGTAAAAGAGACTAAGGACTCTATCCCTTCTGGTTTTGTGGCCAAACAAGGTACGTTGAAGGATCTGGAGAACTTTGAAAAAAATCAGGAAATCCAAGATGGCCACCATGACAGCATTTTGGCGCCAAAAAAACAACTCAAAAATGCCCTCAACTAAAAGTAGAAGACTCAAAAAACAGGATTTTAGAGGTGGTGACCCTAGGAGATATGGAAGAAACCTTCAGAAATAGGTTTTACAGACTCCCCCGATTTTGCCCATGGACTGTAATAACCTTACTCACTCTGACATGTGCTCTGAAGGTACTGCAGCCTGCCTCAGCTCTAAGACGTAGCTGGATTCAGGAGAAAAGTCCTTGCCTTAATCAGCCAGTCCTCCAGACGCTGAGATCTTCAGGTTGCCATTCAGACCAAAGTTTGACTGATCCTCAACCCCTGCAGAACCACACACACACAGTGGGGGAGGCAGGATCGCAGCTGGCACCCTGAAGAGCCCCACTGAGTCCCCTGTGAATGCCTAACTGCCTGCGCTCAAACCCCTGTAATTCGGGAGGCAAGCTAAAGTACTAGCTATACAGACCCTGAGCTCTACAATAGTTTCTGCAGGCTAGCCAAACAGGTCTCAAAGGGATTAACCTGCCAGCTGCGGACCCAAGTCTGCTTCTTCTCCATGCAGGCAGAGTTGTCCCCTCACTGGGATGCTCTGGTGCACTGATAGCCACAAAAACTGTGAAAAATACCAAAAATAATAAAGAAATATACAGAGCAAATCAGAAAGACACTTTCTGGCTAGCGCGCTGAAGTAAAAATTGAAAGGGGCAGCAGATCCCTCTGGAGAAAGAGGAGGAGTTGAAAACCTGCAACATAAGTTCTATTTTATGATAGTTTCTAATTTAAACACTCTACTCTATTATTCATCATTTATATATACTCTAGTCTCCTGACTATTTGTAAACTATTTGTAAACCAAGTTGAGCTCCGATGAGAGATGACCTGGTATATAAACCAAAGACTAGATTAAATTAGATTCCTTCTGCACAGCTTGCAGAATACCCTACTGTCCAGAATGTCACACATATTGCATTGGAAGAACAACTTTGCGCTGTTTTTGAAGCAGGTATAAATGTGTGTTTCTCCATACAGAGTAGTCTGTAGATGCAGGAAAATCTTTGTTATCCACCTATGGGGTAATTTAATAATGCCAGCAAATGTAAAAATGCCTCCCTCTAAGATGTAGATTGTACCATATCATGTAATGACAAGATTCAGCACCATCCAGCACTCGAGAGAATTCACACAACAGAGCTACAGACTAGTAGCACAGCCATTAGGGGGAGCCTTAGGAGCCTGGACCCCTTTCCCCAACTTGTAACTATGGGCTCAGGCACCTCTTCAAACTGCAGCACCCATTTGATGGTTGGCAGAGGTGTCAAAACCCCACCAGCCAAAGAGATTTGCTACCAAAGCTGCCCCCTCATATTCATGTGGGACATGAGGACAGAGGAAGTAGGTGGCGTGCTTCTAGCCATGACCCCTCCCATGCTCAATTCTTACACAAACTGAGCATATGCGAGGAGAACTTTACCTGTCCTACAGAAACATGTGGAGGAGGGGGTGGCTCCAGCAACAAATCTCTTTGTTTGGTGGGACTTTGGCATCTCCACCAGCAAAGGTATTATTTATAACAGAGGAGGAGGAAGGAAATGAGTTTCCCCCACCCCAAAAAAATTAAACAAACAGATGGTTGACTATGATTTGCTACAGACAAATTATGGCTCCAGTGGAAGATATTTTAAAAGCTAACTGTTTCAAATTAGAAGAGAAAAACTAAACTGATTTCTCTTATATAACATTAAAAACTAAGGGGACCTTTAACCAAACTGCAGTTTAAAAAAATGGCCTTAGCATATCCTTATGCAGGCCATTCCCACATACTAAGGCCATTTTTCTACAGGGATATAATGGCCAATTTTTCCATATTAATGGCCACATGACAATTTTCCCATTAGCTTGTGAGCCCCTACTGCCACCCATTAGGAAGATGGTAAGGGCTCCTGCATCTAGCATTAAAAAGTAAACTTATTTTTTAGCACATGGGTAGCATGCACATATGCAAAAATTACCACAGAATGCTGCATGCACCCAGCAACAGGCCCTTTTTGGCTACGGTAAGCTAAATGTCAAGCCGCCCGTTCTATTCCTATGGGCGGCATGGCATTAAGCATGCATTGCTCAGCAGAGCAGCTTTGTAAAAGACAACTTATGTGAATTAAACTATTGTAGCAAAGTAAAACAGAATAAAATCTGAGTGGGGGGTAAAAAGCTCAGGATAAGCCTGAATTTTTAGAGTAATGACAGCCTTTGAAATCAACGGAATTAAGCTAAGAAGACTGAAAGTCACTTATTTGAGGGGTAGATGAGATGGAAGGAGATGTAGTGTGCTATGTTATCACTTACTGATCTATTTCATATTCTCCAGGTCCAGGTATATCAAATTTCTTGAATTCAGTTCGTTTTGTTGTACGATTACCAAAATGTACTCCTTTATACTTTGAAGTGGCATGTGCTTCTTTCTGGAAAAAAAATAGAAAGACATTAGCAGAGCCGCCAATTTTTGAGAGGGAGATTTTCAGACATGCCTCCAGCCCTACCCACTCCACTTCCTGGCACACCTCAATTCCACAGTCTTCCTCCAATTCTTCAAGGCATCAACAAGCTACTTCCCCCTCCGTCGGCAGTAGGAGCCATTTTAATAAAATGTCATCTCTTGCTACCATGAGACTACATGAGATTTTGCAGCTCTTGCCACAACACTGGTCTTGCACTAGCAGGGGATGACGTCTTACTCATATTAATATGTCTTCTGCTGCTGACAGAGGAGGAGCAGAGACTGTCAAGGGTGGCCTATCCAAAAGCTGGATATTTTCCATTGCTATATTGGAGATTTCAGGACAATGAGGGGTTTTTTTCATGGACCCAAGCCATGTCTTACACTACATATGGCAGATGTACTTCCAAAAACTGCCATATTCTAATCAATAAATAGAAAATATATACAAGGGTGGTTTGAAAGTTTGGTAAAAAAGCAAGTGATACAATATAGTCTCTATCAAGGGCCATGCACTTAATCCAACGAGTTTCCAGTTTTTTTCATTCTGTTGGGAAAATAGGTTTTGTCAAACTGTGCAAAATACTCACTAAAGGCATCATTGACATAAAGGACTGGGACGCTATGTCATGGAAATTTACCAAACTTTTTAAACCACCCTCTTGTGTGTATGTATGTATGTATGTATATGTATGTATGTATGTATATATATATATATATATAATAAAACCTTAAGCCACGCATGCGCACTTCTACTTGCGTGTTCCGTATGTCCGTGGCCGGAAGAAGTGCGCATGCGTGCCTACAACTGCCCCACACTCGCAGCCCTCTTTGCATTCCAGTGGCAGCAACTGAGTGGTGGGGAGCAGCCCCGCTCCACCCATTGACCCTCCACAAACCTTCCGGCTCCAGCAGCATAGGCAGCACTTTAAACACGCTGCTTCGCGCCCTTCTACTGCTGATTTCCACTGCCGCGTCTCTGATGACATCATCGAAGACAGACGCGGGAGAGGAAATCAGCAGTAGAAGGCCGTGAAGCAGCATGTTTAAAGTGCTGCTTACACGGCTGGAGCCAGGAGGTTTGTCGGCGGTAGGAGGTGCGGATGGGAGGGTCAGGAGCAGGCCAGATCGAGCAGGACAACGCAGTAAAAGAAGGGGGAGGGGCCGAATGGAGCAGGCCAGATCGCGGTAAGAGAAGGGAAAGGGGGGTGGTGGAAAATGCTGCTACTGCTACACAGGGACCTGGAGGGGAAGGGAAATACCGCTGCTGCTTCTGAACAGGAAAGGGGGGGGGATAGGAGGAAAATGCTGTTGCTGCTGCATAGGGAAGTGGGATGGAAATGCTGCTGCACAGGGAAATGGGAAAAAAATGACAGACAGACAGCAGGAGGGAGGGAGACAGAAAGAAAGAAAGACACAGGAGCAGGGAGAGGGACAGAAAGACAGACAGAAAAAAGGGGCCAGGGAGAGAGAGAGAGTCAGCGGGAGGGAGACAGACAGACATATATTCTAGCACCTGTTAATGTAACGGGCTTAATGACTAGATAAACCCTAAGTGGCGCATGCGCACTCCTACCTGCGTGTTCCGTATGTCCGTGGCCAGAAGGAGTGCGCATGCGCGCCTACAACTGCCCCACACTCGCGAAGGGAGAAGATACAGAAACAAAGATAGACTGACAGACAGCCAGGGAGAGAGACAGGGGGCCAGGGAAGAGACAGAGACACACAGGGGGACAGAGATAGAAAGAAAGGGGGGCAAGGAGAGAGATAATAAACATAAAGTAAGAAAGAAAGAAACGCCTCAGCGACCCATTGTGCTAAAAGTCTACACATCTATTCTAGCACCCGTTAATGTAACGGGCTTAAACACTAGTGTATATATATATATATATATATATATATATATATATACATATAAATATATATAAACACCTGTATATACAACCCAAAAAATATACAGGAGTGTATACTTTAAAAATCCCACATATTGTTTAATAAAGCACACAAAAACTTGAAGTATGGGACCTAAATCTTTAAATAATAATATAATATGAATTTAAATTAATATATTTGTGAAGTGTTTAGAATTCAACTCTCCTACAACTGAGCCACACAAGAGTGTCATATCATAATTTCAACAAGAAGTGGAACAGAGCAAGTCGTTTCTATACCACATAACCGAAGTTCAATGTGGTTTACAAAATTTAACAAATAATACAAACTAAAGAAAACAAAAATGATTGGAGCGATAGACAAATAGTTGGCAGATATTTGCTTTTGTTCCATTCAATATCTTCAATGACACAACTATAAAATATATTTTCTGCACAGAGACAGCATCTTAGATCTCATCTCTCACCTCTGACCAAGTGCTATCTTGGGACATGCCTTCCAGCCTGCCTGAATAAATGTAAGATCCAGAAGAAACTCTTTTAGCCTTGATGAGCCACTCAGGATCAGCACTGAAGGGCGTAATCGGTAGTAAAAATAAAAAGGTGGGTGTTGAGGGTTTGGAGAGCCCTCTGGATTTTCCTTTGGTTGCAAATGAGAGATTGTTGGGAGTGAAGTGTGCAGGAATCAGCAAGATTGTCCTACCTGGATCCTTAGAGAGTTTGGGGAGCCCTCTAAATCCTTTAAACTTTTGGCAAAGTAGGAGAAATATATGTTTATGTATTTTGATGAATCAACTTTTTTATCCAGTAAAGCAAGGTAATGTACAATAACTGAAAGCAATAAATTAGCCAGAAAAGAACTTAATTGGGTATAGGACAAGTTAAAAATCACACAAGAAACATAAATCAATCTAATCCAGAGCAGCAAGTCCTCAGAGATGTAATTAAGTAATCATTTTGTATCTCCACACCACCCAAGATCCCAGGCCCACTGACCATACTTTCCTGAGCTTATTAACATCTCCAGAACAGGTGACATCTAACTTTATAGACATCTAACTTTAACCAGGCTGCTAGCTAAAGAGTAAGTATAAGCAGTATTGATAACCATTTTGCCTGTAAAATTTACCAACTGCACTGCACAGATACAAATTAGAAGTACTGCACAAATTTGTTTGCAACCATTTCCAGCTACAGGAGAGAGAGAGATGAAGGATTTTGTATTAAGTTTAAATCCTCAGCTGAAACATCCTGTTGAGATACATGTTATTTTTGTTGTGAACGTCAATTAAGTTTTCAGTAAAGGTTCTGTTTCAGATAAGAAATGTAGAAGGGCATTTTTGAAAGAACATCCATGGTAGAATTGGGATGTCCTGCCCATAACGTCTAAAAATCAGCTGTCCATTTCACAGCAATTCAACAAGAAAGAAGTCAGAATTTACTGTTTGAAAATATGTGAGAAGGACATTCTTGCACTGAAAACCAAAATGAACAGCCGTTTTACACAATGAAACATCTAAAACGGGAGAAGGGAAGAACTCCGGTCTTCGAGAGTCGTATTCCAGTTGGGTTTTCAGGATTTCCCCAATGAATATACATGAGATCTATTAGCATGCACTGCTTTCAATGCATATTCATTGGGGAAATCCTGAAAACCCGACTGGAATATGGCTCTCGAGGACTGGAGTTTCCTACCCCTGATCTAAAATATGAACAACTAAAAAGCAGGCACAAAACATCTGTCTGTCATCATTTCTACAAAAATGGCCAGAGCAGAGGGACAGCCTAATGATAAGTACAGTGGGCTTTAAACAATAGAACCCAGGCACAAATCCCATCTTCATTCTTTTATATGTTATTGTGAGCTCTCATTAATGTTCATGTCAGAGACTCACAGCCATGTGAGATATCTCATAGCAAAAGACATAGCCAATGCTCTGGATGTCACACCACTGTATCAAAAGCTGATCGTGCCATAAACTTTCTGGTTTGAAGTAGATTATGAGTACTCTTCTGGAAACTCTGGAAATCACCCCGGCTATGCTCTCTAGAAGCATGTCAAAAAGATTGAGCTGATTTTTTTAAGCTGAAGCCCGAGGCTTCTGAAGTTTCGTAAGGGCATATACATCAAGGATTTTTGGTACTGGAAAGATGAATGTTGACTGCTAGCTGTGGTCTTTCAGTACCGGCAGGTAGATTTATGACAGGTACCACAGTGATGCTGAGGATAGGCCAGTACCAAGGGAGACAGTAGACTTACTGATGTTGTTCGATGTAGTTGAGTCACAGAAATAGCAACGGTACCGAGGTAAAAATTAGAATTTGTACAAAGCATCAATGGAGTTAAAAGAGCACAGAGTGAGGATAGAACAGTACTGTAAAGTCTCTGAAGCTATTTAAGTTGGGCCGGTACCGAATAGAGAGCGAGGGCATCGAGGCCAACTTCTTTGCAATTGCCTGGCCAGCCCTATACCGTACAGTTATGAATGCATATGTTGAAGTGGATGCACCGGTGCTATCTGCCATTAACTTAGTTGGCGAAAGAAACCAAACTGTTACTGTTAACAAGCAGACATGGGGTGAAGGAAATGGGTGCATGGTTTCTTGAATGAAAGGAGAGGAAAATAAACATGGCATGGCCAATGTGGTGCTATGAATATCATGATACCTGGCAAAGCTTGAGTAGAGCTTTCCTGATGAGAGGTAACAGAGGGAATGTATAGAGGAATATGTCCCCCCAATGAATGAGAAAGGCATCCAACGGAAAGCAGTTGGAGATATAGAGCCTGGAGCACAATTGTGGAAGTTTGTTGTGGTGGGGGGGGGGGACACAAAGAGATCTATGTCCAGTGTTCCCCATTTGAAGAAAATCTAATGTCAGACAGTTGTGCTGAGAGACCATTCATGAGGCTGAAAAACTGCTCAGTTTGTCTGCCAAGACGTTCTGCTTCCTTGCTAAGAAAACTGCTCTGAAAAGTATGCTGTAAGCAGATGCCCAGTTTCAAATCTCGATGGCTTCCAATGGAAAGGGAGTGAGATTCCATGTCTCCTTATTTGTTCAGATAGAATATTGCACTTCTTGGTGAAGGAGACAATTCTGGAATATTTTAAGAGCATTGCCAATTGCTCGGAGTTCTGGAAGATTGATATGAAGTGTAGTATGATTTGTAGTGAGATCATACACCCTAAGTGTGGAGGCTAAACAGAAAAGCACCCCATACCAGCACTGAAGCATCTATTGTTAGAAGATTTTGATGGCGGGGGGGGGGGGGGGGAGGGGCTGGAAGGGAAGATCTCGAGTGAGAGTGACAGAGTCTGAGTAACTTAGATTGGAGCAGACAGCTCCTAAGCTGCACAGTTCCCTCATTCACAGTACATGACAATAAAATGATCAAACAGTGGAGTTGTCAAACCTTCACCTGTATCTTGCCACATGCGGAATGCAGACCATACAAGACTGTCTGGCATCAGCATCAGCTTTATAACAAAGCTTGACTATTGCAACACGTTACTAATCAACATAACACAAAAAGAAAAGAAACGTTTACAAATAATTCAAAATATTGCAGTCAAACTTTTACATAATGGTAAAAAGTATGACCATGTAACTCCTTACTTGATTGAATCGCACTGGCTCCCCATTACTCATCGCATCACTTATAAAATTTTGTTGCTGGTATTTAAAACTCTATCTACGAGTGAACCATCATTTATAAATCGGATGCTTATCCCGTATAATTTATCACGCACTCTTCGATCTTTAGCGCAAGGATTACTGGTAGTCCATTCTTTAAAAGTGGTAGGCACCAGACGTCATGACATGTTTTCAATAGTGGCCCCCCAAACTTGGAACTCTCTACCACAATATATAAGAGATGAAAAGGAACTCAGTCTCTTTAAAAATAAATTAAAAACTTTCCTTTTTAAAGATGCTTTTAGTCTCTAAAACAAATACTTTTCAAATAGTGTAGCTAAGTCATCCCTCCTTATGTCTTTTCCTTGAATGTTCCCTTTTCTTCTTTTCAAAACATTTACTATGTAACTTTTCCCCTTTTATCCTTTTGTGTTCTTGTTTCGTCTGTTTAGGAGTCTGTTTTTTACCCTTTTATATAATATTATTTGTATGTTTTTTAATATGTTTATATATCTTATTGTAACTCGCTTAGTAAATTATGGATAGGCGATTCATCAAATTAATAAAATAAACATAAACATCAGACTCCGTTCCCCCATGCTGGATTTTCTTCTTCTCTCACCCCATACAGAACAGAGTATGGTGTAATGGTTAAAGCTATAGTCTCAGGACCCTGAGGATGTGGGTTCTAATCCTGTGCTGCTCCTTTTGACCCTGGGCAAGTCACTTAATCCTCCATTGCCCCAGGTACATTACATAGATTGTGAGCCTGTCGGGACAGATAGGGAAAATGATTATCTGATTTGTAACCTGTTCTGAGCTCCTTTGGGAGGATGGGCTCAGGTTCCACTATTCTCCCTCAAGGTATCAATTCAACAGCCACATTGTGTTTCCATCTTCTTTCTATTTAAGCATCCCCTGTATCTTATGTTCACCAGTCACCCAAAAGTAACTTGTACTGGCAACTGGTCAGGCATTACAACTCCATTATCTATGTACTTCAGAAAATACACAAGTTATATTGGGTCATTTAAATCACTAAATATCTCAGTCAATGCTCCCTCTAAGGATTGGCTGAGTGTATGCAAATTTTTTCTCATGTGAGCGACAAGTTCTAAAAAAAATTTTTTATGTGAGCAACAAGTTCTAAAAACCAACAATTTTCCAGATTCACAAGTATTTTTGTGAGCGATGTGACTAGAATGTATAAATGATTTCTCACGTGTTTTGTTTAGAAGGAACATAGATTCCAATATTATCTGTATATTTGTGAGCTGAGCTTACACAGGGTGATGGTGGACTTTAAAATTATATACATATGAACAGATAATTTATACATTTAGTTCAGGCCCATTGAATAAAAATAGTGCAAGTTAAGTTAAATGCTGGTGCTTAACTTACTACTATTACTTATCACTTGTATAGCACTGCTAGACTTATGCAGTGCTGTACAATAAAACATTCAAGAGACAGTTCCTGCTCAGTAGAGCTTACAATCTAATCAAACAAACAGGACAAGCAGGGGGTTAGGGAGGTTCTCAGGCATGGGTGAATTACAAGCAAGTGAGGGTTAGGAGTTAAAAGCAACATTGAAAAAGAGGGCTTTCAACCTGAATTTGAATACGGCCAGAGACGGAGCTTGACGTAGTAACCCAGGCAGTCTGTTCAAGGCTTATTGTACAGTAAAAGAGAAGGAATATAATCTGGAGTTGGCAGTAGAGGAGAAGGGGTACAGATAAGAAAGACTTGACTGATGAACGGAGTTCCTAGGGAGGCGTATATGACAGATAATAGATACTCAGGAGCTGCAGAGTAAATGCACTTGTAAGTCAATAAGAGGAGTTTGAACTGTGACGTGAGCAAAGTGACTGGCAGAATATAAATTGTGCAGCCGAATTTTGAACGGATTGAAGAGGAGAGAGATGGCTACTTGGAAGGCCTATGAGAAAGTGCAGTAGTCTAGGCAAGAGGTGATAAGGGTGTGGGTAAGGGTTTTGGTAGTGTGCTCAGAGAAGAAGAGTTGTATTTTGGAGATATTATAGAGAAAGAAACAGCAGGTTTGGCAGCCTGTTGGATTTGTGCAGAAAAAGAGAGAGAGAGAGAGAGAGAGAGAGAGAAGTCAGATGACCCGAGGGTTGCGAGTTGGTGAGACTGGGAGGATGAGAGTGTTATTCACTGAGATAGAGAGGGGGAAGAGGAGAGGTACATTTAGGTGAAAGGTAAGTAGCTCACTCTTAGCCATATTCAGTTTTAAGCAGCAGTGGGTCATCCAGGCAGCAATGTCGGACAGGCAGGCTGAGACTTGGGTCTAAATTCCTGTAGAAATTTCTGGTGTAGCAAGGTAGATCTGGGAGTCATCAGCGTGGAGGTGATGTTGAAAACCATGGGTAGTCCAGTTAAGAAGGTGCCGGAATATTGGTCCAATAAAAAAAGCCCCCTCTTTCGCAAAGGTGCGCTATGATTTTTAGTGCGCGATAAATATTATCACGCACTAAACGCTAACACGTGCATGTTATCCTATGGATGCGTTAGCGCTTTGCGCATGTGTTGATTCAGCGCACGCTAAACACGCGCTAAAACGCTTAACGCACCTTTGTAAAAGGAGCCCAGAGTATTTGTTCCTATGTATGTCTGTTCTAAATGGGTATAATTACATTTATACATTCATTAGCATTGTAATTCAATACCTTCATGTGCAGAAATATATCTATATAAATGTTTTCAAGCCAATATTCACTTATTTGGCACAGCTAATGAAATGGTTTTAGTGCTACTTAAGGTTCAACCATAAAAGCACTTTAAATGTTAATCCAAAGGAGCATATCCTTCTTTTGAGACTTAGGACATTTTAATAAAATTGTCTGGCATATGCAGTTTAAATCAGTGCATTAAAATAATATAAATTGAATATTACTTAACTCACTAACCTAAGCTTTACTCAGGTGAAAAAAAAAATCCATCTGTAATGGAATTAAAAGGCCTCTTAAAAATACTGACATGAACTGAAGAATAAATTGATGCACTCTTAATAACTCTAAATCACCAAGCTCTTTATGCCAAGAAATGTTGACAATACCTGCTTCAAGGTCATTGTCAACTTGCTAAGTCATTAGCAAATAAAATATGACTTAATTGAAGCAAACTCAGCAAGGAGCTGCATTATTTTAAGTGAGAACTGTAATATAACTTGAAGAAAAATTACTAATCGCCACTCCCGTTGACAATGAAATGGATGAAGAAGGTGCTTTGCAACTTTTTCCTAAGAGTTTCCCGTAATTAAATATGGAAATAGGCTCTGTAAAGAATTAAAAGTCTCAAAGTGCATTAATTCAGTCACTAATGGGCTGCTTTCCAGTGTTGAAACATTTAGGTATTTCACAGCATGTGACCAAAAGTAGCTAATACATCAGTTTCAAAAGTTCAGCAATGTTTTTATTTCAGTACCTTTCTCTATACGGTTAACCTACACTGCTTTCCCAAGAATCAGAAATGTTCTAAATGTATCAAGATGTCCATAGGGAGAAGCATTAAAACTCTCACTTTCTCCTCTCCATATTAAATTATTTTCTTAATATTAAAATAATGGAATCTGAATTATTTTTTCATATATAGTTTTAACATTTACAAAGTGATGTTCATTATTAGTAATTAATTGCAACCACCACTCAAAATTTTACCATTTATATTCGTCCTTCCTGCAAACTGGGTCCCACACATCCATTAGAAGTGAACCAACTTTCAACCACAAATCTGCAGAATATCAATCAATTTTGGACCCTGCCCTGCATTAATGCAGGCTAGATCAAATGAGGCACAGAAAAAACATAGTTACTTACTTGTAACAGGTGTTATCCGAGGACAGCAGGCAGATATTCTCACATGTGGGTGACATTATCCACTGAGCCCAGTTCAGATGGTGCAAAAATGTATTATCACTTTAAATGACTGAAAAGTCTCATGACTGCCCATACTGTGCATGGGACCATCAGTTCAGTAAAAAAGCTAAGAAGCAAATTAGGGCAGGTGGGAGGATTGTGAGAATATCTGCTTACTCTTCTCAGATAACACCTGTTACAAAGTAAGTAACTGTGCTTTATCTTAGGACAAGCAGGCAGCATATTCACACATGTGGGACTCCCTAGCTGCCAGGATCATGCTTATAGGAGAATGTGTTGTTTTCTCATGAGCCTGGTGAAACTAAAAGGGATGGTAGGGAAGCTGGTGTTTAAATGGAGAACAAATTTTGTAAAACAGCTTGGTCAAATTGACTAACTGTTCTGGAGTGATTTTGTAAGCAGTACTAGGATGTAAAAGGTATGAATGGAGGACCAAGTGGCTGTTTTACAGATGTCCGCAACGGGAGTGGAATGTAGATGAGCTACTAAAGCTACCATTGCTCAAACTTTATGAGCAGTGACTCAGGCTTCCAGTGTCAGCTCAGTCTGAGAATAGCAAAAGGAGATACAAGTTCAAAGTCTGTTTTGATTGAATGACAGGAACAGCTGAGTAGAAGTTCTGTGAGGTTTGGTCTGATCCAAGTAATAAGCAAACGCATGTTTACAGTCTAATGTGTGAGAATGTGGTCTTCAAAAGAAGACAGGAAGAACTATAATTTGGTTCAGATGAAATTCCAAGAATTTGGGATGCATGTGAAGCACCTCCCTATCATGGAAGAATGTTGTATAAGGTGGATCTGACACAAGCATTTGAAGTTCACTGACTTGGTGTGCAGTCGTGACAGATATAAGAAATATTACTTTCAAGTGAGAGATGCAGATGCAAGTGGTTCAAAAGGAGGCTTCATCAGAGTGGAGAATATAACATTAAGATCCCAAGATACTGGAGAAGGCTTGATTGGTGGTTTCGAATGAAATAGGCCTTTCATGAATTTAGAAACTAGAGGATGTACTGATAATGTTCTTTTATCCAGAGGTGTATGAAAAGCTGTAACAGCACTGAGATAAACTCTGATTAAAATAGTTTTGAGTCCCGAGTTAGAGAGATGGTCTAGAACAGATGGAAGAGGACAAGTGATTGGATCCAGTGAGTGGAAATTACACCAGAGTGTGAAGTGAGTCCACTTGAAACAATAGCAGCATTGTGTGGAAAGTTTTCTAGAAGATTCAATGATGGCTGACACTGGTGCAGATAGTGGGAAAGTATCTAGTTGCTGAGAGAAAGATACCACTGTGAGAGCTAACAAACATAGATTGGGATGGAGAAGAGAGCCTTCATTCTGTGTGATGAGATCTTGTACATTGAATTATAGAAACATGATAGCAAATAAAGGCCAAATGGCCCATCCAGTCTGCCCATCTGCAGCATCCGCGATCTCCTCTTCTCCCTAAGAGATCCCATGTGCCTGTCCCAAGCTTTCCTGACTTGAGACACAGTCTTTGTCTCCACCACCTCTTCCAGGAGACTACTCCATGTTTCTACCACCCTTTCTGAAAAAAAAAAAAAATTTCCTTAGATTACATCTGAGCCTATCATCTTTTAACCTCATTCTATGTACTCACTCTGGACTTTCCTTTTAAATGAAAGAGACTCACCTCATGTGTATTTATGCACCAAACATCCCCTCTCTTGCCTTTCCTCCAAAGAATACATATTGAGATTTTTAAGTCTGTACCCATACAACTTATGATGTATACCAACAATCATTTTAGTTGCCTTCCTCTGGACTGACTCCATCCAGTTTATAACTTTTTGAAAATGAAGTCTCCAGAAATACACAATATTCTAAATGAGATCTCACCAGAGTCTTATACAGGGGCATCAACTTTTTCCTATTAACATAGTAACATAGTAGATGACAGCAGATAAAGACCCGAATGGTCCATCCAGTCTGCCCAACGTGATTCAATTTAAATGTTTTAATTTTTTTTCTTAGCTATTTCTGGGCAAGAATCCAAAGCTCTACCCGGTATTGTGCTTGGGTTCCAACTGCCGAAATCTCCGTTAAAACCTACTCCAGCCCATCTACACCCTCCAAGCCACTGAAGCCCTCCCCAGCCCATCCCCCACCAAACGGCCATACACAGACACAGACCGTGCAAGTCTGCCCAGTACTGGCCTTAGCTCAATATTTAATATTATTAATAATAATAATAATTTAATATCACATCTTTTCTTTTGTCGGGAGTGGTCTCTATGATTGTCCTCCATACATACACCACCCCCACCTTCTAGTTTAAATGCCTTGAAACATATTGTCTAAATTTCTCTGCAAGGTTTCTTTTTCCTGCTGTAGTAATATGTAGCCCATCAGTGCAATATAGCATCTTGTCCTTCCATGTATTTCCTCATCCACCTATGTACCTGAAGCCTTCTTGATGACACCAGGCTTTGAGCCATCTATTAAAGTCCTCTGTGTTTTTCACTCTTTGCTCTCCCTTTCCATATGCAGGCAGTATTGAAGAAAAAGCTAAAGTGTTTACAAAAGGTTTCACGCCCTCACCAAGCTCCTGAAAAGCTTTCTGTGCTGCAAGTGTGGAGTTGTTGGCCAGGTCATTTGTTCCCAGATGGATAACAACATCAGTGTTAAAATCCGTGGTTTCTTCCTTAATTATAGTCTGTATTTGCCTGGAACTCCTGGTAGCTGAGGATCCTGGAAGACATTTCATTATTTTGGTCTCCTCGCCTTGTGTTCCAAGGTTAATGCCTCTGATGATGGAATCCCCCAACAGTAAAAGTTTTCTGTTTTTGGCTTTTTTATTTGTGCTTAGGGTGCGCTTGTTCTCTTGAGTTACCTTCATTGGTTCCAGCCCACCTCCCTTCTGTTTTCTTGAGTATCGCAGTGCACTAGTGGAGTGAAGAAATTCTGTAGAGGTAATATTAGTGAAGGTGGATGTTTCTGTGTTATATGTCGCAGTCTTCCTGAGCCTACTGTGACCCATTTATTCCTGGGTTGTTTTATTCTTTGAGGTAGAGGTGGTAAGTTGGTATGATTTTGTGGAGCGATGGAAGCTGCTTTAATTGTATTCAATTCCTGTTTAAGTTTGCAGAGCTCCTCCTTAATACTAGCAAGTTGAAGACAGATGGGGCAAGCCTTAAGCCTCCAAATAGTGTGTCTTGGAATTAAAGCACCACAGTGATTGCATAGAATAAAGGGCATCTTTATTGGTTGTGAAGTGACCTGATTTGAGTAATCCTGATTATTTGGGTCTCTATATATGAACAGTGGTCCCTGGGGTGGATGGGACTATAAGTCTTACCCTTATTCCTATGAAGGGAAAGAGGAAATAAGATTTAACAAAGGAAACAGAAGGGTTAATTTTTTGTGTTTTTTTGTTTTTTTAAGTAAGAAACAGGGAGGAGGAGAAGAGAAATTAAGCAGATATGATGCTGAAAACAGTGAAAAGAGCAGAATATGAAATGCTGAGAAACTTAGCTTTTAGAAATTCACAGAGCAGCCTTGTTCACAGCACTGTCCCAAAGATAATGCAGTTAACCTTAGTAATAAATCAGAGCCCCTCCCTTCTACACCTAATCAGCAGAAAACAAAGGCTGAAATGGTCATTCTTTTCACTATACACCCAAGCATCCTTCTAGCTTTTGCTGTTGTCTTTTCAACCTGTTGGCCACCTTAAGATCATCACATACTATCACACCCAAGTCCCACTCCTCTTTTGTACATTTATAGAATTTACTTCCTTTTTCATTAAATATTGAAACCTCTTTACCTAGAATTAAAAAGTCCCTTAAAGCCTATTTATTTCAAATGGATTTTGAATGTGAGTTAAAGTGTTTGTGTGTGAGTGTGTGTGTATGGGGGTTTTGTATTGGGGTTTCACTATAGGGAGGCTTTTGAGATGGGTTTTTCTTTTTATGATGAAGTTCTTTTCTATTTTATTTAGATTTTTTAATATTTTTATTGTAAATCACTTTATTTACTTGTGAGATAGTCATATATAAAATAAATACCTAGACAGAAAACAGAGTGGGTTTAAATCAGACATGGGCAAACTATGACCCACGGGCCATATCTGGCCCATTTAGTTTTTTAATCCGGCCCACTGAATTTGTCTACCGTAGTTTTCACTCCATAAGACACACTTTTTCCACTCAAAAGTGGGGGGAAATGTCAGTGCTTCTTATGCAGTGAAGATACAAATTTTTACCCCCTCCCCAGTACCTTTTTTAAACAACCTCCAGTACCTTTTTAAAACACCCCACCCGCCCGCCCCGTTATACCTTTTAAGATTCCCCCTTATAGCCTAGTGGTCCAGTGTGCATCGGCAGGAGCAAGCTTTCCGCACTCCTGCCTGGGTCCGTGCCGCTTCCTGAATGGCTGCCGTCAGTTCTTGTGGGACTCGTGAGAACTGACGGCAGCCATTCAAGTAGCGGCATGGGGCCAGGCAGGAGCGCGGAAAACACGCTCCTGCCGATACACGCTGAACTACCAAGCTATAAGAGGGATTTAAAAGATACGACGGGGCGGGGGGTTGTTTTAGGTACTGGGGGGATTTAAAAAGGTCCGGCCCCTCTGTCAAATTTAAGAACCCATTGTGGATTACGAGTCAAAAAGTTTGCCCATCCCTGGTTTAAATGGTCAATATTCTCAATGGAGAAGGGCAAACAATGGGGTTCCCCAGGGGTCTGTGCTGGAACCACTGCTTTGTAACATATTTATCAATGATCTAGGGATGGGAATACACCCAGCACGCCTAATTTTATACACACTTACCCCTTCTTTTAAAAACAAAGCTGCTGGTCCTAAAGCCATTTAAATCTCTATGGGCTTCAGGACAGTTACCACAGTAGCAGCCACTAGTGTAGCTTTGTAAAAGGAGAGGTGGATTACTGTTTGGATAAAATTTAATAGTTGGAAGGTCAAAAAATTGAAAAATTAATACTTGCTCAGTTAACTCCAAAATATTTGTCTGGTTATATGTGCAATATTGATTTCCTTATGAAGAAACTTAATGGAAAATGTTGATATGATCTATTCCTTGGCATTCAGAAATTTGTGATTGCTTATCAGTTGCACTTTTTTAACCAATTACACTCTAAACTAAACTAAACCTTAAGCTTATATACCGCATCTTCTCTATAAGAATAGAGCTCAACATGGTTTACAGAAAATTAAAGATAAAAATACAATAGGGATAGGGATAATATAGAAGGAAACGAAGATCACAATTTTGAAAAAGCCAAGTTTTCAGATGTTTACGGAATAATTGGAGAGAGCCCAGATTAGAGAATGACAGAGGGCAAAAATTTGTCCCCATCACTGCCCCATCCCCGTGACCACCGTCCCTGTCACCACCCCATCCCCATGACCCCTGTCCCTGCCCCATCCCCATGCCCGCAACCGCTTTCCCCGCCCCGTCCCCTTGACTACTATCCCCGCAACATCTATATAAGCCTCAGTACTGCAATATTTACCTTATTCCTTCCTTATAAATCTATGTTCTGGCTGCTGAACTAGAGAAAGAGATGTTCAGCTGGCAGGGCTTTGTTTATAAATTTTTATCAACACAACTAATATACTACTTTATCCTAAAGCAAAAAAAAAAAAGAAAGAAAGAAATAGAATTTTTTTTTTCTACCTTTGTTGTCTGGTTTCTGCTTTCCTCAACTTCTCATTCAATTCCTTCCATCCACTGTCTGTCTTCTCTCTGCGTCTTCCATTTGCTCTGTTACTGTGCCTCTCCCTTCGCCCCCCAATTGGTCTGGCACCCATTTTCTTACCTCTGCTTCCCTCATAGTTTGGCACCTCTGTCTTCTTCCCTTCCAGTGTCTTCTCCCAACTCTCTGTTCCCCATTTCCTTTCAGCGTCTGTTCCTCTCCACCCCCATTCCACATCTGTTCCTTTCTTTTCCACCACCATCCTTCCCTCTCACCATCTCACTGCCCTTCAGCACCCCTTGCGCAGCCTGAGAATCTCCATTTCTCCCCCTTACCTTCACGGCGCGTTTTAAGTTACTTTCCAGAGTAACTTGCTCAAGCCAGCCGAGCCTGCTTGCAATCGGCAGGCTTGAGCAAATTACTTTGGAAACTAACGCGCCGCAAAGGTAAGGGGGAGGAAGGGAGATAGATTTGGCCGGTAAGTAGCAAAGAGGGGGCTGCGCGCGGTTGATGACCGCACGCATTTCCTCTCTTAACTGCGGGGACAAGGCCATTCACTGCTCCACAGGGCGGTGGATGGCCTTGTCTCCGTGCCTGCAGTGAGCACTTCCCCCACACACACATACACTGTTTCGGCAGGTTACCCGCAGCTAGCCACGGGTAACAGCCACACAACTGGACAGGAAAATTATTCCAAAGCTCAGTAATGTTCTTTTGTAACAACTTCTAAATTGTTTTATGTATCGCTTATTGTAGAGTTAAGTCATATTTGCTAGTATTCCTCTGCCCTCCAACCTAGCCAGCTGATTAACCGTTCCCTTAACTGTATCCATGACATCATGTTTGTCTGTCTTGCCTGTTTGGATTGTAAGCTCTTTCGAGCAAGGACCTTTGTGACTCTGTGCAGTGCTGTGTGAGTCTGGTAGTGCTATAAAAATAATTAATAGTAGTAATAGTATTATATGACTTAATGGTAGTAGTTTTGCAGTTGTTATATTAATATTCTTTCTACTGTTTACAAACGAAAGATTTTTCCCATAAACATCTTGGTTTACTTTCATGCTTTCCTACACTTGTATGTGCAATAAATATGCCTGACCTACACAGATATGCAGCATGTGACATTCTATCTTCTGTTATGTTTTCTCCAAACGTTGTTTAAGAAATGCAGTTTTCTTTCAATAATGTATGAAAACCTTTTTAAAAAAAAATCATGAGTAACAAGGGACTTTTCAAAAGGAAGCATCACTTTATGCAGGACCTATTATCTGTTCTGCAATAGAATCATACTTGCACACACAAACACAATTCACAGATACTGTATAATAAATTAAGGCAGCTCTGATCATCAATATGTATGTATGAGATCTGCAATACATCTATTATATCTCTTTTCCCCTTTGGAATCCAATTGTGAGATCTTGTTCTGTTCTTCCATAATTTTTTTAAAACCCTGATGTACATTAAGTTTTTCAGAACATAGCTATTTAATATAACCCTGCAGAACAAAACCCTATTATATCAGCAATACTTTCTAGTTTTAAAGTACATGCTGTTAACTGTGTAGGGAATATAATACCCTTGCTATGTACTTATACCTTTAGAAAGCCTTTCAAGATTTGTTCTGAGTTTCATTAATGTTACTTTGCTGCCCTCTACTGCACAAAATGAAAAATGCAGTTAGAAAGTTAGAAAGTAGGCACTCTAATGTTTATACAGAAATTACAGCTACTGAAGAACAGTGTAAGATAATGACTGTTAATAAGACATTTATAACCATGGTTAGAAAACGGCTCAAGAAGGGAAAATCAGAAATCCAAACGGTTGATCAAGCATGGTCCCTACTGAAAAACACCATCACAGAAGCACAGAATCTTTACATACCGCGGATATCCAAAGGAAGGCGAAAAAAGATCAAAAGAGAACCAGCTTGGTTATCTAAAGAGGTGAAGGATGCAGTGAGGGAAAAGAGGAACTCGTTTAAAAAATGGAAACGGGAAAAAACAACAGAGGCCTGGAACTGTCACAAAATCGATCAGAAAAAGTGTCATAAAGCGGTAAGAGATGCCAAAAAAGTCTATGAGGAAAAGATAGCGCAAGAAGCCAAAAACTTCAAGCCTTTTTTTAGATATATAAAAGGAAAGAAACCAGCAAGAGAGGCAATGGGCCCCTCGACGACCAAGGAATAAAAGGGTGCATTAAAGAAGACAAACAGATTGCTGATAGGTTAAATTCATTCTTTGCCTCTGTCTTCACAAATTAGGACTCTACAACAATGCCAGAAACAGGGAGGATATTCAACGGAGGCATAGAGGAAAGCCTCGCAACAGTAAATGTGGAGTTGGACATGATATACTTTCAGATTGACAAACTAAAAAGTGACAAATCCCCTGGACCAGAGGGAATTCACCCAAGAGTATTAAAGGAGCTTAAGGTAGAAATTGGGGAACTATTACAAACCTTAGCTAACATATCAATTAGAACCGGGCAAATACCAGATGACTGGAAGATAGCAAATGTCATCCCAATTTTCAAAAAAGGATCAAGAGAAGAACCAGGTAACTATAGACTTGTGAATCTCGCATCGGTTCCTGGGAAGATGGTTGAAGCACTAATTAAAGATATCATTGTGAAACACCTGGAAAATCACAACCTAATAGGAGCTAGTCAACATGGCTTCAGGAAGGGGAAGTCATGTTTGACAAATTTACTTCAATTCTTTGAGATGGTGAACAAACAAATTGATAGTGGAGATCCAGTGAACATAATTTACTTGGACTTCCAGAAAGCTTTTGACAAGGTCCCGCATGCAAGGCTTATGAGGAAACTACTAAGTCATGGAATAAAAGGAGATGTACACAGATGGATCGGCAAATGGCTAGAGAACAGAATGCAGAGGGTAAGCATAAATGGGAAATTCTCGGATTGGGAGAAGGTGACTAGCGGCGTGCGGTTCTTGGGCCCATCTTGTTCAATATTTTTATAAATGACCTGGAAGAGGAAACAACAAGCAATATAATCAAGTTTGCAGATGACACAAAACTATGTCGAGCGGTTGGCTCTCAAAAGGACTGTGAGGATCTTCAGAAGGATCTAAACCAGCTGGAGAAGTGGGCAAAAAAGTGGCAGATGAATTTTAACATAGACAAATGCAAGGTAATGCATCTGGGTAAGAAAAACAAGGAACATGAATATAGGATATTGGGTGTGACATTAGCCAAATGCGAACAAGAAAGGGACTTGGGAGTACTAATAGACAGGACCCTAAAGCCATCGGCTCAATGCGCGGCGGCAGCAAAGAAAGCAAACAGGATGTTGGGCATGATTAAGAAGGGGATCACGAGTAGATCGGAGGACGTCATAATCCCACTTTACAGAGCAATGGTCAGACCACACTTGGAATACTGTGTCCAACACTGGTCTCCATACCTTAAGAAGGATATAACTCTGCTGGAGAGGGTGCAGAGGCGAGCCACGAAACTAGTCAAAGGTATGGAGAATTTGAGCTACAAAGAACGCCTCGGGAAACTAGGACTGTTCACCCTCGAAAAGAGAAGACTTCAAGGGGATATGATAGAGACTTTTAAAATATTAAAAGAATTTGACAAAATAGACCAGGAAGCAGCATTACTGACTTTTTCAGATGTGACACGGACAAGAGGTCATAGCCTGAAACTGAGTGGTAGCAGGTTTAGGACAAATGTCAGGAGGTTCTGTTTCGCACAGAGAGTGGTGGACGCTTGGAATGCTCACCCAGAGGAGGTTGTGACGGAGACTACTGTTCTGGGTTTCAAACGCAAGTTGGATGCACACCTTCTTGCAAATCATATTGGGGGATACGGGAAACCCTGGTCTCCATAAGGGAGCATCTAACTGGGCCTCCGCGTGTGCGGGTTGCCGGACTAGATGGACCTAGGTCTGATCCGGTGAAGGCTTTTCTTATGTTCCTATGTTCTTATTTATGGTTTTAACAATGTGTCTTATCCTTGCCCTAAGACAGGGGTGTCAAACTCAGGCCACAGGGTAATTAAATTTGGCCACGAGAAAATACCCTGTTCCTTCCCTCCCTCCATCTCATTGTCCACCATCTCTCTCCCGGCTTCCCGGTCTCACCTTCAAAGCAATCTGCAGAGGATCGCCAGTTAGCTGTAGCGATCCTAGCAGGCTGCCTTAGCCTCCGCAGCATGTTCCCTCTGCCGCGGTCCCATACATCAGAGGAGGGGCAGGACCACGGTACAGGGAATGTGCTGCGGAGGCCGACAGCAGCCTGCTAGGATCACTACAGCTGACCGGCAATTCTCTGTAGGCTGCTTTGAAGGTGAGACTGGGAAGCCGAAGGACATTAGAAAGAAGGGGGAAATAGGCAAGCCTTCGGGGGGTGTAGAAGCATAGGTGCCGGAATGGGGGGGACCACAGGGGCCGTGGCCTCCCCCAAAATTGCCACTTATTTTATCTCTGGGGGTCCAGCGATGCAGTGGGCAGGAGCGAGCTATCCTCGCTCCTGCCCCGCTACTAACCCGGTCTTCACGGCTGGATTCTTCTGCCGCTGAGCGGAAATCATCGGAAGCGTGCAGGAACACCAAAGTGAGCTCCCGTTCATTGATGCTCAGTGGCAGAAGAAACCAGCCACAAAGACCAGTTTAGCAGTGGGGCAGGAGCAAGGAAAGTTCACTCCTACTTGCTGCATCGCTGGACCACCATGCCAGAGGAGGTAGGAGGATGGGTTGGGTGGAGAGTCTGATAGGGGGAGGGGGCTAGGTGCAGTGCCTGAAGGGGGGAAGGGGGCTGGGTGCAGAGTCTTGCAGGAGGGGGGTGGTTGGGTGAAGAGACTGGCAGGAGGAGGGGGGTGACTGGGTGCAGAGTCTTGCAGGAGGAGGGAGGAGGCTAGGTGCAGAGCCTGAGGGAGGGTGGCTGGTTGCAGAGTCTGGCGGGGGGGTGGCTGGATGTAGAGTCTGGCAGGAGGAAGGGAGTGGCTGGGTGCAGAGTCTGGCAAGAGGAGGGGGATGGCAGCTGGGTGCAGAGTTTGGCAGGAGGAGGGGGATGGCAGCTAGGTGCAAAGTCTGGTAGGAGGAGGGGGTGGCTGGGTGCAGAGTCTGGCAGGAGGAGGGGGTAGCTGGGTGCAGAGTCTGGCAGGAGCAGGGGGGTGCCTGGGTGCAGAGTCTGGCGGGGGGTGGCCGAGTACAGAGTCTGGCAGGAGGAGGAGGGGTGGCTGAGTGCAGAGGCTGATAGGGGAGGGAGGGGGCTAGGTGCAGAGCCTGATAGGGAAGGGAGGGAGGAGGCTAGGTGCAGAGCCTGAGGGGGGTGGCTGGGTGTAGAGTCTGGCAGGAGGAAGGTAGTGGCTGGGTGAAGAGTCTGGCAGGAGGAGGGGGATGGCTGGGTGCAGAGTCTAGCAGGAGGAGAGGGGGTGGCTGGGTGCAGAGTCTGGCAGGGGGGTGGCTGGGTTTAGAGTCTGGCTGGAGGAGGGGAATGGCAGTTGAGTGCAGAGTCTGGAGGAGGAGGGGGATGGCGGCTGGGTGCAAAGTCTGATAGGAGGAGGGGGTGGCTGGGTGCAGAGTCTGGCAGGAGGAGGGGGTGGCTGGGTGCAGAGTCTGGCAGGAGGAGGGGTGGCTGAGTACAGAGTCTGGCAAGAGGAGGGGGTAGCTGGGTGCAGAGTCTGTCAGGAGGAGGGGGTGGCTGAGTGCAGAGTCTGGCAGGAAGAGGGGGAGTGGCTGGATACAGAGTCTGGCAGGAGGAGGGGGGTGGCTGTGTGCAGAGTCTGGCAGGAGGAGGGGTTGTGACTGGGTGCAGAGTCTGGAGGGGGGTGGCTGGGTGCAGAGTCTGGCAGGAGGAGGGGGTGGCTGGGTGCAGAGTCTGGCAGGAAGAGGAGGGGTGACTAGGTGCAGAGCCTGATAGGGAAGGGAGGGAGGAGGCTAGATGTAGAGCCTGAGTGGGGGTGGCTGGTTGCAGAGTCTGGCAGGAGGGGTAGCTGAATATAGAGTTTGGCAGGAGTGGCTGGGTGCAGAATCTGGCAGGAGGAGGGGTATGGCGGCTAGGTGCAAAGTCTGGTAGTAGGAGGGGGTGGCTGGGTGCAGAGTCTGGCAGGAGGAGGGGGATGGCAGCTGTGTGCAGAGTCTGGTAGGAGGATGAGGATGGCAGCTGGGTGCAGAGTCTGGCAGGAGGAGGGGGATGACGGCTGGGTGTTAATTCTGGTAGGAGGAGGGGTGGCTGGGAGCAGAGTCTGGCAGGAGGAGGGGGAGTGACTGGGTGCAGAGTCAGATAGGGGAGGGAGGGAGGAGGCTAGATGCAGAGCCTGATAGGGGAGGGAGGGCTAGGTGCAGAGCCTGATAGTGTGGAGGGGGAGTGGCTGGGTGCAGTCTGGTAGGAAGAGGTTGTGGCTGAGTGCAGAGTCTGGCAAGAGGAGGGGGTGGCTGGGTGCAGAGTCTGTCAGGAGGAGGGGGTGGCTGAGTCTGCCAGGAAGAGGGGGAGTGGCTGGGTATAGAGTCTGGCAGGAGGAGGGGGGTGGCTGGATGCAGAGTCTGGCAGGAGGAGTGGGAGTGACTGGGTGCAGAGTCTGGCGGGGGGTGGCTGGGTGCAGAGTCTGGCAGGAGGAGGGGGGTGGCTGGGTGCAGAGTCTGATAGGGGAGGGAGGGATGATGGGAGGAGGCTAGGTGCAGAGCCTGATAGGGGAGGGAGGGGCTAGGTGCAGAGTCTGATAGGGGAGGGAGGGAGGGGGCTAGGTGCAGAGCCTCATAGGGGAGGGAGAGCTAGGTGCAGAGCCTGACAGAGTGTGGAGGGGGAGTGGATGGGTGCAGAGTCTGGCAGGGGGTGGCTGGGTGCAGAGTCTGGCAGGAGGAGGGGGATGGCTGGGTGCAGAGTCTGATAGGGGAGATAGGCGGGCTAGGTGCAGAGCCTGATAGGTGAGGGAGGGCTAGGTGCAGACCCGGACAGAGTGTGGAGGGGGGAGTGGCTGGGTACAGAGTCTGGCAGGGGGGTGGCTGTGTGCAGAGTCTAGCAGGAGGAAGGGGGTAGCTGGGTGCAGAGTCTGATAGGGGAAAGAGGCAGGCTAGGTGCAAAGCCTGATAGGGGAGGGAGGGAGAAGGCTAGGTGCAGAGCCTGATAGGGGAGGGAGGGAGGAGGCTAGGTGCAAAACCTGAAAGGGGAGGGAGGGGGCTAGGTGCAGAGCCTAATAGGGGAAGGAGGGCTGGGTGCACAGCCTGACAGAGTATGGAGGGAGGGGGGCTGGGTGCACAGCCTGACAGAGTGGGGAGGGAAGGGGGCTGGTTGCACAGCCTGACAGGGAGAGGCTAGAGGGTTGGGAAGACAGATACTACACATACAGGGAGAGGGATAGGAAAGACAAATGCACTGGGGGGGAAGTAGGAAAGGAGGAAAAGAGAGAGATGACACAGGTGGAGTAGTGGAAAGAGAGAGAAAGAAATGCTGCCATGGGGAGAGATATGGCACAGGTGGAGTAGTGGAAAGGGAGAGAAAGAAATGCTGCCATGGGGGAAGGAAAAGGATGTGTGTGGCATGAGAGGGAAAGAGATTATGTATATGGGGAAAGGAAGAAAGAGGGAGAATTGTTGGACATGATAGTGGTGGAGAGGAGGGAGGGAGAGAGGAGAGATGACCCAAAGAAGGGAGAGATGTCAGACCATTGGAATGGGAAGGAGAGAGCGAATGGGAAGAAGAGAGAGAGAGAAAGAGAGATGCCTGACCACAGAATGGAAGGGAAGGAGGGGGGAGAGAGATGCCAGACCGCAGAAAGGAGAGGAGAGAGATGTTAGACCTCGGAAAGAGGGAGGGAAGAAGAGATAGATGCCAGACCATGGGAGAGGAGAGGCTATGGGAAGAAGAGGAGAAAGATGCCATACCATATGAGGGAGGAAGGGGGAAGATAGAAATGTTTGACAATGGGAGAGGGATGAGATGGTGCATAGGGATGGAGGGGGGAAGGGGAGACAGAGGGAGGAGATGATGCAAGGGAAGAGATAAGAAGAAATGCTTCTTTTGAATAGATGGGAGTAGGGGAGAAGAAAGAGGGAGGAGATGGTACACATGTATAGATGGGAAGGGAAGGCAAGGAAAAGTTGATTTTGAGAAGAAAGCAGAAAAATGGAAGAAAGTTGAATGTTAAAAGTTAATGCTGAAGATGGATGTATTTCAGAAAGTGAAGGAAAGAAAAACAGCAAATGGATAAGGTGGCACTGGATACACAGTTAAGAGCACAGACAGAAGGACGTGCAGCCAGAGATTGGGAAAGATGGTTTGAAAACCAAAATCAACAGGCAACAAAGATAGGGGAAATGAGCTTGTGGGATCCCCCAAACAAAAAAGTGTTCCGCTGCCTATATGTAGAAGTACACGGAGGAAGGGAGGGGTCCAAAGAGACAGCATATGCCAGACTTAGGGGAGAGGTTGAAATAATGGGTCTAAAAACAGAGGAGAGGGAGAGAGATGTGGACAATGGGATTTAGGGAGTGAAGGAACAGAAAGGGAGAGAAGTTGGACTCAAAGGATGGTGTAGAGGGGGAGGAGGAGATAGAGATACTGCATAGGAGGGTAGTTGGGAAGAGAACGAGAGAGATGGTGAACCCTGGGGTGGTGGGGAAGGAGGAAGAGATGCTGGATGAAAAGGTATTTAAGAAAAGGAGAGATGGTGGATCTGGGGATGGTGCAGTCCATCTCTGCAGCTGCAGGAATGGAGACGAAAAAAAGGAAAGATGCCAGATCTCCGGGGGCAGGAAAGGGAAACTGAAGGGAAGGACAGAGATGGAAGATGGATGTTTAGGAAAATGGATGGTTAGCACGGAGAAAGAAGGAAATGACAAATGGGCAGGAGACCCTGGCAAGCGAATTATCAGAAGACAACCAGAGCCTGGGACCAACATGATTTGAATAATGACCAGACAACAAAAGGCAGAAAAAAATAATTTTATTTTCTGTTTTGTGATTACAATGCGTCAGATTTTAAATGTATATCCTGCCAGAGCTGGTGTTAGACAGCAAGCATGAATTAGGACCTAAAAGAGAGAGGAAAGTCTTTATATATTTTGTTTACATCACAGAGCCGGCGTGGGGATGGAGAGGTTGTAACCCTATACTTCTACTAAGCGTAAGGGGTCCTTTTACTAAGCTGTGAATTTAGCGTGTGCTAATCTTCAGCACGCGCTAAATCGGTTAACGTACCTTAATAAAAGGACCCCTAAGTATCGTAATAAAAAATTTGGCCCGAGACTTAGCCTATGTTTTAGATTTCGGCCCCTTATGTGATTGAGTTTGACACCCCTGCCCTACGATCTTTAAATAATTTATCATTACAAATGGCTTAGTTAAGTAAAAGTAAGGTTGACAGACAAGATATAGAAACATGATGGCAGATAAAAGCCAAATGGCCCATCCAGTCTGCCCATTCACAATAACCATTATCTCTTCCTCTTTCTAAGAGATTCCACATGCCTATCCCACACTTTCTTGAATTCAGACATAATCTGTCTCTACCACCTCTTCCGGGAGATGGCTCCACGCATCTATCACACTTTCTGTAGATTACTCCTAAGCCTATCACCTCTTAACTTCATCCTATGCCTTCACATTCCAGAGCATCCTTTCAAATGAAAGAGATATGGCTCATGTGCATTTAAACCACGTAGGTATTTAAACAAATCTATCATATCTTCCCGCTCCGCCTTTCCTCCAAAACATACATATTGAGATCTTTAAGTCTTGCCCCATATACCTTATAATGAAGACCATTTTAGTAGCCTTACTCCGGACCGACTCCATCCTTTTTATATCTTTTTGAAGGTGCGGTCTCCAGAAATTGTACACAATATTCTAAATGAGGTCTCACCAGAGTCTTATACAGGGGCATCAATACCTCCTTTTTTCTACTGGCCATACCTCTTCATATGCACCCTAGCATCTTTCTAGTTTTTGCTGTCACCTTTTCAATCTGTTTGGCCACCCAAGTCCTGCTCTTCTGTCGTGCACATAAGTTCTTCACCCCCCTAAACTGTACTGTTTCTTCGGAGTTTTGCAGTAAAATTACATGACCTTGCATTTCTTAGCATTAAATTTTAGCTGCCAAATTTCAGACCATTCTTCAGGATTCGCTAGGTCTTTCCTCATGTTATTCACACCATCTGGGGTGTCTACTCTATTGCAGATTTTGGTATCATCCGCAAACATCATGCTTCTCATCCACGTTGAAATGAACGACACTGCCAGGAACACCACAGAGAACATATCTGTAGACTT
The DNA here is from genome assembly GCF_902459505.1 of Geotrypetes seraphini. NCBI lineage: Eukaryota > Metazoa > Chordata > Amphibia > Gymnophiona > Dermophiidae > Geotrypetes > Geotrypetes seraphini. The sequence continues at coordinate 324,970,368 of NC_047084.1, read as the reverse complement.
TGGAGCCCTGGGTGAGAAGCTAAGGAGGATGGAAGCGCAGGTAGTCTTCTCCTCGATCCTCCCAGTGAGAGGCAAGGGGAGAGCCAGGGAGGATTGTATCCAGAGGACAAATGACTGGCTGCACGGATGGTGCAGGGAGATGAACTTCGGATTCCTGAACCATGGAGAGGCACTGCAAGGACTACAGGGACCTGACGGACTTCACCTGACCAGAAGGGGAAAAAACATCTTTAGACACCGACTAGCCCGCCTACTTCGTAGGGCTTTAAACTAGGTAAGTTGGGGGAGGGTACCCACTCACGTGCTGGCGCAAGTAACCAACTTGGCGAGGTAAGTTGCCAATCCATTTCTGAATCCGAGGTAAGTACACACTGCATTTCTGAGTCCGAGGTAAGTACACACATTGCAAACAGCATTATAGGAGTCCAATTAGCTCAAGCAGGAATATCTACACAGAGACATAGCAAACATAAGGTATGGAGGGCTATGTACGTTAATGCCCACAGTTTGGGCAATAAGATTCTGGAATTAGAGACGGAAATGAGGAACGCCGACCTAGATGTGGTGGCGATATCCGAGACTTGGTTCACGGACTCCCATGGGTGGGATATGGCTATACTGGGATACAACTTACTTTGGCGGGACAGAGAGGGCAAAATGGGAGGAGGGGTAGCACTATACACTAAAAAGGACATCAAAGTTACCAAAATCGCAGATGTCAAGTACACCGGGGAATCCCTCTGGGTGAATTTGGCTAGGGGGAAGGACAAATGCCTGTATCTTGGTGTAGTATACAGACCTCCAAGACAACAGGAGGGCATGGATATAGAATTAGTCAAAGACATTGAGAATATCACTTTGCGTGGAGACACAGTATTGTTAGGAGACTTCAATATGCCTGATGTGGATTGGAACAAACTTTCTGCTGCGTCCAGCGGCAGCAGGAAGCTATTAACCTCTATAAAGGGAGCGAGACTCAGACAAATGGTATTAGAGCTCACTAGGGATCGGGCGATACTAGACCTAATACTCACCAACGGAGAAAGTGTCACAGAGGTCTCGGTAGGCGATACATTGGCCTCCAGTGACCACAACATGATATGGTTCAACCTCAGGAAAGGTTTCACTAAGTCAAGCACATCAACCAAGGTCCTCAACTTTTAGGGCACAAACTTTGAAAGCATGGGAGATTTCGTCCATCAGGCTCTGCAAAACCATGCCGAAATAGATAATGTAGAGGTAATGTGGTCAACTCTGAAATCAACCTTACACGAAGCAACCAACCGTTACGTCAAATCAGTAAGTAAATGGCGTAGAAACAATAGACCGCAGTGGTTCTCTGAAGAGATCTCCGACCTCATAAAAAAGAAGAAAAGAGCATTCATCCTCTACAAACTATCAGGGAAGCGAGAATCCAAGGAAGACTATCTGGCCAAGTCAAAAGCGGTCAAAACGGCAGTCAGGGAGGCCAAACTCCGAATGGAGGATAACCTTGCGAAGAACATCAAGAAGGGCAATAAATCCTTCTTCCGGTATATTAGTGACAGAAAAAGAAACACAGATGGGATAGTACGCCTTAGGAAACCCAATGGGAACTATGTAGAATCGGACTCCGACAAAGCCAAACTTTTAAATGAATACTTCTGCTCAGTTTTCACTTGCGAGGCGCCGAGATCCGGCCCTCAGCTGCCAACGAGGGAAAACTCGGAAGACCCATTTCGAAATTTCGAGTTTACGCCCAGCAGTGTCTATGAGGAGCTATCAAGACTCAAGGTGAACAAAGCTATGGGACCGGACAAACTACACCCCAGGGTGCTCAGGAAGTTGAGTGATGTCCTGGCGGAACCTAAGTACAGGAAGAGTCCCGTTGGATTGGAAAATGGCTAACGTCATTCTACTCCACAAAAAGGGATGCAGGACGGAGGCTGAGAATTATAGACCGGTGAGTCTCACATCGATAGTGAGTTAGCTTATGGAAACATTAATCAAACGCCAATTGGATACGATCCTGAATGAGGAGAATCTACGAGATCCCCATCAACATGGTTTTACGAAGGGAAGGTCCTGCCAATCAAATCTGATCAGCTTCTTTGACTGGGTAACAAGAAAGCTGGATATAGGGGAGTCCTTGGACTTCAGCAAAGCGTTTGATAGCGTCCCACACCGCAGGTTATTGAGCAAGATGGGTTCAATGGGACTGGGTGAAACATTAACCGCATGGGTTAGGGACTGGCTTAGAGGTAGACTTCAGAGGATAGTGGTAAACGGTACCCTCTCCGATACGACGGAGGTGATCAGCGGAGTGCCACAGGGCTCGGTCTTATTTAACATCTTTGTAAGAGACTTGGCTGAGGGGCTTCGAGGTAAAATTACATTATTCGCCGATGATGCCAAACTATGCAATATAGTAGGCAACCGCACAACAGATGAAAGCATAGTGCCTGACAAAAGCTCAATGCCTGACAGTATGACGCAGGACCTACTCCTGCTGGAGCATTGGTCAAAGACTTGGCAACTAAGTTTCAATGTTAAAAAATGCAAGGTCATGCACCTTGGCGGCAAAAATCCATCAGGACTTACACCCTAAATGGTGAGATCCTAGCAAGGACTGTAGCAGAACATGACTTGGGGGTGATTATTAGCGAAGACATGAAGACTGCCAATCAAGTGGAGAAAGCTTCATCCAGGGCTAGACAAATCATGGGCTGTATCTGTAGAAGTTTCGTCAGCCGTAAGCCCGAGGTCATAATGCCGTTGTACAGATCCATGGTGAGACCCCATCTGGAATACTGTGTACAATTCTGGAGGCCGCATTATCAAAAAGATGTGCGGAGAGTTGAGTCGGTTCAGTGAATGGCCACCAGGATGGTCTCAGGACTCAAGAATCTCCCGTATGAGGAACGACTGGGTAAGTTGCAGCTGTACTCACTCGAGGAACGCAGAGAGAGGGGAGACATGATCGAGACGTTCAAATATGTCACGGGCCATATCGAGGTGGAAGAGGATCTCTTTTTCCTTAAAGGACCCACGGCAACAAGAGGGCATCCATTGAAAATCAGGGGTGGGAAATTTCATGGCGACACAAGAAAATATTTCTTCACCAAAAGGTGGTTGACCGCTGGAATAATCTTTCACAACAGGCAATTGAGGCCAGCAGCGTGCCAGATTTTAAGAAAAGATGGGATTGGCATGTGGGATCTCTTCATGGAGGTAGTTAGGGGGTGGGCCATTAGTGTGGACAGACTAGATGGGCCGTGGCCCTTTTCTGCCATCATTTTCTATGTTTCTATGTTTAAACAGGTAAAATCTTTCCTGACACGCCTTCAGCAATATCGCTTATAAAAATATTTAAAATTAAAAGAACAGGCCCAAGAACAGAACTCGGAGACACACCAATGGTAACATCCCTTTCCTTAGAGCGATCTCCATTGACCACTACATTCTGTCGTCTTCCAGCCCATCACTTTGGCGCTCATCCCGAGGGCAATCAGTTTATTTATTAGAAGTCTGTGTGGAACACTGTCAAAGGCTTTGCTGAAATCTAAATACACCACATCTAGTGCACTCTCTCTACCCAATTCTCTGGTCTCCCAGTCAAAGAAATTGATCAGATTTGTCTGAAAAGACCTACATCTAGTGAATCCATGTTGCCTCAAGTCCTGTAATACATCAGATTCCAGAAATTTCACCATTCCCTGTTTTAAAAGGGTTTCCATTAATTTGTTTACCACAGAAGACAGACCTACTAGCCTGTAATTCCCTTCTTCTTCCTTACTTCCACTTTTGTGAAGAGGGATCTCATCCACCCTTCTCCAATCCTCTGGTACCACTCCCGACTCTAGAAAAGCACTAAAAAGATCAATCAGCGGAGCCACCAGAACTTCCCTAAGTTCCTTCAGCACCCTCGGATGTACGCCATCTGGCCCCATCGTTTTGTCTACCTTTAATTTAGCTAGCTCCTCACAAACACAAACTTCTGGAAATCAATCAGGGTCTATTCCCTATCAGGGACTAATCCATCAGGGACTAATCAATCAGGGACTAATCCATCCCTATTCACATTTGTCTTCTGCGGTCCCGTTCCTGGCGCTTCAGCCTTTTCTTTATCAGCTTCTACATATTTCTCCCCTTCACTTTTAAGTCTCACAATGACACGTTTCCTATCACTGATATATCTAAAAAATGTCTTGCCTCCCAATTTTACTGTATATTTTTGCATGTCTTCCTCTTTCTGCGATATTTTGTAGTTTATGAAAGCTAACTTCTTATTCTTTACCTTCTCAGCTACTTGTTTGAGAACCAAAGCAGCCTCCTTTTCCTCTCGCTTTTACTTACTTACCTCACAAAAAGATTTGGCTCCTTTCAATTTTGCCCTCTGCTTTTCTACTACTTCCCTGGGTTCGATTGATGGGCTTGTCGTACTTGTTTACTATCACTTGTATTTGATCATTTTTGTATTTCTGCTGTTGAGTTTGTACTCTGTATGGTTGTGACTTTTTCACTGTCAATAAAAATATGTTTAAAAAAAAAAAGACATTCCCATCCAGACAACACTTCCTTGACGTAATCCCCCATCTGAACAAAGTTAGTTTTTTTAAAGTCTAGAACCTTTACTTTTGAATGAGCCCTCTCTATACCTATCTTAATATTAAACTGTATCATGCAATGATCACTAGATGCCAGATGATCACCCACTGTAACATCAGAAACACTTTCCCAATTTGTAATCACTCAGACATAGATTCACTAAGCCTTCTGATCCTGTTCCCCGACCTAATTCACTAAACTGCTGCTCGATCAATCTCCTATCTGATCCGATCCAACCTAAAACCCCATGCAAAATAGCCAAGCAATTGATTCACTAACAATTGCTTGGCTATTTTAAATTGGGTTTTACTATCCTAAAACCCAACTGCTGCAGGTCTGCCTTTTATTGACAGGTCTGCCTGTCTTTTTTATTTATTTTTTTCCCATGTCACATATATTTTGCATGTGTTATCTGCCCCATAAAAATGAATAAAAGACAGGCCCCCATGACCCACAAATGGCAGGAGGGATGCCCTGTCCCTCCTGCCATCGGCGGCCATCAGCCCTCTCCTCCCCCACATGCCCGCGGCCTGCCAAACACCCGACCCACGCTTAAAAATATGGCAGGAGGGATGCCAACTCCCTCCTGCCATCAGCGCTCCTTCCTCCCATCCACCCCCCAAAAAAACAAATGGCATGAGGGATGCCTACTCTCTCCTGCCAACGGACATCCCCTCTCACTCCAGGTACCTTGAAAAGTTGGAAGCAAGAGTGGTGCTCAGTCCCTCCAGCTCCTCCGGCTTCCTGCATGGCAATGATGGCCTTAGGCCACGCCCCGATGCATCATCTCATGCACGATGAGGGGCCTAAGGCCCTTATTGGCTCAGGCGCCTGGGCTATAATCTGTTCAGGAAAGACTTGGTAGGAAAAAAAGGCAGGGAAGTAGCATTATATGTTAAAGATTATATTAAAGCCACATAACTGCAAGATCTGCAAGGCAAGGAAGAGGCACTGTGAATCAATTTATAAAGAGGGCATGGTAAATATATTTACATTGGTGTGATATATAGGCCTCCTTCACAGACATAAGAAGTGAACAGAGATTTAATAGTAAAGGATCTAGACTTTTAAAAATTAACTTTGTTCAGATGGGGGATTACATTAAGGAATTGTTGTCTGGATGGGAACATCTGGAAGAAATAGAAATGCCGTGAGCAAAACTGAAAGGAGCTATTGTAAGAGCGACAAACCTTTTATGAGTCAAGTAAGTAAAAGTAAGAGGAAAAGAAGGCTGTTTTGGTTCTCAAAAGTAGAAGCTGAGAAGGTAAGGGAGATATGATTAAAGTCTACAAAATCCTGAGTGGAGTAGAACGGGTACAAGTGGGTCGATTTTTCACTCCGTCAAAAACTACACAGACTAGGGGAACACTCGATGAAGTTACAAGGAAATACTCTTAAAACCAATAGAAGGAATTTTTTTTCACTCAGAGAATAGTTAAGCTCTGGAATGCATTGCCAGAGGATGTGGTAAGAGCGGATAGCATAGCTGATTTTAAGAAAGATTTGGACAAGTTCCTGGAGGAAAAGTCCATAGTCTGTTATTGAAAAAGACATGGGGGAAGCCACTGCTTGCCCTGTATTGGGAATATTGCTACACCTTGGGTTTCAGCCAGGTACTAGTGACCTTGATTGGCCACCGTGAGAACGGGCTACTGAGCTTGATGAACCATTGGTCTGACCCAGTAAGGCTATTCTTATATTTTTATATACATTTGTTTTGATTAGTTATTTCACTAATAGGTTCTTTTGTTTTTAATTCTTGTTTTTACTTTTAGGTGACGTGAATTAATACACTGCTTGGGTAGGTTATGGTTTCTTCTCCAGCATTGTTATTGCTACATATTTACATATAGCAAAGATTAGTTTGTGATTTAGTTTTAAATTCTGTTGTTGCCATACTTTTATATTAATTAACATTTATACGTACTACTTTTGAAATTTAAAGTTTAACAATTTCGTGGAGGAAAAGTCCATAGTCTGCTATTGAGACAGACATGGGCGAAGCTACTGTTTGCCCTGGATTAGTAGCATAGTAACATAGTAGATGACGGCAGATAAAGACCCGAATGGTCCATCCAGTCTGCCCAACTTGATTCAATTTAAATTTAATTTTTTCTTCTTAGCTATTTCTGGGCAAGAATCCAAAGCTTTACCCGGTACTGTGCTTGGGTTCCAACTGCCGAAATCTCTGTTAAGACTTACTCCAGCCCATCTACACCCTCCCAGCCATTGAAGCCCTCCCCAGCCCATCCTCCACCAAACGGCCATATACAGACACATACCGTGCATGTATGCCCAGTACTGGTATGTTGCTACCCTTTGTTCCCGCTAAGCTGCGCTGGGGTGCGCTGGCGCACAAAATATTACCTCGCAGCGCACAAGTTTCTCGTCACAGCGCACACAGTGTAGAGCACAGTTCTTCAACCGCCGGTCCGCAAACAAAATCTTGCCGGTCCGCGAAGGATTCGGTCCCCGCCGCAACGAAAGGCCGGCGTCAGCTGACTTGCAACTTCCTGTTGCAGTCGCTGTGCCGGGACTCCTGCCTTCGCCGGGACTCCTGCCTTCCACCGCGTTTGCCTCCTGCCTTGTCTCCGCACCTCCAGACCAGCAGCGGCAGCTGTGTATGCTTTTAACTTCGGCACAGAGCTGCCCCTAATCAATAGTTTAGCGCGGTTTCATAAGGCAGCCTCGGGGCCTTTGCTAGGCCGGCCCACATCGCATCATCGAAGCGGGCCGGCTATCAAAGGCCCCGAGGCTGCCTCATGAAACCGCGCTAAACTATTGATTAGGGGCAGCTCTGTGCCGAAGTTAAAAGCATACAGAGCTGCCGCTGCTGGTCTGAACTCTTGGGCCGCTGAAGGAGGGCAAAAAGCAGCTGTCCTGGAGGTTTCCCTTCCTCTCGCCTTTACAGGTTCCTTTTTTCCACCTTTTTTTTTTTCCTTCAAACGGCAACGGGCCCCAGCATCGACATCAATCAAGTAAGTTCCACTGTAAATCAAGCGGTTCTGCTCGGCCAAAGCTTCCCCTGTGACATGAGCCACCCTCAGGGGAAAGAAAGTGACCCACAAAGGTGAGGGGAAGGGGGGCAGATGATGGAAGTTGGGGGGGGGAGAGAGAGAGAGAGAGAGAGAAGGGGCAGATGATGGAATGGAGGAGATGAGAGAGAGAGAGAAGGGGACAGATGATGGAAGTGAGAAGAAGGGAGAGAGAGCAGAAGGCAGATGGATGTCAGTTGAGAAGGGAGAGCAGATGCTGAATGGAAGTGGGGAAAGAACACATACTGGATGGAAGGAGGAGATAAATAAAGGGGGAAGAAAATAGTAAGATAATGGAGGGGTGAGGGAAAGGGGTGACAAGCTGTGTGTAGACACAGTGAAAAGAGGGAAACGGGACTAAATAGTAAGAAAGAATTTAATTTAGATGGAGGCAGAAAATAGAGAAGGAAGACCAGAGAAGAAAGGGAAGAGAGAGCAGAGAATGATCAGATCTGAGTGGAGGAAATGAGAAGAGAGATATGCTAAAAACCACAGGGGGGAGGGAAGGATAGAGATGCCAGACCATGAGGGGAACAGAAGGAAGATGATGGATGCTAGACCAAATTGGGGGGGGGGGGGGGGCAGGAGGAGAGATGGCAGGGAAAGACAGACAGTGAATGGAAGGGGCAGATGCTGGACTGAAGAGACAGAGAAGGTTATCATGCTGCTATACCGGGCCATGGTACGCCCTCACCTGGAGTACTGCGTCCAGCACTGGTACTTTAAGAAGGACACGGTACTACTCGAAAGGATCCAGAGAAGAGCAACTAAAATGGTTAAGGGGCTGGAGGAGTTGCCGTACAGCGAAAGATTAGAGAAACTGGGCCTCTTCTCCCTTGAGCAGAGGAGATTGAGAGGGGACATGATAGAAACATTCAAGGTACTGAAGGGAATAGACTTAGTAGCTAAGGCAGGGAGAACGAGAGGGCACTCTCTAAAGTTGAAAGGGGATAGATTCCATACAAACGTAAGGAAGTTCTGTGGTAGAAAGCAACATATTTATTTGGCTCATAACTTGCTGGCGCCCGATATTTTTAGCTCACAGTGAAAAAAGTTTGCTCACAACACCCGCCCGCTTAGAGGGAACACTGGTTGCTACTATTTGGGGTTTTGCCAGGTATTTGTGACCTTAATTGGTCACTTTGACGACAGGATACTGGGCTAGATGGACCACAGGCCATACCCAGTAAGGATATTCTTATGTTCTTATTTGGTTATGTTCACATTTTCTTCAAATTACTATATTTCAAATTACTGTCCACTTCCTTTACTAACGTGTAGCGTGGGTTTTAGCGCCAGCAGTGGCGGTAACTGCTTCGACGCTCATAGAATTCCTATGAGGTTCGGAGTAGTTACTGCCGCTGCTGACGCTAAAACCCGCACTACGCGTTAGTAAAGGAGGGGGTGTATATCAATTGTATTTACTTTTAAATTGTTTTTATGCCTGTTGATAATTATGATTTATACTAACATATGTTTATTTGTTACTAGTTTTGTAAGTACCTGACGCAGCTCTTGCATAAGCATAACACAGCCTTGCTGGGCTATTTGTTTTATTAAGCTGTGGTAAATAAACTTCTTGGACTTTTTCTTGGTGATCTGCTCCTTAGGTTTGCACCACATTATGCTCTGTTATATTTTTTGATCTGCTATTCTTATCTTTTGAAAATTGAATAAAAACACATTTTATAAAATTGTATAAACATAATCCCACCCTTAAACATACATGCTGGTAAAACATAATATGAATATTGCCACAGACAAAATTATCTAAAAATACTTACAAACAATGAATTGTAGTAGGCTGGACCCAAAGTATTATCTGTTGAAGGTGGAACTTGTTTAACAAGAGTACCATCTTCAGATTCATCATAACCAAAAGCCTGTCCAAGGGTAGGGATAGATGGAGCTTCAGGTTTTCGATGATATTGTATCAGATGAAATGATCTCTAAAAAAAGAAAAAATTGTTACTTCCAGCAATTGTTTCTTTACTTTAATTTTATCAATTAACCAAATAGATTTTACAACAAAGAAAATGGGTACACTCCCAAAGAAACAGAGCAAATTAAAATTCTATCTTCCAATGACATATTCTAAACCAGGGGTGCCCAAATGGTCGATCGCGATCGACCAGTAGACCGCAAAGGCAACGTGAGTCGATCGCATTGCCTTTGCGATCTTTTTCTCCCTGCTGCTTCCCCAAGCCAGGCCTGCCTCGTACAAGCACCGGACTTACAAAACTTCACCTCCGACGTCAATTCTGATGTCGGAGAGGAAGTTCTGGGCCAGCCAATCGCTGCCTGGCTGGCCTGGAACTTCCTCCCCGACGTTAAAATAGACATTGGAAATGAAGTCTTGTGGACCCGGCGCTTGTACGTGCTAGGCCTGGCTCGGGGAAGCAGCAGGGAGAAATTGTGTTGGTGGCTTGGGGATGGGGGTAGGGAAAGAATCGGTGAAGTGGAGAAATCGGCAGGATGGCTTGGGGAGGCAGGGGGAGAGAGAAAGAAAGAGGGAGGGGCCAGGGGGAGTAATGATAGCCTCCTTCAAACTATCAGGGACAACAACTGGAGACAGTGATAAATTTAAAATGTGACATGAAAGGGGCCAGAATGCTACTACTAAAGATTTAACAATTTTCTCAATTTCGGCTACAGAAGTAGGTCTACATTGATCCCGCCTTTGAGGATCTCTCAACCGCACAGAGTTTCATCCAGAATCGTTTTTAGCCTTTGATCCACGAGTTTTTGTATCAGGACCTTCAGGAACCCCTGAGGAAGACAGTTTTCTAAAAACATGGACCGTGTTGGGTCCATAGTCCCCAACGATTTGGGTCCTAGGTATTTCTTTATGTGGATTATTAGACTGTACTTTTAATAAAGCCTGCATCTTGAACAGATAGACAAGGGCGACCCGGTCGACATTGTATATCTGGATTTTCAGAAGGCGTTTGACAAGGTTCCGCATGAACAACTACTTCGGAAAATTGCAAGCGATGGTATCGAGGGTGAAATACTCACGTAGTTTAAAAACTGGCTGGATCATAAGAAACAGAGAGTGGGGGGTAAATGGACAATACTCGGACTGGAAGAGCGTCACCAGTGGGGTGCTGCAGGGCTCGGTGCTTGGACCCGTACTCTTCAACATCTTTATAAATGATCTAGACATTGGTACGACGAGTGAGGTGATTAAATTTGCGGACGATACAAAGTTATTCAGAGTAGTGAAGACACAGGGGGATTGCGAAGATCTGCAACGTGACATAATCAGGTTTGAGGAATGGGCATCAACATGGCAGATGAGGTTCAACGTGGATAAGTGTAAAGTGATGCATGTAGGTAACAAAAATCTCATGCACGAATACAGGATGTCTGGGGCGGTACTTGGAGAGACCTCCCAGTTAAGAGACTTGGGAGTTATGATCAACAAGTCGATGAAGCTGGCCACGCAATGTGCGGCGTCGGCGTCAAAAAGGGTGAACAGAATGCTAGGAATGATAAAAAAGGGGATCACAAACAGATCGGAGAAGGTTATCATGCCGCTGTACCGGGCTATAGTGCACCCTCAACTGGTCACCGTACATGAAGAAAAACATGATGCTACTTGAAAGGGTCCAGAGAAGGGTGACTAAGATGGTTAAGGGGCTGGAGGAGTTGCTGTACAGTGAAAGATTAGAGAAACTGGGCCTTTTCTCCCTCGAACAGAGGAGATTGAGAGGGGACATGATCGAAACATTCAAGGTACTGAAGGGGATAGACTTAGTAGATAAGGACAGGTTGTTCACCCTCTCCAAGGTAGGGAGAATGAGAGGGCACTCTCTAAAACTGAAAGGGGATAGATTCCATACAAATGTAAGAAAGTTGTTCTTCACTCAGAGAGTGGTAGAAAACTTGAATGCTCTTCCGGAGTCTGTCTTAGGGGAAAACACCCTCCAGGGATTCAAGACAAAGTTAGACAAGTTCCTGCTGAACCAGAATGTATGCAGGTAGGGCTACTCTCAGTTAGAGCGCTGGTCTTTGACCAAGGGCCGTCGCGTGAGCAGACTGCTGGGCACGATGGACCACTGGTCTGACCCAGCAGCGGCAATTATTATATTCTTACCTGAAGCAGCAGAGGCAGTCTGGACATCTCCCTGCTTTCCCTCCACCCTCCCTCCCTAACCCAATGCTATGGCAATTTCTGACCAGCCCCCTGCAAGGCTTTTCCTCTATCTCATTGGAAATGACATGGCAGAGGAAAGGCCCTGCCAGGGCTGGCCAGAAGCTGCCTGTTTACCGGCGCTTCCTCTGCTTTACTGCTTCGGGAATGGAGGGAGGGAGATTTGTGGCTGCTGCTGATGCCTCTGGGGTGGGAGGAAGGGAAGGTTATTGGGTCAGGAGTACAACTTTGAATGTTGTCTTAGGAGCACGGGAAACAATTTTGTTTTAAGAACATAACAATAGCCTTACTAGGTCAGACCCATGCTCCATCAAGCCCAGTAGCCCGTTCTCACAGTGGCCAATCCAGGTCACTAGTACCTGGCCAAAACCCAAGGTGTAGCAATATTTCATGCTATCAATACAGGGCAAGCAGTGGCTTCCCCCAAGTCTTTCTCAATAACAGACTATGGACTTTTCCTCCAGGAACTTGCCCAAACCTTTCTTAAAACCAGCTACCCTATCCGTTCTTACCACATCCTCTGGCAATGCATTCCAGAGCTTAACTATTCTCTGAGTGAAAAATAATTTCCTCCTATTGATTTTAAGAGAATTTCTCTGTAACTTCATCAAGTGTCCCCCTAGTCTTTGTAATTTTTGACGGAGTGAAACATCGATCCACTTGTACCTGTTCTACTCCACTCAGGATTTTATAGACTTCAATCATATATCTCCCGTCAGCCATTTCTTTTCCAAACTGAAGAGCCATAACCGTTTTAGTCCTTCCTCATATGAGAGGAATTCCAATCCCTTAACCATCTTGGTCACTCTTCTTTGATCACTATAACTTTCTTGAGATAAGGAGACCAGAATTGAACGCAATACTGCAGAAGAGGTCGCACCATGGAACGTTTTCATAATTGTTATAGCGGCCGAAAAGAAAAACTTGTAAGCATGGTTTGATCATTTTTAATGGAAGCAATGTAATATAAAGTTAATTTAATGTAAACCAGTGACAAAATAGAATAGATTCAAAAGTATGCAGTCCCAGGGCCTTTCTTATTAGGTGGTTTCTTCTTCTTCCTCTGTTTGTTAGTATGGGCAAAAAGCTTCATATGCATGTGTGGATGTATTCCTGATGAAGCTCTGAATGGAGTGAAACAGGGACGATCCATTGAACGCAGAAACACATTGCTAAGCGGGAACAAGAGAATATTCCCAGCTGATTGGGGAGCCAAAGCTAAGTACAATATTTAATAGGAATAGCTTGACAGCCCCATAAATATTAATACCCTGGTAGTAGTTTTGAAAAAAAAGATTTAATAAATTGAATGGTAAAAAACAAAACGCACAATATAAATAATAAGTTCAAATAAAAGGGAAAGTATAAGGAACCAATGATAGCTTGCATTTGGCTGACATGACAAGACTCGATCTAAAATCATACAGCCGCAAGCACTTGAGGTAACCTTTTCCCTGTAATATATACATGGCCACATAGCTACTACAATAATGTTAAAGAAAATTATACAGAAGGAGACTAGACCACTTTATAGTGTCTATCTACAGGTTTAAGGGTGATAAGTCAAGGACATTATTATAGGAGGATCACATTGGTAAAACAGGCTAGACGCTAAAGACTAGGATCAATGTACACAGATATATTGCAATACAAACCAGTACATCACCTCTCTCGGACAACGCTTGGAAAAACTGACCATTGCACTAATGATATTATGGTGAGAATACTTACAAGAAATTTTAAGACAATCCAAGAACATAAGACCTTTGAAATTAAAATGAAATATTTTGACACCTACCAGACAGGACTTAACAATGATCTGGGCTTCCTTTCACAGTACAAAGAAATTTAAAATTGCTTTGTCACCTCTCTGTCTCCTACTTACTTACCCACCCCTCCCTCTTCCTGTGAAAATGAAATGTAGAGAATTACACAGGGAAAAAATATGTCCCCGTCCCCACGACCACCATCCCTGTCACCGCCCTGTCCCCATGACCACTGTCCCTGCCCCGCCCCATCCCTGAGACCACTGTCCCCGCCCCATCCCCGCGACTACTATCCCCGCAGCATCCATACAAGCCTCAGTACTGCAATATTTAGCTTATTCCTTCCTTATAAATCAAAGTTCTGACTGCTGAACTAGAGAAAGAGATGGCAGGGCTTTGTTTATAAATTTTTATCAACACAACTAATATACTACTTTATCCTGAAGCAAAAAATAAAATTAAATAAATAAATAGAAAATTTTTTTTTCTACCTTTGTTATCTGGTATCTGCTTTCCTCATCTTCTCATTTAATTCCTTCCATCCACTGTCTTCTCTCTGCGTCTTCCATTTGCTCTGTTACTGTGCCTCTCCCTTCACCCCCCCCCCCCAATTGGTCTGGCACCCATCTTCTTCCCTCCGCTCCTCCCATAGTCTGTCTTCTTCCCTTCCAGCATCTTCTCCCCACTCTCTGTTCCCCATTTCCCTTCAGCGTCTTCTCCCCACTCTGTCATCTCCATTTCCCTTCTCCTTCCGGTTGCATCAGAGGAGAAGCTTCTGCCCACAGACACACGTGACTGCAGGCAGGCTTGGCCAACCTGAGCAAGTTACTTTGGAAACTAACGCGCCGCGAAGATAAGGGGGAGGGAGAGAGATAGATTCGGCCGGTAGGTAGGAAGGAGGGTGACCATGCGCGTTCCCTCCCTTAACTGCAGGGACAAGGCCATTCACCGCTCCACGGGGCAGTGGATGGCCTTATCCCCATGCCCGCAGAGAGCACTTCCCCTCCCCCCCACCGTTTTGGCGGGTTACCCGTGGCTACCCATGGCTAACCGCGGGTAACAGCCACTGTGTCATTCTCTAATGAAATGCTTTCATGCTTTCCTTATATCTATTGATATTTGTCAACATTTGCTTATTTCTGATGTGAAGAAGGGTTACCTTCGAAAGCTCATCATAAAATGCATTGTTAGTTCAATAAAAAAAGGTATCATTTTAATTCCTTTGTTTGTTGTTTTATTTCTATATATTACCAAGAAAATAAAGCAAAAGCGCCATACCGACTTTATGAGATGTCCAGAAGTCAACTCACTACGACTCTTGACCTTCTTTGAAGTTCTTCCATTACACAGGTTATAAGTCCCAGGTCCAGGATTAGGAGAACACGCTTCAATAAAACGCTTTTCTTTATTCTGCAGGCTCAGTCCACCTTTCACACTATCCTGAAATTTGAGGCCATAACTCTTTTTATTACAAAGTAAATTACTATTACTTTGTATTATTACTGCACTATTTTGCTCTACCAGCTATAATTCTACAGTCTGTACCAAGGAAAAATGTACTATCATGTTGTGGTACTCTGGATAATAAGCAGAAAGAAAAATGCAAATTAAACACATACCTATAGCAAATCAGATATTCGTACAGAACAGAGAGGTTGATCACAGACAGATTAGGATTAACTATATTTAGCATCGGTTTGATTTATCAATATTTTCTGTGGACCTTTGGGAACCGTTGCTTATTTAAAAATTTTACCTTTTGTCTTCCTGATCTTTTGAACTTTAAACTCAACTATAATCTGCTACCAGTTGTACCAAGGGTTTTCCCCATTTTTAATCCTTTTGGTTTAGTCCAGTCATTCCATTAATAGCCTTCTGTATGAGAAAGCAAACTGATATCTCTTGGAGTCCAGGATATCAGCACCCAGTCAGCAGCTGGTATAGCAGCTGATGAGTAATATTAAGGTACCTTGCCCTCTCCAAAGGCTGTGAATGCCACTGTTGCAGCCCATGCAGCAGAATGATATACTTTAGAATCAATATTATAAAAAAATAAATGTATCAATTTAGGTAAAATTATTGGAGAAAGTTGCACATATGCCTGTCTAGTTGTAAATTATATAAATACCTTGCACCAATTATCAAAGGAAAAGCACAAGCATACTTTCTCTTTAAAAATCTGTCCATGGAATCGTATCCACAGATTTGCACCTGCTTTTTCTGCTGATACTTTTTCCATGCACATAGTTTTAAACCTGCTCAATGACATGCATTGTTGCCCATTCCAACCTAATCACCCCCAAAACACTATTGGAACTGTAGTGCATCATAATGAAAGAAAAAGAAAAAAAGGGTACTGCAGATCATCGAATGGATTTCTAGTGTTGTTTTGTTAAAAGTTGGTATTGTAGCAATATGCTGGTGTAATTTGTATCATACTGAATGAAGATGAGTTTTATATTTCTATGCTTTATAGGTGCACCGCTGAATACCTATGTCAACAGCGGTTAATCAAGAATAATAAATCCAATCCAAAATGCTCTTTTGCCTATCTCTCTGATCCAGACTTTATTAACCGTATTGAACTTTTTTCATCAGAATTTTTTTTTAGCACAACTCAGTAGATGATTATGATGATATAGGGCTCCTTTTACTAAGCTGCGTTAGGGCATTAACGTGCGGAATAGCGTGCGCTAAATTGCTGCGCTAAATTGCGCTAAATTGCTAAATCCCTTCCTAATGTTCCCTCCCTCCCCTCTCAGACCACTCTTTCTCCCTCTCGGGAAAATATTTTTGTAACTTTAAGCCCTCATGTTCACTCCATATGTGTCATAGTATGTTAATATTGTTTTGTGTGTCTAATTCCTTTAGTTAAAGTAGTACTAAGATACTGTTATTTTACCCCTTTAATGTTCAATAATATATAATTTAACAATGTTTGTTATACTTTGTTAATCGCTTAGTTTGTAATAAGCGATACATCAAATAAAATTAAACTTGAAACTTGAAACTTAGATGCTAACGTCAGCTTTGAGCTGGCATTAGTTCTAGCCGTGTAGCGCGGGTTTAGCGCGCGCTACAATACTGCGTGCACTAAAAATGTTAACGCAGCTTGGTAAAAGGAGCCCATAGTTCTTTTCTGGGGAATCTATAAAACCACCTTGCGTGGTGATGAGATTCTTAGCTATTCTTCTTGAGTGTGGTTGTAAAACTACAAAAGGCGGTATACAATTCCCAATCTTGTTCCCATTTTGCTGGCATTGTAATCAAAATGATTTAGCACTTTAGCACATAAGATCTTTGAATAATCATGGATTAATACTTTCTGGCAAAAGATATGGTCAACTATCCCACAAATGCTGAACATCAAAAATTAAATTTTACTATCCATCATCATCTTTCGTTCAGCACATCTTTCTTTGCAATTAGATGATACACAACAATCTTTGACATATTAATAGCACTTGCAATACAAATGATTCTGGTTGTTGGAAGACTGCCACAAATCTGAATATCTTTTGGTGGCATACAATTTGTCTCATCTATAAATATGAAGTTAACCCTTTCAGGACCATAAGGATCGTAGGCCAATTTTTGTGGTTTTGACGACATTTTTATGGTAAAAAGGGCTTGCAGATGCCAAAAAATTGATTTTTTTTGTGAAATATCATTATTTTTATTTAAAAAAATCACACTTCTGGCTTATGGACAGTGTGGCAAGTGAATCTTCTCGTCGATCTAGCAACGACGCTAATGAATGAATGTCGGAACCAGTTTGTTTACATAAAGGCAGTATCATATGGAATCCGTACATATCAAATTTAGAACTGTAGACTATCCCAATCAAAATTTATAGGATTTTAAAGTTATGGGACAAATATGTCCCTTGGTCCTGAAAGGGTTAAGGCTGTAGATAAAAAACCAATAGATACCATAAAATTTGTAAGATTTGGAAACCTCTTGAAACGTAACCCTCTCCTCCCCCCCCCCCCTATTCTCAATCCACTAAACTCAATGTGCTATTCTCTTCCTTTATTAAACTTTTGTAAACCGTGCCGAGCTCTATTTTCATGGAGAGGATGCGGTATATAAACTTAAGGTTTAGTTTAGTTTAGTTTAACTTATCTTTCACACATTTAATACACTATCTCATCAATGAGTATTATGATTGTGTTTCTTCTGTTAATTATAAACTGATAATAATTGTAGTATTTCTTCCCTTCTGACAGACAATATAACTATGGGCTCCTTTTACGAAGGTATGCTAGGGCCTTAATGCGCGGAATAGCACGCGCTAAATTGCCCCACGCGCTAGCCACTACCGCCTCCTTTTGAGCAGGTGGTAGATTTTCAGCTAGCGCGCATTAATCTGGTACGTGCACTAAAAACGCTAGCGCACCTTCGTAAAAGGAGCACTATGTTTTCTTTGTATGCTATATTTTATATAGTTTTCAGCTATATTTTGCATGGTACAAATTTTATAAGAAAATGTTTGAACTGAAAAAAAAAAAAGAGGACTTTACTGGTTGTTCCCTACTTGTGATATCTATGGGGGAGAGTTCCTGACTTAGCCTGAAGGTATAAAGACAGAGATTCTAAAGGGAGGAAGGGGGGTAGGGAAACCAGCCAATTGTCCAGAGAATTAAAAGGATTTGAATCTGCCTGGACGAATAGAGACTGATTCAAAAAGGACTATGCAGAGAAAAGCAAAACTGTTTGTTGGATTTTTCTTTTTTGTGTTGGTTTTTTGCACTGAACCATGCCGATAGTGCTAAGAAGTGGTGGTTAGGATGAAGTACAGACCCTTCATTCTGAGTTAGCAATGTTGGAAACTGTTGCAGTTTCCATGGTTTCTTGATCGAGAGCTCTAGGAGGAGTAGAAACCAAATCTGATGTGGCCAAAGAGGTACTATAAAGATCATGGTGCCCTGACCTTGGCAAAGTTTGGGTAGCGTTTTCCATATAAGAGGGATTGGAGGAAATGCATAGAGGAATTTGTGGTCCCTCCCCCCTCATAAAAGCAGAAAGGTGTCCAATGCAATGCAATTGGAGGAAACGAGTCTGGAACAGAATTATGGAAGTTTACTGTTCTGAGGGAAAGCAAAGAGGTCTATGTCCAGCATTCCCCCATTGAGAGAAAATTAAATCAGACGCATGACTATTGTGCTGAGAAACCATTCAAGAAGCTGAAGAAGCCTGCTCAACTTGTCTGTCAACACATTCTAATTCCCCTCTAAGTAAACTACCCTGAGAAGTATCCCACAAAGAGTAGCCCAGTTCCAAATCTCGACTGCTTCCAGATAAAGGGAATAAGAACCCGAGCCTTCTTGTTTGTTCAAATAGAACATAGTGACCTGGTCGTCCAAATAACAGAGAAAGTCCACTCTGCACAAGTCCCAGGAAATCTAAAGAAGGAGCATTCTGCTCCTTCTTTGGATGACCTGGTTGTCCATACAGATAAGTACTACCTGTTGAAGGAGGTGGTCCTGGAATGTTTTGAAAGCATACCCTATCATTCATAGCTCTAAAAGATTGATATGGAGGGTCTGATTGTGATGATTCCAGACTCCCTGAGTGTAGAGACCATTTAGATGAGCTCCCCAGCCTAGGACCAAAGCATCTGTGGTTAGAAGTTTTTGGTGGGAAAGGGGCTGGAAAGGGAGACCCTAGGTAATATTTTGTACTACCATTCACTATTGGAGAGTGCTGTAGATCTGGGATGACTTGAGTTGGAACAGAGAGGGATCATGTGGCTTAGTACCATTGTGTTGATAATGCCCACTGTTAAATTCTGAATTAAAAGGCACGTGAATGGGGTCACATGAACCATTGATGCCATGTGACCGAGCAGGCGCAACATCTAGTATGAAGTGCACTTGAGGGTAGATATTGTTGACCCTCTGCTCTAGTAGAAAAGCCCGATCATGAATGATATTCAAGAGTGTTCCTATGAACTCCAAAGTTTGAGACAGCTGTAGATGTAACTTTTGGCAGTCAACCCTAGTAAACCCTAGAAGCTCAAGGAAACAAATTGTTGAGGTTATGGCATGCTGAGCTGTTTGCGATGATTAAGCTTTAATCAACCATTCATCTAAGTTGCTGCAACTACTACTAGGCATTTCATGAAGGCATAAGGAACAAAGACCAGTCCAAAGTGCAAGACCTTGTACTGGAAGTGTCAGGGACCTATGCGAAAGTGAAGATGCTCCCTGTGAGCTGCTAGGATGGACATGCGAGTGTAGGTTTCTTTGACATCTGACATCTAGAGACCAAAGCCAATCTCCTTTTTCTAGCAGAGGTAGAAGAGTTCCCATAGAGACCATGTGAAACTTCTTCAGCAAAAGTTTGTTTAGGCCTCGGAAGTCTAAAATGAGTCAAAGGCCTCTGGTTCTTTTTTGGTATCAGGAAATTCTTGGAGTAGAACCCCCAACCCCGTTCCTGTGTTTTAGCTGAAAAAGGGCCGAGAGTTCCTGATGAAGGAGAGTCTTCTAGAGAGAGTTCAAAAGAGACTCTTTTGGTGGGTGGTTTAGAGGCTTTTTTTAATCAAACGTAGAGCATTGCCACGAGTAACAACTTGAAGCGCTTAGTGAGCTGTTGTGATAAGAGTCCAGCATTGATGAAAATAGAGCAATCTGCCTCTGATAGGGAGAGTGGGAGTTAGAATGAGGGGAACATTAGCAATGCTCGCTTAAAAAAAGTCACAAGGACGACTGCTCTTTGGACTGAGGATATGGTTGAGATTTTTGTGTCTTTTGTTGTTTTGCACAGGAATGCTGACCAGAAGGCCTAGAGCAGTGGTTCCCAACCCTGTCCTGGAGGAACACCAGGCCAATTGGGTTTTCAGGCTAGCCCTAATGAATATGCATGAAGCAAATTTGCATGCCTATCACTTCCATCATATGCAAATCTCTCTCATGCATATTCATTAGGGCTAGCCTGAAAACCCGATTGGCCTGGTGGTCCTCCAGGACAGGGTTGGGAATCACTGGCCTAGAGGATGATGAAGATGGCTGACTATAAAGATGTTTCAAGTTGTAGTAGTGTGAACATCTAAATGGAGCAGAGTTATCTTTTAGAAGAAGAAGATGACTGAGAGGTTTGAGGCTTAGACAAAGTTGACATGTTTTTTGTAAAATTTTATCAGTCACTTCTTCAATTTTGTCTCCAAACGGATCATCACCCTTGCAAGCAACATCTAAAAGGCGCTCCTGGACTGAAATTTCCAGATCAGAGATTCTGAGCTAAGCTAAAAGGTGCATAGCAATTATCATAGCTGATATGTTAGAAGAAACATTGTATGCAGAAAATATGCCTCTAACTAGGGACTTTTTCAAAGTGAACAAGTTCTTGGATAACTGTTGGAATTGTTTAAGCTTGTCCTGAGAGAGGAATTCCTCATATTCTGAGAGTTAAGTAAGAATTTTAAATGAATGGAAGAATAGAACTGGTAGTCCATAATTCTATTTATGAGCATGAATGATTTAAAATTGCATTTACCAAAAGTCTAGTCTTCTGGCTTCCCTTCCTGTAGAAGCAGAAGCATAAGATCTTGAATTGCGTGAACATTTTAGAGCAGATTCCATAATTAGAGAGTGACACTTTTGTATTCTGTACATTGGATCAATATTTTCAGGAGCTACCTGGACTGAGAGAGAGATCTCCCAGTTCTTATATAGGGTATCTTTCATGACCCTATATAAAGGCATATTGGTGATTCATAGTCCAGAAGCTCAAAAAGCTCAGAGCAAGGTTCTTCCTCCATCTCCATTTTAATGTGAAGAACTTGACCCATTTGCCTTATATAGACAGTACAGGATATGCTTTCTGGTGGAGACATACATCTTTGAGGTGGGGAAGGATTAGAAGGTATGCCATAGGATTCTTCTGCTGACAAATTTGGCAGATTCTTATCAGAGTGGTTTGAGATACGAGTCAGACTTTTCAAAACACTCTCTTCTAGGCAAATCTGGGCGTGTGTGTCAAGAGGAGTGTCATAGAGCATCAAGGTAGGGGCCGATACTCTAACCCAGATGATGACTCCTCTGCCAATAACACATGCAGTGAATGGGTCCATGTTGACCCCGATGTTCAACATCAAGCAGGGTGCATGACTTCATCCTCAATTGACACTCTGATGTAGCCTTGAGCTGGGATGAAGTAGGCATGGATGCCTTTAAAGCCTGTGTAAACTGCATCCGTAGTAGCTCCCAAAGCCCAGAGGGAATGAAAAACATGAAAAAGAATCTGCAAAAATTAGAAGAATGGTCTAACATCTGGCAACTAAAATTCAATACAAAGAAGTACAGAGTGATGCAGTTGAGGAATAGAAATCCTAGCGAGCTCTATATGCTGGTAGGTGAGAGGCTGTTATGCACGGATGGGTAGAGGGACCTTGGGGTGATAGTGTCTGAGGATCAGAAGGAGACAAAACAGTGTGATAAAGCAGTGGCTGTAGCCAGAAGGATGCTAGGCTGTATAGAAAGAGGAGTAACCAGCAGAAGAAGGCCCTGTACAGGTCATTGGTGAGACCACACTTGGAATATTGTGTTCAGTTTTGGAGGTCATATCTGACTTAGGATATAAAAAGACCTGAAGTGGTCCAGACTATGACAATGAAAACGGTAGGGGGTTTGTGCCATAAGAAGTACAAGAAGAGACTGGAAGACCTGAATATGTATACTCTGGAGGAAAGGAGGGACAGGGGAGATATTATACAGACGTTTAAATACTTGAAAAGTAATAGTATACAACCAAATCTTTTCCAAAGAAGGGAAAATGGTAAAGCTAGAGGGCATGCATTGAGGCTGCGGGGAGGTAGACTTAGGAGTAATGCTTAGGAAATTCTTTTTCATAGAGAGGGAGATGGATGCCTAGAATGTCTTCCTGAGGGAGGTAGTGGAAAGGAAAATGGTGACGAAATAAAAAAAAAAAAACATGGGATAAATACAGAGGCTCTCTAATTAGAAAATGAATGGTATAAATTAAAGAACTAAGGCTTGTTACTGGACAGGCTTGCACAAACTGTGTTCAATATATGGCAATTCGGTGTAGGATAGGGTAGGGAGGGCATCAATGGGGACTCCAGTAACTTGGAACATATCCTGCAAATGATGAGATGGTTGGATAGGCTGGAGTGATCTTCGATGACAACTTATGTACCTGGAACCTAAGGACAGAAATATCAAAGAAAAAATTCAATTTAATTTAATCATGAATTTATAATGTGTATAACTAATGGGCAGACTAGATGGACTTTCAGGTCTTTATCTGCTGTCATTTACTATGTTACTATGTTTGAGCATAACCAGGATCTCCTCCTGCAGTCAGCACCTGCACCGAAAGAGACATTGGATTGGAAGCCGACTGTGATGAATGTAGTCTAGGTGTGTGAGACCTTGATGTCGAGAAATGCCTGGGAGGAGACAATCTGCAGGGATGGAGAACAATGTACAGTCTGTCAATGTTTACTATGCATCGAGGTGGTGGATGCCTGGGATGATGCTATACCACGCTTAGAAGGGGATGAATGTTTACCCTTCTAAGCTGTCTTACGTGCTACTTCCCCTGATGGGTGAGCATGGAGGAAGATGACATTGAGTCCTGTCTTTGGAGAGAGCCCGATGTTCAATGCTCTCTATGCAGTGTTGGTGAACTTGATGTTGATACAGAAACTCAATGTCAATCCAAAAACTCTTTCACATTGAAGTTCTCAGGCTTTAAGGCCCTGATTCTACAAAGTGCGTCCCAATTTTAGGCAGCTGTAGGCGTCCTACAGCTGTCTAATCAGCCGATCGGGATGCAGTGTCAGGAGATATAATGGGTATAATATCAGAATGGCAGCAGATGCAATCGAGGTCCACCACAGCAGGATGAGAGGACTCCTGAACAGGAAGCTTTGTCACCGGTGTAACAGGTCGAGACGACTCTGCTGCGCCTGCCGGCCGCAACAAACACACTGGGCCTGTGGAATAAGCTTTTCAGAGAAGCCAAATAAATTCAGGCAAAAAGTCATACCCTGTCCATGGCAGGGAGCTGTTGAGACATTTGCGCTCCACCACAAGAGCCCCCCAGACTCGGAACACCGGCATTTTGCACCAGAAGCTAGTAGAACTGCTGGATGATATTCTCCACCGAATTCATGGACCCAGATTGGCTCCTCAATCCATGAGACTGCGGAGGAGGCCAAATCCGAAATTCCTGCCCCCTCCTCCTGTATACACGGTTGAGGATCAGGCGCCAATCGGACACAATCACTCTACAAATTCAGTAGATTAGAGGCTGGGGAGTCCATCCTAAATGATTTTTTATCAAGTTGAGGGGTTTTGAGGCAGAAAAAGAAGTTAGAAAAAAAGATCGATTTTAAAATCCAAGATGGCCACCGTCACAAATTTGCACCAAAAAGGCAAAAATAAACAAAATCGAAAATAAAAAATAGTGATTTGGGGTCTGGGAAGGCGCCTCTGGGAGCCTAGGGAGGCCCGCAAGACGCCTAAGCTCGCCTAAGGGCCTTAGGTGAACCTAGGCAGCCCAACGCGTCTCCCTAGTAGAGGAAGAGCCGCTTACAATGTAGGCTAACAAAATGCTGGTCTACATTGTAAGTAGATTCTGTATAGGACACCCGGGAGAGGTGTCCTACTCAGAATCGGGCCTACACTAAACCCCGATTCTGTAACCGGCGTCCATGTTACAGACGCTGGTTAGAGAATCGGGTTAGATTAGACACGGCCCGCTATACTTAATGCGGCAAGGGATCTCTCTGCAGCTATAAGTATAGCGGGCAGCAGCCGCCTGTCCGATTGCTGGCAGGAGGGTTCCCAAACCCTCCTGCCGGAAGATGCCCCCCCCCCGACACTACCGATCGCTGGCAGGAGGGTGCCCAAACCCTCCTACCGCCCCCCCCCCCCCGACACTACCGATCACCGACAGGAGGGTGCCCAATCCCTCCTGCCGGAAGAAGCACCCCTTCTGCACCCCCCTGCGCTAATAGCCCCCAAACCTCCCCCCCACCAAACTAACCTTTACTTGTTGGCCAGACGGATCTTGCCCGTCTAGCCAGCAGGCCCGCCTCGTCGAAATGAGGCGGGCCCGCCCCATCCCTCCGAAGCCTAAGGCCTGATTGGCCCAGGCGCCTAGAG
The DNA here is from genome assembly GCF_902459505.1 of Geotrypetes seraphini. Taxonomy (NCBI): domain Eukaryota; kingdom Metazoa; phylum Chordata; class Amphibia; order Gymnophiona; family Dermophiidae; genus Geotrypetes; species Geotrypetes seraphini. The sequence continues at coordinate 324,945,689 of NC_047084.1, read as the reverse complement.
CCTAGGCCAATCAGGCCTTAGATTAAGTGGGGATGGGCGGACCCGCTATGCCTAAGGCCTGATTGGTCCAGGCTTCTAGAGCCTGGGCCAATCAGGCCTTAGGCTTCGGAGGGATGGGCCGGGAAGGGGCGGGCCCGCCTCATTTCGACAAGGCGGGCCTGCCGGCTAGACGGGCAAGATCCGTCTGGCCAAGATAAGGTTAGTTTGGTGGGGGGGGAGGTTTGGGGGCTATTAGCGCAGGGGGGGTGCGGAAGGGGTGCTTCTTCCGGCAGGAGGGATTGGGCAACCTCCTGCCGGTGATCAATAGTGTCGGGGAGGCGGCAGGAGGGTTTGGGCACCCTCCTGCCAGCGATCGGTAGTGTCAGGGGGGGGGCATCTTCCGGCAGGAGGGTTTGGGAACCCTCCTGCCAGCAATCGGACAGGTGGCCGCGGCCCGCTATACTTATAGCGGCAGAGAGATCCCTTGCTGCAATAAGTATAGCGGGCCGTGTCTAATCTAACCCGATTCTCTAACCAGCGTCTGTAACATGGACGCCGGTTACAGAATCGGGGTTTAGTGTAGGCCCGATTCTGAGTAGGACACCTCTCCCGGGTGTCCTATACAGAATCAGGGCCTAAGTGTCTTCTTTTGCATATGTAGACAGATGTCACAATGAATACCTGATAGTCAGGACCTAGATACTGAACACATCATCAGAGCCTGAAATGGTCCATTTAAATTGAGTGCATGTCTTGAAGCTGCTCTGCACCCTCTTTAACATGGAGTTAAAAACAGCCAATGCGGAGTAAAAAGGATCAATGCCCTGGGGAGCCCAAGTGAAAATACTAGAACATATCGATTGGACCCAACACAGTCCTTGTTTCGGCTTGCATGAACCTGCCTCAGGGGTCACAAAACAATATCATATGGAAAAACTGCATTTGGTAAAGTACGTAGAACTTGTCAATCTATGTCAGCCAACCACCTTAATTGAAATGAAGTATCATGCACTTGCCCGCAGGGTCCTTTCTTATGTGTGAAAATCAATCTGACATTTGCATTTATGCAACCTTTACACCCCTTTCAGCAGGCTTGCAGAGCTTTCGTGCTCTTCCGATGCTGCTCAAATCAATATATATATTTTTTTTTTTAAAAAAAATTTCTATCCCACTTATAATAAAAACTTCTTTGAAGAATCCATCTCGTGACTTAGAGTTTGCTTTTCAGTGGTCTCTTGGTTGGACACTCATAGGCCTATCACTATCCTATGACTGGACAGATGACTATGTCACAGCCTTGTGTGCTCTTCTATGGAGGCTGATCTCAAATGGGCTACCAATGTTGTCATGGCTGTGACATTATAAGCTTTAACATCACCCCCAAAAGTCAGCCTAGCCTGGGTACAAGTCAAAGATCTTCAATCTGCTAGCCAATTAAGAATTGTGCATTTGCCAATGGCTACCCCCAACTGGTTTGGATTAAAAGAAACAAAAAGCTGGGTGGACTGTCTATGGGCTTTAGTCTGCTCCAGACAGAAGACTAAGACTCACTTGCAATCTAAGGTATGCAGTATGCTTTCGCCAGGATGAGGTTTGGGGGAAAATATTTGCAGAACAATTGACTTGTTATGATGGAACTTTGTCACGACCTTAGGAAGGAATTTCAGGTGCTTGCAGAGAACAATATGTTGTGATGAAATTTAGTATAAAGCAGGTCAGCAAGCTGTAGTAACTGCCACAAAGCATACCACTTTCCAGGTCAAAAACTTTAGATGACAGGAACCAAGTGGACCAAAGGGAGCTTTTATCAGCTGGGTGAGAATGTTGAGATTTCATGACACAGTAGGAAGTTTGATAGGGGGTTTTGTCAACAACAAACCTCTCATAAATCAAACAACTAGAGACTTTACAGAGATGGACTGGTTTTCAAACCAGACTCATAGAGGTGCAAGAGGTAGTCAAGCAGTTTTTGTGTATGGCATGAGAGAGGGTCTGGGAACTTACCCTCACACCACATAGCAAACCTTCTTCACTTAAGAGAATAGAATCTCTTAATAAAATCTTTTCTGAAAGCAAGCAATATTCAGGAGACATCCTCAGGCAGACCTAGAGATTCGAATTCTATGCTCTCAACATCCAAGCCGTGAGGGCCAGAGACTGGAGGTTGGGATACAGAAAGGATCCCTCATGCTGTATGATGAGGGTTAGAAAACACTCCACTCTCCACAGTTCTTCAGAGGACAAGTCCAGAAGAAGAGGGAACCAGATCTGCCTCATCTAGTAAGGAACAATCAGGATCATGGTTCCACAATCTTGCTTAAGTTTCAGCAAGGATACGCAAACAGAATGCCTAGCCCTCAGTTTAGTAGGAAGGCATCTAACGTTAGCCTGCTGTGTAATCTGAGCCTAGAACAGAACAGGGTGATCTTGTTGAAAGTTCCACCAAGGTGATGCCGCACTCTCAGATGATCTGGCACGTTACACTCATGTTGAATGACTACTGCTCAGTCTGTTGTCCTTCCCTGCAAGATAAATGGCTCAGAGGACTATTCAGTGAAGGAGAGCCCATTGTCAAATCCCTACAGCTTCCTGACACAAGGGGTAAGAGGCCCTACCCCCTGCTTATTCACACAAAACATTGCAACCTGGTTGTCTATTTGAATGAGAACAATTTGATTCTGTAGCCGGTCTCTGAAACCCTTTAGAGTATTCCAAATAACCTATCGTTCCAGCAGGATGATGCAGAAATCCATTTCCTGCATTGACCATTTTCCCTGGGTATGAAGCCCATTTACATGAGCTCTCCATTCCAGATAGGATGCATCCAACATTAACATATTTTGTGGAGGTGACATTTGGAATGGTGACAAAGGTTAGGACTGTTAACCAGGCATGGATGTTATTTCAGAATTTTTATGTTGCAATACCAGTACCTGTCTCTTCTGCAGGAACTATTAATATACTAAAAAATTACTCAAACCAACCTCATAGACTCAACAAGCATAGGTGGCAGTCTTAGCTGTCTAAACAAAGTATGCTATACTAGAGCACAGAATCATACCATTGGCTGTACATGCCAATGCTAGTCTGGATAAGTTTCAAAAAGAAATAAGAAACACTGTGTTTCCCCCAAAATAAGACCTACCCCGAAAATAAGCCCTAGCATGATTTTCGGGGTAGGTCTTAATATAAGCCCTACCCCAAAAGTAAGCCCTAGTCCTGGGATTTGCCGGCAGCAACTCTTTGACCCGCCCCTGCCGTGCAGCCAAACCCTCACTGACCTTCCATCCTTCCCTCCCACCCAAACCCCTATGACCATAAGCGAGCCCTATATACCTTCATCCAAAGCAGCATCGGGCCGGCAGCACTCTAAACAGGCTGCTTCGGCCTTCTCTGCTGGGGAATTCACTCTGACACTCTAAGGCCCCATCCTGAGTCCCACTCTTGACTAGCCAATCATCCAGATAGGGAAACACATACACTCCCAGTCTGTGTAGAAAAGCTGCTACTACAGCTAGACATTTGGTATATGACCCAAAAGGCAGGATGTGATACTGGTAATGATGTTTCCCTAAGATTCTTCCTGAGACTGGGAAGTATCAAAATATGGGTGTAGGCATCCTTCAAGTCCAGAAAGCATAGCCAATCTTTTTTTTGAATCATGGGAAGGAGGGTGCCCAGAGAAATATACCTGAACTTCTCTTTGACCAGGATTTGTTCAGGTCCCCTAGGTCTAGGATGGGATGAAATCCCTCCATTTTCTTGGGCATAAGAAAGTACCTTGAGTAAAATGACTTCCCTTTTTTCCCTGGTGGCAAGGGCTTAACTGTATTGGCCTGTAGAAGGGCCAGTATCTGCTTGTGCGAAGAGAGCTGAGGTATGACACTCTCGATGGACAATTTGGTGGTCTTTAACGACAATTCAGGTCGTAAATGAGACAGACAATTTGAAGAACCCACCAGTCACGGGTTACAAGGTGCCATTGTTGACAGAAAAAACTCAGCCTCCCTTTAACGGTAAGCTGTCTGGGAAGATTACTTAGATTGTGGCTATGCTGTCTTGGAGCCAGTCAAGAGTTCACCCCCTGCTGACTGGAGAGCCAGCTAGAACTTTTGCTGATGGGGCTGATGGATACAGCCCTATTGAGTAACACGCAAATGAGCTAGAGATGTGATAATTTTGCAATGCAGCCAGTGGCGTACCTAGGGTATGTGGTACCCAGGGCCCATAATTTTTTGACACCCCCCCCAATGTAAAAAAATATTTTTTGTAATAACCATGAAACTGAATAAATAGTCATAATAGAAACAGGCAGTGAAAATTTTCTTTTATTGAACCTCATATATGTAACCATTATTCCAAACATACCATAACATAACATAAATTATGTCTGAATTGTCATGACATCAGAAGTACATATGGAGTAGTTGCAGGTGATGCTTGGGACAGTTCTGATTGTGTTAGTTCAGTTTTATGTGTTTTTTGAATAGAAGGGTTTTTATTTCTTTTTTGAAGGTTTTGTAGTTTGTGGTCGAGGTCAATAGGTTGTAGAGTTGGGGGTCAAGTGTTGCAGCTCGAATGGCTAGGAGGTTGTCAAACAGTTTTTTTCTTTTGATGTTTTTGGTTGGAGGGTGTGTGAATGGTGCGTGAGTTCTCCTATGTCTGGTTGAGGTGGATTGAATTATTTAGCTGAAGAAATTAGTTACCCCCCCCATTCCACACACATTAATTAACTTTGCGGAATCAGATTCTGAGAAGGCAGAACTACTAAACAAATACTTCTGTTCAGTGTTCACCCGCGAAGCGCCGGGAGCTGGTCCACAGCTGCAGACGGGAGATAACCAGAAAGACCCGTTTCAAGATTTTGAATTTACGCCCAGTAGCGTCTATGACGAACTATCAAGACTCAAAGTAAACAAAGCCATGGGACTGGATAACCTACACCCCAGAATGCTCAGGGAGTTAAGGGAAGTCCTGGCAGAACCATTATCTGTTCTTTTCAATCTTTCCCTAAGCACAGGAAGGGTCCCCTTGGACTGGAAAACCGCCAACGTAATCCCACTCCACAAAAAGGGCTGCAGGACAGAGACAGCAAACTACAGACCAGTGAGTCTCACGTCTATAGTGTGTAAATTCATGGAAACACTGATCAGACAGAATCTTGACACAATCCTAGACGAAGAAAAACTGCATGATCCACACTAACACGGGTTCACCCAGGGTAGATCCTGCCAATCTAATCTGATTAGCTTTTTTACTGGGTTACTAGACAACTGGACGCCGGAGAGTCACTGGACGTGGTATATTTGGACTTCAGTAAAGCATTTGATAGCGTCCCTCATCGAAGATTACTGAACAAGCTGAAATCGATAGGATTAGGAGACACTCTAACTACATGGGTTGGGGATTGGCTGAGCGGTAGACTTCAGAAGGTGGTGGTGAATGGTACCCCATCCGAAGCATCGGACGTGATCAGTGGAGTGCTGCAGGGCTCGGTCCTGGGCCCAATTCTATTTAACTTATTCATAAGAGATATGACACAAGGACTTAGAGGAAGGGTATCACTGTTCGCCGACGACACCAAACTTTGCAACATAGTAGGCAAAAGCTTATTACCTGATAATATGACACACGACCTACTGTTGCTGGAACAATGGTCAACTACTTGGCAGCTAGGCTTCAATGCTAAAAAATGCAAGATAATGCACCTGGGTAAGAGAAACCCGCGTAGAACTTATGTACTAAATGGTGAGACCTTGGTTAGGACCACGGCGGAACACGACCTAGGGGTGATCATTAGTGAGGACATGAAGGTTGCCAATCAAGTGGAGAAGGCTTCCTCCAGGGCAAGACAAATGATGGGGTGTATCCGCAGAGGTTTCGTCAGCAGGAGACCTGAAGTTATGATGCCGTTGTACAGAGCCATGGTGAGGCCTCACTTGGAGTACTGTGTTCAGTTTTGGAGACCACACTACCGAAAGGACGTGCTGAGGATCGAGTCGGTTCAGCGAACGGCCACCAGGATGGTCTTAGGGCTCAAGGATCTCACGTATGAAGAAAGATTTAAAAAATTGCAGCTGTACTCACTTGAGGAAAGAAGAGAACGGGGAGATATGATTGAAACATATAAATACATCACGGGACGCATCGAGTCAGAAGATGATATCTTCTGGCTCATGGGACCCTCGACCACCAGAGGGCATCCGCAGAAAATCAGGGGAGGGAAGTTTCATGGTGACTCCAGGAAGTACTTCTTCACCGAAAGAGTAGTGGATCATTGGAACAGACTCCCACTCCAGGTGATAAAGGTCAGCAGCGTGACGGATTTTAAGAGAAAATGGGATACTCACTTGGGATCTTTAAGGGAGTAAATTCAGGGGAGGGGATACTTGGAATGGGCAGACTTGGTGGGCTATAGCCCTTTTCTGCTGCTTTTTTCTATGTTTCTATGTTTCTAATTCTCTTCCATTTTTGTTCCCATTATAAAAAACACTGATAAGTTCTCAGAAAAAAAAATACATTAAAATAAGAAGTGAAAACAAAGGCCCCTACAGATGAAAACATAACATAAGAATAGCCTAACTGGGTCAGACCAATGGTCCATCATGCCCAGTAACCCATTCTCATGGAAGCCAATCCAGGTCACTAGTACCTGGTCAAAACCCAAAGAGTAGCAACATTCCATGCTACCGATCCAGGGCAAGCAGATGTTTCCCCCATGTCTTAATAACAGACTATGGACTTTTCCTCCAGGAATTTGTCCAAACCTTTCTTAAAACCAGCTACGCTATCTGCTTTTACCATAACTTCTGGCCACTTCATTTTTAAACTGAGATCTTTCCTTCCAAACCGAGATTTTGCTAGATGTCAAATACAGCACAAGGTAACTTCACACGGACTTAGCTGTGCAGGAAATGTGAATCTCCTCATATACCTACCATATAGTGCAAAAATGTGCAAAGGTCTGGTTTTTTCTTTCGATCACTTCATAGACTAATGCCACACAAGCAGCGCTGTTACAAACATATTCTGTAGGTCAGTGCTAAGGTTAATAAAGTTTCCTTCCTTGGACCAGAAGGAGATGCTGACAAACCACTGGAAGAGATCCCAAAACAACTACCCAGGAACAACATCCAAAGACCCACTCAGTGTGTGAACCAGTTGAGTGGAGTGGACTAACTGGGGGTTGGAAATGGGCCCGGAGTTTACTCAGCAGAATTTCCCAGATCACCTCTTCCTCTCAACACATTGACACACTGCCACCACCACCACTAGGAACACCTCACCGGGTAGGCCAGCAATGCTATAAACTTTATAAAACACATTATTATATTTTCTTATAAAGCACATATTTTAACTGAACTCTCTGACATTTTCAGCCTTTCCATTCACAAAAATAGAAGAGAGAAAAGTTCCCACTCATGTCCCTGGCCTATACAATATTTTTCTTCTGCAGAGTGCAGACTCTTCAAAAATCTGACCAAATCCTCATTTCACTTGCATTATAAAGTACTGAGAATGCCATCTCTCCCCAATCCCAGGTCCTAAAGTCTAAGACAGTAGCACAAACTAGTGCTGCCAGATTCAGGAAAAAAAATTTTGATTCGATTCAGCCTATTGAATTGGTTTATCGATTCGATTTTCCTGCCCAATTGGGTGTTTTTTTCAAACATCCTGGTGGGTTTATTTTATAGCTTTTTCACCCCCCTTTGGCTTCTCCTAACCACACTGGCACTATGGTATAAATAAAATAAAGAAACAAAAAGGACTTTTCCTCTCTCTGTTAAATCCTAGCTCACGTTTGCGGTCTAACACCAGCTCTGGCAGGATACACATTTCAAATCTGACATATTGTAATCACAAAACAGAAAATAAAATTAGTTTTTCTACCTTTTTGTTGTCTGGTTATTTTTCAAATCTTGTTGGTCCAAGGCTCTGGTTGTCTTCTGATAACTTGCTTGCCAGGGTCTCCTTTTTTCTTCTTTCTCCGTGCTAACCATCCATCTGCCATCTCTGTCCTCCCCTTCCGTTTCCCTTCTCTCCCCCGGATGTCTGGCATCTTTCCTTTTTTTGTCTTCCTCCACAGATCCACCTTTTCTTAACTACCCTTTCATCCAGCAGCTCTCCCTCCTTCCCCACCACCACAGGGTCCACCATCTCTCCCTTTCTTTTCCCAACTACCCTTCTAACCAGTATCTCTAGCCCCCCTCCCTCCACACCATCCCTTGTGTCCAACTTCTCTCCCTTTCTGTTCCTTCCCTCCCTAAAACCCATGTCCATCATCTCTCTCTCTCTCTCCTCTATTTTCAGACCCATTATTTCTTCCCACCCAAAGTCCAGCATATGCACGTCTCTTTGAACCCCTCCCCCTTCCCTCCGTGTACTTCTACACCAGGGCCCCCCTCCCCTGAAAGCCTGTCCTCCCCTTAAATGTCAGCATCCCACCCCTGAAGGCCTGATCCCCCCATTGAAGGCCTGCCCCCCCTTGAAGGCCTGTCCCCCCCTTGAAGGCCTGCACCCCCCTTGAAGGCCTGTCCCCCCCCTTGAAGGCCTGCCCCCCCCCTTGAAGGCCTGCCTGCCTGTTCCCCTTGAAGGCCTGCCCCCCCTGAAGGCCTGTCCCCCCCTTGAAGGCCTGCACCCCCCCCCGAAAGCCTGCACCCCCCCGAAGGCCTACACCCCCCTAGAAGGCCTGTCCCTCCCTTGAAAGCCTGTCCCCCCCCTTGAAGGCCTGCCTGCCTGTTCCCCTTGAAGGCTTGCCCCCCCTTGAAGGCTTGCACTCCCCCGAAGGCCTACACCCCCCTTGAAGGCCTGCCCCCCCTTGAAGGCCTGCACTACCCACGAAGGCCTGCATCCCCCTCGAAGGCCTGTCCCCCCCGACGGCCTGCACCCCCCCTGAAGGCCTGCCTGTCCCCCTTGAAGGCCTGTCCCCCCCGAAGGCCTGCCCCCCCCCGACGGCCTGTCACCCCCCCGAAGGCCTGCCTGTCCCCCTTGAAGGCCTGTCTCCCCCCCTCAACAAGGTCTGCCTGCCCGCCCCACCCTGAAGGCCTGCTGCCCCCCCACTACCTCGAAGGACCGCTCGGCCCCACCACCACCACCACGAAGCACTGCTCATTCCCCCGGCCTCCACGCTACATTTCCCTGGGGAAACAGCCTGCAGCGAGATCGCGCGATGCCAGCGATCTTTGCTTGCTTCGGCTGTTTCCTCCGCTGCGGTCCCGCCCCTCCTCTGACGTCAGAGGAAGGGCGGGACCGTGGCGGAGGAAACAGCCGAAGCAGGCAAAGATCGCTAGCATCGCGATCTTGCTGCAGGCTGTTTCCAAACGCGACACCCGGCGCAGGGGGGGGTAGAACCGGACCGGATCGGGAGCACCCCCTCAGGGCTTGGCACCCGAGGCGGTCCGCCCCCCACGCCCCCCCCTTGGTACGCCACTGAGTGCAGCTAATCTTGTGCTTACCGTGCTTTTAGCTTATGATACATGTTGTTTTGCCATGTACTTTTATAAATGACCCCTCAAAATGGACATTAGGTTGTGCTGTGTTATTTACTGCATACAAGCCTAGACATGGAAAGGTATCACCTTTGCAAGAAACTGTGATGTCATATAAAAATGTCTGTTAGTAGTGTGTTGAGGCAGAGATTTTAGGAACATACTCTGGCCTATGACACCATTGTACCCTTTATGGTACAATGGCTACCTTGATGGACAGGTCCTAGCCCATCCTGATGTTTTATTTATCTTGATAAAACTATGACATAGACATTCTATTTCCATCTGTTCCTTTCTACAAAATAGCTGGGGGGTTTATACTGTTTAATAGACATCACTTTTGTTTTCTTGTGTTCCTTGGTTCGTTTCACATTCTTTTATTATTGTTATCTTTAGATCACATGTGTCAAACACAAGGCCCGTGGGCCGAATCCGGCCGGCCTGGCCTTTTTATGTGGCCCGCAACCATGTTCCCGAACTTTCCCTTCTCAGAGCCCAGTGTGTCCTCCCTTCCGCGCCGGTCTGACATCGCCGTCATGCCGGAAAGTCTGCCAGCTTCGGTAGTGTTGTTCTTGGCTCCCCTTCTTGCCTTCCATTTGCCGTGGTCCACCCGGACAGAAACAGGAAGTTGCGCATCATTGGCGACAGACCATGGCAGACAAAAAGAAGGAGGGGGAGTTATGTACAACACTGCCGAATTGCTGAGGCCGGCAGACTACTTGGCTTGGCGGCAACATCGGACCGGCACTGGAGGAGAGATGGGCCGACGCTGGAGGGTAAGGTAAGCTGGGCTGTGAGGAGAGAGGGGCCGGCGCTGGAGGGAAAGGCAAGCTGGGCTGTGAGGAGAGAGGGGCCGGCACTGGAGGGAAAGGCAAGCTGGGCTGTGAGGAGAGAGGGACCGGCGCTGGAGGGAAAGGCATGCTGGGCTGTGAGGAGAGAGGGGCCGGCACTGGAGGGAAAGGCAAGCTGTGAGGAGAGAGGGACCGGCGCTGGAGGGAAAGGCATGCTGGGCTGTGAGGAGAGACGGTTCGGCACTGGAGGGAAAGGCAAGCTGTGCTGTGAGGAGAGTGAGATGAAGGGAGAGAGGTTGGACCTGGGGTAGTGTAGAGGAAAAGGGAAAAAGATACTTGAAGGGGGAACTGTTGGGAAGAGAAAGGGAGAAATGGTGGACCTGGGGGGGAGGGAGGGAGGCACGCAGACAGGGGGAGAGATGGGATGGGGGCAGTTGGGAAGAGAAAGGGAGAGAAGTTGGATCTGGAGATGGAAGGGAGGGAGAAATATTAGGCCTGGGGGTGGAAGGGAGAGAGAGATGCAGCATCTCTTTTTTTTTTCCCTCCGTCTCATTGTTCAGCATCATGGGGGGAGGGAAGAAGAACAACAGAAAAGAGAGGGAGCAACATGTTGGACCAAGAGGAGAGAGGATGAGAGATAGAAGGAAATAGAACGCTGGGAAATGGGATAGCTACAGAATAAAAGAAGATGGAAAATTGATAGGTAGCTGAAAATTTAAAAAGGAGAAGGATGAGAAAGAGGATGAAGGATGAGAAAGAGGGCAAGATTTGAGTGAACAGAGGAAGAAAAGAAAAAAGGAGAAATGTTGAAAGGGAAAAATCAATATGTTAGAGACAGAGACTGGAGCAAGAGAGGAGAAAAAAATGGACAGCAGACACTGGAAAGAGAATTATAAGATAGACAAAATCAGAAAGAGAAACTGGGATTAAAAGCAAAATGACCAGACAACAAAAGGTAGGAAAAATAATTATATTTTCTATTTTGTGATTACATTATGTAAAATTTGAAATGTGTATCCTGCCAGAGCTAAAAGAGAGGAAAAGTCTTTTTTTATTTATTTTGTAGTCAGTGTGGGGTTAAAGAAGTTGTATCCCTATACTACTAAGACTAACCCCCTCTTTTCCTGGCGCGCAGTGTGAGTTTTGGCGCCGCCGCCAGCAGCGATTGATCCAACGTTCACAGAAGTCCTTTGAGCGCTGGGGCCCACGCTGTGCGTCAGCAAAGGAGGGGGTCAGCTCCTGATTGGTGTAGCCTGATTTTACTACAGGAAGAGGCAGTCGGAGCAGACCACGAATGAGCGAGTCCATGAACCGCGAATTCACGGGGAAACACTATATTTGTTCTTACCATGAAGCTTTGATTCTGATCAAATTTGAATTTCTACAGAAATCATGCTGTAATCCCTTCAGGAAACAGAATCACAGAAATGTCAAAGGTCTGTGATCAACTGACTTTGCTACAGCTGATCGTCTGAAAGCTAATACAAAACAAGATTTTAAACCAGACCAAAATCTTTGGCCACACTGTAGGCAAGACCTTAATGCAAAGTTGGAAGAAGTAGAAGGTTCTCGATCTGATTCTGGTAGTGATGACCCCATGCTGAAAACTTCAAAGCCAGCTTTAAACCTTTTGGCATTCCCCCTTTAAAAATTCAGCGGATTAGCAGGCAAAATTCTTTGAGTTATGCCAAGTGCAAATTCAGTGAAGCCCAAGGGGCCATTGCTAATCAAATTGCAGCTGTTAGTGGCTTAACTCCTGCTGATGTTGAACAGCCAGCAAATGATAAATGTCAAAAATGTACTGACTATGACCTTTTGATGGCTAATTTATGAAAATATGCCTGAGCAAAGATGTGTCATAAGCTTAAAGCACGATAAGCATAACAAGCTTAGCTGCTTTATAAAATGTCACATCTCTAGCTGATTTGCGTGTTACACAATAGTGCGCCAAAGATGGCTCTGTATAACAGTGTATCCACACATGTAAGTGATGCATGTGAACTTAATTCTGACCAAAGCAAAGCCGGGTACAAGATGAAACAGGGTGACTTTTGTAGCAAAAAATATGCTCTTTCAAATGACCTAAAAAAGTTAAAAATTAAAAACTACACAATAGAGATATTTGCACCCAAAAAATGTTAAACTTTGTTTAAAAAAGTGACATCACGTATTTATGTAATTATATCTTTGCTTCCAAATGGCTGCAAATCCTTCTAGTGCAAAACCTAGATGTACATCATGGGCCATAACTACTGGTCCAGTTATGGCCTGAATCAAAGTATAGGTAAGGAACAATGAGGAGTCAAAATAGGCCTTAAATTTCGTATTGTAACATTTTTCACATTGTTTGCTGGCCCATAAAAATTGGAGGCAAGCTCATGTTACGTTCCAAACTTTGTACAGGAACTTAGTACCAAAGGTTGTGTTAGGTGCTAGTCTGGTAAGGTCCTCCAGAGTTGTACTAATCCAAAAAATGTCAGTCCCCTTACAGGTTTTTTCGGACTGCAGTGCCTAGATAAAGTGGCTTTTTTGTGTTATGTGGAGCATTGCACTCTGCAGATGACCTGCATTCAGCTGCCTGTAAGTTTTGAACCAATAGAGTTCCAGCCCAAAAATTTTGCATGTTTTTTTTTTTTTAGACTCTAGTGAGCATCAACATAAAATTTTATTCAATTTGGAGGAGGCAAGAAGGGTTGTAGGAGGCTCCAGTCGGACGGACCCCTTGCATTTCGTGTGAGGCATGATAATTCTCATTAGGAGAGAAAGATAAAACGCTGGCAAAAAAATTGCTCAGATTGAAGAATCACAAGGTATGTGGAACTCAAGTTCCTGGCTGCTACCACGCCACCGCCATCTTGTTTCCCCGTCTTTTCCGATTTTTTAAGTTAACTATTGAAACAGAGGCAAGCTTTCTTGAATGATGACTCGGTATATAAAGCTAAGTTTTAGATTAGATTAGATTAGACTCATGCTGTGAGTGCTAATGAGAGAGGGTTCAGATGAAAGAGAGATCCATCATTCTGTGTCAGTAGCATTGGGAATGTCTGTAAGGGGCAGGGTTCTTGGGCTGAGAGGTCTAAAAGAAGTGGGAAACACACTTGACATGGCCGAGGAGGTGCTATGAGGAACATGGTGAAATCTGAGTACAGTCCTCCCTATGAAAGAGATTAGAAGAATCCCAATCGATAAGGAAAGCATCCAATTCCAGGAAATTGGGGGCATATAGTCTGGAGCAGAAAAGCGGAAGTTAGCGGCTGTGGGAGGAGGCAAAGAGATCTATAGACTAATAAAAATATTTTTAAAAAGAGATGAAAGAATTGAGCCTTCGAGGAACTCTACATGTCAATGGTTTAGAAAAATGCATGGTACAAGAGAGTACATTAAACATGTAGGGTTAGCAGAAGAGTTAATGAACTCAGCATAATAAGATAGATATGCAATCCTTATCTGGTACACATAAAACTTCTGGTGAATTTTATATAAAGAAAGGAATTAAAATTTTTTTATAACTTTTACATTGCCTCTCTGCTCTTCTTAGTTACATGTGGAAGTTAGCTCCACGTAGAAGCTAACCAATTTACACTTCTCATTTTTTTAAAGATGTATATTTGTATAACGGCTGCCTTTATAGTATGTGAAGCCAAATACATGTGCACTCTTACACATCCTTATACATATTTTACAAAATGATCCACATTTCATCAGATCTTTTGTAAACACCACCACTGTGGAGTATATCCCAGTCTGAGGTAGAGTTTGCTTAGGTAGTGGCCAATTGACAAAATCTGATGTCTGAGATCTAGTGCTGCGGTGGAGGCTGACTGATATTTTATGCCAACTCAGTCAAAAATCAAATAAATGGGGGAAATATACCAAAAAGGTATCAAAAAAGGGAAGTAAAAAACTCAATATGTAACATCAAAAAGAACTTCCCATAATTATCAAATATATACTTTTACAGCAATCAGGAGCTTTACATATGGTAGGATTTTGCTCAGAGACCTGGAGGAGTAAACGGAGCTGAAAATCCTCGACCACCTCATCACTCAATCATTGCATGATCCTCCACACTTTTTAGCTTATACGATTTTTCAATGTGAAATGCTGTGTTATTCTTAGTCTCTAAACAACTTTTGAAAATGGTGACGGGACAAAAGCGCGCCGGACAAAGCCGTGCCGACATTTCAGCCCAGACAATTGTGTGCAAGACTCCAGCGCGCCGCTGTAAAAGTTAATTTTAAAGAGCTCCAACGGGGGGTGTGGGGGGAACCTCCCCCCACACACTTTACTTAATACTGTTCGTGCTGCCGTTGGCTGCCGTTGGGGGGGTGTGGGGGGTGCAACCCCCCACATTATACAGAAAACTTAACTTTTTCCTAAAAGTTACGTTTCCTCTATAATGGGGGTTCCAACCCCCCAAAACCCCCCCAACGGCAGCGCGAACACTATTAAGTAAACCGGGCTTTGTCCTGCGTGCGAATGGCTGTGAACCCTTGAAAAAAGATGGAGCACTTATATATTTAATGGTTCTGACGTGTCACCTTTCAATCGCTGATTCAGGAAACCAAAAAATATGTTCAAAGGAATTATTGACCAGCATGAAAGAATCGGATTTCTGATTCGACTTCACTTCTTATTTCTTGAGAATACTTTAAAGTGCTGCTTAACGTTAACAAGAGTTTCTCTGTGAAGCAGCAGGCACCATGGGACTGCGTCCTTTTCTCAGACAGGGACATAACAGAAAAGGTAGATAGACTGAAGACCCGGAAAGAAAATTAAGAAAAGACAGAAGAAAGTAGAAACTGGGATAAACATGAATAAAATAGCCAGACAACAAAGGTAGAAAAAATAGTTTTATTTTTAATTTCATGAACAGAAAATGCAGTTTTACTGTAAATTTACACTGCTTTCTTTTATTTTCCAAAGTGTACAGTGCCGTTTCTCTTTCTCTGGTGTTGAACTGCATGAGGTTTAAATTTGATTTTTGTCTACATTTATTTAAGTTTGCGGTTGCTTGTAGTTGCATTTTCCTATGTAGGGGCCTTGCTGTGAATATGTTAGCTTTGGGATATATGTATCATAGACATTTGTATTATGTTTAGTGACTTAGGAGAAAGCTGATGGGGAGGGAAGGTGAGCGGTCTTTTTAGACTGGCTCACCATGATAACCCAAATTTCTAACCTCCGGTTTATATTCGAGTCAACCTTCTCCCCCCCCCCCTTTTTTTTTGTAGGGGAAAAAGGATACTTCTATTTATATTTGAATACATACGATAGTAGCCCCTTCACTCTACTACCCATTTCACTCCACTCAATATTTTATAAACCTCTATCATATCTCCCCTAAGCAGTCTCTTCTCCAGGCTGAAGAGCCCAAGCTGCTTTAGCCTTTCCTCAGAGGGAAGTCATCCTATCCCTTTTACCATTTTCGTCACCCTTCTCTGTGCCTTTTCTAATTCTGCTATATCTTTCTTGAGATGCAGTGACCAATTTTACACACACTATTCAAGGCGCGGCCGCACCATAGAGCAATACAAAGGCTTTATAGTATTTTCATCTTTGTTCTCCATTCCTTTCCTAATAGAATGTTAGGACTTAGCCACCGCTGAACATTGACTGAGGGTTTCATCGTAACCTCTCTCCATCTTTTATCGTATACAGTGGTACCTCGGTTTACGAGTGCACCGGTTTGCGAGTGTTTTGCAAGACGAGCAAAACATTCGCAAAATCGGTGCCTCGGAAACCAAGCTTGCCTCGATGTACGAGCGCCTCCCCCCGCGATCCGGCATCCCCCCCGCTCGCGTCCCCCACCCCGCCACGATCTGGCATCCCCCACGCACCCATCCACCCACCCGAACACATCGCTTACCCCTATCTGGCACCCGGCACCAGCATCAACGCACAGGACATGCCGGTGCTGGTGCCCAAAAATCTGCCGTCCTTTTTGCTGGGCCTTGAGCATCTGCGCATGCTCAAGGCCTTCGAGTTCCTGCTCTCTCTGAGATTCTAGGATCTCCGAGATTCTAGGATGCTCAAGGCCCAGCAAAAAGAACGGCAGATCTTCGGGCACCGGCACCAGCATGTCCTGTACATTTGTGCCAGTGCCTGGTGCCAGATGGGGGTAAGCGATGTGTTCGGGTGGGTGGATGGGTGCGTGGGGGATGCCGGATAGCAACGGGGCGGGGCGACGTGAGCGGGGGGGGGGGGATTGCCGGATCATGGGCGGGATGGCGGATCGCGGGGTGGCTGGCGTATCACACGGGGGGCCTTCATGAGCGGGGGGAGCAATGCCGGTTCTCGAGGGTAGAGCAGTGCCACTGGCCTCAGAGGGGGTGGGGGGGGGGGGGAACGAATCAAGCGAGTTTCCCTTACTTTTTATGGGGAAACTCGCTTTGATATACGAGCAATTTGGTTTACGAGCATGCTTCTGGAACAAATTATGCTCGTAAACCAAGGTTCCACTGTATATTACTTTTTACTGTAAACTTATTTATAAGTTTTTAACTTGTTTGTAAACTGCTTAGACACTTGTGATAGGCAGTATATCAAATTTAAATAAACTTGAAACTTGATATCTAGATCCTTTTCCTAGGTGGTGACTCCTAATGTGGAACCCTGCATCATATAGCTACAGACCAGATTCCTCTTTCCCACATGCATCATTTTGCATTTCTCCAGTCTTGCAAAGTCCTCTTGCAAATTTTCACATTAGTTATTCCCATCTCTAGATTATCAATAAATATGTTAAAAAGCAGTAGTAAAAAAGCAACCTGCTCCTTTCATTGCTGAAAATTCTTTTCAG
Organism: Geotrypetes seraphini; assembly: GCF_902459505.1. Classification (NCBI taxonomy): domain Eukaryota; kingdom Metazoa; phylum Chordata; class Amphibia; order Gymnophiona; family Dermophiidae; genus Geotrypetes; species Geotrypetes seraphini. Next base: position 324,928,629 of record NC_047084.1, on the reverse strand, counting down.
AAAATTCAGAACTATTAAAACATTCTTCTGAAATTATACTACTCATTTTAAGAAATTGAAAAAAATACATAATAAGTATATGATATTTAACATAAAAACAAATATACCACAATTCCCATTTCTGACTCATTAATTCCTATGAGTGTCAGAGCTTTTACCACAGCAGCCAGCGATAAAAACACTAACTCAGCTTGATAAAAGGGGACCTATATTTCCACTTGCTATATCTACAAATTACCTGAACTTTCTCAACATCATAGTGGCCTGGTCCTGGGGCAACAGTCACAGTTGATAGGACTTGAAACGCAAAGTTTCGGTGTACTTTAGAAAGAAATGGAGCATTTCCACCTGAAGTAAAAAAAAAAATAATAATAATAATAATTACAGTATATATGAAGCACAGTAACTGGATATAACAAAAGAAGCAGCCCATTCCATCTGCATAATTTCCTTTTTTTGTCTTGCCACAGACCAACTGATCTCAGGCTTTCCCCTTACTATTTTTCAACCAAGAATCTTCTGTGCTCATGCCAGGTTCTCTTTGTTTCTGGCTTTGCCCCATCTCTAATGGTAGGTTATTTATTCATTCATTATCCTTTCCGTGAAGAAATATTTTGTTATGTTACTTTCATTTAACCCTTGTTACTTCAGTCTATACTAGTATACCCTCTAGTTTAAAACCTCATTTTCTTTGAAAATAGTTTGCTTCAACTGCCCAGAGCTCAAATCAACATTCAGTAAAGAAGGGCGAAAAAAATTATTTTATCTAGAAAGTTTTTGTCTACATATATGCAACCCAGGGGAGGAAATTCCATAATCAGGAGAAAATCTGTCTTCTCATGAATGACCTTCAGCCCTTTCTGTGACATAGGAACCAACTTTTCAAAATAATTAAGGGTGATAACACCAAAAAGATTTTTTTATACACTGTCAACTTCCCTTAGCTCAGGACACTCAAACAAGAGAAAGAATGGACAAGTTTAAGCATATATATCAAATTTATCTCCCCCCTCCCCCTTTTACAAAATGACGCAAGAGGTTTTTAGCACCAGCCGGCACACTGAATGCTTTGCGCTGCTCTGACGGTCATAGAGTTCCTATGAGCATCAGAACAGCGCAAAGCATTCAACATGCCAGCTGGTGCTAAAAACCTCTTGTGCGGTTTTATAAAAAGGAGTGTCAATGACTAATGAAAAATGAGATGAAATAATGGAAGATTAGGTTTCTACCTACGATAATCTTCTTTCTGTTAGTACCTGGAGGTGTTCAAGCCCAACCCGCAGTCTGGGTGTTGCAGAATCTACATCTTTTCTGAACACATGCTGTACTCCCCCTACTAGTAGAATCAGTTCAGTCCCAAAGCCAAGCACTTACCTGTAAATCCAGGACAAAGGGGTACAGGGGAAAATCCCTATCAACACAAGTAATTCACGAGCTGGTTTGCTCTGCAAAATATCAATATGTATTAAACAGGCACAAAGGCAACTCAGAAAAAATAATGATGAACAATGTAGAACTAACCAACTGTGTGCAACTAGCACCCCACAAAAGGCCTTTGGTAATGAGAATACTTACAGAAAACTCCCCACAGGATCTTCCAGCTGGCTGGAAAATCTTCAAGCCTGTACGGAGAGTAACCGAGGAAGAAAGGAGCAGGCTATATCAACAACTGAATGTACACAGAGAAGGTGGGTCATATGGAATCCTCCAGGGACTAACAGAAGGAAGATTATTGTAGGTAGAAACCTAATCTTCCATTCTGTTACATCCTTCCGGAATCCATACCCTAGGTGACGTACCAAAGCCATGGTAACTAGGGAGGGACAGAAGAGCCTGCCCTTAAAATCAAGGTCCCAAAAATGGCATCAGCACGCGCCACTCAGTAAAACCGGGTAAAAGTATGAAGTGAAGACCAAGTAGCCGCCCTACAAATTTCATCAGGAGGAATTGTGTGAGATTCTGCCCATGATGCAGCCACATTTAACGCAACCATCGTGGCAGGAGAGATGCCTCATATCCCCTACCGCGATGCCATCACTCCTCTACTGGAACTGCCGCGACCCGCGGCAGGAGAGATAGGGCATTTCTCCTGCCGCGGGTCACGGCAGTTCGGGTAGAGGAGTGATGGCATCGCGGTAGGGGAGATGAGGCATCTCTCCTGCCACGATGGTTGCGGTGGGTAGGTTGCCGTGCCGCTGAACTGATGGCGCCAGCGGCCATCAGCTCAGCGGCCCCTTTTTCAGCACCTAGACCTGGTTTGACTACGTCTAAATCAAAAAGGTCTAAGTGCCGACTAGGCAACCTGTAAATGTTTTGGTTATACCTGTTGTATGCTAGGTGTAGGTCGGCCAACCTCCCTCCCACTGCCCGTCCTTTCCCCTCCTCTAAACACACCTCTTTTCTCTCTGTGCGTCTAGAGGCAGGGGAAAGGCCTAAGCTGTTCTTAGATACGTCTAAAAACCAGCTTTGGTTATGGGTACTTGGACGATCAGGCTTTTTGATCATCCAAGTAGCCATTTAGGACACTTTTTAGACTTTTTTTTATTATTACCCCCATTGTATACAATGCAGTTATATCCATAGTCACTAACCACCAATCTTCATTTAGATCGGCATAGTGATCGGCACTAGACGACATGATATAGTTTCAATAGTAGCCCCCCAAGTCTGGAATTCTCAGTGGTTCCCAACCCTGTCCTGGAGGAACACCAGGCCAATTGGGTTTTCAGGCTAGCCCTAATGAATATGCATGAAGCAAATTTGCATGCCTATCACTTCCATCATATGCAAATCTCTCTCATGCATATTCATTAGGGCTAGCCTGAAAACCCGATTGGCCTGGTGTTCCTCCAGGACAGGGTTGGGAATCACTGCTCTACCCCAATATATAAGAGACGAAAAAGACATTAGCCATTCTAAAAATAATCTAAAAACCTTCTTGTTTAAAGATGCTTTTACCCTCTGATTGGAATAGTTACAGTGCAGTAGACTCTTTATCAAAAATAAAAAATAAAAAAGATACCCCTCCTAATGTTTTTTCCCTTTCTTGTTTCCCTCTTTTCAAAATTATTAATATTGTAACTTTATCCCTTCATTCCTCTCACATCCAGTTTTGTCTGTTGGTCTAACCCCTTTTCTGAGTAGTTATTTTTTTTTAATTTATATATTGTATGCATATTTTGGATTTTAATGTAATTCGCTTAGTAATTTATGTATAAGCGATTCATCAAATTTCTAATAAACTTGAAACTTGAAGTGACAGTGCACTTGGTAGTTAGTGTCTGTACCAGGTTCCATAGATGATATAAACTACATGTGAGAATATTATGCCTGCTTGTCCTCGAAAAATACATGATACAGTATACGTTATACTCGGTTCATAGACAGTAACGCGGAAGACAAAGGTGCGCGCCGACAACCGAGCGCAAGACGGAGGCGCGCGCCGAAGAAAAAGACTGTTTTTAGGGGCTGCGACGGGGGGTTTTGTTGGGGAGCCCCCCCCACTTTACTTAATACATATCGCGGCAGCGTTGGGGGGGGTTTGGGGGGTTGTAACCCCCACATTTTAGTGAAAACGTAACTTTTTCCCTAAAAACAGGGAAAAAGTTAAGTTTTTAGTAAAATGTGGGGGGTTACAACCCCCCAAACCCCCCACAATGCCCCCACAACGCGGCGCAATCTGTATTAAGTAAAGTGGGGGGGTTCCCCCCATACCCCCCATCATAGCCCCTAAAAACAGTCTTTTTCTTCGGCGCGCGCCTCCACACTGCACTCAGTTGTCTGCTCGCGCCTTTGTCCCGGCACGCTTTTGACCTGACACCGTTATACTCTATGATGGTAGTCTCCATGGATGCAGCATTACCCTAATATATAGCAACATAGTAGCATCTTGATAAGAACATAAGAGTTGCCATACTGGGACAGGCAGAAGATCCATCAAGCCCAGTATGCTCTTTCCAACAGCGGTCGCTCTAGGTCACAAGTACCTGACAAGATCCCAAAAGAGTAAAACAGATTTTATGTTGGTTATCCAAGAAATAAGTAATGGATTTTCCAAAAACCATCTTAATAACTTTTTATGGACTTTATTTTTAGTTTGCTTTATGCTGCAGTGTGTCAGCCTCTCTTTTGCACTGCTAGAAGCAGCCTCTTTATATGCAGCATAGTAGAGATCTCCTTATATGTTACTCAGTGCCAGCTTCCTTATATTCTACATAAGGGCAGCATTATTTACATTGTATGATGGCAGCTTTCTTCTTGCAGCAATGGTGGTGCCATCCTAACGGGCCACAAGGTGGTATCAGCCTTTTCAGTGAGGTCCATTCAGAACCCTTATCTGCTATGCATTGTCGAGTATTTGTCAATAGCCTTATAGGCTCTGCAATGGTAACAGCCTTTTCTACCACACTACACAATTCCAGTTCCAACTTCTGCTGCTCTATAACAGAGGTTAGTTATTATGTCAGTGGTAGCCTTTACTTTTTCTGTGCTATGTCAGTGCCCTCTTAGACTATGCAGGGTCCACTCTCTGGTCCTGCAAAGTGCCATTTCCATAGAGGTCTCAAAAACCTTATAGCTTCAAACTATCACTTAAGGGTCACCATCACAAAACCTATTATTATTATATTTAGTATTTTATCATAGTTTTATTAAGGACCTTCAGAACAGCGGCAGTGATAGTTAATGGTCAAGTGACTTCTTTTTCGATCCACCATGGTATCCATCAAGGATGCACTTACTCTCCTTTGCTCTTTTTATTTTATTTGGAACCTCTTCTTCGTATACTTTTAGCTGATCCAGATGTGGCAAGAGTGGGGAGAGTGGCGGGCGGAGAAGGTTTTGGCTTTTGCGGATGATATCTTACTGGTTTGTGCATTCCTCTGTTCCGGCTCTGTTGGGTGTCTTGGGTGAATTTACTTTTTATTCTGGGTTCCAGCTTAATAGGCAAAAATCTGTAGTTCTCCCATTAGATCCTACTCTTCCTCAGCAGTGGGTTGGAGAGTTCCCTTTAACTTGGACTGCAGATGCTATCAAATATTTAGGTGTATGGATACCAACTGACCTATCTAAACTATACTCCCTGAATGTTGATGGCAGCTGCAAGATATGAAGCACAAGTTGTCCATTTGTCAATCTTAACCTTTGTCCTTAATGGGTAGGGTTTCTCTTTATGATACTTTTAACATCTTGGTTATACCTATTTCAAATGCTGCCTCTAACGATTTCTACACAAATGTATAGTCCGTGCAATAAATACATTTTTATGGAATGGTAAAAAGCCTAGATTGTCTTATACATAACATAACATAACTTTATTCTTCTATACCTCCAACAATCAAATGACTTCTAGGAGGTTTATACAGAAGAGAAACTGGACAATCAGCGAAGTACAAAGTATTGAGAATAAAAGTACAACATGTTATCTAAAGTATAAAATTATTGTTAAAATTAAAACTTCAGTTAAGAAATGAAATTATCAAATAGTACAGTCTTAATCCCTTTTCGAAATGCGCTGTAGGATTGCATGGTTCCGCTAATATATTTGCCCAGCCAGGACTGTTGTTTGCTTGCTTGGAATGCTAGCATCCTATCCAAAAAAGACCTATAACTACAGCCAATGATCCTAGGATAGGTAAATAAATTGCAATTCCTGGTTATCCTGGTAGGGTTGAATAGCACAAAATGAGATAAAAGGTAGGTAGGGGCCAGTCCCCAAACCAACTTAAAACAAATACAAGAAAATTTAAATATTACTCGTGCTTCTACTGGCAACCAGTGCAGCATTCGATAATAAGGACTGACATGGTCATTTTTCCTCAGCCCAAATATCAGACAAACAGCCGTGTTCTGCACTATTCTCAACTTTCTCAATATTTTCTTTGGTACTCCCAAATAAACAATGTTGCAATAGTCCAATATAGATAACACTAGTGCTTGCACCAATAGGCTACAGAATGGAGGATCAAAATCATTTTTGATGGTCTTTAATTTCCATAGTGCAAAAAAGCACTTCTTTATCACGAAATTTGTATGTTCTACCATTGTTTAATGGGAGTCTAAAATGACTCCTAGAATTTTGATCGATTTTGAAATTGGGTAATCATGACCATTTAAATGAAGCGATTGTGCAGTTATTTTATCATTTGGACTTGCTAGAAAAAGTTTTGTCTTTTCTGTATTTAATTTCAATTTAAAATTGATTGTCCATTGTTCTATTTCAGTCATAATTTGAGAAATTTGTTCTAAAATTTCATTAGTTATGTTGTTTAAAGGAATTAAGATATCATCTGGGTATATATAAAAATGTAAGTTCAATTTCTGTAGTAGATGTCCCAAGGGTGAAATGTAGATGTTGAACAACGTGGGAGACAACTGGGAACCCTGAGGTACCCCAGATGGATTACTCAAAGTGCAAGAATATTTTCCATCACAGACCACTCGGTATGTTCTTTTCGTCAGGATACTCTGAAACCAGTTCCAGACTCTTCCCGAGAGTCCCATTGCATCCAGGCAATGTAGCATTATTTCATGGTCAACCAAATCAAAAGCGCTACTAAAATCCAATTGTAAAATTAAGGCACTAGTGCCTGTACTAAAAACACCATATAAATGATTTAAAATTGAAGCTAAAACTGTCTCTGTGCTAAAACCTTTTCTAAATCCTGATTGATGTTCATTGAGAATGTTAAATTTATCTAATAGTTCATTAATTCTAAGTTAACCAATCCCTCCAGGAGTTTGGTAAACAGTGGGATGCTCGCTATAGGCCTGTAGTTGGATTTCAGGGCAATTGATGCTTTTTGATTTTTGGGGATAGGTGTAATCAAAATATGTCCCATTTCCTCATAAATTGTCCCCATTTGTAGTGCAATAGTTAATCAATTATATAAATCCTTTTTAAATTCAGGTATTGCATCTTTCATGAGTTTTGATGGACATTCGTCCAATAGACAATTTGATTTGGTATATTTGTTAAACAGAGTTAAGATTTGATGCCAATTAGGAAGTTCAAAATGGTCCCAGAACATATCAACATCGGGCTCCTTTTTCTGAAATCCAGATTGAAATTCAAAATCAGCTACGGTCTGGGGTATAGTTGCTCTCAATGCAATAATTTTATCATTAAAGAATTCGGCAAGAATTTCAGAAGATGGAGTGAGTTCATTTTCCTTTTTCAGAACCCTAGTCGTGTCTGTTAACCTATTTACCAGCTTGAACAATTCTTTACTGTTTATTTTATCTGTTCCTATTTTCTGTGCGTAATATTTTGAACGCGTTGCCTTGGGACAAGGGAGGCCTGGGTCTTTTGAATATTCACATTAGTTTGGGCGTGTCAACTTCACCATATAAATGACTGGCATAGAGCTATTTTTCATTTTTCTTTTACTCCGGTGGAAATGCAATTACTGTCTCCTCTCCACTTCAGTGTTGCATGCTCCCTTGTATCCCTTGCACTCTGCTTTGCAAATTTAGGTGTACTTTCCTATTCGGCAGGCCTGGCACTGATTCTGTGCCTTGTTAAAGTTGAGGGCTGATGCCTCCCTTTTGTTGTCTATTATACGCAATCCTGCTTTTGTGCCGGGTATGATGTCAGCTGTTTTTCAATGTTGGGCTACTAAGTTTTGGCTTGGGTCTCTTTGGTTACTGGCAGCTATGCCACTATGTGCGTTTAAATTTGGAGGTGTTGGAGACTCTTAAAAAGGATCTGTACTTAGATGCTCAACAGACTATCCCCCTGTGGCATCATCACAAATTTATACAGGAAAGTTTACCAGAGTATGACCATTTGCAATTTTATTACCAGTGGTCACAGGATTTGGGGGTGGTTATCTCAGCTGAAAATGTATGTCAGCATTTACAAACCATGGGAGGGGCCTTAGGCACCTGGGCCAATCAGAGACTTAGGCCCTTCCCTGACACATCCCAGGATGCACCAGGAAGGGGAAGGCCTGCCATTTTGAAGAGGTGGGCCTGCCAACCAGAGGGAGAAGACATCTCTCCAGCAAGACTTTGTGTTAAAGGTACAGGAACGGGGGTTGTCGGGGGGGGAGGGGACAGGGGACCCTGGCAGCGGAAGGGAGTAGGCATCCCTCCTGCCAGGTATGTTGGGAGGTTGTCAGGAGGTCGGGGGTGTCAGGGGACCCCAGCAGAAGCAGGAAGTGGAAATCCATCCTACCGATCAGTGCTCAACAAGGTTAGAGAATCACCTGGCGATGATAGAGAATTGCCCAGAGTGCTTCTTAATGAGCACATTTTACTACTATTTTAATATTAATGACCTTGTATTACATTTGCATGGCAGAGTCAGAGACTGCTAGGAAGCTCAGAAAAGACCACGGTGAGCCATTCTGAAATACTGCCCCGCTAAACCAGCTGGAGCCGGTTTAACAACCACCATTAAAGGCACGGTATGTTTTGAGTATCTTCTTCTCATTGTTTGCATTATAGATTCATGGATTCCCTTTACAGTTTTCTTCTGCAGGAATAGGAACTTCATGACGGCTTGGAGCTCCACACTTGGTTCAATCAATGATCTGAAATAATGTCAAAACATAACATGATTCTGCAAAACTGACATTTTGCAAAATAAAATAACACTCTTTTCAGTTACAGAGACAACATAACACTCAGAATTTAGGAAGTTGGCTGGGCTGAGAACTTTTCAGCACCCCCTGGTATCAGTAACTTTATCATTTATCTACAGTATTTCTGATTTGTTCTACTATACTGTATTCTTTGACAACTAACTACATTTTGCTAGTTTTTAGCTTATTTTTCCAAACTGACCACAAGTATATAAGCCTTTATGTCACCGGGAACAAATAAAATTCACTAGCATCCACCCCTGCCAAAGAAAATGCACAAATTGATTACACGTATACCCTGCAGAAAAATCTACTACTAATTTCTAAGAGAAGGAAGTAGCAGAAACACTACAGATGGTATTCAAAGTGCAGCAAAACAGAACAATTCATAGTACCTCGATGCACTTAAAAACTGCAAGTTCCGGTGAGCTATTCTCCTCAATCTATCTTGCAAGTTACCTGGTTTGCGTCTGACAGTTTCTGCCCACACATCGTAGGACCCGGGTCCAATATTTGCCTCCGTGCAACCCAGAGGAACAGAGAAAGGCCGAGGAGCCCGGTCATACATCCCGAAGACAGGATTGGTACCCGAGAGAAAAAAGCAGCAGAAGAGAGACAGCAGAACTACACTGTCATCGGAAAGGAGCATGCCATAAGGGCCCTAGTTTTGTTCCTCTCCCCGGAGTAGCCCAAAAAGCTGACAGGGAGCTACGATACCGCGCGCCAAGATTGTGCGATTGACTTTATCAAGCTAGTTTGAGGAAACAGACGCGTTGCCAAGGACGCGATTTTCCCACGCCCCCTTTTCTTGTTACCGGGGCTCCGCCCCTTTCTCCCGCGAAAACCTGAAAAAAAAGAAACGAATCGAGAAAGGACGTCACCACAGAGTGCAACTTCGGGTCTGGGTAAAAAACCAGGATTTGCAGGATCTCCAGGATCCTCATTGAGGGTTCTACTTCACTGCAGGAAGGGAAAGGTGCCCTTCTTCCAAGGGGAAAGAAGCGTCCCTCTCCCCCCACCGTCATCGGCAAGGTAACAAGGTAAAACCAGGATCTCCAAACATTATTAAAATCCTGGTTTTAAAAAAAAAGGTAGGATTTGCAAGATCCTGGACTACCTTAACAGCAGACCTCCTCTTTTTCTGATTGCCACAGCTGCTATCAGCTTACAGGAAGTCCCCTGCTGACATCTTTCATTCTTCCTGTGTGGGCGGACCAGCAGAGAGGGAGAAGACGTCAGCGCGGGGACTCCCTGCAGAATGCCAGCTAGAGGGCAGTCAAAACAGACTAGCTTATCCATGCAGTGGAAAAAAAGAAACAACAACTCGGCAACACTTTGGATTTAAAACAGGGATCTCAAAGTCCCTCCTTGAGGGCAGCAATCCAGTTGGGTTTTCAAGATTTCCCCAATGAATATGCATTGAAAGCAGTGCATGCACATAGATCTCATACATATTCATTGGGGAAATCCTGAAAACCCGATTGGATTGCTGCCCTCAAGGAGGGATTGAGACCCCTGGTTTAAAAGGTGATTTTTAGTAAGCTGGTCAAACTTATTTAAACTGATTACTAAGCAAGTGAATGTTACTATCTTTTAAACAGTGCAGCAGATGCAGCTGCTCCTCCTTCCTCTGCTGTTTCTAAACCTGCGTTTTGTTCTATTTTGAAAGTATTGCCCCCTCAAGTGGACTGTAATTTAAAATCCCCGGTCTGTTTGTCCAGCTCCTGGCTGGACTAATGTGTTAGACCAGGGGTAGGCAATTCGGTCTTCGAGAGCCATGGCCAGGTCAGGTTTTCAGGATATCCACAATAAATATGCATGAGATAGATTTACATCTCAAGGAGGCAGTGCATGCAAATCCATCTCGTACATATTCATTGTGGATATCCCTGAAAACCTGACATGGCTCCGGCTCTCAAGGACCGGAATTGCCTACCCTTGTGTTAGACCGTTCAAAAGCTATCTTCCGCAAGAACCTGCTTGTGAAGTGGCATAGCAAGGGAGACTGGCGCCAGAGGCGTGGCACCCGGCAGCACCGTGCTCTGTGCCCCCCACAGAGGGAAGGCTTCCGGGTCAGCTGTGAGCCATGTGCAAGAACTGCTGCTCCCCACTTTTCAAAGAGAAGTGTAGTTGGGAGGAGGCAGCTGGCCAGCGGAGGTGAACACCCATGGCAGGGAGGGAGGCACGAAGTTTGAGGCTTCCTATAAAGTCCTGGTGGGTAGATGGAAATAACCCACTGGTCCTGGAATAAAGTGGGATTGTTACAAGAATACAATAGCCAAACTAAAAAAAAAAATCACAAGATCAGTTAATAACACTGTGAATGAGATATTATTCAGAACAAAACAAAGCTGGTTGCCTTCTTGCTAAATAGTTAAAGGGGAAAAGACTTTGTTCAAGAATAGTGGCAATCAAATATCTGAGCAGTAGTGGCTCGTGGCCAGTAGGGGGTGATGTCTATGGGACGGTAATAGAATGGATGTCAGGATATGATGGTGCAGTATTTTTGTGGAATTTTTCTACAAAAGGGCCTGTTTTTCGTATGATTCTGGGTAACTCTAGTTAGATACAAGCATATGTGTTAGTTAAGGCCATGCCCAATAGAAGCGTACGAAAATTTGGTGAATAAAAATCTGAATATGGATGTAGCCAAGGCCAGAAAAACACACTACAAATTAATATTAAGGAAAAGCATAATAATATTCTTTTTATGTACTTTGCTATTAGGCTAGATCATAAAGGAAATCAAAGAGGATGTATATCAAGGATATACATGGACTCCATTTTGTTCTCTGTCTTTCTATATCTTCTCTTTTTGGACTCCATTTTGTGTCAGTGACTTTCTGTCTCTGTCGAGTCTTTGTTCAGGTTTCCCGCTCCTAGCATCATGGTTCTAATTGATACCAGATGTGCCTTAGGCTGGTTAGAAAAAGTATATGAGATTACGTATCCCAAACTGAGATGTGATATAACATGTATGAAATATGAATGATCGAGCTATGAATGAAATTATGAATGTTGGGCCCAAGTATGGATGGATGAAGGAATTTTGTATTAAAAATGAAATGGAAGAATACTAAGGAAAAAATCCTGAACACAACATCCGGAAATGGTTAACTTAGAGTCAGAGACTGCTGTTCCAGTCTCTAACATAGGAAGGCTTCTGTGTGAGGATCAATGAAATTTGAAGCTGTCAGCTAGGGAGAGGGGGAGACAGCCCCTCCTTTCCTCTAAGGCTGACAGGCAGACTGAGAATATTTCAGCACCCTTTTAACAAATATAGATTCTCTTGAATATTGGATATGTAATAAAATGTTAATGTATATTCAGAAATGAATGTAAACAAAACAAATGTAATTTCTGAAACTTTTAAACGTAGAGGAATTTTCTTTGTTTAACTTTTAAGACCACCTCTGTTATTTTATTGGCCTATGGCCAATGATGTCACACTGAGAACATAAGAACATAAGAAATGCCTCCGCTGGGTCAGACCTGAGGTCCATCGCGCCCAGCAGTCCGCTCATGCGGCGGCCCAACAGGTCCAGGACCTGTGCAGTAAATTTCTATCTATACCCCTCTATCCCCTTTTCCAGCAGGAATTTGTCCAATCCTTTCTTAAACCTCAGTACCGTATTCTGCCCTATAACGTCCTCTGGAATTGCATTCTAGGTGTCCACCACACGCTGTGTAAAGAAGAACTTCCTAGCATTTGTTTTGAATTTGTCCCCTTTCAACTTTTCCGAATGCCCTCGTTTTTTTATTTTCTGAAAGTTTGAAGAATCTGTCCCTCTCTACTCTCTCTATGCCCTTCATGATCTTGTAAGTCTCTATCATATCCCCTCTTAATCTTCTCTTTTCCAGGGAAAAGAGTCCCAGTTTATCCAATCTCTCAGCGTATGAAAGGCTTTCCATCCGCTTAATCAGTCGTGTCGCTCTCCTCTGAACTCTCTCGAGTAACGCCATATCCTTCTTAAGGTACAGTGACCAATACTGGACGCAGTACTCAAGATGTGGACGCACCATTGCCCGATACAGCGGCAGGATAACTCATTTCATTCTGGTTGTAATACCCTTCTTGATTATACCTAGCATTCTATTCGCTCTCTTAGCGGCAGCTGCGCACTGTGCCGTCGGCTTCATTGTCATGTCCACCATCACCCCCAAGTCCCTTTCTTGGATACTCTCAGTCAATAACATCCCTCCCATCGTATAATTATACCTCGGGTTTTTGCTTCCCACATGCAATACTTTACACTTCTCAACATTGAATTTCATCTGCCATCTCTCTGCCCATTCCCCTAGTTTATCCAAGTCTCTTTGCAATTCTTCGCAGTATATAATGGGGAACTGCGAAGTATTGAGCTGAGCTCGTTATCAGAAGGCCAGCATTTTGGCAACTATAATGACCTCCCGCTAACGCCACTAGCCTTTTGATGTCCATGATAGAAAAATAGAAACAATAAAATTAAATATTTTGGTGAACCTTGCGTTAGCTTCATTTTTCATGTTTTTGTTATTTTTCACACCTTGAGTGAAAGCTAGCAGCTTAATTGGCAGCTGCAGCTTTATGAGTGCGCTGGTGTCCCATGCCCATGCTCAATATCCTAAATTGATAATACCTTGATATCCAAAGATGAAGAAATCCTTAACATATTTCAGGACTTCTATCAAAAACTATACTCCAGTGAACTTTGTATCAATTACTGAAATTGATAATAAATTAAATATTCCTCAAATAGAGACAAGTTGGAACAATTAGATGTTCCTGTTTCTGCGGAAAAGATTTTAAAAAGCAATTAAATCTTTCCCACTGAATAAGTCTCCCAACCTCATGGTTTTTCCGCTGAATTCTACAAATCATTTAGCAAAGAACTTGCCCCTTTACTAGAGACTCTCTTCACTTGTATGACTGCTACCCAATTAATTAAAAGAAAGTCCAACAGGGATATATACCCATGAAGAAATCAGCACTGGAGAAAAGTGGGACTGGACAACGGTCTTTCCAAATAAGCAGACCAAAAGGATCAAATAAAAACAAAAATTTATTGTGTAGATCCACTAAAGATGTTGACCCTTTAGTGGATCTACACAATAAATTTATGTTTTGACTATGTTGATTACAGTGTGGCCCAACATATAAGATTCCCTATGCCAATAACACACACAGAAATAGGTATTTTCATAAAAATAATATTTATTCACTTCGTATCAATTTAAACTTGAGGTTAAAATTAGAATTAAAATTACAATGCCAATTAATTATGTGCACTACATGTATTTCCATAAACATAATATTTCTGTGTGGGAGAGACTATTACATAGGAGACAAAGTTGTCTATGCATGTGGAGATAAGGTCTCCACTTGAAAAAGGGTATTATAGTAATTTACATACTATTAAAATGACCAGTGACCCATCACTCTAGTCTTCCAATATTCAGCTAGCACGTCACCTTAAATGGCAGGTCTTATTTAAACAAAGACATTCCGTAGGTTCTGAACAAACAAAAAGTTTTACAAAGTATAAAACTTAAATATATATTTCTATTACAGTAATTTCTAAAACATTCTAAATATTCTATATTATAATGTATATATTCTTATCGGTGGCATGAAATGTTGCTGCTCTTTGGGTTTTGGCCGGGTTTTGGTGACCTGGATTGGCTGCCATGAGGGCAGGCTACTGGGCTTGATGGACCATTGATCTGACCAAGTGGGGCTAGTCTTATGTTCTTATGACTAGAAGCTCAGAAATCTTTCCCTCAGCACACATCCCTGCTTGAAGAAGGACGCCATACATGAAGAAGGGCACGGTACTACTCGAAAGGGTCCAGAGAAGAGTGACTAAGATGGTTAAGGGGTTGGAGGAGCTGCCGTACAGCGAAAGATTAGAGAAACTGGGCTTCTTCTCCCTCGAACAGAGGAGATTGAGAGGGGACATGATCGAAACATTCAAGGTACTGAAGGGGATAGACTTAGTAGATAAGGACAGGTTGTTCACCCTCTCCAAGGTAGGGAGAACGAGAGGGCACTCTCTAAAGTTGAAAGGGGATAGATTCCGTACAAACGTAAGGAAGTTCTTCTTCACCCAGAGAGTGGTAGAAAGCTGAAACGCTCTTCCGGAGGCTGTTATAGGGGAAAACACCCTCCAGGGATTCAAAACAAAGTTAGACAAGTTCCTGATGAACAAGAAGGGGCGCTGATAGGGCTACTCTCAGTTAGGGTGCTGGTCTTTGACCAGAGGGCTGCCGCGACTGCTGGGCATGATGAACCACTGGTCTGACCCAGCAACGGCAATTCTTATGTTCTTATAACTCACAAGCTTATTAATTACTTACAAATTGTCACATAGAGAAGCTCACATTTGAACTTTGTTTCTCCTCCAGTTAGAGGATGTAAACTCAAAAGACATAATCAACACCTTTTCTCTCATCAGGCAGCATTATGGGGTAAAGATCTAGAACAATTGCTTACGCCTACTACTTATGGGGAATTTAGGAAACGCCTAAAAACATATCTGTTCCTGAAGTATCTAGGTAGCTGACCCGCACAACTCTTTCTCTACAATAACTGATCCCTAGAGCTGTTAATCACTAGAGCTGTTAATCACTTAACCTCTGTTAAGTTCAATTAATTTATACCATCTTGTACTCTTTGTAAACCTCATAGAACTTCACGGTCCTGCAGTATATAAACTGTTATTATTATTATTAAAAGAACTCCTTAGCATCACTTAAGCTGCCAATTTACCAAAGAAATGCAAATTTTATTTTTTTAGAAAGAAGAGATATATCTTTTAACCAGTACCCAGTCTTAAAGAATGAATCACCCACTTCTCTGCCTCCTGGAAAAACTAAGGCCCTGTTTTACTAAGGTGCATGCACGCTAATCGAATTAGCGCGCGCTAAACACTAATGCGTGCATGTTAGTCTATGCCCCTTCACTATGACATAGTCAAACAAGATCTTGTTCACTTTCCTTTTCATATCCAAAAATATTTCTTTAAATATTTAGGTATATTTTTAAATATTTAGGTATATTTTTTGGCCATACCATTTCTGATACTACTACTAAAAACATGGATTAAGTTCTATCTTCACTAAAAGATTCAGGCCCAGATGCCCAGATGTTTTGACAGATTTAGCAACAATTGCATTTGCCGACCCGATGCACAAAACGGCTCACTGCGTGTTTTTCCCCTCGATCACCCATTTTCTGATCTGAGCATGCAAATTAGCTAAAACCCCATGCAAACTAGCCAATCGATGCATTAACATCGCAAGGCTATGCACAAAAAAAAGGCAAGGGTTTTAGCGATCTGAAAAAACTGACAGATTTGCAAAATATCTAGCTTATGAAAAAAGCCCTCCCCCTCTGCCAATGATGGCCCTTCCCGATGGCCCCTGACAAAGGTGGCACTGGGAATACCACCCCCCATCAAAATTCAGCAGGAGGAATGCCCATTCCCTCCTGTCATGCCACTCTCCACCTGTGGCAGTGAAACAGCAGAAGGG
Source organism: Geotrypetes seraphini (assembly GCF_902459505.1). Taxonomy (NCBI): domain Eukaryota; kingdom Metazoa; phylum Chordata; class Amphibia; order Gymnophiona; family Dermophiidae; genus Geotrypetes; species Geotrypetes seraphini. The sequence continues at coordinate 324,912,532 of NC_047084.1, read as the reverse complement.
ATGCCTACTCCTTCCTGCCACCAAAGCCCCCCCCCCTCTGCGCCAGGCACCCCCCAAACATCTTCCCCTTCCCAAAAAGGAAGGAGGAATACCCACTCCCTCCTGCCACCAGAGGTCCCCAGAAACCCCTTCCCCTGAACCCCCTATACCTTTCATGGAAATTGGGAACAGGAGATGCTCCGTCACTCCTCCTCAGAGGCCCACCTGTCCAAAATGATAGGCCTTCCCATCCCCAGTGCATCATGTGATGCATAGAGAGGGGCCTAAGGCCCTGATTGGCTCAGACACTAAAGGCCTCACTTCTCAGTCAAGCCAATCAAGGCATTAGACTCTTCCCACTTGTATCCCGGGATACAGAGGGAGGCACCTAAGACCCTGATTGGCTCAGAAGCCTAAGGCCCCTCCCTAGGGTACGTGAGAGTTTGGGGGATCTCAGGTGACAGGGGGAGGGAGGGAGGGAGTGGGCATCCTTCCTGCCTTTTGGGGGAGAGGCGAGGGGATTTTTGGGGGTGGGCCTTTGGTGGCAGTGAGTGGGCATCCCTCCTGCCATTTTGTTGCAGCGGTGGGGGAAGGGAGCTCGGCATGGCTCCAAGAATTGCTGCCTGAATTTTTAATTACCAAAATTCTCTGGAGGCATTAATTTCCTGATTTCAAAAATTACCATACTACTTATATCCTTAGCAAAGGTTTTCCACTGGTATCCAGGTACTAATAGGGATTATAGCCCTACTTGGATATCATTAGAAAATGTCCTAAGCATGGATACTCCTTTATTTATATTGTCAAACATGTCTGCTATATCTAAATCTACTATTTCTCATGTTATACCTGCTACAATTGCTGCTTTTACATATGTGAGCAAATGTCTACCTGTCTCTTTAGACCAGGGGTGCCCAAAAGGTCAATTGTGATCGACCGGTCGATCCCAAAGGCAACGCGAGTTGATCGCGGAGCTCATCCTGGGCTCCACGATTGACTCGCGTTGCCTTTGCATTCTCTCTGTTCCCCGACGCCACAACAGGTCAGCAGCAACTACAGAAGTGCCGGGCAAGCCAGCCCCCCATCTCCCCCCCAGATGTCAGAATTGACGTTGGGGGGAAGGCTGCTGGCCTGTTGCAGCATCGGGAAACAAGGAAAACTTGGTGGCAACGTCAGCGGTGGTTTGGGGGCCTGTTTCCAGATGATAGCCCGGGTGGTGGCTTGGGAAGAAAAAAAAGGGGAGTCAGAAAGACAGGGAGGCAGAACGGGGAGACAGAAAGACAGGGAGGAAGAACAGGGAGACAGAAAGAATGAAAGGGGGCATGGAGACAGAAAGAATGAAAGGGAGCATGGAGACAGAAAGAATGAAAGGGAGCATGGAGACAGAAAGAATGAAAGTGGGGCATGGAGACAAAAGGAAAGAAAGGTGGGCATGGAGACAAAGAAAGAAAGGGGACAGGAAGACAGAAAGAAAGACAACAGAGAGAAGTAAGAAAGGGGGCAGGGAGACAGAAAAGAAGAAAGGGAGGGGGCAGGGAGAGAGGAAGGAAAAGGGAGAGGGAATGGAGTATGTCAAGTGGCAGGAGGCAGGCAGGGAGAGAGGAAGAAAAAGTTGGACTCATGGAAGGACAGAGATATTGATTGGGGAATGGAATGAGGTCAGGAGGAGACAAAGCATGCAGGAGGCAGAAAGGAGGGAAGAAATATTGCATGCACAGTGCAACCAGAGACTCATGAAATCACCAGACAACAAAGGTAGGAAAAATGATTTTATTTTCAATTTAGTGATCAAAATGTGTCCATTTTGAGAATTTATATCTGCTGTCTATATTCTGCATTATGGCCCCCTTTTACTAAACCGCAGTAGTGGATTTTAGCGCAGGGAGCCTATGAGCGTCGAGAGCAGCGCGGGGTATTCAGTGCAGCTCCCTGTGCTAAAAACTGTTATCACGGTTTAGTAAAAAGAGAGGGGGTATGTTTGTCTATTTTTATATAGTTGTTACTGAGGTGACATTGCATATTTTAAAGTCATCTGCCTTGACCTCTTGGGAAAAAACCCCCCAAATATAAATGATAATTAACATTTTCTGTTTGTATATTACATTACATTACATTAGGGATTTCTATTCCGCCATTACCTTGCAGTTCAAGGCGGATTAAAAAAGAATTATCCAAGATGTATTACAACAAGAACTTACAAAAAAAAAAAAAAAAAAATTGGTCATTTTCAAAAAGAGTAAGAAATGGGTAAGGTTATTTGTTTGGGATAGTTGGCTTTAGTGAGAGGTGGAGTTTGAGACTTGCGGTATTATTTCTTTTTTCAGAGTTTTCTTGAAGAGTATGGTCTTTATTTCTTTTCTAAAAGTCTTGTAGTCGAGGGATGCCGTTAGTAGATTGGCGATTTGGTTGTCTAGTTTGGCTGCTTGAGTGGCCAGGAGGCCATCATATAGTTTTTTCCGTTTGACCTCCTTAACTGTACAGTGTGCTTTGTGTTTTTTTTTAATTTTATTGTTGGTAGATCATTTTGATTTGGTCATTTTAAAAGTAGCTCGCAAGCCAAAAAAGTGTGGGCACCCCTGCTTTAGACACTTTCTATGGTATGGTCATTTGGATTCTAATTGATAAATCTCCAATTGGCCTATGTGGAGAAAGTGTAACATATGCTATCTAAGTCAATTATTAACTAATGGTACTTTAAAAACCTTTGACCAGTTGAAAGAAGAATTATACCTACCTGATTCTCAATTTTTAAATAGCATCAACTCTTACATGTGCTACTAACTCAGTACTTAATAATATACATAATCCAAGCATCCTGTATTTATAAGACTTTACAACTTTTGGGGGAAAAAACCCCAAAAAACCTTTTGTATTGTTTGGGAAAAAGATCTAGAATTAACTTTTACCTCCTCTACATTTGAATATATTTTGGTCCCAGATCCTCCTGTTTCTCTGCTTTTAGTTATTCTTTCTCCAGTACAATGCGTTGTGGATACCGATGAAAGCCAAATTGTGCAACTGTGCAAATTCTGATTTGTGTTGTCTATGTTGTAAGGAAGTTGCTACTTTTACGTATCAAATCGATTACTGTGGCAACCCTCACATTTTTTGGACTGACGTTTGATCTAAAATTCAAGCTATTCTTAAATTTGAGGACTCTTTCCCCTGTACATCAAAAAGTCATTGGCTCGTACTATACATCTCTCAAAGACAAAGCTCTTTTATTTCTTTGTTTCTATAGCTTTAAAACTTATGGTGGAATTGGGTATTACTTAACGTGACCATTTATTTTTTTCATCCAAATGGGACATCTGTTAATATTCAGTGCCCCAAGTGCCTCCTTCTTATGTCCTTGGTGCCCCCAGATCCAGTGTCAGTTCTCCTTTGTACCAGGTCTCCCTCCTTTGTTATGATCTTGCCTCTCTCTGCTCTTCCTCAGGGTCTCTCCCATAGTCCTGCTTCTGCCTCCTGTCTTTCCCCTTTGGTCCAGGCCTTTATCTCTCTAGTCTTTCTTCTACTTACAACCCCCCTTTCGCTGCCTCTTTCTCTCCTTCCTCCCTCCCTCCTTCCTTCCTATGTCCCCCTCACTGCCTTCCAGCCTTTGTCCCACCCTCTCCCCCAAAGTCTGCCTGCTTGCCTACCTCATAGAAACATAGAAACATAGAAAGATGACGGCAGAAAAGGGCCATAGCCCATCAAGTCTGCCCACTCCACTGACCCACCCCAATAGTCTAGATGCTAGTGACTCGACCTACGTAGGGATCCCACGTAAGTGTCCCATTTTCTCTTAAAGTCGAGCACGCCGGTGGCCTCGACCACCTGCACCGGAAGCTCATTCCAGTGGTCCATTTCCGTGAAAAAATACTTCCTGGTGTCACTACTAAATTTCCCCCCTCTAAGTTTAAGCGGATGCCCTCTTGTGGTCGAGGGTCCTTTGGGGAAGAGAATGTCATCTTCCAGCTCGACACGTCCCGTGATGAACTTAAATGTCTCAATCATGTCCCCCCTCTCGCTGCGTTCCTCTAGAGTGTAGAACCGCAGTCTGCTCAGTCTCTCTTCGTACGAGAGACCCTCCTCCAAAGCCAGCCTGCCTACCTCCCCCAAAGCCAGCCTGCCTGCCGGCCTGCTTCCCCCATAGCCAGCCTGTCTGCCTCCCCCAAAGCCAGCCTGCCTACCTCCCTCCCTACCACGCCCAATTCCACCACCTCTGATCCGCAGCCACTGCTTGCCATCCAGAATCCTTCTTCCCGACGTCAATTCTGACGTCAGAGAGGAAGTTCCAGGCCAGTCAATCACTGCCTGGCTGGCCCGGAACTTCCTCTCCGACATTAGAATTGATGTCGGGAAGAAGGATTCTGGACGGCAAGCAGCGAACCGGGTGGGGGTGGTTTGAATCAGCGCTGGAGAGAGGCTGGCAAGCAGCAGGGGCGGTGGACCGAGGTGGGGTTGAATTGGGCACGGCAGGGAGGGGAAGCGATCGCCTGTTCTGTTGTCCCTGAGCACAGCTTTGGAATACTGACCCTGAAAACAGGACATTTTGGCGTCCCAAAGCTGTGTGTGGGGACAATGGGATAGGGAATCGAAAAACGGGACTGTTCTGTTGAAAATGGGACGTATGGTCACTTTAGTATTACTATACATTGGAGTAGTGAGGGTGAGAGCCGCAAGGGGCAGTGGCGCCCCTTCCCGGCCCTCATCTCCGTCCCGCTCCTTCCCCACTCCTCCCTGCCGCATGCACGCCCCTTCCCTCGTAACTCTAGTTGTTCACCGCCACGAGCAACAAGAATTTCAACGTGCTCCTTGTGACCCTGTCATCTCTCCCACTTAAATCAATTCCTATTTTATTTTATTTATTTATTTATTTATTTAGATTTTTATCCCGTCCTCCCAATAGCTCAGAACGGTTTACAAATGAACATACACAGTGCGGAGTAACTAGACATATAAGTAGTACAAATGCGCAGCATCCATATGTGACATCAGCAGGAGAGATGATGCTGTCGCAAGGAGCACATTAAAGTTGTTGCGGCGGTGAACAGCTAGCGGTACGGGGAAGGAAAGGGGGTGCGTGCTTGGTGAGGGGAAGCGTGGAGGTGTCAGCGCCCCCACCAGCATGGCGCCCAGGGCAGACCGCCCCCTCCCTTACTACACCACTGTTACTATATAAGACATATGAAGATAAGCTTTCTTATAACTCTTTATTCTTTAAACATCATAAAATGGAAGTTTTTAGACAAATATCTCTCAACTCAGCAACAATTTTCTTTATTCAATCTTTTATATTTTATTGTATACGAGCACGTATATATTTATTGTTTCTCTTTATGCTTATGCATCTTTTGTAATATTTATAATTCAATAAATGTTTGAAACAAAAAAAAGCTTTCCCCCATGCCAAATTTAGTCCTGTCATGTCAACGTTATTTTACCGTCAGGCAAAATGCCAATCTTATTATGCCAGTGCCAAAAAGCAGAGCGCCCACACGCTGCGCGCCATTATATCAGCACCTCGCTTCTCACCGGCACAGTACTGCACATAGCAGCACGCGCATAACCCCGCCCCCTGTCGCGGACTGCCAGAATTCACCCCTGCTACGGTCCCTTCCTCCTCTACACCAGTTGTCACATCTGTCGTTAAATTGTGCGCGTTAGCGGCATCTTAACGTTTGGGCAACAGACAAGAGAAAGGCCGCGCGCACGGGAAGCAAAGAATAGCGAGCAGCACGCGTGCGCGCCTGGCGTTTTTTTTTTTTTTTTTCCCTCCTCCCCTTCCCCCTCCCCCACAAGCGACTTTAGACGCCTGCAAACGGAGGGTCCTTCTCCGCAACAATGGGTAAGTGAGCGATTGCTGTTCTCCCCCTCCCCGCCCCCCATCAGTGCGGAGGAGCGTTTTTGATTAACAGTTTGCAGGCAAGGGTTGAGGTAGCTGCTGCTGTGTTCTTGCTCCTCCCAGGGCAGGGCTGGCGACGTCCTTTTGCTGCTGCTGTTCGTGTTCCTCTTTCTGTTTCTCCAGGCCTGCCGGTTCTCCATCACTGTTCGGCCGCGTTAGCAGAGCGTGAGGGGGAGATGTAAGCTGTCTGTTAATGATCTCTTCTCCACCCTCGGTATTTGAGAGATCGATGTTGCACTTGTCCTTCCTCCTCTGGGGGACCCGGCCCAGCTCGGCTCGGCTCCTCTGGCATCACTGGGAGGGGCTCGTGTTGCTAACCAACACCTTCACAGCAACTATATCAAAACTCTGCTTCTTGCATGGTTCTTTACTTTGCAGCATTTACTGTGGAAAGTTTCCATAAAAATAGCTCGCTCTTCTGACTTGACAGGATAACGGATAATATGATGCTATTTTTTTAGTTCTTAATGGTTAAGATTTATAGTAGTTGCCTTGATCTTAGGATGCTTGTAAGTTTTTATTATATCTTCAAGGACCAGCAGAAAATATGATATAGTGCAACATCAAAAAACCCACATAGGTGATTGTCTGTATGGTTTCAAAGCTTATATTAAAAGTTTTTTTTATGCATCATTTTAAAAGGGTATTGCAACCTCTAATTTGTTTTATAACAATTTGTATTGACACTAGACCAGGGATGCACAACTCCTGTCCTCGAGGGCCAAATCCAGTTGGGTTTTCAGGATTTCCACAGTGAATTTGCATGAGATCTATTTGCCTGCACTGCTTCCATTGTAAGCATATTGATCTCATGCATATTCATTTGGGAAATCCTGAACATCTATCCTGCTGAGGGCAGAAGTTGTGCACCCCTGCAGTAGACCCATGGGCCATGGTTATAATTGCTATTTACATTGATTTAAAATTGATTATTTTCCCAAATTGTTTTTGTTGGCAGTAATAAAGTTTAAGGTGACTTGTCAGTTTATTCTAATAGCTGGTATTATTTCTCCAATATCTGTAGTGAAAAGAGAACCAAAATCTGACAGCATTTCTAGACCAGCCACAACCCCAGATACTAAGGACTGTTCAAACCTGTAAAAAGAATTACAGAACAGCAGAATATGACATCAAATAGAGACCATATGGCCTATTGAGTGTGCCCATCCAAGCCAACTGTTCAGTATTATAATCCATTTCTGTCCTCAGAAATTCTCTGTTCTTGGCCTCATGCACTTGGAGTCTGCTCTACTCTTCCACTCTTTCTATAAAGAAATACTGTATTTACTCATGTTACTTGTGAACCTACTTCTTTTCACTGTTATCCTATAACCTGTAGTAATAGCCTTTTTTTCTGTTGGAAGAGACCTGTCCCTTTTGCATCCATTTTTTAAAGAGCTATTTAAATCTCTTCCTTTTTTGTGGATAAGTAGGATTTAGTCAAGTGTGTGGCATCATCACACGTTGCTGAAAAGGCTCAGAGCTTAGGAGTTGATGCAGAAAGCTTGTGTTAGAGCAGGGATCTCAAAGTCCCTCCTTGAGGGCCGCAATCCAGTCGGGTTTTCAGGATTTCCCCAATGAATATGCATGAGATCTATGTGCATGCACTGCTTTCAATGCATATTCATTGGAGAAATCCTGAAAACCTGACTGGATTGCGGCCCTCAAGGAGGGACTTTGAGATCCCTGTGTTAGAGCCATTCAGGCTGAGCCGTGCACACTGCTTACTAATGTAAGCCCTGTTGCAGAAGTTTAGTTCTCCAATGCAATAAGCAATTAACATGCAAATTACTGCTCCATTAAAAAGTGTGCTTTTAGAAAAACAGCACATTCTACCATAGTAATGTACAGTTTATTGCTTTCCCTTCCTATCAGTGGCTTACACACTAAAAGGAAGAGGGATATTTATAAAAAAAAGAATTTAAAAATGACCAGATCTGCATTCCACCTCCTCCCACATCTCAACATTAGCTAGCCCCAGTAGTCAAGTATACTTCCCCCAGACCCAACTTAAATTCCCTTGTGCCTTACTCACAAAAAAGCCCTCCTAGTCTAGTACAGTATTTCTCAACTCAATCCTGGAGCACCTCCTTACCAGTCATATTTTCAGGATATTCAAAGTAATTATGTATAAACTTGATTTGCATACACCGCCTCCCTTATATGCAAATTTCTTTCATGCATATTTATTGTGAATATCCTGAAAACTTGACTGGTCTAGTGGACCTTCCTTTCCCTTCCCTCCTCCCTAACTACCCCTGACCAAAAATAAGTTCCTGGTAGTTTAGTAGAGTCCATCCCTAACCACCCCCCCAGCCCCTTCGACTTAAAGGAGTGGAAAGGCAGGAGTGATGCTCACTTGCTCCTGGCTCTGGTACCACCATCATTCAAAATGGTAGTGTTAGAGGCAAGAGCAAGTGGTCATGCCTCCTGCTTTTCATCTTTTGAGCTGAGTAGAAAGGGGAGGGAAGTCCACTAGACTACTAGGGATTTATGCTGGGACAGGAGAGGAAGGATGGAAAGGGAGCAATACTTCCAGGGCTCTTTGTATGTCAGGGATGAGGGAAAGAAAGGGTCCACAAGACTACCAGAGCTGGCTTGTGAGTTTGGGGGCAGTGGTTGGGGTTGAGTCGAGTTAGTTCACTAGATCACTGGTAATCTGAGGTGAAATGTGACACTTCACCTCAGATGACCCTGGGCTTGGCGTGGCAAAGAGCAAAAAGGACTGCATGCCACCTCAGATGTGGCATTACAGCTCTGCCATTGCATTCATTGTATGTATCTCTGCATTGGTGTGTTTTTCTTAATTAACTATATTTCCATAGACTTACAAATTGGCATGAGCTGAGCTCTAAAGTAAGGCTTTGCACAGAGTTCACTGCCATGTGTGGTGAGGAAATCTAGACAGAGGGGAGGAAGTGGGCTCGGGTCCCTAAAGTGAGTAGACTGTCTGCTTCATTGGGAGAGGGGCCACACATACCAGGTTGTAGAGAAGAATCTGAACAATTTCCGTGAACCTACACCAGTCTACCTCCTCTAGTGAAAGGGTAGAAATATATCTCACTCGTTCATTCCAAACTGGAAGTGAGTACAGAGGATCAGGGGGTACCTCCCCTTGGCTGACAAGGAAATAGAGATATCGAAAGATTGGCAATCTGTTGTATAGAGCAGTGGTTTTCAAACCTTTTTGGTTTGTAGCACACTGGAAAACATATTAAAAAATTTACCGGAGCACTTGTGCAAAAAATTTAAAATGTTAACTAAACTATGAATAAATGAGATTCAGAAAACTATTAATAACATTGTTTTAATAAATTAAGCGTGGTTGTATGAAACATGAGCTTGATGGTTTTTAGCAATCTTTTTCATTGTTATATGTACATGAGACAAACATACCCCTCATTATACAGGCATTGGAATGGGGGAGGCCACAGGAGCCCTGACCGCCCCCAAAATTGGCAGTGGCTCTGCTCCCCTACCTCCTCTTCTGGCCACTGTAAGTTTAGATCTTCGGTATGTAGCATGTTCTTTCCAACCTCCAACCCCATCGGGACCCTGCATTATGACCCGTCGGGCAGCTGCTGCAGCAGCGTCAACAAGATGAGCCTGCTGCCGTCGGCCTGCCCTGGCAGTCTTCATTCTGCAGCATCCCACCTACACTGCAAAATAAAGACTTCTGGGGCAGGCCAATGGCAGTAGGCTTATCTCATTGATGCTGCTGTGGCAGCTGCCCAAAGATTTATCAGCGACCGGGGAGGAGATAGGTGGGGTAGTCGAGAATTGTTGAGAGAGGTTGTGCCACAGGGTCCCACTGGGAGAAAGGTGGAAGGGTAAGAAGAACATGTTACATGCCATGGGCTGGGGGTAGGGGATTAGGAATGCTGGGAGGACAGATGTTGCGCGAGCTGGGAGGAGGTTGGGATGGACAGGTGTTGCATGGGCTGGGGGGGTTAGGACGGGTGGGAAAGAGATGCTGCTAATGGGGGAGGGAAGAGTAATGGAGTGGGAGGGAAAGATATGGTGTACATGGGGAAAGGAAAGAGGGAGAATTGTTGGGCATGATAGTGATGGGAGGGAGGGAGAAATATTAGATATTGAGAGGGAAGGGTAGGTTATGGATTAGCTGGTTCAGAAACCAACAAGAGATGAAGCAATTCTAGACCTAGTTCTTAGTGGGGCGCATGAATTGCTGCAGGAGGTAATAATGGTGCTGGGGCTACTTGATAACAGTGATCATAACATGATCAGATTTGATATAATCTCTGGACTAAGTATACAAAGGAAATCCAACACAATAGCATTTAATTTTTAAAAAGGAGTCTATGATAACTTGAGGAGAATGGTGAAAAAGAAACTTAGAGGAGAAGCTGCAAAGGTCCAACATTTAGAACAGGGAGCTGGTTTGGTTTACAAGTGAGGCGAATGAAGCCATTAGAGATATAAGAGAATCCTTCAGAAAGTTGAAGAAGGATCCGACTGAAAATAATAAGAAATAGCACAAGGAATGGCACTGATAAGGAAGGCAAAGAGAGACCTTGAAAAGAAGATTTCATTGAAAGCAAAAACTTTTTTAGGTATATTAAAAGCAAGAAGCCAGAAAAAGAATCAGTTGGACCGCTAGATGACTGTAGAGTAAAAGGGGCACTCAGGGAGACAAGGCCATAGCAGAGAGATTAAATGAATAATTCTTTGCTCAGTATTCACCTAGGAAGATATGGGAGAGATAATGGTGCCAGAAATGGTATTCAATTCTGATGGGCCAGAGAAACTGAAACAAATCTTCGTAACACTATAAGATGTAATGAGGAAATTTGACAAATTGAATAGTAGCAAGTATCCTGGACCAGATGGTATACTTCCCAGAGTTACTGATACAATTGAAAAATGAACTTGCACAGCTGTTGTTTTTTTTATAAATTATCTTTAAAATCCAGCATAGTACCTTGCCAATGTAACACTGATTTTTAAGAAGGGTTCCAGAGGTGATCCAGGAAATTATAGATTGGTGAGTCTGATGTCGGTGCGGGGCAAAATGGTAGAGACTATTATAAAGAGCAAAATGACAGAGCATATAAATAAGCATGGATTAATGAGATAGATTTAGTCTTGGGAAATATTGACTCACCAATCTGCAATATTTCTTTGAAGGGGTGAATGAACATGTAGATAAAAGTAATGTCCTATTACGGATTAAGAACTGGTTGAAAGATATAAAAAGAGAGTAGGGTTATATGGTCAATATTATCAATGGAGAAGGGTAAATATTCAGTTCCAGGAGTCTGTGCTGGGTTCACTGCTTTTTAATATATTTATCAATGATCTAGAGATGGAATAACTAATGTGATAATTAAATTTGATGATGACACAAAAGTTTTTTTAAAGTTGTTAAATTGCAAAAGGATTGTGAATAATTGCAAGAGGACCTTGCAAGAATGGGAGACTAGGCATCAAAATGACTGATGATGTTTAATGTGAGCAAGTGCAAAGTGATGCATGTGGGAAAGAGGAACCCGAACTATAGCTACGTGATGCAGGGTTCTATGTTAGGAGTCACTGCCCAGCAAAAGGATCTAGGTGTCATCGTTGATGATATGTTGAAACCATCAGCTCAGTATGCTGCAGCAGCTAATAAAGCAAATAAAATGTTAGGAATTATTAGGAAAGGAATGGAAAACAAAGATGAAAATGTTATAATGCCTTTGTATCGCTCTATGGTTTGGCTGCACCTTGAATACTGTGTACAATTTTGGTTGCCACATCTCAAAAAAGTGGAATTAGAAAAGGTAAAAAGAAGGGTGACAAAAATGATAGAAAGGATGGGATGACTTCCCTATGAGGAAAGGCTAAAGTGGTTAGGGCTCTTTAGCCTGGAGAAGAGAAGGCTCAGGAAAGATATGTTTGAGGTGTATAAAATACTGAGTGGAGTAGAACGGGTAGATGTGAATCGTTTATTTACTCTTTCCAAAAATATTAGTACAGTACTAGGAAGCATGCAATAAAGTTACTAAGTAGTAGATTTAAAACAAACTGGAGAAAATCATTTCTTCACTCAATGAGTAATTAAATACTGGAATTCATGCTGGAGAATGTGGTGAAAGCAGTTAGCTTAGCATGGTTTAAAAAAGGTTTGGATAATTTCCTAAATGAGAAGTGCATAAGCTATTATTAAGATGGCTTGGAGAAATCCACTGCTTATGTTGAACATAGTGGTGGAGAGAAGGGAGGAAGAGATGCAGCATTGTGTTGGATAGGGTTGATAGAAGGAGAAATGTTGGGCATGAGGCAGGTTGGGAAGGATGAGAGAAGGAGAAATGTTGCACTTGGCAATAGAGGGGGTGGGAGAGATGTGCCCTGAATCCTCCCCCCCCCACCTCTCTCGCTCCTTTCCTACTCCTTTTGTAGCAAGGGAGGGAATGAGAGAGAAAGATGGTAAACAGTAAGAGAGAGAAAGGGAGACATGTCGCACATAGGGGTGAAGGAGAGAGAAAGAAATTCAGAAGAAAGAGAAACTGGAACCAACTTAATGGAAAAAAAATAAATCTCCAGACAACAAAGATTAAAAAAAAAAAGAATTTTTTGACTGAAATATGTTAGCTTTGGGAAATGTATATAGCAGACATCTTTGTATTCTGTTCAACAGAAAATGAAATGCATTTCTGGTTTTATTTCTCAAGTGATGAAGTACTTGCTGATTCTTGCTGTAGCTGGTGGTGATCCCCAAGCACCACCAGCTGAGGTCCTTCTTCAAATGTGACCAGAACTCCCTTCTACCAAGTGTAAAAGCAGTCACTGACAGCATCTTTGAGTCACTGAGGTGCCAGCATCTATGACGTGGGGATGCTGCTGCTGCCTGTCAAGCTTGGTAAAAGGGATTTTGACCACCTTCAGAGGAAGTCTTCAGCTGACATAGCTTAAAGGGGGTGGCCTAAGGGATCTGGCCACTCCCAATGCATCCCAGAATACATTGGGAGACAGGCCTAAGATTCCGGTTGGCTCAGGTGCCTAAGGCCCCTCCTAAGGGAGAGGCCTTAAGTGCGTGGCCAATCAATGCCTTATACCACTCCCTGGTGCATCTCACGATGCATAGGGAAGGAGCAGGCCTGCCATTCAGTGGAGGCAGGCCTGCCAGCTGGAGGGAAGAAGCATCCTTCCGGCCAGCCAACTTATAAAGGTACTGTAAGGTCCAGGTGGGCTTGTGGGGGGGGGGGTTTCAAGGAGCATGACCGTCAATGGGGGGAAGGGGTATTGGCAGGAAGGAATGGGCATCCCTTCTGCCGGTGGATGTCTGAGTGAGGTGGACATTCCTCCTGCTGTGGACATTTGGGGGTGGGGGGCCAGCTTTGAGTTTTCCTGCAGGAGGGACTGGGCAACCCACATCTAAAAGGTCTTGTCGTCGTCGTCCCCCGAACTCCCCCAAAATGACAGGAGAGATGCCCACTCCTCCTGCCACGAAGGACCTTTCCCCTCCCTCAAAAAAAATGGCAGGAAGGATACCCACTCCCTCCTGCCATGAAGGACCCCCCAAAAAAAATGTAAGAGGGATGCTCACTCCCTCCTGCCACCGGAGGCCCCCCTCCCCATACCTTTTAAAAGTTGGGAGCAGGAGGTGTGCTCAGTACCTTCTGCTCCTACTGCCGCCTCTGACAATGTTGGGCCTTAAGCACCTTTCCTTGGGAGATGCCTGAAATGTCTGAGCCATTCAGGTCCCTCCGTTGTGTGCGATAGAACCACTAGCATGGCTATGTAAAAGGACCCCTAAGTGTGACATACATGAAATAATAGGGGAAATGGGGAGGGGGTACTTTATCCTATCATTATAGCTTTGACGGCTAGCAGGAGAGGAGGAGAGAGGTTGGCTGCCTTGCTGAAATAGTGACTAGGGGTGGTAGCTAACTGACTTGCAGAGTAGGGGGAGGCTAGGGCTGGCTGATTACAAGGGTGAAAGGTAGACTAGATGATGACGGGGGCAAGGATAGGGGAAGAGGAGGGAGGTTGCTGCTGTGTATTTCTGGCTATAGCATTCAGGAGTGACTTAAGGGCAATCTACTAAGCTTCACAATAGCCTCGGTGATCTAGCATAGACCTAAGAAAAGAATCCCTCCCCCCACTGCTCTTTATTTTAGTGGAGGCTGTGAGAGAAAGGGGGTTGAGAGATATCTCAATTGTTGGCTGCTAAATTTTGGTGCTGGCTCTTTAGATTTAAGAAAAAATTTCAAGGCCTGCTCTGAACCATTGACCTTTTATCAAGTACAGTGGAACGCTGATTATCCGAACTCCAATTATCTGGATTGCTTCGGGGGTCATCAGCCCAGCCTAGTGCCCCCTCCCCCCCCGAACTGGGAGACTTTCCCCCACAAGAAAAGGCAGCATTCCCCCTCCCAGACCCAGAGAAAAAACCCCAGGCCTACCTTGTTTCCCTGGTGGTCTAGCAGTAGCACTGGAGCAGGAGCAATCCTACTCGATGCTACCCATGCTCTGTCTTTCCTCTGGGTCCAGGAGGGGGAATGCTGCCTTTTCTTGTCAGGGGGAGGTGAGTGCACTGAAGGTATGCTTTATTAACAATTATTAAAACAAAAGAAAAAAAATTAATGTACAATCATCCAGATTTTTGATTATCTGGACTACCTTCTGTCGAGGTTAGTCCGGTTAATCGGCGTTCCAATGTATTGGCTTCCCCTAATGTATTTGGTTTGCAGGTTTAAATACTCTTTCTGAAGATCCCATGGATACAGTGTTCAGAATTGCTGCTCACATTTATATGTAGTCTCACGTATTCTACTTACCTTTTAACTTTAAAGCCTAAATCTATGACAATGGAAACAGTTAAGCTTCTGCACATCAGCACTTTCTTTATTCTATAAGTGTATTATTATTTTTATATGCAAGTTGATGGCGACATAGGAGTGGGAATAATCACTGAGCACAACCCTATTTTGCCTTTCTGATTAAATGCATGAATAGATTATTAGATTTTCAATAAACAAAATGCTTTGACAGCTGTCACTGCCGTGCACATTTAATAATGATGCTTACTTGTACTTCACTGTAATTTTTTTTTTTTTAGATGTACAAAATTTGTTGGTCTGGAGGTGTTTGTGCATTCAGTTGCATTTTGACTTTCCCTCTTTTTTCTCAGATGATTTAAAAAGCACGCCTAACAGGCAAAATTTTTCTGTTCGAGGTTCAAGCAGTCCCTGAGTTAATAACAAGTTATGTTTTTAAAGATATTCTTAAGTCAGATTTGTATGTAACTCAGCACTTGTAGATTTTAAGATTCTTGCTGCTTACCTCTGCTCCCAGCTGACAAAAGGACCAATTGTCCCTACCAGTGTTCCTTCTAAGGTACAGCATGCACAACCACATACTGTTCTTAATGTGGTCATGCATCATTCCTGAATCTTGTACAGGAGAAGTGTAGGAGTCTATGCCACTGGAAATACTGCTCAGTGAAATCAAATAAAGCCGCACCTGTGTTCTTAAGTATGAGTCATACTTAAGTCAGGTGTCTGTAACTCAAGGATTGTTTGTACTCTGTTGTGGAATACCCTGTCATTTACTAAGGTTCGCCAACCAACATAGCACATGTTAAATGCTAAAAATGTCCATTATATTCCTAGGGACGTCATAGTATTTGGCGCATGCTAAATCGATTTGCATACTTTAGAAAAAAGGACCTCCTAAGTGAGTTTGATACATTTCATAAGTTAGTTAAAGCCTGATTTTTAGGCTAGTTTTTTGTATTAGCTTATGTTATTTGTAGCATTTCCTTTGTGTGTGTTTGAATTGTAAACTGGGAATTGCAAGGAAGGAGAAAAATCCACCCTGGAAGGAGAAACATCCACAGAAAAAAAGGGCAAACGAGATGGCTAGTCAGTCCACAGGGAAACTTTATTATAACAATCCCAACAAGGATCCAAGTTTCGACAATATAAAGATTGTCTTCTTCAGGACACTTATACTACATAAAACAATTAAAATATAAATATACAAATATATTACATTAAGAAACAAGTTAAAATGGTATCAAAGCATGCATAAAAAAAACATAGGTGTGCATCGAATCAATCAAAAAAAGATAATGCAAAAATGGCAAAGCTTAGCAAGGTGACAAAACAGAACCTTTTTGGAAAATATAGATTGAACAAATGAAATAAAAAAAAAGGCCTGAAAATAACTCAAACATAAAAAAGCAATAAATAGAGTGAAATGATTAAAGAAAACACCAACAGTGAGAACTGTTGTCTTTGCCTTCTCTTCCCCTTTCTTTTTTCTTTTAATTCTCTCTGTTGAAATTCTGCTATATCTTTTTTGAGATAGGGTGACCAGAATTGCATACAGTATTCGAGGTGCAGCTGTACCATAGAGCAATATAAAGGCATTATAACATTTTTGTTTCCAGTATTTTCTCTACCTCTAGTAGATGGTAAGTTGTTCAGGCTTGTGGTGCTGGTCCCTGGTCTAGCTTCGTGGTTTGATGGCCTAGGGCACTTAGACCTGCTTTTATCAAGCCATAGTAGAGCATTTTAGCGCTGGTCAGCGAGGTAAATGCTCTGATGCTTATTCAATTCCTATGGATGTTGGGGCATGTACCTTGCTGGCCAGTGCTAAAATGCTCTACCGTGGCTGGATAAAAGGGGGCCTTAGTTCGGTAGAGCCTAATGGTTGCTCCCAGTTACCCACTCCCTGGACCAGACCTGGTTGGAAATGGACCTGCACTCCTCTGCACCCAGTCAACATCAACTGGGTGAAATGCTTGGCTCATCCCTATGGGACTCTGCTGGAGGGGTGTGGGTCCTCATTCCCCCTCCCTTCATAGCCAGTATATCCTGTCTGGGTGTTCTTTCCCCTGGGTTTCCCTGCAGCCCCAGACTATTAAAAGGGTTTGGTCCTGCCTGGTTTAGCTTTATTCCTCCACTAGGGAATAATGCTAAAACCTTCCCTTCCCTCACTCCTTCCTCCTCACAAAACCAAGAATGCAACCTAAGAGAGCAGGGGGACAGAGGAGATCAGCCCAAGTGTGCATGCAAGTTACATGGTGGGGCATGCCTGCTGGCAGACACTCTTCCATCTGCAAGAGCTGGCAGCTTGGCACAGTTCCCAGCTCTATCTATTCCTCCTGCAATGGAGTCATGTGTGGTAGAGCTGCCTGCTCTACCCCTGCATTGAAATGTCTGTACTGACCTTTGCAGAAATGGTGGTCATGCTCGCTTCTCTGTCTTTTCTCCTGCTGCTGTTTTATTGCAGCAGGAAAGGTCTCAGCCTTCATTGAGGTTTGAGATGGTGAGCTCTTCTCTTCTACCCACCCCAGGTCTGCCTGTAAGGAGGGGGGCTCCTAGGGGCTTTTAGCTCTTTTTAGCTTCAGAGATTACTCCAGATTGTTAAGCAAGTCCTGTAGGTGGAGGTTATCCCGTTGACCAGTGGTGGGCCCCTAGGAGCTGGAAAACTCTTGGCTGGGGCCCCATTCCTGAGATGCAAGTGCCATTGTTACTAATAATTATTGCCCACGTTCTCTATATTAAAATATGTTATAAAAATTATTATCTCCACTAATAAAATATATCGCTCTCATAGAGAGGAATATATTTTATAAAGAACTATTAATTTGGGGAAAGTTAGCTCGCTTGATTAAAACAGCTGTGTAATAACAATTACTTATTCAAGAACTAAGACTCCTGTAAGCAAATTGAAAATTTATTTAAAAGCATTAAAAACCAAGCAGGTAGGCAGTTGTTACAAATGAGCTACTAATTAACAGCCATACACAGGCAAAATTTCTCTAAGTTCAAAGTTATTCACACATGTGGGATGAAAAGTCTTTAGAAGGCCAAGCAAAGACCGCATGGCCCAGTAAAACAGCATGGTGATCCAAGGAGAAGAATTGTAGCTTGATCCAGGCTGGTTCCTAGGGGAGAGAGAGCATCTTTTCCCCCTGAGAATGGATTTGCTTCATTTTTATAAGGCTGAAACCTGTTCTAAAAATAAAATCCTAGGTCTGTTCTAAAAATAGAATACTAGGTCTTTGATGGATGATGACCTGGGAGGAGCCTGAGATGCCTCAGCCAATCAGTGCCTTAGGCCTTTCCCCGTGCATCATATGATACGCCGAGGCGGGGCCTAAGGCCGCTATTGGGCGGTGGCCAGAAGGAGGAGCGGGAGGATTTTCCTCCTGCTCCCGAAGATTGGCGTAGGAGCAGGAGGGTCCGGGCACCCCTCCTACTCCCGAAGATGGAGGAAGCCTTCGGGAGCCTTGTCACAAGGCGCAGGAGGAACCGGGCACCCCTCCTGCTCCCAACTATTTTAAAGGTACCGGAAACAGGTCCAGACCTTTTGTCAAACTTGACTATGTTACTGGCTTAACTACATTTGATGATGAAATCTAAAGTTGGGGGGAGAGGGGTTGGTTGACTGAAAAAAATACTTTTACAGTATTTAATTCTAGATACCTTTTGGAATTTCTGTTAATTTGTTCTACACCAGTGGTCTCAAACTCAAACCCTTTGCAGGGCCACATTTTGGATTTGTAGGTACCTGGAGGGCCTCAGAAAAAATAGTTAATGTCTTATTAAAGAAATTACAATTTTGCAAGAGGTAAAACTCTATAGTTTATAAATCTTTCTTGTCGGCTAAGTCTTAATAATAATATTGTAATTTATAGTTAAAGAGACATGATCAAGAAACTGTTTTAGTTTACTTTTGTGATTATGATAAACATACCAAGGGCCTCAAACTAGTACCTGGCGGGCCGCGAGTTTGAGACCACTGTTCTATACTTTGTGACTGGATTCTTCTCTATGCTTAAGCTATTGCTCATAAGGGAATTGTTCAGTCTCTTTTTCTCTCGTTTTAAAATTATTATTCTTTCCTGCATTTTGCAAATGATTTTAGTAGCTGAATTACAACATTGATTTTTTATTCTTCCTTTTTGTGTGTTAACTGAACAGATAATTTAAGTGATGCCTTGAAGAAACTGAAACTAACAGCTGCTGATAGTACTGCAGATAGTTTGGAAGGATGTTTGGATTGCTTGCTCCAAGCTTTGGCTCAAAACAGTAAGTTCAATAGTTTTACCTTTTTATAAGGAAACTTTATTCCTTTTGGTTTATAACTTACCCTTAAATTTAAATCCTGTTATAAATCCTGATGGACTGCTGAGTAAAAGTAGTAGACCTGCCACTGCTGGTAAAGAATCAGCTGGGAAATTGACTTAAACTATGGGTGGGAGAAGGGGCAGTTATGGGATAAATGGATAAATTATATGTTTATATAAAGTTAATAAGAACATAAGAATTGCCGCTGCTGGGTCAGACCAGTGGTCCATCGTGCCCAGCAGTCCACTCCCGCAGCGGCCCTTAGGTCAAAGAGCAGTGCCCTAACTGAGTATAGTCTTACCTGCGTACGTTCTGGTTCAGCGGGAACGTGTCCAACTTTCTCTCCCCTCTTACCTCTCTTTACAGTCGCCTTGAGCCTGTATAGGTATGAGCGATGCACAAATAGAAGATTAGATTAGATTTGTCTTGAATCCCTAGAGGGTGTTCTCCCCTATAACAGCCTCCGGAAGAGCGTTCCAGATTTCTACCACTCTCTGGGTGAAGAAGAACTTCCTTACGTTTGTATGGAATCTATCCCCTTTTAACTTTAGAGAGTGCCCTCTCGTTCTCTCTACCTTGGAGAGGGTGAACAACCTGTCTTTATCTACTAAGTCTATTCCCTTCATTATCTTGAATGTTTTAATCATGTCCCCTCTCAATCTCCACTTTTTAAGGGAGAAGAGGCCCAGTTTCTCTAATCTCTCACTGTACGGCAGCTCCTCCAGTTTTCTGATTCCCACCCATACCAAGTTCAATGTTTGAATTACAGGCTTTTAAGCCAATTAATAATATTGGGGGAATTTTATTAGCAAGACTAGGGGCTAGATTCACTAAGCCCACCGATCGTGTTTGCAATCGTGTACCAACCCGATTTTCCTCCGACCCGATTCACTAACCTCGTGGTCGATCAACCTCCGATCCGATCCACACATGCAAATGAGGGGAAACGGCATGCAAAGTAGGAAGGCAGCGATTTACTAAACAAAATCAGGAACACCAACTTGGCTGGCCAATCAAAAAAGAAGCGAGTGTTGAGGACCAGTCGCTCATGTCCTTTCCAACTATCCTGCTCTCTGCCGCACTGCTCTCATAATGTATGCAGCCATACTTGCGAGCCCGTGGTTTTAACCCGTGGGTTTAAAGCGAGGCTGCACTATGGTGTATTCTGTTCCATAGTGCAGCCCCGCTTTAAACCTGTGGGTTTAAACCCGCTTATACAGGTGCCAAAGGGCAGCTGCAGTTAAAGCAAAAATCTGCGTTGAAAACCACACAAACAAAATAGAGCAATGGGAGGAACTTCTGCCACTAAAAAATTTACCCAGATAATTTGGAGCGGAAGGGGAAAAAAATGGTGAGCAAATTTTTTCTGACGTGCACAATAATATCCTTGAACTGTTCCTGGTGAAAATACAAGAAAAGGAACCAAAGCGCTGAAAAGCCACCTGTGCGTTTAAGATGACAGAGAGCCACCCACTCAGCAATGCCGTCCTGCAGCACCAGTCACATGAGTAGCTTGGCGCCTAGAAAGCGGGACATGTATTCGCTGCCAGGCAGGGCAGTAGCAGAAATGACAAAGCGGAAGAATGCTGGAGCCGGCGAGAGGGAAATCAGGAGAGCAAGTGCATGTGCAGACCATCCACAGGCAAAGAAGATCTTCTGTGCATGCATCGCTCTGGGGTTGGTGTGGGGCGTGCCTCCAATCGCGTCCATTTGCATGCAGACCCTTTGTGAATCGGTCGCCCAGCCATGGATCGAGAAGATTAGTGAATCTAGGACTAACCCTTTTCAGTAGACTTGTAAATTCCAGGTCCTTTGCAATTTATTGGAAGCATCTGAGGCAGCAAGTCCTTTCCTTCTTTCCGGCTGCACAGAAAAGTTGATGTAGTACATCGCAACTTGATTGTCTGTGCACAGCAGGAGGACTTGAGGAAAGAGAAGGTGTTGGAAGGCTTTGAGGGCATAGAACATTGCCCTGAGCTCCAGGAAATTGATGTGGTGCTTCATTTCCTGAGCAGTCCAAAGGCCCTGCGTTTGGAATTTGTTCAAATGAGCCCCCCAGGCATAAGGGGAGGCGTCGGTGGTAATGATGAGTTGATGAGGAGGTAGATGGAATAGAAGACCTCTGGAGAGATTTGAAGATATCAACCACCATTGAAGAGACTGACGAAGAGATGATGTCACAGATATGTGTCGTGAGCAAGGATCCGTCGCTTGGGACCACTGGGTAGCCAGGGTCCATTGCGGAGTGCACAGGTGAAGACGTGCCAAGGCTCCTTCACAGAACTGTGAGTAAAGCCCCATTATTTCCTATGGGAAAATCAGGGTGGGTCTGAAAATCTTAATTTTGAGGGTTTCTAGGATTAAGGTTTACGTCTCCCACCTCCAAAACCCCTTTTTCTGTGTTTTTGAATTTTCATATAAATCTCCACAGACCGTTTTTGTCACAAATTTACTGGTAGTGGCCATCTTGACTTTCAGTTGATCTTTTTTTCAAAAGTCTCTATTTGTCTCAAAATCCCTCGATTTTCATCATAATCAACAGGGATGGGATCCTGAGGACACCATTACTTGTAAACTTTGTGCTGGATGTCCAGTGGAGGAATATCTGTGTACCGTAGTGCACGCAAGGGAGGGGCATAAGGTTTGAGTGTAGCCCCATCCATGTCCTCCAGGGCTGGTGAACCTCTGTGGGTCCAAGAAATAAGTCAAAAGTCCTATCTGGAGCCCCTATTTCACGATGACACGAAGCGGAGGCACGTGGAGTCTGCGGCACTCACAAGTGCCTAGCCAGAGGTTCTGCAGGCTTCATCTGCTTCCCCTGTACAAGGCTTCTCCCCAGAATTTGTAAATATTATGTGGAGAGCCTTTCTGATTAGGCCAAGACAGATAGCGCAGCCTGCATGATTGTAGCCATTAGCCCAAAGAGCATTCTCTCCTCCGGTATCTGCATCTTGATTAAACAAGCTGGGCCCTGGCTCCAGTGACCTTTCAGACCCAGACTGACTGAATTGGAGGTCAGATTCTATGCCACTTTTGTTTTAGGGCTTGGATACAGTTCTGGAAGACTGGTTCTCTGTTTGGGTCCAGAAGTCAAGAGGCCTCCCTGGCGCTTAACTAAGGGGAACAACCCTCAAATCTGCTGCCTCTTCAAGTTGGTCTTTGTCCACCACTTAATTGCTGATACTATTAAAGAGTTGAATCTGGAAGCTCTACCCTCCACTTCTTAGTGTGCAGTCATGAGTGGGCCTAACGCTCAGACCTCCTTTTTTGTCCGCATCCGGACATTACTGCCCTGGTTATGGAGCAGTGGGAGACCCTGAAGGGATCTTTGAAGATTGCCAGGGTCATGTCCAGGCTTTATCCCATGGCACTGGAGTTCCAGCAACTATTTGACCAGCCAATGGTGGACTTGGCAGTGGCTCAGGTCACCAAATGTACAGCTCAGAACCGCAAGGTGGACATGATATTGAAAAAACAATTTGAAGCTCTTGCTCTGGGGATCAAAGCTGCTGCTGCTTCATTTGCTGCTTGGGCCTGCCAGACTGTGGTGACAGCCCTCTGCAGAGGAGGAAGCCTGCCCCCAGCTTGTGCCGGAATGGGTGGATTATGTGGTAGATACCATATATGACCTTATCAGAGTTATGAGCAAGGCTGGATAAGTATGAGGAAAGACTGGATAAGTTGCAGCTATACTCACTCGAGGAGCGTAGAGAGAGGGGAGACATGATTGAGACGTTCAAATATGTCACGGGCCGTATTGAGGTAGAAGAGGATATCTTTTTTCTTAAAGAACCTACGGCGACAAGAGGACACCCGTTGAAACTCAGGGATGGGAGATTTCATAGTGACACCAAGAAGTACTTCTTCACCGAAAGGGTGGTTGATCATTGGAATAGTCTTCCACTGCAGGTAATTCAGGCCAGCAGCACGCTGGACTTTAAGAGAAAGTGGGATAAGCATGTGGGATCACTTCAGGGAAGAATTTAGGAGGTGGGTCATTAGAGTGGGCAGACTTGTTGGGCCATGGCCCTTTTCTGCCGTCATCTTCTATGTTGCTATGCTGTCTTGGCTCGCAGAATGCTCTGGATCTGGCAGTTGGCGGGTAACTCAGCATCCAAGGCGACCTTGAGCAGACTAATTTTTAAGGGGCAGATGCTTTTCGTTAAGAGCCTTGATGACCTTATTGCCAGTGTGGCGGATCACTGCCCTATGTCTCTGCTGGAAAATAGACCACACCGACCTCCAGGTGGGAGTAGAAGTAATTTTCGTCCCTCCTGTTGTTCTCGACAGTACAACCCAGAGCCCTCTGTCCAGAGGTCCTTCCAAGGTTATAGACAGTGATTCAGCAGCTACAGACACCAGCAGTCCTCAGGGTCTCGTGACAACCCACCCTTCAAAAAGCCCCCAATGACGCCAGGTTGGTGGCCGCACCTCTACATATTGGGGAACAGCTGTCCGGTGTTTCGGACAAGTGGGTGCTGGATATCATCCAAGTGGGTCATAGGATTTGAGTTTTATCTCCCTCCTCTGGATTTGTTCATCGACTCTCCAGACGGCCGGCTGGAGAAGGAGGCCAAGGTCAGAGTCACACTTCAGACTTTTGGATATTCGGGCCATAGAGCCTGTCACCGGGACTTCCCTAGACTCCTCTCTAAGGAAGTCCCTGATTGGCTGAGGTGTCCCAGACCCCTCCAAAGGGAGAAACCTGAGGCGCCTCAGCTAGTCAGGGCCTTAAGCCTCTCCCCGTGCATCAGATGATGCGCTGGGGCGGGGCCTAAGGCCGCTATTGGGTGGCGGCTGCCTGGGGAGCAGGAGCAGGAAGACTTTACTCCTGCTCCCGAAGATTGGAGTAGGAGCAGGAGGATCCGAGCACCCCTCCTGCTCCAAAAGATGGCAGCGATTCTTGACAGAAGGAGCAGGAGGGACCGGGCACCCCTCCTGCTCCCAACTATTTAGGTTCAAACAATTTTTATTGATGCATACAATAATGCGAACAATACACTGAAACACAAAAGATTCAAAGTACAAATATTGACGCATCATATGTAACAGGATATCAATTACATACAGGAGAACAGAACTGCAACAAACCCACCCTCACTCGACTCACGGCAAACAAGGCCAGAGTCAGCAGAATGGCCCCTCGAGGCCCTGGACTCTGATGAGCCCTGAAGTAGCCACTCCACCTCCCTTCCCCAACCATCCCCAATACATAAACCTGTAACTAAATGCTAGAACCATACAAACCTGCCCCATCCACCCTCCCCCAAACTCTCCTTCCCACCCCCCAGTGCTACTCCCCATCCCATCTCACCATGGATTACTAGCGCTCTATCATCCCAGTGAACTGAGCTTCCAGTTCAAGTCACCCATCGTAAAATCGCACTTTGACCCTTTGGGTATAAGGACTGCAGATACAGCTCCCAGACACTCAAGTAAACTATCTTCCGCTTCCTAGACCTACCCGCATCCCTCGCCTCCCACATAGCCAATTGATGCATCCAGTGCCAAAACGCCAGAGGGTCCGGGACCGTCCAATATTGTAGAATATATTTCCTGGCCAGGAGGCTCATCTTTGCTCCCAGCTATTTAAAAGGTACCTGGGTGGATGGGCCGGGCCCGACTGCCTGGGCCAACTAGGGTGGGCCAGAGGGTGGGAGGCCTAGGAGCAGGAGGGACTAAGAACCCATCCTGCTCCCAACATTTTGGTGCCAGAGGGCAGGCCTGTCAAAATACCTGCAGATCTGACGGTAACTCAGTTACCGACAGGTCTGTAGCAGTCGGGTTTGCCAATAGTACAACCCGACTCAAAATAGCCAAGCAATTGTTAGTGAATCAATTGCTTTGCTATTTTGCATGGGGTTTTACTAATTTGCATGGGACGATCGGGATCAGATCACTACAGGCGTTAGTGAATAGTGCAGGAAGGAAATCTGGTCATAAAAGGCTCGCAAACTGATCGGTACATGATCGGTTTGCTTAGTGAATCTAGCCCTAAGTTGGTACCTTTTAAGCAAAGGGGGGATTAAGTGACTTGCACAGGATCAGAAGGAGCTGTAGTAGTATTTGAACCAGTCTTTTCTGGTTCACAGCCTGCTGCTTACCATTAGGCCAGTGGTCTCAAACTCATGGCCTAAGGGCCACATGCAGCCCGCCAGGTATATTTGAGGCCCTCGGTATGTTTATCATGATCACAAAAGTAAAATAAAACAGTTTCTTGATCATATGTCTCTTTAGCTTATAAATTGCAATATTATTGTTAAGACTTAGCCAAAATGAAAGATTTATAGGTTATAAAGAGTTTTACCTCATGCAAAATTGTCATTTCTTTAATAAGACTATTAACTATTTTTTTCTGAGGCCCTCCAAATACCTACAAACCCAAAATGTGGTACTGCAAAGGGTTTGAGTTTGAGGCCACTGTTGTAGAGGAAGCAGTCAAGTACAGTCATGTTATACATAGTAATAATGGGTGATGTGGTAAACGGGGATGGGGAGGGCAGATCACTTTGGGTGCCTTCTTTGCGGGGAGCGCCGGTGCCTCTCCTGCTCCCCCCCAATATATCTTTAAATGTTTGCCAGCACAAGCAGCCTCTTCCATTTGTTGCTTGCGCCAGTGTTGGCTCCCTTCTGATGTCACTTCCTGACCGCGGGACCAGGGAGCCAAGGTGGGCACAAGCAACTGGTGGAAGGTGCTGCTTGTGCTGAACATTTCAAGAGGTACATGGGGGTCAGAGTGGGGGCAATCAAGTGATGGGGAAGAGTGGGGGAGTGCCCAAGCAGTGGGGGGGGGGGCACCAACCTTCCTCGCTACAGCATTAGTAGTAATTCCTGCATCTCATGGCACCTGAGTAGATCACCCATCCCCGTGGCTACAGTGGTCCCTATGAAGAGCTGACAATGTAAAGCTGAATGTAGAGAGATTAAGGGGACATTTTTATACTCTACCACAATGTAGGCACATTGATGCCGAGTGCTAATTCTCTAATGGCATTTTAGACACCAAGATGCAGTTGTAGAATACTAATGTAAGTCTATATTGGCGCTTACATTTCAGTGTTCCCTCTAAGCCAGTGGTCTTAAACTTGCGGCCCGTAGGCCACAAGCAGCCCGCCAGGTACTATTTTGAAGACTTCGGTATTATAAAGAATGATTCTTTATGGAAAACGTATGCCTTAAGTGTCCGGCGATCGCTATGACCTCACATAAGCGCTTTCCTGTGTCTGTATGTGATTGTGAGGTGGAGTCCAATAGCGTGCAGACACAGGAAAGCGCTTGCGTGAGGTTACAGCAGTGAGGTGGGCAATGTTCCAGAACGTAAGGTAACCATTGGAGGCAGTGCAGCTTGTGCGTTGTGTCCGGTGCTGGAGGAGGTGAGAGCTGAAGGCGGTTGCGAATGTGACCGCCGGACACTTAAGGCACAAGTTTTCCATAAAGAATCATTCTTTATATTATCAAGGGCCTCAAAATAGTGGGTCCAAAATCTTGTCTCTTGCAGTTGATACTTTGATAGTTTTTCACTTTCTGCATGATTGTATAGCTGAAATTATCAGAAACAATTAAGGAAAGATTTATAAACTATAACTAGTTTTACCTCATGCAAAATTGTCATTTCTTTAATAAGACATTAACTGTTTTTTTTCTGCGGCCCTCCAAGTACCTACAAATCCAAAATGTGGCCCTGCAAAGGGTTTGAGTTTGAGACTGCTGCATTAGGCTGTTACCCAGTTCTGCAGCCAGCAACTCTCCCTCCTTCATGAAGAGCTGTATGAGGCACAGTTAAAAGCTCAGTCAGGGATTGATTTTTTAATAATGAATTCTCATTTAATGACTCGCTGGATAAACTAGGTTCTACTTTAATGAGAATGAAGTTAAAACTTTTCTTTAACAACTAGAATAGATCCTTCTTAGATGTGCATCCTTGAAGGATTATACTGTATTTGAAGAAATATTGAGCAGTGCTGGCAGAAAAATACTGTATAATACTTAGAAAATTATTTTATATCTTAAGTTCTGTAATTGCAGCCTTTTTAAATTTTTTTTATTTTATTTTTTTCTGTATCAGGTAAATATTTTCTGCAGTATGATTGTAGTACTGAAAATACTCAAATATAAGTCAATCCGAATATAAATTGAGACCTCCATTTTTCACCCCAAAAGGAGGAAAAATGGTTGACTCAAATATAAGATGGGGGCATAATATTCAAGTGCCATGCCCTGCCAGGATCTGCACCCAGTGTCCTCTCCCTCACGCCCTTCCTTGCCAGGCTCTGCACCCAGCCCCCTTCCCTCCCTGCCCTGCAAAGCTCTGCATCCAGCCTCTTCCCTACCAGGCTCTGCACCCAGCCCCCTTTCCTCCCTGCCCTACCAGGCTATACAGCCAGCTCCCCATCCCTGCCAGGCTATGCAGCCAGCACCCCTTACTACTTGCCAGGCTCTGCACTGTCCCCTGTCCCCCATCCCTGCAAGGCTCTGCACCGTGTCCTACCTCCTTTTCCTCCTCAGGTGGTCTAGTGGTAGGCCGGGACAGGAGAGATCCCTCCTGTCCCCCCACGTACCTCTTCTGTTATCCCCCCTCCTCTCCCCCCCCCCCCACATACCTTATCAGTCATCCCTAGTGGTCCAGCGATGTATGGGCAGGACTGCACTCCTGCCCTGCGCACCTCCTTCCAGGCTCGGGGCTCGCGGCGCACAGGCACGCAGGAGCGATCTTCTCATGCTCCCGTGCAGCCCTGACCTGGCGGCAGCCATTCAGCAAGCGGCGCAAGGCGCATGGGGGTTCAAGAAGATTGCTTCTGCATGCCTGTGTGCCCTGAGCCCAGAAGGAGGTACGCAGGGCAAGAGTTCAGTAGGGGGTAACAGACAAGGTACACGGGGGTAAAAAAAATTATTAGTGTTGGCTGGGACAGGACTGGAGATGGGAGGGATCCCTCCTGTCCCGGCCTGTTGGAGGCCTGCATCAAGTCGGGGAGGGAGTCGGGTGTTGACCTGAATATAGGACAAGACCCCCATTTTTGGGCCTTTTTTTAGCCCAAAAATCTCATCCTATATTCAGTCTTTGACCAGAGGGCCGCCGTGTGAGTGGACTGCTGGGCATGATGGACCACTGGTCTGACCCAGCAGCGGCAATTCTTATGTTCTTATATTCGAGTATATACGGTATTCTTTCAGAAAAGTTAATTTAATGTTCATTAAAGGAGAATTGTATATAAAAATCCTAGTAAATCAAATAAAACTATAAATAAAACAAATTATGAAACAAAATTTATCTTTTGTTTACTTTGTTTTATAGATATGGAAACAAGTGAAAAAATTCAGGAGAGTGGGATTCTTCAAACCTTTGCAAGTCTCTTAACTGCACAGTTTTCCTGCATGGCAAAAGTAGCTCACATCATAGCAGAAGTAGCTAAAAATGGTGAGGTTTTTCACAAGAGCTTTCTCTGCTGGAACATCTTCAGTTTTGCACATCACTTGTCAGTAGGTTTTACTTCCATTTGTTCTCATTTTATAAACATGATTTTTCATCTTGTTTCTTTAATTTTTTTTTTCTTTTTGTTATGGCTAATAATTTTTTATCCCAGGACAAGCAGGAATAATATTCTTACATGTAGGTGACATCATCCACAGAACCTGGCACTTTAAATCTTTAGGCAATGCCTGTTCCAGAGCATGTGCCAGTGCCTTCCCGCCTGACAATAGCTTGCGAAACTATCAGCTTTTAGTTTTCCTTAGAGCC
The DNA here is from genome assembly GCF_902459505.1 of Geotrypetes seraphini. NCBI lineage: Eukaryota > Metazoa > Chordata > Amphibia > Gymnophiona > Dermophiidae > Geotrypetes > Geotrypetes seraphini. The sequence continues at coordinate 324,883,839 of NC_047084.1, read as the reverse complement.
AAGAAGCTATGTCTTTGGTTTTTCTTCAGTGCATCAAACTTTGAAATCTTTTTGTGCCATCCTGTTTTTAACTTATTATAGTATTCTTCATTTTTCGTGTATTTTTTTAGTCATTCCCTTGAATTTAGTTAGATTTTCTTAATTGTTTATTTTTTTGGCCTTTTCTCATCTGTATTTGCACCGAAACAGACATTGGTGTGGAAGTAGTCTGTGGTGTGTGTTGTCTGGGCATGGGAGACCTTGATGTCAAAGGCACACTTGGGAGGAGACATGATCTGGAGTGATGGAGAGCGAGGTGGATAGTAGCACAAAATCTTACTTGAGGTTTCCCTTTCCAGCCCCCTCCCCACCCCAGGGGGCTGGAAAGGGAAACCTCGAGTAAGATTTTGTGCTACTATCCACCTCGCTCTCCATCACTCCAGATCATGTCTCCTCCCAAGTGTGCCTTTGACATCGAGGTCTCCCATGCCCAGACAACACACACCACAGACTACTTCCACACCAATGTCTGTTTCGGTGCAAATGCAGATGAGAACTAACCATAGATGCTTTAATGCTAGGTTGAGGAGATCATCTATACTGTCTCCATACTCATGAGTGTGATCTCACCATGAACAGACCTTCTATATCAATCTTCTAGAACTGTGAATGATAGGGAACGAGCTCGAAACATGCCTGGACCACTTCCTTCAATGGGTAGTACTTGTCCATATGGACAACCAAGTCGCCCTGTTCTATTTTAGTGTATTGCAAACTGTGTGCTGCAACACACTAGTGTGCTTTATGAGATTCCAGGTGTGCCACCAGACGCCGGGGAGGAGGAGATGTGCCAGCTGACTGCCTGCATGACATGCCTCTCATGGCGAGAGACGCATCCTGTAGGCAGTCAGCCGGCGCTGACGTCTCTCCTCCTCTCCGCACCTTTTCTTTCAGCATCCCTCCCCCACTGGCATCTCAGGGCCCCGTCTGGAGGGTCTCTGCACATTTGCGAATGTTGATGTCACATGTGTGTGACATCATTGCGGGAACGATCATGCACTTCCGGATGCCCTTGAGCCACAGCTCCCAATTTAGTGTGCCACTGGCCTGCAAAGTTTAGAAACATGATTGCAGATAAAGATAAATGGCCCTTCTAGTCTGCTCATTTCTTTCTTTCTCTGAGAGATCTCATGTGTCTATCCCATGCCTTCTTGAATTCAAGACACAGTCTCTTGTCTCCACTAGAGAATTACACGGTGACTGTTACCCCGCAGGTAATCTGCTGAAACGGGGACAAAAAAACCCTGGTCACAACGAATACAGAAACAAGGCCATTCACCGCCCCATGGAGCGGTGAATGGCCTTGTCCCCACAGTTAATTGAGGGAATGCGCGCAAAATACTTAAAATCTGATCGTGCGGTCCAAGCATCTCTCTCCCTCCCTCCCTTGCCTTTACCTTTGCTGGCGATTTTTCTCTTAACAAGAAGCCGGAGCATTTCCTGAAGTCTTGTGACTGGCTGGATGCCTGAAACTTCTCCTCAACCGGAAACAGGAAGTTGTGTCAGAGCAGAGAAGTTTCAGGTTTCAGGCAGCCAGCCGCACGCGACTTCAGGAAATGCTCTGGCTGCTTGTTAAGAGAAAAATCGCCAGGGAAGGGCAAGGGAAGGAAGGATATGCGGCGGGCGAGAGGAGGGAGGGGGCTACTACTGGGGACAGAAAGACCAAGTTGAAATGAATCTTTTAAAAAATATATACAGTGGTACCTTGGATTACGAGCATAATCCGTTCCAGGAGCATGCTCGTAATCCAGAATCTTTTAAAAAATATATACAGTGGTACCTTGGATTACGAGCATAATCCGTTCCAGGAGCATGCTCGTAATCCAAAATGCTCGTTTATCAAAGCGAGTTTCCCCATAGGAAATAATGGAACTCGCTTTGATACGTTCCCACCCCCGATAACCGGCATCACTCCCCCCCCCCCCCCGCTTGCAAAGGCCCCCTCGCTCCAACCGCCCCCCCCCCCCCACCGCACGAACCGCCCCCCCCCCCCCGCCAGTACAACTTAGATTTACCCACCTCCCTGTCTAGCACCAGCACCGGGACCGGTACGCAGGCACAGCTCGTGTGCCTAGAAGATCTTCCGGCTTCCTGCTTCGGATCATAGACAAAGCACGCCTTTGTCCCGGCGCGCTTTTCACCTGACACCTCCGGTTTCTGCCTGCCTGCCTTGAGCATGCATCTGTGCATGCTCAAGGACTTCTAATTCTCCCTCTCGCCGAGATTCTCGGCGAGAGGGAGAATAGAAGTCCTTGAGCATGCACAGATGCATGCTCAAGGCAGGGAGGCAGGCAGAAGCCGGAGGTGTCAGGTCAAAAGCGTGCCGGGACAAAGGCGCGCTTTGTCTATGATCCGAAGCAGGAAGCCGGAAGATCTTCTAGGCACACGAGCTGTGCCTGCGTTCCGGTGCTGGTGCTAGACGGGGAGGTGGGTAAATTTAAGTTGTACTGGCGGGGGGGGGGGGGCGGTTCGCACTGTGGGGGGGTGCCGGTTGGAGCGAGGGGGCCTTTGCGAGCGGGGGGGAAGCGATGCCGGTTATCGGGGGGGGTGCTCGCAAATCGAGTCAACACTCGGTTTGCGAGTCAAAAGTTTGCTGAGTGTTTTGCTCGTCTTGCAAAACACTCACAAACAGGGTTACTCGCAAACCGAGGTTTGACTGTATATATTAGTTTCCCATAGAGCTTGGATGGAAAAAAGGACACCAAATCAAAACTGGCTGAGGAGTAGGAAAGAGAAAGGGGAGAAGGACAGGCAGGTGAGTCAAATGCTGGAAGCGGGAGGAGAAAGAAGGAAAGAAGCTAGATGGGGTTGGAGAGGAGAGAGACACATTGGTGTGGAATAGGAAGAGAGAGGAAATCTGGACACAGGAAGGTAACAGAAACAGAGGGGAAATTATGTACATGGGGGTATAGGGACAGAGACATAAAGGTTAGATACATGGGGAGGAATTATGTGCATGGGGCATAGGGACATAGACATACATGGGGAGGGGAAATTATGTGCATTGGGGCACAGAGACAGAGACATAAAGGGGAGATACATGGGGATGGTATAAGGACACAGGGGGGCTAAGCCAGACACAGGAGGGAGTATACAGTTACAGGCGAGATCCTGGAGGAATGGAAGATAGTCAATGTTACGCCCATCTTTAAAAAGGGATCAAGAGGTGACCCGGGAAACTACAGACCGGTGAGTCTGACCTCGGTTCCGGGGAAAATGGCGGAAGCACTGATAAAAGACAACATCGATGAACATTTTGAAAGAAACAAACTTCTGATAACCAGCCAACATGGATTCTGCAAGGGTAGATCGTGCCTAACGAACTTATTGCACTTCTTCGAAGGAGTTAACAGACGGATGGACAGAGGAGACCCCATAGACATCATATATCTAGATTACCAAAAGGCTTTTGACAAGGTACCCCATGAACGCCTACTTCGGAAACTGAAGAACCATGGGGTGGAAGGAGACGTACATAGATGGATCAGGAATTGGTTGGTGGGTAGAAAACAGGGTAGGAGTGAAGGGCCACTACTCGGACTGGAGGAGGGTCACGAGTGGTGTTCCGCAGGGCTCGGTGCTCGGACCACTGCTATTTAATATATTTATAAATGATCTAGAAACAGGGACGAAGTGCGAGATAATAAAATTTGCGGATGACACCAAACTATTTAGTAGAGCTCGGACTAAAGAGGACTGCGAAGAATTACAAAGGGACTTGAACAAACTGGGGGAATGGGCAACGAGATGGCAGATGAACTTCAACATTGAGAAATGTAAAGTACTACATGTGGTAAGCAGAAACCTGAGGTACAGCTATACGATGGGAGGAATGTTATTGAATGAGAGTACCCAAGAAAGGGACTTGGGGGTAATGGTGGACATAACAATGAAGCCGACGGCACAGTGCGCAGCGGCCGCTAAGAGAGCGAATAGAATGCTAGGTATAATCAAGAAGGGTATTACAACCGGAAAGAAAGAAGTTATCCTGCCATTGTATCAGGCGATGGTGTGTCCGATCTGGAGTAGAGAGCTGCATGGGAACGGGGACGGCGGGAATCCCGCGGGACCCGCGGGTTCCCCCTTTGGGTCACGGGAATCCCGTGGGGACGCCCCCTAGGGTTGCGGGGATCCCGTGGGGACGCCTCCGAGGGTCGCAGGGTTCCTGCAGGGCTGGATGTATTCAGTCGCGCGGCTCTTCTTCTCCCTACCTGCTCTGCTTGCAGCACAGAGCTGAACGGAAGTCTTCCCGACGTCATCGCTGACATCGGAGGGAAGGGAGGGCTTAAACAAAGCCCTCCCTCCCTCCGACGTCAGCGCTGACGTCGGGAAGACTTCTGTTCGGCTCTGCTGCAGGCAGGGCAGGTAAGAAGTTTAAGTTTATTAGGATTTTATATACCGCCTATCATGGTTATCTAAGCGGTTTTTACAATCAGGTACTCAAGCAGGGCAGGTAAGGAGAAGAAGAGTAGCCTCGCGGCTCGAGTGGCTACCAAGGGAGAGGGGCGGTCCACCCCAGGTGCAGCACAGCCGGCCAGGTCCCCTTACTTTTGTGGCGCTTCCCCGACTGACCGACCGACAACAGCCCCGGTCCGACAAACCTCCCTGCCCTGTAGCCGCGAATCTAAATTACCTTCTTACAGCAGCTGTAAGAAGGTAATTTAGATTTGCGGTTAAGGGCAGGGAGGTTTGTTGGACCGGGCCTGTTATGTTGGTCGGGCGGGGAAGCGCCACGAAGGTAAGGGGGCAGGGAGAGAGAAAGGGAGGAAAGGTGGAGTGGAGAGGAAAAGATGCTTAAGGGAAATGGGTAAAATGGAGGGGGGAGAAGGATGCTGAAAGCACTGGGGAAGACAAAGGGGTGGAGAAGGACGCTGAAAGGCCATGGGGAAGACGAGGGGGAGAAGGACGCTGAAAGGACATGAGGAAGACAGAGGGGGGAGAAGGACGCTGAAAGGACATGAGGAAGACAGAGGGGGGAGAAGGACGCTGAAAGCACTTGTGGAAGACAGAGGGAGGAGAAGGACACTGACAGGACATGGGGAAGATGAGGGGGAGAAGGACGCTGAAAGCACATGGGGAAGACAAAGGGGTGGAGAAGGACGCTGAAAGCACATGGGGAAGATGGGGGGGTAGAGAAGGATGCTGAAAGGCCATGGGGAAGACGGGGGGGAGTGGAGAAGGACGCTGAAAGGCCTTAGGGAAGACAGAGAGGGGGAAGACAAAGGGGTGGAGAAGGACGCTGAAAGGACATGGGGAAGACGGGGGGTGGAGAAGGACGCTGAAAGGCCATGGGGAAGACGGGGGGGTGGAGAAGGACGCTGAAAGGCCATGGGGAAGACAGAGAGGGAGAAGGACGCTGAAAGGACATGGGGAAGACAGAGGGGGGAGAAGGACACTGAAAGCACATGTGGAAGACAGAGGGGGGAGAAGGACGCTGACAGGACATGGGGAAGATAGGGGGGAGAAGGACGCTGAAAGGAAATGGGGAAGAGAGAGTGGGGAGAAGACGCTGGCAGGGAAGAAGACAGAGATGCCAGACTATGGGAGGAGCGGAGTGAAGAAGATGGGTGCCAGACCAATTTGGAAGGGAGAGGCACTGTAACAGAGCAAATGGAAGACACAGAAGGAATAGAGACAATGGATGGAAGGAATTGAATGAGAACATGAGAAAAGCAGAAACCAGGCAACAAAGGTAGGAAAAGAATTCTATTTCTTTTTTTTTTTTTTTTTTTTGCTTCAGGATAAAGTAGTATATTAGTTGTGTTGATAAAAATTTATAAACATTAGAGGCTCTGGTAGAAACCCGTTTACAAAGTATGTATTCTTCCCAATTAATATTTCCAAATTAATAAAGTCTTTTTGCTTATTTGTAAATGGGTTTCTACCAGAGCCTTTAATTCAGTAGCATAATTAAATGAAATAACTATTTCTGAAGTTTATAGGGACGGAGGGGATTCCTCACGGGAACGGGCGGGGACGGAGGGGATTCCTCGCGGGGACGGAGGGATTCCTCACGGGGACGGGTGGGGACGGGTGGGATTCCTCATGGGGACGGGTGGGACTTTGGCGGGGACGGGTGGGATTTCTGTCCCCACGCAACTCTCTAATCTGGAGTACTGCGTCCAATATTGGTCGCCGTACCTTAAAAAGGATATGGCGATACTCGAGAGGGTTCAGAGGAGAGCGACACGTTTGATAACAGGTATGGAAAACCTTTCATACGCTGAGAGATTGGAGAAACTGGGTCTCTTTTCCCTGGAGAAGAGGAGACTTAGAGGGGATATGATAGAGACTTACAAGATCATGAAGGGCATAGAGAGAGTAGAGAGGGACAGATTCTTCAAACTTTTGGAAAAAAAAAGAACAAGAGGGCATTCAGAAAAGTTGAAAGGGGACAGATTCAAAACGAATGCTAGGAAGTTTTTCTTCACTCAACATGTGGTGGATACTTGGAATGCGCTTCCAGAGGGCGTAATAGGGCAGAGTACGGTACTGGGGTTCAAGAAAGGATTAGACAATTTCCTGTTGGAAAAGGGGATAGAGGAGTATAGATAGAAGATTACTGCACAGGTCCTGAACCTATTGGGCCGCCGCGTGAGCGGACTGCTGGGCACGATGGACCTCTGGTCTGACCCAGCAGAGGCACTACTTATGTTCTTATTAGAAATGGGGAAAATAGGAACACAGAATGGAGATGATTTGTGCGGATGGGATCAAATGGTTTGCGGGGACAGGGACTGAACTCGAGGGGATGGGGACAGGGATTGAGCCTGCGGGGATGGGAAAGGGATCGAGCTCGCGGGGATGTGACAGGGATGAGCTCACGGGGACAAATTTTTCCCCGTGTCATTCTCTAGTCTCCACCACTTCATCCGGGAGACTGTTCCAGTATCTACCACTCTTTCTGTAAAAAAGTATTTCCTTTGATTACTGCAGAGCCTATCACCTCTTAACTTCATCCTGTGCCCTCTCATTGCAGAGCTTCCTTTCAACTGAAAGAGACTCAACTCATGCACATTTACACGTCTCTCAAAAACCCCCACAAAATAATTAATAGTAACAACTCAAACTTCAGAAATAATGAAAATGTTACCAGCCAGCAGTGGAATCACCAAAGAGAGACTCATTAATCAAAAAAACTGTGGAGAAAAAGCCTCAAATATAACAATTTGGCAGCAATCAATAATGATTTTAAACTGCTCTTCAACCTGTCATTGGCATAAAAAATTCCACACACTTTTTAATGTCAGTCTTTCACCGGGCACAAGCCCACCACTGTGCACAGGGTATTGAAAAAAAGAGTGAACGCTTCCATTTAGTTCAAAACTGTTGCAGAATGGCTTCAACAAACTTCTAAAAACATTTTAGAGAAAATTTTCAAAAGAATGCACACCATTCCACAAACTGATTCAAGCCATTAGGCCACAAGTTATCCAAAAAATAGATCCAGCGTTGTTCATGTTGATATAAAATCCGTTTAATATCTCCTTTCATTTCTGTAACAGGAATATGTTCTAATACATTGCATTTAAACCCATGAAATTCATGCTTAGCCACACAATGATGTGTAAGCACATCAACTTCTTTCCTGTGGGTTATATTGGCTCAGTGTTCAAACAATCTTGTTTTAATTTTTCTAGCCCAATATATGCCAAATCACAAGGACAGATCATCACATAAACCACTCCCTCGGTCTCACATGTGGTAAATCTACTTAAATCAATCTTTTTTCTGCCAGGAATGTGCATCTCAGTCCCTTCCAACATGTTGTCACACATTGCACATTTGCCACAAGAATAATGTCCCACCCTCCCTGTCCTAGTACTAGACCAAATGTTCGCTTTACATAATATGTCCTGTAGATTCTGGTTTCTTGAGAATGCAACTTTACACTCCAGACCATGGTTTGGTCTGCAGCATGGACCACAGACTTTTGATTTGTCTGCCTAACTGTTGTACCATAGAAGGAAACTTCATAGTGCAGGAGATAATTGTTTCTTTCACCTGATCCCCTCGGTATTAAAGAAGTTGTTCACAAGGGCTAAATGTAGCACGTTTAAATTCTTTCATCACCGCAGTTTTAGGGTACCCTCTTTCATAATATTTCTTTTTCAGGTTTTCCGCCTGAGTTACAAGTTCTTCTGTGGTATGGCATATATGCCGGTACCGAAAAAAACTGTGATGTAGGGAGATTGTTTGTTTTTAAAAGAACCTGGATGCGTACTAGAGTATTCAAGAAGTGTATTTTGATCAGATGGTTTCAAATGAACTGTGATGAAAAATGTTTCATGCTGTCTACTAATTTTTATGTCCAAGAATACAATCTCCACCTGATGTGCCTTCATTTCAAATTTAATAGAAGTATGACATCCATTAAGGTAGAACACAAACTCCCATAGTTTTTCTTAGTTGCATCCAAAAGTAAAAAAATATCATCAATATACCGTTTCCAATTTAAGCTCCTCTATCGTATCTCCCCTCTTCCACCTTTCCTCTAAAGTATACATATTGAGATCTTTAAGTCTGTCCCTAAATGCTTTATGATGAAGACCACACACCATTTTAGTAACTTTCCTCTGGACCAACTCCATCCTTTTTATATCTTTTTGAAGATGTGGTCTCCAGAATTGTACACTATATTCTAAATGAGGTCTCACCAGAGTCTTATACAGGGACATCAATACCTCCTTTTTCCTACTGTCCATAACTTTTCCTATACACCCTAGCTTCCTTCTAGCTTTTGCTGTCACCTTTTCAACCTGTTTGGCCACCTTATGATCATCACATACAGTCACACCCAAGTGTCCCATTTGTATGGAGGCAGTTTAGATTTTGAATTGTACCAATGCTTGTGAGATACTTCTCAGGGCTTTTTACTTAGCGAGGAAGCAGAATGTGGCAGACAGGTTGAGCAGACTTCTTCAGCTTCTTCATGGTCTCTCAGCAAGACAGTCTTGCATCTGATTTTCTCTCAATGGACAACACTAGATGTAGATCTCTTTGCTTCCCCTCAGAAGAGCACATTTTCACAATTCTGTTCTAGACTCTTGGCCCTAATTGTATTGCATCGGACGCCTTTCTACTTCATTGGAGGGACAAGTTTCTCTACATATTTACTCCAATTCCTCTTACTGGAAAAGCTCTATTCAAACTTTGCCATGATCCTCATAGCACCCTTTTGACCACGCCAGGTTTGGTTTCCACTCCTTTTAGAGTCCTCAATCAGGAAACCGTGGAAACTGAACTATTTCCAACATTGTTAACTCAAAACTAAGGATCTCTGCTTCATCTCAACCCCCGCTTGTTAGCACTAACAGTGTAGTTCATTTCACTGAACAGGTAAATGCTTTCTGCCTCTCAGCTGCAATACCTGCTATCATTGAGGTGTCTAGAAAACCTTCCACTCAGCGTTGTTATTACTTCAAAGTGGACACAATTCTGTTCTTGTTATGCATTATATTCTTTGGAGTCTATCTCATGTCCACTTTCCATCCATCCTCAAGTACCTTCTCTACATTTCTAGTTCTGTCTAAAAACCAGATCAGTTAGAGTTCATCTCAGTGCTATCAGTACATTTCATTCCTATCTAGACAACAAACATCTCTCTGTAATTCCCTTAATAGCCCATTTCATGGAAGGTCTGTTCCACAAATACGGTAAATCACATTTTAAGCTTCCTCCTGTGTCTTGGGATCTTAACGTGGTTTTTTCTGTTCTTATGAGAACTCTTTTTGACTTGCTTACATTTTGCTCTCCAAACTACTCACTTGAAAGGTCATTTTCCTCATAGCCCTCAAGTCTTCACGCTGTGTGAGTGAACTTCAAGCCCTTGTATTGGATCCTCTCTAAACAAAATTATATCACAACAGAGTAGTGCTTTGAACACATTACTGTAACATCGTACTGCTAGGTCTCCTTCTGACTGTTCTGCGTTCCCTGCAGGTGGTTCAGAATTCTATTATTAGAACATTGTTTAGATTGAGCTTTATTATAGGCTCTATTGGCTTAAAATTGATTTTCAGGTTAGATACAAGCTTTTACTCCTGACTTACCTGAGTGTGCAGAGTCATTCCCCTAACTATCTGGTAGGACAATGTCACTCAAACTGTGTGCCACGGCATAGTGGTGCCCCAAAGAGATTCTGGATGTTCACAAGAGATTCCAGAATTTTACTTTATTTTTAAAAATTCCCTTCTTAACTATATACTAGAATAGATGACATGTACGTCACATATGCAAGAGTCTGTCAATGTTATGAGAGTCTGTGTGCGTAAGAATACAATCACCCAGACAAGCATCATTCTTGAAAACTAACAGCAAATAATTTTAGTTTTATTTTTATGCAGCAATTATCCTAAATTGAGCAACAAAGCAATTAGAGCTCTGAGGACTGCAGGCATATATTCTCAAAACCCACCCACCTCCTAATTGGCTTCCTAGCTTTGTTACTGAGCCAATGGTCCTGCAAGCCGACGTTGGGCAGGAAGGCACCGGCACGTGGCACTGCCTAAGGATTTAAAGTTCAGTACTTCCAGCTATTCCAAATGGGGATTAATGCTAATAATTTCATACAAAATAGTCCCTTAATAATTAATTGCTATATATTCATACTAGTCATTAAGCCCGTTACATTAACGGGTGCTAGAATATATGTCTGTCTGTCTTTCTGTCTCTCTCCCTCCCACTGTCTCTCTCTCTCTCCCTGGCCCCCCTTTCTCTGTCTTTCTGTCCCTCTCCCTGCCCCTGTGTCTTTCCTCCTTTCTTTCTGTCTGTCTCCCTCCCTCCTGCTGTCTGTCTGTCATTCTTTCCCTGCATGTCCCTGTGCAGCTGCAACAGCATTTTCCTCCCCCTCCACTTCCCTGTGCAGCAGCAGCGGGTATTTCCTTTCCCCTCCAGATCTCTGTGCAGCAGTAGCACTCTTACCACGATGTGGCCTGCTCCTTTTGGCCCCTCCCCCTTCCCTCCCACGGACTAGCCTGATCCAAGGGCCCCCCCTTCCCTTATCGCGTTTCCCGCAGGCAGGCCCAGCTTCTCCCTACACGTTACCATTTTTTTCATTCTGTTTCCATCCCTCGCGTGGCTAGCTGCCTGCCTGGTCCCATTGAGCGGCTCACGGCAGGAGTCTCTTTTTGTCGGCACTTCCCTGCCCGGCCCGTGGTCTGGTCTGCTCCGGACGAGTGTCGCAGCGGCTCCTCTCGATCCCCGCCAGCGTCGGAAGCCTTCTCCTCATGAGAGGAGCCGACACCCGATCTGGAGAGCAGGGAGTCCAACGCTGGCGGCCAATCCTTTGTAGGTAGGTGCTAGGAAGCAGTAAGGCAGGGGACTCACGCATGCGTACTCCTGCAGCCATGGACCGACATCTCACAGATCAGAGATCATGGAAGCATGCAGATTTGAGTGCACATGTGCGGCTAGGGTTTTATTATAAAGGATGCTAATCAGAGATCCTCAGCTTCTCCCTCATGCATTATAAATGCATTATAAAAGATTTAAAGTGACAGCGCACTTGGTAGTGTCCATCCTGGGTTCTGTGGATGATGTGAGAATATATGCCTGTTGTCTTGGGGAATACCTACAACATGTAAGTAAGTATCTTTGTTATATACAAATTTAGATATTTGTGTATGTTTGCATGTGTGTATGGATAATAGAGGCAGAGATAAAGTAGTGAGAATGGGCAGTGTATCACTGGTTATAAAGCAGTGTAGAATTGGAGGGAGTTGAAGAGATCATATGAAAACACAGAAAGGAAATGAGCTCATGGTAATTCTGGAGGATATAATCCCAAAGTTTATATTGGAGGCAGGCAGTCTAAGAGAAATAGTGAAAAAAATCAGCAAGGGCTCCAGGGATCCCTTACTAGTCTGCAAAGAAATGGAATGAAAAACCAAAACTGTTTTGCAGAGAGGAAGCGAAGCTGCAAGAGGGTTCAGTATGATTGTTTTTTTCTCTAGCAAGCTGGCTTGAAGGCATCCATGCCAATGTTTTTTTCCTCGAAAGCAATCTGTTTCTAAAAGGTACTTGAGCAACTCATTCCATGGCGTCAACATGGAACATTCTTCCTTATTATTTGTTCCCCAGAAGTTTGAAGACTCTATTTTGAAAGGTTTTAAGTGTATAGGGTTTTGGTTTTTTTATTGATTATAGGTAAGTTTTTTTTCTTTAGATTTTAGATCTGTTATTTTTGGTGTTTTGTTATTGCTTATGTAAACCACTTTAGGACCTTTTTTAAGGGTAGAAATTATATACATAAGAACAGTGAATAGAATAGGAGGAAAATAGGGAAGTGGATTGCTTGAGCTTAGTTCTCAGACCCTTCAGTGAGGTAGGAACTTGATAAGAATGCTGCTACAGATTTAATTAAGGGAACCATCAGCATTCTGAGAAGCTGACAAGAGGACAGGGTGGTGGTGTGGAAAGTTCTGAATAGTAGTCATAAAGTAGTTTTAATTATCTAGGAAAGGAGTCTGTGCAGAGGTAAGACGCAGACAAAATGCTAAAGATAACCTTATTGCTATTAGAGAGAGATCCAAGTTTAAAGTTGTACCAGAGACTACATATTGGCTGAGGAATGCTACTGTCCAAGGACCTGGAGAATAATCTCCTAATAGATTAATGTTGAGTGGTAGTAACAGATGCTTGAGCAGCTGGGCACATGATGGAAGAACATTGCAAGTGGTCGGAGTCTGATCAGCCACATCAAAGGCAGACGAGACACAAATGATGTCATCTAACAGTAGTACATTTAAATCCAGAAGCGGCTTCTGCAGTTTTTTTAATCATTTAATTCAATTTCCAGTTGTCTAAGATGTATTAAGTTTTTACATATTGATAATAGTCTCAAGTTTTTAGAGAATTACAGGTGGACAAAGTTCCTTCTTGTCCCTGTCTTTGCCTTGTGGTCACAGGCTTCAAGAAGTATAGCCGTTGCCAGCACACGATCTCCCTCACTGACCCACATAGGTGGTGTATTCAGTGTTTGGGACCTGACCATCGTCCGGAGTCGTGTACTCGCTGTGCTACTCTTCAACCTCGATCCCGCAAGTGTCATCGAGTTCAGGTGGAGAAACTCTTTGGCGGTATGGATCCCCTTGCCCCGGTCTCAACCTCAACCTCGCATCTGGTCAAGCTTACAGGTGTTCCGCCTTCTGCCTCAACCTCAGCCTCGTCTTTGATCAAGCCTGCCTCGTTCGAAGGGACCTTGTCCTCGAGTAAATCTGCTAAGTCTTCTCCTGACGAGACACTTGCCTCACTGTCTCCTTCAGGTCAGGTGCCAGCAGTGGTTATCAAGCTGCCTAAGAAGCAGGTCTCCAAGTCGAAGAGTCGTTCTTCCTTGGAGACTGCTGCTGCACCAAAAGTGCCAGATCCTCCAATCTCAGAGTCACGTTTGGAGGCTCTGATCCAGACCATTTTGGATCATCAGTTGGGCACTATCCTTGCCAAACATACTCCTGCCTCGACTCTGCTTCTTGCAGTCCAGCCTGAGCACTCAGCAGTAACTCCTTGGCTGGGCCTCGAGCTGAATCTCCTCACTCTATAGAAGGAGTCGAGTCCCAGGTAGTGCCTCGCGAGGATTCCACACTCTGTATGCAAGGAGTCGAATCTTTGCGAGAGTCTCATCTGGAGCATAAGCACGCTATTCAAGGAGCCAAGTTCTTGTCAGTGCCTTGAGATGCCTCGACATCAGGAGCTCAATCTCTGAGAGGAGACATGATCGAAACATTCAAGATAATGAAGGGAATAGACTTAGATAAAGACAGGTTGTTCACCCTCTCCAAGGTAGAGAGAACGAGAGGACACTCTCTAAAGTTAAAAGGGGATAGATTCTGTACAAATGTAAGGAAATTCTTCTTCACTCAGAAAGTGGTAGAGAACTGGAATACTCTTCCAGAGTCTGTTATAAGGGAAAACACCCTCCAGGGATTCAAGACAAGGTTAGACAAGTTCCAGTTGAGCCAGAACAAATGCAGGTAGGGCTGGTCTCGGTTAGGGCACTGGTCTTTGACCTGGGGGCTGCCACGTGAGCAGTCTGCTGGGCGCGATGGACCACTGGTCTGACCCAGCAGCGGCAATTCTTATGTTCCAGCCTCCAGCCCTCGTTCCTCACATAAGGCATCGCCCTTTCTGAGGCATAGGGCAAAGACTCCTCGACTTTCTTCTCAGCGAGACCTGCATGGTTCGAGGCACAGTTCTCCACATCAGTCGAGGCATCCATCAAGGCACAGATCCTCTTCTTGAGACATGCCTCAACTCTCTACACCTCGAGGCTTTCTACTCCGAAGTCGAGGACTCCACCTCCATCTGCTTCTGTGAGAGCTTCTTCTCCCAGTGAGTCGTCCATACCTGCATATTCAGGTCTCAGGTGTGAGTACTCCAGGGAAACTTCGCCCTCGTTCTCTGCTCTTTGAAGCCACCTTCCCCTCGAGATCAGCCTACGTTGGAACAGATATCTTTTTCTTCTTTCCTTACATCAAATGAGTAAGGAACTCAATATTACTTTGGACTCTGATTCCAAATACACTACTGAGTATTTAGAAGAAATGGGTATGTCTCGACCTCCTGTGGAGTCTCTTAAAATACCCATTAATAGACTTCTTTCTCAAACTTTCAAAAGAAACCTTGAAATACCTTATCCTATTCCTGCTATACCAAGCAAGCTGGAATCCCATTAAAGAATGGTCCACTGCAAGAGCTTCAAGAAATCTCAATCAGCCCATCAATCTCTTCTCGTGGAGTCCTCTCTGAAAAGGAACAATCCTTCCGAGGTTTGTGCCACTGTCCCCCCTGGAAGAGAGGGTAGGACCATGGACAAGTTTGGTCGCTATTTGTATCAGAATTCTCTGATGGCAATTAGGGTTTTGAATTTCAGTTTTATCTTCATTTCTTAGTGCAATTTTAACTTCATTTCTTAGTACATTTGGTTGACACACTGCCTGCATATTTCAAGTATGTTCCTCAACACCGTCTTGCAGGTTTTCGGAATATCATTACCACTCTGAATCAACTCCGCAAGCATCTCCTTTAATCTTCCTATAATGCATTTGAGCTTTCCTCGAGGGTCACTGCCTTCTCAGTAGCCATGCGCCGGCTTGCCTGGCTTTGCACTGTTGACGTGGACCCTAATCTCCAGGATTGCCTTGCCAACATTCCTTGTCAAGGCAATGACTTGTTTGATGACTCCATCAAGGAGGCCACTAAGAAGTTGTCTGAACATGAGAAGTTATTTGCTTCCATCATTTGTCCTAAGCCTAAACCTTCCACCTCTAAGGCCTTCAGGCATCTACCATCTTACCAGCAATGTTTCCCACAGAGGGCAGCTCTTTATACCAGAGCGCCTCCTAAGAAACAGCAACAGAGGCAGCAGAACTCTCAGACTCCTGCTGCTCCCAAGGTCTCTCAACCTATTGACCGTCTAGTACAGAGCATAACCTCCATTGTTCTGCCGCTGTCCTCTCCCCTTCCCATTGGAGGTTGTCTCCATCATTTTTACCATCGCTGGGAGATGATTATATCAGACCTCTGGGTGCTATCTATCCTCAAGGAAGGATATTCTTTTTGTTTCCTCCAGATTCCACCAGATCTTCCTCCAAGAGAGTTTCCTTCCAATCCATCCCAGACCGCCCTTCTTCTTCAGGAAGCTCAAGCTCTGCTTTGTTTCTGTGCCATCGAGGAAGTTCCCTTGGAACAGCAGATCAGGGGGTTTTACTCCCGTTACTTCCTGGTTCCGAAGAAGACTAGCAATCTGCGCCCCATCTTGGATCTTGGAGCACTCAGCAAATTTATAGTCAAAGAAAAATTCTGCATGTTCTCGATGGCATCCTTATATCCCCTTCTAGATCAGAATGATTGGTTATGTCCTCTAGATTTCAAGGAGGCTTACATTCACATTCTCATTCATCCAGCCTCTCGACAGTTCCTCAGATTTCGGGTGGGAAATCTGCATTTCCAATACAGAGTGCTACCCTTCAGCCAGGCTTCCTCCCCAAGAGTGTTCACCAAGTGCCTGGTGATGGTAGCAGCAGCTCTGCAGGGCCATGGTCTACAGGTGTTCCCGTATCTTGACGACTGGCTCATCAAAGCTTCATCATCTCGGGGGGTTATTGTAGCGACCCAACGGACTATTTGGGTCATTCAATATTTGGAGTTCGAGGTCAACTTCCCCAAGTCCCAGCTACAACCCTCTCAAATGTTGCAGTTCATCAGAGCTGTCCTGGACACTATCCAACTTAAAGCATTCCTTCCTCAGCTACATTAGGATGCTCTCCTTCGTCTCTGTCACAAAATGTCTTCACTGCCGACAGCAAGACACATGATGGTTCTACTAGGTCACATGGCGTCTACAGTTCACATGACACCTTTTGCCAGACTTCACCTCAGAATTCCTCAGTGGACCCTGGCATCCCAGTGAGTGCAGGCTTGCAACCCACTCTCTCAACATATCAAAGTGGCTCCTTCATTGAGAAAGTCTCTTCGCTGGTGGATGCTCTCTTCCAATTTCTCCAGAGGTTTACTGTTTCAAACACCCCCTCATCAGAAGGTCCTCACGACAGATGCCTCGACCTACGCTTGGGGGGATCATCTCGATGGTCTCCGTACTCAAGGCCTTTGATCCAGCAAGGCTCCTCAATGTCACATCAATCTGTTGGAACTCAGAGCGATCTTCAGTGCTCTCAAAGCTTTTCAGCATCTTCTTCACGACCGGGTAGTCCTTATTCGAATAGACAACCAAGTCGCCATGTATTATGCCAACAAATAGAGAACATAAGAACATAAGCAGTGCCTCCGCCGGGTCAGACCATAGGTCCATCCCGCCCGGCAGTCCGCTCCCGCGGCGGCCCGAACAGGTCACGGCCTGTCTGAGTCACCAGAAGGGGCCCCCTTGCCACCTTGGTTTCCCATTGAGTTCTATCTTCCCATCGAAGTCCCAACCCTCCGGTCTTGCACATGCACGACCAGAGCAGGCCGCGACCCCTGGTTAGCTTTCTATACCTGTGTTACATCTCAGCACCTCTCTCAGTATCCCACGATCCCCCTATCCCTCAGGAATCTGTCCAATCCCTGTTTGAATCCTTGTACCGTACTCTGCCTGATCACTTCCTCCGGTAGCGCATTCCAAGTGTCCACGACCCTTTGGGTGAAAAAAAACTTCCTTGCATTTGTTCTGAACCTATCTCCCTTCAGTTTCTCCGAATGCCCCCTCGTGCCTGTTGACCCCTTCAGCCTAAAGAATCTGTCCCTATCCACCCTCTCTATGCCCCTCATGATCTTGAAGGTCTCTATCATATCTCCCCTGAGCCTCCTTTTTTCCAGAGAGGAACTGGATCTCTCCCTCTTTGCCAGGAAGCTCTGAAGGTTTGGAATTGGGCAATCCTTCACAACACCTTCCTGAAGTCTACATTCAAGGAGAGAAAAACTATCTGGCAGACAAATTGAGTCGTCTTCTGCAGCCTCACAAATGGACACTCAATTCCTTGCCTCTCCATCACATTTTTGCTCAGTGGGGAATGCCTCAAGATAGATCTCTTTGCATCTCCCCACAACAACAAACTGCCTCAGTTTTGCTCCAGGATATACTCTCCTCACCGCCTCAAGGCAGATGCTTTCCTTCTGGAATGGATGACTCTGTTTCTCTATGTGTTCCCTCCATTCCCTCTGATTCTCAAGACTCTTGTCAAATTCAAATGGGAGCATGCCACCATGATTCTGATAACTCCTCGGTGGCCCAGGCAACCTTGGTACTCCCTTCTACTTCAACTCATCACCAGAGAGCCTTTGCTTCTACCAGCATTTCCCTCTCTGCTTACACAGAGTCATGGGTCTCTGCTTCATCCCAACCTGCAGTCTCTACACCTGACAGCTTGGTACCTCTCCACTTGACTGGCTCTCTACAGTTATCTCAATCTGTACAGGACATTCTAGAGGCTTCCAGAAAGCCTGCCAATAGGCAATGTTACTATCATAAATGGACTAGGTTTTCTGCTTGGGGTACCATTCATCACAAGGAGCCGCAATCTACCTCCTTGTCTGAAGTTTTGGATTACCTGTTGCACTTATCTCAATCAGGCCTCAAATCCACATCCATTCGAGTCCATCTCAGTGCAATTGCTGCTTTTCATCAGCCTGTCGAAGGGAAACACCTCTCTGCTCATCCTGTGGTTTCCAGATTTATGAAAGGTCTTTTCAGTGTTAAACCACCTCTAAAACCACCTCCAGTGGTTTGGGATCTCAATGTTGTTCTTGCTCAATTGATGAAGCCTCCTTTTGAACCAATGGCTTCGGCTCATCTGAAATATCTCACTTGGAAAGATGTTTTTCTCATTGCACTCACGTCTGCTCGCAGGGTCAGCGAGCTACAAACTTTAGTTGCAGACCCACCTTTCACAGTATTTCATCATGACAAGGTGGTCCTCCATACTTATCCTAAATTCTTACCTAAAGTGGTCTAAGAAATTTCATCTCAATCAGTCTATTGTATTTCCAATGTTTTTTCCAAAGCCTCATTCTCACCCTGGAGAAACAGCTCTTCATACTTTGAACTGTAAGCATGCTTTGGCTTTCTACTTGCAACGCACTCAAGCACACAGATCTGCTCCTCAACTTTTTCTCTCCTTCGATCCGAACAATTTGGGACATCCAATCTGCAAGCGTACCATCTCCAACTGGTTAGCTGCTTGCATCTCTTTCAGCTATGCTCAGGCTGGACTGCATCTACAAAGTCGAGTCACAGCCCACAAAGTCAGAGCCATGATGGCGTCAGTAGCTTTCCTTAAATCTACTCCTATTGAGGAAATCTGCAAAGCTGTCACTTTGTCCTCGGTTCATACATTCGCCTCACATTATTGTCTGGATACTTTTTCCAGACGGGATGGCCATTTCGGCCAGGCAGTGTTACAAAATTTATTCTCCTGAATTGCCAACTCTCCCTCCATCCCATACTAGTTAGCTTGGAGGTCACCCACATGTTAAGAATAGGCTGCCTGCTTGTCCTGGGATAAAGCACAGTTACTTACCGTAACAGGTTTTATCCAGGGACAGCAGGCAGCTATTCTCACAACCCACCCACCTCCCCTGGTTGGCTTCTCTGCTAGCTATCTGAACTGAGGAGACACGCTCCCTGCACTGGGTGGGAAAGTACGCACACATACGCGGTGTGGCAGAGCGAACTTTCTAAAAGTTCTACAAGCAAGTCTGCTTGTGAAGCTGTCCGCATCTGGGCTCCCTGGATAATGTCACCCACATGTTGAGAATAGCTGCCTGCTGTCCCTGGATAACACCTGTTATGGTAAATAACTGTGCTTTTCTGCATCTTGGGTGATCAATTCAGAATGTATGTACACAGATATCCAGGAGAATTCAAGCCTTAATGCCTTAACCTGTCAGTTAAGCATCCTACAAAGGTCATGGTATGGGGATATATGGCGACAAGTGGTGTTGGTTGGCTTCATATTGTAGAGGGCATGGTGAATGCATTGAAGTACATTGAAATCCCGCAGAAGCATATGTTGCCTTCAGCAGAGAACTTGTTTCCTGGTGATTACTTCTTTCAAGATATTAATGCACCATGTCATCGAGCAAAAACTGTACTCAAATGGTTGAGAAAGAAGGGAGTGAAGACAATTGATTAGCCTGCTCAATCACCAGATCTCAATCCAATTGAGAACCTGTGGCACAAGCTATCACCGGAAATATAAAAAAAGTAGCCAACAACAAAGCAAGAGCTGATTGTTTCATTAATTGAAGCTTGGAATAGGATTTTCACCCACTAGCATCTGGTGAAACTGGTCCACTCTATGCCCGAAAAATGTCGGCTTGTCCACAAGAGCAAAGGCTGGCCAATCAAATACTGAAAGCAGTAGACGGGACAAAACAGCCCTATTCAGGGCTAACTATAGAAATAAAAGTAAAACTAATAATAATATAACAGAATCTGTTACTACAATTTAATATCATATTACCAAATGAGCACAATACATTATCATTGTCAATGTTCAACAACCTTTCTCTGGACTGAAAATGTATTTAAGTTTATTTAAAGGCACATCTTTATCAAATATACATGTACAGTAACATATGATAGTAGAATGGAAAATTAAATAAGATAATACATTACAAATGGTTACACAGCTTAGAATGCATCAAACAAGTCAAGTGATGCAGGACTTTTGCACACCACTGTACTTAAGAACATAAGAATAGCCTTACTGGGTCAGACCAATGGTCCATCAAGCCCAGTAGCCCATTATCACGGTGGCCAATCCAGGTCACTAGTACCTGACCAAAACCCAAGGAGTACCAATATTCCATGCTACCGATCCAGGGCAAGCAGTGGCTTGCCCCATGTCTTTCTCAATAACAGACCATGGACTTTTCTTCCAGGAACTTGTCCAAACCTTTCTTAAAACCAGCTACGCTATCTGCTCTTACCGTATCCTCTGACAACGCGTTCCAGAACTTAACTATTCTCTGAGTGAAAAATAATTTCCTCCTATTGGTTTTAAAAGTATTTTCCTGTAACTTCATCGAGTGTCCCCTAGTCTTTGTAATCATTTGATGGAGTGAAAAACCCGTTCTACTCCACTCAGGATTTTGTAGACTTCAATCATATCTCCCCTCAGCTGTCTCTTTTCCAAGCTGAAGAGCCCTAACCATTTTAGTCTTTCCTCTTACGAAAGGAGTTACATCCCCTTTACCATCTTGGTCGCTCTTCCTTGAACCTTTTCTAGTGCCACTATATTTTTCTTGAGATAAGGAGACCAGAATTAAAAGCAATACTCCAGATGAGGTCGTACCTTGGAGCGATACAAGGGCATTTTAACGTTCTTAATCTTGTTAACCATCCTTTTTTGAATCCTGTTTGCTTTTTTGGCTGCCGCCACAGCACATTGGGCGGAAGGTTTCATCGTATGGTCTACGATGATACCCAAATCCTTTTCTTGGGTGCCAATCCCCAAGGTAGACCCTAGCATCCGGTAACTGTAATTTAGGTTATTCTTCCCAGTGTGCATCACTTTGCATTTGTCCACATTAATGGCCTCTTTTACAAAGCCGTGCAGCAACAGCCCCAAAGTCCTTTAAATCTTTATGGGCTTCGGGGCCATTAGCACGGCTATTTGGATGCCCAGTCTTCCAATTTCCTAAGGTCCACCTGCAATTTTTCACAATCCACATGTGTGAAATCAATTGCAGGCTGACCTTAGGAAATTGGAAGACTGGGTGTTCAAATGGCAGATGGAATTTAATGTGGACAAATATAAAGTTTATTATTTTATTTATTTATTCAGTTTTCTATACTGTTCTCCCTGGAGAGCTCAGAACAGTTTACATGAATTTATTCAGGTGCTCAAGCATTTTTCCCTATCTGTCCTGGTGGGCTCACAATCTAGCTAATGTACCTGGAGCAATATTATGGAATAATGTGACAGGATAGCTGAGGTTTCTTTCTGATATTCAAAAATTTAAGAAACTATTGAAAAAAAACTTTGTTTATGGAAGCATTCTCTTGATTGAGCTAGGATCCTAATTGAAAATATTTCAGATATGTTTGTTTACTCATTTGTATGTTGGTTACATGAAGATTATGTTTGCATTTTTGTAAACTGCTTAGGTTTAGGCGGGTTAGAAATTTTTTAAATAAATAGGTACTTGTGACCTGACTTTTTCACTGTTGAAAACAGGATACTGGGCTTGATGAACCTTTAGTCCAGGGGTATCCAACCTGCGGCCCAAGGGCCGCATGCAGCCCCATGAAGTATTTTGTGCAGCCCCAGACGAGGGCAATGCAGTGTTTTCCTCTGCTGCCCCGGGTGTTTACTGTCTTGCCGGCTCCCTCCTTTGTCTTGCTGCAGCGTTTGCACAGCCCTAGAAAAATTTTTTCAGCCAATGTGGCCCAGGGAAGCCAAAAGGTTGGACACCCCTGCTTTAGTCTGTCTCAGTATGGCAACTGTTATGTTCTTATGTAAATAGAGGGTCCAAAGAAGCACAAGAACCTCACAGCATCTGTTAGTTAAGTAGAAAAGGAACCCCCTATGAATTTGTAGACAGATGTATAGTATAGAGTCTCTTAGGGACCTCAGATCTGTGTGGGGTAGATGGCGATGATGCCTCAACAGAGGCATGGGAAAATGTATATGGTCTATGGCTACTTGGAGGGAAATTGCCGTTGGTTTGTTACTCAGGTGCTTTAACTGCTCCTTCTATGGAAAGTGCAAGACCGTTACAACTATGAAATGTTAATTTCAGCTTTGCAATATGTAATGAAATATGAAGAAGGAAAAAAATCTAGCATGTAATGGGGAAGAACTAAAATGATACTCATCGTCAAGCCAAATGATGATCTAGAGCTCATATTCCCTATATTCTTCTTTTCCCAGGACTAAACATTTTAAAATCAAGCTTGGGGGGAATACTGAGATCAAAAGAGAATACATGAAAGTAAGTGGTACAAACAGTATATGAGGGAGATAATTAGGAAGGCTTTAAAAATAATACAGGATCCTGGAAAGGTCTAATTCCAATCCTAAGGCTGATCTCGGTTGCGCTTGGCTCCACAGGTTGACATACAGAGAGGTGATGCTGCATGGCTGGGGACACAGAGAGAGATGCACACATACACACACAGAGGGGAGATGTGAACATGGGAAATGATAGGGACTCAGAGAAGGAAGATGGATGATAAGACATGCAGAGAGACAAAATATCAAATGGACAGGAGACCCTGGCAGAAGAGTAAAAATAGGGCAGAGGAAAGTGCAAATCAGATACTGAGACCCAACATGATCATAAAAATAAAATGACCAGACGACAAATGGAGAAAGGTAATTTTATTTTCTATTTTGTGATTAGAATGTATCAGTTTTTGGAATGTAGCTTGCCAGAGCTCAGGGGCACTCTGTTAAAATTTATTTCATTTAGGGGATACTTGAAAAAGTTGGGAAATCTGTTCTATATGCAAAATGGAATTTCCAGTCAAAACATTGTAGAAATGAGATTGGCTATGCTAAGTAAAAATCACTTTTTTAAATAACTGTTTAAAATTTAATTAAATGTCTGTTGTCTACAGAATTTATGCGCAACCCATGTGTGGATGCTGGATTGATTCAGCCATTGGTGCAGCTGTTAAATTGTAGAGATCAAGAAGTGCTTCTTCAAACAGGACGTGCCCTTGGAAACATATGCTATGATAGCCGTAAGTGTTAAAATACTGAACTTTTTTTTCTGAAGATTTTTTTTTTTTTTTACAAAGTAATGAATGCGTTTCCTAACAGTTTGTTTTCTTTATGTTTGTGTTTTAAGTTATGATAATTACACTTCTTTTTATAGCAGAATATTGAAAATGGCAGACCTTTGAAATTGGTTTCTTTATTCTGAATATATTTATAATGTAATCTATCTTTTTTTTCTTATTTAAAAAAAATGTTGACCATTTTTACATTGAATGCAGGTGTACATATTTTAAAAATTACTCCTTGTGCTTAGTCACTGCCATAACCTGTCCGAAAGGATCAACAAAAGGATATGTTATATGGACTGATACTTATTTATATATGTGTTGTATTGAATAAATACTTTGAAACTCAACACTGTCAAAAGTCGATGTATACAGTTCCTTCCCCACTTTCTTTCCTTTGATGTTTTTTTCAGGGTGATGCAATAACACATTTCTTGTAGATTTTGCCTAATAGCCTGATTCAATAATATCTCTGAAGAACTTCATGCTGCATAAAGCACTATGAAGCATTACAAATATGCTCCTCATGTGTAATCCTCTGTTTCTCCCAGAAGAGGGCACATAGCTATTTTATTTGTTGAGGACTAGAGTAGGAACCAACTCTTTAGGTTTGGGCTCCAAAGCAAGCTTGCACCAGACTTCCACTCACTCCTCTAAATGAAATCAGACCACACCAGTAGTTCAAAGAATAAGTCCAATCTTTACTTCTTGGAATGCAGAAGACGCAATATGCTTGAACAATAACAGTTTCTTTCAACAACTCCAAAATTATGTACAAATACACTGGGATTCTCCTTGTTGGATGGATCCAGCTGCAAAGTCCAAAAGTTTAGGTCTATTTGTGTAAGATAGACCTAAAGCTAATTTTGAGATTTCTGCTGTGATCAGTTGGGTTGTACTGCCCAAAAGACAACTTCCCGCCCAAAGCTAGGGCTTAAGACTCCTCTGGAGCGATGTCTTTTTCCTGGGCCCACCTTCCAGGGAGTTTAAGAACTAGTCTGGCTTTTCACGTTACCCCTATGTCTTCTGGAAACCAAAAGCAGTTTCAAAGGTGCCTGAATATCTGAAGTAGAGAGCTAAGAACATAAGAATTGCCGTTGCTGGGTCAGACCAGTGGTCCATCGTGCCCAGCAGTCCACGCACACTGCGGCCCTTAGGTCAAAGATCAGTGCCCTGATTGAGTCTAGCCTTACCTGCATACGTTCCAGTTCAGCAGGAGCTTGTCTAACCTTGTCTTGAATCCCTGGAGGGTGCTTTCCCTATAACAGCTGCATGGGAACTGGGATGACGGGAATCCCGCAGAAGCCGCAGGGATCCCGTGGGGTCCTCCTAGGGCCACGGGGATCCTGTGGAGTTGGAGGCACCTCAAGGGGCTCCAGTATCTGTGCGCCTCCTTTTTCTGCCCTCCAGCCACATTCACCCCTCCACCAAGCAGCGTGTGCAGCGCTCCAAGCACGCCGTCAGTAGCTGACCCAGAAGCCTTCCTTCTGACGTCAGAGCTAACGTAAGAGAGAAGGCTTCCAGATCAGCTACATGCAGCATGAAGAACCTGTGGCCCTGCGAAGAAGTGCGGCTGGAAGGCAGGAAGGAGGCCTGGACAGCGCCCGTATAGTCTTGCGGGAGGTGGGCCACAAAACGCATGCAAATTGGACCAAGGAAGAGAGGGGGGCACAAACTTGGGACAAAGACTGGAAGGAGGGAGGGGGGCACAAATTGGGATGCAGAAGGAAGGGAGGGGCATGAACTTTGGACATAAAAAGGAGAGAGGAACGGGGCATGAACTTGGAACATAGGAGGGAGGGAGGGAGGGAAAGATGCTGATGTTGGTGTAGAAATAGAAAGGGAGAATTGTTGGGCATGAGTATGTGAGTGAGAGTGAAAAAGAGATGGTGCACAAGGGGAATGGAAGAAAAAGGATAATTTTGGGGCATAGGGAGGGAGAGGAATGAGGTACAGATGCATGGGGAAGAGAAAGATGAGAGGGAGAAATGTTGGATATGGTAGAGAGGGAACAGTGGGTCAGACTGAAAGGGATGTAAGAGGGAGGAATGTTGGACATAGTGGTGGAGGGAATGGAGGGAGAGATGTGGCATGGTGCTGGGGAGGGGTGATCGAAAAAGAATTGTTGGGCATGGGGCTGGTGAGCAAGGATGAAAGATGCTGCACATGATCTGGGGGATGAGAGGGAGAGAAATGTTGGATGTAGCAGTAGAGGAGGTAGGAGAGATACACCCTGGATTCCTCTCTCTCTCTCTCTCTCTCCTCACTCCCTTTGCAGCAAAGGAGGGAATGAGAGATAAAGAGATGGTGGATAGTGAGAGAGCAGGAGAGTTGTTGCACAAGGGGACAGAGGAGAGAGGAAGAAATGCTGGTTAGGAGTGGGGAAGGGAAAAAGAGGAAAATTGATCCAGGACAGAAGGGAATGAGGATGCTGTACAAAGGGAGACAGGGAAGAGAATGGGAGAAATGCTGAACAATGGTAGGAGGAACCAATAGACAGCAACAGAAGAATTTGCAGAAGATGGGAAAGCAGAAAAAAGAGAAACTGGGACCAACTTGATCGAAAAAATAAATCTCCAGGCAACAAAGGTAAAAAAGGAATTTATTGACTGAAATACATATGTTAGCTTTGGGAAATATATATAGCAGATGTCTTTGTATTTTCTTTCAGAAGAAAAGGAAATGTATTTCTGGTTTTATTTCTCCAGTGCTGTAGTACTTGCTGACCCATGCTGTGGCTGGTGGGGATCCTCAAGTACCGCCAGCTGAGGACCTCCTCCAAAGATGGCCAGAACTCCTCTCCTCTCAAGCGCAGCAGTCGCTGGCAGCATCCCTGAGCCACTGAGGTGCCAGCATCTGTGACTCGAGGATGCTACTGCTGCCTTCCAAGCTTGGCAAAAAGGACCCCCAGTCACCTGCAGAGGAAGTCCTCAGCTGACATAGCTTGGGGGTCCTCATCAGCTGGAGTATTTATATTTTATATTTACATTAGAGGTTGTGGCTGAGACTCATTTACAAAGTATGTATTCTTCCCAATTGATATTTCCCAAATTAATAGTGTCTTTGCTTATTTGTAAATGGATCTCTACCAGAGCCTTTAATTCAGTAGCATAATTAAATGAAATAACTACTTCTGAAGTTTATAGGGACGGGCGGAGACGGGCTTGATTTCTGTCCTTGCGCAACTCTCAAGTCTGAAGCTACTCTCCTGTTCTCCTGTAAACCCAGGTGCAGGCAGCTTAGCAAACACACAGGTCAGAAATTCACACTCTTTTTGTAGAACACAGTACAACACAGCACTGATCATTTTAAACTGCAAACTCCAACTTTTATACCACTATTTACCGTACTTGTAGTCATGATGAATATATGCACTACACCTTACTTCTAGTACATAATATTCACCCAAGGCTACACTCTCCCCTCCATGCCTGAGCAAATAATTTAGTTTGGAAAATAAATCATTTGGATGTCCTCATTCTAACCTCTCTATTAACAAGATTACATTTATTACCATTTGACCTGAAACATTGGCTTACATTTCTAACAGACTGCAATGGGTGGCCAGCCCATGGCACTGTATGAGGAGACCAGCAGGTGAAAATAGGTAAGAAAATCAAATGGCAAAATCCTACTTTAACACAACTCTGTCTCCCTGTTTTAGGAAAGACACCTTCTATATTCTTCTTCAGTTCAATTTGTTCCTTGTGCTAGGAAACAGAACACTCATACTAAACACCATATGATTGTTACAGTTTGTGAGAAATGCAATTAAATAGTGACACCATTCTTGTTCCTCTGATTTAGAAAGACACCACCTCCCATATTACTTTAAACCTTTTTCCCTAAAGTGGCCATGTTGCAGGCCAAGGGAAATACAATTTAATAGAGTAGCAGCATTTTGCTAACCACTGAAAGACAGCGTGTTGCTAGCCACATATCTCCACTAGGGCTGCAGTCTCCAGTGGACACACAAACCAAAATAAACACAGCTGCCATTACTACCACACAATCACTGGAGCTAAACCTTTAGAACTATTCCACAGCTTTTTCCCTTTTATAAAATAAACAGTTGCAACATCAGTTAATCATTCTCCTCCATCTCTCCTGGGAGCCCTGCGTTAGGGACTCCGCTCATACACATTCCCAACCACCAAAGATATGATATGATGTACCCCACTAAGGGGATGCTACCTCAGAATTAATAATTGTCACACAATAGAACAAACTTTCAAAACATTCTCCAAGCTAAACAAATTAACTGCACAAAGAACATAGTTCTGTTGACTCATGATACCTTTAGGCAGTATACCATTTCGGGTCTGGTTTTCTGGGCATTCTTGATGACAAATCCCCAGGCCTCCTTATGCACATTAAATCAGAACTCATGAAGGGGTTCCCAAAAGTGTACTGGAGACTGTGTGGCATTGGTAGAGCCTCACTGGATTGATGGAACCCCAGACTGACATATGAAGCAGTCCCCACACTATGCAGAGACTCTGTCCTCCCATTCCGGTAACAGCCAACTAAACTAAACTAAAAATTAGCTTTGTATACCAGGTCTTCAGCCAGAAAGGAGCTCAACTCGTTTAACAGTAACTAAAAAAAATACTTAAAAAAGTAACAATCAAAAAATATTAATATGACTAGTTTCCAAAGTGTATGGCAAATAAAATAGTTTTTAAAGATTTATGAAAAAGTTGAAAAGGACCAGGACCCCTTAAAATAAGAGGAAGTTCATTCCATAGTTGAGAAAATTTGAAAACCAAGGATTGACTGAAATTCTTGACTCCTTTGATTCCTTTCACTGAAGGAAGGGAGAGTTTAAATTGTTGGGTGCCTCTTGCATAGGAGAATCTATAAGCATTCCATAATAAAGGGACAAGAGGGATAAAGATACCATACAAAATTTTAAAGGTAATACATGCACGTTTAAAGTGAATCCTGAGATAGACCGGAAGCCATTGAAGGTTTAAAAGCAAAGGAGACACAAGGTCAAATTTACTTTTTCCAAAAATTAATTTTGCAGCGGTATTTTGTATCATTTGGAGTCTTGGAAGGCAGGTCTTTATTATGCCGAGATAGATAATGTTACAGTAATCTAGCTGGGATAATATGATAGATTGGACTGGAACAGAGAAGTGTTGTTGGTGGAAAAGGTTTCTGATCTTCCTCAGCATTCGAAGGCTAAAAAAGCATTTCTTGACAAGAGAGTTTATTTGATCCTTAAAGGTAAGAGAAGAGTCTATGAGAACTCTGATCTAATATTTGTGTGTCACGCACACCTAATCAGGCTCTAGGCGACTTGAGGAAAGGAAGGGAAAGGGTAGGATGGGGGGAAGAATCGGAAGGGAGACAGGAGGAAACATAAAATTTAGGCGAAATAAGTAAAGGTCAGATGCTTACGATCTTAGAAGATTAGTTATTTTAGAGAGAAGTTTTCAGTTTCTTTCGAAATAGGGTGTGGTTGGTTTCCGTTCTTATAGTCTCTGTGAGATCATTCCAGATTTTAACTCCGAGGAAGGTGAACAGGACTGGAAGATTCTTTTATACTTAAGATTTTTTGTCGAGGGGAGGTTCAATTGGATCCTGTTAAGAATTCTGCGTGAGCTGAACCATGCATCTGCTAAGAGATTGATGAGTGGGACTGCTGAGTTGCCGTAGATAATGTGATGCATGATACTGGCTGTTTTTAATTTTATACGAGCTGTGATGGGTAGTCAGTGGAGTTGTTTGCGGTAGGTTGAAATGGAGTCGTATTTTTTCAGACCAAAGATGAGTCTTACTACAGTGTTTTGAATCAGTTGCATTTTGTGGGTGAGGGTGGCGTTGATTCCCAGGTAGGCGGAGTTGCAGTAATCCAGTTGGGATAGAATCATCATCTGGACAATAGTGGCAAAATGATGCAGGTAGAAATATGGCCTGATTAGTCTTAGCTGTTTCATGGTGAAGAGGGCTTTCTTTCAAAGAGGCTCTATGAATAATGTGGAGTCTAGTATACAGCCTAGAAGTTTAGAGGTTGGAGCATGATGTGATGCTTGTTGGTGCTGTTTGTTGGGCATTGTGGAAATAGAGGACTTTGGTTTTGGTGGCGTTTATTTTTAGTTTTATGAACAATTGCCCATGCTTGGATTTTTTCTATATTATCTGAGATTTTCTTAGGAGTGTCAGTTTGATTTCCTGCCACCGGTATGAGGAGTAAGATGTCATCCGCGTATGAAAGTATGCTCTCATCTTCAAGTTGGATGTCTCCGAGTGAGCTCATGAGCAGGTTGAAAAGAGTAGGTGAGAGCGGTGATCCCTGCGGAACTCCACAAAAGGCCTTTCAGTAGTTGGAGTATACACCGTCTTTTTTGATGGTTTATTCTCTGTTCATGAGGAAGTCAGTGAACCAGCGCAGTACCGTATCTGTTATCCCTATCTCAGAGAGTTTTGTTAAGAGTAATTGATGATCAACTGAGTCAAAAGCTACGGATATGTCGAATTGAAAGAATATGGCCTGACGGCCTTTACTTAGCAGTTGTTTGATTTTGGTTAGTAAGGGCAGGATGAGGAGTTCAGTTCTGTGCTGTTTTCTGAAACCAAATTGTGTTAGATGAAGGCATGAATGTTGTTCTATGTATGCTCTTAGTTGTTTGCTTATGTGGGTTTCAAGAAGTTTGATAAGAATGGGATGCCAGTGAAGGGCCTGTAGTTTGAGGGAGTGGTGAGATCTGTGTTAGAAGATTTAGGAATAGGGGTTAGAGCTATTTTTCCCATTTCTTCCGGTAGGTATCCTTGACTTAGGGATTTATTCAGGAGGGAGTTGATCCATATGATTTCCTTGGGTGCTGATGTGAGGAGGTAGGTGGGGGCAATTGTCTAAGGGGCTGCATCGAGCGGCCAGTTTGCCTAATAGTTTTTGCGTGTCAGAGATGGATAGGGTAGTGAAGGTGAACCAAATGAGATCGGCCTTATTGGTTACTGTGGATTGGTCAGGGGCCCTTCTGGGATGTGTTTGTGCTGGTGGCTTGCTGGCTACTTCTGTTTGCACAGTCTTGATCTTGTTCAGGAAGTAATCTGCCAGCTCTTGGGCTGTGGGTATGTTGAGGTGATCTGTAGTGTTTTGTTTGGGGGGGTAGCTGTTTTACCAGAAGAAATAATTTTTTGTTGATGGTGGTTTCGGTTCCTATTATGTTTGCGTAGTAGCATTTACTGGCTTCTGATATGTTGAATTTATATTTGATTGCTGCTCTCCATCACGCTGTGTGGTTTGGCGCTTTGTTCTTTCACCATCTCCTTTCCAGTCGTCTGCATAGTTGTTATTCTGCTCTTAGAGATTCCATGTACCAGGGGGAGGTCTGGCTTTCTATTATTTGGCAGGGGTGTAGGGGGGGAGAGAACTTCTAAGGTATTGATTATGGACTTATTCCAGCTTGCTAGCATTGTTGTGGTGCTGTTCGAGGGGAAGATCAGAGATGTCATTACTTGTCTCCAGAAGAAGTCTAGATTGGGGTTTTTTCGTATTAGTTTTACTTCTTTTGCTGTTTTGCTTGGTTTTCTGCTGTGAGGTTCAGGTTGAATTTGAGAAGGTAGTGGTCAGATCAGGGGATAGGGGACCATATGATATTTGTGGTGAGGTTGGCGGTAGTAGCGAGCAGAGGTTGGGGGTAGTAGTGAGCAGGTCAAGGGTGCGCTCTTTTTTGTGAGTTGGGCCTGATGGCATGATAGTGATTTGACAGTCTTCAAGTAGTGTCCTGAGTTTAGAGACATCATTATTGTTGGTCAGTTTGAGAGGTAGGTTGGCATCTCTAGGGATGAGCAGGTTGGTGTGTTGGCATGTCAGGTTTGCTATTATTTCTAATAGCTTGGAGACAGTGTTTGAGTGGGAGTTTGGAGGTCTGTAGAACAGAAGAATTCCTATGTTGTTTAGTGTGGAGTTGGGTTTGCCCTCTAGTTTGCAGGTTATGTATTCCAGGTCTGGGTAGATGGCTGAGTCCAATTCTGTGATTGTATATGAGTCTTTGTAGATTACTGCTAATCCTCCTTCTCGCTTGTGTTTCCTAGGGATCTGGAGTATGTTGTATCCTTGTGGGCACAGGTGAGGTAGTTCTGGGCTATTTTGTTCTTTTAGCCACGTTTCTGTGATGAGAGACAGCTCTATGTTATTGGTTGTGATTAGCTCATTTAAGAGAAGTAGTTTGTTAACTACTGACCTTGTGTTAACATACATGCATGGGATCGGGGTGATAGTTTTGTTATTTGGTTGGGTGTGTTGATGATTGATGGGCTTTAGAGTGATGTTTGCTTTGATAGGAGGTTTTTTCTTTTGTTTGTTGTTGTTATTGCTCTTATTGCCCTGAAGAAGTAGAGTAAGTTTAAAGTTTGGCATTTAGCGCCGCAAGAGACATCAGGAGGCGGAGCTCATCTCCCACGCCGGCCCGACTTCCTCCCCCTGCAGCAGAAGGTTGTGGCTTGATCGGTGGGGCAGCTCCCGATCGTAAGGGAGCTGCCCTAATATCTTGGAAGAGAACTCGATCTGCAGGGAGACCCCAGAATCCAAAGTTACAGTTGGAGGAAGATAGTCCAATTTTGGGCCTAGCATAGATGGGAAAGCAGATATCAATGGGTCTGAGCCACTCTAAGACACCAGGCTAGGTAAGGGTCGAGACTCACACTTTTTTCCTGGGAGGCCTCTCCCCCACGTCTTTGGTTTCACTGCAGGTCTGTCACTTTTTATCTTGGCAAGGTTTTCGGGCAGCTTAAACGACTCAGCTGTGGTATTTGCATTGCACCACTTCAGTGGCGTAGTGAGCTTTTCCAGGTCTCTGCTTCTGCAACATCCCCAGCCGTCAAGGGGTCCGCAGGTGGCAGGTTCCCAGAAGTAATGCTGACCTGTTCACAGCTACTTCTCTCCCTGGTCTCAAACAAGTCAGTCTTGCACTTTTCACAAATGGTGATGATGGGCACTGGGTGGTGGCAGTGCTTACAGTCCAGATGCTGAAAACCCATGAGCTGTCCATCCCTCTAATGCAAGGATGATCGTTCCTTTAAAGCGGTAGGTACCCTGGTCAGCTATATCACCTGAGCAGGTAATCTGGGTCTGGTTGGGTGCTGGTTGGGTAATGGCTCCTCGGAGGACACCGCATGCTGACAGTTCTCACGATGATGGACTCCTGGCCTCATGGAGGGTGAGGGCAAAGATGTTGAGATCTTTCCCCATACACATGCTGGAACTTTCTGAGCAGTGCAGTCAGGGACAGACTAGTTCCTTCAACCAGTTTCAAATGCTCAGAGGGCTCTGACATTCTGTTTTCCTCCTCTCAACCCTTAGCTTGCTCCAAATCGTTGGGGATGAAAAGTTTCTCCATAGCAAATGGCGCACTTGCTCAGGATTGGTCTCACTCGCTGCCAAAACCCACAACTCCAAGTGACAAGGTATAAACAGTTCAAAGATTTTCATAAATCCCAGCTAAATTTATCCAAATTCACCTGTTCATAGTCCAGTTGGTGTGGTTTTTATAGTGTGCTTGCTCCCAAAGGCCCTGCTGTTCAGGCACCATTTATGTAATCCACTGTTTCTTTTGGATGCAGGCAGAGGGCAAATAAAGTTATTTTATTTGCTGAGGATCAGAGCATGAGCCAACTCTCTTTAGGTGTGGGCTCCACAGCAAGCTTGCACCAGACTTCCACTCATTCCTCTAAATGAAATTAGATCACATCAGTAGTTGAAAGAATACCGTATTTTTCGCTCCATAAGACGCACCTGACCATAAGACGCACCCTAAATTTAGAGGAGGAAAACAAGAAAAACCCCCATTCTGAACCAAATTCTCCTTGCCAGGCTCTGTAACCTGTCCCCCTTCTGGTGGTCTAGTGGTAGACAGGGCACAGGGCAGGCAGGCCTAGTGACAGGCAGGGCCTCCTACCCCGAGGCAAACAGGCAGGCAAAGTGCATCATCTTTCTTCTCTTCACTATCCATGTGTACCATTTTCTCCCCTTCCATTAAGTATCACATCTCTATCTTTATTCCTCCCCTTTCCAGCATTATTCCATGTCCCTGTCTCTAAGCTCCCTCTTCCTTCAGCATTTCTTTGCTCTGTCTCTTTCCATCCCCATGTCAAACTTCATTTCCTTTCTCCTGTACTCCTTATCCCCACCCCCACCCTGAGGCTGGCAGGGCACCCCACCCCCTGAGGCAGGTAGGCAGGGCCCCCAGTACCCCCTCCGAACTCTCCCCCGTATCTTATTTTAGTTCCTCCGGCTCAGCTTGACAGGCCCGTTCCTCCATGTCCCGCCTGCCAGAGGGCTGAGGCAAATGCGAAGGGAGTCAGAGGAGCGGTGGTGGAGGCAGCTGAGGCCAGTGCTGCCATGGGGGAAGGGAGGGAGGAGAGTTGTTGCTGTAGCCGCTCGCTGACTTGTCAGGGCCACGCTGCCATGCCAGGACTCTCAGCAGCTTCCAGTTCTGATAGCTGCTGCTTACACCTGGCCCGCTGGGAAACTGCTGCACATGTGAGAAGCAGGACGCGCTGTCTCCAGCTGCCTCTCTAACGGCAGAGCAGCGCGCACGGCTACCTGCCTGGTCAGCTGAAGTGGCTGCCTCCTCTTCCCTTCTCTAGTGGCAGAGCGGCGCACAAGGCTGCCTGCCTGGTCCCGTGCCACTTCCTGCGAGAAAGGAAGCAGCGCATGACCAGGCAGGCAGCCTTGTGCGCTGCTCTGCTGCTAGAGAAGGGAAGAGGAGGCAGCCACGTCAGCCAACCATGCAGGCAGCCATGCGCACCGCTAGAGAGGCGGTCGCGTCCAGCGATAGAGGGCACTAGAATTAAAATAAGGTAACTAGGGGTTGGGGGGGTGGTTTGGGTATTCACTCCATAAGACACACCTTTATTTCCACCAATTTTTTTTTGGGGGGGAGAAAAAGTGCGTCTTATGGAGCGAAAAATACGGGTAATTCAAATCTTTACTACTTCTTGGAACGCAGAAGAGGCAATGTGCTTGAATAATAACAGTTTCTTTAAAGAACTCCAAAATTATGTACAAATTCCAAATAGTTCAGATACACTGGGATAGATGGATCCAGCTACAAAATACAAAAGTCCAAGTCTATTGGTGTAGGATAGACTTAAAACTAATTTTGAGATTTCTGCTTTGATCAGTTGGGTTGTACTGCCCAAAAGACAACTTCCCGCCCAGAGCTAGGGCTTAAGACTTCTCTGGAGTGATGTCATTTTCCTGGGCTCACCTTCCAGGGAGTTTAAGAGCTAGTCTGGCTTTTTGTAGAACACAGCACAACACAGCACTAATAATTTTTAAACTGCAAACTCCAACTTTTTACACCATTATTTACTTGTAGTCATGGGGAATATATGCACTACACCTTACTTCCAGTGGATAATATTCACCCAGGGCTACACGTGCTTTGTGTAGAGTGAGCAGTAGAATTCTGCTGGTCATAGGCGGTAAACTAAACTAAAACTTAGGCCCTCTTGTACTAAGGTGCGCTAACTGATTAGTGCGCGTTGATCGATTTAGCACACGCTAAACGCTAACATGTGCATGTTAGTCTATGGAAGCATTAGTGTTTAGCGTGCGTTAATTCGATTAGCGTGCGCTAATCGGTTAGCCCACCGTAGTAAAAGAGGGGGTTAGTTTTATAGACTGGGTCATCAACCAAAATGGAGCTCGGCTCGATTAACACTAAATGGGAGCTAAAAATCAAAAATCTGTTGGGTGGATTGTCTCAAGGAAGGTTTGGAAAGGCAACTCCAAGACCAAGCAGTCCTGTAAAATGTAATTGCAGGATAACAGTCCTTTTAAACCTTTATATGTATGACAGATGTATCGTGCTTGTTCATGGAGAAAACAAAACCGCCTGATATTCAGCAACAGTAATCCAGATAGTGTCAGGGTCAGTCTGCAGAGATTTTCAGTAGCTTTATTTATGTAATATCATTCAAAATGTAGTTGTGGCCCCTTTTTGCAGCACTTATTCAGGAGGCAGAATATAACTAGATATTTAGCACCGATATCCTGCATTGAATATTTGGGTATGCTGCAATCAGCGTTTAAAAGAAATGACTGCAGAATCTGAATATTGAATCAAAAGTTGCTTACCTTTTAACCGTGTGCTGTAGACAGCAGGATAAATGGTCACATATAACTTCTCACCTCCCTTTGAAGTTTAAAACAAATGTTTTCCTTTGTAACTACAATGTGATTGAGGGGATCTTGTGTCACATATCTTCATGGTATGAGATGCACTTGAACACAAGGGTTGCTAGCTTTTACAGCTGTAAACCAGTAAATGTTACGTTCCCTATGCCCATGTGTGATTAATCCTGTTCTCCATAGAGATACAGTTACAGATACAGTTATAGTTACAGATAAACAAGTTTGGCTTCATTTAGGAAACAATTAGACCTATTTGTTTAGCCACACTTTTCCTAAAAATGTATGAGATTGAATGCCTTTAGTAGGATATTAATGTTACATTTGATTTTGGGTTGGGGTTTTTTTTGAGATTTTATTTGTATTTGCTATATTGTATTTGTTTTACTTTTATTATGTATGTAATTATGTGACCTGCTTAGATTATATAAATATATAGGATATAAATATGATAGATAAATAGGGCTTATTTTCCAACTGCACCAGCTAATGCCATTAATGCACAAGTACTGTTACAAATTGACCCTAACAGAAAGAGACAGCACCTCTCAAACTCAGGTACTTTAATTTCCTGTAATAAATTTTGATATTTCAAATGGTTAATATATAACCATTTATCCTTTAGTATACTTTTAATTTGCTGATTCTTGACTTAATTTAGAGCTTTAAGCATTTTTTCTAGCATAAGAAATCATTTACAGTATTTACATTATATTTACAGATATCTGCTTTAAGGTGACATCTTATTTTCTCCTGATCTTTTCTTAAGGAAGACTGAACAGTTACAGAGGCGCTATAATAATTGAAACTGGTAATTCACACTGTCAGATTTCTAATATCCACTGGACATAGATGCTATTCTGCCTCTTAATATGAATTGTAAAATATACTATAAATATGTTGCTCATTTGCATGCAGTTCAGGATTCTGGAAATGTTCTCCATCAGATTTATTTTTGTGTGGTATATAATGTCAGGCAGTTCAGGTGCCACTGGACACTTCAGTGTCTCTCCTCTCCTCCTCCCAGCAACTCTTATGTTCTTGTGAAATTGTTGACTGGTAAAGATAATTCTCCTTTTGCTCTTGACAGTGACTTGGTCAATTTGACTGCCTAACAATTTTAAGATTTTTTTTGCCAGCTGAGAACACAAGCACATAAAGTTCCATGTTAGGTCAGATAAATCTAATATCCTGTTTCCGACAGTGACCTATCTGGGTCATTTGGAAGCACTCAGCAGCTCTTAATGGGAACATGAAATCCCTCTTACTCATGCCTAGAATTAAGAGGTACTAATCCCCAGCTCTGCCCAGCTAATAATTGTTAAAGAACTTATTCTTCAGAAATTGATCCACAATTTTTTTACTCAACTGTGGTACTTGTGACCACATCCTCCTGCATCAAATTCATCAGCTTAATTGTACATTGGTTGAAAAAATATTTTCTTACATTTAATTCTGCTACAAGTTGGTTAATGAAGTATCCCTTAGTCCAAGTACTGTTGGAAAGGCTAAATAATTATTCCCAGTAGCCTGTTCATTCGACTCATAATTTGATAAACCTATATCATATTGCCATTTGGTCATAAAAGCCTTTCAGTCTCTTTTATTGATTGTGTTCTCCTCTGTAGCTTTTTATTTATTTATTTGGTTTTATATCCCGTCCTCCCAGGAGGAAGCTTACATGCATAACAAAGCATGGTAAAATATAACATGACAAACATGGCACAGTGTGACACAACATTGCGAGCATTGCACGACTAAACATAATTTGGCAGCTTAGCATGGTAGACAGTCATATATACAAGCATGATAAACATAGTACAAGCGTGGAAAACATAGCATGGAAGACATTGTATTATACATGGTGAACATAGTATTTATCTATCTATTTATATACATAGCATGGTAAACATAGTATTATACTAGTCTTATAGCCCGTTACATTAATGGATGCTAGAATATGTGTGTGTGTGCCTGTATTTATTTCTTTCTCTCTCTCTCCTTAGCCTGTTTCTGTATTTCTGTTTTTCTTTCTTTCTGTCTTTCTTTTTCCTCGGCTGTCCACCACCACCCCTTGCCTGCTCCCCCTGTCCATTCTAATGGATGCTAGAATATGTCTGTCTGTCTTTCTTTCTGTCTGTCTGTCTCTCTCCCTGGCCCCCTTTGTCTGTCTGTCTTTCTGTCTCTTTTCCTGCCCCTGTGTCCTTCTTCCTTTCTTTCTCCCTCCCACTGTCTGTCTGTCTTTCTTTGTATGTGTCTCCCTGCCCCCTATGCATCAGCAGCATTTATTCCCCCCTCCCCTACCCCCGTTTCCCTTCCCGCGTTCTGGCCTGCACATTTTTTTTTAATGCCAGCCTCTACAGCTGAAAATAATCTGGATATTCAGTAGCAGTATTTGATCTATGGCTGTCCGCTGAATATCTGGATAGAACAGTGAGGTGCCAAAAGCATAGATATTTAGCTGCGATCCTGATAACTTATCGGACAGGTTTAGGATTGACTTTGTGCTAGACTATGCTATTTTCCTAATAGTCACCTGGATAACTCATGCGGGCATAGGTGGCCAGGTCAAAGGCAGGCCTTCCCTTGGTGATCAGGCTTTCGTCCATGGCAATGTGGTTGAGGCCGGACCCCTGGCCGAAGTCGATATTGATTTATTCGCCAGGGGTCATGCATCTTTTAAACACTTTAGTTTACTTAAAAATCAACCCTATGCTAAAGCTAAAGCTTTCTTTTATTTTTAAAATTTATATTTTAACTGCAGTACCTTAATATTGTCTGTGCAAACAGCCATGCTATTTTTCTTCTCTCTCGTGCCAACTCCACAGTCACCTCGAGCTCTCTCTCTGCTCCTTCTCCCCATCTTTGCAAAACCAGCCTACCAATGAGAGGCCGCGAAATTTGTGCCTCTGCACATCCGGGGAATTAAGCCTGCTCTGCACTGTACTTCAGACTTGCATGTTTCTCTGCACTCTCCAGGCCTCTGTAGCCTTCAAAAATCACCCTTCTACTGCCAGGGTCCCTGTCACTCCCCACCGCAGCCCTAAAAATAGTATTTCCAACAATCGGGGACCACCTGTACTTCTGCGCCCATTCCCAACCTCCTTGGGCTCCTCAGGCCCTCTGAGGCCTACCTTTAATCTTCGGGACCTGGCCACTACTGGACCAGGTCCCCAACGATACTCCAGGTCCGGTTCCCAGACCTATGGCCTTCCAGCCCATGGCCTTTTTTGTCTGCCCTCCACCGACATCCGCCTCAAGCCGCCGCGGCCTGCCCCACTCCCTCCTCACCGTTGCTTGCCATTCCCCCCTCCCCCGGGGAAGCTTCGTGCGTTTCCGCCGCGGCTTCGCCAGCCTCCTGTCTGCAGGCCGGCCGCCCGTCTTTGCGCACACATCTGCGGGAGGAGGAGGAGGCCGGGCTGTGGGATGGTGGGGAGGCCGGGGTTGCACGTAGCAGCAACTGCAGCAGCTCGGCCGTGCAGCCAGCGCCAGGCAGAGCTGGTGTCGGGCATGGACCTTGCGCCGCCCAGGCCAGCTCCTCACTTTGCTTGTGGAGGCGATCGGCGGCTGGCTGCGATCCCCGGCCCACTTTCAAAGTTCATTTTTTATTTCAAAGCCAACGCCGCAGCTCCTCTCTCAATCCCCGCCTAGTGCAGTTTGAGAGAGGAGCCGTGGCAGCAGCTTGAGCTTTGTCAGGTAATTGCAAGTGTTGAAGCCCACTGCGAGAGAGAGATGGTGGTAAGCGAGCATGCGCACTCTTGTGGCCACATCCCGACAGATCAGGACTCAGGGAACACGGGATAAGAGTGCGCATGCGCGCTTAGCATTTTATTATTATAGATATACAAACATAGTATGGCAAACAGTATACAAACATGGCTAACCTAGTATGACATGACAGTATGACACTTAACATGGTTTTACTTTAGCTTTTTTTTTAGCTGTTTGTGTTGCTGACATGGTAATTTTTTATTTTACAATACACTTCTCAAAGTATGATTTGGGTGGGTTATATGCAATTGCTCTATAGATTGAAACCAATTCTGCCAGCATTTGACTTCTGTAGTGTAGTGCAAGCATTAATCCTGAGTAGAGTGGATTATTGTAATTCCCTTTACCGTATATATTTGAATATAAACCGGCCCAAAAATGGGGGTCCTAGTTTATATTCAAGGCAATGCCCCCTCCCAGAATTTTTCAGGAACTCGGATCTCCGAGAATCTCGGAGAGAACAGGAACTCGAAGGCCTTGAGCATGCGCAGATGCTCAAGGCCCAGCGCGAAGGAAGGCACCGGCATGTCCTGTGCGTTGGTGCCGGTGCCAATGGGGGTAAGGAATTTGATCGGGTGGGTGGGCGGATGCCTGGGGAGATGCCGGATCGCGGCGGGGAGGGGGTGCGACGAGAGCGGAGGGTGCCGAATCGCTGGGGGGGGGGGCGCTCGTAAATTGAGGCACGTTCGGTTTCCGAGGCACCAATTTTGCGAATGTTTTGCTCGTCTTGCAAAACACTCGCAAACCGGTGCACTCGCAAACTGAGGTACCACTGTATACAATTTAATCAGTAATATTTACTCAGTAATATAAATCAATAATATATACATAAGTATATATATATAAATCTGTAATATATACAGTATATATATGTATAAATCAGTAATATATACAATTTAATCAGTAATATTTATTTAATATATACAATTTTAAATTTTTTATAGTAATGCAGTAAAGTACCAAAACAGTTTGGCATTCAAGATCTTACAGCTGTGTACTCAAATGTCTTGTTTCATTTTATATATAAATTGTTCATACAATACTTTTGCTCTCAGGCAACAATATGGCCTATCCTGTATGACCATCTATTTCAACTACTAATCTGTGCTATCCTACTTTTCCTATAGCGATCCTCTGTGCTTCTCCCATGCTTTCTTTAGTTCATGTGTAACCTACCTTTTTTTTACCACCTTCACAAGGAGGCTGTTCCACCCATACACATCCTTTCCTTAAAGAAGTATTTCCTTAGACTAATCTTGAGTCTATCTCCTTTGACCTTCATCCTATGCCACCTGTTTTCAGAGCTTCATTTCAATTGAAAGAGGCACGCTGCCTCTGCATTTATGCCATGAAGGTATTTTATATGCTGCTCATATCTCCCGTCTCCTGCCTTTCTTTGAGAGTGTAATATATTGAGATCTTTGTCTGACCCTATATTTTTTGACAAAGACAACCAAGCAGTGGCATGGTAGAAGGCACTCAGAGTGGTGGTGCCCTCCCTTCCCCCTCCAGCGTACCCCCCTCATTCTGCACCCCCCCCCACGCTCCTTCTCACCCCCAATTCCACACTTGTGCTCTCCCTTCCCACCCTCATGTACCTCTAAATCTTTGCCAGCACGAGTGGCTTTAGCAACATGCTCCTCACGCCAGCATTGGATTTCTCTCTGATGTTACCAAGCAGGCATGAGCAACAGGCAGAAGTTGCTCGTGCTAGCGAAAATAATGAAAAGGTACGGGGTGGGGGGGAGGGATGGTATTTCAGGGTTTTTGTCTGAAATGTATTTAGAAATGTCTCTTCTAGTTCTACCGTGAAAAGGTTTGCATATTGTGGTGCTATCCTCGTGCCCATAGCTGTGTCATTGACTTGCAGATAGATATCATTATTAAAGTGGAAATAGTTGTGAGTTAGAATAAATTTGATTAATGCTGTAATAGTTTCTGGTGAGTGTTGGTGGTCCAGGGTTGATGATTTTAAGAATTTTCACATGCAGCAGTGCC
The DNA here is from genome assembly GCF_902459505.1 of Geotrypetes seraphini. Classification (NCBI taxonomy): domain Eukaryota; kingdom Metazoa; phylum Chordata; class Amphibia; order Gymnophiona; family Dermophiidae; genus Geotrypetes; species Geotrypetes seraphini. Next base: position 324,842,656 of record NC_047084.1, on the reverse strand, counting down.
ATCAGCATGGGAGATGTTGCTATATACTGATTCTACATCCATTGTGACTAGAAGTGTGCCAGGTAGTAACTACTTGATATTGTTTAATTTGTTCAGTTGTCTCAAAACTACCTTCTCAATTACTTTCCCTATTACACTTCTCCCTCGGTATTCGCTGGGGATAGGGGAAGAGACGGACCGCGAATAGGGAAAATCGCGAATATCTTCTCATCCGGCTCTGACCCATCCCTGCCTCCTTCCCACCTTCCCAGCCTTACCTGGTGGTCTAGTGGGCTTTCGGGGCAGGAGCGATCTTCCTACGCTCCTGCCCCATGCAGATCGCCAATAGGAAATGACTGCTGTGAGTTCCCATAGTCTCTCGAGACTACGACGGGAGCTCACGGCAGCCATTTCCTATTGACGATCTACACGGGGCAGGAGCGTAGGAAGATTGCTCCTGCCCCGAAAGCATGCTAGACCACCAGGTAAGGCCAGGTGCTGGGGGGGGAAGGCTGGAGAGAGGCAGGAACATGCTATACTATGGGGTTTTTTCCCCCTCCCCCCAAAAAAATCACGAATATGTGAAATCGCGAGTGTCAAAACCGTGAATGGGGAGGAGGAAGAGTATTGTGTGGTATGCAGCCTATGCCTGCTAGGTCTGTCCCTAGAGCAGTGCACAGTTCAAGAACAGACACTACACAAACATCCCCATTTAAACCCCAAACTGACAGGTTGGATGACTTTTCTTCTTTGACCTATAGAGGGAGCGGGGGAGCACAGTTGCAGATTTCCCATCCCCCACACAGCCCTAGGTTAGTTCCTAGGAAATCCTTTTCACCTGAGGGTTTGGGGCGTGGCTGCAGACTGTTAAACCAGAGAGCTGAGCTGTTAGTGAGACAGAGGGAGAAACAGAAGTAGCAGCAATAGTAGTAGTAGTAGTTAGAGGACAGGCAGCGCCGCTCAGGGTTGAGAGTAGAGAATGACACGGGGAAAAAAATCTGTCCCCGTCACCGCCCCGTCCCCGGCCCACCATCCTCTGCACCGCCCCATCACCGCCATTCCATTCACCGCCCCGTCACTGCCATCCCTTTCACCGCCCCGTCACCGCCACTGCCATCCCATTCACCGCCCCGTCACCGTCCCCGCAGCATCCATATAAGCCTTAGTACTCTAATATTTAGCGTATTCCATTCTTATAAATCAAAGTTCCTGCTGCTGAACTAGAGAAAGAGATGTTCAGCTGGCAGGGCTTTGTTTATAAATGTTTATTAACACAACTAATATACCACCATAATGTTTCCGACAGAGGACAAGTATGCAATAAATGCATTTTGCTGTTTCAATGCCAGTGCTCAGCAGAACAACAGACAGCAATATGGACATTCACCTTATGTAGTACTTTTTTAATATATAAAAATAGGCAAAATTAGTTGCTGTTTTATCATTATATTTTCTTGCCATTATAGTATTCTTCATTGATCATTTTTCTTTTTAAATTCAAAACAAATTCAACCTATCTTGTGTCCCAGCATGAATTCATGTTTCACTCAATTGGCTGTTTCAAGGGAATTAACCCTCCAACTTCCATTTGCAAAAATACCCAATGTTGTTCCTTCTATGAGCAATATTTAAATTATGAGGAACAACATTGGGTATTTTTGCTGAATTGTGTGACACCATTTGGGCTGAACATGAAGATTGAAAATGCCTGGTTAGCCCTGGACAGATGATTTGAACAGCCAGGAGCCTGTCCTGGCCATTTAAATCATTTTGAATATCTAGTCCAATGATAACAGAATTAGGGTGATTATAGAAACATAGAACTTTGTTGATCACTAGTCTTGGTCTTTGGAACTGCCCATTGTGTCAGAAGCAATAGGGATTAAGTGACTTGCCCAGGGTCACAAGGAGTGTAGTGTAGCTCTAACCACTGGATTTAGAAGTTGGCTTCTTTTGGGATCTTTAACTCATCATCGCTAGGACTCGAATCTGAGTCCGTGGCACCTAACATAGAATGGAATTAGTATGGCAAAGTAATGAAGAATGGTCCAGCAGCCCCCACCCTCCCTCCACCTCACCTTATATTCGTTCCGAGTTTGCCGGCTTCCTTTTTCCCTAGCCGCACGCGTTCAAAAAGCCGTGCATTTAGCCAGCTCCCTCCCTCCACCTCACCTTAAATTTCGAGTTTTCCGGTTTCCTTTTTTCCGAGCCGCACGTGTTCAAAAATCCGTGCACGCGCGGCTGCGCAAGTCAATCAAACTTCTCCTCTCCTGCAACTTCCTGTTTCCGGTTGCGTCAGAGGAGAAGATTGATTGACTCGCGCAGCCGCGCGTGCACGGATTTTTGAACACGTGCGGCTTGGAAAAAAGGAAGCCGGAAAACTCGAAATTTAAGGTGAGGTGGAGGGAGGGAGCTGGCTAAATGCTACGGGTGGGCGGGCGGTGGCTGCGGGGACCGCGCGATCCTTGATACCTCACTGCGGAGACAAGACCATTCACCGCCCCGCGGGCGGTGAATGGCCTTGTCCCCGTCGCCGCAGCGACTGCTAGTTTTCTTCCCCGTTTTCGGCGGGTGACCCGCGGCTAAAATGCGGTGGCCGCGGGTAAACCGCCACCGTGTCATTCTCTAGTTGAGAGCTCTGAATGGCAGTGAGCATATGGAAAGCGTGGACCTGACTGAGGCTGGAGTGGAACTGCCTCTTTGCATGCCTGAAGATCCTCGGGACATGGAGCTGGAGCCAGAGCCATATGCTGAGCTACAGAATGGAGCTCTGCCCATGGAGGTTTGCTGTTTCAGAGGCAAGTAGTTGAAACTGCCTAAGTGAGTAACGGAAACCCTGCTTACCTAAGTTGCTTCCAAGTTTTCTTTTTGGTAACCCTGAAAGAGCTGAAGAACTGTGAGGGCTCCTATGAGAACTGTGAAAGACTGATTTTGAATTTTGAGTTTACTGTTTCCCCTGAATGGGGGAAAGGTTAATCTGGTCCCAGGCAGGGGGGTTCGCTCTGCGTTTTCTGTGGTGGGATTGAGAGCCTATTTTTGGCAAAGTTATAACCACGCAGAGCACACTGCCTGGCCAGCACGTTTTTGTTTTTCCTTTTGAAACTTTCCAAGTGTTGAACTATTAATTGGCTGAGGAACCAGCAACAGCTTTGAGGAAGGCTTGCATTGTGTGTTTGGGACTGTATCTACCAAGCATTTACTCAGAGATTGTTTAGCTGTATATTTTGATTGTTTTGGGGACTATTCTTGATAACTGAACATCCTGACAAGTTTGTGTTGGTTTTTTTTTTTTTTAATGAAACTGATGAATGTGGAAACAAGCCAGCTGGGCTTGATTATTTTTTATTTGAAGAACAAACCCAGTTATTTCCTGAAGATTACTTACCTGGTGTGGTGGTTTTCCCTTCTATTAATCTTTTATTTTCTTCCTTGTGCTGCCCGCAGCGGCTCACAAGAGTTTTCCTTGTTACTGGTGTCCCAGGACCCATTGCCCTGAGGCTGCCGGTGACAATTGGCAATACTGAAATTGGCCTATAGCTACTTGCTGTAGTTGGTCCAGTTTATCTTTTTTCATTAATGGGTCTATTTTGTTTTCTTTATTTTTCTTTAGTAGCTGGATACAATATACATTCATCTGGGTGAAAAATATACATGTTAAAGTATATGTGGAGATTTCATTCTATTTCTTCCCTAACCCAATCCTTCTTCCTTTTTACTGTAGATAAAAGTCCCCAGCACCATGAAAAGTGTATATACTCTTGTGTCACTAAAAGTGGATAGTGTTTTTAACCTGTATTTTTATGAGTAAATATGGATTACCGTATATACTCAAATATAGGATGAAATTTTTGGCCAAAAAAATGGCCCCAAAATGTGGGTCTCATTCTAAATTCAGGTCATCACCCAGTGACTACCCGATCCCCTCCTGCACTTATTGCAGGCCTCTGCCAACCTGCCGTATGACCTGGTAGGCCGGGACAGGAGGGATCCCTCCTGTCCCGGCCGATTCTAACAATTTTTTACTTCCCTCCCCCACATACCTTTTTTCACCTTTTTGAATCCCTAGTGGTCCAGCATTGTATGGACAAGAACAAGCTTTCCAAGCTCCTGCCCCGTACTGAGTCTCACGAGAACTGGCAGCAGCCATTCAGGGAGTGGCGCAGGGCTGAGCAGGAGCTCGAAAAGCTTGCTCCTGCATGCCTGGTGTATCACTGGCAGCGAGATCTGAGGCAGCCATTCAAGGAGGGAGGGGCTCAGCACGGGGCAGGGCCATCTGGGATTCGAAAAAGTGAAAAAAGGTATGCGGGGAATAAAAAAAATTGTTCAAATCGGCCGGGACGGGAGACAGGAGAGATCCCTCCTATCCTGGCCTACCACTAGACCACCAGAGGGGGTACAGGGCATAAAGGTAGGATAGGGTGCAGAGCCTGGTAGGGAGTGGTGGGACACGGTGCAGAGCCTGGTAGGGAGTGAAGGGGGCTGGGTTCAGAGCCTGGCAGGGAGGGGGCTGGCTGCCTAGCCTGGTAAGACAGGGAGGGAAGGGGCCTGGGTTCAGAGCCTTGCAGGGCAGGGAAGGGGTCTGGCAGGGAGAGGGCTGAGTGCAGAGCCTGGCAGTGGAGGGCGTGAGGGAGGGGACACTGGGTGAAGATCCTGGTAGGGCATGACACTTGAATATTAAGCCCTCTTATATTTGAGTCAACCATTTTTCCTCCTTTTTGGGAGGAAAAATTGGAGTCTCGATTTATATTTGAGTATATGTGGTACCAGTAGAGAAATGATCAATGGCTTCCCCTTGCACCAACGGTATGCAGAGACAGAAAGAAAGGGTATGCAATCATCAAATCGGTAAATGAGTGCAATACAATGAACCCAGTTAGGTATAAACATTCTCTTGTTTTTGTTATTTATTGACTTGTTGGTTTACCTATCTCTTGCTGTATGTCCATGCAAACATGAAAATGTTTTTATTATTGATCCTACTATGGTGACTTTAAAGGTTTAGCTTCCACAGTTTAGGAAGTTGCAGCTTTTTATATGCTCATACTGGAAGGAGATAAAGAACTGCACTGATTATAAATGGGCTGGTTGTGATTTTTGTATGAATCAAATTGCTTTAGTAGTTAAAAGCATTCTTCAACTATTTTTACCTTGAGCTGAAGTAAGACTAATTAACTAGTCTACCTTTCCAGAATTTACTGTATTTGCCACAGTAAACAAATTTGTTTTTGTGTAGTCTGATTTAAAACTTGCCATAGGTAAATATGAGCTGTCATGAATGTTATTGGTCACTTTTTTTTTTTTTTTGTCGTCTTTTGTTTTCTAAACCAATCATTTGTGTGTTGTGAAATATCTTACTCATTATAGCCTGACCAGAAAGGGAATGTTGGTTCAATAAAAAAGTATTATAGATATGCATGTAGAACAAAAACATAAATAATGGACACATATCTGGTAAGAAATTACAAGCATCTTTTACTGTTACTTGATACACTGTCTTTTAGTGTGCTCAAATAATATTGCAGGGAAAATTACTTTTTGCCACTTAAGAGAGATTTGAGATCTGTAGATTTCCTATTCTGTAGGAGAGAGAAATATACTTTCTGGTCCAGCAGCAGTGTAGATAAATGAAGAATATGGTGGGGGGGGGGGTGTTGGCTTTTTTGTTGGGGGGTTGGTTTTGTTTGTTTTGTTTTAACTAGCAGACTTTCTGGTTCTGGTGCTTAAGAGGTCCTTTAACACATTTAGAAATTATCATTCTTGTTTGACAGCCTTATAGCTCATGTTTGGATTTTTATTTTAAATTTAACTTTTTGTTTTCCAGATGAGGGCAGGAATGCAGTTGACCATGCGGGTGGTGCACAAATTGTAGTTGATCATTTAAGGTCACTGTGCACTGTAACAGATCCAGCCAATCAGAAGCTCATGACTGTCTTTTGTGGCATGCTGATGAACTATAGCAATCAGAATGGTAAACACAAGTGAAAATTTGCTTCATTTGCGCACACACAATATTTCTAAGTTATTTTCAGGAAAGAGAAATAAGCTTGGACAAAATATTTGAAGTTACACATTTAACACAGCCAATTCTTTTAAAGTTAAACTTCCATCAGTTACTAATATATAATGACTTGAATAAATTATATGCCAAACTCTGCATTCTATGTGCCTTATCAATTTCCAAAGCAGAGAACTTCTGTTTTTCAAACAGATAATTCTTCAGCCTCCATTTCCATCTGTCTGTTTTATAGCTCATCATTTCTGAGCCCTTTCTTTAATAATATTTTAAACATTGGATTGACATTCAGGTCAGTTACTCGCTTGTGATACAAATTTGGGTACCTTGTGCCAGTTCAGCATTGTAGAATAAAAAGCGCTCTAAATTTTAAGCATCTACTGATCATTTGAGATAGTTTACACTGAAAATTAACATGGTGGAAAGGGGAGTACCCTGTTAGTGTGACACAATCTAAGTTTTTAAAAAATGAAATGTAGTTTACTTAGTGCTCCTACTGAAAGTTCAAGTTTTATTTAAAATTTGATGTACATGCATTGTCATAAAATTTCAAAGCGTATTACAGATCTAAAATGGGAGGACAATACAATACATATATACAATAATAGACAGGCATACAAGTGACAGGACCGGTACAGAATGGAAGAGGGGAGGAAGTACAATAATTTTAGTAGAGGAACTTTGTGGTTAATGTTTTTGGCACTGGGTTTTTGGCACTAAAGGGGACCTTAATAGTCTTCAACATTTGAGTTTTAGTCATGTTTTAACCTTATAAAAATGCTTCCATGAATTTCCTTTTACTTTACTTGTATTAATAATGTGTTAGCCATTGCAGCATTTTAATTTGCTAATACAAAGTGACTGTCTGTGCTTTTTGATTTCATATGGATATTTGCATGCTATGGAATTTAGTTTAAGGTTTTACACTCAAATGAACACTAACATTCAAAGTTAAGATACAGTATATTAAGTTCATAACTTCTGCACTAACTACAAGAGGTGGTCCTGACACTTAGGGCTCCTTTTACGAAGGTGCGCTAGCATTTTTAACGCACGCACCGGATTAGTGCGCGCTAGTCGAAAAATTACCGCCAGCTCAAGAGGAGGCGGTAGCGGCTAGCACGTGCAGCATTTTAGCGTGTGCTATTCCATGCATTAAGGCCCTAACGCGCCTTCATAAAAGGAGCCCTTAGAAAAATGGCCACACTGTTGCTAACCTGGGGCAGTAGTTAGTCACGTGTGTTAATCGCAGGGCCATAACAAGCTATGCAGTTACTTACTTTTCAAGAGGTGAAAATATAGAGTTTATAGTTTATTAAAACTTGATATAGCTCAAGTGGATATAGTAGTTTATTATTAAAAAGAAAAAGCAATAAAACAGCAGAAAAGAACTCCAGAGTATTTGCCAGGGCAGGTCTAATTCACTCAAATGAACACTAAAGAAGCTTGCATCCTCAGTCTAATACACTTTTTACTCAACTCCTGTGCCTATACCAAATGATTTCAACATCCTTTTAAATCTTTGGATGCCTGTTTCCGCACAAAACTTTATGTATAAGCGTTCCAAAGAGTAGGGACAATCCATGCAAATGCCGTGTTACAAATAAAATCCCATCTTGCGCTAACACGTGAAGGCACACGTAATCTGTGATCCTTTAGTGATCACAGGTTTTGGAAGGGTTTACGGAATGATTAGGTAACTTAGATAAAGTTGGCATATGTTCGGAATATACCTTGGGTGTCATACTAAGAATTTTGAACCAGATTCTATAATATAAAGGTAGCCAATGAAAATGCAAAAAAGAAAGGTGTTATGTGATGACATTTTTTCATATTTCCCAAGATTCATAATGCAGAAATTTGGATAGCTTGTAGATGTTTAAGATTGCTTGTAATTCCTTTCTACTGCAATAGGCACATCATTCTGGAACAGGTAGGTAGTGATCCTCTGATTGCAAGATCTAGTGTAGAGAGCATTATTTACATTTTTTTGCTCTGCCTCCCCTCACTCCGAGTTGTCTTATATATCCTGTTTTACTCGCTACACATTAGATGGTAGGATTTGGTCTGTTCTGCTCATGTTTATTTTTCATCTAATTTCGGTCTTTTTATCCGATGGTGAGGCTTTTCAGTGCTGCAGAGGCTCCTAGTTTTGTGACATCTCTGGCTGCAGAGAACACAGACTGATGGAAATTCTGTAACCAAGAGGCAGCCTGCATCACAAGGCACCTGCTTGGCCAGCCTGGGACTGTTCCCTTGGGAGCAAGCCTCATTCCACATTTTGTCTCCAGAGAGCTTGAGCAGAAGCTGTTTTTCACCAGGATAAGGTGCTGATTGTGTTTCCTTCCCCCGACTTCACATACGGGTTCCAGTGGGGATTGAGGTCTCAGTCCAGTTGGTTGGACTAAGAGGTAGTTGTAAGGCACAAGCTATCCTGGTTTCCAGGCTTGTCTGAGGCAGAAGTTCTCTGGCTGTATCTTCAGCCCTTTGCAGCTCCCAGCATCAGCATTGTACAATGAGTAAGGCTTTAACAGTTTATGAGAGAAATCCGTGAGGAGGAGCTTTAAAAGTGAATTTTAAGGGTTTCTGGGGCTAGGGACAGGGTCCCCCACCTCTAAAATCCTGTTCCCTGAATTTTTTTACCCCTTGTTTATCTCCCAAGGACCATTTTTTGTGCTAAAATCGCTGCTGTTGTATCCATCTTGGATCACAACGGTGGCAGCATTAGGGGTTAATCCCTCTAAGTGCACATTTTCCCCACAGCAGAGTCATGCGCAAAAGGGAGTAGAGTTATAAGAGGACTGGGATGATGTCTTATATCATTACTGTCCCAGTCTGGGTCCTTAATATTAGGAGACTCAGCATCATGCCTGGGAAAGTCGGGTCCCGAACAGGTAGGTGGTAACCCTTAATCTCAGAGAGGACCTGACTATGTACAGGCTATTCAAGCCTTCAGCATTTTTGGAGATTATTACCAAGTCTCTCCAAGAATTAAAGATAGAGCCTTCAGACCTCTACCACCCAGTGCTCTCATATAAGCAGCACTAAGAAGAGCAGCACTAAGGCTCAGACTAGAGAATGACACGGTGGCGGTTTACCCGCGGCCACCGCATTTTAGCCGCGGGTCACCCGCCGAAAACGGGGAAGAAAACTAGCAGTCGCTGCGGCGACGGGGACAAGGCCATTCACCGCCCGCGGGGCGGTGAATGGTCTTGTCCCCGCAGTGAGGCATGAAGGATCGCGCGGTCCCCGCAGTTCACACCCGCCTGCCCAATCGATTCTAGTGTTTAGCCAGCTCTCTCCCTTCTCCTAACCTTAGTTTGTAGATTTTCTTTTTCGGCGACCCGCACGCTATCAGAGAGCCGCGCACGCGCGGCTGCTCAGTGTTCAATCTTCTGCTCTGACGCAACCGGAAACAGGAAGTTGCAGCAGAGCAGAAGATTGAACACTGAGCAGCCGCGAGTGCGCGGCTCTCTGATAGCGTGCGGGTCGCCGAAAAAGAAAATCTACAAACTAAGGTGAGGAGAAGGGAGAGAGCTGGCTAAACACTAAGATCGATTGGGCAGGCAGGTAGTGGCTGCGGGGACCGTGCGATCGCTAGTGTTCCCGGCTCAAATTGGAAGGAGGGAGTGAAAGGGAAAAGGATTCTGGGCCAAGGGGATGAAATCGGAAAGAAAAACCCACAGCAGGAAAGAAAGGGAAGGACTGGCAGGTGAGCCAGATGCTAGAAGCAGGGGGGGGGGGGGGGGAAGAAAGAGGGAAAAAAGCTAGATGGGGTTGAAAAGAAGAGACACACTGGTATGGAAGAGGAAGATAGGGGAAATCTGGACACAGGAAGGTAACAGAAAGAGGGGAAATTATGTGCATGGGGCATAGGGACAGAGAAATAAAGGGGACATGCCATGGGGATGGTATATGGACACAGGGGGGGGGTAATGGCAGATACATATGGGAGATATTAGAAATGGGGAAAATAGGAGCACAGAAGCGAGATGGTTTGTGGGGATGGGACAGGGACCGAGCTCGCAGGCTCCAGTGGCTTGCACAAATTACATTGTAACGTGCCATGAAAATAAGAGGGAGGAAGGTAGATAGATAGGCCACGCGAGAGAAGCTGAAGGGTGGTAGAAAGGAACAGATGGTAAAGGAGGGAGGGAAGGGTGGTGGTGGAAAGGAATAGGACAGACATTGAAGGAGGGTGGAGAGGAACAGACCCCCAAGGGAAATGTGGAAGACAGAGTGGGAAGAAGACAGATGCCAGACTATGCGGGAGCGGAGGGAAGAAGATGGGTGCTAGACCAATTGGGGGGGGGGGTTAAGGGAGAGGCACAGTAACAGCAAATGGAAGACGCAGAGAGAAGACACACAGTGGATGGAAGGAATTCAATGAGAAGATGTGGAAAGCAGAAACCAGACAACAAAGGTAGAAAAAAAAATTATATTTATTTATTTATTTTTTGCTTTAGGATAAAATAGTATATTAGTTGTGTTGATAAAAATTTATAAACAAAGCCCTGCCAGCTGAACATCTCTTTCTCTAGTTCAGCAGCAGGAACTTTGATTTATAAGAAAGGAATAAGCTAAATATTACAGTACTAAGGCTTATATGGATGCAGCGGGGACGGTGACGGGGCGGTGAAAGGGATGGCGGTGACGGGGCGGTGAAGGGAACGGCGGTGACGGGGCGGTGCAGAGGATGGTGGGGCGGTGACGGGGACAGATTTTTTCCCCGTGTCATTCTCTAGCTCAGACCACATGCTTTCCCTCCCATTCTGACATCACTAAGATGTTCACATATCTTTGGGAGGTCCTGGAGAGGTTCCTTTGGGTGGCTAAGGCCACGACAAAACTTTACTTGGTGGACGCTAAGTTTCATCAGCTGTTTCTTCTACCAAAGGTGGATTCCCTGGCGGTGCAGGTTACAAAGCATAGGCCTGTCCCTAGTGAAATGGGAGTAGTATTGAAAGATGCACAGGACCGCAGGCTGGATTTTGTCCTTAACAGGCAATTTGAGGCCATGGTATTGGGGTTGAGGATAGCAGCAGCTGTGTCATATGTCGAATGTGCTTGCCACTCAAGGTAATAATGGGCTCCTGGAATGGAGACCGACACATCTCCCCAGTTTTGAAGTCGAGTGGATTATGTGGCTGATGCTCTGTATGATCTGTTTAGAATCCTAAGCAAGGTTTCTGCATATGCTATTTTTTCCCATAGAATGCTGTGGATCAGACGGGCGGGAGATTCATTCTCTAAGGCTGCACTAAGCAAGTTACCTTTTAAGGGCCAGTTGTTCTTTGTTAAAGGGCTTGACGATCTTATGGCCAGTGTACAGGATCATAAGCCAAAGTCTTTGCCGGACAACAGATCAAGGGCCCCTAGAGTTACCTTTTTAGGGCCAATTGCTTTTTGGTAAAGGACTTGCACACTGGCCATATAATTGTCAAGATTGTAAGCCAGAGTCTTTGCCAGATAGCAGACCATGGAGCTTTAGGCGCTTTTGCCAGTACTTGGGAGGACCTTTGGTCCAAAGAGCATGTCAAAGCTCAAGACAATGATTTGTGGATGCTAAGAATCTCCAGTCCTCAGGATCTCACCCCACAGCAGCCCCCAAGAAGTAATTCTGATGCCAGATCAGGAGCTATGCTTCTAAGGATAGGAGGGAGGTTATCGGCTTACTTCCAAGCTTGGGCGAGGATCACATCAGACCGCTGGGTGCTGGACATTATTCACAAGTTCAATCTAATCTCCAACATATAAACTTTTCCCAGCTCATCAATCAAACAATCCACATACTGGGTAATTTCTTAATTTAGTATACTTTCATATCAGTTGACATACTTTTACTTTTCTACTGTCTTCAGCGGTGCCACTTAGCGTTCAAAAAGCTTTCATTATGCTAAGATTGATTTTAAAATTTTCTATCCCGCTTAAATCCTAAGTGGGTAACGAAAAAAAATACATAAATTCAACAAACTCCACAAATTTATCAGCAATTAACAATAAGATCGTGTCATAAAATTCATCATCTAATATCAATACTTTTGGGAATACATAGAAACATGACGGCAGATAAATGGCCCATCTAGTCTGCCCATCCGCAGTAACCATTATCTCTTTCTCTCTCTAAGATCCCACGATCCTATCCCAGGCCCTTTTGAATTCAGACACAGATACCTCTTTCGGGAGTCTGTTCCTTGCATCTACCACCCTTTCCATCATCTTTCAATGTAAAACAATCAAAAAAGGCTCTCACAAACAGGCTTGTCTTTAGTAATTTTTTTAAAGTCTGCACATAGTCTCAGTGTACCTCTCATTGAGTTCCAAAGTCTTGGCCCAGCTACAGATACAACAGCATTGCTGGGGTTTTTTTGTAATATACATCCTGGTTTTTCTCCTCGGTCAACTTCATCGTCAGCTCTGATTGTAAATTATGGAACTAAATAGGAGTGGTTTATGAAAGGTAAAAGATATAATGATGGCTAATGAGGAGGTGGGTTTTTAAATCTTAGTGAAATGAAAGCTTTTGGAATGCTAAGTGGTACCACTGAAGCCAGTAGAAAAGTAGAAGCATGTCAACTGATATGAAAGTATATTAAACTAAGAAATTACCCAGTATGTGGATTGTTTGAACATGAGGGGCACAAGTTCGAATTCTTTCATACACTTCTGGACCTCTGTGGATTCTCTAGCAGGAAAACCAGAGAAAGCATAGAAACATGACGGCAGATAAAGGCCAAATGGCCCATCTAGTCTGCCCATCCGCAGTAACCATTATCTCTTTCTCTCTCTCTCTGAGTACAGGTGACAGTAAAGAGGCTACTAGACCTCACAGCCATAGAAGCCATACCAAATGCAGAGTCAGTAACTGATATTCAATAATTATATGTTCTTGAACTTGATTATGATGAGTTATAAGTGAAATATTGTTTATTATGATTTTGTTTAGTTTCACTTGGTTTCTGTTTTGATCATTGCTCTCACAGGGCCCAATCGCCCTGGAGGATCCAAAGCACTCATATTTAAACATCTCTATCATATCTCCCCTCTCCTGCCTTTTTTCCAAAGTATACATATTGAGATTTTTGTCTGTCCCCATACGCTTCATGACGTAGACCATTAACCATTTAAGTTGCCTTCCTCTGGACCCACTCCATCCTGTTTATACCTTTTTATTTTTTTATTTAATAATCTTTATTCATTTTAAAATAATTTCAATAAGTGAAGAGCAATAAATAAAACATTATACCTTTTTAAAAGTGCAGTGTCTAGAACTGTACACAGTATTCTAAATGAGGTCTCACCAGATTCTTAGCCAGGAGCATCAGTACCTCCTTTTTCCTACTGGCTGCTCCTCTCCCTATGCACTCAAGCATCCTTCTAGCTATCACTATCACCTTTTCAACCTGTTTTACCACCCTAAGATCATCACGTACTATCACTCCCAAGTCCTGCTCCACTTTCGTGCATGCCTTCCCGAAGGAACTAAAACTAGAAAAGGATACCAGAAAGTTCAAGAAAGGGATAAATACCATCCTTTTCACAGAGTACGTTAACCAATAAAACAACGTAGAGGAAACAGTTGACTAGCCCCCCCCTCAATCAGGAACACTATAGGATGAATACAATAGCAATATAAATAGACCAAACATAGAAGCCCAGAAAACTAGACTCTGAGGAAGATAATATTTCAAAGATAAACATAAAACATGATACAGATAGGTTTGGACAGTTTCATGGAGGAAAGGTCCATAGCCTGTTACTGAGAAAGAAATGGGGGAAGCCACTGCTTGCCCTGGATTGGTAGCATGGAATGTTGCTACTCTTTGGGCTTTTGCCAGGTACTAGTGACCTGGATTGACCAACATGAGAACGGGGTACTGCCTTGATGGACCATTGGTCTGCCCCAGTAAGGCTATTCTTATGTGCTTATGTATATAGATTATATTTAGTTGAATTGGCCAACCTCCTTACGAGGTGTGTAACTATTGTGTACTTAGCTGCAATACGAAACCTAGAATTATATGTGAATATACGTAGGAAGACTGATTTGGTATAAATATATGCAAACAAGTAGGATGATCGATGTGCCAGTAACATAAGTAGGATGATTGATTATGGCATAATTATGCCAGTATTAATAACTCTGTATTGTAAACCCACTACAGAAGCCCCTATAACTCTGTATAGAGCCCTTATATAGCACCCATGTATTGTAACATCTCACAGAAGCTCTTTGTAACTCTGTATTGTAACACCTTTACAGAAGCTCATGCAAACCGTTCTGAATTGATTCCCCAGTCATTAGTAGCGGTATAGAAGCTCACAATAAACAATACACAAAAGTTCTTCATCCCCTAAACTGTACCGTTCTCTTAGGTTTCCCCTAGCCCAAATGCATGACCTTGCATTTCTTAGCATTAAATCTTAGCTGTTAAATTTCAGACATTCCTCAAGCTTCACTAGGTCTTTCCTCATGTTTTCTACACCATCAGGAGTGTCTACTCTATTGCAGAATTTTCTATCACCTGCAAAGAGGCTAATCTTACCAGTCAGCCCTTCAGCAATATCGCTTACAAAAATGTTAAAAAGAATAGGCTTAAGAACTAAAAGGCCTGCTGCAAGGAGCCCTTCACAGAATAAATAGTGGCCACACCACGCTCTGTTAACAGTTCTCGAATTCAAAGAGATACAGACAAGTACAAAAGGCAATGAAAAAAGGTTAGCAATTCAATAGGCCATATTGTAGCTAGCATACAAGGCACAGAATATTTCTCTCTAACCTTACACTTTTACACAGTGTGCTTTTATTTACTCTGTTCTGCTTAACTCAGGATAGCACACAGATTCTTAGGGTGTGCCAGGTGACCCTAGAGGACTAATCAGACCTAGACCAACAAGAGTTTTTTTTTTTTTCATGCAGTGGAATAATGAATAATGTTCTTGTGCAAGGTCCTCGGTAGACAGCAAGATGGGCCAAAGATGATAAGAGCATAAAGCACAGTTCACAACCATGATGAGAAACTAGCTCTCCTTCACATTCACATGGCAACGGACATCCAGAGATGGTAAATGTTCTTGGCTGTACACACACAGATCTTATAAACACATCCAGAATGCTTCAGAGCAGCAAAGATGGTTCTTGACCTAACACAGCTCTAGTTTCCTGTCTCTAACTTCCTCCACTTATTTTACTATATTAAGTTTGTTATGCACATTACTTCAGTGTTTTGCAACATGGCACTGTCTTCTGCATCCTGCACTCTGTTTTACACATTACTCTACAAATCAGTAGCTTAGTTGCACTCATAACTTTATACTTTAACCTTGACCAATTCCCTATCTTATTTGTGCATATAGCACTTCTATCCTAGAACATTTCATCTTACATCTATTAATTAAGTTTTCATTATTTTTACATTTACAAAGACTACGGGGGTGACAATTAAGCAAATGTGCTTTTACTGGACATCCCCTGTTCATGATTTACATCCATTACTCCCTGTGGGTCAAATTCTTCTTTGTCAGTTTCAGCATGTTCCAGCCTTAGCCAATTTGGCCCGGATTCTGTGTAGGACGTCCGGAGGGGCATCCTATACAGAATCGGGCCTACAATAAACCCGATTCTGTAACAGACGTCCATGTTACAGACGTTAGTTACAGAACTGGGTTAGTGTAGACGCAGTCGCTACATTTATTGCGATAGGTATA